>NC_044324.1:141626801-144531906 GCF_007399415.2 Gopherus evgoodei
CTCCTGGATATCACAAAAGGTTATTTGCAATTTTTTTCACCTACCTAGTTTGGAAACCTACTTATGCCACTTTAACTGCATGCTTAGAAAATATAGCATGTTAAAACCTTCAGATGCAGTGCTTTATGTTTAGCTAAAATTGTTTTATGTAAGGGTGGAAAACCTCTCTTTGGACAGCTTGCTTTGTGAATTAAGATTAGAAAAACAAGCACAGAAACTGCCAAAGCTAGATCAGACCAATCATGTATCCAGTCCAGCATTCTGTCTCCAACTGTGGCTCGTACCAGATGCTTCAGAAGAAGATGCAAGAAACCCAGCAGCTACACGATAACTGGCCAATAGTGAAAATTTCTTCCTACCCCCGTTCTCTGAGAAAGCCTTATGCCCTGAAGCATGGAGGTTTATAAAAGGTACTAAAGAAAGCTACAGTGCTCACTGTGTAATGCCTAACATGCCAGCTATTCACACTACACCTGCTACCAAAAGCATTTAGAACAGATGAAGTCATCTAATGGAGGATTTCCAAATTTGTCAGAGAGATGAGAGGTTTTCCTTTCCTGAATGGAGGTATAGCAGTTTGCCTTTGGAGAAATGGGATAGATAGGAAAAGGACAAAACTGGATCAGGAAACATTTGCCCCACCAACTCTTTTGCACTAACGATCCTTAAAACGTACGAGTAGATTTCTGCCTGGTAGGACTGATGTAGACAGCAAAATGAAAACAGCTGAATCCATTTTCTACCCCACAAGATATTTATATTAATTTTATATTAACAGAAAGCGAGTAGTAGTTATGAAGTCCTTCATCAGACAAGTGTGCCAAAGGGGCAAACCTCTTTAAAAGTTTGGAAGTTCCTATAAAATGTTATTAAAAAACTAAAAAGCATTTCCATATTCTATTTAGAGCTTTCATCTCTTAAAAAGCACTTTTAGATATAAAAGTAGTATTACATTAGATAAAGTCTCCATCACAACAAGAAAAATGTACCCTGATACTTGGTATCCTATTATGTCAAATTTATTTTGTACCCCATAAAATGATTTGAATTAGTGGCTTGTACTGTAGCTGTTGTTCCAGTGCACAAGCACTATTGAGACAAGAGTTACATACCCTATACTGAACACAAGGGGTCTCTTCTGGAACGCAGGAGAGTGTTACAAAACAACACATAGAATAAGCGTAGAAAGCATTTCTAATGATAGTACTGTTTTTGCTTCACCATCTTCAGTGACTGGGGAAAGCCTGAGCTCAATGAGGCGAGATCACCGATTCAGTAACAGGAGTTCTTTGAAACAGCACATTTATGTGTACTGTATCACTCAAGTGCAGGCCTCATGTGAAAAAGGTATTTCTTCTTCCTTCATATGCAAGACAGTGATAGGAATGTCCATAAATTAAGTGTTTAGATCTAATTTAATAACATTCTCTTACAGTAATTGAAAATATTTTTTTCAATGGGTAACACCACTTACAACATTAACAGTATGAAAAGGCTGAAAATTGTCTTGGACCAAAAAGATGAAAGTACATGGATTTGAAAACTGTGGTCAGATTTAGAAGTGAACGTAAGGAATTTTTTCCCTTTCTCCCACCCATTTAAAAAAAAAATGATGAATTTAGTGCTTGGAAAAGACGTCAGACTGCTAGCCCTGGGTAATTAAGTTCTCTCCCCACAGACAGTGTATAAAAGCAGTATGAGTAAGATTTCCCATGCCTCAGTCATGACATGGAGAGACTGCATCTTGGGACAAAAGCATACATAGTTCAGTTTCCATGCTTAGTCTTCGGCCTTTGCTGAGATGGCCAAAGATGCCACGTGTCACACTGATTATGATTGGTGTTTGTCCTCAAGGAACAGGGGGACACCAAAAATTCATGTAACACAGACCTCTAAACTATTTTTAAAAGTTTGAACATGCTAACATTTCTATTGCTAAAATTCAAAAGTAGGCAAATCCCATCTTTTGAGTCCATGAGGGCAGAGGGTCCCACGTGCTTAAACTGATGGGGGGCAAGTGGGCAGGACTGGGGAACCACAGCTCCATAGGAGTAACATGAGGAGTAGCGGCAGGCTATTAGATACATTCACCATGCACTATTACCCTCTCTTCCCTTCTCCACCCACTCCCATAGAGCAAGGGTTTAAGCAGCATAACCACTATGGCAGCTACTCTACAGCTGGAAGGAGGGGATACTACCTCAGCTGGCAGAGAATTCCAGTGCACAAAAAGTGGTGCATAGATATCCAGGATTTAAAAGCATGGCAAACAAAAACACTAGACTTGCATGTTTTAGAAAGCTGGCACATGTTTACACACCACCACCAGAATGCTTAGGAAGTGCTAATTTTGTATACATTTAGAATTCAGTTATTTACCTTCTTTATGATAACGAGTATTATAATTGTGGGGAAACTGCATGCCTCCAGGTATTAATAAAGGAATAAGGAACCTCTCATCACCAGGTCACAGGTTGGAAATTGACATACAGGTGTAGTTTCTGAAGTGACGACTGCCCATATTCAGTCTTGTTTTGTCTGTAGGGATCACTCTTAAGACAGCCAATGTAACTTGCAAATGCAGTGGCAGTCTCAGTAAACACTAAAGACTAAATGGGCATGGAAACTGAACTACCCTCCCTTAACGGAGCTCCTCTAAGCCATGGTTGAAACACCTCAGAGATCAGCATGAAGGAGTTTCCACTGACACTGCTTACATAGTACTTGTCATGTGAACAGAGTTCAGTTTCTAGGGTTACTACTCATCCACTTTGCTTTGTCTTGTATTTTAATGGCAGCACCGAAGAACTCAGCCCTGGTTTGAAGTTTTACAGGTGTTGTATAAAAGCATTTATTGTCAGTCAACTATTCACACATTAGGTTCAGAGAGTGCTTTTAATTTATTATTTTGAAAGAAAGATTCCACTATTTCTAACAGAGTTCCCCATTATAAAATTAAGGAATAATGGAATGGTAGAATCTTTCCAACCAGTATACATTATTTGAAGGTAGCCACTGTACCCTATCAATGCACACAACTCATGATTGTATTGTCAAACAGTTAAGTCCAAATGTTTGACATGAGAGTTTAGTTTTAATTTTTAAATAAACTCTGCATGTATGCATCGGGGGCAGGGTGTGAGGAAAAAAATCCATAAGCACAACACTACTGATGACTTGCCAAGCTATACAGTGATAAATGCCTTGGCATCAAAGAGTAGAAACAAATACTGTGGCCATATGCTTCTCATAAACATCGGTGAGAACAGGATAGTATAAACCTTAAGAGTTTGTTTATGGCTCAAAAGAAACAGCTTTCAAATAATGGAATCAGAGTCCAGTCTGAGTCCAGTCTAAGCCCAGGAAGACTGTGTGAAAACACCAACCTTATGTATGAAAAGAAACAAGGGTGCATTAATGCTATCAGTTCTGGGAATGCAGCAATTATGTTTTGCGCTTTGATGCATTAATTTTTTGTTGACTCGTATTCCAGTACAAGTACATACCGCCTTTTAAATCAGCTGACGCTCCCACATACTGGAAGTTGTCCATATTAATTACATCAATTATAGGAGACACAACTCTGGTCTTGTCCTAAAATAAATATTAAAAAGTAATATTGAAATAATGAAAATCAGTAGAAAAAGATTCAAGCAGAATGAGATATTGAACCATTTAGTGGGAGACCATTAACATCCCTTTTCCTGTTTGACTCACTCTGAACAGTCAGAAAGAATTTCTCATATTGGCTCTCTCAGCAAGAGAGTTCTCAATCACCTTCAAAAGCAGCTGCATCGTCTTATGGTTTTCACCCCCCTCTACATTCTAGGCTACTTTTATATAATTTAATCCTCTCCCTTCGACTTGATCCTCAAGCAGACATTACTCCACATCAAACCTCTGAAGGCTGTCAGAAGCACTTGCACCATTCTTAGCTTAAAACTACCCCAAAGAACAGGAGCGTCAAAGCTGCTCCAGAATTCAGATCTCAAGCCTCCTGCAATCCAGTATACTGCAGTACTCACCAGGTCTTTGCTAGTCTACCATCTTAACCCAATTAAAAAAAAAAAAATGTTTTGACCCTGCTACATCAGGAGTTCCTTTCAATAGCACTGATAATGTTACACGCCAGTGTAGAATGTAAGAAATCTGGATTCTTGAGGACAGACTCCACATTCAAATACAGTACTCAATTAGGTAGGATAAAGAATGTCAAAATATTAAATCCATGAAAAGTCACTAATTGCTACCAACAAAGCCTTTGCACCTATCAGTGGTGAAATTGCTTTGAATGCTACTCCAAACAATATGTTCTTCAAATACAAAGCGTTTTATCAAATTCACAAAAAACTTGCTTTCCCACTACCCCTGAATTTAATCATTAAGACTAAACCAGATCCTAGTACTTCAAACTACTGATTTTGTGATATTCCAAATGTGATAGCATGGCATGTTCCATTTCTTTCCAGTAAGTGAACATAAACACATTCAAACAGAACTTCTGATAGGTCATAATTTGTTTGAATAACCTTGAAAAATATTTGCTTGCATGCAAAGTAATAGTAAAAGAATTCTGGGTTCAGACATAAGATTCAGATTGCATCACTTTGATGACACGCATGGATAACATTTCTGAACAGAATGCCATCAATTAGGGGCAGGACCAAAACATGTAACTCAAGAAATCTCTGTAGATTAAGTAGTATGGAAAATGTAAACATGTCTCCAATAAAGGAAAGGAGATCTATTCTGATTAATCTATAATAAAGTAAGCACTCATGTTAAATGAGGCACAAAGCTAAATCTCTTAATCATGCTTTTAACTGTATTTATGTGGTTAGTTTTCATTTAAAGTTATAGGGTATATAACTTTAATTATGGGTTCAGCACCCCACACTTTGCACCTCTAACTGATTATTAATCATTGTGTCCCTTGCACTACTGAACTTTTGCAAGAATATTATAATTGCATATTGAAAGTGACTGCTGTAAAGTATTCACTCCTCTGGCTAATCAATTTAAATATGCCAAGTCATGAAAGATATCACCTTGTTTTATCTTCATTTAAGATTAATTGCTAACTCCCTAATGATCTCAGCATAGCCACTGCAAGTTATTAAAAAGTACCTATAATATTGTGAAATACGGAGTATTTTACAGGAGTCGGACGGGTCATCTTACCTTCAGTGGGTAGGCTGTCTGAAATCTACAGCTTTCTAAATTCATCGAAGGAGAATCTAATTAGGTCTGTAATTAAAATTCAAGCTAAGGGTCCTAACCAATATCATTTCAGTTGTGGCACATAGGCCAAGTATGACCCTTCATCGAAGACTTTAAACCTTGAACACTGTGTTGCATTCATAGTAGAGGGACAAATAATGCAATAATTAGTTTAGTCTAATTAAGTTAGAAAAACCCAGAGACACAAATCAAGCTTGAGACACAGGACAGGACAGGCAAGGCAAAAAATTAGTTTTTTTGCTCCCCGACCCTTTATATATCCACTTACGCCAAGCTAATCCTAGATATAAACTGCGCAGACAAAAGACTTGCACTAAATGAACCCCTTTGTGCTCTCAAATGAGCAGTCAATTTTCCAACCAGCTCACGTATGCTGGATCTTAGCTATTCCATTAATTTGTAGGAATGAGTAACATAAAAAAACAAAATGAACTCCACCCCCCCCACCCCCCCCGAAAAATAAAAATAATTTTTGTGTGTGTTTTACTTTGGTAAAAATATTTCCAAATACTGAGTTGCTGCTAGGGGAAACTTCCTTGTTTAAAAGTAAGTGGCGGGTGGGAGGCCTCACAGTGGGCACCCAGAAGCATTGCAGCCTATCTGGTAGTTTTTACAGTACATCCAGCACTGGATGTCCATGTGTAGCAACCAATTCCACACTAAATGCTGCTCATTCCCAGTTGAAAGTGAGGTATCTAAGCCCAGCTGTGAAAGAACCAGCTTGGCACAGCTGAGTGGCAGTAAAAGATGCTCAAACCACCTTTGCAGCTTTCCAGTATGGGGCTGTTACACCAGGAGGGGATTGCCAGAACACAGCAGAGCTCCAGCCATGCCCTCTACGTCAGGGGTGGGCATAATGGGGTAGGTGGCAGCTTGCTGACTATATATCCATCTGTGATTCCACATGCCAGGAATTCAAATTTGGTCCATTTCACTTTGATACCCATACACTAGTATCACAATGTTTAAACAAAAACTTTAAAAAAATTATAAAAAGCTTTATAAAGTATCTCACAAACTAATCTGTAGGTTTAAACTACCAAACCGCAGCTCTCTAATACTGCATTACTATCCAGTTTTTTAAATGATTATACCATCTGTGGTTTTTCTCATGATGTAAAGCAATAGATTTTTTGTTGGTGGTGGTAGCAAAATGGATAGAGCATTTATGCATTCTTAATATTAATCCTTGCACCGTGCTACTAAAACTGTTAATGCACGTAAAGTGTTAACTGATATTCAGGCTTCAGTATATAGGGGGTACGGAACCCTCCACTGAAAAGATTAAATTCAACAGCCCCCCTGAAACATCCATTAGTTAAACTGCATTTGCTATGCAAAAAGACTTAATTTCCCTTGCTGAAATCCTATAGACAGTCTGATGTGCCTTTTGAATACCAGAACAAAGGCTAAGTGAAAACATTGGCCATGTCTACATCTAAAATTTTGCAGCGCTGGTTGTTACAGCTGTATTAGTACAGCTGTATAGGGCCAGCGCTGCAGAGTGGCCACACTTACAGCAACCAGCGCTGCAAGTGGTGTTAGATGTGGCCACACTGCAGCGCTGTTGGGCGGCTTCAAGGGGGGTTCGGAGAACGCGAGAGCAAACCGGGAAAGGAGACCAGCTTCGCCGCGGTTTGCTCTCGCGTTCCCCGAACCACCCTGCAAACCGCAGGGAAGGAGACCTGCTTGCTCGGGGGTTCGGGGAACGCGAGAGCAAACCGGAAAAGGAGACCAGCTTCGCCGCGGTTTGCTCTCGCGTTCCCCGAACCACCCAGCAAACCGCAGGGAAGGAGACCTGCTTGCTCGGGGGTTCGGGGAACGAGAGAGCAAACCGGGAAAGGAGACCAGCTTCGCCGCGGTTTGCTCTCGCGTTCCCCGAACCACCCTGCAAACCGCAGGGAAGGAGACCTGCTTGTTCGGGGAACGCGAGAGCAAACCGAGGAAGGAGACCAGCTTCGCCGCGGTTTGCTCTTGCGTTCCCCGAACCACCTTACAAACCGCAGGGAAGGAGACCTGCTTGTTCGGGGAACGCGAGAGCAAACCGCGGCGAAGCTGGTCTCCTTTCCCGGTTTGCTCTCGCGTTCCCCGAACCACCCTGCAAACCGCAGGGAAGGAGACCTGCTTGCTCGGGGGTTCGGGGAACGCGAGAGCAAACCGGGAAAGGAGACCAGCTTCGCCGTGGTTTGCTCTCGCGTTCCCGGAACCACCCAGCAAACCTCAGGGAAGGAGACCCGCTTGCTCGGGGTTCGGGGAACGCGAGAGCAAGCTGGGGAAGGAGACCAGTTTGATTACCAGAGGCTTCCTCAGGTATGCTGGGATACCTGCTTATTCCATGGAGGTCAAGAAAAGCGCTGGTAAGTGTCTATACTTGATTACCAGCGCTGGATCACCAGCGCTGGATCCTCTACACCCGAGACAAAACGGGAGTACGGCCAGCGCTGCAAACAGGGAGTTGCAGCGCTGGTGGTGCCCTGCAGATGTGTACACCTCCTAAGTTGCAGCGCTGTAACTCCCTCACCAGCGCTGCAGCTTTCTGATGTAGACAAGCCCATTGTTACATTTTTCAGTCTGCTGCTTCTGTTCTGTTGGTTTTCCACTATACTTTGCAATGGTATAGTGCAAAAGAACAGAAAAGGTATGTGTGTTTTGTGGTGATGTCGAAGGGAAATAAAGTGTGAACACAGGACAAGTCTCTAGATCCTGGAAATTCAAAGTAATATAGTATTTCACTTTAATATTTGGTAGAGAAGTAATGCAGGCTTTACAAATTTGGTGCATCATATACTGTACTTAAACCATCAGGAAGTATCCTCAGGATTCTAAATATTTTGCTTTTTAAAAGTTTAGAGGATTTCAAATGGTTTCACAAAGATTAAGCTTCACAATACTATGAGGATCTACTGATATTCTCATTTTGCTGTTGTGCAAACAGAGTTTAAGAGACTCACTGAAAGTCACATGAGAAATCTGAGAGCCATGGAAATAAAACTAGTCTCACTTAGTCACAATGCCATCCTTTCTTCCTCCAAACCTCATTTGTTTTAAAGTCTACCACTGTCAAATAAGAGTGATACTCAGAGTTTACAGTCTACAGTTAGGCTGTGATGGCAGAGATCATGAATTAAACTGTCCTCAGATACGCACGCAACCCTTGTTTAAAGAACAGATAAAGGAAATATAAAATACCAAATAGAAAGAATGTAATATCTGGGCTTGTGAAGAACATGGGAGCTACCTGTATTATTTTTACGAATATTGTGTACCTGTTTATTTGATTATGATTACATTTGCTACCCGATTTCTACGGACTAGCTCCTACAGGAGCTCACCTCACAGCAGAGATCAGAGCATGGCTTTACGTCAGTCAGTCACCAGTTCCTAACAGATAATACAAACAAATCATCTGCTTTGAAGCCTATCCTTGACCTCCCTCGCAGTGGGTGCATAAGCTGATTTGGTCCGTTTCAGGAGACCCCCCATCAGACAAAGGAACTTTGGAGGGACATACAAAGGGGACCATAGAACAGGAAGAGAGTCTGCAGGAAAGCAGATGGAACCCTTGTCAACAGAAGCAGAAGTACCTAGGATAAGCTGGACTTCTCTAGGCTTTGAAGGAATACCAAGCTGTAGGCAAGACAATATGCGTGCAGGCCTTCTGTCGTTTTAACCCTTTTCTCAGATTGCTATGCTACTATATACAAAATTTTGTTTTGAAAAAGCTGCTTTGAGTCACTGTTTACACCTACTGGCCACAGCTCCTGAAGAGAAGGCTCTTGCAGGTGCCAAACCCAATTGGGCCTGCTCAGGAATCACGGTAAGTAAACTGGGATGCTGTAGCCCAGAAACCCAGTCTGAGTGGGAGAATCATGGAATTCCACTCCCAGACAGAAGGCATGGGCCCAGTGTCTGAGGGGTGTACTCTGGAGAGATCTGTGAGGGGAAAAGGTAGAGTTTACATTAACTGTGACAATGCTGTTACAGCACGTCAATCATGTAAACTGATTCAATTCAATCACCACACTAAGATATTTGTACTGTACTCTGCTAAATCTGCTCTCCTTCCCCTGCCCCATTAGAAGTTTTCTATCAACTTTCATAGTGCATTTAATCTTTGTAAAAACAAATGACCACTGGGCAGCCCTGGAAAGAGACCTCTAGTTACCTACAAAGCTGGTATTGCAAGGGCAGCAGTAGTGCAGGCTTTCCACACCACTCTATTAAATATGACCCAACCACAACCTGAAGAAGTCATCTCTAGGCCTAAAACAGATGAGTTTTCACATCCATTCCACTTTTAGGCTCAGACTGTAAAAAAAGTGCCAATTAATGCCAAACTACATATTGTTTGCACTGTGAGCAAGTCTGAGACCAATGCATAAGATAACCAAGAGCCATCACACACTGTATATGAATTGTTTCCAGTCCTTACCAACCTGAGCCAGCATAACACCTGGAATCAGTATGCGCCATCATCAAACCCCTAGTCATCTATTCCAGTGGTCTCCAAAGTGAGGTGCGCAAGACAATCCATTGGGGGGCACAGCGGGAGGAGCATTGCCGGAGGAAAAAAAAGGAGGGGGCGGATGGAAGGAGTGAGCAGGGAAGCTGCCGCCACCCCACGGCCCCGGCAGGGCCCCCCGGAATGCAGGGGCTGCAGAGCCCTGGGCTAAGGAGGCCCCGGGGTCCTGGTCTGCAGCTCTAAAGCCCCTTTCGGAATGTGGCCCTGAGCCCTCTGGCCCCTGGAGGAGCAGGGGCAGCTGCGCAGCCAGCGGCCAGAAAGAAGCGATGCTTTCCCCTTCAAAGCTGGCTGGAGAGAAGTGGGGCTTCAAAGGGGAAAGCGGCGCTTCTCTCTGGCCACTGGCTGTGCGACTGCCCCTGCTCCTGAGTCCTCAGGCCCAGGCTTGCAGGGCCGCATTCCAAAAGGGGCTTTAGAGTTGCAGGCCAGGACCCCAGGGTCCCTTCAGCCTAGGGCTCTGCAGCCCCTAAAGCCTCTGCGTTCCAGGTAGCCCTGCCTGGCAGAGCAAAGAGAGGGGGACAGATTCCAGAATCATGGCAATGAGGGCAGCGCTGTGGTGCACAGAGCAACCTGCACACCCCCTGCACCAAACAGGAGCTGCCCCAGGTAAGTGCTCTGCACCTCCTGGCTGCCCCAGCCCCGAGCCTCCTTCCACAACCCCACTCTGAGCGCACTTCTGTACCCTAATTCCCTCCCGCACCGTACTCTCAGTGCCCTCTCGCACCCTAAACCTAATCCAGACCTTCAAATCGCTGTATCACAAAGTGTTAAACCAAGATTTTCAGAAATAATGACGCATATTCAATCACATTGCTCTCACTAAAAATATTGATATTTTTTGAGAGAGCAAAAAGGTTTTTTGTATCGTTAATAAATAAATTTAAAAAATATTGTTTATTTCATCTTTATCTCATCCTTTTTTAATTTCTATTTTGGGTGTATATTTTATAATGTACTTAATATATTAGTACGTGTAGTACATGTATATAATTTATACATAAATAAATATACATATATTGGGGTGTGCTCAAAATTTTTTTTACACTGATAGGGGTGTGCAATCAAAAATGTCTGGAGACCACTGATCTAGTCAATAAGTCTTGCCTTTTTTTCTGAAAGGGCAGAATATATTATACTCTAACTTCTACCCAAGAGAGAAACCTGAACTGCATCACCCTTAAATGGTCATCTCATTCATAAATGGGTTTATATGGCGGGTTGCCTATAATAGCAGGGGAGTGGATTTAACAATCCAGGAGGGCCTGTCCAGTCCTCTGTTCATTGAACAATGAATGAAACCAAGCATATTACAATGCAAAAAGTGAAACTGTAATACATCAAATAGAGAACTATGCAGGATTTCAGATGTGATTAGTTCATATATGTTTCTGCTTCTCAGGGACGTATTTGCTATATGATAATGGTGAGGAAACAAGTTTAAGTGGATTTAACCATTTCTATCCTGCTGACATAGCTGACATGTGGAGAAAAATGCATCAGATGCTTCTTCCAAGCAAATCACTTACTAGTGCAGGTGCTCCATTACCCTGTCAGAACTTCAAAATAAAAAGGTACCATATATTCTGTTTTAACGAAGGGGTTAAATGACATTTATTACCTCCCAATTTAACTTTCTAAAACAGTCAAGTGTAGCCTGAAGACTGCATAATGGCACTCTACTAGTACAGAGACTGGAAACAAATAAAAGCGGGGGTGGGGGGAGGGGAATATTTGCCCTCTACAAAGAGCTGTACTGCTCAGAACTCCACTTTACTTCCTGTCCCCCAGTAGGTAGAGGCGTTAGTCAAGCTGGGCTAATGGGCTTCCAAAGAGTTTCCTTCTCCCTAACTTTTTAGTATTAGCACAACAAGTGTGTAAGCTGAGGGATTCCCACAAGACATGGTTATTTTCCTTTCCCTTGCTCCCTCTGAAACTCTCTACAGAACTGCTTGCTGGTTTGGGGGTTTTCTGCTCCCTTTTGAGACAGAGACCATCTAGCACTACAGAACCAGAGGGACAGATGGAACCTCAGCTAAGGGGGCTTTGATATACGTCACTTTACGCAAGTATTAAGAAATATCAGCACTGATGTGATGTAATTAGCTTCAGGCACTCCAGGCACTAATTAGTTACTCTACTGTCAAGGTTTGACTTGGTTGAAGTTATTAACATTTGGAAATAGAACACCAAATCAACTAGCAACCGGGTACCACAGAATTAAACAGCAGAAAGTACCAAAAACAGAAATTGGTACCTGCCACTGCTTGTTGATAATAATAAGAACTACAATCCATCTGTTCTGAATTGGAGTATTGATGGCATAGACTAATTCTTCTGTGAGACAGGTAGAAGAATATGGAGCTAATAAGACCAAGTATCTAATGGAAACTGTTTTTTAAGATGAAGGCTGCATTATTTATTACTGTATTCATAGTTTGGTACACTATAAACTGATTTTAGATGTGATTTTGTCTGAAGCTCCAGACAGCAGCATTCTTCAGCCATTCTGGGCCCGGGCTTGATCAATTCAGCTACTGATGGTGGCCTATGTAATTTTAAAACAAGAGTTTTGCCTTTTTCATCTCCTCCACCCCCCACTCCACTATGTAGAAAGAGGGAATTAGAGCACGGTCATTGTGAGAGGAAACATTTGTGGAACAGGTGTGACGTTACTGACATGAACTCTGAACGTATAGATCACTCTTGCAACCAAGGTCATATAGTGGCAGCAAATATTGTACAAAGGTTGCCATGTGATGTCTAAGAAGACACAATGATTTACTGGTTATAATTTGCTAGCTGTATGTGTGTATCATTTTTGTATTTGAAGTTATGAATATGGGCTATGTACTTGTATCTTAAATGTTTTTGATTCCAAGTAGCCTTAGTGAAGCATTTGGTCAGCTTCTTGAGAAAGGACTATTCTCAGTAAGTGCCCAATCAAGAAACATTTAACAGACAATGAACTTTGGGAGATACCAATCCACATCTGAGCTTTCCTGGGAACTTCAAACTAACATGTAAGCAATGGCATTGGCTTGTAAAGAACTGAGGGCTTGTCTACATCAGAAAGTTGCAGCGCTGGTGAGGGAGTTACAGCGCTGCAACTTTGAAGGTGTACACATCTGCAGGGCACCACCAGCGCTGCAACTCCCTGTTTGCAGCGCTGGCCGTACTCCCGTTTTGTCTCGGGTGTAGAGGATCCAGCGCTGGTGATCCAGCGCTGGTAATCCAATGTAAACAGTTACCAGCGCTTTTCTTGACCTCCGTGGAAGGAGGAAGCCTCTGGTAATCAAGCTGGTTTCCTTTCCCGGTTTGCTCTCTCGGTCCCGGAGCCACCCAGCAAACCGCAGGGAAGGAGACCTGCTTGCTCGGGGTTCCGGGACCGAGAGAGCAAACCGGGAAAGGAGACCAGCTTCGCCGCGGTTTGCTCTCGCGTTCCCGGAGCCACCCAGCAAACCGCAGGGAAGGAGACCTGCTTGCTCGGGGTTCCGGGACCGAGAGAGCAAACCGGGAACGCCGCGGTTTGCTCTCTCGGTCCCGGAGCCAGCCAGCAAACCGCAGGGAAGGAGACCTGCTTGCTCGGGGTTCCGGGACCGAGAGAGCAAACCGGGAAAGGAAACCAGCTTCGCCGCGGTTTGCTCTCTCGGTCCCGGAACCCCGAGCAAGCAGGTCTCCTTCCCTGCGGTTTGCTGGCTGGCTCCGGGACCGAGAGAGCAAACCGCGGCGTTCCCGGTTTGCTCTCTCGGTCCCGGAACCCCGAGCAAGCAGGTCTCCTTCCCTGCGGTTTGCTGGCTGGCTCCGGGACCGAGAGAGCAAACCGCGGCGTTCCCGGTTTGCTCTCTCGGTCCCGGAACCCCGAGCAAGCAGGTCTCCTTCCCTGCGGTTTGCTGGCTGGCTCCGGGACCGAGAGAGCAAACCGCGGCGAAGCTGGTTTCCTTTCCCGGTTTGCTCTCTCGTCCCGGAACCCCCCTTGAAGCCGCCCAACAGCGCTGCAGTGTGGCCACATCTAACACCACTTGCAGCGCTGGTTGCTGTAAGTGTGGCCACTCTGCAGCGCTGGCCCTATACAGCTGTACTAATACAGCTGTAACAACCAGCGCTGCAAAATTTTAGATGTAGACATGGCCTGAGTCATGCATGGACATGTGACTTGCCCACGAGACTTGAAAATCCATCCTGCTGTGATTTTCCACAGTCAGAACAAAGGGGTGTCCTTTCACAGGGAGAGAATATAAAAGGCTACGGAAACTCCTCCATCTTGTCTTCAATCCTGCTTCTGACCTCTGGAAGAACTTTGCTACAAACTGAAGCTCTGAACAAAGGACTGAATGACCCATCCCAGCTGTGGATGTATTCCAGACACTTGATTTGAACCTGCAATTTATTCCATCACTGCTACAAGCCTAAACCAAGAACTTTGCCATTACTGTATGTAATTGATTCCATTTAAACAATTTTAGCTCTCATCTCTATCTTTTCCTTTATGAATAAATCTTTAGATTTCAGATTCTAAATGATTGGCAACAGCGTGATTTGTGGGTAAGATCTGATGTGTATATTGACCTGGGTCTGGGGGTCCTTTGGGATCGGGAGAACCTTTTCTCTTTTACTGGGATATTGATTTTCATAACCATTCATCCCCATAACAAGTGGCACTGGTGTGGATACTGGGAAACAGGAGTGTCTAAGAGAATTGCTTGTATGACTTATGGTTAGCCAATGGGGTAAAACCAAAGTCCTCTCTGTGTGGCTGGTTTGGTGTGTCTCAGTGGAGAAACCCCAGCCTTGTGCTGTAACTGCCCTGCTCTAAGCAATTTGTCCTGAACTGATACTCTCAGAAGTGTTCCACCAAAGGCAGCATCATTACAACAGGTAAATTAAAAAGGCATTTTAATGAGAAGGGGAGGAGAGGGTGAAAGGTCGGCAATTTGCTTTTTGCAGTTTTCTTCAATGCTTCCTGGGGCAATGCTTCAGCTTGCTCTTATTATACAGAATTTTGAGAAATTAAAGATGTTGCTTGCTTACCAAGAAACAAGTAAAAAAAAAATATGGTTAACACGTGTGTACTCTTAACCAATCTTACCAACAGCTTTCCACAGACAAATTAGTTAGCCCAACTTTTTCCCATTAACAGGGCCGGTGCAAGGAAGTTTCACGCCCTAGGCGAAACTTCCACCTTGCACCCCCACCCAGCTAACTCAGCCCCCCACCTGGGGAGCCCCCCGCAGCAGCTACCCCCCCATTGCAACAGCTAACCCCTCTCCCCCCACAGCAACTAACCCCACCCAGGGAGACGCCCCCTGTTCCCCATGGGAGCTAACCCTACCTGGGAAGACTTCCCCCCTTTCTCGCCCCACCACGGCAGCTAACCCTACCTGGGGAGACCTCCCCTCTCTCCCCCCTGCCACGGCAGCTAACCCTGCCTGGGGAGACCTCCCCTGCAGAAGCTAACCCTGCCTGGGTAGCCCACCTCGGCTCCACCTCCTCCACTGAGCATGCTGGCACTGCTCTAATTCTTCTCCCCACCCAGGCTTGCAGCGCTGATTGGAGGAGACTTAGAGCTGAGCTGTGTGCTCAGCAGAGGAGGCAGAGTGGAGAGGAGCTGTTCCCCTCTGCGCCCCCTCCCCCATTATTGCGGGCAGCCCTCCCCGCGTGCCCCCCCCCCAGCTCACCTCCACTCCACCTCCTCGCCTGAAGGGACTTTTAGGTGTCCCCAACCACTAGGCGCCCTAGGCGGCCGCCTAGTTTGCCTAAATGGTTGCACCGGCCCTGCCCATTAACAATCTGAATATCCTCTCACACCACCATCAAACAGGAATAAATATTCACATAAATGGAGTTACACTGGGGTCATGAGAATTATATCTAGCTTTACAGTTTCTTAAAAAAGGTTACAAAGAAAAGTCACTGAGGAACCAAGAAGCATGTTTGAATTGCTTAGAAAAATTATAAAGAGTATTTACAGATTAAGCTCTACTGTTTATATTAAATGACCAAGAAGTGGGCTTTCATCAGTGAACACTCAGGTCATCTTTCCTCTCACTTCAAATTGAAGAAAATCTTTTAATATATGCATAAAATTAATGCAGTATAAGTCATTTTATAACCAGGTAAGCATACACCTTAAACTAACCTCAGCTACTCTCTCCAGAAGAGGTTCCAGCCAGTGCTCATTGCATTCACAGTGACTGTCCAGGAACGTCAGTACTTTAGCCTGTGCTGCATCTGCCCCTCTGACACGGGAGCGCATCAAGCCTGAGGGAGGGGAAAAAAAATCTAAATAAATCATCACAGGAGGAAGAATATCAACAGTAAAGAGACAATAACTAAGTGCTCTAAAATGTAATTAGTACTCCAATCCAGTCAGCCTGTTAACAAGCCTAGCTATAAACCACCGTTTTAGTGTAGATTTAGTGAAATGATGAGAGGATAAAATGACCGAAAGTGACAAATTTCCAATCTGTTAAAGTCTGGTCTTCAGTTTTTGTACCTAATTATTTCAATTAGGTGTGATTTTCTACCAAAATAGTCATACTAGTGCAACCCCTAGTGCAAACACAGTATACTGGTATAAATGGTGCTTTGATAGCATATTTTAATTCCCCTTTCCTTACAGCGATAACTATACTGGTATAAGTATCTTCACACCTGCATAACTCCATCCACTCTAGGAGGCTGTACTGCTTTAAACTATATTGGCATAGTTAAGTGCTATAACTTGCATGCTTAGACAAGCCCTAACTTTCCCAATAACTTGCTGTAGTGGTTCTGTCCCAGGCAGTGGCATATTTGTAAAAGGGGACACCATTGCCAAAACTCTCCCCTTCCCTTTTACCTCAAGATTCCTTGAGCACACTTTCTGCTCCTCTCTCTTTGATTGCTTCTAGTCTGGCATCTGTCCTTCTCAACTGCATCAAAACTGTTCTCACAAAACTAGGACTTTTTATTCCATGTTTAAGCATCTTCTCCATTTCCAGTCCTCTATTCCTTGGGCTTCTGTGACTGTCTTCTCTGGTGGTCCTCCTACTTGGCTGACCACTCCAAAAGAACTTTTGGCAAATACACTTCTCCCCTTCCCCCAGAGTAAGTCCCGGGGAGATTTACCCTTGGTTCCCTCCTTTTTATCCTATCTTCTACCATTGCTAACTGAGTGAGCTCCTCTGTTCCTATGGTCTCTTACCACATCTATGCCGACAACTCAGATCTACCTCTCTGCCCCCAACTTCTCCCCATCGGTCTCATTTCTCAACCAATGTCTCACCTCTTACTTAAATTAAACATAGTAAATACTGAACTCCCTAACTTACCATGTCTTCATCACTGTTCACAATCCATTGTTTTTACTATTGGTCAAGATCACAACCCTGGGATGATACCCTTCCTTCTCTACTTATACTCCAGTTCCCCTCAAATCTTGTTGCTTCTCCATCTACAAATGTTCTAAAATCCACCCCTCCTCTCCATCCTCACTGCCAAAAGCCTCATTCAAAAGCATAACTCTGTCATATGACTACTGCAACCTTTTCCTCTTAGGCACTCTCAACTCATCTTTCCTTTCCTTCAGGCTGACATTCAGCAGCTAATGAAGTCCTAAAGTCCCTTTCACAATGTCTTTCTACATGAAGTTTAAACACCTCATCCTCACTTTTAAGGCTCTACCCTGTTTACATGTCATCTCATTTTTCCCCACCTCGCCCTCTGTGCTCCGACCACCATCACATCTTGTTGCTTTCTTTGCCTCCTTCCCACTCTCACCTACATACTTTTTGTTTGTTTGCTTGTTTTTAAATAATTGCGCCCTCCATGTAGAACATCCCACTGGGGCACCAACCATCTTCATTCTTCTCTTTCAAGTCCCTTTTCCCAAAATAACCTTTGGATTTTGCTTGCATTAACTTCCACTCCCAGGATGTCTTCTCTACTCTCTTGCACTATGCCTCAAAAATATTAGGCTTTCCAATTTCCTTGCTCTGACTTCTTTTTGTTTTAACTTGTCCCCTCATTTTCCTACCTTTTTCCTTTGTCCACCTTCACGTTCTGCTTTTCTGATTTCTTATGCTACACTTCATTTCTCTTATCTTTGCTCCTCTTAAGTTTTAATGTTCAGATCAATAAGGTATCAATTTAGTACAATAGAATTTACTTTCTATATTTGTTTTGTACATAATAGTAACATGCTTTTGATGAAAACAAAATGTTAAAATGTTTTCAATGCATTGTTTTTTGTTTATATTGCACTTTGTAAACTTGTATATGGTTGTACATTTAGGGAAAAAAATAAAATCTTAATAAGAACCAGACTATTTGTTCTTCAGGGCAAGAATCATATCTACTCTCTAAAGCACCATGCAAAATGTATCCACTCCCATTAATTGTTCATAAATTTTTTTTTTTCTGGGACATGCACCATTAGTAAGACTTGTGAGTCAAATTATGTCTTCGGTTACACTTGTACAATCCTGCTCTCTAGATGTATGAAGCAAAAAGAATTTAGCTCACCCTCTCTACAGTACTGTGAAGAGTTAAAAACACTTTAAAATATTTACTATCACACTAAGATCTCTACTTTAAATCAGTTTTCCAGTGACAATTATCTTGTTCTATCTTATTTTAAATGCAGTTATGATCTGAAAAATGCACCCTCTTACTCAATAGATCCCAGTCAGTGTTCTAAGTCATCGATGCTTTTTTCCTGACAAAGTATTGCTTAAAAGCAAAGTCCAAACAATATATTCAAGCACTGTATACCCAGCAGAATGGAAATTCTTGTGCAAAATATACCTTTAATCATACAATGTCAAGAGGTTTCACGTGTATCAATTCCTGGTCTTGGACAATCTCTTATAATTACTTAAACATCAAATAATTCTAGCTGCCCCAGAGGCAAGACTGGCAGCCTCGTAGGCAAGTATTTATAAAAGTGAATAAGGACATGTCTGATAGTTCACTCTCAGCTAGAGTAGCTGTCAACCTCACAAAGTTACATCAACAAACAGCTGTAGGACAGTCTCCCATGTCTTTAAACCCCATATTAAAAAAGCTGCTGTCTGAAGGGCTCCCATGCTGTGAAGCAAGAGACTAGTGTGCAATGTCAAGGGGAAGAAAGAGCGAGACAGAGGAGAGAAGTGTCTGAATCAGATTGGAAAAAGTTACCTTATTTACATGCCTAAAAATACTTTTTATTTATTGCATTACTAATCCACGTATACTTTTTTGCACAAAGAGATACAGAATACATAGCACGTATTTAAAATATTTCAAGTTCGCTGTTAACAAAAAGTAACTATAGGCCTAAAATTTCCAAGAAATTTTCCCCTTCCCAAAGTAATTTTACAAAACACACCTTCTCGACGATCATTTCGAAGAACCCGCACTTTCTCAATTTTCCCCAACAGAGCACCATCCTCAGCTGGATGAGACATGAATCAAATAAGTGACATGCAACTTGACATAATTAAGAGAGATCATAAAATTAGTTGTTTATCAATGAAAAGCAAAAAATTCAAGTTTCAAAATATTTACATTGTAATATACTTATAAATTAATAAAAAGGTAAAATGAATCTCTCGTTTTGTCACAAATAGGTGAAAAATTATTCAACTGAAAAACTGAGCTTGCCTTAAGTTTTGCAATATTTCTGATGTGATGAACTTCTAATGTGCTACAAAATGCATGTTCCTGTAAATTAAAGGTATCCTGCCAACTTTATTTTAGGCACGTTTTGCAGAAATAGGCTTTTACAAGATATAATAAAAATAACTGATTTCTCTTTGAACATTTTTTTAAAAGGCATTACGTCTCTGCAGTGTCTATAACCCAAACTTCGCAGTATCCTGCTAATATATGTGAACTCACCAGTGAAATGAAGGAGATGCTGATTTGTAATCAGAATTTATACTGACTAGCCTAATTTCATTGCCCAAGGTGTCAGCCCCCTTGTAAAGCAGTGATATTAAATGGCTGGTACAAATATCAGAAGTTTATAAATAAAAACGTTAATACTATGGCAAGTTTTCTCCTGTTTGAGCTACACCCAGCAAGATGTGATTAAAAACTACACATTGCATGTTTCTTCGTAGTTAAATGGCAAAGACAATAATTCTGACAGAACTAAGATCAAATATGGAACCTGAAACTCCAAGTCACATCAGTAAGTATATTGAAGGCTCAGGCCCCACATTAGTACTTACGATCATTGCTGTAGTCATCCACCAGTATGATTTCTTTGATAAGATGTGATGGGCTTTTTTTAAGCACACTGAAAAAAGAGAAGTCAGATAATTAATTAGGGTTCACCTGCCATATTACAGTTATGAGAGTGACTTGCAGGGTAACAGGATCTCTCTTCGTATACCTGACAACAGTTCGAAGTAAAGCAGATCTGGCCTCGTTGTGGAAGGTGATCACTACACTAGTGGCTGGCAGGTCTATCCGCCATTGTTTCCGTTGACACCTAAAGACAAAAAACCCTGTAATTTAAACTCATAGTACTCACATTGCAAAGAACTCCATTACGAAGCTGTTACCAATAAAGTTAATATATGTCCTACTATACATCTACCTTAAATATTCATCCGAAGATTGAAATACTTGGCTCTCATGAGTAACATTACTTTATTCTAATTTCCTCTTTCTGACAATTCTGGTAACTGCTCTAAGCAGAGTACTTTGTTTATCGTTCACAAAGTTATAACAGCTATGTGCTGGCCATATTCAAGGACTAGGTAAGCCTCTCCAACTAGTGACAAAAGGGCTTCAATTTGATTTGCTATGAGCCCACAGATAACCCTTTATCAGAAGTATTTATACAGTACTTTGTATTTCAGAGTAACTTATTGAGGAACCATTTGAAAGCATGTGATTTTTACAGTTACTTCAACAGGTTTCAAGTATTCACCTCTCTCTGTCAAAATGCACACAAATATATCTAGAGTTTTCAGTGATGCATAGCATGTATCCGACAAGTGTAGATATATGTTTATGCTACTATCAATGTTTGGTAAAAACTAAGAATTGACATGCAAGGGCTGCTATGTACACTGTGCAACAGTCACAAGCAAGGCAGAGCAAGCAGATGGCTGAACATGTTGGAGCTCTTGTCACTGGAGATGTTTCAGCTGTTGCCTGAATTAGGCCAGCATGCAAACATTCTGACATTTAACTGTTTTGTTGCCTCATCACTTTAGCAGATCATATGGGAAAGGTGCTGAAAGTGAAATCCACTGGGAGAAGGGAAAACAGAAGATAGGGAAAGAAGAGAAAGAAGGCAGAAATAACGATCGTCCTGAAGGTGAGCCTACTTTCTCAGTGAGTGACTGAATGTAACAATAAAGTACTGAATGAATAAAATAAAATAAATAAATAAAAGATGAGGAAAAGTGATGTAGTATTCAATTCTCAAATGGCAATATTGCTTAAACAGCAGGAAACTGCTTTGAAACCTTCTTGTGAAGCTGCTGTATGCATATAAAATTTTATTCAAGCTGCGAGTTCTATTTTTAAAAAGAAAGCTAGTAATTAAAATTGGCATTTCAGACTACTGCTTGTGGCAACAAATTGACTGAAGAGCAGCATTAAGTAACATTTTAGCCCCTTAACCATATTTTATACATATACACACACTAGTTAGGTTAGATAAAAATTCAATATTATTTCCAGGAAATAAATAAAAGAGGGCACATTTACCCATAAAATATTTTAACCCAATAAGAAACTGAAAAACAAATTAAAGTTTTATCTGACCAAGTCTTCCATTTTCTTTTAAAGTGTTTGTTCCCTTGCAAAGGTGATAAGGCACTTTTCAGTTGAGCAGCTCATTTTGTACTACTAGCATTGCAATCCCTGATGAATATAAGATTAAATGGCAATTACATTTTAAAAAAAGGGATAGCTCAACATAACTAGAAAATACTACTGATGATCTGGGTAGAACTGGATCTGATCCTGTCCTTGAACTGTAATACATTACAAATCTTTAAGTTCCTCAGTTCTGGGAAATCTGATTTTCTCTAATGCCTAAATTCCAATATCAGAATTTAAGGGTGAACATATTCTTTCCTCAAAGGTCTCCTTTTGCTATATTTGACTTCAGTGCAATGGTGCTTAAAAAAGCTCTTTATAATACTTAGAACCTGGATAAGTACATCTAAATATAAATAGTTAAATAAAACTCTTAAAAATTAGAGAGTGTTTAAAGGGCTGCATTCTGATTGATTGGGATTGGGTGCTCAATTTCATGCTCAGTCCCTCACTTTCAACATCCAATTCCATGTACAGGTCTTCTAGGTGGCTGGCACTGTACTAGTCCTGCTCACAAATATGATCTTCTATGTAATTCTAAAAATCCATATTTTAGGATTCTAAAATTCAGAATGTGAAAAACAAGATTAGCTGTGAAAGGATATTCATGCAAACAAACACACAATATAATCCTTCTAAACAGTGATAATGGTAGGGTAGTCCATCTAACAACTTTTCAACAACTTTAATGCACTCAGAGTTTAATCTAGAAAAGACCAAATCCCAAAATGCTTAATCCCCCACAGGACCCATAAGAAATTAAGCTGCTTAAAAATCTCATTGGCAATACATTTGAAAAATACTATCAATTATTGTGTATTTGTTCCCTTTCAAAGTGAACAGAGCAGGAGAAAGGATCTCTTCTAAAGTAAGGCTATGGTAAGCATCACAAAAGCCCTAAGGAATAAAAAAAGTGATCCTTGTCCACATATAATGATGCACACTAGTCTGTTTTAGTGACTTCATTTCCTTTGATGTCCTTTTAATTAATATTAAAAGCCGAGTGTTTTAAAAGTAGTGGTTCTCAACCTTTCCAGACTCCAATACCCCTTTCAGGAGTCTGATTAATCTTGCATATCCCAAGTTTCACCTTACTTAAACTACTTCTTACAAAAATCAGACCTACAAATACAAAAGGGTCACAAATACACTATTACTGAAAGATTGCTTACTTTCTCATTTTACCATATAATTATGAAATAAATCAATTGGAATATAAATATTGTACTTACATTTCAGTGGATAGTATATAGAGCAGTATAAACAACTCATGGTCTGTATGATTTTTAGTTTGTACTGATCTGGCTAGAGCTTTTTATGTAGCTTCTTGTAAAACTAAGCAAATATCTAGATGAGCTGATGTACCCCCAGAAGACCTCTGCATACCCTGGTTGAGAACCACTGTTCTAAAGCACAAAAATATGCAGCGTTGGTAGCCATGACTAGCTGCGCCATCAACTAATAGCAAGCTCAGCACATCTAAGCAATGTTTTGTCTGAATATACAATCAAATCCACTTAAGAAAAAAAAAATTCCTACCTAAATGTTTTAAAAATAGATAATCTGCCTGCATAAAAGCATTCTCCACATCTGAGGACATGAGAGTCAATGATATGCACATAAAACTTGGCAAGTTATAAATATTTATGGAACGGAGAAGCAAGCAGCAGTGGCTAGAGCTGCGAAAGCTTCCGCCTTTCCCTCGTATAAAAGGCCATCTATGCTACATAAATTTCAGTGTTAACAACTCCAAATCCCTAGCACACGATAGCATGACACATACAAGTGTTACACAAACATTCACAGAACAGTTGTGATTACACAATAAGGCTATGCCCGTCAAGCCTTGAAGGTCTACACTGCTGCTGGGAACGAGCCTTCCAGCCAGGCAGACAGATTTGCATTAGAGGGGCTTGAGGTAGGACAATAAAAATAGCAGCATTGATGATGATGCTGCACCCACAATGAATCAGGCTGGCCACCTGAGCTCAAATCCAGAAATCTGGGTAGGTCCAAGTCAGGTAGCTACCACAAGCCTTCGCTGGTGCAGCAAAGTCCATTGCTGTTTTTAGTGTGCACTAGCTCAAGCCCTGTTAGCACAAGTCTGTCTGCCCAGGCTGGGAGGCTTGCTCTAATTGAATTGTTGTCTATCTAGATTTGCAGAGCCAGGTTTGGCTTCGTGACTCAATCTATTGGCGTTCATGGTCTGTAGAGTGACAGTGAAATTGGATATCACATTAATGTCCACTGTGGGGTGAGAATACCATATCTCTTTGTTCACTCCAGAAAAGTGAAGCCTTACTAAAATCTTAGAACGTGTGTTTTCACCCCATCTAAACATCCATGCAGGATCCAGCCAAAGTGATACACCAAGGCTTGGATTACCAGAAAGTTGGAGCCTTCTCTGTTAAGGTATTGACATAATGGGGTAAGCCCAGAATGAGCACCTTGGTATTGTCTATAGCATCAGTGCAGTTCAAAAAGTCCAACTGTTCCTCAATAAAACTGGAACTTCCATTGGCAGCTGCACAGCACATCTGAAAGCCAGGCTACTAATTTACCGTATATACTCATTCATAAGCCGATTCTCTCTCTTTCTTTCTTTCTTTCTTTCGTTTTTAAAGTAAAAAAAGGGAAGCACCAGAGAAGGGGGTCGGCTTATGAACGGACAGAGGGGGAGAGATGGGACACAGCCCCTGCCCCCAACAGAGGGAGCAAGGAATATGCTACGGCCACGCCGCCCCGTCTGGTCCGCTGGAGCAGGCTGCTGCCACGCTGCCCAGCTTGCCGGAGCAGCTCCAGCCAGGTCGGAGACATCCTCCCCTGGCCCTCCCCACATAAGGTGAGAAGGCATGGGGAGAGTGTGGGGGTCCCAGGCTAGGGGTGAGGTCATGTGTGTGTGGGTGGTGGTGGTCACATGGGTTACTCTCCTGACTCCAAGCTTCTCCCCCGCCAAAAATTTTCCCATCAGTTGCTGTCCCAGCCCATCAGGGTAAGCAGTTGGCATGCTGGGACACTTTGTTTACTTTGGTTTACCCTCGTGCCTGCAGACCCTCAAGGTAAACAAATCATCTCGACCTACCAGCAGCTTATCCTGATGGCCCGGGAGCCAAAGTTTTCTGACCCTTGAATTATAGGGTTGGCTTATGAACGGGTTATAATTTTTTTTCCATTTTTACTTATCCATCTTGGAGGGGTCGGCTTATAAACGAACAAGCTTATGATTGAGTATATACGGTAAATGTCTAATTTTTTACACGTGTTTGACAATGGGGGGGGTGAGGGCGGTAATGAGGTTCTCTTATTAAAATCCTATGTACATTTATATGCAAAATATCAGAGATGTAGCCGTGTTAGTCTGGGTCTGTAAAAGCAGCAAAGAGTCCTGTGGCACCTTATAGACTAACAGATGTATTGGAGCATGAGCTTTTGTGGTATTCACCCACAGGACTCTTTGCTGCTTTTATATGAAAATTACACACAACTCTCTGGCTCTCAGCAGGTTGCCAGCAGGACCTGAGCATTACAAAAATTGCGTACCACTGACCGAAACACAGTGAATGGTCGTACCAGTACAGGCTCACACCACCGTCCCTTAAAGGTTCCATATGCTGAAAATTAAATCTGCTGTCATGCATTTTACTTTTTGGCCCAAAGCAACTCAAATGGATTAGATATCCTAACACTACAACTAGTATTACCAAAAACCAGCATTAACCTGCTCCTCTTTAACTAGCATAAACGTATCTCACTTTAATGACCCTGAGTCTGTTCTATATGCCAGTGAATCATGAAGTTAACATTCAATAACATGTAGTAGGTTTTAAAAATTTAACATTTAATTTAATTTAGTTGCTGCACTTTTGCAAATGAGGACATTTGAACCAGAATATATCTTATGAAATGTAAAAGTTATTTGATGCAGAGAAGTTTCTTGCCTTGAAAAAGGTAAGCTTGGGAATAAACTCACTCCTATTTTGAGGGAGAATCCAAGGCTCCAAATTTGAACTACTGAATAATGATCTGAAAGATTTTGCCTATTGTATATTTTAAATGTGACCTATTTATATTTCTCATTCTATATTCAAAAAGTACTGTAATTTTGGGAATGATATTCTATTCTTCATGCATAAAGTGTTTGAATTCCTGCTTTGAGTGCAAAACTCAACTCAGCCTTAGCCATGGAACCACAAACAGTGTTTGCAAAATAGGATGATACTGCGGTTGTGCTCAAGATGCACATCTTGCCACTCCACTGTCAAGAATTTTGTAAAAAGCCTTTTTTTTTTGGTTGGACTTCCCTAAAAAAAAAAATCTGATCAACAGCTAATTTTCTAACATCTTTAACTAATACTAGAGCTGTGCTGGATAATCAGTTCTTTATAAACCTCTTTGGGCACAGTCAAGTGCTATAAATTAAAAATGTCAAGTCACTTCAAAGACTACTAAAAAGGATGCCATCAGAAGTGTGGCAAGGCACAGAAATTTTTTTAAGCTTTTAAAACATTAAATTTTAAACTAAGGGCTGGAATTTAAAAGCTGTATCTGTCATGGAAGTTACTGTGATGTTAGTGCTCAGCATTGTTACCACAGTAACTTTGACTGTATAGAGGCATCCACCATGATATTAACACAGTTACTGTCACTGAGGGGCCATCCAAGCCTACCACTGTATGAGCACACCTGATATCACAGGGATAGTTTAAAATAAATAAATCAATCAGATCCTCTCAGTGTCCCCTTCCATTTGTCCCAGGCCGCTTCTATCTAAACCAGAGGTGGGCAAACTACGGCCCGCAGGACCGTCCTGCCAGGGAAGGCTAGTCCCCGGCCCCTCCCCCGCTGTCTCTTCTCCACCGCAGAGCCACGCCGCAGTGCAGGCAGTGCTCTGCGTGGTGGAGTTGCGTGTTCTTGCCAGTGTGGCAGCCAGACATGCAGCTCTGCATGCTCTGCTTGGCATGGTAAGTGGGCCGGGGTATAAGGGGTGGAGGAGGCCTGGGGGGGCAGGGTAGTCAGGGGACAAGGAGCAGAGGGTGGTTAAATGGGGTGGAGTTTCTGGGGAGGGCAGTCAAGGGATGGGGAATGGGAGGGTTGGATAGGCATGGGGTCCCAGGGGGCCTATCAGTGGGCGGGGGTGTGGATGGGGTCAGGTAGTCAGGGGACTGGGAGCAGGCAGCATTGGATAAGGAGTGGGGTCCCAGGAGGGGGCAGTTAGGGGACAAGGAGCAAGGGGGAAGGGTTGGATGAGTCAGGGGTTTTGAGGTGGGCGGGAAGTGGGAGGGGGCGGGGGGCCCTCAGGCCAAAAAGTTTGCCCACCCTCGTCTAAACTCTCCCTCCACCTCCAATCTAATTTCACCTTTATGACTGAAGAAAATAACTTTTGGAAACTTGTTTAATTCCTCTAAACACCCTCAGAATTTAAAGAAAATATAGAAGTTTTGTGCTGGTAAAATGCCTAGCTATTTAAATAAATGTCAAATAGAAGTTGATATATCTACAAGCCTAACTCAAAAGCAGTTTAAATAGTTCATTTAAAAAAAAAATTAAGAAGTAGAGAATGAGATAAGAATGAACAACTTATTCAGAAAAAATACACTACTTCCACCCAAATCACCTTAAATTTAGCTGGAGCCAACATGACACTCTGTGACACAAACTCAGATCTCAAAAGCATTTTTCTTTCTTTCTTTCTCGGTCTGTCGCTCTATCAAACATTTCAAATCATTTTTCTGTTTCCAGGCTGGTGCCGTGATGATCTTTGCCCAAGTTAAAAGCAAAAAAGACTCACTTTCTTTGACATAGTATGGAAACTAGACAGAGCAGTCAGTGGATGCCATTTTAAGAACTACTCTAAAAAAACCCTAATTTATAGAGCTATGGTCAATTTTTGTTCTAATGCAAGCGCCACGTGATAAGCAAAACACAGAAGCAGCCCTTTCCCAGGAGCATCTTCCTTGTGGCTTCCTGTTCCCTGGACCCTTCTAACTCCCCCCAGAGTAGGGCTGTCCTTAGTGAAAGTGATCAAACAGACCTACACATCCTGCATACAGTCAACATATGGACTTCAACAGCATAGGAAACCATTATGAGAAACTCTTTCAATCTACCTCAACAAAAACTAGGTGCATAGAGCTTTCCAATCAGTAGATCTCAAAACATTCCATAAAGGAAGGTATCAGCTCCATTTTGCAAATGGAGAAACTAAGCATAACTAAGTATATCATATTTCTACTCTAGCCAGGTCCAAAGGATACCAGCCATCACAATTCAACACAAAAGGAGGAACTCGCCAAAATACCCATTACCCAATAAGCTCATTGAAATTATAACAAGATAGGGGCTGAGGTTTTATGCTTTAAAATGAAAGTGCAGTGTTGAAACAGATGCAGGATTAGATTTCTCATGCATTAAAGTGTACCTCAAAAAGGCAAATAAAAGGCCATCTCTTTACAACTGCTCAATACCCTGTAGGCAAGTTCCTCTGCTTTACTGAGCCCTAGTCTACACTACAAATTTATGTTGCTATAACCGCATTGCTCTGGCATGTGGAAATCTGCACCCCTCAGCAACGCAGTTAAACCAACCTATCTCCTAGTGTAGACAGTGCTATGTGGATGGGAGGGCTTCTCCTGTTGACATAGCAACCACTTCTCAGGGAGGTGGAGTACCTGCACTGATGGGAGAAACTCTCCTGTCAGCATAGGCAGTATCTTCATTAAGCACTACAGTGGCACAGCTGCACCAATGCAGCGACATTGCTGAAAGGGTAGACAAGCCCTCAATACTTTCCTGGCAGCAAAGGAAACAAATACTGAGTCCTTCTTGCTTTCCAGAATGATTAACATTAGATATACAAGACTTTCTTCTAATCAGCGTGCCTATCACAAGAATGAGGAAATTCCATGTTGCTACACAATTTGTAGTTACAAATTGTTAAAGAAAACAAAGGTGATGCCAATACCTTCCCCAACCCCCTCTCTGCTCTCTCTCCTAGCTACTCCCATCTTCAAAGCACTGCCATGTTTAACTAACCTAACTACTTCATATCTGTATTTATCTAACCTACTTATGATTGACTCCATTAATTATAATACTTTTGGCACCAAATATATTTATTCAAGAGCTACAATTAAGCCAGGTGGATTGTTTCATTTTGTTTTTCTCAAGTTATTGAAGAGCCCCACATTGTGAATGACTAATGCTTTAATCTTGATTAAATAGCTTGCAACAACATTGCTTACACTGTAGTTAAAGCAAAAAAAGTCTTCAGAAATCAGGAAAGTGGTCTGCAAGTTTTTCTTCTGAAATGAAATAACTACCTTCATATTTATTTATTTATTTATTTACACATAAGTTACAAAACAAAGGGTGCCCAAACAAATGTGTTTGATATAAATACAGTTTTGAACACTTGATAAAAACCGTTTTTAACGTCTAAAATTAAACACCAGCCCTTTAAAAATCCATTTAATGCACACCCCTAGGGGAGGGGGAAAGTGCTCTCGTTATTTCTTCCTATAGAAGGCAGTAAGTTTGAGGGCCTCTTTTTCTTAAGGCTGTTTAATTATGGTACATAGAAAATGTATTAGATCAATTGTTAACATGCAAACTTTCTTCTGTATTTCACTTTACTTTCAAGACATTCCTGCCACACAGTTTTTTAAAAAAGGCTTTATTGTATTATTGAAGAGATGTGCTTAGTTGTACTGAGAAGAAAGTAACTTACTTGTGCTGTTCATGATCTTTGACACCCCAAATGCAGACAGAGGCATCAGATTTTAGGCTTCACTCAAGAATTAAAGAGTCCATTAGCTCCTGTACCAGCATGGCAGTCCTTTCTCTTGGCCCTCCCTCTCAGCAGGTGTTTGTATGCTGCAGGGAACTGCCGATGTATTCCTGACGGCTCACTGGTGGGCGCAACAGTATGGGTTGAGAGGCCTCAGGCTCAATAGAACTCAGGGAGTAAACCTAACAGCATTAAAGAAGGGGAGAAGGCTTGGGCTGAAATTTGTTATAGGGGCAGAGGACGACTCTTACTAGGTGTCTGTAAAGCACTTAATAAAATGGAACTATGATTTCAGTTGGAGTCTTGGATGCAAACAGTTATTTGTTTCTTTGTAAATAAAGCCAAACATCATGAAGGGGATGAGCTTTGACCTTTTACAGTGTGTGGGCTGTGTTTTGGAGAAGCGTGGGAAAGCCACCTGTTCACAGGCCACCTATGAATCCTTTAATTCCCTTCCTGTCTCCAGTATTTTTGGCAAAGCAAGCGAGTAGGGAAGGAGGAGGGAGCACTTTGGATGACAACCAAAAAGGTCATGGGTTTATTTTCATCTGGCTTCTATCCCATTCAGACGCAGGTTTCAGTTAAGCAGTCCTGTGGGGACCGGATAAGGAGTGCAGTGCCCACAGTTGGGGGCTCGTATGTGCAACTTGGAGAAGTGTGGTTGTTCAGAACACATCAACCTGTTCTGGTTAGCGAGCCATCTCTACACTCAGTCTAAGACATCTCACACCCCTACTCGAATGCTTTTCCACTGAACTTACAAGTAAGTCAGGTAATGGAGAGTGCCTTTCTCCTTTTTAAACAAAGACACCAAATTCTCAGATTTCCTTACAGCTACAGCAGAACACAGACAGCCAGGAAATGGAACTGCCTCTAAGTATACAAGTCTTTCCAACCCTAATGAGAACAATGAAAATATAAATACAGATTTAAATAAAAATCTTCAGTGAAGAAATGAAAATGTGATGAGAGAAGTTGGGAGTTTAATATCAGGCCTATCCTTTCTCAGGAGGACTGCTTATGAGCAGTCTGCTAAATAGCACTGGGGTTGTGTATGAAGGTTATATAATTAGCCTTCTGTTCAATGAGAATATAAAATGAATGGGTTAAGCTGAAACTTGCTGTACGGACCATCAAATCTCTCAATGAATTTGATCACCACAAGGTCCTGGGACATTAACCGTCCCCAAATGGAAGAGTAAAGTGCTAAAAGTAGATCTATCAGCAGAGGGTTCTCAACATTTTTCTTTGTGAGTTCTCCCCCCATTCCCCTCAATATGCTATAAAAATTCCAGAAGTGAGAGTGAGTGAGTGAGTGTCAGGGCTTTAGCCCTGCAGGGCACTGGGGGCTTTAGATGCCAAACGGGGGGAAGGGGTTCAAGGCTCCTGTCCCGTGGGGTGCTGCGGGGAACCTCGGGGCTCCCAGGTTTAGCCCCATGGGGCGGCTTAGGGTTCACAGACCCCTGAAACAGCTTGTGGACCCCAGTGGAGAACTACTGTATCAGCACTCTGCCAATGTTCTCAATTGTACAGAAACAGCATGCGATACTAAGATGAAAGTGGCATGCCTAAATACCAAAATGGTAGTCTACAGTCAGCACCAGAGAAGATGGATTCCAAAAAACAAAGAGGGTGGATGGGAACAAACTAACTGAGATGATAGTGAGAAGAGCCACTAGTACTAAGCCAAGACACTCTTTAGGCACTCAAGAGCTCTTGACGGTGATAACAGAACACAAATGAATAGACCCAAGAGTAAGGCCTTGTCTACACTACAAAATTAAGTTGACCTAACTTAGACTTTACAGAGGCACATAAGAGACTTTACAGAGGCACAGCTATGCCACTGCAGCTGCACTGCTGTACCATCTCCTCTGTAGCTGCTCTATGTCAACAGGAGAGAGCTCTCTCGTCAGCATAATTAAACCACCCTCAATGAGCGGCCATAAGTATGTCGGCAGGAAAGCGTCTCCCATTGACATAGCGTTATCCACACCAGCGCTTCTGTTGGTGTAACTTAGGTCGCTCGTGGGGGAGAATAGGGTAGTTTTTTCACACTCCTGAGCGATATAAACCGTAAATCGACAAAAGTGCTAGCATAGACATAGCGGAAGGTCGACATTCAGCCACTGCAGCTCATGGCCACACTACACCCTCTCTGTTGGTGGTACATGTCCTTACTAGGAGCACCTCCACAAACTTAACTGTGTGGGGCATTGTGGGGCACTGACAGCTGGTGACCCCCCCACCCCACCCCACCCCAGGGCCCACAGCCCGAGCTATATGCCCCCCCACGCGGGGGCTCACAGCTGTCAGTCCCATCACCAGGCCACTCTAGCTGTGAGGTCGAGGGTGGGTGGGCTCCGGCTGTAAGCCCCATGCAGGGCTGGCAGCCAACAGATGATTTAAGTACAGACACAGACACTGTGCATCCCTATCTACATCAACTTAAGCACCACCCTCTTGTGGAGGTGGCATTATTAGGTTGGTGTAGTGGGCAACTTACATTGGCAGGAGCAACACTATAGCGTAGACATGTACATAGTTAGGTTGACACAGGGGTGTGTGAAGGAATTTAAATTCACTGCTTTTGGAGGGGCATGTTTTGCGCCCTCGCCACAGACCCGGGGCTAGAGGAGTTCTGTGCCTCTGCCAATTACTGGGGAGGACCATGTCCTGACTTGCCCCTCCTTGTGCATGCCCCTAGGCTGACATAAGGTAGCCTATGTCAATCCAACTCCACAGTGTAGACCAAGCCCAAGGGCTAGTCTACACTGGCAACTGGCTGCGGCAACACTTTAAGGTGTCTTGTGTGGTCGCGGCACAGCACTGGGAGAGAGGTCTCCCAGCAGTCAAACAAACAAAACAAAAACACCTCAATGAGGGGCGTAGCTCCCAGCGCTCGTGCACTGTCTATACTGGCGCTTTACAATGCTGCAACTTGCTGCGCTCAGGGGAGTGTTTTTTCACACCCCTGAGCAAGAAAGTTGCAGCGCTGTTAGTTGCCAGTGTAGACAAGCCCTAGGTCACAAGACCAGCAACAGGTCAATAGTTGTAAAGCAACCACATATCAAATCTATATTATAAACTAATGGACTCATGAGTTTGCAGGGCAAAGTTCCAGATACCGCAAGAGAGCTATTTCTGTTCTCGTCAATTAGTCTGCCTTTCTAATAGTCTCCCAAAGGACTATTTTTTGTTGCCTCTTTTTTTCATAGATGGAGCTCAATTCCGTTATACTACCCCAAAAAGCTATATTATTAGTGGAAAGCACAGATGTATTATAAACATCATTTTTTCAAAGAACTCTAATTCAAGTATTGGGATAGGTGGCCACTATAACAGACTTTTTCTAATACAGTTGAACCAAACAGATGATTTATGCCATATGAACTCCAAAGGCATTCTGAAAATGGAACACAATTTAATTAAGGCCACACAATATAACTATAGCTGTAGAAAGTAAAAGGATACATCTGATTTTTTTTTGTAGTTATAGGGGTGCAAAGTAAGTTAATTCTCAAATTTATATGTTCATTCTAATAATCTATGATCACAAACAGCAGAGGACACCCTCTGATCCAAACATTTCTCTTGGCACATTCTGAAAGAAACCACAGAACATTAAAATATTTATAAGACTACGTTCAGCCTGAAGTAAGGAAAAGATAAAGTAATTCACAACGGTAACCATCTCTTCTTATCACCCGGCCCCCAACAACGGGAGGGAAAAAAAAAAGTTGTTTTTCAGTTTTGGTTGGGTTCCTATAAGTTTAGCTTTTTCAATCCATCAGCCTAATGGATTTCATTATTCCATTTACTAAAATGTGTTCATGGGGAGCCCCAGACATCAGTGTGGGTTCTCCAGCATTCTTTCCTGGCCATTTAACAGCACTGAGTGGGGAGAAGGACTCTATCAAAAAGGCTGAGTATCTGACTCATTTAGCATTTAACACAGAATCTAGAACGACAACTCCGCCCTTTAAAGAAATCAATCCTTTTCTGTGCTTTCACTTTTTAGAATAATCTCTCTTGATGTCCAGGGGAGCATAAAGCCATAGGTGGTTGCTAAATTAGGGTCACAGTGTTCCACTCATTGAGATGTCAGGCCAGCTAATGCCCAGAATGTTGTAAATTACCAAGGACAGCTGGTAATGATAACTCCCTAGTTATTATGACCCTTTGACCGCACTCCTGTCCCTGTTCTTTTATTAGTTGTCCCCCGCAATCAGTGGGTTCGGTGGTCCTGTGGGTCCTCCCCTTAGGCTGGGGCGGGAGGGATCCTTTAGCAGTGGGCGGACTTCGCCCACCCACTTCCCAGACACCCAATAGATACTCACTTAACCTCTTCCTGTGAGCTCAACTCCAGAAAGGTGGGGGGGGGGAGGGAGAGGCGGACTAGTGAAGACAAAGCAATCTTCATGCTAAAGTTCTCTTTACTTCACAGAAACTAAACAGCTTTTCCATCATCATCATGTGTATGAATACTATTCACTACCAATAGCACAATTTTATGCTGCTCAGCTTAATTTACAAATCCTAAGCTTATGTGATTTGATCACACAAATGCATTCATCTGATAAATCAGTATCCCAGACAGCAATTCATTTCACTACACCAAGATAGCATTTCCATAAAACTAAACGTAAACACAAACATTGAAGTAAGTTAATGACAAGGGACTCTGGGAGCCACTTTTAATTTTGAGTGTAATTTACAGCCTTATACTTGGAGGTCTACATACACTACTTTGATATACATACAGTGGTGCTGGAACCCTTTTAATAATATATGGAGATACACCTGTCTCAGAGCTGGAAGGGACCTTGCAAGGTCATTGAGTCCAGCCACCTGCCTTCACTAGCAGGACCAAGCACTGATTTTGCCCCCGATCTCTGAGTGGCTTCCTCAAGGACTGAACTCACAACCCTGGGTTTAGTAGGCCAATGCTCAAAGCTATCCCTCCCCCTGTAGTGGAAGTGCTGAAATCTAGCTCCCATACTCCTTCTGTGACCCCCTCCCCACCAGTAGGGGCCAGGAGCAGTGCCGTGTCTCCGGGAAGGGGGGGGCAAACCGGAGTAAGGAGAAAAAGGCTGAGGGTGGGCACAGGGCCATGAGCAGAGCCCTAGGCACAGGCCCGCAGCCAGCACCCTGCACGCAGGGTCAGGAGTGGAGCCCCAGGAGTGGGGCCAGTGGCCAGGATCCCAGGAGCAGGGGGCTGGATGTGGGACCCTGGGCATAGGGCCAATGAGCGAGGCCAGCGTCCCAAGAGCAGAGCCCCAGGCGCAGGGCCCTAGGTACAGAGCCAGCAGCCGGGAAGTGGGCAGGCAGCCGGGACCAGAGCCCAGGGTACAGGGCCTGCGGCTGAGACCTGAACCCCGGGCGCAGGGCTGGGAAGCAGAGTCCCAGGCTTGGGGCCAGAGACCAGGAGCAAGGCCCTGGCGTGGAGCCCTGGGCACAGGGCCAGTGGCCAGGGAACAGGGCCAGCAGCTGGGACCCAAGCCCCGGGATGGGGAGTGGAGGCCTCGGTGCAGGGCCAGCAGCTCTACGTAAAACCTGGGGGTGCTACAGCACTCCCTCCACCCATAGTTCTGTGATGTTCAGATGTTGCTTGTAATTATTAGAACTGGGAGCACTGACTGTTGGGAGTCTGAAAGGTCAGGAAACAGGAGCGGGGAGGAGCTGAAGAGGCAGAGTGAGAGTTACAGAGGGAGCAGCAGCAGCTTGGTAAAGAGGTTTCCACTTTAAAAATAAAGTAGAAGTTGGTTAGTACCTTGCCTAGCTGATACGACAAGTTCCCACGCCCTGTATACATTTTAAAAACAAGGTTTATTTGTCTACAATACTATGTAACTAGCTAATCTTTAACAGCTGAAGAATCATAACCTTATCCATTGACTTTGCAGTAAGACATAACATAGTATTGGGTTTTGCAGTATAATGAATAACGCAACCCTTGATCAGTCATCCAGTGGGTAACAAGTCAGAAGATTTAGCCTACTTGTCACCAGTGCTCAAGGTTCACACAAGGTTGAAGTGGGAAAGAGAGAAATGCTCAAAGTTTGGTAGACATTCCAAATGCATAGCTCAAAAAAGCTAAAGCAGACACATACTTCTTCCCCTCCCCTCTCCCGACCAAAATCTACACTGCTACCCACTGTCAACAGTGTGGTCCGCAAAGAGTCCCCCTAAACTGATAACAAAAAAGTGGTTTTAACTTACCTAAACTATTAGTTAAGCCATTTTCAGTATCAGTTCAGAAGGAACCTGACTACCACTATCAGCAATGGAGCCGCAGTTTCTTTGAATAGATGAGGTTAGAGACACAAAGGACTGGTTTATATTTAAAGTTTAGGTCAACATTGCTACATCAGTCCAGGATATGAAAAAAATCCATACCCGACTGACATAGCTACACCAACCTAATCCCCAGGGTACGTGCAGCTACATAGATAGAAAATTGCTTCCGTCAACCTAGCTACCATCGTTTTAGTAGGTGATGTTTCTACAGTGACAGAAAAACCCCTTCCATTGCTGTTGGGGAGTCTACACACCATGGGGCTATGCCAGTATTGTCCCCGTAGCATATGCATATCCACAGACTTCAGAGTTAACACCCCACTGATATAAATTGAGGTAGTTCACATCTCTTAGGGCAAAGAAGTGTGCCCTTTTCCTTACACTAACTCATGTGCAGGCAGGCAGCATTCAGGAAGGCTGGCCAGAGGATGTGGACTCACAGCGTGACACGGAGCCCTGTTGTATTCCTGTGCACTCATACTCAGTTATCCCACTGCTTTGTGAATCCACTGAACATTCACACCATGTATTTTGGGGCATAAGCAGTGTGGAAGCTACCACAGCCTGAGAATGGAGTACTGCTCAAAGATCAGGAGTGGGTATACGCACATGTATTCTATCAACGCCCAGACCTGAAGGAATTTCATGATGCACAGCCCAGCTACCCAGGATGGGATCTGACCTTCAGGCAGTTCATTACTCATCCTGAATCTCCAAAGGCAACCTGCAACAGAAGTGCTACAGTTTTTGGCATTTTACTTATTCTGCCTGGGATCCAGTAATAGCAAAGCACTAGACATGCAGACACTACAAAATGGCCACCTGCTCTTTGTCAACACTAGCAAAAAGAAGACATGTAATTCACCACCAGTTGAACTGATGAATTCAACTGGTGATAAGAAAAGTAGAAGCTGTACAGTAGACAAAGTTTAGGTAAGCTTAAGCATGTTTTATCATGTCTAAAGCTCAAGGTCGTACCATCAGCCCAGCTACTTGGGCCAGGAAATTCTCATTGGTGGCAGTTTAAACACAACTGTGCAGGGTACTGAAGAGCCATATGCAGCGCAAGAGCTGTAAATGAAGAATAACCGATTAACTCTACAACTGCTGAGTCTGGCACTTACTGATCATGCCTGGTATCAGGTATGTTTCTGTCCATTTGCAGTTTGTCACTTTCTACTTGATTGAACTTATTACGAGCGTATGGGTCCTGCCCAGATCGGACCATAGTAACACCAACGTAACTGTCTTGATCAAAATCTTGCCATCGAACTTTTCCTAAAAAGGAAGAAACCCAAAGTTAAATATTTGCATCATAGATCTAAAGCATTAAGCTCTAGTTTTCAAGTGTCTGAAATCAAGTTTTCACTTTTATGGGATCACAGTGCTTTAATACAAATGAAGCCTTAAACACAGAGTTATTTGCATAAAGTTATTTGCTCTGAGTCACACAATTGACTAGTGCAAAGTTTCAGTAGGAACTGAATTAACAGTATCCCGACTCCTAGTCCTGCTGCTACTGTAATCATTAGACCACGCTGCTTTCCTCAGTTACAGGTTTTAACCTCAGGAACCATATGTTCCACTTTCAAAGGACATTTCCACATCAGGCAGCTGATGATTCAAGCAAAGATTTACTCCCCCAAAAACACTCATTTAATTTTTCCAGTTTAGATTTCAATTAACATCATTAAACCAAACCCTGTGGTTTAATTTAGCCAGTCTCATCTTTAAAAGTAATGATTTGTATCTCCATGCTCTAAAGGTCTGTTCTTCATAAACATGGTTACAAGTAAATTTTATAAGTTATTTTGTAAGACATAGATATGCTACCAATAGTTAGGATACTTGACCACTTTCTGATATGAAATACATGAACTAGTTGAAACTCTTCGTAGCTGTTAGATTCTGTCATGAGCATGTTAACTCTTTACTAAAGAGCACATAGCTATGCGATCCCTGGTAATAGCTGGCATGCTTATGGGGATGTATGCTTTACCCAAAGCCTGCTTCTTCTAACATTATACTATGGAATTAAGGTAAAACAATCTTCTCTTCTGAGAGGATCGACACTTTCATATAATTTCTGATCTTGTGATATACACCAGAAGCTTGAAGGCTTGCATCTAGAAAAAATGAAACTCTGTTTTTAACTCTTAATTTTAAATACATTATTCCTTCTTATATGGCTATTGACAGCCAACCTATTGCAACTGTACAGGATTCATGCTTTATGACTCAAAACTACTTGAGCACAAATAGTGTTACCCCTAACAACTAAATGCAATTTTAATGCATAAGTATTCTTCAAGACACCATACTGAAGTTGCTGTGTAGCACCAGGCACACTACTGACACTATACAAATGATGACACAAAACATTCTTTGGGGGTCAGTATGTTTGACAACGAATGTGTTCACAAGGAGAAGTTATGCTTCGCTGAGTTTTTCAAAAGCAACACAGGGAGCTGATATTTCAGAGATATTTTTGGGCAAGTCCAGTAAGTGGCAGATTAGGGCGGGGGGGGGGGGGCGGAGACAGAGTGCGCACGCAATTCTCTTGGAGCACCATGGATGCTAACAAAAAGAAGTTTTTAGGCAAGTAAAGCGTATACCTTAGGATACTTTACACGTAACCTGCTGCTCTGCTTCACGGATGTACTATTATAAGAGGCATTCATTAGGGCAGCCAGAGATTGGTCAGACATTTCAAATGCACCTTTACTGTTGCCAATTTGCAATGTGCGCTAAGTGAGTTAGGGCTAACTGATTGAAGATGTAGCCAGCTAGAATTCCATTTGGAATTTCTGCTGGAAAATAAGACTAATACCAAAATATTGTGTGAGAAAAATCCATCAAGAATGGAAACTGTTTACTGAAAAGAAAATCATAGAAAATAGATTTGAGATTCTCTAAGGTTTGAGCCAACTGAGGAGTTGATTAAGTTAGCTCTGACCAAGCTTGTGGTGGTGTTTGGAGTTCAAATACTGACAGCTTACCTGAACAGCAAGTACTAGTGAAAAGCAGAGGAGCCATGGAAGTAAATATTTTAAGAGTCTAGTCACAGAGCAAGAACATAGATGCCTATATTTTGGATTACAGGTTTAAGAGCTACTCAATTAGTTCAGATTGAACACCTTCTACAAATGAATTTACCTCCCTAAAGAGGTTGAAGAAAACATGCAGAAAAGCCAGAACCAGAGAGACCAAAATGTAACAGACTGAAAAACATTTATTTAGCAACCTGTGAAGAGAGCCAGAGGGAAGACTACAACACTATGGGGAGAAAGACAGATTTTCAGCTTCCAATTAGTGAAAATGCAGCAGAGGAACACTTTGTAGCTGTCAAAGCCCAACCTTAAGAGCGGTGAAAAGAAACTTCTATGAGTCTTCCACAGTTTCTCTCAGGACATTTTTAGGGTTTGAAGGCAGTTATACACTTGAGAATTCTGACATTGCAAACACTTGCAACATCTTCACACAACAGTCTGCAATAATGCACAATTGCTCCTACTTGAAACAAGGCTTATCACTTCTCCTGCACCAAGTCACTCAGCACTTTTGCAAAGATAGCATATGCCATTAGTGCTAATGCTGCAGCTACACCATGGTAACTGGTCTTCCTAGCAGTGTTCCACAATATCCCTGCAAGCCCTCCAGCAACCAATATCACTGTGAGAGATATAGCAAACAGGTACTGAACATTAGGAATGTTATCTGTATATTTGAGTGAGCCCCTGAAAGCATGAAAAACCTCAGAGACTATTATATTGAGAGGCCAGGTGATACAAAGGTCTGTGAACGTTCTATTTGTGCGTTCCTGGCTCACCGGGTGATTTCCCTGTGGAATCACTATAGATGATCAACGCAAAATCCCAAGGGCTGGTAATGCAGATACCCAGCATTTGAAGCCTGACCACCTGGGGAAAGGGGTAGTTTTACCTGTTTCAGGAGGCTTGAATACAAAAACAGGGGTTTGGGATATAAAGGCAGAGTTTGAACTGACAGAGCGGGCTTCTTGGGCTACAAACGGCCATGACCTGACAATCAAGAGAGACAAAGCCTGACTGACAGATCTGAAAGAATTTGGAATTTATCACGGATTCCAATTCCCATAAGAACTGATGGCGAGGATGGGAGCTTCTGATGAACTTAATAAGCATTTAATCCTTTTATTGTTTTACATGCTTTCTCCAAGGCTTTTTATCCTAAAATCAATGTGCTTTGCTCTGAAAGAGATGTTTGACTACTTGGAACTACTGGCATCACTAGTCAAAGTCCTGGAAGAGAAAGCAACACACAGGTGCTGGACTCAGACTTGTGGAGATAAACAAGGGGGCTGCAAGTCTAAACCCCCTGGGTTAAAAGGGAGGGGGATATGTGTCCCTGCCCAGAGAATGGTGATGGTTAGAGGCCGGAGAGGGGATTCCTTGAGGAGACCACAGAGGAGGTCAAAGGTTTAGTTAGCCCAAAACTGACAATCACTTATACGCCTGATGATTCATACTGAACTACAGTAACTTCTATTATTTGAGGAATATTTGTTTTCCATTTAATAAAGTGCAATGCATTCAATCCTAAGGCTTTTCTGGTTTCAAAAATAAAGGCTATTTTAATGTAATGCTCACATTTAATTTTACAAAATACATACTACTGTATACATTACAAATGTTAATGCATATGATTAACTTTTTAAATGGTTATAGCACCTCTTTAATAGTGAAATGGTATTCCCACCAACCCCTGCATCAGGGACTTGCACTGACAACTGTGGAATGCATACCCACAATGCTCTGGTATGGCACCAGTTGGAGGGAACAATGCAAGTGTTCCCATTAGACAGGTTTACATTAGCTAGTATTGCTCATGTGGTTCTGCATGGTTACAAGTTACAATAGTCCAAGTGAATTACTGTAAATTACAACTGCGCAGAGGGAAATTGAAATGCTGCGCTGCAAAAATGAGGCTATTGTCTTTGAAGCTGCAAAGAGGGTAGCGTGTGACAATTTACTAATAATTAAGTTTTAAGTTTTAAGATAAAAGGCTCTATTATTCAGCCTTTTCCAGCAACTGACCATGTATTTTTATACGTTATCTGCTTCGTTTACCAGTAGACAAGTATGACTACAGAAATCATTTTTCAGAGCTACTGGTGAGCATTTATTGGTGGTTTGGAGAGCTGGGTCTGTTTCCAACTATCAAACTGCATTAAAAAGACAGGTACAAATACTTAGCTTATATTTTACCTCATGCTATATTGATAGAACATGCTTCCTAAACTTTGTATTGTATGTGCTATGTAGTGTAGTTTTGATTTTAACTCTGTTAAACTAAAAATAAAATTTTCCCCAAAAATTGTGGTTCTGATTCATATATACGATATCAGATTAAGTTTCAGGACTGGCAGTTAGTATCCAACAAGACTAGGAATATGTTTTTTTTTTTTTTCCCCAATCACTGACAATGTCCCAGAGAGCAATAGAGACTTGCACTGCTTCAGGCATTTGTGATGCAGTCAGCTGTAGCCAAGGAAACGCAAAAGCCTGAATTTGGGTTGACAGGTAAGTAAAAGAAGTTTCAAATATTGCGTTTCATGTTTTATTTGTAAGCCCTAGTGATACAGTAGCTTTAGAATTTATTAAAGCATTTTCATTAATTTAAAAAAGCAGATGACGCCTAAAAAAGTTTGGAAAGAGTTCTAAGTAGAAACAGTCGTCTCAATGTTGTCTTCCCTCCCTTTAAGTTAGAGTTATCTACTTTAAAAAGGATCTTCACTTCTAAGGAGAGTCTTACTCCTGCTTCCTATTTGCTAACTCAAGACTTCAAGCCAGATCCTGGGTGGCAGCAGCAAAAAGTACAGAGTTGCTGTAATAAGGCATCTGGAGAATTTCCAAGTGGCATAAGGTTGGCATAGCTGACTCTAAAGCACCTGCTCTAGGTTTGGGCAGGGACAGAAGGGGAAGCTGAACATATCGTACTTTGGCCATCCCTGGCCTACAGAATGAACCTGGAGGAAAAAGAACAGAGGAGATCTGGGAGAAAAAGGGAGAAGGAAATGGGCCACAGAATAAATTAGCTAAATTGAACTGGTAGAGAAGAGATGACCGAGCAGATGAGCTTGGATGTGAAGGAAGGGAACAGGTGAAACTCCAGCGGTAGGCATAGTTGTGTGGGATGGGGAGCAAGACCCCAGCAGGAACAGCATATGGGGGATAAGTAAAGGAAAGAGGGGGTTGGGAGTGGGAAAGAATAGCAGGTTAGTTACTCAGGAAATCCCCAACCCAACCAGCAGCCACAGGTGATATGGGGATCAGCAGCTCACTTTTTGGACCTAGTTTTACTACTAAACATAGGTCAATACCAGTGGGCTATATTGTATAATTCTCTTAATGTGGATGTCAATAGCTGCTAGATTGTGGCCGTTATGAAAGAGATGGAGGGGGAGAGAACTGGAAAGTCATGTCAGTTGTGCAGTAACATTTAAATCCTCTCCAAGAAGGACCACTTAAAATATTTTTAATGTTACTCTAGTCTAAAATGGAGTAACCTGTACTGGGAAGAGAGCCAGAAAAACTTTAAAAAGAAGTTACTAAAATAGGGAAGGTTCCTTGATTAGTTTTAATCTCTCAGTCTCAATATTATTTTTATAAAGTCCTTTATCAAAATTGTACTATCAGGTTCAAAGGTGTAGTTAATTGCTCCTTTACTCAAAAAGGGAAATGCAATGCTTTAATTAAAATATATAATCACAAATTGTTAATTTAATACAATTAAAGATTGATACTAATACATGTGAGCTAGAAATAATCTTTTCTTTAGTAATCTGTCAAGACAAGTGGTCAGAGTTTTGCTTTACACCTGCTAAAGCTGACACCACCACTTCAGAGTATGGGAATTAAGCTCCCTGCAGTGTTGAAGATGTGATGTATCAAATGCTTTAGGACAGCATTTCTCAAATGCAGCCACCACGGCTCCATGTGGCAACCAGGGACTTTTCTTGCAGCCACAGCCTCCTGGGCGATGGGGGTGGAGGGGGGAGGGAGAGTGGGGAGGAGAGGGCAAAGCAGCAGCCCCTTCCCCAGAGCCACCAGCAGGGGCTGGTCCCTGCAGCAGCAGGCTCCATCCCCCAGCTGCAGGGCAGCAGGCTCCAGCTTTGGATCCGGACTCACCTCTCACTCCTGGCCCCCGCTGCCTCTTCCAGCCCCCATCCGTGCAGCAGAACCCTATGCTTCTGCCCTGACCCTCCATCGCCCTTGACCCCTGCTGCCTCCCATCTATCCCCCCATCACCCATGGCCCCCTACTCACCTCCTCATCCAAGGCTTAATTTGTTCCCCTGCTTGCTGGGGTTGAGTAGGTCAGCTTGAAAACTGACATTAACAAATATACAAATATCACTTTTCAAAGCAGAAGACTTACTTGCTAGCAAGTCTAAAAAAAATGCAACCAAAAAAGCAAAACATGCAAAGCACCTTATTTGTGTTTCTATTCTACTTAGGCCACTGAAGAAGAGAGACAACTGTACATTAATTTTTAAATACCGAGTCCCCAAAAAAACCTACATAAATAAATTACAATGATTTGGACATGCATATGTGCGTATTTAATTTGTCCTAAAGTTAAGGATTTTAGGAAAAATTGTCAGCAGCCATCAGCAAGAGTTGGTGGCTGCACTTTAAGGCCACCTAAAAATTTGTTGGGAGAAGCCCTGAACACAGCACCGTGAATAGAGTTTTTGATGGTAAAATGTCAAATTTACCTTTAAAACATTAATGGCTTTGTATACAGACTGACTCCCAAGTTCTACTTTTTAAAATATTGTGCACTGAGCTCTCAGTAAACAATTCCTCGCTTTTCCTGGAGCTCTAGAAATAAGACGGTTACGCACCTTTGTAACTGTTGTTTTTCGAGATGTGTTGCTCATATCCATTCCAGTTAGGTGTGTGCGCGCCGCGTGCACGTCCATAGGAAGATTTTTACCCTAGCAACACTGAGTGGGTCGGCTGGGCGCCCCCTGGCATAGCGCTGCTATGGCACCGAATATATACCCCTGCCGACCCGTCCGCTCCTCAGTTCCTTCTTGCCGGCTACTCCGACAGTGGGGAAGGAGGGTGGGTGTGGAATGGATATGAGCAACACATCTCGAAGAACAACAGTTACAAAGGTGAGTAACCATCTTTTCTTCAAGTGCTTGCTCATATCCATTCCAGTTAGGTGAATCCCAAGCCTGACCTAGGCGGTGGGGTCGGAGTGAGATACTGCAGCGTGTAGAACCGCAGAGCCGAAGGCTACGTCCTCTCTGGATTGTTGCACCAGGGCATAATGGGAAGTGAAGGTATGTACTGAAGACCACGTAGCTGCTCAACATATCTCCTGGATGGGTACTCAAGCGAGGAAGGCGGCCGATGAGGCCTGAGCCCTGGTAGAATGAGCGGTAATATGTCCCGGAGAGACATGAGCTAGATCATAGCAAGTACGGATGCACGCCATTACCCATGATGAAATTCTCTGAGAAAAGAGACGGGTAGGCCTTTCATCTGATCTGCCACTGCCACAAAAAGTTGGGGCGTTTTGCGGAAGGGTCTCGTTCGGATGGAACGGCAGGCCTGCAAAAACCAGGGAGGGTGTTCGCCACCAGTTGAGGGAGTCTAAGATGCTCTGAGGAATGGTGACCACCACGTCGATGGTATCTCTGCCTGGACGGTACACTGAGGTGAGCCAGGTTTGAAGGGGACGCATGCGTAGTTTGGCGTGCTTGTTTACAAAGGTACATGCGGCCATGTGACCGAGGAGGCTCAGACAGGTGCGAGCCGAGGTTGTCGGAAAGGTTTGGAGGCTTTATAACAGAGACTAGTGACCAGTGGCAGGCAGGCTTTTGCGAGTTTGGAGTCTAGAATGGCCCCAGTGAATTCTATTCTTTGAGTGGGCACAAGAGTAGACTTCTCTAGATTGACCATCAGGCCCAGTCTCTTGAATAGGTCCGTGATGATGGCTACGTGCTCGGTGACTTGGGCCTCGGAGGTCCCTCGGGCCTCAGAGGTCCCTCGAATAAGCCAGTCGTCTAGGTAAGAAAACATATGTATTCGCTGACGACGGAGGAAGGCGGTCATTACCACCATGCACTTTGGCAGACGCGAGGGGCCGCAGAGAGGCCAAACGGAAGGACCGCAAATTTGAAATGTTGGCGGTGCACCGTAAACCGTAGGTACCGTCTGCGTGGAGGATAAATAGCGATGTGGAAATATGCGTCCTTCATGTCGAGAGCAGCGTACCAGTCTACGGGATCCAAGGAAGGGATAATGGTCCCCAAGGATACCCTGTGGAACTTCAACTTCTTTAAAAACATGTTGAGTCCTCGCAGGTCCAGGATGGGTCGAAGACCTCCTTTTGCTTTGGGGATTAGGAAATACCGGGAGTAAAATCCCCTGCCCCTTAATTCCTCCGGTACCTCCTCTATAGCTCCGATCGAGAGGCGCGTGCGAACCTCTGGCCAGAGGCTCATGAGAGGGGTCCCTGAAGAGGGATGGGGCAAAATAAATTGGAGGTAGTATCCAAATTCCACCGTGCGTAGGTCCCAACGATCCGAGGTTAATTGGGACCACGCAGGGAGGAAGGAGGAAAGGCGGTTAGAAAACTGAAGGGGATCCTGGGCAAGGACTGGTGCTTTGCTCTCGGGCGCACCTTCAAAAGTTTGCTTTCGGGTCCGTCGCTGGTTTGGCGGGACGGGTATTGTGTCTGCCTTGGGACCCAGACTGTCGTCTGCGGTTCCCGCGACCACGCCTTCTGCTAAAAAGTCTTGTCGCGGTCTGGGTGGAGGGGTAAGGGTGCTGAGGATGGCTACGGAAAGACCTCTGTTGGGTTCGTGGGATGTGCATCCCAAGGGAACGCATGATCACCCGATTGTCCTTAAGAGTCTGTAGCCCTAGGGTCCGTTTTCTGGGAGAAAAGGCCCTGGCCTTCAAATGGCAGGTCCTGGATGGTGTGTTGCAGTTCATGAGGTAGACCTGACACTTGCAGCCACGAGATCCTTCTCATCGTAATTCCCGAGGCCACGGTTCTGGCCGCCGAATCCACAACGGCGAGGGAGGCCTGCAGGAACATCCACACCACTTTCTTTCCCTTCCTTGAGAAGGGCTTGGAATTCCTGGCGGGAGTCTGGTGGGACCAGCTCAGTGAACTTACTCACCGACTGCCAGGTGTTATAATTATATCTACTGAGCAGGACCCGTTGATTCGCTACCCTGAGTTGGAGGACCCCTGCAGAGTAGACTTTACATCCCAACAGGTCCATCCGTCTAGCCTCCCGCGATTTTGGGGCGGAAGCTTGCTGGCCATGGCGCTCTCGCTCATTGACGGATTGAACCACCAGGGAGCATGGAGGAGGGTGGGTATATACGTATTCGTACCCTTTGGAGGGTACCATACTTCCTTCCCACCCCTCTGGCCGTAGGAGGGATAGACGCCGGGGACTGCCAGATTGTGTCCGCTTTGGCTTGGATAGTGTATATAAATGGCAAAGCTACGCAGGCTGGGGCATTCGCCGACAGTATGTCTATCACCGGGTCTTCAACCTCCAGGACCTCCTCCACCTGGAGACTGATATTCAAGGCGACTTGCCTCAGAAGGTTCTGATGAGCTTGGAGGTCGATAGGGGGTTGGCCCGAGGAAGGTGTACCGGCCACTGCCTCATTAGGGGAAGAGGAGGACGACAGACCCGGTACGAGTGGTTCCTGTAGGGACTCTTGGTCTGGAGGTATGTCAGGGTCTGGGAGGACCTGAGGGTCTGGTGCCTGAGGAGAGTGATCTGTACCTGCTGGAGGGGGGCAGCTAACAGTGGCCTCCGGTGTGCGATGTTCCGACGGGGCAGAATGTGATGGTACCCTTGGTTCACCTTGGGCCTGGTGATATGCCCAAGGCGTCCAAAGGGACCACTGATGAGGATCTTGGTCTGAACCTTGAGCCTCATGGAGAACCTGGCTGTGTGTCTCTGAATCGGGATAGGCGGCACTATCAGCGTGTAATGACTCAGACACATGCCTCGATGGCCATGGTGGAGCGGAGGCCGTTTGAGGATAAGCCCTGTCTCCAGGGTACCGTATTTCGTGCAGCACCAGAGAGCGGTACCGGGATCCGTACCGGTACCGAGAGCATGATCGGGACCTGCGACTGGCGCGGTGCCGGGAGGTCGACTGGGATCTCGACGCCCTATAATGAGAGCAGCTGCAGTGCGAACGGTGCCAGGAGCTGGACCAGTGCCTGGAGTATCGGTCCGGTGAGCGGGACCTCGAGTGGTGCCACGAGTGCGACCGGTACCGAGGAGGAGATTGGTACCAGGACTGTGAGCGGCACCTGGATCTCGAGCGATGACGAGATCGAGAACGTTGGCGGGACCTCGATCTTGAGTGCTGTCTGCCTGAGGTGCCGATGGAAGGTGGTCTTACCATGGCAGGCTTGCCTGTCGATTGAATAACCCGCACCAGTGGTGCCAGGGGTTGAGGCAGGGCGGGCTCCTGTCATAACATTTTTTCCCAGATCTGGACCTTAGCGTCCAAAATATGGGTGTTAGCATGAAAACCTCTAAGCTTAGTTACCAGCTTGGACCTAGTAATTGCTGCCACCAGCCAGGAATTATACAGTGCCTAGCTCACTGTGGTCTCCCCAAAACCTTCCCTGGGGGACCCCCAAGAGTCAGATTCCTTGAGTCTCACAACAAAGGGGAATAAACTATTTCCCTTCCCCCTCCTCCCCTCCAGGTGTTCCCTCCCTGGGTTCCTGGAGAGATATACAGAAGCAAGCTCCATGAATCTAAACAAAGGGATTCTACCCCTCGTTTCCAGTCCTGGAAACACAATTACCGAGAGAGCTAATCTCTCTTCCCCCTCCCCCAGAGGGTATGCAAAGTCAGGCTTAGTAAATCTAACACAGATTTTCCCCCTGACTTCTTCCTCCCACCAATTCCCTGGTGAGCTGCAGACTCAATTCCCTGGAGTCCCCACTAAAGAAAAACTCCAACAGGTCTTAAAAAGAAAGCTTTATATAAAAAGAAAGAAAAAGACATTAAAAATAGTATCTGTAATAAGGTGACAATATACAGGGTCAATTGCTTAAAGGAAAAAAATGAACAAACAGCCTTATCCAAAAAAGAATACAATTTAAAAACATTCCAGCAACTACACACATGTAAATACAAATAAATCAATATAAACCTATTGTCTTACTATCCTTGTACTTACAGCTTGGAAATAGAAGATTAGAAAGCCAGGAGATAGAAAAATCACTCTCAGAGCCGAGAGGGTACAGACACAAGACAAAGGACTCACACCCAAAACTTCCCTCTTCCCAGATTTGAAAAGAAGTCTTGTTTCCTGATTGGTCCTCTGGTCAGGTGTTTGGTTCCCTGTGTTAACCCTTTACAGGTAAAAACATTAACCCTTAGCTATCTGTTTATGACAGCTCCGTTAGTGCAATAAGTTCCCTCACCGTAGCAAATGTCTCTGGCGTAGTGGAAACTAGAAGCTCTACCGAGGCATGTGCCGGGGAGCTGTCATGCACCGGACTCAACAGCTCTTGCACGGCCAGAATCAATGGTGCGGAGATTGTCGGTGCCGCGGCAGTTAGTGGTGCTGGGCAGCTTGACTTAAATTGCTGCTCAGACTGTGGTGCAGATAGTGGGGCCGCAGGAGCTTTAAGCTTCTTGGCATGCGGGGAGAGGGAGTGGTGCCGGGCAGGTTTCTGGGCCAGTGACGGCTGGTGCAGAGCTGTCTTCACGGTGCTGGCGCTCTCCGGGGCCGATGAGGCACTTCTCCCTGGCGCGGACTGTCCGGCAGCCGGTGCCGAACGTGGAGGAGTGAGGGCTGCCTCCATTAGGAGCTGCTTAAGGTGAAAGTCCCGCTCCTTTTTTGTCCGCGGCTTGAACGATTTGCAGATCAGGCACTTGTCTACAACGTGGGATTCCCCCAAGCACTTGAGGCAGGAGTCGTGGGGGTCTCCCGTGGGCATCGGCCGGCGGCAGGCCGAGCACGGTTTGAAAGCCGGTGAGCCAGGCATGGACCTGGGCACCGGGAGAGGGAAAGGGCTAATCCCCGACCCTCTGAACTATATACACTAACTACGTTTACAAAAATCTATTAACTAGAACTACAGAGAATAAACTATATACACAATAAGTATTAGAACGAGCGAAAAGCTAGGGAGGTGGAGATCAGCTAAGCTGCGCTCCACTGTTCCAACGACCAACACGGGCGGTAAGAAGGAACTGAGGAGCGGACGGGTTGGCAGGGGTATATATTCGGTGCCATAGTGGCGCCAAGCCAGGGGGCGCCCAGCCGACCCACCGAGTGTTGCTAGGGTAAAAATCTTCCGACGGACGTTCATGCAGCGCGCGCACATCTAATTGGAATGGATATGAGCAAGCACTCGAAGAAGAAACAATGTTGCAGAAGGCTGAAACAAGCAGCAGCTCTCCTAAACCTCAACTGAAAAGCAGGAAAGGAATAGTGAGCCAAACAGAGAAAACGGTAAAAAAGCCAAATAGCTGAAGCCTAACCACTTGCCTTAAAAAAGTTGCACAAAACTTGCAGAAGTCTGGATTAGAGATTCCATAACTTTGTATTCACAACATTATGTGCAACCCATCGTTCAAAACACTCATACCAGCACAGCATTTTAAGAGTATAATCCTGTGACAATATATTCATTAAGCCTTGTAATTAGAGCCCTGTGTATTCTGCAAGAGTATGTGGAGAGACTGGTCAACAGACGTCCTTTCTGAACATTCTGGCATCTGGTCTCATTCCTGGCTCCATATCCTCCAGCTCCTTACCTCTCCCTTACTACATTTAGGACAAACCTCTAAATCCTCCCTTTCCATGTTTTCCCCATACCCATCCCAACACCTGTGTCTCCTCCCTATGACCAATGGGAAGGTCTCCCCTACTCAGGAGGAAAGCCAAAAGCATTTGATATATGCCTGGAACCCCAAAACCAGGAGTACCCAAACTTTTCCCAGGGGCCAAGAGTAGGGGCCAAGGGCTGGGGCTGGAGTAAAGCTGGGGGTGGGACAGGGCAGGGCAGAGTGGCGCGCCCTCCCTGCCGCACATCCTGAGGGTACGCCTCATACTTGGGGGACTGTTGCCCTAAACCATGGCTAAGTAGCCCAATCCCTATAAATGAAGAGCTGCAACCAAAAGTCACAAGAAAAGCTAAATTATAGTAAAAGTGAGAGGTATTAAATACATTTGCAAAGAGGCTTGTTAAGGAGAAAACTGTATAGAAAAAGGACTGCTAGAAACCAAAATAGCTGAATTACCACCAAGTCTTTACGCACATAAATAAACTGGAAAATAGTTTTAAAAAATTCTAATATATGGTGTGTAATACTCATATAATTTTTTTTTTTTTTGCTAGAAAGCAAAATGTTTATAATTATATTTCCTTAAGTGACTAAAACCAGCTGGGTCAAAAATCGCAGGGTGGAAAACCATTAATTTAAAAATAGTTTATGTTGCACCAGATATTAAAAATTACAAAACAGAAACATGCTTAAATTATAGCAAATCCTGCTTAACAAAGCACAGAGGAAAATTTCGCCTAGGTTGTTAATTTTCTTCAAGATCATCTATACTAGTCCAGATGCTTAAGTTATAATTTCTCCCGACCAAGCATCTGGATTTGTACAGAAGATCAATGAGAGAACACATACCGTGAAACCATCTGGTAGAAAGTAATTTCCTTTGCAAGACACATTTGTCCTTCAAACAGAGTGCTAGGCATGAGAAACAATTCTAATAAGATATTAGCTGTTTAACACTCCTTGGCGCTTTAATTCTAGCTATGCATATTTATCACTGCTGCAAAACAGTGGTTTTATAGCAACAGAAGTACTAGGAAGAGGAACAAACCTATACCAAGAAATACATAAATGGGCACATCACATGGTCACTTGGGGCTTTCCTAGCTCACGCCTCAGGAAACATCCCTGTTCCTCAAAGATACTGGACTCCTTGCTCCATTCATATGTTCTATGCTAGAGAATGTCAGATATGAGTGGGAAAAGATGTCACTTTGCTTTGGAGCACATAAAGCTCATAGCCAACACATTAGCCTGGACAGACTGTTACACAAGAGAAACACAATATCTATCACAAAAGCCTGTGGTTTTTTCCCCAATTTGAAGCTAAAATGACCTGCTCCTGATTGAAGCTGGGCTCATGTGTGAAGTATCACATTCCAATGGGGAGTGCATACTACCTGCTAGTCCCACCAGTGGACAACTGGAGCACCCAGGTCCGGTGCAACCTTTTATGCGACTGCTAGGATTTGGGGGGCAGCATTTTCTTTGGCAGTGACTGTGGCAGCTGGATCTTCGGCCACCACCGGCATTTAAGCGGAGGGAGCTGGGGCAGGGGAGCACGGTAAGGGCCGCCTGCAGCAAGTAAGGGGAAGGTGGGGCGGCATGCAGGGGAACTCCCCGTCCCAGCTCACCCCTGCCCGCTTCCTCCACGAGCATGCCGTGGCTGCTTCACTTTTCCCGCCTCCCAGGTTTGCGGCACCTAAGCTGATTGGCGCCACACGCCTGGGAGGTGAGAGAAGTGAAGCAGTGACGGCATGCTCAGGGAGGAGGCGAGGCAGGGGTGAGCTGCTTCACTTCTTCTGCCTCCCAGGCTTGCGGCGCCAATCAGCTTAGGCGCCACAAGCATGGGAGGTGGGAAAAGTGAAGCAGTGACAGCATGCTCGGGGTGGAGGCGGAGCAGGGGTGAGCTGGGGCGGGGGCGCGCTTCAGGGTGGAGGGTAAGGAGCTGCCGCTGGGGGGGCGCCTCAGGGCAGGGGCTCAGGGATGGGGGAGGGCGCAAGGTGGAAGTTTCGTCTAGGAGCGCCTCTTGCAGAAGAGCCTTCTTCCAAGAACTGAATCTCTACCCAGTGAATAGCTTACAGCAAGGATCTCAAACTCAAATCACCATGAGAGCCACGAGGACTAGTACATTGGCCCGAGGGCCACATCACTGACACCTTTCCATATAAAGGTGCAAAAGCCCGTCCTTCTGCCCCCTCATCCACTCCACCCCTTCTATGAGGCCCTACCGTGCCTCACCTCTTCCCACCCCTTTCACCCCCAAATCCCCACCCGTGCCCCATCTCTTCTCCGCCTCCTCCCCCGAGCACACGGCTCCCCATGCCTTTCACACACATTCTCAAAAACGCTAAGCGCTGCCAAACAGCTGTTTGGCAGTGGGAAGTGCCTGGAGGTAGGCAGAGGAACGGGAACATGGCGGCCACCAGAAATAACTCTGAGAGGGTGCAGGAAGCTTGGTGGCCTGTGGAGTTATTTGCTGCAGCCCATGTGTTTGAGACCCCTGGCTTATAGCATGAGCAGACACAGATCAAATGTAGGTAGAATGTTTTAGGACCAAGTCTCAGCAAAATAGGTATTTTTACTCACAAGGTGGGCTAGAGTTCTGAAAGCTGAAGTTTTCAGAATTAAAGCAAAACCACATTTTGCATAATAATTCTCTCCCTTCCTGGGTAAAAGCCTCTATCAGAAAAATTCACAGCCCCAACTTTTCATAGTTTTAGACTTTTTACTTTGGTAACAGCCATTATTGCAATACCTGGAGGTAGGGTCTCCACGCTTTGTGCTTTGTCTTCCCCATTGTTACTGCGAGGGTCTTTCTTTTTTAGTGCATCAACGTCATTTGGGTCCTCCTAAAAATAAAAAAAAATTAAAACCATTTCTTAAATTGATATGACTAATTGATATTAATTTTCTCTATTTTCAAAAGGGATGACTAGTCACTTTTACTCTTTGGCCCTAACACGGCCTTTAGACCCTTTTAAAGGCATAAAAACCTCAAGAGATCTGTTTTAGGCACCAAGGGAAAGAATGGGAAGTTTCTAATTTTTTCCAAAAACAGGAAAACAAAACAGCATTCTAGACACTGGATTAAACACTGAACATATGTGGCAACTACTTACTCGAAGAAACGTCTTGCTCTCAAATAGAAAATTTATTAGGAAATGTAAACCTAAATGTAATCCGTGATACTGAAGTTTGTTTTTACAAAGAATCGCGATGGCAAGCGTGATGAAAACAACGGCTAAATAGTGTATGTCCAGCAGTTTGCACATTCAGAGCACTTCTAATGAATATTTATAATAAAAGCTAAATACTACATAGCCAAGTTATTAATAATTTTCCATCATATTCTTGGAAGTGGCTTTCTGACAAAACTTTTGAAAGGGCCACAGCAAGTTGCCATTTACAGGCCCCCATTTTGGCACAACCCATGTTAATAGTAGATTTTCAAATAAACTGTCCACTGGATTTCTGACTATACTAAAAATAGTAACATTTAATGAAAAACTATCAGTCTTTTTGAATTCCAAAAAAGGTACTGATAAATACAGGACAAAAGTTGACTAACAGCCCCATTTTTCTTCCTGCTTAATCCCACAGAGAAGTCATCATGTGTTCATGGTACCATAAAAACAACTGGTGTCAATTCAGCATTAGGATATATTGCAGAATCAAGTTGGAAGAGAAAGTGGGATAACAGGAAGCATTTATTTTATAGACTATATTTGGTAATTAGGTATTGTGACAAAGTTCCTCCTCTACCTTGGCGGGTCCTGCGCTTATTGGCGGATTTGTTCACCTCAGTGATCTTCCCCTCTTGTGGAACCCACAATCTGGGTCAGCTCCTCCTGTGTCTGATCAGGAGTTGGGAGGTTCAGGGGGAACCCGGGCCTGCCTTCTACTCCAGGTTCCAGCCCAGGGCCCTGTGGATCGCAGCTGTCTATAGTGCCTCCTGTTAACAGCTGCATGACAGTTACAACGCCCTGGGCTACTTCCTCATGGCCTCCTCCAAACACCTTCTTTATCCTCACCACAGGACCTTCCTCCTGGTGTCTGATAATGCTTGTACTTCTTAGTCCTCCAACAGTACACTCTCTCACTCTCAGCTCCTTGCCCTCTTGCTCCCAGCTCCTCACACACGTTCCTTCTCCTCTAGCTCCTCCCTGCCTGACTGGAGTGAGCTCCTTTTTAAACCCAGGTGCCCTGAATAGCCTGCCTTGATTGGCTGCAGGTGTTCTAATTAAAGTAGCTATCTCCACTGCCTTCTAGGGTATGGCTACACTTGCACTTCAAAGCGCTGCCGCAGCACTTTGAAGTTTCGAGTGTGGTCGCAACGCCAGCGCTGGGAGAGAGCTCTCCCAGCGCTGCACGTACTCCACATCCTCTACGGGTGTAGCTTGCAGCGCTGGGAGCCGCGCTCCCAGCACTGCGGCACTGTTTACACTGGCGCTTTACAGCGTTGTATCTTGCGGCGCTCAGGGGGGTGTTTTTTTCAAACCCCTGAGCATGAAAGTTGCAGTACTGTAAAGTGCCAGTGTAGCCATGGCCCTAGAGAGATTTTAATTGGCCCCAGGTGCCTTGATTAACCTGGAGCAACTGCCATTTGGTTACCAAGGTACTAGGGATTTGTTTAGCCTGGGGCTAACATACCTGTTTCTCAGTACTTTACTGTAGCCATCTGGCCTTGCCCCATCACAGTATATAACTACAGTGAGATTTTACTATGACCTGTATCTGGAAAAGCCTTTATTCTACATATCTGCACTCTATTTATTCAGTCAGCTGCTCCTATTAGCCCTGCAGAGTCAATACAATTAAGGAAGATTCTGTTCCTTCTCCTGCATTACAGTTATTTGCTACGTTTCAATTAGAGTCAGTTTCCCTTGTGAAAGCCCACTAAGGGCAGGATTTCCCTGCAGAATCTTTAATATTGATGGTGGCATGTGAGAAGGAGCGAACCAAGCTTGACACTCAGAGTCAAAGCTAAGCAAGCAAGGGCAGTTGTTAACAGAGTATATTTGATCTGAACGATGCTGGAAAACAAACATTGACATTAGCTATAAAACAGTAAAAATTTGTAAGGGAACTCAAGGGCAGGTGTAGTTGGCGAAACGACTTTTCATTCAGTACCATCTAGATTTCAATTGTGTGTCCCTACAAAGGAGAAATAACCTGTCCTTTCATGAAAATTCAGAGTACACATCTGTCAAAATATTTCTAAAGTTCCCATCCACTGTAGATTACCAATGCCAAATTCAAAATTAAGTACTTTATTCGCAAAGCTTACATGCATTGCTGCTTAAGCATAAGTGTATTTCTAGAGGGCTTTTTGTTGTTTTTTGAACAGCCACTACCCATGCAAATACTGAAACAAGCTGCAAGTCCGAACTGAGATTTTATAGATTCAAAACAGATTGGAGTAAACAATGCTTATCAGAAATTTGTTTATTCAGAATTCCTTGGCTATTTCCAAGATTCACATACTTTGTGGTCAGCTATATTCTGCAGCAAGAGGCTTGTTTTTACAGCACTATGGTGCAGCAGACTGGAAAATTTGGCCCAGTGTCATTCAAGTTCAGTGTGCCACAAAAATTTGTACTGACAATATACAATTGCATCAAAGAAGCTGTAACAGAAAAGCTGGGCAGGAGATATTTGTAGGTTTCAGCATCCAAAAAGGCATGGCAGACAGTTGGAGGCTGTGAGATAAATGCATTAGCTCCATATATCTGATAAAGATGAGCAGTGACCTAATGAAGTTGATATTTAAATGGTCATCTTTAGGTTTTAGAATTTAAATCTCAGATGATTTTACAGTTACACACTTTGCCTGAGCCAGCAAGCAAGTTGAAAACCTCACACCTTTGTTCAGATTGGGTAGGTTTTCTTTACAGCTACGAGAGCTAGGATGTTTTAGATTCTAGAGTACAACTCTGCAGAACATTCCATATGGCATCAAAAAATACATGGGGCCCTACTTTCAGCATAAGTAGCTTTACTATATATCAAATTCTTAAAGCTTAAAGAGGTAATTAGTTATAACAGAAAAATCCAGGGACACTCAAAGAGACTCAATCTCAGATACAGACCTGGTACTGTGAGCCTGAACAGAGAACATTTACCCCTGACATCTTGAATCTCATAATGGTTTATAAAAAGTATATACACGAATTACTTCACCAAACTTCATAGGCAGAATGAGGCAGGTGTGAAAACAGTGCATGAGAGATAAGCACAGGAAATGAATACTTAATCCAACTGAAATTATAGGAGAATTATGGATGGGTAGAATATTAGTTATCCAAAACACATGACTGGTCTGTGCAGTTCAGGAATATTTATTCCCGGAAATCAGATATGTAGTTCTGAAACAATGATTCATTTTTGTTGGTAAGTAAAATATCAGAAAGCCCTGACCTCAGAGTCACTATCCTGGGCTTCCCTCTGCACTCATAGGAGGTTTCCCTTAAAGGCTAGCTTCCTCTGCTCCTGGCTTCTCACTCATGTTTGGAAGCTCCTTCCCCATCAACTTCCTTCTTTCAACTGTCCTGAAATTAACAAATGGGCAGAGCTAAATTCTGTTTGTGAAGTATCTAATCTGATAACTGAATGTGTGCACAATTAGAAGTTAACAGTGTATCCACCTTCCTTGAACTGTTGATGTCTTTAAAAGAAAATAAATTTTCCCCCTTTTTAAAATGTGTTCCTTAGCAAACATAACTTTACTAATTTTTGCCTATAAATCAGCTTTAAAATTAACTTTTTTTTTGTGATTCTGATTTAGGTTAAATTGGCAATCAATTTGCTTTCCGTGGCAAAAAAAAACTCCTTGGTATCAAGCCCCTCTCCAAACGAAAAGACAGATTACCTGGACTTGATTACTAATATATCATAATATCACTACAGTTGCCAACAACTCTAAAATTTGTTAAACTATCCCAAGAGCAACGACTAGGAGAGCCAGTTCCAAAGGTGAAGATGTTTTTACAAAATATAAGTTGTAGGTACCAAGTCCCACATGTTGAAGCCTAGAGCAAAATGTTAAAGAGAGCTATAGCAATTTAGATTAACTGACAAGGACAATAAAATGCACAAGCCTAACGAAGCAATAACCATTCTTCCCCTTCCCCATACACCACTTATGTCAGGCCATGTCTACATCTAAAATTTTGCAGCGCTGGTTGTTACAGCTGTATTAGTACAGCTGTATAGGGCCAGCGCTGCAGAGTGGCCACACTTACAGCAACCAGCGCTGCAAGTGGTGTTAGATGTGGCCACACTGCAGCGCTGTTGGGCGGCTTCAAGGGGGGTTCGGGAAACGCGAGAGCAAACCGGGAAAGGAGACCAGCTTCGCCGCGGTTTGCTCTCGCGTTCCCCGAACCACCCTGCAAACCGCAGGGAAGGAGACCTGCTTGCTCGGGGGTTCGGGGAACGAGAGAGCAAACCGGGAAAGGAGACCAGCTTTGCCGAGGTTTGCTCTCTCGGTCCCGGAGCCAGCCAGCAAACCGCAGGGAAGGAGACCTGCTTGCTTGGGGGTTCGGGGAACGAGAGAGCAAGCTGGGGAAGGAGACCAGCTTCGCCGCGGTTTGCTCTCGCGTTCCCTGAACCACCCTGCAAACCGTAGGGAAGGAGACCTGCTTGTTCGGGGAACGCGATAGCAAACCGGGGAAGGAGACCAGCTTCGCCGCGGTTTGCTCTCGCGTTCCCGGAACCACCCAGCAAACCTCAGGGAAGGAGACCTGTTTGCTCGGGGTTCGGGGAGCGCGAGAGCAAGCTGGGGAAGGAGACCAGTTTGATTACCAGAGGCTTCCTCAGGTATGCTGGGATACCTGCTTATTCCACGGAGGTCAAGAAAAGGGCTGGTAAGTGTCTATACTTGATTACCAGCGCTGGATCACCAGCGCTGGATCCTCTACACCCGAGACAAAACGGGAGTACGGCCAGCGCTGCAAACAGGGAGTTGCAGCGCTGGTGGTGCCCTGCAGATGTGTACACCTCCTAAGTTGCAGCGCTGCAACTTTCTGATGTAGACAAGCCCTCAGACTCTTTCAGTGGAATAGCATTCAGTGATAAGCACAAGATACTGCAGGTTAGCTCTTCTTACCAAAGGAGAATATCTTAACAGATTACTATTCATATTCAGACTCATTGCTAAGGTAAAGAGAGTTGTATTGATTTAATGGTGCAGAAAATAGCAGGCTGGGTGTGCAAATCATTCATGCCTTCCTTCTGGCATTTGGTGACATTTAAGGAAACTCAAGTGAAAGACCAGTTCTTATTTACAAGCTCACATCAGACACGCTGGTCAGTCAATGCATGCAGGATTTTTCAAGTGCAGGTTAGCAACTGGCTCCGTGGATGTCAATAATAAAAAGTAGGGAGACCTGATCTCAGTGAGGTAGAAGGTTTCGATTTTCAATGGCCGATTCCTGCCCAGCTGATTGGTGGGGAGAAGGAACACCTATTGGTCTGTACTATTAGCAGGCTACAGAAATAAGCTACTTCCCAAAACATCTGGAACACAGTTTACACACAAATGAAAATTCATGATTCTATTACTTCTCCACTCCTGAAAAGAAAAACTAGGAGATGAACTAGGACATATTTCCTGCAATAAGTCATGTGTCTTTTACAAACAATGGTCAAAGCAGTCACTTAATTCTCAAATTATTTTACTATTTCTATACAAACAGATATGTACAGTCATATTTCTATGGCAAGTGCAGGCTCAGCAACAGAAGCTACTTATATTGAGCTATCAGATACATTGGATTTGGAAAAATCTAATAAGCCAAATCATAAATCTGTTTCATTTACAAGAACCTTGAGTTATCCGATGCTATTGTGAGTGTGCAAGACAGCTTCAGTAGGAAAAAATAAAATTTCACACATCTTCACAGAAAAAAAAAGGGTCACGGAAATAGTGACATTGAGCATTAATACTTGCAAATTGTTAGCAGCATGATAACAATGTAACAAAAGAAAGGTCTGTCTAGCTAATTTTCAGACTTTAGAGTGGTTCCTATATTTGTTAGTAACTGAACAGAATAGCTCTTTTATAAGTACTTGATAGGAAACCTATAGCTCTTATTTTGCATATGCTGTATGTTCTAAATCCCCATGTAAAGAATTATTTAGCAGGAGGAATTCCAAACACATACAAAAAGCAGGTGACAAAAGATACCCAGAAATAGAACCAAAGGACTGTTTACCCAAAAGCCCTGTTCTTAGAATATAGAAAGTCTTTCTATATGATTTTCTATAAAGAAAAAAGTTTTCAGCGTGATAGCTGAAGACATTACAGTAGTGCTTGTGATCAGACACTCATAGGAGTTCAGAAACAGCAATCCCAGAATCAGAAGACTGGATAAAATACTTTGCATTGGGACAGCTCCTTCAAGAGCAACCATACAACTCCTCCATTTACTAATATTTCAGAACTATAACTCTGTCAAACCACAAACAGGATGCACGTTTGTATCAAGCTGTTATAAATAAAATGTAAAAACGTCCACTGACTTTGACACCACAGGTAAGTCTACACTGCACTGAGACACCCACAGCTGGCCTATGCCAGCAGGCTTGGGCAATGGGGCTGTTTAATTGCAGTTTAGACGTTTGGGCTTCACCAGCAGCCTGAGATCTGAGACCCTCTCACTTTGCAGGATTTTAAAGCCCAGGTTCCAGCCTGAGCTCGAATTTCTACGTTGCAATTAAACTAGCTCCTTACCCGAGCTCTGATAGTCCGAGTCAGCGGACCAACTGCGGGTTTTTAATTGCAATATAGACACTCTGAGTGATCGGTACTATAAAAACTTAAAGTCCCTAAATACAGCCACCATTTTTTGAATACAAAACATTAAAATTATCCAAAACAAATGTATGTTTTAGCAATTGTTTGTCACACAATAAAAATTAAGAAATTGATGAAAACTTAAGTTTTAGCAGGAAGTCACTTAAGAACTACCTAAACAGACAAAATAATATGGATTTTAATGTCTGCATATATGCATTTTTTAATTTACATGTATTCCAGACTTTGTGTAGGCAGTGACCTATTACAGGCATTCCTACATTTTAGAAGACAAGGGCACAAACCAAGTTACTAATTAAGCACTGTGCAAGTGCCATACAATCTCAGTTCAAGGGGCAGCGATCTATTTCCAATGGCTGCTTAGACACTCAAGGTATGTCTATACTGCACTCAAAGGTGTGATCGTTCCTTGTGTTGACACACCCACACTAGCTTTAATAAAGCCAGTGTGACTAAAAATAGCAGTGAAGCCATGGCAGTGCAGGCTTCAGTGCAGGCAATACTTGCCTACCTGGAACCCTGAGTACATTAAATGGCAAAAAGCTCTGTTAACAGAGAGTTAAGGTAGCACTGAGGTATCTTGTGCCCTGCTATTCCAGAACATTGAGTTGAGCAAAACTTAAACTTGTGAAGACCAGGAAATACAGAGTTAAGGTACATACCCATGAAACCTTAACTCTGCCCCTGCCCTCCCTCCTACAAATCCCTCCTCCCCCTCAACTGCCAAGAGCCACTGGGAATTATCTGCATGCACTCCAGCTCCATTCACTGTGTTAGGCGTAGCTGCATTGAATGGTGGAGGAATAAGTTGGCGCTGCATGGAAGAGCTGTCATTGTGATACAAGATGATCTGGGTGGTTGTGGCCCTCTGGGGGAGATGTGAGCCCCCTCTTCCCTGACCCCTCTGTGGGTGATCAAAGGGAAGAAGTGCATGTGCATCTTGAGAGAGCCAATATGCCTCATTTCAGTGCTGTACTGTGCAGGTTGTGTCACTATCAGGGCACCCCCCCTGCCATGGGGACTGTCAGCAGCTAGGTGCGAGAGGAATGAGGTCTATGCATTTAATAAAGGGTAAATGAAAGCATAGTGCTTGATGGCATGTGCATAAAGACAAGGGTTGTAAAAGGGGTTGAAGGAGTGGGAAAATTTAGTGGATGTGGTGTTTTCAGTGGAGTGGTTAAGTGTCAGAGTGTAGGGCAGATGTAGGTATTTCTTATTCCCTGCAGTGCAAAAAGGTAAAGTATGTGTTATGGGCTTATACGAGCATTGCTCAAAAAGAGGGAAGAGTTAAGGCTGTGCGGGCATGTACCTAAACTCTGTGTCCTGGTTTTCTCTGGGCATACTGCTCAAGTGAGACACTTATGCCAGGTCACCACATTTCAGGGCAAGCTAAGTAACTGTGTGGATTTTAGAGCACTTAGAAAAATCAAGTTTAAACAGAAAGCTGGTTTTAACCTAAACTACAGCAGACACGGCAGTCTGTTATAATAGTCACGTTCCTAGCCCTCACCAGGGTACACGCTGCTGCATCTTCACTGCTATTTTTAGCTGCACTAGCCAGATTAAAGCTGGCATGGGTGTGCCTACACAAGCTGCAATCACATGTCCAATTGCAGGGCAGACAGATCCTGTGACAATCAATTCACTGCCTTACTCCAAGGCACAAAGTTAAAAACTGAATTAACCCCTAGTAGTAGTTCAGGTGTGGTGTAGTCTCCTCGCTACCAGACACTGGTAGAGCAGGAAAATGGTTCTGGCTGACTACAGTCAGATCCAGTTCACTACGAACACACCAATGTCACTGATGCTCAGTGCACCTCCCTGTGGCTTCACTCACACATTGAAGGGAGTTGAAAAGATTGAACCCAGTGGAACACCCTGAATAAGAGCACTTGGCAAAGAAGTGAAATTGCTCATCATAACTCATCATGCTTCATTTTATAACAACATTCAGCTTATTTAAATATTTCAGTTGTGTCACCTCACTAGTTCTCAAGACGATTTCTCATAAATAGAATGGGAGGGCCTTATCTATCTGTTACCTGTTGGTTACTCTAACCTTATCCTTCAAGTATATTAACCAACATTCTATTTACTTATTTACATTTAACATATTCTATATACCACTAAACTTGTACAACAGCTACATGAGTCCGAGTCCTGCCCATTCCCTCAATGTTAGTATCCGCAAACTTAATGATACTTTATAATTACATAAACAGTTTTTTTTTTTTAAATACTGGTCCTGTAGTGAGGCCGAGTGGCCTCCCTCCAAGCAGGAGAGCAAGGGACCATTACATGCCCCTTGGCGGGTGGAGCCAAGATCACCCCACCCCCCTTGCTGAAAGTACCAGGGCCTGGCCAGAAGTATAAAAGGCAGACCCTGCAGCACAGTTGGGGCAGAGTGTGGAGAAGGACGATGCCCCGCCTGTTCTGCCACGTCCCAGAGGGGAACCTAAGCCTGGGGTAGACAATCCTGCCCCTGCCAGGACCCTAGGCTGGGACGCAGTGGAGTAGGTGGGCCCACGTCCCTCTGTCACCGCACCGCAGGGTGGCTGACGGCCTACACTGTTCAGGAAAGCTCCAGCCCTGAAGAAGGAGCCTCCCTTGCCAGCACCCTTATAGACTGTTTGCTCTGCTGGCTGCCTGATCTCTGCCCACGCTAAAGCCAGCCCTGAACCTCCTCAAGCCCAGGCCCCCAGTTCAGTTATAGACTCTGTTTAAGGGCTGACAGCTTGAGCTGCCCAAACCCAGGCTAAAGCCTGACTGACTATTGATCACCCAGCTCTATTGTGGGCTCTTGGCTGTCCTGCAGATTCTGGTCCTGGCCAGACAGGACCAGACTGAGTGGCCTCCCTCCGAGAGGGAAAGCGAAGGACCATTACAGTCCCAACACAGACAGCCTCTGTGCAGCTTCCCTGAACACCCATACCTTTAATGCTCTCTGCTCGTTATATAACTATTCTTTAATTTATTACCTGCCCCAGAGTTTATATAATAATGTTAACTTTGTTGAAAGTTTTTATTGGCTCCTCTCTCAATAACTCAAGCCAGCAGTTATTTCATTTAAATAATCCAGTTTTTCAGGCAAATCAGCATGGATTTGTGAAAGGTAAATCATGTCTATTACACATAGTAGTTTCAAATATCCATTACCTAGCCATAAATATCTACCTTATGCAGGATAAAGATGTCAGGAGTTGCAGATCCACTAACCCTTCAAAAACCTTTATAAATATTGGGATTGTACGGTTCTCTATCAGCTGGTAATTCCACAGTATCAAAAGGCTTCCTAAAAATCAGTTAAAAGATTGAATATATGGGCCTTTAAACACCTTTGAATGCAATAACTCAGCACTTGCTTCTAGAGATAGATGGGAGTAGGAAGTTGCAAAAGAAAACTACTTTTATATATAGGGATCAGGGAAAGCTGAAAGGTGGGTTTTTTTTTTTTTTTTTAATTATTATGTACCTCAGAAATATCAAATCATATATTTTCCGGAGGATCAGAAAACCAGAGACTGTGTTCTTTCAGCCCTTATTTGAAAGGAAGATGGTTAGTGAATGTTTATTAAAGATCCTTCTTCCCACTTGTTCAAACTTAAGTAGAGGTTTAAAAAAATTACTAGAAACCCCTTCCCCTCAGTAGCTTGGGTACTTGCAGTATTACTATCTAACTAATTCTCCAACTGTCCATAAACTGTTATAGGGAAACAGAATAGGCAATAGGTGAACTACAATATAAAAAACTAGGAGCAAAAAAGAGGTGTGGCGGGGGGGAGGAGGGACTGCAAAACCCCCTCTGAGTTTTATATATATCTTACAATAAAAGGAGATCTCATGACACAGGGAAACAGACGGGAAGTACATTCACTGCAGCCCAGCCTTACTTTCACAATATTAAGAGAAAAATCTCTTATAACTAGGGCTGTCAATTAATCGCAATTAACTTGAAAAAATTCATCTCGATTAAAAAAATTATTGCAATTAATCGCAGTTTAGTAGCACTGATAAACAATAGAATACCAGTTGAAATGTATTAAATATTTTGGATGTTTTTTCTACATTTTTAAATATATTGATTTCAATTACAACACAATATACAAAGTTGAGGGTGCTCACTTATTACAAATATTTGCACTGTAAAATGATAAACAAAAGTAGTAGTATTTTTCAATTCACCTCATACAAGTACTGTAGTGCATTCTCTTTATTGTGAAAGTGCAACATACAAATGTAGGTATTCTTGTTACATAACTGCACTCAAAAAACAAAACATAAAACTTTAAAGCCTACAAGTGCACACAGTCCTACTTGTTGTTCAGCCACGCTAAGAGACAAGTTTGTTTACATTTACAGGAGATAATGCTGCCCACTTCTTATTTACAATGTCACCAGAAAGTGAGAACAGGCATTCACAGTGCACTTTCGTAACTGGTATTGCAAGGTACTTACATGCCAGATATGCTAAACATTTCTATGCTTCTTCATGTTCCGGCCACCATTCCAGAGGACATGCTTCTATGCTGACGATGCTCGTTAAAAAAATGTGTTAATTAAATTAGTGACTGAATTCCTTGAGGGAGAATTGTATGTCTCCTGCTCTGTTTTACCTGCATTCTGCGATTCATTTCATGTTATAGCAGTCTCGGATGATGATCCGAGCACGTTACTCGTTTTAAGAACACTTTCACTGCAGATTTGACAAAATGAAAGAAGGTACCAAGGTGAGATTTCTAAAGATAGCTACAGCACTCAAACCAAGGTTTAAGAATCAGACGTGCCTTCCAAAATCTGAAAGGGATGAGGTGTGGAGCATGCTTCCAAACGTCTTAAAAGACCAAACACTGATGCAGAAACTACAGAACTTGAACCATCAAAAAAGAAAATCAACCTTCTGTAGGTGGCATCTGACTGAGATGATGAAAATGAACATGTGTCAGTCTGCACTGATTTGAATCGTTATCAAGCAGAACCCATCATCAGCATGTCCTCTGGAATGGTAGTAAATGCATGAAGGTACATATGAATCTTAAACGAATCTGGCCCTAAATATCTTGCAATGCCAGCTACAACAGTGCCATGTGAATGCCTGTTCTCACTTTCAGGTGACATTGTAAACAAGAAGAGGGCAGCATTATCTCCTACAAATGTAAACAAACTTTTTTGCCTGAACAACTGGCTGAACAAGAAGTAGGACTCAGTGGACTTGTAGGCTCTTAAGTTTTACATTCATTTGTTTTTGAATGCAGAGCTTTTTTGTACATAATTCCATGTTTGTAAATTCAACTTTCATGATAAAGAGACTGCACTACAGTACTTATATTAGGTGAATTGAAAAATGGTTTTTTTTACAGTGCAAATATTTGTAATAAAAAATAAATATAAAGTGAGCACTGTAGAATCTGTATTGTGTTGTAACTGAAATCAATATAGTTGGAAATGTAGAAAAATATCAAAAAATATTTAAATAAATGGTATTCTATTAACAGTATGATTAATCACGATTAATTTTTTTAATCACTTGACAGCCCTACTTATAACTTATGATTAAATAGAATATGGAGAACTTTTCCCAGGTGTCTGGAATGTGACGAGAGATCAACACATATGTGATGGTATGGGGAGAGGATTGCAAATGATTCCTTTCCTAGTCCAGTCAGTCACTTCTGCAGCTCATTGGAGAAGGAAACAGTGCCGCTTCCCTTTCATCTATGGGGGGAGACCAGAGAAAAAACAGTTGTGAAGTTAAAACATGATCCTAAGGAGCTACCCTGCAAAACCAAGTACTTTTAACAGGCTTACTCTTTGACTGGAAGCGGTCTGCAGGAGAGGGATATAAACAGTGGCACTACTCACCACCTTTCCTCCCGGTGAAGCGCACAACACAGTGAAATTGGACAGGAGACAGAATAGAGATGAGAGAATGAAAGAACTGCCTAGAAAACCAAAGAACAGAAATCAAGCTTCAGCACAAAAGAAAAGTCTGTGCCTTGGATCTTTTGTAGAGCTAGAGAATGAGCATGTGGTATTTACTATCTTTCACACTGGGAGACAAAAACAAGGAAGACTGATTTAGGGAAAGCCTCTATAATTTAAAATGAGCAGAGTTAACTTCTGGTTTCAGATCCTTAAGAATCCCAGCCACTTAAGGACAACAGTAGGGCACTTCACTTTCCTTCATGAATGATAAGCTGTAAACAAAAACAAACTACATTAAGTCCTTGCGTTGGTAAAATTTTATGACACCTTACAATACAAAGCAGATTTTTGTTATAGGGCTATCTATTGAATCTAAATGGCTGTTTCTGCCTCCAGCTACTGCCCTTGCATTCTCCTCCATACGTCTGCATTCCAACTTCTTTTTATAGACAAATCCCACCAAATATCCATATCTGATCCTAATTGTTTGAGGAGTTCCAAAGAGAAAGACCACCCCCACTCCCAAACAGAATGAATGTACTATGCCAGGGGAGACTTCTCTATCTAATCTCTATAGGAAGTCTCTTTAAAATCTTATGGGAAAGCAAACTTTTCCATCTAAGGTTTCATGAGCCTATCTTGAAGCTAAAGATGATCTTTCAAGACTTTTCAAGTGGGGTGGTCAAATGTAGGTTTGAATGCCAAATACATGAACTGGTTTTCAGCACTAAAAGAACCAAACTCTCTATGCAGTGCTCTGCGAAGCACAAGGTAATGCATAATCATCACCTGCATTAATTTGCCTCCCCTGAAGATTTAGGATTTGTCTACACTACAGATTATGTCACTATAGTTTATGTCATTCAGGGGTGGGAATAAGTCATCCTCCGAGTGACGTCAATTACACTAACCTAAGCATCGGTGTGTGTATAGCACTATGTCAGCTACCGCCTCAAGAGGAAATGGTTTTATTATGTCGATAGGACTGAGGCCACGTCCAGACTAGGAATTAAAATCGATTTTAGATACGCAACTTCAGCTACGAGAATAACGTAGCTGAAGTCGAATTTCTAAAATCGAGGTACTCACCAGTCTGGACGGCGCTGCATCGATGTCCGCGGCTCTCCGTGTCGATTCCGGAACTCCGTTCGGATTGATGGAGTTCCGGAATCGATGTAAGCGCGCTCGGGGATCGATACACCGCGTCCAGACTAGACGCGATATATCGATCCCCGAGCAATCGATTTTAACCCGCCGATGCCGCAGGTTAGTCTGGACGAGGGCTCAGAGTGTGTCTTCCTTAGACACACTATAGTGCTTCTAGTGTAGACTAGCCCTTAGAGATTTCTACACATTTCAAAACCCAGTAACAAAAGCAAAATTAAATGAATAGTTTCAAACATTCAAAACCCTCCCCTCCCATATTCCACTCTCTAGACACACCCTTTTCTCTCATTAGCCTTTGATTAAGGCCCCCAGAGGTTATAAATTAAGTAATCAAAATATTTCTTTTGATAAGGAGTAGTGCCTGCAATGTGTTGTCCAAAATTTTTCTAAAGATGTACTGCCAGATTACAATGGGATTACCTTGACCTGGTTAGGTGATCGTTCCCATATTTCTCTGAATAAGAACTAGTGTTAGAATCCCTTTTGTAGAGCATTTTAAAATGCCATCTTTAAATAAAAACCTCACCTTGAAGACGCTAAACCAAAAATGGTAGGATCTCCATCAGTCTGAGTGAAGAGAGATGCCTATTACATCAAGGTCACTAATTAGCTAAGGAGGACAAGGAGTTCCTCACTACTCCATATGCAGTTTTCCCATTAGATGACTAGAGGGAGAAGTGTGCTGAATTTGTATTTAACTCATTTTTGTTATTTTATTTTCATTGAGTCAAGAAGCTAGGTTGGCGAGGGATTCAGATGTGGACAAGCAATCTGTTTTTAGGTTTGGCCAATCAATTCATCCTATTATCAATAATCCCTATAGAAAACAATTATTGTTTCACTGTATGACCTGGTTTTTAAATCTTTGATAATAAGTGAAATTCCTTAAAAGGTAGACAAATTCTGACATACTTGGATATGACAACTGATTTTTACAGTACAAGTTTAAATTTAGATTTGTTTGTAAAGATAAAGTTTCTTTAGTTTATGGCCCAAACATTTCAGATTTGTGCCTGGGGCAAGATTCAATATGAAACACTCTAGAACATCAAGCTAATATTTGCTTCTGTGATTTAATGGTTGGTATATGGTTAAATATGTTTCATAGAATGGGAAAGATATTCAAACTCCTGTCAAAAGGAAGAAAAATTCTAGCCATGATAAAGAGCTAATAGGCACACATAGGTTTACTGAAGGAATGCGATCTTCAGAATTCAGAACTGTGCCAGAAGTGGGAAGCTTAAGTCTTTGCATCTTATTTAAAACATAGGTGTTGTTGAAAAGATTGTTTTACACCAAGATACCAGTTAGCATCAAATGTGAACCCTTCTCCACTTCTCCTAGGATTTCTACCCAAGCCACCAATTGTTTCATGCAGCCACAGAACAGCACCAAATTGTACCGCTCTCTATCAGTACAAACTAAGGTGTATATGAATTTACAGCTTAAAATGAGATGCACAGCCTCATCTTTATTGCTCTGCACTCTATTCATTGCACTATGGTTTTCAACTGAGGATTACACACAGCAGTACCAGTGACTCATGCTTGGTGTTTTCTGGTCCTCCCCTTCTGAGAAAAGTGGAAATAAATAATATATACCTGGAATACCACTGGGTCATCCACATAGCTGAGCAATTATAAACAGGTGGATAGGTGATGATATACTAGCCATGCATAGCTGAAGTTTATCCAGATTGCTTTAAAAAAAAGGGGCTCTAAACATTTTGATTTTTTTTAAATGTCATTTTGAAACATTAAGCAAATCTCTATTCTGCATAAATGCTCTTGTTATTCGCCTTTGGAGGAAAGACATTCCCTAACGGATTATGAAAGCGGGCAAGGTGAAGTTTTTGGAGATATCATAGCTTGCTGCCCATGGAGGGCCTGGGAGAGCATTAACTGGATTTCATTTTTCTGACAGCGCAAGAAGCTAGCTGTCCATAGAAGTAGCTCCTGACAGACATTAAATAAAACTAAAGGGAAAACAGATTACAAATGATTGAGCCAACTACCTGAAATCCCTATACTATAATATATCTAATAGCAGAAACAGTAAGCTGAAACTGAAACTTTTAGCTCCATACTATAACTTTGATACAACTTTAATCTCATTTTAAAACGAGGGCCTGGCAAGAAGAGGATGAGAGCCAAAGTCTTCTCAAGCAGTGGCCTATTCATCAGCATTCCCTTCAGAGAGGAGAGGTCACCAACTGTGAACTGTTCAGAGAACTCTAAAACAAACTCTGCCCAGAAAGCACACAATAGAAACAGACTTAAGAGAAAAAACAAAAATTAAGGACTGACCCAAGCAGGACGGATAAACCAGGTACAGTTTAGAAAAAGCCTTTATACTACAATCAAACCCACAAACAAGGGAAAGACTTGAAACTTAACTTGGAAAATTACAACAGGAGAAACAGCTCAGAGTTTGATTTCATCCAGGTTGCCTAACTGAAAGCTGTTCATAAATCACTAGAAGTGAAAGCTTCTCAATGAAAAATTTAAATTTAAACCAGTCAGGCAGTATTTACCATCCATTTCTAAAAATCACTTTGCCAACATATGCCAAACTTAGCTATTCAGCAGCCCACTGGAAACTAAATATGAAACTCTAATCTTGTTGGGAAATGGAAGCCAACTGGTGATTTTGAAGTCATGAACAACATGTAAAAGACTGCAAGACAATGGAAAGTTAACTCCAGTTATTTAGCATTTCTACAAGAGTCAGTATTATAACAGCATACTCCATTGCTTCAAATTCTCTAGAGACCTCTTTGCCGTCCCTCACAAGGCAAGTAAACTTTTTAAATTTACATGTTAGAAGTCATGCCAAAACAGCAAATATAAAAAACAGTAGACCAGGAAAGATCCCCTTTCACATGAATGTATATTTCCTTAGAGATCCCTTCAGTTTTGGGGCAGGAAAAGACAAGAGGAATGGCTCAAGCATATGGACCACCACATTTTGTGGTAAAGTCAGCAATTTACATCAGGATTTAAACTGCCAAGTGGAAAGCCTTGACTTAAATCAATTTTCAACAATTTTCATTTGCACTTCAGTTATTTTCCAAAGAAAGGGGCATTCTGATTGGTCGATATAACCATTAAACCATGTTGATTTACAACTAGAGACTTTACACTAGATTTGCTTTTTTTGCTGCCTAGGAGGGTACCCTGTAACTATATACATTATTTAAGCAATTACATAGCTCAATATTTTCTTAGTCATGGTACATTTTAGTATGTCAGAAAAATGTAAATGATTTTGCTTATTTACTAGATAGTTAACATTTTGCTAACAATTTGTGTCAAGCTAATTAGGATGGTAACTGGAACTAAATTAAACATATCATATAATGCTTATTTTTTATTAAACTAAACAACCTTAAGTGTTTTGAATATATAAACTTATCAAAATACGCTTCACATTTACAACTAAATGATTTATTAAAGGAATAGAGGTATTAACTGTGGTCAGTGAATTAAATTGATTAATTCAAGTCAGCCAGTGAAAATTTTCAAATGTGCCTAACAAAGTGACTAGAGATTAAGCACCTACTGAAAATGAAATAATCTAAGTTACTTAGGCTGTACTTCAGACTTAAAACTAGTAGATCTTGTCACCTCCCACCTTGTCTGTACTCCTAGACCAGAAGAGAGAAGTTTTCCTGCCTTTGCAACTCCAGGTGTCTCCACTTTGAATGAACTAGTCCAAATGAGGTGGGGGAAAAATCCTTTCTGTGCCTGCACAAGAGGCTACTTGCTGTCAAAAGCTGATTTAGCATTTCCACAAACTCTAGTTCCAGGTACAAGCTAGCTATTTCCACCGTTACAGTGGAGTGACTTTCTTTTAAACATCATGCTGTAATGGTTCACCACCCCTGAAATGTATTATGGTTGGCATGATTGATTATTAGATGCCCATGCCATTGCAGCAGCATCTTCAGCAGTTGGGCATCTACCCTGGTACTTTGGGTTAAGAATATTGGCAAGAAAATGAGGTGGAGTAAGTATTTGATCCATCCACTTCCTTACTGCCTACAATTTAACTTTGTTGTTGGGTATTTCTTTCTTTCTTCAATATCTCAAAGTTCTTTCCAAATTTCAACAGCATTAGCAATCTTTCTACAGTTTGTCCAAGGCTATGGAAACACATTTCAGTATATTCACCATACCGTCAACATTTCTCTTCAGTCCAATGTTGACTACTTCGGTTGTGATCATTCCATCTATTTTGTCACAATTTTCTTCATGAATTGTCATCAGAACAGGTCAGTTCTTAATAAATAGCTCAAAACTGTCAATCACTGAATTCCACCGTACATCATGGTGGAAAATTACCTTGGATCATGCTGCTCTCAGTGAAGATGAAGCAAAGGGTTGTTACATAACTATTTTGCAGTTTCAACAATTTCTTTTATTCCTGCAGTTGTAGGAAAAAAATTAAATACAAGATGCATCAGATGAGCACTATCCCCACATTATAAGTTTCAGGTTCCCTTCATTATCTTCTTCTAGATTTCGTCTACTCTCTGCTACATTTACAGCATTGTATGTGACAAAGCAATGCACTTGACACTTGAATTTGTGATCAGTTTGTTATAGCATTTACTGCTACGTCTCTTAATATTCTGCTTCATGGGCATTTCCTGATGTGTCAATTGTTTCTGTAAAATAGACAACACCATCTTCTGTTGTCATACAAATACATATTACTGGATCATTGTGTACATTGTTCCACTCATCAAGACTCAGACTAATGAGTTCCCCATCAATTTTTCTGCACATTGTTCAATTACCTTTTCATACATTCCAGAAATGTCTGCTCAGCCTGGTTGTAATGACTGAAATGTGTCAATTAAATATTTGTTCTGAACAAGACAAAAAGGGAGAATGTGTCACATAAATGAACCAAACTATTTTTCCCCATCTATAGAGTCTTGCTGGAATTTGCTGTTCTTGGCTACAAAATCATGCATGCTTTTACTGGACAATGAAAAAAGTCTTTTTTGATATACAAGTAATTTACTATTTGACATAAGTTAAGTTGCAGCACTGCTGGTAGTACCAGCAGATGACTCTGAAGTTGTTCACATTGCAGATGGACATGCAGAAACCCTTATGTCTAAGCTGGACCCTGAAACTAAAAAGCTAAGAGTCACTCTCTCATTAAGAATATAGAGTGCACTGCTTTAAAAAAAAAAAAAAGAAAAAGAAAAAAAAAGATTGTAAATGAAAGATTCTGCCTACTGCAGCTGTCTGTGTTACTGTTCAAATGATATAATTTATTCTAAACCCAGGTTCATAGCGGAAATTAATATATCATAGGATAATCTAAATCTATTTAAATCCTTATCTCTAGCATTTGGAAAAAACATTTTTAAATGTTAACATTCTTAAATGCCTAATAAAACTTTACTTTTAAAACCAGATGTTTGCTTCTATTGATTATATTGAGCAATAAAAAAAAAATCATAAATCCAGCAGTACTGATAAAAATGTAATTGATAAATACTCCCACAACAAACTGCCAATTCTATTCTGAACACTAACATTTTGAAATTCATAAATAATCCACCATAAAAACCACATTTCTGACAATAATGTAAGTTATCATTCACTAGCATAGTAAGACAGGGCAAGCAGTCCATACAAATAGCGCAAAAATAAGTTTATAACCAGGATAAAGCCCTTAATACGTGTGGCCTATTGTGCCATATTTATAATGCTTGATCTCAGTTAGATTCCCCTCGCCCCCCCAATTGTGTCTTCATGCAGGAAAAACAGCCTTTAACTCAAAGTTTTTGATAGAGGCACATGGATACAGCCGAAGTATTCTATATTTAAAATGTTTTGAGGGATAACAAATTTAGGCTTTTGCAAAAAGATTGATTGAATATTGATTTTTATCCACCCTGGGTAAATCGCTGCAGATAGGACATTGTTCTTGTTTCTTAGCACGGAATATTCTTGGTTCCCTGAACCAGAGGGAATGTGCTGATATTGCAGGGTTGCATAGGATATTCCTTTTATTAACTCAAACAAACAAACAAACTCCCTCTAAGACTGCAAGAAAAAACGTCAAACTGACTATTTTTGGTAATAGCATTTTTTTTTAATTTATCCATTTGAGGCTGTTGCATTTTTAACCTAATCATTTATATATCATTTAAAGAATGATAGATCTAAGATAAGTCCCTGACTTGAACAGCTTACAATCTAAATAGAGAAGCTGCAGAAAAGAGAGGGGGCAGGATAAAATATACAAGTAGTGACTGGAGATGTTATGCATATATTCTGGAGGTTCCAGAGTTTTGTGTTTTTTTTAAATCCACCCCTTCATCCCTCCCTTGTTTCCCTCTGCACCACTGCCTTGCTCTATACACTTCCCCATCACTATGCCAAAATAAAAGTGCATACCCTTTAGCAACTACCTTCCACCCAGTCTTCCTCATCTGGGGCTGAATGAGACATCTACAAAAAGGAACGGGGGGGAAAAAAAAAAAAAAAAAAAAAGCTAGTGTGAAGCTATCCAAAGTCTCATGTTTTGAAAGGCAGTTTCTAGAACAGATTGAAAGCTGGCTCTCATGGATACTCTATCTCCGTAGTCTTGGAGCAGCTCGTGTCTCACACAAGGGGCTAACCCTCCACCATCAGGAATAACGAATAACCAATTTTTTCCACCATTGACACTGGAGGGTGAAGCCATTCTAGTTATAAATTAAGCATTCTCCTCTCCACTTCATGCACATTTCCTGCTATAATCCTTTTTGTAGTGCATACGGAATATTAGCCAGGCTAAGCCTGGCACAGTGATCCTGAAAGCAAATAAAGTATGCTCTGATGCTCAAATAAGTGGCAGAAGAAGATAGCACTCCACACAGTCTTTTTCGCATGTCCTGACACTAAATCTTTATGGCATTTCTGCAAATTTGCTCCCACTTCCCTTTGACTTTCTCTACTAACTTTTCGGACTGTCAACTTTACAGACACTACCTGTTGTCAGCAAGTAGCATCAGCATCTGGTGCAGCTGAACTTTTGATGCTCATTCACACTTGCAACTAAACTGTGCATAGACCACGTTCAGTTAAAAACCGTGTTCATCACAGTTTTTGCCTTGACAATACACGCAGCTCAAGTGTTCAGCAACATCCAACAAGTAGATTATACAACGTTGGTTGGACTCTAGCTTCTTTTATGAGCTAACATTTTTAGTTAAAGTATGTGAACTTAATCAGTCAACAATATTGTTTAGATTACTCCTGTACAAGTAATCTTGATTAAGATGGGGCGCTCTCATACTCTACTGGAGGTACTGAACAATCAGCATGGGGCCATTTCTAATGGGGACAATGTAGAAGAGTTGTCCTACGCACTACCAAACTATCCCAAAATGTATACTTTCATCTAACCATTTGGTTAACATTAAGAGAACATACAACAGGAGTGAGTGATTTTTGCAGTGTTGCTTTAGCTAGTTGGTCCCAGGATATGAGAGGAGACAAGGAGGGCGAGATATCTTACTGTACCTACTTCTGCTGGTGAAAGAGACAAGCCATCAAGCTACACAGAGTTCACGTCTTCTTCTAGAGGAGAGATGTTGATTTCCATTTGTTGGAAATTACTCCTCAGTTTGATCAAGCAGTCTGTAGCAAACCAGGAGTTTAGCCAAGAGTAGCATGTGATCATGTTAATAAATAATTCATCAACGTACACACACAAGGGGCAAAGTTCAGATTTTGACTTTACTCAATTTTTGCCGTAGTATGTATGAGGCAACGTACAAAAGGTTACTGGTTCATTTATTAGATATGGGTAACTAAAACAGTTTTGTCATCATGGTGAAGACCAGAGTAGATATTTGTGCCTAGGATAACAAGTTTTATAACAATTCTAGGAGATTTCTTTAGCAGATTAGGAATTCAGATATGGCTCACTGGTAAACCCCACTTCCTAAGCCTTATGAATATAGCAAGGAGCACCTTTTACTTCTGGAGTGTTCTCTTAGCGTTTTATGTATTTACATCAAAATCTTCTCATGTGTGACTCTTTCAAGTCTCTTACAAAAAAAAAAAAAAACCATGATTTTTTCTACTCTTTATTAAATATTCTGCTTATCCAAGTTTCCTTGATATAAATGGATTTTTCACAACTTCCTGCACTCTACCAGGCCCATGGATTAATAATAATATTTTTACTCTATCTCAGAGTTTTTCCTTATAGAATGGTTAAAAAGAAATGAATAATTAAAATGTGGTCGGACAAAAACTCCTGTACTTAGGCAATCACTTCACATCCTCTCCCTCTTCCCCTGAAAAAAGCAGTACATTATCTCCCATACTCACAAAGCAACACCTGAGAACTAAATTTAACTTTTTCTTGTTTTGAAAATTTGAGGAAGTTTCCCCCCAGCACAATGGAAAAATAAACAGTGAGCAGGGCTGGAAAGAAAAACACCTTCTAAACCATCAGATCTGCTATCAAGGAGATCCTTTCTGAAACTGAAATGATCATTGAGGTGCACAGAACCCTGTTAGAAGCAGCACCAGCAGGACCAAAAGATATGAAAATGCATTTCACAGCAGAAGGAAGCTGTCCTGAAACATTCTAGAGGCAAGAAAAATCAGCTATCCAGGTCATAGGAATCATCTTCTAGGACATTCCTGCCACCATGTTGATACAAAGAAGGAACATTAGGGAGATTAGAGAAGAATACAAGAGATTGTTGGGGCTCCCTTCTAATTATAACTGCAACAGAACCAGAGCTTCCTCAGATACCCATGAAGGTTGTGTGAAAGAAGAGTGATCTGACTTACAAAGAGAACTTGGATAATACATGTGTAAACATCTGGTAGCTGGCAAACCCATAAGGAAGAGATCACCATGGGGGGGAGGGAAGACATTTAAAGCTCTGCTTCAGCGCAAATTAAAAAGAGGAAGCAAATAAATGAATATTTATCAATATTCATACAGTTAGACAGGATATAGTACTAAATTATATTTTAAAAAATTCCAGTTAACAGAAAGCAGACTGTCCCTTTACAGAATCACTACTCTTTTAGAGGTGCAATGGGATAATATAGAGGAGGGGAACTGAAATCATGGAAATGACTGATAATCCAGGACATCAAGGCTCTGGAAATGCTAAACTAGAAACAGACTTTAGCAGTCTTTCAAAGGTTAGTTTATTCCCTCAAAGCAGTGCAGTACAGCAATCCCTAGACCAGCAATAGACAGACAAGGCAAGCACTACAGTTCTGGAAAACTATGAAGCAGGGGAGGGGAAAATATACACATCTCATGGCAGTTGGTGCACAAAAATAACATTCTACCACCTTAAATTGCTAGTGTAGATCAAGCCTAAGTGTTCAGAAATGGGGTAACTGGTTTGGTTCCATCAGGCTTTGCTTTCTTATGAAACTTTACTAATCACTAATTCCAAAATATATTAAGAATGTAAGAGCAGCCATATCGGTCAAACCATCTAATCCACTACCCTGTCTTCTGACAGTGGCCAATGCCAGATTCTTCAGAGGAAATGAACAAAACAGGGAAATTTTTGAGTGATCCATTGTCACCCACTCCCAGCTTCTGGCAGTTAGAGGGATTGTGTCACTGACCATCTTGGCTAATTGCCATTGTTAGATAAGTTCATGGCGGATTAGTCTAATTCTTTTTTGAATCCAGTTATACTTTTGGCTCTTGCAACATCACCTGGCAATGAGTTTCACAGGCTGACTCTGCACTGTGTGAAGAGTACTTCCTTATGTTAAAACTTGCTGCCTATTCATTTAATTGGGTCACCTTGGTTCTTGTGTTATGAGAAAGGATAAACAAAACACTCATTTACTTTCTCCACACCATTCGTGATTTTATAGACCTCTCTCATATCACGCCTTAGTCATCTCTTTTTCAAGATGAGAAATCCCACTCCTTTTAAATCTTTCCTCATATGGAAGCTAATTTTTAATGCATTTCTCTGTACCTTCCCCAATTTCAATATCTTTTTTGAGATGGGGCAACCAGAATTGCATATGGCATTCAAGGTGTGGGCTGAAAGATGACTACTTTTATCTGACTAAAAGAACAAAAAAAAAAGTTTCCTTTATAAGTTCCTTGTCAGACAGGCTTCAAGAAATGAATGTTCTTAACGATCACTGAAGTCCTACATTACACTAGTATCAAAGTGTTACGTGATTATGCTTTCCTTTCTTTATCAACCTTGGAATTTCAACAGGAAGCCAAGAAGTATGCTGGCTAAATACAAAGTCCCTTGCCAACACAAAACAATTAGATGAACAGACTACAGGAGCATTGGAGAACGGTCTATTTTGTGACAACCACAACAGAACGCAGTCAAGCATATTCCTTATAGGAAGAGCAACAAGTGAAAAATCAAACAGTTGACCTGGCAGCCATTGCTTCTCTCATACTAAGAGAAGTTGCACGCAGTGATGTTGCAGCCATGTAGGTACCAAGATATTAGAGAGACAAGGTAAATGAGATAACATGTTTTATTGGACCAACTTCTGTTGTTGACAGAGACAAGCTTTCGAGCTACACAGAGCTCTTCTTCAGGTCTGGGAAAAGTACTGAGTGTGCATCACAGCTAAACACAAGATTGAACAAACAGCTCATATTCTAAGGAACTCTTCAAGGTGAAGTGGCCAGTTAGCCTATAGGCATAGGACAAAAAGAAGGGATAGCGGTTTACAGACTATTGTAATAAGTCATAAATCCAGTGTCTTTATTAAGACTCCTAAAAGTTCAGAATGGAGTAGGAACGAGACATAACAGAACAACAGGCTCTGCATCTTTCCCAGCCATCAGTTGAAGACAGGGACGGGGAAGTGTTTCATTATCAATCAGCATGACCTCCTACCACAAATGAGTGCTGAGAAAATTGTTACTTATGTAATTGCAATAACTATTCTAACACCAAACCTCCAATCTTCCATGTCTTCAAAATGTATAAAGAAACTTTAAAGTACATCACAAATCAACAATGAAGAATACAAATTTCCACTAAGGCTCACATTTAGCCTGCCAAAGTCACATATGTACCACAACTACATACATTTTTGTTTCAAAACAAAGAGTTCTAGATATAATGATAAATACATGAGATGCCATTAGTGCCAGCCAGTCCATGCATCTCACAGGGCACAGATTTGATTAAAGAAAAACACCACCAAATCTCAAATAAACAGCATATATCACTTCAGTGCAAGAAGAGGAATATTAAGGCAAATGCCATAATATATGCACACAGTTGTGGATTTTTTTAAAAAAAATGTACATGGATACACAACGATGTTTGATGCACATCTAAAGTTCGAAATAGATCTCAGTACTGGGGAGGTCGCCTGAGACCATTGGCCAATTTTCAGTTAATAATCTGTCTCGTGGTTTCTAAAGAACAAGCCACTCTATTGCATACATACTTTTATCAGAAGAATGTGTTAATAAGGGAACGTCTGTTCATCTGAAATGGAGTCATTCGGAAATGTATTAAATGTTTAATTTAATTTTAATTTCATGTAGCCAATGTGTACCAAAAAACCAAAACCCAACTACTAACTGCTACTGATTCAGCTTTTGGAAACAAAGATGGGAAATCCCTCCCCTTACTATCAGGGATTCTTATTCTGAATCCCAACACTCCACAAAGAACCAAAGTATATGTGCAAGAGAATTCCACACAGAGATTTAATTCCATGGAATTAAGTTTCTCTAGACAGCAGAATCTAGATTGCAGACTAACAATCACACAATGAGAGAGAGAGAGAGAGAGAGAGAGAGAGAGAGACTCACAAAATCCTGCAATGTAGTCGCTTGGTCAGTACTTTCATACCGGCACATTCATATTAATAGAAAGGCATGGGGCTATATTTTGTGTTGTCTACATTATTTATTCATCTTCAATCTCATGTATAGTATCACTGTTTTCACTCAAGTGTTTTAATGCGTGGAAATGTTATGGCTTTAAAAGGCATGTTCTGGTTACATGAATACAGATTTCAGCAAAGGTGACTTCAGTTAGTGGTAAGGTAGGCGAGGTTTTTTGGTTGTTTTTTTTAAATTGGACCAGCTTCTGTTGGTGGAAATTACAAGCTTTCAAGCTTCACAGAGTTCTTCAGGTCTGGGGAAGGAATCAGTACCTGAGCTAAATACAAGTCGGGCTAGATTATTAAGCAGAAGTGGTAATACATGTTGTAGGACATCGGTCTGTGGCCCCCTGGGGGTATGCAAGCCCTTTCAGGGGGCCATGGAGCCCCATCACTGAAACCTGGTGCCCCGAGCCCCAGCATCACCATGGGGCTGAAGCTGGGACAGTGTGGGGATAAAACCCTAAGTCCCCCAACCCTCCTGCAGCCGGGAGCAGTGTGGGGCTGAAACCCCCCTCCCCCCAACCCTTCTGCAGCCAGGAGCAGAAAGCTTGAGCCCATGGGCAGAGCTGAGAGGGCACAAGCCATAAGCACAAGCACAGCCCAGATCTTAGACAGGAAGACAGAGCCAGGCAGTGAGCGGCTCTGCACCTCTGATTAGTGGTGTCAGAGTGGGCAACCGTGGCATCTCCCCCATTTGCTCCTCAGCTCCCAGCCTCCTTTTCACTGCTCACCCAGCCAGTCAGAGCTGCCCAGGCATCTCCAGGCACAGCAGAGCCATCTGGGAGTAGCGACTGGCACTCAGACAGGTGGGTGGCCTGATGAGGTGAGTCAGGGGCTGGAGGTTCCAGTCCCTCACTGGACCCTGCTGTGCAGCACTGGCCCGAGCCCTGTTGGCCCTTCCCCCAAAATAGAAGTCAAACTATGCCTATGCCCCACCGTCCAAACCCTGGCCTGGCCTCCCCTTCCCACACTGGGCCTTGGAGTTTTTCTAGCATGTTGAGGGGGGCTTCAAAGAAAAAGGTTGAGAACCCTTGTTGTAGGAGATCACTTAAAAAGAAGTGGGCAATTATGGGTTAGCAGGCAATGGAGTTTATTATAAACAGACATGTGCCATAAAACCAGAGCCCCTGTCGAGTCCATGCTTTTTTAATGTCTAGTAGAGTTATGAATTTAAGTTTCCAGGCTTGCCTTTTGAAGGTGTTAACACAGGTTTCCTCTGAGAAGAACTAAAAGATCAGATATCGAGTGCTCACTTTGTGAAGTGTTTGTCCACAGGTGATATGGTGATTTTGTCTTCTATCATTTTTCTATGAGTTCATTTGAGAGACCAGTGATTCTTTGGTTTCACCCACATAGTTGTTGCTGGGGTACTCGATGCAGTGAATGAGGTATACCACAGGTCGTAATAAGCACATGAAGGACCTATGAATTTTGAAAAGTGTGTTGCGGAAGATACAATCAACGTAGCACAGAGGTATGTCTGCAGATTTTGCGTCTGTTCTAAGAGTCTGGTACCATTTTAGGTGGCGTCTCCTGTTCTGTGGGGAGCTTTCTTCTGATGATGAGCCTGGTTGGGGGTTGTCTGAAGGCCAGAAGAGGGGGTGTGGGAAAGATTTATTTCACGATGTGGTCCCCAACAAATATGGGTTGTAATTGTTTGAGGATACCCTGAGTAGATTCCTGTGTGGGGTGGTGAGTGACAACTAGGGCCCAGAGGTCAGTGGATAGTTCTTTTCTGTACTGAAGCAGCTTCGCCTGAGATATTTGGGTGGCCCATTCCATGACCCCATCTACTTCTCTGGAAGAGTAGCACTGTTTAGTGAAGGCATTTTAAGTGTGTTTAGACATGTGTATCGGACTCTCTCTTAAGAGTAAGCAGAGAGTGAGTAGAGCATAAAACACCCCACTGCCTGCTAACCCTTAGTTGTCCCAGTGGTGGGCCTTAAAATGAAGTGGAAGTGTTTGGGCCAGTATCTTCCATGGGACATGAATCGAGAGTATAAAATAGTATAAAATCACCGCACTAATGCCCCACCTATGCTGAAGGCAACACCACCACTTGAAAGACAAAAGACTTTAAACTGAGGAGATTCCTTCTTAGTTTGGGACCAAATTCAGCCTGTTTATTAAGAATTGTGAGCTGCCTATAACATCTATTAGGGCGAGAAAAATTACTTGATTCAAATCTTGCTTAGTCAGATAAAGTTTAGAATTTAGACTGCAAATTTTACTTTTATTTCTTTTGTAACCATCTATGTCCTATATGCCTAACACTTGTCATCATTTAAAAAAAATCTATCTTTCTGTAGCTAATAAAACTTATTTTAATGTTTTATCTTAACCAGTGGGTTTGTCTGAAATGCTTGGGGAATCTGCTCATATTACAAAGGCTGGTGCATATACACTACCCTTTGATGAAGTGGCAAACTACTTAATGAGCTCACATTGTTCAAGAGAAGGTCTTGAGCGGGGTAAAGTGGTACATTACTGGGTGTAAGGCTGGGGAGATTTGCTGGTGTCTCATGCTGTATAGTTCAGGAGTGGCTCAGAGAACATTCATGCAACTTAGAGAGGTGTCTCTCTGCATGCTAGTGGCTGCGTGATAGTGCCTGGAGGGGTTTTCTGCTTGTCACTACCCAAGCACTGTGAGAGTCTCCAGGTTGGAGAATTAAAGAGGCACAGTGATCCCAGAGTTCCAGGCTGTGCCCCAGGGAATCCTATCTCTCTGCTGGTCAATGGCTCATGATGGTTGTTTAACGCCCATTTGGGTGTGGGTGGCCACTTCTGTCGTCACTGGAGAGCAAAGAATAAAAACAGAAATAAAAACAACCCAGGAAACTACAGACCAGGGAAGATAATGGAGCAAGTAATTAAGGAAATCATCTGCAAACACTTGGAAGGTGGTACGGTGATAGGGAATAGCCAGCATGGATTTGTAAAGAACAAATCATGTCAAACGAATCTGATACCCTGTCAAAGAAAGCTAACAAGTCTTGCAGATTAGGGAGAAGTGGTAGATGTGGTATACCTAGACAAGGGGTCAGCAACCTTTCAGAAGTGGTGTGCTGAGTCTTCATTTATTCACTCTAATTTAAGGTTTCAAGTGCCAGTAATACATTTCAATGTTTTTAGAAGGTCTCTTTCTATACGTCTAAAATATATAACTAAACTATTGTTGTATGTAAAGTAAATAAGGTTTTTAAAATGTTTAAGAAGCTTCAATTAAATTAAAATGCAGAGCCCCCCGGACTGGTGGTCAGGACCCAGGCAGTGTGAGTGCCACTGAAAATCAGCTCGTGTGCCGCCTTTGCAGATGATACCAAACTGGGAGGGACTGCAACTGCTTTGGAGAATAGAGTCAAAATTCAAAATGATCCGGACAAACTGGAGAAATGGTCTCAGGTAAACAAGATCAAGTTTAATAAAGACAAATGCAAAGTGCTCCACTTTGGAAGGAACAATCAATTTCACACATACAGAATGGGAAGAGATGGTCTAGGAAGGAGTACTGCAGAAAGTGATCTAGAGGTTATAGTGTACCACAAGCTAAATATGAGTCAACAGTGTGATGCTGTTGCAAAACAAGCAAACATGATTCTGGGATGCATTAACAGGTGTGTTGTGAGCAAGACACGAGAAATCATTTTTCTGCTCTACTCTGCGCAGGTTAGGCCTCAACTGGAATATTGTATCCAGTTCTGGGCACCGCATTTCAAGAAAGATGTGGAGAAATTGGAGAGGGTCCAGAGAAGAGCAACAAGAATGATTAAAGGTCTTAAGAACGTGACCTATGAAGGAAGGCTGAAAGAACTGGGTTTGTTTAGTGTGAAAAAGAGAAGACAGAGGGGACATGATAGCAATTTTCAGGTATCTAAAAGGGTGTCATAAGGAGGAGGGAGAAAACTTGTTCACCTTAGCCTCTAAGGATAGAGCAAGAAGTAATGGGCTTAAACTGGAGTAAGAGAGGTTTAGGTTGGACATTAGGAAAAAGTTCCTAACTGTGAGGGCGGTTAAACACTGAAATAAATTGCCTAAGGAGGTTGCGGAATCTCCATCTCTGGAGATATTTAAGAGTAGGTTAGATAAATGTCTATTAGGGATGGTCTAGACAGTATTTGGTCCTGCCATGAGGGCAGGGGACTGGACTTGATGACCTCTCGAGGTCCCTTCCAGTCCTAGAATCTACGAACCTATTAATCAAAAGACTGCGTTCCATTGGCAAGGAGGAACTGTAACTGAGTATCTAGACTGGTATAGAAGAGAAGACAATATTACAGAAGCAAAAAAAGAGTGCAAACTGTTAACAGTGATGCTTTTCTAATCTGCAGACAACTCCCAGAACTTCTGTTGCTGCTCCTAATATGCCAAGCTTTCCCAAACTTAAAAAAAAAGTGAAAATTGACTAGTCTTTTCAATATTCTGTTATACTATTGGGAACCCTGAGGGTAACAAGTGAAGCAGTCAAGAATCAGGTCACTTACCTTGGAACAACTTGGAAAAGTGGAAAGCACCATAGCTATTCACTAGAAAGGGAAAAAAAAAAAAAAAAAAAAAAAAAACAGACAGACCCTTGTCCCATCATCTTTGCAACAATCAGGAGGTTCTGGAATAGGAAGAAGAACAGGAACATGCATGCACCTTCTCCCTTCCAGCAGCCACAGGAAGTCAGGGTGATTCAAGTTTTATCAGATCCCTTTCCCTATTACTGGAGGCTCGAAGGGATAGAACTCAGCAGGACAGGATACAGGAACAGCTCCCAAATTGGAATCCTACCTCTTTTCCCTTTCCAAGCATGAGAGGGCAGAGGTAGAGCTTGATGTTTTACTAGGAGTATTGCCACTGGACAATAGGGCCTCTCACTTTAGTCTAGTTTTTAAAGTTACTGTGTGTTAAAAAATTTCAAGCTGTATGTATGATGCATTTGGGATAGATATTAGGTGAAGGGCTGTGTACACTGGAAGAGATCGATAGGGTAAGCTCCAGAAGTAAGGTATGCACATCTTTATAAACACTGAGTAGGGATCCGAGAGTTTAAAAATATAACCATAGAAGTAGCCCACACAATGTAGGGGGAAAACTCGAAAAGGATATGGGGGGAAATGGGGAAAAAAGGGGGGGAGAAAGGACACAGAAGTCAGGAAGAGACTTACCATTACCTATTCTAGGAAATAAATGAGAATGAAACTTGATAGAGAGAAATGTGAGAAGGGTCATAAATTGCACTCTGTAAACAAAATTAAGTTGATTGTAATGTCAGTTAAACACAAATCGGTAGAGTGCCCAAACTATTTCGTTCCTTTAAACTGCAGAGGCCATGGAAGCACAGGGGGTTTTCCACTGACTAGCAGGCCTAACCCTTCATGTAATAGTTGGCAGATATAATTTTCAAGCCTTGCTGGGGAAGATATAGGTTTACAAAGAGAGGAAAAGCATAGGAAGAGCTCCTGCTGTACTTCATTTCTTCAAATGTAGAAAGAGACCAAAGTTTAAGTGTCATAGCAATTCTGAGCAGAAGGCAGTGCAAAAAAATTGTGTGACACGACTGGCTCTGCTCCTTATCTGTTAAGAAAGAAAGAACAATCCAGCAGCTAAAAACTGCAGTCCTGAAGTTGCACAAACAGGGCATAAATTATGGTAAATAATAAAATCACATCTAATATATTGTTAGGACATAAGGCTGAAGAAAAATGTTGCGTATCATTAAGGAATATTTAAAAAATTCTGCTTGCAGCAAGATAAGAACATAAGAACGACCATACTGGGTCAGACCAAAGGTATTCATCTAGCCCAGTATCTGTCTTCTTACAGTGGCCAGCGCCAGGTGCTCCAGAGGGAAAGAACAGAACAGGTAATCATCCACTGTCACCCATTCCCAGCTTCTGGCAAATAGAGGTTAGGGATACCATCCCTGCCCATCCTGGCTAATAGCCAGTGATAGACCTATCTTCCATGAATTTATCTAGTTCTTTTTTGAATCCTGTTATAGTTTGGACCTTCACAACATCCTCTGGCAAAGAGTTCCACAGGTTGATTGTGTGTTGTGTGAAGAAATACTTCTTCTGTTAGTTTTAAACCTGCTGCCTATTAATTTAATTTGGTTGCCCCCGGTTGTATTATGAAGAGGAGTAAATAACACTTCATTATTATTTACCATATATACTCGTTCATAAGTCAAATTTTTTTTAGTAAAAAAGAGAAGCACCAGAGAAGGGGGTCAGCTTATGAACGAGTATAGCAAAAGGAGGGGTGGGACACAGCCCCCTTTACCCCCCCAACAGAGGGAGCAAGGAAAGGCAGCACAGCCAGCAAAGCCAGATGGGAAGAGGCGGGGCCAGAGTCTCTCCACTTCAGGCTACGCTGCTTTCCCTCTAGCCTCTGAAGCAGCTGCAGCCAGGTTGCCCAGCCAGGTTGCCCAGCCAGCTGGAGCAGCTCCAGCCAAGCCAGAGACATCCCCCGCCAGCTCTCCCCAGATAAGGTGGTAAGGGATGGGCTGGGGAGAGTGTGGGGGTCCCAGGCTAGGGGTGGGGTCATGTCGGGGGTGGTCACAGGGGTTACTCCCCTGACCCCCCGTTTCTCCCCTCAAAAAAATTTCCCCACTAGTTGCTGTCCCAGCCAGTCAGGGTAAGCAGCTAGTGTGCCGGGACACTTTGTTTACTTAGGTTTACCTCCGTGCCTGCGGACACTCAAGGTAAACAAACCATCTTGGCCCACCAGCATCTTATCCTGATGTCCTGGGAGCCAACGTTTGCTGACCCCTGAATTATAGGATTGGCTTATGAACAGGTTATCAATTTTTTCCATTTTTACTTATCCATCTTGGGCAGGAAGGGGTGGTCTGCTTATAAATGAACCGGCTTATGATCAAAATATATACGGTACTTTCAATTTCCAAAAAGAGATATAAAAAGCAATCTTCAAAGACTGGTACCAAAATTTTGGACTCCATGCCAGCAAAAGGCCATTTGCTGGCCAACATAAACAAGAACACTGTCCAATAGCAAGCAAGGAGTATGTTCATCATACAACACTAACGTATTCAGCCAAACTGCATAACACAATGCTGCACAGCAGGAGTAAGCAGGGCAGCATTTGCAACTTATATGATTACACTTGATTACTCATTGAAAGATTATACAGGCATCAGCTCAAAACAGGATACTCAAGTAGTTTGCGCTTCCAAAAAGCGGACTTATTACTACAATCCTCTTCACAGACATTTGTTTCTCAGGGGGTTGTGGTATTCTGTAGGTTTAGGAGAACTAAAAATATGTTTTGACCAATTTATATCTATCTCAGATAATTCATGTGAGCACAAGCCATTATACCACATTAGCAAATGGAACAGTAAATAGAACAGTACAGACTTGAAATGTGTTTAAGAGAATTAACATCAACTTTTATCCCCTACTATCAGCGCATAGCTCTGAGAGATTTCATGAGCGTCACTGTCCAATTGCTGGAAATCAGCTGTCATCTATACCCAAAACAATTTTCCTCCTTAAAAACACCTGACAGTATGGGGTGCATTTTTTAATACAAATTTGGCTTGGACAAATGCATATCACGAAGCCTTCAGCTATGACATTGCAGCATTTTACTACATACATTTCAATTTAGGATGCCATCAAACCCAAACAAATCTAATGCAGTTTCCTCAGGGGGTGACTTCACATAATAAAGTGAATGTATAAATTCCTGAAACATACTAACAAATGAACTGTTGCTTTTTTGCTGCTATAATATTTCAGCTCTATGCAGAAAAAACACCTACATGCAGTTTGTGTGAAGTGTAACTGCACTTCAGATCACTTTCATTTTAAATTTGGCATTTATTTCAGGGTACTTAAATGAATAATTGATTTATAGTGATCAATAATACAAACAAGAAAAGAAGATATCCAGAATGACAACAGATTTGCGTAATGGGAAGGAAAAAGGCACAATGTTTTTGTCAGGATTTTGAGAGTTGGGTCGTGCCACAGTAATTAAATTTAACTAACATTATTTGGGCAAATTTGAAGGGGAAGCAGGAGAAGTCAGCTTAGATCTTTCTTCTCTTGAAAAAACATAACATTTGAAAAAGCCATCTTAACAAGAAGCCCTAGCTGTTCAACAGCTGGCACTCTTGGCAAGGAAATCGTATATGCAATAGTACCCTACTCGTTGAAGAGGTACCAAAATCCAATTAAGGAAAGGAAGAAGAGGAAAGAAATCCACACTAAATATCACTTTGTAAAAGTTTGTTTGCCCTACAACTCTAACACTGTATTAGTAGAACTGTGCCACTGTAAATATTTAATATAAGATGACATTACTAGCTTGATTAGAACTTCCAATCTGAACAAAGTTAACAGAGGGAGCAAGGATTAATGGACTTAGATCTGGATTCCATCTTTAATTATTTTGATTAAGTGATGGGAACCATACCTCTTGGCCTAATTTATTTAGGGACAGTTGAATTAAATTCAGAAAAGTGACGTGAAGTTCCACGTTTTCTATCACAATGAACAAATTACCCACATTACTGAGTAAGAGTGCGTTTTTTACTGCTGCAATGCAAACTCAGACAGGGATCTAAAAATAAAGTGGAGTTCTGTCACACACAATCAGAATAATCTAAAATCAGAACTTTCTGACTCTGTTCTGTTGATGCACGCGTCAGACCAGAATCCTGTTCACTTTTCATAGTAATTGCAGAAATCAAATAGCTAACAGTAGTGAAAATATTTACATCAAGCAAAAAAATCATGACACTTAAATTAGGAGTAGACACATCAGGCAAGAGAGCGATTTTTACCATGCCCTTTTTCTAGCCTCGCTACTGATCTTGTGCCCTGGTTTCTAACCTACAAAGTTAAACGACAGATTAGGCAAAATTTAAAAGGACCTAACATTACACAGACAAACTAATGTGAGTTTCTGAAATATTTAAAGCATGAACAAGATGAGAAAATAGGCTACTTAAATTAAAATGACTTGTATGGAATGTACTTCAGGGGTCTGGTTTTTTCCCCCCCATAACGAGGACCATATTTTAAAGGAGAGGTGGTTTTCTTTGTCGCCTCCCCTCTCATTCACTACTGCATGAACCACCTTCCCAACTCCACTTGCAATCACAACATCCATGAGGTAACTACAGTAAGGGCTTTGGTAAGATAAGTTAAGTTCTAGGAAAGTATTTTTCCCGGGGGAGAAGAGGGGAAAATGGATGTTGTTTGGCATCTGGGAACAAGAACCAGCACACGTAACCACTCAATTCTCTGCTGCCCCTGAGTTCCATGGACCACGGGTAGAAAATCTCTGCAGCACTCATTCCCTCACTCATAATCTCCCCTTTGTTATCCTGCCCCTTAACTGGGGTGAAATGACCAATTCACATCACAAATGGTGATGCAGAAAGGAGTGCTGAGTTATAATGTTTTACAGTAAATATTCCAGGCAGCTCAATGCCACTTTGATTGATAGGAACTGGGAGAATAACAAAGATTTTAACAGAAAACTGTTGAATTCATTCCTACTTACACATTCATAGAGTTGTTCTTGGTATTCCTCTTCCCTCCCATACACTATCGGAGGACTAGCTAGATTTGCTGACAGAGATAAGTATTATAAATCAGTGAATGTTTAGCTGCCCATGTCATGCAAGGAACTTCAACATGTAATCGAGAAGCATTAAGAAAAATCACAACTTCAAGCTCAGTACCTTAACACATGTCATATCACTGGTTCATCTCTTATCACTAAAGATTTAATTTCACTAAATGTAGCTGACAAACTATGTCTATCACTAGCACTTTGGTCAGTCAGCTGTGCGAAAAAAAAAACCCACACACCCCTGACTGACAGAAGTTACACCGACAAGTGCCGGTGTGGACAGCACTGGTCGATGGGAGCCACTCTCCCACTGACATAGCGATTGCCACTCATTGGGGATGGTTTAATTGTGCCAAACAGGAGAGCTCTCCCCCATTGCCACAAAGTAGCTACACAACAGACCTTACAGTAAGGGTCTGCTCTGTAGACATAGCTTAATTCAGCGTTAGAGCTTCTGACTTTGGGCATATCTTCATTAGACACGTTAAAGTGCTGCCACGGCAACACTTTAACGTGGCTGTGTAGTCGCAGCACTAGTGCTGGGAGAGAGCTCTCCCAACGCTATAAAAAAAAAAACCCACAAACCTCCACAACGGGGAGTAGCTCCCAGCACTGGTGCACTGTTTACCTCTGGCACTTTGCAGCCACTGCAACTTTCTCAGTCAGAGGTGTGAAAAAACCATTTCCCCCTGCCCCCAAGCGCTGCAAGTTTCAGCGCTGTAAAAGTGCCAGTGTAGACAGTCCCTATACAACTACCCGTTTAGAATAAAAGCCATGCTTGTTTTCCAACAGATTCCACAGATTTATGAAGACCAGTATCCACACACTTTCCTATTAAATGAGGACAGGTTTCAGAGTGGTAGCCGTGTTAGTCTGTAGTAGCAAAAAGAATGAGGAGTACTTGTGGCCCCTTAGAGACTAAACACATTTATTTGGGCATAAGTTTTGTGAGCTAAAACCACTTCCTCAGATGCATGCAGGGAAAATAACAGTAGGAAGATGTATATACCACAGAACATGAAAAAAATCGATGTTGCCATACCACCACTAACGAGACTAATCAATTAAGGTGGGCTATTATCAGCAAGAGGAAAAAAAACAAACTTTCATAGTGATAATGACAGATTTTGACAGGCCAGTCCTCACTTACAGATAGCTTCCAACCTGAAGCAAATACTCCACCAGCAACCACACACCACAGAACAAAAACACTAACCCAGGAACCTGTCCTTGCAACAAAGCCCGATGCCAACTCTGTCCACATATCTATCAAGGGACACCCTCATAGGACCTAATCACATCAGCCATACTACCAGCGGCTCATTCACCGGCACATCTACCAATGTGATACACACCACCAATGTCCCAGCAATGCCCCTCTGCCATGTACATTGGCCAAACCAGACAGACAGTCTCTGCACAAAAGAATAAATGGACATAAATCATATGTCAAGAATTATAACATGCAAAAACCAGTCAGAGAACACTTCAACCTCTCTGGTCACTCAATTACAGACCGAGAAAGTCACAATTCTTCAACAAAAAATCTTCAAACCAGACTCCAATGAGAAACTGCCAGAACTGGAATTAATTTGCAACTGGACATGATTAAATTAGGCTTGAATAAAGACGGAGTGGATGGGTCATTACACAAAAGTAAAAAAAAAAAAACTTTTTTCCCCTAACATTACTCACACCTTCTTGTCAAATGTTTGAAATGGGCCACCCTGATTATCACTACAAAAAGTTTTTCTTTCCCCCTCCTGCTGATAACAGTCCGCCTTAATTGATTAGTCTCATTAAGGTTGGTATGGCAACACCCATTTTTTCACACTGTGTATATATATTTTCCTACTTTATTTCCACTGCATGCAGCGATGAGTGGGTTTTTAACTACCCCAAAGCTTATGCCCAAATAAATGTGTTAGTCCTCCAAGGTGCCACAAGTATTCCTTGTTCTTTTTCCTATTACATGTTTATGGAGGGACAGTTATTGATAAGAGACTGAATGAACAGAAGAAAAAAAGACATACAGGTTACATGTACTGGGTGTATTTAAGTACAGCGTATAATTTAACTAAGGCATCTAGCTAAATTTTCTAAGATTAAAAACTAACCTTTCCGATGCAATAATTAATGCACATTAGTTCACACTTTGTATGAATTATTCAGCCCTGACTGGAAAGAGGATTGGGTATTTCCTGGACTTCGACAAAACTAGAGTGGCATAGCATTTTTTTTTTTTAAAACAATCTAATTCAAGCAGAAGCAGAACAAAGTCGATCTGGAAGTTCTGATGAATCAAAACTGGAGTAGGAAGAAGAAGTGAAAGTGAGTGTCAAAGATTTAACAAAAATTCCTCCAGGCATAGATGTATAAGGTATTTCCAATAAAAGACTTCTAAACTTTATGATTAGATCAAAGTTCCCCTTAGACAGGGTTCATGGATTTCATACAACGGACATTTTACATCTGTGGAAACAAAGTATCTGAATCCTTTTCAACAGATCTAGTTTAATATCATAATAAATGGACAGAAGACATAGCACAATCCAGAGAAGTGCTAGGTTGGCTGAGTAGATCCCTGTAGCATGGCAGCCACCTCTGGTTCAGGCTAGACTATCCAGCTTGAATTTCTGTAGAATACTTCAAAGAATTCCATTTCAAGCTGCAACTCTTAGGATCCAAATAAAAGCATGAAGTCAACATACTGATCTGATCTTCCCATTGTTTAATTATCAGTATCACTTCAGCAATTTAGAAGCTGTTTCCCCAAACTTTTGAATTATTTCCCCTTTCCTATAAGTTCTGTAAAATCACAGCTAGATGAAAAAGTGAATACTGAAGGTATGTGGGATTTGGCCACATAAAAACAAGCCTGCTAGCCCTTTTTGCTCTGAATACATCAGCACATTGGTACAGTGTACCTCCAGCTTGATACAAGATGGTTATACAGTGGTCCTCCAAAGTGGGGTGCGACAAGATGACCCATTGGGGCAAATGACAGGAGAAGCGCTGCCAGAGCAAAAGGGCGGTGCAGCAGGAGCGCCGCCAGAGGAAAAAGTGGGGGAGCAGCCAGAGGAGCACCCGCCCTAAGATGGCCCCTTACGTGTGCTGCCCAGGCATGTGCTCCCTGCGCTGGTGCCTGGAGCAAGCCCTGCGAGGTATCCTAAGGGAAGAGTGGGAGTTCCACAACGCGGAGGGGTTGACAATGATGCCCTCGCTCGTTCATTTGCTTTCAGCATATTGAAATGTATTGCAGTTTACGTGTGCCCGGTAAAGTGGATTTACGGATTACATTATCTAGTTTTAACTAAACTAACCCTCACAAAATGGACAAGTGGCTTAAAAAGATTCCTGCAAAGAAACCGCGGATTGAAGATACCGTAATACTAATAACGCGAGCACAAGCGAACAAGAAAATGGCAGAGCTGACAGTTCTCCTACTCCTAGTACGAGTTCTTTGTCAGCCACGTTACGAGGTAAAAACAGTGACGATCTAATCAGATCTGACAAGAAGTCGGCCAAATAATTTGAAATTATCAAGAAGGCTATTTGAAATATGGATTTACATCTGCTATCGTTAATGATGAATCTCGCCCTAAGTGTATATTGTCCCTTGAGATATTAGCTAATGATATTATGAAGCCATCACGATTAGCAAGACATTTAAAAACTAAGCATCCAGAACATAAAGGCAAACCTCTACAATTTTTTTAGCGATGTTTAAAGTCATGCAATACTCAATCCAGTACTTTCACTAAAATTTAATGGTAAATGTTTAGAAGCCTCTTTTGAGGTTTCTTTCTTAATAGTGAAAGACAAAAAGCCACATACCATTGGGGAAACACTTGTTCTTCCTGCCATGATAAAAATGGATGAAATAATACACGGAAAACAATATGGTGACAAACTAAAAATGCATTCCTTTGTCAGCAAATACTGTTGGAAGACACACAGAAAACATTGAAGATTGAAGAAAAAGTATTAGAACAAATTACGCAGTGTGAGAGTTGGATGAAAGTACAGATGTTTCTAACATGTCTCAGCTTATGGTGTTTGCTAGATTCTGTTTCAATAATGAAATACATGAAGAACAACTATTTTTTTTGTGAGCCACTAAAGGAAAGATGTACCGGAGAAGATATATTCTCAACAGTAAATGACTAATAAAAACAACTTTTTATGGAAAAACTGTGTAAGTGTAACCACTGACGGAGCAGCTGCTTTGACTGGAATAAAGAAAGGATTCCAGGGTAAGGTTACAAAGATAGCACCACATGTGAAATTCATTCACTGCATCATTCATAGGCAAGCTATTGCAGCACAGAAGTTGGGGCCAGAGGTGCACAAAGTGCTACAGGATGTCACCAATGTGGTTAATTTTATAAAAACAAGATGTTTAAATAGTAGAATCTTTACACTACTTTGTAATGAGATGGGGAGTGACCATGAAAATCTTTTGTACCACCCAGTGGTTCGCTGGTTATCTTGTGGCAAAGTGCTTAAAAGAGTTGTCTAACTTAAAGATGAGTTACACATTTTTCTTTTACAAAAAAGACACGTGTTCCAAATTTACTGACCTTTTCCATAATGACAAGTGGCCATCAGTAGTATGCTACCTAGCAGATATTTTCAAAAAAATGAAGACATTTAATCTGTCCCTTCAAGGTAAAGGTGACGTTTTAACAATGAGTGAGAAAGTAATAGCTTTTCGAAAGAAACTCGTGCTATGGAGAGAGCATTTTGAAAATGGATGTTTGGAAATGTTTCCATGTTATGTGATTTTCTTGCCGAAAACAATGTAAGTGTGTCACCTATAAACTCTCATATTGCATCTGAGGGCTTCAACAAAAGCTCACTGAACTATGCTAGTCACTTCATTCACCCTCACTACTTTTTCAGATCAGTTACTTTTGAGCCAACAATCCTATTCTCTACACCAAAATTTGGAAGTGAAGAAATCTTTTCAGTTTATGTAGCGAGGGGGCTACTTCTATGATCCAATGAACTCCAGTCTCCCACCACTGTTTTCCTGAGTACTTGAAAAATTTTCCTGTATTAGCCAAATAACTGCTCTCCATAAAAAGTGCAGCTGACCATGGATCCAAAGTCTTACATGTTCCTATATACAAGTTCAAATCTTAAGCAGCTGAATAGGTTTTGAATGTATAGTAACTGTGCTGTAATCCCTATTGGCTTGCTCATATTAACTATTCTCCCCTCACACCACCCATCTAAACTTTCAAGTATTTTGTTCCAAAACAGGTTATTCACTACATTTTGGAAAAAGTTCAACTAGAGTCCTACCCAAAAACACTTCAACCCAAGTTTCAGCCCAAATTTTTGACTGAGGGTATAAAAACCCTTAAGACAGAAATTTATGATGTGAGCGGAGATTATAGTCATGTACAAGATCCATGTCTTTAAACTTACTGAATACAGTTAGAGGAATCAGTTAAGTGTGCTTGTTTCACCTTACTGAGTGGCAATCAACCCAGAATTTCTCACTTAACCAATCTTCCTACTGGGGTGACAACACATCTTTCATAGGATCCACCTTTAAATTTAAGCTTCAATTGAGCTTTTACCATAGGTTTGCAATTACCAGTACCACCTTTACAGATGCCTTTTCTAATGCTCTTTATTAGAGTATTTGGAACTGAAAAAAGGAGCTATTGATATTTCAATATTGGAGAAGGTAAAATGAAGGGAAAATTGTCACATAGTTAGGAAAGGAAATCATAGAAAAGGTGGAAACAAGATATATGAAATTATGGGAACATTTCTGGCAAAAAAAAACTTTACAAAGATATATCTATATATCTTTACAAAGGTTTTTGTTTGTGTGTGTGTGTATAAACAAACAACACACACACACACACCCCTTACTCTAAGGGAATGTCTACACTATGAACCTAAGTTGACCTCTAAAAGGACAAAGGGTACAGTGTAAGGCTTTTTAATATAAAGATGATATTATGCTCTTGGTGTGGGCATCAGCAGGAATTTTCCCGAGCTAATTCTTCATTGTCTTTTCTCCACACAAATTATACTCTTAATATCAAACAGGAGGCAAGTATTTCTAGACTTAACACATTATAAGACCATGGAACACTGAGATAAACTTTAAGTGTTTTTGCTATTGTTTCGCCTTCAAAGCCAAACTGGAAAAAAATACACAGGATCAGTTACCTGAACAATGAATTGACATCTTTCTCCTCCCTCTCCCAGTCCTCTCATGATACGTTACTGAATACGAACACTAAGTAAGAATAACTAGTTTGACCATTATGTAAAGGCATAAATCCTCTGTCTTATTTCCACCATCCCCTCCAAAAACTTGACAAGATAAGTGCTCACTTTCAACAATGTGTTGGAGACCATTTGAGAAGTTCAATTAGTTTTAGTCTACTGTAGTGGAACAGGGAGAAGTACACCTATGAGCTGAAAGAGTCAGATTTTAAAAAGTGGCCTGGCTGTAGAGATGCTTTTACTACTTTTGCTGATCTTCAGCTATTCAAATTGGTCACATGCTGCAATACATTTGCTGTACAATATTTTCTGATGACCAAAAGGCACAAACAAGACCAACAAAAAGATGTTTTTATAAGAGAATATTTTGGTACACCTTTTGGTCCTGATCCTGCAATGCAGTTTGCTAGCTAGAACTCCTGCACCTTTCAGAGCCCTAACAAAGTCAACAGAAATCTGAGCAGGTGCGGGTCACTTTGGGCCTTGATCCTGCAATGCAATCTGCCCGGCATCTTCCTAAAAGGGCTAGAAGGTAAACAAGGCAGTAGTACACACAAAGATAGCAATGGTCCAAATGAAGTATTCATGTAAGGCTTGAGTCTTTAAAGATGGCCTAGAGGTGAAATTAGAGAACTCCTTGAAGAACCAAGAGCATGATCTACAGGTGACTTATGCAGAGATCAACTATTTCTTTATACAGTGTCTGTGCTAGCTATAACATGCTTAAAATTACATTGGAAGATGAAAACACATTTTACAAGAATTCTATTATCACTTGGGTATGTAAGACTCAGACTTAAAGGCCAGAAGCATTGGCGTGGGCCACTGTAACAAGGCAGGGCAGGGGTCCAGACGGACCACTGACTCTGAGTACAGTTATTCTTACGTTCTAACTGCTTATTTTTAGAAATTAAACCTTCTCTTCTCCACTTGGGTCATCTCAATCCTGACAGTCACACAGTTTGATGCAGGAATTTTGGCTACAGGCCATGAAGCAAGCTTCACCTCTGCCTCCTCTTTTTGGGGCAGCACCTCTCTCCAACCCCTCAATATATTTTAACTCCATATAATACTCCCGCAAAACTATGCTCACCAGCATAGCCATGTGACGAAAAATTCCTTTTCTTCTAGTCAGCCATACTGATGGTGAGCAGTCTGTTAACACCCTGACCCGCTCTATTGAACAGGTAGGAGCTAAATTAGCGGGTCTCAACTTTCGCATCACAAGCCTCTAAATGCAACCCCCCTAATAAATTAAATACGCTGTTAAATATATTTAACACCATTATAAATGCTGGAGGAATGTGGGGTTTGAGGTGGAGGTTGACAGCTCGCGACCCTCCCATGTAATGACTTGCAACCTCCTGAGGGGTCCTGACCCCCAGTTTGAGAACCCCTGAGCTAAACTTTTACAGTGCATACAATAGCACACTTCTTTTCTATTGCAGAATAATTCTGTTCAGTGAGAAAGTGTTTTTTGCTGAGAAATGCAATGGGGTGTTTCCTGTTAGCATCCCCCATCCCACCAGGTTTTAATACATTTCAAATGACCACCCTAAACCCATATATAAAAAGGGAACTTTCCTTCTCCTTGACATCAACAATTCCCTCAGTGGTTACTTTACACCAGGGCTTTTCCTATACCTTACTATGGTAGTATGAATTGTCAGCACATTCAACACCAAGAGTGTCCCTCATTCCAGGAGAGCTCTGACACACAGCACCTTATGACAGTGCCTAGTACCCCCCCCCCCCCCACGTCCCAGCAGTACCCTGTCCCACATTTCCTAGCTGTATTAGGGTCTCACTGCTCCTAGCAGATTTTGGGCCCTGCTTTCATAACAGACCTTACTCAATATATTTTAACAGTACTATAACACTGTATACGATTGGCTAATTTAACTGCTTTCCTTTTGGAGTCTTCAAAGTTATGAATTTATTCCTCTACACTTACTGGAAGGGAGACATTCCTGCTCAGGGGGAGGGTTAGGAGCACACATTACTATTTCTAATTATGTTCTACTTCACTTGCCCATTCTTTTTCTTAATAAGGTGGCAACCTCACCCCAAGGCACACTGATCAGGAGACAATTTTTTGTGCATTCAAACAGGTATAGAGTGGGTGACTATTAGACATGAATATAATACTGCATTTAACATCAGATAGACCAATGAAGGGCCTTGCAAACTCTTCACGTGTGCCATTCTATACAAATCCTGAAGATAAACAGGCTGGATGCATTAGGGTTCCAGTTTTCCATATGCAATCAAAAATCTTAAGCATGTGAGTGACATCCTTTCCATCACTGTGGAGTGCACAGCAGCTTTTCTTTGAAGGTTTAATGCTGGTTTCTACAGGCCCCAACAGCATGCTATATTGTCTGCACTTATTCTAACGGAAAAGAATTTCTAAAACACAAGACTCAAAAGGAAAAATCTTTGGCGCGCTAAGTGTGTGTATAGATTTTACAATACTTTCAAATTAAGTCCAGGATACTTGGGGGGAGGAGGGTAGGGACTACTTTGATCAGTTTCCTAGGAATGCACATCACAAGCAGCATTAAGGAAGGCTGAAGCAGAAGAATGGCTATTATGTGGTATTTCTGCTTTAAGTCACATGCAGCTCAGGCTACTCTCCATACTGGGTCAGCACACAGCATATAGGATAAATGACTTTACAGCTCATATTTACTAGCCCACATCCTCCTCCTAACGAAAGGAGATTCAGAAAGCAAGTACATTTTGCATTTAGCTACTTTTCAACGTTATTTGAAACAGAGGTCAGAGTGTATCTGGTTGAATCATGAATTCCAGGATTCCAAAGCCTGTTAAAGATTGAGTGTTTTGAGTGGGTAGATGGTGGGATGCAGCTGTTTTTATCTCAACATATAACACTTTTAAGTCAAAAAATGGATTTTTACACTTGGTATTTCAGATTGTAAAAAATATTTCTTAACCTGTGTACAAGCTGAAGTTTTTGGATCAAAAGTGAAACTAAGCCCTCGTCCAGACTAACCCGCGGCATCGGCGGGTTAAAATCGATTGCTCGGGGATCGATATATCGCGTCTAGTCTGGACGCGGTGTATCGATCCCCGAGCGCGCTTACATCGATTCCGGAACTCCATCAATCCGAACGGAGTTCCGGAATCGACACGGAGAGCCGCGGACATCGATGCAGCGCCGTCCAGACTGGTGAGTACCTCGATTTTAGAAATTCGACTTCAGCTACGTTATTCTCGTAGCTGAAGTTGCGTATCTAAAATCGATTTTAATTCCTAGTCTGGACGTGCCTAATTTCTGAGGCTGGTGTAATGGTTGAGCAGCAGTGATTCTTACTATAGAAGAAATCGGAGATCCAGCCTGACAAAGTGCCTGGCCATGGGAAGAAAGGGGCTGGCTGGGGCTGCAGGAGATGGCAACAGGCTGGATGAGTGAGAGCAAGAGGGTTAGGGGGCGCTGAGCAGAGACCTGGGGACAAGATGGGGGTACACATGGGACATGAATCTCTGAAAGGGAGCATGCAAAAAAAAAAAAAAAGTTTGAGAACCTTTAACCTAGAAAATCAGGACATGGTCTGCAGTCGTGTGTTTAAAACAGACAGCACTAACATCCAACTGCTGTCCTAAGGCTTATGTGGGAGAATAAATGGTAACACGAGATAAGAGATCAGCTATATTCTGCTGGATTTAAGGGAACCAAGATATGAGGATTTTAAAATTTTCAAGCCTGTAGATTTTGAATGGCACAACTTTACGAACTTTGTTAGCTGATTAAAATTCACTGTTATTTACCAGACAAAATACTTATCTGCAATTTCACACAATGCAATTTGTTAAGCAAAGTCAGGAATGCTTGTATCAACAGTGAAAACACTCTGTGGAAAAAACACGTGCTAGCTATTTCTAGTTGAGTTACATCATTCATTTCAATCTTTTGCTCAGCTATAAGGCAAGAGAATGTTTGCTAATTTACTCAGTATAACAACACTCTTCCCCTCTGGGCATTTAATTAACACCACATACAGAACTATTACATTATCTGGAAGGTACCTGTGAAATGTGCCATATAAATCCTAGAAGGGAGAAAATTGTATTGGGGAGGCAGGGAGTGGAAAGGGGGAAGCAGGCAGAGAAGGAGTAAAGGCAGAAGTTTAGAGAAAGCATTTTAAAACCAGTCATATCTGACAAAGGATTTTGTGATCAGTTGGGCACCAGTATTTCTCAGGCTAATTCAGGCTCCTGAAAATTTGCCTACATATGATCAGAATCCAGTTAATCTTTGTGCCTCTAAGAAGCAAAGCTAATTGGAACAGGACTTGGCAAGAAGTTCTTTTCTTTTTTAAATAGTGTAAAAAAAAAAGAGCAAGATGGCTAGGCTGAACAGAACAAGAGAAGCTCTTGTCAAGCAGCATAAAAATATAAAACTTCTCAATAGGTAACTCAAATATATTGTAAAATAAAAGAGTGAAACTATAGGTTGAAGTCGTCAGTCTAAAATAGTGACTAGTTCAAAATGTGTAGTCCTACCAAATCTTTTGCTTTGAGGAGGTAACACCCACAAACTTAACAAGCTCACCAGCCAACTTTCTCATGGCTGTAAGCCTTCTCCCAAAATAACTTCTGACCAAAGCTGTGATGCTGCAACATCAAGATGACATACATCTGCACTTATGTCTTGAGCCAAAGCCACTCATTTGCAATATTGGTAGCATGAAAGACTGGAAACAAGGTTTACCCCAATTCAATATAATTATGAAATAATTCTGGGTATTAATAATGGGAACTTGTCATTCTAGATCTCCAACTAGAATCCAATCCAGTGTCTAGCAACCAAAAGTCATTATCAACTGACGGCTGATTGCAGATTCATGAAGTAGTCTAATTACAGTTCCCATACAAGTTTCATAGATAGTTAAACATAGTTTGATATTTGATTATGGGCAGCACCTAGAGTTAAAGCTGTCCATCACTTCTCATTATAATAACTTGTTTTCTACATTTATAACTCCGTCAAATTAAGTGTTCAGGATGAATTTTACAGGATAGTTCCCCTTAGGCTCTTTTTTTAAGTTTCAGCCATTTCTAAGAATATTAGTGAAAAAGACTTTTTGCCAATGTTAAAATTACTGTTACAACCATTTCTTTGTGAGGCTATCACTTCCTGCTTTGGAGCAAGGCTTGACATTTAGCCCTGGGATTAGAGGTATCTTTTGCTCCCCCCCCCAAATGAAAATTCACCCAGATTTGGTTGAATTAAAAGACTGGAAAATCACCAGAGGTTTGTCAGAAGCTGGCACCAAAAAGAGTCAAAACGACTCCATCTGCATTGGGCATTCCAGTCCAGGGCTGCAGGAGCTGGGCAGGACTTTTGCATCAATTGCTTTTCCCCAGCAGCCAGGGGACCAGTACTGTGTTAGGCACGCAAAAAACAGTGAGATTACGTACACACTACTGCTTAAATCAGTATAAATTATGTTGTTTAGGGGAGTGAATAAGCCCTCTCCCCCTGAGCAACATAGTTACAGCAACCTAAGCGCCCGTGTGAACAGTGAGAGAGGTTCTCCTGCTCACATAGCTACCATCAATAGAGGGGGCTGGAGTAATTAAGTTGACATTAGAGCTCTCTATAAGTCAACAGAAGAGCACCTGGACTAGCAGCACTACAGTGGCACAGCTGCTGCTGTAAGTCTGTAGTGTAGCCATAGTCAAAGAAAACTGTACTTGGACACAACGGAGGACAACAAGCACCCAGCCTGACTCAAATTCAGTGGAATGAGTGGCAGGGGTAGGAGTGATAGAGGAGGGCAAGATGTAGGATAATGGGAAGCAGGTGCAAAAACGAGAGCTGTGTATCAGGATCTTCTGTCCTTTCCTTTAGGCCCCACCCCAAAAGCCTCCATGCCCCCCCTGCCCCACAGTCTGCTCCTGACTTCTTTTGAGTCTCACTAGTTTCCCCAAGTTCTCTAGTCACCCCAGGTCCCACAACCAAGCATCTGCAAAGTGAACTGGAAAGCCTCCTGTCTCCCTTTATACCACCCCAGGGCACAATGAAGGGAAATAAATTACCATTCATCACTGGCAAGCAATGTGACACAAAGCTGCATAAAACCTGACAACTATGCTTTGGCCTAGGGGAAGGCATGCTTGGCTGGGAGTCAAGAGCAGACCAATTCTAAAGTCAGCTCTTCCACTGACCGGTGTCAACACTCTGTGCACTTCATGGCCTTTATTCCCCTCAATAAGAGGCAGGCAAATACTCTCCTCCCACACACACTTCACAAATAAGCAAAAGATGCACATAGTCAGTCTTGGCAGAGTTGGGATTAGGACCCAAGTTCTAACATGGCAGACAACTATATCAAATATTTATGAGGCCAAGTGGCAAATTGTCTTTTCCTCTTTCAGTGGCTGGTCCAAATAGAAGATAACCGTTAATACTACCAGTGACTCAGTTAGCTCAAGTGATGGAGATCTGTGCTGTACATCAAAGACGGCAAAACCTTGGATAGTCATTCTGGCACATACATTAAAACTAGCATCTATCTCAGGAAAGCAATTATGATTAAAACTTGCTTTTAAAATGTGTTAGGGAATACTTAACAAAATCCTTAATGTTAATTAAAAGGTTTGAACCTCCATTTTGTTGATTTTTGACCAAGACTTTTTTCTAAAATGAGCTGAGACCATCTACTCCAGATGGACTTGATTCTGCCTCTTGCTGTAACTGTACAGAGTTTAGATTTTCATAGAGATATACTTGCATTAAACAAGACTTCCCTTCCATTTGAAAATCCAGAAGTCAAGGACACACACTTCGAAGAGTCCTGCATTCTAGGACAAGGTAATATCCTTGAGCTGCAACTTTTTCCCCTTAGTTTTGCATCCTACTATACTACACATTTTAGATGTCCCAAATTTTCCCTGACCAAGAAAAAAAAAATCTAGCTTGTGTCATGAAAGGATTTAGTAAAATGAAAGCTTCACCTCCAGTGAGGCAGATCTGAGACCTGATTTCATCCAGTTCCCAGCTACCTGATAAAAATCCAGTTGTTTCCATGAACCCGTAGTTCAACATGGCATATATTTTCTTATTTTAAGAAGTGTCTAGAAATGAAGTAAAAATCACAAAAGCATTTGTCTGGAAGCAATCAAGGTGTGTACGAGGAGGAGGCAGCAGTACAAGCAAGACAACAAAACTTGGAGAAAGAGTTTTACTATTTATGCTGTACTTAACCTAATGGGGAATAATTGTATTTGCCTCCAAGTAAACCCAGCAAAAGTGCATACTGAATAGCTCAGTCTAAAACTTCAGTATTATTCACAGTGCATGGGGATGTTTATTGCCTTGTAAACTCAGAAGCTAAGCAAATGTATCCTGGCAAACTCAGTAGTGCTCTGTTGTTAGTGCAACAAAAGAAGAATTCTACTCTGCATACGTTTCATACATATACTTCTCTTGAACCACCTCCCAACCCCAATAATACCCCCTCAAATTAAGTAAAAAAGTAATATGTACAGTTTTATGCAAACTTGAAGAAAGCCACTTATCACTTGTATAGGCAACTACTAGGATCACCACCTCTCCAGCTCTTACATGGATCCTTTCTTCAGTTTGTTTAAGCTGAAAGAAATGAGGCAGAGTTCCTTTTGTTGATTTTGCCTTCTCTCCATATATCTTCTCCCTCCAATGCAGCTCTATGTTGCTTCCCTCTCCTACCCATGGTGATTTGGCAGTGTCAAAAGACAGACACAGAATAATTATGTACAACAGCTAATATGGGGCGGGGGGGGGGAGAGGAGGGAAGGATAAACAAAAGTAGTCTTTCCCATAAGGAGGGAAAAAAGATGTTATAGGGAATAAAGCTGTTTGGTGGGGTAGGGTAGGCAGTGATGTTGACTAGGAGCTTTGACAGAGAGAGCAGCCTTGGTCCCTCAAAACTCAATCTCTGTCCATTTTTGGATATGAAAAAGTGCCAATCACTAACATCTAGTTTGCACAGATGCTTTAAGTGAAAATCCTAAAGTTAGTATGATTTTCAATTTCAGTTGATGGAGTCAGTGATGCTAGTAAACATACTTTATGCAATATTCTCATTAATGATACTTAAGCGTAATTACTGTTGCACATCAGCATACCGGCTGACTGGAGAATCCGTATGTATAAGTATGACCCACAAGAGAAAGTCTGGGGTCAATTGGTATTAAAATATAGTATTTACACATAACTACAGGATCCGGAAGCTTAAGCAATGACAGATCTATTAGTTCCTGGAGATTAGTAACTGGATGAAAGAAGCTGATGGATATCAGCTGCACCTCAAACTATTTACACAAAAGCTACCATTAACCCACCAGGAAATGCCATCCAACTTATTTGTCATTGTTACTACAAATGAGTGCAAGAAGAGTGCAAGAAAAGGGCAAAGTTATAATCCAGATTAAAATAGTCGTCACTGAAGGGGGGGGGGGGCAGGAAGGGAGGGAATGGTAGATCCTCTATTTCCATTGAGAAGGTGGTGTTACTTTTTCCTGAGATTCTTGCTCTTATTTCCGGCCTTCAGAACGGTCATTGAGGAAAGCCTTTAATATGCAAGAGTAGTAGATGAGAAGTAAAGCACAGTCGCTTGGTCCTAGACCAGAGGTGGGCAAACTACAGCCCACAGGAACTGTCGTGCCCAGCCCTCGAGCTCCTGGCCAGAGAGGCTAGTCAGCCCCAGCCCTTCCCCTGCCGTCCCCTCCCGCCCCCCACCCCGTCAGCCACTCCGCCATGCGGGCAGCGCTCTGGGTGGCAGGATTGCATGCTCCTGCAGAGCAGAGCAGCAGCATCTCTAGCTCCAGCTGGGCGCTGCGGTTGCCAGATGTGCTGCTCTGAGCAGCATGGTAAGGGGGCGGGGGGGTTGGATAAGGAGCGGGGGGGGGAAGGAGATCCCAGAGGGCAGTAAGGGGAGGGGGCAGATGGATGGGGCAGAGGTGGGGGGCGGTCAGGGGGGTTGCATAAGCGTGGGAGTCCTGGGGGGCCTGTCAGGGGACAGGGGTGTGGATGGGGTCAGGGCAGTCAGGGGACTGGGAATGGGGGGGGGGGTCCCAGGGGCAGTTAGGGCGGGGCTCCTGGGGGAGGGGGTAAGGGACAAGAAGCAGGGGGGTTGGATGGGTCGGGAGTTCTGAGGCAGCAGATGGGGTGGGATCCAGGCTATTTGGGGAGAGACAGCCTTCCCTACCTGGCCCTCCATACAGTTTTGTAACCCTAATGTGGCCCTTGGGCCAAAAAGTTTGCCCACCCCTGTCCTAGACTGCTCCTTCCGTTGTCTGACAACAGATGTTCCCTGTATGAGGCTATGGTAGAATGACGGAGGAGCTGTTGTAGGGCTGAAGGGGAGCACAGCATGCATAGCTCTTTCTCCCCTTCCTCTTGTGTTTATCCTGTGATTTCAACCTTGAACTACAGACTGGCTGAGGCAGTGGAACAAGGCAATACCTCAGCCAGGGTCACTAGAAGCTATTACTTCAACAAATAGCAAAAAACAGGAGTCTCCACAGGAGGACTATACAAGCATTTTCAGGATTGGCTATCACCTGCCTGACAGGCAAGAAGCAATGTCCCACCTTTTGCATAGCCAGCCAGCTCAAACCATTTAAATTTTGCACTAAGTTTATAGAGTATCACTTAGACGCTACAAAGAGTTCACAGATTAGAAGTGCACATTAAAAGCCCAAAAATCTATCAAATATCCTTGAATGAGAAGTTCTTGGAACCCTTGTGTATTTAAAATACTGTGTTGAAGGCTATGAATAGAACGTCTGAATATTTTTGTTTGTAAGCGCTTGTGAGACTTTTCCCTGGGACAAATTCAGTCAACTGTGAAAATAAATTGAAAAAGCCATCCCCAGTGACCTAATAAGGTTTTACTCAGGTTAAATTCCAAGCCTCAATTCACCAGGCCAGCAGAGGCCAAGATTGCCACAGAGGCACTGTGCTTAACTTAACCCTTGGGACACAAGAAATTTACATCTCAACCACTCTCTCTTCTTTCTAAGATTTGGAGTTGAGTCATAGATAAGGTCAGAAGGGATCACTGCAATCATCTAGTCCAGGGGTCGGCAACCTTTCAGAAGCGAGGTGCCAAGTCTTCATTTATTCACTGTAATTTAAGGTTCTGCATGACAATAATACAGTTTAAATCTATATTATATAACTAAACTATAATTGTATGTAAAGTAAATAATAGTGCAGCGAGGTGAGTGAGGCCGGCAGCTGGTATCCCAGGCTGGCAGTGGGCTGAGCAGGGATGGTGGCCAGTACCCTGGCTGGCAGGGGGCCGATGACCAAACCCCCAAGTGGCTGCAGGCTGAGCGGGGCCGGAGGCTGGAACCCCAGACCATCAGTGGGCTGATGAGCGGCTCAGCCCGCTGCCAGTTTGGGGTTCCGGCCACCAGCCCCTGCCAGCTGGAGTCCTGGCCACCGGTCCCGCTCAGCCCTCTGCGGCCTCGGATTCCGTTAAGGCCAGCAGCAGGCTGAGCAGGGCCCAGCGGCCACGACTCCAGCTGGCAGCAGAGTGTCACTATAATCGGCTCGCATGCCGCCTTTGGCACGCATGCTGCAGGTTGCTGACCCCTGACCTAATCTGACCTCCTGTAATAAAACAGGCCACTGGAGTCCCTTTAATTAATTCCTGTTTGAATTAGAAAATCTCTTTTAGAAAAACATCCAATCTGGATTTAAATATTTCCAAGCCTCAAAGCAAAATGGTAAGGTGAAGCGATTGTTCAGCATAAGTAATTAATACATATTGTAAGGGACCATTCAAGATAGGAATGGCCCCATTAACACCTGGGACCAATACTGCTAAAACTACACAGCATGTTAAAACAACGATCAAAACTGAGGCCACATCTACACTACAAATTAGGTTGATCTAACTTATGTTGGCATATAGACACCACAGTTTTAGAATCACTTGTGAGCGTGCACACTTGGCTCCTGGATTGGCGGTTACACGTGTCACCACAAGCGCTTATATCCATTGTATTGCCAGTGTGAAGCATTGGGGGGGAAGGCTCCTGGAGGACTTTGACAGTCAATGTAAGCAACAGTGTCTACACTGACGCTGCACTGACCTAATTACATTGAGGGTGAATACACTGCTCAGCGAGGTGGCGTTACTAAATTGGTGTAGAGAAGGACTTAAATTTGGCTCCTGCTGACATAAGGGAAGACACTTCCACAGCGAGGTCAATGCAATGCAGCTTATGTCGACCTAACCGTGTAGTACAGATGAGGCCCAAAAAGTGTGCTAATAAAATTTACAGATCGCACAAAGCTGGGAGGTATAACCAACATGGAGGAGGACCAGATCATATAAGAAGATCTGGATGACCTTTTAAACTGGAGTAATAGAAAGGGGATGAAATTTAATAATGAAAAGTGTCAGATCATGCATTTAGAGACTAACAAGAATTTTTGTTATAAACTGGGGACTTATCAGTTGGAAGTGACAGAGGAGGAGAAAGACCTGGGTGTACTGGTTGATCACAGGATGACTACAAGCCATCGGTGTGATGTGGCTATGAAAAAAGCTAACGTAGTCCTAGGATGCATCAGGTGAGGTATTTCCAGTAGAGACGGAAGTGTTCACACCATTATACAAGGCACTGGTGACCTCATCTAGAATACTGTGTGCAACTCTGGTCTCCCATGTTTAAGAAAGATTAATTCAAACTGGAACAGGTGCAGAGAAGGGCTACTAGGATGATCCAAGGAATTGAGTATCCAGTATTGAGGTTTTCCAAGCATTTGGCTAATTTAGCCTAACCAAAAGAAGGCTATGGGGAAACATGATTGCTCTTTATAAATACATCAGAGGGATAAATACCAAGGAGAGAGAGCAGTTAAGGTAAATGCTAATGTGGACACAAGAACAAATGACTATAAACTGAGCATCAACAAATTTAGGCTCAAAATTAGATGAAGGTTTCTAATCATCAGAGAAGTGAAGTTCTGGAACAGCCTTCCAAGTGGAACAGTGGGGATAAAAACCTAACTGGCTTCAAGACTGACCTTGCTCAGTTTATGGAGGGAATGGTATGATGGAATGGCCTATGATGGCATGTGGCCCACTGGCAACTGACAGTAGCAGAAATCCCTAACTGCGGAAGATGGGACACTAGATTATTTCTTTTCCAGGTATCTGCCTGGCAGGTCTAGGGACTAGGGACTAACTGATGGCCATATCTGTGGTCAGGAAGGAATTTTCCCCAGGTCAGACATGCAGAGACCCTGTGGGTTTTCGCCTTCCTCTGCAGCACAGGACACAGATCACTTGCAGGTTTAAGCTAGTGTAAATCGTTAATACTCTATAACTTGAAGTCTTTAAACCATGATTTGAGGACTTTATTAACTCAGACAGAGGTTAGGAGTCTATTTCAGGAGTAGGTGAAGTTCCGTGGCTGCAATGTGTAGGAGGTCAGACTAGATGGTCACGATGGTGTCTTCAGACCTTGATGTCGATGAGTATGGAAAAGCTAGCAGAACAGTTAGACTTATTTAGTAAGAGGGGTTTTGTGATATTTTGAGCATTACCAAAAGGCATCCATACATGGGTCAGTAATTTTACTACAACACCTACAACAGAATCAGACAGCCACACATTAACAAAGACAGTTTTTACAGGAGGAATCCTAATATGGATATGGAGTCATTAAGACCATGTACTTTAACTAAGAAAGGTAATGCTCACAAAAAGTGCTGAATTTTACAGCCAAGCCTATGTAGTTTACCATCCTGGACACTGTGATCAGAAGACTTCGCCTTCTGTGAGTGAAAGGATGAGATACGGCATCCTCCTTACCCTGTCAGTCATTCTAGATCAGTGTTTTAAAATTAATTGGCAGGAACTGTCTTTGTGACAGACAATACCAGGAACAACTGCTCTAAAGACTGCTAACAAGAAACTAATAAGCACATAAAAAAAGAGCTGGGAGCAAGACAACAGAACTATAGGCAATAAAGACTTCGCATCCAGACATGCAGTAAATAATTATTACAGCTCCCAAAACTGGAAGTGACATTTGACGCCACCTCAGAATATTTAAGCCTTCTTGACATTTATTTTAGTATCAGAGCATGTTTCAATGATTGCAGGTCAGTCAGATACAGGAAACAAGAAGTAGTTTTATAATACGAATCCTCAGCTCAGGACAAGCATGTATTATGCAGGAGAGAAGAGCAGAAAATAAACCATCTTGCAACACAAACAAATATGGCGATATCACAGCCAGTGTTCTGTCTAATTTTTCCCACCCATATGCGGAATGAATTTTGTTATGTGCAGTGATATGAAGCTGATGTGTCACATATCACCTCCATATTGGTGCACATAACAAAATTCATGTGGTGGGGGTAGGGCTGAGGGGTTCGGAGTGCGGGAGGGGGCTTAGGGCTGGGCAGAGGGTGAGAGCTCTGCCTGGGGGTGCAGGTTCTGAGGAGGGGTCAGACATGAGCAGTTTGGGATGCAGCAGGGTGCTCTGGGTCTATGGCAGAGAGAGGACTCTTTCCCCCACCCCCCGCCCTCTCTCTCCCTCGCAGAAGCACTTGGGCTGGGGGGAAGGAGAGGTGCCTCTCCCCACCATGGAGGCTCTGGGGCTGGGGCGGCAGAATAAGCACCTCCCCTCCCCCGGCACCTGAAGGTCTGGACCATGGCTAGGTTCAGGGAGGAGTGCTCGAGCCGCAACAGGTCTGGCAGGGCCTGGGTTTGGAGAGGGGTGCACTGGCCGCAGCTGGGTCCAGGCTGGGGTAGAGGCGCTCCACTTGGCAAGTTGGGGGCCGGACGCTATGTTCCCTGGATGGTTTCCTGAGCGCCTGCGTGAACCTAAATAGGTTGCTGGTCTACTTTGACAGCTAATTTCCTAGTTAATTGATTAAGATGTGACTAAATTAGGGAATTTCTTAAAAAAACAACAGCAATTAGACACAGCAGCATTGAAAACTAATGTAGACAGAACCACAAACTGCCAACACCATTTTTATCACTGTTTCAGTAACCCCCTTTGGGAGCAAGCCTTTTCGTAAGCTCTTCAGGATAGAAAGTCTGTTATGATTTTTACAGTGTTTAGCACAAGGACTGGGGTTCTAGGCAATACAAATAATGATAGTCAAACCAGTACTAAAGACAATTTTGGCAGCCTTTTTACTGGAGTTTCCATCATTGCTAAACCAGTGTTCATAATGGTGAGAAGTTTTCCAAGAGAGTCCCTGCACTAGACAAGATCTTAGAAATTTCTAGGAAAATATACACTATTTCAGTTACTTGAAAATATTGACACAATGAGTGTAAACCAATACAATGCTGTGTTCTTGCCTTTGCAAACAGCCTGAAACAAACCTAAGATGTATGAACCATCCCAGTCATCTCAATGGGTTAAGTGTAACCTCAATGATTTTTTTTTTAATTATGCTTGTGCTTTTATTTACATGTTTACTGTATAGAAACAATGCCTTTCAGGCCTTAATTGTTTTTAAACTCAGAAATACTAGGAACATCAAATCTGGTCTTACCTGAGTTTGCTCAAGAATTTTTGCAAGGTCTTGGGGATGTTTTTGAGGCATAGCACCTTACCTTAAGGTTCTAAAAGTTTGCAAAAGCTTTCTATATCATAGATATCAGTCACTGCAGGAGAGTCAAGCATTAAGAATAAAAACAAATCTGAAGAGTCTAAACATCCATTCCCTTCAGTTGCTCGCTTTTGACTTTCTTGGCTCTTGTGTTACCACTAATTCTCCAGTCAAAAGTCTTGAGGCCTAGAAAGTATCTGAATTTCTGATGCTAGGTTGCCACATAAAAAAGAAAGTTTCAGATGTGTTTTCCCCCCCCACTCTACTGCAATGAGCCACACGCCCAAGTTTCTCTTCCACCCTCCCAAACAACCCATATGCACATCACCTTTAAATGTGAAATCTGAAGATGACATTGTAAACATCACTTAGCTATTTCAATGCTGATCACTTTTAGTAAAAATTTATTAGCTAGATGTTTATTTCACAATCAAGTGGCAAAAGACCCAAATGTCCCCTATCCAGTTGCCAAAATATCCACCTTTACCCCAATCACTTTCTATGATGTAAGTAACAAATTTTAAAACTGAAAACTTGAGGGCAACATAGAAAATTAAATTTAATATCAGAACAAGGGGGCTACTGTATTTGAATTCTCATTTAAAAAAGGAAATTTTAATGAATTAACAATTACGAATGTCTTGCCTGCCACCACTACCTAGGAACCCTGCTAAAGTCTTTGGCTTTGAACTACAGTCTGGCATAGGGCATTAACTCACATGGTACTGTCTACCATGGACCTAAGCAATACCATCTTTTCCAAAGGGGGTTTTGTGGCAGGAGGCAGAGTATTTCTGTATATATCCAACAGGAAGAAAAATGGTTCAACAAGTAATCGGTCCTTTTTGACACTGATTTATCATTTTTAAGGAGGTATTAAGAATAGTTCTGAAGAATCTGGTAAATGATAGAACCATTCCAAAGATTTCACAAAGGGTCTTTTTTGTATGTGTTAAAATTATTATTATGTCATTTAGCTGTCATGTGCAGAAAACTTCAAAAGAAAGCCAATGCTGAACTGATGGAACTAAAAAGAACATTTCCTAATTAAAACTTCAAAAAAGTATCAATTAGTGTATTAAGTATAGGTAATAACTGCTCCACAAATTAAATCAGTTGCCAATTTGTTAAAAATTAATCACACTGTAAAAACTGCATCTCAATGGGATTTTCATGGCAAAGTGACAGCCTAAAAAAACCTAACACAGAGTCTTCTCAGAACACAAGCATGAAAAATTCTATAACAATATAATGAGACCCATACTTCAGAAGTTGCTCAGCTTATACAATGCAATGTTATAGAATTGCATCTGGCAAAATCTAGGAGCTGGCACACAGTAAAAAACTGAGCAAATTTACTGATTATGAAAGATGCTGAGTAGACAGCCTTGAATACTGAAATTGTCCACTTCTTGACAGAACAGATATAATGGTAGTGCCAACAACGCAGGCTCTTTTGCACTGCCTGGCAAATGTGCCCCAACACTAATCAGATGAAATCTTTGCTAGCCAATGAAAAGATAATTCACCCAAAGATTAACTCTCTTTGTCCTTTCTGCTGAGTCTGCCAGTTGTAGTAGAGGTTTCGTGATACAGATATTTACTAATACACCTCTACCCCAATATAACATGACCCGATATAACACGAATTTGGATATAATGCAGTAAAGCAGCGGGGAGCCCCGGGCCCTTTAAAGTGCCACCCGAACTCCACTGCCAGAGCTCCAGTAATGATTTTAAGGGTCTGGGGCTTCCCGCAGCAGCTGGAGCACTGAGCCCTTTAAATCACCGCCAGGAAAGCCAGTCCAGTCCGGCACAGCATACCAGGTCTTGCCGGTACACCGTACCTACTTACTTGCACCTCTGGTTTCACCTATAACACGGTGAGATTTTTTGGCTCTCATGTTATATCAGGGTAGAGGTGTAGCTGGACAGAGACATTTGATCACTTAGGCCAATGGGTTTCAACCTTTTTTCATTTACAGACCCCTAAAAAATTTTTAATAGGTGTGCAGACCTCTTTGGAAATCTTAGACAGTCTGCAGACCCCCAGTGGTTCACGGATCACAGGCTGAAAACCATTGATTTATGCCAACACACCATCAGATGGCAACAACTTGATGCCAAATCAAACTGGTTAATAAGAAGTAAAATTTCCATCACTTTACCAAGGCATTAAAGCAGCCAGTCTCAATGTACATTATTAAGTGTTTAGATTTTTCCAATCATCTTAACAGAAGCAAAGAATCAAAAACTGGCCACCACTCCATTAACAATCCTTGTAGTTCTTGCATCATGCTGAAAGTGTACTTACAGCCTGCTCTTAAACAAACAGGACTAAGAGATCACAACAGTTTATTTTAGCAGCCAAAAATAATTTCAGTTGTACTGATTATTTTCAAGTGGCTAAATATAAGGAACCTCATACAATGAGGAAATAGATATTATTTGATCAAGTCATCTGTCTGAGGAGTCATACGTAACACCATTTGTTACCTGGGATTATCTCAACCCAAAGCTATGCTAGCTAATCTCTGTTTTTCAGGTGGTGTCAGAAAATAAATTAGTGGGGGACACAGCACCTCTATCCGATTTGTACACACAAGAGTGCTTCCACTCAAAAATCCTTGCTTTTACTGGAGTACAAATCACACATCAAAACAAGCAATGTAGAAGCAGCCCAAACAAAGTTACCCAAAATTTGAGGTGATGCCTAGTGATTAAGCAGCAGGGTTCCGGTGGCCAGCCTTTCTCCCAGCCACTGGGGAGTTTGATGCCAGCCTCCTAGTTCATAGAAAATCCAAACTTCTCCAAAGTACACTCTCTAACTAAACTCTTTATAGGTTCTCTCTGGACCAAGCACATAACTCATAACAGCCTCTAATTAGAATCTCCCAAGTAACAGCAAATAATTCATTATTCTACTTATCAGCAAAGCAACTTCAGCAAGAAACTTACAAACACAGGTAGCCAGACCAAGGTCAGCTATTCCCACTCCCTATGACCCTATCCTTTCACTTTATCTATCTTAGTAACACCGCAATTGTGCGGATGTTTTTTGTTCTATCTACCTAAGCCAAGGCCAGAATTTTCCTGACTCTGGTGTCCTCACTTCCAGCTTGGTGGCTAGGTGCACAACATGCCCATGGTTATGTCAAGTCCAGTTCTCTCATAACGTTAGCTTTGTACCATTCCTTTGTATAACCTTTCCGCAACTGAATCCTTTGTATTTCAAGCACCTCTGGTACATGGTGCAACAGGGAATCAAGAATCTATTCAATTTCTTGCCAATGCTTGCCCCCCATGCATACTGTAGGGGGCTTTTTGCTCATTTTTTTCAAGTTACATGAAGGTGTTTGTGCAAAAGTGTATCAAAATATTACAAGAAAAATTAGTCACACAGAATGACCATGTTTTGATAAAAGTGTACATTGAGTAGTAGAGTTTCTGTATGCAGGTAGTTCTTAAATTAATTGGAAAACTTAATCCCAACTATACATATACAATGAGAGAGTCTAAATCAGCTGTTACAACTCAAGAAAGAGATCTTAGAGTCACTGCGGAGAGTTCTCTGAAATCATCCAGTCAACATGAAGCAGCAATCAAAAAAGCAAACAGAATGCTGGGAATCATCAAGAAAGGGACAGATAATAAGACAGAAAATATCATATTGCCTCTGTACAAATCCATGGTACACCCACACCTTGAATACCGCGTGCAGATGTGATCGCCCCATCTCAAAAAAGATATACTGGAATTGGAAAAGGTTCAGAAAAGCGTAACAAAAATTACCAGCGGTATAGAACGGCTTCCATATGAGGAGAGATTAATAAGACTGGGACTTTTCAGCTGGGAAAAGAGACGACTAAGGGAGGATATGACAGAAGTCTATAAAATCATAGGTGGTATAGAGAAAGTAAATAAGGAAGTGTTACTAATTTCATTTGGTGGCCCCCTGTTCTTGTATTATGCGCAGGAATAAATAGGTAGCATGTTTAAAACAAACAAAATATTTTTTCCACACAACGCACTGTCAACCTCTGGAACTCCATGCCAGAGGGTGTAGTGAAGGCAAATACTATTACAGGGTTCAAAAGAGAGCTAGATAGATTCACGGAAGATAGCCACCGAAGGACCTACTAGCCAGGATGCACAGGAATGATGACCCTAGCCTCTGTTTGCCAGAAGCTGGGATTGTGTGACCCGGCATGGATCACTTGATGATAACCTGTCTGTTCATTCCCTTTGGGGCACCTGCCATTGGTCACTGTCAGAGGACAGGATACTAGGCTTGACGGACCTTTGGTCTGAACCAGTATGACTGTTCTTATGTTAAAAATCTCCAGTGATGGAAATTCCACAACTTCCCTAGGCAATTTATTCTATTGCTTAACTACCCTGACAGTTAGAAAGTTTTTCCTAATGTCCAACCTAAATCTTTAAGTGAGAATACCTTAATATGAGGAAAGTAGTTGACAGTGCAGATGGGAAAGAAGTGCATTTTGTAGGGATAAAAGCAAAAGATTCAATAGAAAAAAAACTGCCATCATATTTGTATTATAGACAGGCATCAGAAATCAAACAGTATTTTTGGAAGGAGTTGGCACACCTTATGAGCATGGATGGTGTTTACACTAAATCTTGTAATGCATGACTGTCAAGAAACCGAAACAGGCATAGTGCTTATGCCTCACATCATTCATTCTCTACACTTTTTAAACCGCATCACTCCACAGCGCCATTTCCATTCACAGAAGAACCCTAAATACTAAGAGCAACGTCACTACAGTTTTAAAGTTGATGTATACAGAAACCATAGTGAAGCAGCAAATCAAAGTGGAATATGGAATAATACTTTGAGAATTACAACCATTAAACCTCACAATAGCCATGCAAAATGGAGACTAAAAGACAGGCAGTCTAAGAGACTTGCTCAAGATGATACACCATGTTCATGGAAGACCTATGGATAGAATCAGTCTTGTTTCCTCAGTTCTCTGATCTAACCACTAGACAATTCTCCCTACACATCGACCATACTTAACTCAAGAGTGGTATCATCAGCACTGAGACCAAAGACAATTACTAAACTGAAGAACAAAAGCAACAGGTGTCTTGCAGCTAAATATCAGTTTCCCACTACCTCCCCATGCAAATGTGAGGTTTCCCATCAAAATATCACCTCAAAGAGTACCGAGGAAACAGGGAAAGAGCCTATTACGTAATTCTTGCCTGTCACTGCAAGTGAACCTAGTTTCACACAAGACAAATTCCATGAGGGTGACTGACTAAAACTACCACTGACTGACAAAAATGACTCAGTGTCTAAGCATACTAAAATAATTCTGTAAAATGAGACTTTAATAAACAGAAAATACATATAACTACATTTTCAAAAGACTTATGTACTGCAGTGAAAGAAGAAAAGCCTTGGTGGCACAGTAATTAAATAACACAATTCCCTTCTAAACGAAGAACTGCAAATTGCAAGAAAAAAAACAACAACACATGACCTATTACTATGGATTCGATTTAATCATGACAGTCATGGAATGAGTGACTTCCAACCACTGCAGGCTGAAGTCACGGAGGCTGCTGGAAGCTGCAAGATCCCCTGCCATCCACTGAGGCAGGAAGTTGTGGAGTACCGCTGCCACCTCCGGTGGCCCCCGCAACCGCCTGCCACCACAAGCGGTGGGGGAACCTCCTGAGCTCCCTGCTGCTAGGGGGCAATGCTGCAGGCAACCTCTCCCTGGAGCTCCCTGATGCCAGAGGGTGACGCTGCGGTCACGAAGCTCCACCAAGCTCCCAGCTGGGGAACCTCCGAGCTCTGGGCCAACAGTGGCAGTAGGGAACCCCCGAGCTCCATGCCACTGTGGCAGCTCCTAGCCCTCATCAGTGGTGGTGAACCCTGAGCTCCAGCTCCTGTAGGCAGTGAGAGACACCCGGAGATGCAGGCAGCAGGGGTACCCTGCAGCCCCCAGCTGCTACAGGCAGCTCTTAGTCCCTGCAGCTGCCCCTCTTGAAGTAGTGTGGCGAGCCACAGATCCCCATTTTGTGAGAGATATTTTTATTAAGTTAGGGACAAGTCACTCTTTCCATCAATTTTCTGTTTTGTCCATGACTTTTACTAAAAATATCCACCAATATTACCTCCAAAACAGAGAGGAGCATCATTTGTCTTCTAGTTCCATGCTCTTTCTAGAAAGTTAAGAACTCAAGAAGAGCGAAGAGCCATACAGAACTAGTTAAGGTACCTGTTCAAGATTAAGAATAGCCAAATTATCCTAACACTGAGATACTAACAAACTAAATCCAAAACCACATAGTATAAGGAGTTAATATTATTTCAAATGATAGCAGCCTAAACTCAAACTCCCTGTGTGGCTGTATGTTCAGAATCCTCAAGTTATAAAATGGGTGTAATGGGTTACACATATCCTCACACACAAGCAACAGAGGCCAAGTTGAGAAGGCTCCCTGCAGATATACTTTTTTTAAAATAAGTTTTCCCCAGAACAGCCCAGGGCCTCTATAGGGACACTGTCAATTAAAAATGCCACTTATCAGGAAGTTTTATTTTGCTGACAAAAGTAACATCTAAGACTACAATAACTGAAAAACTAGACAAAAACATTTCCTTTTGTTTCCACTTAAACCTACAAAAATGAATTTGAAATGTCATAACTCTGTATGTAGTTCTCATTCTCTCCTTCATACTTGTTATATGTGTTTCATTTAACACTATTTTACTTAACATCCTGGTTTAAAAAAAAACAAAACTGCATTATAAAGATATGCTGCATTTGCTAATGGGCACAACGCTAAAGTCCTGTCATCCTTGAGCTACCATAGAAGCACCCTATCCCCTGATCTTGATTTACTTTTAATCAACAGATATACTCTTGAGTTAAGGCATCACCTTTTCCTTCGAGTCATTCCTTTTCTGCTTGCTCCATGGTAAACCAACCTATCAAGAATCTGTCCATTTCAGAAAACCAGAACAGGAAAAAAAGATAGGGAGTGGGGGAGAGAACTGTAGAGAGGAGTCACACAACCAGCTCAGGAATAGCCTGCTTCCCTATGGCTCAGCTAATTATAATTGTGAATCCACCCAACTTTACTAGACCACAAACATCCTGGAATAACAGAGATTAACAGATCTTGGAACCATTTTACAAGTTTTTTTAGTTTGACCTTTAAGACGACCCTGCAGAGTTACCCATATGATAAGCTGAGAAACGCAAGTAGAATTAGGAAGTGTAGTGGCCCCCCCCCACCCAATTATCAGAGGCTCTTTAGGTGAAAATAATGAGGGACCCTCCAACTGCTGCTCTTTGGAGGGGGGGAAAGGGGGGAGCTTCTGGCCTGATAGACCCATTCTCTTCCACAGCTGTAGAAAGACAAGCAATCAGCCAGGGAAATCCTAATATGTTTGGGTAACAGTCTTTTTATGATTGCCTTACACGTACACATTAACTTGAGCAGAAAATGACTGTTCCTGTAAAATATTACCTGAGTAATAATCAGCGTACCATTCTGTAGCTCCAACAGATGTATCTTCCTGCTTTGAAAATGAGAACGGTCATGAAAGTTTATTTGTTCTGAATGAGAATGAATAGGCAGAACTAGCTGGCAAAAGAGTGCTAAATAAAACACAGAAGTATGCTACTTTTTAAACAGTAAGTAATCAAACATCCACATCATAAAAGGCAACAATTGTTTACCATCCCCCAAAATACTACAAAGTTTGTGTTTCTGATATACCATGTTTATGTTTTTGATGCTCATCATTATTTAGCACATTACTTATATAGAACCCAAATAGCTTAATTCAATTAAAGTATACACTACTACCTACACACATTCTTTATAAGCCAGTGCAAGCACTGAAAGACTGCAAATGGAGAACCAAAGAAACAGAAACACAAATTAACGATGTCAGACAATTCTAATAAGGGAAAAAACTAAAGTCCTGGTTACTCGATGGGCCCAATCATGCACCATACTGAGCAGCATCAAAGTCGTGCTTTCTCCCAGGCTGCTCCATATCCTTGGGAGACACGTCCTATAAACACCCACAAAGCTACTTCATTAGTCACATTCGAATCCCTCCTAAGGGCTGTCTTCTACAAAAAAGACCTGACAAGTTAGGCTGTGTACAGACCGCTGTCTATCATGCTAACCAATACTGTTTCACTGTTTACTTGTACTCCTCCATCTGTTTATATCAGGGATTGGCAACCTTTGGCACATGACCAGCCAGGGTAAGCCCCCTGATAGGCCAGGCCAGTTTGTTTGGCCAAACCTGTGGATGCGGCAGGGAATCGCAGCTCCCACTGGCCATTCCAGGCCAATGGAGGCTTACCCTGGCGGACCAGGTGCCAAAGGTTGCCCATGCCTGACCTATATACTTCAGTTGTCTCATCTCATACTTGGATTGTGAACCCTTTGGGCAGGGACTGTCTTTTTGTTCTGCTTTGTACATCACCTAGCACAATAGAGTCCTGGTCTATGACTAGGGCCCCTAAGCTATAATTACACAAATAATCAATAAGGATACTGAAGTCAGTGGGAATTGTTTGACCTCATCACCTTACAGTACATGTTCCCTAGATGTCTACTTTGTCATCCTAATATAAGCATATGTTCTTGGTATGAATGAAATCTGAGTAATTTGTATCCTAACTTTTAATTATATAATTATGAACCATCCTTTTCCTAGTTCTGTAATTTGTAGACTGAGCAAGCCAAGAATTCAGTCTACTAAAACTGCTATTCCACAAGAGACTCTTCTGTGCTTTTGCCGTACTGAAATAGTTTGAGAGCAGTCAGGACTACAGAGTCATCTAGACCAAGAAATTCACCACAGCAGAATTTCTATTCATAAAGCTAAGAGTGTGTTTTTGCTTTATTTCAGGATCTGACATTTTAAGTCAATTAATCTTTTACTGATATTTCAAAAGCAATTACATTCACACACCTCTTCCTCTACTTACATTCACTAAACCATTCTAAGGGTTGGGATTAAATTTTATGCTTCACTGACAGAAAATAGACCCCTAAATCACCAATCTATGTACGACTATTAATTTCCCCCACTTGTTTCTTATGACCCCAAATACCTATTTTCCTCTGTACCAGGCATTACTTTAGTTTTGCATATTTTAAGTCTTTAGTCTTGCAGTGCTAAGACCCTGTCCATGTTTATTAACTCTCCTCATTTTTCAGCTTCTCTTTGCTGTAACTCTCTCAACTCTTCAGACTTACTGAATTTTGTATGGAATGATAACTGGTCATGAAATGTGCAAAAAAGGATCAACATCACAGCCGTCAATATTAATACAGTTAAATAACGTGTCAAATATCTTTCCCTTGATAGTAATTTCTCTAAATATTAAGATTTTTGTCTTAGCTGACTTTCCCAGGCTCCATTATGTACTATGAGCAGCCTATTTTTACTTACTAAATATACTTGTATGGACCCTTAACAAAGAGCTTTTTAAGACCACTGCCCTAATTCCATCACATGCTAGACCTATTTCTGTTATGAGCCCCCTGTATCTGTTTAAGGAGAATGAGAGTTTGTATTTACAGTTATACATTAATATTTAGTTACAACATTAAAGTTTTATTTCAGTAAACGGTATAGTAAATTCATTTTGAACTATGAAAAGACAGCATGGTAAAACATTAACTCAGATGCAGACCCTGATGCTACAAACTCTTAGTCATGGAACTAACTATTTTACTTCAAGATTTACTGTAGGATCTGTCCCTCATCAGACTTCTATCATGAAAATAGCTACACATCTACAACTCAGACTCCAATCAATGTTAATGGGAAATACAGACCCATCTTGTAATTGTGAAACACTACTTCAAAAATAATTAAGGTTTGGATTTAAAAGGCCAATTCCTAGCTAAACAATATTACCCTAGCTTGTTTTTTTTTACATGATATGACATGAGCATATGTACAAGATAAACGGTTCTGACAATTTTGCCATACCTACCCATAACTTCTTCAAAACTCAAAACTTCCTGGCTTTGCTAGTCTTAATAACATAAAACTTATTTTAAATATTTTGTTAATTTGACTCTACAAAAATTAAAGTTTCATATTTTAAATTGTCTAAAGATCTTTGAACCCACATGAAAGTGGACTATAAAAGTACCTAACCAAAGCCTGATATTTCCATGCATTTATTTCCATGACCAATGAAGTGTTGCAATATATTGTAAAATATTTATTTAAAAAGTCACAATACATAACTAGATACAATTAAGAAGTCATTTAATGTAGTCAGGCAGTTTCAAAGCATTATTAACTGAACCATTAAACAAAAGAGATGAGCACCAGCTCAAGCTAAGCTGGCATTTGAAAAAAAAGTCATTGCAAAACCAAACTGGGGGGGGGGGGAAATCAACCTTTTAATCACATTAGCGCTTTTCTTTATTCCCACAATTATAAACTAAGGTTTAGAAAAACGGAGAATAAGGGACAGGGAAATAAAAATATCCACTGCTGTAATTAAAATTATATTTATCCTCTCTAGGTTGAAAAGTGGAACAACCGAATTATTAACCTCTTCCACACACACAAAAGGAGAAGAGGATTACTAGGAGAGGCTCTGCAACTGCCAAGGAGAGACGGAAAAGCAAGGGTGGCAGAAGAGGAGCCAGGGAGATGAGAAGAAAACAGATATGGGAATTGATCCCAGCTACCGACCAAATAATATTTAAGAGATGTTGGAAGAAACAACTGGTTAATTACATAAGGTGAATATCTAGTCAGAACATCTCTTCCTGCCCATTCCCTCTTTGTCCCAAGCCCGGCCCCCATTCTCTACCCTCCCATACAAAACTTTCCCACAGCCTGGGACGTGGCTCGTTGCAGTTGGAGAAGGAGCGATTCATACAATGACGAGGTGAAACCAGTCTGAAGTCCACAAAGAAACCATCTGCCTTTTAAAACGTGCAGGGGGGGGCGTTTATAAGCTTTTATCCACCCCCTCCCCTGCTGTTCTTCGTAGGCGGCAGAGGAGAAAAGAAATGAATCCCCTCCTCCCGCAGGGGAAAAGCCCCGGCTCACACCGCTTGGGGAGAAGAGACAGCGCAGAGGGGAGGCTGGGGAAAGCCGCCCGCACACTGTAGGGGAAACCCGGGAGACGGGACGATTCCCTCGCCGCCCCCCCCCCGCCGGACACACACCATAGGGGGGTGCGAGGGGCCCCCAGCAGCGCGCTGTGAGGAAGGGAAAGTCGCCACGCCGCGGAGTGAGAGGCTGCGGGGAGCCCACACACGCCACGGGAGGGAAGGGGCTCGGGGGGGGAACGGCCTCGGCGCTGCGTGGCAGGGAAGCGGGCCACATGGCCGGGGAATCCCTGCACGGGAGGGGGGGACCAGACCGCCCCGGCCCCGGGGGCGGGGAGACACCCCGAGGGGAGCCGCCACCCCCCGGCTCGCACTCACCTTCCTGCCGCCCCCGGCCAGCGCGGCGCTGCCCCCCGAGTACATGTAGTAGGCGATGCCCAGCACCCAGAGGAAGGCGAAGCAGAGCAGCAGCCGAGACCTGCGCCGCATCCTCCCGCCCGCCCCGAGCAGCCGCCGCCAGGCCAGCAGGAAACGGCCACCAGCAGCCGCCACCGCGCAGGGTCAGGGGGCAGAGGGCGAACGCCCGCCCCCCGGCCAATCCCGAGCCGCTCGGCCCCACAAGGGGCGGGGCAGGGAAGGACTAGCGCCGTCTCCATGGTTACATCACGCTGGGCCTCCCGCCGCCCCGCCCACCCCGGGTAGAGGGGCGGGGCTCCTGCCAGGGTCCCGTGACTCGCTCCACCTGTTCCGAGCGAGCCTGTCTCTGACCCGCCCCGTGCGCTGTCCCTTGGGAGAGCGTCCGCCAGAACGCCCGGGAGAGAGCGACGGGCAGCCTGAAGGGCTGGTACCCGGAGCGGCGCCCGGGCATCTCAGCCACGGGCAATACTTCCACAGAGGGGATCTTTATAGACCAAGGGAAGGCGCTTCTCTAAGGGGGGAGGCACCCGTGAAGAAAGTGGTGCAGCTGCTGCTGCTTGCAAGAAGCGTTTACAACTGAATCCTCATCTTTGTCTCCTGGATGTTTAGCCAACTGACCTGTTAGGCTCGTTATAACCCACTCTGACCTAGACCACGTTTACATGAGGAAGCTGCTTTGATTTAACTAAACCAGTTTAGAAACGGATTTAGTTAAATCCATGCAACCCTCTTGCACAGAAACTTATTCAAATAGGTAAGAAATCTTTAAGATGTACTCCAACCTTAAATGTTAAATCCCTCTAGCAGGGGTTGGAGGTTGTACAGGGATCCTTCTTCCTTGCCTGCCTGGAGCCTCCCACAAGGGCAAGCCATCCATGCAGGGCCCCACGCCTCTACTTTGACTTGTTGCATTTGGGACATCTCTCCCTGACACTGTTCCCTTCCCTTCTACTACGGCCACCAGCTTACCCTGACTTTACCCCTAAGCAGCCCAAGACAGCTGCAACACTGCTCCTGTTTCTCACTGGGATCTGCTGACTTCTATTTGTCACTTGCCGGGCCCCTTTTGGTGCCAACGGTCTCCTGTTGTTCAGGTCTAACTGCCATCTGCTCTCACAGGGAGATAACACAAAACAAGAATGTGAAACTGAAAAGAACAAAAAAACGCCCACATAAACAGCATGTACACCTTTACCCTGATATAATGCGACCCAATATAACATGAATTTGGATATAACATGGTAAAGCAGTGCTCCCGGGGGGGAGGGGCTGCGCACTCCAGATCAAAGCAAGTTCAATATAATGCAGTTTCACCTTTAACATAGTAAGATTTTTTGGCTCCTGAAGACAGTGTTATATTGGGGTAGAGGTGTATATCAGCATCACAGTATCTGATTTAGGCATAACATTTATGATTTTTAAAGGTTTGCTCTATCATCTCACCAAGTTTTTTTTTAAACTTTAGTCCATTTTATTGCTGCATATACTGACAGAGTCCCATATTTCTATGATTCTTCTGTCTACTGATGTCAATAGCCTCTGCCAATCCTGCTGCCCTTCTGCCATTCCATCTGCACCAATGGCTGCAGTATCTGTTGCCAGTCTCTAGAAAACTTGACTCCAAGCAGTACAGGAATGTGGCAAGGAACCAATGTTAGGGCTGGCAAAAGCTCTGTTACATTAGCAAGAAAAGAAACAGTAGCCATTAGGAAGCAAGTGTAAAAACTGCCCCTTCTGCTCAGCAGAGCAGAGACTTTGACAGTCTCATCAGAGAGGCTGATCCTTTCATATCAAGGCTGATTGCCTCTGCTGTATTTGTTCAGCATCTGAGGATTTTATTCAAAGCACCGGTAGACATACCCAGGCTAGCTTTAATCTAGCTAGCGCAAATATCAATAGTAGTGAAACTGCAACAGCATTGGCTTCGGTGCAGACTGTACAAGCCTGTCCAAGACCCTTGGGTGGCTAGCCCATGTGGCAGTCCATGTTTTCATGGCTTCACTGCTATTGGTGCTCATACTAGCTAGCTTAAAGCTAGTTCAAGTATGTCTACACTTGATGCAATCACATCTTTGATTGCAGTGTAAACATACCCACAAACCAAGGAACACAAAACAATTATTCATGCTGGAAACTTAAAATGGTGCAAAGAGATTTATCCTGTTAGTGCAAATGACTCTGTAAATGCAGTTTCATTATTCTTAGTTTTGGAAGTAAATAATTTTCACCAGTAAAATTCAGGGAGATGCTCAGTTTGTGTGGAACTTTTGGAACAAAATTATTGACATTCCTTGGAGTGAAGGAATAAACTTGTCAGAGGTATAGGCTGCAGAGAGCCATATAGACATTATGAGATAGATCCTCAGGTGTCCCCAAAGCATGTTGAATACAGGAGGAGGGGATGAGGTGGGGAGGTACAAAGGAGATGGGGTAAATCATGGGGCCAGTTCTTCACTGGCCTGGTTCTCAGTGTAGTTTAGAACAGCCACAGCAGCCAGTGATCGCCCCAGTGTAGGGATGTCCTGGCCAGACCCACTATGCCATAGCTGAGGTAGGAACATGTATGCCAGCCGTATGTCCCAGGAAGATTCCTTCACTAAACAGTTCAGATCTGCCAGGTCTTGAGACAGGGCGCATATACAAAGAAGATTTAACAGATCCAATAACGGGATACTATTGACCAAATTCTTTCGCATAGAAAAGATCACACACTGATGTCTAAAGTGTTAAAATATGGAGCCTTCCCAATCTCTTTTAATCTTATAAGGTCTTCAGGGCCTGAGTCACAAACTGCTACCCTCTTCCCCCTTACAAAGTCCACAAGACTCTTTCCTTGCCTTCTTCACAACCTCAAGATCTTCATTCAGATCTTCAAATACCTTCCTGCAGCCCCTGCAGTGTCCTCACTGGTTCACAGCAACATATGGCTCTATTACTAGACTTTTCATTCCAAAGCAAAATTAGCCACCCATGCATGCACAGCAAATCCTTCCATAGCCGCACACTTTACAGCTTAGCAAAATAATGTATTGCACATGCTCACTATGCAATTTTCAAAGGCTTATAGCTCAGTCAAATCCAAAGTAATTTCCTCTGGAACAAGCAAAGGCTCTTCTGCTCAACAAGGGCTAGCTACTTCTATGCCAGATTTCACTTTTCAACCTTCTGCTGATTAAGTCATAGAAAGATTTCAATAATTTATTTTAGAATGGGAAATGTATTTTTCATGCTTCTGATATTTGAGAATTACAGAACCAGTTTTGCTGAAACATTCCAAATATATTCATCTTTGGACAGACACCAAGGCCAGAAAATTTCACCCTGAAATGTAAATGTTTCAGAAAGATGTAAGCAAGTAAAGCACAGGGAATTAGAATGTCAATCATGCAGCTTTAACTATATATTAGTAGCTGCTTCTCCTATTACAGCACATTCACACACATACTTCTCTGCCCCCAAAATCCTATCCTACTTACTCAGCAAAGTAAAAACCAAACTAAGTTTGCCTTAAAGCAAGAAATGTAAGAAAAATGTAAGCAATCTTGAATGCATTTCAAAAGAAAATATTAGAATATTTTAAGAGCAGCATTGGTAGAACGATCCAGAGAATGTAAAGGGAAATCATGTCCCCTGATGGCAGATATCATCAATGTTTCCTTTAGAAGACAGCATGCTTCTCCCCCACTTGAAATATGCCATTTTCCTACCAATTCTGCAGAAACCTGTACAAACTATTGCCCTATTTCCAACTTGCCCTACCTGAGCAAAATCATTGAGAAGGTTGTAACGACTAAACTCCAGCAGCATGTAACTTCTTCCAATGTTCTCGACAATCAGATTTCAGAATGAGACATGGCACAGAAACAGCTCTCTTAAAAGAAAGATGATGAGGGAAGAGAGAATCCCTAAAGGGGTTTGCTATAACATTGACCTCAGCTTCTGACTGAGGATATCTGATCATCAGGTTTGTGTGACTCCTCAGGGTCATGCTGTACTCTTCACGGCTCCTAGTGACACACCATTCTCAACAGTGGTGAAAAACCCTTTCTACCATTTGTTACAAGACAGAAGATTCCACCCCTTCCTGTCAGACAAGACTACACCCGCTGTGATCCACAGCTCAAACTAGCACTAATGATTCTCACCAGGGGATGTGGGAAATGCCAAGTGAAAACTACAACTACTATGTCACACAGCAGCCTGTCTTTTGATCAACAAAGATAAATCAGAACAAATTGCACCCCTCTGCAAACTCCACTAGCACTTTATACATTTCTGCTTTGAATTCAGAGTCATACTCCAAATCAACGAGGCCCTTAATAGCCTAGGACCAGGAAACATCAGAGACTATCTATCCATCTGCGACCCAGCAAAGCAGCTGCCCTCTGCAGGAAAACTTCAACTAAAATAGCCCTTGGATGACTGGACAAAGAATTTCCAACTACAGAATGCCTTACTATATGAGATGAGATAGCCTCAGCCTAACCATGTTCACCACCTATTAAAGAAGGTCTTTCCCCATTATCAGCATGCTCTTCCACCTCCCTGTAGCAGAGTGCTGCTGCAGAGGCAGCTAATTAGCTCCTGCTCAGCCAGCCCCAATCATGTGAAATGGATTGGGGCTGGGGAGAAGCCTGGGGCCTGGCCTCTGAACGGGCTGCACCTGTGGGCTCAAGGGCCATAAAGGCTGGCTGGCAGCCAGAGGCATGGCAGTCTTGGGTAGACTCTCTGTAAAGGAGAAGGAGAGTAAGACCTGTAAATAGAATCACTGGTGGTGGGAACTGTGTGTGAATAAAAGCCACGGGTGCTGCATCCAGGAGGCTCAGAGTGCTTTGTTGAGACAGCAGGGAGCTGCAGCAAGGGTGGCCGAGGAAGAAACTCAGTTACACTCCCACACTAGGTGAAAGGGGGAATAAGGGGAAAGAAAGACTTGCCAGAAGAGAGGAAGGAAGAAGTGGGTGGAGAAGGAATGAGAAAGTGAGGAAAGAGAGACTGTCACTGAGCATGCTTTAAGCTACACTTCATGTAGCCCCTCACTTGGGCCCTGATCTTGCTCTCAGTGAAGTCAATGACAAAGGTGCCAGTCAGTGCAGCATTAGAACCTTAGGTACCTCAGTGACAGGAATCTTAGAAATACAACAGATTATTGCCCTGATCTATTTAGAGAGAGAGGTGTAGACTACCAGAAAAGCTTAGAAAAACAGAAAAAATAAAACAATGTGGAAAACAAATGCCATAAACACATATCAGCTATGCTTGAATTGATCTTTTCAAAGGCATAGGGCCCAGTCTATCAGTAATAAGCAAATACACCTGTTGAATTTGAAAAAAAAATTTTCTTCCAGATTCTTCAATTTATTACACAGTAGGACCATGTTCAAACATACTCAATGGAGTACAAATCCTCATCCCACCTGCAACATCATGCTCATGGCTGACTGAGGACATAGCATTGTCTGATGGGTGTTATTAGTCCATATCTCCTGGTGCTCCCTCTTTGCCAGACGGGGGTGCTACACAAATGGACTTATGTGAACATGCCCCAACACTGCGTCTGACACAGTAGTTCCACTACTTTTTTTAACACATTTGGTGTCTAGACATATAAGCCACAATACAGTATTTGTCATTTACTGTACATTATAGTCCAGGACACTCCTCAAGAATATTTTTCATCGTGCAATTAAATAGTAGTTTGACATAGTATCCTTGATTTTTAAAGTTAAAATGCATTATAAATAAATATACTATGCATTATTTTATCATGTTTGTTTGCATAATCAACAAAATCTGGTATTAGTCAGGTTTCTATATCACAATCAAGAGCATATTTCATGTAAGAAAGAAAATAAATGCCCATAATAATTTCAGTTCACATAGCTTTCAGGAGTCATATATTGAGTCTTTTTCCAAATTTAATCATTCAATACTTTGGAGGGGACAGTAAATAGGCCATTACATAGCAGGAAATGGAAACCAACCTCGATTGTTGCCTTTATGGCCCTTTTGGCTTTCAAAATTTATATATTTCCTAAAGGCAAGACCAAAAACAAACGATAGAGAAATTCCTCTCACACTCTTCTACTTCCAACACAAGGAACCAAATTCATCATTTGGGTAACTCCACTGAACCAGGGATGAATCTGGCCAACAAGTCCATCAGAAAAACAAGAGAATTTCAAAGTAAGAGACTGCACCTCAGGGACAGTGTATTTTCCTGGCCCTATGCCCTTTCCAGAGCTTCAAATAGAACAGCAAGTGTTTCCATGCAAGAAAAGAGATTGCAAATGAAAGGACTTTCCATCTGTGTTTTTTTTAAGCTGAAGGACTTTGATAGTACAACATCAAGTTATGAGTCTTTTTTCCTCCCTCACTCCACCAGAGTAATGTTCAGTGTTTTCTCAACTTCCAAAAGTATTTCTGCATACTCAGTGGTAGTGAGAGAGGTGCAACTTTGATTTTACTTGTCAATTTGTCTCTTTTACTTATACAGCTGTAAATGAGATCATATCTATTGAAATAACATTCTGTCTTAAGAAATTCACAAGCAAAGAAATTTATCCAATAATTTAGATATACCAAGTGTGAACCTCATCTTCCATACACAGGTGTATCACAGGGTGGCTGGCCCCTGTAACTGAAGCAGGTACAGCCCCCGTCTGCCAGAGCATCTGCTCCCAGTCAGGGCTGGCTCCAGGATTTTTGCTGCCCCAAGCAGTGAAAAAAAAGCAAAAGCTGTGATCGCGATTGGTGGCAGCTCCACCATGCCGCTTTCTTCTTCGGCGGCAATTCAGCGGCAGGTCCTTCGAGAGGGACTGAGGGACCTGCCACCGAATTGCGGCCGAAAAACCTGACGTGCTGCCCCTTCCCCTTGGCTGCTCCAAGCACCTGCTTGCTGAGCTGGTGGCTGGAGCTGGCCCTGCTCCCGGTTGCCCCAGTTAAGAGGTTGGGGCTGTATCTGGGGCTATAAAGGTTTAGCAGGTGTTCCAGTGAAGGGCTGGCTGTGGGAAAGAACTGTTTGAGAGAAAATGAGCCAGAAAGAGTCAGGCAGCAGGACTGGTAAAGCCTGTGGTATATGGGCAAGCCTAGGCCTGGTCAAAACTAAAGAGCTGCCCCTCAAGCGCAGGGAAGGAACCAATTAGGCCCAGACCACAAATGAATTTTTGGGACAATGAATGAGAAAACAGGAGCAAAGGTCAAAGGTTAAAAATCAGGGATCCAGAGGGGGACTCTGCAGAGAGCCAGGGACACTGCTTACTAGTCCTCAAAGGTGTACAAGAAGGAGTCAGTGGACACCATCCAGTAGAACTGGAATAGGACTGCTAAAATAGAATCCCCTGGGAGGGGAGACAGTGAAAGCCAGAGCAGTGCCAGATCAGCAAACCAAAAAAAAAAAAAAAAAAAAAAAAAAAGCATCCATGCCACCCTAGGATTGGGCGGAATGCTGCCCCATAGATTCTGCTGCCCCAAGCACAAGCTTGCTCGGCTGGTGCCTGGAGCCGGCCCTGAGCCAGAGATGCAAAGAGTGAGCCTTTTGATCTCACACTTAGCTTTGGGGAAGTGTAGCAGCATCCCTGCAGGGCCCTCCTGACTCCTGCCCCTGCTGGGCTGAGAAAGTCACACAGAGACCTTTTGGTGCAGTGCCCACCTGGTGCTTTTATTTACGGGCTGTGCTTCCACCATACAAGTAGTCCCCTTCTTGCAGTCCCCCAGCAAGAGAGAGGGGACAAGCTATCACTCTCTGCTCCCCTCACTGCCTTTCCTCTACTCCAGCTTTCCTCTTTCCAGCTCTCCCCTGGCTTCCTGCCTCTGGGGCTCTTATCCAACCCCAGCCTGATGAGGCAGCAGCTGTTTAAGCTTCCCCAATCAGGGCCAGGCGGTCTACCCAGCTCCAATTCACCTCCCTTAATTGGAGCTTGAGTGACAGAGGGTTAGCTAAGCAGTTTTCTGCTTAGTACCCTGCCATGGGAAGGTACCCCATTCTATTCTGGATGGAGCCAGCTATTGTTATCTTAAATCCTTTGAAGCTGGGTACTCGAGAGACAGTCTTATCTGTGTGATGATTTCACCTTTCCTGGGTGCCTGAACAGCCACCCCTTTTTTACAACCTCCTTTGATTTAACTCTATGCATTCAGGCAAGCAAGAATACCAAACTGAACAGGAGCAAAGAATCCTGTGGCACCTTATAGACTAACAGACGTTTTGGAGCATGAGCTTTCGTGGGTGAATACCCACTTCGTCAGATGCATGTCACCCACGAAAGCTCATGCTCCAAAATGTCTGTTAGTCTATAAGGTGCCACAGGATTCTTTGCTGCTTTTACAGATCCAGACTAACACGGCTACCCCTCTGATACTAAACTGAACAGGGAGACTGAGGAACACTTAATATTCATAAAAGATAATACAGTTACCCAGTTTGTCACAAGGAATAACTCGATTGAAATTAATAGAGTTACAATGGGGTAAAACCAATGTGAGAGAAGAATGAGGCCTACGTTTATCTCCCTTTTTCAAGATGGGTGCAAAAACAACATTAATATGCACTTGTAATTATGGTTCTAATGCATACAACCTTCCTAACAATTATCCCTGCTAGGAGCAAGAATAATTTATCCATGGAGATACCAGTCGAGGTCAGTATCAGGCCCAAAATTGAACATGCATAAATATGTGGATCATGGCATCTGACATGGGCTCCACCCAAGCATCCCGCTGTGAAGAGAGTAGCCCCTCAGCAAGTCTGGGTACAGGGCTGGCCTTACCATGAGGCGAACTGAGGTGGCCACCTCAGGTGTCAGACTATGGGGGAGAGGGGCACTAGGACCCAGAGTGTAGAAAATCATGTCTGCTACTGGTGCATATGTATCCTCCCTGCTCTAGATGCACAGAGATGGTGGAGTGCTGTGCTGGAGGAAGGAGGGCACAAGAGACATAACAGGCAGGCAGGAGAAAAGGTGAGAGGAAAAGCAGAAAGCAGCAGGAACTGCAGGGAGAGATAGGAGGAGGAGGAACCTCTTATGTACCTCTCTAGCACCCCCAGGAGCCTGGACTGATTAACACCAGATTCTCAGGGAGCTTCCTGATTCCTGCTGCTTCCCTGAACCCACTTGAAGAGACCAGGCAGTCAACTGAAGTAGTGGGAGCCAGTTAGACCATTAAGATGCTGATATCTTCCCTCACTCAGGCCCTGCTACCAGTCTGCTTATTTGTCCCCTTCAACTGAGTGTTGAGAGCCACTATAGCTGGCACGGAACAGCAGTCATGAGTGAAAGAAGAAAACGCCCCTCTGGGGCAGCATTCAGAAAAAGAAAGCAAGCAAAGGTAGCTTTTCTATCTAAGCAGGAAGGAGCTCTCCTGAGACACACAGACACAAATGTTCACAGTGAGCCTTCCGGCCCCAGTGAAGATGTGAGTGAAGAGGAGATGTCTGATCTTCCAGTTAATCAGAGTGTAGGTGACCTGGCAGCTACTGCAGCATCCATATCTCCATCTCAAATGATGTAACCATGCACATTCCTGAAGAAAAGTGTAGATCAGAGAAGAGTGTTGTAGAGGTGCAAGAAACAGCTGCTGCTGAGGTTAGTTCCTTAAGTCTAGATGATTCAGGACTGTGGACCCGGTTGAGCAGTAGGCTGAGGGACTTCTTTGAACTGCATGGGCCACAGTAAGTGAAAAACTTCATGTTCCCCAAAGACAATGAAAATAGAAGTTTCCATCGAACACATTACTGGCGTGAAATCCCCAATGATGACAAAGTGGAGAGGCCATCGCTTATGTACTCAAATACCCAGAATGCTGCATACTGTTTTTGTTGCAAACTCTTCCAGTCTAATGTTCCAGCCACATTGGGCTCTACAGGAACAAAGGACTCGAAAAATCTGGCCAGAAATCTGGCGTGCCATGAGAAGGCAGCAAATCACCAGAGAGCATTCCATAGTTGGAAAGAACTTAAGATGAGACTAAGGGTAAAGGCCATCACAGATAATCAGCATCAAGAGAAGATTGCATCAGAGTCTCTTTACTGGCAAAATGTTCTGAAAAGGCTCATTGCCATTGTGAGACTGCTTGCTACCCAAAACCTAGCAATACGTGTTGGTGCAATTAATCCCATTGAAATAGTTTTCTGCTGCATTACCTTAATAAAACAATTTCCCCGGCAGCTTGGAGTTCCCTGGATCAGATCAGGATGTTCTTTGCTGGTGTTCTGTAGTCCTTTCAGTTTTTCTCCATTGCTTTTTGGGCCAGGCTGCCTCCAAGCATACCATGTGCTTTAGTAATAATAACAAAAGGCAAAAATGAAGCCACTTATAAGACCATTATCTTCATTAGCTCTTCTGTTCTAAAAGCCAGGAAAACATCAGCAGGGCCCACCAGACCCTAGCCAGCTGTCTTCTTCCTCCAGTCATCAAAACAGTGAGCTATTATGTAAGCTCTACTAGAAGAGTTTGCTAGGAAACCAAATTAGTTCAGGATCTCACTGGTATCTTAGGTGCTAAGTTTGATCAACTAGCCCTCTTAGGTCAAAGTATAGAAAGTATAGAATCAGAACTGATGGAGTAGAACCAAGAAAAAACTGTGAGGAAATTGAATTAAGGCACACATGCACACACAAAGAAAACAGATGTCACATTGCTACCAATTCATGGAACACTAATGTTAAACTATAAGTATTGCATCGAAACAATGAATTACCACCAAGTGAGAGTGGTCAGTGTCAGATTTCTGGCATTATTTACCAAGTGGTCTAATCACATTTATTACAGCTAGAGCTAGAGAAAAGGTTGCAGGAATTTCTTCATTTTGGGCTAGATTCTACCCAGCTTCATTCCATGAATACTCCCATTTTCTTCTATATAACTACTCCTAGAGTGGAGTAGTATGCAGCATGAGGAAGAGTGGCAGAGTCTAGACTTTCATATTTTTTCTTTCAAAATAAATTTTTTTTCAAAGAAAATTTGATACAAAAAAAAATTGCACTAAAGGCCAAATTGTGTCTTTTACGCATTGGTTTGTATTGGCGATGCATAGACCAGGGACAGCTCAGGAAGTTTTTACATCCATGTAACTCACTGACTTCAAGAGAGTTACTTCCAATTTACATCCTTGCAGATTCCTATGTCACTGCACATGTTCTCAGGCCCTGCAGTGCCTGGTGGATATCTGGGCAGGGCACTTTGATGCAGTATTGCATTTGCCTGATTGTACCATGAGCTCGTATTATCACTCATCAAAGGAGCAGGAGAGAGATGTCTGGTTTATGACTGAGAGATCCTAAGAGATTATGGATACTTACTTGTCTTGATCTGTCCCTGCCCTCCAAAAGTGTCATTATGCAGCTGCTGTGAAGCAAACCAATATATTTTAAAATAAAGGGCCAAATGATGCCCTCAAAGGCCCAAATGTGGCCCCTGCTGAAATTGTTGGGAGTCCTCTCCTCTCTCAAATAGCCTAGAGTAGAATTTGAGCCAAAGACTTTACAAAATACTTGTACGTGGTTGAACTGAAGGAGTGGAAACATATGTGGGAAGCAACGGGACATGGTGAGATTCTGAGCGAGCTGCAGATAAATGCCAGTGAAGCACTGGGTCAGTATTGGCCAAGGGACTTGAGGGAGGTTGGAGGCTGACACTGAGGATTATATTTTATAATTTATTTTTGAAAGAAAAATATCTGGGACCAGGATGGGTCAAGTGGATATTATCAAAGAGGTTACATTTAAACTGATGGTGTTCTAAAAATAATGACTGCAATGTTACGACTTTCTGAACTCACCCCTATAGCATACAGCCCAACTTTTTCAGTCTGACTACATGCCAAACTTGTCTACACCTACAGTGCATCATGTATTAATAGTGAGAGCAGAGGGTGTGGATCGTGGGAAATTAAGGGTGTATGTGGGTGTAAATGACAGCAAAATGTAGCTCTATGTGTCTATGCCCATGCCAAGGAATGAGACAAGGTGGGTGAGCTGGTATCTTTTATTGGGCCAACTTCTGTTGGTGAAAAAGACAAGCTTTCAAGCTTACACAGAGCTCTTCTTTAGGTCTGGGAAAGGCACTCAGAGTGTCACAACTAAATACAAGGGAGAACAGATTGTTTAGCATAAGTAGTTAGCGCGTATTGTAAGGAACCATTCAAGGTGAAATGGCCAGTTAACTCCTCTGCAGTCATACGACAAAAAAGGGGGCTTAGTGGGTTACAGATTGTTTAAAATAAGCCATAAAACCAGTGTCCATGGCCATGTCTACACATACAGCACTGCAGTGGCGCAGCTGTACCAATAGAGCTGTGCCATTGCAGAGCCTCTAGTGAAGATGCTCTGTGCCGACAGGAGAGAGCTCTTCCACTGGCATAAAAAAACCACCCTCTGAGCAGCATAAGCTATGTTGGCAGGAGAAGCTCTATCGCCAACATAGTGCTATGCACACAAGTGCTTGTGTAGGTATCATTTACGTCACTCAGAGGGTGGAATATTCACATCCCTGAGCGGCACAAGTTTTGCCCACATAGGCAATAGTATAGATATAGCCTATGAATGTCCTTCCTCATCACATTGTTCAAAACACTGCGATGATGGCTAGCGAGGTATTTCCAGTCACTTAAAATTGATGTGGGAGATTATCCTGTGGATTTGTATTACTTTTTTGGGCAAGAGTATGGAACTCAAGAACAAGCTGCAGTAATACAGAGCTGTACAACTTGTGTTGGATAAATAATTGAGGGCTATGGATAAACAGGTGAACACCAGCTGGCTAAGTCTGGAATTAACTGTAACACATACTGCACAGCAGAATCTTGGATTTGGAAGCTACTAGGTCTCAGCAGACATTTCAGCTATTCACTTCCAAAGACTGCCAACACACATGTAAGACCTGGTGTCTGACCTAATATAAACATAAGCCGTGCTCTACTGGAACAGGTCGCTGTTGAGCCATCTAGCTTGGTTTCCTAGCTCTGGCTGTGGCCAGTATGTGATGAGTCACAGGAAGTTGAAAAATCCCCCAAAATACATGAAGTCAATTGGGCATTGCTATATGCTAGGGGGAGGAGGGAATTCCTTCCTGATGCCACCAGCTGATCAATCCAATCCAATCACTGTGTATAACCATCCATTGAAAAGAGAGCAGAGCATCTGACTTGTGCTAGTCATTTACAGTCTGATGTAGCTTTTGAAATGTTTTTCTCCTCTGGATTCTTCAGGGATTTAAAGATTTACAGTTCTGGTTAGAAAAAGAATGCAATTTCAATATCAGATTAATTTTATGCCCACGGCAGCCAGAAGTAGAAATAAGCATTCTGGCAAATGTATAGAGGACATTGGATGATTGCCAACAGAACAGAAGACGACATGAGAATGAGAAAAGAAATACTATATTCCAGTGTAGGTCTGAGATAATGATGATGAGTAATCTATTACAGATTATTTCTGCTTGTTTTAAACCATACAGACCTTCCAGGAATAATGTATGCTTAATATCAAACCACTTCAAATCACTCCACTGCAGTACTCCATTGCTTCACACTAATAAACAAGACAAATATCGGGTAGCCTGTTCCATCAGACTCTGCTGTAATAAACATGAGGATGCTGGGGGAGGCTGAGTTTTTCTGCCCACTGTGGGGAGCAGGATCATGTGCAGCTGGTTGAGTGAGAATGAAGGAGACTCTCTTAAGGCCTAGACTGTCCGCAGGAAAGGCATGTCCTCCAGTTTCAGACACAATAGTACACCCCAAAAGAGCAGCTCCTTTCTCCGTTTGAGACACTGAAGCCTCCCATAAAAAGCAGCTTATCCTATTTTAAGACAATAAGTTATCCCACAGAGAGTAATTCCCCACAGTCTGGGACACTGAGGTCTCTCACAAGCAGCAGCTCCCGCTCCCCCTAATGTGAGACACCAAACTTCCCCCCAAAGCAGCTCCTCCACTGTCAGACTCTGGCCCCTCTCCCCACATACACAGCGGTTCTCCCCCCTGTCTTTTCAAACGCTCACGGCAGGTAGCTACAGTCAAGTGCTGGCAGCGTCACAAACATTTAATTTCTTCAGACCAACAGACTTTAACTACAGGTTCTGGTTGTAAAATCCCTTCTTCAGCAAAACTGGATGTCTTGAGGGATTGGTATGGAATACAGAGGTTCCCTGGCTCTCCCTCTGCTTAGTAATTACCAGAAATTGTTACTGTTTGACACTTTGACAGCAACTGGTACTTGGTTGCTTATCCATAAGAAAAACTGTACTGAGACTATTCTATTTATTTTGCTAACACACTGTCATTAAATTGGTAAGATTCCAGAGCCTTCTCACTCTGCCTACCACAATCAAAAAGGCAATAAGTGCAGATTAAATTTAAAGTATTTTTATAGTTTGGAAACTTACTATTTCTAAGCAATTTTTTTATTTGTGCAAGTCCCACTTATGGTCACATGAAAATATTGACAGAATCCAACATTTCTTGGATTATTTTTTTACTAAGATGCCTTTTGTGGTTTACTGATAGTAAATTTACTTACAGAGAATGTACAATAAGCTGGTAGGCTCAGTCCAGTAACTATAATGAACAAAGGCCCAGATTATAATAACCAGCATAGCAGTTGGCACTTATGTGAGATAGTCTGCATAACTCATTTGTGGTTTCACCCACTGAGTGTGACTGTATATGGAGTACACAGACTAGCAAAGAAAGAAAACTACAGTATATATGTGTGTGCTGCGATTTTCAAAGTTAAGTAGGAAATTTAGCCACACAACTCACGTTAATTGAAAATTTAAAGAGATATATATATACACACACAAAACACTCACATCCGTACAGACATATATGCACATATATGAATAAGAAAAGCCTCTGCAGTTACACTGCTATAGCAGTTTTTTATTCATGTAAATGAATGATGCACTTCCAGTCAATATATTCATCCTGTACAATTTTGCCTCTGCCCAGAACTTTTCTTTTCACAATGAGGTAAATACTGACTCACTTCCCATGACGCAATATCAGATTTTGGGTGGCTGATATATAGGGCTGCCAATTGTCTAATCACACAAACCCAAACACCCTAGCCCTGCTCTTTCCCCGAGGCCATACACCTGCCCCACCCCTTCTCTGAGGCCCTGCCCACTCCATCCCTTCTCCCTCCATTGTTCACTCTCCCCCACCTTCATTCACTTTCACAGGGCTGGGGCAGGGGGTTAGGGTGCAGGCTCTGGGCTGGGGCCAAGGGGTTCGGAGTGTGGAGGGATCTCCAGGTTGAGCCTGGGGCAGGGGGTTGGGGTGCAGGAGAGGGTGTGGGGTGCAAGCTCTGGGAGGGAGTTTGGGTGCTAGGGGGTTGGGGTGTGGGATGCAGGCTCCACCCAGTAGGCACTTACCTTGGGTGGTTCCCGGTCAGCGGTGCAGCAGGGCTAAGTCAGGCTCCCTGCCTTCCCTGGCCCCATGCCGCTCTCAGAAGCGGCTGCCATGTCTGACCCTTGGGGGCGGGGCAAGGGGCTCCGTACGCTGCCTGTGCCCACAAGCACCGTCCCCACAACTCCCACTGGCCGCAGTTCCCAGCCTATGGGAGCTGCAGAATTGGCACATGGGGCGCAGGCAACACATGGAGACCCTTTCCTGCCCCCAGGGGCTACAAGGAAGTGCCAGCCACTTTCAAGAGTGGTGTGGGACCAGGGCAGGCAGGGAGCCTGCCTTAGCCCCCTGTGCCGCCAGACTTTTAGCACCTAAAATCTCCTGGTTTGGCTTCAGTAGCCTCCAGGAGATAGGGCCTGATTCTAGGAGACTCCTGGCAAAACCAGGAGGGTCAGCAACCCTACTGACACAGAATTATGTCAAGAGGGACTTGGCCAGGACATAGCTGATAGAAAAATATGGTGTATGTGCATTGCTGATTTCTTTGTTTGGCAGAGGTGTGAAACTACTGAAATGAAGGAATTGCCAGGGTTACTTTTCTTCTGCCAAATACTGAGCTGTATTGTCCCCTCTGCTGAGACATACAGTAGAATGAAAATAATGTACATGTGAGTTAAATCTGGCCAGTTAGCATGAAAGGGGAGGATCAGAGTCTACTCAGGATGGTGGAAGTTCCTCAGTGCAACTACTGTGCAGCTGGGGCTCTGTATGTTTTGGAGGCCTCTCCAGCTGACAATGAGAGGAGATGGGAAGGTGGTTGCTATATATGACCCTGTCCATTCTGCAATTCATGGATTTTTCAGTGGAAATCCCTTCACAAGGTAGTGTAGCTCACAGCCACAGCAGCTTCCGTATGTCTTCTTTTCCATACTGCATGCCCCATAGAGAGGAGGGTAATACACTGCCATGACTAAGGTTAAGATTTTGTCAGGATTATTTTTAGTAAAAGTCAGGGACAGGTCATGGGCAAATAAAAATTCACGGAAGCCCATGTCTTGTCCCTGACCTTTACTAAAAATAACAATGACAAAATGGGGCTGAGGTGGGGATTAGAGTCGGAGTCCTGCTGCGGGGGGAAAGCGGTGTTGTGGGGAGGCCAGCACCTGCTGCCGCTGCGATTGGCAGCTGTGGAGCCCCCCCTCTGTGGCTTGGAGCTCCGAATTCCTGCCACCTATGGCAGCCAAGAGCTATGGGGGCTCCTGCCACCCACAGCGGCTGGGAGCTCCAGATCTGGTGGTGGGGAGCTGCAGGGTCATCCCACTGCCCACGATGGCTCGGAGCTCTGGGTCCCCCCACTGTTCATGGCAGCTGAGAGCTATGGGGGTCCCCTGATGCCTGTGGCAGCTTGGGGCTCTAGGGCCCCTGCCACCTGACAGCTCCAGCCTCACTGCCATGGGGCTGAAATGGAAAATGTCACAGAGGTCTCTGGAAGTCATAGGATCCATGACTTCCACGACCTCCATGACATAATCTTATCCTTAACCATGACCTGCCATGAGTGGCAGCTGGGCTCTGGAGTGATACCGTGCTGCAAGGGAGAGGAGGCACCAAAGAACTGTATGTAGGGACTGGCTCTGTTTAGGTATCCCTGAGATCTGCTAATTATCAGTGCAGTTGGAGGGCTCCCCAGGCAGCTGCACTGCAGCCCCCCAAACCCCTTCTCTGGAGAAAACAATGCATCAGAAACACTGCACAAGCATTCCCGCATCACAGGTTTTTTTCCATGACATAGAATGACAGAGCTCACTGTGATTCAGTTCCCCTGGATCCAATTAATCATTTTCATAATTAAAAACATATGTTCAACTTGAAAGCACAGCCAGAGAGTTAGGCAACTCAACATGGAAGTGCATTGTTGCCTAATTCTAATAATACTGATTAAAACTGATCTTGCAGCCCTTGCACAGAAAACACTCCCACCAAAATCAAGGCCAGCATTTGCATTTAGCACATTCCATCCTAGATCACAAAGCCCTCAACAAACATAAACTGAGCCCGGTAAAATCCCTGTGGATAAAGTTTTCATCCCTATTTCAAACCAAAGGCAAACAGAGATATAGTGATGTTAATTTTTTGGCTTTACTATCTTGTTACTGACCCTCCTTGCTTGTCTTTCTGAATCTGAACTGGAATTCCCCCCTTTTCCACTGTCTCCTTCTGTAGAGTTGATGGACCAACTTCAGCCCCCAAGTTTACACTATCCCCATTATTTTCAAGGCGGTTGCGCAGGTACAATCTAAGGGCAGAATTTGACTCAGTAGCCATAACACAGTGAAGCATTTTAAAAATCTCCTCCACACTAGTTTATGAATTATCTACCTTAAAAACATTTTGGTCAGGTAGTGTCTCCCTGTAATTCTGTAGCAAAAGGGCAGCTAACTTTACAGTGCTTGTTTAGTAATAGATTGCTCCTTTCCTTTGAACAGTCACATTACAGAAGTACACATTATCCGCATCTCGTTATCTCAGGCACCACATTTGGAGCTAAGGTTCTTTCCTGAGTTGTCTGAATAGAGAACCATCTTCTTTACAGAAGACTTTGAGGCTTCTGAAAACAAAATAGCCCGGACAAGATGCAAGAATTATAGCCAATGATGTTGCTATTTCATCGTTGTAACTAAGGTTCATGCCAATGTTTCCACTATAAAGCCCATTTTACAAGAGTTTATATGACCCTGACATTAAAATGGATTTCAGGTAGAAACTAGCTAAACAAATTCTCAACACAGAAGTGAATGTAGGTCCAAATCTTGAAGTCCTTACTTAGGCACAACTCCTACTGGCTCAGAGTCCAACCTTCACCCATAGAAACAATAAGATTTTTGCCCCTGACTTCAATAGGTGCAAGACTGAGCCCTTGTTGGAAGATTTCCCCTGAGGAAGGTGGAATAAAAATAGAGTTGGGGCTTCAGGATTTTTTTTCTTTTTCCTTTTCACAAAATTTGAGGAAAATCACTTTAGTTGTTTCTAATTCCAAGAAAACAGATAAATCTGTTTGGAGACGTGTTTTGCAATCTTCTTAAAGGAAAGAAAAAGCTTGCTCTACTAATAGCTATTCAGAAGGGGTATGTTGACTAATATATGCTGGCTAGCACATATGCATATATTAATAATATGTATTAGCCAGACCACATAGATATTAGTATGCATTAAGCACAAATATTATAGCAATTATATAGCCTAAATTGGCCTATGATTTTTATATGGTCCTGCTCACTTATGCTAAGTATCTCGTAACCCCTTGCATTCACTGAAGTAAGTTTTGGCTTGAGGAAATAGGGAAGCTGTCAAGATCAGGACAGATGAGTGCTTTACCATAGCAACAGAAAGGGAGTTACTCTCCCAGTAGTGTAGTGTAATGTCCCAAAGGAAAAGGACAAGATGTATGATTGTACTACTCTACTATGAACCTAGGAGATGGCGTCATGCCCTTTAGTACTTGAAATGCATGTGTTCAAAACAAAGAGATAAGGGGTACACCACAGTACTAGAAAAACAAGGTAGAACGTTGATTGCTTAAAACTAGTTTCAGATGACATACACAGTACCTTTTACTTGTAAACTGGTAGGGTGTAAAAAGATGGCTTTAGGGATATAACTTTGGGAGCACACTTTCTGCATAAGGTAAATGTAACATCGCTGCACGAGATGGCTTCCCGGAGACTGGTATTGTATAGAACATTTGTTGGATTATTGCAATAAACCTGACTGATGCTGGTTATTTGGTCTCTTGAGTATGTTTCATAACAAATCAAAGTATGGTCAAGCAATTGACTATATACTTTATCAACAGGTAAGATCATGGCCTGATCTTGCTGGACTCAATCAGCGCTGTAAGCAGTGCTAGCAGGAGTTACCCTGCACACCACAGCAGTAAGAGAGAGTGGTTATGCCGGTTCCCTGTGTGGGTGCACCAGGGGAGGAAGCACACTCTGCATTCTCTCTCCCCTCTAACACAGAGGAAATCCTAATTTAACTCACTGCTGACTAGAATGCCATACTGGTATTTTTCATTAGTAAATTTCCCTTGGAAAATATAGGGCCAAGTCCTCAAATGGTGTAAATCAGTGTAGCTCTATTGAAATCAATGGAGCTGTGCCACTTTACACCAGCTGGGGATCTGGCACACGCAGTATTAGCTAAGTGCTTGGTATTATTATTGTATAAACAAATTGAAAAGTCCTGGGAAGAGCTCAAGGAAATGAAATTCCAGACAATTTACTCAACTTTTTCCAACATTCCTTTCTAATGGTTTTGTCAAATATTACAGTACATGTTTATGTTCACACTGTCTGGGTCTGTCTACCTAGTGCTCAGCAAGCATTTGATGGCAAACAAGGACTGTGATGAGTTGCCATAATGTTAAGACCTTATTATACTTAGAAAATGTAATACAGAATGGCTCCTACTACATTATGGAGTCTGTATTACCAGCAAAAGAAAAAGTAATTAAAATGGTCAAAATGAACGAGTAAAGTATATTCGATGGGTTGGCTTTACCTCCTTATTGTCTATATATATTTACATGCTAATTTGCCAAATTCAGTTGTTTGCAATGGATCTCCCCATTATGAATGAGAACAAACCAGGTTGTTTGGGTTTTTTTAGTTATAGGAAAGAAACATGATTCAATTTGGGGAAAAGGCTTGATGGAGATCCAATGGAAGTCAATGAATATTTTTCTATTGACTTCTGTGAGAGCAGAATTGGACCCAAATTAAAACTACATCCATGAGCTAGGGGTGTGATTCCCAGCTCATGTGTACGGACTTGTGCTAGCTCTCGTCAAGCTAGTGCACTAAAATTAGTAGTGTAGCCACAGTAGCACAGGCAGCGGTAGTGATGGCATGTGCTAGCCGTGCGCAGTACAAACCCATCTGAACCCTGTGGGTACATACTTGGTACTGCTGAGCTGCCTGTGCAGGCCCAGATACACTACTATTTTTAGTGTGCTAAGTTAGATGAGAGCCAGCACAAGTATGTCTGTGTGAGATGGGAATCACAGCCCTACTTTGTAGTCTAGATGTAGCCTTAGAATTCTCAGACACCCCTTTCCTTCCCTAAAACTTTTTTGATGTTCTGAATTCTTTGGCTGATTGTTTTATTTTTCATTTCTAGCTGCGACCAGAACTGGAAGTGCCAACATACTGAGCGAAAGCCTGCTTCTGAGAGATTCCCAGGCTAATTTTGCCCATCCCAGAGGTATAAATAGTTGACCACAGTTGAGAGAGAGAAGTGCTGGCTGAGTATAAGGCTGGGATCAGGGAAGTCCTACGTTCTAGTCTTAACTATGCCATGGCAGCTTGCGGTAGCTCACTTAGCAGGCTGATCCAGCTAAGCACATTAGTTTCATTGAAGTCAGTAGAACTATTCATGCTGAAAGTTAAGGATCTGCTTAAGTGCTTTGATGGACTGGAGGGCCTTAGGCCCCGATTCAGCAATGTACTTAAACATGAGCCTAATCTTGACAACATGAGATCAATGGGACCACTCAGGTGCTCAAAGTTAGGGATATACTTAAGTATCTTGTTGTATTGAAACCTTTATCTCTTTGCCTCAGAGATCAGCAGAGTCTCAAAAATGAAGACGAGTAGTTGCACTTATTTTACTACACCTCTATCTCAATATAATGCTGTCCTCAGGAGCCAAAAAATCTTACCGTGTTATAGGTGAAACTGCATTATATCAAACTTGCTTTGATCCACCGGAGTGTGCAGCCCCGCCCCTCCGGAGCACTGCTTTACTGCGTTATATCCGAATTTGTGTTATATTGGGTTGAGTTATATCGAGGTAGAGATGTATTGACTTCTGTGGGGTTGTTTAGGGCATCAGGTCAGCATTCAGCCTAGTGTGTATAAAGCCCCGCATACAGTGATCTGAGTGCACTAGGCACAAGTGGATGAATGACATGGACAGATGATAACATTGCTTCTGAAGATCCTGGCTTTCTTAACCTGATCACTTTTGTCAGAATTTTAATGTCTTTTATTGTATTTGATGTTACTTGATAGCAAATTTTCTTGGGAACTCTTAAAAACACAGGCTATGTCTTCACTTGCACACATACTCGAACAGTGGATCTTGTAATGCTCCCACATTTCCCATATCTGCACCCGAGAGACCACATATGCTGTACTGTACATGGGTATAATGCTGTGTACACACATATACGCTCATCCACACTGCCGCTGTTGTTATGTGATGTTAGCGCTACCATTTCAGGGGCAGTATCGCAAGGGTCTGTGCATCACAAATACTCTAGAAATGACTTTGCTGTGTGTTGTATGTACTAGCAGCAAAGAGTCCTGTGGCACCTTATAGACTAACAGACGTATTGGAGCATGAGCCTTCGTGGGTGAATACCCACTTCGTCTGTTAGTCTATAAGGTGCCACAGGACTCTTTGCCGCTTTTATAGATCCAGACTAACACGGCTACCCCTCTGATAGTTGTATGTACTGTTTGCCCACTGGGACAAAGTTCCTCCTCTACCTTGGTGGGTCCTGCGCTTATTGGCAGTTTTGCACACCTTAGTGATCTTCCCCTCTGGTGGAACCCACAGTCTGGATCAACTTCTCCTGTATCTGATCAGGAGTTGGGAGGTTTGGGGGGAACTCAGGCCCATCTTCTACTCCGGATTCCAGCCCAGGGCCCTGTGGATTGCAGCAGTCTATAGTGCCTCCTGTAACAGCTGCATGACAGTTACAACTCCCTGGGCTACTTCCCCATGGCCTCCTCCGAACACCTTCTTTATCCTCACCACAGGACCTTCCTCCTGGTGTCTGATAACGCTTGTACTCCTTAGTCCTCCAGCAGCCACCCTCTCACTCTCAGCTCCTTGTGCCTCTTGCTCCCAGCTCCTCACACATCCACCACAAATTGAAGTGAGCTCCTTTTTAAACCCAGGTGCCCTGATTAGCCTGCCTTGATTTGCTGCAGTTGTTCTAATCAGCCTGTCTGCCTTAATTGGTTCTAGCAGGTTCCTGATTACTCCAGTGCAGCCCCTGCTCTGGTCACTCAGGGAACAGAAAACTACTCATCCAGTGACCAGTATATTTGCCCTCTACCAGACTCCTGTACCCCACTGGCCTGGGTCTGTCACACCACCTTTACACATTTGTCCCCTTGTTGTTATTCCCTGCAAAATTGTGTGGAAGACATGGAGCAATTGGATGATGGTGTGGTTCTGCTCCTGTTCCTTATTGCAGGAGACATGGTTATGCGGTGGAGTAGGCATTCAGCGAGATGCTACATGGAAGTTGGGCAGCATTTTATGACACATCAAAGATAGTTGACCTTGAAGGTCAATGACAATTCATTCAGCTCACACTGTACAGGTATGGTGAGTGTCAGAATTGTCGCAGGATGCTTTTTTGTTGACCGTTGCTTTGGGTGCAGAAGAATTGGCATGGCATGATGGGATCACATTGTTTTGGACACCTGGGATGACTAGCAGTGGCTTCAGAACTTCCAAATGAGGAAACAGACCTTCATGGAGCTATGTGAAGAGCTTGACCCAACCCTCCAGCGCTAAAACACTCAGTCCAGGGAAGCTATACCTGTTCAGAAGAAGGTTGCTAGTTCCGTGGGGAAGCTGGCTGCACCACTTTCCACTTTGGGGTTGGAAACGCCACTGTCAGCGTCACGGTTGTACAGGCTTGTGTGGCGATGAACACTGTGCTTTACCCAGAGAAGTGGTTGCCATTAGAAAAGTTCTAGCAATAAAAGCTGGATTTCAGAGGATGGGGTTTCCAAACTGTTTAGGGGCCATCGATGTCACTCATGCCCCAATACTTTGCCTAACAACAGAGGCAAGTGAGTATGTGAACCAAAAAGGTTACTTATTCACTCATTTTGCAAGGCTTAGTGAACCACAGGCGGATTAATGACTGCAAATGTGGGAAACACCAGAAAGGTTCATGACGCCAAGGTGCTGAGGAGACATAGCTTTATGAGGGTTCTGTTCCCCTGGAGCCAAAGTTCATTAGGCATGCATTTGTGTGAGACTGGGCACCTCCTTTGGGTTATCAGCCTGGGGTTGGGTTTGTTCTGTGGAGGATGGCAGACAACTTCTTATGCAGTCACTGTGCAATATTTTAGTCCTCACTATTAATATGTCTTCAGCTGTTATGAGAGTACTAACACTTTTAAATCAGCTTATGATGCTTTGTTTGGGTAAGGAAGATTGCATTGATTGTGCTTTTTGACTTTTTATTGTCAGCAGTACTAAGTGCAAATAACGGCTGTTAACCAGGGCTTTGGAGCGGAGCATGGAGCTGGAGCGTAGAGCAGCTCCGGAGCAGTGGAGTGCAGGTTTTTGCCTGGAGCTGGAGTGGAGCCGGAGCACAGCTCCAAAGCCCAGCTGTTAACGAACTCTAATCCACAGTGCAATTGAAACTCCTTAGGCCAGGTCTACATTACAAAGTTTTGCTGACACACGTTACATCAGCATACAGCCACCACAGTTAATAAATTGCTTGTGTACTTGCTTACTTGGCTTCTTGCTTTGGGGTGCACCAGGAGTGCTCATGTTGATGCACAGTGCAGTACATGATGGGTTGGTATCCTAGTGAGTAACCCACCACCATTCAGTGCCCTGTCTTTTAGGTAGTTTTGGCAATGCAAGGTGGGGCATAAATGAGTTGTGCATGGGTGACTAGAAGCAAAAGGTCAATTTCCCATAATGCAATGTTCTCTATCCCATAATATCATCTCTATCCCATAATTTCTGCAGCTATTTTCACTGTCCCATGAACCTGCTTGGGACTTGACAGAAGCATGGAGACTGCACAGCTCTGAACTATTGTCATGAGTGTTGGAAGCACAGGATGCATGAACATCCTGTATTTGCAGTGCCACAAGAAGAACCCCGGGGAACATGACCATTTCTTGAAGGACTGTTTGCTGTGGGACATAGCATGAAACCAATCACAGTTGGTGGTGGTGTTCACGGAGCCACTGCAGAGGGTAGAGTGCTGCTTCTGGGCTGGAGAAACGAGCACTGACTGGTGGGATTACATTATAATGCAGGTTTGAGATGACAAGCAATGGCTGCAGCACTTCTGGATGCACATGGCGCCATTCCTGGATCTGTGCAGTGAGCTCACATGGCTGTACTGACAGTGGAGAAGCCAGTGGTGAGCAGACTGTGGAAACTTGCCATGCCAGAATGCTACCAGTCAATAGGAAGTCATTTTGGAGTTGGAAAACTCACTGTGAGGACCAATGTCATGCAAGTGCAGAGGGCTAGTAATCATCTCCTACTACTCAGGACTGTAACTCTCAGCAATGTGGAGGACATAGTGAATGGCTTTGCACCTATGGGGTTCCTGAACTGCGGTGGAGCAATAGATCCCATCACTATTTTGGCCCAGAGCACCTTGTCACACAGTACATCATCAGAAAGGGCTACATCTCGCTGGTGGATCACCGGGGATGCTTCACTGATATCAGTGTTGGGCTGGTCAGGGAAGGTGCATGATGCTTGTCTCTTTAAGAACACAGGACTGTTCAAAAAGCTACAAGTAAGGTACCTTCTTTCCCAGTTGGCAGATTGCCATTAACTATTGTGAAATGCCAGTCAAGATTTTGGGGGTTCCTGCCTACCCTTTACTTCCCTAGCTCATGAAGCCATATACCAGCCACTAATATTGCCAACCCTCCAGGACTGTCCTGGATTCTCCAGGAATTAAAGATTATGTTGTATAACAAAACCTTCAAGAACACATTCAACCAAAATTGGCAACCCTACCAGCCACCTCAACAGCACCAATGAAAGATGCATCTACAGACTCAGCAGGTGCAGAATGACAGCTGAATGTGCTTTTGGTAGACTGAAAAGGCACTGGCATTGTTTACTCACTAGATTGAACGTCAGTGTGGAAAGTATCCCATTTGTTATAGCTGCCTATTGTGTCCTGCATAAAATCTGTGAAGCAAAGTGGGGGAAGTTTGCCATAGTGATAAAAGTGTGGTGGAGGAGCTGCTGTCTACTGAGTTTGAACAGCCAGACACAAGGGTTATCAGATGAGCTCAATGAGGAGCTGTACAGCTCAGGGAGGTTTTGAAAGAGTACTTTAACAGCAAGCTACAGCAATGTGCTGTGGTGTACTATGCTAAACCTGGTGCTGCAGTTTGGGGACTTAGGAACTGTGTTCTGCTTGGTGCACATCTGCGTATATATCACTGCCAGTGCAGCTAACAATGTTGGATTGCTTGCTGTACATTTATGATGACCGCACTGTTTGCCATTGATCTGATGGGTAGTGAGTGTACAAGAGCACTACTTTCACTGCCAGCAGGCATTATGTACCTGTCACGGAGTGTGGGAGAGTCCGGCCCTGCACCCCTCTTCCTGGGACCCACAGTGACTCTTAGCCAGCCAGTAAAACAGAAGGTTTATTGGACAACAGGAACACAGGTTACAGCAGAGCTTGCAGGCACAGTCAGGACCCCTCCACCGAGTCCCTCTGGGCTTTCAGGGTGCTTGGATCCTAGCTAGGATACCCTGAATTCCGCCCACACAGCCCCAAGCCCAAACTCAAACTGCTTCCCTCCTGCCACTCCCTTCCTTTGTTCCCCTTCCCGGGCAAAGGTGTTGACCTTTCCCCTCCCTTACCTAGCTCAGGTTACAGGCTCTGGCATTGTCCATCCCCTAAAGTCCTCCCCTGCTCTCCCACTCCCCACACAGACAGTCCCTACTCCATCACATCTCTCCCCCCTTCGAGACTGAACTGAGCGGGGTCACTCTGCCCAGTGACCTGGGGAAGTTCAGGGTCCCCTCTCCGGGACAACGCATCCGCTGTCAGGTTGGCACTTCCCTTCACATGGACCACGTCCATGTCATAGTCCTGCAGGAGCAGGCTCCACCTCAGGAGCTTGGCGTTGGCTCCTTTCATCTGGTGCAGCCAGGTCAGGGGAGAGTGGTCGGTGTACACGGTGAAGTGTCGCCCAAAGAGATATGGCTCTAGTTTCTTAAGGGCCCACACCATGGCCAGGCATTCCTTCTCGATGGCCGCGTAGCTTTGTTCCCGGGGTAGCAGCTTCTTACTCAGGTACACGATGGGGTGTCTCTCCCCCTTTTCATCCTCCTGCATTAACACTGCCCCCAGTCCCGTGTCTGAGGCATCAGTGAACACCATAAAGGGTTTGTCAAAATCTGGGTTTGCCAGAACGGGGCCACTAACCAGAGCCTCCTTCAGCGCCCGGAAAGCCTCCTGGCACTGCTCAGTCCAGATCACCTTGTCTGGCTTCCACTTTTTGCACAGTTCAGTGATGGGGCCGGCTATGGCACTAAAGTGGGGCACAAACCTTCGATAGTACCCCGCCATCCCAATAAAGGCCTGGACCTGCTTTTTGGTTTGGGGAGCAGGCCAGTCTCTGATCACCTCCACCTTGGCTGGTTCCGGCTTCAGGCAGCCGCTCCCCACCCGATGGCCCAGGTAAGATACTTCAGCCATCCCCACCTTGCACTTCTCAGCCTTTACTGTTAACCCAGCCTTTCGGAATCGGTCCAGGACTTGTTTAACCTGGGACATGTGGTCCTCCCAGGTCTGGCTGAAGACGCAGATGTCATCAATATACGCCACGGCAAAACTCTCCATTCCCTTCAGTAGCTGATCCACCAGGCGCTGGAAGGTGGCCGGTGCTCCCTTGAGGCCGAAGGGCAGGGTCAGAAACTCATAGAGCCCCAGAGGGGTGATAAAGGCCGATTTCAGCCTGGCATCTGCGTCCAGCGGCACTTGCCAGTAGCCTTTGGTAAGATCCATAGTGGTGAGGTACCGAGCACCTCCCAGCTTGTCTAGGAGCTCGTCAGGCCTGGGCATAGGGTAGGCATCAGATACGGTGAATGCATTGAGCTTTCGATAGTCCACACAGAACCGGATTGACCCATCCTTCTTGGGGACTAGCACCACTGGGGAGGCCCAAGGGCTGGAAGACGGCTGGATCACCCCCAAAGCCAGCATGTCCCTGACCTCTCTTTCAAGATCCTGGGCAGTTTTACCAGTGACCCGAAAAGGGGAGCATCTTATAGGGGCATGTGACCCGGTCTCCACCCGGTGGACAGTCAAATTAGTGCGTCCAGGCTGGTTGGAAAACAGCTGTCGGTACAGATGCAGCACCCCTCTGATCTCAGCGTGCTGGCCCGGGGTCAGTTGCTCAGAGAGGGGAATCGCCTCCAGGGGGGAACCAGCTTTTGTCCCAGGGAATAGATCCACTAAGGGGTCATCTCCCTGCCCCTCCCAATGTCCACACACGGCCAACACCACATTCTCCCTGTCATAGTATGGTTTCATCATGTTCACATGGTACACCCGACGGTGATGTGCCCAGTTTGACAGCTCCACCACATAGTTTACCTCATTCAGTTGCTTGATAACCTTGAAGGGCCCTTCCCAGGCGGCCTGGAGTTTGTTTCTCCTCACGGGGATAAGAACCATCACCTGATCCCCGGTGGCGAAGGCACGGGCTCGTGCTGTGCGGTCATACCAGACCTTCTGCCTCCTCTGGGCTCGGGCCAGATTCTCCCTGGCCAGGCCCATGAGCTCGGCCAGTCTTTCCCGGAAGGTCAGGACATATTCCACCACTGACTCTCCCTCGGGAGCGGCCTTCCCCTCCCATTCATCCCTCATCAGGTCTAGGGGCCCCCTCACCCGCCTTCCATACAACAGTTCGAACGGTGAAAACCCGGTAGATTCCTGGGGCACCTCCCTGTACGCAAACAGCAGGTGAGGTAAGTACTTGTCCCAATCTTGCGGATGCTGGTTCATAAATGTTTTTAGCATCATCTTCAGCGTCCCGTTGAACCTTTCTACCAGCCCGTTGGACTGGGGGTGATACGCTGAGGCCCAGTTGTGCTGGACCCCACATTTCTGCCGTAAGGACCGGAGCAGGGCCGACATGAAGTTGGACCCCTGGTCCGTTAAGACCTCCTTGGGGAACCCCACCCGGCTGAAAATTGTCAGCAGCGCATCTGCCACTGTGTCTGCTTCGATAGAGGACAAGGCCACCGCCTCGGGGTAGCGAGTGGCAAAATCCACCACCACCAGGATGTATTTCTTCCCTGACCGGGTCGTCTTGCTGAGGGGTCCCACTATGTCCATGGCCACCTTCTGGAAGGTTCTTCTATGATGGGTAAAGGCCTCAAAGCCGCTTTCCCCTTGTCCCGGGCCTTCCCCACCCTCTGGCAGGGGTCACAGGATTGGCAGTACTGTCGGACATGGGTAAAGACCCCAGGCCAGTAAAAGTTCTGTAGCAGCCTCTGCCTGGTGCGCCAGATTCCCTGCTGCCCTGTGAGAGGGATGTCATGGGCCAGGTACAACAGCTTGTGACGGAACTTCTGGGGAACCACCAGCTGCCTCCTGATCCCCCATGACTCTACCTCCCCTGGGGGAGCCCATTCTCGGTACAGGAACCCCTTCTCCCACAGGAACCTCTCCTTGCAACCTCTCCTCATAGTCTGTACCGCACTAAGGTCAGCCCGGTCCCTGTGCTTCCGCAAGGAGGGATCTTTCTGTAACTCGGCCTGGAACTCAGCAGCTGGGACAGGAATGGGGACCGGCTCTCTCTTGCTGGCTGGGTCTGAGGCCGCAGCCTCTCTGCACCGTGCCCCTGGGCGTTCCCCGTTCCCTGAGTTAGGGTCCTGCACCTCTGGTCGAGTACCTTCCCCGTTGTCGGGGTGCAGTGCCATTTGCCGACTCTGACTACGAGTCACGACCAGGGCACTCTGGGTGTTACTAGGCCAGTCCTCAAGGTCCCCTCCCATTAACACATCAGTGGGCAAATATTGGTGTACCCCCACATCCTTGGGGCCCTCCTTGGCCCCCCATTTCAGGTGTACCCTTGCCACGGGTACCTTGAATGGGGTCCCGCCCACGCCCATCAGGGTCAGGTAGGTGTCGGGCACCATCCGATCTGAGGCCACCACCTCGGGCCGGGCCAGCGTCACCTCTGCGCCTGTGTCCCAGTACCCAGTGACCTTCCTCCCATCCACTTCCAGGGAAACAATCCACTCTTTCCGGAGGGGCAGCCCCGCACCCACCCGGTAAACCAAAAACCCGGAACCTGGAGCATCCACAGGTGGTATGTTGCCAACCCCCCTTTCCTGGGAATGTAGCCCCTCCTCCGATTGGGTTTTTACCCAGTCCACCCTCTGTGGGTTGGGTCTGCTTGGTCTGTCCCTGAGCTTGGGGCACTGGGCCCATATGTGACCTCGTTGGCCACAGCGATAGCAGCCCATATCTCGTGGGTCCCCTTGAGTGGGTCGGAGGGACCTGCCGCTGGATGTTCCCCTTTTGGGGGGGTTCTCCATAGGCCCACTTTGGGAGGTCCCAGGATGACTCTCTCTCTGCGTTGAGGCAGGCCTGCTCCTTCGAGACTCCTCCCTGCCATCCCCTGCCCGACTGTCCACAAATTGGTCGGCCAGCTGGCCTGCATGCTGCGGGTTCTCTGGCTTCTGGTCCATCAACCACAGCCTCAGGTCGGACGGGCACTGCTCGTACAGGTGTTCCAGTATGAATAGGTCAAGCAGGTCCTCTTTAGTTTGGGCCCCAGCTGTCCACTTGCGGGCATACCCCTGCGCCCGGTTGACCAGTTGTAGGTATGTGACCTCACGGGTTTTACGCTGGCTCCGGAACTTTTTCCGGTACATCTCAGGAGTCAGCCCAAACTCGCGGAGCAGGGCCTGTTTGAACAGTTCGTAGTCCCCTGCCTCCACCCCTTTCAGTCGGCTGTACACCTCCGCGGCTGTGGAGTCCAGTAAGGGGGTGAGAACTGCGATCCTGTCTGCAGGGTCAACCCTGTGCAGCTCGCAGGCATTCTCAAAGGCCGTCAGGAAGGTATCTATGTCCTCCCCCTCCTTACGCCGGGGCAGCAAGTGCTTATCAAAGCTCTTTGTAGGCTTGGGTCCCCCCCTCACTCACCGCAGTCGGAGCCTCACTGCTCCTCATCCGGGCCAGGTCCAGCTCATGTTTACACTGTTTCTCCTTCTCCTCCCACTCACGCTGGCGCTGGTTCTCCTCATGTTTACGCTGGTTCTCCTCATGTTCACGCTGGTTCTCCTCATGTTTACGCTGGTTCTCCTCATGTTCACGCTGTTTCGCCTTCTCCTCCAGCTCTCGCCTCTTTAACTCGAGCTCTTCCCGTCTCAGCTCCCTTTCATATTCCAGCCGCCTCCACTCCACGGATGCCGAGCGTTGCTGGGAGGATCCCCTGCTGGGGGGTGGGCTTCGCCGGGCGGATCCCCTGCTGGCCGGGGGTGTCACGGTGCCCTCGGTATACACTGGGCTCCTCCCCGCCCTTCCCCTACGCCTAGGAAGGGGGGGTCTCGGGAAGCCCTCGTCCACCGGCTGACCGCTCCCAGCGGGGACAGACACTGGTGCCTGAGCTGCATCTGCTCGGCTGCTTCCCTCAGAGACAGGGCTCCGTTCATTCATGCGGTCTCCCTGCTCCAGCTGGGCAATCAGCTGGTCCTTGGTGAGCCTCCCCGGGCGCAGCCCCCTCTGCTTGCACAGCTCCAGCAGGTCACACTTGCGCCGCTTGGCATACATCTTCCTGCTGGCCACTCACAGGCCGGGGTGCTCGCCGCTCCCCACAGTTTCCAGGGGGACCCCTAGTGCACCAGCCCTTTGTGAGGTCACCACCTCTCTGCCAGGGTCGAGCTGCTGACCCCCTCGCCCCTGGGACCGCTCGCTGCAATCCCCCGGGGGACCCTGTTACTGCAAAGTCCTTCTCACTGGGCACACACTCCCAGGGGTTAGTCACCCCTTCATTTTACTGCTCCCCAGTCACTTACTGCAGGAAGCGCCGTCCACGGGGTGCAGTATATCCCACCGCTGCCACCAGTTGTCACGGAGTGTGGGGGAGTCTGGCCCTGCACCCCTCTTCCTGGGACCCACAGTGACTCTTAGCCAGCCAGTAAAACAGAAGGTTTATTGGACAACAGGAACACAGGTTACAGCAGAGCTTGCAGGCACAGTCAGGACCCCTCCACCGAGTCCCTCTGGGCTTTCAGGGTGCTTGGATCCTAGCTAGGATACCCTGAATTCCGCCCACACAGCCCCAAGCCCAAACTCAAACTGCTTCCCTCCTGCCACTCCCTTCCTTTGTTCCCCTTCCCGGGCAAAGGTGTTGACCTTTCCCCTCCCTTATCTAGCTCAGGTTACAGGCTCTGGCATCGTCCATCCCCTAAAGTCCTCCCCTGCTCTCCCACTCCCCACACAGACAGTCCCTACTCCATCACAGTACCACATTATGTATGTGTTGTAAACTAATAGAGATGAATCACTTTCAAAATAAAAATGGTATTCAGTTATGAAAACAGCACCTAACAAACATTCTGAAGAACATAATAGTACATACATATTAGATTAAAAAAAATTAGGAACCTTAATAAATAAATCAGAGGAAGGAACACTGATGTCCTTTGTAGCTACACATACATCAACTGTGGCTCTCACAAGTCCGTGTATATGAAGCTGTGGTTGTCCCTAATTTTCCCCCAGTGTGGAGTGGTAGGTATAGGCATGCTGGCCCAGTGGCTATGAGAGATGCTGAGGACGGAGGGGGTATAGGGATGCACTATGATGCAGTTCTCCACAGACACAGTGGGAGTTGAGCCCCTGTTGTTGAACCTGGTTGTCCACAAGTGTCTGCAGCATCTTCATTTGCTGAGGGAGAAGGTCCATTATGTCCTGATGCATCTCTCTCTCTCTCCCTTTGCTGAGCCTTTCTCCTATCTGCTCTTTCCTTCTCTATCCAGTCTGTAATATTCACCCTCCAGGCCCTCTGTTCATGGCATGATGCAGCATGAACTTGCAGGATCTCACAGAACATGTCCTTCCACGTTCTCTTTTTTCTCCTTCTTATCTGGGTCAGTTGTTTCACTGGTGTGTGTGTGTGTGGCTGGGGTGGGGGTGGGGGGCACACCTGAAGGCTGCAACAGCCACAGCCACAGATAAAACACACAGATGTACAGAAAGCGAAACTTAGATTCATCAAAAAAAAAACCCCATTGCATTGCTCCCCTAAATTGGTAAACAAGACATGCTCACTGGCACTTCTGCTTCGGAGTGCTTGTTCATGGCACCACTGACACCACCAACCATGGTGAGAATGACCCTCCAGGGGTGAGGGAAATGAGGATAGAATTGCTCGGTTGTATGAAACTATGAATATAGGGCAGTGCCGGGAATAGCAGCACCATTTTCCACAGGAGGTGGTGGTTTTAGCCAATATCTCACTCCTGAGGGTAACAAAGGCAGAGAGCACACAGGCCTGAAGTCACCTGGGCCTGTATGCTGCTAGCCCATTTAAGGCAATAGTGCCTGCTGAAGTTATCACTCAATGACTTGAGAAAGTGTCCTACCAAGGAAGAAGAAATAAGGCTGCTAACCCTAGAAATCTTCAGCCAGGGACTGCAGAGCACATCCATGGAAGTTTCATCAAGATCTCTCAGGAGGATTCTAGGGACATCCCTTGGGCATAAACAAACTGTTCCTCATGTCCCCCCTGCCTAGCTCTAGAGGGCAATGAAAAGCAGATACCAACTTTTTGTTGTAGCGCTACCTCTTCTAATACAAGTAAATTAATGAAAATTGGATTGCTGTGTACTGATAAGTTGCAGGTGCTATTACTGTAATGGAAAATTTATTTACACACTTACCCAAGGTTCCTTCCCTAGCTTTGGGCTTGCTTGTGCTCAACTGCACGGATTGGCTCATACCATGGTAGAGTCAAAAACAGGCCCTGGCTTGCAGCTCAACTAGAACCTCCATTTGCCTGTCCTCCATACTCCTTCTCCTCTTCCACTTACTTGCTGTTCATGACAGGGGCCTCTGACTCAGACAATTCAAAGTTGATGGTGGGGTCTCTGCCAAATACAGTATTCAACTCTTTGTAAAAGTGGCAAGTCTGCAGCTCTGCATCCAAACAGTTGTTGGCTTTCCTGGTGTTCTACTGTGCCTGCCACAGTTCCTTGGCTTTCACATGGTACTGCTGCCAGTCCCTCTCATACCCCTTCTCCTGCATCCCCCAAGCAATCTGCTCATACATGTCCATGTAGAATCATAGAAGATTAGGATTGGAAGAGACCTCAGGAGATCATCTAGTCCAACCAATTCCCTGCTCAAAGCAGGACCAACCCAACTAAACCATCCCAGCCAGGGCTTTGTCAAGAAGGGCCTTAAAAACCTCTAAAGATGGAGATTCCACCACCTCCCTAGTTAACTCATTCCAGTGCTTCACCACCCTCCTAGTGAAATAGTTTTTCCTAACCTAGACCTCCCCCACTACTACTTGAGTCCATTGCTCCTTGTTCTGTAATCTGTCACCACTAAGCACAGCCTAGGTCCATCCTCTTTGGAACCCCCCTTCAGGTAGTTGAAGGCTGTTATCAAAATCTCACCCCACACACACACGCTTCTCTTCTGTAGACTAAATAAGCCAAGTTCCCTCAGCCTCTCCTCATAAGTCATATGCCCCAGACCCCTAATCATTTTCATTGCCCTCCGCTGGACACTCTCCAATTTGTCCACATTCTTTCTGTAATGGGGGGGTCCAAAACTGGATGCAATATTCCAGCTGTGGCCTCACCAGTGCCGAATAGAGGGGAATAATCACTTCCCTTGATCTGCTGGCAATGCTCCTACTAATGCAGCCCAATACGCTGTTAGTCTTCTTGGAAACAAGGACACACTTTTGACTCATATCCAGTTTCTCATTTACTGTAATCCCCAGGTCCTTTTCTGCAGAACTGCCACTTAGCCAGTAGGTCCCCAGCCTGTAGCAGTGCATGGGATTCTTCCGTCCTAAGTGCAGGACTCTGCACTTGTCCTTGTTGAACCTCATCAGATTTCTTTTGGCCCAATCCTCCAATTTTTCTAGGTCACTCTAGACCCTATCCCTACCCTCCAGCATATCTACCTCTTCCCCCAGCTTACTGTCACCCGCAAATTAGCTGAGGGTGCAATCCTCTGACTGACCCATGGGGCACTCTGGTTGATACCAGCTGCCAACTAGACATCGAACAGTTGATCACTACCTTTGAGCCCGACACTCTAGCCAGCTTTCTATCCATCTTATAGTCCATCCAATCCATACTTCTTTAACTTGCTGTCAAGAATACTGTGGAAGACCATATCAAAAGCTTTGCTAAAGTCAAGGTGTATCACCTCCACCGCTTTCCACATATCCACAGAGCCAGGTATCTCATCATAGAAGGCAATGAGGTTGGTCAGGCATGACTTGCTCTTGATGAATCCATGTTGACTGTTTCTGATTGGCTTCCTCTCCTCCAAGTGCTTCAAAATGGATTCCTTGAGGACCTGCCCCATGATTTTTCCATTTCTACAGCTGGTCTGTACCTGTACCTGCACAGGCTCTTCTCCCCAGAGGCCCAGGGATCCAATATCTTCTATCTACTCCAAGAAGGAGTACATCTGGAGCGTGTAGCCAGCAAGATCTGCTGGGCAGTTGTGCACAACAATGGAGAGCTGCTAGAGGTGCTTGCTCAGCTGGACAATCATGAAAAGGCATTTCAAACTTTCATGGGCGTTTAAAGGTGGGTGCAAGGGGCCTTCTGGTCTATGTTTCCCCATGGCAATGGAATTCACAATTGTGACCAGCGTGGCCAGTGTCTGGCATTGTGGGACAGCAGCTGGAGGACTGTTAGGGTCAACATATGTAATACAGTGTCTATACTCATGCTGGATTGACCTATGTACATGGACCATGGCTCAATGCCACTTGGAGAGGTGATGTTACTATGTCAGCATAACAGGGCATTTATATCGGAGGGACACAACTTTAAATGTAGATCTGTGCACAACTAGGTCAATTCAAGGCAGCTAATGTTGATCTAACTTTGTACTGTAGACCAGGCCTTAAGGTTTCCCAGGAGTGGGGGCATGGGGGATTGGCTGACATTATTACCTCTGTCTTTCCTCTTCCTTTCTTATTGTTCTTGGGTTTTGATTTTCAACACATGTAATAAAATCCTTAAGCCACTGACTGATCTCTGGGTTTTAGACATCTGCTACGGAGAAAAATAGTAGTGCTTTTTAAAGCACATACCACCATACACTGCCCTTTCCCCATCCCTCCCGTGTATCCACATGACTTAAGATATTTCAGAAGAGACTAAAAAATATTTGCACTAAGATGGCACTAAGTTTTTACTCAACACTCCATTACATGAGGTAGGAAGCTTGAGTCCCACTGAAGAATGAAAAATCACCCTCAGTTCATCATTAGGAAGGAGAACTAGCACACAGTAAGCAAAGCATAATTATGAGGAGTATGCATTAGAAGATGGAAAGATTTTGAAATCAGAACTACAACATATTGTTACCAAAGTAACCGCTCACCAGTGAGAACATTGCTCACAGCTTACTCACAGCTTAATGTCTTTATGCCCGCCTCCTTATCAGAATGAGTGAGCGATGAGGGACAGTGATGGTGAGAACTGGGGAGGTCTCCTGTGACAGTTTCCAGAATTGGTATGAGGTGCTGTTCCAGGACTCCTGGAGGACTAGCATTCTCCTCCTGGTAAGCAAGCTGAGTCACTGTGACAGGATCCTCTGGCTTGGCAGAGGAAGGAGGAGGAGGCAGCATCTAATGGGCTGGTTCTAGGGTGTCAGCAGCAGGCAGACACTATACTCTTTTTGGCCACCAGTTCAACGAGCCTCTCCATTAGGGAGTGCTCCCATTCTCTATGGTATGTCTCCAAGGTCTCTTAACTGGTGCATAAGTGTCTCCTCCAGCTGAAGAGCCTGATCCTCTCATGCCCTGAGGAATTCAAATTGCTCCTGGTTTCTCCCACCCATCCCTATGAGCAGCTCCTCCATGGTCTTTCTCCATTTACCTCTGCTGTCTCTGAGGTGTTGCTCGTACATGGTGGAATGGTTTGCTCTTGGGAGCCAAAGGTCTTGCCAATTCAAAGACAAGAGTAGCACTATATTTTTGGCCATTGGAACAAGCTGAGAAATCCCCCTATATAACATAAGTTTGCTGTAGAAGGCCACAATTTTTATACTTTTCAGTGTTCTAGGAATGTACCTGTCTCATTGTCTGAAAGCAGCAAGGGCAAATTTTGCAGCCCACAAGGAAGAAGAGAGGCTAATAATGGTAAGAAAACAGTACTAGTGTTTTTAACAATTTAACATGTTCACATTGTCTCAACCAGATTGGAGAAAGGTGGAATAATTCCTTCCCAAGGCTATGTTACCAGGGTACAATTTTTTCCTTAAGGCTGGCCAACATTAGGCGAACATAGGAGTTTTCAAAGTACCAGAACAGAAAGCACTCTACATATTGCTGAATGGAGGGGTCTGGTCAGCTATGAAGGTGGACCAAGCAGATCTGCGTTGCTGGTGAACCTGCAGAACCAGCTGGAGTTTCTGTGAAATCCTGGCTTTGTGCCTGCCTAACAGTGAAATAGACAGGGAAAGAGAGACCCTGCTATTTCACTGGGTTTACTGAAGAGTCAGTTCAGAACCACAACTCCTCCCCTCAGACAAATGCAAAAGGACACTGCACTGTTTCCATCCAACTGCCAGGCTGCATCCTTCTCCCCCTCCATTCCTTCAAGCTTGTGCAGCATGGCTCTGTGCTGGGAAAGGGCAGATACCAGACACAGAGGCTGTAAAGATTGCTGTGACTAACATTTCTTTAGACAACCACCTGTAAAGTTTTCTATATCCTTCCCCAACCAGTACCTTTCCAAATCTTGCTGACCAATCCACACAGCTCCAGAACCATTGCTGCCTGACTGCTGGCTGGCTGAGAATTGCACAGACACTGGGACAGGCTGATTTTTTCCTTTATAAAGTGTTTGAAAAAATAGCTTGAGAAGCCAACTGCATACTTGTGGGTCATCAGAAATCAATAAAAATGATTGAGTTAGAACTCTGTCTGGTTTGAGGCCCATTTTGAGGTGGAGCAGAGTTGGGGCTGGATGGGGGTGGAGGGAATGTTGGAGGAATTCAATAGGGGGATGAGGCATCACTGCAGTTCAAAGACCCAGAGATGTAGCAATGTATGGCATAGCATCCAAGGAGGAAAAGCTGGCATGGTACTTCAGATGCTCTTGATACTAAAATCAGGAATGTAGCAGTAGAGTAGGAGGGCACATCAGTGGGGAGGGCAGGGGTCCATTGTAATGTAACCATTCTGGCTCCTGACAAAACTCAGGGTCCTCCTCAGTTGCATCACGGGAGGTTTCTTCAAGCTGGCCCTCTGGGTACAGATGCAGAACCACATGTTCCAAATCTTCTGGGGCATTCCACGGACCCTACTTCCTCCTCACCTTGGTCCTCATCAGCACCCTTGTGGACAATGAAATAGGTGGGGCTGAGGAGGGGACTGTGAGTCCCTTCAGGCTCAGTACTAGGGACTCTTGACAGCACCCAATCCAGCTCTTCATAGAAGGGATATATACAATGAACCCTCCAGGACTGAATGTTAGAGTCTTTGGCTTTCCTGTACAGGAGCCTCAAGTGTCTCATGTGTTCCTAGCACTGGGACAGAGCCCACTCACCTGCTCCAGGCTCTGTGAAACTTCTGGGTACAGGTGAATGTTCCTGCTGCTCCAGCTGAATGTCTGAGAATGCTGTACTTCCCCCCACACATTGATCAGCATCCAGGTATCCCCAGTGGACAAAAAAGCTGCTCTGAGCAGTGGATCCATTTTCATCTGTAAGAGGGGCAGCAGAATGTTGCTCTGCTGTGGTCAGTCAGTGCAGCATTGCTTTTACCAGTGTGCAGGGGGACAGGGACCGGGATCGTGTCAGGGTCAGGATCAGGAAAAAAGTAATTCAGTGTGTTGTGGGAATGGAGAGTGGAGGACTAATGAAACTCAAGGCCTAGTACACACCCCATACCCCGTTTGCTCTGCAAACTGGCACAGGAACAGGCTCGTGCCACAACCTGGACTACCCCAAATTCACACCCCTGAAAGACAAAGCTATACTGACCTAACCCCCAGTGTAGACAGCGCTAGCTCAATGGGAGAACTCTTTCATCGGCCTAGCTACCAACTCTTTGGGAGGTGGATTAATTACAGTGATGGGAGAACCCCTCCCACTGCTATAGTGAGTGTCTACACTGAAGTGCTACGGCGGTGCAGCTGCACTGCTGTAGCATTTTAAGTGTAGCCATAGCCTCAGGCATGTACTTACCCACACCCCCGCCAGGCATGCTAGCTTACTCGTCCTCTACTTACCTTCGGGCATGTGCTTCTGGGGTTTAACTATGGCCAACAGAGATTATGGCACAACCAGTGTATGGACATGTGACAGTCACTAGTGTAGATGTACCCACAGGCAACTCTGAAAGGACAATATTCAAACCATAATGCAATCACCAGTACAAGCATTTTTTTACATCCTCTTGATCTGTTGTTCCAACAAGTCAGCCTGCTCCTAATCCCACTGAAGCCAATAGTAAAAATCCCCACTGATTTCAGTGCATTTATGCTTTTGAGTGGCTTTCTTTGCTGACTGGGTCTACACCTGTCCTCTCTCATGTATGCGCCCAAGCTGTTCATTCTTTGATCCAAAGCTGATGGTACTTTACTACATCTGCAGGGAGCCTATTCTAAATTACAAGTTTCAGAGCCTGATGGTTTCAAAGTTAAAGACAGATTACAGGTTGCAGTCTGCAAAGCTCCCTATTTGGATTCATTCCAGATGGACTCATCTTCAAGCAATCCCAGATTAACGTGGCATTCAATTTGGTGAGCGCAGCAGCTGAAAGACATATGGGGGTGGGGGGCGGGAGTCGGAGACGGGAGTTTGTTCTCCCCCTCAGGAATCCTCTACATCATTCTCAGAGCCTGGAGGATGCCTCTAGTTTACACTCCCTCTCTTTTGCAATCCCATCCTCCAGGCCTACACCTGCATTTCAGCTACTGTTCTAATGTTTAATGGAGGACTGGAGACAGTTGATGCTCTCCTTAAATGGGCTGGAATGAATCATTGCTGAATGATGTAAGACCATGTGGGATGGATATATCTAAACTTGACCTGGACTGATCAACAATGTAGGTCCTCAAACTACTTGTGAAGGTGTGAGACACTGGAGAATAGTCCTCTGAGGATGTCTTTCTGACACTGGGCCTGGATCATTCAATTAATTCAATCCTGGCCTAATGCAGTTATGAAGAACTTCCCTCTCCAATACTAGGAGCCCAATTTCCAAATTACAGAACCTAAATTATGGTGCACATCCTGTGTTTGGGCATTAATATCGGCACGTGGGTGCCCAGAGCGGATATTTGAACATGCAGAATTAGTGTCAGTTAAGATGTATAAATGTGGAATGGGGTGCCCTCGTTTATTATTCTTCTTCAACATTTATCCAGTGATACTGTAAATTAGGTGCCTATTGTGTCTGACCTAGAGAGGTGTTCACTGCCCACAATTCCCACTGGACTCAATTGCTCAGCACCACAGCTCAGGAGTAGGCCCATTGTGGGTTTTGTTAAAAAATGGGGATATATCTCATGTAAGTTTCTGATGCTGGTGCCAAGGAGCCTTTTGGATGAAATTACTTCTCTTCTTCAACACCCTTGTGGTTTGCGACTTTTTCTTTTTATCTTGCCCTGTTTATATTGGTTTGATTTCTTTATGCCTCTTGTGCAACTCTTTGTTCCTGGCTGCAATGAATGAGCAACAAGTGTGGATGATGAATTATGGATTGAAAGAAAAGGCTGAGCTAGTTTGGAATCACTCCTCAGTGAATCTCAAAGGGCACTGGAATCTCCAAAAGGTATAAGTTTAAACTATGTATACGGGTTGGAATATTTTTATTCAAAAAATAAAACGTAATTCTAGTGCAACTCAGCTCACTGGTGTTTTTTTCTCACCTGCTTCTTCAGAGTTAGTTCTGGAACCCTCATGCACATGGACGAGTACTTACTCAAGTCGTCCAATTGAATTCAATGGGGCAACTCACATGCGTGTTTTAAAACCAGAGCCAAGCACATGCCATGTTACTCTAACCAAATGCCTTTCTTAATACTCCTTCTGGCTGGCAACCACCAGTTTAGTGAAAACTAAATAGCAAATTTTTGGTGCCTAAATTCCAGTATTCAAAAACTATTAGTAAAGACAAGTGTGGGAGGCTAATAGGAAGAATAAAGATGCATTCTAATTCCATTGAAATCTATTGAGCTACAAACATTTTCTGAGGGATGGAGTGGGAGAATGCTAATGCTTTTCTAAAACTTAAGAACCCTCTGAAACAGAGAGAAGGAACAAGTACAATGACATCTGTCTTCAGTGACCACTCAAGAGACCAACAAAAATTGGTTGATTAATAGGGTGGGTGGGATGACCTAGTGGATAAAGCACTGGACTGGGTTCTATTCCCAGCTATGCTACTAGATTGTTGAGTGAGCTTGAACAAGCCACCTTGTCACCCTGTGTCTCAGTTTCCCCATTTGTAAAATGAAAATAATTATTCTTACCTCCTTTGTAAAACACTTTGAGCTCTATAGTTGAAAAATGCTATATAAGAGCTAGGTATTCATTAATTATTATTATTACAGATGGAGCAGAATTGTACTCCGTATGTTTGGGGTAACTTTTGGCCAGTGCCTTAAAACAGGAGAGGAACTAATATTTATTTGTTTTGATTTATAAAGTAACAATAATAGCCTCCAATTCCATGCTCTGAGCTCTCATGCAGGGATCACTGTATATGTCGCTGACACTGGCAGCACAAGTATCCAATCCCAGGGAACCAAATTCTGTTCTAATCATAGAAGTGTTCTAATCTACACTCCACTGTCTAGTCTAGCAACTAGACTGCAGTTCCTCATTGCATGAAAAGATTAACAGTCCAACAGCACTAAGAGGGTCACATGTTTTTCTAGACACACACAATGAAAGCCATTAGACCCATTTAAAAAGCTTCCAAAGTCTTTGCTGTTAGCAGCTAGATCACAATTGCAGCTGAACTGGAAAAGACCCCAGACTCTCCCCACTGACCAAGAGTTTGCCAAACTAAGAGCTATCCTGTCCATGGAAAAAATATCACCCGTCAGAAAAAGCAATAAAAACACAAAGAGCATCTGGAAACCATTTACCAATTACATTCAGATACTTTCAACAAACAGGCAGATGCCCTGCAAATCTTAGTGGCATTTGAGCCAAACAAATAAGAGGTCGAACAAAATCTTAATGCCATTTGTGTTACAATTATTGCTAGGTAGCTCCAAAGGGTTGTTTTATAGACTATGAACTTTATGTTACCAGCTCCGTGTTCTCTCCCTTAGGAGTCTTCAAACCACAGAGCAGGACAACAAGAAAGAGAGTGTTGGCAGCCAGCCATGCTTCTCCCATCCTCTCTCCTCTAGTTCTATTACGGCATAAAATGGCTCTGCTCACACTAGCAAGGTACCACTCAGTGTGAGTAAACAGTGGCAACATCTGGACCAGAATCAGCATTAAATTACCTCAGCTAAGGTGCCACAGAGCTTTGGGGAGGGGATGGAGCTGCTGCAGAGATCAGCCATTTTCAGCCCCGCACTGGCTTGATTCCTTCCATGCACTGGCCGGGGAGCTTACAGAGGGCTGGGGTGAAAAGGAAACTATTCTGCAGAGGCAGTGCTTCCCTCTTCCCCCAGAATTGCCAGGTTTTCATCCCTTGCATCTGCCTAGGAGGAGGAGTGAGACAGATCTAAATTGCTCCCCTACCCTTTTGTGCTTGGGTGATTCCGAAGTGCCTTGATTTTAAAAGACTTCACATATGATGGGCACTTAGTTTTCAGGGAGGAGACATGCTTCCCAGAGGTTGAACATGGGGGTAGGGGAGAGGAGGCACAAGGGCTGTTGTGGGAAGTTCACCTCTGCATTTCCCAACCATCACACAATTAAAATTCAAACCTTAGCATTAACATTGTTTTGTGCATTCAGAGTGGGGGGAAATTCTCTCACCTGCTGCTGCTCTTTTGAGCTATAGCAGCTTCTCATTCTGCTGCAGCCATCTCCACCTCTTTTCCTCCTGCTGCTGCAGCATGAATTGCTACTGTTTCTGTATCTGCATCTGCCCCTGCTCCTACTACTGCCATTTCTATTGTTCCTCTCTCCATGAAGGGCTGCTAATGGAATCCCTGTGACCACAGGCACACTAATCCATCCATAAATTCCCCAGAGTGATTAAAAGACAGAGCCATAGGTAGCAGTTTAAAACACTAGCCAGTCCTCAAAACTCATCCCCATAGCATATGCTTTTACAAACAATGTGATCGCTGACACAACAGATGCACTGAGATACAGAGAGCTTCGTTTCCAGGCATTCTAACCCTTCCTTCCCCTCCTGCATCCCGGACCTTTCATGCTGACTTCCTCTCTTGTTTTACACAGAGTTCAAACCTCCACTTAATTTCACAGGTCTTCTTGACTCTGCTCCTGCCTACACCTGCTCCATCTCCACCAAACTTCTTTCCATATTCCTCTACCGGCAGCATCCCTTGAGTCCTCTACCCACTCCAGACATGGTGCCATCTGTTATGCCACCCTATACCTTGGAATAGCCCGCTCTACTATTATTCACCAAGCTAATGCCTTATTCTACTCCAGAATCTTCTCAAACTTCATCTCTTTTGTGAAGCACTGCAGTTACAGGGCCAAACCCCTGTAAAGTGGTGAGCAGCTGAAGTCAACGGGAGCGGAGGGCACTCAGCTCCTCACAGGGTTGGGCTCATACTGATCATCCACCTATTCTAAGTCTCTTTTGTTTGTATTATGCTGTATTGTATCTACTTGTGCCTTTTGAGCCTGATCCTGACAGGTGCTGAGGATCACTTAGGATCAAATCCTTAGGTTCAGCTTTTTAGGTAGGAGTTTGTTATCCATATTGCCTGTTGTAAGGAGCTCTGTATATTGTCATGCTGGCGGGTGTGCTAGCAGCCTTCTGTTAAACTTAAATGAGGGAGTAATTAAATGCCCTTTTTTTAGTGAGAGCAGAAACAGGGGGATTGATTGGATTGCAGCTGTGCGTATGTGGCTCAGATGTACAAAGCCAGCAGAAAAGGAAGCAGAATGAGACAGCAAGAGAAGCACAGCCCTGAGAGAAAACCAAGCAAGAGGGGTTTTGAGGCAGAGTTCTGGCCGGAAAAGAAGACTTGGAATTGTGAGCAAGGAAACTGCTACCTCTCGTTTGATTCCTACTGTGTTCAGGGACACAGGACTTTGTGTACATTCTTTGTAAATAAACAGGACTGCATCAGAGAAATACCTGTGTGATGGGGCATGACTCACCACTGCGGCACCTTCTGCTGGCTGTCCAGGGAATTAGTGCTGCGCTCTCTGCTGGTGGTGTCTCACCCACTGTCACCTCTGTTACAGGAAGCGTGTTGTCCCAAAGGATATAGCGTCCTCTTCAGGACACAGCCCTCCCGCTGTGTCACACTCTGTTTCCCCCGCTTCCAGGGGAACGGCCGTCCACTGTTCAGCCACTTCCTCGATGGCAAGTATTGAGGGGAGGGGAGAGACCCAGGCCCGCCCGCTACTCCAAGGCCCAGTCCAGGGACCCTGAAGATGGCAGCCATGTGCTACGTCCCCTCCAACCCCACAGTCTACTTCCCTGTAGCCCCAGTGTCTTCTCCACCCTTGTCTCAGGGCCCCAGCATGTCAGCCAGGAGCTTACCTTTGCTCCCCTGATCCTGCCCAGCACAGCTCTATCCAAGGTGCTAGCTGCCCTCTGCCTGTAAGACCGCCAGTCCTCTTACCTCCCCGAGCTCCAGGGACTGACTGACTTGCTCTGCTCTGTAGCTCTTCTTGGATGGGCCTGCCTGGCCCCACTGTAAGGCCCCAAATATTGGCTAACTCCTTGGCCCAAAAGAGACAACAGGGTTAAGGGGCTAAATAAATAATTGAACCTGGTTGACAAATTTCAATTTCATTTTGCTGCAGTTGAGAACAAACACATAACTTTTTCCTCACTTTTTTTCCAGTGGAAAAAGAGTAAATAAATGAAAGTGAGGTTTTACTCTGCCAAAATAAAATGAAATTGTTTATCAAAAAACAAAATTTCCCAAATATTTTTTGAATGGAAATGCTCATTTCCTTAGAATTGTTATGACAAAACCTTTTTATTAAAAAATAAATAAATCCCAGCTCTATAAATAACGGAGTTTGGGAACTGCTTTTGAATAGCTACGTTCTGCTTAGTCAGTTGGGGCCTTTCGGGTGAAGTCACAGCCATATGCTAGTTCTCAATAGTGGACAGGTGTTACCTACTCATCAGATTGCACTGTATGACAATATGCAAGTGACAAAAGCATTGGTAGGGTGATGAAGTTGTGGTAAATATGGGGATGAACAGAGTCAGTGGGAAGATGATGAGAAGAGGACAGAAAGTGAAGGGCTGAAGGAGACAGTGATAGTTTTAAACTGCCAAGCTGCCATTTCAGCCACTTCTAATTCATTTGCTATTGCAAAAGCTAAGCTGGGAACTATTAAGTACTCCAGATTTCATTTTGATAAAGGAAAGCAGGGTCCTAGAGTCCAGGCTCCAGCCTGGAAGTCTACACAGCAATGAAACAGCCCCACAAGCCTGAGTTGGCTGGCATGGATTAGCCGTGGGCAGGGCCAGCGCTACCATTTAGGCAGCCTAGGCAATTGCCTAGGGCGCCAGAATAATTGGTGGGCGCTGTTTTGCTGGAGGGGGCAGCAGGCGGCTCCGGTGGAGCTGCCGCATTGGTGCCTGCGGAGGTTCCGCTGGTCCACAGCTCCGGTGGAGCTGCCGCAGTCGTGCCTGCGGACGGTCGGCTGCTCGCGCGGCTCCGGTGGACCTCCTGCAGGCATCACTGCGGCAGCTCAACCGGAGCCGCGGGACCAGCGCGCGGGGCAGCGAAATTGCCATCTGCCTATGGCGCTCAAACCCCTAGCGCCGGTCCTGGCCGTGGGTTTTTCTTTGCTGAGTAAACATACCCCAAATCACAAGTTTCTTCCCAGTCTGGTCCAGGGATAGGGTACCAATGTACTGCACCTTGCTCAGGGCAGGTGGTGAAACCACGATTCAGCCATTTTCTTGGAACTACTTTTCACAGTGGCAGGATACTTTGCTTAAAGTCCTACAAAATATTTTAGTTTTTAAATTGAATTATAGAAGTGATGAGCCACGGCAACAGGGCAGTATCCCTTTTTTTTAATAGTTTGTGATCCCTCTAGTGATGCTCACCAGGTTCTGTGATTTAGAAGCCACAAGAAACCATTCCCAGCTGCAACCCATAGGTAGCTAGGAGTTGCATGTTTGCGTACTCCTGATTATCTGAATAGCATGGCGGGGAGAGAGAACGGATTTAATTTGGCTAATTGAGAGAGCAGAAGTGACAGTGCAGGGAGGGTGCAGGGAGAGAGCAGAAGTGACAGTGCAGCCAACTCCGGTATCATGGCCCTGAACACTCTGTTCCATGACAGCAGGGCTGCAGAGGGCTCCCTGCGCTGCCGCTCCTGCCATCTTGATTATGGCAGATGCAAGGGCCTGAGGGGTTGAGGGGGAGGCTGCATTCCTGGTGGCAAGTGCGGAGACTGACAGTCAGGCTTCTGCTTTGCCCCACCGGTACCATAGGCTTCCTTGTACCTTGTGCCTGCAGGGATTGGGTGTCACCAACCCTGAAGAATGCAGGGAGCCCTCTGCAGCCCACAGAATCCACTGAGCAGCAGGGTGGCCTCCTCTGTGGTCTATTATCTGACCCTCTGCATTATCCAAATCCCTTCCTTGTCTCCTAGCACAAAGAAGGATTCAGATAATTTGGAGGTGCAGTATACTGCATTTAGTAAACACCATTTTGGGGGGACCCAACTGTGCCCACGTGGGTTCTCCACACTGTTTTGTTGTGTAAAGAGCAAACAACACCACATACTGGAATAATAATAAGCGACTCCACGGTGAGCATCTGTAGGCTCTTAGTCATTCAACCATACAGGAATCACACTCCTAACATAATGCCCATGCTGTTGTAGCTGATTGCTATAATATGTACGCTAATCTGCATACATTTACACCCATGTATCTTTACACTCGCCACTGGTCCTGTTGCATAACTTTACACACATGAAAAATCTGTGCATTACTAAGTGTGCACAGGATTGGGACTTTAGACTATCAGCTCAAGTCAAGGGACTTTGTTTTTATTTCTCTGTAAAATGCCTACCACCTTTTTGAGGTCACCTCAATAATAATTTTAAAAGATGAACAAGAAACTCCACTCTCTAATCACTACAAGAAATGTTGCCCTCAGGATATTAAAAAATAGATGGCAGGGCATACAGAGCACATGCCTCCCTACCCTCATAATGAAATATAGATGCCAGACAGAAACTATGAAGCTGGAGGGATTCTCTGAGCATTTTCATCCTGAGCTTTTGAGTTCCTGAGGGGAAAAAATGGGAACCTGGCAATGACAAGAGATTTAAAAGCATTTGTGTGAGCCATTTCTTCTGTAAGGTGAGAGTGATGATTTCATCAATCTCGCTGTCGAAGCACAGCACTAATTTATGCAAAGCCATGAATTCCACTCGCCATGTGATATTGCAGTACACCAGCACTTGTGCTATTCGTCTGTAAAATATATTCTGGCTTACTGAGCCCCTGTACCAAATCATTTTCTTTTTATAAATACCATTCCCTGCATATTATATAGTCTCTCTCCCTTGCACCCACTGAACAGCAATAATGTCAATCTAAATGTAGGCATACAAGAAAGATTAAAAAGTGGGACAAATAGCACCAGGACTATGTTGATAGCAAGTGGCAGAAAAAGAAATAGAGAGAAAGAGTGCAGTGGATACCAAAAGGAATTTGATTGTGGATTGTAGGTCTAAATCTTCACTTAGGAGGAAATTGTAGGCAGCATTGCACACAGGATTCCCTCTGAAAAAAACCAGGCCATTGGCTGGAGGCTGGTCACCCAGGTCCTATCCCTCATTAAAATCTTTATGGGGAAGCCATGCTGCAGGCCCTCCTTGAAAGGAATCATGGAGAGGGTGAGCCTAAGAGCACCCCAGTGCCAGAGGGGTAAGAGCTCCCCTGTATATAGCAGTGAGCCTCTGCTGGCCTGATCAACTCACTGTTGTCATAATATGTATCTAAAAGGTGTCATGTAAGGTGTCAAATGTACACTAGCAACACACTGGTCATGAATATTATTGCACGTATATAATTGGTTTTGTGATGCATTTTTCCAGAAATTCTTCTGCAAGGTGGCCCATGAAGTGGTTAGCATATTGGGGAGCCTCGCTAGTACCCGGGGCTCACTTCATTTTGAATGGGCCCTTGCAACAAGCGTTAACTCTGATATTTAAGAATCTGTTCCCCCTTGTATTTAGCTGTGACACGCTACCTTTCCCAGAAAAAATGAAACACAGGTAGCAAGGGATATTGATGTAAAATAAAAAGGGAGAAATCGAAGACAGATTGGATGGGTCAATAAACGGGATACCAAAGTAAGAAACTCTTGGTTCTTGAAAAGAAAGTGGCAAAAGAACCAGTGCTGTATTTGTTAAGTGTAAGCAGAGTCAGGATAAGCTCTACACTGACATCTGATGGAAAGAATTTCAGAGAGTGTATTTGCATAGGCACGCCTACCCTATCCCAGACTCCCAAGCTGTGGGACTGCTTGGTGACAAATTGCTCACCCTCAGTTGGGTGGTACTGGCTAGACATGGGACATGGGTTCCAAAACCCAGAGAATTGAGAGAGGCTGGGGACAGGTATTTGTGCCTGGTGGTGCAGGTGCTGTGTGGAGCCAGAAGCACTCATTGCACCCCCTCCTCTCTCCACTGTAGAATGTCAGAGTTGATTTTTTTATTCCTTTAAGAATTTAAATACAGGTTACTGAGCTGAAATCACTTTGGGCTAATGGTGCACTAGCACTGGGGCTCCTCCACTAAGAGTTGAGATCACTAAGAGCTGAAATCACTAAAGAGCTGAAATAACTGAGCTGAGAGCACTGAGTATTGTGCTAACTAGTGGGGGAGCCTGAAGATATGCTGTGGAACAGAGCGACTGGCAGAGTGGAGCAGTTGTGGGGATGGCTGGAGTGGATCATGGGACAGCTGGTGGCAGCAGAGTGGCTGACAGAGTGGAGTAGCTGTGCGATGGGTGGAGCGGCCCACAGAGCGAGCAGAGCCGAGCAGTTTGCAGAGAGAACTGGAGCAGCTCATGGAGCAGAGCAGCTGGTGGAGCGGAGCAGTTTCTGAGGACGGCTGGAGGAGCAGCGTGGAGCGGCTGGTAAAGCGGAGCAGTTTGTGGAGAAGGCGGAAGCAGAACCCACGGAGAGGCAGGGCAGTTGGCCCCGGACCACATAAGGTGCCCCTTTCTATCCAGGCTGGGGGGGAGGGACCTCTACAGATAAACTCTTGAACTCTGGGGCGGCATTGACCAGAGACTTTTGGGTTGTTGGACTTTGGGGTGATTGGACTTAAAACCCTAAGGGGAAAAAGGACAGTGCCAAACGTACTTGGAGGTGGGTTTTTGTTTATGGTTTGTGTTATAACCCTGTTTGTGGTGTTTCTCCAATGGGATGCAGCATTAATTCCTTCCTTTATTAAAAAGATTTTGCTACACTCAGCCTCCGTGCTTGCGAGAGGGGAAGTATTGCCTCCTAGAGGCGCCCAGGGGGGTGTGGTATGTGAGTGTCCCAGGTCACTGGGTGGGGGCTCGAGCCGGTTATACATTGTGTTACTGAAACGGAACCCCTGGATACTGAACCCGGCACTTGTTGCTGCCAACTCAGAGGGGCAGAAGGGTTACATAAGGAAAAGGATTAGCAGCACATCTTTCAAGAGTGTGTTCATGGGTACTAATGAGAGTACTGAGGTTACTGAATCAGTGATAAACAATCACTCCAACAAGACAAAGGTGAACAAATGCCAGCTAATTACAACCACATCTGAGATGTGAGAGTAGGGATCAAAGAATTGAACTAAAAGTTGTACTTTTTGAAAGAATAGGCATGAATCACTATAGTTCTTTGAAAGGTAAATCATGTCAGATAAACGTGGTTATCTTTTTTATGAAATAACTGTTGATTTAGTAGAGACAAGACAATTATTGGACTTCATTCTCCTCTCATAAAAAATGAAATAAATTCTAATACCACAGTGATGGGTGACCTTATAAAAATCTAGACTGACAGATTTTTCACCAGTGTAAATCCCTTGATTTCAATGGAGTTACTCTGAGTGTCTCCAGGGTAAATGAATGGAGAATGAGACACAAATGTTTTAACATATCTTAATTTTAGAAAACTTTGATAAATTTTCATTCAGTAAGTTGTTGAATTAAATCTCTAAATAAGACTTAGCTAAATTATGAAGATGGGTAAAGAATCAGTTAATAGGTAGAAAGATGTTGGAGTTAAAGGTGTATATCAGGGGTTCCCAAACTTTCTGCTGGCATGACCCCATTTTAATGAAGTCTTTCCTGCTGGGACCCTAGACAATATGTGAATGCCATTTTGAAGAGCAAAATGTCATCCTCCCCACAATGTGACCTTGCACACTCCATACGTGTGAGGTCATACCACATGGAGGATGCCATTTTGCTCTACAAAATGGTGTCCTCTGCACAGTGTGACCTTGTACGTATGGTGCATGTGAGGTCATGCTGTGCAGAGAATGCCAGTTTGTAGCGCAAAATGGCATCCTCTATGCATTGTGACCTCGCAGGCATTATACATATGAGGTCATATGCTGCAGAGCAAAATGGTGTCCTCTGCAAAGAAGGGATCACCCTGACCCCATCTGCTTATAGTGTGAGCCCATTTGGGGTCACGACCCAAAGTTTGGGACCACTGATGTATATTCTTTGTGGAAGTTGGTGGGGAATAAAATCCCATAGGGACCTATAGTGGAACAGTTATTTTTAATTGATATGATCTTGACATATTAATAATGTGTACGATCAGTAAATTTACAGATAAAACTAAAATAGAGAGATTAAGAATGAGGCACCTGGCTCTTTAAAGGATAATCTCAACAAAGACAATGAATGGGCTCAGATTAGAAACATGGACCTGAATGGGCCTGATTCTGATCTCACTTGTGCTGCTGTAAATCAGGACTAGTTCCAATAGGGTGACCAGATGTCCCGATTTTATAGGGACAGTCCCAATTTTGGGGTCTTTTTCTTATATAAGCTCCTATTACCTCCCACCCTGATTTTTCACACTTCCTGTCTGTTCACCCTAAATTCCAATGAAGTCAATGGAGTTACACTGGTGTAAAGGGTCTGATTCTATATGATCATGTAATTAAAGACTGTAGCATAAAGCATATGCCCAAAGGAAACTTTTAATTCCGGCATATCCTAACTTCTGAGCTCCTGACCTTGAAAACTTTATAACAATCTTTTAAAGCAGTTATCGTATGGAATGGAATGACTAGAATTAACAAGTTTACCTATGAGGAAAGATTTACTAGACTAGGCTTGAGAGGTGCCATGAAGAATATAAACAAGCTAAATGATACATTTACACATGAGTTCCTAATGGAGGTCATTTGACATACCTGAACAAGGGAGCCCAGGTTTAGGTTAAGGTGGAAGATATGTAAAAAGAATTTGAGGATTATTTTACAGAGAGTGGTGAGTAAGTGGTATGAACTTTCAACTAAACTGGTACAGTTAAGCAATGCTAACATAAGCAAACTTTGGATGATGATACAGAGTTTTAATCCGTTTGTGTTTGAGATTAGCCAACAACCCATTGTGAGGGGGAATGGAAAAATTTTCAATAATCGTGTTCTTGCAGTTTGGCTATGTGGTTGTGCTGTGTGTGTGTTTTTTTGAGAGTGCACATGGGAGTGTTTATGCCTTTTTTGGCAGAGAAGTTGGTTAGGTTTAGAAAAGTGTAGGGTTTTTTTTTTAAGTTTATGTTTTAAAGAAAGTTTTGAAAAGTGTGAGTGATGTGGCAAAGATGACACCAATCTCTCAGGCACAAAGGATCTGCTTCTGCTCCAAAACAACTGTGTAACAATGTGGGTTCTGTCTTCCATAATTAGTCCAAGTTCTCTGCTGACCCAGGCTTCTGAAGTTTCATTTCTTCTTACGTAACTGAAATCACTTAGGTGCAGTTACTATGGGATCCTGCAATGCTTCTATTAGGGTTGCAAAAATAAAATTCAAATCAGATTAAGTTCTGAAGGTAAATTGTATTATGGATGGAAAGGAACAAGTAGGTCTCTGCTCTTATTCACCACAGTCTTGGACACAATTGTTATGGGGAAACTGATAAATCAAACAACACTTAAAAGGAGAGTATTGGAGTTTTAATAATTATAATTATATCGGTCGCCTTTCATCTAAGACACTCAAATGCACCGTGTTATCCCAGTTTTACAGACAGGGAAACGAGCAGGGAGAAAAGTTATGTAAATTGCCTAAAGTCACAGTGAAACCAATATGAAAGCTAGGAACAGAATCCAGTACTTCTTCCTTTTGATTCCCTTGCTCTGACCTATAGAGAATGCTGCCTCCTGTTAACTGAGTTTGCAGACAAATATGACATATGAAATGCAAAAACTGAAGAGTGGATTTCTCCTTCTCATAATAACCTGTTAGGGCCAACTGCTTTTGAATTTAGAACTTTAACTTCATGGGCATTTACTCAGTTCTTGACTCCAAATAGTCTGCAACCCAAATCATTATGGTCCATAAGTTTCCAACTGGGCAAATACATATACAATAAACACTTTGTGCTTTTCAAAAGGAAGCAATCCTGCAACAATCCCAAAGATGATTTTTGGTCTTTCTTCTTTTTACTTTATTGAATCCTGACTTTGTCCATTACTTCTGTGTACCCCAAAATGAGAGCGGTAGGATCTAGCAGCCTAAGTACAAGGCAGTAAATTAATTCCTGAGCTGTAATAATCCTGGTTCTAACACTCCTACCCCCTTCACACACACACACACATGGATGAAACACCCAAAAACTGTCTAATCCTAAGACTTTTTGGATGCAACACTTTTTAAGTTAGGACATTGTCATCTATAATATTTAGAAAGTGTGAGGAATTCCACTCTTCAAAAAAATATGTTGAAAAATTGGAAAGAGTTCAGAAGACAGAGAATGATTTGAGGCCTGGAAAACTATATGTTATATCGAGAGACTTAAGAAGCTCAACGTATTTAGTTTATCCAAGAGAAGGTTAAAGCTTATTGGATCACAGTTTACAAGAACCTACATGGGGAAGAAATTCCAGAAAAAGATATGAAATCCAATGGCTGGAAACTGGAACTAGACAAATTCAGATTAGAAACAAGGGGAAAAAATCAGTAGTGAAGGTAACTAACCACTGGGATAATTTGCCTAGGAATGTGATGGATTCTCTATGACTTACAGTCTTCACATCAAGAACACAACTCTTCCTGAAAGATATGGTGTATCTTAAACAGAAATTATGGACTTGCTGCAGAAATTACTGGATGAGTTTTTTTGACCTGTGTTATGCAGGAGGTTGGACTAAATTATTATAATGGTCCCTGCTGGCCTTAAAAAAAATCTATGAAAATGAGGATAATAGCATTTACTTAATGACCTCACGAGAGAGTTATGGGTAAAACAGAATAATTCACAATGAATAATTGATTACATTAATTCATCCCAATTTCCTGCTTATAAAATATTTAGGAGCAGATAATTAATTCCTCAGATTCATTGACTTGAATTTAACTGACAAATATCTTAGCAAAATCTTTACTCCAGATGCAAGCCGGGATACTTAGTTGTGATTGTACAGAGAAAGTGCATCATATTGTTTCTGTTCCAGGACTGGATGAGCATGTAAAGAGTCTCCAGTTGCTTCCCTTTATCAGTTGCCATCCAGTTCTTTCAGTGAAGCTGTCTTGTTCTTTATCGACCCAATGGCCTTTCCAATGCCCTCATATAACTGTCTACTGTCACCTGTGTCAGCTGCCTGTTGGATGCTGTCGCAGATACCAAGCTAAAATTCTTGAGCACACCTCCTGGAAGCCATTTGAACAACCTTACAAGCTTTTCTTAGATTGTTGAATGAATCAGTACTAGGAATAGACTGGTAGGTGATCAGGGCAGATGGTATGACTATAGCCAAAGTATTTTCATTTACAAATTCAAGCAAATATTCACAAACCAGGTTGTTTCCTTCCCTCCACCCCCTGCAATTATTTACTCAGTTCTAGGTATATGAATTAATTTAAACGTGAAGATTAAGAGTGTTATATAAGTGTGCTCATTGGGGCAAAGACCATCTTTCTGTTCTGTGTCTGTATGATGCCCAACATAATGGGGTCCTGATCTGTGACTGGGGCTCCTAGGTATGACTGCAATACAAATGATAAGACATTTAAAAAATCAAAACCTACCCACAATCAATATAACTGATGTGAGGGAAACAAGTCATACGTATTGAGAGACAAGTGAAACCAAGGTCAATTCACCCCATTTGTGATTGAATATTATTATGATAAGACCACAATAATAAAATAAGATACCTACAAAAGAATAAACATGTTAAAATAATCCCTTAAACCACAATCATACCAGACCTTTCATGGTTAGTGAAATCCATTTAAACAGATACTTGACAAAGGAATGAAAACTGTTGTCTGGTGACAATCAGACCTGCTGAAAGAATTAAACTCTTAAAGTGAAGGAGTCTGCCAGCGGCAGCTTTATGTCAACGGTTATGTCTACAGCTACCAGGCCAAGGACTAAGCCTGATAAAAAGGAAAAGATTTGTTATGCCTCAAAAATATGCACTTACGAGACCTTTACGGTACCGACAGGCCCTGGTAATCCATGTCTAACCTGGATTATTGATGTGCCCAAGAATCCAAAATATTGCAGTTGTACTCTATTTCAATCGCAGTGTTCAACCCATTGATCAAATTTCATGGTGATGTAAATACTAGTTAATTTTGTCAAGCAAGTGTAGGAAACGGAATATTATCTACTGTGGTAGTGCTTACAGGCCCACAGGGATAGAGGCCCTATTATACCAGGCAGGGGCGGCTCTAGCTTTTTTGCCACCTCAAGCATGGCAGACAGGCTGCCTTCAGCGGTTTGCCTGCAGGAGGTCCCCAGTCCCACGGTTTTGGCGGCATGCAGGTGGGAGGTCCGCCAGTTCTGCTGCTTTGGCGTACCTGCTGCCGAATTGCCACCAAATCCGCGGGATCGGCAGATGTCCCACAGGCGTGCCGCCGAAGGCAGCCTGACTGACGCCCTTGCAGGGACTGGCAGGGCGCCCCCTGTGGCTTGTTGCCCAAGGCATGCGCTTGGAGCGCTGGTGCCTGGAGCCACCACTGACGCCAGGCACTGTACACACATATAATCGAGAGATGGTCCCTATAATCGAAGCAGGACATGACAGACACCAGGTGGTTACAACAGCACAGGATTACAATTAAACCTTAGGCAGGAACTTGCATCAATTTGGTCTTCATGTGTGTGCAAAATGAGCATAACTGGTATCAAAAGGAGGTGGGGATGGGATTAGCAGAAAAACCTATTAAGAGTAGGGATAAAGAAGTGAGCATGTTGGGGGGGAGGAGTTTGCACCCACCTGTTAGATACTTTTCCTACTGCACTCTTACATCCACAGCCTGGCATGGAAATCACATTGATTTTGTACATTAACTCATTGCCAAATGGGGGGCACTACTGTATTATTTAGACCTGTCTTACAATCCACTTACATCCAACAGGTGACTTGCACCATGTACCTCACTGCTCAGTTTGACTTGGAGACTCACAGGGGAGTTGCTCTGGCTTATAACAGGTAGGTACAGCCCAGTTTGGCCCACTGGATTGAATAACTGTACAGAGTATTGTGGCATCTGTGCTAACGGGCATGTGTAATGAATGGTATTTGGATTAAAAAAGAGCTAGAAGAATTCCACCTTCAGGAAATGTGGTACATTGGTTTAAAACCACTGCAATAACTGAGGTAAAACAGTGACAGTGTTCAGCTGAGAAAACCTTAGCCGAGCCCCTGTTGGTTTGGTGAGGGAGAGGCTTCCTTTTTGGTTCACCGAGTACCAGCCTGTGACCCACACGGAAAATGGCTCAAGTCTTGGCTTTACAACAATATAGAGGAGACACACACCAAAAAATCAGTCATCCAGCACGAGGGACCATTATTACTAAGGGCCTGATTCTGATCTCACACCAATGTAATCCCATTGACTTCAACAGCGTTACTATTCTGCTTTGCAGGGTGGTAACTAACATCAGAATCAGGCCCTAATTAAAGGCCCAGTCCTCAATCACTTAATATCAAGTGCATTTCTCACCGCACTATTAACAGAAAGCACAGTGCTCAATAGTAAATGTTTGCAGGATTGGGCCCTACATCTGCTCTGCTGTGGACCCAGCAGTGGCAAACAGAACAGTGAGTATGCTGAGGGGCACTTGGCATTTCCACCTTATTATCCCCGCCAGCTGTTTTGTCAGCCAGCCTAGCTGCTGTTTGGTTTGCTTTGGAGTTTAGTGTTAATATGTTAAATGCAAGCTGGCTGCTGGGTTAAACCCAAATGTGGATGCCTAGCCACTGACATTTTATGCTAGTGCCAAGAATAACAGTCTTGGTTTTTAAAGCTCTCTTTAAAACAGTCTGTTCTGCCTCTGCTGCTGACTGAATAAAGCTAGATTTTAAAAGGTGTTTAAAGTTTTATGGCCACTAGTAGCATATGTAAATATGCCTGTAAAGACAAGATCTGCCTTTTTCCCAAAGAGTGAGCTGAACTCCTGCAGGGCTTGAGGAGGAGAATTTTCTCCCCCGCAAGGTGCATAACCAAGGAGGATGACTTGTTGCGGAAGAGAGGCAGAGTTCACCTTCATCCAAGAGCCAGATATGGGTCACAGCGGGAGAAAAGAATTTGGATTTCACTGGTTAGTGGTCTGCTCTGCTATGGCAAATCTCATATTTCTATCTGTCTATTCCACCCTCTTGCATGGAATTGACACAGAGTGATTGACAGGACTGTTTGAAGAAGGGATGGTTTAGGGCTTGATTTGGTTCTCACTTATACCAATGTAACCCTATTGACTATAATGGAGTTACTCCTCATTTACAGTAATTTGAGACCAGGATCAGGCCTTTAATATGGCAGGAGGGAGGAAAATCAATGGAGATCAGCAGCAGGTGTCATTTTGCCTAACAGAGGCTTTTAAAAACTATAGGTACTAGGTTATGAAGTAAAAGGACAGGGGGGCAACACGATAGAGGGCAATTAGTGCAATTTACAATAACTTTTCTAGCCAGGTGCTCCTTCGTTATCCATATGGGCTCAAATCCTCAGTGTGAGTTGCATGACAGTGAGAGAGAGATTCTAGTTGACAGAAAATATAGGCAACAAGAAGCAAACTCTGCTCTCAGTTACACCAGTGTAAATTTGGAGTAACTCCATTTACATCAGTGGAACTGCTCCACATTTATGCTAATGCAACAGAGCAGAATCTGGTGCACATACTGTAGAGTTCATCCTGAGTTTTACAAGGCAGAAAGAGACAGGGTTTACTTGCCCTTTACAGAAAGCACATTGCAGATGAAAGCATGCACTGCATTTCCCATCTGTGCTGATTCAAATCTACAAAAAGCAACATTTTGTGCTCTTTTCTTCCCGGATAAAAACCAGTCCTTGCTGTGGAAATCTGACATTTTTAAGACTGCTGTAAGTACCAGTGGAAATTTGTTGCTTCAGCTTCATCAAGGGATTCCGGAGGCTTGCTTGACTCCACCTGGGTCTTCTGATGTTTAACTTATTCTCTTCTACTGCTGCTAGCATGTCTAAGAGCCAAGATCATCCGTGTGGGACCCGTTCATTGACTATTCTATTTTGTCCATCAAGACTTAATTAAATTTGACTGCGCCACTGAGTCCTGCTTCCACTTGCTTCTTCTTACTAGCTTGTTCTAGAATAACTCATCTGCACTTCCTGTTTTCCTTTCCTGGGACTCCATGGGACTATCTTTATTGTTAACTCTAATGAGAGGATTACATTTTCACCCACTGGTGGGCATTTCAGATTTTTTATATCTTTCAAAGAATCCTTAACTCTCAAATAGCCACCTGGCCAAATATTCAAAATGAGGCACATGTGGTTGTGTGCACTTTTACGCACACCTAGTTTATGCATGCAGATACCTGCTGCATGCCCACACATTATGTATTTAAGTGTGCCTGTGGCCTGTTAGATGCTCTACCGGTTGAATGCAAATGCACAATCTGGAGTTGCATGTATACCTCAGCTATTTTGGAAGCATAACTTAAGGGCCTATCCCTCCATTTGAATAACTTCCCCATACTCTCGTTTTCCATTGTCCCAAGGGCTTTTCAAGGGCTAGCTTAAAAAGGTACAACCAGGTTGCTGCTCATGCTTATTTTCTCTCTCTTTCCCAGCCCCCAAATGGGTCTCTGGCTGTTGTCCATGGACTCTGTGGATTCCATTAGACTTATCTTCTCTTGTCTTTATCTCTCTCCCCACTTATCACTAAGGCTGTCTATATTGCCCTCTTTGAGGTTGATGATGGTCTATCACTCTCGTCCTTCCCTGTGGCACAGCTCACATAAGATTTAGGTCAAGTAATGGCAGCCCCATGCTAGCAAAAGTGCATGAAGATGATTGTAAGACCACCAGGAACTGGAGCAATTGGGCTGTCTCCATCACTGTTGGGTATTTGTAGACTTAAGGAAATATTCTAGTGCACAGCCTGTTATTTGTTAAATCAAACGTAGAAAATTTCAAGTCAAGCAAAAATGTTGGGCCTGTTTTAATGGTATGGCCATGACATGTTTCAGACTTAAGCCAAGTTTGCTGTAGTTCCATACAAAAGTGTGCTTAGGTTTTGTTTTTATAGGGGAGAAGAGCATTCTCCCCCCTCCTCACTCCCCAATAATGCAAAAATGACATGCAATATTTTGTTCCAGCTTTTTTAGAACAATTCACCCCCAAGCAGTGATGATGCATGGAACATTTCAGGCCAAGAGGCATGAGTGATTTAGAAAGTGACGAGCACGTAGCAATCACGTAGCATGAACACTGCTTTAAACCTTTACACATAGAATTTAGTACTGGCAACTGGTATAATAATCCTGGGAAAGAAGCTGTTATGCTTAATGATAGCAGCAATAATTAAAAACAGAGCTGGTCAAAAGAGTTAACTGCTGATTAATTAATCTGTTTATATTTAAAAAAAACAGTGTTGGCTTAACTAACTAATAAATTGTCCATGCACAAGACAGCTGTCACCAAAAATCACTTGTTGGATAAGTGCTTAAGTCATTTTAGAGTTATTTTTTAATTAAGTTTCCAGTAATTGGACTCATCCCAATTTATTCTTCACTCTCATGGTGTGACAGACAGATAGACAGACAGACAGAGAATGTGTGTGTGTGTGTGTGTGTGTGTGTGTGTGTGTGTGTGTGTGTGTGTGTGTGTGTGTGTGTGTGTGTGTGTGTGTGTGTGTGAGAGAGAGAGAGAGAGAGAGAGAGAGAGAGAGAGAGAGAGAGAATTGAGGTAACTAAATTACAATTGGAAATATATGGGAAAGAAAATATCTGTGACATTCCATATTCCTTATGAAAATATGTTTATGATACAAATATGACATAACTGAAATGTACTTTATGCCAGATGGCTCATGTGAGATATCATTGGAAAGGTTATGATGTACTGAATGTGATTATTCAATTTGTATGCCTGTATCATTTCTGTATCTGAAGTTAGGAATGTGAACTATATATCTGTATTTCAAATGTGTTACTTTGGGTGTCATCCCCAACCAGCGCTTCACGGCCAAGGGAAAAGCCAGACAGGACTAATGGGCCATTAGCAGAGACAATGGACTGTGAAAGAGCTTAGTCTTCCTGTGGATGCTGGACACAGCCTACGAGCAATGGCTGCCACAGTCATGCAGAGACAGAGATCCGAGTCACCTGGTACTGGATCCCCCTTCTCTCTTTTTGGAATACCAGTGGTTTTCCACTAGAAGACCAAGGGTTCTCGCCCTGCACAAGAGCTATATAAGGCAGGGAAGTGACAACATCGTGGTTCTCCTCTGCCTCCCCACCCTAAGAGACACTGAAAAAGACCTGGAAGCAAGAAATGACCTGAGGGGAGAATGATTGAACCCAAGCTGGAAGGGCATCTAGCTCGTGAGTAATAATACGTGAGGTCTCAAGAGGGAGACCAGTGCAGCTGCCTTTCAAGACTTTCTGTAATCTGCCTGCAACAATATCTAGGGTGAGAAATACTATTTGTAACCAATTTCTTTAGTGAAACTACCTTAGTTTGTGTGTTTGGTTTAATTTGCTTAGTAATCTGCTTTGTTCTGTTTGCTACCCCTTTTACCACTTAAAATCTGCCTTTTGTAGTTAATAAAATGGTGTTTATAATATAACCCAGTTCTGTAATTTCTAACTGGGGCAGGGGGAAGCTTGTACATACCTTCCTCCACGTTGAGGGAGGAGGCGGATTTCATAATATACCTTTGGGTCTGCACTCCAAGGAAGGTGGACATCTGAGTGCTGAAGCAGTCCCCTAAGCTGAGTCTTCCCAGAGCTGATCTGCAGCTGGGTGTAGCCCTCCATGTGTGTGTGTTAGAGGAGGCTTTAATAGCCTGGCTCAGCAAGACAGGTTAAAGAGGGCCCATGCTGGCAGAACAGGCAGACTCAGTGATATCTCAGCACATCAGGTGGCTTCCGAAGGGGTCCAACCCATCACAATATCCATTATGATCTTCTTGCCATGTCAAGGGCTCTTAGAAGTCTGGAGGCAATTAGGTTTGGGGTTTTTGGGGGGATGGGGATTGCCTTGCAAACACTGGGGCCCTACAATACTCAACATGGTGAATTCATAATAGCAGCAGAGTCTGTATGTCAAGAAATCTTTGTGTGCTCACACAATTCATTACGTACAATATCAGCCACTCACATCATATTGGGGGGGGGGATAATTTATGACTTTCCAATAAAGTCTCACTTGCAGTATGATAGTGCTGTTCCCACTTTGGAGCCTTGCAGTTGTCACTGTACAAGAAGTGTTCTCCCGCACACCTTCAGTGTATGATGGGAGAAGAAGTGAGGAGAGGCAGTCTCTCTGGGGCCTGGAAGAGGCTTTACATCAAAACGATCAAGTAAGAGGGGGTAAGTACATCAGGCCTGATGGTGCCACTAATAGCATTGCCTCCAAGGAAGCGATTAGTTGACATTATCAGTGGATCAAATAAAATGAATGTTGGTGGGAGAGGGAAAGGGAAAGAGAGGATTTCTTTTGTTCCTGGAAATTCAATTATAGGGGTTGCTGTAAAGACCTTTTTAATACATCACTGTTCTGTGCATTACAGATTTTGTGCCATATAGCTTGTTCTTAAAGAAACATAGCCTCTATGTTGTCTCTGCTCCCCAGAAGGTTGCTTTGTTAATGGCTTCATTGATCCAGGCCTTTGTTCAGTTCAATATGCCATTTTGTACCAGTCCACACTATTTCAATGATTTGGTGCTTCAGCTCTGGGGCATAGTGACCCAGCCATGACACTGAGTCATGCTGTAATTTAGTCATTTGGAACCAAGTAGCTTATTTTCTAAGTTTCAAACTTTCCAACTTAAGAACTGCCAGCGACACAGAGGAAGGCCAAAGATCTGATATAGCGACAAATGTGAAGCAAGGACAGGCACCAAGAAATTCAGCATTCCCACTGACAACTGGGAAAATCCAGCCCACAATTGCTCAGTTTGCAGAAGCTGAGTTAAGGCTGGCGCAGTCACCAAGGAGAGCCATCAGAGAGCCCAGGCTGAGGCCCACAGGCGAGCCAGGAAGCAGACTGTTCTTCAATTTCCATCTGGTGAGTGGACCGGTAGCCACTGTGGGCAGGTTTGCCGCTCACGCATCAGGCTCTTTTCCCACACCATTGGTAAGCACCACCGACGGACCAACTTTGTCACGGCTCTTTTGTCTGTCAAGATGTTGGACAGCCATATATTTAATATATAAATTGGTGTCATGAAGCCCCGGGATCATGCCTCCAGAACAAAGAGAAGAGATTAGAATGTCAATAAGCCAGAAAATAACCACATCCCATTATCACTCAGATAGTCACTAACTGCACCACATACAAAAGTATAACACAGCAACAAAAATACCAAAAATACCAAAATAACAAAAATCTGTAACAGAGGAAAAGTTTCCCATGGTACAGAAGGATCAAGGAATATTTATATTCCAGACAGGCAGCCCTCTTATTATTTATTAAAGATTGGTGTTAGGAAAAGTTTCAAAAAGGAAACTTATTCTGGAGGGAAGGGAAGCGGGAACTGTTGCCTTTTTCAATGTTTTTCACATTCCCTCCCTCACACTTTAGAATTGTTATTGAACACAATGTCTGAACTGCTATTGAAATAGTTCCATTTAGTTTTGATAAAAGTTTTTGATTTAAAAAAAAAGTAGTGAATTATTAAGAAAAAAAGTAGGTTAGTTCTGACCCTTGAAAAAATGGAAACCACTTTGAAATTTTCAGTGTTGCAATTAAAAACAACAAAAATCAACCACCTCTCTAGTATTTGTATTACAGTAGTCCTATAAAGGTGTATGCCTTCCCTGTAGTGCTCCCTTCTAGCCAAGCAACCTCCTGCCTCAGTTTCTTTTCTTGGACTCCTTAAAAACGCCACAAAGGTTTTTCCTCTTCCAGTAACACCCTCCTTTCTAAACTCCCCAGACTACAAATTTCATCCCAATCCTACCTGGTTGGAGTCGTCTTCTCCCCTGGAATTTGCTCTCTGTTCCAGCATCCAGCTCTCTTCTCCTCCTTGGAGATGGAGTTATTTAGGCCAGCTATAGAGTCTCAGATAGCTTCTCCTTCAGCTGGCCCTATACAGACTTCTTCCCAAAACTTATCCCAATTGGATGAGAGAAGGAAGCCTTGCCCCAGCCACTCTGCAAGACTTCTGGTCCCAGACCCTCAAAGAAACAGCAGCCTGGGTTTTCCCCAAATCTTAACTATTCCCCTGGGACATCTTCCTGGCTCCCAACACCTAGCTCTGCCTTCCCTAGGAGTTCACCTGCTTTAAAAGTCCCAAGACTTAAAGGGACACAGCACAGAACAAATATTAACTGATCTCTCTTTCTTACTACCCTTAAGGGGACAGTTACCCTGCTACATACCTCTTCTCCCCCACTCCCCACCCAGCCTTCCTGTGCCAGAAAGAAGTATCTTCTGGGCAGCTTTTGGTCAAATTCTCCAGCCAAGTGGATGCTTCTTCCACAGACACCAAGAAGTCTAGCAAATTCTTGTCAATAGTCTTGATTTTGCTTCCTATAAATGGTGTGACCAAAGTTTGGCCAGCACTATGTCAGATGCACTTTATACAACTCACGTTGTCCCAAAGAGCTCGGCATTTGTGACTCGTTAGACATTGTGAATATCTAGTTCATGGGCTATCATGGAGTAATGAAAGTCAGGCTGTTACCCTGGTTAAGTTTCTGGAATGCTGTTTCACAATCATTTGCAGAAGAGCACTCATGAATATACACCCATGCACCCAGGGCCGGTGCTATCATTTAGGCAGCCTAGGCAATCGCCTAGGGCGCAAGAATAATTGGTGGGCGCCATTTTGCCGGAGGGGGCGGCAGGCAGTCGGCTGCTCGCGCGGCTCCAGTGGACCTCCTGCAGGCATCACTGCGGCAGCTCCACCGGAGCCGCAGAACACTGGACCCTCCGCAGGCACCACTCCGGCAGCTCCACCAGAGCCGCGGGACCAGCGTGCGGGGCGGCGAAATTGCCGTTCGCCTAGGGCGCTCAAAGCCCTAGCGCTGGTCCTGCATGCAACCCCTTCAGTGTTAAGAAGGTCTATAATAATACCGAGCCTCCATGGGTGGCGCATGATGCATATTAAATCTCTTCTTCATAGTTTTTTTATTTCCCTTCTCTCTCTCTCTCTCTCTCTCTCCCTGGCTTTCCCTGTGTGTCTCTGGCCATAGACTGTGCACCCAGCCACTCTGCTGAACTGCTAAGTCCCATCTGGAAAGGCAAACCATGCTTCATCCCCACCCTGGTGCCATGCTGACCTCAGTGCTGACTTCACAGTGCTGGGCTTTGTGCTGAATCTGATAGGATGACATCATAGTGTGGAGCTGAGATGCTCTCCCTGCTGCCTCTTTCCTTTCTCCCTGAGTTAGACTGTACTTTACTCCCTCACTTTTTGATGAAAAGTCTTTTACTAATATAGTGCAAGGCAGTCACTGCCACTATCCCTGCCATCTTGAACAAGGGAGTCAGCCAAATATGTCTGTGCTTTTCAATCTCCACTCTGTCACCTAAATTACACAATCATCAAGTTCCAGGTTTCCAGCCTCCCATTTTCTTCTTCCAGATGGTGGTCACTGATTCTGTATGTTAGAGGGCTCTGCTTTGTTTTCCATATGCAGAGACTCTAGTAATGGGGAGGTTCTGCTTAGGGACTTGTAGTGAAGTTAAATCTTTTGATTTCTGATCTTTCCCCAGTGGTTAACTTGTCCTTTTTAGATCTAGGATTAGCATTCTGAATATCGTTCAGTTCTGAAGTCAGGGATGTTAAGATCTGGAAGTGCTGCAGAATCTGTGCTATTCCTGCAGAGATCCCTGGGTCTGTCATGCCCTGTCCCAGCATCAGTCCCACCATTTCCACAGTGAGACAGATCTTCACAGTCTCGGTGATTTGGGGATTTCCTCCTCCAGTTCTCTAGTTTATGTTCATATGCATGACTTTATCTTTCACTGAGAATCCCATGTCAGCTGCACATCAGAGGAAAGGGCACTTCCTGTATCTGATCTCAGGGATTCATTTGAATCCTCTCCTTTTCATCACATGTTGCCTCTTGATTCTCTGTGTTTTTTAATTTCTGTTTCCTATCTCTCTTTCACTTCCCTCTGTGGGCCCCCGTGGCCATGAGATCTCACAAGGGTGCTGTGCAGATAAATTCATGAAGGTTTGTGAAGCATTCAGATGCTACGATAATGAGCGCCATAGAAAAGCCCAGGAGGAGCAGGGTTGGAATAGTGTGCAGTAAATAAGACCTGGGGCCAAACATTGACCACTGAGGATAACAAAATATTGAATAGCTGCTTATTAAATGAGCACCATCCATCCTGTGCACTGAAGGAGGCAGGAGTCCTGTGGGGGAAAAAAATAGCATGTGACGATGTAATTAGAGACTGTATTATAATGCATGTGCCCCAGGTTGCACATGCAACTTTAATTAAGGATTTTTTTTTTTACTTTTGAGGGCTTGACTTTGCACCTTAAAGTTCTTTTAATTCAAGGATCACAGCCTCACTGAGCTGGGCACTGTGCAGTGACACATTAGAGAGGCATTTGTTTGCAATGTGCAACAAACATTTTTTTTTGACTAATAAAAAAGCTATTTATTTAATTGTTTTGTTCTCTTAAGAAAATCTGACTATTTTGTCTACCTGATTAAAGAAAAAAAGCTTTGCTGAGTAGCAAAAAAACCCAATCAAATAAAAACCCCACATATACAAAAACTGTTCTGTGCTTTTGGTACATTCAGCATTTTTTCTGAGTAAAGTTCACAGAACACTCACATGAATAAAGCATTTTTTGTTTTAATTAGATAAAGCTCAGAGAAAGAGATTAAATAAGTCTTGAAGTAAGAGGAGGAAAAAAATAGGTTTTCAATGAAAGGGAGAAATAAGTAAGATTCTCATTGAGACATTTCCTAAGGCAGGATATTCTAACGCAGTGGTTCTCAAACTTGAGCTTCGGCTTCAGCCCTCCCTGGTCTGGGGCAGCGTGGCTCAGGCTTTGGCTTCAGTCTCATATGGGGTCATGTAGTAATTTTTGTTTTCAGAAGGGGGTCGCGCTGCTCTAACATATGATCACTTTCATAGATCCATGAATTTTAAGGCCAAAAGAGACTATTATGATCATGTAGTCTGACTTCCTATACAAACACTAGCCATAGAATTTTACCCAGAAATTCCTGCATCAAGCCCATGCTTGAGAGAGGAGAACAGGTTGAAGACATGCTCTGTTCCAGCTATAGAGATTTTAGACCACAAACCAAACACGGAAGCTCAGGTTTTGAGCTGGCATTGATTGAGTGACCAGCCAGTGTTTGACACCCCTTGTGAAATGAGAGGGTAGTTTTAATAGACTTGAGTCCTTACCACAACCACCACAGCCATCTACACTCCTGTAGGCAGTCTCAGCAGAGCAGTCAAGAAAAGAATAGGCTTGGAGAGCCAACTTCCTTCTCACAGTTGGGCTATGTCTATACTAGCACTTTTGTTGGATTAATTTATGTCGCTCAGGGATGCGAAAAAACCCACCCCCCTGAGTGACATAAGTTACACCAACAGAAGCGCTGGTATGGACAGCGCTATGTTGGCAGCAGAGCCTCTCCTGCTGACATAGGTACCGCTGCTCGCTGGGGGTGATTTAATTATGTGGATGCTGGACAGGCGAGTTCTCACCCATCAGCATTGAGCGGCTACCCGGCAGACCTTACAGCAGCGCAGCTGCATTGGTACAGCCATGCCGCTGTAAGCTCTCTAGTGTGGACATGGCCTAAGAAGTGGTCAGTCCTTCCAGGTAGGGTTGGCAGCGTCCTAGGGGTGTGATTTGGGAAAGTTTGCATTGCTACTGTCCATGCTGTACCTGTTCTGTGACTAAAGAGGACATCTGGATCCAGGACTATTAGTCTGACATTTCTCATGAGGCACTATCACAAAAATAGACTAGGAGCTGTTTGTTTGCAGATTAGATGATTTAAACAACATAGAGGAGAGAGGAGGTGCAGAAGGCTGGGGCGCTAACACCCTCATAGTGGATAAGTCACCAAAGTAGTCCCATGAAAGAGAGCAAAGCAGAAAGGTAGCGAGCACTTTGCATGATAGAGAGTCACTGACCTTAAAGTCTATGAGTCTATAAGTCCAGGGCACTATTAGCAGTTGTAGCCATTTCTTCCTCTTTGTAAATGAGATCATTTCCATGAGACGTACGATGCGATTTTTTTCTGCAGAGGGTAAAATATCTTACAATCATGCCATGCATTCAATAATGAGATGAACAGGGCCAGATGGATAGATGAATTTTCTCCCTAGCATCCAAGAGAGTGGGCTGACGTGCTTACAAGTGGAGATGGGGCTGAGTTGCAGAGTTAGGATCGGGATTCAAATTATTTGCTGATTGAGGGGGTTGGACCCTCCTGTTTACATAGACACTTTAGGATGAAGAAAATCAAAAGTGTACCTGTCTTGAGAAAGAACACCTCTATTCAGGGTGAATATATATTTTTAGTGAAGATGTTTGACATTTTGATAACCAGGGATGAGACCCCACATCCTCAAAGTACAGTAAAATACAGAAGACTATACTTGTCATTGCAACAGCTCCCTCCTACAAGCACCCAACCCCATCGCGTCGGACCAAACCTCCCAGTGTGCAGCCCTACCCATTACCACTACCTGTGAAAAGAGCCCTGTTCCAATTCTGCTGCTGAGCCTTCCTTCCATTCACCTATGATGTGCTCAAACTGATCCTGCTTCTCACCAGCAAAAAAATCCTGTCCTTTCCACCTCACTTCCCCGAGTCCAGAAAATTTATAGCCTGCCCCTCTTGCACATGCCAAACTTTTCTGTTATGTTCACAGCACAGCCAGAGAGAAAACAGACACACGGAGTACATTGCAACCTTCCAGAAAGACTATCACTATGCGTCAGTGCTCTAAGTGCCGAGGGCACCTCCTACTGTCTGAAAATTCCTTCGGGTGCCACCATCTGCCTAAGCAGGTGTCTGCATGATACAAAATCTGGTCAACTATTCTGACAGTGTTTTGAAGGGGGTGGGGCTCCTGGCTCCCACTCCTCTAGTCCCTTTAGTATAGCCCCAGTTTACCTAACCCTGAAAGGGGTCAAAGATAACAGTGCCAGCCACCTAACGGCTCACCTTGGGGCTTGTCAAACCTCTCCTACCCAGCTGGTGTACCAAAATTCTACTGTTCCACTGTGTGCACGGGTTGGTTGGGGGGGCGGGGAAATCAGTGAATGGCCCTCCTGGGGCCAGTTCCCCTGGGAATTTCTTCTGGGATCTGGAAAGCTGCCATCTGCTCTTCTCCAGAGCTGCTCGGCAACTGTCTGAAACTGCCTGCTTTTAAGCCCTTATTCCACCTCTGACAGGAGGACTGACAGGACCAGAGGGGCAGGGCTAGCCTTGACTCCAGCATCAATTTAACCCCTTCATCACCTGTGCAGAGCTTATACACTCTATCACACACCCTCCCCCTCAGGATTGGGGTATAAAGGTGTTAGAGTTGGCGAGGGGAGGAGCTTCCTAATCACAGGGAAAAAAGGCAGCATTTTGGTGAATTTTTCCAGCTTTGTGACAGCTTGGAGACTATATGAGTGTAGTAACAAATACCAACACATTATTTGAGGAATGGTCTCCTACACTGTGTTCAACCATCGGAGTGGTGCATGGTCTGTAATTAGCAAAAAGGGGTTGCTATGTGAGTTGCAAAGGTGGTGAACCCCGGGACAAAACATCAATTGTATGTGACTAATTCTAGGAATTGTCGCACTTGTTTTTTCATCAGAGGGACAGGGCAGCTCATCAAAACAGGGACTTTGTCCATCCAGCATTGCAGCTGGCCACCTACTATTGCATACCTCAGGTACATGGCTTCATGGTTCCCGATCTTGCATTTCACCAAATGGCTGTCAACTCTCTCTCTGTGAGGGACTGAAGTACCACTGCTACCTGTTTCAGGCTGTCCCCCCAGTTCTGGCTATAGATGAGAATCTTGTCCAGATAGGCAGCGGCATATTGTCAATGGCGTTGCAAGATTTTATCCATCAACCTCAGGAAGGTCACAGATGCACCATAGAGCCCGAATGGTATGGTACGGAACTAGTACAAACCAAATGGTATGGAGAAAGCCATCTTTTCCCTGCAGTCAGGTGCAAGAGGGATCTGCCAGTACCCTTTGATAAGGTCACTGGTAGATATATTCTCTGCTGCCCCAACGGCTCCAGTAATGTGGGATAGGCAAAACATTTAGATATTGCATTAACTTTGTGGAAATCTAAGCACCATTTCGTCCAGCTTAGGGACCAGGGCGATGGGGCTCCTCCATTTACTTTAGCACACCTCTACCTCTTCCAGGTCTAACACTGCTTGAAGCTCTGAACTAGGTCCTACATTTTCTGGGGCAGAGGGCAAGGGTTTTCCCTCACTTTTTGTCCTGATGCTGTTTTAATATAAGGAGAGACCAAGTGTAGCTTTCTTAGAGTAGATAAGAAGACCGTGGGGAATAGATTGCTGGATTTGTCCTTTGTTCAGATTGTAAGATTTTCTCCATCTTTACAGTCTCACAGGTTTATCAATCAGGGCCTGAGTCTGGATATGGGGGCAGGCTTCAAGAAAACCCCTCTCTGGCCTTCCAGGCCTTTAAAAGGTTTATATGATAAATCTGGATTTTTCCTTTTCCCTGAGTGCAGGATTTCATAATCAACAGGGCCCACTGTTCTAACCACCTCGAAGGGCCCTTGCCAGTGGGCCAACAGTTTAGATTCTGTAGCAGTAACAGTACCCAATCACATGGGTACTCACATGGGTACTCACATGGGCTTAAACTCTCTCAATCAAGCTCTGCAGTTACTGGGGGTCTCTTGTTTGCATTGAGCCTGCAGATGTTTATTCCTGGCAAATGCTTCCAGTTCTCCATATCCATAACTGGAGGGCGTGTTGGAGCATGTTGGACACCTGAGGACCCTGTTCTTCCCAGGACTCTCAAAACAGTTCTAGAACACTGTGAGATTGTCTTGCATATAAGAGCTCAAAAGGTGAAAAGCCCATGGAGAATTGAGGAACTTCCCAGATGGCGAATAGCAGGGAAGAGAGTAGTTGGTCCCAATGTTTGGGGTCTGTGATCACAAATTTCCAAAACATTTCTTTTAGAGCTTTATTAAAAGTTATATTAGACTCTCTGTTTGCAGATGATAGACTGATGTTCACAGTGTCTTAACTTTCATAGGTTGCATAGTTCCTTCATCAACCCAGACACCAATGTCTCTGACTAACATTTTAACACCCCGGCCCTTCCGCCAGCAGATAGGAGGTGCATGAACTGTTCTGCCAACACAATTTCAGCTACTTGTACCCTTGTCCTGGATTCTGGATTTAGCCAGTGCCAGCAATGGTCCCTTAACCACTGAACTACCACTTGGGGTCATGCTCCTAGGGAGTATTTCTCTTCTCCAAAGTGCAGAGGGTGGGTTTCCTTTGTAATAGCTACATACTCAAAGGACAGCCATTTTGACTTTCAGGTAGCCCTGGGTGGCCATCACATCCAGATCTCCATACACTGCCTGGGCTGGTCCAATGAGGAAAGGGGCCACCAGGGTGGCCTAGTATTCCTGTAGCCACTAGGCTGCCTCAGCCATCCGTTCAAATGTGAATAAGGAAGGATTCGAGGTCATCATTTGGGCCTATTTTTGCCAGCTTCACCGAGGACGAAAGATTTCATCCTCAGACTTGTTGGTGTCCCCACTGCCACCCTGCTTGGCTTGAAAAAGCAACAACATTTGTCGGACCTGCTGTTGTTGGTCTTGCTGTCGTGCCGTTATTTCCCTTAGCAGCTCTTGCTGCTATGGCACCTGCTGCTGCTGCATAGCTAATTGTTGTAGCAGCTGCTGTGTGGCCTGTTGCTGTTGGCTTTCTGTCAGCCATTTCAGCAGGTTGTCCAAGTCCATCTTGCTTAGATAGCCCACACGTGTAAGTAGCTTTCTCTCACACACCTCCAGATCTTCTTACCTCAGGGGCGATCTCATGCCTGCATTCTCCACCATTTGTCACAGTTCTTGGGCTGCTGAGAGGAACCTCCTGCTGTCTGGACACTGAAAAATCCTTAGAGTGCCCCCATCTGCCCTAGCCGGAGCCTCTATGATACAAAATAGCATCAAATAGTCCAACAGTGTTTGAAGAGAGTGGGGCTCTCACTCCCACAGTCCCTTTCATAGAGTTCTTAACCCTCAAAGGGGTAAAGGGTCATAGTATCAGCCACCTAACAGCTCCTCTTAGTGCTGTTGGGGTTCCCCCAAGTTCCATTCCACTTGGTTCTGGAAAAAATTCAGTTCAACTCCAATCTCGTTACTCAGGTGCCTTTATTTGGCATACAGCAAAGCTATGCTGAGTTGATCAGACTCAAACACAAGGGATAGATGCAGGGTACATCACAGATCTAAAGACATACAACAAGTCTTCTTCTTATCTACATTTCTACCAACTCTAGTTCCTAACTATACATTGCATCATACACTTCATGACTGGCTTGGTTACTCTTCAGGAACCAATCTCTGTGCAGCCTACTTGGTCCATGCATAATCTCACTTCTACCTTATCTACCTTTAGGCTTGCTTACTAATATCAGAATGTTCCTGCTTATCTTAACTAGCCACCCTGACTCTAGCATACTGCTTGTTATGACAACTTAACCTTTCACTCACCTTTCCAATCATGCCCACTAAGCAACTAGCCAAGTTACTTATGTCAAAGTTATTTAAATTAAGCCAGGGCTACAAGGGCTTGTGGAACCTATCCTACCTAGCTGGTATACCAGAGAGTCTGTTGTCTCCTTGAGGGAACTGGAGTAGGTATTGAGAAGGGGGAGGGGAGAAATTGGTGAATGGCCTTCCTGAAGGCTTCCAGGAGTTTCTCTTGGGCCACCGTCTGCTCTCTTGCAGACCTGTTCAGCAACTATATGGAACTTCCTGCTTTTAAGCCCTTATTCCACCCCTGACATAACTGACTTGGTGAGCGGGAAGCAGCCAGCCTTGCCAATAGCCGCTATTTAACCCCTTCATCACCATTTCTGGGTTTATACAGCCAATTACCCACTACTTCATTTCTTAGAATCCAGAACAATAACCTAGAAGAATGCAAAAACAGAGAGAGAAAAACCAGGCTGCTCCCTAAGGCAGCAAGGCACAACTTACCCCACCTTACTTTAAACTGGCTCTTTCCAGAATGACTCTGTTCTCATGCTTTGCTACAGCTCCAGCCTGCAAGGAGGACCAGGAAACGTCTCCCTCCCCCTGCTCTTAAAGTTATAGCTTGCAATTTCAACGCAGTTCTTAGTACACTACACTTACCATGACATTATTTCTCCGTCCCTACCCACAGTCTGGTTGTGACACCCACTCCCTCCCCACACATGATTGCAGCTTTGACCTCTTTCCGTCCCAGCTGCTGAGCCCTCCTGCAGAGAAATACTCCCATACAGGTGGGCATTCACTCTATGCTGGCACGCACTTTACCCTACCCTAATAAAATAAATAATAATAATCCTGATCTACCACTGTTGCCATATTGTGGTGTTCACAGTTTGGTTCTCACCCCAGCAGTGACTGCATTGCGCTGTAACTATACAATTGCATGGCTTTTTATAAATATAACAATGTCATTTCATGGACCTTGGCACTATTTTTCTGCTGAGTCAGCCCAAGATCAGCATTCCTAGAATGATTCCGCTTTGCCATGGCCTTGTCAAGAGGGAACCGGATCAGTGTTTATGCATGGAAAGAAGCCCCACTGCTTACATCTCACTTGAAATTATTTTGCAACAATGGACTCCCTGCATTCTTTCTTGCCTGATGTAGAAGGGTCTTTGTCTATCATGCTGCCACAGAATCTGTGATTTCGCCTGTTCAGAACAGCTGTTGATCAAACACCCTCGGCTGAGCAAATTAAGTGCCAAAGAGAGAGAAACAGAAAGAGCTTACAGCAGGTACACGAGTAAGCTTTTCTCAGTCATACGTTACAACGGAAATAGCATCTAGTAAGTGCATGTGCAATTGATTGCTGGGAGTGGCCTTTTAAAGTTCAACCCATGGGCAGAGCTGAGGAGGGGCCGAGGAATAAGAGAGACAGTATGGCAAATTATCTCCATGCCAGTCTGTTGGGAGCCAAGCAGGGGCTCTCCCCCCATTGCTCCTTTAAGGAACCTCCTCTTTGCCATTTTCATTTGCTGTTTGCTCCCTCCCTTAACAGCCTTTTTTAATTTAACTCCTGGCAGCCAGGCAGCTTAATATCAAACAGTTGACCTGAGAAGCGTATGATACTTATTAAAAAATACTCCATATAACACCCTCATTCTCCACAGCATCCCTTCCAGATCCAGAAGCATAGCAAAGCACTCTCTCTCTCAGGAGGAGAGAGAGTTCTGAATTGTACTCTACTACACTAGCTATAAAACTTTGGTTCTAATTTTATAGTTTTTTGGGTTGTTTTTTTTTAGGGATTGTAATTTTGTTTACTAGAAGATGTCAAGTACAACGATAGAATATAGGAATTGCCATACTCGATCAGACCAGTGATTCATTAGTCTAGTACCTTGTCTCTGACAGTGTCTGTCCAATACAAGCTGCTTTAGAGATTGGTGCAAGATACCTTGTGGAACAACATGTCCATGGAGGAGGTTTCTGCCTAAACTCCTCAGTTGTTGGGGACTTCAAGTTTTCATGCAGAAACATCAGCTACAAGCAATGAGCAATGAGAGGTAACATCTCAAATTATAAATATCTCATGCAAAGGAATATCTAATCAATAATCATCCTGAATGGTCCCAGAGTGCTGTACAACTCTGAAAAAACCTATAGCATCACTGAAATGTAGCCAAGTGCAGGCTAGAAGGCAGCAGCAGTAGTCACACAGTATGTCATGCAACACTTTGGAGGCGGGATTTGAGTCAAAAACAGGGGTGGCTAGCCTCTACTGTTATTGTCCTACACTACTCCTCACTGGTGAGACCTCAGTTGGAGTACTGCACCCAGTTCTGGGCACCACACTTTAGGAAAGATATGGACAAATGTGTCCAGAGGAGAGCAACAAAAAGAATCAAAGATTTAGAAAATCTGTCCTATGAGGAAAGGTTGAAAAACCTGGGCATATTTCATCTTGAAAAAAGAAGACTGAAGGGGGATCTGATAAGAGTCTTCAAATATGTTCAGGGCTGTTATAAAGGGGGCAGTGATCACTTGTTCTCCACATCCATTCACGATAGGCCAAGCAGTAATGGGCTTAATCTGCCACAAGGGAGATTTTGGTTTGATATTAGGAAAAACTTTCTAACTATAAAGGTAGTTAAGCCCTGGAACAGGCTTCCAAGGAAGATTTTGGAGATCCAGGCTAACACGGCTACCCCTCTGATACATCACTGGAGATGTTTAAGAACAGGCTGGACAAGCAGCCATCAGGGATGGCCTAGGTTTATTTGGCCCTGCCTCAATGTAGGGGGCTGGACTTGATGACCTCTTGAGGTCTCTTACAGGCATACACTATATTATTCTATTAGTATGCATGTCATTTGTAAAGCCTCATCACAGAGACATGCTGAAGTTCACAAAACTGAATCATGCTACATCAATGAGGCAAAGAGATGAGTCAGTTCTCCAGGATACGAGTGTAATGAATGCTCACACACAGACACTATTGTCAACTGTGGGGACTGAACCTGGGATCTTCAGATCCAAGAGCACAGACCTCTATCACTTAAACTAAAGAAGAGATCCTTTAGGTGTCAGAAAGTTGTAGTTTATCAGCCTCCTGGACCAGATACAAGAGGAAGACATGATCATAAACATGAAGGCCCAGATCCTTCAACCAGCTCCACATAGGTAGGACCTTGATCCATGCCAGGCGCCATAATTTCAGTGCAATTCCATTTGGGAGTAAGTGTCTGTCCAGGCAGATCCAATTACAGGATCCGGGCCTAAGTCAGTGTTACTTATGATCTAAGAAGTGTAGATATTTCAAAACTTACTTATTATACTAAGCTATCATTCCAAATCCTATTATTAAAATAAAGACTACAATGAGTACAGATATCATGTTAAGCTATTTCAATGCGCTCTTACATTTTCAAAGCACTTTACAACCCCATAAATGAGGAAAGACGTCTTCACTGTGAAGCCCTTATCATTCCGTTGGTACCAGCATAGTAAGATTTCAGGCTAGTACTAATCCAGGGGATAGTAAATTTGATCCTATTTGCTGGAGAGGCAGAAACATACACATGATGAGAAATCCAAGTGTGGGCTCCCAGAACACTGAATCTACAGAATTCAGATTCCTTGATGTACCAGGAACAAAATAGATCCATCTTATTTAAAAGAGAGCCATCCCATTTATCATTCAAAATCTGACTGAAAAACTATCATTTATTGGATTAAAGAAATCTATTTTGTCTTTTTTAATTTTTTTCTTTTTTTTTTTTTTACTATGGAGTGCTTAATAGTCAGCATTTTACTCATCAAGGGTGACATTCATCTCTGTGCAGGGAGCCACCTCAGGGCCTAGGCACTGGGATGAATTTCACCCCAAGAGAATAGCAAGTTGAGGGAAACCCATGAGGCTACACCACAATCAACTGAAATATCTTTGGAACAATACAATGTTGTGGTGTTGTTTTACATTTACATTTACCAGCCCAGGTAGGTTGTGACTGTTCAGTGGTTTCCATAAAATGTGTCTGGTGGACTCAGTCAAGATCCTAATGAAAAGTCCACATCCAAATCCCCATCAGCACCGCCAGTCCCCAGTCATTAATTTGTTCCATCAACTCTCATTTCAGCAAAGGATTAAATGGGCCTGGAGATTGACCTTTTCTACCCTCCTAAACTTTGTCCCACCAGGTTTGAGCTACATTGGCAGGGCAGTGTGAGAAAGCCGTGCTTGTTCTGAAGAGATAGGACTTCAGTCTCCAAGGCTGTGAATCCAGCAGCCTTCATAAGCACTAAAAAGAAAAAAAATCTATCAATCAAAAAAAGGAGGGGGAGGAAAGATATGAGGTCTCTAAGGGCATAATAGACAGTTAAGATTTAATATATTCTTTTAAAGATGGGCATGAGTAGGAGCAAGGTAGGATGGATTAATGACTAATTTGGCCACATGCTAGAATAAGCACAAAATAACCAGATACCTCCAAAATCAATTATAAAAGGACAGGCAGCTGGAATGAACCTACTGAGATAAAAAATCAACCATAAATTTCAATGTTAAATTGAAAAAGTCTAAGCCAACAGATATTAAACTCATAATTGAAATCCACAAAAGCAAATTAGGAAATTCAGTGGCAAAGCTCCCTCAGAAAACCTTAACTCTTCATGTGAGCACACAGCATGCATTGCAATAGGGCCTTTCATTACATGATCACATAACACTGGGCAATGTGACAGTGAAGGAAAATATTTATTTTACAAATATGGGTTAACTACTGTAACTGGAGGCTCAGAAATATTTCAAACACTAATTGCAGTAAATTATCAGATTACACAGGAAAGTGGACATATGTGACTTTCTCAGAGCACTGGGAAGTGAGCCATATCACTAAAATACTTTTTTTCAAACACATATATCAAAGAAAGAGACTGAATGCATTTATCACACAAGCATTAACTCCTCATAGATCTCATAAATAATAGCACTGGGCTGATTTGGAGAGATACTGCATATCCACACCCTCTTTAGCATCAACAGGAGTTGCAGGTGACCAGCAGCAATCAGGCCTGATTCTGGTGGGTTAAGGGCCAGATTCTAAAGGTATTCAACTGCCTAAAAATGATTTCAATGGGAGTTGGCTCCTACATCTTTTTGGAAATCTCAATAGATGCCTATCTGCATCTCTACGCCCGCGGTGCTGGAACAATTTTTATAGTGGGGGTGCTGAGCTGAGGCAGCTCTATGATTTTTACCACCCCAAGCACGGCAGTCAGGCAGCTTTTGGCGGCACGCGTGTGGGCAGTCTGCTGGTCATGCAGAATCGGCGGCATGCCTGTGGTAGGTCTGCTGGTGCCGCATCTTCAGTGTCCCCACTGTCAGACCGGCGGACCTCCTGCAGGCATGCCACCGAATGCAGCCTGTCACCCTCATAGCGACCGATAGGCTGCCCCCTGCAGCATGCCCCAGGCACATGCTTGCTGCACCGGTGCCTGGAGCCGCCCTTGGTGTTGAGAGCCATTAAATCAAACTGTATGTCCTGTATATAATGGAAACCGCTTCAAGCCCAGGGGAAAGCTGGGCCTTCTTGGCATTAACAGTTCATGTACCGCTTGTTATCCTTTTTTGCATTTGAGATGGTTCTTAAGCTTCTCCTACATGTGGTGAAGCTGTTGGATTCAATCAGCAACTGCTGGGTTTGAGGAGGCCACCAGTAAGGCCAAATGGAATCAAGGGTGGACCCCATAATTTGTGAAAAAAGGGACTCTGTCCCATGGAGGTGTGGTCAGAATTGTTGTACGAGAACTCAGTGTGAGGCAGGAGGGAGGACCATTTATCTTGGTGATAGCTGACAAAACACCTTAACTATTGCTCTAGTATTTGGTTCTCCCTCTTCATCTGCCCATGTGTGTGGAGGTGGTACATGGAAAAGGTAAAAGCAAGAATATGCAGTAACTGAAGCATTTTGTGCCCAAAGTACGAGACAAACTGTGGGCCTCAGCCTGAGATGATATGATCTGGAAGCCCTCTGGAAATAGAAAACATGCACCACCAGGATCTAGGCCATTGTTTCAAGAGAGGGCAGGCCAGCACAGGAGAGGCAGTGCACCATTTTGGTCAGTTTGTCTACAATGGCCAAGACCATCATGTAGTCATCAGAGTCAAGGAGTTCCACTATGAAGTCCGGAGGATTGAGGCCCAGGATCTATCTGAGATCTCCAGGGGTATTAAAGAGCTGTGGGGTTTAGTGTGGGGCATCCTGGTGTTCACACCCATTACAGGTATCAGTGTCATCCTGGACTTTGGCTCGCATATGGGGTTGCAAGAATAATAGGACTGGAAGAGACCTCAAGAGGTCATCTAGTCCAGTCCCCTTCACTCAAGGCAGGACTAAGTATTATCTAGACCATCCCTGACAGGTGTTTGTCCAACTTGCTCTTAAAATCGCCAGTGATGGAGATTCCACCTCCTCCCTAGGCAATTTATTCCAGTGCTTAATCACTCTGACAGTTAGGAAGTTTTTCCTAATGTCCAACCTAAACCGCCCCTGCTGCAAGAAGAAATGGGAAGCCATGCAGCAGGCATACCAACAGTGTATCATGGCAGAGGTGAATCACCTCCTTCTAGGGGCACCCTTGCAGAACATATATGTGACTGTCAACATATGTGACCCAGTCCTGTGTGAAGCACTGCATTTTGGTTCTGGCTCTTGTTTGCTCAGGCTGTTCCATCAGTTCCTGCGTAATGGGTTGTCCTGCAAGGTGGATCAGATTAGACCCATCAGGTCTTGTTGTACATTGGTGCTAAGGAAATTGCAAGGTTTTAGGAAATAGGATCATTCTTGGTCAGGCTCCTCACTCTCTAGGTAGTATTCCCCCTTTCAGGATAAAGTGTTGACATTCCCATTCCTGGGCAATAGATGATGATGAAGTCAAACTGAGAGAAAAATAATGCCCACCTGAGACGTCTTGGATTCAACACTTGAGCCTCCTGCAGATATTCTAGGTTCTTCTGGTCCAAACAGGCTTGCATCAGGTGTCAGGCTCCCTTGAGATGATGGTACCATTGTTTGAAAGCTTATTTAGTCAAGAGCAGTTGTTTATCTAGTATTTCATAATCTCATTCTGCAGGGGTGAGTTTTCAGGAGTCATATGAGAACGGGAGAAGCAATTTCTGTGGCCCATGCCTCAGAGAGTATTGCCTCAATGGCTACAGGGGATGCACTGACTTCCACTATGAATGTCTGGGCTGGGTCTGAGTGTGCCAGAATGGCAGCAGTGGTGAAAGTGGCCTTGGGCTGTTCAAAGGCATGGAGAATTTCAAGTGTCCAAACAAATCTGACAGCCTTGCAGTGGGGGTTTGTCATGGGGCCCATTTGCCCTGAAAGCCCAGAATGAATTGTCAGTAAAAGTCTGCAAAGCCCAGGAAGTGTTGCAACTCCCAGGAGAACCTGGGCACAGCCCAACCGTGGATGGCCTCTAGCTTCTGGAGGTGTCTATCTTAATGCCCACTGGGGAGAGTATATAACCCGAAATTCTGTGGAGCATTGGTCAAAAGATACATTTCAGTAGTTTCAAATACAGGCTGTGCTCCCATAGTCTTTCCAGGACAGAATGGATGTGGTAACAATGCTGCTCGGTGTTCTCTGACAACACAAGTATGTCATCAAGATAGATAACTATATACTGGTCCAGGATGTCTTTAAAATATATCCTTCACAAAGTGTTGAAATGTCACAGGAGTTTTGGTCAGGCCAAATGGCATTACTAAGTATTTAAAGTACCCATAGTGGGTCTGGAAGGCAGTCTTCCATTTGTGTCCTGACCTAATCCGCACTAGGATGTAAGCCTCCCAGAGGTCCAGTTTTGTGAAAATTCTGAAAGATGGCACACAATCTAGCAACCTCAAGATTAGGGGCAGGAATACTTGTTTCACACTGTCACTTGGTTTAGAGCCCAGTAGTCTACACATAGGAACAGTAATACATCCTTCTTGATGAAAAGAATTGGAACTCCTGCTGGGGAGATGGAAAATCAGATGAAGCCCTTGGATATACACCTGAAGGCAGCCAGTTTGGGCTCTGACATTCCATAGATCCATCATAAGGGCCTTCGTTCTGGGTTGAAGGCCTATGGGGCTGTCATGGTCTCAGTTCAGAGGTGGCATGTCCACATTTTTCTATTCAAAAACTTCTGTACAATCCTGGTACTTTATCAAGAAGATGTGGATTTAGTTTTAGGAGCAGTTCATTCTGGCTAGCTGCTGCCATCTAGGATTCCCTATCTTTTGAAGGAGCCCAGTAGGGCCAGCCTTACATAGGGGCAAACTGGGAGAAATCCCAGGGTGCCGTTACAAATGGAGCACATCCGGAGCAAGGATGCCCCTCCTCCTGCTGCTCCGCTGGCGTCTGCAGCCCCACGGCTCTGCCCCCTGCCTTGTAACCACCCCTAGCCAACTGCTCCTGGGAGCTTCCTGTTAGTTGTACAGGCAGGGGTGGGGAGATGCTGATGTCAGGGTGTCCCCAGCTCCCTCCACCCAGAGCTGGGTTGAGGAGTGAGGACAGGGCTCACCAAGACAGGGACAGAGTTCTTGGTGGCTGCTGGAGCTATCCTTCAGGCTGGTGAGTGCCATTCTTTTAAAGGGCAGCATACTGTCTCTCACACACTCCCCCAGCTCACATAGTCCTCCAGTCCATACACGCTGTCTCTTTCACACTCACTCCCCAACACATACTTATATTGTTGTTGTTGTTGTTACTTGTTTTTACTTCCTGCAAAGAATATATGTTCTCTCTCATTTTATTCTTTCAAAGTGCTGTTATTTTAGTTTTTTGACTGGTCTGTGCATTTCATAATTTTATTTCTCTCTCATGCTTACATTTAATTCTTTGAGTAGTGAGTTCTAAAATGCCTAACCTGTCCTGGCTGGAGTAATTATCATTATTACTTTTATTATCATATTGTGCTTTGTCATTCACTATTTAAACTGGTATAATCAAATAATAGTATCCTTCTAGAATGTAACTTTAGCTTGTACTAACCTTAGCAGTGCCCGTTTAAAAAACATTAGCTAAACACATAACTTTAGACACTGGGCAGATGAAGGTTGCTTATTTTCAAATTGTCTGTTTAGTTATATTGTAAAATAACTTAAAATTTGCATGATGTGACAAAGTTCCTCCTCTACCCTGGTGGGTCCTGCACTTATTGGCAGATTTGCTCATCTCAGTGATCTTCCCCACAGTCTTGGTCAGCTTCTCCTGTGTCTGATCAGGAGTGGGGAGGTTTGGGGGGAACCCAGGCCCATGCTCTACCCTGGGTTCCAGCCCAGGGCCCTGTGGATTGCAGCTGTTTATAGTGCCTCCTGCAACAGCTGCATGACAGCTACAACTCCCTGGGCTACTTCCCCATGGCCTCATCCAAACACCTTCTTTATCCTCACCACAGGACTTTCCTCCTGGTGTCTGATAACGCTTGTACTCCTCAATCCTCCATCAGCACACCCTCTCAGTCTCACTCTCAGCTCCTTGCATCTTTTGCTCCCAGCTCCTCACACGCACTTCCTCTCCTCTGGCTCCCCCTCACCTGATTGGAGTGAGCTCCTTTTTAAACCCAGGTGCCTTGATTAGCCTGCCTTGATTGGCTGCAGGTGTTCTAATCAGCCTGTCTGCCTTAATTGGTTCTAGCAGGTTCCTGATTACTCTAGTGCAGCCCCTGCTCAGGTCACTCAGGGAACAGAAAACTACTCATCCAGTGACCAGTATATTTGCCCTCTTCCAGACTCCTGTACCCTACTGGGTCTGTCACAATGAAAATAAATGCAGTTCCAACTATGATACCAATGGCAATGATGGAGTTAAATGACAGTGAGTCACATACACAATTGTGATCAGTAAACATAAATGCCAAAATAATTAGAAAAATAAATTCCCTTTCTGAATAAAAGGGAAAAAGAACCTTAATTGCATATGTTAAAATTATGTTTTAAGTGAAAAACAATTGACTAAAATAGAGTTTATTCTTTCTTTATACAAAAGTTAGATTCAGTGCTCCTGTCGGGTAATTCCTAAGTTATTATCTGCAAAAACCTTAGAGTTTTCAGGTGCCTAAGTAGTCCCTGGAATCATGGGTGAAGTTTCCTCTCACCCCCCAAAATCGAAAATGGTGCCCTGGGTGAGCCAGGAGGTCCATGGGCTCTGGCAAGATGCAGCCACCATGTGACAGTTTGAAGCCTGCCTTGAGCCACATGCTGAGCATCAAGCACCACAAGCCACAGCAGCAGCACTGAAAGGTGGCAATACACCATATGCCAGGCCACCCTTACTTCCGTGCTGCTGATGGTGGTGGCGTTGCCTTCAGAGCTGGGTGCCTGGCCTACAGCCACCAGTATCAGGCCACACTGCCAGTGCTTAACTTGTGCCAGGGTTGAGCTCTAGCCTCTGGCATCTCTTTCCACACAAATTAAACACTGGGGGAGGCAGCGGGGCCCAGAGGTGATGGGGGGGCAGGAATGATGGGGGGGCACCCAATTACAAGTTTGCCCAGGGTGCCATTTTCCCTAAGACCAGCCCTGGACCCCATGTCCAGCAGATTGTGGCTAGGAGAATGCAGGGAGACCCTTTAGTAATGTTGAGATGGGAAGCTGATCCTCTTCTCTCACTAGGGGATGCAAGGATTGTGCTGGTCCAGCCAGGTGATGCCAAGAACCAGGGAGAAGCATAGAGAATAAATCACATTGAATTGCAGTATGTCCTGATGTCACTGGAGTACAGCCTCTAGGGATACAGTTTCCTGGGTCATTCCTGTCTGCAGGGCCAGTAATGCATCTATCCTCTCTACAAGAACTGTAGGACTTTGTAGGACTTTGTAGGACTTGAATAGCTTTGGTGTCTATGAAATTATTGGTGGTCCCAGAATTGATCAGGGCTTACTGAGGGGGAATCAACTATGTCCTGTCCACAGTAAGTAACTGCATCTGTAGTGTACTTGGAGGTGTAGGGAGGACCCAGGTTTTCATCAAGGACTGGAAGATAGTTCCAGAGTATAATGCCTGACAGTGCCCAGGCCTCCCCATAAGGCCTGGGCTTGCTTGTTTCCTGATTCTTTACTGGTCAAGGTCCATGATGGGCAAGAGGCAGAGCAAGTCCTGGCACTCTGAAATAAAAGTATAAGTTATTGTGCAATCACCATTCCTTCTCTTCCAGTGTCAAGCATCAGCAGACCAGATCACCCTGCACTGGTTCGTGATTGGGTCTGGGTTTTTTGGCATGGTGTGTGAGTGAAGTGGTGGCATGGTTCCCTTCTTTCGTTCACGCAGCCAACTGCTGACATGGAGACAGACATCAATAAAGGCATCCAAGCTGTTTGGGATCTCCAGACACGCTAGTTCAGTCTTTATCTTCTCACTAAGTATGCATTGAAATCAGTGAAATTGGGCTGCCTCGTTCCATTTGATGTCAGCCACAAGTCGCTGGAACTGGGCAGCGTATGAAGGAGCTACCACTGAACAAACACAATAAGGGTTATCAATAACTGCAGAAAATGCTTTCAGGGAGGTGTTCCAATTGGTTAACATTGCACTGTCCTGCTTCCCTATGGGGGAGGCCCAATCCAGTGCTTCTCCAGCTAGTAAGCTGGCATCAGTCCCACCCTGGGACTGGCTGGTGGGTTATATTTGACCGCAGAGTGGGAAAAGGTGATGGGTATCAATTCAGAAAACCCCTGAACTTCAGGCAGTTCCCATCAAAACATTCAGGTGATGATACCATGGGATCCTGTTTGGAAGGCAGTGGCCCAACCTGAACCTGGCGCACAGCCCTTTCTTCCTGGGAGCATGCCAGCTGCTTGTGGAGTGTCTGATTTTCTGTTAGGAGCTGTGTCACTGGGGCCCACAGCACATGGTTCTTGGTTCAGAGCTGGGCAATCTGCTCTTGCTCATCCGGTACCCCCTGGTGTCCCTTGGGTAGAGATAGACCGGCCCCTTACATAACCCTGCTAAGAGACTTCTGCGGAGGGGGTCGAAAGGGGTCTTGACAAACCTTAAGAGATCAAGGCATAGGCAATCTGACCTAGGGGTCACTGCTGGGCTGGTGTTACAGTATCAAAGACAGCCATAAGGTGGTAGTCACAGAGCAAGGATCAGAGTAACTGCTAGGGCTGGGATCAGTAGGCAAGAGTCAAGGTCGCAGTCAAGCCAAGGTTGGAGACTGAAGAGCAGGAGTAGTTACTGGGCTAAAGTCAGAAGGTAAGAGGCAAGAGTCAGGGTCAGAGTCAGACCAAGGCTGGAGACTTAAAAGTGAGGCAAGGTCCGGAGCTGCAGCAAGCCAGAAGTCTGTGTGGTTGACCAGACAACTTTCTGGGGCACCCACAAGGGTTAAATAGTAAGTGTGAGCCAATCAGAGGGCTGCAGATGCTGTCATGCTGGCCCTTTTGGGTGGTACTTCCTGTGACACCTAATCTCCCTAGGGCAGTGGTCCCCAAAATGCCAGACAAAGGACCGTGGCAGCGGTTGAGCATCCACCGAAATGCTGCTGAATTTCAGCGGCGATGCCTCTCGACGATGCCGCTTGTCAGCGGCAAGCAGCGTCATCAAGAGGCGTCACCGCCAAAATGCCACCAAATTTCGGCGGCTTTTCAGCAGATGCTCGACCGCTGGCCAGGATGCGGGTGCATTTAGATTCCCCCGTGGGCACCATGGTGCCTGCAGGCACTGCATTGGGGACCCCTGCCCAAGGGCTCTTTGGAAGGGGCTCTGCATGGCCTCCCAGTGGCAATGAGCCAATGTCAGCTGCTCCCAGACGTGGGTTTTAGTCCCGGCAATCCTTTAAATTTCTCTCTCTCTCTTTTTTTTTTAGCCAGGTTGCTCCTTCTAGTAAACCTTTGTTCCATCCCAGTCTGGAAGCATAAGGACCGAGGCAAGGAGAAAGATTTCCAGAATAGATAAGTGTGACAATGTTACATATCATAAGGCTAGGAGCATGCTTACTAGTTTAAAAGGGAATTAAAGACATGGTATTTACCTGTGCCACAGGAAGACTCCATTTCAGTCAAGTATCCTGCTTCAAGGAAGTGTCTGTACACAAACAAAAGTATAACCCAAAGCAGGGCTTTGCAGGACAGTGCCAACTCCACCACATCAGGTGTATGGTCCAGGGGTTCTGGAACAATTTTCATGGTGAGAGTGCTGATGACAGAAATCATGGAAAACCATGGACATCATGTATTAGGTGTTTGTTGTGACTACTTCATGCCAGGGGGTGCAGCCACATCCCCAACAGCCTTCATTCCAGCACCACTGTGTATAGTTTATTTTTTCTCTAACTGAAGCAAAGTCCGATGGAAAGGGGGTGTGGTTAAGGGCTATAAAAGGTTGAACCAGAACTAAGATACTCAGTCCAGCTATGGCTAAGTAATGGAAAGATCTTTCTAGAGCCAAGCTCTGTTTGGTTTTCTCTCAAGTCTGTTGCATCTGCAAGTGTATACAAGGCCTAACTGCCTTCAGCACTCTTTAGTTTGCCCTTGTTAGCTGTCCCAGTTCAGTTAAACTGATTGACAGCCATGCTCAGTAACTGTTTAATTCTGTAAGGTAGATAAAGCCACAGAGCTGAACTGAGAACAAGGAATTTCATCATATTTTGAAGACCTTAAGAGCTGAGTATTCTCTGAGTCCTTAGGTCCGATTCTCCATCATTGCCACTTTGTGTAGCAGCATGTACTGATGCAAAATGGGTGTGTTATGTTACAAGATCAGAATGCTAGCCTTTGACACCCACTGTGCACAAGTGCAAGTGAGTCTACAAGGTGTAAGGCTGTGAAGAATTAGATCCCTTGTCTCCTGAAAGAACATCAGCAAACTAGAAGGAACGCTTGGCTTGCATCAAAGAATAGTTCCTCTTTTGATTCTAAAATATCATGATCCTTACATTAAAACATAATTGCTATGCCATCTGTAGAAGTGAAAAGCTCTAGCTAAGGTTGTATCATTAAATATTCAAAATCACCTTCCATAGGAAATCATACCACATCATTAAATTGCCCTGGCACAAGTTAATGTATTTATTATAGTGATAAAAAAGTTCCATTTCAATGTATTTTTGAGGCTGGGCAGCTCTAAACAGGACTTTGAGGAGGAAAAAGGCAGCAGTTAGCATTTAGAAGATAGCACTTTTTGAAAGTTCTTTACACACATTGTACAACACTGTGGTATAGGTAGGTAAATATTGTGATTCCCATTTTACAGATGGGAAAATCAAGGCACTTGTGTTAAGTAACTTGTCCAAAGTCACAGAAGATGTCAAAGTTACATGTCTCTCCTGGCCCCCCATGCCCAGTCCACAGAGAGCCCTGAGACTGTTACAGCCTTCAGATACAGATCCTGATTCTTTAACTCAAGCTGTAGACACTAATTATGTTGATAGCTCTAAAGTTTCCCAGATCAAGCCCCAGTGTGTTGCACAAGGTAGCAGACAGCACATAAGTAAGGGCTCATCCAGGTTTCAAACTCATATGAACCTCAGTTGCTCAGGAAGTTCCTGTCCAGAAGAAGTATGGAAGGAGTGTTAAGATGGCAGCCATCACACCTAACAGGCCATCAGGTTTGGGCTATTTCTGACCAAGATGGGGAGCAGCACTGTCCAGAGAACCTCCAGCCAGCAGCTGCTCTCTTTGAGTGAGGAGGATCCAGCTCAGGTGCTGTTGTGGTCTGTAACTGTGCCTGTATGTCACAGGGAGAGGGACTGTCTTTCAGGTAGGCAGGATTTTAATAACATTTGAATGGTTTTAACCCAGGGGATTAAGTAGAGCTGGGCACAATCTCATTCTTGATGGCTCTGAAGCACTCCAAGGTGAAGCAATGAGAGGCCAGTGATGGCTACCGCTCCAGTAAGCAGGGAGAAGGAGAAAGTCTGTTATCTCAAGGCCATATGGTTTGAGCCACGGGGCTTGTCCATATACACTTGTATTAAATCTTTCTGGCAGATTTATGAAGAAAGTGTGATTTTAAAAAAGTGCTTGTGTTTTAAAAAAACTCATCAGAATAATGTTTCGTAACAGGCAGACAATAAATTAATGAAAGTAAATTATTGTCTTCAAATTGTGCCAGAGGGGAAAAAAAATTGCTGGGAGAATGGGGGAAAACACAAAAAAGCATCTTCACTTTCTGTAATCTCATGGCATTGTGCTATTTTCGCCTCTTGAAATTTAATTTCCATGAGACATTTCTGCAGAGTGCACATTTCCTGAATATGAATTTCTTAGTAGACTTGCTAATATGAACGCCATAATTCCCCAGTAAAGAGACAGTGCCCTGGTGGCCTTTGACTGAGATAGATTATATTTCAGAGGGACCTCCAGCTCATTCCAAGGTTTTGTGAATAACCACTGCACGAGATGGAGGCACATTGACAGAGGCAGTCGTAGAGCCCATAAAAGTGCGTATATAATTTTCAGTGATATAGGTTTCATTCATGCCCAGAAATATAAACACATCTTCACTTTGATTTCGGTGTCCTCTGCAGACTAATGCAGGGACAGAATTCCAGTGTAAGGTTATTCACAGCAGCTGTTCATAGCCAGTTCCAGCTTGGTTACATTTACAGAGCTAATGGGGTTACTTGCACAATGTTACTGAAGAATGCATTTGCTTTGGGTTATGCATCCTAAATAATTTCACAGTCCTTGTCACATTTGCATTCCCATCTCCATCTCACTCTGCCTCCCGCCCCTCCTGATTGCTATTAAAACAACAGTTGCGCTGCTTCGCACCAGCCTCAGTTTTACAGAAGTATAAATAACTGTCCTTGGTTGTATATTTCAGATCGACAGACTGGGCCAAATGCATCCCTGGCTGAATCGGCCACCTGGCTAGAATGTAAACATTTCAGTTTAAGTTACACCCAGACATGGACTCAGCAGGAAATTCTGCCATATGTAAAGGAGGCTCAAAATCCTCACAGCACCAGTTTGCAGTACCCAGTGCTGTTTGGCGGCTATAGCAGGGTATGGACAAGAGAAGTGATTGTGGCTCCCACTCCCTCACGTGCAGCTGTGGGCCAGTGAATCAGCACAGCTCATACGCAGCAGCCATGGCCCCAAATCATCCCTAACAACCTCCTGCTTTCACAAACAAAATAAACCTAAACTGTTACTAAAGTTACCTTTTCCAACAGAATAAAGAAAACTGTAGTGCCATCTAGTGATGTGAAAAGGCGCACATTAGAACCACGCTCCTGGTGTTTGCAAAGTTAACTCATGTTTATGTAGGGCCCTATTATGCCTTCTGCTTCCATAGACAGAAGGGACAAGAACCTAGCAAATCCAGGTGGGCGGCACACACGGTGGGCAGAACTAGCCTCTGTGGGGGTTGGTGACTATACTTGGGAGGGGAAGAAATGTCTGCTCAATCTGGCATCATCCCTCACCCTTCAGAACTCTCAAGGCTTTTGTGTGTAAATGAGTACTGTCCCTGTCAGCCATAGCTTCTTCACTTGCCCCCCTCCCTGCAGAGGGAACAGCCCTTCCTGGAAAGCATGTTCCAGCAGGGGATGTGGCTGGTGGAGATTTCCTAGCAGCACAGCTCCCTGCTGGCGGGAGTTACACTTTCTGAGAGTTGGAGGAGGCAGGAGGCTAGCACATAGACACAGGGTTTCCACAAGGATGTTCCTGACCTCTGCTGCAGATACATTAGTCATAAGGAGATGGGCCCCTTTGCCGTTACCACAGCTGTGAACACTGTAGGAGCTTCCTGTCCCCTGTTATTACGATCTATTATTTGTACTGTGGTAGTCACTAGCAGCCCTCCTAGTCACGGACCAGGACCACACTGTGCTAGACTCTGCATGCACACAGAACAGGCAGCCCCTGTCCTAAAGAGCTTACCGTCTACTCCTGTGGGTAACCATATAAGGGACAATAGGACTCCTAATGCTCTCATCATGGTTCCTAAGCATTAGACTTTGCAGACCCAGGGATCACTCTGACTTTTCTGGGGTAGAACACTTCAGCCTTCCTACACGTAACAGATTTTAGGAGGGGAAGTGGAGAATTTACCCATAATGTTTTTGGCACAGAACTGCCGCACAACAGGGCAGTTGCTTGTCATGAAGGGAGTTACATGTTCAGATTTGTGTCAACGAATGTGTCACATTAGAACAAACATCCTGCCACGCTGTGCCAGTTGCGTCCCACCCCACTTAATATCAAACACTTTCAGAATGAGTAATCAGAACGCATGAATTGTCAGCTCTTTTTGCCATTAGAGAGAAAAGGTGAGTGAGGCCATACCAAGTTCTGTGGGGGAGAGACAGGAGCTTTTGAGCTATTCAGAGCTCTTCTTCAGGTCAGGGAAAGAAACTCCCAGCCCCACAGCAAAATGCAAAGTGGAACAGATTATTTAGCATAAGTAGTTAGTGCATATTGTAAGGGACCATTCAAGGCAGAGTGGCTGCACGGCCGGCTCTAGGCACCAGCAAACCAAGCACGTGCTTGGGGCGGCACATTTCCAGGGGCAGCATTCCGACCATCCTTTTTTTTTTTTCCTTTTGGCAGCAACCCTGGCAGCAGCAGCGCATCATGGGTGGGGGCACCCTGAGGTCGCTGCAGTTTGCGCCATGGGGGAGCAGCGCCCACACCTTGTGGCTGGGCTGGGCAGGCTCCAAGAGGGGGACTCTCAGGCTGGGGGCCACCCCGCGGGGCACAGACCCACCTACAGGAGCCGCAGGGTGGCTGCCCCTCAGCGCCACAGCTGGGGCTGGGTGAAGCGGCCCGAGCCGTCCAGGGACTGTGGCAGGGCAGCCAGAAGCAGCAGCAGCGGGGCCATATAGGGCGGGGCGCTGCTGTGCAGGGCCCACTGTCCCACTCTCCGGGGCTCCACTCCCTCTGGGGCTACCCTGCCCTGGCTCCTCAACCCCCTGTCGGGGCGGTCCCCTGGCTCTGCCCTCCCAGGTCCTGGCCGGTCCTGGAGGCGGGAGCCCTGGCTGGAGGGACCCTGAGCTGAGGCGTGGCCCAGGAGACCCGCTGCTTACCCCGACCCTGCCAGTGCCAGACTGGCTGGAGGTGAAGGACGAGCTCAGGGCTGGGGCAGCAGGGGGTGCAAGTGGGATGGGGTGGGGGAGAGAGCCCAGCATTGGGGTGGTAGGGAGTGCGGGTGGGGTGGGCTGGGGCAGCAGCCCAGGGCTTGGGCAGCAGGGGGTGCAGGTGGGGGAGGGCACTGGCGGGGGTGTGGGGGTGAGAGACCAGGGCTGGAATAGGGGGCAGCCAGAATGTTTTTTGCTTGGGGCGGAAAAAACCTAGAGCCAGCCCTGGCGGCCTGTAAACACCTCTGCAGTCAGAAGGAAAAAAGAGGGGGTTAGTGGGTTACAGATTATTTTAATAAGCCCGTCTCTGTTCAGTCCATGATGTTTGATGTCTAGCAGAATGATGAATTTAAGCTCTCAACTACTGAAGGTGTCATGCAGGTTTTCTTTGAGGATGAGGACTGAGAGGTCCGACATAGAGTGATTGCTTTGTGACAAGTGTTCCCCTACAGGTGATAGGGTGTTTTTGTCTTCTATTGTTTTCCTGTGAGAGTTCATTTGAGAGCATAGTGATTGTCTGGTTTCACCCACATAGTTGGTTTTGGGACATTTAGTGCACTGGATGAGGAACACATGTTGTGATAAGCACGTGTAGCACCCACGGATCTTGAAAGGCATGTGGTGGGGGGTGTTGATCACTGTAGCAGTGGAGACATGTCTGCAGGTTTTGCATCTGTTGTTCTGGCAGGGTCTGGTGCCGCTGTGAGTTGGTGTGTTACTACATGAACATGCCATTTCCTCTGTGTGCGTAAATACTTTGTGTGCAGGGGTTCAAAGACTCACCCTGGAAAGTGTTGGCAAATCTTCAACTCCTATTGTCTTCAGTGAGAACTGATGGGGTTCAGCACCTTGCAGGACTAGGTCCTTAGGGAGGGCAAAGGAAGCCAAACTGACAGCTAGAGCCATGTGAAGTATTCAAGGCAACATTTTTTACATCTCAAAATCTAATGTTTTCAGATTTAATTTCAGTTTTTTTCCAATTTGAGATAAAGGTTGCAAAATGTCAGGTTTTTGTTGGAAAACAGAATCATCTGAATTTCAGTGGACTTGTTTTAACTTTAAGCAGGCTTATTTTTGAAGCAAAAACTTGACATTTTTTAAAATGGAAATTTTGTTGGGATAAAGATGTGTTCACATCGCACCATGCAAAAAAGCAAGTTTTGGTGCAAGAAACCCCCAAACCAACCAAACAAACCTGATGTTAAATTTTGTAAGTATCAAATCATCTGAAAGGAAATAACAACTCTCAAAAGTTCTAATTTTGTGCAGTCTTATTGACAGTACTGGACACCATACGTCTTTTCAGGGGTGAGAGGGCAGGTCAATATCCATATCCCTCCAATCCTGCTCCTGCTAAAACAGCCAGTTAGAGCCAGCTGTGGAGGTTGGATTTGAGATAGAGAGATCTGTCCATTGGAGAGGGCGTAGAGCCCACCAACCTTATTTCACATAGGCCACTCACAAGCTTTCCGCTGAGTAAGACATTCACTACCTGCCCGGACTGGAGTTGAACTGGCAGCATAAAGGCTCTGTAGTCAGTCTCCTGAGCCACCCAGATTGCCCACTAAAGCATTCTGTATTTTCATTTTCCCCTTCACTCTCCTTTACTGTGGCTCTTTAATATTCTGATTGCACCTTCATTAGCATGTGAACTGGCCATGTTCCTTCTTGTAAATCTTTCTGCAGAAACAAAAGAAATACACCCACTGCAGGTAAATACAGAAGTGCAGGTGCTCCTTGCAAATTAGGTAACAAGGAAACTACAGACATTAAGATCAAGTTTTGAATGTCACAGCTGAATTTTTACTAGCTAAGCATCTCTCAAGCCCAGGGGCGGCTCTAGGGATTTTGCCGCCCCAAGCATGGCAGGCAGGCTGCCTCCAGCGGTTTGCCTGTGGAGGGTCCGCTGGTCCTGCGGCTTCGGTGGACCTCCCGCAGTGCCTGCAGGAGGTCCACCAAAGCCGCGGGACAAGCGGACCCTCCGCAGGCAAGCTGCCGGAGGCAGCCTGCCTGCCGTCCTCGCGGAGCCGGCAGAGCGCCCCTCGCGGCTTGCCGCCCCAAGCACACGGTTGGCGTGCTGGTGCCTGGAGCTGCCCTGCTCAAGCCACCAGTACCACTACAGCAGGTAGTTCAAATCTGTCTTATTTCCAGTACAAAGGTCCAGATAACCAAGAGTTCTGTCAGTATTGCAGCTATGCTGCTAAGTCCTGTCAGAGCTGAGCTCCTAGTATCTCTCTTGGCAGGAGGTGAAATTAAATTAAAGTTGGTACCCAATTTTGTTTTAGCAGCTGAATTCCAACATAGGCAAACGGACACTAGAGTAAACAGAATAATTTTGGGGGGAGGGGGGAGGATCTAAAAATTATTGCTCTGAATCACTCAATACCTAAAATGAGTTAGTGATCCATGGCCACTAAACAGTCACCACAGTCATCAGCTAAATTATATGTATCCAACATGGGGAATAGCACTTTTTCTTTGTACTTTTTTTTTTTTTAAAGATGTGACAGAAGATCTATAAAACCACAATTTAGGGATCCATAAAACCACATTACTTAGCAATGTATACCATGCTTTAATAAAATAAGACATATGTATACCATGCATCGTAATATAAGACATGCCAGTCAGTACGTGTGATTATATATATGTAAACAAAACCAGCCTGAATCATGTAACAAACTTGAAATGTCATATTAGAGTTTGTTATAGCAAAATAAGCTAAGGAATTTTTTCATATATTTTCTGTTATAGAACTTGACTCCCCTTTCAATTTAGTATATTTAGCAACCCACCTCACAGTTATAAATAACTTTTAGTAACTTAATCTGACCCTGTCCAGAAAAGGGAAAGCTACGAAGTAACCTTGATCCTGTCCATACAAGGAGGTCCCTATGTATAAAGGACAGTGCCACTTGCTAGATAAAGAACTCAAGATAGGCTGTTTTACAGTGATTCCGTGTTAAGAATCAACCAGTCACATGAATATGTCATTTGATAGCTGGTTAGGAGAGACCAGACAGGACATCAAAAAGCCAGTAGAAAGCTTTCCTTTTGTAACACTGAGTGGCAAGTTGCTTAATCAATGTGGCAGGCAGGAGTCAGTGTGTTCCAGCGATGGAAAAGTCAGTGTCTCCTAGAAGAAATTATAATAAAAGCAAAAGCAAGGGCATCCTAAGGACTCAGGAGGATCTTTAGATCAACCAGGAAGTTTTTCAAGAGACCTCTTCAGTGCAGCTCCATGTGAAAAAATATTTAAATATTAATAAAATAACATTCTTTTTATATTTATATTGCACCTTTCATCTGTTAGAATTTCAAAGCATTTTAGAACTATACACAGACACAAGGAAACCACCCAATCCACCACTGAATTGCAGCCATCTCTCTGTTGGAATATCGTAGCTATTTAATGGTTCACAACTCTATACAGTAAATTAGAACAGGATATGAAAAATGCTGTATCCAAGGGAATTTAAGCAAGTTCAATGGGCCTGCAAAGGTTCTATGACTATGGAAATTATACTAGCAGAAGGGTTTTTTTCTGTCAATGCATGAACACTACCTCCCTGGAACAGAGTTAGCTACATTGACAGAAGCCCTCTTCTGTTGCCACGGTATGTCCACACTAGATGTTTTTTTCACGTAGTGGGTGGATAGATGTACTCACACTAAGTCTGATCGAGGTAGTGGGCTAAAAACAGAAGGGTAGCTGTGGTTGTGCGAAGGGTGGGAGGGGATAGCTGCCCCAAGTACGTACCTTGTACTAGGGCTGCCAATTTGGGTTGGACGTATTCCTGGAGGTTTCATCACATGACATAGTCTTTAATTAAAGATTCATCTTTAAGTCCTGGAGAATCCAGGACAATCCTGGAGCGTTGGCAACATTACTTCATATGTCTGTTTTTATCACACTAGCTTAATTAGAGCTAGCACAAGTATGTCTCTTTGAGCTGAAAATTACACCTCTGGCTCCAAGGGTAGACATACCCTGAGGTGAAGAAACTTTGTGTTGATTGGGGTTGGAGGGAGAGGGAAGCTGGAGGGCTGCTGAAGCAAACACCAATCAGCACAGGGCAGAGAAAGTCCAGTCAAAACAGTGGGAAGTTCTCTAAATCAGCGGCTCTCAACCTTTCCAGACTACTGTCCCCTTTTCAAGAGTGTGATTTATCTTGCCTACCCCCTGTGAAAGTAGAATGAATTATATTGTAAAAATAAGAATGGATTAAAGAAATGTGCATGTACCTTTAAGCAGAAATAAGAAATGTTGAAATACAGGTGCCAGGAAAAGAAACATTAGGCATAAACAAGAGTGCTAATGGCAAAACGTTAACAGAAGATCGGTAATAGTTAGTAAGGAAATAAGATATGCATGCCTAGCCCAGGTAAACTTATCAGATTCTGCTTCCTTTGTTATCTTGTTAAGTGCTCACCCTTTTATTTGTATAAATAAAATAGTTTGTGTCTTGCATGGTGCTCACATTATCTGGGTGTTATTAGCAGAGCACTGTGCTAATAAAACAGAGTGGTCTGACAAACTGTGAGTCCTGAGTCTAACTTTGACACCCCCAAGTTTCACTTCACTTAAAAATACTTGCTTACAAAATCAGACATTAAAATACAAAAGTGTCACAGCACACTGTTACTGAAAAATTGCTTACTTTCTCATTTTACCATATAATTATAAAATAAATCAATTGGAATATAAATATTTGTACTTACATTTCAGTGTATAGTATACAGAGCAGTATAAACAAGTTATTGTATGAAATTTTAGTTTATACTCACTTCACTAGTGCTTTTTATGTAGCCTGTTGTAAAACTAGGCAAATATCTAGATGAGTTGATGTACCCGCCCTGGAAGACCTCTGTGTACCTCTGTTTGAGAACCACTGCTCTAAATCTCTAAAGGCTCAGAAGCTTTGGCTGCTTCTACCCCAACCAGCTGGAGTCTCTCGCTGTCTCCCTTCTGCAGTTTTCCCCTTGTTTTATTCAGGCAAAGTCTCTTTGAAATGCTGTTTGCCTTACTCACACAAGTAAACCAACAGATCTACTTCACATCAAGTGAGCTTCGCTCTCGGTTGTCTACAAATCAGATCTTTGAGGAAGCTGTGTAGATGGGGGATGGTGGTGACTCACCAGAAACAAGACACATCAGAAACTAGGCCAGTCTGTTGCGAGCAGCAAGTCTTTATTACCATGAAAGAATCCAAATGATTAACCATAAGCCACAACAAACAGCCACAAAATGCATGGGGCTCATCCATTCCTCAAAACTTTGGTGTGGAGGCTTGCATCCCAAAGGCATTTCCCCCCTCCCTAAGTCCCCAGCTGCCCCATTCCTGAGAAAGGGAGGAGGGAGAGGAAACCAGAGTTAACCTTTTGTTTACCATGCTCCTGCACCCTGGCATTGGACCATACATATTTTCAGTGTTTAATATTAAACTTATGACATGACTCAGTCAATTAAAGAATGAAAAAATGCATAAAGCAAAATCCTTGGCACCAAATTAAGTAATCACAAATAAAAGAATACCGTTGAAATATAGACTTTACATCAGATGTAGCACAGACTGTGATTAGCAGCATGCTCTATCCAAGTCTGGTCACTAAAACTTACTCAGATTAAAAATGTCTAAACTAGCACTTATGTCAGCAAAACGTTTGTCGCTCGGGGGTGTGAAAACACACGCCCCTGAGTGACACAAATTTTGCTGGCATAAGCGGTCGTGTGGGGAGATGCTTTCCCACCAACATAGCTACTGCCGCTCATTGAGGTGGTTTTATTATATCAACAGAAGAGCTCTCTTCCATCACCACAGCAGGGCTACACAAGCCATCTTACAGCAGCACAGCTGTATCAGTACCAGGCCACATGCTGTAGACATGGCCTTAATAACGCATTCTTGGCCAGACACAGCCTTAAATTTGATTTCTCTCTCACAATCCAAATTCAATAATTAAAAAGCATCTGCCCAGACTGCCTACATAAATCCCCAGCAAGCCCCTATGTTTTTGTTATATAAACTAAAACCAGATATAAACTCTTTTTACCCAGCTTGTAGGTTATAAAGGCAAAGCGTGGGTTTTTGAAGTGTTTTGGAGAAGCAACTAATTCCAAATGATTGGTATGACAAAAGTAGAAATAAAGGAGAACTGGAAGAGGAGAAACAGTCCCACTTTAAGTTACAGAACTATTTGCTCTCTCTGTCAGTGTGATTTTTTAAAAAAAAGCTTTTGCCTACTAATAATGCCCAACCTGGTACAAAGGATGTTTGAAAATGTACATAGTGCAAACCCAGACATAAACTGGAGGAAACGTGTATGTTAAATGAGCATGAGGGATGTTGACTGGGGTGTGGTTATGAGTACAGAAATTTCTTGGGTTTTTTGAAACATTCATGATAAGCTATATATGCAGCTGGAGGGCCCTCATTTACGTGTGTAGAATTTCACACAAATAAATAAGAATTCTTTCCAGATGAACTAGGTACTCCAGGTAACACAGTACCCTTCTACAGCACTTTTCATCAGGGGATCTCAAAGTCCTATAAAAAGGAGGGGAAGGTATTATAATCACTATTTTTACAGGTAAGGAGATGGAGACAGTGAGGCTAAGTGGCTTGATTAAGAACACACAGAAAGTCTGTGGCAGAGTTGGGTAGACTACCCTGGTTCTCCCAGCTTCCAGCCCCCTGTTCGAACCACTAGAATACGCTGTGTCTCATACTCCTGAAAATAGTTCCATTCTTATGCATGCGCCTATTTAGCTGCATATTTAACAATGGAAATCTATTCCTTATTATCTTCATGTACATTGTAGTGTAAATACTGTGTGAATGCTTGGAGATGACGGGGTTGTGTCTAAGGTGAACAATTTTTAGAAGTCCAGAGGTTAGTTAGAAATATGTCAAATGAGCTTTCAAGGGTAAGAGGTTAACGCAATGCTTAAGTGGAACTATTCCATCAGTAGAGAGGGGATTCCAGCTCCAAAGAAATCAAAGCTCCCATAAAGATTAGGCAATACATCATGAGAACACGCTCTCACTGGTTGATCATACCCTGAAGACCTCAGACTGTTGCTAGCTGCTTCTAACAACAGGTGCCTTTATACAGATTACCATAAATGTGCACTCTAAGGCTTTTTCAAATAAGCTGGAAATTTTCAAGATGTGTATTGTGTATTTTGGTCCTGGTCCTGTAAGCGCTTGTGAATAATGTTACTCACATGCAGGCTCAGCACTTTCATACTGTATTATCTAGGTGTTTACCACTGTCCCCATCTTCCTGGAATCTGAGTTACAGCTTTCATTTCAGACACTTGAAATATTTTAAAATCAGTCTAGTGCGATAATTTTCTCTGAACTTGTTGGCAGGGTATATGGTGCCACCTATCATGCTCACAATTATGATAGTAGACTCTAGCGTTATGAACAGAGGACCTCCTGGGATTTAAATTCTGCTCTGAAACCAAACAGCTCTGTGACCTTGGGCAAACCATTCAACCTTTGCCTCTTTGTATCTAAACATTGACAATCTCCATGGCCTCAATTTCCTCATCTGTAAAATGAGGCTAGTAATATTTAGCCTAACTTGTGTATAGAGTAGTTAGGAGGTCTAATTAATATTCGTACAGAACTTTGCAGATGTTTAGGGTTAATGAGGGAGACATTTCTATATCCTGCAGTTCCACGGTCTGTATGAAGTATAAAATGTAAAGCCCAAGATGAATAGTTATATAGTATATGAAATTTGATAGACAGATCTAACCATTCTCCTAAAGTCTCCACTGAGTATAGGTCTTCTCCTAAAACAGCTTCAGGCCAACATAGCGTCAGATGGAGATTTTGTGTTGTAACATGATGAAGCACCAAGAAGTCTTGATGCAAACATCGTAACATGGTGATATGTTACTATGCCATTTCTTTAGAGACCTCTTAGCCACAGCACCATCACCTCCTCCCATTAAACTTGGTTGTTTCTGGGTCTGTCTGCTTAGTGCTCAAAGAGGGTGCAGGAGGCCCAGGTCATAAGAACATAAGAACTGCCATACTGGGTCAGACCAGTGGTCCATGTAGCTCAGAATCCTGCCTTCCGACTGTGGCTAGCACCAGATGCTTCAGAGGGAATGAACAGAACAGGGCAATTTATTGAGTGATACATCTCATCATCCAGCCCCAGCTTCTGGCAGTCAGAGGTCAGAATGGAGAAAGGGAAAGTTGACTAGAGGTTTGTGTCTGAGGACAGATCTCCCTCTCTGGCTGAGTGCAAATGGGCTTAGCCCAAATTGACACTACCTTGGAAAAAGTCACTGGGCTAGATTCTCTAGCTGAGTCTCAAGTCCTTTGATGGACTGAGGTGGTTGTGCAAAGGGGCTGTAATCCAGCCACAGATAATTCTTCTCTCAGAGGGGCGCTGACTGCTAGCACTTTGCCCTGCTGTGGAGAACCCCTTTCTCAGAGGAGGGGGTGAGAGAGGGCAGGAAAGGGGCAGGGTAGAGTTCTGTTCCACTCCACCAACCCTCTACTGGCATATGAACCATTAAGGACCTTATATCAGGGGAATCACTAGAGCTGCCTGACAGCAACATCTGACCATGAAGATCATGGAGCCATAACTGGCTCTAATCAACTTCTCGCTGTGTTTGTTTCCTTGTTGTTTAACCAGAATTAAACTCAAAAATAAAAACCATTAAGGGCAGCTCCAATGATTCCCCAAAGCTACCTGCTCTGGCTTCTGGTCAGCACAATAGCCCCTTGATCCTCTTATGTCTGAGAGCACCACCCCTCCTTTGAGGCATTGAGCCTAAATATGCTCAACATCCACCTAATGTCTTTCAGCTGATAACAGTTCCTGGAGCTGCCCCTGAACCTTGCTAGAAAGTAGCCTATGGGACTCCAAATCATTATCTGGCCATTGGGGTTTCCTCCGAGAGACACCACTGGAGCAGGGAGTGGCTGGGCTTCTGGATATCCTTTTGGGGGCACAAAAATATCTGTATACCCCACCACAAGGAGACATTCACATCATGTGAAGCAGCATAATTCAAATGTATGGAGCAGTCCAGGAGAACATACTGTAAAACAGTAGCCAGCAATGAGAATTAGTCCAGTAAAGCCTTGAAAGGTATGTCTACATTACAATTAAAAACCCATGGAAGGCTCATGTCAGCTGGCTTAAGCTCACAGGTATTGAGCTAAGAGACTGTTTAATTGTGGTGTAGACACTGGGGCTTTGGATGGATCCCAGACCTTGGACTCCAGCCTGAGCCTGAATGTCTACACTGCAATTAGACAGCCCCTTAGCCCCAGCCCCACGAGCCTGAGTCAGCTGGTATGGGCCAGCTGCAGGTGTACCCTAAGAGTATGTCTACATAGCACACTAAGCCTGGGCTCTGACTCAGGTTTGAGCCCAAACCCCCCTTCCATTCACACACAAATCAGTTTGACTCAGGTCAGCTGGCACTCAGGACCCAAGTCCTAAGACCCTGCCAGGGGCAGGTCAGAGCCTGAGTCCCACTACGATTCAGGTCCAAGTCCTGCCATTTTGCAGTGTGGAGGTAGCTCAAGCCACAGACCCAAGTCAGAAGGTCTGCGCAGTGCAGTATGGATGTATTAGCACAGCTGTGAGACCCGGGTCCAGCAGTTGTAAGCCCAGGTTTACAATGCAGTGTGGACATACCCAAAGTTAACTCTCTTTCTTCTGCATCCTTTCTGTGTAGTGTTCCTCTTGTTTTGTTTCCCTTTTTAAAATCATTGCATCATTTTTCTGTTTCCAAATATTTGTTTTCAATTCCATATTGGTGCAGGTACTGCCAGGAGAAGAAAGTGCTAGAGCTTAGATCCTGCATACTTCAAGAGAGTTGTCCATGAAGACATGTTTCTGATGACCCGGGAACTCACATAAAGCAGCAGAACCCTTGAGCGCAATGCTTTTGTTAATAAGTGTGACCGTCAAGACTCAAATTTCATTATGAATAATCAGGATTTTATTTATAGTGACAAGAAGAGCGGGTCCTTTATGCAATATTCACTAAGGTTACCCGGGTCAATGGCAACTTCATTGTACCATCTTACTCTGTGGGATTAAATATTTTATACACAGCACTGTTGTATTCTGTCAGCCTCACCTGCCAGTAACAGCTGCCATCTAATTTTTTCTCTCCCCTCCCCAAACAGACTAGAAAAGAATTCAACATATGCCATTTCCATTTATCGTATGGAAGACAAGAGTCAGCATGAGTCATGTCAAAGACATGACAGTGGAAGCATTTGCTAAAGCTTTCCTTTGAAATGGTTATTCCTACTTCATTTATACAAAAACTTATATATGTGGTAGGGCAGCACCAAGGATCTCCAAGGGGTCTACCAATATTCAGCTCCTGCAAGGTAGGTGTTGTTATTCCCCATTTTACAGAAAGGTAAATGGAGGAACAGAGAGGTTAGGTGACATCAAAGGTCATAAAGCAAGTGAACGGAAGAGCTGGGAACAGAATTTAGGAATCTTGACACTAAACCCCTGCCATAACAAGCAGACCACATTCTCTCCTGGTTTGTAACATATTAATACAGTTCAAATAGTTGGCGAGCAAGCAGACTCTTGTTAAACTCTTCTCTCTTCTTCTGGAATCAGAGAAGGCCAGAACCAATGGGGTGGCTCTGCTCTTCAGAGAGAGGGACAGCTCCAGGAGGACTTGCTTGTCACTGGTGCAAACCAAGGATTTGTGAGTGGGATCAGTGGATCCACCACTGTGTGGATTCACCAGTTATTTGCCCCACCCCAGCTGAGGAAAAAAGATGTAAATGGTAGAGGCTACTCCAAACCTCAGGCTGGAATAGCAGACACAGTACAGCTCCAATTGTGTTGGAAGACTTTCTCTGCCTTATACCTGGAAGAACTCCCCAGAACACAGCACAGCTGTTATGTGCATTTGAGGAAGGATTTTGTCCTGTATGATCACAAAAAAACCACGTATGATAAAAGTATCTACAGTGAAAGCAATGCAATGCATGTGTACATGTAAGCAGAGTCAGGATGAGCCTTACCCTGACATCTGGTGGTGAATTATGGGGAGTGTGGAAAGGAATTTTAGGTATTTGCATTGGCACACCCACCCCATCTAGCATAGTGCACGGCAGCCTGGGATGGTTATTTTGACAGCTCTGGGATCCCCAATTTCTTTGTTACTGGGGCAAGAGGAATAAAGTGTTGTCACCCAATTATGTGAATGATGAACTACAAGACTGCTTTATGACAGAGATGTCTCAATATAAATTAAGTGATACTTGCTAGACAAGGGACATGGGTTCCAAAACCCAGTGAATTGAGAGAGGTTGGGGACTGGTGTGTGTACCTGATTGTATGGGCCCCTTTTGAGGGCTTGGAACACCAATTACACATCCTCTTCTCTCCACTGTTAAAGAGTAGAGCTAATTTTGATTCCATTAGGAGTCCATCTAAAGACTGCTGAGCTGAATTCATGTTGGGCCAATGGTGCACCAGCACGGGGGCTCCTCTACTATGAGCTGAAATTGCTAAGAGTTGAAATCACTAAAGAGCTGGAATTACTGAGCTGAGAGCACTGAGTGCTGTGATAACTAGTGGGGGAGCCTGAAGACCTATCGCTAAGCGGCTGGCAGAACGAAGCAGTTTGCAGCATGTTGGAGCAGCCCATGGAACAGTGAGCAGAGTGGAGCAGTTTGCGAAGATGGCTGGAGTGACTCGCGGGTTGGTTGGAGGAGTGGCACAGCTAGTGAAGTGGAGCTGGTGGTGGTGAAGGCCGCAGCAGAACTCCACAGAGAGGCGGAGCAGTTGGCCTTGGCCCACGTAAGGTGCCCCTTACCACTCTGTGTGGGCCCCACCACCCTGTGTGCCCCCCCCCATTTCCACCCAGGCTGAAGGGGGGTAAAACTCTGCAGATAAACTGGTGGCACTGACCAGAGACGTTTGGGTTGTTGGACTTTGGGATGATTGGACTTAAGACCCTAAGGGGGAAAGGACATTGCCAAATATACTTGGAGGTGGGCTTTTTGCTTATGGTTTGTGTTATAATCCTGTTTGTGGTGTTTCTCCAATGGGATGCCGCATTGTTTCCCTCCTTTATTAAAAGGATTTTGCTACACTCAGACTCCGTGCTTGTGAGAGGGAAAGTTTTGCCTCCTGGAGGCGCCTGGGGGGGTGATATGTAAGTGTCCCAGATCACTGGGTGGGGGCTCGAGCCGGTTATGCATTGTGTTATTGAAACAGAACCCGTGGATACTGAACCCGGCCATTGTTGCTGCCAACTCAGAGGGGCAGAAGGATACATTTATAACACAACCATAGTGGAAGCTACATCTTCCCAGACACACACTCACAAAGGATAGAAGCACTGATGTGATCCCGTGAGATGAAAAAGGAGAAGGAAACAGAATAGAGACATATGAATCTTTGTCGAGAAAAACTGCCTTGTAGCAGAGAGCTCTGGGAGCATCCAAGCAGTGATTAACTTCCTAATTATGTATTTCATCACGTACATTTTGGTTCTTATATAATACAGATACATAAATATACTGCAGATATTGTGGGCCTAATTATCCTCTCATTATTCTGTAAACTGGCAGTAATCCTGCGGAAGGCAATGGGAGTACACCGGCACAGGTGAGTGGAGAGTGAGTGTCAGACTTTGTTCAAATATTGATCAAACCATATGTTGCGTGCATACAGATGACATATTAGCACTGCAGGCACTGAGTCAGACATTTTGGTGGTTTATGTGTGAGTTGGGGAGAGATGTGTGCTCTACATTAGTTTTCTTAAAATTTCATTCTGAGTGCTTTCTGACCCCAAATTACATGCAAAGCTGTAACCATTTTACGACGGATATGCCAATGCAATTTTTAGTATATTTTTATCATCCTTTTTAAACTGACTGCAAAGAAAATGCATTGAGTAGGATGTTAAATTCTAGTTATTAAGGTTTTTCCAGAGTTACCTTTAAAACAATGGACATAATAAAATGATACTGTGTACCAGTCTTTTTAAGTAACAGCTGAGCATTTGTGGGAGTTGCTGACTTTTGGGACATTCACTTTTTGCTTTTTAATGAAAGATCAGCGTTTATCAGGTTGGTTTTCTGTAGCATCTTTCTTACTCGAGGTATCACAGAGCACTTTACATAGTCCCAAGTAAGGGCCTGATCCTACAGCCGCTTAATACCGATCACAATGCTTCCTACCACAAGTGGTCTCCATGGAAGAAATTCTGCTCATCTTCCCCAGGTATAAATCTGTGATCTTCAAGGGATCTACTCCAGATATACACTGGTATAAATGAGAGCAGAATTTGGCTCACTGAGACTATACATGGAAGTGAGCACTTCATTGAGTAGTAAGAGCTTACAGGATCAGGCCCTTAGCAGAGTATTGACTGTGTAGGTAAAGGAGGGGCCATTATGCATCGAGCAATAGCTCCCACAACAGTTTGGTCAATGGGGCTATTTATTTGGAAATTTGGGTAATCCCCTTCACTCTTCAGGGAAGGGCCATAGGCCACCTTGGCAGTCAACAGGGATGGGCAAGAGGGACTTCCATTTAATCAGGTATCCAAAGGCTGGCACCTCTGAAAGAGCATCCACCCGTCCAGCTGCCCTGGAGTGTCAGGCTTGGGTAAAGACCCAAATACTGGCGTTGGATTCTAATCTCAACCTTCTGTCCACCATGACAGCATGGACTCTTATGCAGAGCTTCATCCTGATTGCTGCTGAGATGTAGAAAGCTACTAGCTATTTTATAGTGATAGCATAAAACTTCTATCCGCTATATCGTGCTTGCTATTCATCATATTGGGCCTGATTCTCATTTGCCCTAAGGCTCTTTTACACTACCCTGAGAGTGTAAAGAAGCCCTAAAGTGGGAGTAAATTACAGTCACACCCACTTTAAGACCCCCTTCACTCTGCCAGAGCAGTCAAAAGGAGTCATATTGCAAGTGGGAATTCAGGCCAGAAACTAGGATGCTCTCGATAATGAATTAAACATCTGTAGGTGCTGATGGTTCTTGGTGCTACTGAGATGCAAAGTTCATTAAAAGTCTGTGATAGATCCTTCATGCAACTGGTTTTTGTATAATTAGGTCTCCAGAGGGAAAAAAGCTTAATCACAGAAAAATATCAACAGCAATTAAAGGGGTGCTGCAATATGATATGGATTCAGCACATCTGAACTGGCCCCCTGAGCTTTGATACTAGAGAGTCTAGATGTTAAATATAGAGTGGGGTGAGATTTGTATCTTGTCTAACTCACTGACTTCAAATGGACTTATAAAAGGCAAGAATCTGTCTCCTGGAGTTTATCCCTTGTCTATATCATAAACCCTACTGGGGAAATATTGACCTGACGTAGCACAGCTCAAGGCTTGTCCTGGCTCTACACAGGCTAGAGAATATGTTCGAGTTTAGTGCTAATACATGTTTCTGTTCCCACTATTCAAAATATCTCTGCCTCTTCCAGTTCTCCCATTACTGCAGACAGTCTCTAATAAGAACCAGCCTACACCATGACACTGTCTCATTTTAAACAACACTGGAACCCTGGCTCCTGCAGTTCCAGAAACACAGGCTGCTACCACTTAGGCAGTCCTGTAGCTGCTAGGAACTGCAGATCCCTGACTGCAGTGGTCCCCAATCTTTTTACCTCATGCGCCTCCTTACCCCTGTCCATGCATCTTCCGCCCCCCGGAACTGGGAGCAGGGCCGCGGCTCCAGGAGGGGGCAGACAGACAGGGGTAAGGGGACTGAGGCTGGGACCACAGCTGTGGACTGGGGTGGGGCCGGGTGCATGGCCGTGGGCGTGGGGCTGGAAGTGGAGTTGGGTGATGCTCCCTCCCCACCCTCTATAGGGGATGGCCTAGGCCCCAGCTGTGCCCCTCCCCCCGAAATGTTCCTCCATGCCTCCCTAGGGGACCTCTGTCTTACTGTCTGTGTGAGCCATTGTGACAGGGCACTGCACTATTAGTAGCACCCTGGTCACTGCAGTTGCTGCAGCCCTGGGAAGAGTGCAGGCTTAACTGAAGCCAATTAACCAGTTTGTGTTGGGAAATACTGACACTTGGTGGCAATTGCTGGGCTAATAAGACAATTGGCTGAGTAACTGGGAGGAAGAGGAAGCAGGTGAGAGCTCAGAGGATGAACCTAGGCTGGGAGAGAGAAGGCTGTGTGGCAATTTCCTGCTGTCAACCAGCAAATGTTCTGTTATACTAGCAAGTGAAGAATAAATACACACGTGGTGATGTGTGTATGGTGGATGCGTGTTGGTGGTTAAGAGCTCAAGAAACAGGCCAGGCAATGTGGCACACTGGATACTGACAGAGCCACCCTGTGACAGCCCCCTTCAAGAGGCAACATCATTTATGCACATGAAGCCAGCCCAACAGGTTAAAATAGAGAAGGAATTCCATGTATATGGGACACCACAGCAGGAAGGCATGAAAAAGAGAAGATGAGTGAGAGAAGGGGTTTATGAGTGACTTGATGATGCCAAAGTGACCAATGGAATTTTGCACAATATTGAAGGAACTATACTTATATCATTCTGACATCAGAAAAAGAGAAACAGTAGAGGAATAAATCTTCCTAATCCCCATGAGATGTGCCAGCAGTATGTTTATGGGGAGCTTGATTTGTATTGATGGATGGCTAAACCTTGTGACTGTTCACTTAATCTGACAGGACTGAGATTCATCTATGGTAGAAATTCCTGCAGAAAACGAAGACTGTCATATGCTATTATAGTGTCACTGTTGATCTTAATAACAAGAGACTACAAACAGATTTTAGGGCATGGCTGCTTCAAGGGAAAAATGAAGGGAAGCTGAGAATCACTGTGCAAAGGAAGAAGTTTGAAACTCTCCGAAACTCATTCCACAGGATGGAAGGTGTTTCAACATCAGAAGAAACAAGCGAAGGGCCACCCACCTATAATAGTCCCACTTGGTTTTTCTTTCATCATCAATGGGTGATGTGCAAAGGGGGTACAGATTCAGATTTTTTCCCGTTTATCATATCTTTCTGATACATAAAGAAACATGGAAAGATTAATTGCTTCTTTTTTTACATTAGCAATTAGATATTTATCCATGCTGGTGGCACCTATGCTAAGTAGGCCTGTGACATCTTGAGATTTTCTACCCCACCCCAGCACCATCTCTAGTTGTTTTGTTACCTGATGCTACAGAATGGCTGAATTGCTCATTAAACAATCATCCACTGAAGGGAAAGCCTACATCAGCAGGGGCTCCAATGAAGTGTTAACCCAGAAGGGAATCCTAGTAATATAAAGCCCCTGCCCTAGACCCCAACACGGAGTTCCAAGCCAGAAACAGAGAAAAGGCAGGCACACTACAGAGTTGGTCACCCTCCATTCTCCTGCACGCTGCACTACAGAAATAAAGACCTAAGGAAATGATCACTAGTGCTCTGGGGGTCCTCTGAATCTAGTGATACAAAAGAAGCCTGCAATGCCAGCTTGCAACTGGGAGATTCCCTCTTGGAATCATCTAGAGAGGCAGTGTTGCCTAGCAGATAGAGCATGGAACTAGAATTCAGGAAATCTGAATTCTATTCCTGGCTCTGTGACTGACCTGCCGGATAACTTAGGACAAGTCACTTCCTGGCTCGGTGCCTCAGTTTCCCCAAGGTAGTTCAGGCCAGGACTCTTAAACTGAGAACTCTCTGAGAGCTGGAGTGTCTAAGCAAAGGCTGGGTTCTTGACAAGGCATAATTATTACCATTACGCATCCATGTTTGAAAACTCGATCCTGGTAGTTTGGAAAAGCTCCCTTAATAAGATTGGAAAGTCACCTTTGCGATCACAAGGGCTACTGACATCTCCATTTTGTTTTTTTTTTATTTAAAGTTTAGATTTGAGAGCAGAAGGTGGCAACAATTCCACAATAAATAAAATAAAAATCACCAGCTGAGTGATCCTGAAGTGACTCCGTTTGCCCACAGTGCCTAGATTCTTGTTTGTTGTCTAGTTATTTGGAGAGCAGAGGAAGTGACCCAGATAGGAAATTCCTCACAATTCCACACTATCTTTTCGCTTAAAACAGTCCCATTCCTTATTTCTCAAGTACAAGTTAAAATTGGTCTGATCAACAGCAAGACGCTCTGATTCCAGTCCACCCCTACGACACCACCTCCTGTACCATATGTGTGCACGCACACACATACACATGCTTAGCTGGCCTGATTTCCCTAGCTAAGATACACCATTACAGGATTTTGACAGCCACACAGGCAGATGCTGCGAGTTGAGAATGATTACAAGGTAAACATTTAGCTATAGTGGAGTAAGATAGAAGGCAAGGGAATTGGAACAACATAATGAAAAGAGAGGTAGCAAATGAAAAGATGAAGTGGATAAGTAAAGAAGAAAGATCCTTTAAGGAAAATGTTCTACAAACAGAGAGAGGTGAGAGATTGTTTCTATGGCAATACAAGTCTGAGACTAAGACTGCAAAGCTTCTGGCAGCAAGCAAATGTATTTCAAATGAAACATGAGGTAACTGAGCAGACCCCTCTGCCAATAATGGGGAAGTCACTAGGCAGTTTTGAGCCTCCAGCAACCCCCCACCCCTTATTCATCAGCTGCAGCACTACGATATCACACACACACACCCCAGAAGCTATTATTGTCTTTGTTTTGGTCCTTAGGTAGTAATTGTGTTTCCCACATACAGACATATAGGATCACAGCTGTTATAAATTGAAGAGACCTTGCAGAGCATTATGTCCTTTCCATACCAGCAAGAGATATAACACACCATTGGTGCTTCACACTCACACAGCATAACAATTTCCTAACTTAGGAACATATTACATGCTATTTTGCTTCTGTAGGACCATAGGTGCTGGATAGAAGAGTGCTTGGAGTGTGCCACATCCCCGGGTTTAAAGTGGTTTCCATCCTATCCAGGGTTTACAGTTTGGTTCAATGGCTCTCAGCACCCTACTACACAAATTGTTCCAGCACCCCTGTAAAGGGCACAAGCCTGCAAAATTCACCTTTGGCAAGTGTAGCAGGGTGGTCTGGTCCTTTAAGGGCGCTGGGCTTAGCATCTCTGGGTGTAGAAAATGAGCTGGAGAAAAGTGAGGCCCTACAGTGGCTCAGAGAGGCTATTAAATAGGGTACACGTTAGGGCAGCCTTTCTGGTTGCTCTGGTCTGTGCCAGGAGCTGACCCAATCCTTGAATAGGGGAGATACAAGCCACCTTTCTCTGCCCTTGCACCAGTGCAAAGGTCAGTCTGTCCTTTAGTCTGTCTTGTCAGCTTTGCGCTAAAGATGCTAAGGCCTTACAGCGATGTGGAAAGATCTGGAGGTTGTCACTTTGTATGTGATAAATAGAGATTTATTTTTTAGATTGAGTGGGCAGAAATAAGGCAAAGAAGAGGGAAATAAAATTAATTTAAACACAGGTACATAGAGATGAACATGTTCTCAGTCTGCTGTAGGTCTATGATCTTAACAGAAACAGAGGTTACCAAAAAAAAAGGAAAAGAAATCAAATCAAACTTGGGTTTTCCTCTACATGACTCCTTTAGCCCCAGTCTGACTGGGCCTGATAGCTTTCTCTAACTCAGAAGGTCTCTCTCTTTCATTCAAACTATGCCGTGGATGCGCGTGCCCAGCTCTCAACAATTTCAAACAATTTTGGTCCCTGTAGTAGAAGGTCTCTAGATGCCATGATGTGGAATCTTAGAAGCAACGGGTCGAAGTCACAGGTAGCAGGTAAGGTGAGGTGAGTTACATGTTGGCAAGTTGTTTTACATGAATGTAAGTGAGTGTATAGTGGTCTAACTTACAGAGCAGAGGGGTTGTAGGAAAGCGCAAGATGATGTAAGTTACAGTAGGGTGGAGAGTACTTCAATTTACACCCTTCAGTTATCTGCTCTTCCTGTTACACCCCTCTCCTCCAGCCCTTTGGCATTTGAATTACACCCACTTAGGCGCCCTTATTCCTATGTATACCACTTACAGAGGGGTAAGAAAGATGGTTTACCAGATCAGGCACTGGAAGGGGACTCTGGAGATTTGGATTTGGTTTTCAGCTCACAATTTCCCTCTGTGACCTTGGACAAGTCACTTCATCTACCCTGTGCCTCAGCTCCCCATCTGCAAAATGGGGTCATTCTTCCATACCATAGAGAAAAATCTATTAATGGTGCTCAGATACTAAGGTGATGGGGATCATGTCAGTATGTAGGTGTATCACTTACACATCACCTCCAAATGTAACCCAATGTCCTTTCATCAAAAAATAGCCAACAAATTAGTTTGTTAGACAATGCCTATGACCATTCAATTCCTAATCTTTTTCAACCAGAATGAGTTAAGTTGTTTTCACTAGATAAAAATGTTCAACCAAAGAGCCTAATTCCCCACTATGTTACTCCAGTTTTACCCCAGTGTAACTGAATTAGCATGCCTGGAATTCCACTGATGTAAAACTGAAGTAAAGTAGTGGTGAATCAGGCTCCATGTCTTTAATCAAGCCACCTCTGTTCCCAGAATATACTCTACTTGGATAGGGATTTTACTGGATTAACCAAGTCATGTATCAGCCTCTTCCAATGGCCGTCCTCTCTCTTTGAAATGTTGTCTGGGCATCTGTCATAAACAGATAAGTAAGAGTTAATAGAACAGAAGTACTTCATCTCTCTTTTGCCTGTAAAGGGTTAACAAGTTCAGTGAGCCTGGCTGTCACCTGACCAGAGGACCAATCAGGTGACAGGATACTTTCATATCTTGAGGGAGGGAAGTTTTTGTGTGTGTGCTGTTAGTTTTTGGTTGTTGTTCTCTCTGGGTGCTCAAAGGGACTGGACGTGCAGCCAGGTTTCTCTCCAATCTCTCCAATACAGGCTCTTATAAGTTTAAAATAGTGAGTACTGGATAGATAAGGCGAATTAGGCTTATGTTTGTTTTTTTAATTTGCAAATGTGTATTTGGCTGGGAGGAGTTCAAATTTATATTTTGCTGAAAGGATTTTAATTTGTACTTGTATATTTAGGCTGGGAGGGTATTCCCAGTGTCTATAGCTGAAAGACCCTGTAACATATTCCATCTTAAATTTACAAAGATAATTTTTACCTTTGTTTTTTCTTTAATTAAAAGTTTTTCTTGTTTAAGAACCTGATTGTTTTTTTATTCTGGTATGAGACCCCAGGGGACGGGGTGTGGATCCACCAGGGAATTGGTGGGGAGAAAGGAGGGAAGGGGGAGAGAGAGGCTAATTTCTCTCTGTGTTAGGATTACTGTCTCTCTCAGGGAGAGTCTGGGAGGGGGAGAGAGAAGGAGGGGAGAAGGTGCATTTTCCTTTCTGTTTTAAGATTCAAGGAGTTTGAATCACAGTGATCTTCCAGGGTAACCCAGGGAGGGGAAGCCTGGGAGAGGCAACAGGGGGAAAGAGTTTACTTTCCTTGTGTTAAGATCCAGAGGGTCTGGGTCTTGGGGGTCCCCGGGCAAGGTTTTGGGGGGACCAGAGTGTACCAGGCACTGGAATTCCTGGTTGGTGGCAGCGCTACAGGTTCTAAGCTGGTAATTGAGCTTAGAGGAATTCATGCTGGTACCCCATCTTTTGGACGCTAAGGTTCAGAGTGGGGAATTATACCATGACAGCATCAGTCATCATTTCACACCTGATGCCCACATCCATTACAGAGGCCTACCTGTTTCCAGAAAGCAACTAATTATAGTAAAGGAAGGAATCCAAGTGTGTTGATATTTGTGCCTGAGCACTCTGAAGTTGGATTACCCTGCTGCTTTATACTATATTTCATTTTTCACCATTTTATTCCTTTGTAGCCAGCACTGCCCTCCATGCTTGGCCTGTGGTGAGGAAGGCAGACAGATTCGGAGCTTGTAGAGAAATAATCTGCCAGAAGGTGCTGAATGTTACACCCTTCTCACCTCTCCACAAAACAAAAACTGAATAATACAACATGCCATGTGTACAACCAACCTTAAGGTCTCTCCTTTTCTAACCCTTAACATTTTCTTTGTGTTAGTTTAGCACTCATGTATGCAGCCACCTTGACAGCCTTGTTGGGTAAAAATCCTTTGTTCAGCCACAAAACAGATATAGCATATGCAGCATAAGCCTCCTCATGCCTCACTACCTATGTGCTGTTGGCTGTTTTGAAGGTGCATCTCTGGGGTGAAAGCATAGTTCTGCCTCTAAACTCTATTCACTCCTTAGTGTCTTTGCTGAAACTAACAGCAAGTGAGCCATTTGTCATGCTGGGAGCTGAGTGAATAATTCATGGCAGATAATTTATTTTCATGATTTTTAGCCTCTTTTTCTGTTTGCAAGTAGCTTATGAATGTCTCAAATTTATCTGAGAATTACAATTAATCCCTGAGTACTTACTGCAAATAATTCCCAGCCTGCAGATTGTTCATGAGCAGTTCAGCGCAAGTTTTTGAAACTGCAGATTCTGACTATTGGTCACTTGTGCCAGACTCTGATCTCAGTTACACAGGTGTAAATCAAAAGTAACTTCAGCAGCATGACTCTCATATTACACTGGTGTTACTAAGATCAGAGTCTGCCCGTAATACATTTCTGTTCTCAAACTAGAGGAGGAACATTTGGGATCAGGCTTCCAGGGCAGGTATTCACAACATTTTCAAGTTCAAAATTTGCTTCCTTGAACATAAAGTGTGTTGTTTCTGTGACCATTCCTATCTGCCAACTCCTTTGGTTTGTTTTAAACCTGCTGCCTATTAATTTCGTTTGGTGATCCCTAGTTCTTGTGTCATGAGAAGGAGTAAATAACACTTTCTCTGTACTAGTCATGATTTTATAGATCTCAATCATATCTCCCCTTAATTGTCTCTTTTCCAAGCTGAAAAGACAGTCTTATTAATCCCTCCTCAGACAGAAGCTGTTCCATACCCCTAATCATTTTTGTTGCCCTTATCTGAATCTTTTCCAATTCCAATATATCTTTTCTGAGATGGGGCGACCACCTCTCCATACAGTATTCAAGATGTGGGTGTACCATGGGTTTATATAGAGGTAATATGATATTTTCTGTCTTATCTGTTCCTTTCTTAATGATGCCCAACATTCTGTTTGCTTTTTTGACTGCCACTGCATATTGAGTGGATGTTTTCAGAGAACTATCCACAATGACTCCAAGATCTTTCTTGAGCGGTAACAGCCAATTTAGACCCCATCATTTTATATGTATAGTTGGGATTATGTTTGGGCTGATGGTTGGATCAGGTGATCAGGCATCACATGATGGTAGGCTATTGGGGTATAAGTAAGGCTAAGATTTAGTCATGGATATTTTTAGTAAAAGTCATGGACAGGTCATGGGCAATAAAGAAAAATTCAGGGAAGCCATGACCTGTCCGAGACTTTTACTAAAAATATCTGTGATCAAATGGGGATCTACGGGCCCCCACACTGCCTACAGCGGGACAGCTGTGCAGCGACTAGGAGCTCCGGGGGGGCCCACCGCGGGTTGGGTGTCAGATCTCCAGGGTCCCCTGCTGCCTGCAGCAGCTGGGGGCTGCAGGTATCTCTCCTGCCTGCAGCTCCAGGAGTACCCCCACCACCTGTGGGGGACAGGAGCTGTGGGGTGCCCCTGCTACCCACAGAGCCAGGAGCTGCAGGGTACCCCCTCCGTCTGCAGTCTGGGGGCCCACAGTGGCCAGGAATTGTGGGGTGACCCCACCATCTACAGGGGCCCACAGTGGCTGGGAGCTGGAGCTGCAGGGTTCCCCTCCTGCCCACAGCCCAAGCAGCCCTGCCACCTGCGGCAGCCAGGAGTTCCAGAGGTACCTGAGACAGCGGGGGTACCCTGCAGCTCCCAACCATCACAAGCTGAAGTCACGGATTCTTCCACAACCTCTGTGCCTAAATTGTAGCCTTGGCTATAAGCCAGTGCCTGCTCCACCAGAGAGGAAAGACCAGGGGAGGTATCTTCAGAGAAGTCAAGAGTGAGCCTGGCAGAGCTCATTTGCTCAGAGTGACTTGGGAGAATAAACAATGGCTGGAGCCTGAGGTCCCTGATACATAGATAACTGGGGAGAGAAACCTGCAGGGATTCCATAGGGGATCCAAGGCCAGTAAGGACCAGGAAAGGAGCTCTCCACACCAGCCAGATGAAAAGGCCTGGCAGGAGCAAGCTCTTTCCAAGCTAGCCACATGGCAAGGTCTGGCTTAAGAGTAAGAAACTGTGGAAACTCCAGGCAGCAGGATGTGACCTTTGGAAAGAAATGTTAAGCCCAGCTAGGGACTGAAGAGACTGATGTGGAGGACAGACTTGTTTTGATTTAAATTGGCATTTGAACTATGAGGATGTTTTAATAAACCAGACCCCAAGAAAGGGTTTCTCAGGTTTCAGCAAGGCAGGAACTACCGTAAAGTTAAACAAACAGGTACAAACAGTCAAACAAAGTTAAGTTTGGGTGTGGTGTGAGGACTTGTTTTGGTTCTTGTTTTATCCAAATCGCCCAGAATGCAAACAGCCTGACCAGTGCTGCAGCACAAATCAGGAAACACCAGGATCTTTGCTGACAATGAAGAGACCCCGATACAAGCTTCACCCTTGTGCACCACTGTCCCAGCAATGGCCTCATTTTTATTTGCTGTCGATGCATTTTGTCAAGTTTGTAGAATCACTTTTGTCCAGATCTTTTACTTTCCAGCCCTGAGAAGGAGGTGGTATTTATATTGCAAGTGGTGAACGTGTATGCTATGCACTGGAACGATACTATGGAGGCATGGGGGGAGGGGAGATGTATTTGCTTGTGTCTGTATATAAATTGTACAGATCTGCTTGCCAATCCCAGGTTTGTTTGAATCTTACTTGGATATAGTTTTTAAGCCTGTCAGTGCTGAAGTCTTTTTGGCAGCCAAGTCTTAAATACAGACTCTAATCACAACTGCACATGTTCTACAATCAGCCTAAAAACTGATTAACTTTTATATAAGCTTATGTTCAAGGGGCAAGTCAAGATGTTGAGTTGGCACCAGTTCAGTGTCTGAGTTTGCGTCTCTTTCCCATGCATGCAATAAAAATGTATACCATATGCTTAAAAGAGAGAAGCAAATTATATATAATGGGAGATTAAGAGGAATGACCATGGAATTGCCATCATAAATTAGATGGGCCATTTGGATATAATATGATGGAATGAGCTGCTGGGAAAATACTTATTTTACTGAACATACTTAGTCTTCATATATTTGTTTAGGTTGGTGGGTTTCATTGAGGCTGGGGTTTTCATTTCATTTTTAGAAAAATGGAGGAGGGAAACAAATCCTCTGGCTCATACTGCTTCTGTAGGAAAGGATATGGGGGGGAGAGCGAGCGAATTTAAAGATATTTAGTAGCATACTTTTCCAAATTCATCTCTAGTATAAATGCCATTAGCATCACAATAGTTACCCCTCAGATTAATTAGGCCCTACACATTCAGTAGAAAGGCATTCTAATATAGATCTGTAGCACAGCTAAAGTCACAAGGGAGAGAAATCATGCTTCAGACCATAAATTAATCACCAGTTGGAATAAGGCAAAAAAAATTCCCTCTGGAATAATACTGCAGTTAGGTAGATTGGAGAGGGATTTGTACCTTTATTTCAAACATCCAAAACTCGCCACTATTGGAGACAGGATATTCGACTAAATGGCCCATCATTCTGGTCTGGTAGAGTATGAGCTATGAGTTCCTAGCTTCCTTTACAAATCAGACATTATTTTCTATTCAGCTGCACAAAACTGGTGTCCACCTGCACAAAACTGATCTTTGTAACAGTATTTAGCCCCCTGTGGTCATATTTCCTACACAGAGTCACCAATGTTCTCCATCTTCAATGGGTTTGCAGAAAGAATGAGTTGTGTAGCAGCTAGTACATGAACAGCTGCCAGGAAGTGCTCCTAATCAGTGGACTACTGGCTTTCTTTCCCAGGCAGTGGGTGCTTCATCTTTAAATTCAATCTGACTTGCTGGCACAAACCCAGGAAGTGTTAGTCCATCTGCCAACTGAATGTCCCAGTTAGTCTGCAGAGGTTTGCCGTCAGCTGTACAAGACTCCTCCCTCCCCTCCTTTCAGGAATTTCTTTTTTTGGACAGACTCAGACAGGATCCTGATAATCTGAACCATACTTTCCCTCTCCTAATAAGCCTCCACCAAGCCCAGTAAAGAAGTTTAGGAGCACACAGTGCAATTACTACCACCTCTAATCCAGCTGGTGTGGTGACTGGGTAACACAGGGTAAGTGAGCCTGGAGAAGTTCAGGTTTTATCAAAAATGTTTGGCAAAGCTGAACCAAGAATCAAACATTATTTCTCACAGGTTGGGGGAATGGGATCCAGGAGCATGGCGTGTTTCTACTACATAGCTATCCCGGGGTACAATGGGGTGTGCAAACCCCACACTGGGGAACAGAGGGTTAAGGAATGCTCTGGTAACAGGAGGCCCTGCCCAGTTGAACCTGCTGGATCTGCTGTCACTGGAGGTGGAGCTGAAAAGGGTGCAGCTCAGCTCACTCAGGGCAGTCAGTGAAAGGGGGCAAGCCTGCACTGATATCTCTTGCAGGACTCCAGTGGGAGCTGCACACCACCCTGATGCTCACCTCAACTGATAGTAGCTAGCAGCTCTGAGAAGAGATACAAAACATTTGTTCGTGAGTGGGGAAGGGAACCCTCTGATCCACTTCTGAGGGGATGCATTGTAGGCTATTGGCCAGGCCTTCATCATGCCTCTGGAGAGGCAGGGAAGTGGTAGGACGTAACCCAGAGGGTAAGCTGGATGGTATCCTAGCCCAGAGTGCATGTGCCTGCCCCTGGGCTGGAACCTGGAGGAGCGGGAGGACCCAGGTTTCCCTATTGCCAATCCCTGGATTTGAGCCACTAGGTGGTATGGCTAACCACCAGTGCTCTGACCACCTGGGGACGTGGTCTGGGGAGACGTCCATATCACAGATTCTGACCTTGGAATCGAGATCATCCTACTGTAGTTAGAGATGAAGAACCCTACCACTCACCACAAGAAATGTTGGCCCTCAGTGAAGTTCCTTGCAGATTGGTGTCCATGTCACAAATCCAACCACCATAACTGGCAGAGAAGTCTAGGAATGACTGAGAAGGGAGACAGGACACCCACCTATAAGGTGGGTGCATAACTGGCTGGATAACCGTACTCAGAGAGTAGTTGTTAATGGCTCCCAATCCTGCTGGAAAGGTATAACAAGTGGGGCTCCGCACGGGTCTGTTTTGGGACCGGTTCTGTTCAATATCTTCATCAACGATTTAGATGTTGGCATAGAAAGTACGCTTATTAAGTTTGCGGATGATACCAAACTGGGAGGGATTGCAACTGCTTTGGAGGACAGGGTCAAAATTCAAAATGATCTGGACAAATTGGAGAAATGGTCTGAGGTAAACAGGATGAAGTTCAATAAAGATAAATGCAAAGTGCTCCACCTAGGAAGGAACAATCAGTTTCACACATACAGAATGGGAAGAGACTGTCTAGGAAGGAGTATGGCAGAAAGAGATCTAGGGGTCATAGTAGACCACAAGCTTAATATGAGTCAACAGTGTGATACTGTTGCAAAAAAAGCAAACATGATTCTGGGATGCATTGTAAACAAGATACGAGAAGTCATTCTTCCGCTTTACTCTGCGCTGGTTAGGCCTCAACTGGAGTATTGTGTCCAGTTCTGGGCACCACATTTCAAGAAAGATGTGGAGAAACTGGAGAGGGTCCAGAGAAGAGCAACAAGAATGATTAAAGGTCTTGAGAACATGACCTATGAAGGAAGGCTGAAGGAATTGGGTTTGTTTAGTTTGGAAAAGAGAAGACTGAGAGGGGACATGATAGCAGTTTTCAGGTATCTAAAAGGGTGTCATCAGGAGGAGGGAGAAAACTTGTTCACCTTAGTCTCCAATGATAGAACAAGAAGCAATGGGCTTAAACTGCAGCAAGGGAGATTTAGGTTGGACATTAGGAAAAAGTTCCTAACTGTCAGGGTAGTTAAACACTGGAATAGATTGCCTAGGGAAGTTGTAGAATCTCCATCTCTGGAGATATTTAAGAGTAGGTTAAATAAATGTCTATTAGGGATGGTCTAGACAGTATTTGGTCCTGCCATGAGGGCAGGGGACTGGACTCGATGACCTCTCAAGGTCCCTTCCAGTCCTAGAGTCTATGAGTCTATGAGGACACCCCCACGATCTTTAGAAATGCTCAGTGATGACTTGCCCTCACTCAGTCACTTAGGGAAGCTTACACTGTTGCTGCCGGGGCTGTAACTGTTCTGTGGCTAAGCAGCGGACTTCAGTCTCCAAAGCCATCAGTGTGGTACTTTTCACAATCACTTCTGTTGCACATCTGGCATGACTGGCCTCCAGCTGACACTGACTCCTTTACCTTCCGACTGTGGGAGGCTACACTGAGTCATGCCTGGATGGACAGCATCTATATGTCCTTCTTTAGCATGCTGGTACATTTCACAGTGCCAGAGTCACACACAATACCTAACAATTATGCACTCAACTTCCAGAGCCCCTTCTAAGCAAGCATCTCAATGTTCAGAAAACTTTTTAAGTCAGTGCTCACCCTCTTCCAGTGCAGTAGCTAAATATTATCTCCATTTTTACAACAGGACTAAAACTGAGGCACAGAGACTTTGTTTGCCTATCCCGAGGGCCCAAAAGAACTCTGAACCAGAGTCTAGACCAATCCTCTCACTCCTGACTCCCAAGTGTGTGTTTGAATAGGTTTCTCTCTAAAACAGATTACCCCGACATTTTCCAGGTCATCTGCCTGCCTTTACCCCTCTGAAGAGCAGCCTAGTAAAGGCTGTGCATTAGTTAACATGTGTTAAACTTCTCCTCCCTCATACTGTTCACAGGGACTGACTTTATTTTGTGTCTTAGCACAACATTAGCACTTAAGTTATAAGGAATCCTCAATTCTCCCACCAAAATATAATTTGTCCTATTCCATATTAGTGCCCATCACTGCTGGATGCTGTCAGCAATGTTGTTTATTATTTGTTGCAACTTGTAGGAGGGAGCCAAGTGAGAGAAGAGTTTCTTCAAATGCTTCCATTGTGGGTGTAGGGTGGGACCCCTGAAGAAGCGAGGGTTTGGCCCTGCAGAACTCTGGGATCCACTGGAGGAATGGGGCCATGTACTTCTCTCCCAGCTCCATAGCAGTGACTAGAACCCCCATGAAATGGGAGTCTCCTGCAATATTAAGGGAGACCCTACAAAAGATAATACACCCTGGGTCTGTATTAGCAGCTCTTGTGCAGATTCACTGCTGGCTGCTAAGACTGTGAAGTACAGCGCACTGGCCAGCAGGCCCTGCTCCTAGCCTGCCCAATATGCAGGCCTTGTACATTGGTGGGAAAGCACCATTGATATGGCTGCCTCCCACTTCCATGCAGGACAGAGGAGATCCTTAACACAGGGATCCCTCCACACGAGTAATTTTTGCATGGAGTCTAATAGGACCGGCTTTATGAACTGCAGGGTCCGATTCGAATACCCGTCAGCAGTCCGGGGCTTTGGCAGCGGAGGTCCACTCCGGGTCTTCCACAGCACCGAAGGACCCCCTCCTGCCAAAATGCCACTGAAGACTCCTGGAGCGGACCCCCTGCCGCCAAAATGCCACCAAAGACCCCCGGAGCGGCTCCCCGCCCGTTGCCGAAATGCCGAAAATGCCTGGAGTGGACCCCCCGCTGCCAAAATGCCGCCGAAGACCCCTAGAGTGGACCCCCCCGCCGCCAAAATGCCACCGAAGACTGCTGCCAGGTGAGTAAAAAAAATTTTTAAAGGCACCTAAAGCGCGGAGCCCGATTCCAGGGAATCGGCCTAAAGCCAGCCCTTTCTATGCCAGGGTTTGCTGGCAAGCTCTCCCTTGCTCCCCAGGAATAAGGGGCTTTTCCAGTGTCCTTGATCTCCTACCTCAGGGGGCCTGGAGTCCAAATGTAGCACCTGTCTAATATCTCATCTAATCTCACTCCCTCTCATTCTATTACTGATGCTTTCTGCCACAGCTCTTCTGTCTTGATTTGCAGTAACCCTGCTGCTCCGGCACAGCTCCTCCCCTAAACAAAGGCAGCTATTCAGTGCCACGAGTGTAGTATTTTATGATATAGACAAATGGCCACCATTGTCACCCATACCGTAGCCCAGAGACATTACAAGCAAAATGTCTTTATTTCAGAACACCAATCTCTGTTCCTTCATCAGCAGGATGAAGAGCCCATGTACATGGCTAAAGCAGAGTTGGGCCTGTGTCATAAACAGATAGCTAAGGGTTAATGTCTCTTCCACCTGAAGCACCTGACCAGAGGACCAATCAGGAAACCGGATTTTTTCAACTCTGGGTGGAGGGAAGTTTGTGTCTGAGTCTTTGTTTTCTGCCTGCCTGCTTTCTCTGAGCTTTGGAGAAGTAGTTTCTACTTTCTAGTCTTCTGTTTCTAAGTGTAAGGACAAAGAGATCAGATAGTAAGTTATATGGTTTCTTTTCTTTGGTATTTGCATGAATATAAGTGCTGGAGTGCTTTGATTTGTATTCTTTTTGAATAAGGCTGTTTATTCAATATTCTTTTAAGCAATTGACCCTGTATTGTGTCACCTTAATACAGAGAGACCATTTGTATGTATTTTTCTTTCTTTTTATATAAAGCTTTCTTTTAAGACCTGTTGAAGTTTTCTTTACTGGGAAATTTCAGGGAAATTGAGTCTGTACTCACCAGGGAATTGGTGGGAGGAAGAAATCAGGGGGGGAGATCTGTGTGTGTTGGATTTGCTAGCCTGATTTTGCATTCCCTCTGGGTGAAGAGGAAAGTACTTTTGTTTCCAGGACTGGGAACAGAGAGGGGGAGTCACTCTGTGTAGTTTCACAGAGCTTGTGTCTGTGTATCTCTCCAGGAGCACCTGGAGGGGGGAAGGGAAAAAGGATTATTTCCCTTTGTTGTGAGACTCAAGGGATTTGGGTCTTGGGGTCCCCAGGGAAGGTTTTTCAGGGGGACCAGAGTGCCCCAAAACACTCTAATTTTTTGGGTGGTGGCAGCCAGTACCAGGTCCAAGCTGGTAGCTAAGCTTGGAGGTTTTCATGCTAACCCCCATATTTTGGACGCTAAGGTCCAAATCTGGGAATAAGGTTATGACATGGTGTAGCAGCGGTTGGGATATAGACAGAATCCAGAAGCCAGTAGGAATATTATATTTTTCTTTTCTCTGCTAAGGGTTTTTTAGCAGAGAGAAAAAGTTTGGTTTTAAAAGGGAACCAGAGAGAATTTTTTTTTCTGCTCTCTCTGGCAGTTTGTGGCTTGCATGTTAAGCAAGAAGCCATTAAGGTGCTATTAAGAGTCTTTTGTCACACAATAGCACTCCCACTGAGAGTCATTACCAGCACTATATATATGCAAATAAAGTGGTTTTTCAGGTTTACTTAACATTGAAGATTAGCTAAAGGCACTGTTGCTAGGCAGACTCCAGGAGGCAACAGAGCCTGCAGTTCAGAAGATAAACACCGGAGGGCACCCTAACCCAAGAAAACAGGAACCATGACTTCTAAGGCAAAAATTGAGGCCGAAGGACAAATCAAATAAGCTGAACACAGGCGAGAGATGGAAAAACACAAACAGGAACTAGAAATAAAACAAAAAGAGATGGAGCTGAAAAAAAAAGGAAGAAAGCATCAAACTGGCAGCCTTAGAGGCAGCACACAAAAGAAAACTAGAAGAAGAAGAGGTGACCTACTGAAGGAAACAAGCAGAAGAAGAGTTGGCCCACCGCCGAGACATGGAAAAACACCAAAAAGAAATGGAAGAGAAGGAAAAACAGAGAAAACATGAACTGGAGTTGGCAAAAGCTGGGCTGCATGTGCCAGCCAACCCTAACAACCCGGCGCCAATTATTGCTCCACAGCACAGGAAATTTCCCACCTACAAGGCAGGTGATGACACCGAGGCCTTCTTGGAAAATTTTGAAAGAGCCTGTCTTGGGTACAGCATCCCCGAAGACCAGTACATGGTAGAATTAAGGCCACAACTCAGTGGACCTTTAGCAGAGGTGGCAGCTGAAATGCCTAAGCAGCAAATGAATGACTATAAACTTTTTCAAACCAAGGCCAGATACAGAATGGGGATAACCCCAGATCATGCCCGTCGGCGCTTCAGAACCCAAAAGTGGAAACCAGAGGTGTCATTTCCCAAACACGCCTACTACATTGCAAAAAACTATGAGGCCACCCCCATATTTTGGACGCTAAGGTCCAAATCTGGGAATAAGGTTATGACAGCCTGTCCACCAGCTTGGGGACAAAACAGTGAGCCATGCCCCACTTTTACACAGGCTCTCTTGTTCTTCCACCACACAAGACAGATAAGAAAGTAACAAGGATAGACTTGATTTGACCTGGAATGATACTGCAGGTCCTCCACTCCCCAATAGCTAGAGGGTCACAGCCTTCCCTTAGCCTTCAGGTGGATCACAGGGTCTGCCTCCTTAGTTGCAGCCTTCTGCTACTGCTCCTCAGGGAATTGTTTATCTGTCTGCCCTGTCTGGCCACCACTCCCCCCCTTACAGACCTCCTTCCCCCACTTCTCTCTCCTAGCTGGGAGTAAGCACAATCACTGGCAGCTGCTTACCTGGATCAGCTGGTTCTTAACACCTGCATGCTGGGCTTCTCCTTAGGCCAGGGCTTGCTGCTCAGACCCTTAAAGGAGAAGACCACTACTGCAGTGCCCCACTGAAATCACTGGGATCCACACAAGTGTAACTACACTTCTGTACCTCACCCTTGCTCTGTACGGCACTCTGGCCTCAGGCACTGGGCCACACGTAGAAGTTGCGGAGCCTGCTACAGCGGCATATTGTCAAAGAGGTGTTTTAGCTCAGGCAGTAGTTCCTAGTGCTTTTAGATCCAGAGGTGACAAGCCCTGCTGCCGATGAGCCACATGGGAGTGTGGTGTTACACAATCACAGGAGTCCACCTGCATGAAGCTCACTGCAGGACCAAGGCCTATGCTTTTATACCAGACCCATTACTATGGTAGCTGACCACCTCAATTCAGTACCAGCCGTCAAGTGGGGCATCATAAAATGATAACAGTCATGTTTCTAACTACCTGGTAGGTGGGACACTGAGGCAGGTATCTGATCTCTGACAGTTGCATTTCCAATTGGCTGAGGACACAAAATGAGCAGCTTTCCTAAAAATAGCCAAATAAATCTGTTTCCGTCTATAAATCTCTCTGATCTGCATATTATCATAGTAGTCTCAGCAAAGATCTACAGACATCAAGAGACAATTGACACGGGACACAGTGGCTTCTCAAGTGTGGGTCATTTTCCATTAGTGAGTCACTGGGACGGCAGGAGCAGAGTGTTATGCAATAGAATTGCCACAGCAGCCGGGAATGGATTAACACTAAGTGGGACCTAGATCAGCCACAAGCGCATGGCACCAAAACGACTCACTTGTTTCTGGGAGGTTCAGGTCGGTCTCTGCAGAAATTCTGGGGTCTCTTTTGGCTCCCAGGACTCAGCTCCGGCCATCTGCTTGATCCTGCCAAATCTGCTACTAACCACATTGCAGGAGAAATGTCATACAAAGCTCAGAGCAGCAGCATGGCTGCAGGCAGATGGTGCGTAAAAGAAAAGCAGTGATCAGACTGATGTTGCAGGATTTCTGATTTTCGTGCCGTCGTGGGAGACCCCAGGAAACGCTGTCAGTGGAATGAGACAGTGAAGTGAATTCAGAAGAAGATTGTTGAAAGAGAGGGTAAAAAGCCTAGGAACACTTAGAGCAGGCTAAATTGCTCAATACTCTGTGTCTCCAAGAGAAAGATGTGATGGCTGGGTTCCCCTCCTATGGTGTTATACACTGCACTAATTCACAGAACTGACGAACGTCTAAACGGGCACAATTACAGCCCATTATACGGAGAATATTTAAATAGCCATATTGACCTGAGGCTTTGCTTGTCATTTGCAATGATGATGATAACTTGCATTTCTCTAGCATTTTTCATCCCCCCAAAGGTCCTAAAGAACATTACAGAAATCCTACTAAACAAATCACTTCTCTCACCATTAAACAAACAAACACAGCTGCCATGTTTTGGGGCAGAACGTGGCAGATGTTGAACAGCAAAGTTTAGGACAGCAAGTGAAAGATACTATATCCAATAAAAACTCAAGGTGCCATGGGGAAGGTCGGATGTAACTATTCATGATGCCAAACATGCCATGCGACCTTCAGGACCTGAGTGCTGAGCACCCTTGCTTCCAGGTGATGTTACTGTGAGCTGCAACTTTAAAATGAAACAGCACTATGTTAAAGCACATTAGGGGATCTTTAGTGAGTGCTAGCAGAGTCTGCATGGACCAATTAATGCACAATGTGTTAGTGTGCTCTACACATCACACCCCTGGAGTGCACATTACCACACCATGTGGACAAGTCCCCAGAGTGCTTCCTTTTCTGAATATTGTAGAGGAGCAAATTGATTTCCAGTTCAGCCCCTGAAATGACTTGGTGGATATGTCTTGTCACATCTTAAAAGCACCACTCTAGGTGACTGGAGTGTGGAGAAAGGGTTATGGAGTCTTGCATCCCTAGATCCTCATTTGACTCCAAGCCAGAGACCCTTTTCTCCTGCTGCAGGATCTAAGTATCCTGTGCAGGGGTGAAATCCACACTTATGCAGAGACCAGCACATGCCCTTAAGGCCTAAGTGTGATTTAAGGGATGCAAAGGCCTCTGGCTGGCCCCTCTGCACAGGGTAGATTTCACCCTGGAAAAATAGGGCTCTGCATAATTAGTAACTGAAAGTAGCTGTCATCAATGGTTTCTTATTGGCTCATTCATATTGCAGTTGATGAACCATGTCCAGTTCTCAGTGCACAAGCATTTACATCTCTTCCCTCCACAGTAACACACACACTCCCCACTCTACAGCTACTCAGTGGCTGCCTCTGCACAGACAAAGGAGACAATGTGTATGGAGAGACAATTACTCCCTCAGTCCTAGAGATTGACCCTCCAGGTCAGCGTTGTTTGACAAGTGGATTTATTTTTCTACTGGAAATTTTGAATTTTTTTACGGTTTTCCCCCAAGATGTCCCATAATTTCCCCCCCTCCCCCTCCCCAAAAATCGTAGGTGAAAACTGAAGTATTGGATTTTGGTTTTGGGTTTTTGTTTTGTTTTGTGGGTTTTTTGTGAAGGGGGTTTAGTTGAAAAAACAAGACATTTCAAATGCAATCAACATGTTCTCACAGAAATATTCGCTTCCCTCAAAAAAGCCATTTTCCATTAAAAAAATAGAAAATTTTCTATCAGCCTTAATTAATTGTGGCAGAGCTAGATGAATCACATACTCTTGTAGATGAAACCTGAACTTTGGATCTGGACTTCACAGATAAAATGCAGGGGGACTGAAGTTCAACCATGGTGTTTAAGAATATTTTCATTTCATAGATTCATAGACATTAGGGCGCCTAGTCTGACCTCCTGTATATCACAGGCCATTGAATTTCACCCAGCTACCCCTATATTGAGTCCTATAACTAGTGTCTGCATAAAGAATAAGGCATGACTCTGTTCTCTCTCCCTTGTCAAGGTCATATGGGACCAAGGGGTTTTTTCTGCATGTGTTTGTGCAGGGGAGAAGGGAAGGGGGAACAAGTAAAGGATGCAAAGCCACCAGATGGAAGCAACAGAGGATGATTACAGGATTAAGTGGAGGGAAATTGGCCCAGTGACTTTTGTGCTCCTCTTTTCTCAGCAAAGTTTTATTTGCTTTCCCCTCTTCCTGTCAGTCCCTGTGCCTTTTCAGGTCTTCACTATTAAACTTAGCATGAAAATTATTAATTTGACTACTCATAAGAGTTGCCCAAAGATAAATACATGCAGCTTAATAAACCTTGTTAGCAGAAAGGAAGGGAGAGAACATTTAATTAATAGGGAGGAGGGATAGCTCAGTGGTTTGAGCATTGGCCTGCTAAACTCAGGGTTATGAGTTCAATCCTTGAGGGAGCCACTTAGGGATCTGGGGCAAAATTGGTCCCGCTAATGAAGGCAGGGAGCTGGACTCAATGACCTTTCAAGGTCCCTTCCAGTTCTAGGAGATTGGTATATCTCCAATTATTACTGTAGAAATGGTTGCAAAGCACTTTTGAAGATGAAGAGTGCCACGACTAGGATGCTGCCTCAGAAGTCATGCACACATATCTGATGGCAGAAGATAGCTCTAAATATTAGTACAGTCTTTCAGGGAATAAGTAGCACATGTAATGACTACTCTTGGCTGCATGTAGGAGTGAGGGAGCTCACAGATACTCTACCCCATGGCATCCTGGCACTGATGTTGTCACAGAAGGTGCAGGGAAATGGGACTTGTGAACTCTTTGCCTCGTATGGGCTGGCTCACAAGGCCACTGGTGGTAAAATTATTGAGCCATCGGTCTAGGCTTGTGTGACTGTCTTGCTTGTGGAATTTTCTCTTCAGGGCAGGTATATATATTCCCAAAAAATGGAGAGTGGGCTTGGAGTCCTTTAGAGTGTGTAAGGATTCATGTGACTTCTGGTTACAAAGATAAGTTTTAACAAAGGACAGGACCTCCCTGGAAAACCCCACAGTGGGAAACCATGATTCATGGCACATCGTAACGGCAGTATCTATTGCCCTTGAAGATGTATCTGCTGCATCTACTGCTGATCGAAGAGTGGTTCTGGCAACCAGATTGCCTCCCTCAATGACAGCCTAAAACTGAGCTCTGTCCTGTTGCGGAAGCTTGTTGAAGTCTATTAATTTATAATAGTTCATACTTAGCCATCAGTGTTTGGTAATTGGCTATTCTGAACCGACGGCAATAGAAGTGAAGACCTTCCTTCCCAATAAAGTGAGTCATTTACCCCTTTATTGACCAGACTGGATCTAGGTTGTTGCTGTCCAGATGTCTCCATGGCAGCTTGGACAACCAAGGAGTTAGGAACAGGGTGAGAAAAGAGAACTTATGCCCCTTTGACTGGGACAAAATAGCATTTTTCTACCCTCTTGGGGTAGGGGCACAGGTCTTGGGGATATATGAGACTATTCTAGCTGGTTCCAGACTGGCTTCATTAACAGGATGTGCTATTCGGCTGGATCCAGAGGGTGTCCAGGAGTTTATGCTGAGAATCCTGAACTTCTCCCCAAGGAAGATCTGTAACGCCTCTGAAACCATGTGTAACAGTTCCTGGAATTGTTTATGGTCACTGGGGAGAATGGGTATACTGGAGCAATTGCTTCATTCAGCGATGAGGACAGTCTCATTGGTACCAGCAGACCTGCCAGATCTGGTTCATAATTCTCCTTTTTCATGGGGCCAGGAGGAAGCTCTGCCTGTCCTCTCACAGGGGAAAGGTGAACTAACTCCCTAGTGGATCATGTTGTCCCTGCAGGGTGGTATGGGTCCTACAGTCCCCACTATGGTGAAAGGGTGATTGTGGAGGTCCCCATGGCATGGGATGCCAACTGTTCCAAGGCAGGTCTCAGGCAGAGATTGGTTCCAGACTGACCAGGCCCCCTGTTCGGGAAGGAATGCCCCATAGGAAGAGACACTGGTTCCTCAGGTGGTTCAGAGGCTCCAAGAAAGAAAATGCTGATTCTGGATCCATCAGCAGTACCAACAGTTCTGCTAGACAGAAACCATGGCTGGATGCTGGAATAGGAAACAGACTCCGCCCATAAATTTCATCCTAGTGGAGTTAGGACCTCCCTGGAGAGTGAATGGCCTGATAGTGATGGAGACTGAGGATCCAGCAGAGCAAAAATGTCCAGGGGTGGGGCATAAGACTCTACTCTTCATAGAATATGAGGGGTCCTGTCAAAGCTGGAGCAGTTACAGTTTGTGCCCCTGTCAGGTGAGGCAGAGCCAGTATCATCGGTCGTTGAGGCTCCCGAGGGTTTCATTTTGTTGGTGCAATCAGTTCCCAGAGCTGAGGTTTAGTTGGTCCCAGAGGCATTGCTACCACTAGAGTGCAGTCTGGTACTGATGCTGCCCTGGATTTGTGAGTTTTCTTGTCACGACCCTGTGATTTAGGACATTCTAAGTCCACATGGGCTGAGCAGGAAGACTTCTCAGCTTAGGCGGGGCTATATCGGACTTTTTTGAAGCAGATTTAAAGCATTTATGAGAACACTCCCTGCCCTCCCAACAAGACCCCAATGAGGGATCTGTGGGGATAAATTCCCTTGCTCCTAAGTTGGATCTCACAGCAGCAGCTGCTGTCCTTGCTGAGTCAGGCCAATGTAGAGACTGGGGTCTCCTGGCCTGGGTCTGACTGTAGCCTCATGGTCATCTCCATTAGGTGCTTCTTAAGCAGAAGATCCTGCCCTTCATGGGGATGACTGGGGAACGAGTAGCAGATATTGCACCTGGCCAAAACATGAGCTTCCCCGAGGCAGCACAGGCAGCATTCATATTTGTTGCTGACTGAGAAGGAGCATGGACAAGCAGCACAGATTTTGAAAACTGGGGTTCTGGGCATAGTCCAGTACCCATAACAGGGCAGGGAGTAGGGAAATTCCCCAGGATAGGGAGTCTAACTAACTACCAAACTTAGCTAAGAACTACTGGATAAAATTCTTTAACTATTTACAAAAAATATCTACCTATGTATTTACAGACTGAAGAATAAAGGAAGACGAAGCTTTGGACAGTGGAGGTTTTGACCCAGGCCACGCAGTTGTAGGAAAGAACTGGAGAGGCAGTCAGTCCACTCTGCTTGTAGTCTTACTGAAAACCTGGGGGGTGGGCAGGCGCAAGCCTGCCCACTTCTAAAGGCCCCTTCCCCAGCCTAGCAGGAAGGACCACTGGACCCAGGGACCAAATAAGCATGGTGGACAACAAATGAAAAAAACAGGGATCAAGGTGAAGGTCATAGGTTCAAAACGAGGGTACCGGATGGGGACACCAAGCAGAGAACCCCGGACAGTGCCCACTGCTCCTCAAAGGTGTTGAGGGAGCCAGCAGACACTGCCCAGTGGAACTCTGACCGGATGTGTGAAACTAGGGAGGAATGGACTCTGCCTGTAGGGGGACGGCTGCCCCACTCCAGGAGAAAATGGGATAAAGTAGGCCAGAGAGGCTGTGCAGATGGGCAGCCAATCAGGGCCAGGCTGAGCTCTATATAAAGGCTGCAGCACAAAGATAAGATCAGTCTCCCCCTGACCAGCAAGCGAGGAGCAGCACCCTGGACAGAGCAGTGTTGGGCAGAGTAGCAAGGCAGTGGGAGTTCTTGTTGACCCTGCCAGACTGCAGGCCTTGAAACAAGGGATGAGTGGGTGCATTGGACTACAGGGAAGTGGTCCAGGGAAGGCAGGCAGTGATGGAGAGTGGAGGAAGGCAGCAAGTGACTGTGGTTCAAGGGTCCCTGGGCTGGGGCCCAGAGTAGTGGGCAGGCTTGGGTCCCCCCCCACCTTGCACTGCACCTTGTCACAAGGGAGGGTGGCCCATGGACTGCACCTTGTCCTGGAGGTAAGGGACTAAACTTTGGGATGGCAAGTGGCAATGAAGGCAAGTGTGGACTAGGACTGCTGATATACTCCTGGAAGTGGGGGAGAATGGAATAGTGGGCACTGCTGGAGGGCAGTGTCCTGAAGAGGACACCGTGGTCCAGAGAATGATGCGTGTCCTGGTGGTGGAGACAACACGGCCGAGCAGATAATGGGAAGGACATCACCTGCAGAGGGCACTCCACAGCTGAATGAGCTAATTCCCAGAGCAAGTCAGCAGGAGGCACAGTGGTGGTGAGTCAGCACTGCATTACACTGCCCTTTATCTCCTTGGTTGGAGGCATGAGGAGAGCAAAGGTAAACATATGGCCCAACAGATGTGGCTTTCAAGAAATTTCCAGTTCTGGGTGCATGGTGTGCACATGTACCCCCAGTGGAATACACACAGGCACCAGCACTCAAAGAAGGAAAATCACCAGAGAGATTTTCAGAATTGCTCAGCAGCTTCCCTTGTTCTTCCACTGAGCTGCTGGATGCTGAGCACTTTTCAAAAATCTGGTCCTTTTTGTTGGGATAAACTCAGAGTTAGGATGCCGTGCTCCAGTGTCACATACAATGCTGCACTGGCATGTTGCAATGCAACCAGAGTTAAATCTTGTTACAAAGTCATGAGTACGTGAATGTCATGTCAGGATCTACTAACATCTCCCTGAGCTAGAGGCCTGATCCTGAAAACTCTTACTCATGCAATTAGCCTTCACGCACATTAGCAGACTCATTGAGGTCAATGGCGCTATACATGAGTGAAGGTTGAAGCTCTGAGGTAGAATGTTTATAGTTTAAAAAAACAAACAAACAAACCTGGAACAAATAAGAAAGGAGACCAGATCCTGAGGAAACAATAGTACTGCTGAATGTAGTAGTTCTGGTTATGTCCTGGTTTGTGCCCCACTTCTCGCTCTTCCTTTCCCCCCCCACAGACCTCACCTCTCCATCAGTGGACCAAGGGAAAGACTCCTGTCTCCCCTGATGCACTTTCAGCCCCTCCCCACAACCAAAGACTGCCATGCTGGGACAAGATGGCCCATGACTTGAAAGATGTTCCATCCGAGGGTAAGAGCGGACTGGAGTTTTTCCCCAATGAAAAAAGGTTAGTATGTGTGGGAAGAGGAGAAATCAAAGGGAGAACTCAAAACAAATTCCAACTGTCAGTTGCAAAATTGGTTACTTTAGGGTTGTAGCAGTTTATCTTTGCCAAATTTAAAAGGCAAGCTCCAGAAAGGCATGCTGGGGGAAAACTTCCTATACAAGGGCAACCTTGAAGCAGGGAATTAGTAAGGACTAGGAAACCACTAGTGACAGGGTTGTAGCAGTTCTGTACCTATTACACTAACACTTCTGTTTTGTTTCCTTGTTAGGAACATAGCACTGGAAGGGACCTCCTGAGTCCTGGAGTCCCGTCTCTGCTATTGCAGACAACTTCATCATATAATCCTGTTTATAAATGTATCATGTTCATTCTTAAAACCAGTCAGGTTGTTTGCCCCCAGGGCTGTTCCAAAACCTCCCTACTCTAATGGTTAGAAACCTTCTAATTTCTAGCCTAAATTTATTCATAGCCATTTTATACCCATTTGTTCTTGTGCCAGTGCTATTCTATAAAATTAAATAGTTCTCCCCCTCCCTGGTGTTTACTTCCCTGATGTATTTATTATCCTCAAAAGTATACAGAAAGAAAGGAGTCCTTTTTGAGGAGGAAGGAGATAAGGTGTTGAGGGTGTTTTGTTAATCTTGCATGTATAAGGAATATCTAGTACAGGGGTGGCTAACCTGTGGCTCCACAATCACATGCAGCTCTTCAGAAATTAACATGCGGCTCCTTGTATAGGCACTGACTCCAGGGCTGGAGCTATAGGCGCCAACTTTCCAATGTGCTGGGGAGTGCTCACTGCTCAACCCTTGGCTCTGCCACAGGCCCTGCCCCTACTCCACCCCTTCCCGCCCTCTCCCCTGAGCCTGCTGTGCCTTTATTCCTCCCCCAGCCTCCTGTCTGCCACGAAACAGCTGATTGGCAGGGCTGCTGGTAGGTGGGAGGCAGTGAGGTGTTGGGGGGTGGAGCTGATGAGGGGCTGCCAACGTATTACTGTGGCTCTTTAGCAATGTACACTGGTGAATTCTGGCTCCTTCTCAGGCTCAGGTTGGCCACCCCGCTCTAGTACGTTCTTCCTGGTTTTTCCTGAAGAACTCTTAAGGACTCTCATGGACTGCGAGCTTTCTCAGTCTTTCATTAAAAGGCAGGATTCTCTTTAACAAAGCTGTACTGTCCTGCAGAGTTTCTCAGATGTTTAAAGGTTTTTAAAAACCCTGAAGTTTTAAACCATCTGAATACAGATCACTGCCCCTTTACAGTTAATTAGGTTTCAATTGCATGGTGTGTCTAACGCAGATCTACTACACCAGGCGCAGTTACAAGAATTTCTTCCATGTCGAAAGGTTGTGCTAGTTTGAGAGATTCCCTGTATGCACAATGGGGAACACCAGCACTGGCAGAAATTTTGTAATATTAGTTCTTTAATCCTTCAGTAATCCACAGAATTTTTTTTAAAAATGGAGATCTGAATTTCTAAAATAAAAGGGGAAGAAGTAAACTTTTCAAGTCGTCTTAACACATGTGCAGTTCCCACTCTGAACAAAATATATTCCAAATACTGGGGCCCTTATTGCATCGCTTTCATCAAACTTTCCCCAACAAGTGAAATGAAGAATATTCAAAGATTAAACAGGCCCAATACAGCCATCATCACATCAGCCATTTAATGGTTCAGTAATAATGATGCAAGAGTGTCTCAATGTCCCTTTCTTTATAGTATAGTACTTTAACTCATAAGGAAAGCTTTGAAGGAGCCCTTTATTTTCTCTGGCATCCATAGCCCCCATACACGAGTATGAAGCTAGGGTACCAATTTGATAGTCAGGGATCTAAATGATGAGTGCATTGTCTTCTCTTTGCCACTAAGAAAAAACATCTTTGTGAGCAGGCAAAATACTACTATACAATTGCAGAGTGTCATCTTTGTAAGGGTCTCTAACCACTTTAAACATTGATTAATAATTCTGGGAGGTAGCTGGAAAAGTACTGTTATCTCCATGTTACAGAAGACAGTTGCTTAAAAAAATACCCTAACATGATGTTTGCCCACCATGACAGCTTATATGTTGCATCCTTTTTTCCCCAGCCTTTGCCCATTTAGCTTGTAAGTTCTTTAGGGGCAAGGAATATCTCACTACATATTTGCACAATATAGCCACTATTTTGATTGGAGCCTTTATGTGCTTCTGTAAAAGGAACAGAAAACAATGAAGGTCATCGAACAAGTCTGTGGCAGAGTCAGGAGCACAACCTGGAACTCTTGACACTTGAGTCTTATCTATACAGGGATTTTAAGCCACTGATGTAGCAGCAATGCAACCCCTTGTGCAGATGCACTGCACCAGTAATCAGGCTAAGGTACAGCACTGCAAAAGTCATATTAGAAGTTTGCACTGCATTGGTACAGCTATACACTAGTGACTAAAAGTGCCAATATAGACACAGCCTCAATCCTGTTCCTTAATTACAAGCTTGTGCTGCCTACAAACTCTTTGCCTTCCAGTGACAAGTGCTCCAGTTGGAATACCCTAGCACAGGGGTAGGCAACCTATGGCACCTGTGCTGAAGGCGGCCCGTGAGCTGATTTTCAGTGGCACTCGCACTGCCCAGGTCCTGGGCACCAGTCCAGGGGCCTCTGCATTTTAATTTAATTTTAAATGAAGCTTCTTAAACATTTTAAAAACTTTATTTATTTTACTTAATAGTTTAGTTCTACATTAGACTTACAGAAAGACCTTCTAAAAACGTTAAAATGTATTACTGGCACACAAAACCTTAAATTAGAGTGAATAAATGAAGACTCAGCACACCACTTCTAAAAGGTTGCCAACCCCTGCCCTAGCATATAAAGAAAAAATCATGACTTCATAGATTGCCTTTGTGACTTTGCAGGATGGCTCCATCCTGTGATGAAAGACTGCACTGCATCCAAACGTGAATTGCTTTAACAGGAGAAATTCAACTTTTTTCACCCAGATTGGTTACACCAGCACCTTAATGATTTATTCTAGCTCAGGGGTTCTCAAACTGGGGGTCATGACCCCCTGAGGTTATCATCTGGGGGGGTTGCAAGCTGTCAGGCTCCACCCCAAACCCTGCTTCACCTCGAGAATGTATAATGGTGTTAAATATAAAAAATGTTTTTAATGTATAAGGCAGGGGTCGCACTCAGAGGCTTGCTCTGTGAAAGGGGTCACTAGTACAAAAGTATGAGAACCATTGCTCTAGCTAAAGAACCTAAGAAAATTCTCAGGCAAAAATCTACGATTATCAAGTTAGAATAGTGCCCTCGTGGTGAAGGCTTAAAGCAGAGACTTTCATCCTTATTTTTAACCTAAACTTCTCAAAATGAACAGATAAATCCTCCTCTTTGTCTTACAGTCCTCATGCTTCGTCTGAAGACTGAGGAGGCCTTTTGGAGTATGTGCCAACTGGGTAGCAAGTTTGGAATCCTTTTCACCATTCAAAAACTATTATAAAAAGGCCAAACTGGTTGTTCCCATTAGTCCTCAGTGAGAACTCTTGCATAGGATCAATTTGACACTTACTTACCAAGCTGAATAGTAATTCAAGGTTAAAATGGTTACTGCTGGATCATTTCTCAAATTCCCCCCCCCTTAGTTCCTCTTGCAAGATGACTGGCAAAGATGTTATCCACTCCACTATCTACGTTCAGCACAGCTTTGCCAGTGGCGGTTTTGACTGCAGCTGAGTGGGGAAAAAAACCAATTTCTTAGTTCTAGGTCAAACACTTCAGCAAATCAGAAGAGGAAGGAAAAAATTAGTTTCAGGTCCAACAAAATATTTTGTTTTGGTATTTTTAATAAAAGCAAAGGAAATGAAGGGCTAGATTCACAATAGCAGAGGAGAAGGTGGTAGGCAGTGGTTACCCAATGGAAAGGGTATTCACCTGGGCTATAGAAGACCCAGGTTCAAATCCCTGCTCTGGTCCAGTGATTATTCAAATATTTTACAGAAAGTGGAACAACTGTAAAGACTGAAGGCAGGTCGACACTTAAAATGCTGCATCGGCACAGATCTACCACTGTAGCACTTTAATGAAGAGGCTCTAAGCCGACACGAGAAAGCTGCTCCTGTCGGCTTTGTTAATCCACTTCTTCTCCTCCTAACTTAACTACCACCTCTCACAGATCTCCCACAACATAGTGCTGTCTAGACCAGCACTTTGGTCGGCAGAACTACATTGCTCAATGGTGTGGATTATTTACAGCTGAGTGACATAATACAGAAGTAATTCTGTAGTGTAAACCAGGGCTTAGACAGACCCTCCCCAGCATACCCTATAGCCAGTTGACTAGAAAGAAAACCAGGGTTCAAGTCCCTTTTTGCTGCCTGAAATCACCTTGATTTTTCATGTTTGATTCCTAAGATGTTTTGTTGCACAAATGATTAAATGAACCATTTTGACATTTCTGAAGTTTTCTTTTTGACAGAAACTTGCCAGAACTTAACACAAATTCACTCAATGTTTCAGTCAATCCAAGTCTGCATTTTTCAGTGAGGAAAAAAGTTTAGTTTGAAAAATTTCACTTAGCTTTTAGTTGTAACTCATACCTTACCCTCCACAAGCAAGTCAGAACCACTAAGCTGTTGGGGGCCAAGGAGCTCACTGTACTGGTTCACCCCCACACCCCCTAAGTCAGAAACCTCACCCTTCTTCCCAGGGCCTCTGCCAATGCTCACAGCCCTCCAGCTCATACTGGACTACTGACTCCCAGGGAGACCCCCTCTGTTTGCTACCCCCCTTTACTGGGCCACAGGCTGTTCTTTTTCCCTCCAGCCGGCCTGCTCATCCTTTGTCACCCATCTGCTCCAGCTGGGGAGGTAAGCAAGTCTGGTACAGGTGCACCTGAGCCCTAACACTCTCAACCTCTTAAAAGCAGAGCTCGTACTGGGAAAGTCCCAAGCTCTTGGTGACCAGCACTAATGATCCTTCATGTTCCTGGAATCTCAGGGAGCAGCAGTAGACAGTACTATCTTTTCAACTACAGCTGTCCAAGAGGTCATGTGACTTTTCTACTTCATTTAAAGTATCAGCGTAAGCCAAATTCTAGCCATTCCCACCACCCCCTTAAGGATTTAAGATATAATATTTTTCTTCTTCCATTAGCAAATAAAAGTAAATTGGAACAGAGTGTTATTTTGGGCAAAGCTGTCCCAGAATTGTTCAGATCAGATGGTTTTAACAATGGTCAGATTTTTTTAAAATTATTCTCAAGTTTTAGTCGCTATCATTTTCAGCTTTGCTTAAAGGGATAACATCTACAGCAGTGGTTCTCAAACTTCTGTAGTAGTGACTCTTTTCACACAGCAAGCCTCTGAGTATGACCCCTCCCTTATAAATTAAACACTTTTTTTTAAAATATGTAACACTATTTATAAATGCTGGAGGTGAAGCAGGGTGTGTGTGACAGCTTGCAACCTCCCACACAATAACTTTGCAACCACCTGACAGGTCTCAACCCCTAGTTTGAGAAGCCCTGGTCTACATAATCAGGCTGAAGATATGAGTTAAAGGTTGTTTCAGAAACAAAAGGCTGAGCTCCCCTGCCAATTTTGGGGGGTTTGTAAATCCAAGTTTCCTGTACTCTAAGATATTCTTTTCTCTCCCCTGTTGCTGGGTGAAAGCTCCACACAAACAAAAAGGGGAACTTACTAACTATGCCTCCACTCCTGCAAACTGCTTCATGCAGGCACTGGAGTCAATGGGGTTCCACTGTCTGCCTGCCTGGAGCTGTTTGCAGGAGCAGGGACCTAAGCTGGGGTGCAGAATTGCCCCCTGGAGAGGACACTGAACTCAAAGACAGGTGACTTGGCTCATCGCAACACTGACTTGCTGTGTGACCTTTGGCAAGTCACTTCATCTGTCTGGGCCTGTTTCCCTTCCCCACCCTTTTGTCTATTAGATGGTAAGCATTTGGTGGCAAGGACTGTCTCGCTGTATTTGTACAGTGCTTAGCATTGGACATTACTGTAATACAAATAATTAATGGTTAATGATGTGGGGAAGGCTGAAACTGACTATACATAAAGCCAACAAAATAAAAGCAAAAGCTTTTCCCCCACTCTAATCTTTCACTTATGGAAAGCTTAAAGAGTACTTGTAAAGATACCAAAGAGTATTCAGGCAGAATGATTTACTTTGGTTACATATTTGTGCAAATTAAGCATGTGCGATTTCATGAAACAGTCACAGGAGGGCAGCAACAGATAAACAAATTGTTTTGGTTTTGATGGAAAGGAGATATGATAAAGCCTTCTAGCAGGCCAGAATTTATGACAATACTTTGTAAGACACAGTAGAAAAAACTTACTAGCCAAACAGATACAAATACCACTTCAGATTTTCTAAAAATCTATATTTACACAATTCTGTAACAGAAGCTGACTGAATATTTTACAATTGCACACAAATGTATTTGGCATGAATGTAAAAATGTATGGCATGGGGCACTCTACCATTATTTAGCGCTGCTCCCCATTGTAAATGACAGCAGGGCAGTTGCATAATCATGAAGGTTTTCACTCAGTACAGTCTTTGCCTGCACAGGAAAACTGCATAAGGCCCCAGATCCTGCAACAAGTAGCACATATACAGGCTGCAGAGATTTCAATGGGGCTCTGCACAATTGCAGCAGGGCCAAGGTCTAAGCATGTGTCTTTTTCCTACCATAGATGTAGAGGCCAGTTATAGAGGGACATATCATTCATTTTCTCACTTTTAACAAAACAACTGAGGGCACAATCCTGTAATGTGTTGATTATCCTGAACTCAGAGCTGAGGTTTCTCAGCTCCACACAAGATCCTTACTGATTATGCCAATGTTGGGAAGGATACATCATGCAGTGTACTTTTCCTCCCCATGTTTAGTTTTGTGGTAGTGGGTATAATCATTGTACAATTCCTTAAAGACTTCTCTTACGCCCATCTGTAGCGATGCATTTAAGAACTTGATGTCCCGTTCAATGCAAAGGTCTAGGATGTGATATATTCCCTCAGTTAGATGTTTCTTTACAGATGGATATAAGGTCACCTAGGAGGAGATGAACAAAATCCATGAAACTTTTTACTTTTCATCGTTAGGATACATCAAATGACTGGAAATAAAAGTACTGACAAGACACAATCCAAGGTATCAGCCCATCTAGACGGTGTAAAATATTAGATAATAAATTAGGTCCCCGATTCTGTAAACCTGATTTAAAACACAGCAGTAATGTATAATCCTGTATATTATGATTTGCACTGGTGCTGAGTGTTCAGGTATAGACTGTGTTATACTTGGGACAATTTGAAATCATCCCAACAAAAAAAAAACCTACAGTAAAATATTCTAAGATACCTATCCTGGAACTGGTTTTTCAGTAGCTTTTTGTATATCTTTCATATTCAGGAGATGGAACAATAGCCAACATATTAGCTGCTTGCTGCACACTGAAATCTGTTAGGGACAAGTCCTTCTGTGAGCCTACATCTAAAATGGAGAGTTTGTTTTGCCTCTTCCACTTTAATAAATGCATTTATCTAGCAACTTTTATCCCAGAATTTCAATTTGCTTTACAAGCATTAATTATGGAAGCCTTAAAGAACATCCTGTGGTGTGGGTGAGGTGGGGGTTTACTTGACCCATTTTAATCTTGCAGAACCCCAGGCACAGAGAAATTAAAGACTTGCCTAAAATCATACAGCAAGCTAATGGCAGAGCTGGGAATACAACCTCAGTCTCTTGCTGATCACTAGACATGCTGTCTGCCCACAAGTGCCATAATCCCCATAACAAAGCTCATCAAGGTTGACTCAAGTGTTTTGGGGCTATAGGCAAACTGGAACACATCCTGTGATCATAACCCACTCACTGAACATTTTACTGCCTTAGGTTCAGGTGGCCTCTGAAGCTGATCATGCTGTTCTTGCCACAGGAACAGGTCTTTTCTCTGCTGAATACTAAAATTAACTTGGTGCTCTAGACCTGTGCTTCTGTACTCCAAGCATAATGAAAACTGCATGAGAGGCTCTCATTTAAACTCAGAATTTTCCTCTCTTTCTCAGGCAAGTAATAAACTCTTCACTATGGAAGTGAACTTCTAATTACTCTATCAGATCCAGGCTCTCTTTCTGCCCTGAGGACACAGAGCAGTGAAGGGGCAGGTGCTGCTTTCTAAGAGGATGAAGAGTCAGCTGATAGCTGCATAGAAGGAACAGTATAAAATGCCACTATAATCGAGAAGTTGGGTCGAGTTCATACCTGGTGCAAGCAGATGCATCTGCAGCGGAGTTACACCACATCTGAATTTGGCCCCAAACCTTCCTGACTGTCTACGTTACAATGCAGTTCCCACTCATCACTGTCTAAAAAAGTTATGAGATTTAAACAGCTGCCACTGTGGGCTGGCAGTTAATTTGACCTATAAAAATTTTTATGGTCTATATAGTTAGCAAGACCAACTTGCATTACAGAACTCTTGATGGGGGATGGCTAAGTGTGTGAAGAGTTATTCCACCATTGCTGAATTATGCTACAGCTCAGAGATAACGCGTAAAAGGTGAGATCAAGCATATGGAAGAGGCTGCAGGTGTACCCAGGGCCAACGATGGCGTTTTCTAGGTTTATTTCAGAACAATTAATAAGGGTCTACATTTGTTGTGATAAATATTGATAAACTAAATTTTTCATCAGGGGAAACTGCCCTTTATGATTGAGAGAGTAAAACTGTGTGCAGCCTTTGTAAAAATCTACCTCAAAAAGGGGTTTCTCCTCTGTTCTTTCAGAGCAGCATAAGAGAGGTCACAAGTGCTTTCTAGCATGTATAGGCCCAACCCCTTTCCAACTGATCCTCTAAACACAAACCTCCATGTCACCAATTCAGTAAGTGTCCCACCAATTCATTAACTCTCCTCCTCCTGCTCCTCATGCTCAATTATTCTATTAACATATGAATCCCCAAACCAAAATTCATTTGTGCAGTTAATCATAATAAACAAACTAGTTAGACATATGGTTACACTGCCCACTTTAGCAAAAGTCTCAAGAGGCCTTACACTCTAATACAGAATCAAAGAATTTGAAAATGTCCATATGTGAAAATTAAAACAGATGCCACTTTCTGAACAGTCAATGCTTCTCTAATTACCAAGCACAGCTACTGAGCAGGTTTTAAAGAGTGAGGCTTAGAAACAGTTAAACTGCATGTTCAAACCAAAGAGATTCAAAGTTAATATTGGACTGTTATTTGCAGACTTATGCTCTATATATGAAAGACTCTGTTCTGAAACACTGGGGGCTTATCTAAATGTAGGGTAACCATATTTGAACATTCAAAAAGAGGACACTCCACAGGGGTGTTGGCCCCACCCACAGTCCTCCCACGCTCCGCCGCCACGTCCTCACCACCGCACCTCTCCTCATCCCCTGGCCCACTGCTGGCTTGCTGCGAGCCTCCTCAGTCCCCAACTCACTGCTCACTTCCTCCCACCTGCCACTCACCTCCTCACTCCTCTGCCAGAAACCCCCATGCCCACGCCGAGAACCCCCACCTGCCACTGGCTTGTTGCTTGCCTACTCACCCCCACCCTCCCACCCACCCGCCCGCCACTGGCTCCCTCACTGCTTGCCTCTTCAACCCCGCTGCCCTTTTCACCTTCCCACTCACCTACTCAACCCCCATTGCCCACTGCTCACCTCTTCACCCTGCCCCACTCACCCCTCCTGCCGCAGGTCCTTCTGCCTCCTAGGATCAGGGGCAGCTGAGGGGTCTCCATGTGCTGCACCCACCACAAGCATGAGCTCCGTGGCTCCCACTGGCCGGGAAAAGTGCCAATGGGAGCTGCCAAGCGAGGCTTGCAGATGCCGGCAGCACACAGAGAACCGTCTTCCCCCCAACCCTCCCAACCCTAAGAACCAGAGGGACCTGCCAGGGGGTTAGGTGGGGAGTCCCAGCAGTGCTTATCTGGGGTAGCTCCCAGGAAGCATCCGGCAGGTCCCTCTGGCTCCTAGGATAGGGTCGGGTTGGAGGGCTCTCTGCCCCCTGCCAATGCCTGCAAGCCCCACCCCTGCAGCTCTGATTGGGCAGGAGGGAGCCAGTGCAACACGCAGAGACCTCCTCCGCCTCTTTGCCTAGGAGCCACCCATATTGCAAGCTGCTACTGGCAGGCGGGCGCCAGGAGCTGCCCCAGGAAGCACTGACAGCCCCGGGAATTTGGACTTAGGGTTACCATACATCCATATTTTCCCAGACGTTTTTAGCTATTTAAAAATTCTTCTCGGATGGTGATTTAAGAGCTAAAAAGCTGGACATGTCTGGGAAAATATGGATGTATGGTAACCCTACTAAATGAAGAGTTAGTTCCTCACAGTAGCCTGCCGTGCACTAACTCTGTGTGGACCCTGCTGCCATGCACTAACATCTCCATAGTGTGCTCTGATCTACCTTGTTTTGAAATGGGGGTAGATCAAAGCTCACTAGGGACTTTTACTGCACAGCAGCATAGTCCACGTGGACAGTTAGCATGTGGCATGCTAGTGTGGGGTAGATTTTACACCCTAGCAAAGTTTAAGATCAAGTGATGCAATCACTTTTAAAAATTTTGGCCATACGTACTCTCTTACACGGAGAAGCTGCTCTTATTCAGAAACCACTGACTAGTGGGTTTTTCTGTTTGTTTTATGGGTTGCCCCTCCAAATGCTCTAGTAATATCTTCTGAGCAATGTTTGTTTATAGTTTTAACTCCTCTAATGGGGGGGAGGGGCTTGGAAAAAGCACCTTGCATTTACACTGACTTTGAATATTTCCCCCCATCCCTTTTCTTCACCCCTTCCTCACTTGGAGGCCTCACAGCTGCAACTGATAGCAAAGCGGGGTTAATCTGGTCTTGGGGTGGGGGGTGCAGTTTGTGGAAAAGAAAAGGAAAGGTACAAACATGAAAATTATTACAAAGAGTGAGAAAGTAGAAGCTGGCAGCTTCTGCTGAGGATGTGGAAACAGGTAGAGCAGATACCAGAGAGAGCACTGCTGTGAATGAGCTGCTGAACATTGCCAGAAAAACAGGTAGGGCAGGCATGCCACAAAAAAGTACACAGACAGAACTCTGAACAGCATGTGAGCAATTTGCAGAAGGACCTGGCAGCAACAACAGTTAGTCCTACTTGGGGAAAAAAGACAAGATAGGAGCAGCTGGATTTGTTAACACTAAAGTTATGCCCTTTGGGAGTTCCCTATGGCACTACTTCCAGTAACTCCTGTACTTCACCCATATCCAACTTATTGCTGGGAAGGGCTCTGGCTGCAGAAGTTTGAGGAAACTGATCATACTGAACATTACTTGAAAGGGTAGCCAAATTATATGGGTAGCTAAGGACAAAATAGTCTGTTCAGCCAACTGAAGGTTCAGGCAGCACAGGTGGCAGTCTCAGTAGCTGATACTCAAAGATTATCGTGTTAAAATGCAGCAGTACTTTGCAAGTATGATGTCAGTCTAGAGACAGCCTGAAGTTCTGCTCATGTGAGATGCAGCCCAGTGAGGCACCCAGTAAGCTGTACCGAAGTGGATTAAGCCAGACAACAACTGTGGAGATTTTTGATCCTACAGCAGTTGCTCCAGATGGCTGATAGGATTTGGATATTTGAACAGCAGCCAAGGACAGCAAGATAAACCCGCCTGGCTGGACGAGTGCAGAAAGGTACCTGAATATCAATGGATCAGGCCCAGAGAAGCTAGTACACAATGCAGTTCTTGTAAAGACTTCGCTACAAAGCAGCCCTTAGCACTAGTACTCTCTAGAGCCTTAGCTGGGGCAATTTCAATAACCAGAACATCAGTAATTAGGGTAAGTAGGCAAGATATGGAGCAGCTGTGTGTCCAACACAGAAAGGAAAAAGGCCCAGATGAGGTTTTAACCTAGGACAGGGAGACATGTAAAACCCGATCATTAGCACAAATTAATTACCAGAGGATTTTGCAGGCTTTGATGGACACAGGCAGTGTTCCAGGTTAGCCAATTTGGATTGCATTGAACAAATTAGTAATTCAGAAATTAAATCTGGCTGTAAGGCGCTACTCCATTGTAGATGTCTTTCTGACTCTGCAAGAGCAAGAATATTTGCTTTCAGTAGAACTGGGGAATGACCTTCCATATGATTTGATGTTGGATGAGGGGGCCAATAGAGTGGGGTTGACTTTTCAGCTATCTTGGAGAGCAATCACTCGAAGGAAGTATTGCTATTTGAAGATTTGTTACCCAGGGAGCCCAAAACACGGGTGAAGGAAATGTTTGACAGCAGTGTTACTGAAGCTGGTGGTCATACCTGACAGGGAGCTTCCCTGTGGTCTGGCAGAGTTGCAGATTGTAAACAATATTCTTAAAGGTCTGTATGAGAAACTGGCTTTTATTTATGGGGAAATAAGCGAACAACCTCCTTGTGGAGCATTGTTTTTCAATCTGATCAGATTGGCAAACATTTATTCTAAGTCAAACTTCTTTGACACCTGTGATTTTAAATTTACTACAAGAGTAAAAGAAAAAAAAAGTATCAATAGTAATAATGATAGGCTTACACAATTTGTGTGTGTCTGTCTGACAAGGAATACCTGACCTTCAAGATTAAGGGCGTACAGGGAACAACAGAGTGAGATTGTTTGATTTAGATTGTAATAAAATTTTAGATTGTAATAAAATTTTAACATCCCTCTTCCGCCACCTAATTGCCTTTCACGACCCCTCCCTTACCCCACCCCCAACCTCCCTCTCCCCTCCCATCGCTGTAATCTACGTCAAACATTACGGGGTTACACTGGCACAGCTACAGCGCTGTAGTGATGCTGCTATAGTTCCCATAGTGCAGACATGGTCTGTGTGCATGCAGCAGACTAAGCATGTGTGTTCTCAGCATCTCACCCCATCCTGGTACAGCGTGCCTGTGCCAGGCACTGAACATGTTCATTCCCAGCTCCCGACCCTGGTTTCAGCACTGTGGGGGCAAGTTTTGAAAAGAGGTGTGCATGCAGGGAATTTAGGGGGAGGCAAATTTGAAGCCTCCCCTACTGCACAGCTTGGACCCCTCCCCACCCTCTCCAATTTCCCCTTTTCCCCTAGCAGCACCACATTTGCGGTGTGGTGGTGGTGGGAGCTTCAGGACCCTTCCCCACTGTTGGAGGCAACATGGGGAAGGAGGGGGGCTCTGGATTCCTTCCTCTGACTGTGGAGCAGTGGAAGGAAGGGGAACCCCAGAGTCTGTGAGGGACTCGCAGGAAGAACTGAGAGGGATAGAGGAACTTGAAAGGGGTGGGAGAAGAGCAAAGATGGCTCCATTTCCTTTCTCCCCAAGCATGTCCCTGGAGGGGAAGGTACCCAGTTTTCCCCCTTTCTGGTTCTGCTCTGTCTGCACTTCTGAGCCCCTAGAGAACAAAGGTCTCTTTTGAGGACGATCCCTTGTTCACTGAGGTATTATAGAAAAGCTACTTTTTTAGAAACTCAGTTCTTAGTCAAAGATCTAGTCATCAAACTGGGCTTTCAAACAGTGTTTGGCTGTTCCCTTCCACTAATAATGAATATCATCTGCGAGTGTGCTGGACCCTCAGGAGCTATAGTGCACAGCTCTAAGGGGTGAAGGCTGGCAAAGCAGAGAGCGGGGAAGCTGCAGATCAGGAACCCCATGATCAAATGACCTTTAACGCCTGCTCTCCTTTGTACACACTCAATTCCATTGTTCAGGAAATGGTTGAGGAGGATGTAACCATCCTAACTGCTTATTGCACTCTTTCCTCTGTTTAATTAATGTCAAATTCTTGGCAGTACTTCTAAAGATTAGAGACTGGTTATAGATTTTAGAACACTAACTTATCGCTCTCAAACCAGAAGTTTTAGTCTGAGGGTAAAACGTGCAAGAGAAACTCATACAGAATGCAGGCAGACAGCAAGGCATAAGATGTGCAAACACAGTCTCGGATAACTGCCAAGAGCAGGGCTCAAACTCAGCGCATAGGTGTCCTCAGGTTTAATGACCACTGCATGTCACCTTTCACCACTCACCTTCTATGAGAACAGGCTGCCTACAAACTCTGACTTCAACAGAGCCCTAGTCTTGCTGCCCATGTGACTCTCTCTTTGGTTCATCAGAAAGCTCAACCTGACCTGAAGTAGTAAACTTTATACTCTAACTTTTTCAATACCACTTCCCCAAAGGGGCAGTGGGTGTCATGTACTAGCCAAGATAATTCCAAGCACCTGAGATCAAGCTGGGGAGAATTAGAATCATGGTTTGAGCCCCAGGAGCAAAACAAAAAACCACCACACCAGAAGAACCAGGTGATTTTGTAAAAACAATTTTTAAAGGGGTACATCATCTCAGGAACCTTTGCTCAAATGACCACAAATCTGGACCACTAGCCCTACCCTAGCTGAACCTCATAGGGATGTAAGTTCAAGACATCCAAGTCAGCATGTGGATTTTAGAAAATTTACAATAGTTGTCTTTTAAACAGTAAGTGACTCTCAATCTGAACCTTATAATGACTTTAAGGTGGATGACTGTGTATTACCTTCTGCAGTTCAATCACGTATTGGGCCACTATGAAGACAGAAAACACTGTGAACTCCTCTGTTTTTGCAGCAATGTGACTATACATCCTTTCTATCAAGTGTGCACATTTCAATACAACTCCAAACTCATCCGTGTTCCCTAAAACAGAGATCAAAGTGTGGTTCAAAATTAGAGATTAAAAAAATTGCTATACAAAAAACAAACTTCAAATAAGACCAACAACTAGCCAGCCACGGATTCATATTTTGGATTTGACAAAATGCATTTGGCTGGCTAGTTGTTGGTTTAAAAGCAACTGTGCCCTTATGAAAATGAACACTCCCATACAACACTTTATAGATTCTCTTTCAAGGGCAATGGTAAGAATAAAAAGGCATAAGGCTGTTTATACTAGGATGCAGCCAACTTTTGTTGCATGAATTGAAGCAGAGAGAAGGGTGGGGAAGGTACCTCTCATGTTCCAGCCCTCTGCCCACTTAACGGGAAAAAGAGCAAAAACATCGGAATTTTTTTTTAAGTGCCACTTACAGAATACTTTAAAAACTAGATGGGACCGAGGACTTGAATTTTAAGGAACAATCCTTCACTGACAGGCATGAGATAACAGAAATTAGGGAGGAAAGTGGGGGGAAATCTAGGCATGCATCTTGTTTTTTATTATTACAATAAGTCTGCAGGGATAGACCAAGTGAATCTAAATCACAGGATTTCCTGAATCTGTGGCTTTCCACTGATTCTTCTCCTTGGAAAATGTGGATATTACTGAAACGTATAAGCTCAGCTTTTATGCCATGGGTTCACCAATGTAACATTCCTCTCCCCCCTTTGGAATATTTTAGTGTACACTTGCGCCTCTCTCTCTCTCTCACTCACACACACACACTGGGGTAAATTTCAAAGCAGCGAACTTGGTTTTAGCCACGTGAATTAATGGAGTCAAATAAGTAAAGCCCAAGTAATACTTTAAACATTTACAAGATTCTGGTTTTGTATCTAACACACAGCAATGAACATGTAGTCTGGAGCATAGCTAACATCTGCAACACAGAGCTTTGTTTAGTAGCACATCTATAAAGCCCTCTCCCAAGTGCGCTAGTGTAAATCAGCAGCATTTGGAGCCATTACACCAGAAAAAACATGCTTTTCCTAACACCATCACTGACCTTATACAATGAGGCTACTGTGGTTGTTTCTGAGTGAGAATGCAAAGGTGAGGGAGAAGAACTGAAATAAGGTACAAGGAGCCTTGCCCTTGGCTGTGTTGTGTCAGCCAAGGTCACAGTTCAGAATGGAAGCACTATGCTAGTCTCCCAGGATGCAGCCTGGAAAGAACCTTTCAAAGAGTGTCAGAGCGCAGATTGCTACGTGGCTCATCCTCACTTCTGCCTATGTGAGCTTTTGAGCCATGATCTGGCCCTGGGACTTTGTTTTAACTTCTAATGTTACACACTGCCTGCCCTGTCCTGCATATTCTTCTGTGCATTGCACCCAATCAGAATCGGGTATGTTAACGAAAATGATGACACAGCACCTCTGTCTCCTTTCTGTCGCCCCTCGTGCATAACAGAAACAACCAGCCTATTGAAGCTGTTCAGGAAAGATGGAGCTGCTTTTAGCATCACCTGCAAGAACATCAAATGAAAGAGGATCAGATAATACCTAATGCAGTACAGAAAAAGGCTTTGAGGATGGTTCCTTTATTAAAGCAGCACATGCAACATGACATGCAACACCCCAAAATAAGAGTGGATATCTGTGCATTAAAGGAAGGTACATTGACTGTAAGCACTACAGGGAAGGGACTGTCTTTTTGTTCAGTTTGTACCGCTGCTGGCACAATGGGGTCCTGGTACCTGATTAGGGCTGGTAGGTGCTATGGTTAATACAAATAATTATAATCATCTCAAAGTAACCCCACATCTACAAAGCAGAAGTTGAAAGTGATGCTAGTTTAATGCTCTGAGGCATTTACTGTCATCTGTATGGAACCAATGCTTGCCAAAGGGACCAGAGATTTAAGTACTTATTTATCTGAAAATGGTTTAGAAAAATCGGCTTTCAGCTGACATAGGCACTAGAGGGAAAATTTTCAAAAGTGACTTACACAGCCAGGTGCTTAAGTCCTACTAATCTTCAAAAGTGCCTATATCATTTTTTTAAACATGGAACTTAGGCACTTTTGAAAACTTTGCCTTAATCTAACTTTAGAGGTTTTGTGATAATCTGCTTCCAAATATTGGTTATAATTTCAGAACCTCTACATGTTTTCAACCTATGGTCACAGGTCAGGGATTGGCTTCTTAAAATTTCTGATTACCGGCCCTTCCCCGCCCTTCTCCCTTCACCTTAGAGTGACACTGCAGTATGGAAAACAGCACTTCATGAATTCCCAGGAAGATGCTCCCATACTCCTCCATCTTCAAATGATCCAGAGGGACAGTCAGAAGAATGCTGAATGCCAGTGTCACATGATGAGGATTGGAGAGATTCTCTTCTCCTTGCCTCAGCAGCACTGCTACCGTCTCCAGTATAGGAACAACAATGGTGGAAATCAGCAACTGGTCCCGACAAACCTCTTTGGTTTGTATCTATATGTGAAAGTGAAGACAACAACAAAGAATGTGGCTGTCTACAAACACCCCCTTCTTCCACACTAGAGAACTGTACTTTTGAATTTGAACCAGCAGGAGTACAGTAGCGCAAACTGCAACTGCATAAAGCCTCATCCATACTAATCAATCTGTTTTAGGCGCATGACATGCATCATATCCACACACAGCATTCCCTGAAAGCACTGCAGGGCCTGTGCATTGTCACATCTATCCCACAATCCCACAGAGAAGATGCATACAGAATATGGTAGACAGGGTCTATTTGCACCTGTTCATGTTTTTATACTGTTCCAGTGGATATTTCTGTCCTTCACAAACATTGATTCACCTACCACAAAGAGCAGGAGAAAAGCTCTCACAGGCATTGTAGGTGCCATGGCAGGGGATTCCCAGCCACCCCAAGCCACTGCTAGACAATCTCTGGTCCCAGAGGGTCAGACACTGTGATGGCAAACAGCAACACCACTACATTTGGGTGCAGCACAACACATTCACTTATTCAATCATTTTTATAGGCTCTTTTTATTTGTTGGCTTTTTGCTTTGCTGTAAGGCCAAACTAATAGTTTTTTCCTCCTCTGGATCAGAACAAGCATTGCCCAGGCCTGGGGAGAGGCAACTCTCTAAGCCTCTCCATGTAACCTAGCAAGACGCTCTCAACTCCTACACAATGCAGTGCAGCCCCAAAGTGACGGTGATGTTAATGAATGAGCATTTGTGCCATGCCAATATACAGGGATATACTTGGGGAAATTTGAGCCAAACAGCGTAAGTGGATTCTAGCCAAACTGATGTCAAATGCAGATTTATTTATTTTTTTAAATATATTTCTGTGTATGTTTCAGACACAATAGCTACAGGCTCTGTCAAACAAAAGGGATAGGTAACTTATACTGTGGGAGTTACTTACAACTAGAGCTGTGATTATCTGTGGGCTGGTAAACCAGAAAGCTCTCTCTTTCTCTCCAGTTAATGGGCAGCCGAGCAGCACTTTGATTAGCGTAACAGCTGACAATACTTCCTGCAAAAAATGAACAAACTATCACTGCAAAAAGATAAATACACTCACTTGAAATACGGCATCTCTCAGTACAAACATTATCAGCAGCTCAACAGAATGTGTGCTGAGCAATAATAGCATTCTGTACTGTCTAGTATAAAAGCAAATCATGACATTAAAAAATGATAAAATAAAGGCAGATCAACTCATGTAGCAGCCATTATAGATAATAGAGGGAAGTGGTGTGAACATAGCTTGAGCCTGCCATATAACCAGCATAATGTTTTATAAGCCAACACGTGATGACATGTTACCTGATAAGAACTAAGATGAAAACATAGAAAATGAATGTATTTCAGCCTCACAGCAGGGCCATCCCGGGGGGAGGGGGGTAAGGGAGTGGGGTGATTTGCCCCAGGCCACGGGCCCCACAGGGGCCCCCACGAGAATACAGTATTCTATAATATTGCATGAATGAAGTTCATGGAATGAACCAGCTTCCTGGTAAGCACCTACATAATTAAGGCAATTTGTTCTGGGTGCTGAGTCTCGAGGACTCTACTGGATAACACAATAGGAAACAAAATTAAAGCTTTTATTTGGCCAGCTTGTCATGTTAGAATTAACACATAGGAGTCGACTTTGAGCATTGTCTACAGGAACTCACTGATGTGAGACTCCTGTTCTTCTTCGAGTGATTGCTCATATGCATTCCAGTTAGGGGTGTGCGCGCCGCGTGCACATTCATCAGAGAAACTTTTACCCTAGCAACACTCAGCGGGTCAGCTGGGCACCCCCTGGAGTGGCGCCGCTATGGTGCCGAATATATACCCCAGCCGACCTGGCCACCCCTCAGTTCCTTCTTACCGCCCGTGTCAGTCGTCGGAACAGTGGACTGGAAGGGGGCAAATATAGTGCCCATCTATAAAAAGGGAAATAAAAACAACCCAGGAAACTACAGACCAGTTAGTTTAACTTCTGTGCCAGGGAAGATAACGGAGCAGGTAATTAAAGAAATCATCTGCAAACACTTGGAAGGTGGTAAGGTGATAGGGAATAGCCAGCATGGATTTGTAAAGAACAAATCGTGTCAAACCAATCTGATAGCATTCTTTGATAGGATAACGAGCCTTGTGGATAAGGGAGAAGCGGTGGATGTGATATACCTAGACTTTAGTAAGGCATTTGATACGGTCTCGCATGATATTCTTATAGATAAACTAGGAAAGTACAATTTAGATGGGGCTACTATAAGGTGGGTGCATAACTGGCTGGATGACCGTACTCAGAGAGTAATTGTTAATGGCTCCCAATCTTGTTGGAAAGGTATAACAAGTGGGGTTCCGCAGGGGTCTGTTTTGGGACCGGTTCTGTTCAATATCTTCATCAACGATTTAGATGTTGGCATAGAAAGTACGCTTATTAAGCTTGCGGACGATACCAAACTGGGAGGGATTGCAACTGCTTTGGAGGACAGGGTCAAAATTCAAAATGATCTGGACAAATTGGAGAAATGGTCTAAGGTAAACAGGATGAAGTTCAATAAAGACAAATGCAAAGTGCTCCACCTAGGAAGGAACAATCAGTTTCACACATACAGAATGGGAAGAGACTGTCTAGGAAGGAGTATGGCAGAAAGAGATCTAGGGGTCATAGTAGACCACAAGCTTAATATGAGTCAACAGTGTGATACTGTTGCAAAAAAAGCAAACGTGATTCTGGGATGCATTAACAGGTGTGTTGTAAACAAGACACGAGAAGTCATTCTTCCGCTTTACTCTGCGCTGGTTAGGCCTCAACTGGAGTATTGTGTCCAGTTCTGGGCACCGCATTTCAAGAAAGATGTGGAGAAATTGGAGAGGGTCCAGAGAAGAGCAACAAGAATGATTAAAGGTCTTGAGAACATGACCTATGAAGGAAGGCTGAAGGAATTGGGTTTGTTTAGTTTGGAAAAGAGAAGACTGAGAGGGGACATGATAGCAGTTTTCAGGTATCTAAAAGGGTGTCATCAGGAGGAGGGAGAAAACTTGTTCACCTTAGCCTCCAATGATAGAACAAGAAGCAATGGGCTTAAACTGCAGCAAGGGAGATTTAGGTTGGACATTAGGAAAAAGTTCCTAACTGTCAGGGTAGTTAAACACTGGAATAGATTGCCTAGGGAAGTTGTGGAATCTCCATCTCTGGAGATATTTAAGAGTAGGTTAGATAAATGTCTATTAGGGATGGTCTAGACAATATTTGGTCCTGACACGAGGGCAGGGGACTGGACTCGATGACCTCTTGAGGTCCCTTCCAGTCCTGGAGTCTATGAGTCTATGAAGGATGCGTACTTCCATATTGCCATCTTTCCACCACAAAGGAAGTACCTTCGCTTTATGACCAACCACCAGCACTTCCAATTCACAGTCCTCCCCTTCGGCCTCTCCACGCCCCCAAGGGTGTTCACGAAGTGCATGGCCGTCGTTGCTGCCCACCTCCGCCGGCAACAGATACATGTGTTCCCATATCTGGACGACTGGCTCCTCAAGAGGTCCTCTCAGTCTCAGGTATGGCAGTATGTCAATATAGTTACGGACCTATTCTCCTGATTGGGACTACTCCTCAACACCGAGATGTCCACCCTGCTCCCCACGCAGAGGCTGGACTTCATAGGGGCAACACTGGACTCCACTCAAGCCAGGGCCTACTTGCCTCAGCCCTGCTTCCAAGCGATCGTATCGATCATACAAAGCTTACAGGCCTCCCCGATCACCTCAGCTCGCACTTGTCTCGGACTCCTGGGGCATATGGCCGCATGTACTTATGTGACAAAGTATGCCAGGCTCTGCATTAGACCCTTCCAAACGTGGCTCCATTCGGTCTTCCGCCCGGGCAGGGGCCCTATAGACGTCCTGGTGACAGTTCCCCCCAGTCCCCTCTGCTCCCTCGATTGGTGGCTAACTCCATCCCTGGTATGCGCAGGGATGCTGTTCCATCCACAGCCACCGTTGATGACCTTAACGACGGATGCGTCATCCCTCGGTTGGGGGATCCACCTAAGTCACCTGCGTACCCAGGGCCTTTGGTGTTCCCAGGAGCTGACACTCCATATAAACGTCCGGGAGTTGAGGGCAGTCCGCCTTGCCTGCCAGGCGTTCCAACAACATCTGCACAGCCGTTGTGTTTCAGTGTTCACGGACAACACAACGGCCATGTAATACATCAACAAACAAGGAGGGACCAGCTTGTCTCCCTTGTCAGGAGGCCATTCAACTCTGGGACTTCTGTATAGCCCAGTCGATAGATCTAGTGGTGTCCTTTCTTCCGGGGGTCCAGAACGCTCTGGTGGATCGGCTCAGCCGATCCTTTCTATGTCACGAGTGGTCAATAAGACTGGACGTCATCCATTCACTCTTCCGGAGGTGGGGATTTCCCCGCATAGACCTGTTCGCCTCCCGCTCGAACAGGAAGTGCCAAGAGTTCTGCTCTTTTCAGGGTCTCTCCCCGGGGTCGATCACGGACGCATTCCTCCTGTCGTGGAGGCACCACCTGTTGTATGCTTTCCCTCCATTTCCCCTGGTGCACAAGGTCCTGTTAAAGCTCCGCAGGGACAAAGCGCATCTGATCCTGATTGCACCTGCATGGCCCAGACAGCACTGGTTCACCACCCTGCTAGATCTGTCCGTGGACACCCCAGTTCCCCTCCCTCTCCTCCCAGACCTGATCACACAAGACCACGGCAGGCTTCGTCACCCAGACCTGTGAGCCCTCCACTTCACGGCGTGGCTCCTGCATGGCTAAACGCAGCGGAGTTGAGCTGTTCCACTCTGGTTCAGCATGTTCTCCTCAGCAGCAGGAAGCCTTCCACCCGCTTCATGTACTTGGCAAAGTGGAAACACTTCTCTTGCTGGTGCACAACTCAGGGCGTTACCCCTTCGGAGGCCTCGATCCCCACGGTCCTAGACTACCTCTGGTACCTTAAGCAATAGGGCCTGGCGACATCCTCTCTGAAGGTGCACTTAGCGGCCATATCCACTTTCCGGCCAGGCGAGGGTGGCCACTCTGTGTTCTCCCACCCCTTGGTCTCTCAGTTCATTAAGGGCCTAGAGCATCTCTATCCCCCCGTACGTCTCCCTGCCCCTACCTGGGATGTTAACTTGGTCCTAACCAGGCTCATGCTCCCGCCATTTGAGCCACTAGCGACTTGCTCGCTCCTGTACCTACCATGGAAAACAGTCTTCCTGGTGGCCATTACATCGGCCAGGCGGGTCTCCGAGCTGAGAGCTCTCACGGTGGACCTGCCATACACTCTTTTCCATAAAGACAAGGTACAGCTGCGCCTCATCCGGCGTTCCTCCCTAAGGTGGTGTCTGCCTTCCATACCAACCAGGACATCTTCCTCCCGGTCTTCTTTCCAAAGCCCCACTCTTCTTGACGGGAGCAGCATCTACACTCCTTAGATGTACGCAGGGCACTCGCCTTCTACATTGAGCGAACAAAGCCGTTCCGAAAGTCTCCCCAACTGTTTGTGGCGGTAGCGGAACGGATGAAAGGCCTGCCAGTCTCCTCCCAGAGGATCTCCTCCTGGGTGACTGCATGCATCCGCGCATGCTATGACCTAGCTCATGTCCCTTCGGGCCACCTCACAGCGCACTCCACTAGAGCTCAAGCGTCATCAGCCGCCTTCCTGGCGCATGCCTATCCAGGAGATATGCCGTGCAGCGACCTGGTCATCGGTCCACACCTTCACCTCGCACTACGCGCTGGTCCAACAATCTAGAGATGATGCAGCCTTTGGCGCAGCGGTTCTGCATACTGCCACATCTCACTCCGACCCCTCCGCCTAGGTAAGGCTTGGGAATCACCTAACTGGAATGGATATGAGCAATCACTCGAAGAAGAAAAGTCGGTTACTCACCTTTGTAACTGTCGTTCTTTGAGATATGTTGCTCATATCCATTCCACACCCGCCCTCCTTCCCCACTGTCGGAGTAGCCGGCAAGAAGGAACTGAGGGGTGGCCGGGTCGGCTGGGGTATATATTCGGCGCCATAGCGGAGCCACTCCAGGGGGTGCCCAGCCAATCCGCTGAGTGTTGCTAGGATAAAAGTTTCTCCGACGAACGTGCATGCACACACCTAACTGGAATGGATATGAGCAACACATCTCGAAGAACAACAGTTACAAAGGTGAGTAACCATCTTTTATTGGGAACTAGAGTGCTAAATGTCTGGGGATCCTACTGAAAGCTTTCTTCACAGGTAGCAAGTTTCTCTCTTTTTCAAAGTGGATTCTATCGATCTCAGGTATTTCTAGGGCACTCTTCATCACAGTATCTAAGCACCAGATTTATTGCCATGTAAGCTACCATGAGTGTGCAGCATAACACAGAAACACATTTGAAGCCAAACTCCTATTTCTTCCTCATTTCAGTCTTTCTTCCTGCCAATTTTATCAGATACCATCCATGTTCTATTACAGTTCTTCAAGCCATGGAGAGACAACTAAAGAAAATAAGTAAGAAATAAACTGAAAGTTCCCTACTTTAGGATTTTGTTTCCAAATATTGCTAACTTCAAGTCCTTGGAGCACCAGCCTCATCATGACACAGAACTCTTCAGTAGTGCAGCTCTCCACCAGCTGGGTCATCAATTCTGTCAGCTGCATTTCTAGATCTTGAATCACCTGGACTGTGGTGCCAGGGCCTGCATATTCAAGAGACACAAACAAATCTGAATTGCTTATCCACATTGGACACGACCATAAAAAAACCCTTTCAAAAATCAAGCCTTGAAAAGGAGCTCTCTGTGTGTGTCTTTTTAATGTTCACCCGCACAGAACTGCTTTCTCCTATCTACCACAGCAGCAGTTTAGTTCAGAACATTCCCATCCTGTTTATCCTGCAGTCATTATCTTGATTAAATGCCTTCACTCTGTGAAAACACTAATGAGGCTTGTTCACGAACTAGGGGAACAAGCTGATCACAAGCTGCAGAATATTAGGGTATTGGGAGGAGAACCACACAAGACATGAACATTACTTGACAAAGCTTAGATCTCTGTTAAGCAGTGACCATGTCTCCTACATATTAAGTCAAAGATTATATTATTTATGACTAGTTTAAATTTTAGTTTACTTTGCAAGCATATTTATCTGCTCCACAAACACCCCAAATGTAGCAGTAACTCCTGGGATTAGTGGCAAGATTTTCTGAGGAGAAAATTTTAATCTGTTTAAAGCCTGGCACTTCTACAGCACATTTCATCTGAGAATCTCAAAGCATTTTATCACCATTAATTATGCCTCTGCACTAAATAAATAGGATACCAGCTTTGTACAGGAATAGAGTGCAGTAGAGATGTTAAGAGGGAGTCAGCAGAAGAGCCAGGGTCAGAATTTGGCAATCCTGACTCCCAGTGCTGTTTTAACACTTACATCATACTGCCTCCTATGGTGAATTCTGTAACTGGAAAGAATTGAGATACACAGCATATAAGAGACAGACTATAAGAAATATTATACACAGACACTATATAAAAATCTATTAGCAACTCAACTAGCAAGAGTTTCAGCCAGGCTCACAAACAGATTTACAAAAAGGCTTCTCCATACAGAATTGTTCTACAATTACTCTGTTAGGGATTAAGTACATTTGTGATTTCCTAACAACTAGGGAGTAATATAAATTTGTAAGATCACTGTAGCAGCAAACTAGACTAAATCAAACCTTTCAGGCATCAAAGACAAAAATAATATTGCTAGGGTTTTTTTGGTACTACTACACTGCACATGTGCAATGTCAGTATAGGTTATATTTTAAATGAGGGAACATGGTGGCATAGTCGTTAGACCACATTGGCAGTCAGAAGACCAGGCTCCCCTAATCCCAGTTCTGTCACTGGCTCACTGTGTGCAAGTGACAAAGGGTCTGGTTTTCAGAGAGGAGCTGAGTACCCACAGCGACCAAGGACTTTGCCTGGAGTATATTGTGTTCAGCACCTCTGAAAACCAGGCCAGTAGTCTTTCTGTTCCTCAATTTCCTCACCTTTAAATGGAGATGATACTTATCTATCTCTGTAAGGCCCTCTGAGATCTTCAGATGAAAAGCGCTGAGTTAGTTAACTAAGCCAATCCATTAACTCCTTCGGTGCTAGCTGCTATACCAGATACATAGACCAAAAAATGCATCTTCAGAGCAGCCCCCAAAAGTTTGACCACATTTGGTGAATTGGTCCTAATCAGAATATTTTTACAAGGGTGTTTCTCAATGCCTTGGGCCATCATTTATAGAACACCGTAGTATCATTTTTAAAAGGACTTAGGGCTACATTTTCAAACCTTGATGGATTTGTGTCACAAAATATACACATGCACACACAAAACATGTATTAGCATACGCAAAATACATATTTTTGCATAAAAACAGAGCACTTAGGCATATGAGTAACTATTTCTGTGAAAACAAGGAGACCAAAATAACTACGTGGCTGACATCCACAAAGACTTCCAGAGGAGACCACTATCAAGACAGGTCAACATTGCATCCCAGTCATGACAACAGTTTCCCTCTAAAAGCTTCCTTCCCCCCCCCCTTCTTTTTTTTAATTAAAGATAGAACCCATTTGCTGATGGGCTAGCATAAGTGGATATCTCATGATTTTCTCAAGAACTTCTTGGATGCTTTTACCCACCCCTGTATTCCAAAATTAACAGAGGAGCTTAAGAAAAAAAAAAAAAAAGCTCTGTACCAGCAAGTAGTTTTTTTACAGCATGAAACACAGTGAGCGCAGTCTCTTCTCCAGGATACAGATCTGTTACTGAGCAAAAAACAGTTAAAAACTGCAAGGCAGAGTGAAGGAACTGGAGATGGCCTCCTGCAGAGGTCAGCTCTCTCAGTATCTGAATGTAAAACTTTTGGTACAGTTCAGTGTGAGAATACTCCCGATATTTTCCTGGGTCTTTAGGATTCTCTTGCTCGCCTTCCATTTTCATAAAGCCGCCCATGGACAAGTAGCTCAGATCTGCTTTCAGTAGGGTTGTGACAGATGGGATGAATGCCAAAGGCAAAGGCTGGTCTTTGGTGAGGTTTCTAAGACAGAGTTGAATGGCTGTTCCTGTCTGGAGGACAGTTGGCTCCAACAAAACAGACAGCATTTCTGTCAATTTCTGTTTCTTCTCTGACTGCTGCTGGAGGTACAGAGTCAGAACATGGCAGAGTGTGGTTAGTGGCACTAGGAGCAGCTGACTGACTGCAGTGTTCCAGGGCTTGCCTCTATCTGCATCAGCATATGGTTTGCAGCTCGCTAGGAAAAAAGTGAACTTTTCCAAATTGAGTTTCAGACTCTGACTCTTTTCAACTATCATCTGAAGAAAACATTCCAAAAAGGTTTGGATTACCTGGAGAAATTCTGCCCAGTCGGGAGTGGTCAAAACATCAGCAAAGCACTTGCTGGCTGCAAGCAGGGCAGTCATGACAGCCTCAAGGGCATCACTGGCATGAAAAACTTTAAAGATGGAATTGACACTTCTGCCAGTCTGTAGGCATGTCAGGAGGTGGAAGCAGGTGATTAGAAACTTCAGTGATAGCAACTTACTGCAAGAGACGTTAGCTCTGGTATTGACTACCAAGGACAGCAGCAAGAGAAAACAACGGGCATGGTCTGAAGGAAAAAGACTGTCAAGTTTCAAGGCAGAAATAATCTCTAGCAAATGCAAAAAGCCTTCTATCTGATCTTCCTCCAAAGTAATGGGGGAACCAGCCCTTGTTAACAATAATATATGTTGAGCAATTTTTTCCATTGTTGTCCAGCAATGGAAGGCTTCATCCTTTGATTGATTGTTTTTTGACTGTGCTTCCACCATGCCAACCATTTTGCAAGATGAGAGGACTTCCTCATGCCATGGTATATTATCTGCAGACAGCTGTTGAATAGGCTGATCTGCGACGCCCTGAGTAGCAGAACACAGCACACTAGCGCACTGCTGAATAACACTGGTTATAAAAGCACAGTGCAGCACCTTAATTTCTGGAAGAAAAGTACTATGCAGCAAAGCCTTAGAAACCTTTTCAGCTGTGATGAAGGAATCCTGATCTGCAGAAACTCCCAGAGCTTTAGTTGATGATAAAATCTTCAGAAGCACATCAGCAACATACTCTACATCTTTCAGAGAAAGATGAGGAATCAGGATTGTTAGATTTGAGACTACAAGGTACCAGTGTGCAGCTGGGTAGGTGAGAGCATTTATTGCACTAATGTTGCCATTCCAAGGTTCTGACTCTTCCATGCTCATGCTTGATCTTCCAGAATGAAGGATGAAAGCTGCGGCACGCTGCAAGGTGTGAAGATCAGCTTCAGTCCGAAAACTGGTTTGCATTAAGATCTTTTTTATTTTCTGAAGCATGAGCAATTCTAAGCAATATTTACTAGCTGAACAGAAACTACTGGAGAGTCTCACTACCCTCTTCCAACACTGTCTATCCACGCCAGGGAGAAGGGCTGAGAAGTCCCAGCTCTCTGCAGCACACTCAGTAACACCACCAGCTGCTTCAGCCAGCCGAGACACATATTTGCTGCAGTTTATACTAAGCAGAGTGTCAAGCTCCACCCATGTGTAGACAAGGAGGAGTGCAGAGTCACTGACCTTCTCTAGCCAAAGCCCTGGTTTATTTTCCTCTGCCCAGTGTTCCTTCAATAGGCCCAGCAATGGCTGGATTACCTCTCTCTGCATCTTGTCCAACAGACTCTGAGTGTGAAGGACAACAGGTAATGGGGTGACGTTATCCAAACTCTTCATGTTGAAGAGAAAAGTGTGCAGTACTGAGCTCACAGACAACAGCTTCAGTGCCATGTCAGAGTCATCTTTAACATCAGGAATTATTCGAGTCTGACACTTCTCCAGTATGAGGAACAAAATATCCAGAATCTGGCTGGGTGGCAGCTCAAGGAGGCATTCACCAAGTTTTTCTGTCAGCCCAGCAGACAAGACTGGCAGCCTTAACTCATCAGCAGCTGGACGGCAGATCACAGACAGAACCTCTTCAAAGAGTTTAGGGAACTGTCGCAGCTTTGTGTAAGTCTGAAACATGGCACTTATGAGAGTTTCCTGGGGCTTCTTTGTACGTGGCTCAGAGACCTCTGCATCAATCCAAGCTGAGGCCACTAGGTCATCCAGATCAGGCTCGACAATTAAATGATTTAACGAAATCAAGGCCTTGAGACACCTAAACCAAGCTGGGATGGAAGCCTGTGAGTGATTCACCAACATTTCTGCCAGTTTGCGGTAAAACTGGAATTGGGTCTCTTTGTGCCTGATCCGGTCAGCAGCAACATTATAGATATCGTTGCTGAGCACCAAGTTCAGGAGCTGTTCCACAGCAAGCAGTTCTGTGCTCCAATCTACTGGCGAGAGCGTCTCCTGCCATAGATCCTCCTGCAGGTGAGAAATCCTTAAACAGCCAAAAAGCCTGGTGAACATGTGGAAACAGACCATGTGGTTTTCTGCCTTGCAGTAAGAGTCCAAAAAGAGCTTATAAAGCAGAGGTACTGAATTTGCTACTATGATCACCTGGAGTGTTGGTTCACAAAAGCTAGCATCACAGAGCTTGGACAGCACTGTATTGACAGGCAGCAGAATAGTTTTAAGAGCCCTTTTCTTTTTCTCTTGTGGTTGCCTTTCTGACAGGAGCTCCTCTCTGTAAGAGGACAAGAGCTCGGGCTGGAAAATCCCAGCCTGCAGCACAGCCTCTACTTGGTTTCGGATTTCCCGGCTCAGATGCTGACGTACACGGCCGTCATCGGCTGGTGTCCACACTCTGGCCATAAGCAAATGCCTCAGGAGCAGACATGGTTGAAACAAGTGGCTGGTCACTTGCCCAAACACACGATTTGGGTTGATCTGCTGCCTCTGAATCAGGAGGTACTGAGCAAAGGTCAGCTGTAGGACATCAAACAACTGGGAGGTCACAGCATCTTCTAAGGTCAGCAATTGACAGGCCAGCCAGCAGAGCTTGCTTAGGAGATTCACCATCAGCTCACATTTTGCTGTATAAATGATGGCGAGAGGCGGAGTGGAAAGGATGCCCCTGCAGCAACTCAGCACTGTGCCAACATTTCCATGGGATTTTTGAACACAGGTCTCAGATATCCTTTCATTTATGACCTGAGGATTTAAAATAAATAAATAAATATATAACTATATAAACCAACATCCCATCACTATCAATCTCGCACACAGAAACAAAGGTCATTGGAGAACAGACAACATAATCTTCTATGTGCTGGACAACTCTGGCTGGACACATCAACAGCACTTAAACAATCATAAGTAACAGAAGACATAGGAGGACATAGATTCACCAGTGGTCATTCCTTACCCCAGGCATAGACAACTGATCATATTCAGACTGTCAATTCTTCAGGGTAGGGACCGTGTCTTTGCATGTGTTTTCACAGCATATGACATGAGGCCCCCATCCTGATTGCCTACTGTAACAGGAATAACAACAGCAGCAATAATGATGCATGATAGTCCACCTCATTCTAACAGTGAGGAAACTTACTTAGTGCTGCAGAGAAAAGAAAGGCAAGATGCTCTCCCCATCCCAACAAGGCCCCTGCCAACAGGGGGGAAATTCCTTCCTTATCCCAAATTGGACAACCTATTTAGCAAGGATCTCCACTAGTAAGCAAATAATTCCACTTATGGCTCTTTTACAGTACATGATCTCCCAGAGTTCCCTGTATTAATATACATTTGCAAGACTTTAACTCTCTCTCACATGAGTAGTCTGAATGAAGTCATCTAGGCTACTTGTGAGAAGAGGAATTGCCTGACTGGGTCTTTACTTACTAACCAAAACATTTAATCCTGTTCCATCCCTGATGGTTTGGGGAGGGGAAAACCTATGAGAGAACATCCGAGTATGAGGTTATTGGGAAGTGTTGTTGCTTTCAATCTTTGTTCTCCAGCAATATCAGCTGTCTTGCAACAGAGGGGATAGAAGAGAAAATAAATACAATGGCCTAAAAATGTAAGCTAATTATCCATAAGTATTTCATACTATACCTCACTCTAAAAGGAAGAATCATATTGTATCACATACTGCACTGGAATTTATCACCTAACAAAGAGTATGGTTCGAGTTACCTGTGCAGTCAAAAAGCTGAGGTTGATTGTCTTTCCATCCTTTAAGAGATTCTGTAGTTTTCTGCTATGGAGAATGTTATCCAGGTATGTCCAAAGTTTCTCAACAATTTCATCCTCCAGTTCAAGTTTCTTGTTGTAATATGAAACCAATGCATGGCTCACCCAATCAAGTAATACCTGTGTTATTTAAACAAACAAACAAAAATATACAGCTATGGGTGATCATCTTTACCTCTATGGGAAAACATTAAAGAACTCTAGTAGCCACTTCACACCTGAGAACTGTGTGGACAGATGCCTATGAAGAATGAACTCGATGGGGATGCAAAAGTCTGTCTATGCAGTTCTCCAAACAGGATCAGGATTTAAATTTGTAAGTTTCTAAACTCAATTTTGGCCCCCTTAGCGCTCTAACCTTCAGAGTAAAGCTAATTTCAAGAGTGAAAATGCTGGGTTCCTTTCAGCTTCTCGTAAACCAGCAGAGAAAATTTCTCACATGAATTTTTTATATCAGTGAGGACATTTTTGAGTGAGGGAATTTATGAAAAGAATTGGTGGATTTTCACTTCAAAAAAATTGTTCTAATTTCCAAAATGCAAAAACAGCTTGTCCTAAAGATTGCAAGTTTATTTAAAATCTTGATCCCCAAATAGAACAATTGCACAGGCCTGATTTAACTTGTTTGGAATTCCTATTTTTTCAGTGTCTCTCACTCTCTGTATATATGTATATTGTAAGCCTTCGAAGCTTTGCAATTAGTAGAGCTTACAAAATCCTTGGGCAGTGCCTGCTTTGCTTACAAGGTGTACAGACATAGTCCACGTACTACAGGGTCTACAGAACAAACTGGTATATCTTGTAAAATCCACAATCACCACTACACAGTTACAAGCGCCAAAGGCCCTGTCTGACTTGTAAAGGATTATAAGTGTCATAATAAGTCAGCACTGAACTTTCAAGATCCATGGCTTACAAGCTCCATGCTGACCATTATGGAGCTTCACAACTCTTATAAAGCCTTCAGACCTACAACTATAGTTAAGGAAGAAGCGCATACTGTAAACCAGTGAGCCAAATAGCTCTCAATCAAGGAAACAATCTCTCTTAGCAAAGACAATGGAGTTTTTAAATTCTGTGAGACAATTAATAAGAGAATTTTAAAATTATTAAAGCCACTGAAGCCAAGTCTCCCAGAGGAGTAAAGAGGAAGCCTTCAACTTCTGCTTCATTTTTGTACATAGATGTGAATTAAATAAGATTTTTCTTAATTTGTTTCCAAGTTCTTAAAGAAGATACTTTGAAATAACATTTTAAAAGTTTCAGTTTTCTTTAAAAAGAAAAAGGAAATTTAGACAAAAATCATTAAAATACAATTAAATTGTATAATGTTGCGCACTTAACTGTTCCATTAAAGGTTAATTTCATGTTTTAAAGTGATTCACATAGCAATTTAAAAAAACACTTTTACAGAACCTTCTTGTGCTCAGTTCTCAACTAAAATGCTAGCTGGTTTGATAGCTGGATCAACAGACATAGGCCACCGAACTATGTAAGGTTTGCCCCTCTCATGTGAAAGGGGCCACAAGTCCCAGAAATCAGCTATTTGCAAGGAACAAAAAAACAGGTCACAGGGTCAAAACATGGTATCAAGAAAGGAATACCGAACAGAGAACGTGCTGGACAATACCCACTACTCCAAGGAAGAATCCAAGGTCATGCTGCCCAGAATCACACAGATAATGTGCCAGGAAACAGGTCTCAGCCACAGAGAACTCCCCACCAGCAGCCCAATTTCCCCCTACTGGACTGGTGGATGGTCATTTTAGCTAATATCAGGAGAAGGCTGGCAAGACTTTGCGGGGCCATGTAGGAGATGTGATGAAAGATGCTAGCCTTACAACTCTGGAGACAGGTCTTCAGTTTATCTACAGAACAAGTATAGCAAGGGCACTGCAGCTCTCCCCACTCTGCCCCATGAGCATGTCCCAATCCTGAATTGGAAAGACCATCTTTAGATGTGAGACGGTAGTTCATTCTTTAGCCCATTCTATACTTGGCCTTTCTGCTGAAGCCACCACACAAAACTTCCATATAACTGCCACTTCAGTGTGATGGAGATTAAAACCTATTAGGAAAGGGACTGGGCTACTTCCCAACCAACAGCAACAACTTTCAGTTAGTCCCTATTACAGCTATATTTGCACCAGTGCCTACAGGTGAAAGGCTATCCAATGCATCATTCAGCCTCTGAATCAGCTTGGTCTCCACAGCAATGGATTGGTACATTTTTCTGTATTTGACAATTAAAATATTTTTTTAAAACATACTTGTTCTTTATTTGGAAGAAAGCACTGATGGGAAATCCATGCAAAGTGAGCTAATTTGATCTTGTCTTCCCAAGAGGTTTTTGCACTTTTCAGCTTCAGGTGAATTCCAGAGTAAATTGCAGCCATAGAGACTACTACTGTATCTGAAACCTCAAATATTCATAAAAATTAGATGCATTTTAAACAAACATTAACCAGAAGAATTTAAGAATACTAGAATTAACAGTTACTTCTCTCTATTAAAGTAGACTCTTCTTTGGACTAGCCCTATGTTCACTCAGCTTTACAATATGAGAGACCTGGGTTTGAGTTTGATACCCAGGTCTGGTCACTGAGGATCCAATCCACTGAAGTCAGTGGAAACAGCACTGGATACCAGACAAACAAGAGCTGGGAAAACTTGGAAGACACCACCACAAACTGGGCCTTTTTATGAGAGAGGCTGAATTACCAACCATTCTTCTGTAAACCACAGGAAGCTGCACATACCCAGCACTTCTCAGGCTCAAACCCTACATCCAATGCCTAATTTGTCCTAAGGTTTGCATGGGCTGAGCCCCAGCACCTCTAGGCTTGGCAGTACATAGCTCCTGCACCTCTGGACTTGCTGCATCAGATATGAACGTACAAAAGTTGCTTGAGCACCAGCAGCTCCTCCATTACAAAGTCAGCACTGCCAATGTCCACATCTGAACAGCACCCACCCCTCCAAAGGTGAACCAGGGGTGGGTGGACCAGATTCAGTTATGTCCAACCTCCCACACGGGGCAAGTGCCAGCTGCTGCAGCCGCCGCCGCCGCCGCCACACACCAGACCCACCTGAGACCACAGACCCCACCCCAGGCCCGCAACAAGCTTCGGCTCGGGCCAGTGTGAGCTCGCCCCGCTCTGAGACACTATGTCCAGGCCCGGCGATGCAGCCACACGCCGGGGGACCCTTCCCGGGCTGGGGCTCACACCGCTCCGACCACGCCGCGCCCCGAACCACCGAGCCCGTTCCCGGCTCCTCCGCCCCAGCGCGGCCGCCCCGGGCTCAGCTCGCTCACGCCTCTCACCCCCCGCCTCGCGCGGGCTCCGTCCTCACCCGGCCGCGGCTCCCCGAGTCCCCGCGCACACGTGCTTCCGCCCCGGTCGCCCCGTGGCCTTTGCCCTTCGCCAGCTCAAGGCGCCAGGCAGCGCTAGCCGAGCGCCGCGGCGAAGGCCTCCCATTGGTGGTGGGGGGGAATGCTCCACGCATGCGCCATGGCGCCGCCCCAGCCCTCCTCGCTTTAGCTCGCTCTCTCTGTGTCAGTCAGTCATGGAGCGGCTGCCTCGAGCCGCGGCGGAGACTGAGGCAGCAGCAGCTGCAGCCAAGGAAGGCGGCGCGGGCTGCGCGCGCGCTGCGGGGAGCGGCGTCTCGCGCCGGCGGGCGCAGTGACAGCGCGAGCCCAGGATTCCGCCTTATGCCCGCAGCAGGAGCCGCCGCCGCCGCCTGCGATGCTCAGTGAGTGGCCCCAGGGCGGAGCGCGCGAGCAGGCTGCCCCGTGCAACGCGCCCGGCAGCCGTCCCGGGCCCTGGGAGGGAGAGGGAGAGGGAGAGGGAGGCAGGCCTAGGCTGGGGCGGCGGCACACACCGCGCCGGAGATGCAGCTGTGCCCGCCTGCACGGGGACGGGAACCAGCTGCCTGGCCTCCCCTCCCCGCAGCGGTGCAGCCCCAGCAACAGGGAGCGGGATGAGGATCCTCCCTGACACTGCCTCCTCGTCCGCTTGTCCTTCGCTCCCTCTTGCTTTTTATCTCCTTCCTCCCCAGCTTCCTGATTCCCCCTGGCGGCTGCTGCCTTCTCTGCCCGTGGTTTCCCCCCTCTGTGCTCTGCACTGATTTTATTAGCCTGGGAGGGGGACTATCGAACGGATTCTGCCCCAAAAGTGACCCTCTAAAAATGGCTCCGTGGGACTCCTTGATTATTGTGTCTCATTGATTCTAGGTCACAAGAGCTCAGCTTACATGTAGGAAAACCATAACTTTTGTAACTGCCACCCCTACAACCAGAGTCTGGGATCTGAAGATCAAGCTGGGGCTTTCCTGTTAATTTCATCAGAGCCAGCACTAAAGGACCTGCAGGTCCAGTTCTGCCCTCAGCGACACCTGTGCAGCCCCACTGATGGCTAATCAGGTTGTCCAGGTGGCACTGCAGGCAAAAGTTGGTCTACAGAATCTCATGCTGTTGATGCATGAAAAAACCCCGCTTCCGTCTCAAGTTATAGGGCTGGGAGTTATGAATGACTTTCTACTGAGCACATTTGATTTGGGCTCAGTGAGAAATGGGGAACCACAAATTCCCACTCTTGCAGAGTTGCCTTCCAAAATACAACTGCGGTGTAAAACTCAAGCTTTTCTTATGTGTTACAAATAAATCCTGAAAGTGTTAAAAATTCGGGATTTAACAACATTCTTTTTATGTTTATGCAAATGAAAAATTGATTTTCACTTTCTGGTCTTCATGTGCTTGCTCAATGGTGTTTTGTTTGGGTTACAAACATTGTAAAGAAAATTTTTATTATTTAAAAATACTGTTTCAGTTGGGAGGGGGGAAATTCATGGAAATGGGTCTGTTGCTCTAACTGTGTTCTTTTTTTTTTTTTTTTATAAAATCTAGTTCTGAAGTAAGATTTGACCCCACAGCTTCACTTTAAGGAAGGTAGGGATGTATTAGAATTTGAAAGGAGAGGGTGATCTGTTGTGGGTGGAAATAAAATAGATCAAGCTCATGTGGAACACAGGAAATAAGGCAGACAAAGCTTGCTATTGAATCTCATTCTTGAAACTTCCTTCATGGGGTTGGTCAATCTTATTCTATGGACTGTGCCCAAAATGCAGGTATGGTGTAAATGGACACAACTCCACTAAAACCACTGTTAAACAGCTGTCTTCTCTATTTCTGAACCCAAACTCCACTGTTGGGTAAGGGTATAATCTACTGCAGGTAGTTTAAATTTATTTTTTGTCAAGATCCAGATTTCTTGGTCAAGGTCCAGACTCCAGAGAAACACTTTTCACACCTCAATAGTAGTAATGATGATAAATAAATAAAAAGATTTAACAGTGTGTTTAAAAGCATCTGGTGATCTGGATTTGGCCCACAGTCTGCCTGCTGACTACCCCTGCTTACTGTTTCTACCATCTGGAATGCTTCTCCTATTTTGCTGCACCTCATTAATCTCCATTTCAGTTTACAATGTATCTTGTCTCACTTACCTGGACCTCTATTTCTGTTACTATATATGGGGGTACTTAAGTAAAATTTGAGCAAAAATTTAGAATTTGTAAAAACAAGTTTTGAGGAACCCTAAGACTAGTAGAAGTAATGCCATGAATTTATTTTTTTTAATTCAACTGGAAGCAGTAGCTTTTAAGCAATTAAACATTTCCCTACATTATTTGTGACCCAAACATTGAAGTACTGAGAAGTTGAGAGAGAACAAGAGTAAACAAAAGTGGACTTGCTAAACAGCATAAGTAATTAATTAGATTCTTTAAGTTCAGTTCTCAGTTGTCAGTGACACAGGCAAAAATATTGGAAATAATGATTTTTTTTTTTTAGCTGAGTCCATTTACTTCTAAAGTGTTCTGGGATTACAGTTTATATGAAAGGCCCCATACAAAAATGAAGTTTTGCTATACTGCACATGGACTCCAATTTTGGTGCCCCTCAGTAACAGAACATTGACCTGAAAGTGAACGCTCAATTTGGGGATAAAAGGCAATGATACTCTGGCTACAAGTCAATGCCTGACACTCACCATAGAATCTGCAGTTGTTTAAAATATGATCATAAGTGCTCCGCTGAACTAATCAGGTTTGAGTCTTCATATGGAGGCTTGGATATACAGTTCTCAACACAGGCAGAGGCCCCAGCTCCTGCAGTCATGTGATGAGTTCAAAATCTAAGCTGGCTTCTGAAAAGTTGTTACTAGCCCATTTGTATGCAAAGAAAAGCTTGAAAACATGGACGGAGCATAACTGCATTAGGGTCTGCCTGAGTCTGCAGGCAGCTTCTGGAAGGAGAAGCAACAACCATTGTAGCCAGGGAAGGTGCCCTTGGCCCCACACTAACCACAAAATCAGACTAGGTTTCTGTTGCTCTGGGGAAGGGGAGCTTGGCTTGGGTTTTATGGGATTGGCTCCCCCTTTGGAGCTGAGGTATCCTCTGGGCTCCTGACTTTTTTTGGGGGGGGGGCTTGGGAGGGGAGGGGAAGCAAGTGTCGTTTTTCCACCTTCCACCCTCTCATGACACCAAATCAAGATGATTTAATTTTGTGTAGACTGTGCAGCGCTTCATAACATGATCTGTCCTCTCTTTTCTTTCTTATTTTGATCAGCAGTAGATGAGTTAATATGTCAATATTGTTATCATTCCTGGGCACTTAAGTTGATGCCCCATTAAGAAGAATCAGGTAGCTCAGACCTCTGAGTGATTTTCAGGCTTTGTGCAGACTCAGGCATTTCACATTTTAAAAGCTTTCATCACAATCAGGAGAGCAAAAGACTGTAAGTGAAAGTTGAGATTTTAGAGAACAAGATGGCAGGGGAATCTAGATCTCTGACCTGGTGTGATCTGGCCTAATTTGAACCCTGCTGACAGCGTTCTGAAGGGCTGATTTCATATGCTTATTTTTATATATTCTCTGCAGTGGCCATCAAAATCATAGTATCTTTAGGAATATTGGTTTTGGTGCTTTGGGGCTTTTCTTCCTGTGTCTTTTACTGCAGATAATTTCCCTGCTTCCATTATAACACTCTCTTTAGTACTGAAGAGTCAGGTCCGATAGCCAGTGGAAGAGCTGAGCTGCAGATAGCTGGAGCAAAAATAGCTTTCCAGGAGAGAGGCCTTATTGGACCACCACAGCACCTGTATCAGTAATGTCATGCATTTCCAATGTTTTAGGGGTTTTGCTCAGTAGTAAACCATCTAAGCAGTTCCTGTTGGGTGACAAGAATTAAACAAAAGTGGAATTGCTAAGCAGCATAAGTAGTTAATTAGATTCTTTAAGTTCAGTTCTCAGTTGCCTGTGTTACCTATTCGGTAACTTTAAACCGTCCTTTATCTACAGGGGGGAAAAAATCTTCTTAGGAGATGGCATTCCTAGTGTCAGTCCCAGTCCTGTTGCATGCAAGGGAGAAAGTGAAGGGGAGTAAGTGTTTTCCTGCAAATGTATAAAGCCCTGCAAATTCAGAGAGATCCACTTTATATTCACAGCTATTCGTGGATCATTTTTGCAGATTGGATGTGGATACAAATTTTGTAACCATGCAGGGTTCTACAAATGTAAAAAGCTAGTTTCCTGTTACCCCCAAAGCTCTGAAAAGCCCAGGCCTGAATGAGCTTCCAGTAACTGATCTGTATTGCAAGTCCCAATCTAATTGGTCTAACACAGGGTTTCTCAAACAGGGGTTGCCGCTTGTGTACGGAAAACCCCTGGTGGGCTGGGCCGGTGTGTTTACCTGCAGCAGCGCCCATTGGCCCGGAGCAGCAATCCGCGACCAGTGGGAGCTGTGATCCCCAGGACCTGCAGACAGGGCAGGTAAACACACCGGCCGGGCCCACCAGGCACTTTTCCTACACAAGCAGTGACCCCTGTTTGAGAATCCCTGATCTAACATCCCTAAAATGCCCAATCCCTGTATATGAGGATTTGAGAGCCCTATTTAAACTCTTGTCTTTCTCCCTTGCCTCAAACTTACCCTCTTCTCCATTAGTCACCTGCTTGATTCAGCAATTGCTGGCAAAGATTGAGCTCTGTTCCCCTCCAGCCCTTATGGTATTACCATTTTATAGGATCTGCTGGAGTTCAACACCTCTATGCCTCAATGTAATGAGTGATTCCTCTCGCTCGTTACAGGCTTATTATGAGTCAGCTGTGTAAGGGAGCTGTGCCCTAATGTGTGAGCATCTCTCCTTGATGCAGCTTCATGTTAGTTTTAGTAATGAATAAGGCTGTGATTATATTGAACCACTGGTGTGGGGCTGATATACACACAGTTTGTGCAATGATTTAACTAAATCAGTTAGAAACATATGTAATTAAATCAGTGCAATGCCCTTTTGTAGATGCACATGTTTTGGATTAAGAGTGGTATTGTGATTTAGTTTAAGTTGGCTAAAATAAACCAGTTTAAGGTATTCCATAATCTGAAATAAGAGCCTTTACAAGAGGGGGTTTCACAGATTTAATTAAATCTGTTTCTAAACTGAGTTAGTTAAATTTATGCACAGAGTATGCATCAATAAGGCCTTAGTGTGAGCTTGGGTGAGTTACTTATACATCAGTTATACTAGCTGCAGTATTGGATAAAATACAAGACTGCAACAACAAAGATTCTGAATCTGATTTAAACATCTCTTGGTGGGAGTTAGGGTTTGGAGTTCTCTGCATTCACTTTTTTGTTGACTTGAATAGAATCCTATTATACCTCTCCCTTCTGCAGAGAAGTGTTAAAGATATCAGCAGAATTTACATTGTTTTTATATGATTTTATTAGCTCTTTTGAGTGGAGGAAGCTGTGGTTGAATCATACAATTTCTTCATTTTTCTTTAATTGAAAAATGCATTTGTTTGTAGCCCCCCACAATTGCCTCACTTAGGTGAACAGATGGAAAACTTTTTAAACTTGTCCTCAGAGTAAATATGGCTTTGCAATAGCACAGGTCTCTTAAAATTCCACTATTGCTAAAATTTCATATCCACACACACTTGTTACTTCAAGAAGAGCTAATTGTGTTAACTGCTCCTGTAAACTGTAAAATGTGTGTGAGTAGTAACAAAAGCTAAGCAACTGTCATGCTCTTTAAAAAGCTGTTAAAATCCTCTTGTTCTGTTTTTGGAGAGGACATCCTTAAAACTAATGTTGTTTGTCTGAGAACTGATGTACCTCCTAAAACATAGTTGCTCAAACCAGAAAACATTAGTATTTATGGTAAATAAATGCAGGTCTTTTTGTAGTGGGAATGGGGACATAGGATAGAGAGGTAGGAAGCAGACTTAATATTTAAGTTCTTTAGCTCGTTCTTCCAATAGAAGAAGAATGGCACTAATCCATATTTAATAAACCATATGTCCATGTTTGGTGTTTATTTCACTTAAAACTCTTAATTTCCCTAATCCCTAAATTTCTGAATAGTCTATGGCTTTTTGACTAAGTGTCATTAGTGGGCAAGGCGGATTCAAGTAACATCTGACCAATGTTCCGTTTGTCACAAACTATAGGCTGATGCAAGCAGACTCATTCTTTTATGGAGCTATGACATTTTTAGAAAATGTTTGCAAAATTCACTGATATTACAGTACTGCAAATAATTTCTAATCAACTTGTATTACTTCTTTTTGTATAAGGATTGCCCCAAAAGATGTGTGGGAAAGGGGTGACTGGATATGGGGAAGGCAAGGGAGAGAGAAGGGTGCAGAGAGTTCTGCTTCTTACCTTTGAAGTAATAGGAATGTTAACTGTGGTCTTCCCGGGTTTTGCTGGAGGACCTCCTGGAAGTCCCAGAAGTTGTATAATGTTAGCTCTTGCCTCTTAAACTTCCTTTTAAAAAAAGGTTTTAGTTGTATGATTAAAAATCTGTTCCCTTCTTTGCTGATCAACCTTCATTCATGTGATGATGTAATTTCACTGGTTTTACAGTCATCAGTCTTTTAAGGCTAAACAGGACTTGAATTTCTAATGTGAAAAAGCAAGTAGGAGAAACATGCCTTTCAGGCCCTCCATATACATCAAAATGAAAAAGGGGGTGAGGGAAAGGCCACAAGCCAATTTAAAAAACAAACTTTGCAAGTTACTTTTGCTACCTTATAACGGATGTTCTTTTAGCTAAGTAAAATCTTTTGGCTAACCACTCCCGTTTTCTCTTACTCTTTCAGTGTCTAGTTATGCTGAGGTATTCGGAGATGAGCACTTAAGGGTATCTCTCATACTTCAATATCTAAAGAATCTGCCTTTGTGGTTCCTAGTATAATGGAAGTGTTGAACCATTTGTTTTCAGTCAGGTTTAATGCAGATACTATGTTTGTGGAAAAAGATACATAACCCACCTGTAAACCATATTTTTAAGCACTATCTTTTTTTTTTTCTTCTTTTGAGGTCATGAAACGTGTACGCACAGAACAGATTCAGATGGCAGTGTCCTGCTACCTCAAGCGCCGTCAGTATGTGGACTCAGAAGGTCCCCTAAAACAAGGGCTGAGGCTGTGTCAGACTGCTGAAGAGATGGCAGCTAATCTCACAGGTAAATTTTTCATGCATACTTATGGGAGGAGTAGTGGAAAATATGTAGTTTCTATATAGTAACTTATTTTCAGAGGGAATGTTTCAAATACTAAATTGGGAGGAGTTACAAACAGTAGTGGGGAAGATAAAATGTAAAGGGCCCTAGACCAGAAACATGGTCAGAAGAATAAGAAGATTAATGACAGAGGAAAAAGGTTAGCTAATTAATCTGGGCAAATATTCTGAAACACCCATTTATGCTCTGTGGGAAGGAGAAATCTGGTGAGTACTGACAGTGAAAAAACCTAAGGGTGAAATTGCATATGAATAGGAAAAGCCAGTACAACTTTGTGTTACAGAAGCACAGAATCATATGAAATAAAAATAACAGGAACTGTTTCTTTCTCTGGCTCGTAGTTGTCATGTAGTTTTGAAAGACCCTTCCACATCCCTCAAGAGAACCCCATAATGGCTGGAATGGAAAGTGTTTACATGCACTCTCTCTCTCTTTCCCTTCTAAGAGCTCCTGGATCTCTGCTACACTGTCTACTCCACCCGCAACATATCCCCCTCCGCCCCAGGAACATATCTGTTTGTTTTTCAAACCATGTCTATGGCACTCTTCGCTGTAAAACTTGAAGGGGAGGGACACAGCAGTCCACAAATATTGCAAGAATGTAAACACCAAAGGGTGGGGGTTATAATGAAGGATGAAACTCATGTTTAAAGGTAAAAAAATATAGGTTGAATGTTTGGTGGAGGAGGAGTTTTCTGTTGGTGAGTTCTCAGCCTGTGGCAGCCTCCCAAGGGGAGTGGTACACACTCTGTTTCTTGTGATACATACAGCTTGCCTGGACAAAATACTAGTTACTGCACAATCGTGCATTGACAGGGAGATAGACTAGAAGATGATAAAATAGATCTTTTCCATTTCTAGAATAGACCTGCCACAATACCGAAGCAGAGTGTAACAAGCTATGGGTAAATGGCAGGTTCAACTCTTTATAGACCTAAGAGAAATGATAATTGGTGCTTCTTTACAGCTTTTCATCTTCAAACCATTTTCAGACAATAGCTATAGCAGGGTTATAGTGGATCACAAATTGAGTATGAGTCAACAATGTAATGCAGTTGCAAAAAGGGCTAATATGATTCTGCGTATATTAACAAGTGTTGTATGTAAGATGCAGGGTGGTAATTGTCCCACTTTGCTCAGCGCTGGTAAGGCTTCAGCTGGTGTACTGTGTCCAGTTCTGGGCACCACATTTTAGGAAAGATATGGAGAAACTAGGGAAAGTCCAGAAAAGAGCAACAAAAATGATAAAAGATTTTGTAAACCTAGCCTATGAGGAAAGGTTAAAAAACCTGGTCATATTTAGTCTTGAGAAAAGAAGACCAAGGGTTGATAAGTCTTCAGTTATGTTAAGGACTGTTAAAAGAGGTTGGTGATTGATTGTTCTCCATGGCTTCTGAAGATAGGATAAGAAGTAATGAGCTTAATCTGCAACAAGGGAGATTTGGGTTAGAGGTTAGGAAAGACTTTATAACTATAAGGATAGTTAAGATCTAGAAAAGGCTTCCAAGGAATCCCCATCATTGGAGGTTTTTAAGAACAGGTTGGACAAACACCTGTCAGGGATGGTCTAGGTTTACTTGATCCTGCTTCAGTACAGGGGGCTGGATTTGATGACATCTCAAGGTCTCTATCAGTCCTCCATTTCTATGATTCCATGTAATCGTCACAACAAACCTGTGAAGAAGTATTCTCATTTTAAATGGGATGCAACTGAAGTGAAAATGTGAAATGATTTTGCTGAAGGCTACAGTGGGAAAGAAGAAGGCAGTGTAACAATGGGATTAGGACTCGGGAGCCATAATCTCAGTGACATGTAGTCTGACAGTAGATGCTGGTGGGATTATGTTGGTGTTTGCAAATCTTACTACTTTGCATACAAATAAAAACCTAATTTAGATAAGAGAGTATGAATACCTGTATGTTTAACTGACCACCAAACACCGTAAATACATTTCTGTTCATTAGTGTGTATCCTCCTGCCAGTTCAAGGATTTTGTTGCTGGTGATCCAGAACGCAGTGATCAGTTTTCATTAGATCCCAAACTCTGGGCAGTCAGCGGTCATTTGTTGAGGTGGTCACTATTAGTTCATTTCAGACATGTTCAGTGGGAGCACAATGTGCATAAGTTACAGTTCTCCAGATGAGAGCGAACCTCTGGAAAGTTCTTTGTTCGTGAGTTAAAACAAATATAAAAATGGAAACTGGGCTGATCCAGACTGTGGAGGTTGGATGGTCTTCCTGCAACATATCCTGACTATGGAGGTTGCCTTGGTCTTGAAGACTGATAATTAGACTACATCTAACTACAGTAAAAAAGCCTGTGTTGAAATGCTCTTGGAATAACTATTTTCATCACTTTTCCTAAAAATCTCCTGCTGACTCCCGAACAAAACCCACCCTTGCTTTTCCTGTTCAGTTGTTTCCCTGATTGTTTTTGCCATATTGTTTTCTAAACAACAGTCCTTCCATTTAATTCTCTGGGTCATTTACTTCCTATTCTTGCCTATCTCCTGTACTGTAGTTTCTGTTCTTTCTAGATATATTTCATACTCCTTACTTGATTTATATACTTTTCCTTTTCTTTCCTATACTGGCACTTACTTTTTCCTCCTTCCTTCAGAATTGCTTTACCTCAGCCCATCCCAAATGTTTGATATGGTCACTATATCTCTCTAGCTATTTTGTCTGTTTTAGGGCCTTCACTGCAGCGTACAAACTGGGGAGCAGAACTTCCTCCCAGCTCATCTTCTGCCCTTTATGGGACCAGAAGCACAATGCACCAGTAGCGCAAGTGAACCTGCAGCAGGTTTTTCTAATACAGGTATATACATGTACCTGTGGGTGAGGTAAATTGATAACTTTCTAACAGACAAATAAAACTGTGAGAGTAGCCATCCTGTGTGTATCAGCTGAAGAGAACACTTTTGTTAGCCAAAATAGAACACTACAAGGGAGATCATCATTTCAGCTAGGATAGTTCCTTTCAATCTATTGGCAGGTCACATAACTGGCTCCATTTACAAGAACTGAAATCAGAAAACAGATGTTATCAATAGATGCTCTCATGGCCAATGGAGAGGGTGGGAAGGAAACTGTCCATAGTAGAACTGAAAGAAATGTGTATATACACCCAAAATCTCTCTCTCTTTCAGAAGGAAAATACACCTGAAAACAGCTCTCCCTGCTCCACAGGAGTTTTTAGGGAGTGATTGAGTTCTTGATTCCTGTGTAAAATGTCAGAAGGGAAAGAGCTAGAATTCTAACTACTTGTAATTGGCTCATATGTAGTATCTGGTTACTGTTTGCATGATGGCAATGAGCATTGGAAGCATTGTTGAAAGCGCAAATTGCAACAGCATAACTGCGCAATTAGCCTTTTCCCGAGTTAATTACTCAAAAGTAACACCCTTCTGTCTTACATGTAAGGTGATCTTCTTGGTTTTAAAAACTAAGTCAGTTGCACAGGGCTAAGCAGAGATTTAGTGGTACTCAGTAGAGTGCACCTGTATGGTATGGGCAGAGTGGCAGATCACTCCCATTACCTATGGGAATGTCAAAATCAGGACCTATTGCCAAGGGTAGTGCTGGGGAAACTGGAACATCCTAAAGAGCTGACGCTAAATCTTTTCTTTAACCCTGCATAGAGATTTTATTACGGAATAGCCATATTTGCGTAAATGGGTGAGTCACATAAAAGGCAAGCTCTTGTAATTGGGCTGCTACTGTTTGGGCTGTTCAGATGACTGATGTAGCTGACTTTGTAAACTGCTGTGCAACACTTTTTTAGGTTAACCTGAGCAAAGTTTGTATATTATAGTTCTAATAGAGAATGTTGACTTTGTTGAGCCATAAGTCCAGGCACTAACAGAATCTGAACTGTAGCCATTAAGTGAGCCTAAAAAACTTTGTCTTTTAGAAGTAGAAAAACAAATTTGAAGTCATTCAATAAATACATAGGTTTTTTCCTTTTTACATCACTGCTAAGATTTTATGCAACACAGCATGCCTTCAGAACCTAACTGTTTGCTTCTATATGGAATTCCTACCAATTCTGAATTTCCAAAGTAGCTGGGTAATGGGAAAACAATCTTCCAACAGGGTTTAGACGTGTGTATTTAGGAAATAGGGGATTTGGGAGGGGTGGGATATTGTTATCCATGTAACTTCACTAGCACGGAGTTTGTTCACAGCAGGGGCTGCAGTTTTGCAGCTATCTTTATGCTCCTGCAGTTGAATTGAGCTAAGCCCTGGGAACCTGTAAACATGACCACTGCATGTCCCTACGCTGATGAAAGATATGCCTATTTGTTATAAAGCAGGGGTGAGGTTAATGCTGGGGCACATGTGAATTTTGGCTCAATGCTATCTTCATTTCTTTCCAGTGGGACATAACAGGGGTAAGATGGACACTGGCCTTTCTCTCTTCAGCATGTGGAAACTGGCAACTTTGTTTATAGGCTTCCAGGCCTGTAATAACTGAGTTTTGTGAATGCTAGAGAGCAAGACGGGGACCAGGATGAGGACTAGGAATAAAGAGACTGAGGAAGAAATTGAGGGGTTTGGATTGAGAACATATGGGAAGAAGGAGAGGATGTAGGAGAGTATAAACATGCATAAAAGAAGGGGGAGTGAAGGAAAGAGGGAATGATAAAATTCATAAGAAAGAAAAAGTATAGTAAAAAGAGAAAAACAGGTGAGAAGGAAAAGCAAAAGAATCAAGACATTATTACAAATTTTAAAATTTACATTTTGACATTCAAAATTTAATAGTATACAGATGTAATCTGCTTAGAGTGTCACAGAGAGTTGTGGATAAGTGTAGGAGGTGGAAGATTTTGGTTTTCCTTCCTCTGATGGGGATCCCTTTTTTGAATACTTCAAAGCTATCTTTACCAGAGTTAATATTGATCTTTCTGAAAAACAATGTAATCCCTATTTTTTTGGCCATGGCATGTATTTGTCAAAACAAAACTCCCTTGGAAAGGTAGTCACAAGGACCACTACAAGGTCTTTTTCTTCCCTCCTGCAAATTACTCGATATTTTGTACATGTAGGCTGGTCGAAAGTTACAGCTCAGATCAGTTGGTGGATACAGCTTTTCTATAACATGCTCTCATGTTGCTGTGGACTGCATAAGGATACATTTTGATAAAAACTAGGTGTTTGAAAAAGTAAAGGTATGAATTTGTGGGCACTGATTCTTTAGTGGGATTTCTAGACACTGCTGCAATACAGATACGTAGTAATTGATGAGCAGTCCCTATATTCAAGAAATCTGATAATCTGATTTAATATCTCCAATTGTAGAATTGAGATTCTCTGGGAATTCCTCACTTCATGTAATAGATTCATTTGAGAGAGAAACACAAGTTTGCTTCAATAAGAATGATTTATTTTAGCACACACAGGGTTGTAGGACTGTACTCAATTATCTAGTGGCAATCTAAAGGGATCTGTAACTATTTTGAGACCAAGAACTTTGTGCTTTATTTGAAAGTTAAATGGTGGGTAACTATTGATTCTTGTCAAGCTTTCAGTACAGTACCTAATATATGCAACCTTTGTCCTTTTCCATTTTCCCTAATTTATGTAATTTTGGATTAATAGTTTGTCAAATGCCCTATGAGACAGTATCTAATGCTTTGCAGTACATGGCCCACATCCTGAAATGTTGTCTCTTTTGGTTGCATTTTGTTCAATTTTATGTTATGAATTTTGACACTTTCAGATACAAATACCCTTGGATTCTAATTCTTTTTTTATTCTCCTAGTCCAATCTGAATCTGGTTGTGCCAACGTAGTGTCTGCAGCTCCCTGCCTGGCAGAGCCACAGCAATATGAAGTGCAGTTTGGACGATTACGCAGTTTTCTCACAGGTAAGCAGCTGTGGGAGGAGGATAGCAGATTCTGGACAGGCAGTATACATTTTTAATTTTGTATAGTATACAGTATTAGCTCAAAGTCTTTAAAATTCTTTTTTGAATGGGTGACTCTATGTCCAAGAGACCTAAATCTGAATTCCTGTAGCTTCAGTGAGTAAAGGGATTCCACCACTTACCTTTAAAAATAGGTAAAACAAATTAACATTTAAGATTACTGCAACTGAAAGGTTAGAGAAAGGAAATATTTATCTTTTTCAGTATGTTTACTTTGTGCATAGTCAGTTTTGCTGTTTCCCTTCTCAGTCGGTCAGTTTACCATTCATGTTTGCGTGGATCTTCCATGCAGCAACAGGAGGGTGGGAAAGATGTATTATTTTTTTTAAGAAATGAAAAAAGGAAGGTGTGATTGTAAAACATTAAAATTGGCAGATCATTTTAGAGGTAGATGTAGTGCTATTCTATTTCCGTTCTCGTTAGCTTTTCAGACATTATGGTATCTGAATGCCTGAAGCTATTTTTAACTCATTTTTTCGTTGTCTAGATCTTGAGAGGAACTGTGTTCCTTTAAATTTACCTGAGCATTGCTCCAAAGTTTTTTTGGAACTAGAGGATGTGGGGAAGAAACGAACAATGTTGTCACTGTGTGCCCCCAAAATGAAAGAGAACTTGATCTTTCTAGAAAGGAAAAGACCCTTGGGGGGAGGGTAGGTGGCAGTAAAAAGTGGGAGGGGCTTCTGGGGAGAGAAGTACAGAAGTGGCCAGTCAAAGTGTTGTGTGTGACTGCCAGCCTTCACGGCTATGGGGAGAGCTCTATCGATTAGTTATATTTAAGTTAGGATTAATATTCCTGCTGGAGTTGAGGAGGGTTAGTTGGGAAGATTTCCCATCACAGTATATAATGTAGCTGGTCTGTAGACTTATCGTGACCACCATTGCATTACTGATGCCAAACTGCTGCATGCTTTTATGATTTGGCGGGTGGAGATGCTGTTCAGGATTGCAGGTGAACCTCATGTATTAGATGCAGGGTGCAGTTTTCTTAGCATCTTCTTGCTTGAGGCTCACAGGTGCCTTTTAAGACAGCCTTCAAGGCTCCAATTGTCAGCTGCTTTCCCCTTTCCTATCCCCTTCTGTTTTTGGTTTTGATCTTACCTGCTTGATCCCCTTCTGACTTGAACTTTAACCTACTTTCATATCTGCATCTAAGATGTGTAACCTGCAGCCAGACAGCCAAATGAAGCTCACCAAGGGCTTGCTCCTGCCGTCTCTGTCTACACTGGCACTGAAAAGCTGCTGTTACACGTTTCTCAGCAGTGCATTCCTGTAGGGCTCCTGCAGGTCCCATTCTCTCTCACCCCCATTCCTGCCAACTTGTAGCCTCTTCTCCAGTGAGGTCTTCCTCCTCTCAGCACTTCTGAGGCATGGGAATGGAACAGAGCACCATCTGTCAGCTTGGGAGTTCAGAGTGTGCAAAGCACTCATTGGTTGTGTATGACCTGGGAGAGAAGGGAGAAAGAATGCAGAGGGGGGAGAGGTTTACAAAAGGAGACAGAGAGAGGCAAAATGGGAGGATGGAAGGGAAAAAGTGTTGGAAGAATACTTAGGTTCTTTTCCATTGTCTTTTCTCATTGATTTGAAAGGAAAAAGAGAAAATGATGTCTGGGAAGGCAAGAGGCAGAGAGAAATGGGAATAAAGAAATAAAAAGGGATGAAAAAGACCCACCTTTAAGGCTTTTAAAATATATTTTGTTTCATTCATCTGAATGCATCATACACAAACGTTGAGGCTTGAGCTGCTGGTAAATTTCTGTTGTGGCCCTGTATGCTGCCACGGCGTGTGTGGCACTGCTTGGCATGCTACAGCTCCCTGCAGCCACTTGAACCTGGAAGGAAAACAGCCCCAAGAAGCTGCCTTAAAAAGGGGTGGAGTTGTTACACAGATATAGTCTCTTCAAGGTACAGTGTATCCCAATCAGGTGTACATTACACTGTGTTCCAGAAATTACTGGTGGGATTTGTTTTGGCTAAAGAGAGAGAGCAGAGACAAATAAAACTGTGAAGCACAATGCGTTGCAGGACGTTTTCAAAATAAACAGAGAGTATGTTTCTCTTCCTTCATTTGTGAATCAATTCCATGCATTTAAAAGCACCAAATGCAAGTTGTTCTGGAGCTGGGAAAACCACTCAGTACAGGCCCAAATTAAAGTAGGTAAATAATTCTGTGTTAAACATTACAGAGGTCTGGTGTACAATTTTTAACATATCCTAATTTTAAAGTGCAATTATTTCAGTACATAGTTTTCCTATTTTAAATGCTCTTTCTTCTAAATTCATAAAAGAAATTCCAGCGGTCATGTTGTTTATGGTGTGTATTTTAATAAATGGGCCTTAATTTAAAGTGCTGTTAGTAACAGAAGTAAGCTATTTCAAAGTGAATTTTATGTTGACAGTCTCCCTCTTGCTGAACTAAAAATGTTTTTTAAATCAGAGATGCAATAGATTCTCTATTTTCCCTTTAGGGACACCAAGTATTTATTTAGAAACACCAACAGAAGGCTAGACATTTGTCCTCTAATGCCATTGAAAGCAGCTTGAATAAATTTTTGATTTATGTTTCTAGCAGAAAATAGATTGAGAGAAACCAAAATGCTGCTTGTTGTTGTTTTTGATTTAGATTCAGATTCCCAGCACAGCCATGAAGTGATGCCTCTTCTGTATCCCCTTTTTGTCTACCTCCATCTTAACATGGTCCAAAATGGCCTAAAGAGCACAGTGGACAGTTTCTACAGTCGCTTCCATGGGATGTTCATGCAGAATGCCAGCCAGAAGGATATCATTGAGCAGTTGCAGACTACCCTGACTATTCAAGACATCCTGTCCAACTTCAAGCTCCGGGCATTTCTGGACAACAAGTATGTTATCCGCCTTCAAGAAGACAGCTACAACTACCTTCTCCGCTACCTCCAAAGTGACAACAACAATGCTCTTTGCAAGGTTCTCACCTTGCACATTCACCTGGATGTGCAGCCTGCCAAGAGGACAGACTACCAGCTGTATGCCAGTGGCAGCTCCTCACGGAACGAGAGCAATGGCCTGGAAACAACAGACATGCCTGCTTCCATACTGCAGAATGAGGCAGCGCTGGATTTACTGCAGGACAGCATTAAACGAGTCAAGGACGGGCCTCCTTCACTAACCACCATTTGTTTCTATGCCTTCTATAACACAGAGCAGTTGCTGAACACAGCTGAGATCTCACCGGATAGCAAGCTGCTTGCTGCTGGATTTGATAATTCTTGTGTAAAGCTGTGGAGCTTGCGATCCAGGAAGTTAAAATCTGAGCCCCATCTTGTAGACGTGTCCAGAATCCGCCTGGCTTGTGACATCGTGGATGAGGAGGTCTGAATATCCTTATTTTTCACCCTATACATTTTGGAATGTGTGTAAACTATTTATATAAGAGAGGCTAAAAGAAATGTTTTGTAACTTGGATGTGGAGATAGGGCTTCATGGAAGGGGAGAGGAACTGTGAGGGCATTGAAAAGCTGAATGACCTTGAATCTGCTCCACCCCAATATGAAAGTTTTATGAGCTACTGCCATCCCTCTCTTCTCCTGCAGCAGCCCTTAATGCAGACAGCTGTGGGAGGATTTTATGTGGACAAGCTCAGGCAGCAGCCTGCCAGTCCTAGCTGCTTTTTTCCTGCTCCCTCTGTACTTGTCTCAGCCCTAGAAAAGGGGTGAGCAAACTTTTTGGCGCGAGAGGCACATCTGGGTGGGGAAATTGCATGCAGGGCCAGGGGGTGCAGTGTGCAGGAAGGGGCTCAGGGCAAGGGGTTGGGGTGGAGGAGGGGACTCGGGGTGGGGGTGCGGAGTGTGGGAGGAGGCTCAGGGCAGGGGGTTGAGGTGCAGGAGGGGTACAGCAGGGGGCTCAGGGCAGGGGTTGGGGTGCAGAAGGGGTGCAGGCTCCAGCCCGGCGCTGCTTACCTGGAGTGGCTGTGGGGTGGCAGTGGCGCACACCAGGGCCAGGGCAGTCTCCCCGCCTGCCCCGACCCCGCGCTGCTCCGGCACCACATCCCTGCAGGGGGTGGGCAGAGGGCTCTGTGTACTGTCTTTGCCTGCGGGTACTTCCCTCGAACTCCCATTGGCCATGGTTTCCCATTCTCGTCCGATGGGAGCTGCAGGGGGCGATGCCTGCAGGCGAGGGCAGTGCACAGAGCCCTCTGCCCCACTTCCCCCAGGGGCCGCAGGGATGTGGTGCCGGCCTCTTCTGGGAGCAGTGAAGGGCCCGCGGTGCCCTGGGAGTGGCAATCCCACGAGCCGGATCCAAAGCCCTGATGGGCCGGATCTGGCCATGGGCCATAGTTTGCCCACCCCTGCACTAGAACATATGCAACCTGGTATCATTGAACCATTAGTGGAGGCCCAGCCCCAGAAGCACATAGCCATCCTGTGAGTGAGAGAGTGAGGCTGGACGGATACCAGGAGTGAAACAAGAACAGTGACTAAGACAATACAAAGCAAAAGTAACAGAGAAAAGAAGACAAGAAGGGGGGAAAAAGGAACCGACAGAAGAGGGTAGAAGATAGAAAATGGACAGAAAAAGAAGAGAGCAGAAGGGGGCTGGGCCTGGTGTGAGGAGTCATGGAAGTGGGAGCCATGCCCATTTCCCAAACTGTCTCAAGGGAGGCTCCATAAAGGTTGAGAACCTGTGATTTAACTGATCAGTGGGTAAATGTTTAGTATAGAGAAATTATGCAGAACTGTCTATATTCAGGAAACTGCACTGTAGAAATGTAAGACACTCTCCAGTAGAAATGTAAGATACTCTCCAGTCTATCTTTGTAATGTTTGAGAGGAGAATTATGCGTATGCCTTTGCATACTTGGTCTTCACCTCAGGGCTTTGCTAGATAGCATCATCTAGTTTATTCCACATCGCTTTTAGTTAGTGCCAATTTTCCCATTTCTGCCCTCCGATTGCAGCCACCCACGTGGCACCTTGCATCTGATTAGGAGATCAGGACTGTGACTCTGACTTTCTTTAATCATCCTTCCAAGCAAGACCTCCCTTACTCTTGTGCTCAGCAGCTTGCTGTGAGAACATCCTCTTGCTGATGCTTCGCCATTTTGTGTTGCTCTTTAAAGAAAACCCAGTAGCATCTAGATCAGGGGTTGTCAACGTGAGCTGAATTTTGATGGCACGTGATAGCAGGCTGAGTCGCTCAGCCTGCTGCTGCTCTGAGGTTTCTGCCTCCAGCTCCTGCCAGCCAGGATCCCACTGCCCGTCCCACTCAGCCCCCGCTGCTGGCCGGGGTGAAGGAACCCCAGGCTGGCAGCAGGCTGAGATCCCGGCTGGCAGGAGCCAGTGGCCAGAACCCCAGAGTGGCGGCGGGCTGAGCTGCTCAGTTGCTGCTCTGGGATTCTGCCTGCTGACCCCTTGCCAGCCAGGGTCCCCGCCGCAGCCCCACTCGCCTTGCTTTCAGTTGGAGTTCCAGCACAGGCCCCCCGAGCAGACATGGTCCAGGCCTCCGGCCTTGCTCAGCCCTACCAGTGGCCAGCTCCACTCACTTCAGCTGCCGATCTGGGGTTTCAGCCGCTGACCTCCTGCCAGCCGGTTAACAACTGATCGCTCAGAAGCCTGTGTGCAGCTTAAAGTATCCAAATACGTGCCAGACATTGGAAAACTCGGCAAGGAAAAGCAAGGGCAAGGATCACACTAAACTGATAAGATCTGCATTTTAATTTAAATAAAGCTTCTGAAACATTTTGAAAACCTTGTTTACGCTACATATAACAGTAGTTTGGTTATATAATATATAGATTTACAGAGAGACCTTCTAAAAACCGTTAAAATGTATTACTGGCACGCGAAGCCTTAAATTAGAGTTTATAAATGAAGACTCGGCGCACAACCCCTGATCTAGATAGTGAGGGACTGTTTGCTTCGACATAGTAAAGAGAACTCCGAGCCCTATTTATGAGGAGTAGGGATTGTTTTGTTAGTCATCTTGGGGCAGGCTTCCAGGCTTAGTAGCAATGTGGCTCAATACTCAGTACTACTAGAACTAACCATTTCAGATGGGTGTACAAATTGGTAGCTTAGGCTCTCCCAAGATCAGGCTATGAACTACTTTCATCATAAGCTTCTGGGAGTTCATAGGACTTATCACTTTGAATCAGTGCTGTGACAAATATGCAGGTCACCTCAGATTGCCTCTTGGCTTCAGGTTGCCCTATGCTATATACATTCCCTTGTTTACATATCTAACTTCTGAATAGCAAAACACTGCCAAATTATTTGGAGTATATATTCTTGCTAGCAAGTGTTTACATACCTTTATATGTGTTCTGAAATGGCTTTGGAAGTCTGGCGCCAATGGCTCTTGCTGATTATTTAACATTTGTGTCCATTGTCATATCTGTATACAAATTTAAAACAATATCTTGTCAAAAATTAGTGCACATCCAAGCAATTTCTGGCCCACCACCTTCACCCACTGACCAAAAAACCCCAACCATCCTGGCAGCAGGACCAAATGTAGGGAAAAACCTAGATGAACACACTTCTTACAACATGTCCTAATATTGCCAAATTCTGGGCTAGAAAGAAAAAAATATATAGAATGGAGAGCCCACCAATGAGAATATGTTGCCACAGGCCTCCAGGAGTTCAAACTTGACAACAGGCATTCAGATACAATTGGGATGGAGGCCATAAATACCTAAATAGGCGGAGCAAAAGCATTCTGGCTGGTCACAGGTGCCATGATGTGTGATAGTGAAAGGAAAGGCTATATCTGGGAGAGCTGTTCATGTATAAATGATCAGTATAGTGGAAAATTATACAATACACAGGATAACTTAGATAAAAAGCACCTGGATGTTACAGCCATGGGTGCTGTAGAACAGCCTTTGATTCCTCATTTTGGAGATACAGGGTTTCTATATTGTCTTGTTTTTCTCCTTCCCCCACCCCCACCCGCCCCACTCACTCCAGATACTTTTGGTTTTGGGGAGATTATTGCATATCCTTAGTGCCTGAAGTAATTTTCCTTCAACTTTGTTTCTAATTTGCAGTAAACTAAATGACTAAATTCAGTTTCTCATGATGTAAGATTGCACCAATGTTCAATAGATCATTTGCCGTAACTGCACTGGTGACACCATCGGGTTTTTTATACATCTCTGTGTATGGACAAAAAGAGAGATTCAGATATTAAAATAATTCCCAGAGCATGAGTGTTACAGAAGTGCAGTTGCTTCTAGTTGGCACAACGTCCTGAAATTATTAGGGTCAAAAGGCTTTTAGCAGGTCTAATTTACAGGGCTGAAAACAAGTTCCTTATTCAGTGTAATGCCCCAACATGCTGGTGATGTCTCATCTCTGAAGAGCGCTGGAGGCTTGAGCCTGCCCTTTGGGATAAGACAAGTCCATTGTCTTTATAATCCCATGTGCTATAGGCTTTATATTAATATTCTCTCATTTAACTGTATACTCACAATCCAATTTAATTTGATTTCGCAGCTGTGCAAACAGCCTCGTAATTGTCTTCTTTGCAAGGTTGCCATGTAAGTGTCTAGGACATAAATCAACAGCAAAAATGCTGCATTTTGTTCCAAGCTGTAGGAGTGGCTGCTCCTAAACTCTGATGTGAAGTCAGACGCAGCTCTACTTAAATTCTGCTCTTAAGATACTGAGTGGCAGGGTGCATATGAGTGGAAGAGAGGGGTTAGGGTACCAGGCAGGAGGAATACTGAAGGAAGCAGCCTGAAGACTGTCCTTCAGAGCCTCTTCTCTAGTAGAGGGTAGGGGCTCTTCTAAGCAAGCACCTTCACCTGCTGTGCAGCTGTATGCAGGAATTGGGCTTCCGGCTTGAAAACCTTATGAGCTCTGCAGGACAAGAGAGAGATTGTAGGTGTCTAGGATAATCTGCTGGTGCAGGGATGGGGGTGGAAGAATGAAATGCTGCCTAGGCCCAGCATTGTTCCCACTAAAGATCTTGAGGCCTGGCTCACTTCCTAACTGTTGCTAGGCAGAAGAGTATAGGGCTGGGTTTGGCCCTTTTTCCCAACATGTGACTGGGATGAAAGGGTTTTGAGGATGAAATTTTTGTCATTTTAAAAAAAAGTAACTTCAGTGACTTTATATAAATGTTCCCAAAATTAATAAAAAACAGATTGGATCAAGGGACAATACTAAAAATAAAAAATTGCTCTGTGGGAGATAATAGTTCTTTACGGTCTCTGTGTGTGCGCGCACACACATACATACATAATCACCTCCTGTTTAGTTTCAGACAGTATACCACAGCCTTAATTGTTTTCTTCCCCAAGTATTGGTTGCTGTTGCTCTCTGTGTGCATGTATGTCTGCAGGGAACCAAGAGTCTCTGCTATTCTGCCTGTCCTTCAGCCTGCTTTTTGGATCCTTCTCAAGTACCTGCATCTGCTGCTCATAGCTTTTCCAAGCAGTGGCAGAGTGAAATTAAATCACCATGATTCTTCTTAGTTTAACTACTTCCCACAGAGGTATAAACAGCAGCAGTGAAATTTACCAGGGTTAAATTGTCACACAGCAGCTGTTGTAAGAGAGAGATTTGAGCATCAGCAGGGGCACATTAAGCTCTCTGTAGACGACGGAAGATGACACTGCACTGGTTCACATTTGAAAGGTAATCTTTGCAACCAAAAGGGCTTTAGAAATAAAAACACTTCAGTTCTGTAGAACTTTACTTGTCTGGGATTTTTTTTTCCCTAAGATCTCGTACCAGAGATTGACATTTGGAAAGTTCTTTTAATACTTTCTTTAAAAAAAATATTTTTTCCAGCCCATATTGTACAAATAATAAAATTCAATTGTTAATGCATGTTGTTGGCTTGTAAAAGGGTAGTGTTTTACATATTGAAATATAGAGGAAACAAATTGTTCACACTGCTCTAACCTGCGGTAGTAACTGCTTTGGAAGGGATGATTGATATTCTTAGTAATGCTCAATGCTATCATATATCCAAGAAAAGTATGTATTATCACGTTTCATGCCTGGAGCAGTAATTCTGAAAAATTACTAAAGGAGAATGGATTCTCCTCTTTCCCCCCCCCCAAATTGATGATAGCACAGTCCTAATTCTGTTACTGTTCTAACTGCTACAAAGAGTCAAGAGAAGAGCAAAAAAAAAAAAAAGGTTTCGAAAACGAGGAAAGGTTGAAAAAACTGGGCATATTTAGTCTTGAGGAACGAAGACCGAGGGGCAACCTGATAAGTCTTCCAATATGTTAAGGACTGTTACATAGAGGATGGTGACCAATTGATCTCCATGTCCACTGAAGGTAGGACGAGAAGTAATAGGCTTAATCTGCAGCATGGAGATTTAAATTTAGATATTAGGAAAAACTTTCTAACTATAAGAGAAGTTAAGCTCTGGAACAGGCTTCCAGGGGAAAGTTGGAAGCATTTAAAAACAAGTTGGACAAACACCTGTCAGAGATGGTTTTAGGTGTACTTGGTCCTGCCACAGTGCAGGAGGCTGGACTTGAGAACTTCTTGAGGTCCCTTTCAACCATAAATTTCTATAATTCTGTGAAATAACTCAACTAAAATACAAAATGGAGTGTAGAATGTTCTTTGTGGTTAGCATTTCCTGTGTGACACTGGAAACAAAGGAATGGAACTCAGTCCTCAACCAACAGAAGATTTGTGGTCTGTGAATATCTGGGTGCATGTTTTTGAGTACAGAAGAAGGTTACTGGAATACGAGACTGCTTCTGAGCAGAAGAAGTTACACATGCTAGCTAACTGTCTAGAAATCATAATTCATTGGGAGGGCATAAAACTAAAATTCTGGATTTACGTAAATTACTACAACTGCCCTGTAAAATAGGGAACCTCAGTAGGCTTTTATTGGCAACTTTGTCAGGAATCGTAGGTCAACAACTGATTAACCTAACATGCTGCAGATTGCAAGCCCTCACCTTTAATATATGGAGAAGTGGCTTACAGACAGTGCAGGCTCCAGCAAGCAATGCTACATCCAGGGCAGAGGTGGACAGTTGGCTAAAAATGGAGCTTTACGAGTTAGAACCTGTAGTCTCTGTGCTACACCCCCATAGTAGAGATTCGGTTGCTGTAAACCATATCATGAAATCCTCTTGGGTACTGCTTTGATGAAGGAAAGATTTGTGACTTTATTATATTTCTATTCACATCTGGGGGAGGAGGAAATGCATAATAGCATTGCTTTCAATTGCCCTTCATTTCTTTTAATCTGCTGCATCTTTTTTCTGCTAGAAGTCTGGGTTTCTGTTATCCAGAGGGACATTCATTTCCAATAATGAGTACACCAAAGCACTGGGTGCCAAAATCTGTTTCCACACTACTGCCAAGAGTTTAGTAGAGAGTGAATAGGAAGTTACCAAATGCGTTTAGCAAGTGTGCCAAAGGAGGAGACATTTGAAAAAGAATACATCTTAAAATAGCCTGTCTTGTCTATTTTAATATAATCTCAGGTCCTGTCTACACAGGGCACTCAGGAAAATTAAACCAAATTAAATAAAGATGTGACTTTAGAGTGGATAACTAAACCACATTAAATTCTTGTGTGGAATTCTTATTCAGAATTGAAGTGGCCTTAACTTGGTTTATGCAGTGTTGTTGTGGCCATGTTGGTCCCCAATAAAGACATTACCTCACACACCTTGTCTCTTTAATTCGTTTTAGTTTAATTCACTTTGGAAGTGGACTAAAATAAACCAAATTAAGGCCACTTTGATTCTGAATAAGAGTATCCCTACAGTGTTTTTAGTGTGGTTTAACTAATCCACTTTATAAATTAATTTGGATTAACTTTCCTGTGTCTCCCCATGTAGACAAACCCTGAATTTAAGGTTCCTTCAGAGATGGGAATGGGGGTATGGAAAGTGAAGATAAAACCAAAACTCTTTCAGCATGTCTACATAAGATCTAGCATGGAGTAAACATGCTTGAGAAGTAGACATTACTATGTTACACAGAACGGACATCTATAACTCTACCACTAGTTCTCCCTTTTTTGACGGTGGCAAGGGAGAGGATCCTCTGAGATCACTCCAGCCTGGTTCTCACTTGTTGCTTCTTGTTGAACAAATAAATATGCTCTTTTGTTTTCTGCACTGTCCAGGAGGAAGATGACAACAATGTAGGCACAGAAATGAAGGTACTGAGAGGACATTGTGGACCGGTGTATAGCACGAGGTTCCTATCAGACAGTTCGGGACTCTTATCTTGTTCTGAGGACATGTCCATCAGATACTGGGACCTTGGAAGTTTTACAAACACTGTGTTGTACCAAGGGCATGCCTACCCTGTCTGGGATTTGGACATAAGTCCTTGGAGCCTGTACTTTGCCAGTGGTTCCCATGACCGCACAGCAAGACTCTGGTCATTCGATCGGACATACCCACTGCGAATATACGCGGGCCACTTAGCAGATGTGGACTGTGTAAAATTTCACCCTAATTCCAACTACTTGGCTACAGGATCCACAGACAAAACTGTGCGCTTATGGAGTACTCAGCAGGGGAACTCTGTGCGCCTCTTCACAGGTCACCGTGGCCCTGTGCTAGCACTTGCATTTTCTCCCAATGGTAAGTATCTGGCTTCAGCAGGAGAAGACCAGCGGTTAAAGCTGTGGGACTTGGCATCTGGCACTCTTTACAAAGAACTGAGGGGGCACACGGACAATATAACCAGCCTTACTTTTAGCCCCGACAGTAGTTTGATTGCCTCTGCATCGATGGACAATTCTATTCGGGTTTGGGACATTCGGAACACATACTGCAATGCCCCTGCAGATGGTTCTTCCAATGAATTGGTGGGTGTATATACCGGACAGATGAATAGTGTACTGAGTGTACAATTTATGGCCTGTAACCTTCTTCTGGTGACTGGAATTGCACAAGAAAATCAGGAACATTAATTTTTAGGGAGGTGGGTGGCAGTATTGAATGCCAGAGTCCATTACCAGCTGAGATTAAATTACTGACTGTGAAACACTTTCTTCCTCTCTCCCATTAGCAGACATGTTCAAAATGTTGCAAATATTTTCAAATGGCTTTCCCATAAAAGGACCTATACTGTTGAACAGAGAGAGAGGAAGAGGGAATGGCAGAAAACTTTAACCTAGTCTGATACTGGTAGGGCAGAGGAAGAGGGGAAGAGAGAGCCTGTTGTTCAGTAGCTTGGGACAGCCAAAAGCCTAGTCCAGACAAGTGAAATTATCAACTGGACAAGCTGCTGACCTGCACTTAAATACTCTGCATTGACTGATGGGCATATCCTACCTGTTATTAGTGGAGGCATGAGTGCGCTCGCATATGTGTAACTACTGGCCCAGTTGGCTTTTCTCTTTTTCTGGTATTGCAGAGAACCAGAATTTAAGACCCTTATATTAAAAGAAAATGACTATTTACAGTAATGGTCCCAATCACTACAGCTCACAATAGCACTACTGAAGTGTTTTGGACTAATAATGTAAAAAAAAAAATCGCCTTTTTTAGTAAGGGGAGGGAAATCTGATGTAACAGCCCATCTCTGCATTATCATTTGGGTTAAATTCTTGGCACTTCCTATGAGATTTGTAACTCTTCCTGGTCCAGGAATTTGGGATTTTTCCAAATCTTGTTGCACTGTGTTTTGGAGGTGGAGGGAGTAGGCGAGAGTGGTGATTTGGGGGTGATTAATGACTTACCCTGGCTGGAGAAGAGTGTGAGAGCCTGATGGAACTTAACAGCAGAAACTTGGCCTCGTCATAGGAAAGGGTCATGTCTGCACCTCACCAAAAATATTTCAGCAAATGGAAGTTGGCAGTCTTTGGAAGATGGGAAGGGGACACGTGAAATGGAAAATAGTATTACTAAATTATTGTGCATACACGGAGGCAGCTTTGCCAGCGTTGGATTTTTCTCAAAATGTTGCAATATCAATTATATAAACATTGTGAAACAAATAGTCAGCATTTAAAATCAGGATCTGAGGAGAATGCAAGTCCTAGTTTGTCATTTTGAAGAGAAGATTAAATACTTCTGCTTTCTGGAAAGAGTTATTTTGTATTTTGTTTTCTATTAAAAGCATTTAGTTTAAAAAAAAAAAAAAGCATAAGTCTCTTTGTGGGGAATTTAGGGTTGCGCTGACTTGTGTGGAAGATGAAGGCAGGTTCATTGGTTGGGTTACATCTCAATACACTTTGCAGCAAGGAGAGTTGATGCTTGTTGGTTATGCTATACTAGTGCCCCCATAACAGAACTAACCTTGATGGCAAGTAATGGAGTAGAACTGCCGCTAAAGGAACTCGAGTGCGGAATACCATAATTTTTCTCCTGAGATGTCTTGTCTTACACATCTCACATCCCCCTGAGTTTAAATTACCTGAAACTTAAATGTTTATAATTATTTTACATGTTTTTTGAGCAGCAAAATAAGGGCATGACCAAAATGTCTTTGGAGAAAATGCTGTCACTATTAAAATGCTGATTGTCTCTGATATACCCCTAAATGTTATGGACTGTGAGTGGGATTCCCTCTTTCAGACCAAAAACAATCTGAGGATTGAATAAATGGCTCATGGGACAGGTAATGGAATATACAGCCCTTCGCTTTTGTCACTATTTCAAATCCAGCTCAGATTGGTAGCAGGGTGGGTTTGATTTAAATCACTAATCAGACTCAATTTAATCATGGTTTTCTACATAAAGTGCATTCTTGTTGGTTGTTATAACCTTAATACATATTCTTCACAACTCAGAGATAGATGTAGGTTTCATTTTTAGAAGGTACACATTATACATTTTTAAACAGTGATTTATTTTGAAAACTTTTCAGATGAGTTTTACAGCTATATCAGAAAATGAATGATTGTTTGGTTATTTCATTGACCAAAGGTAAATTGGGAGGTGAACTATCTCCAATTCAACAGGTTAATCATTAATATTTGGAGGATTTTCTTGTCATGCTATATTAGGAGAACATCACCAGACAGACATTTACCTTGTTCAGCTAAAACAACATCATTAAGTATTCTGGATTTTTTTTCTTCAACAGCAAACATATAATATTTTAACAAAACAAGCATATGTCCCTCACTTCTCACATTTATCTCCAGACTTCTCCTCCTTGTCCAGATCTATTCGGCCCCCAACAATCTTCTGTTGAACTTTTTGAAACTTTGCATTTTTAGAGAGAGGTAAGGGATTGACTGTGTACACAAATTTGCAGAGGGACAGTAGAGTTGAGGTCTGTTGTTTCTCACCTCTATATATTTATTTATTTTATTTTATTTTAAAACATTTTTGTTGTTAACAAGCATGTTACCTCTGGAGATACACATCCACAGTTTGAGAACTGCAAAACTAAGTGTCTCTAATGATATCTTCTAGACTGAGCACTGAGTCCCATTGGGTAGATAGAAAGATTAACCTATATCTATACAGAAGCCCCTGGAACCTCATGAGATTGGGTCCCTAATCCTTGAACTATTTGGAACTCCTTTACAAAACTTTTTCTTAAACATTACATGAATATATTGTCTCATACTATAGAATTAGAATTTATAATCCCTATTCCATGATGAGACATCTTTGAGCTATAATATATCTTAATTAAAACTATCTTTAGATAACAGGTTTTTTCCTCAAAAAACATGTTATCAAAAAGACTGATTTTTATCCACCCTAGTTGGTAGTGACCAAAAGTTGTTACAATCTGAAAGTTGCATGGTGCTCTATGTGAAATTGGTAGGTTGTTTGAGTCCTTGAGTCACAGAAACTACCACTGCACCACAGACTGCAGTTGATTGGAATTGGTAACCTTGTGGCAGAGAGACCAAATACTGAGTTAACATGGAGACTGACTGATCTATTACCCCAGAGTTATTTCCAGTTCATGGTGGAGGCACACTACAAGAGCGTATGGAAGGGGTATTGCGCTGTTACTACTTGTACTGTACTTGATCTCTGGAAAGAGTACTTCACCTCCAGAGCTGTCTTTCTGATACTGCCCACCAGCACCCAGTGCACTTTTATTCTTGACCTAAGAACAATTTAGTTGTAGAAAGATCATTTAAAGAAAATAATCAGTGGTCCAAAGATCTTGGCATAACAATTCTTACAGAATAACTCCAGACAAGGCACACATGAGATTGCTCAGGAACTGTTTACTTAACCTAGGTAGTATGTGCTTATTTGGCTTTCTGGGGAATCTGGTACTTGCTACTCACATGAAAACTTATATGTTACTCACCTGTTAAAACACTAACAAAGTAATTCCTTCAGGGATCATTGTAAGTTGTGAGGTTGCTCAAGCAGAACAGAAATGGGAGGTAAGAATCAAACCCTGCAATATGATGCATGAGTGAATCCTCTTCACAACTTCCAGGTTTCTATAATGGGTAGAATTTGACTTTAATTAGGTATTCTAAAGGATTTTCCAATAAGGAGCTACATAGTAATAGTGAAGGGAATATGAAGGCAGTGTGTGTGTTTATGTATGGCATACATAAATAATTAGAGCTCTAAGGAAAATACTGATACCACCAATGAGCTTCTTACAACTTATGTATGTGCAGTGTAGAAATTTTTATTGCAGTACTTATGGTATGTAAATGTTTATCTCCTGGTGTCCTGCCTTCAATTTGAACTGTTGGAAATGCTAAGACTTCGAGAACAGCCTGGATTCCAAAGGAGCAGTAGTAGTCAATGAGAGGGGGAGGAATAAATATTAGAAGAAGCCTGACAAAACTCAGACAAGTCTCTAAATTATTCTGTATTTCAGGAAACAATCTGCACTTGTACATCTCTCCCCCTTAGCATTCTAAATATTGCATACCACAAAAAACTAAGAACATTAAGGTTGCATAGTGTAGCTCAGCACTCAGATGTCAGGAAATGCCAAAGCTAAGGTTGGTTGAGCAACTCTTCCTGCCCCGGTGAGTATGTATTCTAACCGTTCTTAATTATATATACTCACATACTATTTTTTTTTACACAGGATCTAGTCTCATTTCACATGCAGGCTGGATGATGCACAGTGGATGAGGCAGCTGTTCAGTACTTATTTTTATCTTCACAATTCAAAGAGGGTATCCTGACCTTACATTCACCATCTCTTCCATCTTCTCCAAATCAGTTTCACCAGTGTAAAATTCAGATTTCCACCATGGTAATTGCACTAGATTATGAACAAAATTAAGGCACAAATCCAGGGGATTAGTGAATAGGCCACAGAGAAGTGACGTGCACTAAATGAGTCAGGGCTCTTGCAAAAAAATAGCATGTGATCTAGTAATTAGTGTAATGCATACTCACAAGAACAGAGTTAAGGTTGCCCTGCACAAGATTAGTATTTCCTGACTCCTGTGCTGCCCTATACAGCCTCAGTGTTTTAATGTTCCTAATGGCTTTGCTAAAAAAGCAAAACGATAAAACAAATTCCATCCCATGTTACAATTTGGTAGACTAGAGTAAAATTCAGCATCCTGCATGAGCCGTAAGAAACAAGTTGTCCTCCCTTCAAGTAAAGGCTGAGAGCTCCCAATGCATAGCTGTGGCATCTACATCCTCAGGCAAAACCAAGTAACAATAAGCTTGTCATTCCTGATCTTTTTAAGGGGAAAGCCAAACTGAATTTTTGTAAGTCAAGTTTTTAATTTTTCTCTCCATTCAAAACCATTTTTAAATACCTTTTCCTACCAGTGTCTTCAAGTCTGAGATAAAATTCTGCAGAACTGAGTTTTCCATTATATTCTTTACGATTCTCCAGGAAAAGAAAAGGACTTCAAGACAACTTTTCTAATCCCTTTCCAACTGTTTCTGCCTGATAGCTTTGTGGACTCAGTAGGTTCTTCAAAAGAAAGTCCTGAAATGGCCTTCATTATGAAGGTGTCTTATTGCTTGTGGTGAGACAGGATCTAAAACTGTATCATTGCAAGCACCTATATGACAGTTTAATTAACGACATGAATATGCCCTGCCAAAGTCTAACCCATCATGCTACACGTTAGCTCTGATTTATTATTTTTTTTAACATATTGGAGAGGAGCCAAGATTGACTGACTGACTGAAATAACTCATCTTGCTCACCAAGTTCAGTTTGCTTCAGTTAAAGAAGCTAAAGCAAAATTTGTCAGAGGGCTAGTGTTTTTACAACTACAAGAAGTTATAAATATGCATAACTTTATTCCATTTCTTGATCATAAATATGCAACAATCTTTCATAGGAGGTGTAAAGATAAGATTCCTTCTGTGTAGGCATCTACTTTACAAAACAATAATTATGTGCTGTGGCCTCATCCAGTAGAAACAGTCTCTCTCAAGCCTGTAACATTCTTGGACAATTCAGCTGTGAAAGATATTTCTATAACTCTGTTTCATAAGTGTTATTTTGTGATTGGAAGATATGACTTCTATTTTCAAACAGTGAAAGTAATAATGCATATTATATTCAGGCCTACAGCAAGTATAATTCAGGCACATTTCCTTGGCCAATAGCTTTGCATTATCTTTGCTGGTTTCAAATATTTGTTTTTGGCGTTTTTTTAAATGTTGCCTCCTCTCTGCTTGGCTTCTTGTTCTGCTGTCTGCAGTGAATTTATGATCCTCTGCTTATGCCATCAAGCTTGTTGTCATAGCAATGTCACACATTCAACAACAAGACTTTAATACAAGGAAAAGGAAGAGCTTCAGTAAAAGCCTCATCTGCAGTCAAATAGCTGTGATAATTAGCAGAGCTGGTTGACTTATTTGGTGAAACAATGTCTGTTGGATTTCCTGTTCACAAATTGCCTGTAAACGTCATGGGTTTGTTTTTTACAGATGTCTGGTTTTCAAAATAGTTCAACAAATATTTTATGCACAGATTGAGGAAGGAATGGCTGGAAAAAATCATTACTGATCTCCTCCCGCCCCAGTTTTCTGAAGGCACCAACCTGTCTGATGAATGTCTGACTAGATTCCACTTAAATTGTGAAGGGGTAATAAGCAGGTAATCCAAAAAAGATAAAGGGTGCGATACTACTCCCATGGAATTTGATGCCTAAACTGTCATAGACTTCAGTGGAGGAAGCAGGAGCATGCCCTGTATAATAAATACTTCCAAAGTGCAGCTTGTAACAGTGCTATAGAAGCTCAAAAATGTCTTTTGTGTGAGACTAAGGAGTAGAAGGAAAGGAAGGTGGGCATTTAGGACAATTCATCACCTAAATAACAAAAATTAAACTTATCAGAGAGAGCCTTTACTCCCACACCCACTTGGAGGACCAAAAAATGTAAAGGAGGAGAATCTCACTTAAAAAGTCTACCCTTTATTGTGAAGGACCTTGAAAACATAAATTGATATAAGGCAATTGCTGGATTTGAAAAGAACAAGCAGCTGGGCTCAACTTCTGAGGAATTGGGTGGGTGGGTGGAGGGGGGGAATAGAGATTTTCCATCCCTCCCCATGCTCACACACCTTATTTAAAATGAGTTAGCTCTGTTTCAGAATCATCTCCCTGACATTCCTCAAATTCCTTATAGCAGTCCTGGACACAATGAAGGCATAATTGACTTGAATGAGCTTTTTGTGGGAAGGGGGAAAGTGGCAAATTTTTTCACATGCCTGTCCAAATTACTAAAGGTCACCTTTGTCTCCATCTTTGGGTATGTCTGCACTGGCAGAGTTACATCGCCAGCAGTTACATCACTGCTCAGAGAGTGCTGAAGGGAAACGGCTGTTGTATGTTCACACTGTCAGCTGCCTGCACAATAGTGTGTTCACACTTGCGGCACTTGCATCAGTATTCAGAGCAGTGCACTCTGGGCTGCTATCCCACAGAGCATCTCTTCCTCTTCTGCCACTAAGAGTTGTGGGAAGGCGGAGGGGGTCGTAGGGCATCCTGGATGCTGTCCTAATGACCCGTGATGCATTACTTCACATCCCAGCAATCCTTGTGCTTCTGTCCGCATTTGGTGCCATCTTTCAACGGTTTGTGTACTGCACACCCTGCCTCTTTGGTTTGCAGGAATGGATCCCACACTGTTGACTAATATGCTGCTCGCTCTCACTAACACGTCACGAGTGGCAGTGGAGTTATTCCTTAAACTACAAAGGCAAGAGGAATGTGACATTGATCTTACCACGTGTAGTAGCTATGACACAAGATTGCTTGTGGCATTCATAGAGGTGCTGACCACAGTGGAACGCCGCTTTTGTGCTTGGGAAACAAGCACTGAATGGTGGGAATACATCGTCATGCAGGTCTGGGATGACGAACAGTGGCTGCAGAACTTTCAGCTGAGGAAAGCTACATTCGTTAGAGTGTGATGAGCTTGCTCCAGCCCTGCGGTGCAAGGACACGAGAATGAGCGCTGTCCTGTTGGCGAACTGGGTGGTGATTGCACTTTGGAAGCTGGCTACTCCAGACTGCTACCGATTGGTGACTAACCAGTTTGGAGTGGGAAAGTCAACAGTTGGACTTGTGTTGACGGAAATGTGCAGGGCCATTAATCACATTCTGCTCTGAAAGACCGTGATTCTGGGCAATGTGCATGACATTGTGGATGGCTTTGCACAAATGGGCTTCCCTAACTGTGGAGGGATGATAGATGGAACACATTCCAATTCTGGCACCAGATCACCTAGCCACCGAGTACATTAATTGGAAGGGGTATTGCTCAATGGTTCTCCAGGTGCTAGTGGATCAGCATGGGCATTTCACAGACATTAACTCAGACTGGTCCGGAAAGGTGCATGATGCACACATCTTTCAGAATACTGGCCTGTTCAGGAAGCTGCAAGCAGGGACTTTCTTCCCGGATCAGAAAATCACCGTAGGGGGAGTCAAAACGCTCATTCTGATCCTAGGAGACCCTGCTTACCCCTTAATGCTGTGACTTATGAAGCCATACACGGACAACCTTGACAGCAGCAAGGAGCGGTTCAACAACAGGCTGAGCAAGTGCAGAATGACTGTTGGGTGTGCTTTTTGGATGTTTAAAGGCCCGCTGGTGCTGCCTATATGGGAGGCTGAACCTGGCCAATGACAATATTCCTATGCTTATAGCCAAGTGCTATACGCTCCGTAATATTTGTGAAGGGAAGGGTGAAAGCTTCACTCAGGCCTGGAGGCTAATTTGAACAGCCAAAGGCCAAGGCTATTAGAGAGGCGCAGCATGGGGCCATAAGGGTCAGGGATGCTTTGAGGGAGCAATTTGAAGCTGAAAGCCACTAATATTTTTTGCTATGCTCGGGAACGCAGTGCTTGTAATGCTTGGAGCTGATTGTGCACCTCGAACGTGTCTGCTTGGTGCTCCATAACGTTTAAGAGCCGCTCCGTGGCTTTGTTCTGGCATGTCACATTCTCCTTTTGGTCCCTCTTGTCGCCGTCCCAACGTTCCTTCAATTCTTGTTTTTCAGCCGTTGAGTGCATCATGACATCACACAGAAAGTCCTCTTTCGTTTTTCGTGGCTGCTTTCTAATTCTGCACAGCTGATTAGCGGTTGATAAATAAAGAGGGAGGCTGGCCTCCCAAGGTCATATATGTGAAGCCAAAATGCAACATTTTACAGAAGCAGTATTGTTTGCAACACACAGACCACTGATTCAGTGATTTAAAACAGTCTCTATTCACATCCTGTCACTAATTGGATGACCCCAGGCAAGCGCACATGAGCCACAAGGCTCTCAAAATGGTGAGCAACCATAGGGGCTGGGGAAATCAGTGTTCTAGGATCCTACTGTACACTGGGCACATGGCTCTTGGGCACAGCCAGCACTTTGGGGGGGGCTTATCATTACTGTCCCCACATTTTCCACAGGCTGTGTTCATTATGGAAGATATCTCACAGCAGAGTTCAAAATGATGACAGAGAGGCAAGAACAGGCATTGTGGGATACCTCCCGGAGGCCAATCACAGCGCTGTAATTGACCAGGGTATCTACACTGGCACCACAGCGCTGTAGCCCTGGCACAGAAAGCTGTACCTCTCGTTGGGGTGGTATTTTTACAGTGCTGCAACAGTTTGCGCGCACTGAGTGGCTTGGGAGTGTGTACATCTCAGGAATTACACTGCTTTATTGCACAGAAACTTGCCAGTGTAGACATGGCCTTTGTACAACAACTCCAGACAAATTGTGACCATGTGACATTTATATTACACTTTTTAATTAGTCCTTTAGGATTATCTCATATCTTTCTTGTGTCTTATGTAGCTTGAACAACTGGTAACTTTATTGCATCTTTTAAAATATGAAACAGTCCAGAGTTTATGGGAGACTGAACCTAGTAATGCACTGGTTTCAGTCAGTAGACAGCATTCTGATTTTTATGTTACTTGAACCAGAAATTGTTTGCTCATCCAATTCTAGTAGTTTTAGATTAAGTGATGTTTTGCTAACTGGTGGAGTTTACGACAACTAATTTTTCACAGCAATCAAGGTACAGTTTTTAGGGCGAGCAGTTTAGCTGGAGATTTTTGCACTAGGATTACCTGTGTTTAACCTGTGCTAGTGTTGCTTTTGCTGCCTTATCCATCCTTGCTCAAAGCAATAGTATGATCTATATGCATATTGTAAAGAAATGCAGACTAAGATAAAAGAGACAGGATTTTTAGCCATTCATTTCTCTCCTACGAATGATCTATTGCATTCTTGGGCCTGGTCTACACTACGCGTTTAAATCGATTTTAGCAGCGTTAAACCATTTAATGCTGTACCCGTCCACACAATGAGGCCCTTTATATTGATATAAAGGGCTCTTTAAATTGGTTTCTGTACTCCTCCTCAATGAGAGGAGTAGTGCTAAAATTGGTATTACCATATCGGATTAGGGTTAGTGTGGCTGCAAATTGACGGTATTGGCCTCTGGGCGGTATCCCACAGTGCACCACTGTGACCGCTCTGGAAAGCAATCTGAACTCGGATGCACTGGCCAGGTAGACAGGAAAAGCCCTGCGAACTTTTGAATTTCATTTCCTGTTTGCCCAACGTGGAGCTCTGATCAGCACGAGTGGCAATGCAGTCCCAAATCCAAAAAGAGCTCCAGCATGGACCGTACGGGAGATACTGAATCTGATCACTATATGGGAAGACAAATCCGTTCTATCAGAGCTCCGTTACAGAAGACGAAATGCCAAAGCATTTGAAAAAAATCTCCAGGCTATGATACGGAGTCCACAGCACAGTGCTGTGTGACAAGCGTAACGGAAAGCCAAAGAATCAAATGGACACTCATGAAGGGAGGGAGGGTGTCCTGAGGACTCCAGCTATCCCACAGTCCCCAACAGTCTCCGAAAAGTATTTGCATTCTTGGCTGAGCTCCCAATGCTTGTAGGGTCAAACACATTGTCCGGGTGGTTCAGGGTATAGCTCGTCAATTTACCCCCTCCCCTCCCGTGAAAGAAAAAGGAAAAAAATCGTTTCTTGACTTTTTTCAGTGTCACCATATGTCTATTGAATGCTGCTGGTAGACATGATGCTGCAGCCGTAAAGAGCAGTATCCACTCCTCTTCCCTCCCCGGTGACAGACAGTACAATATGCTTGCTATCTGCTGAGTGCTCCTGGCTGGCCTCAAGTGAGGCCGGCTGGGGGCGCCGGGGTAAAAATACGAATGACTCCTGGTCATTCCCAGTAGATAGTACAGAACGGCTGGTAACTGTCTTCATCATAGCAACTGGGGGCTGAGCTCCATCAGTGTCCTCCCTTTCATGTGTAAAGAAAAGATTCTGTACTGCCCGGACTATCATAGCAGTGGGATGCTGGGCTCCTCTCCCCTACATGCTTAATGTCCTGCCTGGACTAATTGCAGTTGGAGGCTGCCTCCCCCTCATTTTATCTCACTAACAAGTCAGTGATTCTTATTCCTGCATTCTTTATTACTTCATCACACAAATGGGGGGGGACACTGCCAAGGTAGCCCAGGAAGGTTGGGGGAGGAGGGAAGCAACGGATGGGGTTGTTGCAGGGGCACCCCTTGTGAATGGCATGCAGCTCATCATTTCTGCGGGATCTGACACGGAGTAGCTGTGCTCTCTGGTTCTCTGATACACTGGTTCTCTAGTACACTTGCCCCATATTCTAGGCAGGACTGACTCTATTTTAGATACCATAAAGGAGGGATTGACTCGGGGAGTTATTCCCATTTTTGTCTTTGCACCCCTGGCCGACCTCGGCCAGGGGCACCCATGACAGCAGCAGACGCTACAAAACAACAGATAACCGTCATCTCAAATGGCGCAGCAGACGGTACAGAATGACTGATAACCGTCTCTGCTGTCATGCAAAGGCAAATGAATGCTGCTACGTAGCCATGCAGTATCACCTCTGTCAGCGCATCCAGTACACATACGGTGACAGTTTAAAAAAAAAAAAAAAAAAAAGCTGAACGGGCTCCATGGTTGCCGTGCTATGGCATCTGCCAGGGCAATCCAGGGAAAAAGGGCTCAAAATGATTGTCTGCCGTTGCTTTCACGGAGGAAGAAATGACTGACGACATTTACCCAGAACCACCCACGACAATTATTTTTGCCCCATCAGGCACTGGGATCTCAACCCAGAATTCCAAGAGGCAGGGGAGACGGCGGGAACTATGGGATAGCTACGGAATAGCTACCCACAGTGCAACGCTCCAGAAATCGACGCTAGCCTCGGACCATGGACGGACACCGCCGAATTAATGTGCTTAGTGTGGCCGCGTGCACTCAACTTTATACAATCTGTTTTACAAAACCGGTTTATGTAAAATCGGAATAATCTCGTAGTGTAGACAATACCCTTGTTGTCCAAATGTTTGTTTCTTAACCATTTGGGATCTAGGGTGGTTGTGCATAGATGCAGAATCTCCAAAAAGCTAACTTAGCCCACTTTGAAAACCAAGTCCTTAAGTAGAAAGCATGGAGTGCTATTTCAAATAAGATTTGTGCCAGCTTCTGAGCTGCTTATGCATTTTTACTACTTCAGATAAAAGTTAATTACCCCTCTTCAACATTCCCTCAAGGAAGAGACATGCAAATTTATAATTTTCCAGCACAGAGTTTGCTGCAGCAAATTCAGGAGATGTGAGAGTAAAGAGCACCCTACTTATCTGAAACTCTGTGTTCATAGTGATTGAGTTCTATTGCTAATAGGGATCAAATTACATACTCAACAGAGTACATGACATTATTTACTGACAAAGTATTATCAAGATATCAAATCACACATTTTCAGAGGAAGTTGCATGCATCAATGCCTGAATTGCTTAAAAGCATTTCTCCTATATGCTTCACTGATCAAGCTGCATGCACTTTTTCAGCTATTGTACACTATGCACCTTGCGGTGAAAGTTTCATTCTTTAGTAAAGGTTTATTTTTTAGCTAAGTGGGTTTAAATTACTGTGTATCAGATCACATACTGTGCCATTTGTGTGCTTTGTTTTATTTTTGTACTGCTTATTTTACTCTCTATATACTAACTTTCTCATGCAGCTCCACATCCTGGCGTATACCTCCTGCCAGAGATAATACATGCCACTAAACATTTTAAAATTTACTTGCTTGGTTCCAGTTTGTTTGGATTTTTACAAGCCCCCAAAGAGCTCCCATCCAGTGTTTGGGGCACTCTTAACAATTTTTAAATATATTAAATACATAAGTCCATTAATATTCCTAGATCAGGTCAAAATAAACAGCAACAACATAAATAGAATAATAGTTCATAGTAGTTAAAATCCTTCTTGAATAGACCTATGGATGGAATACATCTATTTAAAGATAGCAGTAAGTATGCAATTGTTACCATATTCCTTAAGCAGTCTCACTTGCATGCCCCCTCATACTTTCTAATCTCTTCTGCATTAAGCAGCTTGTTCATTTTCATATCCTCTTCAGAGAGCTCCACATTGATATGTGAGTGGCTCGGTTCAGACTTTGTTACAAGCAAACTCAGTTCTTGCAGCACTCTTTACCTCTTCCAGTTGCTGCTAAACATCCTTTCAGCAGCTTATGTGAGACTGGATTCTGGGCCTTAATATTCAAAACCCGTGAAGGCCCTCAGAATGTGAACAAATGAATTCTGCCTGTTGGGCTCTTTCCTAAAGATAGCATGGGCAAGCACCAGTCTGTTTCTCTGAGCTTCTAGTACTCTACATCCCAGTCATGTCTTTGGGGTCTCCTTATTTCCTATTAGACCTGATCTCTAGATTCTGAACAGGTGCTTCTAGGGCTTTCTGACACACTGCACCTCATCAGAAGCTCTATCCCTCTGGTTACTCAGAGAAACACTGGTGGGTTGTATTCTTGCTTCAGCAATATTTGAACACAGCCTGGTCTAGAGATTCTTATTGCTCTTTTACTGCTAAATCTTATATATACTAAAGTGAAGTCCCAAGTACACTAGAACTCCATGCAGAGTGCAAGGCTGCCATAAATCATATGGTGAACCTGACATTGTATGCCAGTTATCTTTCTCTTTATATACACCATTACTTAGGCACATGACCAGGTTCCTGAAAAGGTAGCCCCAGAGCCATAGCAGAACATGCAAGGGGTGTGCAAGAAGTCAGAGCGGTATGAGTGAGGGAGCAGGCTGGAGGCCCTGCCATTGGAGAAGACTATGAACCGGGCCCTACTGGACTTGCATGAACTGACTACAGAGAATTACCTCCAGCTGTGTGATTTCCTGGAGTTTAAATGCCTGGATGAGCAAGTGAAGGCCAGCAAGTAGTAGGGAGATTACTTCAGGAAGCTGAAGCACCTGGGAGTATCCCAGGATGGCATAGGGGAGTACCTGTTTGACAAGCACATCTGAACTAGACCCTGAAGGCTCTGTGTCAATGATCATCTAAAAGCTGGGAATATATATAGATATAAAAAAAATTAACTCGGAAGCTTTCTTCATGTTTTTTAAAAGTCAAGTTGGGGTCATGGGATTAGTCTTTCACATCTAGGTCACTGATTCAAGAGTCTCAATGTGGTAAACACTGAAAGCTGTTTGTCTGATGGCCTATTTAAATGAGTTGATTACTTCAGTCCAGACCTTAGAGGAAAAGTCTCCACATAACCAAAATCACTGTCAGAACTGACAACCTTCTCCACAGAATGAGGAGAAAAGCCAAGCACTGAGTGAGGAAAGTGATGGTCCCTAAGGGTTAGGCTTGAGGCATAATGGCAGAGCAGGGCAGAGTAGAGAAACTTTTACTGCTGCTGCCTATTCTGTCCCTGTTCTCTAAATTAAGGTGGGCTTAGTCAGAGTTATCAATGGGGCTTCTTTCACAAACTCTAAATTCTCTTTAAAAAGTAATTTGAATTGTCTTTTTTTTTTTTAAAGTATGGTGTTTTATCTATTCTGAGAAGTTTGAAAGGGTAGGAATATTGTTCTCCCAACCACTTGGGAAACATGCAGTGTTCCCTGTTAGGAAGGGTTAGGGTTAGGGTTAGCTTTTGCTCCTGTTAATGGAGCAGAAGCTAACCTAATTCTGTGCATATGTCCCTGTATATTGATGGCATCAGGAACATGCTCAGCTTTAGGAGTCATGGGTTACTTGTCTTCTTCATTGTTTTCAGTATCTCATCCATGCCTTTAACCGTGGTCACCATAATTTCATTTCCTTAAAGCTCTTTATTTCTTGTAAATTATCCCCATTTCTCTTCTTAAAAAATAAACATATACACTTGATTTTTGCTGCACTTGCCAGCTACCATTCTTTCTCTAACTTATTACTGAGCAGAGTACAAAGTTTTGAAAACATCCTAAATGTGGATGACTTAAACTGACGAGTAAGAATTAGAGATGATAAATTAAAAAATTATTTCATAGAAATATTTGAAATTTTTGAAGCTGCTTACATTTTGCAGGATTTGACTGTCTCCTTTTCTAGTTTTTTCAAATTTCTCTATATTTTCTACAAAAAATTGTATTTTTCCATATTTTTAAAATAATTTAACATTTTTCCAACAACTGTATTTTCTTACTGAAAATTAGGTTTTTGATAAATGAAAAATTTCAAAAATTATTTTGGGAAAAAATTCAGTACAGTGAAAATCACTATTTCTGGAAAATGTTAATACTGGCAATTTTTATATTAAAAATATATTTTTAAAAAGCCATGTGGGAGGAAAGGAACTTTTTAAGCACAAAATTTCAATCCCACTCTAGTACAAATGCCTCATGGAAACAAGCATACACAAATATCCTTCTTCCAAAGGAGAGAGTAACACACAGCACAATTTATCTCCATCCCCATGAAAGGACAGACTGTAAAATATTGTTGCCAAATTAATTCCCAGTGAGGGAGTCTGCTTCGACCCCTAAGGAAGCAATAAGAATTAGGGCAGGTCTGGATAATGCCTTGCAGTTTACATTATTCCAGTTAAAGATTTTTCATTACCTTCTCCCTGCTGCTAGCTAATGTTTTGGGAAACACACTTGGAAGACAACTGCCAGAAATAGAGGAAGAGAGCTGGTTACAAGGAGAGATACAAACCATACTCTCAGTTCCATTCATTTAAATGCAACGGGGACAGAAGCACTAACTACTGTTCATCTTTCGCCCAGGAATAGTTTGCTCCTCATCTGATCAATTGGTTGCATCTCTGGCCTGATCTACACTACGCATTTATACCGATTTTAGCAGAGTTAAACCGATTTAATGCTGCACCCGTCCATACCATGAGGCCCTTTAAATCGATATAAAGGGCTCTTTAAACCAGTTTCTGTACTCCTCCCTGACAAGAGGAGTAGTGCTGAAATCGGTATTACCATATCAGATTAGGGTTAGTGTGGCTGCAAATCGACAGTATTGGCCTCCGAGTGGTATCCCACAGAGCACCACTGTGACCGCTCTGGACAGCAATCTGAACTCGGATGCATCGGCCAGGTAGACAGGAAAAGCCCCGCGAACTTTTGAATTTCATTTCCTGTTTGGCCAGCATGGAGAGCTGATCAGCACAGGTGACCATGCAGAGCTCATCAGCACAGGTAGCATTGCAGTCTCCTGAGAATCGAAAAAGAGCTCCAGCATGGACCGCACTGGATCTGATCGCTATATGGGGAGAGGATTCAGTGCTAACAGAACTCTGTTCCAAAAGACGAAATGAAAAAACATTTGAAAAAATTTCCAAGGCTATGATGGAGAAAGGCCACACCAGGGACTCAGTGCAGTGCAGAGTGAAAGTTAAGGAGCTCAGACAAGCCCACCAGAAAACCAAAGAAGCAAATGGAAGGTCCAAGGCAGGGAAGAAAACATGCCGCTTCTACGCTGAGCTGCATGCAATTCTAGGGGGGTCCGCCACCACTACCCCACCCCTGTCCATGGATTCCGAGGTGGGGGTGATAATCTCAGCCATGGCTGAGGATTCTGCGGACAGGGAAGATGAGGAGGAGGAAGAGGAGGACGAGCTTGCAGAGAGCACACAGCACTCCGTTCTCCCCAACAGCTAGGAGCTTTTTCTCACCCAGATGGAATTACCCTCCCAGCCCTCCCAAGCCAGTAGCCCAGACAATGAAGCCATGGAAGTGACCTCTGGTGAGTGTACCTTTGTAAATATAAAACATGGTTTAAAAGCAAGCGTTTTTTAATGATTGATTTGCCCTGAGGACTTGGGATGCATTCGCGGCGAGTACAGTTATTGTTAACATGTCTGGGGATGGAGCGGAAATCCTCCAGGGACATCTCCATGAAGCGTTCCTGGAGGTACTCCAAAAGCCTTTGCAGAAGGTTTCTGGGCAAGGCAGCCTTATTCCGTTCACCATGGTAGGACACTTGACCACGCCATGCATGTAGCAAGTAATCTGGTATGATTGCATGACAAAGCCTAACTGCGTATGGTCCTGGTGATTGCTGGCATTCAAGCAACATCTGTTCTTTATCTTGCTGTGTTATCCTCGGGAGAGTGATATCGTTCATGGTAACCTGGTTGAAATTCAGGAATTTAATTAAGGGGACAGAGATGGCCATTCCTACTGGCCTGTTTGCCTGTTGCTTAAAAGAAATCTTTCCTTGCAGGTAGCCAAGCGGGGGGAGTGGACGGGGGGGATGTAATGGCGCTGAGCTTTTTCGCGTTTGGCTAGCAGGGATCTTCCCTGCTACCAGCCATGCGGTGGGGGAAGAAGGGGGGTGATTAGCAGTGATCTTCCATGATACCAGCCACGCGGTGGGGGGAGGGGTACAGCGATCATCCCAGAGAATTGGATGGAGGGGTGCTTTCTGCTGCTGCATGTTAATAGGAAAGAAGCAGCACTGAACAGGCTTTGTTTGGTATTTGGGAAAAGAGGGCGCTGTGTATATGAAGACTGCAGAAGCCGAAAGACAGTGGCTTACCATGGCCGCATGCAAGCTGAATTCTGATGCCCGGACCTGCGTCTGTGAGATCTCTAACACCAGAGCCGCAGGCACTCAATATTAAGATGCAAAATGCGACCTTGTAGTGAAATCACATGTGCTATGTAAGGTGAATAGTGTTGTTCATTGTGAAAGAGTATAACCATTGTTCTGTAAAATGTATCTTTTGAAATACTTCTCTCTCTTTTTTACCTCCCTCATGCAGCTGCAAATTTTTCAAGCCTCCCTACTCCATCCTGAAGGCTGTCTCAGATAAGGCAGAGGAAAAAAAAGACGTGAGACGAAATGTTCTCGGAAATCATGGAAGTAACCCGCAATGAAAGAGCTCATCTGAATCAGTGGAAGGACGTGGTATCAAATTACAGGAAAGATGCCAGTGAACGTGAGGACAGGAGGGACGCTCGAGATGAGAGGTCGCACCAGGAAGATCAGAGGTGTAGGCAGGAAGATATGCAGTGGCGGGATGCAACGCTGGGGCTGCTGCATGATCAAACTGACATCCTCCGACGTCTGGTGGAGCTTCAGGAACAGCAGCAGGGTCACAGAGTGCCGCTGCAGCCTCTGCGTAACCACCCTCACCACTCACCATGTTCCATATCTTCCTCACCCAGATGTAAGAACGCATGGAGGAAGGCTTTGTGCACCTGCCCACGCCACCCCCGTGGACAGCCCAACCAAAAGGCTGTCATTACTTTGAAATATTTTTAGTGGCCTTTTCCTTCCCTCCTATCCTCCTCCCAAACCACACCCAGGATACTTTGTCAATTCTCTCCCTCTTTTTATAATGACTTTTTAGTAAAGAATACATGATTTTTAAATGATAGTAACTTTATTTCCTTAAGCAAGCTGTAATTGAAGGGGGAGGGTGGGTTGCTTACAGGGAATGAGTTAATCAAGGAGGGATTCATCAAAGGGAAACAAACACAACAGTCACACCGTACCCTGGCCTGTGATGAAACTCATTTTCAAAGCTTCTCTGATGCGCACCGCTTCATGGTGTGCTCTTCTAATCACCCTGGTGTCTTGCTGCGCGTAATCAGCGGCCAGCTGATTTGCCTCAGCCGCCCACCCTGCCATAAAGGTCTCCCCGTTACTCTCACACAGATTGTAGAGCACACAGCAAGCGGCAATAACAGTGGGGACATTGGTTTGGCTGAGGTCTGAGTGAGTCAGTAATGTGCGCCAGCACACCTTTAAATGGCCAAATGCACATTCTACCACCATTCTGCACTTGCTCAGCCTGTAATTGAACAGCTCCTGACTACTGTCCAGGCTGCCTGTGTATGGCTTCATGAGCCATGGCATCAAGGGGTAGGCTGGGTCACCCAGGATAACTACAGGCATTTCAACATCCCCAACTGTTATTTTCTGGTCTGGGAAGTAATTCCCTTGGTGCAGCCGTTTAAACAGAGTAGTGTTCCTGAAGACGTGAGCGTCATGAACCCTTCCTGGCCATCCCACGTGGATGTTGGTGAAACATCCCTTGTGATCCACCAGTGCTTGCAGCACCATTGAAAAGTACCCCTTGTGGTTTATGTACTGGGTGCCCTGGTGCTCTGGTGCCAAGATAGGGATATGGGTTCCATCTATCACCCCCCAGAGTTAGGGAATCCCATTGCAGCAAAGCCATCCACTATGACCTGCACGTTTCCCAGAGTCACCACTTTTCGTAGCAGCAGCTTAATGATTGCTTTGGCTACTTGCATCACAGCAGCCCCCACAGCAGATTTTCTCACTCCAAATTGATTCCCGACTGACCGGTAGCTGTCTGGCGTTCCAAGCTTCCAGAGGGCTATCGTCACTCGCTTCTCAACTGTGAGGGCTGCTCTCATCTTGGTATTATGGCGTTTCAGGGCAGGGGAAAGCAAGGCACAAAGTTCCATGAAAGTGCCCTTATGCATGCTAAAGTTTCGCAGCCACTGCAAATCGTCCCACACCTGCAAAACTATATGGTCCCACCAGTCTGTGCTTGTTTCCCGGGCCCAAAATCAGCGTTCAATAGCTAGAACCTGCCCCATTACCAGCAGGATCTCCAGAGCGCAGGGGCCCGCGGTTTGAGATAATTCTGTGTCCATGTCCTCATCACTCTCGTCGCCGCTCTGCCGTAGCCGCCTCCTCCTCACCTGGCTTTGCAGGTCCCGGTTCAGCATAGACTGCACGAGAATGCGCGAGGTGTTTACAACGTCCACGATTGCGGTATTGATCTGCCAGGGTTCATGCTTGCTGTGCTATGGCGTTTGCACAGTTCACCCAGGAAAAAAGGCGCGAAACAGTTGTCTGCTGCTTTCATGGAGGGAGGGGTGAGGCTGTACCCAGAACCACCTGCGACAATGTTTTTTGCCCCATCAGGCACTGGGATCTCAACTCAGAATTCCAAGGGGCAGGGGAGACTGCGGGAACTATGGGATAGCTACGGGATAGCTACCCACAGTGCAATGCTCTGGAAATTGACACTAGCCTCGGTACATGGACGCACACCACCGAATTAATGTGCTTAGTGTGGCAGCATGCACTCGACTTTATGCAATATGTTTTACAAAACCAGTTTATGTAAAATTGGAATAATCCCATAGTGTAGACATACCCTTAGCGGCATCCCTGGCAAGGAGGAGCATGAGAAATATCCCAGTGACACTCTTAACCAGAGAGTGATGTGAAATTTGTCTCATATGTCTCTACTGCACATGTGCACAACTCTCAGGTAGGTTCTGCCCCATTCTGTCCTGGTATGAAAAGAAAACTGTCAGGTAATTTAGACCCCAGACCTACCTTGTTTAAAAAACAAACAAACAAACAAGAACTTAGTACTAACAAGTATTTGAGTATTTGGTTTTAGATCTCATCAGTAAAAAACAAGGAGTTGCCTACAAGAAGTGGGCTGAACCTCTCTTCCTCTCACACACACTCACTCTACATAAGAACAATCTGTGGTAGTAGTAAAAATGTATGCTATGGCAGCATCCAATGGCATAATTTGTGATTGAGGACCCCTTGTGCTTGAAGTTGTACAAACGCAGCTGGGAGACAACCCCTGGATGCTTTACTAAGAGAACCATAAAGGTGTGCATATCTAAATTTAGGAACTGCCCCATGTCATTATCCCCCTCATCTTTGTTACCCTCACTATATGCCATTCTAAAATTAGATTTTAAGCTCCTTGAATCAGGGAGTTTGTTTTCTACTTGTTCTATAAAGTGTCTAGAACACTTTTGGGTGCTGCGAAAATAATTACAATCGCAGGATTTTGTTTGGATGTAATATTTTCCAGGCTGTTTTTGCAACCTAAAGATTTCAGCTGGGGGAACCTGAACCTGGCCTGAAAAGCACTTAGAACTACGTACCTAAACTCTCAGAAGTCATTTAGAGTTTTGAGTATGTAAGGAATACAAGACCAGAAATGTAGATAGTACAGTAGTAAGCACTTGTGGTTCTCTATTTCACTCTTTGGACAAGTGTAGAATACTGATCTCCACACAAATCTCTCAATTTGCCAGTACAGCTTAGTTCTCAAAACATTTTGTGGGCCACCAAAGAGGATGCAGTGGATCAGAGGTGTTTTCCAGGCCACTGTTCAAGAACTGCTGTTACACGCTGCCATATGTTTTAAAGCAAATCTCATTCACTGATTTTAGCAGGGAATTTATTTGACTTAAACACTCATGCCAGTTTATGGCCTTTGAGTCGGATTCTGGAGCCTTTACTGATACTAGCAGTCAAGGCTACTGGAGGGGAACTAAAACGTCTATGTTTGATTACCTGCTCTGCCGCTGATTTACTATGCAACCCGAGAAAGATGATTCTTCTCACTGTGCCTTAGTTTTCCATCTTGAAAATGGGGATAATAACCCATAACTACTTTTGGAATGTGATTTGAGGTCTGAGGATGGCAAGTGCCATGTAAGTGTTAAGTGCTGTTTATTATTATTATTATTATTATGTATGTAGTCTGAGTGAGGTGCCAGGAAGATGGTGGAACTTAAGCTGTCAGCTCTTCAGGCCACAGACCTCTCCTCAACAAGGCTGAGATTACAAATTCTGCCCATGTGAACTGTCACAACGAGACTCGGCTCACAGTAGACTGGGCAGATAATCAAAACATGAGGGTGAGTTCCAACGCTGCTGGGCTTCCTCCTGGGGGCCCCGAACGTGCCCGTGGGCTCTGCTGGCTCCTCCGCGACTGGAGCAAAGAAGGAAGTGTCGGTAACCTGTATCTCCACCTGCGACCCCAAAATGAGTCGTGCCCCGCGGTGCATGCTGCTGATCCGTGACCTTCCGTCTCCTTTCTCACCCAGGAAGGCAGCTGGCTGGAAGGCTCGATAATGAGCCCGTGACAAGTGATGCGCCGCTGAGAGGAGATAAGAGAATAAGGGCCAGGACGGAGCAGGCGGCGCAGCAACCCACGCGGTACGGGGAGGAGTTTACCCCGGGGTGTATTTGTACCATATTACACGTTCCCCCCTCTGCCGCCTCGGTGAGCCGGGCAGGGGCAGCAGGGGGCGCTGGCCGGGGGCTGGGTTCGCTCCTGGGCTGGCCTTGCGGCGATAAGCAGGAAGCCGCAGCCCGGCCCTTATCAGCGGGTGACAGGCGGGGCCGGGCCCCGGGCTCCGGCTCTATGGGCTGCGGGGAGCCGCAGCTGTAGCGCCTCCTTCTCCTGCGCCGCGCGGCAGAGCCGGGAAACAGCAGCAGCAGCAGCAGCAGCAGCAGCGAGCCTCCCTTGCCCCATGGCGGGCTACGCTCCCCGCCTGCCCCTGCTGCTGCGGAGGCTGCCGCCGCCCTGGGCTCGGGCCGCCCGGCTCCCCCCGAGCGGCGCCCGGCTCCTGCTGCTCTCGGCCAGCAGGTGCGGGGCCCCAGCCGAGCCCGGCCCCTTGCGCCTCTTCCGCGGCGGCGCCCCCCGCTCCGCGTCCTCCCGGGCGGCGGCGGCTGCGGCGGCGACCGGGGAGCCGGAGAGGACGAGCGGCCCCCGGGGAAGCGGAAGATACTCGGAGTTGAAGAGGCTGCTGGCCCTGGCGCGGCCGGAGCGCTGGAGACTGACAGGTACCTGCCCCTGCTCCCTCCTGGCGCCGCCTGCCCCCCAGCCAGTGACTGTTACTTGCCCCAGCGCCCTGCTGCCCTATACTGTCAGCCACCCCAAGCTCACTGTGACACCAGCACCCCTTGGCAAAGGGCCCCCCATCTTCACAATCAGCTGTCACCACAGACCGGACAAACTCACTGCACCCAACATGTGTCTTACACACTTAGCCACAAAGAGGAACATGGAAGGGAGATAACCTGTCAAAAGTGAGAATCTGTGTGCCCAGGTAATATTGAAGGAGTAAGGTGTTTACCTTAAAAGTATGCTTTATAGACTTGGAGTAGAAATTAGTCAGCAGGGGATAATATGTCTGGGTAATGGCCCTTTTGGGCAAGGGGGATTTGTCACCCTGACTAACCTGGCTGGTGATGCAATGCAAGGCTCAATTGTTTAGCTTTGCACAATGGTAAGACTTTGAATGGGACACCATCAGAGGCAATGGCAAACAACTGAAATGCCTTAAAAGTAAATAAGAAACATTACAACAGGACTGGGATTTGCTCTGTTTGCAAATAGAAACGAAAGGCTGCTTTCAGGAGGGAGTAGCACAATATCGTTTCACTGAGGAAACCCCTTGTGAAACAGGGCTGCTTTCATAAATGTTTGGATCCTAGTGTTTGGGACACGAGCCAACTCTGCAAACAGACTGAACTCTGAGGGGAAAGGAGGAGCCTACTTTATGAGATAAGAAAGATAACTCTTGATAAGTGTAGGCCCAGGTTCGCATTATGATTTTGTTTCATATTGTAATCTTTTATTTCCATCATTCTTGTTTCTGGTTAAATCCTAATTCTTAAATAAACTGTCTCTTGTTTTATTATAAGTGCTTACAAGTGTTACATGGTTTAAAGGAGCTGTGGTTTAAGGTAAAATAGGTAAACTGGGGTACGCTGCACTTTTGGGTGCAGAGGCTCTGCGATTTCTGTGAGTAGGCAATGTCAGGCTCGATATCACAGGGGAACAATTCAAATGGACTCGGGGATTGGAGTGCACCTATTAACCTGAAAGGTGAAGTTAGGGCTGACAAAGTCCAAAAGAGAGCGCTTGAGTGACTGAAAGGCTGGTGGTGTAACGAGCCGGCTCCCAGATAAGGAAGACTACCTCTCACTGGAGGTAGGGAATAACAGGATGATTCAGGGTATGTCCAGGGCCGGTGCAACCATTTAGGTGGACTAGGCGGTTGCCTAGGGTGCTGAGATTTGGGGGTGCCAAAAAGCGCCCCCAATTTTTTTTTAAATGGTTGAGCAGCCGCTGCTGCTGGGACAGAGAGGGAGTCTGAGCTGCCGCGGCAGCCCAGGGGGTCCCCTGGGTCAGGGCGCCGCCGCGGCAGCCCGCAGCCCAGGGGGTCCCCTGGGTCAGGGCACCGCCGCGGCAGCCCGCAGCCCAGGGGGTCCCCTGGGTCAGGGCGCCGCCGGAGGGGGCGGCAGGCAGCTCCCGTGGAGCTGCTGCAGTTGTGCCTGTGGACGATCGGCTGCTCGCGCGGCTCCGGTGGATCGCCCGCAGACACCACTGCGGCAGCTCCACCAGAGCCGCGGAGCTCCGGACCCTCCGCAGGCACCACTGCGGCAGCTCCACTGGAGCCGTGGGGCCAGCGGCGGGGTGGCTAAATTGCCGTCTGCCTAGGGTGCTCAAAACCCTAGCGCCGGTCCTGGGTATGTCTACATTATGAAATTAGGTCGATTTTATAGAAGTTCATCTTTAGAAAGTATCAGAGGGGTAGCCGTGTTAGTCTGGATCTGTAAAAGCAAAGAGTCCTGTGGCACCTTATAGACTAACAGACGTATTGGAGCATGAGCTTTCACTGGTGAATACCCACTTCGTCGGATGCATCCATCCAATACGTCTGTTAGTCTATAAGGTGTCACAGGATCTTTAGAAAGTGATTTTATACAGTCGATTTGTGTATGTCCCCACTAAGCGCATTAAGTCGGCAGAGTGCATCCTCAATACCATGATTAGCATCGACTCACGAAGTGGTGCACTGTGGGTAGCTATCCTATAATTTCCTCAGTCTCTTCTGCCCATTGGAATTCTGGGTTAAGTCCCAGTGCCTGATGGGGCAAAATGTTGTCACGGGTGGTTTTAGGTACATGTCGTCAGTCTCCTCTCTCTCTCTCTCCCTCCCTCCCTCCATGAAAGCAACGGCAGACAGTCGTTTCGTGCCTTTTTTCCTGGGTTACCGGTGCAGATGCCATTGTACGGCAAGCATGGAGCCTGCTCAGCTCACCGCTACTTTATGAGCATTGTAAACACCTTGTGCATTATCCTGCAATATGTGCAAAACCTGGCTAGGAGATGCCAGCACGAGGACGATTGTGAGGAGGACATGGACACAGACGTTCTCTGAAAGCACGGGATGTGGCAATTGGGACATGATGGCGGCAGTGGGGCAGGTTGATACATTGGAATGCCAATTCTGGGCCCGGCAAAATAGCAGACTGGTGGGACCGCATAGTGTTGCAGGTCTGGGATGATTCCCAGTGGCTGCAAAACTTTTGCATGCATAAGGCCACTTTCCTGGAACTTTGTGAGTTGCTTTCCCCCGCCCTGAAGCGCAGGAATACCAAGATGAGAGCTGCCCTGACAGTTGAGAAGTGAGTGGCAATAGCCCTGTGGAAGCTTGCAATGCCTGACGGCTACTGGTCAGCCGGGAATCAATTTGAAGTGGGCAAATCTATTGTGGGGGCTGCTGTGATCCAAGTAGCTAATGCAATCACTGACGTTCTGCTATCAAGGGTAGTGACTCTGGGAAATGTGCAGGTCATAGTGGATGGCTTTGCTGCAATGGGATTCCGTAACTGTGGTAGGGATGTGGGTTCCATCTATTGCCCCATCTTGGCACCGGACCACCTTGCCAACCAGTACATAAACGGCAAGGGGTACTTCTCAATGGTGCTGCAAGCACTGGTGGATCACAAGGGACGTTTCACCGACATCAACGTGGGATGGCCGGGAAAGGTGCATGACACTCGCATCTTTAGGAACTCCGGGCTGTTCAAGCAGCTGCAAGAAGGGATTTACTTCCCAGACCAGAAAATTACTGTTGGGGATGTTGAAATACCCATAGTTATCCTTCGGGACCCAGCCTACCCCTTGCTCCCAAGGCTTATGAAGCTGTACACAAGCAGCCTGGACGGTAGTAAGGAACAGATCAACTATAGGCTGAGCAAGTGCAGAATGGTGGTAGAATGTGCCTTTGGATGTTTAAAAGCTCACTGGCGCTGTTTGCTGACTAGATTAGATCTCAGCACAACCAATATTCCCATTGTTATTGCTGCTTGCTGTGTGCTCCATAGTATCTGAGAGAGTAAGGGGGAGACATTTATGGCAGGGTGGGAGGTTGAGGCAAATCCCTGGTGGCCAATTTTGAGCAGCCAGACATCAGGGCGATTAGAAGAGCACAGGTAGGCATGCTGTGCATCAGAGAGGCTTTGAAAACCATTTTCATGACTGGCCAGGCTACAGTGTGATAGTTGTGTGGTTTTTTTTCTCCTTGATGCAAACCCGCTCCCTTTGTTGATTTTAATTCCCTGTAAGCCAACCACCCTCCCCCCTTCAATCACAGCTGGCAAAGGAAATAAAATCACTCTTGTTTTGAAACCATGCATTCTTTCTTTCTTAATTAAAAAGAAAAAAAGTGAGATAACTGACAAGGTAGCCGGGGTAGGGGAGGGGAGGACAAGGCCACATTGCTTATTGTAGCCACATTACAAATCAAAACTGTTTGAATGACAGGCTTCTGTTGCCCCAGAAATGGAGTGGCTGGGCACGCGGAGCCTCACCGCCCCCCGCCACGTTCTTCGGCGTCTGGGTAAGGATATAGAATTTGGGGAGGAGGGCAGGTGGTTGTACAGTGGATGCAGTGGCAGTCTGTGCTCTTGTTGGCTTTCCTGCAGCTCCACCAGACACCTCATCATGTCCGTTTGCTCCCCCATTAGCCTCAGCATCGCATTCTGCCTCTTCTCATTGCGCTCACTTAATGCTTTCCTAGCCTCTGCCATTGAATGCCTCCATGCATTCAGCTGTGCTCTATCCGTGCGGGAGGACTGCATGAGCTCAGAAAGCATGTCATTGGGAGTGCGGTTTTTTTTTTTTTTGCCTTCTAATCTGCGATAACCTCAGGGACGGAGATGATAGAGGGAGCATAGAAACATTTGCACCTGCGGGGGGATAAAAAGGGAGAGTAAAATCTAAGATGATACATTTGAGAACAAAAGGGAAACTCTTTCTAGTGAATCAAGCAATTCACAGCAGACAGCACGTGTGCTTTAGGTACAAGGTCGCGTTTTGCCTTTTATATTGAGCACCTGGTGACACATCACACATGGCTGGACAACAGAATTCGGTTTCCAGGCAGCCATGGTAAGCCAAAGGGTATGCGGAGTTGGCTTTTTCTGCCTTCATAACGTGGGAATGTTTTCAAACTGCAGCGCCCTCCTTTCCCATAGCAAGCAATGCCGGTTGGGTTTGCCATTTAAAAGGAGGGGCTGCAGTTTTTGGGTGGACGTGCAGCACACACCTTCCCCCACCCCACCATGTGGCTATTTTCTGGGATGATCCCTTTTAGCCAAGCGCAAACAGCCCAGCATGAACTGGGTCCTTTTATTGTTCCCTTACAAAAATTCCCCTATTTCCACCAGGTGACCATGAATGATATCACTCTACTGAGGTTAAAACAGAAAGATATAGACTGAATGTTGCTTGAATGCAACCGAAACCCAGGACCATTCGCCAGGGTCGCCCAGAGGATTCAGGGGGCCTGCGGCCTTCGGCAGCGGGGGGCCCCCGCTTCAGCTGTAATTTGGTAGTGGTGGGGTCCTTCCACTCCGGGACCTGCTGCCGAAGTGCCCCGAAGACCCGCGGCGGGGACCCCTCACCGCTGAATTACTGCCAAAGACCCAGCACTTCAGCGGCGGGAGTGGAAGGAGTCCCTGCTGCCGAACTGCCAACAACGACCCGGAGCGGAAGAAGCTCTGGGGGCCTGGGCCCCGCGAGAGTTTTCTGGGGCACCCAGAGCAAGTGAAGGACCCCACTCCAGGGGCCCCGAAAAACTCTTGGGGCCCCGGGCAAATTGCCCCACTTGCCCCCCCTCCTCGGGTGGCCCTGCCATTCGCTACCATGCTTTGTGCTGCAATGATTCCAGACTACTTGCTATTGGCTTGGTGTGATAAAGTGTCCTACTGTGGAGGAGGAAATAAGGCAGCCCTCCCCAGAAACCTTCTGCAAAGGCTTTCAGAGTACCTCCAGGAGAACTTCATGGAGATGTCCCTGGAGGATTCCCGCTCCATCCCCAGACACGTTAACAGACTTTTCCAGTAGCTGTACTGGCCGCGAATGCATTCCAAATCTTCAGGGCAAATAAAACGTTAAACACAATTGCTTTTAAACCCTGTAGTGCAGTTACAAATGTGCACTCACCAGAGATGCCTTCTCTGGCTTCAGGGTCCAGGATCCACTCCAGGGTGATGAAAAGGTCCTGGCTGCCGGGGAGAACAGATTCACCCCTTGCCTGCTGCACATTCTCCTCCTCCTCTTCATGCACAAAATCCTCCTCCATGTTGCGTGAGACTCCCCCCTTGCAAGTGTCCATGGACAGTGGTGGGGTAGTGGTAGGGTACCCTCCTAGAATGCCATGCAGCTGATCATAGAAGTGGCACATATGGGGCTCTGACCTGGAGTGACCATTTGCCTCCTTTGTCTTTTGGTAGGTTTGCCTGAACTTCTTAACTTTCACGTGGCACTGCTGTGTGTCCCTGTTGTAGCCTCTGTCCACCATGCCCTATGTGATTTTGGCATATATATTAGCATTTCTTCTTTTTGATCAGAGTTCTGCCTGCACAGATTCTTCTCCCCATACAGCAATCAGATCCAGTATCTCCTGTTCGGTCCATGCTGGAGCTTGTTTGTGATTCTAGGGGGGGCTGCATAGTCACCTGTATTGCTGAGCTTGCCACGCTGACCAAACAGGAAATGAAATTCAAAATTTCCCAGGGCTTTTCCTGTGTTCGTGGCTAGTGCATCGGAGTTGAAAGTGCTGTCCAGAGCGGTCACATTGGAGCACTCTGGGGTAGCTCCCAGAGGCCAATACCATTGAACAGCATCTGCATTACCCCAAATTCGACCCAGCAAGGTCAATTTTAGTGCTACTTCCCTTGCCGGGGAGGAGTACAGAAGTCGATTTTAAGAGCCCTTTAGGTCGAAGGAACGGGGTTGGTTGTGTAGACCATTGCTTATAAAAACGACCTAATGTGACTAATTCAATGTAGCCTTGTAGTGTAGGCCAGGGTTCAGAGTCTTGGGTACCTCAAAACCCATCACACTCAGCCTCATGCCCCAGGCTATCTAATGCCCCAATTGCTAAATAGGGTCTATCATAGCTGTCTTTATGTGAGGACTCACTATTAATCTACAAACTACAAGCATGATGTCAAAAAGTTTATTAAGATGATGTTTAGAAAAAGTGAACAGTACAGAGTTTAAGGATAGAAATTTCTGGTTGTCAGGGAATAACATTCAGATTATCAAGAGGTGCGAAATTCGGCTTAAGGTCAAATGGTGTAAGGAATACATAATCTGCAATATCCCCGATTGGGGGTAAAAGGTTGACGGGTCAAAGTACAGACATTGAGATATGAGGGTATATTGTTCATATAATAGCTATGTTCAGGTGTGGAGTATAACGAGTGAATACGATGGTGAGGATGGATTGATTCTCATTTGGTGAGATTTAATGTTCAGTGAGTTTATGGTTACAGTTCATATCGTCCAACGGACACAGTCTCTCGGTCCCTTTCTCGTAGTTGAAGCACGATGTTGTTGTGGCTCACGCCTCCTGGTACTCTCGGTGGCCAGTGATGGAACAATTTATAATCATTTAATGTGTAATTATAATATTTTATTTATTAATGTACATAAAAAAACTAATCCACCAATGCTTGCATTTGAACTAATTCTGCACTGTAAAAAATGCTGAAAAGTCATTTACATATATGCTCCTTTTTTGTTATGAGAGCACACTAAAAGAGCATGTCTTTTTTTTTAGCAAAACAGAGACTGAGAGGATATAACTTTTCTCTGTAAGTACATTGGGGTTGAATGCCAGGAAAGGAGAGGAACTGTTTAAGGTAAAAGGCAATGTTGGCAAAGGAACAAAAATAAATTGGGTATAAACAGGCAATGAATAAATTTATGATGGAAATTCGAAGGTTTCTGACTAGTAGAAGAAGAGTGAGGTTCTGGACCAGTCTTCTAATAGAAGTATGGGGTGAACAACCTAATTACTGTTGAGACTGGGCATGACAAATTTATGAGCAGGATTATATGACCGTGTAGCCTGTGATAGCAGGGGGATTGGATTTGATAATCCATTTCTATAGCCTATGTTCTTTTTTGAGATACCAAAATGATTAATCTAAATTAAAATTAAAAACTGACATTTCAGTTAATTAAAATACTCATTTAAAATCACTAGAATGGCAAATGCAAAACTAGAACATTGTTTTTTAAAATGTTGCTGTTTGGAGGCCTTGAAGGAAGTTGATTTGCTGAACATTTAGGTTTGATTTTCTTTTTTTTTTCTTTTTGTTAACCTCTTCCCAACTGACACCTTTAACGCCAGATTTTGGCCTGAAGCAATTTTTTTTACTGCCAAGTTATAAGCAGTTGGCATCCTTTCGTCTGTGAGAGACCGTGGGAATTGCAGCCTGTGATGTAGATGGTTTGCAATGTCTCCTGTGACTAAATAGTCCAGTCCAAGATTTGCATGATCTTTGGCAGTTATTGCAAATGTATGTGTCTTGGTTGGGAACTGCTTGCTTCCTACAGGCTCTTTTCTTTTCAAGTTGTAGGAGCCAGCTTCTGTCACGGACTTTGATGCCCTAATGGAGATGATGGCACCACTTGTTATGATCACTTGCCAAAGTTTCCCATTGATTAAGCTAGATTACAAATTACTTCATATCTCGCTTGCATGTGCCTTTATAGCGAAGCTTGGGACATCCTGTTGTTCTTGTTCCCTTCTGATAGCTCCCCATATAATATGTCCTTGGATATGCATCCATCTTCCAACCTACTCAGATGGCCCAGCCAGCACAATTGTTTTTCCTTGAGCAGAGCTGAAACACTTGGTAAGTTTGCCCTTTGAAGAACCTCTGTATTGGTGACTTTATCTTGCCATTTGGTGTTGAATAGTGGCATAAACAGCGTAGGTGGAAATTGTTCAACCTTTTTTCCTGATGAGTATAAGTTGTCCATGTTTCCCCATACATGAGTGCTGAGGATGCAAGCGTAATACACTAGTGTTGTGGTCTTAATGGTATGTTTTGAGTTGTTCCATGATCTTTTAGTTAGCCTGCAGCCTTTCCAATGCGAACGTTTAGTTCAGGGATCAGCAACCTTTGCCACGCGGCCCGTCAGGGAAAACCCGTGGTGGGACGGGTCAGTTTGTTTGCCTGTCGCGTCCGCAGGTTCGGCCGATCGCAGCTCCCACTAGCTGTCCCAGGCCAATGGGGACTGCAGGATGGGCAGCCAGCACATCTCTCAGCCCGCGCTGCTTCCTGCGAACAGAAGTTCCCTGATTAGCACCTGCCACGTTATAAACACCTGAAAAACATTAATAATGAAAACTCCCGCAGGCATTTAATTACAGTAGAAGTAGCAAATACTGTTGTAGATGTGTCTGTAAGGAGAAAATTTCCTGTGCTGTTTTTTCTTTTTTGTTCATACCTTACATTTTTTTAAATAAAAACCAACCAGGGTTTGCAACTATCTTGTTACTACTGTGGTTTGGGAAATTGACCCTCAAAGACTGTTTTCCTTGGTAGTACTTTTACTTTTATCTGAGAGAGTTTTTTGTGAGAAGACAGAGGCTTACTGTTTGGTAACAGTTTCACTGTACGAAACACACTGTGGATATAAAATGCTGGTTAATCTCTTTAATGTTCTTAGCTGATCCAAATGGCAAACAAATGTTTTAGTGTCTATATTAAAGTTTGTATGTACAGTTTTGTTTTATAAAAGTTAGACTTCTTAAAATTCCTTTCATACACATAACAATAGTGACATCTCTCAGGTGCAGCACCATTGCTTCAACCACTAAACTTTGTAGTTTAGTCATTTGGGAATATTTTTAAAGCACAAAACACGAGTTTTAATCATATTTTCATTAATGTTAATGAAAAATGTGATTACAGGCCATGTTGAGAATTTACATAGTTACTCTGTTTTCAGGCTGGATAAAAATCAATGATTTTAAAAAAATAGGATTTTTATGATTTAAATAGGATTTTTTTGATAAAATGCTTTGAGAAAAAAACTATCTAAAGATAGTTTTAATTAAGATACATTATAGCTCAAAGATACCTCATCATGGAATTGGGATTATAAATTCTAATTCTACAGTATGAGACAATATATTCATGTAATGTTTAAGAAAAGATTTGTAAATGAGTTCCAATCAGGGCCGGCTCTAGCCATTTCGCCGCCCCAAGCACAGTGGCACGCTGCGGGCGGCGCTCTACCGCTCCCCGGTCCCGTGGCTCCGGTGGACCTCCCGCAGGCATGCCTGCGGATGCTCCATCGGAGCCCAGGACTGGCGCTAGTATTTTTAGTGCCCTAGGCGCACGGGCATTTCACCGCCCCGCGTGCTGGTCCCGCTGCTCCGGTGGAGCTGCCGCAGTCATGCCTGTGGAGGGTCCCCTGGTCTGCGGCTCCAGTGGAGCTGCCACAGTCGTGCCTGCGGGAGGTCCATCGGAGCCGCGGGAGCAGTGGACCGTCCGCAGAAATGCCTGCGGGAGCTCCACTGGAGCCGCAGGACCAGGGGACCCTCCGCAGGCACGACTGCGGCTGGTCAACCAGAGCTGCCTGCCGCCCCCCCCCAACAAAATGCCACCACACCCCCATAATCCTGGTGCCCTAGGTAATTGCCTAGGCCGCCTAGATGAAAGCGCCGGCCCTGCCGGAGCCGCAGGACTGGCGGACCCTCCGCAGGGACACCTGCGGGAGGTCCACCAGAGCCGCCTGCCGCCCTCCCGGCAACCGGCAGAGCGCCCCTCGCGGCATGCCGCCCCAAGCACGCGCTTGGCGCACTGGGTCCTGGAGCCGGCCCTGGTTCCAATAGTTCATGGATTAGGGGCCCAATCTTATGGGGTTCCAAGGGCTTCTGTATAGATGATTTAGGTTAATCTTTCTATCTACCCAATGGGACTCAGTGCTCAGTCTAGAAGATACCATCAGAGATGCTTCGTTTTGCAGTTCTCAAACTGTGGATTTGTGTCTCCAGAGATAACATGCTTGTTAACAACAAAAATGTTTTAAAATAAATAAATAATATAGAGAGGTGAGAAATAACAGACCTCAAGCCTATTGTCCCTCTGCAAATTTGTGTACACAGAGTCAGTCCCTTACCTCTCTCTAAAAATGCAAAGTTTCAGAAAGTTCAATGAATAGAAGATTGTTGGGGGTGGAATAGATCTGGATAAGGAGAAGAAGTCTGGCGGTAAATGTGAGAAGGGAGGGACAAGCAGTAGAAACCAAAGTGAAACTGTTTGAGCAGCATATTCCAGGAGTCTTGAGGTGTTTCTGAGTGTAGCCTTCATTGATTTGAGATCTACCATACCATTCTCTCACTAGAAGGGAAAACCTATAATGGCAGCAGGCTGTAAAAGAGACCTAGTTTGGGAATAAGAACCATTCAATAAATATATGTTTCCTGCTGATGTTTTAAAGAAAATCACACCAGTGAATTGGGGGAATTCACTTAAGCACTTGGATTCAGAGACTGTTGAAGTGAGAATCTCATTTAAACAGTAGTAGCTTCTTCTGCCGGTGTAGAAAGAATATTTTCTTCCTTTGGACTAATTCATTCCAAATTGAGAAATCGTTTGGGACCTGAAAAAGCAGGAAAGCTTGTTTTTCTTTTCCAGATTATGAACAAACAGGAAAATGAAGGTGAAGACAACTGAGTTAGCTGAAGAAGCCAATATTTTAAGTTTCTCATGTTGACTTGGCTGACATAGTCGATTGTATTTATTTATTTATTTAAATATTTCATTTAACTATTTTAGTTAAAAACAATTTTAATAAAAACAAACTTAATTTTAAACAACTTGAATGTTTAACTAAATTCAAAAATTCATATTCTTGTTTTGTGAAAATATTAAATGTTTGTAGTTGAAGAAGAAAATCCAGAATACATAATGTTGTTGTTTTAGTTAAATAAAACAATTTAAATATCTGTCTGGCACCTTATAGACTAACGTTAGTCTATAAGGTGTCACAGGATTCTTTGCTGCTTTTGTCTGGTAATGTTCTCTTCGTAATACAGCATGGCAGGAAAATCCTCCAAATATTAATGATTAACTTGTTGAATTGGAGAGAGTTCACCTCCCAATGACTTCATAATTATCTGCTTCAATTACCTTTGGTAAATGAAATAGCCAATCATTCATTCTTTTTCTGGTAAAACTAATCTGGCAAGTTTTCAAAATAAATGACTTAAAATGTATCGTGTGTACCTTCTACAAATGAAACCTACATCTATCTCAGAGTTGTGAAGAATATGTATTAAGGGTATAACAACCAACAATTATGCACTTTTATGTAAAAATCCATGATTAAATCGAGTCTTCCTGACTAGTGATTTAAATCAAATCAACCCTGGTTGATTTGTACAATGAAGTTACAGGGTTCTTAATTCTGTAATGTCTCCAAATATTAAGGAGAGTGACTACTATAAAGAAGATAGCTTCAGGACTCCTGTGTTTACCTGGTTGCATGAGACCAGCAAATGGTGCCTTTGGCTGTCTAGGATGGCACCTTGATCACAGAAGTTAAAAATAGAAAAGATATATGAGATCAAGTCCAGCTCCTGGAGAGAGAGGATGTATTAATTAAACTGATATTATGCTTGACCTTACATTGCGTTCTAGGTCACTCTCATTTGTCTTTTACTTTAGTTTCTTCTGCTTTTCCTCCTGGACTTTTCCCATTTCGTTTGTCTGCTGTGCTTTGTCCAGTCCTACACTCTAATTACTTGTAGTTCCATTCCTGACCTGCGTGCAAAACTAGAGGTATCCTGTTTTTGCTTTCCATTGATAGAGTGTCTCTTTCCTATAAATACTCAGTGCTTACTTGCTCAGAGTAAAAGACAAGTGTTTCCCCACCAGGCTCTTCTGCAAGTGAGTAATGTTTTGGAATTGTGTGCTCATTCACCATAATCACTTCTTCATAAGTAGGGCCCTACCAAATTCATGGCCATGAAAAATGCGTCACAGACCATGTAATCTGTTTTTTTGTGTGCTTTTACTCTGTACTATACAGATTTCATGGGGGAAACCAGCATTTCTCAAATTGGGGGTCCTGACACAAAAGGGAGTTGCAGGGAGGTCAAAAGGTTATTTTAGGGCAGTCGTAGTATTGCCACACTTACTTCTGCGCTGCCTTCAGAACTGGGCGGCCGGAGAGCGACGGCTGTTAGCCTGGCGCCCAGCTTTGAAGACAGCACCCTGCTGTCAGCAGCGCTGAAGTAAGGGCAATACCGTACCATGTCACCCTTATTTCTGCACTGCTGCCTTTAGAGCTGGGTGGCTGGAGACTGTCGGCTGCTGACTGAGGGCCCAGCTCTGCAGGCAGCTGTACAGAAGTAAGGGTGGCAATATCATACCATGCCATCCTTACTTCTGCACTGCTGCTGTTGGCATCTCTGCCTTCAGAGCTGGGCTCCTGGCCAGTAGCCGCTGCACTTACCTGCCAGCTCTGAAGGCAGTGCCACCGCCAGCAGCAGTGCAGAAGTAAGGGCAGCAGTATCACAGCTCCCCTCCCCCTACAATAACCTTGCGACTCCTCTCCTCTTCCCCTGACTCCTTTATGGATCAGGACCCCTACAATTACAACACTGAAATTTCAGATTTAAATAGCTGAAATAATTAAATTTGTTACTTTTAAAATGACTGTAAAATTGACCAAATTTGTGAATTTGGTAGGACCCTATTCGTAAGTGACCATAAAAAATATTGCTATCACCACCTCCTGGTTCGTGCTAATAATTATCTTATTTACACTTCAGTTGTGGCAAATTACACTTTTTCATTCTTCTAAAAAGCTGCATAAAATTGCAGTAAGTGGTTGTTTTCATACCTTTGTATAGCAAATTTCAAACCCTATAAAAACATAATTTTTTGGAAAAAAAACCTTAAAGTTAAGGAACAGTATTATTACCAATTTATCCATGTTAATTTTTCAGACTTACACTCTGTATCATTGATCTTGTTAAAAAATTAATCTAGTATATGTTTGTTCAGTAGTTTGTGATTTCTGGATGGGGTCACTTCCCTTCCCATTCTGCATCGTACCCACTGTGTTCAGGACCCGCCTCACTCCAAATCTCCCTGAAATTAATTTGAAAATGTTGGTCAATATGACTGCACCTTAACCTAAATTCACTGGTGGCATGATTTGTCATTTTAAAATCACGTTCTCTTTTAAAATATCTTTCTCCCCTATTGCTGTGAGTACAATCCAACCAATCAGTTTCCCCTGTTTATATAATTACAAAGGTGAAACAGTTCACCTATATAGAAAGTGCTATCAAATAAACCAGATTAGCTTAAAAACAACTCTTTTTTTTTTTTTTTTTTTTTTTTTTTTTTTTTTTAGCATGGTGTTGGTTTTTTTTTGCTACAATGTTTTGTTGGTATTACTAACAAAGGTATAAAGTTTTTAAAAGTAATTCAATCAGCAGTGTGATTTAAGGTGGTAGTGATCCTTTAAAAAGAAAATTGTGGTAATGGAAAAGTGCATTGCCTAAGTCATTGATCTTACTTGCAATTAGCTGATTGTTTAAAAATTAATATACTCAGCTTTCTCCGGGGAGATGCTTTTGTCACACCAATAGGTTTGAATAAGTTGGGGAGATAGTGGATAACAGATTTATGTGAATTATGTGTGTTTTTATTCAAGTTCATATTTGCATTATACCCATTTGAAACATTTAATGGTTAAAATAAAATAGAGGTAAAGTAGTACTTCATATGATACTGTACTCTTGAAGGTTTCTTATTTCAGTCCCAATGCTGGTATTTGGAAACTCACTGCATTTTCATTGTTGAGATAGACTAGCTTATATCTTAATTAAGGGAACATAATTGACATTTAAAAAACATACCTGTTTGAAATAAATTCTATACCTATTATTAACACCTCTTACTACTAAAATGACATACTATAAATGCCTAATTTACTCGTAACCCTTCATATATTTTGTTTATATCATGTCATGTTCTGATCTCTTTGCCAGACTTTGGAGCACGTGAATGTCTGGTGTTATAGGCTGAACAACAGCATGGAGTCATTTGCATATTGTTGGCATCTGAGCCCATAAAGTTTCACTACTTCTACTAGCAGATGCTATTGTGTAGATCCCTGTAGTACGCGCAGGTAAAGGAACCAATGACACAACTGCTACCCTCTGGATATGTCCTGTGAGGAAGAACTCAATCAGTTTCATAGTGTGCTTTTTGGACCCCTACCTCTTCTCTGAGACAGGATTACAGTATCTGTGATTGACTGTACTGACTGCTGTGGGGAAGTCAGAGTATGAGTATAGATCTTTTCCTTTTTTCCATGGAAAGAAAAAGAGCAGCCATCAATACTAATACTGTTCCAGATTCTGGCCTGAAACCCGACTCTAGGATCGAGGCTACTGATGTTGGACAAATGTCTGAAGATGTCTCTTTGCTAGCTTCTCAACATATTTATGAAGGCAAAAAGGATTAGTAATACAGTAACTCCTCACTTAACGTTGTAGTTATGTTCCTGAAAAATGCGTTAAGTGAATCCAATTTCCTCATAAGAATTAATGTAAATGAGGGGGTTAGGTTCCAGGGACATTTTGTTTACCAAACAAAAGACACGCACACGCACACGTTTCACACACATTTTAAACAAACAATTTAATACTGGTACACAGTGATGATGATTGTGAAATTTGGTTGAGGTGGAGGAGTCAGAGGGTGGGATATTTCCCTTACTGCTAAATGATGAACTAGCAATTGGCTGAGCCTTCTAAGGGTTAACTCTCTCATGCTACAAGGCAGTAGGAATAGTATGCACATTACCCCTTTAAGTACACTGCCTTGTTGATTAGATCAGCTTGCTGAGACTGCAACATCTGCAAACTCCTTCTGTCCTGAGCCCTGGTGTGTCCCCCTGCTCTATGGAAGGCAGAGTGCAGGAGCAGGGGCGAGAGGGACACCCTGACATTAGCTCCCCTCTTCCTTCCCTCCCCCCTGCACAGCAAGCAGGAGTCTCAGGGAGCAGCTCCAAGGCAGAGGGCAGGAGCAGCACATGGCAATGGGGGGAGGGACAGCTGCAACTGCTAGCCTGCTGGGCAGCTGCTGCACAGGGAACTTAGGGGAGCGGGGAGGTGATGGAGCAGCTGATAGGCGGGCTGCTGGTCCAACCTGGTTCCAGATCCCTACCCGCTAGCTGTAACGGGCTGCTCTTCTTGCAAGCAGTAGACAAAGCAGGCGGCTGCCAAAGGATGTTAGAAGGGAGCATTACACAACTTTAAATGAGCATGTTCCCTAATTGATCAGCAACGAAACAACATTAACCGGGACAGCTTTACTTGAGGAGTTACTGTAACATGGATTACTTGGTTTTTCACCTTCCAGACAATGTTTAGATGTATTGTTTAACACATTGTATCTAGTATTTAAATAAATGGAATAGTTCAGTAATCAGCAGTTTACTATGCTGGTAATATTTACTTTGTTAGTTTACTTTGATACTAGTAAAGAATTAGAACAAAACCTGCACCAACGATTAATGAGGAATAGCTGATTGAAGCTGAACCCAAGCAAGACAGATTATACTGCTGGATAGAGGAGAGTGCTTTGAAAAGTTTGTAGACCTGCATTTCAGTTCCTTGTCTACTCTACAAAAGCTTTTTTGAAAAAATAACACTGGAACCCCTAGCATAATTAGGCCACTGGCTGCTGACTATTTCCACCACTGTTGTTTAACCTAGCTGGTAGCAAGTCTAATCTGCATTATGCTGAAAAAGGTGTCAGCAGCCACTGGGCTTGCTAAAATAGGGTTGGGGTTAGTGAAAAACTTGTCTAGAACTTCCATAGCATAGAGAGGGCCCAAGGCAGTGAAGACCTCACCTCAAAGTGAGAAACACTCTCTGTCTCCTAAACATTCCAGTTCTTCCATGTTGGGCAGTACAGACCTTTCAAGATTCAAAAAAAGGAGCCATTGTGGCTTTTGTTGCTTCCTGTACCTGCCATAATTTCCCTTGCAAAATAAGGTGCCATCCAATTGGAGGGGAAAGTTCGAGCCCAGACGAATTCTCTTCGGTGCTTGTGAGAAAGAAAGCAGCACATAACCACCAGAGTTTTATAAAAGGCGGCTGATGTAGTAATAGATGGCTGCAGATGCTGCTCTGACAAGATCATTTTTCCACTCACTGAGTGTTCTTTCAAGAATGCGTATACCTTTTTGTTCTACTACGTTCTGGGTTATGGATTCTGTTTGACTAAACCACCAAGACACACAAGCTTTGTCTGCAAGAGGGAGCTGTATGTTATTCTGCCTGTTGAAAATACATCAGGAATCTTCTGTATTAGTCAAGATGCTTTTTTTCCCCCCCTTCCAAAGCATCTGTTTGTGAGAGACACTTTTTTGAAATAGGCTCTGCCACACCTTCCTGCATACAATTTTGTTGAGGCTGGTGCATTTAATTAGCAGTGTAAAATTGATTTTACAGCATTCTATTCAAGATTAAGAGCCAAAATAGAGCCCTGATAATACAGTTCTGGAGAACTCAAGTATTAATAGCAAGTAAAGGACAGTTTATAGGTACTATTAAAGTTTACACAAACTGAGTGACTTTTTTGTTTTGTTTCCAGCTGCTGTTGGCTTTCTGACAGTTTCCAGTGTCATCACCATGTCAGCCCCTTTCTTCCTGGGAAAAGTTATCGATGTAATTTATACAAATCCCATTGGAGATGTCACCGACAGCCTGACCAACTTCTGTGCCTTGCTAAGTGGAATTTTTATGTGTGGTGCTGCTGCTAATGCTATTCGTGTCTACCTCATGCAGACTGCAGGTAAAAATAAAATGGGGTCAGGAGACTGTCTCCCTTTTTGCCATAGAAATAATGTATTGTATAATGGTCTGAAAGAAGTCCCTGAAGCTAGCTGAGATCTTCTCTGACATAACCGTCAGTGTACTTTATCACATAGGATGCGTGTGTTTTATCCTTTCCAAGAGAGTTGTTAATCATTTTTATTTGATGTTGAGAGAGATCTTAAAACTCATTTTGTATCGATTCTAGCATTTTATAACATTGTAGCATGACTTCTGTGTTGCAGAGCCTTGTATGAAGTCAGTAACTGGTGTGTGTGTGTGTGTGTGTGTGTGTGTGTGTGTGTGTGTGTGTGTGTGTGTGTGTGTGTGTGTGTGTGTGTGTGTGTGTGTGTGTGTGTGTGTGTGTGTGTGTGTGTGTGTGTGTGTGTGTGTGTGTGTGTGTGTGGCTATTTCTGTATGTAAAGTTTTGGTATGTCATGCTTTGCTGGAAATAGTCGTCCTTTTTGCTCCTTATAGGACAAAGAATTGTGAAACGACTGAGAGCAACTATGTTCTCTTCTATTCTGAAGCAAGAAGTTGGTTTTTTTGACAAAACCAGCACAGGAGAACTGATTAACCGCTTGTCTTCAGACACAACGCTGTTGGGCCGTTCCGTGACCGAAAACCTTTCTGATGGACTAAGAGCAGGAGCTCAGGCATCAATTGGGGTTGGAATGATGGTATGTCTGTCATCTTCTGCCTCTCCCTTGCTACTCACAGCAGGTTCAAGGCTATATAATTTGCTATCCAGTAATGGCTGTGTGTGTGAAGGTTCTGTAGTCTGCTATAAAAGCTGTTGTGCTTTGTAGAGGCAGATTTATTCCCCTGTTATCTTAATATCTACAATCCCCTTTACACTTATAAAGTTTGCGGATGATACCAAGCTGGGAGGGGTTGCAAGAGCTTTGGAGGATCGGATTAAAATTCAAAATGATCTGGACCAGTGGTCTCCAACCTTTTTGTGGCCAGTAGCACATTCATGTTTTCAGAAGAGTGTGGCGGGCGCCAACAATTTTTCAAGGCTTATTTTGTATTTGTACATTAAATAATATGAAAAACATCATATTTAATATTACATAATATATGAATCTATAAGATAAAAAGGGTAAGTTTACATGGAAAAAGTATTAATTAAATTATTTGGCAATTACTCTTTCACCTTATCATGTGAATTTGCTCTTTTTTATCTACCTGTAAGAAAAGTTGAGTTTTTAAAAAATAAATATCATAAACAGTTTTCATCTTATTTATTTAAAAAAAAGTAAAAGATTGTTGAATTGCTGATCCAAATATATTTATTATTCTTACTTTAACATAGAATGAAGCCTGCAGCCCCAGAGTTCTCTGTCTCTGGCAGGTGCAGGGCCACGGCTTCTCTCCAGCTTAAGCTGCAGCCCTGCGCCTGCTAGGGACAGAGAACACCGGCGCCTGCAGCTCCGGAGTACTCTTTCCCCAGCAGGCGCGGGGCCCTGGCTCCTCTCCGGCTTAAGCCGCAGCGCCGCACCTACTGGGGACTGAGAACACCGGCCCTTGCAGCCCCAGAGTTCTCTGTCCCAGGCAGAGGCAGGGCTGCGGCTTCTCTCCGGCTTTGAAGCTGGAGAGAAGCTGCAGCCCTGCCCCTGCTGGGGACAGAGAAATGCGCCCGCAGCCTGCAGCCCTGGAGAAACTGAGAGAAGCCGCAGCCCTGCACCTACCAGGCACAGAGAACACTGGCACCCGCAACTTGCAGCCCTGGAGTTCTCTGCCCCTGGCAGGCACGAGAGAGCGGCTTCTCTGCCCTGCTGGGCACTAGGCAGGCGCACATAAATGCCCCGGCGGGTGCCATGGCACCCATGGGCACCACGATGGGGACCACTGAGATAGCTAGTCCTGCCATGAGGGCTGGGGACTGGACTAGATGACCTCTCAAGGTCCCTTCCAGTTCTATGATTCTATGTACTCCATTGTAATAATCTGTGCCTGCAGCCAGTTACGAGTGTGCTACAAAGTGGATACTCACTTCTATGACAAGCCATGATAAGAGAGATGAGGGAGGAACTCTCATTGTGTTCTGTCCTTTTCTTTTTTTTTGAAGGATCAAAAATGAACCGTATGCCACATTTCTTAGGTTTCCCCATTCATATATCACCCAGAATATAGCTGTCAAGTGGCATGCACCTGCATTCACTGAAATTGTAAATGGAAGTTTTGTCATTGACTTTAATAGGAGCAGGAGAGGGCACATGGGGCCTGATCTAAAACTGGGTGAAGTCATGTGCGTTGGGCCAAAGCCTCATTGAGCAGGGTCAGCCTTAAATATCAAATTACTGATAAGAATTTTGCAGTGGCTAATAGACTGAGGCAATGGCTTGCGTGGGTAGAATATCAATAAAGGGTTTCAGTGTTACTGATGCACAGCAAGCAAAACACTTTCTGGTGGTGGGTCAGTTACCTTATTTTTAGTACATAAAAAACTGACCCCTCTCCTCCCCCTGTTGTTTATCTAGACTGAACTTTGTTACGCTACCTTATCTCAGAGAATTGGTAACTTGGTGGCAATCCTTTTAAATAAGCATGGTGGTTTTCTGGTGTCTGAGGAAAGACAGACAGGAAAAAGTCACTTAATAAAAAGAAAGGCTTTCTAGTTCGGCAGTGCCAGCAAAAGTTGGCAAGAATTTCTACTCTCTAAAAATGTAAAGCATTATTTAACTCTTAAAATTTTGTCTCTGATAAGATATGACTTTCAGTCCTCTGTTAAAGTAAATGTTATGGTCTTGCCCTTATCCCACAATATAGATTGTCTAAGAATAACTTCTCATTAATTTCCATGAGGAGTTCTGTTTAAAAATTGCCGGCATGGTATGGTCCTGCTAGGTTAACAGGAAAAAAAAAATTACCTGGGGTGGAAAGGCTATTGTAAAAGTGCCTTACAGTCTATCATATTAGCAATACATTTGTAGGATCATTTTTTAAATGTATCTGCAAAATTTTTATCCAGAACACTAGAAGGAAAACAACCAAATTAAATAACATGCAATAATAAAATTAATACTTTTAAAAAAAAAAGCCTTCTTATAGTATTCGACTACTTTTGCATAGATGCTTTGCTGCTGCTTGTTAATTGTGGGTGATGACCTTATAGTATAATTAACTAAATCCATTCTTCTGACACACAAGAAAAGTAAATAGGAATTACCTTTGCTGGTACTGCTAGATGGTAAAGAATATTGGTGATCTTTTCCATTCCTCAACCCCACTAAAATACTATGCAATATATCTGTTGTCTACATGCCCTTACACCAAACTTTCTCTTCAGTATTTCATTGTTGATGATGATACTTTGCATTTCTCTAACACCTTCTGTTAAAAAATATGAAACCTTTTACAAATATTAAAAAATTAGGCTTTTTAGCACATTCGAAAGGGAGCTAAATAGCATTGTCATTTTACAGACAGGTTAAGTGACTTGGCCAAGCCCATACAGCAAAGAAGTGGCAGAGTCAAAATTTGACTCCAGACCTCTTGATGTGCAGTCTCTTGTTCCGACCAGTAGCTAACATTCCCCAAATGCAATAGAGGAATGGGCATTTTGTCTGTCAGAAGTAGAAGACAAAGGGAAGAATTTGTGATCACGCTAATTTTACAAACGTCTGTTGAAAGCAACCACACTGCATTAAGTCTATGTACTAGTGTATTTTAGCAAGACTTCTTTATTTGTATGCCAAAATATTAACCCCCGGACACTTACTTCTTCTAGTTTTTTGTTTCTCCAAAACTTGCCGCATTTGTTCTGAGTGTTGTGCCCCCTCTGGCTTTCATAGCTGTAATTTATGGAAGATATCTGCGAAAACTTACTAGAATGACCCAGGATTCCCTTGCAGAAGCAACACAGGTAATCTTGTTAAGAAACTTGAGAGATCATGTTAGCTAAAATTAAGTTAAATAAATATTGTAGAGTTGCCGAGGTGCTGAGGATAAGAATACCTTTCATTGCCCTGAGTCAGACCTGTATCTCAGTACTAACATTCATTTTTTTAAAAAAGCTTTATCTACATTGTAGCATGGAGTACCTAAGATCATACAAGATTTAGGAATTCTGCTGACGAAAAGTTAAGGGAATTGGGTGCTTTCTCAGTATGAGGGGCGAAATGTTGACATATGAAATCTTATAAGGTTTGGGACCTGGCTGTGTGTGGGATTACGTCTCTTCTTGGGCCATAGTATTGCATTTGAGATTACAAGAGTTGCTCCAGCTGAGCTTCCTAATATAAGAGGTAGCAGTCAGCAAGTCATTCTTTGTGAGTGGCCTTGGTCTTGGAACTGACCCCACGCTCCCCCTTGGAGCCACCTGAGCCCAGATTTGTTAACCTTAAGGGCATGCTGCAAAGTTAATCTTTTTCTCGTAGACAATTGGCGAAGGGTTAAGACGCAAGTTGGAGGGACCTCATTATTAAAGGGACATTTTGTGGAAGGGGTTTTGTTATCTGTGCTGGGGCATTTATATTTATATATTGTAAAATAAAACTACTGAGAAGATGGTAGTGATCTCCTTTAATAGAAATGCTGGGGACAAGATCTAGCTGAAATATCCACAGCCTTCATCTGTGTAAGCCCTGAAATGTCATAGTTATAGAGTCCTTGGCAAATTGACCTGTGCAGAAGAAAAATTAGCCATTTGTTCATCTCTCCCATCCAAAAGAAGCTGATCTCTTTGAAAACAGGTTGGAGATTTCCTAACTAATGAGTACTTTGCCGCCTCATGTTTTGAAAAGGAGGTAAAATTGTACTGTTTTCCAGTGCTTTTGTTCTTGTAGATATGCTGCTCCCAAATCCTGTCTTACCTCTCATGCCGTAGCATTGTTCTGGCATAAGATCATGTTGGTGTCCATTAGTAAGCAGTCTGATTGCATTTGGATACTTCTAGAACTAACATATTTGTTCATTTGAAGTGAAATTTACCCACTTAATTGGAATTAAGACTAGTCGGGCTAAATTCATACCAAAAGCAACTCCATTGGAATGAATGGTGTTATGCAAGCAACGAATTCAGCCTTTTCTATTTAATATAGTATATATCAGAGTATCTGTTTTGTTTTTTCTTCAAGTCATAAGAACATAAGAACTGCAATACTGGGTCAGACCATGGTCCATCTTGCCCAATTTCCTGTCTCCAGCAGTGGCCCATACCATAGTTGCAGGGGGAGCGTACAGAACAGGGTGATTATGGAGTGATCCATGCCTGTCTTTTGCTTCTGGTAGTCAGAGGTGTAGGGTTACCCCAAGCATGGGGTTGCATTCCTGACCATCTTGGCTAACGGCCATTGATCGACCTATCCTCCATAAACTTATCCATTTCTTTTTTGAATCCAGTTATACTTTTGGTCATCAAAACATTCCATGGCAATGAGTTCCACAGGTTGGTTGTGCATCGTATGGAAAAAGAGATTCCTCTTGTTTGTATTAAATCTGTTGCCTGTTAATTTAATTGAGTGAGCCCTGTTTCTTGTATTATGTGAAAGGGTAAATGTCACTTCTCTATTAATTTATTTCCACACCATTTGTGATTTTATAGACCTCTGTCATAACCCCCTTTGTCCTCTTTTCTAAGATGAAGATGAAGTCCTAATCTTCTTAGTCTTTCCGTGTATGAAAGCCATTCCATACCCGTGATCATCTTTCTTGTCCTTCTCTGAACCTTTTCCAGTTCCACTATATCCGTTTTCAGATGGGGCAACCAGAACTGGACATTGAGTGGAAGTTTTCAGAGAAATATCCATGGTGACTAAAGATCTTTCTTGTGTGGTAATAGCTAATTTAGACTCCATCATTTTTTGTGTTTGTGGAATTATTTTTTCTAGTCCACATTGCATTGCACTTATCAATGTTGAATTTCATCTTCCATTTTGATGATCAGTCCTCAGTTTTGTGAGATTCCTTTATAATTCATTGCAGTCTGCTTTGAACTTAATTATCTTGAGTAATTTTGTGTTGTCTGCAAACTTTGCTGCTTAACTATTCACCCCTTCTCCGTTCATTAATGAATATATTGAACAGCACAGGTCCCAGTATGGATCATTGGGGACCCCATTGTTCACCTCTTCCCATTGTGAAAACTGACCATTTATTCCTATACTTTGTTTCTTATCCTTTAATCATTTACTGATCTATGAGAGGACCTTCTCTCTTATTCCATGGCTACTTAGTTTCCTTATGAGCCTGTGGAGAGGGACCTTGTCAAAGGCTTTCTGAAAATCCAGGTACATTATATCTACTGGATCACCCTTTTCCACGTCCTTGTTGACAGCCTCAAAGAATTCTTAATAGATTGGTGAGGCATGACTTCCCTCTAGAAGAGCCATGTTGACTCTTCGCCAACAAACTGTGTTTATCCGTGTATCTGGTTCTGTTCGTTAGTACAGTTTCTACCAATTTGACTGGTACTGAAGGTTCATTGGCCTATAATTGCCAGGATCACCTCTGGAGCCTTTTTGAAAAATTGATATTACAGTTGAAACGTCAATTTGGGACAGTACTTCAGGTTTGTTGTCCAAAAAGAATAGTACTGATGTGGAGTTCTCTTCTCCCCCCTTCCCTTCCTCTGCAGCAAAAACTGATGCAAAGAATTCATTTAGCTTTTCTGTCAAGGTTGTCTTCCTGGAGTGCTCTTTTAACAGCTTTGTCATATAGTGGCTCCGCTGCCTTTTTAGAAGAGTTTCTGCTTCTGATACACTTCCAAAAACTAATAGTAAATTTTTTTATTTTTTTTTTATTTGTTTTTACCTTTAGCAAGTTGCTTCTCAAATTCTTCTTTGTTCTGCCTTATACTTTTACTTGCCGGAGTTTGTGCTCCTTATTTTCCTCATTAGGATTTGACTTCCAAATTTTAAAGGATGTCTTTTTACCCCTAATGGCCTCCCTTATGCTGTGGTTTCGCCATGGTGGCATTCTTTTGGTCCTCCTGCTGTCTTTTTTTAAATTTGGGGTATACATTTATTCTGAACATCTATTAAATGGTATATTTTTAAGTAATCTCCATGCTGCTTGTAGACTTTTTACCCTTATGACAGGTCCTTTTAATTTCTAACCTCCTCATTCTTGTCACAATTACAAATAATGATAAATAATCCTCTTTAATGTTCACTCCTTTCTTGGGTGGCTTGTTTTCTCTAAATTAAGATGTTTAGAGCTCCTTTTTCTAATCACTTGGCACAATCCTCTCACACTAACACTCAAGCTAAACCTGTTTTGTAACTCTTTTTTCAAACTACCTTGACATAGTTATTGTTTCCAGCTTAATATAATTAAAAAACAGAAGTGAGGGGTGGGCAAAATTTTCAGTGGTATTGAGAGACTAGGATAGTTGTACTGATTTTACTTTCAGGCATTCCAGAATGTGAGCCTACCATGAGTATTTGTATGTGTTTGTTTGTTTGTTTTTGCTTTAATATAGTTAGCTGAAGAACGTATTGGAAACATAAGAACTGTTCGAGCTTTTGGACAGGAGATGACCGAAATGGAGAAGTATACAAGCAAAGTTGATTACGTGCTGCAATTAGCTAAAAGAGAGGCATTAGCTCAGGCAGGCTTCTTTGGTGCAGTAAGTATATTATGGTAGCGAAGAATCCACAGAATATGATCAAGTCCTGGAAATCAGTGATTCTTTTAATACACGCAAGGGGGCTTTCTAAGTTTTAGAGAGAGAGAGAGTGAGAGACACCCCCCCCCCCAATTTACTTTAAATTGGATTCCTATAAAGGTATGAGAAGAATTAGTTTTTCCAGTTCTTTTCCTCTTCATATCATTTGGTTAAGTAGGGAGCTGAATACCAAATTCTACTGCATTTGCAAAGTCATGAGGCTTAATTCACATTTGTAGTTTACACCTCCCTGCACCAGCAGAGACCACTGTCTCACAGGAGATTCATCTTTGGATAGGACAGGTAATGCATATGCTCCCACACTCTTTCAGGGTTTTGCTTAGGGTACCACAGTTCTAAATTGTGGATTGGGGTTCCATAGGTGTCCTGCCAGAATTGTGTGGGTGAATTAGCTCATCTCAGGGTTGTCCTATCCATGGGCCAATTCCTAGGCTAACATTGGTCATTGTGCCTCCCAGTAGAGAGATAGGTGCTTGTGTCTTAACAAAGTCCCTCTGAATAGACTTTCTGCTGCCATGGGCCCTGTGCCACGAGTTTTATCTGCAAAAGGTGGTGTTCCACAGGATTGAATTGGCCCATTGTATGATTTTTATTTTGGGGTTCACCACGGTTAGGTCATTTTGTATCTAATAATTGTTGGAGATGGGGCACAATTTCTTCTAGAGCCCATCACAGCTGTTCCTGGGTGGGGGGAGAGATCAGTTGGGAATGATGCAAAGCTGTCCTTTCTAGCCTGGAGAGTGAAAGACTGGTTGAAGACCAGTGCCTACATTCCAAACCCCTGCACAGTAGCATTTTACCTGGCGTCTGGCTCACCAGACTGATTATTTACATTCTAAGAAATAAAGAAAGTTAGGAAACTAAACATGAGCAAAATTTAGTCCTATAGAATCTTAAGATTACACTAAAGTCCATTAACTATGGAGAATATTCTTTTTTTAAAAAAAACCCAAAAGCCTTAACTTAGAGAATTTTAGAAGATGAAATTGAATTTATAAGGGAAGATCCAGTTTTTCTCCACTGTCGTTTTTTTTTCTTTCCCAGACTGGGCTTTCTGGGAACATGATTGTCCTTTCTGTTCTGTACAAAGGAGGATTACTGATGGGTAGTGCCCAACTGACTGTTGGTGAACTCTCTTCCTTCTTGATGTATGCATTCTGGATTGGACTTAGCATTAAAGGTATGGAATGTGAAATACACAACGTAAAACATAGGATAAAGGAATTTTTTTGACGTAAGGGAAAACATTTGTTTTAAAAACAACACAAAAACCTCAAGTGTGTTATAATTCTTTGAATGTCTTCAGCTGAGAATGGTCTTTCTGAGAAGATTCATAAGTATTTTTCCAGTGAGTATGAGTCAATCAGTATTAATGGCTTTTGACTCATTAAGACCAAATAGTTAGTTTAAAGCTTTCCCAAGAGAATGCAATGGTTAAATTTTTCAAGGTGCCTTTCTTCAGTGTCTGGTTTATAATGCTAACTTTTCTTGATGATGATCTTTCTGTAGCCTATGATAGTGTTTATAATTTAAACAAATATTAAGGTTTTATTTGGAATAAAATATCTTGGTCTCTGTTCAGAGAAATTATTTTACAAAGGAAGGCATGTAAGAATTAGCTGTAATTCCACACGGATAATTGTCTAAAGCTGCACTGGATCTTTAAGTGCCAGCAGAAGACTATTGTAGGGGATTGCCTTCTAGTGCAAAGGCAGAAAAGGACATCTCTTCTCTTTTCTGCTTTGTTCCTCTTCCCCTGTCAGTGAAGATCAGAAACTGTAATCTGCTGACCCAGAGACTAACTGCTCCTCTTTAGGGAACAGTCATCACTACTGCACACAGGCAAAAATGAAGATAAGGTATTTCAAATAGCTAGCTTGTCAGCTACTTGGAAGAGGAGTTTTTAAAGTGAGTCTGTTGCTTCTGATGCATTATTGTGCCTTGTTAGTTTGAAAACAGACAATGGCTCAGTGTGTCTGGAAGGGCAGTGAGGTCTACTTATACACTTTTTTTTTATTTTTCACTGGGCCTCTTTACTAAGCCCATCTCCATGTTTTTCATGATACTCATGAATGCTAAAAAACGGGTTTTTTTTCTAATATAATGTCTTTCATGTTCTTAGGTGATGCATAATATTGTTATTTGTTTTAGGTTTGAGCTCTTTCTATACTGAGCTTATGAAAGGATTAGGAGCTGGAGGACGTCTGTGGGAACTTATTGAAAGAAAACCAGAGCTTCCATTTAATGGTGTGTTCCTGTTTCTTTACCATTTTGCATTAGTGTTGTCTCTGGCTGGTTATCAGGCATTTGACAACAGGTTGGTATTACTTAAAATTAACACCAGCATGAAAATTCTCATAAAGAAGCTAGATTCAATAGAAATCTTCCTTGACTACTGTCAAGTTATCTGGAGTGGCTCAGCAAAAGTATCAACCTAATGGCAGACTGTTAAGAAGCAGGGCACACACCTCGATTTGATTGTGAGTTCTGTATTTACACTTCACCAACCAAGTATGTAGTGTGAGCTCTGCACAACAACAGCCTCACCATGGAGTGTCTCAGCCTCCTTGGGTACTCCGAACTATCTTGCCACCCAGGTAATCTTGCTTTTGTGATAGATGGTCCCTTACACCAAAAATCACAATAATATTCAGGTAACTCCCAGCCCTAAGGGACCAGTCACTTACCTCAGATCAATTGCACTTTAGATCCTACACCAAAGACTATGCTTGTAGCCAATCCTATAATTCATTAACTAAAGATTTATTAACTATGAAAAAGTGATAGTTATTTACAAGGTTAAAGCAAGTAAACATACACACACAAATTAGTTATAGTCTTAGGCTCCAAAAGATAACAGAAGCTGCTGTAATATGCAAATACTATAAATCCTCTAGGGCTAACCTAGGCTAAGCACTGGGGATCCCTTGCTCATGCTTAGAAATCTTGCCCTCTCCAAGTCCAAGAAGCACAGAGATGCAGTTTCTTCCTGTCAGGAATTTCTGTTCTCTTACCCTAGAGTTCCCATGCACGTCCCCTCTTCATGGGTATGGAGGGAGCAATCAACAAAGTTTTATTTTGTCCTCTGATGTTCCACGACGTTTGTCTGATATCTATAGGCTGGCTTTGGTTGGGCAGGAGATAACACCTCCTGTGGTAAACTAGTATTTCACACTTGGAAATGTTTTTTTCTCCTGAGAGTTGGGGTTTACAGTTTGAGAGCATACACTTTAAATATTACCTTGTAACATGGGATATATATATAAGTGAGTTGACTGCATGCAGCAACTTACAAGCATTTTATAAAGTCTAAATACAGTTTCACAAACCTAATACCTATTTTAAGAATACTAACATGCCAGTTGAGCCAGACTGGTTCCAGCTTATGGATTTGCCAGTGTTTAGTTGAGGCCTAGGGTGCTCAGTATGAACTGGCACTCGGTCTGCCAGCATCACATCTACATTCTTTGCAACAATATTTTATTGATTATTTCTATGAAAAATCCCTTTAATAAACACAGAATTTGAATTCAACAGTTCTTCGTTCAGGTTCCCCAATGAGTTTATTACCTGGCCTGGTTCTAATTCTTTAGACACACAATGTATTACTCATCAGTATATTACTCTAATGTTGATGTCTTTCATATTAGGCCATCTTTACAGTATGAGGATGGAGGAAGAGAAAGGAGTTTTGGTCAGGATTGCACTTCTTAATGTTCATTATTTGTGCTAAAGAAGATAACACATTACTGTCTTTAATTGCTGAATAGATAAGGGACTAGAAGGATGAAGAAAGGACTCAAAATGGTACAAATGTTTCTCTCTTAATGAGGCAAATCTCTAACTTACTACAGACAAATGTTCACATTGATCAGGTTAAGAATAGCTCATTGATTTATGCTGTTATAAATATTACACAGATTTAATAACATAGTGATATGGATATAACAAGTATATAGATTAATATAGTTTTCACATGTTTAGTTTACTATCTAGGTTTTTTTCTGTGGATATTTTTCTCTTTATAAATCTGAGTGATACAGTTATTTTTAAAAAAAGCTCTCAAAAAAGGTAGATGTGCAAAATCCATCTATAAATCTGAGAGACATTTGTTTGTTGCCAGCAGCACCTGAAATGTATTGCTGCTTTCTTTAGTCATTATCACCAGTCTGAAGCCAGCAAGGATCATTCAGTGGTTGAACCCATTGAAGAATTTTTGGATAAACACCACTGATCGATGTGTACTTAATTCCTAATCTGCATTGAATTAGTTCAGTGAGGTTATCATAAAGACAAACTGTTATTTGGATTTGATCAGTTAGATCCCACTGAACAAAAATCGTGTATCACTTTTTGCACTATGTATGTAGATAACAAACATCATAAAGCAGTATTTTTATCTTGGAGTTCAAGTGACACATAAGAAAAACACTCTACTTTTGTTCTTGAGATTTATATTGTCCTCAGAAATTCTTGACTACAAATGTAGCTATCAGAGTGGGAGGGGAGAATATGGCAGCAGACCAAGTAGAAGTGTTTTGAGTGAGCTCTGGCTATAAGGAATAGGTTTTTCATCTTATTGTATGTTTTTAGTTTTGTATCAATTGTTCTGTTTCTGCTTCTTTGGCTAGAAGAGCTAAGAGTTCTAATCCTGGCTTTGATGCTAATTCACTATGTTGCCTTTAACCTCTTTGCATCTGTTTCCTAATCTGTAAAATGGGGATGACTCTTATGTATTTGAAAGGAGTGTTATGAAAATTGGTCTGAATGATGCTTTTGAAGATGTAAACACTCTTTTATATAAGTGAAAATGAGTATTAAATCTGATGAGCAGGGGTTAAAATTTGGAGCAGAAATTTTTTTGTCTCACAGGTAACTAACGATTAGCTAATGTAACCTCCTCCAGCAGTCTTAGACTTCAGCGTATTACAAACTGGAGGTAACTTTTCTAAATTAAGATAGCTAGAGGTTTTTAATTTCCTTTCAGCATGAAACAAATTCGTAGAGAAGACTATAGATCTCTGCCTCAAGGAGTAAATATGGAGGTGATTTCAGAACTAAGCATACAGTAAAGGCAAAACAGCTTTGTTGCTCACACTCAAACAAAACATCTGCTCACTCTTCTGCATGGTTCTGACCTTCATTTACTCCAATTTTTTTCCTGACGATATCTCAGTATCCTAGTTACTGTTTTTCTACGTGTCTCCAGAATCCAAAGAGGAAAAATAAAATTGTGTATAGCTTTGATATTTTTTACATTAATATATGGGGAAATATAAAGGAAGGACTTGCTGCATCAGACTTCCTGTACTGTTGTAGCATTACAGTGCAGTTTATGGCAGGCATTCCAGAATAACCGGACTCAAAGAGAGAGTTTACTGATACAGTAACAGTTGTACTAAATAACTTAGTGTTGTTAAATTGCTATTGAGCAAATGCATCTTTAAATTAACACTTAAGTTGTGTGATAAATGTGTAAATTCATTAACATTAGTACCTCCATAGTTTAATGTCGGAGAAGCAGTTTGAATCCACATGCAGCAGCTATTGACAGAGCAACTACAGTTGAACTAAATGAAGATAAGAGACTGGGAAAGAGGAGGAAATCTAAGGGGAATGGAAAGTAAAACAAAGAAGCATTACAAATATAGTTAAACTTGCTACAGATGATCACTTATTACTATACTCACCCATGCCTATTGTCTATCTGCCTGCTTACCAGTTTAATAAAGTGAATAAATTAATACCCTGATTGCACTAAATTATCCTTTGCATAATATGATTGTCTGTTATACCTAGGGCTTTACTAAATTCATGGTCCATTTTGGTCAATTTTACGGTCATAGGTAGGGCCCTACCAAATTCACATCCATGAAAAATGTGTCACGGATCATGAAATCTGATCTTTTATGTGCTTTTAGTCTACACTATACAGATTTCATAGGGAAGACCAGCGTTTCTCTAACTGAGGGTACTGACCCAAAAGTGAGTTGCAGGGGAGTTGCAAGGTTATTTAAGGGGGATCGTGGTATTGCCAGTCTGTCTTCTGTTCTGCCTTCTGGGCTTGGCAGCCAGAGAGGGGCAGCTGCTGACTAAGGGTCCAGCTCTGAAGGCAGCAGCGCAGAAGTAGGAGTGGCCGTGGCATACCATGCCATCCTTACTTCTGCGCTGCTCCTGGCGGCGGTTCTGCTGTCAGAGCTGGACTCCCAGCCAGTGGCCACCACTCTCCGACCATCTAGCTTTGAAGACAGCGTCACAACCAGCAACAGCGCAGAAGTAAGGGTAGCAGTACCACAACCCCCTCTACAATAGCCTTGTGACTCCCCCCAAACAATTCTTTTGGGTCAGGACCCCTACAATTGCAACACCATGAAATTTCAGATTTGAATATCTGCATTCATGAAATTTACAATTTTTAAAATCCTATGACTGTGCAGTCCTATAACTAGGGTCTTACCAAATTCACAGTCCATTTTGACCAATTTCACAGTCATAGGATTTTAAAAATTGTAAATTTCATTATTTTATATATTTAAATCTGAAATTTCGTGGTGATGTAATTGTAGGGGTCCTGACCCAAAAAGGAATTTTGGGGGGAGATCACAAGTTTATTGTGGAGGGGGGGTTGTGGTACTGCTATCCTTACTTCTGCACTGCTGCTGGTTGCGACGCTGCCTTCAAAGTTAGATGGCCGGAGAGCAGCTGCTGCTGGCCAGGAGCCCAGCTCTGAAGGCAGAGTCACCGCCAGCAGCAGTGCAGAAGTAAAGATGGCATGGTATGCTACTTCCACCCCTACTTCTGCACTGCTGCCTTCAGAGCTGGGCCCTCGGTCAGCAGCTGCTGCTCTCCAGCTGCCCAGCTCTGAAGGCAGCAGCACAGAAGTAAGGGTGGAAATACCACAACCCCTCTAAAATAACCTTGCAACTCCCCCTGCAACTCACTTTTGGGTCAGGACTCCCAACTTGAGAAATGCTGGTGTCTCCGAGAAATCTGTATAATATAGGCTAAGAAAAGGCACATTTAAAAAAACAAATTTAACAGAGGGAGACCAGATTTCACAGTCCATGATGCGTTTTTCATGGACTTGAATTTGGTAGGGCCCAGATGTACTAAATTACTTTCACTACACCTATTGCAGGCTCCCTCTTGATTTCCTATCCTCAAACAGTGAACTCACGTAACATACAGGTTTTTTGTTGTTTTTTTCAAAGTTGGTGTACTCTATACATACTTCATAGGATTTACCAGGGCCTGAACTGCTTGTGATCCTGTAAGTCTTAGATATTTACAAGCTTTATGCTGTTTCAAAAAAAGAAAAAAGTGACATTTTTTTCTTTGACCATTCACTCACAATAGCTTGTTCTGGTATTTCACAAACTGAAGACTTTCAGTTTTTACTGAGCTGTTGCTAAAGGACACTATATTGATTGGTCTGTTCTGCCTTGGATTTCAGTTAATTCCATCAACCATTCTTTTTTATGTTAAAAACCTGAAAATGGCCATTAGTGACTTGTTTGAATTCAATCTGGAAGCAGATTTGTTTCAGTGACAGCTTGGCTGAGAAGCTAAGCATTGAATAGTCAATGGAGATTAAACTACTCTTGTTGGTAAAGGTGCAATATTGTACGCTGGGAGATTTAGTCTCCATGTGTTACATGTTAAAAATGGTGGGGGATCCACTACAGTTTTGCATAACAGGTGCAGCACTCAAGCACCCGCTAAATTGGTAATCTGATCTGTGGTTTGGCAAATGTTGGGTGCCTCTGTAGTAGCCAGCAGGTTTTATGGAAAGCTGACCTGCCATTGTGGTTTCGATATATTTTTATTGTCATTCAGCTTCTTCTGTATTTTAATTCTTCATCATTCAGATGGAATTGTATTAAACAAAGACATGTTCAAAGGTGCTTTGGAATTCAAAGAGATCCACTTTGCATATCCAACACGTCCAGAAATTTCACTTTTCCAAGACTTCAGCCTTTCCATTCCAGCTGGCTCTGTTATGGCATTGGTTGGCCCAAGTGGCTCAGGCAAATCAACCATTGTTTCTCTTCTGTTGAGGCTGTATGATCCCATCTCAGGTACGTTTATATGTTACTGTAACTGTCATTAGAAATAATTAATCTGCATCTAAGAAAACACTTTTCTGAACAACCGGTGGGGGTGTAATGGAAGGATTCTGAGTTGAAGTCCCAGCCTGAAAGCTATGCAGAAGCAATACTTTCCTCTTTACGGGAGAGCGTGCCTCAAATTGCTGGGTGCTTGATGCAGCAGTTCTGTAGAGTCCTGTGCTGTTCTGTGTAGACATGGTCACTGCGACATGGGGCAAAACTGATGTGATATTAAAAAGCAATCTGTGGAGTAACCTGCCAGTCATTGTCTCAGAGAGGGGGAAGAATGGGCCCCAGCAGTTTAAATAAGGAAAACTCTGTGTGTGGCCCGGCTCTGCTTTGTCTGTGCCCACTGGGGAGAGACTGGCACTGCCAACGGTGCTAGCCTACATCAGCCCGTGCACTCAGAAGCGTAAGGACAACCACTGTACCTGGCCTCGGCACCCAAGGAGATTGTGTGGACACTTTTTTTTCTCCTTCAACCCCGCTACATCTCTACTTTCTTGCACCTGACAGACTGAGGCGCGATCTTGCCTCGCATGTTTAAATGAGCACTGTAGAGTGCCTGAAAAGGGACAGGATAAATAAATGCTCCATGAAGTACACCACCTTTGTGGGACTGAGAGAGAGCACATCTCTTATTAACACCTTAAAACTGAGTATTTTCCCCCACTGTTTTCTGCCTTTTGTCAGTATCTTTTATATCCTGTATAACTTAATGTTTCTTAAATTAAGGTACTATCACTGTTGATGGCGTTGATATCCGTCAATTGAATCCACTCTGGTTCAGGACTAAAATTGGAACAGTGAGTCAGGTAAGGAATAGGGGAATTTCTACGTGAAGGAAGAAATCTGTAATCAGTTACTACTGTCTTTCTAATTTTGTACTGTTAAAGACTTGTTTACATGGACACTTAGTGTGCGGCAAACTGGGATGAGACTCTACAGCACACTAACTTGCCATGCACTAACTAGTCATGTGGACCCTGCTACTGCATACTAAAATTTTGTACTGCACTGTAGATTCACACCCCGGCTTGCTGTACACTCCGGGCAACTCTATGCTTAAAATGCTGCAATGGCGCAGCTCTGGTGCTTTAATGAAGACACTCTGTGCCAGTGGTGGGCAACCTGCAGTCCATGGGCCGCATGTAGCCCATCAGGGTAATCTGATTATGGGCTGTGAGACATTTTGCTGATGTTGATCGCACACAGGCATGGCCCCCGCAGCTCCAGGTGGCTGCGGATCGCCGTTCCCGGACAATGGGAAGTGGCAGTGGCCCACTGCTTCCCGTAGCTCCCATTGGCCAGGAATGGCAAACCACGGGGGGCTATGCCTGTGGACAGTCAACATCAGCAAAATGTCTTGTGGCTCACAGTCGGATTACCCTGATGGGCCATATGTGGGCCGCAGGTTGCCCACCCTGCTCTATGCTGATGGATGAGAACTCTCCTGTCGGCATGGTTAATCCACCTATCTGGGAGGCAGTTGCTATGTTGATGGGAGAAGCTCTCCCACCGACATAGCGGTGTCTACACAGGAGGTTACGCTGGCATAACTATTTCAGGGGTGTGGATTTTTTCACACCTTTGAGTGCTGTAATTATACCGATGAAGGTCTATTGTGTAGACAAGCCACTTGTCTTGTTTTTTCACAAAAAGGGAGAAACTCCCTCTTGCCCTCATACACATTAGTCACTGTCATCTTATACTATATGCTAAAATGGTAAATTTCCAATTAGTCCCAAACTGCTTGTTCTGTGGTCTGCAAGTGTCTGATTGTGTAGGTTAGGTAAGTAACTCCTGAAAGATAGCGATCACTGGTAAAATACCTCTTGTGTAGGGCAGGGTTTCTCAACCTTTTTGATACCAAGGACTGGTTTGCTGCCTTCCTAAACTGTGTCAGGGAGATTTCAGGGACCAACGCTGATCCACGGACTGATCATTGAGAAACACTGGTGTAGAGGACTGGAAAGTCCATGGTTCACAACTTAGAACATAAGTTGCTTGATTTTCGTGGGACTTTCTTATGAATAAATAGTCAAGAAAGGACCTCCAGAAGCTAACGCTGCAGATATGCATGACTGCTTAGCTCCATGTCTCCCATTGATGTTAATCAAAGTTACACAATCCTGTGCTTACATGCTGCTTTGAAAACTTACCTTCTATTGGCTAATCCTTTTGCTTCCTTGCTTACACAATTATTTCCATTATGAAGGCATGCTAATATGACACTGTTGGCACTTACTTTTCTCTTGTCCCCCATGCTAAAGGTGCAGAAAGTACATATTCAATTGTCCCTTAAAGAGGAGCTACCCAAACAGTTTGAAAGTAGTACAGGCTTTTTACAGAAAGTCTTCATAACATGACTGGCTGGCTAGCTAACTGGGATATCACAGCCCAGTTACTTTTCTAATCCAAATGTACTTCACATTCCAAAACATCATCTGTATTGCAAGTACCACTGAATATCCTTCATGTAAGAAGAATCTCTTTTTTCCTTGTAAGCATGTCAACATTTCGTTTTTCTTCATTTTTAAAAATCTCACTGTGTCCAGTTTTATGTTACCAATAATAAAAGTTACAATAGGAAACCTTTCTGTTTCTTACAGAGAGCAGTCTTATCTTGTCCTGAATATCTTCTTCTCATTGTACATCATTTGACTTGCCTTCTATTTCCTATTCCTGTGTTTACACTTTCTTGCTGTTTCAGTACACAAAGCACACAATGTAGGTAGCCTTAATAAGAAGAGATGACCTGGTATCCTAGAAACTTGGGTTTTCTGAATGAACAGATAGCCTTGAACTCCTTCTGGAATATTATGAGTTAGTGGTCATGTAAAGTGTCATTTGAAAAGTTTTCCTCAAATGTTATAATCTGGACTTACCTTTGACCTCTGACCTCAATGTTAAAATAATTGGGACATTATTCATTAACCCGAAAACATTAGAGTGTTCAATAAATTTTAAAACACTGTCACCTACTTGATGCTTTAAAAGGGACTTATTTTACTTGAGATTTACTAAGAAATCATATGTACTATAGAGATACCATATGAGCTATGTTTTTGCATTTATCAGGAACCAATTCTGTTCTCCTGTTCTATTGCTGAAAATATTGCCTATGGTGCCGAGGACCCTTCTGTGGTAACTGTTGAAGAAATCCAGAAAGTTGCTGAAATAGCTAATGCTGCCAGTTTTATCAGAGACTTTCCAGAAGGATTCCACACTTTAGTTGGAGAAAAAGGCATTCTCCTTTCAGGTATACTTCTGACACTATTATTCATTTTTTTTCAAGATATTGCCACAGTAAACTAAAAAAAGGCTTTATCCAGCTTGCTTTTTCAACCAGTAGCTTTTGTTGGAGTACTGTTGTCCTAAGCACTTAATCCCTTCTTCCCCCAACATAAAATCCATATCAGTAACTAGCAGAGATCAGTTCATGTCTAGTTACAGTCAGTTTAGATCTTTAGTTACAGTCAGAACCTCTTCTGTTTTACCTTTCAGTTTAATCCAATAAAACTTTTTTCTTAGGTGGGCAGAAACAACGAATTGCAATTGCTCGAGCGCTGCTCAAGGTAAGCTTAAAAAACAGCTATTCTTTATTTAATTATTTCAAGAAGGAAAAGGAGGGGATGAGTCTCTTTCATTGGGGGGAGTGAATATCTTTTGAAATATTCAAAGTTCTGTATATTGAGGAGGGAGTTGGAATAGGAAGAGAGATATGGTTAAGGCAATATTTTTATTTCAAGCTTTACCGCCCTTTAATTTCTATTATGCCTGATGCATTCTTTTTCCTGTGGTTAGGCTCTGACTAGAGCCACTCTGTAAGGAAGACTGTAGGCCTAGATAGGATGGTTCACTTAATAAGCCTTGCTCAAGACCAAGGATGATTTCCACTTTGAATATGGTGTCAATGTCCTTGCACAACTTGGTTTTTCCAGCCAGATACATGGCGTTGCTAATTATAGCTTGCATGGCACTTTGGATAAAAACCTTGGTTTGTTGAAGTTTCTGTAGAATACAAACCAATGGCTCTCCCATGTCTTTTGGGGGAACCCCTTGATGTCGTTAAGAATAGAAACTCCATGCCTTTTATGAAGGAGAGTGAGGTTTGGGTGAGTTGTCTGTCTTCTGAAGATAATCTTTTTTCTGCCTGTAAGTTCTAGTGATTGTCGACCAGAGGAAGGGGGCTTTATTTTAATGTCTAGAATCTATAAATTACTTCTCATAGATTTCAACACCAGTGGACCCTCATCACCCCTAGTAATGCACACTAATAGATTCCATCTTAACATAGTCTGTTTGGTGTTCGCTTTGTTTTTAGCATTTTAGATGATTGTAAATTGTGTTTCTTAGGATATGTCTGCACTGCAATTAGACATTTGTGGCTGGACCAGGGCTGGACAGCAGTCTAGTTGTGATGTAGATGTTCCTATTTGGCATGAAGCCTGAGTTCTGGGATTCTCGCAAGGTTCTAGAGCCAGGGCTCCAGCCCAAGCCAGAACATCTACACTGCAATTACACAGTCCCGCAGATTGAGCACTGCTGATAGTCATGGGCCAGCCATGGGTTTTTAATTGCAGCAAAGACCTACTCTTAAAGACTTGCGCTGCTTTAGGAAGTTGAGCTGCAGCCAGCCCTCTCTGAGAGAGGTGAAGGAAGAATGTGGTGTTAAAATGCAAATTGCATTGTTCCTTTTGTGTTTAACTAAATCTCTTCTGCTTGTTCAGTCTGGTTTTGGAATAGTTCTTGGAAATACATGCTGTGGGCAATTGCATTGTACACTATGGTTCTTTACATTTCCAGTGTGTGTTCTTGGCCTCTAGTGGTATGTCTACACAGCAAAGAAAAACGAACATCTGGCTCAGGTTGTGGGAATGTTTCATTGCTGTGTAGACTTCGGGCCTCAGGCTGGAGCCTGGGCTCTAGGACCCTGTGAGGTGGCAGGGTCCCAGAGCTCTGGCTCCAGCCCAAGCCTGGTAGCCTATGCAGCAGTGAAACAGCCCTGCAACCGAATTGGGCGGGTCACTTTTTTTTTTTTCCTGTGTAGTCATATCCTCAGTGGCCTGGTGCATTCCAGCCACGCAGAAAGTTGCTGTCTCCCAGGTACAAAATAAATGTTGTATTCATGTATAACAGGAGGGAGACTGCTTATAAACAAACGATAGATGAACCCGCATGAAAGATTCTAAAATCAGACAAAACAGTGAAATCGACCCTTAAGTGCTGCCACATGCACAAAGTAAACAAATTGAAAAGATGGGATTTATAATCTTTGTAATAGTGATCTTAGGTGTTAAAGTAACAGTAGTAGGTGAAAAAAATAAGATGTGATATTTTTATTTATATTCTATCCTTCTACAGTCTAGACATTACCTACTGAGTCTCACTTTGTATTCAAGTCTTCTGATGAAGCAAATAATCTTGCTTGTAGTTTTAGTCCTGTTTGTGAATTTTTTATAATAAATAGAATTTGTATCCTTCAGGTCTTGTATAACTTTGATTTTAATTATAATTTTATTTTGTTCTTCAGAATCCTAAAATTCTTCTTCTAGATGAAGCAACAAGGTAAGGAATAAAATAAAGTAAAGCTAGCAAATGTCCTATAATTAGAGCAGGAGACTTGGAGTCAGGAGATCTATGTTCTGTTCCTGTCTGTGTGTGACCTTGGGCAAGTCATTTAACTTTTTTTTCCCTATCAATTGAATGGAAAAATACTTAAAGATGCTCTGATGAAAGCCACTAGATTAAGTGCAACAGACAGTACCTTACTACTTATTAAATAATATGTAACTCCTATGAAATATTTGTGATTTATATGAATACTGAAGCATTACACAATCTCAAAGGTTTTTGTATCTCAACTTTATGAAAATTATTAATGTTTGTAAGTCCTGAGTGGATAGGTATAAGTACACCACATCCACTCTAAGTTATTCAGTGTTAAATTTCAGGGGTGTACGTGTGTGTGATCTGCATACTCAGGACGGAGTGTCTGCACTAGACTTTTTCACTAAAAAATTCTCACCATTGCTACCACTAGCTCAGCTTCATTAATGGTAGCAGATGTAGGAGCTCTAGTGTGAAATCCTTGCCCCACTGAAGTCAGTGGGAGCTTTACTGACTTCGATGGAGTCAGGATTTCATCCCTAGTGTAGAGAGCTCTCCAGGCAGCTGCCAGTATTGTAAGCACCAAGTCAACTAATTCTGCTCACAATGAGTCTACATGACTCGGTGCTTAAAATGCTGGCAGCTGCCAACACTTTGTCTTCACAAGCAACTCCACCATTATTACGCTGTTGGAAAGGCAGTGATGGGAGAGCTTAGAGAAAGAAGCCTAATGTAGACCAGGCTATATTGATTTTAGAGAATAGTGACACTTATTTTTTTTTCTTCCGAATTAGTGCTTTGGATGCTGAAAGTGAGTATCTAGTGCAAGAAGCTCTAGATCGGCTTATGGAAGGGAGGACAGTCCTAATTATTGCTCATCGTCTGTCTACCATTCAGAATGCTGATTCTGTTGCAGTTCTTGACCAAGGCAGAATTATTGAATGTGGAAAACATGAGGAACTTCTTGCAAATCCAAATGGACTTTTCAGGAAACTAATGAAGAAACAAGCTTTTCTTCAGAATAGTAAAACTTTTGCATTAAATGTGTAAAATCCAGAGAAAAAGAATTTTTGAAAGAAAATATGTGAAAGGAAGTATAAGGAATAGAAATTTACAAACTAAAAAGCATATTACTTGTTTCTAGTTATATAAAGTAAATGTTTTATATTTTTTCCAAAGTGTACAAAATATCATTTTGAAACGTTGATGTGTTTAAACTTTTTATTCAGAGATTTTTAATAATTATTGTAACTTTTTAAAAAACCACAGCACTGAAATTGGTTTCAAAAGTGTATAGATTCTTCTGCTTTGTGGTAACTTAATTGATTCAGTATGGCATTTTCTCTATTTTAACTCACTGTATAGCAATGAACTCTTTTCTCAAGCAAGTTCCTAATTTTAGGGAAATTAGAAATCCAGAACCTGATAATTTTACCACCACCGTCTCTTGCATACCAGGGACCTTTTTTGTTTTTTGGGCTTGTCACTGTACTTTGGCTTTAAAAGACTGAAGTTCAGAATTGTGTGACAGTAGTGGCATGAGAGAAACTCTTCAGTCTCCTTTTTCACATGCTGCTTTTTTTCTCTTCCCTTTCAAAATAAAACTGGAAGTTGAGGGGTGTAATCACCATCTGCAGTAACTGTAGATAATTATTTATAAACAGAAGTTATTTTAAATTATTTGGAAGCTTGGATGGGGAGTAGTACTCCTGAGAGCTGCAGGTTTTACAGCTAGGGCAAAGGGAGCAGAATTGCTGCTAAACATTAGTTTGTAGTAAAAAAATCTAAAATTTGCATGCATCTCCTCATTTCTATATTCTTCTGGTCTTTACTTTCATTACACCCTGAAGGTGACCTTTAAAGGAACAAACAGTGGGCTTGTGCCCTTTTTTGCCTCCTTGTAAAGGGTATATAAATCATGCTCAAAAAAGCTTTATTTACAACTTTTTTCTATTCTCTGTTAGAAGTTCGAATCTTGTTTAGCTATGAAGACTCTGTGGCAACCAGAAAATTAGTGAAATTACAATATCACAATAAACGACTGAAAGTTGAGCAACTGAGATGGAGGGAATATTTAGTCAGTGTTTAATGCTTCCCTAACTCCCGTGACTACTTGAATGCTTGGGTGAAAAGATGCCTTGTTAAATATGCAAAACCCTTGTCCCTTCAACTAAGGAAAAGTACACAAAAGTGTGAGAGCACCAGCAAAACCAAGCAGGACCAAAATTTGATGTTCCTGATACTTAAGTTAAAAAAACAAACAAACCTCCCCTTCTAATATAGACCTTTTTCTATTCATTGTGAAGAAATAAACAAAAATCCAAAGCCACTTTAAAAAAAATTCTTTTACAACTCATCTTAAGAACAGTCTATGCTGGTGTAAGCCTATGCATTGTTAAACAATTGTAACCCTTCTGCCCCTCTGAGTTGGTAGCAACAAGGGCCGGGTTCAGTATCCAGGGGTTCCGTTTCAATAACCCAATGCCAAATCAGCTCGAGCCCTCACCCAGTGACCTGGGAAAATCTTACACACACCCCTAGGCGCCTCAAAGAGGCAATGCTTCCCCTCTCGCAAGCACAGAGTCTCGGTGTAGCAGAAAAGGTTTAATACATGAGATAAACAACAAACACTAAATTGGGAAAACACCTCAACTAGAGTTCATAGACCAAACCGTGAGCAAAGACCCACCCCAGGAAACTGGGCTGTGTCCTCTTTCCTGGGCTCTTGAGTCCAGCAACCCCCAAATCACCCACAGTCCTACAATGCAAAAGTCTCTGTCCTGAGTCAGTGCAGCCCCAAAGTTCGAGAGTCTATCTGCAGAGGTCCCTCCCCCCAGCCTGGGTAGAAAGGGGCACCTTACGTGGTTCGGGACCAACTGCCCTGCCTCTCCGTGGGTTCTGCTCCCACCTTCTCCACAAACTGCTCCGCTTTACCAGCCGCTCCACTCTGCTCCTCCAGCCGTCCTTACAAACTGCTCCGCTCCACCAGCTGCTCTGCTCCATGAGCTGCTCCAGTTCTCCCTGCAAACTGCTCTGCTCCGCTCACTCTGTGGGCCGCTCCACCTGTCCCACAGCTACTCCGCTCTGCCAGCCACTCTGCTCCACCAGCTGTCCCGTGATCCGCTCCAGCCGTCCCCACAAACTGCTCCACTCCACCAGCTGCTCTGTTCCACAGTATAGCTTCAGGCTCCCCAATAGTTAGCACAGTACTCAGTGCTCTGAGCTCAGTAATTTCAGCTCTTAGTGATTTCAGCTCATAGTAGGGGAGCCCCAGTGCTAGTGCAAGTGCACTATTAGCCAAAAGTGAGTTCAGCTCAGTAACCTGTATCGGGATTCTTAAGGGAATAAAAAATCAACTCTGACATTCCACAGTGGAGAGAGGAGGATGTGTAATTGGTGTTCCAGGCCCTCACAAGGGGTCCATACCATCAGGTACACACACCAGTCCCCAACCTCTCTCCCTTCTTGGGGTTTTGGAACCCATGTCCCATGTTTAGCAAGTACCACCCAACTGAGGTTGAGTCATCTGTGTCACAAAGCAGTCCCACAGCTCCCCATTCACACAATCAGGGTGACAAACTTTTTTTTCCTGCCCCAATAACAAAGAAATTGGGGATCCCAGAGCTGTTAAAATAACCATCCCAGTCTGCTGTGGGCTTATGCTAAGTGGAGGGTGGATGCCAATGCAAATCTTTCCCCATCCTTTGAAATTCTTGGAATTCTTTCCACATTCCCTACAATTCACCACCAGATGTCAGGGCAGCGCTCATCCTGACTCTGCTTACACAATTGTAAGCAGCAGGTGAATTTCCTCGTATAGGGTGAGGCCTCAGTAAAATGTGTGCTTGAGAATGGTGTGCTTTAGCTGCTTGCAGTTATACTTTTCAGGAACAACTTGGGGTAAATAAGAGAGAGAGCAGGCAGCGGGAGAAGGAGGGGAACGTACCAGACAATGAACTTTTCAGCACGAATATTAAATGTCCCTGTTTTAGGAGGAAACGCTCTAAGTATTTTACTCTCTACCTTAGTTGTGCCAATAATTAGAGTTTCCAGGCATCCAGTTTTTGACCGGAATACCCAGTCAAAAAAGGCTCCTGGTGGCTCTGGTCAGCACTGCTGACCAGGCCTTTAAAAGTCCAGTTGGTGGTTCTGTAGGGCTAAGGCAGGCTAGTCCCTACCTGTCCTGGCACTACACTGTGCCCTGGAAGTGGCCAGCAGGTCTGGCTCCTAGGTGGGGGGGACATGGGGCTCTGTGCATTGCCCTCACCCCGAGCACTGGCTCTGCACTCCCATTGGCCGGGAACTGTGGACAGTGGGAGCTGGGGGAGGACGGTGCCTGCAGGCAACAGCAGCATGTGGAGCCTCCTGGCCCCCCTGCTTAGGAGCGTGGTGCCAGGACATACAGGGAGCCTGCCTTAGCCCTGCTGCACCCCTGACTAGGAGCAGCCTGAGGTAAGCCCCTGCCCCGAGCCCCAGCTCTGAGCCTCCCCCCCGCTCCCCCAGCCCGGAGCCCCCCTGCACTCCAAACCTCTCATCCCCGGTCCCATTCCAGAGCCTGCACCCCCTAACTGGAGCCCTCACCTCCCCCTGCCCAACCCCCAGCCCAGAGCCCCCTCCCACACCCTAAACTCCTCATCCCAGACCCCATACCCCATCCTGCACCCCATTCCCCTTCTGCACTCTGAATCCCTCGGCCCCACCCCCCAGCCTGGAGCCCCCTCTTGCACCCCAAACCCCTCATCCCCAGTCCCACCTCAGAGCCCGCACCCCCAGCCAAAGCCCTCATCCCCTCCCACAACCCTGCTCCAGCCCAGAGCCCCCTCCCGAGCCCCTTATTTTTGGCCCCATCATGGAGCCCAAAACCCCAGTTAGAGCCCTCACCCCCTCCCACATCCCAACCCCCTGTCCCAGCCCAGTGAAAGTGAGTGAGGGTGGGGGAAAGCGAGCCACCAAGGGAGGGAGAATGTAGAAAGCAGGGGATGGGGCCTCGGGGAAGGAGTGGGCTTAGGTTGTTTAGTTTTGTGCAGTTAGAAAGTTGGCAACCCTATATGCCATTGTGTGAAACATTAAAAACAATTCTAAAAACCACCACAGGCTAAAAATGCTGACAGAAAATGCTTTAACTTCAATACTTCCTACCCATTATCTCTCTATGTAACCTTTCAAATGATGGGCTTGTTCCTAAAAACCATTACTCATGTGAACAATAATTCCTCAGGTAAGGTGCAGAATGAGCTCATAAGCTGTGCACTAGGTGGCTGGAGCCTGTTGCCACACTGTAAAAGTTCCATAGCGTGCTTTAATCGATTCCCATTTCAAAACAGCCTAGATTAAAGCACACCGTGAAACTCTTACCACCTACACTGTTTTGAAATGGGAGTAGATTTAAGTGCACTGTGGAACTTTTAGTGTGTGGTGGCAGGGTCCAGAGGGACACCTAGTACGTGGCAGGCTAACATGGGTAGATTTATACCCCAGCTTGCCACGAATTAAGTGTTCCTATAAACAAGCCCTAAGAGTCATTGGGATTTGGGCTCCTAAGTCACTTAAGACTTTTTGAAAAATTTAGCCAGTTTGAAAAGAGAAGGTATATACCATAACCACCATGCACCTGCTGCAGGGAGCAGTCATTTTCATTGTGGGTAGGTGCCCAATCCACAGATCCTGCAGCGTATGCTGGGACTACTGTATGTGGATGTGGCACACTGTATGTGGCCAATACAGCATAGCTAGCGACGTTCTGCACAGTTTTGTTTTATATCACTGCAATCCTACTAGTTCAAGCTTCAACAATACAATTCTTCAGCTTGGAGGCTTTGTAGGGAGATTTAATCTTTCTGCTAAGAAAACAAGAGTGTTTTTAAAAACTCTCACAGTATTGCATTCTGATTCATTAAGGGAACCTTCAGTGGTTGCCGATATAGGCTAAACCCAGCAAACTGTTAGTGTGCGTCTAAGACACTATTGACAGACTTGTTTTGCCAAGGACAATTTTATTTCATCCAGTCTGCTAATTCAATGTGGTCTTATGAAGGAAAATGGGCCACGCTTAGTTGGAGTATCCAAATAGTGCAGTATAGCACCCTATATAAAATGAATTTGTTTGTTATACTCACTGATCACATTTTCCAGCATTGCCCTCTTCAGTAGTTTTTAGTAATTTTTTTGTATTCTGAATTAAAATTTATAAATAAAAATTTTATTGCATCTGTCATCTCATGGTAAGACATACAGCTTCATAATGATGTAACAAGAACTTTAATCATTTCAAAGAATGATTAAACAGTTGTCCTTCCAAAGACTTGAAATTTAGAACATTAGTGGTGATGTATTCAATGAGTGTACATAGAACTCCCATATAATTTAATGTTCAAAACTCTGAAAGTGGAATATGGCTCTGTTTCCTGTGGTATCACACTTGTAACTAAATGGGGATTTTTTTTTGCCTACAATTTAATTATTCCGTAATTGACACATTTCTTAGATTGTTGTACACATTAAATAAGATGACCAACCTGTTCACTTCACTTCAAAAGCCAAATTCTCAGAGAGCATGAGTAACTACTTTCTTCATTCGGAGTTGTAGGCACTCAACAGGTGTTCAGCATCTCTCAGGATTTGACCCAAAGAAAATAAAAAACTTTTCTGTAATGTATAATATAATTTGTATTTAGTGTTGAGTGCTTGCTGCCCCAGTGACAGGCTAGCATTGACTGCTCTGTTCACTGTGTTTCTAATTTTGGATAGTATGAATGCTTTCCTGAGGGAGCTAGGACACTGAAAATAAAATCACTGTCTTGCAAGAATTATTTTGATTAGTTATATTTAAATGTTGAATAAAGTATTATCACTGTTAATTATTGGCATATGTTTGAAATAGAGAAGATTCTTTAATTCAAGTAGCTGACTGCTGCTGTCAAACTATATTTTTATCATCTGATATATAGAACCTCTCTCATTCTCTTCAAAGACTGCATATTGGCAGTCTACTTCTTGCGCAACACAAAAGATGATCATTCCTGACAGAGTGCTTAAACAATACTGCCTTCACACTACTTCCACACTGCTGGGGTTAGGGTAACAGTTATTCAACTGTCTTGCGAAAGTTTAGTGGCTGTGTTAAACTAGTCAACAAAAAGTTTTCAGCACCTTAAAATGGAGGTTACAAATTGTTGGAGAAAGGAGCCAGGTCAACAGTTGATTTACTCTACAAATGAAGGATAATCTTTTGTATTTTGTGTGATGCAAGAAGCTGCATTTCTTATTTTTTTGAAGAAAAACATGACTGTTCTGTCAGTTAGGCACATTAGTTTGAGCCTCTGTATTGTCCCCCCAAGATAACTTTGTATTCAAATAAATTAGGTTTATATTAACCAGCTGTCATATCAATTCTTGAAGTTGTACACTAACTCTGCAGATCAGAAGTCTGCCTGCTTGTATCTCCTAAAACAAACTGTCTTCCCAGACAGGTAGGCAATTCCCTAATTTTCTGCTGTAGCCTTTAAACATAAATCTATTACTTTTCCAGAATTTCAAGACAAGCTTGATCTTTTTGAAGAGGTGTACCTGAACATTAACATCTCTGCACATTTCAAATACTGGGTGAGGGCAGTTCTGGGGCAAGTACACCTAGCACAATAGGGTTCTGGTTCATGACAGACTCCTAGGGGCTATCATAATACAAATAATAAAGAATAATTTAATTTCCAAGTTGCTAGTTCAAATCCAGATCAGGTCAGCATAGTCTTTTGTTCAATGCCATATGTGAAATGAGATGATTGTCTAAGTTCATTTCCTAGGTGAAAATGGCTAATAGGTACAATTAGCACTAGTTGGCATTATTTCTCCTGTGCCAAAGTTTGAATTACTGTACCTCCTCTCCCCTGGAGGCAGTGCACAAGAACAGTTAAGATGGCTTGACGGCAATGAGGGGAAGCTTCATTGCTACAGTAGCTGCTTTGTTAATTAATAAACACAATTTAATTAAGCAAACCTGTTGTAGGTACTATGTTCTTTTAAAGTGTGATATAAGTTATGTGACAGGGGACTAAATAACATAAAGTGTTTTTAAATCTGTTTTGATGGGTGTTGGGAGGAGTGGATTTCACTCCAGTTCCTTTTTTGGTTCCCCAGCCCTCACTTCCTTGTATTGTTTGCATTCATTTTTGTGGTTGTTTTGTCTTTATGAAACCACCATAACATGTGAGTTTCATGCCATTACATAGGGGTGAACTATCATAACAAGGAAGGACTGCAGGATAGTAATTTAGTATAGAATGGTACAGTGAAGTCCTATTGGACATTTCTGATTTATCCCCTCCTGTAAAGCAAGAACTAGAGGACACCAACTGAAATGAAAAGGCAACACCTTTAAAACATCTGGAAGGAATTTTATGCAGCAATTATAACTAACAAATCTAATACTGCAGGTATGATTGAGGCTAATAGCTTAGTAATGTTTTTTAAATGGATATATGAATAGTAACTGTTTCTCTAAGTAGGAAAAGTAAAAGGTTGGATCCTCAACGGATATAAATCAGCAGAGCTCTATTGGCTTCAAATTATGCAAAGGAGGATTCGTCTGTCTTGAAGCAAGAGTAAGCCTATAAGTAGCCTGTGGGCCACATCCACAACTGGTGTAAATTGACATAGGTCACTAACTGGGGATCTGGCTCAAGAACTGATAAACTTATCTCTTAAAACAAGAAACTAATCCCCATGTGAGGGTCAGGAAGAAATTTCTTATACCCTGTATTTTTATACTGTACAATTGGCCAGGTACCATACCTTTCAATGTACCAAGGCCCAAATGTGAGATGCAGTGTGTGACCAACCCAAAGCAAGGGGCATAAGAATTATTTATGGAATTTGGTTTTGGAAGCTTAATGATGTAGGAGTCATTACTGTAATTCAGGGAGTGTATGAAGGTTTTGGAAGAACAGGGAATGGGATGAGAGGGACGGGGATGCCGACTAACTTCCCTTGTGGCGTGTGAACAGGGCCGTCCTTAGCCATAGGCAGAATAGGCAGCCGACTAGGGCACCACTAGGTCTGGGGGCACCGCTCTGCTGGGAGCCCAGACAGATGAGAAGCAGTGGAGCATGTAAGAGCAGGGCTGTTGGGTCCTAGAGAGACGAATGCAGCACAGTCTGAGGGAGGGGATTGGCTGCTGAGGTCTTTGGAAAGTGGTGGAGGAAGGAACTCACCTGCGACGTGAGGCAGGCTCGGCGGCTCTGGCAGTATCCTTTGTTGTCCTTCATAACATCCGTTCTTCTCCCTACCCCACGGAGCACCCCACCTTTCTCCCCCCCCCACGGAGTGCCCCTCTATCCAGTGCCCCTCTATCCCCCCTCCCATCCCTGGCTGCCTACTGAGGAATGAAAGTGAAAGTAACTCACTTCCTTGGCAGGCAGCCAGGATTGGAATGGTCACACAGGACTGGGCTGGGGATAGCCAGATAGCATGTGCAAAAAATCAGGACAGGGGGTTGGGGTAGGGTGAGCAGATGTCCCACTTTTATAGGGCGAGTCCCAATTTTGGGGTCTTTTTCTTATATAGGCTCCTGGTGCCTATATAAGACAAAGCCCCAAATATCGGGACTGGCCCTATAAACTCAGGATATCTGGATCTGGTCACCCTAGCTGAGGAGCACATCTCTCCCCCAGGTGGAGCTGCACAGGGCAGGATGAGCTGTTGTGCCCCATCCCTGAGATCAGATGCTGTGCTAACTTCACCATGGTCCGTTGGGCTGGCGGTGGTGCCCATTGGCGTGTGATCGGACCTGAGGGTTTGCTGCTGCTGTTGCCACTCTGCACCCCAAGAGGTGGATTTTGGGGTCCTGCAGTTTTCCACCTATCTCCTCTTTTACTGCAGCTGTTGGACCAGCAGGCTGGGGGTTGAGCCAAGCATTAAAGCAGTGCTGTGTTGCCATTTAGATTGTCATTTAACAAATTTGTTTGCCAAAAATGCTTGCTAACAATCCAGAATTCAATTTCAATTTTTTTTAAATCAATATCTTAGCCAAAAACAGAAAATTAAGTTGTTGACAATTATGTGTGACAACTTATTTGTGTTTGGTATGGGGAAGGGGGTGGGCCAGTTTTCATCAGAGAAACAAAAAATGTTGACTGACTTTCCTATAGCCCTGTTACTGCTAAATAGAGCCCTCCAACAACTGTAATATGCTCATCTCCTTACTAGTGTATAGAGCAGGGGTTCCCAAACTTTAACAGCTCGCGAACCCTTTTCACTAAATTGTGAAATGTCACAAACCTCCTCATGAAAATGAATATTTTCAGGGATTTAAGTTTAAATTTCCTCAGTGTGATGGATACCTGAACTGCCCACCCCGCTCTTCCTGGGGCTCAGGCTGGGGTTTGGGCTGCCAACTCCCCTGCTGATGGGAGCAGGGCTCAGGCTGCCAGCCCCACTTTTCCTGTTACTCAGGCTGCCAGCCCCGCACAGAGCACTGAGGTTCAGGCTGCCAGCTCCCTTGCCGACCGCCAGGACTTGGGCTGCCAGCCCGAGCTGCCCGGCCCCACTCTCCCTGGGGCTTGGGCTACCAGCCCCGCGCGGAGCGCTGGAGTTTGGGCTGCCAGCTTCCACACAGACCGCCAGAACTCAGGCTGCCAGCCCAAACTGCCCAGCCCCGCTCTCCCTGGGGCTTGGGGTGTCTACCCTGCAACCGGGTCCCACCTGCTGTCTCCAATGCCCGGGGTCCTCTGGCCACCATTAGTGAAATTTTTCTGGCGAACCCCCAGTAACGTTCCGCAAACCCCCAGGGGTTTGCGAACCCCAGTTTGGGAACCACTGGTATAGAGCAGGGGTCAGCAACCTATGGCACACGCAAGGCCGGCTCCAGGCCCCAGCATGCCAAGCGCGTGCTTGGGGCAGCATGCCACGGGGGGCGCTCTGCCGGTTGCCGGGAGGGCGGCAGGCGGCTCCGGTGGACGTCCCGCAGGCATGCCTGCGGCAGGTCCACCGGAGCCGCAGGACCAGCTGACCGTCCACAGAAACGCCTGCGGCAGGTCCACCGGAGCCGCGGGACCAGCTGACCATCCGCAGAAACGCCTGTGGGAGGTCCACCGGAGCCGCGGGACCGGCAAGCAGCAGAGTGCCCCCTGCGGTGTGCCACCGTGCTTGGGGCGGCGAAATGGCTAGAGCTGGCCCTGGGCACACGTGCCAAAGGTGGAATGCCAGCTGATTTTTGATGCTCGGGGGTTCCGGCTGCTGCCTCATTGCCAGCTGAGGTCCCAGCCGCCGGCCCCATTCAGCGCCCGCTACTCGCCTGGGGAGCCCCAAGGAACCCCAGGCTGGCAGCAGGCTAGGCAGGCCGGTGGCTGAGACCCCGGCTGAGCCACTCAACCCACTGTCGGCCTGGGGTTCCATTCACTCAGCTGGCAACAGGCTGAGCGGGACTAAATTCAACTAAAGAGAAAAACAAGAGCAACTAATGACAAAGTGCAAGAACCTCGAGAGCCTCCTGAAGCATGGTGATAGTTTTGATTTAAATGGACTTGAACTGTACGAAGAATTGAGTACACTGTCATCAGTGTTGCCACATGCAAACTTGTTGATATATATATATATATATATATATATATATATATATATATATATATATCCTAATGTGTACATTGCCTCTCATATTCTACTGACAATTCCTGTAACAGTAGCATGAAGAGAACAGAGTTTCTCAAAACTAAAGCTCATTAAAAACTATCTCCGCTCTACAATGAGTCAGGAACGCTTGACTGGTCTTGCTATTCTTGCAATCAAACAAGACATCACTTTGTCTTCATCATACAATGACATTATTACTGATTTTGCACCCAAAAAAGCCAGAAAGATTGCTTTTAATTGAAAACAAATCCTTGTTTCAATACCTCTTCATATAAATTTCCAGTAAAATGGTGACAAATTAAAAAAATTATATTATTTGCACCATTCTGTCAAATCAGAATTTTTTCTATAGTGCTACTTCTTTAGTGCTAGCCCATCAGCATTACAGTGTGCTTCATTAACTTAAACTGGTTTTAATAACATGCATGTGGCAAGTTTTCCAATAGTGTAAGCTTATGTTTGTGTTGCTCAGAGCAAGTCAGGCCCAGGGGCACCAGTTTAATAATCCCGCCTAGGGCACCATAAATCCTAAGGGCGGCCCTGTTGAGGGGGTGCGGGGAGAGAGAAAGGAGGGCGCATTAAAGGAACGCTTGTTTATTGGATTATGTTTTAGTGATTTTGCTCCAGAATGCTTGATTTGTGACTGGGAAACATATAAATATACATTCCTAGTAGGCCAAGATTTTTAAAATGAATTATTTGCCAAGATCATTATCTCACATCATCGCTATCTCCAGCGGTCATTATCTTGGAGAGTTTCTGTACTAAATATTTATTACAATATTAATTTGTACATAAGAATGGCGATACTGGGTCAGACCAATGTTCCATCTAGCCCAGTATCCTGTCTTCTGACAGTGGCCTATGCTAGGTTCTTCAAAAAGAATGAACAGAACAGGCAGTCATAGAGTGATTCATCCATCCTCTGTTGTCCATTCCCAGCTTCCGGTGAACAGAGGCTAGGGACATTCTTTGTTGCATCCCTGCCCATCCTGGCTAATAGCCCTTAATGGAATTATTCTTCATGAACTTATCTAGTTCTTTGAACCCTGTTATAGTTTTAAACTTCAGAAAAGCCACTGGCAAAAAATTCCACAGGTTGGCTGTGTGTTGTGTGAAGAAGTACTTCCTTGTGTTCATTTTAAACCTGCTGCCTATTAATTTCATTAAGTGATCCCTGGTACTTGTGTTATGTGAAGAAGTAAACAACACTTCCTTATTCACTTTCTCCACACCCGTCAAGATTTTATAGCCCTTTATCATATCCCCTCTTACTCATCTCTTTTCCAAGCTGAAACATCCCAGTCTTTTTAAATCTCTCCTCAGATGGAATCTGCTCCATACCCCTAATCATTTTAGTTGCCCTTCTCTGTATCTTTTTCAATTCCAATATATCTTTTTTGAGATGGGGTGACAAGAACTACATACAGTATTCGAGATGTGGGAATACCATGGATTTATATAGTATACGTGGAGGAGCTTGGTTTGCCAGAGTGATCAGCAAAGCCAATGCTGACATCCTCTGTGAAAAGGCTGCAAAACACCAAGCCTCTGGACTGTATCGACGTGCAGAAAGCCCTCTAAGCCAGTAACTGTCAAAGCCAATTTTAGAAGTACTTAATGAGGCAGTTAAGAATGCTGGAGACTCACATGGTTTATGCGAACAAATATGGCTTTTGCATCATACTTTCTATTTAAGCAAGCAATACTACAAACGAGGCCAATGGTAGGGGCATTGTCACTTGCTAATCCTGAAGTTGGACACTGGTTCTAAACAAGACCAGCAAATGCTCACTCTTCGCAAGAAACTCAAGTGACTGGTTAGAAGCATGCAGTGCAACAGTGAAAGACTCAGCAGTTAAAAAAAGTGAAGAACTCTCTGACCACATTCAGAAAATGTTCATACATGACTGATGAATGCACCAGTGCAAATGAGCATCAAAAATTAAGTCATTGCTAGGGCCCTACCAAATTCAGTCTATTTTGTTCAATTTAATGGCCATAGGATTTTTAAAATTGTAAATTTCATGGTATCAGATATTTAAATTTGAAATTTTGCAGTGTTGTAACTGTGAGGATTCTGGCCCAACTCTGAAGGCAGAAGTAAGGATGGCATGGTATTATATCGGTACCTGTATTTTTGCGCTGCTGCTAGCAGGGTGTTGCTTTCAGAGCTGCGTGCCTGACCAGCAGCTGCTGCTCTCTGGCCTCCCACCTCTGAAGGCAGTACAGAAGGGTGGCAATACTGTGACCCCACTACAATAACCTTGTGAAACCCCCCCACAATTTGAGAAATGTTGGTCTCCCCTGTGAAATCTATATAGTATAGGGTAAAAGTACACAAAAGACCAGATGTCATGGTCCGTGACACATTTTTCTCGGCTATGAATTTGGTAGGGCCCTAGTCATTGTATGTGTTATCTTGATGTCAGTGGTAGGTGAGTTGATGCATTTCTAGATGTTCAGAGTATAGAAGACATTGGCTGCATCTGTTACAACCCATATCTTAGAAGAGTTAAATGCTTGTAAATTGAACCCCAAAGAGATGGCAGCTTGTGCAGTTGATGGAGGGGCAAACTTCTTTGGAAGACATGGTGGAATACAAGCTTTGACCAGAGAAAAGTGTAATCCTACTCTCTCTTATACATACTGCAAAGGCCATCTACTCCAACTAGCACTAGTACAAGCTGCAGAATCTTCAAAAGACATTAAAAAGCCATACATTTAATGTCTTAGTAATGTTCTTTTTTTCAGCAACAGTCCAAAAGGACTGAATGTCTTGGAAAATATAGAAGATACACTAGGACTGAAGTTAAAATTAATCCAACCTGGGAAAACCCGCTGACTTTGTCATGAGTGATCCTTGGCAGTTGTCTTAAAATTACTGCAAGTATTATTATTGGCTTTGGAAAGTATCTACTGAGATGGGACAGATGTAAGTAGTAAGGCTGGTGGACTACATTTGCTACTAAGTTCAGTGAAGATTATTGCCATTCTCTCTCTTATAAGTCTACTGTTGAAACCACTTGGGTCATTAAACAATGCCACCCAAGCACCTGCTACAACAGTGGTACATCTTTGTCCAGTGATAACTCTCTGATCCAAGTTCAGTTTTTATCAATTGAAAACATACTGGAAGAAGCAAATACTTCAGTTCTGAAGTTGATTAATTAAGGCACTTATATTGACTCATTAAGTGAAGAGGCCAAGAAGTGTTTGTTAAGCCATCTGAAAAAGTACACGGACTTGATTCTTACAAATCTACAACAGCAACTTCTGGATTCTACTCAACCTCTACGTAGCTTTTACAGATGCCTGTCTTATAAAACAATGACAGTTGAGTAGAGTGAGGCACTACCAGCAATGGGGCTGCTATGTGATCAGGACAATAGAGAATTTGAACACAGAATGAAACATCATACAATGAACCAATGAAGGTTTTACTTCAGCTTCTACTTTATCATCACTGGTGGTTTGACCCAATCTTTATGCTAGGTTTCCTGGGATGAAAGAAGTAGGAATTCATCTCTTGCTCCTCTCAGTCACAACAGCTACAGTTTAAGATGAGCGTTCTTTTTCCTCACTGAATAGAATTTTGTGTTCTGAAAGAAGTTGCCTTCTGCCTGATCATGAACATATCATGAAGGACTGGAAAGACCAGACACACAAGAAGCTACCAAAGATGAATGCACTGCATTCGAGAAATTCATTAATGGAGTTGTGCAAAATTACAGTAAGAAACCAACAAGGATGTAGCTGTAGTGCTTCATAGTAGGCTTGAGTAGCTAACTTTGTGTGACGATTTTAAAACAGGAGTTAAATCTAATAAAATGATCGTGAAACATTTTTCAGTTTTTACTGTGGTGCCATGCAGCCCACCTGCAGCCTCACGGCCTCACCTCTCATTCCCCTGTTAATTCGAACACCTCCCCTAATTTAAACTCCTGGGGAAAACATTGAAAAAAGGGACAGACCTGAGTGTCCAAACCCAAAGCACAAGCACATGGCTCTACCCAACACATAGACTAATGCAACCAAGGCTGCCAGCAATTGGAAGAAGCAAGACTGAGGTATCACTGAGTATCCTATAACTGAGGTAGAAGGTGTTCAGGAGAAAAGGAGATAGCCTGGCCCACCTGTGACTGAGAAAATCCTAGGGAGGAAGCTGGTTAAAGAGGCTTGGGGCTGTAAGCAAAGAAACTGCCTCCTGTGTTTTATTTCTTCCTTGGGAAAATAGGTCTTTGTATGTTCCTTGTAAATAAACAAGTGGGGGAGGAATAAAATAAAAAAGTACCTACCCCTCCATCTCACTTTGCTGGGGCAACCTGCAACACCCCAAATTTGACCTGAGTGGTTAGACAAATGGGGTAGCTGTCATAAATAGTACCTCATCCAGTCTAGTATTGCATCTCCAACAGAGGCCTTTATCAGATCTGCCACAGGAATTATCCACCTTTTTCTTACCTAGGCTCCATGTGTGATTTTTCCCAAACTAATCCTCCTCAGATAAACCCAAGTCCTTTGGGTAAGTCCCAGGGTACCTCAAAATAGTTGCTTTGGAAATCAGTGCAATGGCTTATGGGGCATACATAGCAGCAGTAGATAACAGGCTGCAAGTAACTAAAACTCTTTGTAGTGAAAATTAGGCACCCAAGACAATTTGCTAGGAAAGCTTTTGAAGTTAGAAACAATTGGTTCAGAGGAAGGCAAACTAATACTCAACCCAGTGATGCATGTACCATATCTCTAAAATTACCTTTGTTGTGAGCAATGTAACTTATTTTTGTCCAAGTTAACTATGTTCTACACAGATTTGTTGTTATTCACCTTTAATGTTGAAGATGACATTAGAAATAAGGAATTATGAAAGTGAAGTTATAGAAAAAAACATTATAGATGTGCAGTAGCATCTCCATATTAGGTAAAGATTCAGTTTTTCCATTCAAAGCAGACATTTAGCTGCACTGCTTTGTATGAAGAATACAGATTTGGGGAAAGCACACTTACAGCATCTACTCTAGGGAGATTGAAATTTAATTGTCTGGGGATTTTTAACTAAATCTGTTACTCAGTTTATGAGAGAAAATTAATTAAAACAGGATTTTAAAGACATTTTTCTTTACTTTTTGCTAACAGCTGGTTTGCGTCAGTCACACTTTTCACAAAATCATTGCCAGCATTTTTCAAATATACCTTCAAAGAAATTAGGCTGCAAATCAGGAAAGCTATTACTGTTTTTTCCTATCTTCTCCATTATATTCATAATTTTCCCGTATAAGAAATGGCTGCTAGTATAATTTTTTTTTTAATTTTTAATTGGATTGAAGCTACCCAATGGGACTGAAACGGATTTGGAGAGCAGAAGAGACTTCAGGCTGCATCTCCATGGTTAGATAATTGTAACAGCAGACCTCAAGCAGCTGGGAAGAACCACATGGATATAGCCACAAACTTGGAACTATATTGGTTGGGCGATGCGGGTGAGCAGCCACCAGGGAGCATCATGCAGCATCAGGAACGAACGAACGAATGCATGCACACACACGCACACACACACCCCACAACCCAGGCACAAGTAGCACCCCTCCCATTGCAAACATAAGCACTTCTTCATACTTCACACGCAGGGCCGTCCTTAGGATTTATGGTGCCCTAGGTGAGATGGCCCACCCCCTTCCCCATACCAAACACAAATAAGTTGTCACACATAATTGTCAACAACTTAATTTTCTGTTTTTGGCTAAGATATTGATTTAAAAAAATATTGAAATTGAATTCAGGATTGTTAGCAAACATTTTTGGCAAACAAATTTGTTAAATGACAATCTAAATGGCAACACAGTACTGCTTTCATGCTTGGCTCACCCCCCCAGCCTGCTGGTCCAACAGCTGCAGTAGAGGAGGAGATAGGTGGAAAACTGCAGGACCCCAAAATCCACCTCTTGGGGTGCAGAGTGGCAACAGCAGCAGCAAACCCTCAGGTTTGATCACATGCCAATGGACACCACCGCCAGCCCAACAGACCATGGTGAAGTTAGCATAGCATCTGATCTCAGAGACGGGGCACCCATGGTGCCACAGCAGCTCATCCTGCCCTGTGCAGCTCCCCCCCGGATGAGATGGATCGCTGTCAGCCCGGTGGAGAGACGCGCTCCCTAGCCAAGGTGACCAGATCGATATCCTGATTTTATAGGGCCAGCCCTGATATTTGGGGCTTTGTCTCATATAGGTACCAATTACCCCCACCTAGGGTGACCAGACAGCAAGTGTGAAAAATCAGGATGGCGGTGGGGGGAATAGGAGCCTATGTAAGAAAAAAACTCAAAAATCAGGACTGTCCCTATAAAATCGGGACATCTGGTCACCCTACAGATGAGTTCCTTTCCCCACCCCTTCCCAGAGACCACAGCAGCCAATCCCCTCCCTCAGACTGTACTGTATTCGGCTCTCTCTAGGACCCAGCAGCCCTGCTCTTACATGCTCCACTGCTTCCTGTCTGTCCAGGCTCCCAACAGAGCGGTGCCCCCAGACCTAGTGGTGCCCTAGGCGGCTGCCTAGTCTGCCTATGGCTAAGGACGGCCCTGCCCCTCAAAGCTGTTGTCTTTGGTCAGTGGAGACCCAGAGTTCAGAGGTGCTTTCATGTGAGTCCACTTCCCACCCTGGGGGCAGGGAGGAGAAGGCACCTGGCTTGTTCCCCCAGCTGCTTGCTCTAGCAACTGTTGTTTGTTGTGCCACTGTTCACTGCACTGCTCTATTGCTGATGGTCCTGCGCTGTCATCTTCTGATGCCACCTGCCACTGTGACATCTGTAAGTCAGTGTCTTGAGATTCCACCCAGGTCTCAGTGCTAGTGCAGGTTGGGCTGTTTCTTCCACAGAAATACTATCCCACAGCAGGTCTAAGCACTTAGACCTGATTATCAGTGATTTCAGCTCCAGGGCTACTTAAAAAAAAATGGCTGCTACTCTGAAACCTTAAAAAAACCAAAGACTCTCTATGGAGCCTAATCAGTTCTATGTTTAAACAGGGGAGAGGGCAGGCCAAACAGTGCCTGTGACTCTTAGACAGAGCCCACCCTCTCTTGTCACTGGGATCTGGCATCCAAGCCCCCTGCTTAGCGAGTGCAGTTCAGTTGAGAGTGACCAATGCTTAATTTGTAATGAAAGAGGTGCCAGGACTCAAGCAAGTTTTTTACTTTCATAACTGATGTGGCAAGCCCAGATGTCCCAGGGCTATGAACTGCCACGCCTAGCTATGCTGAGGCTCAGCCCTGGCATACACTGGCACAAATTAAGCAGAGTGTGACCCCTCCCCCCCACTCTGGACAAGCTAAGTACAGTTCTGCTGTCCTTTACTCATATAGTAAGGATAACATTTCATTACTCCTGCATTCAATACTACAGTGATTTGTAACTCAACACCAGCCAAAATTGATCACCTAGGCAACACAGCTTTGCTGGATACCTAGGCAGAGTAGGTATGTTCATGTAAATAGTCTGATCCTGAAGCCTTTCCCCATTTCTTTTCGGCTCATTACTGGCTGTCAGGGGAAGGCTCCCTCAGACCTCGCTTACAAATCATAACTTGACATTATTAAGTTGGCCAACATCACCAAACTGAATGTGTCAACATTGTCATAAAAAATAAAACAGCTGCGTCAGAAGCTAAACTTTGTTCATACTTTTCAAACCTACTATGCTTTTTCGGTATTTTATCATATACTATCTATGCTTTTAAAGTCTGTATTAATGTTAAGTCAAATTTCCAACAGACTAAATAGGCAACACTGCATGTAACCAGCTGACCTCTTGGTGGATGATGGGGAAATTCAGGAGGGGCGTAGGGAAATCTCTGCCTTCTTTCCATTCACTCAGAATGAAAGGGGTTTGGGCAAACCTCACGCTTGACATCAGGGCTGGCCCTAGACCACATGGCGCCTCAGGCAAGGAACAGCTTCAGTTCTCCCTACCCCTGCCATTTGTTAAACTTTTGACTCCCTTATTTTTTATTGCATTTTGTAGCCCATTTCACAAGTTCAATGTTAAACATAGTTCTCAGAAAGTCTGGAAGGTTCCACGAGATTCTACAAAGATCCAAAACATTCCAGGAGGTTAGTGAAAAGTGAATCCGTGTATTGACTACCCGAAACATGTTACTTCAAATATGCTATTTTCCCTTTTGCCACTAACAAAAACAAACCCCAAACCCAACCCAACCCACCCCAGGCGGTCACCTGCCCCTAAAACTGGCCTTGCCTGACCCCAAGGCTTAATCCAAGCCCAGATGAGGATGCTGATGGACTGAGTGAGTCTGGTCAGAAAACCTGCAAGACATGGAGCTCAGTTCCATGCCCCCCAACTCAGTCAGCACGCCTGTGGGCCATGGTCAGAGAACGCTCCTTCCTGCTGTTGCCGGCAGATAACTGCCTGAGGCCAAGCAACAGCGGGGGGGTCCGTCGTCTGGTGTGCCGCGCCAATAAACACACCAGGGTGGAGAAGCAAACCAAGTTTATTTGAGATCTCAAAGCGGTGCAGGGAGATTGACTCAAATCAAGCACACCTAAAACAAGCAGTCTGTTCCTTTATATCCATGAGAACTTTTCTCACTGACTAGCAATCCCCCGTTTCCCCTCCCTCCTCCTCCTTCCTCCCCCTGTAGCAATTCCGTAAGCGCAGGTGCATTAAGTAATCTTGGCCGCAGCAGCTCGTTAGTAAGTTTTCCTTCTGCAAGTTATCTTGTCCTTCTGCTAAAGGTGCACAAGCTTCATTATTTCTGCTATAGACCAGTTAGAACTGTTGCAACTGATAACGGCTGTTACCCCTGGCCTTTTAGGTCGATTAAAGTTCAGACATGGAGGGACTCTTGTCTGCTGAGGCCTAAAACCAGGAAGGCTCCATACTCTTGTGGCCTTCCACCCTCCCGAGTTATGTAGGGTTATGCTTAGTGACACCAACACTGCTGAGACTATCCACAAGTTGGAGCTGGCTGTGCCATAAGTAGGGTTGCCAACTTTGGTTGGACATATTCCTGCAGGTTTCAGAACATGACATAAGCTTTAAGTCCTGGAGACTCCATGACAATGCTGGAGACATGGTAGCACAGGGGCGTAGGGGGTTTCCCCACAAGAGTTCAGTCCCTCTATCATGGTATGGGGATCACCCGGCCCTGGCGGCACCGCCACTGCCCCCGCGCGGCGCGGGAACCTGTGCAACCCGCCCCTGCAGCGCTCTGCCCGGACGCTGTCAGGCACTCCGGAGCCCTGTCCAGCCCCTTGCTTGTGCCAAGCGTCACTCCCGGCTCGGCGGCAGCTGGGTTGCTGGTGCCCCTTCCCCCCGCCCGCAGCGCGAGCTATCACCTCGGCGGAGCCCCCTTCCCACTGCCCCCGCCTGCAGCCGGAGGCGCGCGCCGGGGCGCCAGCTGACTCCTCCCTCTCTCGGGAGCGGGGCCGGGAGTGTGACGTAGGCCGTTGCGACGCCCGCAGCTGAGCGTGTGGCTCGCGTAGGTTGGCGGCGCGCGCACGAGGCCCGGCACTGGCAGTTGGTGCCCAGGCGCTGTTGAGCTCGTGCCAGCTCCCTCCCTGCAGCTCCTGCCATGTTCCCTGCCGCCCCCGGCTCCCCGCGCACCCCGGGCGGCCCGGCCCGCAGGCCCCTCGGTCCCGCTGCCGTCTCCGTTGCCCGGCCGGGCGGCAGGAAGAGCCTGGCGGCGGTCGGCTCCCCGGGGCTGTTCTCCCCGGTGGGGAGGCGGAGCGGCTCCCTGTCGGCGCGGTGAGTTCCCGGCGGGGGCGGGGTGCTCGGTGCTCCAGAGCGGGGCTTAGGGGGGCCGCGGCTTGTTTGTCCCCCCCAGAGCGGCCGTCCCCGTCCCCCGGCGCTGCCCAGCTCCTGGCATGTCAGCGCTGTGCGTCGTAACCGCGGGGCTGCTGCCTGGGAGAGCCGCGGCCCGAGGCACTGAGCTGCCTGCCGGCTCGGGAAGCCGTCCCCACATCAAACCATCCCTTCGCTGCAAAGGGCTAGAAACTGAGTTGGTGTTGTTTAAATTAACAGTCTGCAGTGGGCCCCCTATTCGCAACTGAAAAGCCCCAGTGGGGTAGGTGGGTGAGGTGGGATTTGTAAATCCAGTGTAATTTTGATGTGGTCATCTATATTTTGGTTCTCTTGCTCAATCTGTAAGCCTGCTTTAATATTGCAGTGCTCTTCGGAAACTTGTATGGTTTATTTCATGTTTATAGGGGCCTAGACAGTGGTTCAAGTAATCTGCTTGGTCACCCAGGGGTTTGTGCATTGCCCAATTCCTTTGTGGCGTTGTGCAGAGGACACCCCATTCCTAACGTCGGTGATGTAAGCACAATGTCTGCCCACTTAGATTGTAAGCACTTTGGGGCAAGGATTGTTTTTTGTTCTGTGTTCCTACAGCAGCTAGCACAGTGAGCTCCTGTGCACAACTAAGGCTCCTAACGCTGTGATAATTGAGATAAATAGTGTTTCCTTTAGTTCATGATAGTGTTCATTTTCTGTTTGACATTTCTAAAATTATGGGGCACAGGTCTTTATTAGGTCTTGTGTAATCTTGTGGCTGCTGATAGTAACCCTGAAAGTCACATGAACTGAAGCCTAGCATATGATGATTTCCATTCATTTTATGTCTACAATGATTGTCAGTTGTACCTTTTAAGTTTTTGGGCCTCTGGTTGTCAAAGTTTCCATGAATTTAAAAAAATCACTGTCCAAAAAAACGTACATTGTTCCCTATCCCATATAGGTCAGAAGTGTTATAAATCCAGAACAGTTATATGACCCTCTAGAATTCAATCTCAAAAGTAGTCATTTGCTTTTGAGACTGACAAGTGTTGCTCAGATGACATTTTCAGCCCTGGGGGATTGCTAGACTGAACTTTCAGCCTGTTTAGCATGGCAGCCAATTCTCACTTGTTTTCAGGTTTGGGTTACAGAGAGAGTCTTTCATTCTTTCTGATTGAAACATGGCATTGCAGTGTTTTCTGGCTTGCTGGCAAGGAAAGGGCACACTGCTGAGAAGCAGGGAAAATTTGTAAAGAACTGAATTAGAGTAGAAAGGAATCTAATAGCAGCCTAACAACTTTCTAGAATGAGCTGTGATAATTGAGCCTACAAATTTACCATAGTTTAGAGTTTTATGGTAAAAAGTGCAAGTTCATAAAATGTCACAATAACCTATAACGGGGATTGGCAACCTTTGGCACGCAGCTCAGCAGGTGTAAGCCCCTGGTGGGCCGGGCCAGTTTGTTTACCAGCCGTGTCCACAAGTTCAGCTGATCGCAGCTCACACTGGCCGCGGTTCGCTGCTTCAGGCCATTGGGGGCTGCGGGAAGCAGTGTGGACCGAGTGATGTGCTGGCCACCCTTCCCTGACAGGCCACGTGCCAAAAGTTGCCAATCCCTAACATATAATAACAAATGATGATGGAATAGATGCAACAAAACCAGACAGAGAAACTAGATTAGTCTAAACCAAAAAGTCATTGACATAATCTGTTGAAATTATGCTTGTTAAAAACAGATGATGTGGAGCTAGAAATTAATGTACCAAAATTGGTGTGTCAGATATTAGGCCTAATTGGTGGACAATATGATGAGGGGTATGAGATATTCCACCTTCACCCCCTTTTTGGGTTCTTAAAAGAGAGTCTTTGTTGTGGGGGGAATACAGATCAAAGATCAGACTGAGGCTGCTGGAGTGAGTTTCACCATCATGGCTGTCACCCCCACTGTCTCCTGCGACCCAGGCCTTTTTTGTCCTAATCCTGAGGGATGTCCTGATCAGATGGGGTCAGAGGGAGTGATCCAGGTGATATTGCTACCCCCTACCAGCTCCAGCTATATCCCCAACACCACCTGAGATAAAACGGGATCTGACTTTTACAGAAGCAGGAATAACATCAGTTCCAGCCCATCTCAACTAATTTATTTTCATTTCCCCAAAAGGAGTTCTACATTTTTAAAAGCAGTAACAGCTGCAGCTCGTACCAACCAACTTCTTCTCTTTTACCCAACAGGACAGATATTGCCATCTTTAATATCATCTGAGAGACTCACAAAGTATTTTTTTCCTTCTAAAACTCTTTCCAGCTAAAAGTTTTGCTGTGACAAGCGCCAGTGTGACTAGCATGTTGTCGACAGGAAAGCCGACAAACAGCGGCTACACTGCATGACTTAGCGGCACGGCTGTAGTGACACAGCCATGTCGCGAAACGCTGTGTACTGTAGACATAACCTTTGTTTATTGTTGGATTGTGACTGGGTTATGTTAACACTTTTGGTCCATTTATTCCATCTAAATTAATACAACAAGGGAAACCTAATATACTGACTTGTCTTGAGTGTTCCCAAAGCTATGCACTTGTGCCCCTTTTTCACAAACCTGGCCATTTAATCAAATCTATCTTTTAAACAATTAAAAATGAAATAAATATTGTATATTAAAATTGCAGGAGACATAGTGGAAAATTAATCACAGCTGGTGTGTATTTTTTTTTTTTAGAGCCACACCCACAAGGGTCATACAACATCCTTCAGCCAGTGAGACTATCAACTATGATGTTAAGAGTTTTGGATCCTCTCTCCCTGTTAAGGTTATGGAGGCCCTAAGAATGGCTGATGGTAAGGTTTGCATTTCTATTTTCTCCACATGGGAATTGGATTAGATAAAGGAAAAATGATTAATCTCTTTATACTTGTAAATAGTTGATTTTTGAGTGAGGAGGAGGAGAAGATAGCACCTCTTTTTAACTGCATACAGTAAGTCACTTGTTTGAGCATTTGTAAGCTTCAAAACGTGTAAAACTGTAATTGTTTATGACCAGAACAACTCAGCTACTTTCTTTCAAATATCAGTCATCTGGATATCAATTAATTCAGTAACAGACTTCTTGTGAAAAGTAGAACTATTGCATTATATTTTTGTTTTATTTGTAATATCAGAGAGTATCATATAGACCAAGCAAAACAAGTACCTTCAAAGTCCTAAGTTAAAAAAGGACAACCATCCTTAATTGTTTCTTGTTTTGCACTTGGTGGATGATGCCATCAATCGTGCTGAATAGGTGCATAGCATGTGTGCACAGTACTGTATTTTTATGCATAATTGGACAGTATCCATTGTTCCAAATTTTTTACCTTCAAAACAATAACAAATGCAAATGGCTTCTAAAATTCAAGACTTGGGCACCACACTACTGGAAATGATTAGAATGAGCTAAAACTGGTCTGTTTTGAGAGTGCAATGCAAAACTTTACGAAAAAGTCTTCCCTCAATAGCAAAGGCTGAACTAATATAAAAAAAAAATCTCTTCCAAATATAAATAGCTGAATCTAGGAATGATGAAGAAGCTGGATCCTTTATGGTCAAAATTAATGGAAGTCCCAATTTTAAATTTGGCACCTAGATAATATAGTTAGAGGCATATTAAAAATGCCTAAACTAGTATCTAAAAGGGGATTTTGAGTGTCAGATCCAAAGGATTGAGTAAGTAAATCAACTTGTGTATATGTTTGTCTATCTTTTTTTATTTCTTTCCTTTATTTTTTACCTATCTCAAACTTTAGGTGCTTTAATAGTTTTTTAAGAACACATAATCCAAACTGTTAAAACACAAATACATCAGCTTGATATAACCCAATCCCACATAATAGTATAAAATAGCAGATAAATAGAAAAAGGTACTCGTTATTCTCTTCTTATCATTCTCCAAAAATCCTGGAAAATGGGCTTTGTCTTGAAACCAAGAATCTCTTCAGAGATTTTTCTCTACATTGCTATTTCTTTTTTATAATGGTTCACTCTTTTTTAGGTTTACATTATATCTCCAGTAATTTTAAGTAATTTCCTCAGTGATTCTGCTGCGCTCAATTCTTATCTAATAAGATGTAAATGGGTCATTTTCTTGGAGTGACTTACATTTCTCTCACAAAAGTTGAAAGTATGTTACACTGAAATGTATTTTAAACAATATTTGGTAAATGAGTGTCTTGCATTTAATTAGCTAAAGGACAGAGAATTTTTTATGTGGCATTGGGTCTATTAGAAAAAAATTTCCTCTTTTCCTACCAAAATGAAGATTTGGTAGTTTAAAGATTATTCTACAGAGTTTTAGAAGTCTTATTGCATCATGAAATTTTATATGGTCTTTTTGGATGTAGCTGATGACCCGTTAAGCGTGCAGGTGGATGAAAGTGGATGGGCCTGGCTAGTCTACAAAGAGAGGCTGATTATTTGGAAGATTGGTCAATCACCAGTTTCTAAGGTAAATGGGCTGTCAAAATGATGATGAAAAAGTGGATGTGTATGTGTTATGCTAATTGAGCAAGTCTTTCAGTTGTGTAGTTTGACCCAAGGGATAGTCGACGAACTGAGACCCATAACTCACATGAAAAAGATGAATGGGTTTGTATCGAATCGGTGGTAGCAACTCCATAAGAAAGGTGAAAGCTTGCTGTTAGAACTTAACTCCTGTATTTTCTCTCTGTGCAACTTTAATATTGTATTGGTTTTTTTTATTTAATAGATGTCTCAAGGCAGATGCACTCTAGTGATTTAAATAATGTTTTTAGAAATTAGCTAATATATTAAGATTGGTTTTGATAATCCTGTGCCTGCTCTTCAACATGTGCCGTGAAAAATGAATCTGTATAAGCCTCTTGTATTGTGAGTGGATGTTTTGATTAATTTTCTTTTGTCAAGAAAATATTTTTACCTATGCACCAAAAAACACTTAAGTGAAAAAACACTTCAGTGCATAGCAGTTAACATCTGTGGGAGCCTGTAGTTGTTATAGCAATAAGGAATAGAGACATTCTCCAGCCTCTCTTGATGATAGGGAGTATCTCTCTCCTCCTCAGTCAAATACAGTGTGTATTTTCCTTCCCTATTCAATAGTCATGATTTTCTCAAGCACATTTCTTGGAATGATTTTACCATCTTGTATTTGAAAATGTATAAACAGTGTTCTGGCTAAAAGGCTTCAAATAAACCTGCTTTGTCCATTGTAGTGTTGAGAAGCACTCTTACCCTGTGTAATTTGTGAATTGTGTTTGAAAATAGCTCAGAAATGTATTTACATATTATCAGCTGGTTATAGTATGGCAATCTTGCTAAAAATGACATTTGTGACACTCCATATGGGGACCTAATGTTAGAACTTAAGATAGTTTAAAAGCAAAAAATTGGTTCAAAATTCAGAGCTTACATTTTTTAAAAGAAAGTGCTTGATACATTAACAGTATTGTTCTGATTGGTAAAGCCATATTAGTGCAAAATAAAAAGTAGTTCTGTTATTTTTAATTTTTATTCCAGTAGCACCCAAACCCTCCCCTCCCCTCCCCCCCCAACCAGGATTAGGGCTCCATTGTGCTGGGTGCTGTATAAGCAGATAATGATATAGTCTGTACTCTAGAGCATTCAATCTAAAAGACTCGAGCAAATGAAGGATTGGGGAGATGGTAATAACATACATGCAGATGAACTTGATGATTAGCACAGGTTATTAGTTGTATTTTTTTTTAATTGGGGGTAAAGGTGGGGTGAATTTATGTTCTTTAACAATGGGTTATCCTGGAAGCCTCATACTACTGCCAAGCTGGGGCTATTGTATCTTCTCTAGCCTTCGCCTCCTGAAGAATTTCTCCAAGTGCTGAGGGAGCATCATCTGAAAAATGGCTGGCATTATAAATTACATTTAAGACATTTTAATAAAGAAATAAGTTCAGTGAAACAATTGCCTGCTTGTTGGCAGATACAAGTTGCTGTCTGGTTGACAGAAGAGTGGAATCTAGAGTTCCTGTGTTTGTCATTAAGATGGGACTGAAGCATACCTGGGTATTTATTTTAACGCAAATGTGACTGTATTCTGATAATCCTCTCTAAAACCCTTTGCTGTAGTTTCATGTAATTTGAGTAATTAAATCCTTTTACCTTAGAGCCTACTGTCAGAACAAAAATTAGTAGAATTTGTAAAATGGATATACAAATGACTTTGTCGAGGCATGTTTATAGTAGTGTCTCTTTATTCCTCGTTGTAGTTATCAGTATGCAAGGAACTACAGTTGCCATCCAGTGATTTCCAGTGGAGTTCTAGCTTGGCAGCTATATCCTGTCTCAGTACCTCAAGTGAAGTACCTTCTCTGCAGGTGAGCAACTTAACAATTTTAGAAAAAACAACATCTATGAATATCCTTCTTTGTCATTTGTTCATTTGGAAACTGCATTCCCTGTGTTATAATTAAGCTTGGCAGGATTCAGTTTTAATCGATAACTGTCAATAAACATCGATTTCTGTTGACACACTGAAATTGACGAAAAAACATTGGTCAGTAACTGTCAGTGTGCCTATAGGGATCTGGTGTCACCAGCCCTGCGACCCTGGAGGGAGTCCTCTGCAGCCCTGCTGTCACGGGAGTGAGTGGGTCAGTCTGTGGCAGTGGAGCTGTGCTGTGCTGCCTCTGGGTTGGTGACCCCTGATCCCTGCACACAAGGTGCAAGGGGAGGCTGCAGTCTTGGAAGGGCAGAGCAGAGATCTCTGTCCAGGACTATGAGGAAGAGGAAGAGTCCCTGGCTGTGGGTGTGGCTGCCCCACTGCTGAGTGGCTTATGTGGCAGTGCAGGGAGCCCTCTGTAGCACTGCTGTCATGGATTCTCACTCACCATCTGGGAATGCTGGGTGGTCTCTGCTTTGCTCCACCAGGATGACAGCCTTCTCTGCTCCTTGTGTAGGGATGTGGTATCAATGGCCATGTAGGGGATCTCTCGGCAGCTCTCCTCTCACAGTCTCACTCATTCATGAGCCAGGAGTGTGGGAGCCATTCTGAGGCAGGAACTGTTTGGCAATGGGGTGGTGTTGCCTGTGGCTTGGGGTCCTTGGCATCTTTGCTATCCTGGTCGGGGGTCTCTGCTCTTCCATTGGCTGCACAGGCAGCACCCTGCAGCCTCGTTGTCAGAACTGCCCTAACCAAAAAGGAATTTGAAGAGTAACTAGCAAATGACACAAAAACTAACAGCAAAAATATTTGTAAGTACATTAGAAGCAGGAAGCCTGCCAAACAATCAGTGGGGCCACTGGATGATCAGGGTAGTAAAAGAGCACTCAAGGAAGACAAGGCCATTGCAGAAATGAATTCTTTTCATTGGTCTTCACTGTAGAGGATGTGTGGGTGATTCCCACACCTGAGTCATTGTTTTAGATGACAGATCTGAGGAAATGTCCCAGATTGAGGTGTCAGTAAAGGAGGTTTTGGAACAAATATTCACCCAAGAGTTCTGAAGGAACTCAAAGATGAAATTGCAGAACTACCAACTGTGGTTTGTAGCCTGTTGCTTAAATTAGCTTCTGTACCAGATGACTGGTACAGCCATTTAAAAAAAAAAGGCTCCAGAGAGAATCCTGGCAATTACAGGCCAGTAAGTCTAACTTCAGTACCAGGCAAATAGGTTGACATTACAGTAAGGAACAGAATTATCAGGTGCAGAGATAAACACTGTTGGGGAAGAGTCAGCATGGCTTTTGTGTAGGCAAATCATGCTTCATCAATCTATTAGAATTTTTTGAGGTTGTCAACAAGCAGCTGGACAAGGATGATTGGGTTAGGTATAGTGTACTTGAATTTTTAGAAAGCCTTTGACAAGGTGCCTCAGCAAAGTCTCTTAAGCAAAGTAAGCACTCATGGGAGAAGAGGGAAGGACCTCTCATGGATCAGTAACTGGTTAAAAGTTAGGAAGCAAAGGGTAGGAATAAATGGTTAGTTGTCACAGTGGAGAGAGGTAAATAGCAGATTCCCCCAAAGAATCTGTACTGGGACAAGTCCTGTACAACATATTTATAAATGATTTGGAAAAGTGGGGAAACAGTGAGGTGGCAGAGTTTACAGATGATACAAAATTACTCAATTGTTAAGTCCAAAGATGATTGCAAAGAGTTTCAAAGGGATCTCACAAAACTGGATGACTAGGCAACAAAATAGTAGATGAAATTTAATGTTGATTAGTGCAAAGTAATGCACATTGGAAAACATAACCCCAACTATACACACAAAATGATGGGGTCTAAATCAGCTGTTGCCACTTAAGAAAGAGATCTTGGAGTCATCTTAAATAGTTCTCTGAAAAAAACCGCTTAATGTTCAGTGACAGTCAAAAAAGCTTAACAGTGTTAGGAGCTATTAGGAAGGGACTAGATAATAAAATATCTTAATGCCACTATGTAAATGAATAGTATGCCCATTCCTTGAGTACTGCATGCAGTTCTGGTTGCCCCATCTCAAAAAGATATATTAAAATTGGAATAAGTAAAGAGAAGGGCTACCAAAATGATTGGGGTATGGAACAACTTCCATATGATGGGGAGAGTAAAAAGACCAACTATTCAACTCAGAAAAGAGACAACCAATGGGTAAGATGTAATAGAGGTCTCTAAAATCCTTAATGGTGTGGAGGAAATGTTAGTTATCCTTTCATGTAACACAGGAACCAGGGGTGAGCCAAATAAATTAATATACAGCAGGTTTAAAACAAACATAAGGAAGAAGTAATTCACACAACATGCAGTCAGCCTGTGGAACTCCTTCCCAGGGGATGTTGTGAAGGCCAAAAGTGTAAATGGGTTACAAAAGAATTAGATAAATTCATGGAGAATAGGTTCATCAGTGGCTATTAGCCAAGATGGTCAGAGATGTAACCCCATGGCCCTTAATCTCCAACTGCTATAAACTGGGATTGGACAACAGGGGATGAATCACTTGATAATTGCCCTGTTCAGTTAATTCTTTCTGAAGTATCTGGCACTGGCTATTGATAGAAGATAGGATAATGGGCTAAATGGACCATTGGTCTGACCCATTACAGCCATTATTATGTTCTTATTATTTTGTGATTTTGGGGCGATCAGTTGTTGAGACGTAGTGCTTCCTTTCCAGAGCTTTACTTGGATAAAGGCTTCATCATTCTTTGTACTTGGCTTTGGGTGGATCTCCAGGGGCAGAGAGTCCTAGAGTGAAGAACTCTTCACCCAAAACATCCTGATAAAAACATTTGAGAGTTTGTGTGATTATTCTCTGAAGAATACATTTGTAAAAAAGGCATTGTAGAGTTTTATGTTTCTCTGAAGGGTTCCAAAACAATTTTTTTGGTTTACAGGTAAAGAGATTTTTTTTTTCTGTCAGCCTTGCCAGCTGACATTGGATATTAGTCAAGCTGAGTTTTTGTGGTCACATGTCATGACCAGTAACAAAGATTTTGCATCTGGAATTTAAGTCCTTTGCTGGTTCTTACAGCAACAAATCTCACTTGCACTCCATAGCTATATTGGCCCTGTTCCATGATCAGCAGTAAAAAGTAGTAAAAATTATATATACTGTAATGACTCAGTATATACGTCTGTTGAGTTAGAAATTGCCATTTTTACATAATCCTCCTCCTCTCCCCTGAATGCGCTTTAGTTCTCTGTGTGTATGTATATATTTACCAATTTTGTGTTTTTACCATCTTATTCTCTGGAACATTCAAAGGAGATTAATATTATTCAAATAAAAAGTTTTATCTTTATTATAGTCCATCTATATCATGTGTTGACTTTTTTCTGTAATTTCAAGTCTCTGTCAGCAATGGTTGCTACCAGCGAAGGGTTTGTACGTTATTGGCCCAGCCTTGTGCATGAAGGTTCCTATACGGAGACTTTTACAGACTTTGGAGGCTCTCTGTGCAGTTTTCTAACAGCTGTAAAGGTATAGTACAAATTTTGTTTACATCAAAAGTATTAATTTGATTGCTAACTTAGAAACAGGAATGAGTATTTGGAGCATCAAGTCCTAAACCCCTAGGAACTTTAATAAACTAAACAGCTGCAGAGTGAATTGTGTGGCTTCATTATGGATAACTTCACAGAACTGACAGAGAGGCAATACCACCATGAGTGAGAGCAAGATCCCTTTCCTCCCAAAAGTTCCAGAATATGACGAACAGAGAATTATTTTGTCCATGAGCTTGTTAAACTGGATATATATATATTTTTTTTTATAAATCCCAGTTCAGAAATTAGATGTAAGAAGAGTAAACTGCAAAAATAAAATGGTGGCAGGACTACTTATATCAGGGGTCGGCAACCTTTCAGAAGCAGTGTGCCGAGTTTTCATTATTCACTCTAATTTAAGGTTTTGCGTGCCAGTAATACATTTGAATGTTTTTAGAAGGTCTCATTCTATGAGTCTGTAATATATATCTAAACTGTTGTTGTATGTAAAGTAAATAAGGTTTTTAAAATGTTTAAGAAGCTTCATTTAAAATTAAATTAAAATGCAGAGCCCCGTGGACCGGTGGCCAAGACCCAGGTAGTGTGAATGCCACTGAAAATCAGTTCGCGTGCCGCCTTCGGCACACATGCCATAGGTTGCCTACCCCTGACTTTTATTCTCTTTTTTAACCTGTTACGTTTACTAAGGAATCGTGAATTTTTTTCACTTAACTAAATGAACAATTACACGTAAGTGTTTCAGATGTCAGCAGATTGACACTGTTAGAAAATTTTTACCTGCATTTTGCAACTTCTAAAATGTAGCACATCCGAAGTCTAATTTAAATAAAATGATTTTCCTTTTAGGGCAGAATTAGTATATTTATATGTAACATTTTTGATTAGCAGTGAGTATTAAAACATCTCAAAACAACACATCTGTTGCTTGTTTAACTTAAAAAGCCTAGTAAAAGAATTAAGCATCTGTCAGAAAATGAAAGCAATTGAAAGTGTGTGTGCAGGCATCTCGGAGATTTGAAGGTAGATTTGCTAAACTGATAAACAGACTCGGGAAGAGTTCAAATGGAACTATACCACAGCATTTTGAGAAGTGTAAATATTCGTTTGAAAACATTACATGGAATTCTGGCTTTGTAATTTTTGTTGACTGAAATGTGATTCCATAGGCTAAATCTTGTGCAGTGTTTAGAAGATTAATCATTGTTGAACTCCAGTTTAATATTTGCTTGATACAGACTTCTTTCAATACTTCTAAGAAATGTGTTTTTCACAGTATGGGCTATATGCATCTCCCATATAACACCATTGAAGTCAATGACTTTGCACAAGAGGTGAGCCTGTCCCTGTCCTCTCCACTACTGTTGCCCAATAGTGCTGCATTTCCTTTTACAAACAATCTGGCATCTTTTAGAAACACTACATTCACTATTACCAAAATCATTTTTAAAAGATACCGACATAAGTCTCACAACATAGTCTGATGGATGTTTTCTTATGCAATTAGTTGTGATGTGTTCTACGTAGGTCAGGACATGTCAGTGAAAACAGCAAGCTACCCTTGGAAATAATCTTTTGTTATGGAACAGAGCCATTCCCAATAAGAAGATTATGAAAATGAGCATTAAGATCACAAATAATAGTTGGTAAAATTGTTCATTAAAGGTTGACTATTTTTGTGATCAATAAAACAGTTTTTCAAAAAATGTAGTAAAATATTAATTTAAACATGATTAATCTAACAAATATATTTTGTGCTATATGCCATAATTTAAGCCTTGGAAGAACTATAAATAGTTGTTAAAACATCTGATACATTTCAGTTTTTAAGTAATGTTTTATAATTTCCAGGTAAAGAGCATGGCCTATTGAAAACCTGACATTTTTAACCAAGTAGAGTTTTTCCCAGGCATTTACAGCCAGCTGAGCTTTAAATTAATTTGCTGGAAAAATGTTTCATGGTATATCTTTGCTAGCCCTCGGGTTTTTTGTACCGTAGCAACAATGGCTGTATTCCCAATCCTGTTTTTCTCCTGGCCTGGTACAAATAATCCTTATTTGACAGTAATTGTTGCTGAAAGTTGGTGGTATGTCTTTTTATGTGTCTAATGTACACATTTTTACTTTTTGTTAGGGAGGAAGTTTTGTTTTATCATCTTCAAGGGGCCTGCTTGTTCGATTGATACCAGACAGTTCTGGTAAGATCCACCAGCATGTCCTGCCACAGGGACAGGGCATGTTTTCTGGAATTGGCCGAAGAGTCTCCTCTCTCTTGGGGATTTTATCTCCCAGTAATGATGCTGCGGTAAGTTCAAGAAATAAATTATTATAAATAGATTTTTTTAAAAAAATTATAATGCCATGTTCCAACTTCTTGTCTCACTCCTTCCTTCCTTTTTCACTCACTGCTGCTTAAGGACATACTGTATCAGAATACAGAACTTCTGAAACCCACTCCATATCAATTATATTCATTAAGGCTTAAAAAAGAAATACTTTACAGCAGTGGTTTTCAATCTGTTTTCATTTGTGGACCCCTAAAAAATTTTGAATGGAGGTATGGATTCCTTTGGAAATCTTAGACATAATCTGTGGACCCCAGGTTGAAAACCACTGTTCTTCAGTAACGACAACCTTTCGCAGACCTCTTAGACATAGTCTGCGGACCCCCTAAAGAAAACCACTGCTTTACAGCACTGTTGTAAACAGGAAAGAATAATTATCTTGCAACTGTTTTTAAATTTCCTCGGAAATCATAGCATCTGTGTGCTCATAGCATCTGCATCCAGTATGATCACTTGGACTTGAGTCCTTAACCTGATTTGTGTTCCAGAATTGGTATTTCATATTCTTCCCAGAAGATTCCCTGCGTTGCGTTTGTCAAACACCAAGTGGCTTAAAGCCTAGAAAACTGGAGTGTACTACTGTCCCTGCTATTCATTTGTCATAGATTATCCCCGTGGTAATTGAATGTCAAAAGCAAACTATAGTTGGTATCCTATCTAGATGTGGTATTTCTCAACAGCCTGTGGCCCCTTAGTTTATTTTGTGGAGTGGCATTAGTCTTACACAGCATATTGTCTTCCTTTCTGGTCCATACCATACCTGATCTAGCAATTTAATTGCTGAGTGCTTGTGTATTTTTTAAGATTTTCACCACAGGAAGGCTAATTAAAGTTAATCGAAAGAAACTTCAGTGTGTGCTTTACTGTCCAGTATTATCATTCAAGTCAGGAAATGCCAAAGTTAAGGTTGTATCCAATGTAGTGGTACTTGTGTATTCTAAGAGTCTTTAATTATATGTCCACTTACCATTTATCAAATATAATGTACAGTTTTCTATAAAACTAGATGTGTGGTATTTTGTAGTTTTTGTATATATACTTCGCTTATGCTGACAGTCTCTGAAAGTCACTTACATAAAAGATGAGCAATGAATGAAGCAGGCCCTGTGTCATTTGCTGAATGTTATATAATATTCAGTTTTCAAGGTTATATGGACATCTTTTAGTATTATTTGTGACTTATTTTGTGATCATATTGTCATGCATATCCATAAGGAAGGACATAGTTTAACTTGCATGTGAATATTAACTTTGGCATTTTATGATTTGAGTTCGTAACCGTACAACTCATATTAAAAAAAAAACACAAAAAACCTGTTAAGTTAAACATCAGCGAAACATCCTATCCTATGCACCTTACTAGAATCATAGGAAAAAATACCCTTTTGTCTATCTGAAGAGCTGCAGTTTTAATATTCAAATACATAAAGACTCATGCAGTCGCTTCAGTGGAGACCGTGCCTCATTTCCTGTGCATCTATAACATGTTTACTTCATTAGGCAAATGTTCTTTCAGGTCCTTGCCTCACCCAAAGCAAGATTTTTCAAGTGTACATTGAACTATAGCCTGGTGTACACTTGAGATGTGCAGAGAATGATGCAGGGCAAATTGAATGACAATGGAGAAACTATTAGTGACTCATAGGTTCTCCCTAGATAAAGGGATGCCAGTGGTTGTGGATCAACTCAAGTTTTGTATGTGAATTTCACAAAAGCTGGAGAGGAGCATGAGAGATATTTTTGCTTTTTTTTTAAATCCCATAAAATAAGACTACTGTCTGGAATTATTTTGATACTTAAATCTTGTATCATAGTTAAAGCAGAGATTGTAAGCTCTTTCGGGACCATCTTTTCATCCAGTGGTTATATAGCCCCTTGCAGAATGGGGTTCTGGTCCATGAACAGGACTTGTAGGCACTACAGTAATAATTGTCAAATCAAGCATGCATAAGTCTTATCAAAGTAAGAGTGGAGTGGCACAGTATATCAGAATAGTAAAAACATACTTTAACTGACAAAGCTTGCTTTTTTTTGTTTGTTTTTGATTAATGCAGCTTTCTAGTGTTCTTTGGGACAAAGAGAGATCAAGCTTTTATGCACTGACCAGTTCAAATCTAAACAAATGGGAGTTAGACGATTTTACTGAACGTCAAGTTCTCAGCTGGGATATCAACAGAATCCTTAAAGAACACATCACAGATGCAATTTGGGTAAGAGGCAGTAAACTTGAAAAATAAAATGTAATTGATAGTTAGCTGCTTTTTTTCTGTCAGTGTAAATTAGTATCTCTTACAGGGCTCTGAAAGTAACTATGAAGATATTAAAGGAGGAGTCAACGTTCAGTATTTGGATTTGCAGCGAAACCGGTAGGCATGAGCTTTGTGTCTAGCAAGAGATGAACCGTCTGCTGATTTGATAAGTGCTTTCTATTTTCCTACATTGTTGTTTTATATGTAAATGATTGGGATTTTAATTACTCTGAAAGCTGTTGGTGACAAAACAGGCACCTCAGTGCAAATAACTAATTGTACTAGATGCAATAGCATTAGTAACTTAATGGTTTTAAAAATTCTTTACCCAGAATAACCCTATTAGGTTTCTGTCGTTTCATGATAATTTTCTTTGCAATGTTTTTTTCCAGGAGGCTGGGTAAGCCAAATATAACTTCTGTGCCAGCGAACCAAAATAACTGGTCTCTGGCTTCTATTGGTATTACTTAAACAGCTTGATGGGAATTTAGTTTTCCACAGATTTTCAGTTTCTAGAAACCATTGCTGTTGCATTAAGAGCGTTAAAACAAGAAAATACTTCATATACCGCCTCACTGTTTTAAGTGGAGACTAAAGTTTCTGTTTAATAAAAAGACACTTTTCTAATACATTAGATACCTGAAAATATTATTTATGTAGCGTCCTACCTATGTTCCTGTATTCTGAACCATGGTGCATGTACTTATGGTGTGTGGTTTTTTCAATGAATAGTGCTGGACTGGTAATTTTGGCTGCAGCATGGCATCTTGGAGACAGTCCATGTCTCACCTATTACACTCTCATAACAGTGGAGGATAAAGGTTACCACATGTCTGATGATGTTGTTGTGGAGGTCACCCAATATAATCCACCCTTTCAGGTATGGAGTCACTGGACCTTTGCTCTAAAGTGAATTTGGAATTTGTCTTGGAAATAATGTATATAGGCAACATTTTTTGTGTGTATTTTATTTTCCTCAGAATTAATATAAACAGCTTTTGATGAGAGCAGTACCTAAAGTTCAATGTAAAATATTTAAATTTCACGTAAAATATGTAAAGTAAAAACCCACAGAAACTCTCTCCTTTTTCCCAAATGTTATTGCTGAGATATTTCATACTGTTTAGGTTTACTATCTTGCCCTCTACATACCACCATCTATCTCTGTTGTAAGTAGCTTTATTATAAAATCAATTTTGCATGAATTATAAAGTAATTCGTCCCCAGTGTCTTGAATCTGAAGGAGAAGGCTGAAGGAATTTTGCTGAAAATGAACAGCAAATACAGAAAAGTTAAGAGTAAAACTTAGAGCAACGGTTCTCAACTGGTGGTCTGAGCCATTTCAGGGGGGCTGCAGGGCCTGTGGCCAAAGCCCTGAGCCCTGGTGCCCCCTATGGGACCAAAGCCCTGGTGCCCTGGCACTCCCCCTGGGGCTAATGCCCTGAGTCCATGGGCGGATTTGAGTGGGTATGGGGACATTGCTCTCCCAAACTGCAGTGCCTTACCCAGAGCAGGGAAGTCATGGGGGCAGCTCCATGCCCCCCCCCCACTTCCTTATCTCCCCCAGATCCCTGAGGCACCCCCCAGCTAGGTTAGAGACTGGAAGTTGGAGCTGGGCAGTGTGGGGCAGCTGCTACTCCAGCTGGTGCCATGGAGCTGGCAGCCATGGTGTTCCCCTGTCTCCTCCTATTGCTGCTGTGCCTGGGGTTGCGGCTGCTCTTCAGCTCCTGGCCCCCTTTGACTGCTCACGCAGCTGGTAATGGAGAGCAGCGACCACAGAGTGGGGAGGCACTCCAGGCACATAACCCCAGCTATCTCTCTCCCTGCACCCTGAGTTCCCCCCTGCCTGCAGTCAGCCCCTAGCTACCCGCCTGCCTGCATTCTGAGCTACTCCCCCATGCCTGCACACCACAACACCTAGCTACCCCCTGCCCTCTGAACAGTTTTCAAACTTTTTGAGCTGAGCCACCCCTCTTTGAGTTATAATTTTTGGTTGCACCCTCCTCTCCCCCCACAACTGAGACAGGCTGTGGTGAGTGGCACTCCCTTCCTTCCCCCCCCCCCCAACAGAAGTCAAACTACACCTATGTGTGAGGGCTCTCCTGCCTGATGGCCAGAGCCCCAAGTCCCGTCCCCCACCCCTTCCCCACTGGGTCCTGGAGTTTTTATAGCATGGGGGAGAGAGGGGCACTCAGAAAGAAAAAGATTGAAAACTCCTGACTTAGAGGTTAAAAGCTATTGTTGAGAGAGCTTTTCATTTTAAAGGTTGATCTTTGTCTTTTTAGAGCTTTTAAAGCAGTTAAATAATACTGAGTAAGAAGAAAAAAAATACTTGAAGAGCATTTCAGCCAGATGTGAATCTTCTTGTCTTTATTTTAAAATGAATCTTTTGTGAGATTTGGGCATTACCTGATTACATGGATTTATATGCTGTTAATCAGTGATATTCAGACCTTAGTAGTTCAGGAGCCAAATTAGCGATCAACATTACCCTAAAGAGCCTCCGTAGTGTGAATTCATTGTTTCATTTACTATAGTACTATATATTTAAACAGTATGACAGGGAAAATAAATATTTTTCTCACAGCAAAATGACTGACCAAATATTATTTTATCAACTACAATTGGTTAATAATATAGTAAAAGCATCCTGCTTGGTTAATAACTTCGGTTAATAATTAAATCAGTGTTTTAATATCATGTGCTGCAAAGAGCTGCAGTAGACTCTTTAAAGAGCCGCTTGTGAGCCTCAGTTACAGTATCACTGCTGTAGATTGTTTTATAGGGTACCTTGTGCTATATATACTGAACTAATTTTCTAATCTGCAGTTGCTTCTTTATTTTTTTATACCTTGTACTGATGCTCAGCAAAGCTAGCTGAAGGTTCTGAATTCCATCTTGTATCCCCAATATACGTACCCTTCTTCCCCCCTCAGATGCAATCATATGCTGAAAAAAGAGGCTTTGCCTCCACTGCTATCTGGCTTGTTGGTATTTTAGAACCTCATGCTTTTGCTAAGAACTGAAAAACCAAACCAGCTTTGAATTTAAATTTCCTGGCTTCTGATGGATTAATTTGGGGGGGCGGGGGGGGAGAAGGGGTCAGAATCTTAGCTTTTAAAAAATGTATATACTCTGTTGTTTGATGCATCAGTCTGCTTTACTAGCTTCTCTAATACCAATAATCTTGAATATCTCTGATAATTAAACCCATCTATACCTAATTTTCAGCAATCAAATCTTCAGTTACAGATGTACTGCAGATTTCTAACAGAAATCCATGAAATATGCTTAAAGTATATTTGCTTACACAACTGACACTTCACAAAAAATGTTTCATGAAGTGTTGTGTCGAGGTCTCTTTAATTAAGTTTTTTACGTTCGTGAATATTAGCTTTGACCTAACTTTGTATGGCTGGTATTTTTTCCATGGTGTCAATTTAAAAATTGGTTCTTACGTTAGGAGGAGTGTCTAATGGCTGCTGAATTTCTGATTTGTTCACCTCTTTCCTATCCTGGTGAAAATATACCTCCATCTCTTTTGGAGTTAGCAGGTGATAAAACAGATCTTAAATATTCAGAGCAAATTAAAAATAGAAATTGGGATCCTTTTAAAATAAATTTGTGATAGATGTGTCTGTCGTATTAAAAATTAAGAAATGGCAGATATTCATGTTTTTACAACTTTTTGAACATTTTTAAAGTGCTGTTTTAAATGTTAAATATTGTTTGTTTGTGTATTCTTTCATTCTTCTGAACACTTGTAGTCTGAAGAACTGATGTGCTGTTTCGTGGTCCCAGACTTCTTTAACCATGCTGCCTTCCTGTACACTGAAGATGAGGTCTTTGCTTGTTCAACTGGAACTGGAAGAATTTCTTTACCACAGGAGAAAATTTTTTTTGGTGCACAAGGTAATAGCAACAGGAAACTTACCGTGTATACTCGATCATAAGCTTGTTCGTTTATAAGCAGACCCTTCCTCCCCCCCCCCCGCCCCAAGATGGATAAGTAAAAATGGAAAAAAATTATAAGCCATTCATGAGCCTACCCTATAATTCAGGGGTCAACAAACTTTGGCTCCCAGGCCATCAGTATAAGCCGTTGGTGGGCTGAGATGGTTTGTTTATCTCGAGCGTCCGCAGGCACGGAGGTAAACCTAAGTAAACAAAGTGTCCTGGCGTGTCAGCTGCTTACCCTGACGTGCTGGGACAGCAACTGGTGGGGAAATTATTTTTTTTTGGGCGGGGGGGGGAAGAGAAGATGAGTCAGGAGAGTAACACCTGTGACCACCCCCCACATGACCCCATCCCTAGCCCAGGACCCCCACACTCTCCCTGTCCCATTCCTTCCTACCTTATCTGGGGAGGGCCAGGAGAGGATGTCTCTGACCTGGCTGGAGCTGCTTCGGCAGGCTGGACAGCATGATCGCAGCCTGCTCCGGCGGGCCAGAGCAGGCAGTGCGGCCGCAGCATGTTCCAGTGGGCTGGGCTGGGTGGCATGGTCACAGCATGCTCCAGCAGCATGGCCATAGCCTGCTCTAGGGGGCAGGGCCAAGCGGCACGGCTGCAGCCTGCCAACCCCGGAGCTGCAACTTGGCCAAAAGCAGAGAGACTCTGGCCCTGCCTCTTCCATTCTGGCTGTGCTGCCTCTCTTTGCTCCCTCTGTTGAGGTGAGGGGTTGTGTTCCACCTCTCCGTCTCTATACTCGTTCATAAGCCAATCCTCTTCTCTGGTGCTTCCCTTTTTTGCTAAAAAAATTCGGCTTATGAACGAGTATATACGGTAATTTGTATTAAGTTCACTTAGTTAACCATATTGACAGAATATTTCTTCATTGATTTTAATTATTTCCAAACTGCATTTAGATTGAGCCATATGTTTTGGCATTCTGTTCCTTCATTCAAGGTTCCCCAGTTACCTCGAAACTAAAGATTGAGGCAACATGGGCTGATGGAATGAACAAAGGTTTGGCAGTCAAAAGTCTGAACTCTAATGCTAGTTGTTGCAGCTAGTTCTTTCTCTGGCCTGCAGCCAGTCACTTTACTACTTTGCGTCAGCTTCCTCGTGTGTGAAATGTATAATGATAAGTTGTTTGTGCAAACAATTTTGAAAATATATACACACATATATAAATGCTGAGTATATTTTTATTCATATACTGCTTGCAAAAAGTCTGGGATTTTTGCTCTAAAAATGGGATTGGAAGTCACTTGACAGGATACAGACAGAAAATGAAAATATGATATTGTGTAACTGTACATAGGAGCCGTATTTTTAAATACCACCGAATCTTGCTTATTCTGATAGACTCATAGACTTTAAGGTCAGAACAAACCATCATGATCATGACGACCTGCGTATTGCAGGCCACAGAAGTTCGCTCACTCACCCACTCCTGTAATAGATCCCTAAATTCTGGCTGAGTTATTGAAGTCCTCAAATCATGATTTAAAGAGTTCAAGTTACAGAGAATCCACCATTTACACATGTTTAAACCTGCAGAGAAAGGCTTCTCTGCAAACCAAACAAATCTCTCTCTTCACCTGGAAGTTTCATTCCACTTCTCATCAAAGATTTGAGTAGACCACTGTCGTGAGGTCTGCTGTTAGTATTTTATAGTACAGTTCTTTTACTAGGATAGTATGGTGTATAACATGAAATAAAGCTGGACTTACTTTAATATGTGAGAATATTTTATGAATCCATTTTTTGGATTTTTTCTAAAATTAGGTTTGTTTCCTTAGTTATTACCTCATATCATTTGGTAATCTGCAGTGAGTCTTATTGTTTGTTTGAATGATCAAGTCTCTTGTGAATTACTGCTGTTAGCTGATTTATGGGAAAACTTAGTAAATGTCTACTTGAAGATCAAGCTATGAATGCAGCATTATATGATCATTTTATTTATTAAATGTCTTGTTTTTCCTTCCCATTAGGGGATAGCATTTTAGGAGCAGGTTCTTACACCGGAGTTCCCATATTTTTCACCAGAAAAAGTGGACTTGTGGCCATTTTTTGTAGGGAAAATGTGTCTGTGCTTCCTGAAGACCTTGAGGATTCCCTGTCATCTTCTGTAGCTGGACCAAACAATGAGGTAATATTTAGTATGAAAATTCAAAACCTCGTAACGCAAAAAGAAAGCATGCCTAGAGTTCACTCACCTTCACAGTTTCATTCAGAGAAAATTTTAATTTTTATATAGATCTAACTGAAAACAAATTTTCAAAACCCAAAACAATTTTTACAATATTTTGAAATTCCCAGTCAAATTGATATTTATCAGCCAGCTCTGCTCATTTGAATAATGTACTACTTTAATTCTACTTTTTTTATCAAGTAACCAACTCTTTTTAGAATGGAAAAAAGTTTTTTCACGTCCGTATTTAACTTTTATACAATATGCATTTACTTAAAATCTCAGATGAGTTACCTTGTCAAGAATATGTTTCTAAAGCAGAATCTTTTGCCCAATATTTTTTTAGAGGGGGATGGAAGCTGAGCTTTTAGTATGGGGCTGACCAGTTCTTTAGTTAGCTAATAACTAAGAATGAATTGGTCATTATCCCATTTATCTTAACCTCTAGGATCATTTGCTGTAGTAGTACCTTATAATGGAGGGACCTTATGACCATTTCTTTGGCTAGATCAATCTGTACAGCTTCTGAACTGTGATCCTGTTACCTTCGTCCCTGTCTCTTTTGTTGTTGATCTTGCTGATCACAACAACAACATCCCACAGGACTGAAAACTTTAGATTTGGCAGGTCTATTATAATCCTAAACCACTGTTATTTTAGAAAGATTACTTTCCTTCCATACTGAGGTTTGTATTTGCCTATGTTCCCTTTGGTCTAAATTTTTACTTTACATTTCAGGGTTCTGCATTTGATGCCACCAGTAGAATGGAGATTATAGCACAAGCGGATAAAACTAAATTACTGAAAGCTGCTTTTCTACAGTACTGCAGGTATGAGGAGTCACTATGTTGATATACTAGAGAGGGCAAGTTTGTTTTTAATTAAGAGATTCTCTTGATAAAAATAAAATGCATGCTGATTTAATTAAAAATCACCATATACCTATGTTTAATATATCCCTTTTCTGGAAAAGTGTGTACACACCTTGGACACTGAGTAAATTGTTGTTGACAATTTTGTTCTGACTAGCTGTTTTATTTTTCCTGAAATGCTTTTCATATTGGTTGAATTTTTCTGGATTTTCAACACACACATCCCACAGCCCAAAAAACCCCAAATCACCCAACCAAACAAAAAGCCCACAAAAAACTGGTAAAAATGTTGTTTGGTTTTCAAAAACATTTTTCAGTTTTTAGATTTTTGTGCTTAAAAAAAAAATCACAAGAGATTTTGTAAAAAGAACCAATTTTTAAAAAAAATTATCACATGAAATAATTGGCTTTCTTGGATCACCTAGCCAGTGATTCATGTTAGAAATGAGCAGACTTGTATCGTCATTTTTTACAGCTAGAAACTGCCAGAGCTGGTATTGATGATCTGATTGACACAAAGTAAAGCTATTTTAAGCTTTAAAATTTTGTTTGTCTGTTCCCTCAGTAACTGGGATTAGTGAAGAAAGTTAGGGAAGAATGAAAAAATCCTGACTATTTTATTTACATTTAAATGGGTAATGTTCAGTATTACTTTAGAAGATATTTTTTATACAGTGCCATGAATGTGCATAGTGCTTCTCAAAACATAGTGATTGCCCTGATAAATGTGTGATCTAAATTGACAAGAAGTAGAGGAGGAGATAAACACTGGAAAGGGTGGAGTGACCCCAGGATGAAAACAGTAAGTTTGTTTGCTTAGTGATTTGTGCACATATTTTCAGGGCTGCAGACTTATATTTTTTATATTAGAATAGAAAGAATATAGTAATCTATAATCTATAAAACTAAGCCTCCTAGAATAATTGAGGTTGGAGAAGGGACTTCAAAGAGAGGATGGAGGCATGGAAGAGAGAGTCAGAAAGAGCATTCCATGGATAAGGGGCTGCATGAGAAAGACAGAGATTTGTGTGGGAGAAGTGCATGAAGGGGACTGTTAGGCGAAGCAGAAAGATAAAAAATTGAGTTGTGGAGATCCTTAAATGCAAGGAGGAGGACCTGAATTAGTCCGGGAAAAGAGAAATAATTGAGCTCAATTCTTGGTGTAGAAAGTTGCAACCATAGAGGTTAATGGGGGAATAGATTTGTGACAGCAGGTTGCGTAAGGGTATTAGTAAGAGAACAAGAAACAGTGAGGCTCATCAACATGGAAGCTGAAACTGAAGGTTGATGGTATGAAACTAGAAAGAGAGTCAAGAGTTAAATGGAAAGAAAAGAGAAGGGTGGGAGAGCAAGCTGGAATGATGAACGACAGCAGTGGCAAGAAGGGAAGGGTGGATAGGTAGGTGTGTACTTCAGAGAGGAAAGGGAAAGTGAGGAATTGTTGGAACAACAAATATAGCTACCACCTGGGCAGCTGGGAGGAGAAATCACCATCAGAGAATGGTGCCGGGTCAGAGAGAGAGCCAGTGCTAGAGTGGGAAATAAATTGTAGAATGAGACATCGTTTTGAAGGATAATGCAGGAAAAAGGAAGATGATGACAGGATATGGGGTATGCAATAGATTACTGGGTGAGTAGTGTTATTGGAGGAAGGAGAGTTGGAAGCAGCTGTAGAGAAACTGAAAGAAGGGGAAGATGGCAGTTAAGAGACTGAAGATAAGAGGAAGTTTTTGATGAGAGTTGGAAGGACGGGGTGAAGAGGTGAAGGTGCAAACTAGGAGTGGTAAATGGAAGCTGTGATGAGGGAAACTGCTTGAAAATGAGCCATTATTTGGAGAAAGATGTTGGATCAAATGGTACCAGATATGAGAAGGAATAGATAATCTGAGCCATGGTAGATGACACTTAAACAAATACTTTGCCTCACTTTTTAATAAGGGTAATGAGGAATTTGGGTGTAGTGGCAGGGTGGCTAATGGAAACAAGGATATGAAAGTAGAAATGACTACTTCCGACATGGAAGTCAAACTCCAACAGCTTAATGGGACGAAATCATCTCCATCAAAGAATATTAAAGAAACTGGCACATGAAATTGCAAGCCCAGTGGCAAGGATTTTTAATGAATCCTTAAACTTGGGGGTTGTACCCCGTGACTGGATAATTGCTAATATAGTACCTGTTTTTAAGAAAGGGGAAAAAAGGTGATCTGGGAAACTGCAGGTCTGTTAGTCTTACCTCAGTTGTATGCAAGGTCTTGGAACAAATGTTGAAAGAGAAAGTAGTTAATGGTATAGAGGTAAATGGTATTTGGGATAAAATACAACATGGTTTTACGAGAGTTGAATTTTGCCAGACCAACCTGATCTCTTTCTTTGAGAAGATAACTGATTTTTTAGACAAAGGAAATGCAGTAGATCTAATCTGTCTGGATATCAGTAAGACATTTGATACAGTTACATATGGGAAATCATTAAATTGGAGAAGATGGGATAAATATGAGAATTGAAAGGTGGACGAGGAACTGGTTAAAGGAGAGACTACAATGGGTCATACTGAAAGGTGAACTGTTAGTCTGGAGGGAGTTTACTAGTAGAATTTCTCAGAGATCGATCTTGGGACCAATCTTATTTAACATTTTTATTAATGACCTTGGCACAAAAAGTGGATGTGCGCTAAGAAAATTTGCAGATGACACAAAGTTGGGAGATATTGCCAACATGGAGGAGGACTGGAATATCATACAAGAAGATCTGGAGGACCTTGAAAACAAGAGTAATAGAAATGAGATGAAATTTAATAGTGCAAAGTTCAAAGTCATGCACTTAAGAGCTAACAAGAATTTTTGCTGTAAGCTGGGGACCTATCAGTTGAAGGCAACAGAGGAGGAAAGAGACTTGGGTGTATTGTTTGATCACAGGATGACTATGAGCTGTCAATGGGATGCAGCCAGGAAAAAGGTTAGTGCAATCCTAGTTTGCATCAGGCGAGGTATTTCCAGTAGAGATAGGGAAATGTTATTACCATTATACGAGGCACTAGTGAGACCCTATCTGGAATACTGCGTGAAATTCTGGTCTCCCATGTTTAAGAAAGACTAATTTGAACTGGAACAGGTGCAGAGAAGGGCTTCTAGGATAAGAGGAATGGAAACCCTACCTTATGAGAGGAGATTCAAGGAGCTTGACTTGTTTAGCCTAACCAAATGAAGGCTGAGGGGAGATATGATTGTTCTTTATAAGTATATCAGAGGGGTAAATGCCAGGGAGGGAGAGGAGTTATTAAAGTTAAGTGTTGCTGTTGTCACAAGAACAAATGGATATAAACTGGCCATCAACAAGTTTAAGCTTGAAATTAGACAAAGGTATCTAACCATCGGAAGAGTGAAATTCTGAAGTAGCCTTCTAAGGGGAGCAGTGAGAACAAAAAACCTAACTGGCTTCAGGCTTGAGCTTGATAAATGTATGGAGGAGATGGTGTGATGAGATTGCCTACAACGTCATGTGGACCATCTGCAACTGCTACTAGCCCCCAATAGCAAGCCAAGAGGAGCATTCGGCACATACTTTTTTTTAGTTAAAATGTTGTGTCGACTGCTCCTGTTAGCTTGGCTACTGGAAAGGCATTCAGCAGGCATAGCTAAACATCAGAGTTTTTTGGGTCAAAAGTGACTGCAAATTATTTACCTATCAATAAAATAGATAATACAATGAAATAGGTAATTATACTGAGATGCTTTTTAAAAACTCAGGTTAAAGGTGGTCCATACAAACAGTGTTAGTGATTATAACCTACAAATTTCATAAAAAGGATAGTAGAAAAAACTGCTGGTTGGGATAATTTTTAACATTCTGGCCACTTTTGATTACACTTTGTTTTATGCAGCCTTTCTCTTTCATTTCAGAAAAGATGTAATCAGTGCACAGAGCATGGTTGTTGAGCTCTTTCCACCAAGTGCAGACCTGGATTCTGATACTGAGCTGGATAGAGCTGTAATTCAGATCAGTGTAGACTTAGTGGATGATTACCCTGCATCTGACCCACGATGGGCTGAATCTGTACCAGAGGGTAAGGCTTAATATTATTTGGAGTTTTATATGTGGGAAGTTGTGCACAGTTTTCTATTTAAAAAGTAAATCATAAGGTAAGCCCTATGCTCCATGATGTGAAGGCAATTTTGGGGACTTGTGGATTGCTTAATATTCAACAACTTACATTGATTGCATCACTTTGACCTTTCTTTCCCTACCCTCACTCCATCTTCCTAAACTAAACAACAGCCTCCCCACAATTTTTCCTATGCGATCTCAAGTGTACTTTCTTGGGGGTAAAGAGGCTTTTGCCTTTGACCATGTGTTTCTGCGTGGCAACCTCTACTCTAAATAGCTCCTTTCACTCCTTTTTAGTGCTGCTGTTTCTCTAGTAATGTTAAGAAGAGAGGAGGATAGCAGTTGCTGCAGGGAGAAGCTACATGCAAAGGCTAAGTGCCACTTTCTTACCTCCCCAACCCCTGCTGGAGGAATCTGGTGTAGATGAAGCACTAAAGCAAGCCACCTTCTGATCAGACCCTCCTTCCTGAGTAACTACCCATGAGAAGAGACCTTCCTTTATATCTCCAGGCAGCAGTTGCCCAGAGCTGAGCATGGACTTGGCTGGAAGTTTTATATGGAACACGTATGGTCATGTGATGCTTGTTTTTGCTATCATTTCTACCTGGCAATCTATAAGAAATAATGAAATATCAAAAACTAAATCTTTAAAGATTCACAACATATTGTGATACAGCATGGCCAGAGGGCAGCAGGAGAGGGTTAGAAGGGAGTGTTATTCCCTGTAAGAGGAAGAAAGTTTGCTATAGATTAACTAGAGCATGTGAAGCTGATTAGAGCACCTGAAGTCAGTTAGAGCACCTGCAGTCAGTCACATGATAAAACCGCCTGCTTCAGTCAGACAGTGTGGGCGTTGGAGCAGAAAGGATTGGTGTTGGAGCAGAGAACAATTTGAAGGGAAGCAGAGGAAAGTTTGGAGAAGTGCTGCGGTGGGCTAAGTCCAAGACCCTAGGTAAGGGGCACCTGGCTTGTGCAGAGGGAGGGCAGGAAGCCCCCCACAAGCTGAAGGGCAGGAGAGGGAAGTAGGCCCAGGGAAGGAACCGTCAGTTCAAGTGGCTCACCACTATCCTCAGGGCCCCTGGGCTGGGACCTGGAGTAGAGGATGCGCCCAGGTCACTCCCTCTCCACTCCCCTCCTCTAGGACACTAGTGGGGCAATTAATATTCCGATTCAGGTGCAAGAAATGGTGCCCTGAAACACCCCCTCCCCCCCCCAGAAAAAAAGCACGAGACCCATCATAATAGTGCTGACAATTTGTCACATGTGATGTCAGGGGTGGGATTTGTGCGTTGGTGACTTAAACCAGGGTTAGGCAAAACCCTCCCGTCCTTAAGATGGACGACGTGTCAAGGCCGTAATACAAGCCACCGCGGCCCAGCAGGAGGCTACCCGGGTCCAAGCAACCGCCCAATAGGAGGCGTCTCGGATGCAACAGGAGACTAATCATCTGTTGATGAGTCAGGCTGCCCAGGACCAAGCCCTGCTGAAAGACCTGGTGAACCAGATGAAAGCCCTTGTGGAACTGAACCACAACTGTGAAGGGACCCGGACCATATGGGCCAGCCATTGCCTACAGAAAATGATACGGGAGGATGATGTGGAGGCAGCAGCCCTGCGGGAGGCCTGGCCCGAGATCAGTGGTCTGGTATCCTTGCCCCATTCCTGTGTGGGGAAGTCCAAAAAGTCTACTATGATATGGCCGCAGAGACTGCAGCAGACTATCCCCAGCTGAAGGCAGAGATCCTGGCCAGATCCGGAGTAACAACGGCATTGCAAGCCCAGAGGTTCCATGAGTGGCAGTATATGGAGGACAAGACACCCCGATCACAATTGTTTGACCTGATCTACCCGACCCAGAAATGGCTGTGCCCTGATGATGGTACTTGGTCCTTTCTTGCCACGCAGAAACACATGGTCAAAGGCAAAAGCCTCTTTACCCCCAAGAAAGTACACTTGAGATCGCATAGGAAAAATTGTGGGGAGGCTGTTGTTTAGTTTAGGAAGATGGAGTGAGGGTAGGGAAAGAAAGGTCTTGGTACTGGACCGGTATATGAGGGGGCTACCACCAGGCCTCCGGGCTTGGGTGGCCAGAATGACCCCTCCACCTGTGATGAGTTGGTCTCCCTCGTGGAAAGACAGCTGGCAGCCCGCGAACTGTTCCAGACCCCAGGTGGGGAGACATGGCAATCCAGGAAGCCAACCCCAAACCCAAGAACTGTAACAGGGAGGAAAGACACCGAGGAATGGCCCGAGGCCAAGAAGGGATCTAGGGGTTTGGAAAGAGAGGTGGGGGATTTGGCCAAATAGCCCCAGGCAGAGGGTGACAACTGGAATAAGGGGGCGGTGTTATGAATGTGGGGAATTCGGGCATATAGCAGCCCAATGCCCAACAGGGAAGAACCTATGCAGTTTAATCTGGGGGATTACGGGAAGCAATGTGGCCTAATTGGCCTGGTAGGAGTCACAGTGACCTCACATGGGTATACAAGATCAGTAAAAATGAATGGTATTAAGACCATAGCATTAATAGATTCTGGGAGTGCTGTCATGCTCGTCTTGGGGAAATTGGTGGGGCGAGATCAACTAACCTGGGCCAAAAACACAGGGGTAACGTGCGTTCATGGCACCGTGAATTTCTACCCCACAATCCCGATGCGGATTGAGATCCAGGGGAATACTGCCAGGGTGACTGCAGGGGTGGTCCCCAAGCTCCCCTACCCTGTCTTAATTGGGAGGGAATTTCCTGGGTTTGAGAGCTTACTTATCCCAATAGAGCCAGGGGAGGGTAGCAACCCCCAGGCTGAGACGGAGGCACCTACAGATAGCCTCACGCCAATGTTTGCCGAATTTGCTCCAGAGTTATTCTCATCCCCGGGAAACCCCGAAAGTCTAGGCGAGAAAGGAGGGCAGGTAAAAGATTAGGGACCAGGATTCTAGCAGAGAACCAAAAAACTTCCCTTGTGGGTAGGCGAACCCGCTCAGGAGACCAGGAGATAATTCAGGCTAGGGAGGACTCGGAGGCTGTTCCTAGCCCAAGTAGGACAACCCAGGGGGAAGAGTAGAAATAGGCCCTCTAGAATTAGGTCAGATCGGTACTGCATGTGAGAATTTTGGGCAGGACCAGGCCAATGATCCACTATATGCGAATGTGAGCAGGAGGTAGTGGAAGTAAATGGCGTACCTGTGGAAGGAAAGATCAAAGGCCCAAGGCCATATTATGTGCTCAAACGCGATATCTTGTACAGGATAGAGCAAATATGAGGGGAAGAAGTAGAGCAACTCTTAGTCCCACGGAAACACACAAGGGCAGTACGAGAGTTAGCTCACAGTCATCTATTTGGGGGACATCTAGGAGTAGACAAGACACTAGATAGAGTCCTAAGAAGGTTTTATAGGCCAGGGATACGCACAGAAGTCCAGCGCTATTATACCTCCTGCCCTGAATACCAGTTGCATAGCCCCCGACCTTACTTGTGGGCCCCATTAGTACCGTTGCCTATTGAAGTCCCTTTCGAGAGGATAGCCATGGACATCGTGGGCCCACCAGAAAGATCGGCATGGGGCCACCAAAACATACTAGTCATCCTTGACTACGCCAAGCAGTATCGAGAAGCCATTCCTTTAAGAAACCCCACATCCAAGGCAATAGCAAAAGAACTGCTACAGGTTTTTGCCAGAGTGGGCATCCCTAAGAGATCCTGACAGACCAAGGAACCCCGTTCATGTCAAAATTAATGAAGGACTTACGTGCTCTACTCTGCATCCATGCCATATGGACCTCAGTCTACCATCCACAAACAGATGAACTGGTCGAGCGGTTTAATTGTTCCCTTAAAAGTATGATCCGGAAGGTGGTAGCACAGGATGGAAAAGACGGGGATACCCTTCTACCGTATCTAATGTTTGCTATATTTGAAGTCTCCTAGGCATCCACTGGTTTCTCTCCCTTTGAACTACTATACGGAAGCCACCCACGTGGGATATTAGATATCGCCAAGGAAGATTGGGAAGAACAACCCAACCCAGGAAAGAATGTCATTGAGCATGTGACACAGATGAGAGAGCGAATAACTTGAGTAATCCCTATAGTACGAGAACATTTGGAAAAAGCACAAGAGGCCCAGTGGACATATTACAACCGTCGGGCGAAAGTACGGAGATTTCAGCTGGAGGAATGGGTGATGGTGCTAGTGCCGACAGCAGAAAGCAAACTCTTAGCCAGCTGGCATGGACCATATGAGATAGTGGAAGCCATTGGGGAGGTGGACTATAAGGTCAGACAACCAGACCGCCGAAAGCCAAAGCAAATCTACCACGTCAAGATACTGAAGCCCTGGCATGACCGAGAGACGTGTCTGGTCATTGAAGGAGCTCCACCCCAGACAGATGACCCACAGGGGCAGGTAAAGATATCTCCTGAATTAACCCCAGAACAATGAACAGAGGTCATTGAGATGATCCACCGGAACCAGGACGTGTTCAGTACACAACCAGGCCGTACGACACTGGTCCAACCTCATAATGTCATCAGCCCCGGAGTAAGGGTGACAATAAGACCGCACTGAATACCGGAAGCTAAAAGGGAAGAAATTAGGACAGAAGTGAAGAAGATGCTGGAACTCGGGGTTATTGAAGAATCCCACAGTCAGTGGTCCAGCCCTATCGTCCTAGTCCCCAAGCCTGATGGCACTCTGAGGTTTTGCAACGACTTTTGGAAATTGAATGAAGTATCCCCATTTGATGCTTGTCCAATACCACGCATTGACAAGCTAGTTGATCAGTTAGGCAAGGCCCGATACCTAAGCAGTCTGGATCTGACCAAAGGATATTGGCAAATTCCCCTGGCCAAGAATGCCAAGGAAAAGACTGCCTTCTCTACACCCGATGGCCTGTTTCAATACACTGTCATCCCTTTCGAACTCCATGGGGCCCCTGCAACATTCCAACAACTTATGGAAAAGTTACTGCGACACCATGCCAAGTATGCCGCCGCCTATCTAGACGACATAGTCATCCATAGCCCTGGCTGGGAAACGCACCTAGGAAAAGCAGAAGCAGTGCTAGACGCCCTGCGGAAGACCGGCCTCACTGCTAACCCTCTCAAGTGCGTGATAGGACTAGCTGAGGCCAGATACCTCGGGTATGTAGTAGGGAGAGGTTTGGTGAAACCCCAGTGGAACAAAGTGGAGGCAATACAAGGTTGGCCTGGACCAGTCCGCAAAAAGCAGGTCAGAGCATTTCTAGGGATAGTAGGATACTATTGGAGATTCATCCCTCATTTCGCCACAAGAGCAGGGCCATTGACGGATCTGATAAAAACTCGGGGCCCCGAGATAGTAAAGTGGACTGGTACGACAGAAAAAGCATTTGCAGATTTAAGCACAGCCCTGTGCTGCCATCCAGTACTCATAGCCCCAGACTTCAAGAAGGAATTCATCCTACAAACAGACACCTCGGAGGCAGGGCTAGGAGCCATCCTTTTACAGATAGTAGGGGAGGAGGAACAGCCAATCTTGTACCTCAGCAGGAAACTCCTCTCCAGGGAACAAAAGTACGTTGTCATTGAAAAGGAATGTCTGGTGGTAAAATGGGCTATGGAGACTCTCCGCTACTATCTACTGGGGCGGCGGTTTACCCTCGTGACAGACCACGCCCCGCTCCAGTGGATGCACAGAAATAAGGAGAAGAACGCAAGAGTGACTAGGTGGTTCCTATCCCTGCAATGCTGATGGCCTATCGTGACAACACTGCCTCTCGTCCCAAGTAGCCCAACCCCATGGTGTTGAGCGGTGGAGGTGGGATATGTGATACAGCATGGCCAGAGGGCAGCAAGAGAGGGTTAGAAGGGAGCGTTATTCCCTGTAAGGAAAAGAAAATTTGCTATAGATTAACTGGAGCACGTGAAGCCAATTAGAGCTCCTGAAGCCAATTAGAGCACCTGCAGTCAGTCACATGATAAAAACCCCTGCTTCAGTCAGACAGTGTGGGAGTTGGAGCAGAAAGGATTGGTGTTGGAGCAGAGAACAGTTTGAAGGGAAGCTGAGGAAAGTTTGGAGAAGTGCTGCGGTGGGCTAAGAAGTCCAAGACCCTAGGTAAGGGGCACCTGGCTTGTGCAGAGGGCGGGCAAGAAGCCCCCCCACAAGCTGAAGGGCAGGAGAGGGAAGTAGGCTAGGGGAAGCAACCGTCAGTTCAAGTGGCTCACTACTATCCTCAGGGCCCCTGGGCTGGGACCTGGAGTAGAGGGTGCGCCCAGGTCCCTCCCTCTCCACTCCCCTCCTCTAGGACACTAGTGGGGCAATTAATATTCCGATTCAGGCGCAAGAAATGGCTCCCTGAAACCCCCGCCCCCAAGAAGAAAAAGCACGAGACCCATCATAATAGTGCCGACAATTTGCCACAATATTGAAAAATAGACCTTAAATTATGAATGCATTATGTGAATTGATTTCCTGTTAGTGCAAAAACTGGTGTTGATTAATCAATAAATACTTGAAAATAAAAATAAAATCCTGATAAGCCTACACATGATGGAAACTGCAGACACAACTGTTCTTGTGAGTTTCACATCTTCGCAGTCTTCTGATAATAGAGTATGTAGATGTTATGATAATTCTAAAGCAATAAAAAGGTACAGTGGGGCCCTACTGGGATGTCAAACACACATATATACCCAGAGAAGCTTCCACTCCAGTCACTGGTTCCTTAAAGTCTTTGCTCCTTTGTGTAAAAATTTTATCAGGATCCTCAGATTCAAACCCTGAGGGAAAGGAGTGAGCTTGGGCCAATCATATTTAAAACAGCAATACATGGCTACATCCGGGGGTGAAGAGGAGGGAGCAATTTCTTTTTGCTTTGCTAAGTCCATATGTGCATGGAGTGTAAAGTCCATGCAATGGTGGAGGTGTATTAGGTCTTTAATAAACCTTTAATAGGATTCAGATAGTTATCTTCATTTTAATGTTGTCCGTCTTCCATATTTATATATTTGTTTTATTTATATTACAAAAACTTAGTTTTAGGTTGTATTTTCAGTCTCTTAAGATCAAAACAAGGTGATCTGATTAAAAAAAAAAAGAAAGAAAAAAGTCCAGTCTTTGTGTAAAAGTTTATTAGTATCAAATACGTTTTTTTTCAAGGGTTTGCTCTTTTTTTTGGTAATAATTGAAGACAGAAAAGCTGCAAAATGTAAGAGATCTTAAATTCCAGCTTGCAATACCATGGACTTTTAAAAAAGTGCTCTTAGCTAAAAATCTTCTCTTCACACACACACACACTCTTTTCAGAAGCAGCTGGTTTCAGCAACACATCCCTTATTCTCCTTCATCAGTTGGAGGATAAGACGAAAGCTCATTCCTTCTTCATTGACTTTCTTCATCAGGTAAGGTCCTAAAATTCTGCTGGCATGAACACTTATATTTTTTATATTATATTAATCATTTTTTGCACATTGCTTAACCTTTTTTTTTAATAAAAGGTTGGCTTATTTGAATGTCTGGGCAGTTTTCCAGTAAGAGGGATGCCAATGACAACTCGATTGTTGCTCTGTGAACATGCAGAAAAGTTATCATCAGCCATTGTTCTCAAGAACCATCACTCCAGACTGCCAGACTTGGTGAACACGGCTATATTGATTGCTTTAAACAAAAGGGAATGTGATATTCCACAAAGTCTTACCCCTGCAGATGTTTTCTTTAGAGAGGTAAGAGGAAGAAGTCTCCGTGATTAATTGGAGCCCTTTTCATGACGAATTGTTATATTGTAAAAACTGAAATACATTAATGTGTAAAATAAGACTTGATTCTTCTAAAACAAATTTAACTTTCCAGAATTCTCCTGTTAAGACTTTATTGGTAGCATTTTCTCTTATTTTAAAACATGACTTTTTTGCATGCATCTGCAACTAAAGTATGAATCCTGATTGACATCACATAGCTAGAGTAAAATTAATCTGATCTCCAACCAGTTCCGCTATAGGAAGGATGAAAAGACTGCCATGTTTTCCCTTCTCATCAGAGAATTGTATGCTAGGATTGCCATGTTACAGGAGAGCACTGAAGGACACTAATATCTTCTTGCTAGGTCTCTTTCTCATAAAGCTAGCAAAACATGTCCTCATCTCTTCATTCCCTTCCTGGAATGAGTTGTAACCACTCAGAGCCTTTCACTATAATATATTGTCCTCTCTGATGCAGTATGTTTAATCCAATTAATCAATTACATTTTTAAGGCAAACATTCCAGTTGTACTATGTTCCAGTTGGGTCCAGCTTACATTAATTTCCTCTGTTTCATCTTAACAATGTGCAATAAAATGTTTAGATTTAGTTTTAGATTAATTATGTACAGAGCATTAATAACCAGTGACTGATTTCTCCCTAGGAGAGGTGAGAACTGGTGTCAGCTGTGGAGAAAATAAATAATAGGAATTGTGATGCCTGATTAAAACAGTTGTCTGTGTAGTCCATTATCCTTTTCCTAACAGTAGTCAGTACTACATGTTTCAGAAGAAGGCACAAGGAGCCCCATAATGGACAATCATGGGAAAACCTGCACATATGGAGAGTTTCTTCCTAACCCAATTGGTTTTGTGTCCAGAAGCGAGAGGGCTTATAACCCTTAAAAAAAAAAAAAAAACTCAAAATAACTGGATGTTTCAATATCTATATAAATATTTAATGCTTTTTTGTATTCCAGTAGGGTGTTTAATCAAGATCCTGTTAATACTTCAGTATTTTCATATATAGTAATCATTTGGCTCTCACACATCACCTGATAATGGGTAGGCTTGTGTTCAGTGCAAATATTTTTGTATATTTTACAGGTATCCCAGATAGATACGATCTTTGAATGCTTATTAGATCATGAGGAGCAAATATTGAAGGATACACCAATTGAATCCATTGAGTGGGCCCAGATAGTTGTCGATGTGAATAACATCATAAAGGTATCAAATTACACTGATTAAATGAAACACTCAAGAAAAAAACCAAGACCAGAATTTAGCAAGTTGAGTCCAACCCTGCTTTTCTGAGTATTAGTAAGCAAGAGAAAGTTGTTGAGAATGCAGTATTGTTTCATAAAAAACAAGAAAGTGAAATAAAGAAAACTTAAGAATTATTTCTTAATATAGAATTATAGAAATGTAGGACTGGAAGGGACCTTGAGAAGTCAAGTCCAACCCACTGCTCTGAGGCAGGATCAAGTAAACATAGACCATTGCTGAGGGGTGTTTGTGCAACCTGTTTTTAAAACTTCCAGTGATGGGGATTCCACAAGCTCTCTTGGAAGCCTATTCCAGAACTTAACTATCCTTATAGTTGGAAAGTTTTTGCTAATGTCTAACCAAATCTCCCTTGCTGTAGAGTAAGCCCATTATTCTTGGCCTACCTTCAGTGGACATGGAGAATAATCGATCTGTCATTTATAACAGCCCTTAACATTTTTGAAGACTGTTAACATTTCCTCATTGGTCAGGTTTTCTAAACTTTTTATAATTTTTGTTGCTCTCCTTTGGGGTCTCTTAAATTTGTCCACATCTTCCCTGAAGAGTGGTGCCCAGAACTGTACTCCAGCTGAAATACTCCAGCTGAAGCCAGTGCTGAGCACCACAAGGGCTGGATAAAGCAGGACAATTACCTTCTGTGTCGTATATACAACACTCTGTTAACATACCTCAAATTATATTAGCCTTTTTTGCAACTGCATTACATTGAGTCATACTGAATTTGTGATCCGCTATTAACCTCCAGATCCTTTTCAGCAGTGCTATCTTCTTTACCAGTTATTATCCATTTTGTAATTGTGCATTTGATTTTTCTTTCCTAAGTGAAGTAATTGTATGTCAGTTTCCTCACCTGATTAATAAGAAAAAGGGGCTGCAATGTTGAAAACAAAATCATTAAAGAAGACACATCTGGGTAGGAAACTTCAAGATGTACTTTGACTTTGCAAATCTAATTTTACTTTTATCCTTTATCTGGGCTATTTAAATATCAAATGCCATGTGCATGAATATCAAGGTACTAATAAACAATGAGTAATGTAGGATTTTATTACATGGATATTACTAATAGAATCATATAAACCTCTGGACCTGCTCAGTCTGTAGTAGAAATTAATAAGCTGCAAGAGTTAAGAAAACAAAACAAAACCCAGTGCCATATATGGAACCCTTTTTAACAAGGCTTTTACTTCAGCCAGCCCAAAGATTGGAAGGGCAGAGTGGAGAGAGAGGGTGAAAAGTACAGAGAGCAGTAATTTGCATTTCTTGGCTGAACAAAAACCATGGAATATATATTAGTTGTTTAATAACAAATGAGTACTACTAATATTAAAAGAAGTGAAATTGGTAGTGTTAGATAGTTTCACATATAGTACAGGAATTATTTGTGGTGCTGGATTTAGTCACAGGAAATCCTTGACTGCTGCTCAGTACAGTAACATGGGTAGTTCTCATAGACAAGTTGCCCAAATAGAAGAACTACCCATTAATTAATATGAAAATGCACAAAAAAAGTTTTAAGGAGGATCCGTTAGGTGCCTCGTCTTCCTTTCAGTATCCAAGCACAGTGTAAAAAGGAAATACATAGGGAAATTCACAAACAGGGGAAAAATAAAACTCACCAGTTGCCTGTCACACTCTATGTACATTCTGTACTAGTCTATACAAATATAGTAGTATCTCTCTCTTGACAAGAGGGACAAAACAGTTGCTGAATATGACCTTGTTAGCGGTGGTATCACAAAAAAGGGAAAATATCCAAAGCAACTTAATCCACTTTTAATCCATCCAGCAATGCAAATACAAGGTATGCCTCATTCTGACTACTTCACATGGAGTTAATGTCCATCATCTGTTTAATTATATGACTTTTCGTCTCCAGTCCTAGAAGTGTCATACTAGATAAAAGCTTACTGAACTTTCTAGGCTGGCATGGATATATTCCAGAAATATAGAATCGTATTCCAAGATCTTGTCAGAGCAGAGTAACACAACTGTAATGAACCATATGTTAGCTTGAGAGCCAATTTCTCTCAGAATTCTGACAGAAACCAAGTGCTTAGGCAGCTCAGAAAATCAGAGGTACTGACCCCAGTAATGTGTCAGATCACTGACTTTGGCCTTCTTTTTCCCTGTTAAGTCCCAAATTTTGGATTTGTTTTCTTTGTTATGATGGTCCTGATGATCTGATTCGGTCTGAGTTCCTTTTTGTTCCACTACATCTGCCCTGCCCAATTACTAGAGCTCAAACATTTTTCCTGATTTGTTTTTTCCCCCAGTTTGTCCATTTGACAGAGCTCTGTGTAAAGGTGTACCTCTGTATTGGTCAGTTTCACTTCTTCCTGGTCTCTTGAACAAGACCATGATATCACACACTCAAGCACTGTTCTGGAAGAGCTTATAATGCACGTACTTCTCCAGGCATTTAAGAGTCTGCTTAACAGTAACAGCAATTCATGAAGTGTCGCTGTGTCAGTATGTGGGGCTTGGAAAGTCTCCTTTCCCAAACTACTGCAGGGAGGCAGAAAGGAAAGTAATGAAAAGCAAGGTCATGTTAGTTTTAACCACCCCTCTTTACCTTACAATGGATCCAGAAGAAAGGTGGAAGGAGATACACTTAGGCTCACGATCACCACCAGATCTTTTAATGGAGCTGAAGGAGTTTGGATGCCTCCACAGACCTTGAGGTGGTGAGATGAACCCCTTCACAGAGCTGGGAGGCACCGAAATCAGTGTAAAATCGTAATGGAGGGGCCTCCATTTCCTAGTGGAGCTCTTAATAGTCTCTGGAAGCCAGCATAGAAGTGGGAGCTTTGGGGGGGATTGCCACCTTTACTTCTCATCCTTTTAGCAGGAAGGAGATGATGAAGTGATTGCCATGAACTGCAGCAGTGCACAGGAGCAGGGAGAAAGACCAGTATTAGACAGGGAGTGGATAGTTGGCCACATCCTCTGAGCTCAGAAGGTGGCTGAAGTACTGGCGTGGAATTGAGGGTACATGGTGACTTTCCCTCTTGAACTACTCTTCATGGGAACCTTAAAAGTAACAGGATGGCTAGCAGCCTGGGAGAGACTATTGATAACATATGCATAGTAAAGAATTTACAGCTCCTGGGCGTGTACATTAATGCTCTTGCTAGGCCTCTTCATACTCTCCTGTTTCAGAGTTGCATGTAGCAGTAAAGGGTGAAAAAAAATTGACACAGGAAAAAGGTAATTAAAAGAGAAAATGTGGCAAGTTTGTGAAATTGACCAGTTTTTAAGGTGTCCATTTAATGTTGTGCAGGATATGCTACAAGCTGCCAGCCAGTATCGCCAGTCTAGAGCCTCTCTATATAAAACAGGAGAGCTCCCGGAAAGAGAACCTGAATATGTTCCATGGACAGGTGAGAATAGTGAAAATGTTAAGCAAATTAATATTGGTTTTAAAACATTAGCAAATACTGTTAATGTTTTTCAGAACATTTGACTGTATCCTCTGAAATCTTTGCGTTAGCTCAAACTGTGAATATTAAACTGAACAGTGATGTTATGTGCTATTCTAAGTTTGAATGTAGATATCCATATGGATAGTAGAACTTAGTGGTTTAGTTTGTTGATGAATGGTTGGTTTCTCCATTACTGATGATACTCCTTTAAGCTTGTTGCACTGGATACTGAGAATCTGGCTACAAAACAAAGGTGCCAAAAGTTGGGAGGCAGGAATAATTTTTGTTTTTAGGGTGTCTTGATTCCAGCTGACAAGATCATGATTTTTTTTGTATAACTTTCAAATAAAGCATAAAATATTAATCTTGCTCTGTTTAAAACAGACAGATAGTGTTCAGGGCTCCCTGTCAAGAGTAAAAAACTGACAGTTGCCCACTTTGCTTCTTTGTTGAGTATTTGTGCTTTGCTACTCGAGGATGCAATGCTGTGAAAACTTGTCAGAACAAGTTTTGTTTTGTAATGTAAACATTTTAAAGTCTTTCTTCCTGCCTTTGTCCATGTGGACTCCTCTTATGGTATGCATGTGTCTCATGTACCCAAAATCAACTTCTTCTGAACAGCAGGACGCGTTGGCGTTATGTCTGTCCTGCATGCCATGATGACCCCATGTCCAAGAGCAGATTGGCTTTGGTCACCTCTGTTCCCACTTCTCATCCATGGCAGTAAGACTTATCTCTGTGGTGTCTGCTGCAATCTGCCTCATAGTGCCTTTTCTTCTAAACTGATAATTAAGGTAGCTAGTCCAGTTAGTTTTTAAGGTGATATTTTTGTCCTGTTGGCAGTCTATTAAGTGTTCTGTTATTTTAATGTATTAATTTTTTTTCTTCTGACTATTATGAGCTGAGATCTCTCCATGCTTAATGGCTAAGTCCAAACCATCTGGCTTCGAGCCATGCCCATCACGTAATGGACTCGGTCTTAACCGGTTGGGCATAGTAGATAACTCTTGGTTGGCCGACAGCCATGTCCTGGACCATTGCTCTGTATGCAGGTCTTTCTTCTCTGTCAGAACCACTTCTCCATAAATGCTTAGTTAAAATTCTACCTGTTGAAGCAATTCACAAGATTCTGAAAATGCTTCTCAAACTCCAAAAAGGGATGCTCTTCCTTCAGCACCTCTGGGGTATGGATACTCCCATTACGTATCAAGAAAAGGGCATCAACCCTTTCAGCTCCTCTCGACCCCCCAAACTGATTTCAGCACTGGCTGCATGTTTGGTGCCGAAGCCCTGTATCACTTACACCACATCAAGGCAGGGCAGATCTAAGCTACTTTCTAAGGATGGCTCAATGTGGCAGTCCTCTTTCCGAGAGAGAACAAAAAAAAAAAGTCATGGGTTTTCTGACTCTTGTTAACTGACCCGAAAAGTCTAATCAGCTCAGACTGCCTAGCATGGGCAGACTCTTTGCTCCACCCAGCTCCAAGCAAAATCAGGTCCACTCCCAATACCAAAACTCATTACTGGCAATGACTCCTTGTTATCACCGAGACCCTTGGTACCAGACCCAATACTGATACAGTACCAGCAGATAGTTCAACTACAGACCTTGAGCCACCAGTACCAGCTTGGTTACCAGTGCTACCAGCACATACCTTCCCAGTATCAAAAAGAATCAAGCCTGCAACACCAGTATTGTCCATCTCATTAGAGAGGGGTCATAACCACCTGTAGGACAAATATAATCTTCTTCCTCTTCTCCTACCCACCCCTTCTTTCTTGATAGCATCAAGCAAGGACCCTTCTCCAGATGTTCAGATTTCCCCCCTCAATCTGTTCCTCTGCAAACATCACCTTTGAGCCTCAGCACCTGCCTAGCTATATCCATTTGGCTTACCGCTCTGGCTTTATTGGGCATTCTGGCTCTAGGAGCTACTCACACCCTTCCTGCAAATGACCTAGATCACCTTCCCCAGTTTCCCTTACTAGGCCAGTCAGCAAAGCAGGTCTCCAGAGGGAACAAGGGGGGGAGAAATGTGAGGAGGAAGTAGAGGAGTAGGCGGAAGATGAGATGAAAATACTTGTTTTAATGTGATGAATATTGTTACTATTAAAGTCCAATGCTATGGGAGAGGACATAACATTTATTCTCCTCCTCGCTCTTGCAACCTCTACTGCTCTGATCTCTAAGTCACTTGTTCGTTTGATTCTGTTCTCATGTATATTTGCTGCCTCTCCAGTAGAAGTGTTTACTTGGCACAGGTTAAAATCTCTGGAAGCCACTGAAGGCTTGTTTGTCAGGGCACCCTTCAGTGCAGCTGAATTAGCAGTGGCATGAATAGTAACTCTGGGAAATATTTTGCGGATTAAGGCGTCTCTGTGTTGGAGTGCGCTGTGTCGATGCATGCAGAATCTTGTGACAAACAGTTTGGTAGACTAAAACTGTCCTGTAGTAGTTAGAGTTGTTTGCAGTGCCTCATAACAAGGGTTTCAGAATATTTTCTGATCTTTATTCTTTTTAAAATTAAATTGTTAAAATAAAACAGGTCCAAAAAAATCCCAATATAAATTTTTCATTTTTTTATTGATTGGATTGAAAGAAATCCTTTTTTCCTACTGCTCATCAAATCGCTTGTAATCAGTTACAATTTTAGTATGTGTCAGTGTCAGCATGTCAACATATTTATGGTATGTAAATTGGTTGATTACTTAAAAGCAAAATTGCTTTAGTTGTACTTGGTGTTTATTGTACATATGGTATAAGAAGTTAGGGGCTCAGAGTTAACTTGTGGATAAAATGGGAAGATTAGAATTAATGCTTAGTATTAATAATGTAAAAGAAAAATGGGAATACTTTAAAGAAATAGCTAACTTCATTGCAATTTTTTTCTGGGTTGCTGAAATTTGCAATGTGATAGTGCATTCTATACTGAGTGTTTCAGATGTTCTTTATATTTTTTTCTCCATATTTTCTGTTTCCCCACTGGTATTTGAGTCACACCAGCAGCGGTGTACATAGCCATCACAGCTCTGAATAAGACATTTCCAGCTCCCAGGCCCTCTTCCGCTCAAAAAGGTTCCTATCTGCTTCTCACAGAAGCTTATGTGCCTCCTGTTCCATCTGCTCTGGCCTTCCAGTACATTCCTGCTTTGTTGACGAGAACTGAGGGGCAAAAGATTCCCCTGCTATTTGTTTACCTTTGGAAAGTTCTCAAGAGGTGTTAGCCGGATCCTGTTGTATTTCCCCAGCTCTGTGGAAATGTCCCAAGAAAAAGCTCCCTCCCTAGCTCATAAGTGTACACTACTTCCCTACTGCTTAGTTCTGTCTAGGGATCACAGAGAGGAGAAGAACACCTTTTCTACCACTGCTCTCTTACCTTCTTTTGCTCCTGTGAGATCTTTACATTGTGTATAATTTTTTAAAAAATTAATATAGAACTTCAGAAATTATGCCATTTATACCAATTAAAAATAGTGAAAAAGCAGCAGCCAGCTGGACTATGACAGCAGCAGCTCCACTTTTGTCATGTTCCCTTTAAACACCCTTTGGGGAATTGTGTACCTGTGGGTTCCCAGAGTACTGTACCAGTGTGATAACTTCTCATGCTTTTCTAGTGCACATGTAGGCACTGACAGAAGCACAAAGTAAACACTGAAAATGTGAGAAACACTACAGTCTTTTAGATATATTGCATGTGATGGTGTATCTGTCTGTCTTTAATGCAGGGGTTCTCAAACGGGGGGTCGAGACCCCTCGGGGCCGTGAGGTTACTACATGGGGTCAACCTCCATCCCAAACCCTGCTTTGTCTCCAGCATTTATAATGGTGTTAAATATATAAAAAAGTGTTTTGTAATTTATATGGGGGGGTCGCACTCAGAGACTTGACATGTGAAAGGTGTCGCCAGTTAAAAAGAAAAAAAGTTGAGAGCCACTGCTTTAATGTCTATAATTGTGCTCCCTTCATACTGTCATAATATATTAAGTCACAAGCTAATTATAGAATCTAATTTTGTAAATGTTTACTGTTTTTTATCTTTCCAAGCATCTAGTGGTCCAGCTGGCATACGAACAGCAATAATACGTCAGCATGGAATTATTCTGAAGGTTGTTTATCCTCAAGTGGACAGTAACCTCCGTAGCATTGTGGCTGAACAGTTGGTGGCGCTGTTAGATTGCTTTCTAGATGGCTTTGTTTCTCAGCTTAAATCCGTGGACCGACCTGCTGATCAAGATAGATACAATAATCTGGAAATGGAATATGTTCAGAAAAGATCGGAACTTTTGTCTCCTCTTCGTAAGTGCTGATCTCTTTTCTTTGGTGTAAGGATTAACCATTCATCTAGGAAACAATGTATGGAATGTTTGGATCCAAGCAAATACAGAAAGTAAAAAAAAAAAAATAAAAAATTGTTCCATATCTAGAGTAAAATTACATTTATATGCAGCATATTAGTTGTTGGTTTGTTTGTACTATTTAATGGGGAAGTTAGCTATAGAAGTAGATTGAAGAAAATGGAATTCTTATTGTAATGATCCTAAATCAAACCTGTGTAACAGACAGAAGTCTCTTTCCTGAATTGTAAATTCAGTGCATTCTTTCCAATTACTTATTGCATAGCCTGATGCCAGGAACTTGATATGACTTGATAGTGTCAGATGAAAATAGCTTTAAAATATATTTCTAAATAAGTCTGTTTTGTTGCCACTTAGCCATAGATCTGTTTGAATATTTATTAAGCGGTACGTTCATCAAACAGCATAAATATTAATTGTATAATGTTTATTATATATTATTTTAATAATCATAGCTTAATCATAAATAATTATAGCATTGATGTAGCCAAAATATTTTGGGTTGAATAATGTAATCTTGGAAACAGTGCTCACTTATAATAGGTATCACAATATTTGGTAAATTTATTAACCTGATTTTTTAGGCTTAAAATGAATTAAATTAATAGAACAGTTGAATATTAAATCCATCAGCTTTTAAAATTATAATTAGGGAAGTCTTTGCTAACAAAAGAAATTGCATGTGTTAGTCTTTTTGTACTAACATACATATATTCTGGTAGCGTGTAAATATATACAAGCTCTGTAGCATTGTATTCAGTTTAAAGCTTTAATTTCCTTAACACATTGATGGCCCTTGAATCTCATTTCTCTTGACTTTACTTGGATCAAAATCGAAGTGACCAATAACATATTGTGTATATAAATCTAGTAATCCTCATAATTGTTTTGTACATTGACAAAATATCTTGTCTTGTTACTTTCTCACTTTTGGTGATACCTGATTATGAACTGTAAATATTTATGAAAGCAAAGAATTTCAAAGGTTTAAGTGGGAGTGGTGTGCTTACTTTCAGAGGTAGCTGGATGCCTAACAGGCCTGTGTGGCTCTGAAAATCTTTCCAGATTTATTGTGCTACTTACTGTATATATTACATGTGTATGCATGTTTACATAAGCATGCACATCAGTTGTGGTTTGAAAGCACAAATAAATGCATACTTGATATACAACTATTTTTATATTGCAGTGATTTTGAATTATTTTTATTATTGTGGTCCAAAACAGCATGCATCCTCTTACAGACAGCGTGTGTTTGATTGACTTGTTTCTCTTTTGGGTTCCCTAGTTTCCCTAGGACAGTATCAGCTGGCAGCTGCTTTAGCAGAGAAGTATTGTGACTTCGATATCTTGGTACAGATGTGTGAGCAGACAGATAATCAGGCCAGACTACAACGTTATATGACGCAGTTTGCAGATCAGGTAACTTTTTTCTCACTCATTTAGACATTGTTCTGCAGTAAGAGAGGATATAAATCTTTGCCTACAAAACACTGATGGTAATTTTAGGCTTTCAAAATCCAGTTAATAGACTTTGATATCTTAGGTCATTTTTATATTTAAAAAATTATTTTCCTACTTTTTTGATTCTCCATTCTAAGTGGTACAAAAGTAAAATGAATCTTGCTGAACAAAAAGATTGTATCTAGAAATGGGATTTAAACTTGTTTAGTGGGTGGTATCCCTCTTCTGATATTCTGTTAGCTTCAGGATATGAATTTTAAACAGGAGATTCAGTAGTCAGTTTAGTTACTACTAACAGTTTTTATCATTTTTAGTCATTTTCTTCTGAGTCATTTTGGCAATAAAGTAAAATGTTTTAAATTGTTTGACTAACCTGTACTACATAACATGTGTTCAATCCTAATCTATTTCTAAGTCTTGCAAGTACATGCACAGGGTAAAGTTACTTGTAGTGTTCTGGAGTCTTCTGTCTTTGCAAGTGTGTGAGAGACTTCCACAATCATGCATCTAATTTAAAGCCTTATAAAAAGGTGATTCTTTACAGTGGTTTTATATATCACACCGAAAAGATACAAACAAAAGAATCCTTTTGTTTTTATTATAACTGTTGAGTTAGAAATAATTTGGTCAAAATATAGTAAAACTCTGTGGTAATCATAAGCAATGTGTACACAGTTCGAAATTTGAGAATTAATAGATCACAGTCTTGAATGCATTTTATGGACAATGATTCTGCGTGTGAGAATAATTCATAACGAGGGGCAAAATTCTCCACTCAGAGCCCTGTGGCAGACTTCCAAACTAATATTCTACTTTTGCTGCCTACTCAGATTGCTTATTGATGGCAATGAACTTTACAAGAGCAAAGATGTAATCTGTAACTAAAGTTCATACTAAGGATGTTCCTTTTGAGACAAAAATATTGAGTTGCTTATAGATTAAAGTATGTAGAGAATGGTGTAGATCCTCTTCCATAGACACTTATATTTTTGATCAAAACATTGGCTTTTTCACTAGGATTTTGTTAAACACTTTTTCCTCTGGTTTTCTTGAGCGGGTAAATCCATGTTCTAACCACCTGTGGTCTGTTTAGCATTTGTGTTGAAACTAAATTGGACATAAAAACTGACATCAGTTTTTAACATCTCTTGTAATCTTTAGAATTTTTCAGATTTCCTGTTTCGTTGGTACTTAGAAAAAGGAAAGCGAGGAAAGCTGTTATCTCAGCCTATTGCTCAGCATGGACAGCTGGCCAGTTTCTTGCAAGCTCATGAGCATCTCAGTTGGTTACATGAAATCAATAGTCAAGATTTGGAAAAGGTAGGATTTTTTCATATAAAATTAACTGAAATGTTTGTTTTAAAACTAACAATTTGTTGAATACACATAGATGTGTAAGGGTATACTAGTCACGACTCTTTGATGTCACTGACTAATATTTTGGATCAAGGAAGCTTTTATTAAAACAACACCCTTCACACCTTCAATTAAAGTAAAAGCATTCCCAATGAATATTTCCTAACACCCTCAATAAGTCTTCCAGCAAAATCAGGGAAACCCAAAGTTGACATTCTTGATGCTTTAAAAGGTGGTAAATCTTTTGGGTTTTTTTGTTTGTTTGTTCTTAAATAATCCTTTCCAATTTTTCTTGTACATCGTAAAGAAGCAAAAAAAAAAGGTCATTGGTCCAATTTTTAAAATTATTTACAGGTTACCTTTAAATGATGAACATGAGTAATGTGCATATAGGTCTTGAAACTGGCTTCTACTACATTCAGGTTGATTTCTGTGGCGAGTATCTTTGAAATTTTGATCTTTGTTGCCCAGTTTGTTGACAAATTTTCCTCCCCCTACTTCTCACTGTTCTCTTCCTTGTCTCCTCCCACCCATTTTTCTTGATTCATGGACCACTTCCCTTCATCCACCCCCTGAGTGGAACTCTGTGGTGCTAGTTTGTTTTCCCAGCCATTAACCAGAAACTATTAATTTCAACCCATATGTACATTTCTTGTATAAAATACAGAATAACATAGCCTCCACTCATGCATTATAGATCTGTAATGTCAGTTTCAATGACTCTGTAAACCAAAGGACCTAAAAAGCGTCAATATAAACTAAGTTAATAGAGATTTGTAGCAGTGGGAGTTAAATTATACCTCTACCCTGATAGTGAAACATATGTGTTGTTACATTTCCAACCATCCTTACAGTAACATTCTTGTAGCTATATGTATTAAAAGACGCAGACAAGTTTGTAACAACTTAAAACAATTAAGTTACAATAATTTTATTAATATCACTTTTGCATCAGTAATGAAGTCTTCTTGCCACATGTCCTAAACAACAAAATGCAAAACTTCAGTTTCCAAGTTGTGCGACGTTTTTTTTGGAGTGTTATAGCCTATAAAACCTTGTGGCGGGGGTTAAAAAAAAAATAGCCATAAGGCTTTAGTTCTAAAGGAGTCCATCTATTCTCTTTCTCCCTGTGCCTTCGATGTTATTTCTAATACCCTTCTTAACTTTAGGCTTACAGAACACTGCAGGCTTTGGCAAATGTGGAGACCAGATATTTTGCAAAGAAGAAAACTCTTCTTGGCTTGAGTAAACTAGCTGCATTGGCATCTGACTTTTCTGAGGACTTATTGCAAGAAAAAATAGAAGGTAAGAAATAAAGAGCAGAGCAAAGAGAACAGCAAGATGATGAATTTCTTTAATCAGAATCTTACTAGTGTTACATGTGGTAAAGTTAAATCCTTAGTGCTGCGTCTTTGGAAGTTTTCACCATCATTGTTGTCCAGTGTCACTGGAAAATTTGGACCCTAGTTCAAGGGTGTATAGTTATTTTTTAAAAGGCCCTATCAGCTCCTCTGGTAAATAAGTTAATAAAACTACTGCAATGTTAAAAAACAAAAACTCAAAACCACCTCTGATCATTTCTTGGAGCCTGATGGTGTATGGTGTCGACTGCCTTTGGAGTTGAGGTTGCATGGTGCTACATGCCCTCATCTAGCTGGAAGAGAAAGCCTTTGGCGCTTTAAAAGCCTTTCAGTTTTCCTTTATTAGTATATTTGCAATGTGAAAGTCTAAGCATGTGTACTGTTAACTCAGGTTGTCGTTTTTTTTTTTTTAATATATCACTTAATTTTTTTGATAGGGAAATGGTTTCATAACACTTTAATTCAAAACGCATTGAGGTTGAGAGCACCTGTCCCCTCTCCAAGTGGCTATATAGGTCCTGGAACCTTGCTCCAGTTTTTAAAGTGTAATATACCTTTCCAGTGATAGTAACTGTTGCTGCATCTTTACTACCAGATTGTGGAAAGGCTCATGAAAGATTCGTTATGAATAACTGCTGTAATATTGCTGACCAGGGGGAGCATTATAACATACTTCACACAATCTCTAATACAATAGTATTTTGTTTTTGTTTTAGTACCTATTTATGGCTGTTCTTGAATCATCCCTTTCCTGTTGTTATCTGCAAAAAGAACAGGAGCACTTGTGGCACCTTAGAGACTAACAAATTTATTTGAGCGTAAGCTTTCGTGGGCTACAGCTCACTTCATCAGATTCATAGAATGGAACATATAGTAGTAAGAAGATATCTATATATATACATACAAAGAACATGAAAAAGTTCATTCTCGCCGATCTTGGGAGACAGACCAGTCCTTGCTTACAGACAGCCCCCCAACCTGAAGCAAATACTCACCAGCAACCACACAGCAAAAACACTAACCCGGGAACCTATCCTTGCAACAAAGCCTGATGCCAACCTTGTCCACATATTTATTCAAATGACACCATCATAGGACCTAATCACATTAGCCACGCCATCAGGGGCTTGTTCACCTGCACATCTACCAATGTGATATATGCCATGATGTGCCAGCAACTTGGGTTTGAATAGAGACTGCGAGTGGCTGGGTCATTACACATATTGAATCTATTTCCCCTTGCTAAGTATCCTCACACCTTGTCAACTGTCTAAAATGGGCCATTTTGATTATCACTACAAAAGTTTTTTTTTCTCCTGCTGATTATAGCTCATCTTAATTAATTAGCCTCTTACAGTTGGTATGGTTACTTCTACTTTTTCATGTTCTCTGTATGTATTTGTATATCTTCTTTCTGTGTGTTCCATTCTATGCATCCGGTGGAGAGGGCTGTAGCCCACAAAAGCTTATGCTCAAATAAATTTGTTCGTCTCTAAGGTGCCACAAGTACTCCTGTTCTTTTTTGCAGATACAGACTAAGGTGGCTGCTACTCTGAAGCCTGTTATTATCTGTGTTTTTAAACTTAATGACAGTTCACTGCATATCAACACTATTGTCATCATAACTTTCATTATTAATTCAAATACTCGGACTGGGGATGTATAAAGCTCCTCGTTCAGATTTTGAAGGGAGGTGAACAGTAATCTGTACAACCCGAATGAAATAATACTGAAAATTACAAAGGATATTAATGGTAACTAAGCAAACTTTTTGAAACTGTGTCCTTTGGCTTTTAATACACTTCTGCTCCAATAGAACGTGACCCGATATAACACGATTTCGGATATAACGCGGTAAAGCAGCAGGGAGCCCCAGGCCCTGTAAAACGCCAACGGAGCCCCGCTGCTTTACCGCATTATATCCATATTCACGTGGAGCCCTGGGCCCTTTAAATCTCCACCGGGGCTCTGGCAGCCAGGCTTGGGTGGTGATTTAAAGGGCCCGGGGCTCTGGCCGCTGTGGGAAGCCCCGGGCCCTTTAAATCACCCCCCATCCCACCCCCACCCCCCGAGCCCTTTTGCCAGAGCTCCGGTGGTGATGTAAAGGGACCAGGGCTCCCCACAGCAGCTGGAGCACCAGGCCCTTTAAATCCCCGCTGGGGCTCTGGCAGTTGGGCTTGGGTGGTGGTTTAAAGGGCCGGAGGCTCAAGCCACTGCAGGGAGCCCCGGGCCCTTTAAATCCCTGCCTGAGCCCCGCTGCCAGAGCTCTGGTGGTGACTTAAAGGGCCCAGGGCACCCCGCAGCGGCTGGAGCACCAGGCCCTTTAAATCACCATCCGGGAAGTCAGTTTAGTCTGGCACGATTTACCGGACCAAACCCGATATAACGCGGTCTCGCCTATAAGACGGTGAGATTTTTTGGCTCCCGAGGACCATGTTATATCGAGGTGAAGGTGTATGTTTAATCTCCTACATAAAATTTTTAAATAAAATAAACTGGCAGCATCAAATTTTGAAGTTAAAAAGTCATATTTTTCACATTGGGGAAGCAGCCACTCTGGAAACACATAGCAATGCTATTGTGAAGAAATGCCTTTGAAACGTAATGACAAGAGCCTCAGAGTGAGAGAGAGAGAATGGTCTTGTGGTTAGGAACTCTGGAGATCTGGCTTGAGTTCCCGGTTTTGCCAGAGATTACCTATGTGACTGTGGGCTAGTCAGATAATCTCTTTAATTAAAATAAGGGTAATCTGTCCTTTCTCCCACCTTTTGTCTTGGCTATTTAGACTGTACTCCCTTCAGAACAAGAACTGCCTCTGTCCAGTGCCTAGAACATCGGGGCCCCAGTCTCAGTTGGGGAGTCTGTGTGCTTCTGTAATACAAATAATGTAAAAAAAAAAACTAAATAAACACACTCTGAGACAAATAACTTTGTAAATTGAATAGTTTTGTGACTTGTCAGAATTTATTTATATGTTTAATGATCATAATATAAATAATAATGTGAAATATTCTTCCCCCTAACTAAATGCAAGAAATATCAGAACAGGAGCGTTTTCTGTTGCATCAGGAGACCTTACCTGAGCAGCTGCTGACTGATACGCAGATGAACCTCAGTGTCATGCCTGTATTGACTGCACCTCAGCTTATCGATGTATGTACCTCAAATTTTCTTAGCTAAAGTTTACCTATGTGCTGCTATTTTCCACAGAATTGGTGAGAAGATCAGAATTGAATTGTCTTTGTTATTTAAAGGATGGTTTTCCATCCCACCCTCAGATGTAAAATATGAATTGGTTATTTATACTTAAGCCTCCATTATGGCTTATGATTAAACTTCAAGGTATTGCTTCCAGTTCCTGCTTTAGCTTCCTAGTTGAACATTGTGCGCTGCCATGGTGGATGGAGCAGATTGAAACAGAATCAAGAGCTGAGCTGTTGGATTGGGACTCTGTGTGGATACATGATAACTTGGAGTCTGGCTTAAGAGGCAGAAGGGACCCAGAACTTGCCACCTTTTGGAAGACAAGGGTGCTGCAAAGTGGAAGAGTGGGGAGGGCTGCAACCAGGAAGGAGGGATTTTAACAACCAGCTGCACTGAGAGCCAATAGAAAGTCTTTGATCCCCTACAGAAAATCCAGCCAACAGTCTGCCAGAGCTGACTTTCTCTCCTTCGTCCCTCACTTTTTTGCAGTAGTAGCTACGATCACAAATTGCTTTACTAGTTCCTATGTCCTTTAGATAGCATGATCTTTTAATCTGCTTCTCTTTTTACCACCCACTGATGTGTGCAGAAAGTTATAGAGGAATGCACATGTTGCTACAGTCACCATCAAAAGAAACCAGAACCCATCAGTGATGTCTGTTCTGGTATTCATTGCTCTCTGTACAGCCTCTATAAAAAAAGCAGCAAGTTGCACATTTTGTCATTACTGTCCCTCTGTTGTCTTGGACTTGCCCTGGTAGTCAGCAGGTTTTGAATCCTTTACCCACACCTTAAACTAGGCTAGTTAGAAGGAAGAGGGAGAGGAGGAGATATCACATAATCCCTTTTCAAGCAGTTGGGACACTGTCAGCTGTCCAGTTTTCCTCTAATAAGTTCCTGCTACCATCAAGTCAGTGTCCTTAGTCACTGTTTACAACCAGGAAGTGATAATCGGGCTGGGAACAAAATATATTAGTCTTAATCTTAAATTTCAATTTAAAATCCTGATTGAGGGTTTCCTGTATGGAAACTCTGTATTAAAGAGTGAGTTGGCAAAATACGTGTTTGCAGTTTTAAATGTAAAAAGCTGTTTTAGAATTTTGATCTCAAGCATGTCTGTTTTCAGGAGACAAACGATAGTGCATGCATTTTTATATTGCTGTGAGCTCATTTTATTTGTGGAGCTCAGCTCTTGCTACAGTAGGCCAGGAATGTTGCAGCCTTAAACGGCATTTAAATTTGAAACCTGTACTATAGCAGCCTTATATCCAATATAGTCTTTCCACAGACCATTGTCATGTGGGTGGAATGCTAGTCTAAAACCTTGACTATATTCCTTACCATAAAAATACTTGCAGCCGAATCAATACATATTTCAATGAAAAGGTCACATAAGTGGAAAATACATGGTGGTCTTCCCACAGGGTTCTTCACAGTATCAGTTTGCAAGCTAAGAATAATTCTGTACTTAATCTTTTCATACCATAGCTGTACATATGTGATGAGAACAGAAGAGCTAATGAGTATGACTTCAAGAAAGCACTGGACCTGCTGGAATATATTGATGAGGTAGGAAAACTGATTGGATGATCGCAGAATCAGAGGGAAGTATATTTTAACTCCTCTGAGCTGGTGTTATTACTGTAACTAGAGGATTACATACTGGCCCTTGGTGCCCACCAATGGAAGTGACCTTTTCTAGTTTTTCAATCTTTGGATATATAATGTCAAATGTGGTGTAGGTCAAAGTAACTGTGGTTTAGATCATAAGTGAAATAACACTCTTGTAAACTGGAACAGGATAGGTCATCTGTGTTATATTGAGAACCTTGCCAGTCTAGAATTTGTCACCAAACGAAGGAGGTGGGGTGTCCATCAGTGTCCACTATTATCGGTTTATCTGTGTGCCAATAAATAATCCAAAATGAGTCTGCCGTGCCTCCTCAAATTGACATGACCTTTTTGGCCTACGTCTGTGGTTTTTATCATTATGATAGTACTATTTAGGGCATAAAGCTTGCTGCCTTAAGCTTACATCTTTGAGAGATCACCATTTCTCCTTCCACACTGTTATTCCTTGTTTGCTGACAATTACTCTGGGCAACGCCAAAAATCAGCTCTCCAGGACCATCAGTCCTGAGCAGCATTCTTCAGCCAAAAATAAAAGCCATATCATAGAGCAGGGTTATTTCCAAATTACCTAGGAAAGGTTGCTACAGAAGTGCTGGAAAGCATTTCTGTGCTTCCTGGAATGGGGAGAATCATCTCTGATGTTCCCAGCTCTTCCTAGTCTGGAGGGAAAAGGCTCTCACTTGAATCTATTGTATGATAGTGCTTTGTGCTACAATAAGGCCATTGTGCTGTCCAACAGTAACTTTATTGGTCACACAGTTATTAAATTTAGATTATTTAGACCTTAAGTTATGGTCTTTTCCTTGTTAAAGTTCCTTTTTGTAATGCCTCTTAAATAATTCTTATTTGTGCTCCATGTATGAAAAGTTTTATTTAGAAAATATTTGTTTGTATTTTGTGCTTTTAGTACACGTATGTAATGGAGGAGGAGAAAAATGTTAATGTTCGGGACAATGTATTGTATTGATAGACCCAGAATTAGTTTTCTTCCACTTTAAACAGAAAAACGTTGCTTAACACACATACCCTGATTTAACTGCTATATAAGAACTAAGTGTAAGTAATAACATTACTTTGGGAGAGAATAGCAGCAAATGGGATTACTGAACTTAGTTGCTACTCTTCTTTCATTTGTCATGGCCTTTTTCCAAATTCCCACCATCCTTTATGAAAGTAGTCATTTAGTGTCATTTTAAGAAAATAAGATTTAGAAGAATCTTTCATTTAAATTAGAGAAACTTAGATGTCTGAGTAAGAATATACACTGCAAATGAGAAAGCATAAATTATACTAAAATTTCTGAATGGACAAGGATTAGGATTTCATGTGTATCACCCATGGAGAAGCATGATTGACAAGAGAAACTGCAGAATTTTGAGGCTAGACGTGGGTTGCCTGATTGCTCGTTAGCTGTCCCAGTGACATTCTATCTAACTGGCAAAAAGCTAATAGCACAAGGATTTTGCTCACACTCTTGCTTGCAGAATTCCCTCAGCCTAGGTTTCTCAGTTTCTCCAGGGGGTGGGAGGTGTTAAATAGCTGAAATGCCCAAGAAGGCTAATGGGAAAACAAATGGCCTTTTGTGGTGACAGCATCATTATCTGAGCAGGAAGGTCTCATGCCAAGCCTCTTGTATCTGTGCTAGAGGTCTGTCTGCACTAGGGTAAAGGCGTATTTTAAAGACATGTTAGCTAACACATTTTAAAACTCTAATGTAGATAGGGTAAACTATATTTTAACAAATGATAGTTATCTGGTCATGGTGAACACCTAGCTAGCATGTAAGACAACTTGCCCTGGGCACAGTAGGTTTTTAAAATAGATTATCTAGATTTTAAAATCCATATTAGTTAGAGATAGATATGGGGTTAGAGAAATTCATAGCCTCAGCTGCAGGTGGAGAGAAACAGCCTTTAATGGTTGAAGTCTGACCCAGGTCAGCCCATGTTGTCCTAAAATAGGAGTTGCACTCAGACAAGTGATTCTCCCCTCCTTCACAGACTTACGTTTCCCTAATAGCCAAGGCCTTTATGGCTGCCAGAGTGCCAATGGGTAACCCCTTTGTGAGAGACATTATTTTAAACTTTTTGGCTTTGCAAGTCAAAGCTAAAGTCATTTCCCACTCTGTCTTCTCAGATGTCTTTAAACATCAAAGGGCATTTTTTCATGGCAATACTTTAGAGCAGTGCTTTTCAAACTTTTTAGGCTGCATACCCCTTTCCAAATAATGTAGTCTAATCTACCCCCATCTGAGACAGGCAGAAGCGATGCATGGTGGGCATGCAGTCTGATTTCTGCCTTCCATTTAGCAACAGCTCCTAGAGGTTTTCAAACTATGGGATGTGGAATAACATTCAGGGAGAGAGGCAGTGACGCCAGGCGGCTTTGGCCAGCCCCACGTAGCCTGGCTCAGGAAGGGAGTGCTACCTTTCCCCTGACTCACTGCAGCAGGCCACTCAGTCTGGGTTGCGGGGAGGTGTAACCAAAAATTATAACTTGCAGGCAGAGGGGGTTCAGCTCAAAAAGTTTGAAAACCTTTTCAGTAGCTCAAACATGGGACTGATATTTTCAGAAGGTTTTTATTTTAACTGTCTGACATATGAGCACCGAGATCTTTCATCTTTTTCATATAGTCACTGTATCTCAACCAAAATGCAGTAATTTGTGGTTTCCTGAAACGGGTCTTTCCCATAAATGGGTGGCAGTTGAAAAACGTGGCAGCCTTACCATCATGCTGTAATTGATTTTTCTATATTTATTAAGACCTACCTCTGCTAGTCACTGTTGGTTTATTTCTTAGGCCCTACTCATGTTCACATCACACTCTTCCATTGCTTGGGCTGTGCTGCTTGGCTTCTTAACTAGAGGACCTGTTTCTATTTGCTTTTATTTTGCACCATTTTTGCTGACTTTCCCACAAGTTTTGTTCTTTGTAACGTGTGCCAAGCATACAAAAAAAGTAGAGCAAGGAATTGTGCCCTAAATGTTGCATTGAATGTAGAGTAAGTTTCAGTCTTCTCTCCTGTTAATTCTTTTGTGTTTTAGAACACAAGATTATTTACCCTTTGCAAGTCTCTCAGATTTGGTGCTAACAATTGTCCTGCTACTAGGGCAGAAGAGTAAAATTACAAAGGGTCAAATAATCATATATTGGCCAATTAGATGGTTTGACAATGCAAGGGTATAACACAGCTGCATAGAAACATGCATACATATTACAATGCTTACTTTCTCTCATACTACATTGTGCTTATGCAGTACTGTTTTATCTGAAGATTTCAAAGAACTAAATCTCAAAACTCCTGTGAAAAAGATCAGTAAAGTGAGGCACAGGGAGGTTGTTTATTCAGCTCTGCTTATTGTAGATAGAATTCAGAGGCTATGTGAAGCTTGAAACCCCTGCATTTGTGAATCAAATGAACCAAATGACTGAATGAAATTTGGACAAATAGCAAGTTTTAGTAAGTTTTTGTGTAAAAACCATGTGAAATTACTGCATTTTTCACCGTTTCCACCTCAAGTCATAACTGGGCGTCATTTCAGGTACCTGTCCCGAGTGTTGAAGTGGTAACAAAATTAGGCTGTTTTGCTTTGAGGGTTTTGAGAGATGGTCTGCTTTGACCACTAGACAGTACTGCCTCTCTGCAGTGAAGTGGACAAACAGTTTCCTATGTACTAGTTACCAATATCAATTATCCTTTTGTAAACAAGAGTAATGAAAGCATCCAAGTCAACTCTGGGTTCTGGATGTGATGTGGTGATTAGGAAAAACCCTTTATTTGTCTTTTTTAAAAAAATGCAGCAGTTAATATTAATTTTCCTTTTCTTTTTAAATTGAAGGAGGAAGAAGTGGATGTAAATGATCTTAAGCTTAAAATTCTTTGTAAAGCTCTCCAAAGAGACAGGTAGGTCATAACTGAACATACAGGAAGTGTACAATTTTCTTTATTCCTAGCACTGATTTTTCTTAATTGTAAATTTCTGTACTAATCTCCAGCTTCTAATATCAGATTGAATGTTCAAATGGTATGTATGTATGTTTAATATAGATTCTGAAAAGTCTGTCCAGGACAGTGTGTGTTTTTAGAGGGAGGGGAGAGGTATCACTTACAAAGCTACTTCTGTAATAGTTTATCCATTATATCCTCTAGCTATTTTACAAATACTTTAAACATTTAGGGGATTAAAATGCAACTACGTGCTTTCTTGAATTTTCTTTTGCCCTTTAATGGGGGAGAGAGATGACTGGCTATGAAACTGGATTTTTTTCTTTGAGGCTAACAGCATATTTCCACTTCTGGAATAAGCAGATCCTAAGCTTTGGATCTTCTAGAGCAGTGTTTCTCAACGACCAGTCACAGTTTAGGAAGGCAGCAAGCTGATCCTTGGTATAAGGTAGAGAAACACTGTTGTAGAGTATTGTCCATTGACGCTACTGCTGGAGACTTTCATGTCACTTAGGCTGGGCACAGAACTACTTTGACAAATTATTCTCTAGAGCTGCAGTGCTGGATGTTCAGCTCTGGACTTAGTTGAGTTGGACAGCTCCAAGGACCTTGGTTCTGCTATGTTGGACACAAACACACTTTGGTAAGCTATTCCTCACTTCGTAGTCAACAAAACAGGATTGTTGATACTGGAAGAGACCAGGGACCTAAATATTGTTTTAGCTGGCTATAGAGCCGCTTTGACTGATCTCCAAAGTCAGTGCTGGACACACCTTACTAGACTTAATCAACTGGATCTGAAGAGTTTCCCTCATCACCAGTGTTTGAGGCAATCCTCCTCTTCACAGATCTCTAAATCAGTGGTTCTCAACCAGGAGTACTCCTACCCATGAGGGTACACAGAGGTCTTTTAGGGGGTACATCAACTTATCTACATATTTGCCTAGTTTTACAACAAGCTACATAAAAAGCACTATTGAAGTCAGTACAAATTGAATTTTCATATAGTGACTTGTTTAGACTGCTCTATATACTATACACTGAAATGTAAGTACAAGATTTATATTCTGATTGATTTATTTTATAATTATGTGGTAAAAATGAGAGAGGCAGCAATTTTTCAGTAATAGTTGTTGTGACACTTTTTTGTATTTTGCTGTCTGATTTTTTTCAGTGAGTAGTTTGTGAGGTGAAACTTGGGGTAGACAAGACAAATCAGCCTCCTGAAATGGGTACAGTAGTCTGGAAAAGTTGAGAGTCACTGCTCTAGGTAATGCCCAGGACATGTAGGCACCCTTTCCTTCTAGTTTTCAAATGCTAGTCAGTCAGATTTTTGAACTATGGTCATACTCCACCCCTACTCCAAAGGGACAGAAGGGGAAAAAAATAACCAATGAGGGAAGAGCATATTCCATGCACACTGCACCTTTGGCAGTCCAAAGGAGCTGAAAAGCAGTTGGAGCCACTCTCGCTTAAAGGGGAGGTTCCAAAGCACAAGGATTTCCAGAAAATTCCCAGCTTGCATGGCCAGGGAGCATTTATCCTACAAGAGGGAATATGCAAGCAACATAGTTACTTGCTGATTAGTAACCTTCCCTACTCCTCATGATATTGGGGGTAGGTCCTGCTTTAAAAGCCTTCACAATTATAGCCTAACAAGTTTTTAGGCTTTGTCCATGCTTGGCCAAGAACGGAGTTTAGAAATGGTATTTAAACTCTGCTAGAACAAAGTTTAAACATGGCTCTCATCCACATTGGCTTGCTAATCTGTATTCAAACCAGTTTGGGTGGAATAGTGTTTACATAGTTTACACATAATTTCCAGATTTGGTTCCCAGTTCACTGAGGTTCTGCAGCCAAGGAGGTTAATCCCTGTTCCAAAGGAGGTAGTGGCCATTCTCTAGCGTCTGCAAAATGCTACATTAGGCATTCCACAATACCTGCTTTTAGGGATGGAGCTTGTTACATTCCCTGACCTGATTACTATACATGGTGACTGGATTTTTTGGTACAATGCCGAGACTCACTAAGCATGCTTAGCAACATCCTAACATAGTACTGGACTTCATTTCTCTCATTCTCTTCACCACTCATATGCCTGTTGAAGATAGGGGAAAAGGAGGATAACAGGGAACTTGTATTTTTTCTTCCCAATAAAATCATGGGTGAAATCCTGACTCTATTGTAGTCAGTGAGAGTTTGTCCCCAGATGCTATGTTTTGTTGTTGTTAGCGTTCCTCTTTGGAGACATGGCTGAGAACTGACCAAATCATCCATTTCCCAGTGACCACACAAGATAATTATGTCCGTTTTAGGACTGAAATATGGATATATCTACACTGCAGTTAAAAACCTGCAGCTGGCTCATGCCAGCTGTCTCAGGCTCACAGGCTAAGGTACTGTTTAATTGCAGTGTAGGTGTTCAGGCTCGGGCTGGAGCCTGGGCTCTAGGACCCTGTGAGATGGGAGGGTCCCAGAGCTTAGACTGCAGCCTGATCCCAACATCTACATCACAATTAAACAGTCCCTTAGCCAGAGCCAGCTGGCACAGGCCAGCTGTGGGTATGTAATTGCAGTGTAGCCATACCCAGCATAATTCCAGGCTGCATGGCATTTGACATTGGGGACAAGAAACCTCAGCAACTGAAAAATCCAGTGCCAACAGCAAGGGAAGATATTTTAAATCAGGGTTTTTTTCCCCCTTTCTGCCAAGCAAGAATGGTTTGAATTTGGGCTTCAACAGCAGCCTGACCTTGAATGACTCAGCATATATGATCACATATTAAGGCTTGCATAGAAACTATGGATATTTTGTGCTGAGTTAGGGCCTTGAAATTTTAAATCTTTCACTCAACGTTTTGTTCTGCCTTTGCTTCTCCAGTTTAAAAAAGTTTGTTGACAAGTTGCCTTTGCTTCTGTGTTCTGAAGTATGCGTTTTTACAGAAAACTCTTGTCAGAATGGTGCTTGTGGAATAATTAAAATAATTGTTTAAATTATCTTACTTAGACCCATGTGTGTAATTGATTCTGAGTTCTCTAACTGAAGCAAATAACTTTTTTCTGCTGTTACGGTTTAGTCAGTGGGGAGGCATTCCTATTATCTTCTTTATTAGATTGTCTTGTAATGCCACAATTTTAATAAAATTTTCCTCTAAAATATTAAAAAGATAATCAGTTCAAGATGCAACGAACACTAGCTTTCAACTGTAGAAATGCACACAGAATACAGGTATACTCCAAGAAAATGTATTATTGTTTTAGTATCAGGTTTTTAATGATCCTGTTCTCATATTTGATCAAGTTTTTAATCAACTTTACAACTTATAATTTGTACTTTCTGAGTTGCAGTTGGTCCAGTTCAGAAGGTAAAGATGATCCAATTGAAGCATCTAGAGACAGTATATTTGTGAAAATATTACAAAAGTTATTGAAAGAAGGTAAGTTTTGTTATGTGTAAAAAATACTTCCTCAAATTACTGTCATCCTTGTTTTAAAACATACTTAACAAAATAAACAGCTTTTATCTATAAAAAGTAGAACAAGTAAGATGTAAAAGAAGCAAAAAAAAAATTGCATCAGTAATTCATTAGATAAAAATGTGACCATGGTGGCACCCTACTCTAGCTTTTTGTATTGTTAGAGAGGCAACAAAATATGTAAATTCTCTCGGAGCCTCCAAATCACATGTGTTTTGCAGGAAGATAGTGTTGATTTTTTAGTATCTCATTATTATACAATGGAACTCAGCCTCCAGTGTAAAAATCCCCTGTGGGACAGAGGAGGAATTTTAAGACACCAGGACTAATTCAGAATGGCTTAATTGTTTTAACTCACACTTTTAAAAAACTAACAAAAAGCCGTGTGTTCAGACCGATCAAGCAACATGACAACTCAAAAGGAATTTTGGGGGGAAATTTTATAAGCAACTAAAAAAGAGATTAGAATAGTAACTCAACCTTTAATTTAAAATTTAAAAAAGCTATATTGTCAAATGAGAGAAGCTTGAAGATTATAATTATGGAAGTGCATTTCTTCAGAACAGTTTTATGTTGCATTTTTAAACCTATCTGATTCTTGACCTTTTTTAAGGGCTGCAGTATCCAGTCATTTGGACTAAGTCCATTTTAACGGATCAAAAGTATGATTCATCATAGTTTTTTGTTTTTTTTGTTAAACAGGCACTTTGTGGAGTTTACATAACTATTAAAATATGGAATGTGAAAATGGTCAAATTGAGGAGGGGAATATAATCTTAATCTTTAAACAATGAAATCAGTTTTACAGAACACTTTATAGAGTTGTTGCACTGCATGACACAGTAGCTGGAATAGAATTAGAACAGTCTTTACAACTGCAAATAAATGATTCAGGAACTGAAATGCAGGTACAGATGTTTCCATTGGCATCAGGCATCCTTTCTAAGTATCTTACAGTTTCTATAATGCGAGTTTATTTGTGTTGTAGGAGTTCAGCTCAGTGAATATTTACCGGAGGTGAAGGACTTGCTGCAAGCAGATGAACTTGGCAACTTGAAATCCAATCCTTATTTTGAATTTGTGCTAAAGGCAAACTATGAACACTATGTTCAAGGACAAGCATGATGACTTTTAACATTTTTGAAAGTAGAAACTTCTAAAGAGCTGAGTTAAAGCAGTGTATACTTTTTTACATTCTGTACGTACTTAGTTAAACCTGTGTAATAAAGTTTATACAGTAATGTGTTTGGCTTTTGAAATTACCAGTCTTTACAATGTAGCTAAGTCTCTTAATTTTTCTCTGGGAAACTCACCTTCTCTCCCGATGGCTGTAAATGTATGGTTGATTTTCATTTTCTGTGCCTCTTTTGGTTTCACATTTGTTCTGTACTTTTGTCTCATGTGCAGGAAGTCTCAACACTAGAGGCACATACACCAGGGGTGAAATCCTGGCCTCATTGAAAACCATGGGAGTTTTGCCATTGACTTCACTGGGTCCAGGATTTCACCCCGGGAGTATATATTGGAAAAAAATACAATAAATGTTAAATGATGGCCGAATATATAGCTTTTTGGATTAAGAAATGAAAGCCATGCTTGTGTAAGGCACTCTGCTTAGAAATTAGGCTTTTGGTATAAAACTTTGCATTGATACAGCACCTTCCATCTGAAGAGATCTATGCAATACATGGATAGGTAAGTAGTCCCCATTTACAGAAAAAGAAACTGTCACAGAAAGGATAAGTGACTTGCACAGGGTCACTCCCTGTGCCAGTGGCAGATGATAGGGGTAGAACCCACGTCTCCTGACTCAAGTACCCTGGCCTAGCAAATACATCGGTCTTTCAACTTGTAAGTAAATGCAGTTTTTCACATAAATTTTCAGCAAATCCAGAGCAATTTAGATTAAGGTTACAAATACAAAAGTTATCTGTAGATTTTTACATTTTTAAAAAGAGATTGAAGTTTGCACCATACAGTAATTGACAATAAATGCCTAGAACCTAAGCTCCCAGGAAACCTAGAAAGCAGTTACCAAAGTGAGAGTCCAGGAAGACCTTCCTTACTCGAAGACTCATTCTTTACTAGTAGATGCCAACTTACCCCCGTTCACTCATCTCTGACACGATGATTAAAAAAAAAAAAAGTCCATGTAACTCTTAAAACATTGTAATGGTTCTCAGACTGAAATAACAGGTTTCATTTAAAATCATATAAAAATTGCTTTAATCTGACAAATCGCAGGAGGAGCTTTTCTTTTACAAATAGTTTAATGTCCAGAGAGTGAATGCAGAGCAACTTGCATACCCTTATGCTCTACTTGCCCTGGCTAGGTGCCTGCTAAAACAACTTGATCCAACAGCTGAGAAGGTCATAAGTTAAATCAGTTGAAGAGAATCCAATTTCTAGTTTAAAAAGCACAGCTATCGCACCATTGCTTCCCCTCCTCCCTGTGCTAATACAGTGCTCAGGGCTGAAAGGCTGAACATGTTTGGAAGAATAGACTTATCTAGAGATGTTCTAACTAATATGGAAAAGATACTCATTAGCAACCTTGTAAAAAGTCAACCATTAAACTTCACCTGTTTCACAGTATTACATGGCTGTGAGAGCCGTCGGTATAACTTACAGCTTTGACTTTACAAAAAGGAATAATTCAAAGTATTGGAATTTACTTACTCATGTAAAACACAATGTTAAATGGAAACGGTATCTCAAATTATTTAAAAAACTAAACATTTAGGAGATGGGAAATGGTATATCAAACGACTGGCACTCTTTGTAAGGATATCTTATTCTTGGGCTTTGGCTTTGTTAAAATTAGCTTGAAGTGTCTAGTAATGTGGACATTTCTGGTCAAGCCTTGAACATACTGATGGGATTTCTCACCATCCGCCCTCTGACTCATCTCCATACAGTCTAACCACCTGTACCCAGTCATAATCCACAGAGTATGCCAAGGGAAACATCTCAATAGCTGTTATACTTAGTCAAGAAAATAGATTTGCTAAGGTTTATGTATAACTATAGATTGGAGTAGATCAAGAGTGAACAGCAAAGAAAGGGTTATTTAATCATTCTGTTTTGCAGAAAGTCAATATTTATCTATCGGTTGTAAGCTCCTGCAGACAGACTGTTTGTCCTGCGCAGCATGGATTATGCATCCTCAACAAATGACCCATGTAATTTTCACAGCTAAGGCTCTTTGGTCTAGTGCTGGTGTAAAAGGTACTTTGCATTGATACAGTACCTTTCATCTGAGGATCTCTCAAGCACTAGGCTGTAGGCAGTAGATAAAAAAAGACACACCTTACTTTAATAACTTCCTTACTCAAACTGAAGTTCAATATTTGGATATTAGGAATGTTCAGTGTGTTCACCATGTCAGTATAAAATTTGAAAAGTCAAGATTACTGGGTTATTGTCCCTTCGCATGTGCTTGTTCATTCTATGCAGTCGGAACGCCCACTGATTCCTGTTCATCTGCTTCCATTAGGGCAGATGAGGTCCAAAGTGTATATTACAAGAGTTGCACAGTTAAAATTTGGTATTTGCTCCTATTTCTGAGCTTTTCTGATCTATCCATTAAAACAAAGTAACAAAAGTTTGTGGTGAACACTTCTCTTATCGAACAAACTTCTCTCAAATAGTCGCACAGAGAAAAGGTCTTCATTTAGCACTGCATATGAATGTCACGGGTATCCTATTTTGCTGCATAATAGATCTAAAAAAATGGCAACGAAGAGGAACAGTTACAATAATTATAGACTACTACCTGTTCCTGCAAGAAAGTTTTCAGTTGTCCATGTGATTAAATTAAATAGGGGAGAAAATGTTCTCAAATGTTTGGGGGGAGGCGCGAAGGTAATACAATCTTTAATTATAAAATTTGTTAAGCATTTCTTTCCTTGTATAGGATACAAATCATTTGAATGTCCAACCCTCACTTGTAAAAATCACAAGTTTAAGAATTATGGGAAAGGGTGTGAAGTCGTGATTTGTATCGATAAGCAGAAGAAATTGGACATTCCAGTACGGAGATCAGTTTTATTCTTGCCCTGTACTTATTGCTGGAATTTGAACTGACTAGTGGCTGTGGTGGCTGAACACTGAAAAAATAAATATTGATTTAGCCCCTCGTGCCTATCCTATGTTTTAATCACAGAGAATGTATACAGGAGAAGTGGCCTTTTATGAGGAAAATTAATATTGCCACCAGGCATTTGTCTATATTAAATTGCTATATATCATACTTAGCTATAGTATCACTTTGAGATACCACGAGATTTGTGGTAGGAAAACCAAAATGGTATATGTCCAATAATTTTTTTCAAAATTTATATTAAAAGGTCACTGACAATGCTTCCTCTATTAATATTTTAAGCAGGGTTTGTGCCACCACATATGAATAACTGGAGTATAAATACATCTCATGAAATAACTAATCTGTATTTTAATCTGCTGCTGAGTATCTTTTAAATACCTGATTATTGTGATTCCTTAAAATCCTCAGGAAAGGTAGTTTCTCTTTATGGAGAATTTATGTAGGTTCAGTTTTAGGCAACAGTGTTTTGGGAAGAATGAAGAGGAGAAAAAATTGCAGAGAAAAATCATTTCTCCGCCCCTCCCTCCCCCCGCCTGCTTTACGACAGTAGCATGGCAGGAAGTGGAAATGGAAAGCGGCAGCAAGAAGACATAGGGTGCAGCCAGAGGCGAAGGGGAGAGCTGCCAGATTAGGAGTTGCACAGATTAAATGTTAGAAGAAGAAGAAAAGTTGACCCTCCCGATAAACCTTGCTGCTGGGGAAATCCAACTGCAGAAAATGTCTTCTCCTTCATAGTGGTTCATGGTAGCACAGAGACTTCCTCCTAGCACTTCTTTCTCTATCCCACATTTTAGTTGTCTTTTTTCAGAAAAATTTTCCTTTAGCTACTCCTACCCTAATTTCTCCAAAGTCAGTTGCTACAAACCAGACCTGCTTTCTTCATCTCCTTTACCTGAGTCTTTCACCTATGCCAAATAGAATCACTGCTTATTGAGAGCCTGGCTAGATGAATAGTTAAGTCCCCTTAATTTAACGATGGAGTAGTTTCATCCAGTCAGAGGCAGCTTATCGGTAAAACTAATTTACCTTTTAAAAAACCCTTAGGGGTGAGCTATTCTGAGTTACACATCATCTGTATTCTAAGCCAATCAGAACTCAGCAGGTCAATAATGGATACAGTTCATAACTGCAATTGGAGTGCACCAGGATCCAACAGCTAGTGGTTAAATCTACATCAGACTTCTTCTGGTATTAGAAATAGTCACTGGAATAAATTTTCCCAGGACCAGTATCTTTTGAAGGGCTTCTTTAACAGGCATCTGCCATTATCCTATGCATTTCTTTTTCATATGCATCTTTAAATCAGACCCAATAAAATCACTATGTTTTAAAGAGCTTGCTGATATGAAACTGATTTTTAAATGTAAGGTCAGATCCCCTATAGGGCAGTGGTTCTCAAACTTTTGTACGGGTGCCCCCTTTCACATAGAAAGCCTCTGAGTGAGACTCCTCCTTATAAATAAAATATTTGTATATATTTAACACCATTATAAATGCTGGAGGCAAAGCAGGGCTTGGGGTGGAGGTTGACACCTTGTGACCCCCTTAGGGGTCCCGACCCCCAGTTTGAGAACCCGATATAGAGCAAATGAAAGTATGAGAGGGGCAGTCAATATAAATCATAATCTACTGTTTCCTTTTCAGCTTTAGATTTTCTTCTGTGCTAATTCCCCTTTTTACCTACACAACCTATTTTTCTAAATGTTTTTCCCCTTTTATGTCTATACTTTGTTGGGATGAATACAGTTCCTATTTATGGAGGAAGAATGGCCCCTTCCCTGATTTGGCAAAGAATTGTAAAAGAAGTGAATGGTACTTAATACTGGTCTGTGATCCCTACCTTAAAACTGAATTACAGTACAAGCATTTTTTCAGGGTTCCTGAAAGTTATAAACCTCTCCTCCTTCATTACTTTTGTGGTGGATGCAGAGAGGCCTTTGTTAATTACATATCTAGGTGATCTTGCTGGTTGCTGAAAGATCAGTAGGAAACGTAGGAGCAGTTTCCTCCTCCTAATTTTACAGAGAAATAGCCTATAAAAGGATATTTTATGGTGGGCTACAAGCCAGAACACTTCTATCTTTGGCTTCCATAGAGAAAACACCTGTTGAGCATAGGGATTCCTTCTAGCACGTGTTGTGCACATTAAGTACAAAGTAGATGTTAGTTACCACTGCTCCAAGTGAGGCTGCTTCTCTCTTCCACTAACTTTTGGCATCACATCTGTCCTTCCCGTCCCGCTAAGCTAGCCATTTATTTCAATTCTCTCCATAAGCAGCTGCTGTGCTTCCTATCCTAACAGACGTTGGACGACTACCAACTGTACTTCCAGCCTTCCCCAACCCAAAATGACCATTAAACCTCTCCATGACCATAAGTAGATTCGAATCCCTTGAGAATTAAAAAAAAAAAATCTGAATATATCATAGGTATAAATAGCATAAACAACAGCAGCCCCACTGCGTATGGGAGCTGTCCAACCTATGCTGGCAACTAGCCAGAACGTGGCTCTTTATCATCCTCTATATATAAAACTGATTTTGCACAGCATTTTTTATTATAAAAAGCTGCTGCTGTGCAAGAATTAATCTGTCTACCGAACAATGAAAAATCTGCAGTGATTAAACACCAACAACAAAATGTGTCCCCCTTGAACAGTCCCTTCCCCTGGGGTGGTGAATGCTCATTAGGAGGCAGCAGCCACCGAGCTGTGTGTGTCTGGCACAAAGCGCCCACTGAAAGAGCCCGCACACAAATGGCGCTGTGCGACGGGCGGCCGGGACGGGTGTGTGGCTGGGGAAGTGACTTGCCACAGGCTGGAGAGGTACCTGCCGCTCAGCTCCTGGCGGGCCGCAGCCCGAGCGCCTTGTCCCCCGGGCCTGCTCTCAGCCCCTCTGCCTCGGGCCGGGCTCGCCCCACCCCCGGCTGCCCCGAACCTGCGGCCGCTGCCGGGCCGGGGGCTCCCACCCCTGCGCCGCTTTCTCCTTTCTGGGTATCGCGGGCTCGGGATTATTTCGGACACGAGCCCCCCCGGCCCCTTCCCCTGGCCCCAGGCGGGGGCCGGGGAGGGCCCGGCAGACGCTCCTTATACGGCCCGGCCTCTGGGCCCTGGGCCCGGGCCAGAAGCGCCTTCTTTGGGCAGCCCCGCGGCAGCGCGGGGGGCCTGGGGGGCTCCGGCCGGGCGCGCTCGCTGCCCAACACCCAAATATGGAGACAGACGGGGCGACATTCCTGCGGCCGGCGGCGGCGGCGGCTCTATAAAGACGGGCCGGGGCCGGGCAGCCCACCGAGCTGGAGAGCTGCGAGCAGCCTGACCCGGAGCGGAGAGCCAGGAGCCACCCGAGGTGAGCCCGCAAGGCCCACGGGCCCGACACTAACCAGTGTCTGGGAGCAGCCGGAGCGCCACCCCCCAGCGGCCGGCGGGAGCCTCCCCCGCTGCAGAGGGCGGGCGGGCTCGCTGGGCTCTGCCCTCGTGCTTCGGAGGGGGGTGCAGATCGCGTCTACACGCGGGGGCGCAGCTCGGCTCGCTCGCGACGCAGCGGGAGACTAGCGCGGTTTGCCCGCAGGGCAGCTCCGCTCAGCTTCCCTGGAGCGGACGGGAGGGAGGGAGGCAGCGCTGCTCCAGTGACTCCTTACGGATCGGAATGAACAGGGAAATCCCTGAAGTGGCTCTTGATGAGCCAGGCTTCTCTTTTATTGTAGCCCAGAGGAGGTGGAGTCAGATTTTAAGGAAAAGCACAGTACCAAAGATTTTCACTATTTCTGCCATCCAAGGTGGTACTCGAACTTGGATTGCTTCCTTTTTACATCGCATCTTCTTCATTCCATCCAATTGAAACCAGCACGATTATTGCTTCAAACTTTCAAAACCCTTAAATAACTAGGCAAAAAGTAATCTTTGAAAGTTTACTTCTCCTGTCTCTTAGTCTCCCGTTTTTGCCACGCTACTGAATCAAAGTGCCTGGCCTTTATTTTAAATCTGTGGCTTCCTATTGTTATCCTGATAAAAAGTTTACAATTATTTCTCCTAAATACTCTTGGCAGCTATGACCTACTTTAACTTGTGTTCCAGAGTGATGAGATTTTTAAATCAATTGGAGATGATTATAGGATTACAATTTTTACCACCACCACCCTCAAAATATAATTACTGTACGTATCTTAAATGTATATTAAAACTACAAGATTACATGGTAATAATCTCTAAATTTGGTAAAATGGGGATCAAGTAATGAATAATGCAGTTTATTGAGGATGTGGTGGATTAATTCTTAGTTCTTTGAGCTAATTTACAATTTCTTATAAATGATACTGTGTGGAATAAAGGTTTAAAATAGAGTTCTAAAATAGACGGGAAGGCTGGATCTACTTTGAATTTCAAATGTGATTTTTAATTAACCACTTTCAAGTAGCATAGAAGTTTTTGTTTAAATCAAACCCTCTGAGATGTCCATTGGACCTTGCAGCCCCATTCTGAAGCCAGGCCCCACTTCACCCCTCACGTTCTGTGGGTGGGGAGAGCCCAGCCTCTCTGGGACAATGGGTCATGCGTGGTGAGACTACTGCTGTGTTGCATTGTCTCCTGTCAGCTCTGATGGTGGTTTGATTTTCTTGCCGTTCCCCAGAAAGCCGACACCATGTGTGATGAGGATGAGACCACCGCGCTCGTATGCGACAACGGCTCTGGCCTGGTGAAGGCTGGCTTCGCCGGGGATGATGCTCCCAGGGCTGTGTTCCCCTCCATCGTGGGCCGCCCTCGCCATCAGGTACAATCCCCTGTCTTCTAGCCCTGCCAGGACTGCAGCTTCGCAGAGGTAGTGCTTAAAAACCATCCCCTGCTTTCTGGGGAAAGTCTCTAATCACTTAGGAAGGGCTGACCCCCACCTCCATAATGGGACTGAGTAATTTATGTGCCCGCTGTGTTACAACCGTCTGCTGTCACACCAGCTGTGACCCAATCACCCTTCCTCCCATCATGAGACTAGCATATATATATCAATGCCCCAGAAATGTGCTGTTGCAGAACAGGTATGCTTCATGCTGGCACACCTGTAATGCAATAGCTGCTCTTACATTGGGCTGGATTTGCCCTAGTTGTGACTTGGGAGACTTCTCTTCTGTCCTGAGCTGGCTGTAACTTCCCAGGGTGGATAGTGTGTGAGTCTCTCCCTCCTTCCCTGGAGAGATGTTAAGCCCCCCCAACCCCTTTTTGTTCCTCTCTAGGGTGTCATGGTGGGTATGGGTCAGAAAGACTCCTACGTAGGGGATGAAGCTCAGAGCAAGAGAGGTATCCTGACCCTGAAGTACCCCATTGAACACGGCATCATCACCAACTGGGATGATATGGAGAAGATCTGGCACCACACCTTCTACAACGAGCTGCGTGTGGCCCCTGAGGAGCACCCCACCCTGCTCACTGAGGCCCCTCTCAACCCCAAGGCCAACCGTGAAAAGATGACCCAGATCATGTTTGAGACCTTCAACGTGCCCGCCATGTATGTGGCCATCCAGGCTGTTCTGTCACTGTACGCCTCCGGCCGTACCACCGGTGAGTGAGGGTAATGGGCCGCTAACAGCACCCACCTACTAGCACAGGTGATCCCACCCTCGCCCAGGAGCATCCACCCCCCAGCATAGGTGTCACCCACCTTGAGCCAGGCCTCATCTAGTGAGGGCACCCACCCACTGGCATAGACTGTCTGAGACATGAACCCCCTGCCCTCAGAAGGCCCCCCATTGTGCTTTAGATTGATGTTGCCACGAGTAAAAACAAACTTTACCTGCCCCTTCTCCATGAGGTCCTGCAGGTATTTCTCCTTCCCTTGTAACCATTTCCCCAGCCTTGCCTTGTGTTGGCCTAGCGAGGTGCTCGGTCTCACTCACTCTCCCACCCCCTCGCAGGTATTGTGCTGGACTCTGGTGATGGTGTCACACACAACGTGCCCATCTATGAGGGGTATGCTCTGCCACATGCCATCATGCGCTTGGACCTGGCCGGTCGGGACCTCACTGACTACCTGATGAAGATCCTGACAGAGCGTGGCTACTCTTTCGTCACCACTGGTAAGTGGAGCCTGCCCACCGACCACCTCCTCTGATTGGCAGCACACAGCAGTCACACTCAAGGCTGACTTGTTTAACTTCCATGGGGATGGCCAAATCCTGCAAACCTGCACTCTTTTGTGTGACTAGGGATGCCTGGTCACCACTCAGTGCAATGGGCACTTGTACTTAGCTACTTGCCTGTTTATTGGTACAGGTTTGTACTTAATAGACACAACCTGAGCCTGGGGGACCTGGTGTGTATTTGTTCGGTGAGGTCCTGTTTGACAGATTGAATATTAAACACAGGGATCTGTATCTGATGTTCCCATGCTTTGATTTCTCCCCCACCTCCCTTCCATTCATATTGTTGATTGACTCTGCACAGTCTCCCCCAGAGCCAGAAAACATGCAGGCATGCTCTTTTAGAGCCCCTGACCATTCCCCATGATCTGTGGTTGTGCTGCTTTGCTCTCCTCTCTCCTGTTCCAGCCTTCTAACATCTCTTTTTTTTCCCGGTGACAGCTGAGCGTGAGATTGTGCGCGACATCAAGGAGAAGCTGTGCTATGTGGCTCTGGACTTTGAGAATGAGATGGCAACTGCAGCTTCTTCCTCCTCCCTGGAAAAGAGCTATGAATTGCCTGATGGGCAGGTCATCACTATTGGCAATGAACGTTTCCGTTGCCCAGAGACCCTCTTCCAGCCATCCTTCATTGGTATATAATCCTGTCTCTCCAAAGAAATCCTTCCCTTCAGTGTTACCGATCCTTCCGCTTTACTGGTGAATTAAGTGCACTTATCTCTGTATTCCTTTATCTCTTCATGTCACCAGGTATGGAATCTGCTGGTATTCATGAGACAACTTACAACAGTATCATGAAGTGCGATATTGACATCAGGAAGGACCTGTATGCTAACAATGTCATGTCTGGTGGTACCACCATGTACCCTGGTATTGCTGACCGCATGCAGAAGGAGATCACTGCTCTGGCTCCAAGCACAATGAAGATCAAGGTACATTTGACTATATGGGTTATTGACTCATATATTCAGATAAGACTCTTATTCCACTGTACTTGTCTGAAAATAAGATATAATACTGAACACTGCTGATCTTCAAAGCACTTTGCAAACAATCAGTTCGAATGGGTGCATCTAACTCTCTCTCTTGGGGAAATGCTATTCCACCTCACTTAACATGTTGTAAAGTTATGTGTAGTAATTCATAAAATTTTCTGTGCCCACATATGGTTTGTTTACTGATCAGAGCTCTGCTTACTCTTGTAGATCATTGCACCACCTGAGCGTAAGTACTCTGTCTGGATTGGTGGCTCTATCCTGGCTTCCCTGTCTACCTTCCAGCAGATGTGGATCACGAAACAGGAATACGATGAAGCTGGCCCATCCATTGTCCACCGTAAATGCTTCTAAGCATGTTTACATGATCACTATGCTAACTACTCTCAGGATGACACTGTTGTAAGTTGTAGGTTGTTGAATACCTGCAACAGCCATGTAACTTTCTATTTTGTAACAATTTCTGTTACTGTTGCTGCAAACTCCACGTGACACAGAGTGTATGTAAAGTGTACATAAATTAATTTATTTTATCTCGTTTTGTTTATTTTTAAAACCATGCCCTGTGGAAGGAAACCAAAAACTTCAAGAAGCATTAAATCATCAGTCATTCTGTCACGCCTCATTGGAGTTGGTGATGTCATGATTTATTTCCGTTCGTGGAGTTGAAATCTCTATACACATTCATCCTGTTCTTTAACTGGTTACAGTTTAGGGAGAAAAAGGTTCTAACACTTTAAATAATTGACATAATATTGATGGCAGGTTATTTCACCCAGTAGCAATGTTACATTAAACAAACACACTGGGTTATAGGATGCCAGAGTGCTTCACAATTAGTTTTCAAAATATATTGAAAAGATTTGTGTCCTTCCCCCCCGCCCCATTTAAATATGAATCTGAAACTGTTTTCTTGGTTCTGAGAAACACTTGAATATTTATTTTTAAAATTTACATTTCAATTGCTTTACACATGATCTTTCTACTCTGTGCTATTGTACCGGTACTGCCATATCTTCAAGTTCAGGTTAACATTTTCTGTGTAAAGCTCTTTTTCAAGGGATTACAGCCTGGCTCAAAAAAAACGTGGTCATAGCTATAACATGTGCCACATCTCATCCTAGAAGCCTCCTCTATTTCTGTAACTTTTAAAAAGGCTGTTGGGTTGTACAAGTTTCTTAAACTCAACAAAAACAAAACTCCTTTTGAATGAGATGCAGTCTTACACTGGCCCAACGCCAAAGATATATTTCACTAGACAAATGATCCTGTGCAACACACGTATTTCAAATACCTCATTGGAGCAGAATGTAAATAGTAACTTTTTTATAACTCATTTCTAAGTGGAACTGACAGGAGAGGGTTTTCCTTTAGAACTACTTGTAAATCACTGGGCTAAACTATATAAAACTTAGCAGAGTCCTTCACTCTTATTTGGCCATTCTGTGACTGCCCTGAAACACTGCATAAAGTAAATGCCCAGTGGCAGACAGGGAGTGGGGCTTAAACATAGATCATTCCACTCCATTATGCACAGGCAAATATCAACTACACTTCCCCTTGGGAGACTGCAGCCAGGGGAAGGGCCCAAATGAGCCTTGGGAGCTTCCTCACAAGTTAGGCAAGGGACTTTGGTGCCTGAGGGAGACCCCTCTTTGGGAGGAGGTTAGAAACTTACTGTTGTGATTCATGTTCAACAGTTTCAGACTCTGAGTTAGGGTGACCAGACAGCAAATGTAAAAAATCAGGACATGGAGTGGGGGGTAATAGAAGCCTATATAAGAAAAAGACCCTGAAATTAGGACTGTCCCTATAAAATTGGGACATCTGGTCACCCTACTCTGAGTCAATCTGGCTATCCTTGTTTGGCTGTCAGTAAATAGTAAAGACTGAACCATAAGATCCAAACCCAACTATGGATACAATTAGGAGGCCCAGGGATAAGCCAGAGCTAACTGTTCAAGCTCCCTTTTATTAGCCACATAGCATTTCTTCCCTGAGAGGAAGCCGGCCCTTTTAGCTCTTGAGTAGGGGATGGTACTCAGCTGCCCTTATTAATTCAGCTGCAGCAAAAATCCCAGCTCTTTCCCCTCTGTTGAGGAACTGCTGACCACTCGCTCTTCAGGTGCTCCACTCTCAGGGACACAGCAGTATCTTCAGGAAAGCCAGTAACCCTGTCCCCTGTGTGCTTCTCCCTCATTCCCTGGAATGACTGAAATGGGAGCATTTGAGCATTGTGGCATGATTCCGCTAGACAGAAATGAATCTCTAAGAGCCTTATTTTGTATCGATTTTTGGTCATGATTCCATTTAAATCATTGTTTGCACGGTAAAGCCAAAGATATTACAAAGATCGCCAAATATTACATTTGGTTTAGATAAGGGTTTTTAGGGACATAAGGTGTGTGTGTGTGTAAATGATTGTTAAGACTAAGAGATTATCACAAAGGGATTCACACTGGTATAGGACTCAATCCTACAAGCTTTACTCGTGTGGTTGAGTGTTTTCAGGACTAGACCAGTTAGTGTCTTCAAAGTATGTAAGTTATTTGTAAGGAAAGACTGCGTGGATTTAATATCTGCTTGAAAAAAGATTTTAAAGTGGTTACCATTGCTATCAATGGCTACAAATGTTTTGAAATCTACAGACTTTAGCATGAGGTACATAATATGAAATGCATGTTATCTTTAAGCCTGTAGAATATTTTGCTTTTTAAGGATGTCTATAAAGTGTACAATAACGTTAAGGCATAAGAAAGGTTTGATCTGTTAGCCAAAAGTTTGGGAAGGGTTCACATTTCCTTTTAGCTCTTCGGGCAGCTTTTCTACAGCTGCCCTAACCTCATATACTGTAAACTGCTAGTTAAGGTAAAATGTCACTGATTCATGATATGACTTGGTTGATAGCCCTCTTCTCAGGGGTTTATATTTCAGTTGCTCTTGTTTGCCTCCATCTTAAAAATAACAACCTCCCAAAACACAAACCAAAAAAAGCTTTTATAAATCTATTTTGCTAAGAGCTGATAACCATTCTGATAACTCCAGACACAATGAAATACAGAGGACACCATCCTGTCAGACCCCTGCACAGCTATCCCACTGACCTGTAAGGCCGTGGAGCAGGGGTGCTCAAACTGGGGGTCAGGACTCCTCAGGGGGTCACAAGGTCATTACATGAGGGGTCGTGAGCTGTCAGCCTCCACCCCAAACCCTGCTTTGCCTCCAGCATTTATAATGGTGTTAAATATATTAGAAAGTGTTTTTAATTTATCGGGGGGGTTGCACTCAGAGGCTTGCGATGCGAAAGGGGTCACCAGTAGAAAAGTTTGAGACCAGTGCCTTAGAGGAGATGACCCATTTTCTTCTTTCAAATGTTTTCTGGTACCCCTTAAATTCTGTATTAAAAGCTGGCATAAGTGGTCACATATTGCAGTTATGAGCCTTGGATAAATGCCTAGACAAATAAGAATTTTGCTGACATTTGCAATAATATTCACCCTAATGCAGGGTTTAGGCAGGGCATAGGAGCTTACATGGGAACTATGTGCTGACGTGAATTTCACTCTTAGTTCAAGCTTTTGTTAGTAGGTTTAAAATAATTTTTAAAACTGCTAGAAAAAAAGGTTAATCTAGAAGAGCAGCTGCTCCTCATGATAGGACAAATGCTGCTGTCACATCTATGTATGCAGAATAAACTTTCCAAAGTGGGGACCTAACGTTAGGCCCCTAAATCCATATTCAGGCATCTGATTAAGTGGCCTGATTTTCAGAGAGGTCAAGCACCCTCCATCCTGACTGAAGTCAATGGGAGGTAGGTGCTCAGCACTGCTAAAATTCAGTCCACTTATTCAGGTGCCCAAATATGGAGTCAAGAGCTTAACTTTAGGCACCTATGTGTGAATGTTACTAATTTCACTGGGATTTGTGTGTGCTTATCTTCAGGCAGAATTTGACTCAATGGCTTTATTATTGCTGTCAGTGAATTACATATGCTCCATGTCATGGAGAAAGCCTAATAATTCTATTGAAATCTCAGTCCTTACACTGAATTTTGCTGTTAGGGACAATATTACTCATATACATAGTAATTGCCCTGAAGGAGCCATGTTCTTACAACCAGATTCTCCCCCTCTGTAGCTACGTGCCATTGTCCTAGTCCTGTTCCTACTGAAGTCAGTGGGAAGAATTGGGATCTCTGATTTAAACGTTAAATGAGTGCTTACGGGCTCCATCCTGACTGATCCCACTGATTTAGATGGAAGCAGGATTGGTCTCTAACCTATCACATTCTCTTCACTTAGGGGAAGCCAGATACTTGCATCCTCGTTTACGTCTATAGGGGAACTTAGCTCATTGTGGTGGTATTCCAAAATCCAAAAGCCTGTTGTGACGGTACCTCCCATAAGGCTTTATGGACATATGCTTAGGATGTGTTTTATGCTACATATGCCATGTAACATATCTCTGTAAAGGTTATGATCTACTGACGCTATTAATCCTATTTGTATGCATGTATCATTTTCGTATTCGAAGTTATGAATGTTGGCTGTATACTGGCTTGATTTCTAAATAACCTTAGTAGAGCATTGGTCAGTTTCTGGAGAAATTAAGTACCTAATCAAGAAACACTTAAAGGACAATGAATCTTGGAATGCTCCAATCCACATAAGAAGTCTACTTGAGGACATTCAGGGTAGCATCTGACCCATGGCTGCTACCTGGTAAGAAACTGTGAGTCATGCATGGACATGTGACTTGCCCAGGTGACTCCAAAACTCCATCTTGGAGCTGGACTTTGCATAGGAGAGAGGAGGGGGTCTCCACCCACAAGAGAGAGTCTGTTTAAACCCCTAGGACATCCCTCCATTTTGTCTTCAGCTGGCTAAAGAGAGAACCTCTCCACACCACAGGATACCTGAAAGAAACTGGAACAAAGGACAGTGACTGCAAAGGGTGTGCGTGGTTGCTGGACCCAGGCTAAAAGATTAGTCTGTAAAAGGAAGCATTCTGGAACTGGTGAGGATCTTATCTGTTTTCAGTTTGATTAGACATAGATTTGGGTGTTGTAGTTAATTTTGCTTGGTGACTTGCTTTGTTCTGTCTGTTACTACTTGGAACCACTTAAATCCTACTTTCTGTATTTAATAAAATCACTTTTTACTTATTAACTCAGAGTATGTATTAATACCTGGGGAGGCAAACAGCTGTGCATATCTCTCTATCAGTGTTATAAAGGGCGAACAATTTTTGAGTTTACCCTGCATAAGCGTTATACAGGGTAAAACAGATTTATTTGGGTTTAGACTCCATTGGGAGCTGGGCATCTGAGTGTTAAAGACAAGAACACCTCTATAAACTGCTTTCAGTCAAGCCTGCATCTTTGGGGCAAGTAATTCAGACCCTGGCTCTTTGCTGGAGCAGATGGGTGTGTCTGGCTCAGCAGGACAGGGTGCTGGGGTCCCGAGCTGGCAGGGAAAGTAGGGGCAGAAGTAGTCTTGGCACATCAGGTGGCAGCTCCCAGGGGGTTTCTGTGATCCAACCTGTCACACCTGTTTTCCTTCTTATATGGTCAGAGAGTAAATCAGGGGACAAATTCCAACCTGGTATAAATGGATGCAACTGCACAGCTTTCTGTGGAGTTTCACTTGCTTTCACCAGGTGGGACTTTTGCGCCTGGTGTGCATTTCACTTGGGTGCTTATTCTGCTCCAGTGTATAACAACACAAGCAGAACAGGACTGGAAACATTTACAAACAGGTTCTGAGGCAGAGTGAATACAACAAGGGTTCAATTGAAATGGTCAGATTTCGCTGGGTAAAACCCTCAGTCCATGCATATTTTGATTCCTTCCTCAAAACTGTGACACTCCACTATGTTTTCAAAATAATGTTTGAAGCCCTTGCAGAAGGTCAGACTAGAATGATCATAGTGGTTTCTCCTGACTGTCAAATCTATAAATTTACCTCATTGGACAACCCCTGATATCTCTCCTCTAATCCCTTAAGCTAGTCTTTGGCAGTTTCCATTGTTAATCGTCCTTTTTGGTGATTATGAATTTGTATTCTTGATTGGATGCTGAATACATCCATGTCACTGAATCCCCATTGACATGGTCTGTGAGGGCAGCCATTGTACAATGCACAATCTGCTCTAGTTTGTTAGAGCAGATCAGTATGTGTGAATGTGGCTGTGGGCTCAGTTTCCAGCTCCATGCTTCTGCCAAATAAGGTTGGAGTTAAGCCTCTGTCTATCCCTGTCTATGTGTCATTAATACAGGGCTGTCAACTCACCCGCCTTTGGAGGATGACACCCACACATTCCCTCTGCCACCCACTCCTTTTTGAAACACTCCCATCAGCTGTGCTAGAAGGGTCGGCTAGACCAGTATTCCAGCTCCTATTCTGAGAGGGGCAAGGAAGGGGTGGTGATAGAAATGGAGGGGAGAGGAGGCCCTGGGGAAGTTAGAAATGCAGCAGAGGAGGATAATGGTGGGGCAAGATTGAGGCAAGGAAGGGAAAGAAAATGCTGAGGAACAAATTCACTCTTGTGATCCAGCTTTTTTGTGCCACTCTGGTGGTAGAAAGGGGCCAGAGAGCAGTCAGAGCACACCAAATGGAGATTTCCTCAGAGGAGGGTTGAGGGGGTCACCAGCTGAGGAAAGATCTGGTTACACCAACTTCTACCTACCCATCTCTGCAGCCCTGGTACAGAGAGCATGGGGGGGAAGGGGAGGGAGTGTAAGGCCAGAGCACAACTGTGCTGGGGCTATTCTTTGCTGGAGTAGTGTCCCCTTGGGGCCATAGCAAGCTGCTATAATTTTGGGAAAGTCCTCAGGCTGCTCTACCATATGCTGGGCCAGGCCCATGTGTCAGCCCTCCTCCTCAACTGGGCCCAATGATCCATGGGCATAGCTGAGAATCTACCCTGGAAGGTAAAAATAGATAGGAAAAAGGCTAAAAGAGGATTTTAGAGAAGAAGATTCATATAAATGTTTAAATTAGACCTGGGCTCAGATTGCACCATCCTGAGTTGCTGTAGATGTGAGTTTCCCCCAAACTGGTAGTGTAGATGCAGCCTACAGCGACAGATGGGGTATGTTCATCGCTGGAGGAGCACCACTTTCCTGAACAACAGCAGCTAGATCAATGGAAACTTTCTTCCATTGACCTAGCGGCATCTATGCCAGGGGTGAGGTCAGCATAGCTACATAGTTCGGAGGTGTGGATTTTTCACACCCTGAGTCCTGTAGTTGTGTTGACCTAATTTTAAATGTAAACCAGGCTGCATTGTCACTTCCAGAGCTCTTCCACAGTCCCTTCCCTGCTATAATCATTAACCTGGCATTATTTAATTATTTACACAGCACTTCTCACAAATATTGAGGAAGCAGAAGACACAAGGCTCAGGGACCAAACCTGCCTCTCAGTGATGCTGTAACTCCAGGGTGATTCTACTGAAGTAAAAATCTGCATTGCACTGAGAGCAGAATCTGGTCCAACATGTCTCCCCCTTTCCTGAGAAACGGACCACATGCCCCTCATGAATGCCACACCCCTTTTTATGTTCTGAATTGGGAATCTGCACCCTGTTCATCTCTCTCTCCCATGGTGTTCTGAAAATGTTAAATGGAAAAGCATTTTAACCATATTAGTTGTTAGTATTGACCTACGGTCCCAGGGCCAGAATCTCCTCTCACAGGTTTGATGTCAATGTAGCTCCATCAGTCACGCCTGATTTACACCTTGGAGAGATCAGCATCAGGCCTAGATTAGTCAGCTAATGAGGGCTTATTGTTACACATTAAAAATCAAAATAGTAGAGCCAGTTGGAAATTGTCTATTATTTTTCACAAAAAATATGAAAAAAACCCTTTTAAAAACAGATTTCCTGTGAAATTTTTTTTTTAAATTGGGAGTGGTGGAAGGGGAACCCCTTCCAAAATGTTGGTTCTTGAAAACTGGAAAATGTTGGTTTTACTTTACTGGAAACAATGATTTTCAGTTTTTGTTTTTTCCAAATTCACCCCAAAAGAACATTTTCTGCAAAAATGTTTGTTTTGTTCAAAAAAACATTTTTGGGCAAAGTTTTGATTACAACAATTCAGCCAGCTCTTCAAAATAGCTTCCAGAAAGTATTTGTCACAGATACAGAAAAAGCACAGCTGGGTGAGTGCAACCTATTGATTGGCTTATGGGTTCCTACAGAGTGGTGTTGCAAATCCACATGATGCTCTTAATTGACACTTGCTGTTGCAAGGGTGGGCTAGGTGTGGCGAATTCCCCCTGGGGAAGGATGGCTTTGAATAGGAGCCCTGCCAGGGAGGACTGATTGGCAGATGGATTAATTCAGAGTGTTTCCTGGCCATACTCTGCCCCAGAACAGCACCCCATACTTCTGGGGCCGTACTGATTGATCTGGGCCCCGGTGGAAGGGGAGGTTGATGCAGCACTTCTCTGAGTGGACTCCCTGCACTACGTTCTGGGCGAAGAGTGAAGAATTTGGTGTAACCAAGGCTGTTAACCCCTGTCCAAATGCAAACTCCAGCATTTAACTAAACAATGTATTGACTCCCCTGTAGTCAGACAGCTCCATATTGCTATGCAACTGGCAAGGCTGTGTCCATTGCATGGCACAGACTAGCACACGCTTGGGACTTTGTTGGATGAATAGGGTGACAAGATAGCAAGTGTGAAAAATCAGGACGGGGTGGGGGCAATTGGCACCTATATACAACAAAGCCCGAATATTGAGACTGTCCCTATAAAATCGGGACAGCTAGTCACCCTAGCAGTGTGAAGCTCTTTATTTTGCAAGAAAAAAAAGTGTCACGTTAACTTCAACAATGCACAATAAATACTACTAAGCGTAGGCTTTGGGGCAGGCTATGGAACAGCCGTTCTTGCAGACAGCTGAGCTCCACTCTTCCTGCCGGGATCAAAGCCAGACATAGGATGTTCACACCCAGTTTCACATAACTTTGCCCCAAAAAGCATAAGGCCAGATTCTGCTCTTAGTTACACCCTTGTAAATCCAGAGTCACCCCACTGACGTTACTTGGAAATCACACAATGTAACTGGGATCAGAATCTGGCCCTGAGCATCTAGGGAGAATCCTAGGCAGCCATGGAATGGGCCAGTCTGTTAGCCACACCCCAGAGAGCTCCTCATATATGGAATGCTGAAAGCAGCTTCCCTCCCAACCACAGGCCCAGCCCCTCTCCCTGAGCACTGCTCTCTGAGCTTGGAGAGAGTTACAAAAAACCTCCAGCAGCTCATTTATTTGCTCCAAAGCAAATCACTCTTTGAAGCTGAGAAATCCCCCTGGTGAAGGAAAAAAGGAAGGATTGTTGTGCAATAGAGAAGGACTGACAGATCCGTACCCATAGAAACGGGCATTTATGTTGTGTCTAATGGGCTGCGCCTGCTCATGAAAGTCAGTAGGTGTTTTGTCATTAAGTGCAATGGGAAGTAGATTAGACTCTTCCATAGAGGGTACGTCTACACTGCAATACGACACTTGCAGCTGGCCTGTGTCAACTAGGATGACCAGATAGCAAGTGTGAAACACTGGGACGGGGTGAGGAGGTAATAGAAGCCTATATAAGACAAAGCCTTGAATACCAGGACTGTCCCTATAAAATCAGGACATCTGGTCACCCTAGTCATTTCATTCAGGCTTGTGGAGCTTGAGCTGCAGAGCTTTAAAATGGCAGTGTAGACATTCGGGTGAGGGGGGAGGGTCCCAGAGCCTGGGCTTCAGCCTGAACCTGAATGTCTACATTACAATTTCATAGCTCCACAGCTCAAGCCCTGCAAGCCTGAGTCGGCTAATATGGGTCAGCCATGGGTGTTTTATTGCAGTGTAGGCATACCCAGAGACTCTGGTTGGGATTTTCAAAAGTACCTGTGGCCTGGTCTCTGCACAGTTTTTTTGAACCAATTTAACTGTTTCAGTTCGAGGTGTGGTGTTTGGGGATTTTCTAAAAAAATCAAACAAACCACTCAAACCACAGTTATATCAATACAACCCCTAGTGTGGCCACTTACATCAATATAAAGGTGCCTTACACTCCTATAGTTTTTCCTTCCCCTCACAGAAATATCTGTACTCATGTAAAGTGCTTTAAATTGGGTATAACTGCCTGTCCGCTCTACGGTCTTCTACTACTTCAACTGTATCACTGTTAGAGCTGGGCAGTGAAAGGTAACTCCATTCTCCAGAGGATTTTGATATCTCAACATCTGGTTTCATTCCAATTGAGAATGAAATCCAAAAATTTCAAAGGTCTCTTCGAAAGGAAATGGATCCTTGGTGGTTGCCCTAGAGCTGCGGATCCTGGGAGCCTTGCAGTCCCCATCTCCAAGGCAGCCTGCCTCCAGGATCCTGGGAGGCTGGGCTGCCAAGGAGCCAAAAGCTGGGGTTTCCAGGCTCCCAGGTCCACATCAGACCTTCAGGCAGGCAGCTGAGCTGGCAGAAAAGCAGGCAGGATTCCATTGGAACGCCATCAAAATCAAACCATCTCCACAGAATGTTTCAATTTGACAAATGAGCCAATTCCAACAACAAAATAAATGTTCATCAGAATTTTGCTGAACAGCTCTAATCAGTATAGTTAAGAGCTACAATGTGTGTAGCCCAGGGCTGAGGCAGGCACCCATATCCCACTGAAATTCAATGGGAATTTGTCCACAGGCTCTTTTGAAAAACTTAGTCTCGGCAATAGTACTTAGGTGCTCTACATTAACTATTAAAAATATTCCATGCTAACTGGTCCCACTCTGCCTAAAAGATCCCCTGGCTAAAGAAATCCAGCTAAACAGCGAGGTGACATGCAAACAGAGACCCAAAATCAGATTTAGGTCCTTCAGACCCAATAAGGTTTCACCTTTGGTGTCTTAATTACCATAACCAAATGGTTATGGTATGACATGGAAGCCATGGGCCAAACTATGTCAAGTCAGGCAGTTCAGAGTCACGGCTATCACTTTATCCTTAGTTCATCCTGCTTAGTGCATCTGAGCCTTAGGGCATGGCAGAGGTTTCACAGCTGCTGACAAGCACCCTGCTAAAACTGAAGTAGCTCCCAGGTATAGAACTAGTGCGTTTGTGTGTGTCACTAATTATTTGTGGGAGGGCTTTCAAGTGGGTCATCTTTAAGAGTACTGAGGAATGTAAAATTGTTTTTTTTCCTTCAAAATTTTTTTTTAATAATTAGCAATAAAAAACACTTTGTGCCTCTATAGCTTCTTGTTAAGGCACTTCAAAGCATTCTGAAATAATTAAACTCCACATGGACTCCTCCTGAGGGTCGAAATGACAGTCTGGACCTATACATTGAATGCTTCTGCCGACGTGCACAGGCAGAAATTGTGGAAAAACAACATCGCTTGCCTCATAACCTAAATCGTGCAGAACACAATGCCATCCACAGCCTCAGAAACCATCAAAGAGGCTGATAAAGGAGGTGCTGTTGTCATCATGAACAGGTCTGACTACCAAAAGGAGGCCGCCAGACAACTCTCCAATACCAAATTCTACAGGCCACTTCCCTCAGATCCCACTGAGGAATACACTAAGAAACTGCACCATCTACTCAGGACACTCCCTACACTAACACCGGAACAAATCAACGTACCCTTAGAGCCCCAACCAGGGTTATTCTATCTACTACCCAAGATCCACAAACCCAGAAATCCTGGACGCCCCATCATCTTGGGCATTGGCACTCTGACTGAGGGACTGTCTGGATATGTGGACTCTCTATTCAGACCCTATGCCACCAGCACTCCCAGCTATCTCTGTGACACCACTGATTTCCTGAGGAAACTACAATGCATTGGTGACCTTCCAGAAAACACCATCCTAGCCACCATGGATGTAGAGGCTCTCTACACAAACATCCCACACACAGGGTATGTCTACATCTACAATTTTGCAGCGCTGGTTGTTACAGCTGTATTAGTACAGCTGTATAGGACCAGCGCTGCAGAGTGGTCACACTTACAGCAACCAGCGCTGCAAGTGGTGTTAGATGTGGCCACACTGCTCTCGCGTTCCCCTAACCCCCGTGCAAGCAGGTCTCCTTCCCCGTGGTTTGCTCCAGTGTTCCCCGAACACCCCCCCCAAGCAGATCTCCTTCCCCGCGGTGTGCTGTTGCGTTCCCCGAACCCCCGTGCAAGCAGGTCTCCTTCCCAGCGGTTTGCTCCGGTGTTCCCCGAACCCCCCTGCAAGCAGGTCTCCTTCCCAGCGGTGTGCTGTCACGTTCCCCGAACCCCCGTGCAAGCAGGTCTCCTTCCCAGCGGTTTGCTCCGGCGTTCCCCGAATCCTCCTGCAAGCAGGTCTCCTTCCCAGCGGTTTGCTCCGGTGTTTTTTGAACCCCCGTGCAAGCAGATCTCCTTCCCCGCGGTGTGCTGTCGCGTTCCCCGAACCCCCCTGCAAACCGCGGGGAAGGAGATCTGCTTGCACGGGGGTTAGGGGAACGCGAGAGCAAACCGCGGGGAAGGAGACCTGCTTCCCCGCGGTTTGCTCTTGCGTTCCCTGAACCCCCCTGCAAACCGCGGGGAAGGAGACCTGCTTGATTACCAGAGAGGCTTCCTCTGGTATGCTGGGATACCTGTTTATTCCACTGAGGTCAAGAAAAACGCTGGTGAGTGTTTACACCTGATGACCAGCACTGGATCACCAGCGCTGGATCCTCTATACCCGAGTTTCAATGGGTGTACGGCCAGCGCTGCAAACAGGGAGTTGCAGCGCTGGTGATGCCCTGCAGATGTGTACACCTCCTAAGTTGCAGCGCTATAACTCCCTCACCAGCGCTGCAACTTTGTGGTGTAGACAAGGCCACAGATGGAATACAAGCTGTCAGGAACAGTATCCCTGATGATGCCACAGCACAACTGGTTGCTGAGCTCTGTGCCTTTATCCTCACACACAACTATTTCAAATTTGATGACAATATATATCTCCAGATCAGTGGCTCCGCTATGGGCACCTGCATCGCCCCACAATATGCCAATATTTTTATGGCCAACCTGGATCAATGCTTCCTCAGCTCTCGTCCACTCACGCCCCTTCTCTACCTACGCTACATTGTTGACATCTTCATCATCTGGACCCATGGGAAGGAGACTCTGGGAAAAATTCCACCATGATTTCAACAGCTTCCACCCCACCATCAACCTCAGCCTGGACCAATCTACACGGGAAGTCAACTTCCTAGACACCACTGTGCAAATAAGTGATGGTCACATTAACACCCCCTATACCGAAAACCTACTGACCGCTATGCCTACCTTCATGCCTCCAGCTTCCATCCCGGGCACACCACACGATCCATTGTCTACAGCCAAGCACTGAGGTACAACCGCATCTGCTCTAACCCCTCAGACAGAGACCAACACCTACAGGATCTCCACCAAGCATTCTCAAAACTACAATACCAGCACGAGGAAATAAGGAAGCAGATCAACAGAGCCAGACGTGTACCCAGAAGCCTCCTACTGCAAGACAAACCCAAGAAAGAAATCAACAGGACTCCACTGGCCATCACATACAGTCCCCAGCTAAAACCCCTCCAACCCATCATCAGGAGTCTACTACCCATCCTGGACAATGATCCCACATTTTCACAGGCCTTGGGTGGCAGGCCAGTCCTCGCCCACAGACAACCTGCCAACCTGAAGCATATTCTCACCAGTAACTGCACACCACACCATAGTAACTCTAGCTCAGGAACCAATCCATGCAACAAACCTCGATGCCAACTCTGCCCACATATCTACACCAGCGACACCATCACAGGACCTAACCAGATCAGTCACACCATCTCCGGTTCATTCACCTGCACGTCCACCAATGTAATATAACCATCATATATCAGCAATGCCCCTCTGCTATGTACATCGGCCAAACTGAATAATCTCTACGGAAAAGGATAAATGGACACAAATCAGATATTAGGAATGGCAATATACAAAAACCTGTAGGAGAACACTTCAACCTCCCTGGCCACACAATAGCAGATCTTAAGGTGGCCATACCGCAGCAAAAAAAACTTCAGGACCAGACTTCAAAGAGAAACTGCTGAGCTTCAATTCATCTGCAAATTTGACACCATCAGCTCAGGATTAAACAAAGACTGTGAATGGCTTGCCAACTACAAAACCAGTTTCTCCTCCCTTGGTTTTCACACCTCAACTGCTAGAACAGGGCCTCATTTTCCCTGATTGAACTAACCTCGTTATCTCTAGCTTGCTTCTTGCTTGCACATATATACCTGCCCCTGGAAATTTCCACTACATGCATCCGACGAAGTGGGTATTCACCCACGAAAGCTCATGCTCCTAAATGTCTGTTAGTCTATAAGGTGCCACAGGATTCTTTGCTGCTTTTACAGATCCAGACTAACACGGCTACCCCTCTAAACTATTATTACCATCAAATCCAAGAGGGATTCTACAGCTGAGAAGCTGCATTAATGTGAATGCAGGATTGGGCTCCTTAGCTAGGAACAGTGGCTTTGTGGTAAAGACACACAAGTGGGAATCCTGAAAACTGTTTATAATCCCAGTTTTGCCACAGACTTCCTGTGAGAGCATGTGGGCTTGTAGAGGTGGTTTTCTGTGCCTCAGTTTTCCCATCTGTAAAATGGGGCTAATAATACTTACCACACAGGAGGATTATGAGGATTAATTAATATTTGTGAAGGATTTTGAGATCTTGGTAGCTAAAGTAATCCAGAGTATTAAGATATGTCTAAGCTACAGAAATTATACTGGCATAGCTATGCTGAGGCTCAAGGGTAAGAGGGTGTTTTCTGTTGGCGTGTTGATGGAAGCTCTCTTCCGTTAACATAGCTGCAGCCCTTCTGGAGTTTTGTCAGCATAGCTATGCCGGTCAGGGATGTGGGTTTTTTACCTGTAACTGTGCCCATATTGCGTTCAAGTGTAGACCAAGTGTAGTCATTCCAAATTCAGCTCCGCAAGTCAGGTCCCATTTTCACAGTACAAATAAAAGTTCTAAAACTCACCACTGTCTGAAAATAGGGCACTGCTTTGGTTATGAGGTGCTGCAATATTGATCATCTTATGGGATCCCAGGCTGGGTGTCTCTTCTTTTGGGCCCCAACAAATGGATACAACACAATACACTCCTTTTCTGTCTGACTGCTGAGTATCCCAGCAGCCCTTTTCACAGATTTGGTTGCTCCGGGAGCACAAACAACTGGAGCTGGTGATGTCTTACAGCACACAAGGATCACAGTCTAAATCCTGATTTCCAGCTCTCCAATGCCAGACTGCAGACGGAGCCAGTAAGAGTGTGAGGAGCCTGAGCTCTGGAGCTGGGTTTTTAAAAAAAATCCAAAATTTAGCAACTTTTCAATAAAAAGTAGCACAATTTTTTCACAAAAATGTGTCCCCTTTTTTTCAGCCAGCTCTAGTTAGGTACACTCTAGGCAGTGTGGGAGGGGCAAGACAAGAGCAGGACTGCTGTGCCATGAAGCTCCAGTCCTAGCTGTGGCATTTTTTGTCTGTGTATAAGTCACCATGGGTATGTCTATACTACCCACCAGATTGGCGGGTAGTGTTCGATGTATCGGGGATCAATTTATCGTGTCTCGTGTAGACGAGATAAATCGATCCTCAAATTGACGCCCATCCTCTACCTCACCAGGAGGAGTAAGTGGAGTCGACTTGCCGCCGTGAGCGCGGCCAGATAAGTCGAACTAAGATACTTCGACTTCAGCTACACGGAGCTGAAATCTAAGTATCTTAGTTCGATCCCTCCCCTCCCACTAGCGTAGCCCAGGCCTTAGTTAAGAAGAGATTCATCATTTTAAAAGAGTTGGCTGACCCAGCTGGGTTCAGAGTCAGGTTATCCAGTATGTTTATAAATGATTTAGAAGAGCCAGTGACAATATGTACAACTGCAAAATTACTTGTTAGTAAATAGTATGGTGGCTTGTGAAATACTCCAAACATAGCTGTTAAAACTGAGTGATTAGGCAAAGTGATACCAGATGAAATTTAGCAGAGATAAGAGAAAGGTAATACGCATTAGAAGGTATATGTTAACCTACTTGTAAATACCGTTGGCTTCTGAATTATCTGCAACTCCCCAGGACAGAGTGGACAGCTCAGTGAGAACATCAATGCATTGTGGATCATTGCTTAAAAAACAAAGGGAATAGATTGCAGTGAGGAGAGAACAAAGGATAAGAAGGAAAATATTGTAAGGTCAGCATATGCATTGATGGAACACCCTCCCCTTGGATACTGGACTGAATTTTGATACAATCGTCTCAGCAAAGACAGAAGAACTCCTGAGAGACACAATGAAAGTGAGTGGAGTCATTGGGAAGATTCCTTACAAAGAGAGAGGAAAAATCCTGGGGTCACTGAGGGCCAGGTCCTACTCACTTTACTTACATGACAGAATAATCTGTGTGAATAAGCTGATCTGAGTCTGGCTCTTTGTTTGGAAAGACCAAGGGACAGAACACAGAAGGTATGAAAGAGATATAAAATGATCAAGATGGCCAACTGAGTGCTCCTATTAACTTTGTTCTGGTATGTATTATTATATAGTCAGAGGCAAATTCTCAGCTGGTGTGAATTGAGAGAGCTGGATTTGGCCCGAAGTGCTTTAAGGCACTTGTAACTTTGCAGCATCAGGCCCAAATGCTCTATTTGACATATATACTTAGAAATGTAGTAGCTTGACTCGGGAACAGTTTTAACTGAAGCAAATGGGGAAAAACGCACATGACTATAATTATTCCAATGCAAAAGTATGGGCAGGATCAGGTCATAGATGCAATAAGGGAGAGCTGCTGTGGGTAAAGGTTGGGAAACTGAGTCAATTTAGCCTTAATCAATTTTCACCTTTATTTTGTACAGTTTCAGACAGAATGATCACTTATAGTGCCTGGACATACATGTGTGCCAGACAAATAATAACAGACAACTTGGGCCCACTTACCAGTTCCATCTTATCCCATTCTGGGGCACTGGGAGTCCTTCCACCATCCATGATAGCTGTCATCTTCTCTGATCCCCTCATGTGGTCCTTCAGTCACATTCTTCAGCTTCTGATCCAGTTTGGGCCCAAGTTAGTTAGGTCCTTTGTACACTTTTACATTAGTTCATCTTTATCCAATTGGCTTTTAGCACATCAGCCCTTTGGGTTTTAGGTAACCTGTACATTATGCACACACAAGCTTCAGTTACCCAACTTGTGCACTTTTTCCGGCTGGCTTTGCAGTTTCTGAGTCACATTAATGTGTGCTACTATTTCACTCCCAGAAAAAGCAGGGGTTTATTTACCATTCCCTGTTTGTGTATTGTTTACTTACATCTTCTAACACAACATCTTATCTTTGGTCTGTCAGCAATGACATTTTAAGCAGATTAGCAATTCCATATAAAAGAAGAATTTGCAAAAACACATTTAGGCCAAGGCCTTGCTAGCATAAATGTTCTCATCTGTACTCATTCACTATCTGTAACTATAAATAGTTAACATATAACTAAAAACTTTTAATGTTACCATTAACAATTCTTCCTTATATCTCAATGTTATAAGTCATTCTGTGCTATCCTTGATCTGTTAGAAAGGAGAGGAGGAGTTAAGGAAAACATGATGATTCTTTAATGTCAATATTTCTTATCTTCTTTAAAGATGGGTTTTTCATTCAAATTCCAATTTCTTTTATGCATCATTACAAAGAAACTTCATTAGAAATGTTCCTGTGAATACATTTTGAGGAGTGTCTCAATTTAATTGCTGTTAACGGTACCTGAACAGAACCAAACACAATAGCAGCAAGAAGGGAGGAGTAATATAATTAGTTATACGGTCCAGCAATGGGCACAACTTGAGTCTATAAAATAATTAATTTAAAAAAAAAATAAAAAACCCTCCGCCTGTTTATTTTTTTGTAATTTTTAAACCTCTGCCTGTTTCCCACTTTCTTAAAAGTAAGTTTCAAACTTGTCTCTTTCTCTATTTTATATCACAGAAACAGAGTGGAAAAGGGCATGCAATAAAAGTAAAAGGTAATAAGTATGTATGTAAAAAAAATCAGGCTACAAATATTTCATAGAGCTTGGCAGGTAAGATTCTTTGAAGAAGAAACCTCTAAAGAAGAAATTGGAGTACAAGCATAAGGCCTCATCCTGCTCTCAGCTACATCCATTTTATGCCTGTATAACACCACTGACTTTAACTGATTTACAGTATGTCCACACTAAGCCACTACAGTGGCACAACTACAGTGCTGCAGCTGTGCTGCTGTAGCATAGAGGCTTCCTGCATTGATGGAAAGGGTTTTTCCATTCATGTAGTTAATCTACCCCTCTGAGCAGTGGTAGCTAGGTTGACAGATTTCTTCCATTGACCTAGCCATGTCTACACCAGGGGTTAGGCTGACTTAACTACAGCCCTCAGCAATGTAGCCAGGTTGATATAATTTTTGAGTGTAGATCAGGCCTTATATGCTTGAAAGTGAGAGCAGGATCAGATGCTGAGGTTGGATTTACATCATGGTTTATATCTCAACAGCAGGTTGATAAATTGTTTCACACTAGTTTTGAAGAAATCACCCTAAATCAAATTGGTTGAACATGTGTATGGTGCTTATATGACAAGTGTAATGACAAGCCATATTTGGAATTGCTAACTGAATGTTTAAAGCCAATGTCTGATAAGTTGCTCCCTGGCAGTTTGATTTGTGAGTCATACTGTACAGTCCCCAGACCATACCCCCCTCTGTTTATAAATTCATGCGTTGCTATATCTGACTTGTTAAATAAGCATTCCAAAGTATGGATGGGATTCTGGTGGTATATCATAGGACCTCGGGAATAATTTAGAAGTGTAATTATAAAAGGCACAGCAAATCTGTGCAAAGATTCCTTCATCCTAGCTGTGTTTTGTCATTGGCACTGTACAAATTGCAAATGTTTTAGGAGAGAGAGGGTGAAAGTAAGGCTAATCCGGGAAAGCATCTTTATAAAGTCAATGAGACACCAGACCATGCCCCCTAGTGGCTATATGTGGCTTTGCAAGAGGTGTGCTTCAGTTTCCTCAGTGTCTTCTGTGGCCTATTTTCAGTTGTTGAATGACTTGGCACTCCAGCCAAGACAGATAACAGAGTCCACCAGCCCTTTGCATGGCCTCAGAGCCCTTCACTTAAAGTCATAGAAAACAGCAAAACAATTAAATCTCCCCCCGCAGCTGGTAGCCACCTTGTTTGCAAGCTAGGCCCAGCTTCAAGCCATCCCAATACCAGTCCCAGTTCCTGGGTCACTCTTTCTACCCCAGGTTTCAGGCAGGCTGTAGTCCCTGTGTGCAGTCAGGCTTCAGCTCAGGGCTCAGCCTCCCAGGTTTCTCTCAGTCCCCAGCCCAGCTGGAGGCAGGGGTGAGGCCAGGGCCAGGGCTGGATTTACCTTTTGTTGGCCCAGCCATAGGTGCCAACTTCTCATGGTGCCGGTGGGTGCTCGTGCCCCCTCCTGTCCCTGGCCCTGCCTTGACTCCACCCCTACCCCACCCCTGCCTTGCCCCCATTCCAACCCTTTCCCCAAAGTCCCTGCCCCAACTCCACCCCCATTGGACCCCTCCCCAACTCCTGGCCCCACCTCTTCCCCTGAGCGCACTGCATTCCCCCTACTCTCCCTTCCTTCCCAGTGCTTGCCACATGAAACAGCTGTTTCATGGTGGCAAGTGCTGGGAGCGAGGGGGGGAAAAGTGGGCACGCTGTGTGCTCAGGAGAAGAGGTGGAGGTGAGCTCGGGCGAGGCAGGGAGCTGCAGGTGGTGCACAGCACCCACCAGTTTTTCCCCGTGGGTGCTCCAGCCCTGGAGCACCCACAGAGTTGGCGTCTATGGGCCCTGCACCAAACATATTTGTGGGCACCCCATGGGGGCAATGGAGCATGGTGCGGGGGCGCAGCCCCCAGAGTGAAGGCCTGGCCAGGGTATGGCATGACAGGGGCGGCCGCGCTCTGCCCAGCCCAGTGCGAGGGCACTATTTACAAACCGGCAGTTGCCAGATGCATAGTGGCCTGCCCGGCCCTGTGCTGCCAGCATGCCCTTTCCCTGCACTGGGTGGCCCATGCTGTGCCACACATCCCCAACACCAGAACAGCCCACCCCACCAATTACCTATGTCCAGAGCCCCCTTGGATCTGCTATGCCCAGTGCCCCCCTGCCTACAGCCCTGCCACAACTGCCCAGCACGCCACACAGAACCGGCACTCCCAAGCAGTAGTGGTGATAGGACATGGAGCTGCACAGGGCATGACAGGTGGGTGGATGGATGCCGATGCGTGCTGTGGGAGAGCTATCCATGGAGGGGGAAAGGTGGGATAGCTTGGTTTTGGGGTGGGAGTGGTGTCTGGGAAGAAGATGGGGGAGGCTGACAGGCATTGTTTGGGTGGAGGCTGCTGGGAGAAGCAGGGCAATAACTAAGGGAAGCTGGGGTCTCAGGGGGCACAAAGAAGCTGGGGGTGGCTAGATTAATGGGGCAGTCCAGAGCACAGCTTGGATAAGCTAGGAATAGTTGAGTTTGGGGGAGGGAGGAAGACAGGGAGCTTTGGAATCTGGGGGCAATGGGCACAATGCGGGGAGGGGTGGAGAGGAAGGGTAGAACTGTGGGGATGGAGGGCAGCCAGCAGGGCCAGTCCTGGGCCCCCCTACACTCTGTATCTGCAACCTCTGCTTGCTGCCGCTGCACTTGCCCTTCCCTCACCGGTCAGATAAAGGTGGGAGGAAGAGTAGTCTATGTTCAGCACTGCACTGAGACACAGGAGGTGTAGGTTCAATCCAGAGCTCTGTCACAGACTTTCTGTGCATGTACCCGCTCTGTTTGGAAATGGGGATAATACCTGCTACACCTCATGGGAGTGGTGTGAGATTTAATAAATCAGTGCTGAGGTTGTTATACCAATTATATTAGACCAGTAAAAACCAGCAGGATCTTATTAAAGGGGACAAGACAAAGATGCCACATTTATTATGATAATTTGATTTATGACTAATAACTAATATCATAATTTTTATACACACACATTATACCTAATACCTATACACACACTCACACACACACATTCACACACACACACACACACACACATCCATCAGATGTTCTGCAGCTGCTGCATAGTTACCAGTCCTGAAGATAGCTTAAGTTCATAGCTTGATTTTGTAGCTTGGGTTCGTAGCTTGTGGCGGCTAACTGGCCAGGAATGCCAGGCACAAGGACAAGCTGGATCTCTGTTGGGCAGGCACTGATGTCCTTCCATGTTGGCAGCAGAATGTTACCCAGAGTCTCTCATCTCACCCTTCTTTTTTATAGGCTTTTAGTTTGGATTCAAAGTTTATAGGTCTTGCTGTGTCACGCTGCCTCTGGGTTTAGATTGATCACCCATCAATTGCAGGCATGACTTTCAGCCTTGAACCTGGTTTTGATCTTCCTTCTGTTGTTCTGTTGTCCTTTTCTTTTTAGGGTGGATGCTTCTTACTTTGCTTAGGGCTGTTGTCTAGGTCTTCAGCCGTTGGTATTTGAACTTTATCTCATCAGGACAGGCTGGGGCTGGAGGTTGATTCCGTCATTCATACATACCTCATTCACACATCTAAACTAAACTAATAAGATTACAGCAGGGTTTGCAAAAATGAAGGTTGGAGGAAGCTTTTACAAAATGGAGTGAGTGTTTTAAAATGGGGTTTGAATTACAATATGGAACAGAAGTTACAGTGTAGGCAAGTGTAGTGAATGGTGAAGAGAAGTTACATTAATAAAGTGAACAATTAAAAACAATTTCATTTATCAGTTCTACAAGGTGCTCAGCTACTGTGGAGCTGGGGGTCTATATAAATGGATAGGCCCATACTGGTGCAAATGGGAATCACGCAATTGCCTCTGAAAGAGAACCGCTCCATTGTTACGTGGAAGAAGAAGAGATTTTAAGAAGACAAATCTGCTGTAGGAAACACAAATGTTACCAAAAGGTTAAGCTAGTAAAATAATAACCCCTTGTGCTGTTGGGGGGGCTTTTCATCTGAGCATCTTTTACAAACGTGAAGGCCCTATGCAATATTTAATTTATGTATATGCTAGTGCAACTTCACCCAGCAGTACAATTCACCCACCTTTAAGGTAGAATAAGTCAGCAGTTTACCAACACCCAGCAACATCACTTAATTTAAGACAGAAAATAAGAAAGAGAACAAAGTAGAGCAGCATATACATTTGATCAGGATGAATGCAAGAAGGCTGAATATCATTATAAGAATTGCTGGGGCACCGAGACTAGCATTCCTACGCTTATGAAAAGTGATCTGGGATCCTTAATTACAAGTGGTCAGAATGCTGAGTTTTCATCTCATTCACAAAATGGCTTCTCCAGCACCAGAGCGCCCCCTTCCCTATACCACAATGCCCGGGTATTGGTTTGGTATTGGATTTGGAATGAAAAGTACCAATATCATCTCCACCCACTACCTCTAGGAGTACCTCTGCCATTTGGCAGGGACTCTTTTCTCCCCATAAATACATTCTGTCCCTGCTTTCTCCCACAGAAGCCCCCAGTGGGGCTTCACTAAATCCCCCCAGATCCCGAGGCAGCCTCCACAATCCCATTTGGCCCCTTGTTCCCACCTCTGTAGGGATAGTAGAAGTTTTCCTTTTTATCCTGCCCTAAGAGTCTCAGTCCATCTGCAGAATTCTGCAAATCCACATTCCATTTCAGGGCAGTCCTGTTTTATATGACCTGGTTTCCCCTATTGATAGCACACTATTCCCTGCTTCCCTCAGACAGTTCCTTTCATCTCCTCCCTTTGCTTCTAGGGGCTTTTCAATCCACCCCTTTTTCCAGGCCCCTAGCGGGCTAGATCTCTCTTCTGGGAAAATCAGCTTCTAGGAATGCTTCAGAGAGTTTAATATCGGCCTCCAGGATACTGGGCTGGTGCCTCCTCACCCAGACTCTGGCACTCTCCAAGAGGCTCTGGAGAAATTGTTCCAGTATCACCAGGTCCATCATTTCCCCTCATTAGTCAAACATCTGGTCTCAGCCAGCGGTAGCCCAGGTTGTCAGTTTTTGTGCATATACCCTGGGCCATACTCCAGCCCAGCCAATGGCCTGAAATTTCTGCCGATTTTTCTTGGCAGAAAGCCCCTCTCCGTCTAAAGAGGCCACCTTCATAACATCACTGAACGTTGCTCAGAGCCACGTCAGCCACCTGAGCGGCACCTGGAGGGCCCAGATTTCCTTACCCCATCCAGCTCCCATGGCTACTCTCTTAAAAGTTACTAGGAATTAATCTGGGCCATCCACTGGGCCCATATTGCATAGACTCACTCCGTGCTTATGTCTCCTGATCTCCACTCTGTGACTCACCAACTTCTGTACCAACTGTTGTTGCACCGGTGCCTACTCCCTAATGAAAGCCTGCTGGCTCTTCTGCTGCTCTGCCTGCCATGCCAATAGGGACTGCCTTTCAGTGTGGTGGGATTGCTCAAAGAGCTGCATTGTCTTTTGCAGCTCCAGCTGCTGCAGAGCCTGCTCCATGTCCAGATGCCGAATCTTCACCAGTTTCCCCCCATGAATTTTCACTCACCGTGTGTTCGAGGAAAATCAGATCTTGGACAAGCTCCCACTTGTGACAGGACACATGCCCCTGCCCCATCCATCCTTGACTATCCTAGGAATTGCTCCAACTCTCTTCTTTTAGTGTCCACTCTGTATAATTAATTCAAGTCTCCTCCAGCCACACCTGTACAGAGCAACACAACAGTCCTAATCCCTATGACCTTCAGACCCTGTTCATCAGGGCCCTGGGATACAATGAAATGCTCTTCCTTGGAATCTCCTTCAATCCAATCTAACCTAATCCAGATCAGCCCTCCCCTTAATGCTGCCTTCCTGCCTTTTATCCAGCTCATCAGCTGATGGGCCACTTAATTCCTTTACTCACCCAGCTTCCTTCTCTGAGTAGTGAATGCCTCTGGGTTTTCTCAATCAGCCCTCACTGGGGAAACTAATTGAGGCTACAGCTATCAGTGTGCTGATCCATCCACTTGACCTCAGCAGTCTGTCATACCTTTACATCCTCTCCCCTCCTCCTTCCTTTATCTTATGTAGCTAATGCCACCCCCTTAACAAAACCTCAACCAATAAATCATGGCACTAATATACAGTATGCTGTTTTCAACCCATTATTCTGTTCCCCCTGCTGATATAGTCTGTCCCCTTCCCCCACCCTGTGTCCGTCTTATCTGTTTAGACTGAAAGCTCCTTGGGGCAGGGACTGTCCGCAATTCTGTGTTTGCACACCAATATATGTAGTTCCCTGGTGACTCACTTTTATGCCAAGACCATAAGGGCATAATTTTCAGTATAGTTATATTATTCCTTAAATATTACGCATACATACCTCACACTGATTATGAGCATTGATAAGTTACACATTTTCAGTAGAGACCTCACATATTACCCCTCGTGGATAAATACCATGAAAGTGGTGTATTAGGTGTAGTGAGGTTTTCAGGTCTGAGACAAGAGTTGCTTCAGCTTGCTTGTGAAGTTCAGTGAACCCTTTGCCAGTTGGCACCAATGGGCCTTTGTGTTACACGCAGGTACTCCACAGCTGCCAACTTTCATGCGGTAAATAAGCACCCTGACTTTCACAATAAGCCAAAAATCAAGCTAATCTCATTTCAAAACAAGGCCAAAACAAGCCAATCCCTAAGAACCCCAACATTCTATGTGACTAGATCTCCCCAGCGTGCAGTCTTTGTGGCGGGCCTGCTGTGCACCCCGACTCTCTCCCTCACTTGCCTCTGCTTGTTGGGAGCAGATAAAATAAAAGAAGCAACAAGCTGCAACAAACTACAAGCCAAAAACTAGCCAACAAGCAACTCACCAGTCAATAAGCCAAAAACAAGCCCAATTTCTGCATTCTTTTCCCGTAATAAGCATGAACTATATTCTGGCTAGGTGCTCTCTGTTTTAGCATCTGTATAAATAGAACTAGCTGAAAAATGCCAATGTTTCTTTACAATAAATAATTTATTTTTAAATATACATAATATTCCCAAAAATTTCCTGCAAATTTGTTGGGGTATTTCCATGAAAACCCCCAACCCAAAACATTGTCAATCCCTCCCTTCTACTTCTCTGCCTGTCTGATGTCCATGGGGAAAAAAGGATGAGAAATGAGGAATGGAGGATGAAAATATGAAATTTTTCAGATTTTGAAAAAATACAAAAAAAATTGGTGGTTGAGGGGAAGATTGGTTTGTTTTTGCATTTAAAAAATCAAAAGAAATTCAAAATGTTGGAGGGAATTTGTATTTAGAATAAAAGGTCATTTTCTATTAAAAATATTTGGTGGAGCTTTTGACCCCTCTATTAAATCTAACTATACAACTAGTAAGTCTTTGTACTGGTATTCTTCCATAGGAAAGTTGTTTCAAACTTCACTTCATTTGATGAGATCTGGCTCAGTCCAAGGGCAAAAAATATCCCTCTTGAGAGGTCTTTTATCTGAGCTAGGAATAATAGCCTTCCTTGGCAAGAATAGTTTTGCAGTGCCTAGGGAAAGGGATAAACTATTTATCTCTGACATTTATAAAGCACCCATCATTATAGTATCTGTACCAGAGGCAGGGAAAATCTCCCCCATCAGCTGGAATGCTGAATATAATTACTACAGTAAAATATTCCATGCATTTTTACCATCATTCTATGTAGGAGCTTTTTTGGAGACATGAAAGAGGAGATTATCTCCTCAGGAGTAAAGAATACATGAGCTAAAGTGGTTGCTTTATTTAAAAGCCAGCCACACTTTATCTTTATTGCACTCACATTAGACTGAATGTAAATAAGTAAATAGTAAATAAGCTGCACTTGATTCTTATGAAAGGAAGGGTGTATAAGCCACATAATGAAAATAACATGCAGGCAGCGTAGTGACAATGTCATTAATGCAATAGGAACAATTCTTGACCTGTTTTACACTGGCTGCTCTCCAGACTGAAAGGGCCAAGAGGGACAGTGACATTTAATAACTTGATAAAGATGTGGTTGAACATTAGCCCATTCTTTCTCAGATGTAGTCTTTTAGCTTTTTCTGGGCTTTAGGGTAACTGAAGTCAAAATACTGACAGCACCTTATGAGATGGAACCCTTGGTCAGCTCTTGGTCTCACCAGAGCAGGTAAAACCATTGGAGTTACAGTGGGAAAAAATCAGAGACCTCTTTAGGGACACTGATTAGAGCCGCCAGGCTGTTAAATCCTATCTGTTTCTCTCTCACTCACGCATTGTGTTCCAGCCTCTCGGATCAGCAAGCCCAGCTCCGCATGTCTCCTTTGTACTGCTGGCCTGTCTGTTTATAACCTCTGGGGACCTTGAAGCTGTCAGGTATGATGTCCCTGTGCCATTATTAGCCATGGAGCCTTAAACTCACACAGCTAAAATGTTTGCACAGATGTCAGAGCTTGGAGCTGAAATTATCTATTGTTTACTAAAAGCCCCTTCTCTTTACTTTTATCTCTTGGCCAGATTAGTCCCTGGTGGAATGTCAATGGAGTTACACCCAGGATTCATCTGGCCCTCTCTCACTCTCTACTGGAAAATTGTGTTTTGTTTTGTTTTCCAGTAAGTACTCTTCATTATCTCTCTTCTTTGTCCTTCCTTGGTATTCTAACCAGATAACATTAAAAGAGAGCCCCAGTCTAGCCAGGGATGTGGTTTGGTGGCTTCACAGATGGAGGGAAGACAATCATCTGGTACTGGGAGACAAATAACTACTCCCACATCTTGTTGAGCCCCAGCCCTTCCAAGGGAAGCCAAGACAATGGAAGTATGAATAGATCATCTAGTGACAGGTGCTTGAAAAGCCTGTGATAACGGTGCTTTGAGCAACCACAGGTATGAGCTGTGGGAAGGGACTTGCATGTGAAGTTGTGCAGAACTGATCTGGTTGTTGGCTTATTTTGGCTGGTGTAATGTCTGAGCAGAGACATTCTCCTCCAATGAACCATCGCTTGTAGTGCTAAAGCAAATCTGCTTGCTCAGTAAGGAGCCACCTCTACACTAGAATCTCTGCAATGTGAGGGATATGGATAAATATGGTAGCCCTTGGTGTACTTCTGTCCTTCAGTGCTCATGAGACTTAGCCATGTCCCCAAAGCATGATGGAGCCTTAAGCATTACAGGGCTGCAGTCTGTCCTGTTAAATGGGAGAATCCAAAGGCAGTTCTTCTGAGCCCCATGTCTTAACAGGGGCCCCAAGGCAAAGCATTAGTGTGAGTGGAAGCTTAACCCCACCTCTGCAGCCAATGGCTGGATTATTAGACTATGCCTTAAGTGGCTTTCAGTGGGGTCCATCTCTGTCCTTGCATACCAGTCTCGCCCAAGCACATCAGTCAGTGCCAGTGTGGAATTTTTCCAGTCCGATAGGTGTTCCATGGACCCACAGGGTGGCTAGTGTGAGTGCACCAGTTCCTTGCTGGAGGAACCAAACACTCCAGATTCCTGAATGGGAAATGGCTCAGCATTGGAATTTCCTCCAGCCCTCTCCTTGTGTGCCCTGGAATGGGCAGGGGAAGTGCAGTTCAGGGGCTGAGTGAGCAGAGCCACCCTGGGAATGGAGTCCTACTGGCTCCAAATGGTCCATGCTTATGAAATGTGCACACTATGCTCTGAACAGGGGCTTATATGTATCCTGTCCCCCCTGACAGGAACTGGAATGCACTTCACTCTACTCTGACTGCAGTGATTTAAGGGCAGGATACCTGGGGGCTTATTCCCATCATGTCTCACCCACCATCCTGTGGAACAGGGATTTCCCTTTCTAGCCGCGGGGACAGCAGCTCTTCTCAGGGAGAAGGAGTGACTCCTCCTGTGTGGAATGCTTGCTAGAAGTAGTATCCATGGCCAAGGGAGCAATTGCACCACACACCCTTTTAGCATACACAATGGTGTGGGAGGAGTATCAGGGAGGCTGAGGGTCTACCCATGCCCTGGCCTATACCAGAACCCCAAATCTGGCAGTTCATGGTTTTGCCATAGCTAACCAGTTATCCAGGGTGGCCTTTCACTGCAGGTCATCCAGAGCCCTATTAGGAATTCAAAAGCCAAAGAATTCGAGAGGGTTGGGCCTAGGCTACCAGGATATGAAGCAATGACAGAAAGCCAGTGACCAGCTCCTTTGGTAGGGTGGCTGGGCAATGCCAGGCCCATGCCCAGAAGGGGCCCCAGCCTGCAATGCTTGCACTGTGCTCTGAGATCCCGCCAGCCCGCTGTCTCCCCACCCGCCCACCACTTGCTCTTCTCGGCCTGCCCACTGGCCAGCCGAGGGCTCCTCTTCACCTCTGGGCCTCACCCGATGGCTTCTTTCTGCCTCGTGGTCCACCCAGTGCACCTCCGACTCCGGGCAACCTCTACTTCCACCACCTGTGGGGCCCCACCTGTCTCCCTGGAGCTGAACTTTCTGGGACTGGTGCAGAAGCCTGGCCTGTCTCAGCCAGTTTGGGAGGTGAGGGAGGGAGGGGACAGTGTGAGAAGCTTGGCTGAGCCCCTCCAGGCAAGTGGGTCCTGAGGGAGCCTGGCTGGGGCAGACGCTGGCCTGGCTTATTGCGCCACTCCCAAAGGGCCGGAGTGATTCCCCGCCCCGGGACCAGCCCTAGCTGCGCTGTCGGCTCAGCCCGGCAGACACAGTCGCCTCCCAGAGGGCTGGTGAGTGTGGCCGGGAGGCAGGGCATGGGGGAGTGGGTCTCTGGTGGACATGAGGGGGGTGCTGGGCTGTGAGGGGGCAGGGAAGATCTATGTGTTGGGGCACTAGGGAGTGAAGGTTCTGTGTGGGGTGCTGGGCAGTTGTGGTGGGGCTGTAGATGGGGGGCCTGGGTAGGGTTGGTGGTGTGCACAAAAGATTAATCTGGCCCTGTGGCTGGGTGCCCAGTTTTCAACTGGAAAGTCTGGTTGAAAAGGGGACCTCAGTATCTGGTCAGATCTACTAACTGGACACCCAGTCACTGCAGGCAGGGTTGGTGGGGAGGCATCAAATCATCACCTGTTCCAGCCTCTACTCAACTGGGGCCATCTCCTACCTTTGTCAGGTGGCTGCCGCTCGCAGCCCTGGCTCTGTAGGCAAGTTCCTCCCAACCCGGGCAGAGGTGGGGTGGGGAGAGGGGAGAACAGTGAGTGACAGGGTGAGGGGGAAAGATGAGCGAATGGGGGCAGGGCCTCAGGGAGAAGGGGCAGGGCAGGTGTGAGGCCTGGGGAAAGGAGCCGGGCAGGTGTAGGTCCTCAGGGGGAAGGGGCAGGGAAGGAGAGTTTCCAACACTCCGGCTGGAGTGTCTAGTTTTTAATTGGCAACCCTCTCTGTAGGCAATTAGTTCAGGTTTTTCCTCAGATTTTCTTTGCAGGGGGTGAGGCTGTACTCTTGAAGGCAGCCTTTCTGTTGGCTTTCTTTGGGGCCTTCTGCATCAGTGAGGTGTTCCCTTCAGCCAAAGGAGACTCTTCAGAGTGGGCTCTCAAACTATAGGACATGCAGTGGGAAGGTGACTCTCTATGGCTCAAGACCCACAGATTAAAAACCGATCAGATGGGTGTAGGGGAGGCTGTTGCTCTGCACTGCTCTGGTGAGGGTCACCTATGTCTTGTACGGGCTCTATGGGCATATATGGCTCAATGGTCACATGTTGAGGTTCCCCTGTTCCTGCCTGGGGGACTGCTCCTTCCTAACCAAATTCCAGTTTGTGGGAGTGTTTATGAAAGGCCTGGCATTCTTGGACTTGCCATCGGGAGAGTATTGCTCTCACTTGTTCAGTATATGGGCTACAATAGCGGCTACCCTGTCAGGTCTGGGACATCAGAGGTCCCAGCATGTGGGTGATCCAGAGCTTATAAATCCTATGTGCAGCTACTTGAGGGGAGGCTGACACAGGTGGGGGGGCCACAAGCACCACATGTTTTAACCACATCTGCTTCCTTCCCCATGTCTATCATACAGAATGTATTGGAGCATGCCTGTGGGGGAGGATGTGGATTAGCAGGCACAGCACTGTGCACTGGCCTTCCAAGAGAGCATTTAATTCTGCAAGGGGCTCACAGCTGGGCTTCAAGCTGGTGCAAATTTTGTCTTGGTGCAGCAGCAGATGGAGCATACACTGGGACCATCTCATGTCTCTTTGCATGGGCTGGTGCCCCATGAGTACACACCAGATATCATTGTTAGCCACCTAGGGGAGAACGACCTGAGAATACGCTCTGGGCTCCAGCTGATTTGGAAGTTCTAAGAGGGCTATTAGACTGCGGGTAGACATGGTTTCCTGGCATGGGGATAGTATAGTTGGAGATATCAGCTCACAGGGTTTGGCAGACAACCCATGGCAATCCACCCATGGAAAAGGTAGATAGGGCCTAATGGAAGCCAACTGGAAAGTACTGACATAGCTGGAGTCTTGAAGTGGCTCAGTTTAAAGCCCAGAGTGTGGCTGAGCTTTATTGAGAGGACAGAATGCATCTGCAGGTGCCAATTTGTTCCTGGATGATCTCGGTACTGGGTTGGATGAACTTCTGGGTAGCCCCTGTGAAATGGGGTGGAGGCAGCCAAGCTGATGCTGGCTTCTTCTCGTGGCCAGTGCCCAGGGCAGGAACTCACTGATTTAGCCTCCAGCTCTAATAAGGTAACATAGTGGGCATCCAGGGGGCATTTCCTTATGAGCAAGGGGCATTGTGTCTACCCCCTGGTGGCAAATGTGAACCAGGGGCTGGGGGAACCATCCTGCCAATACACTTGAGAGTGGTGCTGGCTGGGGGTCAAGGCCCCCTCTTGCCTCAACCCCGCAAAAGAGGGAGGGATGCTAGTAGAGACCCTCCTTATGTGATGACTGGATCCCCCTGTGGTAGGAGCCCCCAAGAATTGGGAAAGGATCAACGGGGTGTGAGTGACTATCCCCCAATGGGCCCCAGGATGTAATTTGCCTTATAAAGTTGCGGCCTGGCTAAAACTCATATCACGTGTCCTTGCCTCCTTCCTCGCAGTGAGCTCACCAATGAACAAACCCAATTTAGGAACACCAGACACAGATGTGTTCTTGTGTGAAAAGCAATTGCACCATAGCTGTTGTCACCTACGTCTGTAACTTTAGCATTAATGAGTATAGTTAATTATCACTAGGTCAGCAAAGCAAGGGCCCCATATTGACCTTTCAGCTATTGAGTGTCTTCATCTAAGCAGGCTGGTTGGTCCTAGGCACAAACATGTTTGTATAATGTTTTGCACTTCCATAAATGCCTTTCAGTCAAGTCTCACAGTGCTTTGGAAAGACTAACGGCTTAACACAATCTCCCTGTGAGGGAAAGTGGTATTAACACCCTCTTCATTGCCTCTCTTCTTGCATCATCAGCTGTGTAAAGCAGAATTCAAACAGCGTTAATCATCCCTACACAGGGCTCATTTTTCCAGGTCTTTTCTATTCCCATTTTACAGATGGGAAAACTGAGGCATAGAGAAATTAAGCCACTTTCTTAAAGTTACAAAAGCTCACGACAGAGCCAGGAATAGAACCCAGCTTGCATGACACCCAATCTTGTGCTTTAGCTAAAAACCCATCCAGCTCCTTGGTAGCTGCTAGTGAAATGGGCAGTTCACTTCTGTTTGTGGATAATGCTTAGCTTTACCTTACACCTCAGATAAATATTCATGAGGATGATCTCTTGTTCTTTAAACCGAGCTTCTCTTTAGATCAGTGTCTTGTTATTTCTTGAATTCTCTACACGAAGTGGCCCCCAACTGTAGCCATTTCTTTCTAGTATAGCTTTAAAGTGAATTCAGTGCAAAAGGGAAGATATCAAGTTGACTTGCTCCATAGCAAAGTCCTCTCTGCTTCCGCAGAACAGGTACTGATCCAGCATGGGCAAACTTTTCTCAAGGGGAGCCCCTCTGGGAGCCAAGAACATTTTAATTCTCTGTGTTCATTGAGTTCTAGGTCTCCCTGATGAGGTTCCTCAGCAAGGTTATCAATTGCCGTAGGGGTCTTGGTGACCACCAGCTCATTGCACACAGGTCAGCAAACACACTTCAGGAATGGGATTGGGCCTCAGAATGTAACAGTTTTTGGTCACTAGCGGTCTAGGGTGGATTCAAACCAGCTATTTAGAGATGAACGGTTTTGTAATACAAGCCCCTAAAGCTATCCAGTTCCTGCTGCTGGGTAAATACCTCACAATACACAATGTAACAGACAAATGTCAGGTCTGTCTCATCACAAATTGTTCATGAATAGAGCATGATTTTCTCAGACATATTTGCTACTCAAGATCATTCTTCCAAGACTCCTTTGTGAATACCTCTCCATCAGCTCTTGGGAGAATCCATCATCTGAAATTCAGGTGGCTTTAATTGGCCGTGCAAGTCACATGGTATATATCTCTTCCCTGAGTGGAAGAGTTTTTAACTTTCAGAATCAATTCTCTGGAACCAAAGTGTGTGATCACAAATTTGAAATTTGCTTTCCATGAGAATAGCTGCAACTGTCACTTATGATCCACTGTTTTTGTAATCATTATTGTTGAGAGACTAGTTTGCTAGAATATTTGTACATAGAGAATGCAAAAGGGACACATATAGCTGAAGTGAATTCATTAAATATGTGAATAGTCACAGAAAATTGATTGCAGTGTTTGATCAGTGCTATTTATAGCCATGTCTATCTTTCTATGAGCAATTATGCTGCCTGTATTGACTTTTCTCATCACCAAGGCAGCAAGAAAGGCTCATGACAAGATATAGAAACTTTCACATGAATATATTAGGGCAGAGAGCAACTTGTAATACTGTATGTGAGCTCTCTCTCCTTCACCTAAACGTAGGTCTCCTGTTTAATTATAGAGCTAGAGCTGGAAAAGAACTATTAGGTCATCTAGTCCATCCCTATGCCAGGGCAGGAACTGTAACAGTACAACCTCTTAGTATTCTGAGTAAAGCTATGTGCAACAGGCCAAAAAAGCCAGCGTCAAGTATTGCTAACTTCAAAGCAATGCTGATAGATATCAGAAGCCTCCACAATAGCCCTATCCTGACTGAAACAGCAAGCAACAGATATACGTTTTGCCCTTCTTGGGGCTCCCTGGCGTCCTGCAGCTGTTGTCTCAGTCACACAGACGCTGTCAGGCTGAACACGTAGGTTAGGAACTCTGACTAAATAGAACCCTTTGGAAGGCAAAACTGCAAACCTGATGTACAGTAGGAGTAAGAGTGTTTAGCATGTGCAGCCAGCCAGCCGGGATCTTGATAAACCCAAAAGAAGATACACCATAAGACTTTAATCCTCTGTTCCAGTTGCATTTTCCAGACTGTTATTCAAGCCTTAGGGTGACCAGATGTCCCGATTTTATAGGGACCGTCTCGATATTTAGGGCTTTTTCTTATATAGGATATTCTTACCCCCCTACTCCAGTCCTGATTTTTCACATTTGCTATCTGGTCACCCTACTCTCTCTAGCTACAGATATACACATACATCGGCGGATGCCAAAGAGTTAAAAATAAAGCCCATCCCTTTGTGGCTCATTTCATGTCCATTTAAAGGTGTGACATGCTTTTCGTGTATCCTAATGCATTTCCATTCTAATACTCCTCTGCCAGATCTGAGGAAGCGTCTTAGCAGTGGCATTTTGATCACGACCTTTTTCTGATTTTTTTTTTAACAATATGTATGTAGGATAGCTTCCTTTTCAAAAGTTGTTTCTGCAGGAGTGTGTTTGCCATCTATTTGTCTTGTTTTAAACTGGGAAATGAACTGTGTTTGCCAGCACATTTCTGGTTCTTGCTGCTGCTACGTGTGTTGTGCCTGCTATCAAGTAAATTAGAGACACTGGCACACATTCAGGAGGTAATTATTTTATGTATCTCAGCTGATGGTATAGCAAGACAGGGTCTATTTGCTGTTTTATACAACAATGTGAACTTTTTCCATTATGACAGGTTTCAGAGGGGTAGCCCTGTTATTAGTCTGTATCAGCAAAAACAATGAGGACTCTTTGTGGCACTTTAGAGACTAACAAATTTATTGGGCATAAGCTTTTGTGGGATATAACCCACTTCATCAGATACGTGGAGTGGAAAATACAGAAGCAGGTGTGTGTATACACACGCGCACACACACACACATATATATAGTACATGAGTTGCCTTGCCAAGTGCAGGAGTCAGTCTAATGAGACAATTCAATTAACAGTAGAACACCAAGGGAGGGAAAAAAACACTTTTGTAGTAGTAATGAGGGTGGCCCATTTCAAACAGTTGACAAGAAGGTGTGAGTAACAGTAGGGGGAAATTAATATTGTAAAATTAGTTTTTGTAATGACCCATCCACTCCCAGTCTTTTTATTCAGGCCTAATTTGATGGTGTCCAGTTTGCAAATTAATTCCAGTTCTGCAGTTTCACGTTGGAGTCTGTTTTTGAAGTTTTTGTGTTGAAGAATTCCCACTTTTAAGTCTGTTATTGAGTGACCAGAGAGGTTGAAGTATTATTCTACTGGTTTTTGAATGGTATATTTCCTGATGTCAGATTTGTGTCCATTTATTCTTTTGCGCAGAGACTGTTTGTTTTGGCCAATTATGGCAGAGGGGCATCGCTGGCACATGATGGCATATATCGCATTGGTAGATATGCAAGTGAACACGCCCCTGATGGTGTGGCTGATGTGGTTAGGTTCTATGATGGTGTCCCTTGAATAAATATGCAGACAGAGTTTGCACCGGGGTTTGTTGCAGGGTTTGGTTCCTGGGTTAGTGTTTTTGTTGTCTAGTGTGTAGTTGCTGGTGAGTATTTGCTGATGAAGTGAAGAAACAGATTGACAGAGTCAGAAGAGTACCCAGAAGTCACCTACTCCAGGACAGGTCCAACAAAGAAAGTACAGCCTCCAACTAAAAGCTCTCCAGTGCATCATCAAGGATCTACAACCTATCCTGAAGGATGATCCCTCGCTCTCACAGATCTTGGGAGACAGACCAGTCCTCACTTACAGACGGCCCCCTAACCTGAAGCAAATACTCACCAGCAACCACATACCACACAACAAAAACACTTGTTAGACTGACCCCCCACTTGTTAGGGCAACGCCCATCTTTTCATGTGCTATGTATATATATATATATATATATATATACACACACACCTGCTTCTGTATTTTCCACTCCATGCATCTGATGAAGTGGGTTCTAGCCCACAAAAGCTTATGCCCAAAAAAATTTGTTAGTCTCTAAGGTGCCACAAGGACTCCTTGTTGTTTTTCCATTATAGATTTTGCCCTTTTTCCCCTTTCTCCAGTCACAGACCTCCTTCTTGTTGCCTTAGCACAGTGAATATTTGTTCAGATAATTGCTGTCAATTATGTCTTCCTCAGGTTGTGTGGTGGTAAGTTGTATTGGGTATAACTAAAATGAACACGCAATACCCATGTATCGTGTAAAGAGTCTTTCAAACAACATGTCTCCTGAGATGTGTGTCAGCAGAAGGAAGGGTTTGTCTTCACTGCAGCGTTAACGCTGGTGATCGGCAAAACAGGCGTATCAGGGGGAGTTAGTAAACCGAAAGGAATGTGTTTGCTTTTCTGTCCAGCCGGGTCATCGGGAAAAGACAAAGTACATTTACATAGCAGGTAAAGAAAGCTAACAAGGGCAGGAGGAGACAGCTGGGTGTCTACATACTTTAGGAGAGAGAAGCTTGGTCTGGGTTTAGTTGACATATAATATATTGCAAAGGTGTACGGGGTGGGGCGGGGGCTGAACCTCCACTGACAAGCAATTGAATCAACTGATTGGATACAACATTACCGTGTTATAAAAGTGTATTGAATGAGGTATTTTATGTAAACCTATGACACACTGGTGATATCATAAAATATATTAACACTATATAAAGAATTATGGATCCTTGTTGATATGAGGCTTTACAGTATGTTTCTGAACAAAAGGGAGAAACAGGCTCCCCAGACAGGAGGAAAGGCAGCTATCTAGCTGTCTCCAATGACATTAAGCAAGGTGTGACCAGAAATAGTGGAAGCCCTGTTTACATAAAGGGAGATGGAAAGCTCACAAGAAGGGAAATACAGCATAAGGTCATCTTGCCTCTTGAAACAAGTTCATTGAACTTTGGAAGATAGAAGCAAAGACAAAACCTCTCTTTGGCATCGATACCTAGACAGACACAAGGGAAAGGTGTTCTTACAAGCTAAGAAAGATGGATCCTTCAACTAAGAGGTCGGGGGGGCGGGGTTTGAAGTCTCTGGAACCTGAAAATAGGTGAGATGACTGCTGAGGCAAAGATCTTTCACCTAGGAAGACAAGAGAAGCCAGACCCTTATGCTTCTATGGAAACTGATGACGGAGAGAAAATTAACAGTGGCTGGGAAGCAGAATGACTGGGGAGAGAAACCATCTTGAACAAAGCCTGCACCTTGCTGGATTATCTTTCACACTTTGAGATGCGTGTTTTCACTTTTATTTTCTTCTTATCCTGTCTAAGTTTATTCCTTTTATTTGGCATCACTTAACCTAAGCCCTACTGTTAATACATTTGTTTTATTTTTACTATAAACCAGGGGTAGGCAACCTATGGCACGGGTGCTGAAAGCGGCACGCGAGCTGATTTTCAGTGGCACTCACAGAGCCTGGGTCCTGGCTACTGGTCTGGGGGGGCTCTGCATTTTATTTAATTTTAAATGATGCTTCTTAAACATTTTAAAAACCTTATTTACTTTACATACAACAATAGTGTAGTTATATATTATAGACTTATAGAAAGAGACCTTCTAAGAACATTAAAATGCATTACTGGCACACGAAACCTTAAATTAGAGTGAATGAATGAAGGCTTAGGACACCACTTCTGAAAGGTTGCCAACCCCTGCAATAAACCAACTCAATACTGTATTTGAAGGGAAGGATGTATTTATCCCCATTATGTTAATAAGCCGTAATGTGCTTCTGTCTCTTTTCTCTGAGGTAGTCCAGGAGAGGGCGAGACATTTCAGGACACCTGATTTGGGGAAATTCAGGAAGGGGAGTGTGTTGGGGTCACCTTGCTGGTTGTAACCAAGACTGGTGGAAGCCAGGGTAGGAATGTGAGGCTGTAGACAGGCTGTTCGGGTCAGAGTTGCTGAAACAGGAATGGCTGCATAGCACACACTCATGGTGTAACCTGCATGATTGCTGCTGACTGTGACCATCCTAGGCAGAAAGCTACAGCAGCAAGGCATTGTGAGGCACCCAGGGGTGCAGGGCAAGTGGTGACACAACCCCTCACTGGTCTGGATTACATCCCTCAAATCCTGTTATGGCATCACTAGGACTTCTGGGGGCACATCCCATGGTTCTCTGTGCAGCACTAAGCTGAGCCACTTTGATTCTTTCCCAATGAATTGTGGGAGAACGTGTCCATCATGGACACCTAGAGGGAATTGTGGGAAGGCATTGAAGGACACTCAGCACTTGGGTGATTTAGCATGTGTCCTCACTGCCAAGTGGGTGGGTTATTAATCAAAAAGTAAGTGGCAGGGGAACTGTAGCCTATAACTCCAGCTGTGCCAGCTAGCCTGGTTTGAAAGCACCATCAAACTTGGGTGATAGGGAAAAACCTCAGGCAAGAGCCCCTGCTATATCTGCAGCAAAGATATATCCTTTCTGAGTATAGTGATAGGAGAACAGATGCTGAAATGAGATGAAGAGTCAGCAAATTGGAGTGACACGGGAAGGCTGTTCCAAATGGCATAGCCTGCAAAGGGGAAGGGTCACACACCCACAGGGGGGGGTGTGTGTGACAGGACCGAGAAGGTGACCAAAACTACATGAGGAAGCCTGGGAGTAATGAGACACAAAGTCCATCGGATGAGGAGCAAGTCCATGGAGCATTTAACAAAAGAAACAAAGGCCAGTTGGATCTGGATCCTGCAATGCATGGGGTTCCAGTGGAGTTGCTGGAGCCAGAGGAGACATGGTATACTCTGTACATTTGAGGAGACAGCTAGCAGAATTCTGCATTTACTGAAGTGGGGAGAGCTCAACATGGGAAGGCCACAGAGAAGTGGGTGTCAGTAGTGAACATGGGGATAGGCAGACTTATAAATATGGGAATTGTGGAAAGAGAAGGGGTCAAAGAACCCATGCATCACAGCTACAGTCAGGGGAGGCAAATGGAAAGCCAGAGGAAGGAAAACAGCAAAATCAGATTTGAGAATTCACCTCTCCCAAGGCCAAGCACTTCTAAGGCCATGTCTACATCTAAAATTTTGCAGCGCTGGTTGTTACAGCTGTATTAGTACAGCTGTATAGGGCCAGCGCTGCAGAGTGGCCACACTTACAGCAACCAGCGCTGCAAGTGGTGTTAGATGTGGCCACACTGCAGCGCTGTTGGGCGGCTTCAAGGGGGGTTCGGGGAACGCGAGAGCAAACCGGGAAAGGAGACCAGCTTCGCCGCGGTTTGCTCTCGCGTTCCCCGAACCACCCTGCAAACCGCAGGGAAGGAGACCTGCTTGCTCGGGGGTTCGGGGAACGAGAGAGCAAACCAGGAAAGGAGACCAGCTTCGCTGCGGTTTGCTCTCGCGTTCCCCAAACCACCCTGCAAACCGCAGGGAAGGAGACCTGCTTGCTCGGGGTTCGGGGAACGCGAGAGCAAGCCGGGGAAGGAGACCAGCTTGATTACCAGAGGCTTCCTCAGGTATGCTGGGATACCTGCTTATTCCACGGAGGTCAAGAAAAGCGCTGGTAAGTGTCTATATTTGATTACCAGCGCTGGATCACCAGCGCTGGATCCTCTACACCCGAGACAAAACGGGAGTACGGCCAGCGCTGCAAACAGGGAGTTGCAGCGCTGGTGGTGCCCTGCAGATGTGTACACCTCCTAAGTTGCAGCGCTGTAACTCCCTCACCAGCGCTGCAACTTTCTGATGTAGACAAGCCCTAAGACTACTAACTGAAGGAGAGAGAGAGACAAAGCCAAAACAAAGCAGAGAGGGTGCACAAGGCAGAACAATTATCAGCAAAACAATGGTAGCTAAGCTTTTAACAGAAAGGGCCAGATTCAAAGGCCTTCTCTAGCTATGGGTACACTACAGAGCTTACAGCAGCACAGCTGAACCTGCGCTGCTGTAGCACTGCTAGTGCAGACACATTTAAGCTGCTGGGAGAGGGCTCTCCATAGATTTAATCACTCCAGCCCCCATGAGTGAGGATAGCTATGTCGGTGGGAGTAACTCTCCTGCCAACATAGCACTGTTCACATTGGCACTTGGGTCGGTGTAACTTACATCGATCAGGGGGTGGTTTATTCACACCCCTGAGTGACATACTGACTTAAGCTGTAGTGTGTGCATAGCCTAAGCTTCTTGGGGCAGGAACTATCTTTTTGTTCTGTGTTTGTACAGAGCTTTGCATAATGGGAAACTTGTCCATGACTAGGTCTCCTAGGCATTACGGTAATACAAATAATACAAGCAAAATTGTATCATTTTAAGTAACTGGTGAAAACCACTAATGTAGACTCAAGCCATGTTTACACTACCACTTATGTTGGTATAACCGATATCGGTCAGGGGTGTGAATAAGCCACCCCCCAAGGGACATAAGTCACATCGACCTAAGCATCAGTGTGGACGGCGCTGTGTGAGTGGGAGAACTTCTCCTGCTAACACAGCTACTGCTGCTCATTGGGGGTGGATTACATCAATGGGAGAGCTCTCAAATGTAGCCATAATCTCATGTAACTAAATTTAGTTTAACCTGCATTTAATTCAGTTCATTTTGGGTCAATATATTACCAAATTAAGCTAAACTGATTTCAGGAAGGGTTAAGCCAGTTTGAGAGATTTTACACTATTGGCTAGCACCATTTTAACTAGTTTAATTTTAAAATGATTAGTAAACTGATGCAACTTTTCTCATATAGACAAGGCATAGGATCACTTATAAGGGTGTAAATCCAGAGAAACTCTACCAAAATGAATGCATTTATTTGGCTATATACAGGTATGACTGAGCTCAAAATACAGCTCAGTGACTTCCTAGCCACAGTTATTACTTTATAAGTAGATGTTTTATCAGGGTGACTTACTATAGTAGAACAGAGTTGCTGTCAGAAGTTAAGCACTACTTGAAAAAGGATACAAGGGTTTTCTTTTCTGAAGTCCATCAAATTCTGGTCAATATCATAAGCTATACATAGTCCAGTCAACCACTTACTGCTGTGCTGAAACCCAAGAAAGCCTGGATAATGTCCAAGAGGCACACTTGGTTCACATATCAAGCCAGCCTCACCCTATCTCTGCTAAAACCCTGAAAGGTTTGCATTCATGTGAGGACCTGGATGCTTTTATAAGGGACTACATTCTCCCCTCAAGCACCTACCACCAATCACAGAAGCTACTACCATATATGGAATTCCATTCACCAAACCTCAGTAGCAAGCCTACTCTCTCACATTTCCCACAGTAGGACTCCCAGTCAATGCAGCAATCAGTGAGGTTCCCTCTAGTCTGACTCAAGAGGTAGTGAAAGGAGCAGTTAAGAGGTGTCCATAGGCTTCTAATGTCACATCAACTTGCTGTAGGGTGACCAGACAGAAAGTGTGAAAAATCGGGATGGGGTTGGGGGGAATCAGAGCCTATATAAGAAAAACACCCCAAAATCAGGACTGTCCCTATTAAACTGGGACATCTGGTCACCCTAATTGGCTGTTTGCTAATCTCCCAAACCAGCATTGCCCCCAACCAAGTGAAAGTTAAGACAAGCCACTGCACCAGCTGCTAGAGATGGGGAAATCCTCACTTTCCTCTGCTGGCAATGTATTTTTTCTTTGTACAAGTGTAATGTGCATTTTCTTTCTTCCTTTAGAAACTGCAGCAGAGTCCTCTTTCATCTAGCCAGAACAGCACTGGATGTCTCATTCGTTATGCACAGTTAAAATTATTTGAGTTGCTTTGAACTAGACCCCCTCCAGGAAGCATGGTAACACATTCATGTTGCATGGCACCCTGGAAATTAAGCCTAATCATTGCCCTCTATAAGAATATACCACTTCCAAATATTTATACTGCCTTCCTCTGATAATACAGCCCAGTATAAATTGCTCTCTTCTTTGCAATTGTCAATAGGCAGCACTCAGACTATTCAAACTTACAGCTCATGCTCCATACTTTACTTAAAGCACTAGAAATTTTTTTAAAAACTACCTTTCACCAAAGTGAAAGAGCCTGCCATGCCACTGATGTATAGTTATTTCTGTGGTGGTACCTGAGTGCCTCATAATAATGTGAATTTCAATACACCTTCCAATCAAGGATCTCAAAGCACAAATTATATCACTCAGGTCTGTAAGTGGAGTTGTGTGCAGGCTCTCAATCCTGGGGTGAAGAGACTATGTTTAGAAAGAAACAAACGTAAATTTCAGATGTGTAAGTGATATGGATTTTATCCTTATTTAAAAAGACAACCAACAACAAAAACAGCAAAGAATTACTATTCAGAAATGCCTGCTCAATTTCTGCCATTTCATATTGATATTTAGGAATATGTTTGCTGCAGCTTAATTGCATAACTGTTCTTAATAATTAGTACTTGGCATCTTTAAAATCCTCTGCAAACATTAGCTACTTTAATTTTCACAGTGCTCATAATGTGTGTGGGTAGTATTATTGCCTCCACATTACAGATGGGTAGAATGAAACACAGAGGTTAAGTGACTTGCCCAAGACCAAAGTGTCAATATTAAATTCAGGATCAGTATTTGGGAGCTCATATGGCAGCTGGGCACCAGAAGTGCACCTGGGGGCAACTGATGTGGTGATGAGGTCCCAAGGAGTTCTTGGCTTCTGCCCCTGTGCTTAGACCAAAGAAGAAGCTCTGCCCCCTCTCTCTAAATGACCATAGAGCTTGGACTGAGATTTTATGAACCATTATGTTGTAACAGCCCTTCTCTAGTGGCCCCTTTAGTTTCTGCAGAATGTAAGATGTCACAGAAAACAAGATAAATATCTAGCCCTCATGGGTCTGAATGTACGCAGCCAGCCAGCCTGAAAGAACAGTTCTGAGTGGTGGGAACTGCACCCATTCAGCTCAACTCAGTGCTAACCCTGAAGTCCCGTGCTGACCAATTTAAATAGCAGCCTTGTTAAGTATTTTACTGCACATAATTTTAGTAGAAACATCCAGAGCTTGAATAACACTTTCCTTCCCCTTCCCCTGATGTAATTCTGGTTACTGATAGTTTTGTTGGATTGCATCGGTCAGAGATCAGTGACTTTTGGTGAAGGATTCCAGCTAAATGAATGTTATTGTTGCTAAACTAGGCTGCCTGGGGTCTGCTCCTGTTTCCTACCCGGATGAGATGAGAGCTCTTCACTTTGCTTAACGGATGGGAATGTTCCTTGGAACAGCGCTTGTCTCCATGCGCTGGCCCTGCCTATAAGGCAGCATGGGGAGAGCACAGATTACTGGCGTGAGGAGGGGAGAAAGGAGTGAGCAGCTGCATTGCCCTCATGTCCAGACTGAGGGAGGAGGAAGATAGGTAGGATCAGATACAAGTCCAACTTCTGCCCCTCTCCCTTACTGGTGCCCTGTGTGTCTGGATTATAATGTCTGCCTAGGTGGGCGAGATTCTTCTGCTGTTGCCCAAAGTGAGTGACACCTCACTCCCTGAGGGGCCAACTGATATCACTGGGACTACCTGGGGAGCAAGGTGTAGCTCAGTGCAAGGAACGGTGGCAGAAACTAGCCCAGTATCACAAGCTCTTTGGGGCCAGCACTGCCTCTGCTGTTGTGAGTTTGTTTACAGCACCAGTGAGAAGACACTTAGTGTGTGGGAGAGCCAGGGGCAGCTCTAGCTTTTTTGCTGCCCCAGGCACGACAGTCAGGCAGCCTTTGGCGGCTTGCCTGCGGGAGGTCTGCCGGGCCTGTGGCTTCAGCGTACCTGTCATCAAATTGCCACCAAAGCCACGGGACCGGCGGAAGGCTGCTTGCCCTCAGGAATTGCTGCTGAAGGCTTCCTGACTGCTGCCCTCACAGGGACTGGCAGGGCACTCCCCGTGGCTTGCTGCCCCAGGCATGCGCTTGGAGTGCTGGTGCCTGGATCTGCCACTGGGGAGAGCTAGTAAAGGGGGAAGAGATAAAAGCAAAGAGGAAGCCAAAATGGGGCTGGGGGAGGAATGAAGGGGAGACACAAATAGAATCACCTTCCTGTACCAAGCAAATCTCTCACCTTTAGCTGGAACTTGGCAGTTCTGCCTGTGGCAACATGATCCAGCATGCTGGAGCTGGCCCACCATTCCCTCCGGGAGAGAGCAATGAGCAGGACACAGCCATGCTGGGCCAGAGCCTCAGCTGGTGGAAATCAGCCAAGGTGTATTGACTGCAGTGGGGATGGGCTGATTTCTACCAGTGGCCCGCACACTTTCAGATGGAGGCATGCATGAAAAAGATAAAAGGATCATAGGCCAAAAGGACTAGGGGGACAGGCTGAGGAGGTAACAGTTCACTGACCAGTCAGGGTTGCTTTTCTAGAGTGTGATAATTGTGATCAGATACAAGAGATCCAGCAGTGGCAACAGCTGCTGATTTTGCCCATGATCTTATAGCTGTGCTGACCAATTTATCAAGTGTGTTTCACTCAACAGGAAACAGCAGGGAGTCACATCACATCACAACAGGCAAACTGGCAAAACTGGCAGCAAGGATTAGTCTGCTAGGAGATAAGGAGGGTGTGTATTCAGAGGGAAGCCAAGGAGCTGAATGGGTCTGAATACACTACTCTCATAGTTAAGCAATATCCCAGAAAAGTGGTCAAGGGTTTAAAGAGACATGGTTAGGAGACTCAGGCCATGTCTACATCTAAAATTTTGCAGCGCTGGTTGTTACAGCTGTATTAGTACAGCTGTATAGGGCCAGCGCTGCAGAGTGGCCACACTTACAGCAACCAGCGCTGCAAGTGGTGTTAGATGTGGCCACACTGCAGCGCTGTTGGGCGGCTTCAAGGGGGGTTCCGGGAACGCGAGAGCAAACCGGGAAAGGAGACCAGCTTCGCCGCGGTTTGCTCTCGCGTTCCCGGAGCCACCCAGCAAACCGCAGGGAAGGAGACCTGCTTGCTCGGGGTTCCGGTAACGAGAGAACAAACCGGGAAAGGAGACCAGCTTCGCCGCGGTTTGCTCTCGCGTTCCCGGAGCCACCCAGCAAACCGCAGGGAAGGAGACCTGCTTGCTCGGGGTTCCGGGAACACGAGAGCAAACCGGGAAAGGAGACCAGCTTCGCCGCGGTTTGCTCTCGCGTTCCCGGAGCCACCCAGCAAACCGCAGGGAAGGAGACCTGCTTGCTCGGGGTTCCCGGAACGAGAGAGCAAACCAGGAAAGGAGACCAGCTTCGCCGCAGTTTGCTCTCGCGTTCCCGGAGCCACCCAGCAAACCGCAGGGAAGGAGACCTGCTTGCTCGGGGTTCCGGGAACGAGAGAGCAAACCGGGAAAGGAGACCAGCTTCGCCGCGGTTTGCTCTCGCGTTCCTGGAGCCACCCAGCAAACCGCAGGGAAGGAGACCTGCTTGCTCGGGGTTCCGGGAACGAGAGAGCAAACCGGGAAAGGAGACCAGCTTCGCCGCGGTTTGCTCTCGCGTTCCCGGAGCCACCCAGCAAACCGCAGGGAAGGAGACCTGCTTGCTCGGGGTTCCGGGAACGAGAGAGCAAACCGGGAAAGGAGACCAGCTTGATTACCAGAGGCTTCCTCCTTCCACGGAGGTCAAGAAAAGCGCTGGTAAGTGTCTACATTGGATTACCAGCGCTGGATCCTCTACACCCGAGACAAAACGGGAGTACGGCCAGCGCTGCAAACAGGGAGTTGCAGCGCTGGTGGTGCCCTGCAGATGTGTACACCTTCAAAGTTGCAGCGCTGTAACTCCCTCACCAGCGCTGCAACTTTCTGATGTAGACAAGCCCAGAGAAAAAGAGTGCGTTCTGGTTTGCTGTGAATAGTTGGATCAGGATTATAGGGGTAAGTCATTGGCCACAGGCGAAGGACCAAGACAGCAGATCAGTTTGTGCGCCAGATGATTATGGGCAATAGTGCTGTTTTGGGATATGGCAGTCAGGGCCAGCGCTACCATTTAGGCAACTTAGGCAATGGCCTAGTGCGCCAGAAATTTTTGGGGGTGCTAGTTTGCCGGGGGCGGCACGCGGGTCCGGTGGACTTACCGCAGTAATGCCGGCGGATGGTCCGCTGCTAGAAAGGCTCCGGTGGAGCTGCCGCAGTCATTTTGGTGGACAGTGCGCTGGTCTAAAGGCTCCGCTGGACCTGCCGCAGGCATTACTGCGGCAGTTCCACCGGAACCTTTCCAGCAGTGGACCGTCCACCGGCATGACTGTGGTAGGTCCGCTGGGGCCGCAGGGGGCAGTGAAATGGCCGTCCGCCTAGGGCATCAGAAACCCTGGCGCCGCTCCTGGGCAGAGTTGAATCTCCATTACAGATTCCTGTCTGTAGATAAGGAACCATACTGTGCTCTCAGTTACACTGAGGGAAATCCAGAGATGCTCCTCAGAAGTTCGTGCACATTTATCTCAGTGTAACCCAGATCAGAGTCTGATCCAATGACTGTTACATCTACTAAACAAGCTGGTTTGACAGCACTTTTTTAAATGTGGAGTTTACTAAAAAACTTGGGGGCAAACCTGGCTTCACCTCCCTAAGGCCAGCATGTTTGTGCTGGGTGGGGGAGAGGAGAGGTTAGAAAGGGGATATACCCACCACTCCCTAGAACCAAGACCAGTGCGTGCGCCTGCCGTGTATGCTCTCACCCCATGGCTGCTGTTCCTCTATGGCTGGCATAGCAACTTCAGCTCCTCTGTGCTACTTGTGTGAGTTGCTAAGGCTACAGATCTGCATAAGTGTAGAACTGATAAATGAAATTGTTTTTAATTGTTCACTTTATTAATCTAACTTCTGTTCACCATTCACTACACTTGCCTACACTGTAACTTCTGTTCCATATTGTAATTCAAACCCCATTTTAAAACACTCACTCCATTTTGTAAAAGCTTCCTCCAACCTTCATTTTTGCAAACCCTGCTGAAATCTTATTAGTTTAGTTTAGATGTGTGAATGAGGTATGTATGAATGATGGAATCAACCTCCAGCCCCAGCCTGTCCTAATGAGAGAAAGTTCAAATACCAATGGCTGAAGACCTAGACAACAGCCCTAAACAAAGTAAGAAGCATCCACCCTAAAAAGAAAAGGACAACAGAACAACAGAAGGAAGATCAAAGCCAGGTTCAAGGCTGAAAGTCACGCCTGCAATTGATGGGTGATCAGTCTAAACCCAGAGGCAGCGTGACACAGCAAGACCTATAGACTTTGAATCCAAACTAAAAGCCTATAAAAAAGAAGGGTGAGATGAGAGACTCTGGGTAACATTCTGCTACCAACATGGAAGGACATCAGTGCCTGCCCAACAGAGATCCAGCTTGTCCTTGTGCCTGGCTTTCCTGGCCAGTTAGCCGCCACAAGCTACGAACCCAAGCTACAAAATCAAGCTATGAACTTAAGCTATCTTCAGGACTGGCAACTATGCAGCAGCTGCAGAACATCTGATGGGTGTGTGTGTGTGTGCGTGAATGTGTGTGTGTGTGTGTGTGTGTGTGTGTGTATTAGGTATAATGCGTGTGTATAAGAATTAAGATATTATTTATTAGTCATAAATCAAATTGTTATCATAATAAATGTGGCATTTTTGTCTTGTCCCCTTTAATAAGATCCTGCTGGTTTTCACTGGTCTAATATAATTGGTATAACATAAGGGCCCTGTGGCCTGACTCCAGCATGTCCCATCATGATTTTCCAGGTCAGTCCATGTGGTGCTGGCACAGAGAACTTTCAGCAGCACATTGGAAGTTCAGAGGCCCCCTTATACAACTGCTCCAATCATGGTTCCTGTCAGGCAGCCCTTACATGTGGTGTGGAGACCCTCCTGCTGGGGCCCTCTATATACCTTAGTTCTTATGAAGAATATCAGATTGCTAGGCCTGGGTTATTTCCACTCCTTGTGCTGCCTGAGCAGCACAGATGGAGCAGAACAAGGCAGAGAATCCACCCCATGTTTACTATGACTTCAATTTGAGTCAGTGTTTCCCAGATAGGGTGATGACAGATCAGCCCAGGAGAGGCCAAGATACAGGCACACAAGAAGGAAGCAATGTGGGTGTGGAGAACTTCATGGGCTTGGATCCATTTCAGTTCCTCCCATAGGCATAGTTTGACATTTTCATTTGGTGAGGCTGTCATAGTATCTTTCCCCAATCTGAACCTTAGAGTCCAAAAGTTGGGGTACTAGCATGAATTCCTCTAAGCTTAATTACCTGCTTAGATTTGATAAGCTGCCACCAATCAGAAATTCCAGTGCCTGATACACTCTGGTCCCCCCCAAACCTTCCCTGGGGACCCCAAGATCCAAATTCTTTGAGTCTTACAACACAGGGGAATAAACCATTTCCCTCCCCTTCTCCTCCCCTCCCAGCTCTTTCCCGCCCTGGATACACCAGGAGATCACTGTGATTCAAACTCCTTGAATCACCACACAGAGAGGAATGTTACCTTCCCCCCCCCCTTTTCCCTTCATCCAGAGGCAATACAGATTCAAACTCCGTGAATCTAAAACAAAGAGGAAATTCACATTTCCCTTCTCCCCACCAATTCCCTGGTGAGTACAGACTCAGTTCCCTTGAGCCTCAACAAGGGGAAAAATCAGACAGGTCTTAAAAGCAAAACTTTTAATAAAAAGAAAGAAAAAAGGTAAAAGTTATCTCTGCAATTTAGATGGTAAAAGTTACAGGGTCTGTCAGCTTATAGAAACTAGAGAAAAAGCCTCCTCCAGCAGAAATACAATTTAAAATACTTTCAGCCAAATACACATTAGAACTCTACCAGCCAGATACACATTTGCAAATAAAGAAAAACAATCAAAAAGACTAAACTGCCTTTTGTACTTACTAAATTTGAACTGAAGATTAAAGAGCCTGTAGGTACGTGTGGTTACCCTCAGAACACAGAGAGAACAAAGCAAAACCCCAAAAACACAAACAAAGGCTTCCCTCCATCAAGTTTTGAAAATATCTTGTCTCCTGATTGGTCCCCTGGTCAGGAGTTTGATTCCCTGTTTGTTAACCCTTTACAGGTAAAAGAGACATTAACCCTTAACTATCTGTTTATGACAGGGGCAGCTCCAGTCAGGCCAACGGGGCCACATGTGTGTCTGTGTCAGGGGCAGGGGGAGAATTCTGCACCTTCCTGAGGCTTGCAGGGGGGGGGGCAATGCCCCCCTCCAACACTCCCCAAACTATACCCATGGTTTCCCCCTGCAAATTTGCTGCTGTAGGGTGGGGAAAGCAGCAGGCAAGCCTTTGAAATGCACCTTCCCACCTGAGGCTGCCTCGGGAACTGCTCCTGCCTATGGAGTACATGCTCAGGAAGGAGCTCAGCTTGCCAGACTGTCTCTGCTTTTGCAAACACACAGACCAGCTGTGAGAGCCCCTGTGCCAGCCCCACAGAGTCACCAATAGCAGCTGGTAGCCTTCTAGTAACAGATGGAACCAGCAGCTGAGAGGAGCAAATAACCAGAATGAATAGGGGGAATAAAAGAGAAAATAAGAGAGACTGGACAATAAGAGACAATTCATGTTGCAAGGAGATACGGGGGTAAATAAAGAGTACACCTATCCACCAAGTTATTGCAAAGAGGGCTGTTGATAAGAAATTGAACTACTGTCTTAAGTGCTAATCATTCTGTTATAGTTAATAGTACAATGTCCTGGTGTGAGAAATGGCTGTGACAGTTGCTATAGAAACTCAAGCAGTTTCAGAGGTTACAGTTTTGAAACCATGTCCCAGATCCTTAGAGGAGAGTGTCAGTCTTATGACTGACCCTCCTTGCAGTTGTACCTGTTGTGCCTGTGCTAATACACTTCCCAGAGGGTAGCACAATGATGGGAGATTTCCCCAAGAAGGCTTCTGTAGACACAGGCCTAGAGTCTCTCAAGGTTTCTACCTTTTTAAAAATGCAATGCAGAAAAACTAGCTCTCACAAACAAGGCTTGGAGGGTCAAAGGCTGGCTAGACTGCAGTAAACTAGATCAATTTAGATGGTCCAAGATGCAGCCATCACAATTTCCTTCATCACTTAATACCATTGTAAATCACTTTTGAGACAGGCAAAGAGAACTCTTGCTAGTGAAATGCTTTCAAAGCTAATGTAGATTAGAGCAGCCACATTACCTCCTGGGAAGAATGGGCCCAATCTTGCAAGGTGTTCCCAGCATGCTGGGCTGTCATGCAGCCTAGTGTAAAACAACACCATTCTGATTTGGTAGCATTTTATACCTACTTAGCACTGATGTGAAAACTAGCTAAGGTGCAAGGCACTGGTGAATTGGATCCAAAGACTTTAATGGGAATGGTAAGTGCTCAGCATCGTGTGTGTATGTGTGTATGTGTGTGTGTGTGAGAGACAGCTTTTATTTAAATAAAAGATGCATTTCTCTTTGCATTTCTCATTTCTCCAAATCAAGGCTAAAGGCCAGCTCTGGGGGAGTTCTTGTAGGGGGAGGGAACAAGAAGGGAAGTAGGAAGCAATATCAGCCATGTAAGGAGGGAAAGACTCCTTCACAGCTGTAAAGGTGAGGGTGAAAAGCTTGAATGTGATATGGAAGGAATGTGAGATTCACAATAACTGTGATTGTGGAGTCACAAGTGACTTGTCCAGGTCACAATAAACTTGCACTTACCATTTCTAAGCTCTCTGGTTTGTTGTACAAAAGGAGTGGCTCTTTGCTGGCTGGGGGGGGGGGGGAATATTTTCAGCACCCCCATGAGCAGTTGAGCACCCCCTCCCCCAAGCTGGCCAATTAGGAGCAGAACACAAAAAGGAATCCAAGCAGCACAGCAGTTCAGCATCCCTTGGAAGTTGGCCGCAGAGGGACTGCCCTGCTCACCCACCCCTAGAACCAACCCTGTCTCTGAGGTACTTTTTGCAGCAAAATGCATTGCTTTCTGCTAAACTGCTTTGTACGGTACCTGCACCAGCTCCCTTGAGCCTTCCCCCAGGACAGCATTACTCTTTGCACAGCTGGTACAAGCCTAAAGGGATAAACAGCCCATGAAATGAAAAACCCAGCAATTGCTGGATTAACAGGCCTTCTATTACCAGTGTGATTGCCTTGGACTGAGACAGCTTGCTCTAGTTTTTGGCAGAGTTTAATCAGTGGATGCAGGTCCAGGGAGTTTATTTGTCTATCTACTGGCCTTATTTTGCCCATTTGTTGGTTTTTCCTGCTGCTTAATTTGCTTAGGGAACCAGACAGGAACTAAAAAATAGGTCTCTCTAAGAAACAGTATGCTTCTCCCCTCTGTGGCTCACTCTCACACCCAGCCATTATCCAAGGGGCTTGTTCAGCAGTCCCATTTCAGATCACCATCATTCCTGGTTTTGGCCTAGAGCCAGGCTGTAGCTTGAAAAGCTATGTTGATGCTTAATTTTCCACCTCTACTACATATAGTTCAGCTGCTATCCTCTCTTATCATTTAGGATTGCAATAGGCACTTTGGCATATAGTATATATGATTATATTTACTCTTCCTAGAAATTACTTGTGAGAAAAGAGATCTGTTCTTACTTCTCTGTTATCTTCTCCTTTCTAACAATCATTTTATATCTTCCTTGCATCTGCTGACCTTCAGATGCAAATAACACAGTTTCCAGTCCATGTAGCTTTCTTGTCTCTCTTCCGTTTGTAATGGGAAGCAGTATTCTGTTTAGAATTGGGTAGGACAGGAATGGGAGTTGTGGCTCCTTGGTTTTGTTCCCAGCTCTGCTGCTGGCTTGGTGTGCAAACCTAGTAAGGCGCTTAACTTACTTGGGCTGTTGTTTTCCCACTTGTAAAATAGAATAGAAGGGTGTTGTAAAGGTTACTTAGGGTCTGTAAAGTGGATTAAAATCTTCAAATAAAAAGGGCTGTAAAAGTGCTAAGTATCATTATAATTCTAATATTATAATTCTAATATCTCTTCATTTATGAAAGTGTCCCAGTATCATCATTTTTTATCCTGTATCAGAGGGTAGCCGTGTTAGTCTGGATCTGTAAAAGCACATGCATCTGAGGAAGTGGGTATTCACCCACGAAAGCTCATGCTCCAAAACGTCTGTTAGTCTATAAGGTGCCACAGGATTCTTTGCTGATTTCTTATCCTGGAAACTATGTAGCTGGAGTTACTTAAGAGTTTGATACAATTAGCATGTGAAATTCACTGCCACAAGATATCATTGAGCTCAGCAGGATTAAAAAAAAATGGACATTTATATGGATAAATGAAAACATCCAGAATTCCAGCAGTAAGGCTGAGAAAACAACTATTGGAAAGGGTTTGGACACTCATTGAAGCATCAACTCTAACGGAAGGGGTTCCACAAGAAACTTCCTTTTGAGCATGAAACTTCCCATAACTGCCAACTGTGGGGTTTCTTGACTCTTCCTCTGAAGCAACTGGTGCTGGTCACTGTAAGACAGGATACTGGACTAGCGGACCAGTCTGGCAATTCCTATGTTCCTAAGGCTGATGACTATCGAAATATGGGAGACAAAGTGGGTGAGGTAATGCCTTTTACTGGACTAGTTTTTCTGTTGGTGAAAGACACACCTTTTTGAGCCACACAGAGCTCCTCTTCAGTCAATGCAACTCAAAAGCTTCTCTCTCTCACCAACAGCCATTGGTCCAATAAAAGATATTACCTCACTCACCTTTTTGTGTCTCTTATATAATGGGTGCAACAACAGTGCAAACAATATTGAAATCTAAGGCATATTCCCAATGCAGTGGGCAGGAAAGCAAAAACACTTTAATTAGTGAAAGGAATACTGTCTATCTCAAGAAGTTCACCATACATCCCAAAGATCAGTGCCTGAAAGCTGCTCTATCTTGTAAGTATGAAGGTCAAAATTTATCCACTCTCCATTCCCCCCCCCCCCCCCAGTGTTGTTCTTCTTTCACTGGAAATGTCTTGGGTGCCGTATATACAAGCACACTGGACTGTGTATCTGGGTTATTGCGTCAAGTCACATGTGAACACGTTTCTGTAAGGTGCTCAAGAAACTATTAAAAATAAAATCTTAAAATAACCTCTCTTGTTTCTGCACTGATCAATTACTATAGGGGAGAATATGACATGAAGTGGCTTGTGCATGATTACTGCTGCCATCTACTGGGTGGAATATATTACATTTGCTTGCCCATGTGTCTGCGGTCCCTGTCCATGCTGAGCTAACAAAACTGTTCTTTTAGTTCAGCCAACAGCAGCTTATGTTTCTAGGACGAAAGATTTTGTGTTCTCTTCTGACCTGCATGTTAGTTGATGATGATCTATCCTAGGTTTTACTAAGAAATCTATCAGTGTGGTATCTACATGCAAGCATTAAATCTGGAAAACCATAGGTGTATGGATAAAAGTGAGAGACCATTGGTCCTAGAGTGAAACCACAGCTTTTTACAGTGGACAGTGGTGTATGAATCCTGATTTTCATACCACCAAGGAAAAACAACTTAAAGGTAAATAGTATATGGTGGGAAAGGATTCATGAAAGTAGCTAGCAAAAGTTCTGCATTGTTTATATAGTGCTGACACTTTGCAGACAAATATGGAGATAAAATACCTGTCCTGAAGAGCATCCAATCTAAACAGACAACATATAGATGAAGGATAGGAAATGGGAAGCAACACAATGGAAGTAACAGAACTGTGAGGTTTAGTGCACACTTGTTCCTTTTTGGGTCTGGTGACTTGTTTTAAATCATTCATTTTTGTTAATGACTTAGAGGAAAGGACTAGGATATATAGGCTTCCTGGAAGAAGTGTGTTTTCAGTAGAGTCCACTCAGGTCACAGAGGTTATACAAGAGGCACATTTGGCTTGCAAAATGTCAGCTGTAAGTCGCCTGACAGCATCCTTGTACCTTACAGCCACTATCTCCTCCGAAATTGGTGGGAGTTTTCTCTTAGGGAAAAGAGTGATTAACGTTTCTAAAATGTATTCCATGAATGGCTTTCTCTGAGTCATGACTGCCAGGGAGATATTTGGGGGATTTTTTGTTCATAAACTTGACAGCTTTTCTAGCCACAAATGAAACAAAAATTGCCAGCTTGGGAGCCTGCCCTCTTACATTAAATCTGTTAGTAATCCTCATCCCCTAGTCTTCTGGATCCACGGGAACGTCACAGAAGATCACCAGCCTGCAACAAGCCATAATTAATTCTCTCTCCCTCTCTCTCTGAATTAAAATAGTCTGTTCTCCCCTAAACCTATGGGAGGTTACTGCAAATGAAGTAACTTATTTCATTCTTTAATCACTAATTATTCTCTCAGTTATTCTAGGTTTGCCCGGTTGTAAAGATGCTGGAGGCCAAATTATGCCTTCAGATACAGCTGTGCAGCCTCATTATTTTCCAACAAAAACACTCTGTTGCAAAAGATGTGACTGAGGACATAGCTGGAAGACAATGGGATTGCACAGGTGCAGTTGGGGACAAGAATTGAAGACAATGGGAATTGCCCAGAAGCCACTGAGGGCATCACTGCATCATCTTTACTACTGGAGATGATGTATAAAAAAGAAACACCCAGCTTGATGCTCCATCCCAAACTGAATTTATTGGCCTAGAAGTGAGGGAGGAAACCTCCATTTTACTTGTAAACAGTGTAAGTGTGATAGGGAAGCAGTAAAATGCCAATAAAACCTTCAAAGCCGTTGTTTAGTCACTTGATAGAACAGCTGAATGCCTCTCTGCAGACTTGGACTTTACCCTTGCCTCTGCCACTGTGTTCCTGTGTGAAACTGTCACTTACACCAAACTTTTCACAGGTAGTTGCTGCCGCATGTCATTAAAGGCTGTACCATAGTTAGGGCTCCCCCATAGTTAGGGTCCCCCCACCCCGCTAAGATTTAGTCAGGGGTATTTATAGTAAAAGCCATGGACAGGTCACAGACTCTGAATTTATGTTTATTGCCCGTGACCTGTCCATGACGTTTATTAAAAATACTCATGACTAAATCGTAGCCTTAATCATAATGTGTAGGCACAAGGGGGCTAAATTAAGGCTGCATGAGCAATGTACATTCTGGCACTTCCTAATCTGAGATTGCTTGCCTTTGCCACTTTTTAATCCTTAACATTGTGTTTCCTAATTTGTTATGGCTTAGTTTACTGATGAGAGCAACCTTAAATAACACGACACAGTTTTTTGTTTGTAAATATACTCCATGCTTTAGTGCATCAATTTGAGCATAGAGTGTAGTATCTATCATACATAAGAGAGAATTTCCCACTGGTTAATAATAGACAGAATTTTCATGCCTATTTTCAATTTCCATGAACCCATGCAGGACTTGTCACTATCTGCCATCTCTAATAGTAGCATGAGATCTGCACAGCTCTGCACTATTGTTATGAGTTTTGCAAGTACAGGACACACAATCCTTTGGTATTTGCCTATCCCCAAGGAGAACCGTGGGGAACATGATGATTTCCTGGCAGTAATTTTGCTGTGGGACATAACAAGAACCAATTCAATGGTGGTTGGCGGTGGTGTTCACAGAGCAGCTTCAAACAATGGAGCACCACTTCTGGGCCCAAGAAATGAGCACTGACTGGTGGGATCACTTTGTAATGCGGGTTTGGGATGATGAGCAGTGACTGCAGAAATTTCAGATGTGCAAGGCCCCACTCCTGGATCTGTGTGGTGAGCTCGCTTCTAGTGCAGGGATACCAAAATGAGAACTGCACTGACAGGGAGAAGTGAGTGGAGATTGCACTATGGAAACTAGCTATGCTGGGTTGCTGCCAGTCAGTGGGAAGTCATTTTGGAGTGGGAAAACACACGGTGGGGGCTGTTGTCATGCAAGTGTGCAGGGCTATTAATCACCTTCAGCTACGCAGGACCGTGACTAGGGCCGGCTCTAGGCTGATTCGCCCGATTCCCAGGAATTGGGCCCTGTGCCTTAGGCATCTTAAAAATTTTTTTTACTCACCCAATGGCGGTCCGCTCCGGGTGTCTTCAGTGGCAGGGGATCCTTCGGTGCTGTGGAAGACCTGGAGCGGACCCCCCCGCCACTGAAGTGCTGCTGAAGTCCCGGACGGCCGCTGGGTATTCAAATTGGGCCTCGCAGTTAATAAAGCCGGCCCTGACCATGACTCTCGGCAATGTGCTGGACATAGGGATGGATTTGCAGCTCTGGGATACTGTGGTGGAGTGACAGATGGCACACATCCCTATTTTGGTCCCAGAGCACTATGCTACAGAGTACATCAACAGGAAGGGCTGCTTTTCCATGGTTATGCATGGGAATGCTTCACTGACATCAATGTAGGCTGGCATGGGAAGGTGCATGATGCTTGCTTCTTTCTGAACACAGGCCTGTTCAGGAAGCTACAAGTAGGGATCTTATTTGCCAACTGGCAGATTACCACTGACAATGTTGAAATGCCAGTAGTGACCCTGGAGGACCCAGCCCCCACCTTCTCCTGGCTCATGATGCTGTACACTGGCTACCTCGACAGCACTAAAGAAAGACTCAGTTATCGGCTCAGCAGATGCAGAATGACAGCTGAATGTGCTTTTGGTAGATTGAAAAGGTGCTGGCATTGTTTATGCAGCAGATTGGATCTCAGTGTGAAAAATATCCCAATGATTGAAGCTTCCTGCTGTGTCCTGCATAATATTTGTGAAGCAAAGGGGGAAAACTTGCCGCAGGGGTGGAGTTGGAGTAGCAGTCTGCTGAATTTGAACAGCCAGACACAAGGGCTATCAGAAGAGCTCAACATGACTGTGTCAAGGTTGGGACTCACCACCCTGCTGGTTGTCTCTGGGAATTAGCTCAGTCCAGTGGAGTACCCTCTTCTGGTGGTGTCTCACCCGTTGCCTCACCCTGGGTTGGCATCTGAGCCCACGTCACTCTCTAGCTGGGGGCATCCTTTTCCAGACCACTTCCCTCCGTCAGTGCCCCTCAGTCCATCCACACCCCCTTCCGGGTGGTGGTGGTGGTGATCAGCAGTCCTACTACACCCCAGCCACCATATCCAACCACACTCCTAAAGTCTAATCCCTCTTGTCAGGGATCTGGTGTAGTGTATGATGGCTGCTCCCCACGGCCGATGGCTGGGTGTACTGCAAGGGGGGGAACCAGGCCCAACCTCTACTCTGGGTCCCAGCCCAGGGATCCTCTGGCAGCAGCCTCACTATCTTCCTTCTCTACCCTCATCTGTCCACTTCCCTGGCTGGGTGGTGGTGGTGGGGGAGTTGGATAAGGGGTAGGGGATCCTGGGGGGCAGCCAGGGGATAGAGAGCAAGGGGCAGTTGGATGGGGTGGAGGTTCTGGGGGTGGTGGTCAGGGGATGGGGAACAGAGGGGGTTGGATAGGTGTGGGAGTCCTGGGGGGCCTGTCAGGGGGCGGGGTTGTGGATAGGGGTTGGGGCAGTCAGGGGAGGGTTGGATAGAGGGTAGGGTCCCGGGGGTGGTTAGGGGTGGGGGGTCCCAGGAGGGGGCAAACAGGGGACAAGGAGCGGGGGGCGGGGTTGTATGGATCAGGAGTTCTGAAGGGGGCAGTTAGGGGGCGGGAAGTGGAAGGGGTGGATGGGGGTGGGGGCCAGGCTGTTTGGGGAGCACAGCCTTTCCTACCCGGCCCTCCGTATAGTTTCGCAACCCTGATATGGCCCTCAGGCCAAAAAGTTTGCCCACCCCGGGCTAGTAGAAACAGAAAGTGATTCAGAATTCCCCCCTTCCCTTGCTTTCTAAAGTGTTAAACAAAACGAGCTCATTGACACTTCTGTTTTGGACTCCCTGATCCCTGGTGCCACTTTCAGCTCAAGCTGTGGTGAGTGGGGTCACCATGTGTGAAGGAAACGAGGAGGGTATTGCTCAGATGTATGAAATTATGAGCATAGGGCAATGTTGCTGAATACTGGCATGGTTTTCCACAGGCGGCGGCGGTGTTTAGCCGGTATCTCACTCCTGAGAGTAACAAAGGCACAGAGAGCACAGCTGCTGCTGGCGTCCCAAAGCCACCTGTGCCAAAGCTGTTGCTAGCCTTTGTACTGCAGTGGTGCCTGCTGAAGTTATCACTGCCTGGCACAGGAAAGAGCCCTACTGTGGAGGAAGAAATAAGGCTGTCACCCTTAGAGGAGATGGATTGCAGGGTACCTTCATGGACGTTTTCAGCATGATTTCTCAGGAGGATTCAAGGGACATCCCTGTGTCCATAAACAAACTGTTCCCCATGTCTTCTCCCCCCATCGCTAGAGGGGAATGAGAAGCAGATAGCACCGCTACCACTCCTGGTTGTACTGCTTCCTCTTCTAGCACAAGTAATTTAATGAAAAGTCAAAACCTGTGTCATGCTAATTTGGGAGCGCCATCCCTGGAATGGGAAATTTATTTACACATTTACCTGAGGTTCCTTCCCCTGCATTGGGCTCAGCTGTGCTCAGTGGTGGGATGGGCTGGACTGCAGTGGAGTCAAAAACAGCTAGCTCACTACACAGGTTTCCCAAGTCACCTGTCCCTCCTCCTTCTCTTCCTCGTCTACCTCCCACTCCTTGCTGTTCACAGCAGGGGCCTGTGGCTCAGGCTCCTTGGAGGTATTCACGGTGGTGTGTGGGGTCTGTGCCAAGTATGGCATGCAGCTCATTGTAAAAGTGTGGCAGGTCTGTGACTTAGCACCAGATCGGCTGTTGGCCTCCCACCCTTCTGGTACGCCTGCCACAGTTCCTTGGCTTTTACATGGCAGTGCTGCTGGTGTCTGTCATAGCCCTTCTCTTGCATCCCCTGAGCAATCTGCTCCGAGATGCCCACATTTCTATGGCTGATTCGGAGCTGTGCTTGCACAGCCTCTTCTCCCCACAGGCCCAGGAGATCCAATATCTCCTGTCTACTCCAGGCAGTGTAGTGCTCCTGTGATTCTGTAGTGCTTAAGTGAAGACATTCCTACGCCAACGGCAGAGCTTCTCCCATTGGCATAGTTAATCCACCTCCATGACAGGCGGTAGCTATGTTGGCAGGAGAAGCCTTCCCATTGCCATAATGCTGTCTACGTGGGGGATTAGGCTGGTATAATTACGTTACTCAGGGATGTGGATCTTTCACACCCCTGAGTGACAGTTATACTGATATTGGTCTGTAGTGTAGACCCAGCTTCAGTGTCTCTATTCAGTCCCAGACGTGAAGAAGAGTTCTGTGTATGCTCAAAAGTCTGTCTCTCTCACCAACAGAAATTAGTCCAGGAAAAGATATTACCTCACCCACATTATGTCTCTAATATCCTGGGACCAACATGGCTACAACACTATTCTATCTAGAATCATTTTTATGAGAAATCTGCCATTCCCACGCTTCAAAATATTTTGTGCCAGCAGAGGAGAAACAATCCATTGCTCAGCAAAAAAGAACCCCAGACAAGACAGTTGGAATATAAATGTATTGGACAACTGAGATGCCTACTACAATCTAAGAATAATAAATAATACCTTTATATTTATATAGTACCTTTCATGTAGATGTATCCCAAAGAGCTCTGGGATATTTAAAGTCATTTATAGAGGAGAAACAATGAATTATTGACCATGGTTAAGTGGATATTACTTCAGAAACTCAATAGAGAATAAACAGATACCTAGTTATGATGCTTTCTGTAACATAATTTACATTATAAATATTGAGTGCCAAGTACTACTGCATAGTCTGTGCAACTCAGTGAGAAAAAATTATGGGAGGCAAATGAAAAGCAAAAGTCTCCTCAGGACCTCAAGTGGGTAAATTTGAAAGTGTTCTGGTTTCAACAGCAGGTTTCTGATGGCGAGTTAAGCTGTCGCAAAAACAACATTTTATTTTCCAGTTGTATATTTTGCAAAGGATCCTTATGGGAAGATGCGAAGCCTTTCTAGTTTTATTTGCTCTCAAGAGCACATAAGATAAACGAGCAAGATGTCACAGCATAATTCTGCTTCTCTACCTAGTCTTTTATTTCAGTGGATAAAAGGGACTTCATGGTTAAAAAAGTGCTTTTTTATATGATCTAATTCTGTGAGAGGGATACTTGTCAGGCTAAGGCCAAAAATATGGGCTTTGTTAACCCATATCATAAACTCATATTTCAGAGGAAACATTTTCATGACGTAACAACAGAAAGAATGGTCTATGCGGTGAATGAAGGGCAAAGTGTACACAGAATGGGACATATGACTTGAAGGGAACTCTTGGGTCATTACATCCAGTCCTGATTAGCACATAAGCGTTAAATAGTAAATTATATCTTAAAATTATTCTGTTTTTATTAATCTAAGATGGGGTTAATAGTAGAGGGAAGGAAATACTTTTAAATGTGATTTTTAACCTAATTGTGTTCCTTTACAAATGGCATTTGAAACCTATAGCCAGCATTCGCTAACAATAAAATTGTGCAACATAATTTAAAAGGTTAGCAGTAAAAGGCCTGCAGTGCAAAGGAAATGTCTCCATTTCCCATCTAACTTCATGTTTGTACAACTAGTTCATTCCATTTACATTACATTCAGGTTTGGTACAGTATTTCCCGTAATGTGACAATACTGTGCACTTCTGAAGCTCTCAAAGTACTTTACGAACTTGTTTTTCCCCATGAGAATGTGCAATACCTAGGTAATAACATTTTGCTTGTTAATTCCCACTTTAGTTTGAATTGAATTCATGATAAAGATGGAAGAGATGTATTATATTATCCAATCCATCCTTCTGCCACTATAGGATTATCCCCTATGGTTTATTTTCTATTGTTTTGACCAATCCATTTTAAAATGCTTCAAGCAATGCAGCTAGGTTATTCCACAACTCAATAGGTCTTGAGGGCTTGAACCGGGAAGGAAAAAAATATAGTGGTACTTTCCTCAAACTCCACCCCTAAACCAAGTTCTGCCTACTTCAGATATTAAAATGGGACACCACTCAATAGATTGTGCAGATATTCAAAATAAGATCAGTTGTGCTGTTGGATCCCTCAGGCTTTTTGCTTCTCCTCAATGGAATTTTGATACTAGGCAGAGCCCAATTAAGGCTATACCGGTATACTATACCAGCAATCATACGCTTCTACTGTGGATGCAGCTTGTATCAGCAAAACTGTGCTTTTGCTGGTATAGCGTATACTACATCTCTCCCAAGTGAAATAGGATATTCCACAAAAAGTGTAGTTTTGCTGGTATAACTGAACGTAAAACTAGGGGCTTTTGACAGCAGCAGCTAAATTAGTCACAGATTACACCCCTTACCAACATAGCTAAGCTGGCAAAAGTTTGCAGCGTAGACCCTACCTACATTTTAGGCAAATGCTTTAGAGTCTCTGCTCCCAGCATCATTCAATAACATCAAAATCTAAGAGCTTATTTTAAACGAAATTGTTTCTTGTCCCCAGGGTTGCAGAAAATGGCTTGAAAACAATTACACTGAGTTAATGAGGTTTCTTTCCCTGAGTCTGCAGGCACCCAACAGCACCCACTTAGCCAGAAAGGAAACTGCATAGCTCCGCACTCACCCCCAGAGCAGTCTATGCCTCCATTTCTCTAAGAAGGTAGACAATGGACTAGTTGAGGAGGACCTAGCTATCCCATTAGACTCTACAGGATTGGCTCCTGCTTCGTAGGACTCACTAGATGCCCTCCTGTGCTTCAGTCCTCCCCTTTGACCCCCACAGGGCAATTTCTGGGGAAAAATGGTACTTTCCCAAGTGCCACTCATTCACGGCACCAAACTGAGTTGTTGATTGTGCAGATCTTCATAATTTGATTGTCGCCCTCCTTTCTGACATGCTTTGAACAGCAGTGAAATAGTCAACAGTGTTGAAAATTAAAGGCAAGGCATCTCAGTTACTATCTCACAGAGGTCAATGGAGCAGCCTAAACCTCCCAGAGTGATTGTTTCAGTTGCCTTCAGACCTGGCCAGACACCACTGCATACTTTACATGCTGTTCAAGTTGTAAAGGTTCCTATTGCAATCATGAGGACTAGATGGTTTCATTATTATTATTCCAGTGAAAGCTGAAATTCTGGAGAAGAGGTTGGCAACATTTTTTTAAAAAGCACTGAGTTGCTGATCTGGTCCAGTTCCATCCCTGGGACTAGCGTTAATTAAATAATATGTTAAAAGAGAGCTGATGGGGTGACACAGAGGAGGGAGGCTGTAGATTGTACCTCGTAGCTCTGGAGGGAGAGGGGCACATCAGCCCAGGCTGGCAGCTGCACTTCGCTTTGGTCTCCTGGGTGCATTGATCCGGCTTTGAGCCCCAACCCCCTCCGCTATGAAACAGTAGCAACTACTAGTGCCCCTGGCTGCCCCTGATCGGCAGCGGGGAGGCATCTGCCAGGGACCGTCTGTGCAAGGGTAGTCCCGCCTGTGACGGGGGAGGGGGTTGCGCTGCTCCTGCCCATACGGGGCCCAGTCCCCCAGAAGCCCGCAGGGACAACAGTAGCTGCAGCCCCCCCATCACAGTCCCGGCCCCCGGCAGGCAGATCGAGCCGGACCACAGGTAGGTTGCAGGCAACATTCCACCCCCGCTCCACAAGGCTCCTTTGTGACGTAGATATATGTGTGTGTGTGCGCGACAGAGGGAGGGAAGGAGAGAGGGAGAGACGCTGCCTCCGCGATGATTGGCCAGAGCAGGGCAGGGGCGGGCGCAGAACGTCGCTGTTTGGGTTTAAACGTTCCAGCGGGAGGGGCGGGCCTAGGCGCTGTTCGCGGGGGGAGGTAGCGGCTACGCCGAGCGGGGTCTCTGGAGCGGGCTCGTGGGAGCTGCCCGGCCCGGCCCGGCCCCGGCATGGTGCCCGCGCGGCCCCGCGTGAAGAGCGAGTACATGAAGCGCTTCAAGGAGCCCAAGTGGGAGTCGTGCGGCCCCTGCTACCGGGAGCTGCTGCGCTACCGCCTCAGCCGCCGCCTGCTGGAGCAGGCGCACCGGCCCTGGCTCTGGGACGGCTGGGAGCCCGACAGCAGCGGCAGCAGCGCCGGCTCCCCCTCGCCGCCCAGCACCAGCCCCCCGGCCGCGCAGCAGCAGCAGGAGGCGCCAGCGCCAGGTCCCGGCGGCAGCAGCCGCGTTGGGGAGCCGGGAGCAGCGGGGAAGGCGAGCCCGGCGGAGCCCCCGCGCCCAGCGGGTAGGTAACAGGCGGGGCCGGGCCGTGACTGCCCGTGGGCAGGTGCTCCGTGGTGTGGGGCCTGGAGAGCCAGGGTGGGAGGTCAAACCTTCCTGCTCCCCCTCTCGGGCTGCTCCTGGGCGCGTCGGGCAGGATTGCTGCTAGACTGTGCTGCTCCATCGGCCATAGCAGCCTCCAGCTTGCGGGTTTCTGATTAAAATCCCCCCTCGCTATCCCCGCTCTGGGTGGTGCAAGGGGAAGGCGGTTCCTGCCTTCCCTTGCTCCTGGCCTGACACATGTAAGACACGGGCCTTCCTGCTGCCCGGGGATGGGGGAGAGGAAAATCTGCTACGCTGTCCCCTCTGCGTCTCTCTTGTGCAGGGGTGGATGGCCTCCAGCCCTGCTGGTCCCCGCTGTCGCTCACAGCTTTGCGCAGCAGGAGAATCATGTGATTCTTGACAGCTTGCCTGATGCCCACAACGCATCCCTGAAACTGATGAGGATCCGGGTCCCTTGTCACCCAGAGCAACAAGCGTTTTCAGTGCCCCACGCAAAAGGTGCAGGAGCAAACAAAAAACAAGCAAACCCAACCCTCCTGTGAATTTGTGCCCATGAATATAGTGATTTGGTTCCCAGAGCAGCTGCCCTGTGCAGGTCTTGTTAATTTCACACTTCTTAAAGCTGTTGCTGGCTGAGGCCTGTTGGGAGGATTGCATGTAGGCTCAGACAGATAAGGCTGCTTTGGTTATGCTCCTTTCCCATTTGGAAGGCTTTTTTCTGACCCATATTTTTCCTTGTAAGGTTTAAATTCTGCAGGAATTGACTGTGTAGGTCTCATCACTTGAGATGACAGCCAGGGCCAGCTTTAGGCCAATTCCATCAATTCCCCCAAATCGGGCCCTGCATCCAGTGAGAATCTCTTCCCTGGCTAGAGGCACCTTTTTAATTTTTACTCACCTGGCGGTGCTCTGGGTCTTTGGCGGCATTTTGGTGGTGGGTCCTTCGCTTGCTCTGGGTCTTCAGCGGCAGGTCCTTCAGTGCCACTGAACACACCTTGAGTGAGTGAAGGACCCGCTGTGGAAGTGCTGCCGAAGACTCGGAGCACTGCCCGGTAAGTATAAGCCTCATGTGGTTTTTTACTTAGTCATGCCTGCTGGGACCCCGTCAAAACTGTTCAAGTTGGGCCCCACACTTCCTAAAGCCTGCCCTGATGACAGCTTTCCTGGTTGCAGAGGGTGATACACAAATAGGTTTTTTTTAGCCCCCTGGCTCAAGCAATTTGTGTTTATTTGCAGCCTAGTAACTTCTTGTTTGCTTGGAAGCTGAAAGTCTAGGAGTTGACCCCTCCTTTCATAATTCAATACCCTTTTGTAAGATTTCACCCTAGATTTCATAATACCCTTTACCTAAAGGAGGCTAACCACAGAGCACACTGTACCAATTTTCCACACCTTCTTGCTGGCTTTTCCAGTTGCTTCTGAGTTCAGTGGAAGGTCCTGGCCCCATTATAATTCTTAGGGAGCTTGGACCAAGCTACCTCTGTGCCTGCCACGTGGTTCCCAACCTCCTCCAAGACCCCTGTGTTCATCAACTGGAGGAACCCAGAGTGAGGCCACTGGTAGCTGGAGACAAAGTGTTTTAGGTGCTAGTCCGTTACTGTGGAACAGTTTGCCAAAGATCATCTTGTATTCTAATCTTCCCACCTTCAGAGCTTAGCGCAGAATGCAGTGTTGAAGTTTATTCATGATAACAGAAGTGGTGATTTGGGATGGAATGGGGAAGTGCAAGTATACATGACTGTACCCTAGGCTCTAGTCCACTTGAGTCCTTTACTTTTCATTTTACCTTATTTTCAGTGCCTAGATACTACTGTGATGTATTTAGAAAACTTAATAAAATCTCTCCACATTTCCAATTTTTGGAGTTAAGTATTTTTCTTTTGAAATATAGAGAATAACTATTTTGGTTTGTGAAAACAATGAGGCTTGTTATGTGGCACTGTAAATAATTGTCTTAAAAAAAACCTGTTTTTTCCTTTGAGTCCTATCTCTAATGAAATATAGACAATCCTTGAGTCTAGTTTATCCTAGCAATAAGAAGACTACTAAAAACAACAGCATGGGATGTTAAATTGCACTGTTTCATACATTTGTAGCCCAGGGAATTATATAATTCCAGGTTAAGTGAATGTCTGGCATGTTTCATAAACACAATAACCTTGGAAATTGAAGCTCTTTGTGTACCATATAGGCAGCACCTGTGCACATCTCCCCTCCTAATGTCTTGCCCTAGAAGTAGCCTCTCCGGGGTATGCAAGTGCAGCTGATTCTCATGCTCATTCATTCCTTATCTGTCAAGACTGCCAACACCCGGGCTAGTTGTGATAACTGGCTATGTGGACCATTGCCCATTATCAATTCTTGTTACCCAGCATTGTGTAGTAACTACTTTCAGTTATCCCTGAACTGTACTGTATTATAGTCGGTCACACAAGTGCTAAGTGTGATTTGGGCAGACACCATAGGCCCTAATCCTTGGGAGTTCCTGAGCACTTGAATCTCCCATTGCAGTGAATGGGTACCTGGCACCTGCAATACCTCAAGGTCAGACTCTGACACATCTACAGTATACTAACATAAGTAAATTAAGTAAAAATGTGAAACTCAAAATGGAGGCTGTGATGTACAAAAACTAATGATAAGCAGTCATACCATGTATATAGATTTATTAGGGCATCTATACTGTTAAGTGCTTTGTGAGGTGAAACACTTTAACCACTGAAGTTCCATGTATTCCTTTTAACACCTCTTTTCTTGCACTTTTTGTAAAATGAAGGTGGTATTGAAGTACTAGGTACACTAAGCCCACGTTCAGACTAACCCGCGGCATCGGCGGGTTAAAATCGATTGCTCGGGGATCGATATATCGCGTTTAGTCTGGACGCGATGTATCGATCCCCGAGCGCGCTTACATCGATTCTGGAACTCCATCAACCCGAACGGAGTTCCGGAATTGACACGGAGAGCCGCGGACATTGATGCCGCGCCGTCTAGACTGGTGAGTACCTCGATTTTTAGAAATTCGACTTCAGCTACGTTATTCACGTAGCTGAAGTTGCGTATCTAAAATCGATTTTAATACCCTAGTCTGGACGTGGCCTAACTGACTGTAAATCATGAATTGTCATGACCCAGGCTAGTGGAAACTGTAACTGCAGCATTTGTGGAGCATGTTTAAAGAAACAAATTGTGGCAGTATCTCTCATCCTGACTCACAGCTACTTATGTAAATTGTTGCTATGGTGTCAGTGTATCTTTATAATTACATAAGCAGGTTCTGTGGCAAAAAGCAGCAGCAGCAAGGAAGGCTACATGCCAGTTACTGGAGTTTTGAGAGCATTGTATCTTTAGAGTATGTTTATGCAGCATGGTGGTATGTGGGGTGTGTATACCTATGTGCTGTTGTGAAATCAGGCTATGTTGACACTGCTATGTGTACCTATACATTGCAGTGAAAGGCTCTGGTACGGGGAGGCAGTGAGGAAAGGCTCTGGTAGAGGGGAGTTGGCTGTAGACTTTCCTTGTGGCAGGGATGCTACTAGAGCCTTTCCCTACAGCAGGGGAGTGACAGAATATTACACTGCTAAAAATGGCAGTGTAGACAGAGAAGGCACTGGTTGGGCATGTAGAGAGCCATGTAGGATATGTACTGACAGTATTCAGGCATGTCTTTACTTCAGCATCTACACTGCTATTTATACCTGTGTTTGGGGCAAGAGGGGCATGTAGTGTCATTGTTTGTAAGGAGACCATTCAATTCAAGCCAGGAAGCTACAACTTCTGACATCGGTCTCTATCGAAGATATTCCATGAAGTTATTTATATAGCTACACTGGGTAGCAAATTGATAGACTGGAGGCTGGCTCTCTGGTCATTCCTCACAGATGGATTTCAGGTGATCTTGACAGACAGCTGCTCATCTTCATTGGGAGCCCTCTTGTACAGGACCCTATAGAGATCAATCCTCCCCCCCTTATCACTAGTGGATATCAAGAGCTGCTATGGGTTCAAGTGCCGACAGTATGTTTACATGGTCATATGTATCCTTCTCCAACTGGATCAGGATTTACTGTTGCTCACTGTCCTAATGTGTAGCAGCAATAAGTACTTGGATGGACACAGCTGGTTCACATTTCAACCTGTGTAATATAGCAGTGATTCTGGTGAGCAGGGGAAACAGCAGAAGCTATGCCTGGCTCCCTCTGTAGCCTCTCAGTCATGGAAAATAGCACAGTACAGCATCTCCATAATAGACTCCTACACAAGGATCCATTCTAGGTCCTCTCCTTATCAACATGTATACTTATGACCTGCCAATAAGTACATGTGGGTGACTATGTACATGATATCCAAGGGTCCCTTACCGAGGACATGAATGCTTTAGCTATTTACACTAAGGGAATCTAAGATGGTGGCAACAACTTTACACCGCCAGACCAATCAACCCCTTCCAATCTGTGTTGAGGATTGTTCATTCCCTTTTCAGCCAGTTGTCACTCATTTAGGAGTGAATAGGACCATAGTCTAACATACCATTCCCATCTAGAACACTTAAAGAAAAGAGCTCCTCCTGCACTGCCTTGATCCAGAGCTAGCAGGAACCTCCTGGGGAGCAGAGGCAAATGTTCTACAATAGGATAATTACTGCTCCCAAAACATCTCAGTATCTCTAGATGCTCTGCCCAATTCCCAAAACAGGAGAGAATGTGAGCTGGAGAAGGTCTTCCTCCAAGTTGATGACTCTGGATGCTAGGAGCATGCAGACTCAAAACGGCTTGCCTGGATGCATTGGCAGGCTCCAGTCAAGTTCCACAGGATGGGCAGAAATGTTCTCCCACAATACATGATGAACCAAGCCCTAGAGTGTTCATAGCTACCCTGGGTGCTGAGAAACCTGGAATATGCCCCAGAAACCTCGATATCTGACTCTGATGTAACTCTGGCTTGCATAGTGCAATGTAGTGCTGAAGTTGGCATACACTTTGTTAATCTGGAGCTGCATGCAGCCCCACATTAACATCTAATTTATTTTTTGGGGAGCTATATGAGCCAACATTTTGATGAGCTGCCATCACCTTAAAACTGCATGGAGGGCTTTTGATTGATGAAACCAACCTGTCACACACACAGCTGACATGGTTCCAATAGGTGCAAATAAGCAACACACACTTCCCCCAAGATCTACCTGCTTCGGGGGGGAAAACACATATGGTTCCTGCTGACTAGTCATGACTCACTGCACAACATCCATTTGTGGCAACTGTTCATGCACTCATGAGCCTTAGCAAGAAAGTTTGAAACATAACTTTTCAAACAAATCATAGAATAGAATATAAGAGTTGGAAGGGACCTCAAGAAGTCATCTAGTCCAACCCTCTGCTCAAAGCAGGACCAATCCTAAACTGGTTCCCTAAAGGGTTGAACTCACACCCCTGGGTTTAGGAGGCCAATGATAAATGAGATTTTAGTGTCTCTGCATAATTGCAGAATAAGGTTTTTTGGCTCTGTTTTTTTTTTAAGGAAAAGTCCCTCTCCTCTGGTCATACTGTGAACGGTTATGCTGGGTATAATATACAGTAGTTCAGAACTCCTGTTGGTCACTCTGTCGAAACCCTCCCCCCATTTCATTCTTTGCTTAACGCCTATAATTTTCAAAGACCAAGGAGAAGAAAATTTATGAAGCGGTAGTATCTACACTTTCCAGCTACATCTCTTGAAAAATTTCATTACAGTTAGAAGTGCTGTGTGGGCAGCTAAATATCAGCATTTTCTTTACTTAGCTCTTCCAAGCTTTGTGACTGACATCCACCTACACACTACAGTTATCTGATAGGGCCTTACCAGGAGATGTGCTTGTTTATCATGCAGTGTACAGTTTTGTTTTGTTTTTTTGTTTAAGACTCAAGACTGCAACTTTATTCATTAGGTTATTTTTGTACTAAAAATCTTGTGCTTTTTTTTTATATGGCTGTTCAGATTTGTGCATTCCTCATGGCTAGCACTACTTGTTCAAATTTAGGAATATTTCACTGCTGCAGTGACATTTATGGGTACTACTGCTTCTTTCTTCCTTGGTCCTTTTGTATAGCAGTCTTTCCCAAAGAAATAAGTCCTATTTAGATTTCCGTGCTGGATGGTTAGTGCACATTTTAAGACTTATCGCAATAGAAAGTTGTCACACAGGCTTATGTTCCTTTGGAAGGGAACCACTTAACACGAGTTGTGGAGTGCCAAATAAAGATCCCATCCACATGGCCTTTGTCAACTAACTTGAAAACTGTTTCTTTCCTTAACATGGTCTGCATCCACATTACAAGTTCTATAGAATCATAGAAACGTGGGGCTGGAAGGGATTTCAGTAATTCAGGCCAGCTCCTTGTGCTGAGGCAGGATCAAGTATACCTAGACTATTTCTGACAGATGTTTGTCTAACCTGTTCTTTAAAAACTCCAATGACTGGTATTCCACAGCTTCCTTTAGAAGACTATTCCAGTGTTTAACTTCCCTTCTAGCTACAACTATTTTCCTAATATCTAACCTAAATCTTCCTTGCTGCAGATTAAACCCATTACTTCTTGGCCTATCTTCAATGGATGTGGAGAACAACCAATCAATAGTTAGAATATTTTGAAGACTTAGGTCCGCACTCAGTTGTCTTTTCTCTCCAGACTAAATATGCCCAGGTTTTAAACATTTCCTCATAGGGCAAGTTTTTCTAAAGCCTTTATCGCTTTTGCTAATTGCCTCTGAGCGCGCTCTCCAATTTTTCCATATCTATTTTAGTGTGGCCCCCCCCAGAACTGGACACAGCACTCCAGCGCCAAGCAGGACATCTACCTCCCATGTCTTGCATACAACACTCCTGTTAGTACATCCCAGAATATTAACCTTCTTAGCAACTGCATCACACTGACTCATTCAGATACAGGTTAGGTGGTAGTATTCCTGCAAAGTTATTCCCCATATTAAAAAAACCTGTCATAAACAGGGTTCTGGTGTGGAGGTGCTGATGGCACTGCAAAGGTCACTGATGGATATAGATTGGCATCTCAATTTTCATCCTCCTTAAAGAACCCCGTTGCATCTTACACATATGGATGTTTCAACAGACTTGTCTTGGTTTTAAGTGTAATTTTTACTGATGCAGGTTCCTGTGCAGATAAGGCTTGTGCTGGAGAATTATCCAAATGCTATATAGCTGTAGCATGACCAATCCAGAGTCAAGTGCCTTAAAGAGGTGTTGGTCTGATGATAGTGCTGTGCTGGAGAAGAGGCAGGGAAGAATGACTGCTGTTGACTGTGGAATTGCTCTTTACAGACTCTTCATCCTGTACTTGATGTGTGTGGAGGATATTCTTTCTTTCACCACTACCTTCTTGTAGCCTTCTATGCTGCCCTTTTGTTTCTGAAGCTTTGCAGGCAAGTGTATTACTGAATTTTTCTTCTTTTTGTAATGTTCTTAAACTTCCCCCTCTCCTGTTGACTTCCATAGTCCACTAGCTATTCCAACCTTGAGCTAGATGAATTTCCCCCATTCCATATGGTGTTTAAAGGTGTTAAAAATTAGAAATAATGTGACACCCTATTGGTTTGTATATACTATCCCACTTCCCAAGCAGTTCATTTCTATTGGTTACATAGTTTGTATTCTCAGTTTCTGCAGTGGGCAGATGTCATCTTTGAACAAGCTGGCAAGCTGTGGCGACAACCTATGGCCAAAACCACAAAACCTAAAAATAATTTTGACTATTTCCTCTTACATGACTGTCTTTTTCCTATGCTAGCTAAGTACCCAAACTGTGCTAGAGTTTACATGCTCAGTGAAATCTTAAGTTTGCTTGTGCAAGTTGGGTCCAATAGGAGCTCTGTCTAAAGTATGGATATCTCTTTACCTTCAACCATACACACTTTAAAACTACAAACTGAAACACTTCATTAAATGTTCCACTCAATTTTTTTATTGGCTTGCTCTCACCTCCTGATTGTGGGTATGTCTCTATGTGGATCGTGTTGGCATCTGGAGAAAGGGAGCAGAAGGTGAGCTCTGTCTGCTCTACAAGGCAAACCTGGCATGAATTAATGAGTCTTGGGATGGAGGATGCATGTGGTGCTGCCCACCAAGTGCCATTGTGGGGTTTAAAACTGGATGCTTGGGAGTAGGGGGTTAGCCTTGCATTTGGGCACAGAGGTCACTAACAGGACGTACTTTGATTTACACTGTGATTGCTGTGTTCATAACAGAAAGATGGCTTTTATTTAAAGTAGAACTTGCAGAATAGTCTATTCCGAGGTCCTTCCATCATAATCTCTTGTGTCCTGATATTTTTGTCATTAACTCTTGTAAAACCATTTGGATTTTACTGTAAATTTCAAAGAAAAAATTCCCCTATGCATATTTGTTACATTTTTGCCCATCTAGACCAGTAACAACTCAGGGCAGGGAGATCTGTCACATGCGCACACACACACTATAATATAAATCCTTTTTTTTTGCATTTTCTGGTATAGAAATGGTTTTGTTTTACAAGAAAGAGGGACGCTTGGCATTTGAGCAAACTTTCTAATAGTTAATTGATCTCTGTACTGAGAGCCAGGGGTCTGTGTCATAGATAGAACCTTGAAAGGCTCTTCTTGAATGCATGTGAAACACTCCTTGGAACTGTGCTGAACAGGTTGGGGAAAAATCCTCATGTCGACTCAGGACAAGTAGAAATGCAGTTTGGTAAAGTGTCACTTTCCCTTCCCACTGTGCATGGTCAACAGGTGGTGCTGCAGGCAGGCTGACTAACATCAGGGACAACAGCAATGAGTTGCTAGTCTGAGTGGGGAATGGGGATGTCTGGAAAGGCTGAGAGGAAGTGGAGCACAGTAAACAGCTGTGGGGGTGGAAGAGTGATGCAAATACTAGAGCAGAGCTGCCAGTTAGAGTGGAGTATGATGGAGAGTAGCTGATGTCAAAAGCAATGTCTTGGGAGCAGTGCACACAGTTGAGCATGCTGGAGGCTGGGGCTCAGTTTGAATGTTAGTGATCTGATGGAGGCAGGGGAGAATGAGCATAGCTCATAACTAAGCTCAGGTAATCTGAAGGCAAGCAATAGTCTAACTTTTTCTTGCAAAGGCAGCGTGTGAAATAAAACTTGATTTTTAGGAGCAAGATGGCTTCTCCAACACTGCAGTCCTGCAGTGCTGGACAGTTGAATTTGGTGGCCATTCTTTCACTTGCATATTAAGTACATTAGTGTAAAACAACTCACTTAAAAGAACATCAGCAAAAAGAGAACAAACCCTCAAATACCTGTTTAAAAATCTATATATTATATGTGTTGGCTTTTGGTGTTTTGAAAGGAATCTGCAGAGCAGTATTAAAGGCTCTGGGCCAAGCATGGCACAGTGTGTAAGTGAGGCCACTTAAACATAAGGCTATTTTGAGAAGTGTGTTTTCCCATGAAAATATCAGCAGGATACAGTTGGCAAAAATGTGTGTAATCAGGAAGCATGAAAGCTTTCACATAAGGAAGCCTAAATTCAAAGACCCTTTTGTAAGGGTAGGCACTCCTACAGCATGAGGTCATATTTCACATGCTCTACCAGGCACACTGAAGATAATGACCGAGTTTAAATGCCTATGTCAACATATTTGTTGGCTATGTAGAAAAAGTTGCAAGATGATGGCCCCTCATGGTACTCAGTCTGTCTATTCTAGCAAGTGCTCCTAGGTGGCTTTGGTCACACCCTTATATTGAGTGCACTTGTTTTAAGTATTTGATATTCTGTAGTTTTGGACATCAAGTGACTAGCATGCTCCATATGCCAGTCTGACACTAACAAGGGGAAGATCACTTGTATAAATGAGACTTAATGGGGGTGTATCTGCAGTCATGCAACCGGGGGCTGTTCCTCTTCTCTATCTTTCAATACCACTTTAGGAAGAAAAATTTTAACTGTTGTTCAGGCATGTATATGTATGCGGTCTTTGTTGCTAAATGTTTTAAAGCTGAACTGAATACTTATTTTTCCTTTAGAGAAAGAAACAGAGGGAGACGACCAAGAGAAAGTTGCAGAACAGGCATTGGTGAAAGAAACTGACAAATCAACCACCCGTACAGGACAACAACCAAGTCGAAGTGCCTTGTCCAGTCGGAATGATCGAAGATCAGCTAAAAGTCCTCAAAGGACAGATGCAGCAAAGGAGCATAAACATCCATTTGCTTTATATGGCTGGGGAGAAAAACGTACAGATACAGGGAGCCAGAAAACTCACAATGTCTGTGCTTCTGCTTCAGTGCATGAAGTAAGCAAACATTCAAATATAAATATAAAATTGTTTTTTACAGTTTAATCTCTCTCCCCATCTATAGGGAAAAGAATAATACTGATTATTTATAAATAAAATTCACTACCCTATTAACCCCTCTTAACCTGCATCCAGGACTTTTTGGGCATTAATGTCTCAAAGTTTTCCTAGCTTAGTCCTGCCATGCTATTTTGTCACTCTGTATTAGTCAGAAGGAATGACACTTTGGGAGGAGTGGACTAGGAGGCATTAGGTTTGAAATACCTAAATTCTCTAGAGCTCCAGGCCTGAATCCTGCAGGACTAACTTGGCCTTAACTTTTCCAAGTTTAGGAAAATTGAGTTCCATGTAGTGTGTGCATTTTCACTTAAACAGTAGTTGTCCTCTGCCCTATGCACACGAAGCTCAGGCTTCCACAGCAAAAATCAGCCACTTCCTAAAAATTGTTGGGTGCCCACTTTGACACCCTGCAAGCCTAATTTTCATGTAGTGCTAAGTACCTGCCCTCTGAAACTCAGGCTGTTGAGATGACAAACTGGACATCTAAAACATAGGCACCCAAATTAACCGATCACTTTTGGAAAATCTTGCCATAAGTACATCAGAATGGCTCCTCTAATAGATGCCTTTCCTTTCATTGGCTTTCACCCTTTGCCCCAGTGTATAAATGCATATGCTCTTTATAAATGTTCAATTCAAACTCAAAGGTTGAAGTCAGACCAGTGGTTTGAGTGCATGGTACCTTTCAAGAACGTTAATTTCAAAAAAAACTCCAGGAAATTCAGTTAAGGTTGCACACCTCTTCAAACGAGGAATGCAACCCACCTTAATTCTACCCTGAAGAAAATCAAATTCACAATCAAGCCTTTATTTCAGTGATGACCACAAGAACTAAAATGCCTTGGTCTCAACTGTAGTGGGTTGTGTCACTTTGTCATACACTACATAATTTATAAACTTCTTCCTAGTCAAATAGTATAGTGAATGCACATCCCTCCTCTCCTCTCCCCTCTTCATTAAGGGTCTGCTCCTGTGAGATGCTGAAGATTGGGTCCTGTTATCTATGTAGATGCCAATTATCTGACTGTCATTGGACATGGTTATGTGTCATTATAGAGCTTGGGTGGGGATTTTGGGGTAGAGAGAGCAACTGCTTATGAAGAATCAAAATCTCCTGTCTGAAGACTCCAAATGAACTTTGACCAATACTTTGGTCCCATCACTAATTTTTCAAGCACACCGATTACTCTATAGCTTCAACTGTAAGAAAACCAGTGACTACGTTTATAGCTGGTTTTGGTTGGATCTAAGAATACTGCTTTAGTTTTCACACAACTGAGTCTGTCTACATAGCTCCCTAGTGCAGACACAGCCTATGCTGACAAGAGTTTTTCTGCTGGTGTAGGAACACCCCCACCCAAATGATAGCTATGCCAACAAACACTCCTTTGTCAGTACAGCTGTGTCTATACCAGGGCTTTTGTCTGCCTAGCTGGCCAATCAGGGGTCTGGGTTTTTCACAGCCCTAATATAGATGTGCAGATAGACATTTAAAATGTCGACTAAGGCCATGTCCCCATATTTCTAAACTGCCAATTGCTTTCAAAAGGTTCGAGACTAAATGACTCCTTGGTGCAGCCTCTGATTAATGCATAGTTCTTTGTCTTATTTCAGCGCTACTGGAAAAAAAGTGGATGAAATAAATATACCCTCAGGGTCTGAACTCCATGAAAGAAAGTCTATCAGAAGTGGGCAGTTAGCAGCAAGTGTCCCAAAGCAGGCAGACAGGTAGACGAGCTCAAGCCTAGAAATGACATAAGTGGTTCAGCTATCGATGAGTGAATTCCTTTGTATCTATCCCTTGGAAGCTGAGTAATGTTATGAAGTTGTAAATGTTGAGCCTGATAGTGTTGGTAGCTAGTAAAATGTTATGTCTGAATAACAACTCATTACTCCAAAATGGTGAAAGTTCTGACTGTTGTAACACACTATCTTACAGAATGGCTGACCTTGACCTTGTTTGGGCCTCAGCCCTTCATTCCTTGTTCACTGAAAACTTCTGCTCAAGTCAACAGTTCTCTTTGATGCACAGAGTAGGGGTACATCTGCACTACAGGATTATTCCGATTTTACATAAACCAGTTTTGTAAAACAGATTATATAAAGTCGCGTGCACGCGGCCACACTAAGCACATTAATTTGGCGGTGTGCATCCATGTACCGAGGCTAGCGTTGATTTCCGGAGCATTGCACTGTGGGTAGCTATCCCATAGTTCCTGCGGTCTCCGCCGCCCATTGGAATTCTGGGCTGAGATCCCAATGCATGATGGTGCAAAAAGTGTCGCGGGTGATTCTGGGTAAATGTAGTCACTCATTCCTTCCTCCATGAAAGCAAAGGCAGACAATCATTTCGCGCCCTTTTTCCCTGGATTGCCCTGGCAGACGCCATAGCATGGCAACCATGGAGCCAGTTTTACCTTTTGTCACTGTCACCCTATGTGTACTGGATGCTGCTGACAGAGGCGGTACTGCAGTGCTACACAGCAGCATGCATTTGCCATTACAAGGTAGCAGAGACGGTTACCAGTCGTTCTGTACCGTCTGCTGTGCCATTGTAAATTGGCGATGAGATGACGGTTATCAGTCGTTCTGTACCGTCTGCTGCTGTCATGGGTGCTCCTGGCTGACCTTCACTGAGGTCAGCCAGGGGCGCAAAGACAAAAATGGGAATGACTCCAAGTCAATTCCTCCTTTATGGTTTATCTAAAAATAGTTAGTCCTGCCTAGAATATGGGGCAAGTGTACTAGAGAACCAGAGAGCACAGCCGCTCCATGTCAGATCCTGCAGAAATGATGAGCTGCATGCCATTCACGGGGGGTGCCCCTGCAACAACCCCACCCATTGATTCCCTTCTCCCACAACCTTTCTGGGCTACTGTGGCAGTGTCCCCCATTTGTGTGATGAAGTAATAAAGAATGCAGGAATAAGAAACACTGACCTTTTTAGTGAGATAAAATGAGGGGGAGGCAGCTTCCAGCTGCTGTGATAATCCAGGCAGTACAGAATCTTTTCTTCAGATGTGAAAGGGGGGGGCTGATGGAACTCAGCCCCCAGTTGCTAGGATGAGGATGGTTACCAGCTGTTCTGTACCATCTACTGGGAATGACCGGGAGTCATTCCTATTTTTACCCAGGTGCCCCCAGCCAACCTCACCTGAGGCCAGCCAGGAACATTCACGGGCTGATGACGATGGATAGCAGTCATATTGTAGTGTCCGCCACCGGGGAGGGGAGAGGAGAGGATGCTGCTATTCATTGCCGTAGCACCGCGTCTACCAGCAGCATGCAGTAGACATATGGTGACATATAAAGTCAAGAAATGATTATTTTCCCTTTTCTTTCACAGGGGAAGGGGGGGTAAATTGACGAGATACTGTGAAACATCCTGGACAATGTGTTTGACCCTACAGGCATTGGGCGCTCAGCCAAGAATGCAGATGCTTTTCGGAGACTGCGGGGACTGTGGGATAGCTGGAGTCCTCAGTACCTCCTCCCTCCGTCCATGAGTGTCCATTTGATTCTTTGGCTTTCCGTTACGCTTGTCACACAGCACTATGCTGTGGCCTCTGTCTATCGTAGCCTGGAGATTTTTTCAAATGCTTTTTCATTTCGTCTTCTGTAACGGAGCTGTGATAGAACAGATTTGTCTTCCTATACAGCGATCAGATCCAGTATCTCCCGTACAGCCCATGCTGGAGTGCTTTTTGGATTTGGGACTGCATCGCCACCCATGCTGATCAGAACTCCACGCTGGGCAAACAGGAAATGAAATTCAAAAGTTCGTGGGGCTTTTCCTGTTTACCTGGCCAGTGCATCCGAGTTCGGATTGCTGTCCAGTGCAGTCACAATGGTGCACTGTGGGATACCGCCCAGAGGCCAATACCGTCCATTTGCAGCCACACTAACCCTAATCCGATATGGTAATACTAATTTCAGCGCTACTCCTCTCGTTGAGGAGGAGTACAGAAACCGGTTTAAAGAGCCCTTTATATCGATATAAAGGGCCTTGTGTGAATGGGTGTAGCGTTAAATCGGTTTAACGCTGCTAAAATCAGTTTAAACGCATAGTGTAGACCAGGCCATAGTCTTGTCATTGGAATATGTCAAGGCCTGATGTTCCATGACAGTGGACCAAGGGCATGGTTATGCTGCATAGCAAACCTGGGTTTGTAGGACCTATTCTTTCCAAGCTCTCATGAAAATGTCCACACTGCATTGCTGTATGAGTGTCACAAGCATGCCAATGCATCCTCACTGCACTATGCAGACCAGAGTTACACCAGAGTCGGACATTGAGGTTTCTGGGGCATATTCCAGGTTTCTCAGCACCCTGGGTAGCTATGGACACTCTAGAGCTTAGTTCATCATGTATCGTGGGAGAACACTTCTGCCCATCCTGTGGAACTTGACTGGAGCCTGCCAGTGCATCCAGGCAAGCCATTTGAGTCTGCAAGCTCCGAGCATCCAGAGCCATCAATTGGATCCATCACTGGAGGAAGACCTTCTCCAGCTCACATTCTCTTATTTTGGGAATTGGGCAAAGCATCTGAGATACTGATGGCTGTTTTGGCAGCAGTAATTATCCTATTGACAATATCTCTTGGCAGGGGGTCACAGCCATGGCAGCTGCAACCTGACTGAAGCTGCTCATGCCTATTGTCGTAGTTGCAGGTTCTCCATATGTAGGCTGATCCTTCTGGAGCAGGACCAGAAGCATGGATTGGTGGGATCACATCGTGCAGGCCTGGGATGACTAGCATTGGTTCGAGAACACTCTTAATGAAGAAGCAGATATTTCTGAAGGCTTATGCCCAAACATCTGCAAGTGGGTAGTGGTTTGTGCAGCTGCATAATTGCTCTACATATAGGGCCTTTATGTGCAGTGTGACTGTTTCCTCATCCCTCACAGTCATGTTGCCTTTTAGTTAGGTGTAACTATTGGCCACTTAGGTCTGCTGGGATATGGTATCACTTTGTTCTCAAATACATGTATTCCAGAAGCATTATTCCAGCAGGTTTTTTGGGATGCGGGGAAGGCTGTGACCAATGCCACTGAAAATAGGTGCAAACATGTATTGCATAGCAGCCTGCATGAGCCCTCCCAATCAACTCTTTGGAAGTCCACATAGTAATCATTCTTAATACAGAAAGACTTGCTTGTTTTTTCCCCTCTATAGCATGTTCCTTAGTCCATCCTGTAGAATGTAGAAACTTATTAGGCTAATCTTGGGCTAAGCATGGATGCTGGCCAAATTATGGAGATGCTGGTTGTGAGTCTGTAGTTAAAGTTGAGTTCTGTCTTCCTCTTACACTGAGATTCTAGCTTTGCTTTATGAAAAATGCAGTATATCCTCTCTGAACCTAGAGCACTTAGATTACACCATGATATTCTTTTAAAATGTACAAGCAAATCAGTTAATTTTAAAACTCAAGCTAACAGTGAGTCCTAAGAAAGCTTTGCTGTAGTCTTTCTTCTTTCCTGAATGATGATGATAGGAATGGAATAACACTCAACTTTCCATATAGTTAAAGCATCTGGAGATCTTGTGCATAATTACATTTGAAAAAATTAGGTTGTAATTAAGATACTTTAATGTATCTAACTTGTGATTCTACAGGGTCAGTTCAACAGCTCAGGGGACTCTGAAGTGGGGCTGTTCACATTGGCTGCAATTCAAGCCAACCATCAGCCTTGCTCTACAGCTTACTTGCATGCAACCATTCTGTTGACTACTTAGTATGAGGGAGACTTGACACATCCTCCTTCAGGGTTCTCCAACTGCCTGCTAGCTTAGGTGTCAGTGTTTGAAAGGTTCCCTATGGCTCTGAGCACTTTTGGGATAATTGTGGAAGGAGTGCAGGCCCAGATGTTGGGACTTGGGGGCTGGCTTCCATTTCTTTTACTTACTTTTTTTTTTGGTCTCCAAACACTGCCCTTTAAACCAATATGTTAGTTGCAAACTAATGATTAATTTTGTGTAAGTACAGTATGCTTTGAATGTTAAGGACTGCTGTGGTGTACTGGTGAATCTGTCCTTAAGTTAAAATAAAAATAAGCTTGTTAATTCATTTTCAAATCAATAGAAATCTTATAATTGCATTCTTTTGGGTTTTGGTGTTCATGTATGAAGTTTTTAACTTTTAAAAACCAAAAATTCCAAGAAGAATTGAAAAATTACAGTTGTGTACATCTGTAACTTAATTCCATTTTAAGGGTAAGATAAATTAGAGGGATGTTGTTGTAATTTTTAAAATTCACAGTTAGGGTTACACTTGACAGATTCAAACATGTTAAGATATAGAAATGCAAACTCAAGACTCACAAGCAACTTCAACTCTACCTTGGAGTGAAATCATGAAGGGAGGAAAAACAGTGGGGGCAGAAATACCAAATGTTTGTAAAGTTCAATTTCATCTAATCTGAGACCACAAACACTAACATGCCTCTCTTGTGATTAGTGGCACCAAGATGTATACCCCAGGGTGTTCTAAAATCTCTTTGGAATCCTATAGTCGTAGAATCAAATTGTTCCCTTTGACTGGGGGAATGAAGGTCAAGGGTCAATTTTTAAATAACCTTTGTTTTCTTGAATAAAAATTAGACTTCTTACTCTTTCCACAAAATTGACTGTAATTCTAAATTCTTGATAGATTCATGAATCTGCACTACGAGCAAAGAACAGAAGGCAAGTGGAGAAAAGGAAATTGTCTCAAAAGCGAGTGCGCTCTGCAGATGTGGATCGGACCTGGAGAGTAAAGCCTTCCCTGCCAGATAATCCCTGGATGACTGAGTACATGAGATGCTACTCAGCAAGATCTCGGTGAATCAAAAGTTGCTTGGACATCTTTCTAAATTAAAATATTTATATTAGATCAGGACATTGGTGCGAACTACTTATGCAAGGTTTTTATAGGGGGTTTCCAGCAGTCTGTTATAATCATTTGTATTTTGGCTACCTACCTCATCAGTAGAGCTGGAGCCATAACATTTGAAGATGTTTTTAAATATAGTTCCTTAAATTTTTAAATATTTCTCCTTTTCTGAAGTCTTTAAGAGGCATTTCAATGGATCTTTTGAGATGATTTCAAAATACTGAAAGTCTAAACTTTTACAAAATCTTTGTGAAATGAACCAATTCTAAAAAAACTTTCAACTGCCCCCTTTAAAAAAAAAAAAAAAGTGTGTGTGTGGGGGGCCTTAACTCAAATCATGTGATCATGGTGGTGTTGGCAACCTTTCCCAGAGTATGGTGTATGTGCTATTGCATTATTTAAAATACTTGATTCAACACCTTCAAAATATCATGTAGGTTACAATATCCAACCTGGAAGCAAGTGGCTCTGGTACACAATCTGAGACACAATGAATACTGGCCTGATGAAGACAGCTGTTAAGTGTTGTCTGCTATATATTAGAGACTTTTTTTAAAAAAAACTTGGTAATATTTCTCTAAACTTTCAGTAATTAGTGAATCATGCAGATATTCTTCAACTGAGTTTCATTGCTGTTTTAAAATGTCAGTGGAATAGATTAATATGATTCAGTTGTGGCAAATTATTTTCCAAGTGAGAAGTCCACGGGATTAATTTGCAATTACTGTGACTATTACACCAAATGACTGATGTAGACAATCATTATTTGATGGCTGTTGGTCAATAGACAATTGCTTGCTGTACTGCTCTTGACCTGACAACATCATACTGAGCTAGTAAAAACACCCGTTTTGTGCTTAATCATTTTGATACCAGCCTCTCAATGAAGACTGTATATATTTCAAAATGTACTTTGACCAGACACCAGCTGATTCATTAGTGAAGTCTTGTTTGTTTTTAATGTTTGTAGCTGGAGAGTGGGGAGAGTGTATTTCACTGGTATGCATTCCATTTGGTTTAGTATGGTTAATAATACTTAAGTTTTAAATTTGTAGAACAGTTTTGATAAACATTTGCAAATGAAGTTTTCATGGCCATATCTGTCCTGGAGGCATGTTCATAACTTTCTGCCAAGGGGAAAGAAAATAAACCCCGTAGTAACTGGAGACTAATGAAATCTGTGGCTATTTTCACTTGGTTGGCTGTTTTCTGTACAACGTAGGACTGCCAGTAATTGATGGATCCTCAATTTGTTTCTTTACTCAGTTGTTCTAAATGTAACTTTAGTTTTGTAGTAAACATGAGCTTAAAGATCCTTGCAGTAGCTGTGCGCTTTTTGAGATCTCTTTGAAGTGCGGTGGTGGTGGTGTAATAGTTCTGAGGTTCATTCTTTTACAGGCTGCTTTGGGATCACTGACCTCTTTTGACATAGCTTGATCACACTTAACATTTCAGACTCTCTTTTAAACAAAACTTTTAAAATCTATGAGAAATGTTATGCCCCTATTGGAAGTGTAGTAACAGTGTGTTTAATGCATTTGACCAGTCTGCTTCATTTCACTACAGTGAAGTGCAGAAAATAAAGTAACAGCAATAAGTAAACTAGAATCCAAAAATCTAAGGTTAGTAGTAATAAAGGAGTTGATGTGACTCAGTCTAGAATAGTCTGGCTGAAACTGGCCACATTGACTGAGTAAGCATGGCTTTCATATTTAAGTTTTTCAAGGGATACTATTAGGTTAAATAATTTGAAAGTTGTATGTCACTGAGGCCAGAGATCATTAAAACTGACTTATAAAATACAGAAGGATTTAATAAGTCAGACATGGCCTCATTTTCTGGCTTTAAAAACTTATAATACAATTCCAAAAAAAATTCAAAACATCCAATAGATTTTATGCAACTTTCTAGTGACTAGTTTAGAAGACTAGGCTTGTAGAGTCTTTAATAGACAGATCATTTGCTTTTCAGAACTAATATCTGTCTACAGCTGAAAATATTCTGTAAATTTATTTGTGGCTTGTACCAGTGACTAAAATACACTTAATAGATCTCCCTTCCTCCAGATCAATGCCCAGTATTGAGGACATCCTAGTCCATTGCATGTCAACTTTTTTTTAACTTAACTAAGATCTTTCCACTATCTAGGGCCTAGTTTACTTTCCCTCAAGATGCATCTGCTGTAAACGTGGTCTAGTTCCAAATGTCCCCTTCTGTTCTCAGGGTTAGTTGGTCTCCCCTAGACAGCAGCACAGAAGCTCCACTAGCTGTATGTTAGCAACTATATTGGATAAACAAAACTGCTTTTACTCAAACATTGGGTGCTTCTCTGGCTTTGCTGGAATATTTTGAAGTACCTAATATTTAGTCCTTTCTGTTCCATACTTTCAGTGCAGATATCAAATCAGCCAAACTACTGCCCTGGTCTTTTAGTATTTAAAGATTCAGTAGGTTGTTTAAATATCTTATATACAGTTTATGCCCTAACTAAGCTACAGCATCAGTCTCTCTATGTTGACAACTTTTTTTTTTTAAGGGGTTGTTCTGTTTTCACCCTCGGGCTAAGTTAGTTTTGACAGGAACAGCTGTTGACTGACTAGCTAAAAGGCAGTAGTGTCACAAAATCAGGTCATATGTCTGTCAGTTGGAAGGTTCCACAGTACCAGGCTGTGGCTAAAAACAGCATTGAATTATGTGCATGGACTGACTTTTTTGGTAACTCAGGTAAAGCCTCAGTTGCAAGGCAGGTTTTTTCTGAAGACTTTTTTTAAATTGGGAAAGCTGCTGATCTGTCTGACTCTTCAAGATAACCATTTGAAAATAAACACATCAGTCAACACTTGGGGCCATATTTTAAAGGGTCCTAATCTTGACCATTTGACGTTTGCCATCAATTGTGGGCGCAAATTGTAGCATTGACATCTAAGAGCTTCTCTACGCTTGTGGCAGTGTGTATTGTATGTGAAGCTTGACGTTGCAGTGACAGGCAGGCTGCATCCACACTCACTGTGATGTGTACCAAGACATGGTAACAAAAGGCTTTGATTGGGGGGGAGGGGCAGCAGGGAAAGGCTCTAGCAGCAAGAAGTTGCCAGAGCCTTTCACTGAGCTGGTGAAAGGCTCTGGAACAGGGAGCTGCCTAGAGCCTTTCCCACTGCTGGAACCCTTCACAGCAGCAGGGAGATAGCAGGACACTACACTGTTTAAAAACCATAGAGTAGAGGTGGGAGACTGGCTTGGGCCTGTAGAGAGACATGTAGGGTACTTTACTTGCCTAAGTTGTGCTTTGCTGTCTGCACAGCTATTCATACCTACGCTAGCAGTGTCTGCTCTACTTGCCACCATAAGTGCAGACTTAACCTAATTATGGCCATGGCTGATCTAAGTCCCAAAGACAGTTTCGTAAAGCAGGGGTTTTGCAGCTCAACAGCTTTTAAACTAAACTTGATGTGATATTGGAGCAGAGTCTTGATGAAAAGCCAGAAACTCCTATTAAATACCTATAATGGTTTAGCTAGCTAAGCTACTTTGCTTTAGAGATGGATTCGCTGAAGCAGACTGCCTCTTTGACAATGAGAGTTTAGGTAGATGTTTAAGTTTAAATGTCACAACCCTTTCAGTTTAGAGGAGACAGAAGCTTATCTTGAATTGAGTTGATTTTACAGAAAAAGTAAATCTACCAGCTTAATGAACCCTCATTTTAAAGACAAGGCTTGTTTTATACTTAGCAAAAAATACTATGAACTATTTACCAAAGTCTTCACTAAAACTCTGAAGGGTGTCCCTTCATTCACTAGATACTTAACAGCACTCTACATTAAGTGAAACTTGGTAGATTTTGCTAATATAATGCTGCAGTTTGTCAACTTCACAAGTTCTATGAAGACTAGTTTGGTGTACTCTGTGTACAGTGTTGCAATGAAAGCTGTAAAAGAATGCCTTTGTATAATAGAGTAGCATGCTTGTGTTCAATCATACTGTAACATCTTTCTTGCATCATGTAATTATCTAAATTTCAGTGAACAAATATCCGTTTAAGATGCTGAATTTGACTTATGATGTCTTGTATTCCTAGTAACTTGTTTGGTCCACTTTAATTGAGGCAGCAGATGTACACCACTCAATTTTTCATTCTGGGGAAAGTACATCAGTCTTTAAATTTTTTTAATGTAATGCACTGGCACTAAATTCTTTGAGTTGGACATATGGTTATAGTGACCAAAAGTTCATAAACTGAGGATCTATGTGCAATGAGTTGTTTTCAGTCCATTCCTAGATCACTCAGCAGCAAAGCCATAATGGAGCCTGACTCTCAACTCTACAGTTGGCTCCTCTAAAAACAAGGGTAGAAGCCGGGGAAGCTGCCTGATGCTGTTTTGTTAGCTTTTGTGAGCACTGAATTCACTTTAAGAACTATGGGGAAAATACCATCTAAGCTTGAAGCAATATGTGACTTTTTTAAAGAATGTTTTTAAACAGTATTTTGTTTTTAGAGCTTCTGTATTTGTATTTAACACTATGTAGGGTCAACTTGTACATGTGAATAAAATTGAGTAACTTAACTGGTTTAGCCTCTGACTTAAACAGTAGTACAGACAGAAGGTGGGGGTATAGCTTTGTGAATGTAACCATCTCTTCACAAACCAAGTACCTATTTGACTTTGCAGGCCTTAAAGTGAAAAAAGCCACTACATGGCTATGTAAAAATTTCAACCCTATCTAGCCATCACCCTGTACTCCCTGAGACACCACATTAGGAATAGGTATTAGTATGGAAAAAGGAATGGGTGCTTTTCCATCTTCTACTGGCCACTTTTCAGTATTCCTTTGGAGAACTCAGTCTACTTTTTTGCCTTCCTCTTGTTCCTACAGTAGTTAATGTAGTGTAACATGATCCCTAATACCATTTCCTCTTCTGCTTAACAGATGACAACATTGGCTTCATTGCTCTGTACTGTTAAGTGCAGATGGGGGTCCCTCTGACAAGGGCAAGAAGAAATTCCATCATTCTTTTGCCTAGGTAATTAATTCAACTGGCCCCCATAGCTGTATGCAAAGTAGCATTGAGAGCTCTAGAAGTGAAAGGATGCAGTAACCTGCCCAGCCTTAATGCAGTGGTGGGTTTACTCAGGCCTGATGCTGCTACCCTCATGCTGAGAAGGGCCACTCTACAAGTAGTCAGAGGTACTTATCTGTAATAGTTTGTAGCAGAATCAGGATCAGATTGTCACTTTCCAAGAAGTTACAGAAGTTTTTATGCAAGTGTCACACTAAAGTTCTGGCAACCTGGGGAATTGCAAAATCAAAGAAAAGACTAGAGGAAGTGTTCCAAGAGCTTAGCAAGCAACTTCTTTTCTAGACCTAGCTGGAAACTACATTAGATAAATGACCAAATGCCAGCAATGAGTATCTTATCTAATGTTCCCCAGGGTTGTGAGCTACCTGCCTTAATGTGTACCACTATGCATGAGCTCCTGGAAACATCAGCTTCTGGCAGTACAAGCACTACCTCTGAGGCCTCTGTAGGCCTTGCTATAACATACATCAACCCACAGGCCTTCTCAGTGTTCCCTGTAGTGTCCAGCCTCTTACACACTGAACATTCATGGGAAGACTTCTTGCCCTCAGGATATTCTTACTTCACATACTCCTAAAACTTGCTTTCTTAAGCAAGTGTTGATTCTACTTATGGAAATATTACTAATAACTTGGCCATCTTAAGGTGCAAGAGGAGAATAGAGGATCCTACTGCCATTTGCACTAAGGTAGGGGTCCTTCATCTCAGGCGCACCACTGCTACATAAAGCAGGGGTGGAATATCTGGTAGCAGTATCTGTGGGAGTGAGTCACTTATCCCCCTGCCTCCAGCAAAATATTGGCTTGTGCTTAACTGGGTAGATCAGCTCCCTACCACCACCACTCTTAACCTGCAAGATAAAGTAAAGGCTGCATAACCCAAAGAGTGTTGGGGGAGGCTAACAGCTGTACCTTAGTCCCCTTTGACACATCCCTTTCTAGCATTCACTGAATACTGCCAGTAAATACCCAATATCCTGTCCTCAAAGAAACTGTATAAACCCAGCCTGTTAGGTAAGTGCTGATCCTGAATTGACTTACACATTTTTTGCTACAATGTGTATCAATGATCAAGAGGCTGATAGTCCAAGTATAGTCTTCAGGAGTCATGTTTTCTGTGTAACTTGTTTCTATCTACCTAAAGCAGCATTTCTCATCCCAAATGTCTTTCATAACATTTCTAAGCAAGGCTCTTTTGGATTCCATTTTCATGAAGATGAACAGTCATCTTCCCCCACAGGACAAATGGGCATCTTTTTGCCCTTCCCTTAAATTCCTCAAAGTTCATAGTCTGCCCTCAGAGACTGACCTTCTCTGGTATCTTGACTTTGTATGTAAATAGGGTTTCCATTGTGCTGGCTTACAATTCTTAATTCACAAATGAGGACCTGAGACAGGTGCCACAACCCATACAGCAACCCTGCCTTGATTCAGAAGACTGAGGTGATGTCTGCACTAGCAAGCTTACACTAGTACAGCTACTGCTCTCTCCCAGCAACATAAAACCACCTAAACAAACTGAGTTAAACCAGCTGTGCACTGTAATAGAGGTACAAGAAATAAGATGACTCACTACAGAACACCTATACTCTTCAGAAAACATTCTTTATTCAAGAGTAGATACAAGCATCAAACATAATGGTGTAGCGCAGCAACACACTCAACGTAGGAGAGAGGGTTTTATAAAATACTTAAACCATCAGAAACTTTAACAATCTAAAATCTCCATGAACAATGAATTAGACTTCAGATGCCTGATGTGGTAGGAAAGCTTTGCTGAGCCATTTTGCTTTGGTAAGTCAATTAGGGTAAGAACTTCTCCACACATGGAATGCATGCACTATGTATATGGAAGGTAAGCAGACTATTTAAGTAAATACATTTGTCAATCTAGCTTGTTACAGGTATGATTAAAATTTTAGAGCCAAATGTGAACTTAGTTTGGGGATGTTCCTGGCATGAAATGTAACATCTTCAAATCTATCACTGTGGAATAGTAGATAATCTAACCTATACACTGTGGAGAGCTACCCTCTGTCATGATTATATTTTCCCCAAAGCTTGCTACATTAAGTTTTAGAACACCTTGTTACTTTACCTCTAGTACCAACTGGTCATTAAAATGAAATATGCATCACAGTACAAATTGTAACATATATAAGTCATGCACTTTAACCTTGTTAATGTGCACTGTCTGAATGCACTTTATTTTTAGAAACACTTTAAGATGTTAAGATCAAGTATATACACTAAGGCTTACTGTAATAAAGCTATTTATTCTACATGAAGGGAATCTGGAAGCTTAAGATAACTGATTACAGAAAAAAATTGTGCTTAGCCTTTTTTGAGTTCTAGAAAATTGACCAAACTATTCAAAAAGTACTCACATATAAACAAAAGGTTTCTCTATCAGTTTTGTATGTAAACGGCAGGAGGAAGGAAGAGAGACTCTTTTTATCACTCCAAATCTAAATCTGCACCAGTTATTTCTCAGATTGTTTGGAAAGAACAAAAAAACAAAAAATCACATTTGTAACACTGAAGATGACATTGTAATGGCAAAAAGTAAAGAGCTGCAGAGAAGGAAAATGAATGAGGTTTAGCACCCAAGGAGGGGAAAACCACTTGAGACCACAGTGCAAGTATTACTGGGGTTTGAGAACCTTGGAATTAAGCAAACCTTCCTTTTATTGGCACCCTTAACTTGGTGGGTAATAAAACTAGATGATTAAAGGCCCTACTTGCTTTGGTCACAACAACAGTGGCTGGAGAGAGACCACAGCTTGTGCTACATCTCAGAACTGGGAAGGTCAAGCAGCCTTCCCCTTTTCTCACCATCTACCAAAAAGTTGAGCAGGAGGTGTAAATGTGAAAACCAGACAGTCATTTCTCAGCGTTCAGTCCTCTTTGGGGCTCTGGAAAGCAGGACACAATTCTCCCAACTTTGAGAAGCTGGTATGAAGGCAACATATTCCACTGGACTACCCCCAGCAGAGTTTGGGATCAAAGGACAGGCAACTGCACGATCTAAAACTAAAAGCTATCAGCAGGGTCTTCCAAATCTGATGTGTAAACTCCCTCTATTTTGAATCACCAGTCATATTCTCTTTTCTGGGAGGAGGAACAGAGGGGCTGTGGTAGAAAGCACTTCCAGATAATATATACTTGGAAGACAACCAAGAAATTGGGATCAAGGTAGATATTTACATAGTATGGTTCTTTGGCGTTATTTTAGGCTTTGAAATGCAGTATTAGGCAGTTTCCAAAAAAAATATGCAAATATACTAGGAGAAGAACATTCCTTAGTAGCATTTCTGGTCAGCTAGGCAACAGATATCCATGCTATATATATATAATACTCCTGAGGAATTCTGCAGGGGGTTCCAAAAAAGAATGGCTCTAGACTGTTCTCAGTGGTACCTGATGACAGAACAAGGAGGAATGGTCTCAAGTTGCTGTGGGTGAGATTTAGGTTGGATATTAAGAAAAACTTTTTCACTAGGCAGGTAGTGAAGCACTGGAATGGGTCACCTAGGGAGGTGGTGGAATCTCTTTCCTTAGAGATTAAGGTCAGGCTTGACAAAGCCCTGGCTGAGATGATTTAGTTGGGAATTGGTACTGCTTTGAGCAGGGGGGTGGACTAGATGACCTCCTGAAATCTCTTCCAACTCTGATATTCTATGATCAGTGCATGTGTGCATATTTTCATGTACCATACATATTTTAAAAAATGTTTTGGTAGAAAATAGCTTCTGCTGAAAAGTTGCTGCATTTTTGCCCACCAGAGGGCAATGTGGTGCTAGAGCACAGCAGCTGCTCCTGGCAAGCCCCAGCCAGGACAGGGGGAAGAGAAAGAGAAAGAGCCTACCTTCTTCACAGTGCCTGTTGGACCAGGTCAGGAGATACAGGGAGATGGCCTGCTCGGGGGCAGGGGTCAGATAGGGGCTCATAAGGGCTAGTGGGGGAAGGACAGACTAGGGCAGGGGCTGAATGGGAGTGAAGGCACAGGGACATGGGGGAGCGGGGTGCAGAGCTACAGGGGGGAAGGGGAATGGAGCATGGGGGCACAGACACACATGGGGAGGGGGCAGATTGAATGGTAAAAAGGACTCTCTTGGCAGTGTGTGGAGACACTCCCTAACAAGCTGCCTCCATGCCCCAGCCCGGTTCCATACTTTTCCTACCCATACCCAGAAAACCCTTTAAATTCACATCCAGGCTCCCTCCCAGCAGTTTACTTTCCTCTCCCTAAGTGCCTCCATTACCCTTGACTCCCCCAAGCCTTTGAACTGCTTCCTCGGGTGGGGGGGAAATATAGTTCAGTATTGTCATTTAAATGAATTACGCAGAGTTTGGGTTAAATATGCCTAGTAAAAAATCTATTTGTCAAAAAGCATTTCCTGAACCTTTTTTGTAGTCTGTATTGTTACAGACACACTTGCTCATAGGTATTTTGAAATAAATTACTAAAATAATTGAAGCTGGTGTGATTAGTGTATTATTTTGACAATATGTAGAATTTTGCAGAATTATAAATATTGCATGCAGAATTCATTTATGTTTTTGGTGCAGAATTCCCTACAGGAGTAATACAATGAGTTTTTTCTACATGTCATTTAAGTCTAATGCTGCATGCCGACTCTTGATTGAGAGGGATATCATACAAAGCTACTTGGATTAATGGCCTGCAAAGACTCCAAAAGAGTGACTTTTCCTTTATAAAGCATGGTCAAGTGATTCTATTTAATCCTTGTGCTTTTACATTCAGTTTCAATTTTTCCAAAAGGGTGTGGGTCTCTGTCTAAACTGAACCAAGCCTCACCATGGACTATTTTTAAATGCAGGATTAGAATTCCATTGAGGGGCTCTAGAATCTACCTGAAGCACTCTGTGTGTGCTTTTGTGCTGCCAATACCATCTGGAATTATAGCCCTATAATTTAATTTTAATATTTAAATTCCATTTGTGTTCTTTATCAAGTGAGGATTCAGGTATCCATCAATAATGCAGTTTTTGCCCATGAAATTGTAACAGATGTCTAAGAAATAATCTTTATGTTACTAGGTTTCTTAGGCCAAATGCCGTTCAGTTACACTAGTATAACTTAAGATCAATGGAATTATTCTGGATTTACATTCATAAGAAACCTTTCTACCCTCTCCTTATTACATTCCTTTCAGAAATGCCACTTAAGGACCTGTGGAGAGGGGGTAATACAAAAGCTACAGAGATTTCCCACCACTCCTGGAGAGTGATGTAGCCACCTAGGCTTCATGCTGTCATTGGACTCTCTCCTACCACCTAAGTATAGCTCTAATGGAGCCATGACAACAGGATTTCCTGTGCTGACTGTTCTGCCCCACAATAAAGAAGTCAGGAGAGAGGTTCCAACATCCTAAACTATGAACTAAAGTTAATATGACAAGCTGAATACCTAATAGTTTCCAGGGGCAGAGAGAAAAATGCATGTAGCCCACCTATATTCCATTTCCTCATGTATATAAATCCAACATTATGAAATACCCTCAGCGGGATCTGACAACAGGGAGGATGGCACCTTATTCCAGGCCAGAGGGGAGACTTGTATGAAGAGACCCTCCAATTAGGACCATCAAGCCCTTGTTTAAATTCCTATAATACCATTATAGATTTTTAGAAGATTTAAAATACATTTTAATGAAAATTCCACATTCAGCAGCGTTAGTTGCACTTTCTAGGTACTGTACGTTTGAAACACTTGGCCTCACTGAACAGGTATTTTCACTGAACAGACTTTTTATAGCAGATTGCTTTATTAGTAGCTAAAGCATCTTTGAGAAGTGCAGTCCAACGAGATTAAGCAATATCTTATAGAAACGGCTCTCTCATATAGACACACGAGAAATCATTGTGGTGATCTTTCATGGACTCACACAGCAGTAAACAGAAGATACAGTTTTACTAAAAAAACAAACAAACCTACCTCATTGGCCCCCCACTTCTATACAACAGAAATAGAAAAGGAAAAGAAAAGATCCAGAAAGCACAGATAAGAAACTTCCAAGATCTAAGGTCAGACAACTGTCATTTCAGAGACTTAGCAGCAGCATTTTTAACCTACAAAGTAGGGAAAAAATACAGTTGAGAGAAAATTTAAGAATTGTCAGAAAACAGGACAGATGCACTTCACTAGAAACGTCCACTCCAAATTTGACAGGATTAGTAAACTTAGGTAATGTCCTCACCGTAATTCTAGAATGGATTATGTAAACACCTTGTAGAATGTGGCAAACGTAGTGAAGTAGGAAAATCACTGACAGTGTCGTGGCTTTGTATTTCAGGTCATAAATATAACCTACTGTGCAATTAACACAAACATGATAAAGCCTAACTCAGTTAACAAAGTTTTAGTTAATATGATTAAAAAAATAAAATATAATTGCTTTTAGTGCAACATTTATTATATCAAACATAAGTATATCATGCTTTGGAAATTTACTATTACATTATATACAGTATACAGCAATACTTTAAAGGTGAATGACAAAAATATGTAACGGAAAATGTTTACATATAGGTGAGTCTTAGTACTGTCCACTGAAGTATTTGTTTTGCAGTCTGCTATGTCATATGCACATTCCTGCCTACCACCATACCGTTCTGTTTTTCCAGCAGTGGTTTTTCTGTTCACATACAGTAGTAAAGATGTTTTAAAAAACCTGCATAGCCTTCAAGCTGTGTCAGTTGTTGCTACAAACACCAATTGCATGGACATCTGAAAAACACAAACAAATTATTGTGTGAACATTTTATGAAATGTAATCTAAGTTTAGGAATAAAAAGGCTCAAATCCTGCAATTGGCTCTGCGGACATATACCCTTGCAGAGCCACATTGAAGTTCCTGGGACTTCAGATGGATGCATTCAAGCCATTTGTAAACTCAGGATCCTGCAAGCTGCATCCTTCCAGTTTTCCTTCATTTAAAGGGCACAAAGCCCTTTGATTTAGGGATTGCTAACTCACAGATTACATTAGGAATAGAAAGTTTCATTTTAAGATTTATGGATGACAGTTGATTTAAGAAATCAGTATTTGCAAATGTTTAAAACTTTGCTCTTAAGTTTCAACCTCCTCTGCTCAGATTTCTGCTAGCAGCTTGAATGAGGAGGATGTGTACTACTCATACTGTATCCCACTCAGGCCAAAATGAATGCAGAGAAAATAATCCAGTTATTGTGTTTCAAAGACCAGTTTTATTTTTAATACATCTGCAGCTCAGAGCAAGTTGGTGGCTTTCTTCAAAAACCATCTGTTTATTGCACCAAATGCAGCATGTATTGATTACTTGCCCTATGGGCAGGTGGCGTATGTGCATATTTGGTACAAGGAACTCTGGCCCTCAGAGACCATGTACGGGCTTTGGAGACCAGGGTGGCTAAGCTGGAGGAGCTAAGGAGGACACAGAGAGGTACACAGATGAGACTTTCCAGGACACAGTAGAATGATTCCACCTCCAGTCTGACAGCCTCTGTGCTATTGATGATGAATGTCTCAGGGAAGGAGGACAGACAACTGAACAAAGAAAACGATCTTGCATTTGGGACCCTCCTTCCAGATGATGTTGTGGTATCCTCTTGCATTGAAGATCTCTCTCCAGGGGAGGGAACTCCAGTTATTAGGAAGAGACAGGTATTAGGAATGGGCGATTCCATCATTAGAAACAGATAGCTGGGTTTGCGATGACCAGGAGAACCGCATGGGGACTTGTCTGCCTGGTGCGAAGGTTGCAGATCTCTCGAGACATCTAGACATACTAGTGTGTAGTGCTGGGGAGGAGCCAGTGGTCATGGTACATGTAGGTACCAATGACATGGGAACGACAGGAGGTGTGTCCTGGAGGCCAAATTTAGGCTGCTAGGTAGGAGATTGAAATCCAGGACCGCCACGGTAGCATATTCTGAAATGCTTCCACGTGCAGGTCCAGTGAGACAGGCAGAACTACACGGTCTCAATATGTGGATGAGACAATGGTGTAGGGAGGAGGGGTTCAGATTTATTAGGAACTGGGGGAAACTTTTGGGAAAGGGGGAGCCTGTACAGGAAGGATGGGCTTTACCTAAACCAAAATGGAACCAAATTACTGGCACTTTGTTTAAAAACTCCTCAATTACCTTTTTAATTTTAAAGGCTGGGGGAAAGCCAACAGGCGTGGAGGAGCATGTGATTCTGACAGAGACATCCCTTAGGAGGAGGATGGAGATTCTCTATATCCTAGTAATGGAGGAGAGGATGGAAGATATAATACAGGTAGGATCTGATGAGAAATAGTCAAATGAAAGCAAGTCCCATTCAATTACATCGTGTAATTGTAGACATCTAAAATGTGACAAGTTTTTAGAGTGCTTATATACCAATGCTAGAAGTCAAAATAATAAGATGGGTGAACTAGAATGCCTCATATTAAATTAAAATATTGATATAATAAGCACCACAGACACTTGGTGGAATGAGGATAATTAATGGGATACAGTAATACCAGGGTACAAAATATATCGGAAGGACAGAACAGGTCGTGCTGGTGGGGGAGTGGCACTATATGTAAAAAAGCATAGAATCAAATGAAGTAAAAATCTTAAAATGAACCAAACTGTACCACAGAATCTCTATGGACAGTAATTCCATACTCTAATTATAAGAATATAGCAGTAGGGATATATTACTGACCACCTGACCAGTAATGGTGACTGTGACTGAAATGGTCAGGGAGATTAGGGAGGCTATTAAAATAAAAAAACTCAATAACGGGGAACTTCAACTATCCCCATATTGACTGGGTACATGTCACCTCAGGATAGGATGCAGAGAAAGTTTCTTGACACCTTAAAAGCATCTTGGAGAGCCTAGTCCTGGAACCCACATGAGGAGAGGCCATTCTTGATTTAGGACTAAGTAGAGCACAGGATCTGGTCCAAGAGGTGAATACACCTGGACCGCTTGGTAATAGCGACCATAATATTATTAAATTTATCATCCTGGTGGCAGGGAAAACCCCACAGCAACCAAACACTGTAGCATTTAATTTCAGAAAGGGGAACTACACAAAAAATGAGGAGGTTAAACAGAAATTAAAAGGTACAGCACCAAAAGTGAAAACCCTGCAGGCTACATGGAAACCTTTCAAAGACCCCATAATAGAGGCTCAACTTAAATGTATACCCAAATTAAAAAACAGTAAGAAAACCAAAAAAGTGCCACCACGGCTAAACAAAGCAAAAGAAGCAAGGAGAGGCAAAAAGGCATCTGTTAAAAGGTAGAAGGTAAATTGCTGTGAGAAAACTAGAAAGGAGCATAAACTCTGGTAAAGGAAGTGTAAAAATATAATTAGGAAGGCCAAAAAAAGAATGTGAAGAACAGTTAGCCACAGACTCAAAACATAATGGCAACATTTTTTTAATTGTATCAGAAGCAGGAAGCCTGCTAAACAACCAGTGGGGCCACTGGACGATTGAGTTGCTCAGTGGTTTGAGCATTGGCCTGCTAAACCCAGGGGGCCATTTAGGGAACTGGGGTAAAAATCTGTCTGGGGATTGGTCCTGCTTTGAGCAGGGGGTTGGACTAGATGACCTGCTGAGGTCCCTTCCAACCCTGATATTCTGTGATTCTAAAGGAGAACTCAAGAATGATGAGGCCGTTGCGGAGAAACTAAATGAATTCAGCGAGGGAGATTCCCAAATCTGAGCCATTCTTTTTAGATGACAAATCTTAGAATTGTCCCAGATTAAGGTGTCATTAGAGGTGGTTTTGCAACAAACTGATAAACAGCAAGAAGTCACCAGGACCAGAAGGTATTCATCAAAGAGTTCTGAGGAACTCAAACGTGAAATTGTGGAACTACTTACTATAGTCTGTAACCTATCATTTAAATTTGCTTCTGTACCAAATGACTGGAGGATAGCTAATGTGACACCAATTTTTAAGAAGGGCTCCAGAGGTGATCCCAGCAATTGCAGGCCAGTAAGCCTGACTTCAGTACCAGCCAAACTGGTTGAAACTATAATAAAAACAAAATTGTAAGATGCAGAAGAACAGAATTTGTTGGGGAAGAGTCAACATGGTTTTTGTAAAGGGAGATCATGGCTCAATCTACTAGAATTCTTTCAAGGAGTCAATAAGCATGTGGACAAGGTGATTCAGTGGATATAGTGTGCTTAGATTTTCAGAAAGCTGTTGACAAGGTCCCTCAAAGGCTCTTCAAAGTAAGCAGTCATGGGATAAAAGGGAAGGTCCTCTCATGGACTGGTAAACTGGTTAAAAGATAGGAAACAAAGGGTAGGAATAAATGAGAGTTTTCAGATACACTGCAAAGGAGCTATAAAAATCTCTCAAAACTGGGTGACTGGGCAACAAATGGCAGATGAAATTCAATGTTGATAAATGCAAAGTAATGCACCTTGGAAAACATAATCCCAACCATACATATACATTGATGGGGTCTAAATTAGCAGTTACTACTCAAGAAAGATTTGGGAGTCATTGTGGATAGTTCTCTGAAAAACATCCAATCAATGTGCAGCAGCAGTCAAAAAAGCAAACTGAATGTTGGGAATCATTAAGAAAGGGATAGATAATGAGAGAAAATATATTGCCTCTATAAATCCATAGTACGCCCACATCTTGAATACTGCGTGCAGATGTGGTCATCCCATCTCAAAAAAAAATATTGAAATTGGAAAAAGTTCAGAAAAGGGCACAAAAGTGATAAAGGGTGTGGAATGGCTTCCATAGGAGGAGAAATTAATAAGACTGACTTTTCAGCTTGGAAGACACAAAAAACAAGGAAGTATTTCTTCACATAGTGCACAACCTGTGGAACTCTTTGCCAGAGGATGTTGTGAAGGCCAAGACTATAACAAGGTTAAAAAAAATTAGATAAATTCATGGAAGATAGGTCCATCAATGGCTATTTTACAGGATGGTCAGGGACGGTGTCCCTAGCCCGTTTACCAGAAGCTGGGAATGGGCGACAGGATGGAGCACTTGATTATTTGTTCTGGTCATTCCCTCTAGGGCACCTGGCATTGGGCACTGTTGGAAGATAGGATACTGGGCTAGCTGGACCCTGTGTCTGACCAAGTATGGCCGTTCTTATGTTGGATGGACAGCTAGATGAAAAAAGCCCTCAAGAAAACCCTAGATAGTTGAAGGAAACTGGAGAGTGGGAGAAGTGCTCCTGAGGAAGTTAAGCAAACAAACCAGCTTGCTGAGCTCCCTAAAGAAGAGCATCTGCTTTCGACCCATCTTTAAGCTCCTGTGTGCTACTGGAAGGAGGAGAGGAAACAGGCTGGTCTATCAACAGCTCTCCCTCTCCAGCCTGGCACATCTCCAGAGTTGGGAAGCATCAACTCTGATTCTAAGAAGGGCTGGCCAAACACAGCTCATTGCCTTCCTTTTTGCTTTCAAGAGCCACGCAAAGAGCAGGCAGGAAACAGTCAGGCATTCTTGGTGGGGGAGGGGAGGGAGGAGGAAAATCAGCTGCTGATCTTCATTGGAACATGCCTCTTATTTCCACAGTCTGCTTGAGAACTCCTGAAAGGAGAGCAAGGGATGTTTCATTCCAGCCTCCCTTTCTGTCTCCCAGAGACATGTGTCAGACTGGCTCTCCTCCATATGCTGAAAATGACCGTAGACAACAGCTTGAAGAGGTAACTATCTTAATCCAGCAAAAAGGAAGAAGCATTTGCTGCATTTCTGCTCAAGTCATAAGAAGGGATGCAAGACACCAAAAACTAGTCTTCCTGCAAGGAAGAGGAGAATGTTTGGAACCATATATTGTATTTTAACTCATTTTAAAGACCAAGTTTGATCTTTAAACATTTACTTTCAAAAAACTGATTATGAAAAAAGTTTGATAGATATGGAAATGTACCCTATTTTTTTTGAATTCTGATTTCTAGAAGCATTTTCTTATGACACCATGGAAATTGTTTGCACTTCTGTACAGTACAAATGTCTATTGAAAAATCAGAACACATTTCATGGCAGCAGAAGAGTCCAAAGGGCAGGTCTTTTGATTGAGAAATTCTATGGAATAAAAATAACCATTTCATATTTCAACAAAGAGTTGACACATGGAACCTACCTCTACTTGAAAAGGTTAATGGCAGCACAAATGAACTTTGCTTATAACTTTACTCTATTATACGGTTTTGCAACCCAAGAACCCCTCAATGCTAACTGGCAAGGAGGTTACAAAAATATCCTGATCATGATACATAGGTTCTGGTTCACCAAAGAATGTTATGCGAGGTCTTAAATGAAATCTAGGCTCATGCCGGTCATTGTTATTGTTGTGAAATGTATGTACAGACACCATGAAGAGCTATGTATGGGTACTGAAAATAAGTTCTTAGATTCTGTATCACAGAGATGGAAAAACAGGTGTGCTGTCAGACAAAACATGTTTAGTCACCTGCCTCTGCCTCGTAAATTAAGCATTTTAAGTTAACACAATGGATGCACATTTACATACGAAGTCAGAGAGATGTGCAAGTCAACAGAGCAGAAAGGAAAAACAAGTGATATGGGTATACTGTCTCTAAATACAGACAATGAATGTTGGTGATATAAGAAGAAGGCAAGGAAGATACCCACTTATCCTGCACCTAGGAAGTAAATGGGCAGTGCATTTACATTCAGGAAAAAAGGATCATAACCAGCCTCGGTTAAAGAAGCTGCAAATGACTCTGGTTCAGATAAGACTTCATTAGACAGAAGTTTAACCTAATACTTAAGTTTAGTACCTAGAAAGCATGTAATTGTTTATGTAGCCCTTTATCCATTATTTACCGTCTCTTGAATCTTTGATAATAAGCCTATTGTTGTTTTCACTATATCTCATTACTGAGGTTAAGCAAGGTGTTGATCCTGAACTGCATCATATAAGCTAGTGTGTACACTGTTCCCTTGGGGACCACAGACCTGGTATTTCAATGAGTGTTCACTAGATAAGGAAGTGGACACTACAGGAACACATCAAAAGAACTTGGGGACTGGAGTACACCTATTATGAACTTGCAAAGTAAAAGGAACATAAGAATGGCCATATGGCTCAGACCAATGGTGCACCTAGTCCAGAATCCTGTCTTTAGATAGTGGCTGGTGCCAGATGCTTCAGAGGGAATGAAACAGAACATCAAGTGATACATCCTGTCATCTAGTCCCAGCTTCTGGCAGTCAGATTTAGGGACACCCAGAGCATGGGGTTCCATCCCCTCCTTTCTTAGCTAATAGCCATGGATAGACCTATCCTCCATGAATTTAGCTAATTATTTTTTGAACCCAGTTATATTTCTATCCTTCACAATATCCCCTAGCAATGAGTTCAACATACTGACTATGCGCAGTGTAAAGAAGCACTTTCTTATGTTTGTTTTAAACCTGCTGCCTATCAATTTCATTGGGTGACATCTGGTTCCTGTGTTACATGAAGGGGTAAAAAATACTTCCTTATTCATTTTCACCACACTACTCATGATTTTACAGACCTCTATCATATTCCTCCCTTGGTCACCTCTTGTCTAAGGTGAACAGTTCCATATGAGAAGAGATTAAAAAGACTGGAAGCTGTTGCTTACCTCTAATAAGTTTTGCTGCACTCGTTTGTACTTTTTCCAACCTCAATATATCTTTTTGACATGGGATAACCAGAACGGCAGACAGTATTCGAGGTGTGGGTGTGCCATGCATTTATACAGTGGCATTACCATATTTATTGTCTTATCTATCCCATTCCTAACATATCTTTTGTGACTGCCACTGCACTCTGAGCAGATTTTTACAGGCTGGTGGTGTCAGGGATCAGACATCCAGCTAAGTGCAAGCAAGTCTCCCTCATACTGGAGGCAAGGGGGGAGGGGAGAGACCCCACCTTGCTATCTCAAAAAACCATCATTAAAAAGGTTAGCCATGAAAAAGTCCAACACCACAAAATATGAAGGCTCTGTATGGAGGCATCAATACAATACACTAATGAGGTAGAACAACCTACCAAAGATGCTTATTCTCAGTTTCTACGGCTTACCTTTTGTTTCTAGAACAAGTGTTTAGTTTGTTTTGTTGTGTTTTTTTAACAGCCACACTCTTGAGCACTTTGAGCCTGTGCTCTACGTGGGGATCTCAGCTGTCTCAAGGCAGCATCTCCATACTGAATTCCTGAGCCCATCCTTTCTGGATCCAGTTCACCTGATGAGAAAGAAAATGGCCTTATAAGTTGTAATCTGTTTATCTATAAGTGAGGACAAGTAAAAACAGCTAACACTAGATAAAGTTATTAGCATTTATGTTTCCCTATCCCAGTTATAAAACAGTGATCCAGTTCTTTATCATTCAGATAATTCCATCTCTCATTTCCCACAGTAGTTTCAAATTGTCCAGCCCCTGAACAGAACTGAAGCCGTGAGTTAGGGCTTATCTACATGAGGAAAAAGCCCATAGGGAACTAGTACTCACTAGCTGCTATGTGAACACTTACACTGTGCACTAAAAAAAAAAAAGTGCCTTTGTGCATAGTAGCTTTCTCTGCCTGTCCAAAGTGCAGTGTCTCTCTACACTGAAGGATTTTTTTTTGGCAGTGGGCATACACACACAGCCCTCCGAGTATAAACAGCAGTGCAGATGGTGAAGCATGGATTAAATCAGTAAGAGTGACACACGTGAAGGGTGTGGCTATGTACCTGGAGTACATTCCTTACATGTTCTCTACTGGCCCAAGCTGTGCCTCCCATCTACACTGCTAAAAGTAGCAGTGTAGTGTCCTGCTGCTTGAGCCTTTCCCTCTGCAGTACAAAGCTCTGACAGCAGGGAAAGGCTGCCAGGTTCTGCTGTTGGAGCCCTTCTCCTCTGCAGGGAAAGATTCCAGCAGCAGGAAAAGGCTCTGGTGGGGTTGGGGGGGTGGCAGCAGGGAAAGGGTTACGCTTTCACAGTGGCGAGGAAAGGCTTTGATGGGGTGGAGGCAGCAAGGAAAGGCTCTGGCAGCAGGGAGCAGCTGAAGCCTTTTCTCTTGGCCTCCCCTCTCCCAGAAGTTTTCATGAACTTGGGTGGCTATGCATTGCAGTGTGGATGCAGTGCGCCTTCCCCAGTGACATTTAGCTACATGTATACTACGTGCCACTGAAAGTGGTGTGTAATGTAGATGCAGCCTTAGTGTGCAGTAGAGTGTGTGTCCACATGGGGAGATTTGTGCAAAATAGCTAATGCACTTTAAATTCACACTCTAGCTTACTGTGCACTAACTCCCCTGTGCAGACAAGCCCTTAGACCGACTACAGCAAGAGGTCTTTTCCCTTATAGAGGTAGTTAAAGTCCAAAATAACTAAATGTTGGCTTTATAGTTCCAATTTCATTCTGAAAAAAGAGACCCAATTTTATATATTAGTTTTCAAACAAAGAAGGATCAGGATATTTTCAACCAAAGAAGGATCAAAAGTACCACAGCAAACCAGGGACAGATCGATCAGTTTGACACACTAGCCTTGAGCTCTCTGTTTTGCTCCATTTCCGTTTAAAATATGAATTAAAAAAATGGTTTTGGCCTTGATTGAGTTAAAAAGGTAGAGGAATTTACACCAAAAAGTTCCTGAACATTCAAAATATGTCCCTGGAATTCAAAACATGGAAACTGGCTCCTACTAGACTGAGCTTCCTGGTTTTGTCAATTTTAAAAGTGATTTTATGGAGGCACCAACTAGAGTAGACTAGAAAGTGGATTTGCTGCAATGACTATTACCACAACCAAGTCTCACTTGTACTGTGAGGCACCTTGTGTGTTCTGGAGCCTGCAAAAATATAAATGAGTAAATTGGCCTCAGCCAGAAGCCATGCAGTTCAATTAGAGCACTTCTAACAACGAAAGGTCTGAAATGCTTAGTACAGGATCTGTTTAATCACCTTGATATTATTATTCCCTACCTATATAAAAGCAAGTGCAAAAGTCATCTGAAGAGTCATGTCTGCTAGGATAGTGATGCAGCATAGAAAGCTGCTAAAACTTAAATATTCCTAATTCAGAGGCTCTGTAGTTGTGAAGACCAAGAAGGCTACAGAGCATGCAGCCTGCAACCAGAAAGCTGAATATTAAGTCTAACGTTAAGAAACTATATGGGGGTACATCCTCCTTTTGATGAATGCAATTAAATTTAATGTTCATTCCTGTTAACATATATGGAGAGGCAAGAAGTGGATAAACAAAACAAAAAAAGTCCCTTTCTAACAACAGAATGTATACATTTAATCTATTACAAGTAACTGTATCCACAGATTTACTCATGCACTGTGACTAAACTTTTACTATAAGGAAATTCCAAAGCTGAGAGATACTGGAGTTTTCACTATGGGACAAGTGAAAATACATTCTAACTTAATAATAATCTTTATTCCAATTTACCTGATTCAATTTTATTAAGTATTTTTCTTGCACACTGTACAAAGGCTTCTTCAACATTCTCCCCGGTTAGTGCACTTGTTTCCAAAAACATCAGCTCTGCATTTGATGCCAGAAAAATAAAATCTCAGGTCATTAAAACTTTGAAATGCTCCGTTGCAGTACTCGAAACAAGAAAAAAGTTTGTCAGAATAGTAAGATTTCTTTTAAACAGAAGCAATTTTTAAGTGAGACACTGAAGCAGTTTAGCCTCCCCCACCTTCTCCAAAAAATAATTAGGTTCTGAAGGGAGGAGTCCGAGAACATACTGAACATTGACGTAGTCATGATTACGTGTAACTGAAACGGTTTTTGGTTTGAGATTTAAACATTCTCTCTCAAGTGCTGGAAACTCAAAAGCAACAGCATTGTGCTTGTACACAGGAACCAGAATATGAAGCCAACTGCACCGGCCCATCTAGTTCTACTGTTCAAAGCAAGTGGAGTACAAAAATCAGCCAATATTTATGGTAAGACATTAGATTTATCAAGAAGGTTTTAGTAATATAGATATGGATTCTTTAACTGATTGTGTTCTATGTCCCTTTAATGCACCACGCTGTTATTCAGCGCAACTGTTTTCCAGTGAAAAATTTAAAAGAATGCCCTAAAAAGCTGCAAGCATGCTGACAGAGAGGAAACGGTGATGTGAGCACCAAACTATGAAGCAGTTCCAAGACAAACCTAATACATACTTATTTTGAGCACCTATAAAGGAAGAAGAGATGATTAAATCAATGGCTAATATTTCCCAAATAGGCCACAAATAACATTACATTCACCAAATAGCTATTTGATCATACATAAATTAAAAAATGTTGTTCTAGACTACAAAAGGCTGCATATTGGCTCTACAGCATGAGCATCTAGTTCTTGGATGAAAATTCAGCTTAACACTTTATCCAGAAGTCAAATATGATAGCAAGGCAATTAACTGGAAGTTTACTGCATCTCTATCCAGTCCTCTGAAGTGAACTTTACCTGGTAACATTCTCCCCTCACCTTTCAGTTATAAAATTCAATTTTTTTTTTGTGAGACCACGAGCGCGAGAGTGCAAGCATGAACATGCCATTCAGAAAATCCAGTCCTCAATAAAATGTCTACTTATGAAAGATTAGTTTTACAGGTGGAAGGAGAGTGGCTAGCAGATTATGCGGGAATGGGAAGGGGAGGCAAGAGCAGGAAAACAGTGCCATTCTTCTCAGCAGTAGACCAAGATGCCTTCTCCCACTATCCAAACGAAGGGCATATTTGCATTTTGGCTAGACAATACCAACTTGACTTGTTCCAGTGGCTAAAGGACTGGAACTTTATAGGCTTTGCTGGGCTGCCTTTGTTCCTCCTGATCTTCACAAGAAGCTTATGTTGCCTGCCTACCTACCATTCACGTTACATTTCCAAGAACAGCAAGCTTAACTTCCCTTGACAAAGTTAATCAATGCTGCTCCACAGTGGCTTCAAGCAAGTACTGTACTATATATTATCACCAGTTAACAGAGCAAGTTACCTGTTTTCCTCTTTGTGAGAAAAAGACAACATTTGAAGTCACTACCCACACTCAGATCCTCACATAATGTTGCACTGCCTGCAATTTTTGGATCATAGCAAAATCATGTAGGAGACTGAAGAACAATTAAGACTGGATTTTTAAGACCAGGTCTTGGGGTTTTTTAGAACTCTGTTCCCTTTTCCTTCCCTTTCTCCCCTTAAATCGCAGAAAAGAATCAGCTGGCCTATAACTTTCATATTTTTCCCCCGATAATGCTCTTCCAGATCCCTGCAGGGAGGGGAAATTCTATGCCTGGATCTCACCCCTCCCATGTGGAAGCTGCCTTTGTGGCACCATCCCACCCCAAGAATCTGCAAAAGAATCTCTATGGGAGAGGGATCCTCATAGGGGGAAGGAGTGGGAGCTAGAAGATCCTATTCATCATCTTCTCCCCAGCCCTATGGAGATATATCCTGGAGCTGTATTGCCTGTATTTTTGCCATATTTTCTTTGTGGATCTTCTCTATGGTTCAGAATCCGCCTTTAAGAGGGCCCTGAGAGTAGTTATGTGTAGGGGGAATCCTTGGTAGTGTGACTTCAATGAAACTATGCTATTAGGGAACAGGAAATAGGGGATGAAGCACCTGAGGCACACAGTCCTTACATGGATGGTTCTAACCTCCCCTGGATTCCTGGGAAAATGGAGGCTTTGTGGGCCATCTTTTTAGCCTTTTCTGTTGTCGGGGAAGGAAGCCAGTGAAGTGAACTCTTGGGAAACTACATGATGGGAGCCTCCGTGAATAAAATTTCCTCCCTCCTCCCCCTTTACTTCAGCGAAGCCCTCTGTATTAAATACTAAATAAAGGGGAAGGGGCATTAAAATTCTAATACTGTTATCAGTGTAACAAGGTTTGTACGTGGGCAAACATTAGCTCCTTAGACACAAGAGCTGAATAATGTGAACAAAATCTTCAAACTAGATTAGACAGACTACCTACCATTTTCTTGTGCAAACCTGGATGCTTCTAAAAAAGTAACTTCACGATCTGCATCAAGATCCTTTTTGTTCCCACACAGTATGATAACAATATTTTGACTTGCTAACATCCTTGCATCCGTCAACCAATTAGTAAGTGCGTTGTAGGTTTCTCGGCTGCGTAACACAAAAACAACATTTTCATAATACACAATGAATAATATTTCTATAAACTTCTGGACCAGGATGGCCTAGAGGATAGAACTTAAGAGACCTGGGTTCTATTCCTGTCTCTGCCACTGGCATGCTGGGTGACCTTGGACAAGTTACTTCCTCAGTTTCCCCATTTTTAAAATGGGGATAAAACTGATCTCTGTAAAGCATGTTGAGATCTACAGATAAAGAGCATTACAAGAGGTTATTTACTGTCACCAGAGTTCTCTTTGATAGACTCTGAATATTCACACTCATGAGATATGTCAATGGTGCAGCTCTAATAGTGGATTCTTTTGACAGAACCTGTTGGAGCACTCACTCACACCCTCCAACTCTTCTTTTCACTGTTCCTCAACTTTGAGTCAGACTATAAAAGAGGGCATGATGTTCTGCCCACCTCACTTCCTTCTACCCTTCCCCCCCTTTTCTGCCCCCAAAGTCCAGAATTATAGTTAGAACTCCGAGGAAGAGGGAAACTTTATAACAAAGAATGTTTGTCCTTTGGCAGAAAGGCTGCTCCTACCCAAGAGTCCAGAAACACTAAGATGATCCTTTGAGTGGAAAGCAAAAGTGACACTCTCTTATGAGTCCCAGTCTTCCAAGAAGGCAGCAGGTTGTGAGGATATAGTGCTGGAAAGCTTACTTTTGAGGATGCTTTGATTAGAAAACTGCCTAAAGGATAGGAATGCAAGGTCCAGTATAGATCGCTGTCTCTGGGATCAGTAAATATCTTGAGTAAAAACTTCTCTCTAAACTTCTTTGGCACTTCTTCTATGGCCCTCATCTCCAAAAGAAAAAAGAGAGCCTCTGCTCATAGCAGGCTTTCATAAATAAGGAGGACTCCTGAATAATCCACTGTATATAGATTATTTTACTACGCTCATCACTGTAGTATCTGAGTGCTTTCTGGTAGTGCATTAAGCAATGTGACTACACGTGTTGTTTGTTCTCACATCCTGTCCCCAGAGGGAAAGCGTGTGAAGTGGAATGTTTTGTTTTGGTACAAGTGGTTTTTAAAAAATAAGTCTACCTCTTGCTACATGAACTGGGAAGGAGAGGGTGCAGTATCTGAATTGGCTTGCACATCTGCTTCATATCATTTCCAAATGCCCACCTTGGACTGGGATAACCAGACAAAAGTTATATAGGTGGTATCCAAATGAGGTGCTGGGGGGAGAAGAGGGAGATATGGTTCCATATTGGTTCATAGTTTCTGATCCTCAGATCAAGTCTGTCACCTCAGGTCTGACCCAGAAAAAGTTATTGGGTCTTCCCGATCTTTATTTGTGGCTTATGGTATCCTCCTTATCAATATCAAAGGAGGACCTGTTGATGTTGGTATTGCAGCTTTTGATTAAAACAGGAACTAGATGAAAAAGGATTTTTGTGTCTGTTTCCTAAAGACTTACCTCAGGTTTCCTTTGGGAGGTTGATATATTTGCATTATAGCAGAAGACCTAGTATCCTTCGCCTTAATGGAGGATAAGCTATCCCCTTTCAAATGGGAGGTTCTTTACTCTTACTTTTGTCTCTGAAGGCAGATTGAGACAAGCGTGACATTTAAGAAATTGCTGAGGCTACTGCTCTTCTAAATGCATCAGAGGAATCGAATGCTGCAATCAGTGTTTTGCCACTAACTGTCCCTCCGATATCAGTGCATTAGTCAGCTCTCTCTGATCTTCTGGAACAGATCTTTAAATACCATCATCTTTTCCTAAAGATGCAACTAGTGCCTTGCCATTGTATACTCTGATGCCAAGCGTTGCTAAGAAGAATTTTCTGCCAGTTACATCTATCATCTTTCCCCTCTGTCTGCTGGTGTAAAGTCAACTTGATTGGCCTTTGAGCTCTGAACTGCAGCCTCCACTATGAGAGTTTTGGCAGAGGGGTGAAGGTAAAAATAAACTATTGTCAGGTTCCTTAACAAAACTTTCTCCCCCTTGTTGGGCATAGCCTGTACTGATGCAGGCTTGGACCATATGTATTTGGCTGGCTCTAAAAGTACGTTGCTGCTATTTGATGAGGTCATCTTCTTAGAACACAGGATATCAAATTTAGGCTGTTGAGTTTCTTACACTGCCACAGGAGGAATTTTAAGAGTTGTTGCCATTCTTCCTATTAATTTGTAGGACAAGACTGTATCCTCTGAAAGAGGCAATGCTAATGCCATATTCTCAGCTGGAGAGATATGGTCCTCCAGCTCTGGATTCATCTCTTTATAACATTCCAGCACTACCAGAGTATATCTGGAATAATAACTGAAGACTGGTCCTTCTCTCTAGAAGTTGACAGATCCTGGATCTCTGGAGCCAGTAAGAGATCTCCCTTAGTTTCTTCATATGGCAAGACTGCTGAGTGTCAGGGTAATGTCCAGGAGGCCAAGAGGACCATCTAGCCCAGGGAGGTATACAATATATTATACAATAATCTGGCCAATAGTTCATTCTAGGCTCTATTTCAGCTCACCTGTCAGGGTATGGTGCGTGCTTATATGATGGGTGCTTAGCAGTATACCCTTGCTTGTGGGTACTGCTATTGAAATAAAAAAGTGGTGTAGCTTGTTCCAATTCTAATTTTCTCATATCTTGCACACAAAGTTACTGCTTTGAGTAACATAGTTGTTTTGTACACTACAATCATATTGGCATTTATTTTTGTGGAAGTTTTTACCGGGGTTTATAATTCAGCAATAAGAGTTCACTTTGGAATGAAGTTTAGCACAAGAGCTTTAGACTAGAAGTATTTTTTTTTTTTTTTTTTTGGTGAACTGATGTGTACACCAGTAAGCTTCTAGTGAAGTATAATGACGTAACTATGAAACATTCTGTATATGTTCTTGTGTTTATGGTAATACAAAATTCCTCTAACTAAAGATTTTGAGTAGCTATCTAGCTTAGTGTTAAAAATAAAAAAAGCACCATATTAAGCAAGAACACCTTTAAAGAATTTTCAAGAATCTAAGTCAGTCACAGTCTAATCAGACTGGTGTTCTACAAGAAGTTGGTTATAGAACATCAGACAGGAGAAGACAGTTGATCCTAAAAAGTCAGCGCATATAAATCTGATTAACCATTGTTGAGAACTGGGTTTCACTACCAGCTAAGAAATCTCAGAGAACCCTAAAATACAATTAAGACAGAACCATGAACAGAAGTAATTCTACTACTACATCTAGAGCTGTAGCTTCCAAATCTGGGGGGATCCAGTCAATCACACCTCACTTTCTCCAGAGAGCAAGAGGGGAACTACCATATCAGCACACAGATAAATCAGGTTTCCAGAAAATAATTTGCTTCCTCCGTCAAGAGGCTAAATTCTGCTCTTCACTTGTTATACCCTGGGCTTCGTAAACTAGTGTCAGATTGTTACATTGTTTCTACCTTATATTAATGCTGCTTTAGAGTAGAGTGGAACTTCACTGTTTAGACCCTGATTATCCTACTAAATCTTCTCCACACCAATTCCAGATTAATTCATTTTACTGGAATACAGGTGACCAGAACTGTACGCAGTATTCCTGTTAGCAATACCTTTATAATGGCATTAATACTTCTCTCTCTACTGGAAATGCCTTGCCTGATATACCCGAGGAGCACATTTGCCTTTTTTCATAGCCGCATCACATTAAAGCATCCTGTGAGTGATCAACAAACCAGGTCTCTCTCCTCCTCCATTACTTCCAACTGATAAGCATACAGGTATTGATTTTAAAGAAAAAATATTTTGAACCGTTAATAGTATCTAGTATCAAATGAATTATAGACTTAAGTAAAAAAGAAAAAACCAGAAATGGTTAATTTTTATTACCTGGTAATGTCATAGACAAGCAAAGCACCCGCTGCACCTCTGTAGTAACTTCTTGTTACAGACCTGAAAGGGAATTTTAAGTTATACAATTATGCTCTCATAATGTCTTTTTCATCTCAAGTCTGGGTCACCATGGTGTGTTCCACATAGGGCTATGCTTTCATAGACTTTAAGGTCAGAAGGGACCATTATGATCATCTAGTCTGACCTCCTGCACAACACAGGCCACAGAATCTCACCCACCCATTCCTGTAACAAACCCCAAACCCGTGTCTGGGTTATCGAAGTCCTCAAATCATGGTTTAAAGACCTCAAGCTGCGGAGAATCCTCCAGCAAGTGACCCATGACCCATGCTGCAGACGAAGGTGAAAAAACTCCAGGGCCTCTGCCAATCTGCCCTGGAGGAAAATTCCTTCCAGACCCCAGATATGGCGGTCAGCTAAACCCTGAACATGTGGGCAAGACTCACCAACCAGCACTCAGGAAAGACAATTCAGAAACTGAAGCTAAAAATTAAGCAGTATTTCTTGGAGGAAGCACCTTCCACCAATGTTTTACAATCTGCACTAGTTACTGAATGACTTCCAGATGAAGACTGAACTGTTGGTCTGATCTATGAGTTCCAAACTCTGGGTCCTGGCTACATGAGAGATTGTCTCCACTCATTCTAGGGCAATTGTGATCATCTGAAGCGCATGAACAGTCCTCTGGTTTAAACAGGCAATGCCCAACAGTAGGACATTCTCAGGAGCCTTCAGCTTTGTAATTCATTTCTCCTATTATTTGGCCTGTCTTTTGTGACCTTCGGTGGAGGTTTTCCTAAGAGGCTCTTATTGGGTATGTCTATACTGTCTGCAATGTAAGCCCAGGTTCTGAACTCTGGCTCAAGCCTATCCGCCTCTGCCATCTACACACAAATAGCACTAACTCAGGGCTTGGACCAAGGACCCTACAGTTGACCCAGGGTTTAAGCCCTATTGCTTTCCAGTGTAGGCACAGCCCCACTAGACTCACACTCTGGGAGTTTGCCAAAAATATTCCACGATCCCATGGGCTATTCTTCTTTGTCTTCTGGACAGTGAAGTTCCCCCACACTGCACCACAAACAGGCTAGAGTGGCCACATTTTGGGAGGTGCTAAAAAATCTGGGATATGGGTGGTTGGACTTGGGTCCTCATAATTCAGTGTAGATACTGGTGACCCAAGCTAGGACCCAGGGTTCAACAATTCCTAACTTGGAGTTAGGAATGAGTAAAGATGCTCAAATCCTATGTTAACTATCTCAGGGTGTGCTAGCTGGAATTCCACTAATCCTGGGTACGTCTACACTGCAATGTAAGTCCATTGTGTTTCAGACATGGTATTTTTTTAAAATTCGCAACTTCACCAGATAAACCCAGATAAAGAGAGTCACCCAGTGTAGGTCAGTTGTAGTTTAGCTTTAAGCAACTAAAGATAATTTCTAATTGAGTTTTGATCAACCATTTCAGTTAAAGAATATTGAAGTAGACATAACGTATCGTTCAGTACTTTTAGATAGAGATCCATTCAAATATTTGTATCAAAACCTGCAGTATCTACACTTTAATGGGGATCCTGGAATATTCTAGATAATAAACAGCTGTTTGAATAATTTAAGGAGGGGAGAGAGGCAATGCCCTTCACTTGTCAAAAACAAAACACCAAATGTACCTTTAACAACATATTGTACCCATACCAGCATGTCTGGGGCATAGATCAGTTTCTCTAGAAGTGTATTTGGCAGACTATGAATGTATTTGACAAATGTACTAGGACTATTTTCGTAACAGATTCCACTGATATTGAGATTTATTTTCTTGTATATTTTGATTGGCACAGAATTTCTTGGCACTTCCTTGTTCCAGCCAGAAGTCTTCCACAGAAATCTGAGTACTCAAAATTTGATAACATGGTATTTGAATTTGGATAGCAAACTTAAGGCATGCATTCTTCTATTTACATACCTTAATCATTATATAAAAAACTTACACTACACAACCAACTGCATGAATGGTGTTTCACTATATGAAAAACAGAAGGCCAAAACCTCAGCTGATGCAAGTCAGCATCAGTCTACTGACCTCAATGAAGCTATGCCAGATTACACAAACTGAGGATCAGGTTCAGTGGAACAGAGTTAGCCATGACATAAGTAGATACAACTCCAATGACTCAGACATTAACTGCACTCATTTACATCAGGGCTGAATTTGGTCCATAATATCTATATCTCCAATTTAGTATTAAATATTTTTTAATAAAGTAAGTGAAAAGATACCTGAATCTTTCTTGTCCTGCTGTGTCCCATATCTGTAATTTTACATATTTACCCCCTACATTTATTATCTTTGAACCAAATTCGACTCCTATAGTATGATTTGAGTCATCTTTGACTAAAAGAGAAAGAAAAAAACAGATTTAGTGTTTATTTTGAGAACATTTCAGGTTTATGATTAGATGTTTTTACATAACTTAAAAACACTTCAATATTATATTCATTGTGAAGGTAAGAGTATAAACAATGAAAGTGCCATTAAAAATAGATCTCTACCACTTACTGCAAATGCTAGATAAGTCACCTTCTGTGAAGCATATGCTCCCAGTTTAGGCAGGAGCAAAACTTCAAGTGTACCCATAAAGTTACAGCCTGCTTGTCAAAAGACCGGATGAATTGTTCATAATCCAACATAGCTCCTGTGCCATTAATACATTTTCCCCTTCAATTTTTTAATATCCTGACCAATTCAAAATATCACTGCAGGAAAGGTTCGCTTTTAAATAAGACTACTTCATAATACTGAACCCACTAGCAATTTTGGGAGTAATTTTAATATAGTCTCTGTAAGACCATGTTTAAGGTGCTACATTTTTAAAAACAGACCAATTCAATACAATAGCAGAACACAAAGGACTCTGTCTTGTCCACAAATATGCAGGCTCTATTTCTCCTGTAAAGCTTGTTCTTATGCGCAAGTTACAGCGCCCCCACAAAATGGTTTATTCTGCTGCCTTGTACTGTTACACTGAGAGGTACAACGAATGGATGAATCACAGACCTACTTCTTGATGGCTGTGAACTCACCATTCAATTAACATAATTAATCATAATCCCCCACTTAAGACAAAAGGAGTTTTGAACTGAGTGGTGGGAGATTGCTGCAATTTGAGGCTTGGGCCTGGTCTACACTACAGAGTTAGGTTGACATAAGCCGCCTTGTGTTGACCTAACTATGTAAGTGCCTACACTAAAATTTTGCTCCCATCATCATATATGGCTCACTGTACCGACTTAACTCGACCTCCATGAGAGGCACAGAGTCAGTGTTGATGTTGTTAGGTCAACACAGTGCCAAGTTAGACACTGCATTGCTTACATCGACTGTTACTGGCTTTTAGAAGCCATTGCACAATGCCCGTCACTGACAGTAAGAGTGCTCTTGATCAGGACGTGCCTGCCGACACAAGTAGTAAAGCGAGGACACATACAAATGACACAATTACTGCAGTGGCTGTATGCTGACATAAATTATGTCAACTTAATTTTGTAGTGTAGACATGTCCTTGGTCTACAGTAATAACTTATGTTGGTATAACTACTTTGCCAAGGGTGTGTAAAAGGAAAAACAAGTATATAAAATCCACACCCCTGAACGATGCAAGATTATACTGACTTAACTCCAAATGTATAGCACTATGTCGACAGTAGTGCATCTCCCACCAGCTCTGCCAATGCACCACAACTCCCTACAAACACATATGCTATTTTTTTCTGAGGAGTTGGCTAAGTATGAGAATATATGCCAGGATCTGGAACTTCCTGAATCTTATAATGCCAAGAGCCAACGTGAATAATGAGGTATTGCCTGAAGATGGTATGGAAAACCTGTTCTTTTTCGTCCTTTACTAGTGTTAGATGGAATCCTGTGGGTGAGAGAGAGAACAGGCTGTAAAAGGAAGTGAAGAGCTCTGCAACTGTGGTATGTGTGTTAAGGCGGTGTATGGGAGTATTGCTGAAAGAGAAGCGTTAAGGTTGTATGGGTAACCTTAACTCTGCATTTGCTGATTTTCTGAAGTCTTAGTTATGATCAACTCAATGTTCTGCAAAGGAATGACATTCCACCAAGCAACGTTAACTCTGTATTAAAGCAGCTTTTTGCCATCAAATATAAACAAAGTACAAAACAGAGACGTGTACTCTAACAAATGCACTCTGGCATCAGAAACATGCAAGCTTACTTTGCTTAAACACTCACTACCAGCATGCCCTAGTATGGTTTTACTTGGACAGTGGGGACAACAATTATTAATGAGTATCATAGTATAGATCACCTCCCTCTGTAGTCTACAACAGTTTTAGAACAGTTCTGAACACAGTTCCCAGACAAAATCCCTGTCTACACTGGTTAAAGAAGTGTTGCTAGTACAAAATACTTTAAAACAATGTTGTCACTAGCAAAAAACAGATGGCAGTGTGGACAGAGCTGTAAAACCACTATACGGTGAAACATCAAAAATGTCATTATGCCCAGATATAAATACTTACATTTCTTCTCAATAAACTGATGAAGCAAACAGGACTTGCCAGTTCCAGCATTTCCAATAACCAAGAATTTAAAGAGGAAATCTGAAGAATGAAAACAAAAAAAAGACATAAGAATCAACTATGAGACATTTACTTCTGTTTTAGTATCTCTTTTTGCCTTGTCAGCAGACCAAGTAAATAAGTATAAGGAGAAAACACTTCTTCAGTCAGCCACCTGCCACTAGCTGTTATTCTAAAGAGGAGGAATAGGTAGGAAACTTGGGAAAATGGCCATAAAGATAAGGAAAAAGGTAACAAAAAAGGGATTAAAAAGAGAGAGCACTATGTTTACTGAGCTATAGGGATAGATAATTAAAAGACAGAAGTTGGATTAAAAGGGCAATTTAAAGAAAAATACAAAGGCATCGTAAGATAGGTGGCCTTTTCATATTCCAAGAGGGTATATTCTTGTTTTTCACAGTATCCCCACTTCTTACAATGAGAGCCCTAAACATTATTTGAAAGTCATTTCAAGTTGCTCAGACATTACAACAGAGTTCTCATATGCAAGGATTTTTATGTAAAGTCAAATACTGAAAGTTCTAGGAATTGATTCCTACCATAAAAATATAGAAGTGATATTACTTAGAAGTAAAACATTTCCATGCCTCTTGGCTGTTAAGAACCCAAGAGTTGATTTATTTTAAACACACGAAAACTGATCTGCTTCACATAACAGTTCTTACATCAAGAGAACACAGAAAAAGTCAATCTTAAGACAGTCAAGAGAAAATGAAGCACTGCTATTTGTAGTATCAAGAACTAACAAGAAATTCACCATGATGCTGAACAAAATGAAAACATCATTCAAGAGATACTGATACATGAAATAGTTAGAGTTCAGGAAACACTGTGGCATAAGCAAATCAATAAACTGTTGGAGTTAAGTAAGATACGTAAGCCAATTTGTAAGGAATAAATAAGATTTTTAGTATTATAACACCTACTACAAAGATAAATTAAGAAAAACGTTGTTTTAAAACACATACTTCACTTTAAAAACAAAAAAAACATATTACTGGGCACTACCACCTCCAGAAACTATCACCCTTTAGCCACAGCTTGATGTTCTGCAGACAGTTGCTATAGTTGGAACAAAACATTATCCTGTCATCTCTTCCTTATCTTTATGAGGAGTCTGTGCATTCTTGTACTCTCTTAGGAGTGTGTACGTAGTTAATGTGTGTTTTTGTGTCATCCTCTCATGTCATGTACGTGCTTTCTTGGCATTAACAAATACCTATTTTGTTGTTTCTGCCAAGGCCAGGCCTACTCTGGTTCACAGCCTTTGGTTCACACTATTAGTTGTGCTTAGGGCTCCAGCAAGGCCTACAGTGAGTAGAAAAAGACAGTAAAAGACTGAAGTGTGACATTTATTTTACTTATGTAATAAAAAGTTGAAAAGTAAAATATGATGTAGAATCAAACATTTTTATTTAATGTATATATGTGTAGGATGAAGTGACTGGGGTTAGGCAACAGACATAAAAGGCTAATGTCTATGGAGACCGTGATAATCTTCTGTTTAAAAAAAACAAAAAAAACAAAACAAAAAACAACAAACCCACCACCACACCAAACAGTGACAATCCTAGTGTTCTCACATGCAAAAATCCCCATATTTTAGAACCCAGGATTTCTGATGCACCTTTGCTGGCATTTTATTTGTCACCAGCAAGTTACATCAGAACTCCAAATTAAGAACAGATAGGCTTCCCTCCCCTGCTCATTTGGCTTTTATTTATATAGCACCTAAAACTTTTGCCTACTATCTTCTGAAATGCAGAAAATTGAACCAATCATTTTACAATTTGCAGGGGAATGACCTCCAATCCCCCTCCTTCAAATCTTTGACTCACCACAGCATCCAGCCTTTTGTTTGCCTACCTAAAATTCTGTTGGTAAACAGGGTGGGATTTTCAAAGCACTTGAGGGAGTGAGGTATCCAACTCCAATATATTTTCAGTGGAAGTTGGGCAACCAACTCCCTTAGATGCTCTTGAAAACCTCCACTCACACTGAAAATGTGGTAATGGTTAAGCTCAGGGCAAGTTTTCAACCTAGTGCCAAAACAGAAACTTGATTAAGAAATAAATTATCTTGCTTTAGCTGTCTGCATCCAGATTTCTAGAAACAAAAATGACCGTTTTTGTAAAAATGGTATTAGGAACAATTTCATATGATGAGAGTCACAGAATACTATATTCTTGATACTATTAAGACATTTTTCCATTTTTAAACAGCAGATCATCTGCAAATTTACAGCAATAGACTAGAACACTGTAATTCTAGCATCTCTTGGTAGGGTCCATACATTTTTACCTAGCAGCAGAAGCAACACTGCATAATCAATCTTGGCAATACACTGGATATTACTATAAACATAGACTGCTTCCTAAGATGGTCTTTAGATTATTTCAAGTTGTACTGGATCTGTTACCTACATGTGAATCATCAAGGTTACCGGAACTGCTCTGATTTTGTGAGAAGAGCTAACACCACCTCCTTAGCAAAACAGCTACCTTCCATTTTCCAAAATTCTATCAGCAGCAAAGTTAATTGGAGGAAGAGGAGAACATCTCAACATAAAATTCTTATTTGCAGTAGGTAGAGTCCAAGAACCAAACTGAAAAATGTGGGATCACTTCTTAACGGCAAAGTAGTGTTGTAAGTCGGATCGGGTGGGGGACGGGGGGAAAGGGAAAATCACATCTCTGCCAGTCAAATGGCCCATGTAGATACCACTATATGGCAAAATAACTCCTTTGCTAGTATACCTTATGTCATTCGGGGAGTTGGATTAAAAACAAAATTTCTTTTGCTGGTATTACTCTCCACTAAGGGAGTGTGTCAATAAAGCTTTACCAGCACAACTGTTTTGGCAAAGCCTTTGTAGTGGAGACTAGTCCTGAACGTTTCCAGATACCATGGGACATCATGGTTAAATCAATGTGGGTACTTTGTAGCGCAGGGATTGGCAACCTTTGGCACACAGCCCACCAGGGTAGGCACCCTGGTGGGCTGGTTTGTTTACCTGTTGTGCTCACAGGTTTGGCTGATCGTGGCTCCTAGTGGCTGCGGTTCACCGATCCAGGCCAATGGGGGCCGTGGGAAGCGGCGACCAGCACATCCGTGGGCCCGCGCCACTTCCCACAGCCCATGGGTACTTTCGATGGACCTGGCTCTTTGCAAGAGTGAATCCAGCAGAATTATACATGGGACTGCCTGCAGCATACTTCTTATTTCCAACCAAAATGCAGCATAATAACGAAGATCTCACTCTAAGCAATATCAGACAATAACCAAGGCCTTGCGTATGTCATGTTAAGCTAGATCTAAAAGTCTGCAGAATGGCACTCTTTTTTTGTGGCACTGGTTAAGCTAAATTCTACAGCAGCTTCATTTAAAACTGATTTTTTGATAATACAGACAAATATAGTCAGTATAGTAATCTTTGTGCTATTTTGATAGAAAATTCAGATTATATGCTATCCCCCATATTTTCATTTTTCTGTGTCATAGACCTTTGTATCAACAATGCACAGCTTTCATTTCAAGAGGTCAAGGAGGATCTGAAGATTTTGACAGCTAGACAAGGAACAGAACTTTTGAAGCCTCAAAGCATAGGAACCAGTTTGGGATCATTAGACAGACATGTTAGCTGGATGTCTGTTACACTGCATACAACTGTTAACTGTATCATTGCTGATTGTTGTAAGTGGTAGTCCTATCAGTCCCAGGATATTAGAGAGACAAGGAGGGTGAGATAGGACCAACTTCTGTTGATGAGAGAGACAAGTTTTTGAGTTTAAAGAAAAGCTGTGCAGGTCTCAAAAGTTTGTCTCTTTCCAACAGTAGTTGGTCCAATAAGAGATACTACCTCACCCACCTTGTCTTTCTAATACCTCTTAAGCCTGAAACATCAGTTTATCTACAGATTCAGAAAAAATACTGTTTCGTTTAGCATTGTAAGGTTTCTTTCATGATTTTTTTTTTAAATTAAAAACTTTTATTCTGTAGGTTAACTTGTGACAAGTGGAGAGTTCCAAAGCAAGTACTGCAGCCACAAAAATTCATAAGACCCCAAAGGTAATACTGTGTGTTTTGTTGGCAGCTAAAAGTACTTGTGAGAGCTAGTTCTCCCAATCCCATTTCTAGTCAGGTATTTGCTTTACATTATACCAGTCCAAAAAGTCCACGAGATGCTTGCAAAAGGAGATTATGTGTTATGGAACAACATCAACCCACCTAGAATTAGCGATTTAAGACAAAGGTATGGCTAGTTCATAAACTAGAAGAGACTGATAAAAAGAGAGCTGCATTAATATAGGCAAACAAGATACCAAAATCAAGTATTAGCTATGAATGCCGAGGTCAGCATTCCCAAATGAATATCCAAATGACTCCATTCTGATCTTTCATCCCTATAGTTATGAAGATGTGCTTTCCCTAGAGTGCTGTTTTAGTGTGAAAAGCACTATGCATGTCTGTGGAAGAAGGAATCCAGACCCAAGTCCCAATGTCTTTGTACTTTAAGGGTTCTCATGCACAGCTGTCTTATTTCCCACAGCAGCGCTGATTAAAAACACTGTGGAGCAGAGGTTGCAGTATCTAGGATAGCCTTATTTCAAGCACTGGTGGCCAGCCAAGTCAGCATACATAGGCCTGGCCTACATGACAAAGTTAGGTGGACACAAGCTGCCTTGTATTGACCTAGTTGTACACATGACTAAACTTAAATTTGTCTCCCACTAATGTAGGTACCCTGTACAGCAACATCACCTCACTATCTCCAGCTAGTGTTGAGCCATAGTCAATGTATGGAGGTCAACGCAGAGCAAGTGTAGACATCATGATATTTATATCAATCATAACTGTCCTCCAGTAGCTGTCACATAACACCCGATACTGACCATTCTGGTCACTATTGTGAACTCCACTGCCCACAGGTCACAAAGACCAGAAGGCCCTCCTCCCTTTTAAAGCCCCACGAATTTTTTAAATGCCTTTTCCTGATTGTTCAGCTTGGTAAGCACATTTAGCTTTCCATGTGTGCGCGCACAACTGCCCAGCTGATCATGCTGGCTACACACTACAGACACACTCTATCTTGGAAAAGACGTGAAATACGGACCTATTGGGCCTGTGAGGAGAAGAGGCTATGCAAGCACACCTATGGATCAGTGCTAGAAACAGACATCTACAATCAGATTGCATGGGGGTGTGTGAAGAGGAGGTTTGCAGAAGAAGGGGTATGACAGGAACCAACAGCAGGAATTGCTTCAGGCATATCAGGCCAGCCAATCTAGTATCAAATCCCACACCTGCCGTTTTTACAAAGAGCAGCATGCCATATTTGGCAGAGACCCCAACATTACCCTGAATGCCCCCATGGAAATGTCTGAGGAGACCAAGCCAGAGTCCCCTGGTGTGAACAATGAGGACGAGAAGGATTGGGGGACATACAACTAGTGCATCCAACTATGCCATGAGCCAGGACCTGTTTGAGACTCCACTGCAATCCTAGCAGTCAAGCACAGGCAAGTCTAATGCAGTGGAAGGAATCTCAGGTAAATGTGAATTGTATTTATCCTTACAATGAAGCACTGAAGGCACCCTCAAATTAACAGGACAATGATGAACTGTGCTTTCCCCTTTCTAGGACAGGAGGAGAGCCCTAACAATCTCAGCTACAGTAGTGAGCCAGACCAAGCAAGCGGCAACAACATGCCCATGCTGTTCACAAGCCCTTTCATTGCCTTAACTTTGCCCTGTAACATGTGCTTATATAGACAAGAGATCACTGTTCTCTGGTCCTCTTTCGCCATTCCCTCCTATGGTTTGCTATACTTACGTATTTTATCTTTGATTTCAAGCTTTTTGGATATAGGATTAGAGTCGTCATCTGCTAGGATCATGTCTTTCTATAAGTTTGTATGGAACCTAATTAGAACCTCTGAGCATTGCCATAAAAGTACCAATCACCTCCTGCTAAAATAATGGATCTCTGATATTCCTTCTGAACCCATTTAAAATATAACAGTATTAAGTGTCTACTTAAGATTCAAAGCCTGAATTTCACCACCAAGGGTATGTCTACATCTACAATTTTGTAGCGCTGGTTGTTACAGCTGTGTTAGTACAGCTGTATAGGGCCAGCGCTGCAGAGTGGCCACACTTACAGCAACCAGCGCTGCAAGTGGCGTTAGATGTGGCCACACTGCAGCGCTGTTGGGCGGCTTCAAGGGGGGTTCGGGGAACGCGAGAGCAAACCGCGGGAAGGCAGGTCTCCTTCCCCGGTTTTGCTCCAGTGTTCCCCGAACCCCCGAGCAAGCAGATCTCCTTCCCAGCGGTTTGCTCTCGCGTTCCCCGAACCCCCGAGCAAGCAGGTCTCCTTCCCCGCACCCCCGAGCAAGCAGGTCTCCTTCCCCGCGGTTTGCTCTCGCGTTCCCCGAACCCCCGAGCAAGCAGATCTCCTTCCCCGCGGTTTGCTCTCGCATTCCCCGAACCCCCCTGCAAACGGCGGGGAAGGAGACCTGCTTGCTCGGGGGTGCGGGGAAGGAGACCTACTTGCACGGGGGTTCGGGGAACGCGAGAGCAAACCGGGGAAGGAGACCTGCTTCCCCGCGGTTTGCTCTCGCGTTCCCCGAACCCCCCTGCAAACCACGGGGAAGGAGACCCGCTTGGGAGGGGATTGGAGAACACCGGAGCAAACCGCGGGGAAGGATACCTGCTTGATTACCAGAGAGGCTTCCTCAGGTATGCTGGGATACCTGCTTATTCCACGGAGGTCAAGAAAAGCGCTGGTAAGTGTCTACACTTGATTACCAGCGCTGGATCACCAGCGCTGGATCCTCTACACCCGAGACAAACCGGGAGTACGGCCAGCGCTGCAAACAGGGAGTTGCAGCGCTGGTGATGCCCTGCAGATGTGTACACCTCCTAAGTTGCAGCGCTGTAACCCCCTCACCAGCGCTGCAACTTTGTGATGTAGACAAGCCCCAAGTCAAATAACCCACCAGTTCTTAACAGGAGCGGTGCCAGAGTTTTTGGTGCCTTAGGCGCAGGGGCGGCTCGCCGGTCCCGCAGCTCCGGCGGACCTCCTGCAGGTGTTCCTGCGGACGGTCCGCTGGTCCCACGGCTCCGGCGGACCGTCCGCAGGCGTCCCTGGGGGAGGTCCAGCGCAGCCGCGGGACCAGCGGACCGTCCGCAGGCGTCCCTGGGGGAGGTCCAGCGCAGCCGCGGGACCAGCGGACCGTCCGCAGGCGTCCCTGGGGGAGGTCCAGCGCAGCCGCGGGACCAGCGGACCGTCCGCAGGCGTCCCTGGGGGAGGTCCACCACAGCAGTCTGCCGTCCACCCAAATCCTGGTGCCCTAGGCGACCGTCTACGTCGCCTAAATGGAAGAGCTGGCCCTAGTTCTTAACAGTGAAAAAACATATTAAACCAGGCATTCTAATTTTAGGCTGCTTGTACTGAGCTTCAAAGGGAAGGACCATGGTGAAATCCAGGAAGCTGAAAACACAAGTAATGTTTGTTGTTTGTTTGACAAATGTAAGAGAAAAAGCCTGGCGGAAGGATAGGCACCAAAAGCCTGCTGCAGTCCAAGACCTCGAAGGATCTGCCAAACCCAGTCAGGCCATGGGTTCATCACATTTCCTAGTCTGTCGCCAGCTGTGGCCAACTCTTGGTAATTCAGAAGGACACAAATCTCACACACACACACACACACCGGGATGATCATACACCGAGGCACCCACGCAGCGCTGCGCCCGGAGAGGAAGCTGCTCCTGCTGGGCCCGGGGACTCGATGGCCCCCGAGCCACACGCGCTACCGCGTAGCCATCAGCGCTCTCAGACCCTCCCGCACCCGCTGACACGCCCTGCCCCTGCCCCCCGGGGAGCTGAGCGTCCCCAACGCCCTGCGGGCCGAACCGCCGCACAGGGCACGGGCAGCACCCGCGGGCCGGCGCCGGGGGGCACGGGACAGCAGGGAACGGGGGAACGAACCCGCCGGGACCCCGCACGCCCCGCAAGCGCAGAGCCCCCCAGCCGGCCCCGGCCCCGGCCCGGCTCCTACCGTAGGTCTCGGACATGGCTGTCTGCGACATTTTGGAAGCGCCGCGCCTGCGCCTGCGCCTGCGCCTCCTCCCGCGCCTTCGGCTGGTGCTCAGCTGGGGGCGTCTCAGGCCGCCAAGTACAACGGCCGGGGGGGGAGGGGTGCAGGGGCGAGTCCCAACAGCGGCCGCCGCTACAAACCCCCCAACCAGAGAAACTTCCTCAGCAGCAACCACGCATCGCCACTTCTGCGCATGCGTGCGCAAGCAGCTCTTCACCCCCAACCTATCGGGGCGTGGTCTCTCCTCCACACATGCGCGTTGTCTACTCTTCTCCGCCCTCCTCTCCACCCCCAACGACTCTCACCAAAACAAAGCGCACGTGCGCGGCTTTAGAGCTCGCCGCGGAGCCGTTGGGAGGAGTCACGAGGCGAGCTGAGCAGGTGGTGGGGGCGTGGCTGCCCTCACACGGGCAGGTGACTGAGGGCGCGAGGGAGGGGCGCGGTGCAGGGTCAGTAGCTGTAGGGGAGGCACGTGGGGAGGGTGGATGGTGTCACTTCTCCAGCTCTGGTGCGGGATAGGTGGGACCCTTCTGTCCGCTGGCCTGGGCCGCTGGCTGGGTATGCAGGAGTGGGATGGCTGGGGTGGGTGGATCGTGGGCCCTGAGGTGCTGGGGACGGGGGGCATCCAGGCCATCTGTGCCTCTTTACCTGGCCTGAGGCCAGGCTGGCTACCAGGAACCTGAGGGCTGCCGACATTTGATTCTAGTGGAGCAACCCACCCTTTGGTGCTTGCATCTTCCTGTGACACACTCACTTAAAATGAGTTTCTTGACGGTTGTTTGATTAATAGAGCTGCTGACCTGAAAGAACAGTCATGTCTCCACATCAAAGGCCTTATATTCAACATGGCACCTGCGGGGAGAGGATTGTGATGATTTTTGTAAATGGTTAGATTTGTGAGTTCTTGATGATCCTTGATAATCAGTCTGCACCCCCAGTGCCTCCCCTCCCCACTCCTCCCCAGAAATCAGATACAAGTGTGCAGGAGCAAATTTCAAGTTTGTACCTCACACTAGTACTTGGATGAATGGCTAAAATCCCATAAGAAAGGTTGGTGACCTCTGATGGAAAGGTCAATTTATGGAATAATCTAGGTCAGGACATTTAAATGGTAAAAATCTTGCTACATGTTTATAAACTGATTTAATGTACAACAAAAATGGTGGAAGGGATATTAAATCCTGTGCTTCAGGGATTAAGCCATTCCCTAACTATTAGAGATCAGGAGGAGACCTCTAGGGGAGGCAGATTATTCCATACTTGCCTATTATGAGATTCTTACATTTTTCTCTGAAGCTTCTGGTACTAGCCATTGTCAGAGATAAGATGAACTTCAAGTCTTATCCAGTATGGCAATTCCCGTGCTCCTAAATGACAGCATTTTATTTTAAAATGTATTTATAAATCATTTATATATTGTAGTGCAGCTTCTAACGTGTACAAAACATTATATTATAATGAACATAAACACAGGAGACAGGATGACTCAGAGGTTGGTTACAGGTGCTATAGCCTTTCACTTCTAGGTGGCTGGCTCAAATTCAGAACCACTCAGTAATGAATGGAAGTTATTACTATCTGGCGACTGTCCAGTAGCCTCTTGGAAATGAGGGAAGAGGTCTCAATGTAAAGTCAAGTAATAGATATGGTCTCATAGGCACCTACTCCGTGGGTGCTCCAGCCCTGAAGCACCCATGGAAAAAAATTAGCAGGTGCTTAGCACCCATCTGCAGCCAAGCTCCCCTCCCTCCCCACCAATGCCTTGTGCCTGCCAGCTGCCCTGCTGATCAGCTGCTCCCCTTGCCTTCTAGCGCCTTCCACCCACCACAAATCAGCTGTTACATGGCATGCAGGAGGTGCTGGGGGAGGAGCAGGGATGGGACACCCTCACGGGAGGGGGCAGAACTGGGCAGGAATGGGTGGAGTGGGAGTAGGAAGGGGTGTAGTGAGGGCAGGGCCTGGGGCAGAGTGGGGGCAGGAACAGGCAGGGCTCGGGTGACCATACATCCCATTTTGGCCAGGACAGTCCCTTTTTAAAGTCCTGTGTAGGAGCTGAATTCTATAATGTACTATGAGAATTAATGTATGATTTGATTTTATCCTGTCAGCCACCCTGTTTTGAATAGCAGAAAGGAATGGCAGGCCAGAACAATCCTTATGAGTGATTATGGTCACCCTTTTGTTTTAGGATGAGTTATAATGTCTACTATGATTTCCTTTATGTATTACAAATTAGGCACACTAGTTAAATATACATTTCTTTGTTTTAAGGTTTAACAAGTAAGAGACAGGATTCTCTATTGTGTCTATGTTAAGTAGATGAGAGGAACATCGAAGACCCGGTCTTGGTTATTGATTGTAAAACTTAGCAAGGTTTAATTTGCAATTCCTTTTTTGCTCATACTACTGTTTGTATTCTCAATCTGTTTGTGTGAATGAGGATGTATGCATCAGAAAAAGATAAGGTGTGAAGGACATTGTTATAGCCAGAGTCAAGGAAGAAGAAGTAAAGAGACTTAAAAGACATCAAAGTATCATCAACACACATCCATAATGAAGGGCAGATTGATGACCCAGAGGTAAAGGCTAGCACCCCTGAGGACAATTGATTAAATCAGAACAAAGGATAGGATGACCCTCTCGGAGATGTATTGGAATGTTTACACCAATTAAGAAGTAACTGATCACAAACTGACACAGCAAAATCCATAGACTTCAACAAAGGACAAAAACCTATAAGAACCAGGGTGCTTGGCCATGGGACTTTGGGTTTGTCTTGCCACACTCCAGGAGCATCAGATCGCGACTGACAAGAGCCCAGCTCCACACTCATGCTCAGTCTAACTGGCCATTAGATTGACTCGAGCTATAACAGACTGGTAACTATGAACATCACTGGCAGGACTCTGTGTGTGTGTGTGACTAAAAAACATATGCTAACTGTTGTATTCTCAGTCAATGCTGTGTATTTACTTTCCTCTGTAAAGATCCCGTGTGCTTTGTAGGGGCATAACATTCCTGTTCCGGCTGTCCTGACTTTTTTGGCACAAGTTGGCATTTGTCCCATTTTATGTTTCTGAGTTGGTCAGTTGGCAAGAGCAAATGGGACAAATGCCCACTTTTGTCAAATAAGTGTGGTGTGGTGCAGAAGAACGTGCGAGAATAGGGGGAGGAGGTGAGCAGAGATGGCAGTCCCACTCGGGGGCGGGAGGCAGAGCTGGGGGATAGGCAGCGTTCCAGAATGCGGGGGGCTGTCAGGGTTCCAGCAACCCGCAACAGTCTTGCGGGGCAGAGGGGGAGGGTACTCGGGTGAGTGACTAGGGATGTCCCATTTTCCCTTTGGGAAATACGGTCATCCTTGGCAGGGCAGAGATAGAGGCTTGGGGGAAGGGGTGGAGTTGAGGCAGGGTCTGGGGCTGAGTAGGGGTTGAACACCCTGGGGGAAAGTTGGAAGCCGACGCCGCCTGTATATGGTCTAGGGCCTTAGTCCTGCAACAAGCTCCAGACTGGTGAACATCTGCATCTCCCAGCCCCATTGACTTCTGTGGTGTTCCGAAATTATGTTTTGTCAAAGTTGCAGACTGAAACTTTATTAATAAATTTAAATACTGAGGTCTGGAAGTTGTCTGGTTCATTTATTTGGCTTTTTGCCGTACTCTGATATATGGTGTCATTTTTATGAATCAACTAATAAGATCTAGATTCTGTAAGTCAGTACCCTTTGTTTTTAAAATATTGTTTCAATGTGATGGTTTTAATATAATATTCTTACGCTGAGTTATATGGTGCATTCATAAATATTGATAACAAAGGTTTTAAAGAGGCACTATCTGCTTGAAATTTGGTAAATTTCAGTACATTGAGTAGTTTCAGGTAGGACACCTATTTTTGTCATTTTAAAACACCTCTTTAAAACACACAAACAATAGAAGAAACTGACTGAATAGCTAACTGATTATATAGGGTAAAACAGTGAAACTGATTACGCACACTTAAAATACACAAAGTAAACGAACTGGGGTAAAAAAGCCAAATAAAATTTTCCTCCATTTCCATTCAGATATTGTAATCTTAAGTGTTACTTGTAACAATAGTATGTTTTATTTGTGTGTGTGTGTGTGTGTGTGTGTACACACACATACACAGGAGTTTTGAGTTTTAAATTGCATTTCCCTTTAATGAGTCAACATTAGTATTCTCTTTCCATTGTCAATAGTGTCCCCTGGTGGTTGATAAATTGTGTGATCCCTTTGTCTAATTGCCTGGAGAATGTGCTTCAGAGCTAGATGGAAAAGCAAGTTGCTATGAATAGGCAGCAGTGGAGAGGGACATGAAAAATAACTCTAATGTTCAGATTAGACAAATATGCTTTAGAAAGGCGTTTTCAATAATGGCTGAAAGATAGCAGTAATGTATGAGGTAATCCTAATGAAAAAGTCCTATAGAACTTAATCTTATAATAATCCTATATGATTTAATAGCAAGTGATAACTTTTCTAAAGATTTTTTTTTAATTTATATATAATTCAATAGACAATTGTATTCTTGGTTTGTATAAGATAATTTAAAAACAACCCATGGAAAGGATCCATATTTTTAGAGCAATTTCTATAGAAATCTATTACATTTCCATAGACTCTTACTGTTTTCATATTTTTTAAATTATGTAGGGCTTTTCCAAAAGAGAGAAAAGGTAGAATTTTAAGATTGTGCTTGGAAATAGATAATTATTCAATACTGATTCAAATAATTTTTGTGGGTGTACATGATACCAGTCAGTACATTTTGCTTTGTTGGACAGTTAGTAATAAAGGCCTTATCCTGTAATCTGTGGGAGTTTTGAATATGCGAAGAGTGGGTAATTACTCCTAAGGTAATTTGGTCAAGAAAATCCCCCCAGATTCACCATTTTGTAGAGGCCAGTGGTATTTTAATCACGGCATTTAATGAGCTTTAGAAAAATGTAATGTTCTTGTGCTGAGATTTAAACAATTTACATATATAAAGAAATGGAGCTGATTCTTAATAGGGTGCAACTCTGGTTAGCCAAACATTTAATTATCAGATAATCGCTGTTATCCAAAACAGGGTCATATCCCATGGCATCATTTAATTAAATTGAAAATTCCCTTGATTACCAAAAAACCCCCAATTATTCAAACTTATTCAATATCCCCTATGTTACTAGAAGTTGTACTGTATTTATAAGGGTACATAAGGAACTTTGCACACCTCTCCCCCAGCCCCCTACGCAGCAGTGCTTTCCTGTGGGCTCCCCGGAAGTGGCAAGCACCGTCCCCACAGCTCCCATTGGTTGCTGTTCCTGGCCAATGGGAGCTGTGAAGCCAGCACTCACGCGGAGGCAGCGCACAGAGCTTCCTGGCCACGCCTTTGCCTAGGAACTGAGCAAGGGGGGGTGTCACCGCTCTGGGGAGCTCCCCAGGTAAGCTGAGAGCCTGTCTCACACCGTCCCATGTCCCAACCCCCTACCCCCACCCACACCCAAACTCGGCTCCTGCTGGGGAGGAAAGAGCAGAGCCAGGTAGGGAGCCTGCGGGCCTGTCAAACCCTGCTCCAGCACCAGCAGACGTGCCGGGCCATGCACCACTGCCCGCCCACCCCAGCACCCCAGCATCTTCTCCCAGCACCCATGCTGCCCTTGGGCAGCTCCCGACCCCAAGTTTTAGTTGAGGGTATTTTTAGTAAAAATCATGGACACGTCTTGGGCTGTACATTTTTGTTTACTGCCTGCAACCAGTCCGTGACATTTACTAAAAATACCTGTAATGAAAACATAGCCTTAGCCATGATACACATCATTTAAGAGGGTCTAAAATGTAAGGTTTAAGAAGTCTCTTGGTGTGGTTCTGCTGTGCAGGGGCTGGGGCAGGAGTCAGGAAGCTCTCACAGAGGTCTGCTTGTCTGTGTGCCATGGACCAGAGCTTCACATGAGCCAACTGTACTGCAGCATGAGGGCAAGGTTGGGCGAAGGGGCCAGGGTCAGTGAATCCCTCAGTATATGTGCTATTGATTTCCTTTTTTTTCCCCTGAAAGGAAAAGGTTACAATGTCCATCAAACAAGAAGAAATAAGTTACTAGGTCAGAGATACGTGGGTTTACACCAGTATCAGAGCACAGAGATACAGCAGAGACATGTTCACTAAAATAGCAATTAGTCCCATTTGACCTTTCTTGTCTTTGATTCTTTAATTATGTATAGCTTGCTAGGAGAGTGTGACAATGCAGAGATAATGATTGGTAGAGAAATAATAGCAGCTAATGGCCCCCAAAAGATTACGTAACGTGTTTATGGTAATAAAGTGATTAAAAAGGTAAAACTCTATATAAAGTGCTGAATATTATTATTGAACAGACAGAGGGTAGGTGGAGGTGGTTTTGATGAAGGAAAAGAGATGAGAGGGCTTTGAGGCCATGGCTACACTAGAGAGTTGCAGCACTGGTGAGGGGGTTACAGCGCTGCAACTTAGGATGTGGCCACACTTGCAAAGCACGGCCAGCGCTGCAACTCCCTGGTTGCAGCGCTGGCTGTACACCCGGTCGAGCCTCGGGTGTAGCGATTCCAGCGCTGGTGATCCAGCGCTGGTCAGCAAGTGTGGACCCCACCAGCGCTTTTATTGACCTCCGGGGTATAAGGAGGTATCCCAGAATTCCTGTCCACAACAAACCGGAAGAAAGGGAGAGCTCGGAGTTCAGCCAAACTGCTTATTTAAAAAACAAACACAGCTCCTGTTTGCTGAGCGAGCGGAGGCAGGCAGGGGAATTACTTTAGAATGTTCACAGCTGTTTGCTTGAAGAGAGAAACAGCACGCTCACACGGCAGAGGGGGAGGGGGAAGTCCATGTTGAGCAGATGCTTATCTGGTCTGACAGCTATTTAGGAGTACATAATTTGCATTTAGTGAATGAGAGAGGGGTGGGCGAAGGGGTCAGAACTTTTAAAATGATTGAAGGTAGGCACTCTGTGTCTTCCAGTCCTTAGAACTTGCAAGGCAGGGAGCTGAGAACAGGGTCAACTCCAAAAATCCATTCTTTCTGTCTCCTCCACGCTCCCTGTCACATTCCACCCCACCCCCCTCTTTTGAAAAGCACGTTGCAGCCACTTGAATGCTGGGATAGCTGCCCACAATGCACCACTCCCAACAGCGCTGCAAATGCTGCAAATGTGGCCACACTGCAGCGCTGGTAACTGTGAGTGTGGCCACACTGCAGCGCTGGCCCTACACAGCTGTACGAACACAGCTGTAACTACCAGCGCTGCAGAACTGTAAGTGTAGCCATGGCCTGAGTTACTACAGAGAATTCTTTCCCAGGTATCTGCCTGATGGGCCCTGCCCACATGTGCAGAGTCTGATCACCATATTTGAGATTAGGAAGGAATTTTCTCCCGGGTCAGATTAGCGGAGACCCTGGGGGGTTTTCGCCTTCCTCTGCAATGCGGGGCATGGGTCATTTGCAGGTTTAAACTAGTGTAAATGGTGAATTCTGTATATCTTCAAGTCTTTAAACCATGATTTGAGGACTTCAGTAACTCAGCCAGAGATTGAGTGTCTATTACAGGAGTGTGTGGATGAGGTTCTGTGGCCTGCAATGTGCAGGAGGTCAGACTAGATCATGATGGTCCCTTCTGAACTTAAAGTCTATGAATAAGAATGAAGAAAAGGGTGAGCTGGGTTAGGATTGGAGTATTTGAGTAGTTTTGCTTTTAAGATGAAATAAGAACAGGAAGTAAAACTTAGAAACCAAGAAAAAAATTCACGTAAACTGGGAAGTACGTAGCTAACAGTTCTGCTGTTTGAAAGTGTAGACTACTGTATCTTAATACAAGCTATTATTTTTTTAGTACTCAACAAATAAAGTTGCATAGAACAAACATCACCAGCATCTAACTTGAGTGGGATAATGAGAAATTATAGGCCTACTAAAAATGAGCTCATTAAAAAAATGTCCTCTGATTTTGTACCTGCAGCAGCTAGTTGCACCTGCTAGTAAATGCAGGCTCAATAAGATAGCAGGTAAACATGCAAATATCAGGTTGTGCCAGTACATCAGATCGACAGACATTTAAATCCTATCATTTATACCCACAATTAACCTCGCCATAATTTTGTGCCTGCAATTGATTATGGGTGCAAAATTGCAGACATAAATTTTACCAAGTCATTTACAATTACAACAAATTTCAACTAACCAGTATACCAAAAATGTGAGTGTATGGTGCCTTATGAATGGAGATGGGCCTGAATCAAAACCTCAGAGTCAAACCCTGGATCTGGATTCAGATGTGAGATTGCAGCTGGAACCTCTCTGTAATATTCGAAAGCTAAATATCATGAATATTGGGGAAGTACCAATTTGGATATGGATTTTAAAAAAACCAAGTTTGAGATTGATCAGATCTTGATGTTTTGCTTCTGCCTGTTACAGGGATACACAATTGAAATTGAATCTGAAGTTCAGATCTGATTTTGTTTAGACCTGTATCTACTTCAGACTCCATGGCTTCCTGCTAGTTTTGGAATGCAGTAGCACTAAGGAAGGACTGGTGCTCAGAAGAAAGCACACAGAGCAAATCTCAGGTTAACCTGAAGGTGGCGCTAAAAGGCCACATGTGAAAGGCACTGACAGTAACGTAAGTGTGTGTGTGTGTCTTCCATTGACAATTCTGAGCTGTTCCGCTTATAGCTCTTAAGTGCTCAGGGAATGGGGAAAAAGATACAAGGAGTCTCCCTCCCTCATGATACTTTCCTGGTTCATGGGTACTTGACATGGAAGGACAGAGGGAATCTATGGTAGATTGAAGCCATTGCCTTCAACTGTCATTGAACCAGTGACAAAAAGAGTCCAAATTAAATATACATGTATAGTTATGCCTGAAATGTTCAAAGGAACCTAAAGGAGTTAGGCACCTGACCCCACCAGCACTGAATGTCACTGGGAGTTGAGGCCACAACTCCTTTAGGTTACTTTGAAAACTCCTGCCTACACTGATGCAGTGTTTCCCTCTGCCAGCCCTCACCGAAGACCACACGCTGCCATTGATCCACACACACAGTTCCCATTGACAGCTAATTGCAGTTGTGTCTGAAGATTGAAGATAGTATATGGCACTTAAATACCATGAACCAAATCTGTGGCTGCTGCCAAGGAGTGTTTGATGCAGCTGAGGAAGAGGAATGGCTTTAATCTACCTTTTGAGCGCCCTCGGTCATGCAGTAGATCTGCACTGGGATCTTCTCCCAGAATAAGTGAGAACAGCTCATGAGCCATTTTGTTCTACAGGGGTTCTTATATGGTGCTGATTACCAGCCATGGAACCATTATGGTAGATAGTGCTTGTCAATGTAAAGGGATACCCTGGTTACACTCCCTTTCCTCTAGTCATGCCTTCTGCACCAACTGCAGGGAGGAGAGAGAGCACAGGAGCCACTGCAGTGGTTCTGTGTCATCTCAGGAAACTGCCCATGCAGGGAGAATCCCCCCAGTGGTTGAATAAGTTAGCTTCAGGGTAGTTTTGTGCCAGTAGAGTGGTGCAAAGTTGCCTTAATGCAGCCCAGGATCTGACACCATCTTTTTATGTGCACTAGAACATTATATAACATTTTACATTGTTTGTTGTGATGAAACTGTTTGTCATGGGGTTTTATAGGGCACGAATGTGCAAACAATCCCTATATCACAAACAGAAATGTATGGTATAAGAGAGAGGCTCACAAGGAAAATGGAGTATAGGTCCAGCTTTCAAAAGTGACTGGTGATTTTAGGTGGCTTAAGTTTTTGAGCACCTGCTCTGAGATACATTAAAAGTCCTGAATATCAGAAAAGTGCCAAGCACCCTCTTTCTGCAAATCCTTTAAGGTATCTCAGGCCGGGCACCCAAAAACGGAGGCACCCATGACCACTAGTCACTTTTGAAAAAATGTGTCATATTATGAAGAACACTTAAATATATGCAGTGACTATGGTGAGTACAGCTTTGTGGAAGCATCAGCAGGTATTTGTCAACGTAGCCTGATGGTGTCACTTAACTAACTCTTATGCTGGTGACATGTAGGAATATGGGGACATGACATGAGCTGCATTTATTCATTGAAAACAATGGCAAATGGTTGAAGTGCTTGCTATTTATCATCATGACATCCTTGAAACACAAGGCTTCCTAATCAATTACTAGGGAACATTCAGAGCCTATAGCTCAACCTCTGGAACATGAAGCTCCTTCCTCTGTTCTAAGGAACTCAAGAGCCAGGTCATGTGACAGAAGTCTGATCAGCTGGATCACGTTTTTGGAACAAATATCCTCAAAGATGTGATGTAATAGTCTTGATTCCATTCCACAACTATCTGAGCATTTATTGATTTGAATGTATGAAGTGTGGGTTCGCTCCCAGGATATTTGAAAGGCAAGATGGGTGAGGATGTATCTTTTATTGGACCAACTTCTGTTAGTGAGAGACAAGCTTTCAAGCCACACTGACTGCAGATGATGCTAGTTAATCTCACTGTACTTTTCTTTCTACTTAGGAAGCAATGATTATGTTTTTCATATTCGTTGAAGGCAAATTGTTTTGGGGTTTCAAGGCCTGCTGCTGGCAGTTCATCATCCCAGATAAAATCAAAATCTTAACCTGCAATTGTTTTGCACAAGTCCAGGGTTTAGGGCTATGTTTTAAAAGTATTTAAGTGCTTAAAGAGGCAGATAGGCAATGCTATCTGAACCTCTGGATGCCCAAATTCCTTTAAAAATCTGGCCCTTAATCTCACTCTAGACTTTGGAATTTGCTTTCTCAAGTGAATCTATATCAACCCAGGAGCTTCTCATTTGTCTATTTTTCCATACAAATAAATCTGATTAAAGAGAAACCTAGTGCAGTTTAGAGCTATAGTTCTCAAACTGTGGCCCCTGAGCTACTGGTGGCCTGCAGAGCACTAGCTGGTCACCCACAGAGCACTAGCTGGTCACATGGTGCTGGCTGTCTTCTTTGGTTTCAGCTGCTATATCTTACTGAAAAAAGCTTAAAGACCTTAAAACTTTTTGAATCTTATTTTTCCATTTGAGTAATTGCTGTGGGTGCCACAGGGATGTTATATGATGATGAATTGGAGGGTGGAGGCTCCATGAAACAATCTCTTTATTAGGATGTGGTCCACCCTTTGACAAAGTTTGAGAAGTCTTGCCTTAAATGGATTATCATTTCACTTCTCTCTGTGAAATGGTGTCAGTCCTGTTCCTGTCAGACAAGAGTCAGTATAACAAAAAATGCTCTCTCAAACAGCATGGGCACCTTTGCTGGCAATCTCAGCAGGACTGAATGGACATAAAGGCTGAACTGCTCTCACCAGCAGAGTTGATCCTTCATCATGACTGAGATACAGTGTCTGGGCTTTTGCTGCTGCTTACTGTGCTGAGTTTGTTCTAGAGATACACTGAAGTTCCTGGTCTCTACATTTTTCATCATTGGTTCAGTCACATAAATATACATTAAAACTGATACTTTTTCTAGGGTGAGGTGATCATTTATGTGACTTGAAAATGACCATACGTTAAAATTAACTTAAGTAATGAAGACTTAGGGCCAAATTATATGTATATCTTCATATATTCACACTCAACTGCCTTTGACTTCAGTGGGAATTGGGCAAGTGTATCTAAAGGCAGAATTTGGTCCTAACTACCAAATATCTAAAATATCTATATGAAAAAGTATATTGCTTATGTTTACCAGAAGAGGTTTCTGTTCCTGGCCATAACCGCCACTTTCCTAGCATTGCTGGATCTCTGGATGGTTAATTCTGCTGTTATTTCCTTTTTTGGAGTATATTTATAATTTCAGTACCTTGAAAATACTTGTATTATGTGAAGATACTTCTTCTTCATTTCTAAGGAAGCTAGTTAGATGTCATCAAGTTGAAATGGATGAGCATTGTTCAAATCCAGCCCAGGCTGGTAGTGATTGATGATTGTTACTGATGGCTGGGGCCCTACCAAATTCACATCCATTCCAGTTAATTTCATGGCCATAAGATTTGAAAATTAGTCCATTTCACATTTTCAGATGCTTATATCTGAAATTTCACAGTATTGTAACTGTGGGGGTCCTGACCCAAAAGAGGGTTGTGGGATAGCCACCCTCCCTTCTGCGCTGCCTTCAGAGCTGAGCTCTGCAGGCAGCAACCCGAAAGCTTCCTGCAGCTGCAGAAGGTTCCTGGAGCTGGAGGTGAGTCTGATCTCCCCCGTGCTGCTGAGAGTGCCCCAACCAGGGGCTCCTGGCTGCTAGTTCGGGCTGGGCTGAGGAGGGACAGGACTTGCTCTTCCCCTGAATGGCTGCTCTTGGGGGCGGGGGAGAGGGCAGATCAGACTCGCCTCCCTCCACCTCTGGCAAACTCCTGCGGCTGCAGGAAACTCTGGGGCTGCTGCCTAGCCCCGGAGCTTCCTGCAGCTGGGGGATGTGCCTGAAGGTGGATCTGCTCTCCCCGCAAGAGCAGCTGTGCAGTGGAAGAGCAAGTCCTGTCCCTCCTCAGCCTGAATGGGACTAGCAGCTGGAGCCCCAGGCATGGTAGGAGCTCTTGGCTCGGACACTGCCACTCCTGCCTCTTCCCCTCCCCTCTCCTCTCCTCCAATAGCTAGATTTCATGGGGGAGGTGTGATTTCATGGTCCATGACCCATTGTTCACAGCTGTGATGTCCTATGTAAAACGTGTTTAATCTTAATCCATCTTCTCAGCTGTTCACATCACAAAACCCACACAGCACAGTTAACACTCATTGACTCTTTTGTTGGTGTGCTCAGCAGAAAGGCCAAGATTTAATGCGACAAGGTGGGTGAGGCAATGTCTTTTATTGGACCAGCTTCTGTTGGTGAGAGGGACAAGCTTTCAAGCTACACAGTGCTGTTCTTCAGGTCTGCTGAAGAGATACGATAAGCTCGAAAGTTCCTCTCTCTTGCCAACAGAACTTGTTCCAATAAAAGATATTACCGCACTCATCTTGTCTCTCTAATATCCTGGGACTGACACCGCTGTAGCAACACTGCATACAAGATTTAATGTGGCAGATAACCCTCTTCCTCCCTTTCATATGCCGGCAGAGCAGTGTAGAGAAGCTTGCACTGCTGGTACCTGTGCAACATTGTATCTGTTCTGTGGACAACTAGAGAATGTGATCTCTAGAGCTCCCAGTGCTGGACCTTTCACAGCAAGTAACTTTATACAATTGTTTTTTAAGTTTAAAAAAACATCAAAACAAATGGTCATGAACTGGACATGCTTTTCAGTGAAATTCTGTCAGAGACCATATAACTCAAAGCTGCAATTTATAGCTCTTATCTTTAAAACTTCTCCAGGTGGTGTGGGAGTCTTCTCATGTGGATCCATTTGGAGGACAAGGGTTCGTATTAGATCAGCAACACAGAAAATACAATGAATCGTATATTGCTGCTATATTGGCAACATATCATAGCAAATTATTCTTTTGTTTCTTTCAAGAGTATTTTTCAAGAATGATTTTTAGTGTGTAAATCACACCAAAAAGTATTTAAGTTGTATACCACTTTCAATTCTTAGCAATCCTTAGTAGTTGTGTAGATAGTATAGATTTCTTCACTCTACTACTCTTATAAAGTCAGCTGACCCAAGGAAGTCTTTTAGATCCGTTTTGCCTAAGCTGTTGCCTATCAAATTGATTAAATAAGGGTGTAGATGTTTAACTATTCTTTTTCCACCATGTACTGCAAAGTCCCTCAAGAAGGGGCAAATTGGGGAATCACTACTTTACACTCCACAGCAACACATTTTGCTAACATAACTACTCAACACTCCTCCTGATTCAAAGTAGTCACAGTCTCACTTTCCACAGTCAGTTGGTCTGATTCTCTTTTATGCTAAGATCCCTTCGCACCACTCTGGTAGTGTAAAGGGGGCTTAGTGCAAATGTCAAATCTGTTACATGTTTAAGATTGTGTTCCGAATAGACTTATCAAGAGCACTTTCCCCATTAGTGTAGAAGTTCAAGTTGGACAGTTGTTTAGGTGTTCCCAGAAGGGCATCTTATCCTCATCAGCTACACCTGGTGCACATAATTGGGCACTTGCATATGTGCCAATCTTGTCCTTGTGCCTGCACACACGCTAATCAGATCCTTGCCATGGACATAGGTGCCAAGCAACCATCAGTTTAGATATCTGGCCTGCATAACCCAGGAAGTGCCATCTTAAGTGTAGGAAGGTTTCTGCACACAGCCAGCATATACGTACTGGCACCATATGCCTCTTTACTCTTGATTGCACCCATGGACACTCATGTTATAAACTGAATATGTAAGCAATAGAGAAAAGAGGGCTCATGGACAATTGCAGTTGCCAAATAGGGTCATCCCCACGCAGGAGATTCCCACACCTGAGCCATTCTTTTTAGGTGACAAATCTGAGGAACAAATTGAGTTGTCAGCAGATGAGGTTTTGGAACAAATTGATAAACTAACCTATAACAAATCACCAGGACCAGATAGTATTCACCTCAGAGTTCTGAAGGAACTCAGATATGAAATTGCAGAACCACTAACTCCGGTATATAACCTATCTTTTAAATCAGCCTCTGTAACAGATGACTGGTGGGTAGATAATGTAATGCCATTTTTTTAAAGGCTCTAGAAGGAATCCTGGCAGTTGCAGACCAGTAAGCCTAACTTCAGGCAAATTGGTTGAAACTATGGTAAAGAACAAAATGATCAGAAACATAGATAAACACAATATGTTGGGGAAGAGTCAACACAGCTTTTGTAAAGGTAAATCATGTCTCCTTAATCTATTAGAATTCTTTGAGGGAGTCAACAAGCATGTGAACAATGGTGATCCAGTGGATATTGTGTACTTGGATTTTCAGAAAGTCTTTGACAAGGTCCCTCTTAAGCAAACTAAGCAGTCATGAGACACTAGAAAAGGTCCTCTCATGGATCAGTAAATGGATACAAGATCAGAAGCAAAGGATAGGAATAAATGGTCAGTTTTCACAATGGAGAGGTAAATAGCAATGTCCGCCAAGGATCTGTATTGGGAAAAGTGCTGTTCAACATTTTCAGAAATGATCTGGGAAGGAGAGTGAACAGTGAGGTGGCAAAATTTGCAGATGATACAAAATTAATCATTGTGAAGAGTTATAAAGGAATTTCACTAAACTTGGTGACTAGATGACAAAATGGCGAATGAAATTCAATGTTGATATATGCAAAGTAGTGCACATTGGAAAACATCATCCCAACTATACATGCAAAATGATGGGGTCTAAATGAGCTGTTGCAACTCAAGAAAGAGATCTTGGAGTCATTGTGGATAGTTCTCTGAAAATATCTGCTTAATGTGCAGTGGCAGTCAAAAAAGCTAACATAGTGGTTCTCAAATTTTGTATTGGTGACCCCTTTCGTACAGCAAGCCTCCGAGTGTGGGCCTCCCCTCCCATAAATTAAAAACACTTATTTATATTTAACACTATTATATGTGATGGCAGTGAAGCAGGATTCGGGAGTGGAGGCTGACAGCTTGTGATCCCCCCTGTAATAACCTCATGACCCTCTGAGGGGTCATGACCCTCAGTTTGAGAACCCTTGAGGTAACAGAATGTTAGGAACCATTAGGAATGAGATAGATAATAAAACAAACAATATCATAATGCTTCTATATAAATCCATGGTAAGTAAGGTGGGATATACGAGAGGTCTATACAATCATGAATGGGGTGGAAAACATGAATAAGGAAGTTATCCTGACTTATTTACCCCTTCATATAACACAATAACTAAGGGTCACCCAATGAAATTAATAGGCAGCAGGTTTAAAACAAACAAAAGGAAGTATTTCGTCACACAGTGCACAGTCAACCTGTGGACATTGTTGCCAGGGGATATTGTGAAGGCCAAAATTATAACTGGGTTCAGAAAATAAATAAATTCATAGAGGATAGGTCCGCCAATGGTCACAGATGTGATTTTGTGAGTGCACAGGGGCTCAAGTACCCACAGGCCTGGCAGGGCTGCTGCTATGATGGTGCTGGGGTTAGCTGCCAGTTAGCTGCTCAGCGGCTGGCCCTACATCCAAGCAGCAGTTCAGCGGTTCATCCATTGATCAGCTGTTGAGGGGGGCTGCCCCACCCTCTCCCCCTCACTGCCCTTAAGCCAGGAGGGGGCAGAAATGAGCCAGCAGCTGGTGGGAGGCACTCAGGGGAGGAATGCTCAGGGAGAGGGGCAGAATGGGGCGGGAAGAGCTGGAGTGGGGACAAGGTCCTGGGGAGGAGTGTGGGTGGGGCCTCAGGGAGGGGGCAGAGCCGGTGTGGGGCACCCACTGGCAAAATGAAAAGTCAGTGCCTATGTCAATGGCTATTAGCCAAGATGGTCAGGATGAAACCCCATCTCTGGGTTTCCCTAAACCTACAACTGCCAGAAACATCTGGCACTGGCCATTTTCAGAGAGTAGATACAAGGCTAGAGGGTCTATTGGTCTGACCCAGTGTGGCCGTTCTTATTTTCTTATGTCTTGCAGTAGGCAGTTTGGAAACCTTTAATCTTTCTCTTCCTTTTAATGAGACATGTATATGCCAGCAAAGAAACCCAGACTATTCTGTGTAAGGTCATGTCAATGTCAGTCAATGGCACCAGGAAGAAGCTGAGTAATAAAGGAGAAAATCCTGCTGGTCCCAATGCATAAACTATGTATATTCTCTGAGGAGTGGGTTACCAGCATGAGGAACAGGAAAAAAAAGTGTATGATGCCCTTTTATATATGTCACCTCCTATAGCTGGGAAAGTTGACTTCTTGATATAGATTAATTGATGGGTCATTGCCTAAGATTTGCATTGCACTGACTGCATAGTAAATTTTAGCCCTTGGATCAGGATTAAGTTCTACAGCAGCTGAGCCATGCAATCCCTTTTAAACTCCAGAAATCAGATTTAGATCTGTATAAAGTCCTTACATATAAAGCTAATGTCAACTGCATAAGTCTTAATGGAAAATCTTATAATGTCATAAATCCAATGGGTTTCCTTCCGAAAGTGGTGCAGGAGTTATTTCTGTGAAACCTGAGATTAATGTAATACTCCTATCTATGCATTTATAATGCAGCTGTTATGGCAGAATCTGAATACCATGCACATAAATGAGATTCACGTTGATTCAGCTAAGAAGGGACTATAATTTTCACCCCAGCTTCTGTGTATTCCATGCAGGCTAATTCAGATGGTTTTCTCTCAGGAGGATGTTGCTGGGGCTATTCTGTGGCTCTGTTACTGGAGACAGGGTTGTGCAAAGGGTGTTACAAAATGCGGGCTCAGTCTTATTTCTGATGGTAGACAGCACCACAGGCTAAGGCCTTTAACAGAACATTCATGGCACTTCCAAATACAAGCATACGAGTAAGGGCTTCATTTGGGTCTTACATACTCCACTCTGTCTTGATAGGCTGTTTATGACACCAACTGCTGAGTCACTTGTCAAGATTAGAATTCAGCTCCAAATGTAAAGACATCTTACAGCACAAAGCTACTCAGGGCATGTGGGGAATCGCAAAAAGTTTCTAATAACCTAGTCAGTGATGTAGACTGCTTCTCCATGCTGGACTGGAAACAAGTAAAGGAAACTGGTAAAGCACTTTGTGTGGGGACACTATGTAGGGGCTTCTGGGGTTCAGGATGCACTCCAAGCCGGCAGGCAAGATGAGGGGCAGAAGCACATCCATCCTTGGTTTTGCAGCAGGACTGAACACTTCTAGCCTGGGGTAGTATTGATTTTTTTTTTAGGGGGCACAGCTCCACTCAATGTTTCAGTGACTATTTTCATCATTCCAAGCATCAGTTTTTGCAAAATACAGAACATTTCAGTTTATCAGTCAAATGTGCTCATATGACCCCCATTACCATAGTCTCTGAGCACTTCACCATCTTTAATACATTTAGAACTCTCCAGTGAGGTAGGGAAGTGCTGTTATTCCCATTTTACAGATGGGGAGCTGAGGCACAGGGAGATTAAGATATGTTATCACTTCAGAGTTAATCTGGACTTTTACACAATCCTCCTCCCACCATCTACACACAAAACCCCTTTCCCTGGATTTATATGTGCTTTGAAGCTGGGCTTGCTTGTCCAGTTGGGGGTATAGGTTAGAGCTCAGATTTCACATTTACTCAGGCTCTAACACACCTACTTCACAGTGAGAGTGCAGGCTGAAATATGAGTTTCAAGACTTAGGTTCTGATAGTCCACCCCCTTCCCACAATTCCCTGGGGCCGTCTACCTACTACGCCTGGCTGTCTACCTACTACATTCCTCTACACTAAAAATCACCTACCCGTTTATATGCACCTGGTCAGAATTTATACCCCTCATTTCATATGGCCTGCTCCATTTCTACATAGCACTTGAAGGGTGCCTGACTGAATAGAGAGATGCCATCCCAGCATGCTGCTAGCTGACTGGAGGCTGACACCAAGGTTCTCGGGGACATCTGGTTTGTTGAATGTTTTAAAATAAAATAAATATGAAATATTTACCATTGTCTTGCTGGGCTGGGGTGGTTTCTGAGCAGGAAAATGTAGGGAGACGGAATAATGGCATACCAAGCAGGGCTGGTTCTAGGCACCAGCAAACCAAGCTGTCATAACATTTCTTCCCAGATTTGGACCTTAGCGTCCAAAATATGGGTGTTAGCATGAAAACCTCCAAGCTTAGGTACCAGCTTGGACCTGGTATCGCTGCCACCAGCTAAGAATTATACAGTGCCTAGCTCACTGTGGTCTCCCCAAAACCTTCCCTGGGGGACCCCAAGACTCAGATTCCTTGAGTTTCACAACAAAGGGGAATAAACCATTTCCCTTCCCCCTCCTCCCCTCCAGGTGTTCCCTTCCTGGTTTCCTGGAGAGATATACAGAAGCAAGCTCCGTGAATCTAAACAAAGGGATTCTACCCTCCCTGTTTCCAGTCCTGGAAACACAAGTACTGAGAGAGCTAATTTATCTTCCCCCCTCACCCAGAGGGTATGCAAAGTCAGGCTTAGTAAATCTAACACAAAGAGATTTTCCCCCTGACTTCTTCCTCCCACCAATTCCCCGGTGAGCTGCAGACTCAATTCCCTGGAGTCCCCACTAAAGAAAAACTCCAACAGGTCTTAAAAAAAAAAGCTTTATATAAAAAAGAAAGAAAAATACATTAAAAATAGTCTCTGTATAAGGTGAGAATATACAGGGTCAATTGCTTAAGAAAAAAAGTGAATAAACAACCTTATTCTAAAAGAATACAATTTAACACATTCCAGCAACTACACACATGTAAATACAGAAAAAACAATATAAACCTATTGTTTTACTATCCTTGTACTTACAACTTGGAAACAGAAGATTAGAAAGCCTAGAGATAGAAAAATCACTCTCAGAGCCGAGAGAAGAACAGACCAAGAACAAAGGACTCACACCCAAAACTTCCCTCCACACAGATTTGAAAAAGTCTTGTTTCCTGATTGGTCCTCTGGTCAGGTGTTTCAGGTTACTGTTGTTACCCCTTTACAGGTAAAAGAACATTAACCCTTGGCTATCTGTTTATGACACAAGCACGTGACTGAGGCGGCACAATTTCAGTGGCAGCACTCCAGACACTTCGGCAGTTGTCCTCCCAGAGGGTTTTTTTGTTTGGTTGTTTGTTTGGTTTATTTATTTATTTATTTTGTTTGCTTGGTGGAGCAAAAAACCTAGAGCCGGCCCTGATACCAAGGAGATCAAAGGTTCAAGTTTTGGCCTTGCTGTTATGCAGAATTTTAAAGGAGAGAATTCCCTCCCTCCCCCCTGGAAACAATCTTTTGTTGCCTTTGCAGGACCTTCTACCTCAGCTGGAGCAGGGCACCCACCCAAGCCTGTTTGAGCAAGGAGGACCCTGAACACTGTCCAAAAAGAAAAGGCTCAGGGACAACCTGCTGCAGGACATACATAGGGACTTTCCACAAAGGTTGGAGCAGCTCCTGGATATGCAGAGGGAGGGCAAGGAGTGGGGGTTGGCGGAATACATCAACCATGACAGAGTGATGAGGGAGTAGGAGCTCCAGCAGCAGAGGGAACTGTTTGAGCAGCTGCTTATCATTATGGCCAGGGATGACCATGATGGCCAAACACAGGAAGTCTGTGGTAGAACAGGGAATTTAACCCATTTCTCCCTAGTCTCAGGCAGATTTAAACATCAGAAGCACTAAAGAGACACAAAATAGCCTCTTCCATTTAACATGCTCCATATTCCAGTTATTTTTTGTGTATAAAATAAATCATACCATTTATTTTATGGCAAAATATTTTAAAACGGCATTGTTATTAACATCCAGCAGCATTCAAGTCAAACTGAGGCAGCACTTACATTTTTACATGATTAGATTATTGTTTTACCAAATGCTGCAAAAGATTCCTTCCTTGGCTTAACATATCACATTTCAACCTGGAAGGGTTTTGCTTTACCAAGGTATAATACCCCGGAAATCAGGTGTTTTTCAAGGAAATCCCAGCACACTAAGCTATGTCATTGCTAATGCATGATTAAAATAATATTAAAGTCTGGAAAATTGAGACGGCTGAAATGTCCTTAATAGTATTGGATGAATAATTCATACAATGAATTTCCTCTTTTTCTTGCATCGAGATTTGAATCATAGAATCTCACCCAGACAGAAGGCAGGGGAAATGGATACAACATATAAACAAAGTGATCAGGAGAATGACAGGCACATCGTTATAACGTCCCCCCACAATTCAGCCTACTCATCTTCCCTCACAGTAGTTCCCTACCTCAGTTCCAGTGATATTGTATCCTTCCCTTCACATATATGTGCAGCTCTTTCATGCATAAATAAATGAAATTATTTAATAGGTGTCTTAGCTTTCTTGAAGGCATCATGGAAGAATTAGGCCTTCAGGAGGGATTTATGGACTGGAGCCCGCTCCATTTAAGCCAATGACAAAATTTCCAATGACTATAGTGGGAGTAGGATGGAGCCTTTACGAGTGGTGTAGTGGTTTTGCAGACCAGATCAGAAAAGATACTCTGTGTGTCGGGGAGAATATGTAAAGATGGGTGTGGAAGAAGTTATCAGATGGGGTTCTAAACCTTAATCTACCTCACTGTGCCTAGGTAGTGTAGCTAGAGTATATATAGGTAGATTAGTCTATCACTCATCCTATCTATATGTGAGCCAATCACTGAGATAGTGATAGGTCAAAGGTGGATCCTACTTTTTGAGTATTAGTCCAAAACCTTAGAGGAGATTTCAGTCACAGTACCAGTGAACCCAGAAAATAGAGCCCTTCTGTTTTGAATACAGCTCTGAACCAAAGCCATATGTATGGGATGTGAAGATGGGATTTGAATCTCAGCTGTCACAAATCCATAGGACTTTGGATTCAAGTTTCTGATTTTGTCCCATCTATAATAAGAACCAAAATTCTTTTATGTATAGTTTTTGTTTAATTGTACTAGACTTCTCTATAATTGAATATGCAACAGCAGGGTTTCCTAATGCTCCCGGTCCCTGGCTCCCAAGAATGAGTGGAGGTTAGACTCTCTCTGAAAAGCATTATTGTCTAAAATGTCATGATAACACATTGCAATAGATTCAGCCCCGGATTATCCCATCTTCTAGTGATATAATCCTGGGCACAGAGCCATCTGAGGCAAAAAGTCCACTGGGGGAAGTTGCAGAGACATAATTTTTCCACTGAGGGCTCTGGAAGTAGGAGATGGTGGTCAAAGAGGAAGTGTGGCCAGAAGATGCACTCGGAAGTGCATCCCCTGTTATCATCCTCTGCCAGTAAACTTCTGCAGATATCCAGACCACAGTTTAAAATCTTATCTCAGATGGAATCCCTGAGGGAGAGTTGCGGTGAACTTACCATTTACCCTCTCCTCTGTAAGTCAATGCCCCCAGGACAAGGTGGGCCCTGCTTGTGCAAAGAGGGTCAATGTATTTTATCTAGCACAATGAGGATCCTCTCTCAGCTGGAACCTCAAGGCACTGTCACAATATAAGCAACAGGTAATAATAATAATTTGTACCCTCTATTCAGGGTTGTGATTCATCCACAAGACATTACTCTAAAATCAGGAAGAAAAATGCCCAGGTCCAAGGAGAGTGATCGGTATCTCTCAGAAGGGGTGGACTGTTATGGTGTTCTGGCTTTCACACTCAGCAATGTTCATACAATCTCATACAGATTCAATGGACTACAGTTTGCTCTCAGTCACACCAGTCTTATCAGTAAGCATAATTCCATTGATTCCCGTGGAGTTACTCTGAACTCAGATCCATTAGCTGAGAGCAGGATTTGACCCATTTTCCTAACTGAGGAAGTTTTCCAAGGGAATCCTAGCTCTCCTTTCTAGTGTTTGCTCATCCATTCTGATGGTACTGCCTCACACCAAAAAGACCAACTAGCTTTTCCAATTGAGTAAACTCTGGGACACAGAGCTGGGCCCACATAGTTGGATGAAAGCCAGCCAAAGCATGTGACCAGGCTGCGGGATCCAATGTTTACTTTTCAACATCCCCTGGCTCCAACTTTTTCCTTACTTAAATTTTGTTGTCTGAATATTTAAACTTGTTCCCGACAAGATATTACTTTTGGTTGGCAGCCATTTTCCCACAACATGGCAACATTTTGCTGAAGGGCCTCCTGAAACTTGTTCTTTACCTCTTTAAAAATCAAAATAAGGGGTATTCACATCAGTGATGATAGGGGCAAGTATCCCTAAAACACAAAACAGGGCTAGTTATTATGAAGTAATATCTGCACCCTGACACACTATTGTGTAATTTAGGGTTAGGACAAATATGCCATTGACCTTTACTCTGACATCAGTTTATTTATCCATATTGGGTAAACAGAGTGCAAGTCATTGGCTAAATCTCAACCTTGGCAGACAGCAGCCTAAATCTCAACCTTGGCAGACAGCAGCCTTTGTTAGTGTTGTAAGTCGTTTGTTGCTTTATTTTATGAGGAGGAAGGGAGATTATGTTATCTTGTTATTATGGCTTTCAGGGATGCCCAGTTGGAAGGTCTATTTTCTCCTCCCAGGGCACATGCAGCGCCTGTCCTCTCGGCCAAATTTTTCCCTTGGATCTGCACAAGTTCTGAAGCCTGTTGCACATCTGACAGGAGTGACAGCAGCTGGTTTTGTGCTTAAAACATGAACCACCAGATCCTTATCTGAACTTGTATGAACTGGAAAAAAAAAGAGCTGAAGTTTGGTCTAAGATAGATGATAGTTCAAACAAGTTCCAACACAGGTATCTACAGGGGATTCAGAACATCATTGATGATGCTCCCAGTAGAAGCAGAGATAGACTCTTAGAACAGGGTCTCCTCCATAATACCCTTGTTGACATCTGAAATATAAGGTCATAAGGCCTTTACCAGTTTACTTTACGTTCAGTATAGCTAAAAAATACTTATAATAAAATGAAAGCAACAATGACTTTTAATAATACAGCTTCTTGATTTCATTAGCTGGTGTTAGGAGGGTGTTTCCTTTTTATTTTCTTGGCTCAGCTCATCTAAATTATTTTTAACTCTGAAGGGCTAGATTCCAATCCCAACAGGGGAGATTTGCAGTTACAAGCCATGCCACTGAGGTTTGGATCTGGTCCAGATTTGTGATCTACTTCTTCTTATGTGCAGGATAAGGGAACAGTGTCTAAATTACGGGAAGGAAACAGTCTCTTGTCAGCCCTCTTATTTGCCGGAAAGATGGGCCTGAGTAAAAACCTCGAACTCAAACACCACTGAACTTGGAGGAAGTCTGGATCTGAATTCAAACTTGTAGATATCTTTTCCTGGGTAATGGAGCAAACAGTATTTCTGGATCTGAACACCCCTGATTTTGGGGCAAATTTAGGTCCAGATCAGACCCATCTCTAATTTTGACTTGTAAGCCTGTCCCCCAGACATTCTTTTTGCATTGTTGGCCTTCTATTTAGCTATAGAGGCATTTCTCCAATCAACCTTTGTTGTGCATTTTGAATTGGGCATCTTTTCATTGACTTTAATTGGAGTTGGACTGGGCCCTTAGAAAACGTTTCCCATTTGCTTCCTTGTGCCTTCGATCTTGTTTTTGGTGAAGTTAAAAAGACAATTGGTTCTGTTTTACTGAAAATCCCAAATCCTGGATTTGTTTGGAAAACTGGAATCTTTGCTTTGTTTTCTTCCTCCAGTGCTGAAATGTTCAGTAACGTATGCAAAGCTTCCCCTAGCAATGCTAACATTTAATCTTGAAACCTTGCCAGACCCGTGGTTGATATGCAGCCACAGGCTAGAAAATCCTTTCCTGGAGCAAGTCCAAGCGCTTTGATCTTTAAGCAGAAGAATTAGCAAATATTGAGTAATAAGTAAAGGAAAAAATATTTTCCAGCCTGGTGTGGAGATATTGTCAGAAATGAACTGTGACACATGGAGTTGCAGATGACACATGAAATAGTCAATAGACAGGGAGGCTGAATTATTCATGGAGAAGGAAATTGGCTGCTCACCTTTGGGAATGGAATCTAAATGAAACCTAAGGTATTAAAAAGAAATAAGTGGGGTGGTTTCAGCCCTAAGGGGGCAATAATATCAACATCATGTCTTGATCTCATTTGGAAACACCCTTTCACTCTCTCTGATAGTATATTGCTGCTGTGCCATTACTGCCAGTTTGCCACTGTGCAGTAGTTATTTGCAGCTTCTGGGAGCCTAAAGGTGTGCAGAATTGCCAGGGGGAAGGTCCATGGGATGTTCCTCTTTCGTATTCTACGGTGAGGACAAATGGCTGCTAGGTGGCTGGCAGCCATAGATTTTCAGTGTCAGTGTGGTCTGCAGAGCTTTATTTCATTGTCTTGAGTTTTCAAATGCAATTCTGAACAGACACCCTTGGCTCCGAGTGTGTGTTTTGAGCTCGTGAGGATTCCAGGACTCATCTAGAGTTGGAGACTGAATTGCAGGACTTCCTTCACCTTCAGAGGATGAGTTCTAAAATAATCTGAGATTTTCTCTCTTTTCCCTTTTCTGTGGCTCCTATCTTTCCTTCTTCATCTCAACCCAAGCAGATACTTTATCCCCTCCACAGATCCCTTGAACTGATCTCTAACACTGCTTCCTTCCCTTCCTCTTCTTTTCCCCCTCCCTCCAGGTCAGTTTCTGACTGATTCTCTCCATCCACGAACCTGAACGCTCCCTGATTGCAAATGGATATTTGGGCATCTAGCTATTGGCTTACATGTGCTTTATCCTATTTGCCCATGCAACTGCAGTAACTACATGTGGCTATGCTTTTTCATAAATATTTTTATTCACGGGCCTCCACACTCCCAACCAGATCCCGGTCTCTGTTCTGCTCCCTTTGTGGAACTCTAGGGGCAAAAAGAAGCTGAAACTGGCCTCCTCACCCCAGCTGTTTATTTCTCTGGCATGGGGGGATCCCCAGTGGCTGTAGAGTTGACATAACCAGCTCTGGCACGTTGGGATGGGAAGGGGTGTATCAGGCACATATTATGCCAGCCCTGTGCCACTTGGGGATTCCCCATGTAACTGGTTAATCCAACTTTAGGGATACTTTATGCCTCCAGAGTGGCAGAAAACAGCCTCGGGGGGATCAGGATCTGTGGTGTTCTTGTGCAGCAAAGCTAAGCACTGGAGTTTCATAAAAGGTTTTCCACGTAGTTTCCAGGGATGAAGCACACACAGACAAAAATGTGGAGACTTAGTTTACTGCACCATGCAGAGGGTGTAATTAGAGAAAACCTCATGTTGCAAGATTTTCCAGCCTTTTAAACTTTAACATGAATATTGGTGCGCTTAAAAAAAAGCAAACTTAAGAAAACATTAATAGATGGAGTCATGCACAGTGTGCACGGCTTATCTTGCTTAGGACAACTGATTGCAGTGCAACCTCATTTAAGACGTGTCAGCAACATCAACAGCATTCAGATAAAAAGGACTTAGGACAATCAGGGGAGTTAATGGGTAAGTGCTTAATTCAAGGGGACCGAACATGATTCTGATATAAAAATGGTTGGTTAAAGAAGGGTTGGGTTATGGATAAACAGAGTGTTATCATACAAGTTTCTTAGAGCAAAACTCAAAAAATATTATTTAAAAAAGGATATACCTATTTTTTAAAAGTGTCATTATAATAAAAATAGTTAATACATGTGCAGGAAGTTGCTTCTCTGAGAGGAATTGATTTTGGCTGAGTCTAAAATGAGGCAGCATGTCCTAGTCGATAGGTCACAGGACAGGGCATTAGGAGACCTGTGTTCTCTTCCTGATTATGTCACTGACCTGCAGTGTGATCTTGGAAATATATAGATGCCTCAGTTTCCCTGTCTGTAAAATGGGATCAATGATACTTCCTTTGTTAAAACACTTTGAACTCTATGATTGAAAACAGTATAGACCAGTAAATATTAACATTGGCAAAATTATCTGGAAGAAGACTTCAGACTAGGTGGGACACTCACACTGTACCCTCTGAAAAGATGTTGCATGGGCTGCACAACCTGGGAGCTGCAAGAAGCACATTATTTCCAGGAGCTCCCAGGGAGTGCAGCAAATGCACGGTCCTTTCGGTGTGTGCTTCCCACCTAGCCTGGTAGTTAGGGTCCTAACAAATTCATGGCCATGAAAAACACGTAATGGACTGAAATCTGGTCTTCCACTGTGAAATCTGGTCTTTTGTGTGCTTTTACCCTATACTAATTTCAGGGGGAGACCTGAGTTTCTCAATTGGGGGTCCTGACCCAAAAGGGAGTTACAGGGGATCACAAGATTATTTTAGGGCAATCGTGTTATTGCCAATCTTACTTCTGTGCTGCCTTCAGAGCTGGTCAGCTGTGGAGCTGTGGCTGTTGGCCAGTCGCCCCGCTCTGAAGGCAGCACCCCGCCAGCAGCAGCGCAGAATTAAGGGTGGCAATACCATACCATGCCATCCTTCTGCGCTGCTGCTGGCAGTGGCTCTGCCTTCAAAGCTGGGCTCCCGGCCAGCAGCCACCGCTCTCCAGCTGTCCAGCTCTGAAGGCAGCACTGCCAGCAGCAGTGCAGAAGTATGGTTAGCAGTACCGCAGCCCCCTCCTACAATAACCATGCAACTCCCCACAACTCCATTTGGAGTCAGGCCCCCTACAGATACAACACCATGAAATTTCAGATTTAAATAGCTGAAATCATGAAATTAACAATTTAAAAAATCCTATGACCATGAAATTGACCAAAATGGACCGTGAATTTGGTAGGGCCCTACCAATAGGGCAGTAATCCAATTCTGCCTCCAATTCCAGATGGCATCTTAATGGCTCTCTCAAGCCTGTGGAGCGTTCATGCACTGCATTTGTGCAAGACAAAGACTGGTACCTGTGCCCCTGCAATGTCGTTTTTTGTGCCTGCTGTGGTGCACTCTTGAGTCTCTGCTCCCTATTCCATGTTCCACAAGCATATGCAGGGTTGGTCCCACACTCCCAGATTTTTGCACAACATGCTGAGGAAATGACATGTATTTCTCCTTAGTATTACAAGAGTCACCTGCCCATTGCCTCTCAAGTAGCCTCTCTTTCTGGCCAGAACTGATGTGAGCATTCCTGTAAAATACACCATAATCTACATTGAGCAAACATGTTTTGTTCCAGCTTCAAGCACAAAAATCTACTTCAACATAGGAGTGAATCCCTCCTTTGCTGACCTACTTCTCATTACTGATGTTATAATTGCCAGCCTCCGTAATGTGGATGTCTTAGAACTCCAGGGCGTGGGAATGTGTTTTATGAGCCAATTCACGCCTTCTGCAGGAGAAAACTGTGCAAGGGCCAGAAAATGCCATGTGTTTCAGTTTGTGGCATTTCTACAAAGCATCCTACCATGGAGCGGGGGCAGAGCCCAAAGTGATGGGTGTGTGTTACAGGGCAGGGGGAGGCATGACCCTCCCAAATAATGAAAGTCTATGGATCCACAGCAAAATCCTGCAGCTCTAGATATGTATGCAGAAGGCCAAGAAATTAATAGTGTATCCTAGTGCATCTGCACTTCTCCCCAGAGTTCCTGTCTCACACAGCAGCTCTCCTGGGAAACTCGCTCCCACTCCATACCTGGGCCAACACTTGCCTTTCAAAGCAAGGTTGATTTTGTGGAATGGCATTTTGCATAAGAGAATTCTGATAGGGAAATCCAGATGAGTCTGGAGGGGGCTGATGCCCTGGAGAACAGCCCTCCCGTTGACCAACTGTCTCAGGGCCTCTGGAGGGCCTCAGTTGTCCAGAGTTTGAGGCCTTGGCTACACTGGCACTTTACAGCACTGCAACTTTCGTGCTCAGGGGTGTGAAAAAACACACCCCTAAGCGCTGCAAGATACAGCGCTGTAAAGCCTCAGTGTAATCAGTGCCGCAGCGCTGGCAGCACGGCTCCCAGCGCTGCACGCTACACCTGTAAGCTTGCACTCACCACACTCACACTTCAAAGTGCTGCACGCTGCCACGGCAGCGCTTTGAAATTTCAAGTGTAGCCATACCCTGACCGAAATGTTTCTGTGGAGTTGGAGGGAAGGGGGAAGATTCTCCATTGGCTTGTTCCTTCTCCCACTGATACAGTGTAAGACTTTGTAGCCTGTTTTCCTCACCACCATACTTCTAAGGGGAGTGCGGGAGGTGGCCTTCAATTTGTAAAGTGCTGTGGGCATTCACAATGCGCTGCAAGAGATTTCTAACAATAAACAACAATGAGATGAGATAAGGATGATGTCAGGGGCACGACTGTGGCTGCCATGGCATGTGGTATAAGGTAAATACAAAAATTCCCCAAACTGAACCTAAATAAAAAAAAATACAAAACATACAAAAACAAAACAACCCCCTCCCTCTCCTCCCCACCACTGAAATCTGTGAATCGGAGTTGATTGAGCTTCTTCTTTAAATTGTCACTAGGTGGCAGTATTTCAGAAATCAACTGCACTGCTATGAGATAGCAATGGCATTGCACAGTCATATTCCTAAGGGGTAAAGGTCATGAGTGATACTATTCCATAAACTGTCAGCAGCTTCAGAGATGTAATATAGACAGTACAAAGGACCATGAACCACTTTTGCAAGATCAGTTCTTCAAGTAAAGACGTAAAATCTGCAGGCTCCTGTCTGTCCTTGTGGGTTACTTAAGAGACCTCTTTACAGGAACTGTCTTTAAGCTTTGCAGGAATTGATTTTATATTGCTTTTTTAAATGGAATTGTCCTGTTAGGAAGTAATTTAGGTCTTGTTTGCACAGGAAAGGTTTTTTTTAGTATAATCCAATGTATGAATTTAAACAACTATAGTTATTCCACTATAACTGCCTGTGTAGACACTTTTATTACTTTGAGTACCTTTTCCAGTTTAGCTTATGTCACTTAGGAAGAAGTTTAAACTAAATCAAAGCCATTCTTATATGTGAATAAGAGCCTCAACATGGCCGGTTATATCGGTATAACTATTGGTATAACAGGTACATCTTCCCCATGTAGACAAGACCTTAGGGACTTGTGGGGGAGGGATAGCTCAGTGGTTTGAGCATTGGCCTGCTAAACCTAGGGTTGTGAGTTCAGTCCTTGAGGGGGCCATTTAGGGAACTGGGGTAAAAAATCTGTCTGGGGATTGGTTCTGCTTTAAGCAGGGGTTTGGACTAGATGACCTTCTGAGGTCCCTTCCAACCCTACACTGCTATGATTCTAAATGGTAGCATATATTTCTAATTCAGAGCATGGGGAATAGAATAGGAGGGGCATCCAGCAGGGAAAGACTCAATAGGAGAAATCACCCCATTGAGTATTTGCTGATTGTCAGATGGAATATCCCTAGAAAGAAAATGTTTGTGATTTCCTCTCCTGCTCCTTTCTCTGTCTCTCTCTCTCTCACACACATATTCCCCCTCTCTCTCACTCACTTTCTCTTCTCTAGTTTGAAAATGAAATGTAGTTAGTCCTGTAGCTCAAGTAGTTGAAATCTGTGCTGAAGATTCAGGGTTTAAACCTGGTAACAATGCATTGTAGGAGGTTTGTTACAGTTGTACATCATGAATGGGCTATGTGAAACTTTTGCTCTCTGATATTTAGATGTCTTAAAACTACCACTGGCCCCCATCATTCTGCATTTAAAACACTACATTTCTGCCATCAATGTAGTCTTTCCAAAGCAACTGCTGTCAGAGCAAAAGTAATGAGATAGAGCACTTGTTGGCCTGGTGAAATTCTTTCCCAGGTAACCTCAGATTAACCAATATGGAATCTACTCACTGCTGCAAAATTTCATGTCTCTGGTTCTATCTGATGAGGTCTATAACAACAAATGCCAACCAAGTCTGATTGCCTGAATAGGCTACTCAGGTTGTTAATCAGGACTGCTGGATTTGGGTGTGGCCAATCCTATACTATTTAAAGATGATGTCATTCTTTACTGAAATATCTGTTTTCCCCATGGCAAAGAAGGATTTGCCATCCCAAATCAGACCATTGGTCCATCAAATTTGGTATTCTGCCTCTGGCAATGGACAGTATCCAGTGCTTCTGATGGAAACCAAAATCCCTACCCCACAAATCAAGTAGTCAATTATGCCATGCTGTACATTAACAAATAATTCCTTCTGGTCCCCTGTAGGTGATCATTTTATGCCCTAATGAATGAGATTTGATTACACTTATTGTGACTTACATAACTTCAAATGTTGTTAATGGCCAGAATATATCCCATTTTGTTTTTTCCAAATCCATCCAAAATTTAGGGACCTCATTCACCACTGTGCTACCCCAGTTTTACACCATGGATATTACTGGAATTTCAGTAAGAGCTTCTACAAAGCTTTATCAAATTTCTGTCAGAAAGTCAGATTAGAAAGGATTTTCTAATTAAGTACATTCAAGACACCACACTCAGGTAAAGACAAGACTCACTAGATCAATGCATATGGTAATATTTAATGACATAATGTATGATGCTATATACGCTAAAATGCAAACAAGCATATAAATAACTTCATGCTGTTTTTCATGTATGTAGCTTGCTACCTCTCCTTGTGCTATGATCCTGTCAGCTCTCCTAAGTGAAGTAGGGATAGACTGGATCGGTACTTAAATGGAAAACCTACAGTAAACGCTGCATGACGTTGTATTGATTATCTTGTAGGTGGTACTTTTCTCTCTGAACCAGTCGCCCAGATTGTTGAGGGCCACTTTGCTGTTGGAATCATATAAAACTGAGATCTTCCCCATCTGATCATTAAAGAGCCAATGACATTTTTGGTAAAAGTAGGGTTATTACCCCTGGAGTTGTAACTAAATGCCAGCCTGAGTAACTACATTCTGCCTACCAAAAGTTGCTCCCGCCAAATCAATGTGAAGTGATATTCTGCTTATCCTGGCCATAAGCTCTTGTGTGGTATTTCTGTTGCTGTCAAATAAGTACCACATTTCCTGGTCGTAGTGGCTGCCTATCAATGCTGAGAGTTGTGCTCCTGTGGCTAGTATGTACTTGTTTTATATTGGTAATTGTAAAGGGCTTTGGGATAAAAGACACTCTGGGCCAAACTCTGTAGTTCTTCATCAGGCAAAACAAATGGGGGCCTGATTTCTCATTTATTCCAAGGGTCTTGGGTATGTCTACACTGCAATAAAACACTCGCGGCTGGCCCGTGTTAGCTGATTTGGACTTGGGGTGAGGGGCTATTAAACTGCAGTGAAGATGTTCAAGCTCTTGCTGGAGCCTGAGTTCTGAGCCCCCGTAAAGGGGAGGATCCCAGAGCCTGGCCTCCAACCCGAGACCAAACGTCTACACTGCAATTTTATAGCCCCACAGCCAGAGCCCCACGAGCCCAAGTCAGCTGATCTGGGCCAGCTGCAAGTGTTTTTTTGTAGTGTAGACATACCCTTACAATGCTCTGGCAGTATAAACAGGCCTTACATGTTTACACTCACTTTAAAGGCCCCTTTAGACTACCCAAATGGTGTAAAAGGATGTTAGTGTAAATAAGAATCTGGCCTCTGGGAGTTTTGCGTGGGTAAGAAAGCCAGGATTTGTCCCTCTGTACATAAAAGCTCACACTTATTATGTTCTTCCCAAGACAGAAGAGAAATGCCCTACTTATGAATAGTCCCTAACCCAAACTATAAGAAGACTCACGGCAAGTGCTGTACACAGACAGCAAGAGAAATATATACTACTTTATATCACTCAGTAAAAATTGACTGCCCAAGCAAAGGAGGTGTGGTTTTTTGCAGTATGCACAGCAGCAAATGACCAAACAGGAGAGTAGCAAATGCAAGTGACATTTCAAGGTGAAATCCTTTAGGGAAACAAGATAGTAAAAAATGAATGCTCCAGTATCTTGTGAATGTAGCTGGCTGATAAAAATATTTGCTCTTGAGTAATGCAATCATTCTAAAAAAGGATTAGTCCTTGGAAAGGCGGGGGAGGGTTAGAAAGCTCAGGTGAAGGTAAGATGAAGAACAGCATCATTTAGGCTTCTGTAGTTGTCACTGTGTCTCCCGGGACAGCATTTCCTGCATTCTTAGTATGATTTACTGAAACTACACAGGCATTAATCATATGTCACTGGGCAATGTAGCATACTGCGCAGCAAATGATACAATAGAATAGAGTGGGAAGGAACCAGACTTGTTTTATAATCATAAATGCCCAGATCAGGCCTGATTCTGATCTCACACTGGTTTTACATTGGTATAACTCCATTAACTGCCATGGAGTTACTCCTGATTTACACCATTAGGCCTTGGACTGGATTGGAAGAGTGAATATGCAGTCTTAACGCTACGGCTGTGTGAAAGATTTGCATAGAATCCTGAATACACCTGAAATCGGAGTGTGGTTCAGTTTCTTTTGCTATTTACATACCTCAGCTCCAATTTGGGAAAGGAATCTGCCACTCCCCATCTCAGGGCTCAGAGACTGTCTGTATTTCCTTAGGTGTCTTCAGGGGAGCCATCTGTGCTGCCACCTCCTGTGTCTGGGTCGCTATGGCCCAAGGCATTTGGGAAGTGATGAGTGGTTGCTTTGGGGTAAGACCATTGCCAGGTAAGAATCATTACCCCCCAAAATCCTAAAGGGTTTATGGCTGAGGGCAGGATGTGCTTTCCCCATGCCCCAGTAGGGCAGTGGGAGAAGGGAAACACCCTCTCCCACTGCTAGCCTCAAGCTTTACTATGGTTGCAACACCAAACACCCCATATTACCTAGGATGGTAGCTAAGGAGCCCTGAGCAATCCTTAGTGACTGCATACTAGGGAAGACGAGCAACATAAACTGCAGCTTCATCGTTTCTTCTACAGCTTCACCATTTAGATCCTTGCAAAGCAATTGTGCAGCTCAAGGCTGATGGAAAACAAGGATTTATTTCAGTTTCATAAATGGGACAGGGCAGGGGAACGTCCACATCCCCAGTGATCTGAGGCTGCCTAATCATCCTGAAGCTATAGATTGCTTGATGTTTTCAGCCAGTAACTGCTGAGCAGTTCGCTGACATTGTTTTTTCTGGACAGACAATTGTCAGCACTATAAAATAGGCTGGCCAGTCATGGGGGCCACTTCAAAAGGCAGGGATTGAAGGGTATTGACACCGATGCTGGTGCAATGCACCTGCTCCCGGAATAAAAACTCCATGGCCTGCTTCCCCTCCCATGTATGCTGGTTTTACACTGGTGTCACTCCATTGACTTCGGTGGAGTTAGTCTTTATTTATACCAGTGTTGAAAGCAGGCAGATCAGGCCCTCTGCTTTTGTAATGCGCCCCTGTCCTGAATTTTCCAGAGAAGTCCGGTGAAGTCATTGTTTGCTAACACATTACTAATTGCTAGTTGGCAAGACAAAATACTGCTTGTGTTCCAAGTGCAATGTGCAGAATACTCTGCAATTACCCGTGACGTCTAACTCCCTTAATCAGGCAAAACATATTTTCTTTCTAATAGTGCAATGTGATGGTTAGTGCCACTGAGGCAAGGCTTAAGGAAGTAGTGGGCTGTTGACCTTTAGCCCAGAAAGCTATCACTGAGTGCTATGCATAATGCGAAGTGAAAGAGTTTGGGCCATTCTGATCACGGTGAGAATAAGATAAATAAATTTTTCACTAGAGATATGCATGTAAAGTGATATGGGACAAGAGAGAAAGCTGGAATAGGCAGCCACTCATGAGCAGCAATCCCAAGCACTGAGGAAACCTTTCTATTGCACCCAGATATTACCTCACCCACCTTATCTCTCCAATATCTGATGGATCCACATTTTGGCTCTGAGCCTGACAAGACATATACATGTGCCAACTTTACACACTTTGGGCTTGATTTGCAGAAGTGCTGGGTACTCAACTCCAGCTAACTTCAAGGGGAGCAGCAGGTTCTCAGCACCTCAGAAAATCAAGCCATATGAGTAGTTTCATTGAAATAAATGTGAATACTCCCAGTGCATAAAGTTAAGCATGCTGCATAGATCATTGCAGGATTGGCGCCTGATATAGCACCTATCACCATATTTAGGCGCTGTAGTTTTAGCTACTTATAACTGTTGACCCTGCAGCCACAATTTTCACTGATGCCAAAGTTGGATCAGTAAAGTCTCTGAACCAAAGTGCAGCAAAAAGCATGATATGAAATCACAAGTGATCTTTGTGCTGTTGGTATCAGATTTTAGCAACAACTCATAGCATAAACAATGCACTATAGCCACAGCATGCTCAGAGGAGGAAGAGTCTCACAGTCCCACAAAAATAATAAGTATTATCTTGATTTTTAAACAATATTTCTGTGAATCTCAAAGTTTAACACGTATACAGTGCCAAGGAGGAGCTGGTGGTCCTGGTACATGTAGGTACCAGTGACATAGGGAAAGGTAGGAGAGAGGTCCTGGAGGCTACATTTAGGTTGTTAGGTAAGAGATTGAAGTCCAGGACCTCCATGGTAGCAGTCTCTGAAATCCTTTCAGTTCCACACTCAGAGCCAGTTAGACAGGTAGATCTGCAGGGTCTCAATGAGTGGATGAGACAATGGTGTGGGGAGGAGGGTTTTAGATTTATTAGGACCTAGGGCAACTTTAGAGAAAGGAGGAGGCTATGGAGGAAGGATGGGCTTCACCTAAACCAAAATGGAACCAGACTGCTGGCATGTAAAACTAAACAGGTTGTAGAGGAGTTTTTAAACTAAGGGCTAGGGGAAGCCAGCAGGTGCAGAGGATCACACTGCTTGGATAGATACATCCCTGAGGGGAGGCTCTATTAATGGGGATTCTCTATATCCTAGTAAGGTGGCAAGAATGGAAAATGATAAAGTACAAGTAGGAATTGAAGAGAAACAGTCAAATGAAAAAGAATCCCACCAATCAGGGCTGGCTCCAGGCCACAGCGCACCAAGCGTGTGCTTGGGGATACACGCCGCAGGGGGCACTCTGCCGGTTGCTGGGAGGGTGGCAGGCGGCTCCGGTGGAGCTGCCGTAGGTGTGGCTGCAGACGGTCCGCTGGTCCCGCGGCTCTGGTGGACCTCCTGTAGACACGCCTGCGGCAGCTCCACCGGAGCCGCAGGACCAGCTGACCGTCCGCAGAAATGCCTGAAGGAGGTCCACCGGAGCCACGGGACCAGCGAGCGGCAGAGCGCCCCCCCGCAGCATGCCACCGTGCTTGGGGCGGTGAAATTGCTAGAGCCGGCCCTGCCACCAATTACATCACATAATGGCAGACAGCTAAAAAGTAACAAATTTTATAAATGCATATAGACAAACGCTAGAAGTCTAAATACTAAGATGAGTGAACTTGAGTGCCTGGTATTAAATGAGGATATTGATATAATAGGCATCACAGAAACGTGGTGGAATGATGATAACCAATGAGACACGGTAACACGATCATATAGGAATGACAGTGTAGGTTGGGCTGCTGGGGGAGTGGCACTGTATGTGGAAAAAAAGCATAGACTCAAATACAGTAAAATTTTTAAATGCCTCAAACTGTACCATAGAATCTCTGTGGATAGCAATTCTATGCTCGAACAATAAGAATATACCAGTAGGAATATATTACCAACCACCTGACCAGGATGGTGATGGTGACTGTGAAATGCTCCGGGAGGCTATAAAAATAGAAATCTCAGTAATAATGGTGGATTTCAATTATCTCCATATTGACAAGGTACATATCACCTCAGGACAGGATGCAGAGACAAAGTTTCTTGACACGATAAATGACTGCTTCTTGGAGCAATTAGTCCTGGAATCCACAAGAGGAAAGGCAATTCTTGATTTAGTCCTAAGTGGAGCACAGGATCTGATCCAACAGGTAAATATAGTTGAACTGCTCGGTAATAGCAACCATAATATAATTAAGTTTTACATCCTGGGGAGGGGGACACCAAAGAAGCCTATCACAGCAGCATTTAACTTCGGAAAGGGGAATTAAACAATGAGGAAGCTAGTTAAACAGAAATTAAAAGATGCAGTCACAAAAGTGAAATGCCTGCAAGCTGCATGGAAACTTTTTAAAAACACCATAATAGAGGCTCAAATTAAATGTATACCACAAATTAAAAAACACAGTAAAAGGACCAAAAAAGTGCCCCCATGGCTAAACAACTAAGTGAAAAACACGGTCAGAGGCAAAAAGGCATCCTGTAAAAATTGGAAGTTAAATCCTACTGAGGAAAATAGAGTGGAGCATAAACTCTGGCAAGTCAAGTGTAAAAGTATGATTAGGAAGATCAAAAAAGTATTTGAAGAACAACTAGCCAAAGACTCAGAAATTAACAGCAATTTTTTTAAAAGTAAATCAGAAGCAATAAGCCTGCCAGGCAATTAGTGGGGCCACTGGGCAATCAAGGTGGTAAAGGAGCACTCAAGGGAGATAAGGCCATTGTGGAGGCGCTAAATTAATTCTTTGTATCAGTCTTTACTATAGAGGCTGTGAGAGAGATGCTCACACCGGAGCCATTCTTTTTAGGTGACTGACAGGGAAATCTACCCCCCCCTTTTTATAACAGATCTAATCCGCTTATATTAATCACAAGATCAGAGGCCTAAAGTACTAACACATAAGAAATGAGCTAACATAACCACTGCGGAACTGCACTTCCAGAAGGCAGTTTCGGTATACACAAACCATGATCATGCTGCTAGCATAAGGGAAAAATTCCCCAAAGAACCAGCTTACCACTGCCCTACAGTAACATATTAAAAGGCCTGCGTTAGCATAATCCAAATATCAGCATAGCAACAGCTGGCCAGAATTGGGAACTGAACACCGGACACTGAGTCCCAAGGGGCCTTACGAGGCAGGTCAGCTAGACCGCAAGTAGGGTAACTGATGTCAGGGTCTTCTGACAGTCACGAAAACATCCTTAAGGAAGTAAAAGATAAGAGCTTGCAATTTTACATATGTTATACCTACCATATAAGGATAATGTTAATTGCTCTTCGGAAATGTATGTCATATGATTTCCAAATAAGGTTATGATTTATGTGTAAGCAAATATGCTAATTTGTGGTTTTACGCTTTATAAGCTGTGGCAAAAATCAGTTTGGGAGAGCGGCTTAACCCTTGCTAGGGGACACGCTGTCTCTCCGTGTGTGCACGCATGTATTGATGATTTCTCAATAAAAGGAGCCTCAGGCTGTCTGATCAATCAACAAGGTGGTGGTCTTTTCCCCGACAGTGACAAATCTGAGGAACAAATCAGGGGTGTCAATAGAAGAGGTTTTGGAACAAATTGATAAATTAAATAATAATAAATCACCAGGACCAGATGGTCTTTGTTGCCCCTGAGTTGAGAGGTCTGTGTACCCCAGATTTTGATCAAGCTACGTGCAACCATATTATGTGCATTCAGCCACCATGCATTAATTAAAAAAGAACACCACATAGTTAAGGGTTAATTTGAACAAACAGGGCTTCTGGAGGCCAGGTCAAATGCTAGCTGCATTTGCAGTTTCTGCTAATCAGAATGGGAGGAGGGGAGAAAAAGAGTCAACAAACTGAGCCTGAAAGAAAATAAGTGGATGAAAACTTTGAATTCGGGTGTCTTTGCTATGGAGGCTTATTACGACTAAAATTGTTAGGAATGTTTGTTGATAAGTTGTTTATTGAAGTTAGGTGAAGTCATGATCCAGTTGGGGTCAGGATAATCTATGTGTTTTATAAAAGTTAGTTATAAAAAGACTAGATAATAGAGTGTACTTTGGAGCAGTTCTCTGAAGCTACCCTGAGAACATTTTCCCTGACACCAGACTCTCTAGCGGGAAGCAACCGGCTATTGCTGACCTGCTGCAAATTGCTCAGTACCATCTCAGATTCTAGGTAATTATTTGGGATGGTCTAAACCTATTACTTAAGTCTGTGTGTGCTTAAATCTAATAAATTATAGTTTTAGGTAAGAGCATGTTTACTTGTATTAATCTTTCATCAGACAGAATAGCTGTGTTCCCATTGATTTACTCCTGACACCACCTGGAGTGAAACAGTTAAGTTACCACTGCTTTGGGTTCTGGAAACCTGGGGTAACAGTCTTCATCCAAGAGTTTTGAAGGACTGAGGTGTTGTGAATGGTGATTGAGAAAGTGTGGGGAGGAGAGAGTATGGGGAAAAAGATCAACAAATCAGTTTTGACCATGTCAAGTCACCAACTGAAACTCAACATCCACTATGAGGTGGCAGATGGCAGAGAGAGAGGCTGAGGTGTTGGATGGGCTGATTGGCTGTAACTTGCTGCAAGCTAGTAGATCAACAGCTTCACAGATCCAGGAGCATTATCAGAAAAGTTAGAAGAAAGACAGACTAGGGGCCTCTTCTTATTCCCATTGAGGTCAAAGGCAAAACTCCCATTGATATCTCTGGAAACAGGGATAAGTTCTAACTCAAGGGTCTGCAAGAATATTTCAATACATGAGAAAAAAAAACAGTTCCTGGTTTAAAAAAAATGAAGGTCCTTGGCTGGAACACTAGCCTCTCTTTTCCATTTCCTCCCACAGGTCCCATCTGCTGAAGTGAATGCACTGGGAGTTCATATTAGAGTCACTCCTCACTGATTAAGTGCAATGTGCTAGCTGGTATCAGGCAGTGGGAATCACTGCTCGCCTGATGACTTCAGCATACAGGAGGAGGAGCAGGGCTGAGAGTGAGAGGAAACAACAGCAAATGCTGCTTGAATACTAAGTCAGAGCAATGAACATGCAGTTGCTCTGATGCTGACGCTTTCACTGCCTCGGGCAAAATGGAAAAGGGATACCTCTTCCCATCCAGTGATGGAATCAAGAGTCGCTAAACATTCTGCTGCCCTAGGCCTGTTCTGCCTGCATGGTGGAAATGGCTCTGAATGCACATTACTTTTGACTGCGGAGATAGTATTTTCTTTTCTGTTTTCAATCTGAGGAACAAAGGAAACGATTGCTTGGTCTCACGCCTGAAATAATAGCCCCTAACACGACAGGCATACACAGTTACTGCAGCAATGACTTGAATGCATTTAGTTTCTTGCTAATACCTTCCCACATGTAAAAATATTTCACGTAATGATAAACCAGGAGCCCCCCTTGTCCACTAGGTCTTTTCATGCAATCAAACTAAAAAAGAACCCCTTCCCTACTCAGTTTTCCAAGAGTTTTTTATGTTATATTTAAAACAAAAACAAAAACAACAGTCACCTTTTCAATTGGTTTCTCAAAGAAATAACACCACAACATTAGAGACAATGGGAAAAATTCTAACCCCAGACGCACATGTGCCTTGATTTTGCTGAAGGTGCAAATGCCCAGTATAACCCGATTCAGTGTTATCAGTAGGAAGAACACAGCTTCATCTCAAGCACAATAACAAAGCATAGGAGGGAGCAAATCAATGTGGGGCTTGTCTACACATACAGTACTGCAGCAGCACAGCTGCATCGATGCCATTGTGCCACTGTACTGCTTAGTGGAGATGTTACCTACGCTGCACCGGGATAGGCAGGGTTACCATATGTTTGGTTTTCCTGGACATTGCCTCTTTTTTGAGGCTCTGTTCTCTGTCCTGGCAGATTTTTCAAATAACAGGCAATGTCCAGGATCTTTGCAGAACAGACATTGCAGCTGAGAAAGAGCCCTGATTGGTCCGCTTCCCGACTGGTCCCTCCGCTGCATCCGCAGCTGATTGGTCCATTCCCCTGCAGCCACAGCTGCAGCATCCTGCCCACCCAGGCCTCAACTTCCAGCCCTGGAGAGGTGGTCTCTCAGGGATGCACTCACTGACAGCTGTGGCTGCATCTTGGGCTTGCGCCAGCCGCTGTAACAGACCTGTCCCCCTATCTCCAGTGAGTACCCCCCACTGCAGGTACCCCCTCCAGCTTCCCCAGCTGTACCCCCTTCAACTCTCCCTCCCCTTGCCTCCTCCCTGTAGCTCTCCCCCTTCCATCAGTGTCTTCTTTTTGGGAATCTGACATATAGTAACCCTAGGCATAGATACTCAACCTGCCTGAGAGGTGATAGCTATGTTGACAGAAGAAGCCCTCCCATCAACATAGTGCTGTGTACACAGGAGATTAGTTCTGTATAACTGTGTTGTTCAGGGATATGGATTTCCCACACTCCTGAGCAATGTAGTTATACCAACATAAGTTCCTAGTGTAGACCAAGTTTGGTCATGTTGTAAGCAGCAATCAGTTCTCAGCTAGTTTGTGGTAGGTTCTATCTGTACTGTTTTTTTGGTGGTGTCAAAGGTTTCAGGGTCCTGAGAACAGAGTGTGTATATTTCCCTCTGCCTTCTCTCTCTCTTTTTTTTGTAGTCATATGGAACAGGGAATCTGGTTAAGATCAGGAACCTTGTGCAGTCCGGGTGAAATTCATCTGTGTGAAGAGAACCAGCACAAGGCTTATGCAGGACTTAAGAGGTGCACAAGCCCTGTAATGGCTCTCTGCACAGGATGGATCTCATCACAGGTGATTCAGTAGAGGTGACTATAATCATTCTGAAATCCATGCCTCTGTCATTGTATCCTGCTTTCTCAAAAGAAATCAGTATTTTTACATTCATTCATCCTTGACTGGGTGACAGTGGATGTTATAGATTTTCACATTGTGGCTACTCTGTGTGTTGCTATTAACAGCATGATATTTACAGATATCTTGATGCTATTACCAGCGTTTGCACTTTTCACACTGGCTCATCTGTGTATTGCTACCAAACAGCATGATATTTACCAATCTGCTCTGATACAGTGGCCACTATTATCAGCTCCACATTTGCCATCCTGCAGAGATTGTACAGCAGGTTTCCTTCTATTCTCAGTACAGGAATATCCAGTATCACAGTTACTGCCAGTATCTTGGTCAGTGAATGTTGAGTTTTTAAGGTTCGTACTGTATATACCGTCAAGCCTTCAGTCTATTAGTCATGTATGTATATGTAAGGTGATTGTGGTTCTCTCCCCACCTGTCAAGGAGGGAGATCATGCCCCCTCACTGCGATGCTCCTAGAGTGACTTCGTTCAGGGGGGATTAGCTAACAGTTAGTAGGCCTCAGCCTTCAGTCCAGGCTGGGTATCAATTGGGTCTGGTAGCCCCAACACTCAGCCAGAGTGGGGCAGCACGCAGTTAATGGGTCTGGCCCACAGTCGGCTGGGTGGTGGCAAATCTATAGTCCAGAGCCTTCAATCAGGATGGTGCCATACTCAGTTAATGGCCCTAGCTTGCAGTCAGGCCACACAGGAGTAAATCTATCTGCCTGGAGCCCTCACTCAGGGCAGGAGAGCAATCAGATAAGGGGGCTCTGGCCTGCTGTCAGGAAGAGCAGCCCAGCAGTCGGGGGTATTATTTCTCTAATGGGACAGCCAGCTAAACCATCTGGCATCCTAGCTCAGATGGGTGTCAGACCAATGCAGGCTAGGGAGGGAGGCTACCAGCCCTGACAGTGGAGTAGTAAGGGGACACAAGCCCACTCGCTCCATTGCGTCCCAGCCCAGGGCCCTAACAGTGCCACCAGTGGTCCGCCACTGGGTCAGCGGGGAAAGGCAGGTGCAACATGCTGGCTGGCTTGCAGTCAGTAACACAGCCAAACCCTACTCGGCTTCCCTGGGCTTCTTCCTACACTCTCAGTCTGAGGATACCTGAATTCTGGGGTTGTCGTCGGTCTCGCTGGCTTAAACAGCAAGTGGCAGCCCCATCAGGTCCTCGGTGTCCCTTGTGTCTGGCAGCTCCAGCAGTTCCTTCGGGTCTCTGGCACGGTAGCAACTTCCATCAGGTCCGCACTCCAGCAGAGCAGGGGGAGGTATCCTGCTCCTCTGGCAGCTCTGCCCCAACTGAGCTAGAGGACTGGCCTTTTATAGTTCCTGTTCCTGTCCCGCCACTCTGCTTCCAGCGAGGTGGCCATCGGTATCCGGTTCTGCCCGCCAGGGAGGGGTTGCAATTTTCTCTCCGTTTTTCAGGGGGGGAGACCACGCCCCCATGCTACAGTATATCATGATTGACACAGAGATAAATATAGACATAGGCAGAGTGTGTATGTATGTGTTTAGGGATGGTCTAGACAGTATTTGGTCCTGCCATGAGGGCAGGGGGCTGGACTCGATGACCTCTCGAGGTCCCTTCCAGTCCTAGAGTCTATGAATCTATGAGTTATATATATATATATATATATATATATATATATATATATATATATATATATATATAAAATGAAACAACCAAGACATGCATATAACAACCTTAAGTAACCACATGATACTATTGTAACCCTTATCCTCCATTTCCCCTAGTCCCATGTTTCTATTACACATTGCATCTTGTCTAAAATTTGGCTGTAAACTTTTCAAGGCAGGGGATCATATTCTTTTTATCAGTATAACAAGCACATAGCATATTTTGAGATACTGTATAAATAAGACAAATAACAACTCAGACAAAGTAAGACTTTGGGATTCTCAAAGACCTTTTTTCCTAAGTGAATTAGGTGCTGGGGAAAACAGCTACACTTGCAGCCAGGGACTGAAGACTGTAGTCGGAAAAAGCCTGAGTGATGGCAATGCAAACTTCCCTACGCTGCCCCAGTCAGACTGCCTAGGACTACTTCTAGTGATGGTTCAGATTTCAGACTCATTTAATCCTTGAGCTCTCTGCTGAGATTACTAAAAATGATGGTGATGGTGGCTTTTTCTGATGTAAAAGCAGCAAGGAATCCTGTGGCACCTTATAGACTAACAGACGTTTTGGAGCATGAGCTTTCGTGGGTGAATACCCACTTCCTCAGATGCATGTAAGTGGGTATTCACCCACGAAAGCTCATGCTCCAAAACGTCTGTTAGTCTATAAGGTGCCACAGGATTCCTTGCTGCTTTTACAGATCCAGACTAACACGGCTACCCTCTGATACTTTTCTGATGTAGACTCTTCTAGGAACTGGACAGGTAAGCAATTAATTTCACAAAGGTCAACAAACAGATATTTTTTTTCTTCTGAGTGATTCACGATGGTTAATTGTACAAAATGTGGATAGTTAGCATAGAGCACCCTCTATGCAGCAAAGACCGGAGTCCAGTGACTCTTATTTGGGCCAGAATTCCATGATTCAGATAATATCAAACTAAGAACAAGCCTGTATATGTGGGCACGTGTTAGCAACAAAAGCAAGCCTCAGTGTGTGAGCGCCTGTGTGAATCAGCCTGTGGGTGCGTGCCCAGCTGAGTGTCTTGGAAGTGACATAATCAGCATATAGTCACTTAAAAAGCAACATCACTTAAAAAGCCATATGTTTCTTTGCTAATGGCAGTGCTAAATCCACTGAGGTGACTGAGACAGCTCTTGAGGCTTTAGGGGTTACGCTTGCACTGCTGAATCATGCTGGATGAGTCACTGTCCTCCAAATATATGACTCTTTAACCAAATGTTCCTTTTTATCCATCACCTAGCTGCTAAACAAAGGGAAATATGTGAGTGATTTGTGAGCTCTCTCTACTTTGCACAATCTGTAATTAGATTTCTGGAGCTGGCCCTGCAGTAGCGATATCTGCAGTTTCCTACAGATCCCTCCTCCTGGCGTTGTTTGTTGTGTGCTCACCGCAAGAAACATGAGGACCCCCCATTCACGGCTTGATTGAAAACATTTGGTGCCAGTACATTAAAGCAAAGGAAGTGGTTCTCTTCTCCCTGACCGTATTCTCAGGCAGCCAGGAGGGAAGAAATCCAACAGATATGGTCCAGTGAGATAATACTTTGCTTGCATTACAGCCCCAGGCAAAGCACAAGATGAGTTCTTAGGCCTGGTCTACACATGCATTTTGTACTATATCAGTTATGGGTGTGATTTTTTAGCAAAATAGTTATACCACCACAACCCCCTTGTGTGGATGCAGTATTACCAGGACAAAGATGTTTTCTACTGATTTAGTTTATTTCCCTAAATTTATAGGAATAAGATAGTGGATAGAGAGGGTTAGTGGATACAGAACTGGACTGGGACTAAGGAGCACTTGGTTCTGTCCATGGCTTTGCCACTGGCCTGCTGGGTTACCTGGGACAAGTCACTCTGGGCTGGATGTGCCAAAGAAGCTAGGTGTTGTGATGCTCAGCAAACCAATATAGTTAAAGTGGTATAAGATCTGTGTGTAGACCAACTCTTACTCTCTACTAATCCCCAGTGGCAAGAGGTAGATATTCCTTTCACTTGGAATGACTTTATGCAAGTGTAATCCTGTTGAGTTCAATGACGCTATTCCTGAGTTAGGCTCACATTCAGCAAAGCACTAGTCACATCAAACTCAAAGGAACTTATGCCTCAGTGGGATATAATGTGTGAAGTTAAGCATATGTTTAAGCGCGTTGCTGCATAGGAATAGACTGCTAAAGCAGGACCTAGAGCATTTAAGCACCTGCTTAAATTGAAGCACGTGCTTAAGTACTTTGCTGAACTGGGGCCTTGTACCAGCGTAAGTGAAAGAGGAGAATCTTGTAGGAGAAGACCTACAATCACATGGGATAAAAACATGGATTTAAAAAAGGTTTTGCAGAGAACAACTGAACATTTCCAAGACATTTGAGAAATTGTCAGGGGAAGTTGAAGAAGCAGCAGCAGTGGAAACATTTCATTTCAGAAGGAAACGTTTACACTCTGGGTCCATTCTTATTCCTACTGAAATCAAAGTCAAACTCCCCATATACTTCAATGGGAATAGCATCAGGCCCAACCTGTAAAGCTTTGTAAAAGACATTTCCTGTTGCCAAAAATAGTTATTTATTTACAAGTTGGTGTTACTGGAGCAAAGATGGCTACTCTGGGTGCAGGTTGGAGATAGCTTGGGGACAGGTCTGAGATGAGCCACAGATCCATGTTTGCATAGATTCAGAGGCCCAAAACCCCTACAAAACTGGCACACAGTGGCAACCCATAGATCCAGGGTTGGGGTGTATGTGTGATTTTCATCTTTCCATCTGTCCTGCACTCCACTCACGAATAGCCTGAAGAATCAGACTATAGTAGATGTAGAACATTTCCTACATTTGATGCTTACTCCAAACTCTTAGTAAAGTTTATAGGATTTTTTGAGTTTTGGGATGAGTTTTGCCCTATGAAAATAAACTTTCTATCACAGATTCCTTCCTCTATATCTTTTTTTAAAAAGCTAGAAAATGAACTACATGAAGCTATGTTAACACAAGGGTTAAGGTTTCACAGTTATTTCTATTTCATTTGCAATCCTTTTGGGAAACAAAGTTGCAACACAGTTGTTTCCCTACTGAGAAATAACACTATTTGATTTTTGTCTGTGTTATAACCATATTAAGGTAACTGTGCTAGACTCTTATTTTTTCAGAGTTGTAGCTCAGTTCTTAACATGCCTACACAGGCAAAACCAAGTCACGAGCACCCTTCCATGATAAAACACCCACAGAAAGGGGTTTGGGAATTTCTGCAAGGCTTTTTTTTTAGTGGCTTTGAGGATTAATGTTCACTTTTGGCAAAGCAGGAAGGAAAGGTTAATTGCACACTAGTTTGACTCCCAGTACAAAATTGGATCTTGCAGCTTTCTTTACCTTTTGGAAATGAATTCTTGCCCACATTACCTAACTTTTTTTTTAGTTCGTAAGTTGAACATTTTTCATGAAACTTACTTGCAATTTTTCCAGCTATTAGATCCTGGAATTCCTCTGCTTACTCACAAATGTATAGACTACTTTGTGCTTTCTCTTTGTCTTCCTTCTCTTTCAACTTGTGGATTTGTGATCATGCCCAGATCAGGGTTACCTTTTCCCATTCTCCATGGTTTTTAATCTTCATTCCTCCCCTTTCATTATAAGCTTTTTAAAATTTGGGAGGCTTTCTTGAGATAAGAAGGATAAAGAGATAAAATGGACTTTAAGATTATTATTTAACTGTCCCAGTTATAGGGCTAGCTGCATTTGTTTCCCTTTCGAGTCTCTCTGAGAGCACCCCTCTGGAGTCAGGCAAACAGAATGTTGGGAATCATTAAGAAAAGGATAAATAATAAGACAGAAAATATCACCTCTATATAAATCTATGGTACACCCACATCTTGAATACTGTGTGCAGATATGGTCGCCCCATCTCAAAAAAAGATGTATTGGAACTGGAAAAGGTTCAGAAAAGGGCAACAAAAATGATTAGGGGTATGGAACAGCTTCTGTATGAGAAGAGATTAATAAGACTGAGATTTTTTAGCTTGGAAAAGTGACGACTAAGGGGGGATATGATACAAGTTTATAAAATCATGACTGGTGTGGAGAAAGTAAATAAGGAAGCGTTATTTACTCCTTCTCAGAACACTAGAACTAGGGGTCACCAAACAAAATTAATAGGCAGCAGGTTTAAACAAACAAAAGGAAATATTTCTTCCCACAACGCACAGTCAGCCTGTGGAACTCTTTGCCAGAAGATGTTTTGATGGCCAAGACTATAACAGGGTTGAAAAAAGGACTAGAGAAATTCATGGAGGATGGGTCCATCAACGGCTGTTAGCCAGGATGGGAACCCTGGTAACCCTAGCCTCTGTTTGCCAGAGGCTGGGAATGGGCAACAGGGAATGGATCAGTTGATGATTATCTGCCCTGTTCATTCCCTCTGGGACACCTGGCACTGGCCACTGTCGGAAGATAGGATACTTGGCCATATGGACCTTTGATCTGAGCCAGTATGGCCGTTCTTATGTTTTCATGCCTTTACCTCTTCTGAAGTGGAATTTTGCAATTCTTCCCTTAGAATAGGCCCTGGGCTACAGAACCCTGTTTTCCAAATGTGTTTACCCAACAGGTATTACTGGGGTTATGTCTACACTGTGAAGCCTGTGCCAACATAGCTATGATGGCCTAGCCCCCTACTGGCTTGGATTACACTACACACTTACTTCAGCATTATTATGTTGCTCATGGTGAAATCCACACTTCTCTCGCTGACATAGGTAATGCCTCTTGTGGAGGTGGAGTTATTAAACTGATGGGAGAGCTCTCTCCCATCGGCTTAGAGCGTCTTCACCAGATGTCCTACAGAGGTGTAGCTTCACTGGGACAGCTGTACCGATGTACATTTTTAGTGTAAACCTGCCAACAGTAGACACAGCTTACACAGACAGAAGTTTTTCTTTCATTGTAGGAATACCAGAACCCTAACTGAGGTTAGCTTAGCTATGGTGACAGAAGCACTCTTCCATGGACATCACTGTGTCTACAGTGGGGGTTTTGTTAGCATAGCTACTTCAGTCAAGTGTGTGACTTTTTCACACTCCTGGCCGACATAGCTATGCTGATATAGCTTTAAAGTGTAAGCATATTACCAGAGTTAGTCACCTGTGGTTCTTCATGTTGGAAGTCTGTGACCAGTGGCGTGCAGTGATCAGACAGCTGTCTTAAATCAAAATATTGCTTGTCTAACAATTGGAACAAAGATTTGAGAGAAAGGCATGCATGTAGATTGTTGCTCTAAAATCCTATCTTACCTAAAGCTTTACCATGCTGTGATGGTGACCTACATAGCCCTCATTTCACCTGATACCCCAAATGGGTCCTGTGTCTCAGCCTCATTCCTTTGAACAGTTACTGCATCTCTTGAGAGAGGGTCCCTTTTTATGCTACCAGAGTTCACTTATTCTTCTGTGTTCTCAGGCCTTCCCTGCCCTTGTCCAAACCAGTTTTGTAGGTTGGCTGGAGAGGAGGCACAATAATCGAAGCTAATAGTTCTGGCATTGTCCCTTAACAACTCCTAAGAGTTTGCTGAAAAGTGGCTCATCTTAAGCCATTCTTTTCCTTTGTGCCTGTTTTTCCACACAGACTCCTGTTAAGCTAACCCAATATAGTCAGACAGAAAACACCCCAATAACCAGGCCAACATGCAGTATTCATACATTACCCACAGGGCACCTCCAAATCCACCACCTTACCATGCCATCGGGGCTTGCCATTTGCTCCTCCCTGATGTTCCTCATGCTTTTTTTTTTTCTTTTTTTTCTTTTTTGCATTTCTTCACGGAGGAGCCAGGTGTCATGTAACTTTATCTGGTAGTGGGTCTGATTGCCACTGAAGTCAAAACAAGTTTAGCCCTATGTGCTTAGCATCAGGCACTAGCCACCGTGCATGACCAGTTCTGGTTTGAAAACCTGCCAGATGAATGAAAATTTTTTCAGGATCAAAAAATGAGTGTGAAAAAGAAAAATTAAAGCAAGCGTTGATATGTGGGCAATTCAGCCTGACGATTTGAACCCCACTCCTTTGACTGTACTAATTTAGTTTTAATTATATTAATGCTTAGTTGTCATTTTTTCCTCATTCCCTTGGAATTACTGAGGAATTGTAATTCAGGTGAACCTTAGTAGATATAAATTGTCTGCTGTCTAATCTTCACTAACTGGGCTCCTGTTAGCAAAAGTTATGTCTGACTAAGCCAGAGTTTTATCTGGGATTAATTTAAGCTTTGGTACTGTAGAGCTCCTCCGCTCTGCTAGAACTGAGCTTCTGTCCAATGAGCTCCACAGAGCCATTCAGACATGCAGAACTCCTAAGTTCCATAGGAAGGAAGTTTTGTGCAGCTCTGTCCTACAGAAATGCTAGGCTTTGCAACAGCAGGTGGATGGAGCTCCAAAGCTCCATAGAAGAGAAGCTGCAGACCCAGCAGCTCTTGGGCAATCTGGCCAATTCTCTATAATCAGCCCCTCACCCTGAGCACAGATTTCATCTCCTGCTGGACCCACGCCCCTTATTATCCAAAGGTTTCAGATGTTCCCAGAGAACGCCAAATAATTTGAACTGTACTTTAAATAATCTCCTTTTGGCGTTGAAAAGAGAACTGGTAGCACAAGAGGACTTACCCATAGGCAGATCTGCTAACTTTTCATTTTAAAAAGAGTTTATTTCCAAACTGTGATTAAATCCTAATGATCCAAAATTCTACAGCTTACAGTTCTGCAGCCTGCAAAATTCTATTTGCCCTCACCCAGGTCAAAGAGTTGGTGTGTTTTTTGACTGGTAAGTAAAATATATATATTTAATGATCATTATCAATCATCAGAGTTAAGGGCAGATGCATAGGTTTTGTGCCTGTGCTAGTCAATTTTGAAGGACAGCTTTGCAAAGATGCAGGAGTGTAACTACAGTGTTTTGGGCCATCACTGACAAACAATTCAGCGTTTTTCATAACTGCAACAACCATCACTTCGTGTTTTTGCATCTGTTTTTTTTACAGTCAGGATAATCAATATACACTGAAAAGATGCACAAGAGAACTGCTGAACAGCTGATTTCCTGGGCTGACACAATGTTCACAGGAAGAGAGGAGCGGGGGGGGGGAGTTGAACTAAATTAACAGACAGTGCCTGCCAAGTTTGTTTTCAAGTCAAATGAAGAGTAAATATATCAAACCATTAATCCTCAGCGCCTCTCCCAGTAGAAGAAGAATTAGTGGTGAATCAGTCCTTTCCCATTCTTCTGGGGCTAGGAGAAAACATGAGTGATTTCAGGAGTGCAAAAATCAATGCACTTGAGTCTAATATGCTTTTCCTTTCTTATTTTCTCTACATGAAATAGAAAGAGACATTTCAGGCCCTCAACTTTCTTTGGGCCCAATTAGCCAGTGGTAATTTACTTGCAGCCGTTGCTGTCATTTCCATTTTGGGCACTCTCACAAATAAACTCAGTTGTTTATTTTAAAGTGATTATTTGCATTACCCAGGTCTGAAGTGTTCATAATTCTTGCTTAATGACAAAATGATCAGCTGTGAATCAAACACAAAGCCCTGATTGAGCCTGAGCTTGGCAATATCCACAGTTAACAGCTGAGTCATAAAATGTAATCATGTTGCAAAAACCCACAGAAGATGGGAAAGACTGTGCTCTACCATATCCAATCCCGGCAATCAAAGGAAACGGATTAAATCAGGTTACGTCCTAATGATGCTAACAGATGATCCCTGCTCAGTGCTGCAGAGGGAAACAAAAATCTCCAAAGGTGGCTGTCAGTATGAGGTGAGGGGAAATTGCTTCCAGTCCCACATTTGATGATCATTTTAATTCTGGCTTATGGCCGGCTCCTGCAGATACAAAGGACAATTGTAACAAGTGCTCAGTGCTGGACTTGTGGATGGAAAATTAAAAATGAATTTACATTGCCACCAAAGAAGCTCTTTTTAATCTGGCTGTGTTTCCAGGGTAACTACCTGGTCCTCAGAAACTGGTATAGTAGCACATCAGTGTGTTTTGAGGGTGGTCAGGTTAGGCTCCCTTCCCTCTTCAAATTGCTCTTCCTCATTGTAGGTACTTATATGGCCCCTATACCTATAGTATCTGAGCACCTCACAGTCTTTACTGTACTTATCCTTATAACACCCCCAGAGGCAGGAAAGGATAATTATCCCCATTGTACAGATGGCGAACAAAGGCACACAGAGAGATTTAGTAACTTGCCTAAGATCATACCAGAGTAAGGACTTGAACCCAAGTCTTTGGCATACTAAGCTAGCGCCCAAACCATTGGATCATCCTTCATCTCTAGAAACTGTTATTAGCGTGCTAACAAGCAGAGACAAGGTAAGGGGAAAAGAGAAAAAATGTATTCTTAAGGTCTATATAAAACCAATGTACCATGTGTGCACAAGGCACAATGGGGATTATTAAACAGGGATAAGGGGCACGCATACTAACACATCATCTATACAGGGAAGCAAGAGAAACATATACATAAAGGGAAATACTTCTGGAATGGTTTTTATTAACCAAAAGCACCAACAGTCTTTATCTAGACTGAGATACTTCTATGTGAAGTCCTTAGTAGCAGCCGCTGATGGAGATTTAGATCATCCTGGAGACATTCTCTAGGTTCCCTGTTCATATTCTAGGAAATTGGGATTAGGTTATTTGGGATATCTGACATTAACTGTATTACTACTTCCTCTGCCCTAACGGCCATCAGCAGCTAAAGAGAACCCTATAAAATGGAAGCTGAAGGGAAAATAACTGAGGTTATCAGGGATCAAACTAACCCAGAATGCTCAAAAGAGGGAGCTCCCCATGCACCTCTGAGATGATCTGTTAGTAGTTTTTGCTGTACCATGAGCAGGGCCTTTTGTTTTACTTGTTTAAGGTTATTTATTTTCTCCAATTTTTACATATAAACTCCTGACGACAAGCACTTGGGAGAAAGCTCTTTCTGTGAAACACATTTGCAGTTGGACTGTGTTGGCCAATTCTGTTATTTTATAAGCAGCTCCTCCCACCTGAGCTACCCCTTACTGCCTATATTTTTAGGGGATTGAAACCTAGGTCTGAATTTTGAAGCCCAGTCCATCTCTATTATGAATGTTACTGGAAGTGCCACAGTACAAGTGGGTTTGTTGTTACACTGTGAAGGTCTGACTGTGCATATGGTTTGTATCAACACGTGCAAGGTCATCGCAAAGGTTATCTTGTTCAAAGTGTAGTCCTTTGTTTGTCCATGTGGCCAGGTATGGTGCAAACAGCTGCAGAGTCACTATGGTCTTTCCATTGCCCTGCCAGTGACCTCAAACCTGACCTGGACTACCAGACTATGTGAAGATGTGAGGTTATTTAGGCTCCATATGAGTAAAGCTTTGAAGAGGGCTATGAATTAAAGCTGACACTTTACTTTAAACACCTAGCCACAAATTACTTGTGAAAAATCAGGTGACCAACCAGAGATCCAGCATGTCTTTATCAGGCAATTCACAGGATTCAGTAAAGCTTTCCTGCTCGCTAGCAGCTTGTACGTACCCTTTCCAAGACTGAGAAAAACTGCATTTTTTAGGGACGAAAACTGGAAATTCTCCAGCGGGGTGTGGAGGGTGGGGAGAAGAGATCTCGTACGACACAGAAATGTACACTATGTACAATGTCGAATGGCAATATGGGACTAAAGTCTGCTGCAACAACCCCTAAATTCCACAGCAATGTTCATTTATTCTATTGCCACGAAACATTCCCTTATTCCCCGCCCCCAAACTCACAAGATTCCTAAGCAGTTTTAAAAGGAAAAAAAATCACACATGTCAGAAATTCAACCAAATTATATTTAATATTATCTGCAGTACCCTCTGTTAAAGATGGGAATAATGAGTGAGAGGCAGAACTGGTCTATATGTATTCCTGCTCTCTGCCTTCTTCAGCATGCGTTATGAATATTTAGTTACTGCTGGCTAAAGTTCAGTGTCCCTCTTCATCTGATTCACTAGTCAAATACTGTACATCAGAGAGGGACAAAGATAAAGCCACCCTTTTGATCTACTTCTGATACTAGTTTGTAATTCTGTGACTCAGGCTTATCTCTACCCTATATACACTGTAGGTCAGGGGTAACTCCACTGAAGTCAGTGGTTTTACACTGGTGCAAATCTGGTGTGAGGCCAGAATCAGGCTCTGTGTGTGTGTTCTATCTAATATTAGAAACAATTATTCACTATATAATTTATTTAATTAACTTTGCCTTTATTCAGCTAAGTTATTCAATAAATAATATTTGAATAACTTTAGAGCAAAACTGCAAAACATTATTTGTTCAAAGAACATATTCAATGAATGACATCACTGAATCAAATAAATAATGTATTTGACAATTAGTAGTCATCCAGAGCTAGTTCTAATTGACCCAGTTAGAAAATGCAAAGGGAGTGTAGATACTGACTCATAAGCTATTGATCCATTCTGCTCTCATTTGTTCTCTTGGGGTACATCTAGACTACAGCACTATATCAGCCAAGCTCAACTCGAGTTACTTAGTTTGATGCAAGCTAATGCAAAGCAGCACCTCGGTATGTTGAACTCACACACACAGGTTGAGCTGGATTGTTCTTACCCCCTACTAGTACTGGACTAGTTAGCTGCAATGACTTCTGGGCATGCAGCCCATTGGTTCTTGGCACTGCTCCAAACTGCAGCGCACAGTGGAGGGCTGTAAGAGTGAGTCAGTGGAATAGAAATGAAGCCTGATTCTTCATTTCCTGTCCCCTGGTGCAGTTATTTATGCCTGTTCAAAGTGGGTGTAAAATAATACCCACCCAGAATGGGAGTATTTTCCATTCACTTTGAACTCACTCTATGCAGGTGTGAATGACAATCCAAGGTGCATGACAGCGGAGAATCGGGCCCATTGTTCTTTATTAAAATACAAGGAAGGGAAAATGAGAAATCACAGTGCCTCACTAGCAGGCATGCAGACAATTTATTGTAGAATCTTATTTCCTCCAGGAATTGGTTTAAGGAACAGGAATAAATGACACCCACATTTTATGGTAATAGGTATTTTACAACAGAAATTAGGAAGACATGGTTATATCTCTGTTACTATTACAAGCCTGATTTTTTTCCCCCTTCCCTTTCACCACCTCTGAGTGCCACAAACTGTCGGGACTGGGCTGCTGGACCAGGGGGAGTGAGAACAAGCCCAGGACTGGAGCCCCTGGCCAGCAGGGCGGGCAGGGGGCAGGCGATGCCTTCCAGAGCTGCCAGCCTGGTGGGGAGGCTCAGGCAGCAGGGCTCACCCCTGTGGAACCAGCGGGCCAGCCCCTGGTTTACCCCTTCCTGTGGGCATGGGTAGTGTCTGCACACCTGCTCTCCTACTGTTAGGTGGTCAGGGGTTGTATGCCTGGAGGAGCCCCCAAACTCAGAAACTCCTGCCTGTGCAGCCAAGCCAGGCTCTGGGGCCAGGAGATGGTCCTTCCACCCTGTGCCCCATACTGCTGTTCTCAAACACAAAGAAAGGGCAGCAAAATACAAGTTCACCTAGGGTGTCATTTTCCCTAAGGCCGGCCTTGCTTTCTGGCAAAACATTGTTCCAACAGGAAATGCCAATTCATTGAAAGCAAAATATTTTGTGGAAACGTGTCGCCATGGATGCAAATTCTTGTCTAAACAAAAATGGGTGAGGGGGAAGAGTTTCTGTAAAAGAAGTCAAAATTGGAAAGGGCATCCCAAAACAGCTGGGTAGGGGGCTGAAGGGGGGGAGAGGGGATTATGGTTCACAGGAAATTTTGGAAGATTTTTGTTTTCATTCTGCAAAACTACCCCTGAAGCAAAAAGTCAGGTTCCTGCACAGCACTAGTAGCATCTTAAACTTTGCCTCATCAACTTGATTTAAAAAAAAATAGATTTATTACTGTTTATATTTTATTTTGTTTACATTTTGAGCTGGAGATGTTGCAATGTACTCAGAGCTGTTGAGAGCACACCAGAAGTACTACAGACTATACTGAAAGACCTTTTGACAGATATAAACAAATGGAAAACCTGAGTTTACTTCCCAGTAAGCAGTTCCTAAAATCAATGCACAGTAGAAAATAAGGTCAGATTTGTGACCTTGCTAAGGGTCAATTTGAGAGACTCAAGAGATTTTAAACTGGGAGAAGTTAAGGGGGAGTTTGAACAAACCAGAAGCTAAGAGCGAGCAGGGCCAGAACCAAAAACTTGGAATGAATGGAGCAGAATGTGACTGAGGTAGGAGACAGAGACTCACTGCTACAAGAATCATAGAATTTGCAATTCTAAGGAAAGGTAGAAGGAAGTACAGCAGAATAGAGACAATGGATTTCAGGAAGGCGGATTTTGGTAAGCTCAGAGAGCTGATAGGCAAGGTCCCATGGGAATTAAGACTGAGGGGAAAAACAACTGAGGAAAGTTGGCAGTTTTTCAAAGGGACGCTATTAAGGGCCCAAAAGCAAGTTATTCCGATGGTTAGGAAAGATAGAAAATGTGGCAAAAGACCACCTTGGCTTACCCTTGAGATCTTGCGTGACCTACAAAATAAAAAGGCGTCATATAAAAAATGGAAACTAGGTCAGATCACGAAGGATGAATATAGGCAAATAACACAGGAATGCAGAGGCAAGATTAGAAAAGCAAAGGCACAAAATGAACTCAAACTAGCTATGGGAATAAAGGGAAACAAGAAGACTTTTTATCAATACATTAGAAGCAAGAGGAAGACTAAGGACAGGGTAGGCCCACTGCTCAATGAGGAGGGGGTAACAGTAACGGGAGACTTGGAAATGGCAGAGATGCTTAATGACTTCTTTGTTTCAGTCTTCACTGAGAAGTCTGAAGGAATGTCTAGTATAGTGAATGCTTACGGGAAGAGGGTAGGTTTAGAAGAGAAAATAAGGAAAGAGCAAGTAAAAAATCACTTAGAAAAGTTAGATGCCTGCAAGTCACCAGGGCCTGATGGAATGCATCCTAGAATACTCAAGGAGTTAATGGAAGAGGTATCTGAGCCTCTAGCTATTATCTTTGGGAAATCATGGGAGACGGGGGAGATTCCAGAAGACTGGAAGGGGGAAAATATAGTGCCCATCTATAAAAAGGGAAATAAAAACAACCCGGGAAACTACAGACCAGTTAGTTTAACTTCTGTGCCAGGGAAGATAATGGAGCAGGTAATCAAAGAAATCATCTGCAAACACTTGGAAGGTGGTAAAGTGATAGGGAATAGCCAGCATGGATTTGTAAAGAACAAATCATGTCAAACTAATCTGATAGCGTTCTTTGATAAGATAACGAGCCTTGTGGATAAGGGAGAAGCGGTGGATGTGATATACCTAGACTTTAGTAAGGCATTTGATACAGTTTCGCATGATATTCTTATAGATAAGCTAGGAAAGTACAATTTAGATGGGGCTACTATAAGGTGGGTGCATAACTGGCTGGATAACCGTACTCAGAGAGTAGTTGTTAATGGCTCCCAATCCTGCTGGAAAGGTATAACAAGTGGGGTTCCGCAGGGGTCTGTTTTGGGACCGGTTCTGTTCAATATCTTCATCAACGATTTAGATGTTGGCATAGAAAGTACGCTTATTAAGTTTGCGGACGATACCAAACTGGGAGGGATTGCAACTGCTCTGGAAGACAGGGTCAAAATTCAAAACGATCTGGACAAATTGGAGAAATGGTCTGAGGTAAACAGGATGAAGTTCAATAAAGACAAATGCAAAGTGCTCCACTTAGGAAGGAACAATCAGTTTCACACATACAAAATGGGAATAGACTGTCTAGGAAGGAGTATGGCAGAAAGAGATCTAGGGGTCATAGTGGACCACAAGCTTAATATGAGTGAACAGTGTGATACTGTTGCAAAAAAAGCAAACATGATTCTGGGATGCATTAACAGGTGTGTTGTAAACAAGACACGAGAAGTCATTCTTCCGCTTTACTCTGCGCTGGTTAGGCCTCAACTGGAGTATTGTGTCCAGTTCTGGGCACCGCATTTCAAGAAAGATGTGGAGAAATTGGAGAGGGTCCAGAGAAGAGCAACGAGAATGATTAAAGGTCTTGAGAACATGACCTATGAAGGAAGGCTGAAGGAATTGGGTTTGTTTAGTTTGGAAAAGAGAAGACTGAGAGGGGACATGATAGCAGTTTTCAGGTATCTAAAAGGGTGTCATCAGGAGGAGGGAGAAAACTTGTTCACCTTAGCCTCCAATGATAGAACAAGAAGCAATGGGCTTAAACTGCAGCAAGGGAGATTTAGGCTGGACATTAGGAAAAAGTTCCTAACTCTCAGGGTAGTCAAACACTGGAATAGATTGCCTAGGGAAGTTGTGGAATCTCCATCGCTGGAGATATTTAAGAGTAGGTTAGATAAATGTCTATCGGGGATGGTCTAGACAGTATTTGGTCCTGCCATGAGGGCAGGGGACTGGACTCGATGACCTCTCGAGGTCCCTTCCAGTCCTAGAGTCTATAAGTCTATGAGTCTATAAGAGAACCAGATGCTAAAGTGGCTGATTGCACAACTCATAGAAAAATTGGAAGATGCTTGGAAAAGAAGCCAGCAACATCATCTCAGATCACTGGAGTCCTTGCAGGAGGAAAGGAAAATGAGATGATATTTATACATTTGTGTAGAGTTAGTTAAAAGCAGAGAGTACTGGAATAGGAAATGCTGGATCTGAGATAAAAAAAAAAAATCAGTCCAGCCATAAGCAGGCCTCTTCTTGTTGGTGCAAATAATCACGGGCACAAATAGCCCTGGGGAGGGCTAAATTTCACCAATAAATGGCTAATCTGTTTTAGAATGTGATTAAGCTATTTCCTTAATATAGCTATAGAACTGGACACTATTTAAAAAATGGTGTTTTTTTTTTGAAATGTCAAGTTGTTTCTGTTTAGCAGGCTTTGAAACTGATCATTTTTCATATTTTCAAAAAATATCAGTTGAATTTTGATACTTTTTGGGTAAAACCATGGATAAAAATGTGGAAAAAATTGTGAAAAAACAATTTACAAAAATTCAACAGTTGTTTGCCAGTTTTCCACAAAGGGCTGTTTTCCAATGAGCTTTTTGTTTGAAAAATTTTAATCAGCTCAAATTATAGCATTCATTTTATTCAGGTCTGCTCTGAGGAATTACTGAGTAAAAAATGGCTTTGTCTTAATTAACATATTTGCTCACAGGGGCAAATTTTGATCTCAGTTACACCAGTGTAAATCCAGAGTAACTCAGCAGTATTTCAGATTCACACTGGCCATGCACAGACTCTGGAGGTGATGTCGTGTGTGTGGAGAGTGTAAAGTTGCATGTTGGTGAGTGGGAGTCTAAAGCGGAAGGAGTCCAAGCATTGCATCAACTGTACGTGAGTAACTTCCATCGATTTCATATATACAACAGCATACAACTGACAGGATAATCAGGCCCAAAGAGCCTAAGCTGGTGTTTATTTACATAGGGAAGGAACCAGAAGAAGGTTCTATGGGGCATTATTTTGATCTTACTTCCATTAGTTTTAAAGTGATGTAATTTCAACAGGCCAGATTTTAATGGAACAACAGTCATTTACACCAGGTGAGGATGTAGCCCATTTTCATTATGTAAATAAAGACATATCAGCATAATTAAACTCTGATTCTGATCTGAAGTCCTTGCAGTTATTTTAGATACAAACTACTATAAGTGAGATGAAACCTGGTCTCATGGCTAATAATTAGAATATTTATCAATTTAGACTGCACTTACAATTTCTGTAACTAAGCCCCTCAGACTACATTTAAAGCAAGCCATAATTCTTGAATCAGTGCCACAGAAGACTCCATAAAATCAATCCACATTAAAGTTCCCTCTCCTGATGGTGACTAATTAAATGAATTAATCAAAAGCCTGATTAAACAAAATTACACTGAAATGAAATTCTCTCAGTCAGTGGGAATGCAGAAATGCCGTTTTTCAGTAGTCTCTTTCAGCAGTATGACAGTATGGATTTTGTCTGTGTATGTGCGTGCACAGAATATTTTTTCTCTCTCTTTCCTCAAAAAAAATTATTACTTATTTACTAATTTCATATTATTATTAGTAATAACTATTAGTAATAATAATACATTTGGCCTTAGGGTTTATATATCCCAAGATAAGATTTCTACCAAGATTATTAGCTGAATAGACAAGCACCCATTGTCTTGGCCTCTGCACCACACTGGCCATAACAGCCTCGCATGAATATTTTGAAACCATAACCATCAACGGTGAGCCTGAACCAAAACTCTGGATCTGAACATCTCTGAGGTTTGGGAAGTTTGAATATGAATCTGAACTTTGTGGCTTCAGCCCAACTCTAGTAAAATGCCCTCCTTCACTCTGCTGCCATAGCAACCAATAGCAGTGTTGATGTTGTGGCAGCTTGGGCTAGCTGCCTGAGTCCAAGCCTGCCTGAACCCCTGGATCTGAGCTCAGTGGCTAGCCTGGGCTGCTACCAGGGCCACAGCATCCACACTGTTGGTTTTAGCATGCTAGCTTGAGTTGAGCTAGCTCAAGTCTGTCTACTCATGCTGGGAATCATACCTCCCAGCTGCAAGGAAGACACATCTTAGCATGGGCCAGATTGCTCTGATGTTTTCAGAGGGAATAACAAGCAAGACGAAAGCATCCAGAGGGCTGGATTTGGCCCAGGAGCTATATGATTGCCTTTGAGAGACTGTGTGTAGCCAGTGGAGCATCTCCCGGTGAAGGGGAACTCACTTGTGGTGGAGGTTCCTGTGCAGCCCCCACTCTCACAGTGGGAGGGAAGGAAAGGATGTTTGGGGTGAACCACAGGTTGGGTCTGGGCAAGGGAGGAGCGGGGCAGAAATAAGATCTGCTACGTCTGACTCTTCCATGATGTAAGTTCCCTGAGGAGTTCTGAGGGTCAAAACTGGGCTTAAGTGGGACGTATGTAATGCACAGGCCTAGTGCTGACTGGCTGCACAATGATCCATTTCACCCCTGGAGCACAGCTGTAAGTAAGAAGGTGCTATTTTTCCATAGTCTCTTTGCAGAGTAGACCCACACTTTGCAGGGGAGGATCTGCCCTGTGCAGTGACAGGAACCTACCGGTCCTTATTTCCCTTCCTCTTTTCTCCTGTCCTCCTGCTCAGCAGTCCCAATGCACAATTCCAATCTAGTATTCAGGGCTGGCTAGCATTAGCATGCTGCCAGCTAAACCACAGACCTGGCATGTGCTGCCAGCTCCGGAGTATGGTCAGACCCCAACTTGTTAGCATCCATGTTGCCTGCCATGAGGGGGCTTGGCTGGACTCCTCTCAGAGTAGGTCGAATGCTGATCCCTGAGGAGGAGAGAGTAGATACCGTGGAGTAGCAAGTTAACCTGGAAAAATCCCTTGTTTGTTCAGCTAGAGCTGCGCTTTATTTACAATAGCTCCTGTAAGGATTTCACCACCTATTCAGCAGCTAAACCTGTTGGTCATTTCAGTGAAGGTCCAGTCTCCCAGTTGCCCAGTGCCTGTTTGTGTGGAAGGAATACTTCTCCCAGGAGATGCACAATGCCGTTCATTACTGTGAACCACTCTTGCTGATAAATATATTAGGGATCCACACATCATGTCTTCTCTACAGGCTATGTAGCAAGTAGTTGGCTTCAGCCCTGTAGAAGGCAGATGCCTTTATCCCTCCTGGACAATGGCCCTGTGAGAGAAAATGGAGAGTCTGATGTGTTTGTACAGTGTGTTGGGTAAAGGATAAAGACTGTGTTGAAATAAAGCTGTCAAGTTACTGAAAACAAATTGTACTGCTGCTGCTCCTTTCCCTCCCTGCTGTTACTATGGTTTCTTTGCTTTCAGTGAGGGAGGGCGGGACATTTCCCACTGTTCAGAGTTTTGCAAGTTTTTCAACAATGTCTCCATTATGGCAGATACACAAACACAGAGCCTACTGCTGCTCCCCTTGAAGTCAGCTGAAAAACTCTCCATTGTCAGTGGGAGCAGGAGCAGGCTCCTATTTTCCCACACATTATTGCATATTGGTTTGACAAAGCACCAAGGTGCTAGCATTTGTATTAATCTAATTCATCTATCATCTCAGGTTTGTATACAACATCTATCCCTGGGGTGTCAGCTGCTTTCCTGTTTTGTCACCTGGCTGTTATATGGGAAAACAATATCTCACGCCTTGGAGATACAAAAGATACATGGAGATACATTCCCTGAAAGCCATGGCTCATGTATCGCACACACGTGTCTTTAACAGAATTGTTGGCTTCCTTGAGTACATCCCATCTGCATCAGTAACGGAAGCAGAAACTATTCTGGGGCCAGAGTAGTTAGAAATTAGAGAGGAGGACAGTTATTTTGCTAAATTTAGAATCCACAAGTTCTAGATCTAAAACAAGAGTTGACATTTTGGAAGGCTGAGTTCTGGTGGGTTCTGTCCAAACAGGATTTTTTGAGCGTCAGCATGAAATTAATAATAAAGAATAATCATTAATAATTTGTTATTCGTAGCCCTTGTAGCCCCAGAAGCAGAGTAAGAATTACTTTTAATAAAGTCTGTCTAGTCCAAATTCTGCTCCCTATTTCAGATCCGGAAGATGCCATTAACTTCTAAAAACCCATCCTGGTTTAGTGGTCAAGTGAAGACATCAATTAGAAATAAAAAAGCAATATTTAACAAATAAAAAAGGGAAGATAGACAACAATCAAAATAAACTAGAAGTTATGAAATGCAGAAAATTGATAAGGAGAGCTAAAGACATCAGGGAAAAATCCACAGCAGAAGGGGTAAGGAATTACGAAAAAGTTTTTTAAGTATATTAGGGACAAAAGAAATCATAGCAATAGCAAAGCCCCTCATAGACTCATAGACTTTAAGGTCAGAAGGGACCATTATGATAATCTAATCTGACCTCCTGCACAATGCAGGCCATACAATCTCACCCATCCACTTCTATAACAAACCCCTAACCTATGTCTGAGTTACTGAAGTCCTCAAATTGTAGTTTGAAGACCTCAAGCTGCAGAGAATCTTCCAGCAAGTGACCCGTGCCTCATGCTGCAGAGGAAGGCGTAAACTCTCCAGGCCCTCTGCCAATCTGCCCTGGAGAAAAATTCCTTCCTGACCCCAAATATGGTGATCAGCTAAACCCTGAGCATGTGGGCAAGACTCACCAGCCAGCACCCAGGAAAGAATTCTCTGTACTAATTCAGATCCCATCCCATCCCATCCCAGACCACTGGGCATACTTACCTGCTGATAATTTGGCAATTGATCTTTGATCAAAAGAAATCATAGCAATAGCAAAGCCCCTCATTAGAGAGAGATGGTAAAATTGTTAATGATGATGCAGAAAAGGCAGAAGTGTTCAAAAACATTTCTTTTCTGTATTTGAAAGAAGCAGGATGATACATTCATCTCACAACAGGATGATGAAGTATTTGCCAGCTCTTTATCCCTAGTAGAAAATATCTACTAGAGATAAACACTTAAATCATCAGGCCCAGATAACTTGCACCCCAGAGCGCCAAAGAGCTGCCTGAGGCGCTGTCTGGCCTGCTGATGTTAATTTTTAATAAATCTTGGAATACCAGGGAAAGTTCAGAAGACTGAAAGAGTGCTAATGTTATGCCAATATTCTAAATGACAAGTAACCATAGACGGATTAGTCTGACACCAGCCAAGGCAAAATAATGGAAATGCTGATAGGGAATTCAACTGATAAAGAATTAAAGGATAGGAATATCATTAATGCCAGTCAACATGGTTTTATAGAAAACAGGTCTTGTCAAACAAACCTGATTTAATTCTTTGATGTGATAATGTTTGTTTGCTAAAGCAGCTGCTCTCAACCTTTCCAGATTACTGTACCCCTTACAAGAGCCTGATTTGTCTTGTGTACCCACAAGTTTCATCTCACTTAGAAACTTGTAAAATCAGGCATACAAATACAAAAGTGTCACAGCACACTACTGCTGAAAAATTACTTACTTTCTGATTTTTACCATATAATTATAAAATAAATCAATTGGAATATAACATTTCAGTGGATAATATACAGAGCATATAAACAAATCATTGTCTGTGAAATGTTAGTTTGTGCTGACTTGGCTAGTGCTTTTTATGTAGCCTGTTGTAAAACTAGGCAAATGTCTAGGTGATCTGAGTAACCCCTCAAAGACCTCTGTGTACCCCCAGGGGTACATGTACCCTTGGTTGAGAATCACTCTGCTAAGGTAACTGAATAGATGTAATAGCTTTTTGTAAGGTGTTTGAGTATTTTCATGAGATTCTAGTCAAAAAATGAACACTCTACGATATCTATAAAGCACATGTTAAATGGCTTAAGAGCTGGCTAACTCTCTGATCTCAAAATTAAGTTGTCATTGGGAAATCATCATCAAATGAGGCGGGAGGGGCAGTTTCTGGTGGGGTTCCACGGTGAGAGGCACTAGGCCTGATGCTATTCAACATGGTCATCAATGATCTGGTAGTAAATATAAAATCACTGCTGATAAAATTTTTGCAGATGGCATGAAGATTTATGGAGTGGTAAATAATGGTGCAGACAGGGCAATCATACAGACAGATCTGGAGACTTGGTAACCTGGGCCCATTCAAACACACTGGGTTTTAACACAGGCAAATGCCGTGTTATACATCTAGGAACAAGGACATCAGGCCATTCCAAGAAAATGGGGACTGTATCCTGTAAAGCAGTGACTCTGGAAAGGATCTGAAAGTGGATAAACAACTAGAGCTCTCAATGTGATGCTGTAGCAAAAAGGGCTAATGTGATCCTTGGATGTATAAATAAGGGAGCAGTGAGTAGCAGTAGGGGTGAGCCTTCCTCTCTATATATGGCACTGGTGAGACCAATTCTGGAACATTGCATCTAGTTCAGGTGTCCACGTTTTAAAAAGGCTGTTGAAAAATTAGAGAGGGGGCAGAAAAGAGCCATCAAAAATGATTTGAGAGCTGGAGAAAAATGTCGTACCATGAGAGACAATGTCAAGAGCTCCATGTATTAGCTTATCAAAAAGAAAACTGAGAGATGACTTGATTGCAGTCAGTGTGTACCTTCACGGGAAGAAAATAACAGGTAGTAAAGAGCTCTTTAATGTAGCAGAGAAAGGCCTAACATGAACCTATGGCTGGAAGCTGAAGCCAGACAAATTTAAATTAGAAATTAGGCACAAATTGTTAACAGTGAGGGTGATTAACCAAGGAATCACAACTAGTGTAACTGGAGGTTGAATCTGGTCCTAAATCGTTTGCATTCCCCAGCTTTCACTTTGTTGGAAATAATTTTTTTTTTAAATTAACATTTCCTTTAAAATAATGCTTTAAAAGAAGGGGAAATGGCATAAAAAACCCATAACCCACTAAAGTCATTTGGTCCTTTTCTCAGTCTCTCTCTGTCTCTCATCTGTCTAGGTGTTTAGAATGTCATTAGTGTCATATTGAATTCTCCCAGCCCTAAAAGAAATATGGAAAGAAAGCAGTAATTATTCTGGGATGTAACGTGTGCTACAAAATCTCCCTTTATCTCAGGGTACAATGAAAGATCCACCTTTGCAGCCAGCCTCCCCATCACAAAGGAGGGGAAGCAGAAGAAAGAGGAATCTCTCTCTTTCTCTCTCTCTCACACACACAGAGCAATTACATCAAACAACACAGAGTTAATAACACAGCATTCCAGCAGAGAAGGAGCTTCTGCAATCCTTCCTTCTTTAATGATTGCCTTATTCCATCTGCTAAAAGGAGTAGAAGGTTTAGCTTGTTGTCTAAGCCATTTCTTATGTTGGACTGAGAGGAGGCTGAGGGTCCATTGTGAAATATAGCAGAATCCTAAGGGACCTTATTCTGATCCCCTGACTCCTGTGTGTGGCTGTAATAAACAGTCCCATTGATTTCAATGGGGCTATACAAAGAATAAGATTAGACTAAATGTAATTGAGGCTGTCAGAACCTAGTCCTAAATTTGTATTCACTGATCAGATCTCCCTGTGATTTGGCACATTTTAAATGCCTACCTAGATCATAGGATGCTATCAGGGCTGCAGAGAGGTTTGTGGGGACCAAGGGCTAAATCTCAAATGGAGTCCCTCCTTTCTAAAAAATTACCAGGGGGTATGTGATGTGGGGGCAGGGTAGGGAATGGAGAGCACAAGCCCACTCAGCACTCATCCCACAGCAGCAGTTCTTATCCCGCAGGGCTGGGTGTGATTCCCTGCTCCAGCCCATTGGCTCTCAGCACAGTGTCATGTGACCAAAACTGGCTGATGAAAGGGCTGCTGAGCCAATTCTGAGCAGCCCTGTGACCCTGTGCATCAGGTTGCAATACCACTGACTTAAATTTGGTCCAGCTGTCCCCCCAGTCATGACCTTCCTCATTCATCACACATCCCCAGCCCACCCACTTTAAATGGTGCTCTGCAAGAATTGTTCCGTGGATTAAGCTGGGGTCCAGAGCAAACTGCCTCCTTTTGTCCCCCTGCTGGGCAACCCTGGAGGGAGGCTGTCAAAATACAGTAGCCTTCACCACGAGTTTTGTGAAGCAACAGTGGCAGCACATATGTTCATAGGTCAAGCAGCCTTGACAGATCCGTAGCAGGTTAAACATAGCCCGTGAGAGAGATTGACAAGTGAAAAATATTTGAGTAGGGTCAGGGACAAGTAATCCCTTCAAGTGACAGTGAGTGCAGGATCTGGAATGGCAAAGGAATTGGGAAGCAATTCAAACTCTGATTTGATGGGCAAAGGGCAAACAATCCATTCCTTTGTAGTCTTGACCAGATTCTTGCTTCCACTTCGGTTAAGGTCACAGAAGCTTTTTTTTTTTTTTTTTTTTTTTTAATTTGCTTATGCATTTATGAAACTTCCATCTTGCTGAAATTTTCCACACTTGCTGCCTGGCTGAAAGTGAACTCTCTCCTCCTCCCCTTCCCCAAGTTTAAGCAAAAAGGGTTCTGTTTTTTTGAGTAAACGAAGAGTGTAAACAAATATTGTTGAGCACCATGTGCTAGGTGCTGTATAAATGTGCATTCTGATTATAGAAACAGGCTTGTAACATTTTCTGGACAACTTTACAACCTGGAGATAGAAAGTTGAAATTTAGCAGTGAAATACTATTTTTCCCCACTCCCTCATCCCCTTGATTTGCACTTCTTGTGCACTGAAGGTGTGCAGGGGTTAGGGAGGGCTCCATCCATGATTATGTAATTGAAGAACGGGCCCATTTCAGCCAGTCGCACTCCAGTTTCCATAGTTTCTAAAGCCAGAAGGGACCAATGTGATCATCTAGTTTCACTTCCTGCACGTCACAGGTTACTTTCACCCAGTAATTCCTGCACTGAGCCCCAAAATTGTGGTTGTGTACTGCATATCTTCTGGAAGGACATTCGTTTTTGACGTAAAAGACTCAAAGGATGGAGAATTTACTCCACCCCTTGATAATCCGTATCACTGCTCAACTACCCGCAGTGTTAAAATGAGTCTTCTTTTCAGTTTGAACTTTGCTGGCTTCAACTTCCAGCCAGTGCATTTTGTTATGCACTTGTTAGCTAGATGAAGCTCTCTATTGAAATCCATGGAGTGACAGTGGTGTCAAACTGGAGTAATGCAGTTAATCAGGCCCTGTAGTGCAAGCAAAGGATGTGTGTCATATTAACTGTGTCATTTCATGACATCTGAGTGCTCAACTGTGTAACCTCAATGTTCCTGTAACATAGTATTTTGGATGGAACCTGTATTACAGCAATGCTATAGTTAACGGTAGAATGGCACTTCCATTTTATAACTTTTAGTCTCTGTTGACGAGCTTGACATAATTGGGAATGACTGCAAATCTGTTGTTATAATTAGAATTCAGGCTTTAGCCCTAGGCCTTTCCCCTTCGGGGGGGTTGATTGGAAGCCAGGGAGGCCTTACATCTCAGCGTGTTATTTCCTGGAGACTCTTTCATCCCTGCTGCTAGGTGTTCACAGAATGACTCTGCGGGTTAAGAATGGAGGTGTACAGGCTCTGCAGAGTCGGAGCAAATAAGTGATTTGCACTGAGTTGAAGTCATGGCAAAGAGAGACCAAAACAACATTTTCACTGGAAACTGAAAGGCTGTGTGTAAGTGTAAGTCATAATGGTAAGGTTGTAACTTGAAGAGATGAAAGCAAAAGGAATTCAGTGGCTAGGAGGCTGCAACTAACCTGAGCAGGTGCCGCCTGAAAACTGGGATAGTTAGAGCTGCCTTTGCAGCTCTTGTGTTATCTGCATCGTAGCCCAGTTCTCTCACTTACAGGTAGGACACAATGGGTCCAATTCTGCTCTCACTTACACTGGTGTAACTTTGGATTATCTCAGTTGATGGAAATCATTGACTGTAATGAGGCTATGCTGAGGTACACCAGCTTACATGATCCTTCAGGAAATCCTTTAACTACCCAGAGTTTTTTCTTCTAATAGGCCAGATCCAGGCCCAACTCTGGCAGTGGTGCAAAGGGGCTCTAAAATTGTCTTAAACAAACGGCTGAGGCTTTATGCCACCCCCTCGCGGCCACTCAGAATAAAGGGAATGTGCTAGGAACAGGCCAGAGGCAGGAGGAACACAGAAGCACGCTACATTGAGCCCTGGCTGCTGTAACTGCCCTTAGGGGGCTATTCCCAACCGGCGTGACTCAGAGCAGCTTTGAGGGACTGAACTAGCCCCCAGCTGCCCAGGCTAGTGAACTAAACTCCGCCTACTTTTTTGTGAGGGTAAGATCTGCAGGCAGAGGATCCCTTCTATGCACAAGTCATGGGCGTACAGTATTGGATTCATCAGGTTTGGTTCCCTTCTCCCTCACACTGGTGCACATCAACAATAACTCCACTGGGGTCAGCGACGTTACAGCAGTTTAAGAGAGTGGAATCAGTCCCATTGACTTCAGTAGGAGTCACTGGCATTGTCTGGCAAGAGAATAGGGCCCACTGACTTGAGCTGCTTATTATTATTTATATCATAGTCGCAGCTAGAGGTCCCTTCAGAGATTGGGGTCCCTTGTGCTAGGTGCTGTACAAAAAGCTCTCAGAAGCAGTCCCCTGGCCCAAAGAGCTCACAATCTAAAGAGATACGATAGACAAATGGGGGGAGGGAATAGTATTATCCTGATTTACCGAGGGGGAACTGAGGCACAGAACGTTAAGTGATGGCCTCAAGGTCACGCCGGCAGTCTGTGGCAGAGCTGGGAACTGAGTCCCAGGGCACAAGACCGTCACCCCTCTGAAGTGGAGTCACACTGCTGTTGCTGAAAGCAGAATTTGTGCAGCAGCCTGTGATTCCTGGGGAGCAGTGGAAGAGAAACATTTGTGCAAGCAGTTTTACAGTGGTTCAGATTTCTGGGGGATAAATAAGAGCCTGTTGCTCTAGTCTAATTGGCTGCAATAGGTTTGCTTGACTGGAACACCTCAACGGCAAAGAGAGATTTTTAGGATTTAAAAAGATGTCTAAAAAGACCATTGAAGAAGAGAAATCTGTGGGAGAAATTGCTGCTGGAAAGAAGGAGTTAATGTGAGCTTGGTGTTGACAGCAGAACTGAATGCTGTTTCTTCATTGCTAGACTAGAACAGTTTTAGCTTTGTAATCAGTAATGAGGCAAAGGCATTACTTTTAGTTAGCACTGTAAGAGGTATATGAAGGGCTAGGTGTGCCTTTAAGGTACATTCCTGTGATCAGGAACCGCCGGCGGAATTCTGGCTGACTCAGTAAGAATTCCTTTTGGGATTCCTGGGGGAATCACAGTGCAGAGGGAGCTCTGCTGCCCTTTAACAGGGTGCAGTGTGTGCTTCCCCCGTGCCATGCGAGCTCCGCTAGTTGAAGCACAGAGAGGTAAAAGCAGGCCACAACCTCGCCCCTCTGGGACAGCCAGCGCTACTGTTAGAAACAGAGAGAAATGGCTACACTCCCAGCCACATTATGGCCAGTCCCTGAATGGGGGCACAAGGAGTGGGGAAGGTTACTGAGCAGAGTCAGCCATAATTTGGCTCAAAGTCAAATAATCTGCTTTGCTTCAGTGAAGAAATAATGTTTGATTTGCAACTGGAAGTGCTTTCAACAGCAGGATAAATTATAGTATATCTTGACAAGGACAGAAATTCAAAACTAAAGGAGAAACAAAAACCCAGGGGGTAGAAACTGCTGAGCGTGACAGAACCAGAGTAGGAATGTCTTCCTTACCACATGCACACACACATTGTTCCACTTTGGCGACCGCCCACTTGATTTATAAATAATCTGTAACTGTGAAATCCCCAGCCATAAGAGAACAAGGCATTAAAGCTGATGATCTGATCACCAGCTTGAGATCCAGAAACCCCTGGGTCCCAGTTTGGGCTCAGTTACTCATCTATAAATTGAGGATGATGAGCCCATAAGCTCTGTGGGGCAGGGACTGTCATTTACTATATGTTTGTACAACACCTAGCACAATGGGGCTCTAGGTCCTATTGCAATACCCATATTTACATGATAAATGACAGTACATGATTGCTTACCTCACAGGGATGTAGTGAGGATTAATGAGTTGAATTATGTAAACAGCGCTACTGAGCAATGTTTTGCACCTAGTGTTTGCATGTTTTGTAACTACTAGGGACCTGCCACTTCTTTAGAAAAAGCTAAAAATCAACAACAGTGTTAATGACTGATCATAGTTTATGGACCCTAATGATTCCCTAAAGCTATTATGTGATGGCAATCCTCTCATTAAAGGGATTAACTGTAATTAGGGCACTAACTTTATTAATTAAACTGCTAGGTGCATTTTGAGTCGGAATTTCAAAAACCATCAGCATGGGCCTCAAGGGTATGTCTACACAGCCATCAGTGATGTGGTTGTCACATGTGTGGACATACCTGAGCTAGCTTTAATCTAGGTATGGTGAGTACCAATAGCAATGAAAGCAGCATGGACAGTGGCTGCTTGATTACCTATCCAGGCTTCTGGTCAGGTGGGCAGGACTAGCTTGTGCCACCATTTGTTGGCCACAGCTTCACTGCTATTGAGCTCACTTTGATCAGGTACCTCAGGTATGTCTACATGTGCTGCAGTCACACTTCCCAATTGCAGTGTAGACGTACCTGAACTCTGCTCCCACTGAAACCAATGAGAGTTTTACCACCAACTTTAATTGGAGCAAAGTACTTCTGAAAATTCCATCCTTAATCTGTATGTCCTTTTGGTCTTATAATGGGAGTTACAAGAACAAATACTCACTCATCATGCTCCTTCAGGTTCTGCTCTTATCTGCTCCCACAAGCTAAGAACAGTCAGCTCTTTGGATAGGAGAACTCCAATGAATACAAAGGTGGGGTAGAAAGTGAAGGCAGTGTTTCTGTAGGTGGAAATCTGCCCACTGAGCCAGTATGGAATCAAAGCATCAGCATGGCCTTGAGACACTATGCTTACGGAGATGACTAATTGTGGCTTTAAAGATCTCAGGGTATGTGTGTCCTGCCCTGATTCCAGTTTGAGTAATTACAGGCTGCCTGCCTAAGTTTCTTCTGCAATTTCAATTGGATACCCTATTCTTCTTTACTTCCTGTCCTAATCTATTATGTAGTGTGGCTGTACACTGTTAAAGAGTAGCTGTATTTCATCTCAGAGATGGCTACATTTCATTAGTGAGTGACATTAAGCCATGTGCATATATATAACCCTTTCTTCAAATCATTTCTTTCACATTTAAAAGGTCAAATATATCACTTTTGTTATCAGTTAGGAGGGATAGCTGGGGGTTGAGTCACTGTTAGGAAGCTTGCAACGCAGGGTGTACTATAGATTAACTATTGTCTGTAGTGTGCCAGGAATTCCAGCCTATAGACTTCATATAATGCAGTTTTTCCAGCACAATGGATACTTAAGACAAATTATTATTATTACAGACAGGAGGGAATGATTTCTGTTCCCTGTGTGGAGAGAGAAGACTGCCATTAAAAATTCAGGGTGAAGTGGCAATGGTTTCTGAACTTCGAGTGTACACTCAGAATTATATCTGTTCTGATTTACAGCCCCTGCAATGCCACTGAATTCATTAAGTTTAAATCAGGGTCAAATTTCGCCTAACTGTCCTCTCATGAAGGCTGGCTTGAAAACAGAGCTGGTCCTTCTTTTCACTCTCTCTCTCATAATATAGAAACTTGATGAAATTAACAGCTGGTAACTGGAGAACCTCGAAAAGGAAATACTGTTTCACACATCATGTCGTCATTGTCAGCCTTCGGAATGCCCTGTTGCAGAAGATCATCGAGTCAAATTCTGTAGCTAGATAGCGTTTCAAGGGCAATAAAATTATGCATGCTATGATAGGGGAAAGAAAAGCTCATGTTCCAAAACGGAAATTGAGCATCACCAGGGGTCAGGAAGGAATTTCTTCCCCCAGGCATAGCATTCCACAATCGGCAAGGTGCTTTGGGAGGGCTGCCAATATCTGAAATATTCAGGTATCCTTCAGCCAAAGGAGAATAGCAGACTTGATGGTCCAATAATCTGACATGTTATGGCAAATCTTGCATTATATGTTGCACGAGACTGGGGAGGTGGGGCAGGGGATTTTCAAAAGTGCCTAGGTAACATAGCAGCACAAGTCTCATTGATTTCCAATGGAACACATGCACTAAATCACAGAGGCACTTTTGAAAATCCCATCCCTTGTCTTGTGCTGGGCTCCGACTTCACAAAAACAGGCTGAGCGGAATGAACAGTTTTCACAGCTGTTCACATACCTAACATTTAAGATTTTGATGAAAATATGGAGATTTGCTTCTCTCAATAGACTATCCCACCTTCAGATAATGATACTTTGCAAGCAACACTATCCCCTTTGTACCAAGGGAGCCAGGACAGGTCAAATAGCTTTTCTAACTGCATGTAAATGGTAGAAGTGGGACTAGAACTTGTACCTTATCGCTCCTAGCCACTGCCATATCCCCCGTCTAAAATAAAAAGCAGCTTTTAGACCATTTAACTTACACAAACGTGGTTTGAGGTGTGTGATATGCTGTGCCATCGCTGCAGTGCATGCCAGGGTGCATGTAACTTTGTATGCAATGTAGCTTGTTTTAAGACTCAAGGCGAAACGGGTAATTACTTGAGGAAGGTAGCAATAATTGGCTTTGATAGCAGGCACAAGCAGAAATGTTTGCCTGGAGCTCCACTTTAAAGGCAAAAAGCAAAGAGCAGTCAGCAAGAGGAAGAGGTGGTCCCTGCCAGCAGACTTTCCCATAAAGAAGAGGTGTCGGTGTTTGGCAGATTAATTGAATGTTTACAGGAACAAGCTGACACAAAAATACATTTTCCTTTGTATGGCTTGGAGAAGCTGACCACTGAACACAACATATGAAGCAATGGCAGGATGGGAGAGTGGGCAGGAAAACACCATATGTACGGGGTAAGCTACAGTCAAGAGGCTTAATCTAATTTCTGCTGAGTTTGCCTATAGTCAGTTCTCAAGAGGCTGAGGTGCCAGCTGAGAAATGCTCTTATGTTCCTGCTGTTTGATGGCCTTGCACCTAATGAAGTCCTGGTGGACAGCTGCAACTTAATTAGTCACCAGTCTCCCCTATAGTACCAAAACCTGTTTAGATGATATTGCTGGACCACTTTTGGTGCAGTTAGTTCTGGACTTGTATTTGATAGAGCAGGAACGTCTGGAGATCGGCAGGAAGGTGGTGAGGTTGTGCTGTCTGCATCAAACCTAAAGTGCAGATAGTCTCCTGCTCTCAGCTGGATTAAATGCAGCACTATGCATTCATCTTCTGTGTGAGCTCCAGGATAGGGATATGTTAAGACTAGTTCTGGTGTACTGACTGCCTCTTCCATTGCAGCCTCTGCATGAGCTGATGAAGTTCGCCTCATCAGTTCCTATATTCACTGGAGGCACCAAGGCTGGTGGTGCTTAATGACTTTAACATATGCATGGATGATGAATCCTTAGATTTAGTTCAAGGTTTCATGCCCACCATGGTGATCTATGATTATACTGTGTGATTACTGGTTCATTCAAACAGTTATACATACTATTGATTGGAGTTAGATAGGAGGTCAAGCAGTTGGAAGTTAGATCAATTTCCTGGACTGACCACTGTGTCCTGTATTTTGAGACTGGAGTGTAAGCTACCCTGTTGGGAGGAGGGAGCTGTTTTAATGGCCTGCCCTCATGGTCAGTGGAAACTACAGAAGGTCCTGAGGGAAGACACCATTTCTCAACAGATCATTCTATGAAGGATTCAGTAAGATATTCTAGCAAATCTTTTACAACTGCTACAGTTCCTATGAAAACCTTTTAAAACTTGTCTCTGACTAGGAATTTACAGCTCTTTTTTAGATGTGGACATTGTAGGCTCAAGACTTGCTTACTTGAAAGACTGCCTCCCTCTCCGCATGATATTGTCAACCCTTCAGAGAGGCAATTGAGATGAAAACCTCTCCATATAAAAGAGAGGAGATGCCTGCAGGGCATTCTCCATGAAGGACCCTTTGCTTTGAAACATACTCCCCCAGCCCCTTCCCCCGCTCTGAAATAGCCTGCATCTCTTCCCCTCCAGTGCATGCTGTAAGGCCCACTCTATTACCCAGGCTTTGGGGGATGGAGGGACATGATAATGCTGGCATTTGTGGTGTAGCAACAATGTTCGGGGTTTTGCTTTCATTCTTGGTTAATTATTTTCTGGCTTTGGGGTATGGAGCAGCTGCTGATTCCATTTTTCCTTGCATGTGTTTGTATTAATGTATGGGAAATATGCCTTGAGATCAGGACAGGTGCCTTTTTATAAATTTGTTTTAAATAAAACTGAACATTGATGATTCCTCACTCACACAATACATTCTCTTCCAGTCTGTCTCCATTACATCCTTCCTGCAATATCTATTTTTGACAGATTTGTAGGGCTGGGCTTTGTTATCAAATCAAACAGTAAGGTCCTCTGACTTACAGTTTATTTTGATTCCAAAGTGCCTTTCAATTCCATCCACAGCTGCCTTTCATTATTAGTTTAGCACAGAGCAAAACAACTAGACATGTTAAGAAAAAGGCTTGAAGTGCTGGTGGTACTGTCCTTCCTCCATATCCCTCTGGTCACATCTGTTCCCTCTGGGAGGGAAGCAAAATTTTGCATTTGAAGCTCATCATGCTCTCAAGATTTAGGATGATGCTCTTTCCCTATCTCTCTCTCACTCCCCTCCCCTCTCTCTGGTCCCTTCATCTTGTTTCTTATGGATTAAGAGATGTTGCACAATCCTGTTTCTGGCAAACAGACAAGATGCCCTGAATTCTGCATTTTACCCCAGCTCTTTCAAACCCAGTGTGTCCATGCTAAACTGGCAGTCCGTGCAATACTGAATGCTTATGCGAAGAATCCATTTGCCTCGGAGGCAGGTTATGTTTTGCCAGCACACTTTGTTTTAAATTTTACGCAGAGGAACTGTATTGTCAGCCAATTAATCGTTACAAAGCTACTGTGGCTTTGGATCAAGAGGCTAGGGGCTTTCCATTTCTGGGAAAGGGATTTGCTGCAGACTATCACATGAGGATACTGTGACAATCTGGCTGAGGCATATGAAGAGCAATCCTATTAGCGTTGATCCCTATTGACAATTCAGCCTATCTTCCTTCTTATACTAATGCTTTCGAAGCAAACTGATCACTGTCCAGGTCTATCAGACCATGAAACTAGATTAGCAAACTGGTGCCTTCATGGCCCAATGATAGAGCAGCTGAACAGCTGAAGTAGATATAGAGAGAGGGAGGGAAAGTAAGGTATGTAAATACATGGTAAATTACTCACTTTGTAGAATACAACTAGAGAAGACTGAAGCTGAATGCTAACTCTGTCTCCTCTGTATCAAAGGACGTAGTCAATGCTGTGGTCTATAGAATCCATGAATGAATAAAATCTGTAAATTTACCTTGACAGCTACAAGCTGAACCAGCCTCTCTTATTAATATGGGCTACAGGCACAAGGGCATGCAAATATTAACGTGTACATTCTTTCCAGTCAGGTATGTACTATACGTGCTGGGGCTCTTTAATAGAGTTTAGAAATTCTGTGGAAACTGAGTGAGAGAAAAAAGAATGCTGCTGGGTGATGGGTTACGTGCCCTGTTACATCCAGGCCACTGTGATTCCATCCCGGTCTGAATGACCATTTATTATTTATATTAAAAGGGTTCCCAGAGTCCCCAGATGGGAGCAGAGCTTCTTTGTGCTAGGTGCTGTACACACATAATGTGAAATACAGGCTCTGCCACAGAGAGTTTACAATCAAAATACTCCAGTCAACCCTGAAAGTTGTTACAATATGAGAGCTGGTGGGTGGCCTATGTGAAATGAATTGGACAGATGCCATAAAAACATCTTTGCAATTAATGGTGATTTATATCGTAGTTGGCAGACATAGCAGAGAAGCCAGGGACTGAATGAACCTGGAGATTGAACTATCATCCACCCATTGGGTTGGTCTCTTTATGCAGAGAGTTAGGTCGACAGCAGTGACCTACTGTATAGTACTCAAATAATATTTGACTAGTAATGCCTTCTTAGCCAAATAGTATTTGATCAGCTATACAGTTAGTAAAACAAAACAAAAATCATTGACTAAAATATTCAATTATTAAATGAAAGCATTAACATCTCCCCTGAGTGAGATGTGTTGATGGGACAGTGCCTAGAAGGCTGAGGTCAGTCGGTGTCTTGCACGGGAATCAAGTGCAGAATATGCAGAAGGCTCAATACTAGATCTTAGAGAGCAGAATTTTGCCCTGAATGTGCTTCCCAGACATTGCTTATTGTACGTTGCCATAGTGCATGTACTCCCCACTCTGGAGATTATCTCCATCCATTTTTTTACCTGGCCTGGCTATTGTTGAAATATATTTTTTTCCCTATGAACTAAGCTGGACATGCCACCCACAAGTTGAAAGAGCAGATGTCAAATGTAGCTTTGTTTTTTTTCAAATTGTCAACTGGTATGACTGGCAGATCACGGGGATTTCTTACTGTCAAGGCAGTTTGTTTAGTTCACAACTCACCTGAGCATGAGTTTTCTTCTGTTTAGTTTCCTCTGCCAAACCAATCTCCAAAACAGCAGCAAGTGGTGCTTAGAAAGTGAAATTTGGTTTCCTCAATTTGTGTCTTTCTTATAGTTACTGTGAGCCAAGAGTAACAGCTCTTAGATCAATGCAGAGGAGGGGGAACGGTACAACAATAACAATACACAGAACTAGCTATCAGGACAATGGCATGTAGAGATGTGAATCGATATACTGTGCAGACTAACCAGAACTAGCACATTAGTGATTACACACAACCAGGTGACAATCAACCCTGGCTAGTAGTTAGGTACAGCTTCCAGGTCTGTATATGTTTGTCATTGTTGTGACCCAAGAACTCCTTAATGCCAAGTGGCAAGGGGGTAGGGTGGCCAGATGTCCCGATTTTATAGGGACAGTCCCAATTTTGGTTTTTTTTCCTTATATAGGCTCCTATTACCTCACCCCCTGTCCCGATTTTTCACATTTGCTGTCTGGTCACCCTACAAGGGGGTTACAGGAATGTCCTGATCCTGACATGCATGTTCTGGTTCGACGAATGTTATGTGACATCTTAAATGAAAGCTGTGTCACACTGGTCATTAATATGGTTGTGAAATGTATGCACAGATACTATGTAAGGAGTTATGTATATTACTGCAAATATGTCCTCAGTCTGTAGCAAAGTACGAATCACCAGCAGAGGTGAAAAACATTATTTTCTGTCAGATATGAGATATTTAGTCCCCTCTCTGTCAGGATGTAAGATAAGCATTGTAAGCTAACATGATGGATGCCCATATACTTACATAATCAAAATGTTAACAAAAGGGATGTGAAGTTAATAGGGGAGCAGCACACAAGCCATGTGTGGTTATCCTGTCTCTGAGTACAGACAATGAACTTTGGGAATACATGTAGGAGGCAAAGGCGGCCCCCTGACATCCTGCACTGGGAAGTAAATGAACAGCACATTTACATTCATGAAAATGGGATTGCAACCAGTCTTGGTTGGTAATGCTGCTGAAACCTTTGGGTGGGCCTAACCTCCTATCTAAAGAAGCCTTAATTTATTAGTTAAGTTTGGTCTCTAGAAAGTGTGTTATGATTTAGTTTTCTACGTAACCATTTGTTTCCAATATCCGTACCCTTGCATCTTGAATCTTGGATAATAAAGATAGTTTTCACAATAAATATATTTCAGTGCTGTGGTATTAAGCAAAGTGCTGAGTTGAATCATACCAGCTTGTAGGTACTTGGTTCCTCTAGGGTCAGCAGCCCTGGCATTTCTGTCAGTGTTCAGTGGCTAAGGGGCTAACAGACCGGGCACTTCAGGAGAGCTCTTCAAAAGGACTCAGGGACTGGCTGCACCTATTGTTAAGCTGCAAGGTGAAGACAGGGCTGGCACAGACCAGAAGAGAACGCTGGAGTGGCAAAAGGCTGGTGGTGTTTGGGAGTTGGCATCCAGCTACCACAAGCAAGACTCCGTTGTGCTGGAAGGAGGGGGTAACATGGTGACTCACAGTCCTGGGAACCCTGAGAACTGTCACAGTGGCAGAGATAAACATCAGGGCCCGACATAGGATTCAGAGGGCCTGGGGTCTTCGGCGGTGGGTGCCCCCCACTTCAGCGGTAATTCGGCGGCGGGGGGTCCTTCCGCTCTGGGACCCGCTGCCGAAGTGCCCTGAAGGCCCGCAGCGGGAGCCTCTCGCTGCTGAATTACTGCCGAAGACCCAGCACTTTGGCAGTGGGTCCCGCTTCGGAGGTAATTTGGCAGTGGGGGGTCCTTCCGCTCTGAGGTGGAACGACCTCCTGCCGCCGAAGACCCAGAGTGGAAAATGCTCTGGGGGACCAGGCCCCACAAGAGTTTTCTGGGGCCCCCAGAGCAGGTGAAGGACCCCACTCCAGGGGCCCTGAAAAACTCTCGTGGGGTCCCTGTGGGGCCCGGGGCAAATTGCCCCACTTGCCCCTCCCCTCTGAGCTGCCCTCATAATCATATTATCATTATTAGTCTATTTATCCTTTTTGCTTCTTTTTCTACATGTGTGGAATAGAATGGGGTAGGCAGGGGAGACTCCTAATCAAATATTATGTTAGAGAGAGGCCTAAAGCACTACCCTGGCTGCAATCCCCACCTAGGAACTTTAGGAACTTCTCATTCTAAGTTGGATCTGAGTTTTACAGTGTGGGTTTAGCCCTAAAATGGATCTGAACCAGAATCCTAAAGCTGAATCCCACAGAACTCTGGGAATATTCAGAGTCTAATCCAAATCTGTATTTCAGGGGTAGGGGCTATCTCAGCTGATGATCTACATGGATAGAGCACTCTCTGACCTGAAGGAGCTGCTTATAAGAAGTATTTTACATTGTATATAAAGAGATCTCTTTATACCATTGAAATTTAGTGATTTCTGGGGTGCAGCATAGCTCCAGCAACGCTGCACAGCAGCTTTGAGGAGGAAAAAGTGAAGAATATCAGCAACTGAATCACAGGGGGACATTTAGGAATAGTGTAATTACCCAGTTGGAGTTTGGCCGGGATATCCAGGTTAATACCCCTATCTTGCACAAGTTGGTTCTGTAGTATATTACCGAGTATAGGGTTTATATTGTTTCAATGTCAAATAATTTGTAGCATAAAACAGCCCTGGGAAAGGGCTGTGGTGGGGGAAAAGTAGGCTGATTGGGGGAAAGCAGCCACAGGTGGGGCCATGCCCCAGCCAGGCCACGGCTGGCTTTATAAGAGGGTTGAGGGCCAGAGGCTGTAGAATACATTCTCTTTAGCTTCCCAGAGAGAGAAGGACCTGACTGCCTGGGAAGTTGAGGAGGGTACCTAGGGAGGGGCAGTGCTGGGGAGCTTCAGCCTAGCAAAGCCCCAGGCTGCAGGCCAAGCTAAGGGCCCACAAAAGGGTACTGGGGCTGCAGAGGGGCAGCCCAGGAATAGGCAGAGGCAGCTGGTCCAAGCCCCCTTGCAGATGATGAGTGGTTTACCAAATGCAGTCTGTCCCAAGGAGCAGGGGCTAGATGATGACTGGCAGTAGCCACTGAGGCAAGGTGGGGATAGGGGGTTCCCCTGGGAGGGGAGACTCAGAGTGAGGGGGTACTGTGGTGGGTAGAACCCCATGGTAAAGGGAACCCAAATCTGGGAAGAACATGGGGCCAGCGGCAGGCAAGACACCGGCCTGCAGAAGGCGCTCTGGAGGCTGGAGAGCTAATTCCCTGGACAACCAGGATGGGGTGCTGTGCCGGTGAGTCATCACCCCGCCACAGTCCTTCATGCATGAAACATACAGCAAGTCAGCTGCCTCAACATCTGCTAGAAGCTCCCTGGCGGTTTGCCTGCATGCTGCTGGCTGTAGAGCACAACCTTTTTGTTAACTCAAACCAGGCCATGAAGGTACTGGTAAGTCTGGACACTTTCTTGCACATTCGAAACTTTAAGGGCCAGATTCTCAGCTGATGTAAACCAGCACAGGACCATAGGTTAGTGTGTAGCTATGTTGATTTACACCCATTTTGGATCTAGCCCCAAATGTGTAAAGTCTTAGAAAACAGACATTTTACTCTGATTTTTTAAAAAGTACTTAAAAACAGCACAGGGTACTTTGCCTTTAAAAATTATTGTGCATCCTCTCCTGTCTTTTTCTTTGGAGTTGTGTGCTCCAGGTACTCTGTTCGTAGCCCAGACAGGAAGAAGCCAATACTTAATCCAATTATTTTACTGTCTGTCTGACACTTATGGCTGCAGGAGAGAACTACAGAAACCAGAGCTGCTGCAAACAATGGCCACGTCCACACTACAGAGTAAAATCGAAATTAATAAAATCGATTTTATAAAACAGGTTTTATAAAATCGATTTTACGCGTCCACACTAGGGCACATTACTTCGGTGGTGTGCGTCCATGGTCCCAGGCTACCATCGATTTCCGGAGCGGTGCACTCTGGGTAGCTCAGTAAAAGAATGGGACCAATAACTTCGATTTCCGTCCACACTAACCCTAAATCGATATAGTAATATCGATTTTAGGGTTACTCCTCTCGTTGAGCAGGAGTACAGAAATCGATTTTAAGACCCCTTAAAATCGATTTTAAGTGTCTTGTAGTGTGGACGGGTACAGCGTTAAATCGATTTAACGCTGTTTATATCGATCTAACGCTGTAGTGTGGACCAGGCCAATGTAAGAGAAGTACTTAAGGTATGGAAAAAGGGTCAGGAAAAATCTTCCACCCATCCTGCTTTCCGCTGAAGAATCCAGGCTTGGAGCAGAGTGGCTGCGTGAGCGTTTGGTGAGGAAGAACGCTCCCCGCTCTCTCCCAGACTGCACCCTCCTGCACTTGCTGAAACTTCAGAAGGCCCATCTGTTCCTGCAGGAGTCAATGACTTGGGAGGTGGCAGATCCATTGACCCCACCCCCACTCCTTTCCAGCTCCCCAAATCATGGCTCATTCCCCTCAGCACAGCAGAACTGCATCAAATCCGCTGAATCTGGGGCCTCCAGTGGACAAGAAGGGTGGTCCAGGACTTTCCCCTTTGTAATAACAGCACCTTCTGAACCAGTAGATATCCTCCTGGGAGACTTTTGAATCCTATATGTTTACTGACAGAAACTAGAACTGCCGAGCCAGTGGAGGTCTGAAAAAGCAAGATGGCTTCTATTCTGTCTTCTGCATCATCAACAAAACAGACATCTTGCAGCCTCTTTAGGGCTCCTGCTGCACTAACTGAAGAGAAAGACACAACTCCACTTTTTTCTGATTCATCAGGTTAAAGTCACAGGGCTGGCAGTTAGAAAAGCCATCTACTGACCTGCAGACAGGGCAAATGTGACTGGGAGTTCCTGGTTCAAATTCAGCCCCTAGCTTAAGCAGACAGAACTCTGATGGGTTTTAGTGGGAGTTGTTCCTGGCTGAATTTGGTGCTTGGTTAAAGAAAAAACATGAAACAGCACAGTGATCATTTTGCAGCATTTAACCTCACTCTAAATGACCCACTCAGCTTAAATGTATCAGCCAAATCACTGGTATAGGTGCTGGGGAGCTGGATGCAGCTCCATTGATTTACAGTACTGGTGAATATCATCCAGGACACAACCTGCGCTGTATGTTGCAATGAGGCTAGTGGTGCTGAAAGACGGTAATGTTTGTAATCCGAACTTTCCTTTGCAAACATTGAATCATTTTGTTGTGAAAGCTGGACACAGAGATGAATGACTCACTGTTGGCAGCATATAGGGTATCAGTAGGCTCTTTTTACTGGAACAGGGGGCTGAGGTTTGATATCATCTCTGTGCTCCCAGAATGCTAATGAGTAACAGCACACTGTGGCCTCTATTGATCTGCGATTTACTTCTTCCAGCCTTTCACCAGTCTCTGCGCAAAAAAATACACACGTTGAAGGAAATCACATTGTTCATTGATCTAAACATCTCTCTTGCTGGCTGTATTTTTCTAAGCTTGGGATTTTTTTATTGGGCTAACGTTTTACAGCAATAAAAGGTGAAACCTCATGAAAAATGGGCTAAAGTTGGGTGCCTGGAAGAGTCAAGGCCAGGGCTGAAAATGATAAACAGACCTGTACATCAATGGTATTAGACCAGAGCCAGTTGATGTGGGGTGAAAGTCATTTACCTCCGAATGCCTATTCGGTGCCTGTGGGGAATGAATGTTGATCTCCATTCTATTCCTTGATGGCAAGTGCCACATCACCAAAGGCAACATCACGCCAATCTTTAATTGCAGGAAACCTCAGCAGAAAGGCTAAAGACTGAATGAGTGTCTAAACTGATCTATCGTCTCCTGGAGAGAGAAGGTCTTTGCAGATCACAGCTGAAACACAGTGGTAGGAAGAACCTTGCACTGCTGCTGTGGTAGAGAATGTCAGGCCATGTCTACATCTAAAATTTTGCAGCGCTGGTTGTTACAGCTGTATTAGTACAGCTGTATAGGGCCAGCGCTGCAGAGTGGCCACACTTACAGCAACCAGCGCTGCAAGTGGTGTTAGATGTGGCCACACTGCAGCGCTGTTGGGCGGCTTCAAGGGGGGTTCCGGGACCGAGAGAGCAAACCGGGAACGCCGCGGTTTGCTCTCTCGGTCCCGGAGCCAGCCAGCAAACCGCGGGGAAGGAGACCTGCTTGCTCGGGGTTCCGGGACCGAGAGAGCAAACCGGGAACGCCGCGGTTTGCTCTCTCGGTCCCGGAGCCAGCCAGCAAACCGCGGGGAAGGAGACCTGCTTGCTCGGGGTTCCGGGACCGAGAGAGCAAACCGGGAACGCCGCGGTTTGCTCTCTCGGTCCCGGAGCCAGCCAGCAAACCGCGGGGAAGGAGACCTGCTTGCTCGGGGTTCCGGGACCGAGAGAGCAAACCGCGGCGAAGCTGGTTTCCTTTCCCGGTTTGCTCTCTCGGTCCCGGAACCCCGAGCAAGCAGGTCTCCTTCCCCGCGGTTTGCTGGCTGGCTCCGGGACCGAGAGAGCAAACCGCGGCGTTCCCGGTTTGCTCTCTCGGTCCCGGAACCCCGAGCAAGCAGGTCTCCTTCCCCGCGGTTTGCTGGCTGGCTCCGGGACCGAGAGAGCAAACCGGGAAAGGAAACCAGCTTGATTACCAGAGGCTTCCTCCTTCCACGGAGGTCAAGAAAAGCGCTGGTGAGTGTCTACATTGCATTACCAGCGCTGGATCACCAGCGCTGGATCCTCTACACCCGAGACAAAACGGGAGTACGGCCAGCGCTGCAAACAGGGAGTTGCAGCGCTGGTGATGCCCTGCAGATGTGGACACTCTCAAAGTTGCAGCGCTGTAACTCCCTCACCAGCGCTGCAACTTTCTGATGTAGACAAGCCCTCAGTCTCCACAGTTATCACTCTCGATCTTTAAGAGTCAGTTGAAAGAGTCCTGTTGACTTCAATGGGCTTTAGATCAGGCCATTAATAAGCACTGAATTCACTTTGAAAAAACGGATGACGTTTTAAAAGAAGGCTAATCACTACTTATACGCACAGCTCATAAACAGATAATGTGACCCACATAGTATGCAGTGCATCAATACCTGAATCAAAGACAGGCTGCTTCAAATGAGCGCGTGAGCGCACACACACACACACAAATGATGCAGCAGGTTTGTGGTTGTAGATTAGACTATAGTGAAATGAAATCCCCATCTATGTCTCCCTTTATAGATCTCGAAAGACCAGGCGGTACAAAGTTAGTTCTTGTCCTGATTAGCTATTTTTTCACTTCATAACATGACTCAGTCAAAAAAGGCAATCACAACTCCTAGACAAAAGCTTTCTAAAAATAACCTCCTCCCCATAAATATTGCCTATGTAATCTGTGAGTATAGACTAACCTATTTAATGTAGGGTTTAGATTTAGAATTTAGTGCTACTAAAGGAAAGGTTAATGCTGAGCGAACAGTGTGATTCCAAAAGTGACTGGTGAAGGGAATGTGAACATTGAATTAAGCCCACCAATCAGGCTATAGGGGGCACTCAAAAGAGCAATAAATATATACAAACTTTAAAAAAAATTCTGAATAGTTCCTGCTATTGATAGCCCAGAATGCGTTATACTGAAGTATCACAGATACGTGCTGTAAGATTTTCCAGTAACAGACAATGATAACCTTTCTATAGCTTTAATTAAACAGTTTTGAGAAATAGAGAATTATGTCTCTGTTACTGAATTTTATAGGATGGTTTACAAAAACTATAAATGGGATCAAATTTTGTTAGTCTATCAGCTTAATTTTTTGTTGGCGTAAGCGGTCACAGTTCTGTTACCTTCAGTAGAGCTGCACCAATTGCTACCAGGAGAAAATTTGGCACTATAGGTTTTCTGAACTTTTGTTGAATTACACAAGCAAACTTTATGCTGGCATTTCCTTCCTTCCTTCCTTCCTTCCTTCCTTCCTCTCTCTCTCTCTCTCTCTCACACTCACACACACTTTTAATAGGATCAGCAGACATTCGGGGGGGGAGGGGGGAGAAAGAAGGGAGAGCTACCTCAGAGAGAATCCCACAATCCCTGCCCTGCTATAAGAAGTTAGTCTCTGGAAAAAGCTGTTCAAAGAAGAATGTTAAATCAATCAGTTTCAGGTGCTGGTTATAGGCTCCCCTTTTAAGTTAATGGGGAAATGTTTGTGTTTCTTCAAGCATTTAGTTACCACCAGCTTCCTTAATCCAGGTACCTTGTTATCTTAATTAAAAATGAAAATCAGCTTTGATCACATGTAATTTCATTGCATAATCTGTTTCACTGCACTATTGTTTAGCTCACTTAGTTTGCTATGATGAAAAGGATTTGCATTTCATACTGGGTAGGAAGTCCTATTTAAATATTTCCTGGTTTTGATCTCCTCACAGGGAATTAATTCACGTTCCTCCTAACAAAACAAAACAAACAAACCCAACCTCCTTCCCCCCTATGCTACTGGACTGAGTCATTTTGAACTGCCATAGCATGAGCCATAGCCCGTGGGTTAGGCCCTCAGGTTTTGATTCAGAGTTGCTTCATTCCTGTGTTTGGCACATTAACAGTGAGGGGGACAAACGTAGGTTTAAGGTATCTTTTGCACCCCCTGTATTGTGAGCCTTGCTAGACCATTAAAAGCATGGGTTCCAACCTGGGGGCTGCTACCCCAATGGGGCTCACAACCATGCTCCTTTTCCTTACGGCTAGATGGTTTCAAAGTTTCGGTTGTAGCATAGGGTCACACTACAGAATAGGTTGAGAACCTCTAAGTTAGAGCATCCCCTGGACCTATATGCATAGGCGGCAGGTTATATACGTTTATGGTGCTCAAACACCAGGAATATTCAGGGCTGGGGGCCCTGCTCCAGCAATATTTGGACCTGGCTCTTTCCCCCGGCCCTGCCTGGATCGGGCCCCAACCCCCACGGGTCTCCCCCCGCCCCACTCCGCCCCGCCCCGCCCCACCGCGTCCCTGCCTGACAGAAAGCAGCGCAGCGCCTCTCCCCTGCCTGTTTCTGCTGCCGGAATAGAACGGCTCCCGGCAGAACTGCTGTCTGCTGCCCCAGGGTCCTAGTGCCCACATTTCCTACTGGCAGGACAGGCTGCCCTTACCCTGCCCTTCGGCCCTAGCCCTGAGCCTCTCCAATGCCCCAAACCCCTCACCCCCCCCCACACCCTAATCCTCTTCCCCAGCCCCGAGCCCCCCTGCATCATGAACCCCTCATCCTCAGCCCCAACCCTCATCCCCCTGCACCCTGATCCTCTGCCCCAGCCCTGAGCCCCCTCACACCATGAATCCCTCATCCTCAGACTCACAGCCCTCACCCCACACCTCAACCCTCTGCCCCAGCCCTGAGCCCCCCCGCATCATGAACCCCTCATCCCCCTGCACCCTGATCCTCTGCCCCTGCTCTGAGCCCCCCCTGCAGCATGAACCCCTCATCTTCAGCCCAATCCTCATCCCTCTGCACCCTGATCCTCTGCCCCAGCCCTGAGACCCCCCCACAGCACGAACCCCTCATCCTCAGCCTCACAGCCCTCACCCCTGCACTCCCTCCTATCCCCAAACTCCCTCCCAGATCCTGCACCCCTCACCTATTCCTACAGCCCCAACCCCACCCCAGAACCTGCACCCAAACTCCATCCCAAAGCCTGCACCCCTCACCCGCTCCTGCACACCCACCCCCTACCCCAGCCCGGAGCCTGCACTCAGCATCCAAACTCCATCCCAAAGCCTACACCCTGCACCGCTCCTGCACCCTAATCCCCATCCCAGAACCTGCACCCCAGACCTCCCCCCCAATCCCTCCCAGAGCCTCAGGCAGGTGGGGGCAGAGTTTGGGGGTGTGGAGTTGGGGGGGCGGGTTCTGGGCACCACCAAAATTTCTACAAACTTGCCACCCATGTCTATATGAGCTGCAGAAAGCAGAGAATAGCCACACAGCACACTTCACTCCAGACCCTTTCTTGCCCCTTCTCACCTCTGGCATGTACCCTTTGCTCAGGGCAGTGATGAGGATGGCATAGAGCAGGGGTAGGCAACCTATGGCATGTGTGCTGAAGGCGGCGCAAGAACTGATTTTTTAGCAGCACTGACACTGGTTGGGTCCTGACCACCAGTCTGGGGGGCTCTGCATTTTAATTTAATTTTAAATGAAGCTTCTTAAACATTAAAAAAACCTTATTTACTTTACAGACAACAATAGTTTAGTTATATATTATAGACTTAGAGAAAGAGACCTTCTAAAAAAGTTAAAATGTATTACTGGCACGCGAAACCTTCAATTAGAGTGAATAAATGAAGACTCGGCACACCACTTCTCGGAGGTTCCCGACCTCTGGCACAGAGCCATCCCACTAGCTGTGTGCTGGAGGGGGAACTCCCTTATATACGTGGTATTCCCTGCAGGGGATTACATGCTTTTACACCACCAGAGTGGGTATGAAGCAATCTTAATGCTACTGCTAACTGGTCTCTTATTGCTCCCAAAACAGGGTATTACCTGGTGCTCATTTCAGGTAAGACCTATCATCCATGTGAAGCTTTCCTGCTTATTTTTCCAAGAGAGAGTTAATGGATCAAGGGAGATGTCTTTATAATGACCTGGGAAAATTCCTTCTAAATTACTGAGTGGGATTTTAGATCAAACAAGATTAACAGTCCCCCACCCGCACATACACACATTCCAGACTCCATCCCAGAATTTGCTGGATTTGGGGTGATTTAGTTACTGCTGAGTAGGTGTCCACACAATGTGGACAAGTTCAAAAAAGCAGATAGAACCAGTTTGCTCTATTACCAGAACCAACCCATACTGCATTAATCCAAGCAGCTAGCCCTCACACAAGGCACTAAACTCTTCTGTTTGTTGGCTTACCTCTCTTTCTTTCTGACACTTCAGACAGATAAATCCTAGACTGGATTTTGTGGCCCGTGTGACATGGATTTTGGCTTTCTTTGTGGCAAGAAATCTAGTTTAAACTTTTGACACTCGTGCAGGTGACCAGTATTTCTCATGTTTCACAGAGTTTTTAGGACCTCAACTGTTCTTACATCTCCTCTTACCATAGAAAGAAAGCAATGAAAAAAACCAACATCCCAAAACAGTGACTCGTTTCCCCACCAGTTGCCCTCATAAAAACTGAGTTCTGTTCAAACCGCTAAGGAGAGGTTGAAGTTTGCTATGGACTGTCTGCAAGTTAATCCTCTGTGTCTCCACCAATTGATGTCACCATAGTTTATGAGGATCCAAGGAGCGGCATAGAGTAAATGTAGCCAGTAAAAATGAAACACAAACAACATTACATTTCAAAGAGTGTGTTATTTTACAGTTTTTGCTTCCTTAATCCCTTCCCCTGTTTGGAATTTGGTAATCTTTGCCTGTCTTTTATGATCAGTTTCAGACTGTAATATTCTTTCACAGCTTTTCCAGCACAGATCTGCTCCCCAGTTTCTCTCAGAAAACTTGACATAGTCCTAATCATTTCAAGTGCAAAAATTACAACTAAGCAAAGGGTCTGGCATGTCAGGTGTATCAAAAGAAGGTCTAAATTACATTTGATGGATACATCATTCCCTATGAAGTTTCATACATACCATGAAAAGTATTAATACAATGCTGGGGTTTAGTGGATTAATACTTTTGAACTTCACGCATAGAACAAGTTCTTTGCAGATAACCCCTGCAAGTTCAGAGAAGTCAGAGGGGTTAAATGGGGTGAAAGTCAGGGTAGAATTTGGCTTGTAGAGCCCAACACTCTGGCCCTCAGGCCCTGATTTTTAAAGGTACTTTGGCATTACAGTGCTCAGCATTGCACCCCCCCCAACTGATTTAGGAGCCTAAATTGCATGTTCAAAAAGGATTTAGGCTGCTCAAGTGCCTAAATCCTTTCTGAGAATGCAATTTAGGCTCCTAAGTCAGTCAGATGGTGCAACACTGAGTGCAGCTATGCCTAAATACCTTTAAAATCTGTGCCTTAAGCTATTTTTAGCACCAAAGGATCATTTCCATCATGAAAAGAGATTGCGTAGTTTCAAATTTACCGGTATTAATCCCTCACTCATGATGCTGCCTGGTATGCCTTTAAGGGTGAGCTCTAATTTAAACGGGGTAACTGCACACACTGCAAATTCTGCTAAATATCTTGATCTCCTGCACAAATGCTATGGGTCAGATTTTCAAACCTTGTTTCTGAAATTACACACATCCATTTTGCATTTGCAAATAGGCACGTATAGATGCAAATCAGATATGCACATATTTCTCTACCTGATTTGCAGATGCAAACACCTTTCTGTACCCACAAATTGCTGTGCATGCAATAGGCCTAAGCCAAGGCAAACATGAATTTGTCATAAACAGATAGCTAAGGGTTAATGTCTCTTTCACCTATAAAGGGTTAACATACAGTGACCTGCAGACACCTGACCAGAGGACCAATCAGAAGACAAGATACTTTCAAATCTCATGGGAGGGAAGCCTTTGTTTGTGGGTTTTGGGTTTGGCTTTGTTCTCCCTGGGTCCTGGATGGGGCTAAAGGTGCAACAAGGTTTCTGCCAATCTCCCTGCTACAGTCTCTTATCTATTCAGAATTGTGAGTAAGAAAAGGCAGTCATAGTCTTTTAATTTGTTTTTTTTTCATTTACATATGTGTACTTGCTGGAAGTAGCTTAAATTGTGTTTCTGCTGGAGAAAGTTTCTTTCTATTGTTTATAGTTGAAAGACCCTGTAACTTTTTACCATCTAAAGTGCAGAGATAAACCTTTTACCTTTTTCCTTCTTTCTTATTAAAAGTTTTGCTTTAAAGACCTGTTTATTTTTTTTCTCCTAGTTAAGGTTCAAGGGAATTGGTGGGGAGAAGGGAAGGATAAATTTTCTCTTTGTGTTATATTCACGCAACCTGTATTGCCTCTGGGTGTGAGGGAAGGTAACACTCCTCTCGGTGTGGTGATTCAAAAAGTTGAATCAGGCGATCTCCTAGTGTTCCCAGGGCGGGAAGGAGCTGGGAGGAAGAAGGGAGGGGGGATGGAATGGCTTATTTCCCTTTGTTGTGAGACTAAAGGAATCTGGGCCTTGGGGTCCCCTGGGAAGGTTTTGGGGGGACCAGAGGGTATCAAGCCCTAAAAATTCCTGATTGGTGGCAGCCTATCAGATCTAAGCTGGTAATTAAGCTTAGGGGAATTCATGCTAGTACCTATATTTTGGACGCTAAGGTCCAGAATTGGGAATTATACTACGACATGGTGGCAGCGGTTGGGATAGTAGAATCCAAAAGCCAGTAAAATTATTAATTTTCTTTTCTCTGTTAGCTGCTTGTAAGCAGAGAGAAGTGTTTGTTTTTTTTAAACCTACAGCCAGAGAATTTTTTTTTCCTTGCTCCGTCTGGCTATGCATAGAAATGGCCTCAGGCAAGGGCCATTAAAGTTAATAGGGGTCTTTTGTTAGACAATAGAACTCCAGCTGTGAGTCAACTACACCAGCAGAACACACATGCAAATGAAGGTTTTCCTTTTGTTCTAGTTTTATTCTGGAAGGCTTGTTAGAAACACTCTGTTGCTTAGCAACAGAGCAGGCAGCAGAGGAACAGTAATTCAGACAGTAAACCAGCAGAGGGCACCCCAACACAAGAAAACAGGAACCATGACTTCCATGGCAAAAATGGAGGCAGAGGCACAAATCAAAGACGCAGAGCACAAGCGAGATATGGAAAAAAAATACAAGAACTAGAAATAAAACAAAAAGAGATGGAGCTAAGGGAAAGAGAAAAAGAGGCTACCCACAGGAGAGAGTTGGAACTCCTGAGGGAAACCCACCGGCAGGCCCAGGAATTAGAAAAGGCTAAGCAACAGAACCCAGCCAATCCTAACAACCCTTTGCCAATAATGGTTCCACAGCACAAGAAATTTCCCACCTACAAGGCAGGTGATGACACTGAGGCCTTCTTAGAAAATTTTGAAAGAGCCTGCCTTGGGTACAGCATCTCTGAAGACCAGTACATGGTAGAATTGAGGCCACTGCTCTGTGGACCCTTAGCAGAGGTGGCGGCTGAAATGCCCAAGGATAAAATGAACGATTATAAACTTTTTCAAACCAAGGGCAGATACAGAATGGGGATAACACCTGAACATGCCTGTCGGCGGTTCAGAGCCCTAAAATGGAAACCAGATGTGTCATTCCCCCGACACGCCTACCACATTGCAAAAAATTATGAAGCCTGGATATCAGGAACAAAGGTTAACAATATGGACGAGCTGCACCTCCTGATACAAATGGAGCAGTGCTTAGATGGTATTCCTGAGGAAATAGAGAGGTACATCCTAGATGGGAAACCCAAAACGGTAATCGAGGCGGGGAGATTGGAGCCAAATGGATGAAAGTGGCAGAAAAGAAAAAAGCTATTGTCAAGGGGAGCGAATACCCCACGGGGCACACCGACAATAAACCCTACAACCGAGGGCAGCCAAAGACCCCACCTACAACCCAAGAAAAGCCACAGACGCCCTATTTTTCCACCTCACCAGTCTCCAGTAACCTACCTCGACCCAGTGACCAGTCAGCTGGAAGATGCTTTAAGTGTAATGAACTGGGACATATAAAGGCCAACTGCACAAAGAACCCCAACCGAGTGCAGTTCATTACACCACCATCACACCAGAGATCCCCAGGCCCAGATGCCTCTCAAATACCCTTGGAGCGAAGGGAAACTTTGAGAGTGGGCGGAAAGAAGGTTACTGCGTGCAGAGACACGGGGGCACAAGTGTCAGCTATCCACCAGTCCTTCGTTGACCCCAAATTCATCAACCCAAAGGCCCAAGTGACAATTTACCCCTTCATGTCACAAGCTGTAGACTTGCCTACAGCTGAACTGCCTGTCCAGTACAAAGGCTGGTCAGGAATGTGGACTTTTGCAGTCTATGACAATTATTCCATCCCCATGCTACTGGGGGAAGATTTGGCCAACCAGGTGAAGCGGGCCAAGAGAGTGGGAATAGTTACATGTAGCCAAACCAGGCAAGCTTCCAGACCCATTCCTGTTCCTGAGCCGTCCACAGGGACCCCGTCTGTGTTACCAGAGACCCAGAGAGAGGTAGTGGACCCGGATCCCATGCCAACAACGGAAACAGCCACAGTGACTCCAGTCCCAGACCAGGAACTGGAAAAGCAGCCAGCACCAGAACCAGTGCCAGCACTGACGACAGTGCTTGCAAATCCATCTTCAACCCCAAAGCCAGAGGGCGCCAGCGAGCCTGAACTGGCAGAAGCAGCAGGCAACCACACCCAAGAGGCTCAGCCAGAGCCTGAAATAACCCCTGGTGCCCCAGCGGAAAGCGTTTCTCCAGCAATGGAAACAACCCCATCACCTACATCGCTTCCAGAGGGACCAAGCCCAAGTCCACAGTCTAAGGGAGAACTGGTGTCTCCAGCTTCAAGGGAACAGTTCCAGACTGAGCAGGAAGCAGATGACAGCCTTCAGAAAGCTTGGGCGGCGGCATGGAGCACCCCACCGCCTCTCAGCTCTTCTAATTGATCCCGGTTTGTTGTAGAACAAGGACTTTTATACAAGGAGACTCTTTCTGGTGGACACCAGGAAGACTGGCATCCACAAAAACAGTTGGTGATTCCAACTAAGTACAGGGAAAAGCTCTTAAGCTTGGCCCATGATCATCCCAGTGGCCATGCTGGGGTGAACAGAACCAAAGACCGGTTGGGGAAGTCCTTCCACTGGGAGGGGATGGGCAAGGACGTTGCCAAGTATGTCCGGTCTTGTGAGGTATGCCAAAGGGTGGGAAAGCCCCAAGATGAGGTCAAGGCCGCTCTCCAGCCACTCCCCATAATGGAGGTCCCATTTCAGCGAGTAGCTGTGGATATTCTGGGTCCTTTCCCAAAAAAGACACCCAGAGGAAAGCAGTACATACTGACTTCCGTGGACTTTGCTACTCAATGGCCGGAAGCAGTAGCTCTAGGCAACACCAGGGCTAACACTGTGTGCCAGGCCCTAACAGACATTTTTGCCAGGGTAGGTTGGCCCTCCGACATCCTTACAGATTCAGGATCTAATTTCCTGGCAGGGACCATGAAAGAACTGTGGGAAACTCATGGGGGAACCACTTGGTTGCCACCCTGTACCACCATCAAGCCAATGGCCTGGTGGAAAGGTTTAATGGAACTTTGGGGGCCATGATACGTAAATTCATCAATGAACACTCCAATAACAGGGACCTAGTGTTGCAACAGTTGCTTTTTGCCTACAGGGCTGTACCACATCCCAGTTTAGGGTTTTCACCGTTTGAACTTGTGTATGGCCACGAGGTTAAGGGGCCATTACAGTTGGTGAAGCAGCAATGGGAGGGGTTTACGCCTTCTCCAGGGACTAACGTTCTAGACTTTGTAAGCAACCTACAAAACACCCTCTGACACTCTTTAGCCCTTGCTAAAGAAAACCTAAAGGATGCTCAAAAAGAGAAAAAGGCCTGGTATGACAGACATACCAGAGAGCGTTCCTTCAAGGTAGGAGACCAGGTTATGGTCTTGAAGGCGCAACAGGCCCATAAGATGGAAGCATCATGGGAAGGGCCATTCATGGTCCAAGAGCACCTGGGAGCTGTTAACTACCTCATAGCCTTTCCCAATTCCTCCCTAAAGCCCAGAGTGTCCATGTTAATTCTCTCAAGCCCTTTTATTCCAGAGACTTACAGGTTTGTCAGTTTACAGTCCAGGGAGGAGATGACGCTGAGTGGCCTGACGGTGTCTACTATGAAGGGAAAAAAGACGGTGGCGTGGAAGAGGTGAACCTCTCAACCACCCTGGAACGTCTGCAGTGCAACAAATCAAGGAGCTGTGCACTAGCTTCGCCCCATTGTTCTCAGCCACCCCAGGACGGACTGAACGGGCATACCACTCCATTGACACAGGTAATGTTCACCCCATTAGAACACCTCCCTACCGAGTGTCTCCTCGTGCCCACGCTGCTATAGAACGGGAGATCCAGAACATGCTACAGATGGGTATAATACGCTCATCTACCAGTGCATGGGCATCTCCAGTGGTTCTGGTACCCAAACCAGATGGGGAAATACGCTTTTGTGTGGACTACCGTAAGCTAAATGCGGTAACTCGTCCAGACACCTATCCAATGTCACGCACCGATGAGCTATTGGAAAAGTTGGGACATGCCCAGTTCATCTCTACAATAGACTTAACCAAGGGGTACTGGCAAGTACCGCTAGATGAACCTGCCAAAGAGAGGTCAGCATTCATCACCCAAGCAGGGGTATATGAATTTAATGTGCTTCCTTTCGGGCTGCGAAATGCACCCGCCACCTTCCAGAGGCTGGTAGATGGTCTACTAGCAGGACTGGGTGAATATGCAGTTGCCTACCTCGATGATGTGGCCATTTTTTCTGACTCCTGGGCCAAACACCTAGAACACCTGGAAAAGATCTTTGAGCGCATCAGGCAGGCCGGACTGTTAAGGCCAAAAAGTCCAAATAGGCCAAAACAGAGTGACTTACCTGGGACACCAGGTGGATCGAGGAACCATAAACCCCCTACAGGCCAAGGTGGATGCTATCCAAAAGTCGCCTGTCCCAAAGTCCAAGAAACAGGTCCAATCCTTCTTAGGCTTGGCCAGGTATTACAGGCGATTTGTACCACACCACAGCCAAATCGCTGCCCCACTGACCGACCTGACCAAAAAGACCCAGCCGAATGCAGTCAAGTGGACTAATGAGTGTCAGAAGGCCTTTACCCAGCTTAAGGCGACACTCATGTCTGACCTTGTGCTCAGGGCCCCTGACTTTGACAAGCCATTCCTAGTAACCACAGATGCATCTGAGCGTGGTATAGGAGCACTTCTCATGCAGAAAGGACTGGATCACAACTTCCGTCCTGTCGTGTTTCTCAGCAAGAAACTGTCTGAGAGGGAAAGTCACTGGTCAGTCAGTGAAAAGGAATGCTACGCCATTGTGTACGCCCTGGAAAAGCTACGCCCATACGTTTGGGGACAGTGGTTCCAGCTACAAACTGACCATGCTGCGCTAAAGTGGCTTCATACTGCCAAGGGAAACAACAAAAAACTGCTTTGATGGAGTTTAGCTCTCCAAGATTTTGATTTTGAAATTCAACACATTTCAGGAGCTTCTAACAAAGTAGCCTATGCACTCTCCCATGAAAGTTTCCCAGAATCCACCGGTTGAAATTTGTCCTTAAAATGTAGAAAGTCTTGTAGTTTACATACTTAGTAGTATATGTAAAGGCACATGTGTTGTATTAATTGTTTATTCTAAAGTTATAGGAAGAAATCACCGCCAGTGAGGTTCCCCACTGTCTGCGATTTGGGGGGGCGTGTCATAAACAGATAGGTGAGGGTTAATGTCTCTTTCACCTATAAAGGGTTAACAAACAGTGACCTGCAAACACCTGACCAGAGGACCAATCAGAAGACAAGATACTTTCAAATCTCATGGGAGGGAAGCCTTTGTTTGTGGTTTTGGGTTTGGCTTTGTTCTCTCTGGGTCCTGGATGGGGCTAGAGGTGCAATCAGGTTTCTGCCAATCTCCCTGCTACAATCTCTTATCTATTCAGAATTGTGAGTAAGAAAAGGTGGTCATAGTCTTTTAATTTGTTTTTTTTTCATATACATATGCGTACTTGCTGGAAGTAGCTTAAATTGTGTTTCTGCTGGAGAAAGTTTCTTTCTATTGTTTATAGTTGAAAGACCCTGTAACTTTTTACCATCTAAAGTGCAGAGATAAACCTTTTACCTTTTTCCTTCTTTCTTATTAAAAGTTTTGCTTTAAAGACCTGTTTATTTTTTTTCTCCTAGTTAAGGTTCAAGGGAATTGGTGGGGAGAAGGGAAGGATAAATTTTCTCTTTGTGTTATATTCACGCAACTTGTATTGCCTCTGGGTGAGGGGGAAGGTAACACTCCTCTCGGTGTGGTGATTCAAAAAGTTGAATCAGGCGATCTCCTAGTGTTCCCAGGGCGGGAAGGAGCTGGGAGGAAGAAGGGAGGGGGGGAGGGAATGGCTTATTTCCCTTTGTTGTGAGACTCAAGGAATCTGGATCTTGGGGTCCCCTGGGAAGGTTTTGGGGGGACCAGAGGGTAACGGGCCCTAAAAATTCCTGATTGGTGGCAGCCTATCAGATCTAAGCTGGTAATTAAGCTTAGGGGAATTTATGCTAGTACCCATATTTTGGACGCTAAGGTCCAGAATTGGGAATTATACTTGACACACATATTTCTCTACCTGATTTGCAGATGCAAACACCTTTCTGTACCCACAAATTGCTGTGCATGCAATAGGCCTAAGCCAAGGCAAACATGAATTACTCCATTAACTCCAAAGGGACCAGATTTGCTTATGGAACTTTAGAGACCAGCTTGAAAATTTGGAAAGAGAACTTTCCAGTCATCTGACCAGCTTATGGATAATTTTAAAAGGTATATCATTTGAAAATAATTACACAGTTATAAAATTTTATAGCATTTTGAATGGTATTTTAGTTTTTCTGCTTCAGTCCCATACGATTCCAGGAAGTCCAGAAGTACCCAATTATTGAGGATGCAGGGAAGTTTTGGTCAAAAATTGGGTCAGAGTTTCTTCGGGTTGTTTTCTATTTTATCTGATCCTATACACCCAGTCTCAACATCAGCAATCTCCAGTTCAACTGAAAGGTAAAGGAGATAAGTCAGAGAGAGAGAATGTCTAAGCTTAAAATGTAACCAAAAAAAACAAAAAAGGAGAGAGACAAAAGTTTGTAGGCCAAACACAGAGGGGTGTTGGCATGAAAAGGTAATCTCTCCCATATGGCTTGGTGACTCTTTGTGTTCACTTTCTTTATAAGACTGCTTTCATTCATAATGTTTGTTTTCTTGTGGGATGGCAAATTGCCATTTCCATGAAGGCAGCTCACTGCAGCACTATGACCTTTGGGTAACGTGTCAACTGACTGCCAGTTCCAAAGAAGTTGATTCCTTAACAGATTTCCAATGTGGAACGTTAAAAACTTGACTCAACCCCTTCCTCTTGTCTTTAAGAGCCCGAGCAGTCTTGTGACAGCCATTAATTAATGTGCTGATTGGAATACCGTCTAATGGGTTTTGGTTTTTCCCCCCTTCCTATACTGACTAGCCAAGCCACAGTCTAAGAACCCTGAGCCAGATGCTCAGCTAATGAAAAACCTGGAGTCAGTGGAGCTAGGCTGATTTACAGCAGCTGAGGCTCCTGCTCTGTGTAATAAGGCAGTATTCCAGCCATTGTAATACCAGTCACACTCATCCAGTGGGTTGGTGCTATACCTTCTCCATTTATGCCTGCTTTACTGAGACAACATGACATGTGAACAACTCTCAAACTTGTAGGAAATGCCACACAGTTTAAAAAAAAAAAAAAGATTATTGGAGACCGTGTTCCCCAAAGGAAACATTGGAAAGAACTTCCCTGCTCCCTTCCAGCTGCTTTCATCTCTGACTCACAGCTTGAAAATGAAAGATACTATTGGAAGGAATTTTTCTTTCTAAGTGTTTGTTTAACTAATATAAAATTAACTTGGGTTTGGATCTATGGTGCTTTACCATTTCCTTAATCCTTCCTATTATAGACACACACACACTTTTAAAAATACTAATTGAGTAATCTTCACAAAGATTAAAATGACGATTCTAGAAGCAGTGCAGGGCTCAAAAGATTGGTAAGGGCCATGGAACCTTTCCCTTATTGATCAGAGGTTTGAATCAAGATGTTGCGGACCATCTGACATGTCTCCCTGGTGACTGCCACACCAATGGGGTATAGTAGCAACTGGAAGTCAGCATAACTCCTAGGCAGGTTGTTCAATACTGGGGAATCTACTAGGCACTGCTCTGCTTCCTCAGTCTGGTCTTCTATGGACAGAAACCCCAGAGAGCTGCAACTCAGGCTACACAAGGTGTCGAGTCTAGAGATGGTCACCAAAGCGTATTTCTCTCACACCCATCCACCCTTTTCATTTCATGAACAAAAATTGAAAATTGAGATTTTTTTTAATTAAAAATGAAAAATTGGAAGTGTTGAGGACTCCCCCCACTCACAGTTTCCCCTTTTTTCCTCCCTTCCCCTACTCCGATTGGCAAGATGGAAAAGGGGAAGAAAAGGGATGGGCAGAGAGAAGGAGAAAACCAGAAACATTTCATAATTTGGTTTTCATATTTTTTGGTTAACAAAAATTGGAAAGTTAAAAACAAAACAAAAATTTTCTTCACAAAGTTTTGGTTTTAAAAGGGGTGGGGGTGGGGACATTATCAAACATGATGAGCACATTTTTTCAGCCAGGTCTAGTCCAGCCCTGTTGAACGGCCTGCTCCAAAACTCTGTAGAGGAGCAGTGGTGGTTCAGATTTGTGGAGGGGCTTCTGCACCCAGAGGCATGCAAGGATATGGTACGAGGAGCCATTAGAACCAGTCTTAGGGAGCCAGTGTTCATGGTGAGTAATATGCAATAGGTTTATGTTACTGTGTAGCAAACATACATTAAATCTTCTGTGCATAATCTAAATGTTTAAAATGTGCACTTGAAAATGTCTAAACACACTTTTAGGATGTTTAGCAGTAGTATTCTCATTATATCACCTGCTATATTTTATAGCTATCTACTTTCAGGCAGATAATTATGGTAAATCTGGCCGCCTATCCTCCGAGGAGATCATCGTTCTCACTATGCTGAACTTCATGGCAGCAAGCAGGCACGATACTCACATCCTCCTCCTCCAAAAGCAAAGGGCCCCGTCATTTGAATGAGTAGAGAATCTGCTTTAGATAGCAGCAGTATGTGTCACACAGCTGAAGAGTTCTGATTCCATTCCTGACAAGACCAGGCAATACATACACAATAGCCAGTTCATTACAGTAGAATGTTTTCTTCCAAAAGGTAAAGGAAAATAAAGTCCAATATTTGGCTTCTTCACATCATGATACCTGTGAAGACTACTGAATAAAACCTACAATTCTATTGTGTCTGTGAGGTTTGCTCTAAATGATAAGAGGATATGGTCATCCTCTCTCAGATGTTGTATAAATTGATGAGAAGAGACTGATGTCTGCCTGTTCTATATAGTGTAGACTGCCTCATTTCTTCTAGCTGATGTGTCTGGAGCGCCATGGAAGGTGCACACAGTAAGAGATCGAGCAAAGAGTTTAGATCAAAATTCTTTTAAAAAGGAAGTAACAAGAGAATCTTATGTTGGTGTGACTCTAGCTAAGGTTTCTTTACCATTTCCATTACAGTATCTGAGCTCTGAGGGGTTCATAATGCAGTTGCTTTAATCCACACCAGGATAACATTTGGCTTTCAGTATGCCAGTTCTCAAAGCTTTGACTAAAATGAGCTTAAGCTAAGCATTCAAATTTTTTGGAGATGATCTCAGCCAAAGTGAATCTTTGAACCTTTTGAAGTTTGCCCACAGTTAGTGGCAATTCAGGTCTTTCTTGATCTGATTACTTTAATCATGGGAAACTTTTGCTATTCTGAACAAGAAAATGCAGTGGCAATGGTTGTATTCTCCTTTCTTTGAAGAACAGGGAACTTTTGCTTATCTGGCTCCATACTCTGGAGCCAAAATTCAGCCCTGGTGTAAAGAAACGCAGTTCCATTGACTGTGTAGTTGCAGCCACATAATCCAGATCGGAATTAATCGTCTAGGGCAGTGGTTCTCAACCAGGGTTATGCAGAGGTCTTCCAGGGGGTATGTCAACTCATCTAGATATTTGCCTAGTTTTACAACAGGCTACGTAAAAAGCACTAGCAAAGTCAGTACAAACTAAAATTTCATATAGAGAATGACTTGTTTATACTGCTCTGTATACTATACACTGAAATGTAAATACAATATTTATATTCCAGTTAATTTATTTTAGAATATAATAAAAATGAGAAAGGAAGCAGTTTTTCAGTGATAGTGTGCTGTGACACCTTTGTATTTTTATGTCTGATTTTGTAAGCAAGTAGTTTTTAGTGATGTGTAACTTGGGGGTACGCAAGGCAAATCATACTCCTGAAAGGGGTACAGTAGTCTAGAGAGGTTGAGAGCCACTGGTCTAGGGTATGTTGGCCCTATTGAAGTCAGTGGCAGAAATCCTGTTGATTTCAGTGATGCCAGGATTTCACTCCTAGTGTCTAATAGTCCAACAATTGACAGAAGAGAGTAGGAACAGGTGAATCGGTTCAGATTAAAAAAAAAAAAAAAAGTCTCCTTCCAAATCCTCAACCAAAGCTTTAGTCAGACCTAAAGAATTTTCCAATGAAAGTTCTGTTAAGTTTCCTTCATTGTTGTTCAGTTTCATACACCGGCAGTTCTATGCACTGTCTAGAGGTGGAAGGATCAGTAAAATATCATGAGACGCAGTTCTTCTCGTAGTATTTCAGGCCTGATCTATAGCGGGAAGTAGAGTAAATGCCTCAGCCGAGCCAGTTTTGATATATTTGCCAGCATAACTCTGTTTACCACAATGTATTTTCTGAATTTTGAGTTGCTTCTCTGAGTGGAACCTCCAAGCCTTTTGAGATTTGCCCATCAATAGGTGTACTTGAACCTCAGGATTCACCCATGAAAGCTCATGCTCCAACACGTTTGTTAGTCAGACATACAGTACCCCAATACCTAGGCAGGCAGAAAGCACAAAAAGGATCACTATGGACTACCGCATCTTGATGTCAGACAATTTACTTTAAGGCATATCCCTACTCTGAACTATGCTTTGGTTCCTGGAGGTGTATATTACTAGAAAACTGAGGCTTTTCATTTTCTATGTACTGCACCTCTACGTTTCTAAACAACCTTCTGACACAGAAACAGTAGCCCTTTTGCTGACAGTGGCTACAGACTGAGACAGAGTAAGTGCACACACTGTGCTCACTCCTGGTGGTCTGACTTTCATTCATTTTTTGGTTTTTTACTTGATGGAAAAGAACAGCTATTTTAGGCTGAAAGCACATTCTTTCTACACGTGGATGGAAATAAGACTAGGCTGTAGAGCAAAAAGCTTCAGATAAATATGCCACACTCCCTTCAATTTTCAGGTGTCAGTCGTAATATTCTTTTAATATAATTTGTTGAATGAATGAATAAATGAATGAATGAATGGTGTTTTAAAAATAAGTTGTCTTGCTTGTTCGTGGACAACCACCATCACCGCAGTGGTGATGCCTCTGTTCATCTCAGTGCCTTTCCTCTGTCAAAAGGAGCTGTTTTCAGACCTGACAATGAATAGTAAGAATGAAGCATGCACATGCAAAGCATTTCAGGGTTTAATATGTTATGCTAATAGGACAGTTGCCTCTCAGTAAGGTATCTGCTGCACAGGGCACACAATGTAAGAAAGCGTAAATGTAATGTGTGTAAAAAAAATTTAATTCAATCTCTTTCTGGTAGAGCAGGTCAGCAGGCAGCATTTTTTGCCTCTAGGGCAGAAATCTATAGATTGAAGTGTTGGCTGGGAACATGCACATGTTCCCTCCGCCCATACTTCAGGATCACTACAGGGGATACAGAGCTATTGTGTTGCAGGCAAAGCTTTCAAACGAAATATCCTGGTTGTCTTAGTGACTAGAAACACACACTCTTGGTGCATCTTAGGCTTTGGCTACACTGGCGCTTTACAGCGCTGCAACTTTCTCGCTCAGGGATGTGAAAAAACACCCCCGAGCGCTGCAAGATACAGCGCTGTAAAGCCTCAGTGTAAACAGTGCCCCAGCGCTGGGAGCGCGGCTCCCAGCACTGTAAGCTAATCCCCACGGGGAAGTGGAGTACCTGCAGTGCTGGGAGAGCTCTCTCCCAGCGCTTGCGCTGGGACCACACTCGCACATCAAAGTGCTGCCGCGGGAACGCTCCCACAGCAGCACTGTACAGCTGCAAGTGTAGCCATACCCTCACAGAAAAGATGAGAAGCTGGGTTGCCACAACTCTTCGTTGAAACTTTGGTTGGGTCAAATTCAGTCCTAAGTGCAGCTCTTTGATTGTAATGGAGATGTGACTTCTTACACCAGATAAAAGTGTCTGTGACCAAAGATCTTTAAGATATTAAAATCTTGATTGTGAGAAACAATTACACACAAAATCCCTCTTAAGAATCAGAAGAAACTGAAGGAAGTCTCTCTCTCACACACACACACACACACACACACACACACACACACACACACACACACACACACACACACACACACACACACACACACACACACACACACCAGAAATAGCCATTCTAGGTTGAGCAAAGGCTAGGTGTAAAAACAGCAGAGTCTTCTCATTAACTTGAAAGACCCATACAGTATAGCCCATATGTTGAGTGATAATTAATTAATCATAGATCAATCGCTTTGATTATGTGATGACAAAGAAGTCTTAGTGTTACACAACAATCCCACAACAAAAATCTTTTTCTAATGAATATTTACTGGAAAATTAAATAGGAAAAAGTTGTTAAACTTGGAGGCATCCTCTCTATTCTCTGCCCCAGTCTAAGGCTTCCCTTTAATAGAAATCAAATATAGTCATCTTCAGTGTGACTACTGTGAGTCAGATTCTCAAGTGGCATAAACTGGCTTTGATTACAATGGACCTACACCAGTTTAAACCAGATGAGACTCTGGCTCATTGGTAGGAGAACTTCAAAGAGTTTGGCAGTTGAGTTTAGAAAGACAACCAGCTATGCAGTTTATCTGAAGCTGTGAGTGTAGCTGTGTAACAATCATGTCTGTTTTCTCTGTACTGCACCTGTACATTTCCAATGTGTTGCTCTGGCGGCAAGGAGAGCTGCTGTTTTGTGAGGCAAAGTTGATGTACTATGTTACAGGAGAGGGGCATACACAGCGCTTTCTCTTGGAGACATCTCTTCTGTTTGCTTATTTTGCTGTTCCTCTTGCTCTAAAATTAAAATTTATTCTGATTCCAAGTATATGGTTGCTCTTGAATGATGAAAAAAATGTAACAGACATACCTGGACCTCTTGCATCTGACAGTTTGGCCTGGAGATCTCATACCAATCACAAGAAGACCCTCTTTTCCATCCCCAGACAGAACTCAGAAAGGCGCAAACATGAAAAATAATGTTATTAACTGAACTTTTTCAAATCTCAGAAACATTTCTATTAGGATAGGGTTTGGCGCATGGGAGGCCCATCCTTCGGTAATACTCCTCATCTCACTGACGGTGCGATATTTCTTTGCCAGTCGTAGTATGTTAAAGGAAACAAAACTTGTCAGTCACATTAAAAGCCTTGAGCCAGGCTTTTCTTTCCATTTATGGAAGGTCTTATCACACTACCATCTGCGCTTAACTTCTTGTGAACAGCAGCAAGATTACCTACAGTACTGTATCAAATGATAACTAGGAAAAAACTTGTCTCAAAAACTGATGTAAGTGCCCTAGCAACTCAAGTCAGTTTCAGACATCAGTGGAGGCACAGCTAAGGAGAAGGAATAGCTGATATGACCAATCTCCATTTTTAGTTATGTCATAGTAGCTGGAGGTATAGGAGAGCAAAATAAGGAGCTAATATATTATGGGTATATGGGACTGGTAAGAAGACAGCTACCACAGCTTAGGCACTGATGGTGCTAGTGTAACCCACACACCTCCTGGGTCTAGTGTTCTGTCCCCTCTAGTGGCACTTAGAGCAGAATGAGTCTGCTACACCCTTTTTAAGAGTCATGTGGCTTTTAGCTCATGCATTTAGCTGCAGAGGTCCCAGGTTTGATCCTGCCCGTCGACAATCGGGGTCTGTTGGCATTACACTAGTGCTGCAAACAAGCTGGCATAAGTTGGTGCACTTTCCATTGCTTTTATTCGTGTTCTATCTCGTTGTAGGGGTAAATTTGGCCTGCTATTTCTTAGGATGTTTTCTGTGGGCAATAAAGGAGGAGACTCAAGATCTGGTTGTTAATCTGGAGGCAGACTACTGCATTGCTCTAGATAGAAGTTACCGTGTCTCCAACTTCCCAGCCTGGCAGAGGCCGGGGGGATTGCTCACCTCCTGAAGAGAAGTAGCCACCTTCTGTTTCTTTCTAGAGTGCTAGGGAGCTCTCAGGAACTCAAATACTACAGTGATGGGTGTAGTATAAAGTGATAGCTATTTCAAGTCAGGCAGGAAGGACTAGTCAGCACGATTGTGGGACCTGGACAACAGGAAAAGGGAAGAGAGGAAAATGCATTGCAATACTTTCCCTTTGTACATCTTTCATCAAATCGTGACTTCCCTTCAAAACAAGATTCTAGGAAAGTTCCATTTTCCATTCACACAAAGAATGCCTTTATTCCATCAAATGAGGTATTAATGAGGGCCACTTGTTCCTTTGGAATTAAGTAAAGAAACAGCGGACGATAAACTGAACTGACAGCTCTTTAGGAAGCTTCAAAATCCATGAGCATTTTAGGAATTTTTTTTTTTTAAAGACGAAACAAAGTATGCAATTAGTGACTCAAAGCCACAGCAGGCTAGATGGCCCAATTGCTATTAATGCAATTAGAGTCCATGTCATGATAGCACTAGCACTTGTTTGAATTCAAGGTCTCCATTATGTCAAGAAGTTCATTGCTTTTTAATGGTTAATAAAAGAAAAATGTAAGTGATGACAACTGCAGTCATTCCTTGATGTCACTCCAGTTGACAAGCAGGGATGATTGTAAGCTGTTTGGAGCAGGGACTGTCTTTTGTTATAAGCTTATATGGTGCCTAGCACACTAGGGCCCTGATTCATGCTACTGCAACACAAATAAAATAGCTTTCTTGTGCAAATTTTCATATAAGTGGATGTGACCAAAGCAACCCGTGGGCAACAGAGCATGGAGTTGGGGAGGCCAGAGTGCTCAATCCTGAGTCTATTCAGTGACTCGCCTAGATGGCATCTTGCCTAGGCAGACATGTTTGCCCTGCAATCACCCTCTTCACAATATCTCACTGAAGGGCCCTGTATGTGTTCTCTGCCAAAAGCTGGTTGTCATGGTTATTGTGGAATGTTTGTATGGAAAATATTTTAAGAGTTCTATAGCATGTAGACTATAGTGTTCCAAAGCTCCTAGAGGTGAAACCTGTCACCTGGGGCAGGTTGGTCTCTCAGTCAGGAGTGAAAACAACTGACATCCATCTACCCAGCCTGGTGAAATATTCATAGTCTAGAGACTGTGCAAGTTTGAGTCTTCATAAAGCACAGAAAAGCCTCAAGAAAAAGATCTTGAATAGGGGGGACCATCAGGAGTGAGCTGAAGTTAGTGAGAGGCCCTGGTTATGAAGAGAAACAAAAGGCCTGGAACTGTATAAAGGGGAAAAAGAAAAGCACAACTTGTGCCACACAAGATAGGATCCATTATGGAGACAACACTCTGCCACCACAAGTGCCATGAAAACTGGATCGCAGCTCTCTCCACCGGACAAGCGCTGCACAGACTGACCATTGGGTGAGAAATACCTTATTACCAAGTTCCTTTCCTAGCTAAGCAGTACAGGCTCCAGCTTGCATTTTATATCTTTTTTATCTGTAACCAAGTCTCCAATCCCTATACTGATTCTGTTTCAACTTTATCTTAATCTTTGTCAGATAAGCTTCTGTTTAGTTTTACTATAGACACAAGTAAGTGCTGTATACTAAGGAGAGAGTTGAACTGAGGTGAAGCTAGTGAACCAGGAGCACTGCTTCCAGAGGCAGCATGTGTGCACTGTAAGTATCCAGGAGTCAAGGACTGGCCGCTTGAGTGCAACAAATGGGAGAGTACAGACCGGTTGGAGGGACTTGTGCCCCAGGGCCAGAGCAGAACTGTGGGGGCTAACTATCTCCATAGATTTAGCCATAGATTCTCTCTGCTCTGCCCACGGACTCACTCAGGGAGCCTAAGGGCTGGGGTATGCCAATTGCTAGCCCGAATAGCAAAAGAATGGGGCTTGCAGAGTCCTGAGTGCATTGCCAGTAGGGTTGCCACCTGCCTGGTTTTCACCCAGACAGTCTGGGTTTCAGCTTGTGGGTCCAGGTGTCATTTGACAAGCCCTGATGTCTGTGGTTTTTTACTGGGGGAGGAGGAAGCAGCAGATCAGGAACAGGGCCTTGGGGATCCAGTTTCCAGCCATTAGAAAGATAGCCACCCTAATTGCCGGTGGCCAGTAGTTTTGGGCAAGTTTCCTCCGGTAGGCACAGATGAGGCTCCTTCATGCTATAAGCAGGTGATAGTGGTTCATCCTGGAACCCTTGGGGAATCCCAACAGTGTCACAGTGGCCATTTAGAGATTACACATACACTTTACCTATAAACTAGGAGAAGTGTTAGGCTACGTAGGGTTGCCAACTTTCTGACCGAACAAAACCAAACACCCTTACCCTGCCCCTTCTCTGAGGCCCCACCCCACTCACTCCATCTTCCCCCCTCCCTCTGTCACTCACTCTCCCCACCCACTCTCACTCACTCATTTTCACTGGGTTGGGGAGGTTCCCTTTTCGACCGGGTCTTCGGTTTAAAACTGGACACCTGGTGACCCATTATCTCTGATGCTTCACTGACAGTAATATACTTTGTATGTGTCTATATGTGCACGCAGGGGGGCCAGCCTTCAGAAATTCTGTCCATCTGAGAGGTTCTAGTTTCTATCCAAATCCCCCATTTTAAAGAAAAGGAATATCTCTGGAACTGTTGGAACTATAAGTGTATGAGCAGTGTGTGTATACATATATTTCTCTCTACATCTTGTTTGTTTTCTTCTTCGTGTTGTATTATAAAATCTATATACAATCCCATCAAAGCAGAACGGGGATTCATGGATTTCATAGGTAGAAGCTAACCCATTTGATCCTCAAGGAACAATAATCACCGTGGATGGAATTCACCACAGTCTGAGAGCAAGGCCCTTCACTCCACACAAATGTTTCCACATGATGGCGATGGGCAGAATACATAATCTTCAGCTAGATAAAATACTGGGAATTTCATCCTAAATCCCCTCATGGGCATGAGGGAGGGTGAACATAAGAGGTCAAGTACTGGTCACATTCAGGTCAGTTGGAAAATCTTCATTGACTTCAATAGGGTTAGGATTTGGCCCAAGCTATTCTATTTAATCACAGATATGTCTTGACACCGTCCCAACATACAGGAATTAGATTATGAGTAACTAAGGCCTTTATTCACTTTTCTTGGGCAGCTTCTTCCTTCCTCTGACTCCTGCTGTTTTTGCCTCCTCTTTATCTAGTATAATATCTGAGTAACTTCCATATTAACCCAGCCCCCACCCCCAATAGCAAAGGCCCCAGTGGATTTCATGTCTCCCTTTACGGGTCAGATCTCTGCTTAGCACAGGGAGGGGGTTGGGAATAAGGGGATGTTTGAATTGTGCTTGTCACTTGTGATGGAACGGCTTTCTCAACTGACTTTGCAACATTTCCTTAAGATGGTCAGATTCTGGATTTGCCTGATCTCCTCTGGAAGATAGCACCTCAGGGAATGCTTTGTAACCAGCTTGCACATGCCTCATTCTAGGCTTTGAGATCTGCATTGTCCCAGAGGAGTGCAGCTGTTATTGTGGTTAACAGAGCAGATCTTGATTTTTGATGTAGGTGAGGCTTGATCCAACCGGGCTGAAGGGGGGGACATGAGGCACTGCCTCTCTGTGGCCCTGCCCCTGCTCCTTCTCCTCCTCTTCCCCTTGAGGACCACCCTCCTCTGTGGCCCCAGCTCCTGTTCCTCCTCTTCTCTCTGTGGCCCGAAACTGAGGCTACCTGACTCGTTGCTCTCATTTTTCCACCCACCCCAACCATTTTCTCCCAGCCCCTCAGTTTTCCCCACTAAACAGCCCACTCCACTCCAGCCCACCACAGACAGAGTCATCCTCAGTCCAGTTCCCTCCCACCAACTTCTGATTGACTCCCTGCTTGCTCATGTTCTTTCAGCCCAAGTTTCAGGATGACTTCAGAGTATCCAAAACTATTGTCCAAGGGGGAAGTGACTTATGCAGATGACACTGTTGACCACTTGGTTGGGTTTGCTACAATATATAGTTCTCGGGCTTTAAAACCCCCACCTATCCAGCTGAGACAATTCCATTGAAGAACAGTGAGATTTTGAGATTATTATAAGACACTCCCTTAGTGCTAGACAGGTGGAATTTAAAGAGTCCAGAACTGTACCATCTTCTATATAATTTTTAACTCAGTGTGGATTTGGACTAAACCACAACAAGCCACATGTGCTCCTGCAAATCAGAGTCCCATGGGAATGAATATTCTAAAGCACATTGACACAATGTTAAAATGAGTAAAATGACACAAATTATGGTTTTGCAGTTCATTAAGAAAGCTATTTGCTCAACCACCTTTGCCAAGTTGCACCAGTAGGCATCTGATTGCACTATTCGGAGTTAATGAAAAACAACCACCACCACCACCCCACCCCACCCCCGCATTGTGATGTTTATCCCTGGTGGATCATTCCATTAGTTCTCTGCATTCACTGCACTTTGGAGAGATACTAGCTTTGAGAGGCACTGTGTGGCCTAGTACTTAATGCATGGAACTAGGAATCAGTTTAGTCCTAGATCTGCCCCTGACTTGCTTTGTAACCTTGGCAATTCTATGGTGAATGGCAGGTGTCAAGCCAGTGACTCTGCCCAAATTATGAACAATGGATATACTGGGCCATTCCATAAACAAAAGGTGTTTCAAAAGCCTGTTAAATTGCTAAGTGACACTGTGCTATCGTATCATTTACAAAAACCAAGAGATCAAAAACAAGGACATGAATAGTTAAGAATATCTTTAATCTTCCACTGCCCCTATAAACATGAACCTGTGATTGTGATATGTGCAAAGAACTGCAGAGTTCATTTTTATATAATGTTAACTGATTTTTTAAATAAGCCTTTTTATTTAGGGACTTCCCCCTTTCAAGAAAAGAAATAAAAGGTTTTTTTGGGTGAAGATAAATAGGAATAGTTGCTTTTGTTTATTTGTAAACAAATGAGATGGAGGGACAAAGGCACAGATCCTCAAAGGCATTAACAAGGGTTAAGTGCCTAAATACCTTTGAGGAGCTGTGCCAAAGAGACTATTAAAAACAAAGGAATGAGCAGCCCAGTCCATGCTAATAATGGCTGCAAACCAAAATCCCTATTGCCACAGCAGCATGCAGATTGTTGTGGTAAAGGGTGATCTCATTTGTGTTGGCTACCAGTGGCCCCTAAAAAGAACAGGAGTACTTGTGGCACTTTAGAGACTAACAAATTTATTTGAGCATAAGCCTTCACGGTTACAGCCCACTTCATCAGATTCATGTAGAGGAAAATACAGTAGGAAAAAATATATATATACACACACAGAGAACATGAAACAATCGGTGTTACCATGCACACTCTAATGAGAGTGATCAGTTAAGGTGAGCTATTACCAGCAGGAGAGGGGAAAAACCATTTTTTTTTTGGTAATCAAAATGATCCATTTGCAGCAGTTGACAAGAAGTTGTGAGGAACAGCGTGTGTGTGTGTGTGTGTGTGTGTGTGTGTGTGTGTGTGTGTGTGTGTGTGTAAGTAAGTAATAAACATGGGGAAGTAGTTTTACTTTGTGTAATGACCCGTTCATTCCCAGTCTTTATTCAAGCCTAATTTAATGGTGTCCAGTTTGCAAATTAATTCCAATTCACAGTCTCTCTTTGGAGTCTGTTTTTGAAGTTTTTTTGTTGTAACTGATCACTCTCATTAGACTGTGTATGGTAACACCCATTGTTTCATGTTCTGTGTGTGTGTGTGTGTGTATATATCTTCCTATTGTATTTTCCACTGCATGCATCCAATGAAGTGGGCTGTAGCCCACGAAAGCTTATGCTCAGATAAATTTGTTAGTCTCTAAGGTGCCTCAAGTACTCCTCGTTCTTTTTGCGGATACAGACTAACACAGCTGCTACTCTGAACCCTGTCAGTGGCCCCTAGTAAGCAGAGTGAAGACATGTTTATAGTCTCATTCTCTTCTGAACTAGTTAGTGGTCTGAAACAGACACTGGAGGAAGTGCATGATGCACGGAGTGACAGAGTGTAACTGTTGTCATTCCTATGCACACTCTTCCAGTACCACCAAAACCTTTCTACTTGCATTTGGTCTCTGCAGGCAGAATGCTTCTGGGGAAGTGGCCTGTCCCACCCTACTCCATTCCATTCCACTGCAGCAGTGGCTTTCCAAGCCACAATATGGATCACAGTAAATTAGGACTTGATGGATAAAATAAGAGTTGAGCGATTGATTGTAAGCTTTGTGAGGTAGAGATTACCTGTGTTACATATGACTGCACCTAGCACAACAGAGTCTTGGTATATAACAGGGATGCGTACAGGTACTACCACAACCCACTACTACCATTTTGCAGATTATAATTTTTATATAGTATCAGAGAGGTAGCCATGTTTGCTGCTTTTACAGATCCAGACTAAGAGTCCTGTGGCGCCTTATAGACTAACAGACATATTGGAGCATGAGCTTTCGTGGGTGCATCTGACGAAGTGGGTATTCACCCACGAAAGCTCATGCTCCAATACGTCTGTTAGTCTATAAGGTGCCAAAGGACTTTTTGCTGCTTTTACAATTTTTATAAAGTATCTTTCCTTATGAAGGTTCCCAATGTGCTATGAAGTTATTTAGTATGAAAGCATTTAATTAAAACATTTACATAAAAATACAGATTATGTTTTGCATTCATAAATATGTCGGCATTCAAAAATTCTAGGCCCTGATTCATAAGCTATAGAAGTCAATGGGAAACTTTTCTATGGGTTTGACATTTGTCTAAGAGCTTGTCGGACATGTATAATATTTGATTCCATAACTTCTCTACATATTCCGAAATACAACCTTTCAAACCCTTTCACAGCATGGACCACACCTTTGACGTTTGTCTCCCATTCTCCATCTGACAGACCATACTCCCATTTTTGGTCAGTCATCCCTGTAGCAACTACTGCATTTTAGAAAGTAGAAGAGCAATAAGAGGAAAGTATTTGCTGTACCTTTATCTGCTGTTAATGAGATGCAACATCTGGAAATAAAACAGAACACCATGTGACAAAGCTTCCTCTGGTCACCAGCTAGCTTTCCACAAATCACAGTTTGGGGCCTGCCAAACTAGGGAAGGCACTGTTTGTTTGCACTTTGCAGTCCTTCAGTTAACCTGAGTAGTGACGTTCTCTTTTTCCATTTCTGTGTGTTTGTTATGTCTTTGGGATTGTGGGTTTTCTTCATATCAGTAAGAATACTTTACCACAGGCTTCCAGGGCCAGAGTTTTGATCTCTGTTCTTACCAGTGTAAATGCAGAATAGCTCCATTGATAAAAAGGTCTTTTATGGGTTAATCCCTTCATTTGCTACTGTAAGTCATATGTGGAATACCAGGTACATAAAAAAAAGTACTGCGTGTTGAATCACATGGCACAGTACCTGGTATGTGGTACAAGGGAAGCTGCTAATAAAAGACTAACATATTGGCAATAGAAGGTAGTTTTGTTTTTAAATACTGCAAAGTGCAGAAACCATCTGTGTAATGAAATCCTGAGGCGACCTATTTGAAATTCCAATGCTTTTTATCCTCTAACATCCACAGCAGTTACCTCCAGCTGTGCTACCTTAAAAGCCTGCAGTGCAGTTTAACTTTTACCATTGGAAGTCAATTTAGATATAGAGCCAGAGGCCAAAAGTGTGTTTAAGATTACAGGCTAAATGGTGACAGAGGCTCAAAGTAGAAGGGAAGTGCAGATATAGCACAAATTCCTTTTTGATAATTAGTTTAAAGGTGTGGGCAGAGGTAGTTCCTTCTCCATTTTAAAGGACCACTTCTCCTCTTATTGAGGTTAACAGAAACGTATCTATTGACTCCACTGAAAGCAGGACTGGGCCCTAAATATTGATTGCTGACTGATAGTTGTAACGTCCTAATGTATATATAATTTGTATATTAGTGGTGGCATAAATGGAATCGAGGCATACATTAGAATTTCAAGTAATTCATAAGGTACTGTGTATTCATGAGTGGTGATGACAAAAAATGGTGCATATAGGTGTGTCTGGAATTTTCAGAAGGTGGAAGCTGATCAGAACATTTAACATGAACAAAAAGAGCCATGTTAGAAAAAGAGAGGCAATTGTTTGAAAGTGTGAAATCACAGAGCCAAGTTACAGAGGGTTTATCCATTTAAATGGCCAAGCTAAACAAGACAATTGTAACTAAATTGCACCCCTCGTCCACTGTCATTGGTAAAGCCAAGTTAACTATTTTAATGACCAAGTTAAACAGGACACAATTGAGTTGGCCTCCTTTGTAACTTGTTTTAAATGTGCGATATCTACAAAAAGAGCCAACACTGACCCTTTTTTGTAGATGTGAAATGGTTTTGATTAGCTCTTTTTAGACTGCCAGCCTGCTTGTGTGTTTTGGATGGGTCCTGCCAGTTGAGTCTGTACTTTCAAACACGGATGTAGCTAACAGAAGACCTGCAGGTGCAGAGTGCGGCTGAGAGGATATTGTTCCTGTGGAAAGGTGAATGACTCTGGAGAAAGTGACACAAAGGTTCTGAAGTGTTTGAACAAGAGTCTCTGCCCTTTTAGCATGACTGCCCTTCTGGGTCCCAATTGGAATGAGAAACAGAAAGGTCAAAATGCCACAAGAAAGTACAGATGGGCTCAAAACTCAGAATTGGGATCTGGGTTTCAGACACAATGAAGTTTGGGGTGCTCACATGATCTCTAAGAAAGCTTGTTTTTGCAGTATTTTTGTTTGGAAGAAGGAATGCTGGAAATTACAGCTGATCTGGGAGTTCCCCTTCACCCGCAAAAAGCTTTGATGAAGAGGATACTGTTTTAGTTTTCATTTAAGTTTATTTAAATTTTGGGGGGGGGTTATATTAGAAAGTCCAACACTGAAATGTTTTCAAGAAGTATAATTTCAGTTACCAAAACCCATGAAGTGTTTTCAGGTTTCCATTAAAAAATAAAAAACCTATTTGTCAAACTCATAATGTTTCACTTAATTTTTTCTGCTTAAAGTGTTTTAGTGGAAAACTTGCAGCTGTCTCTCCTGAAAATCTTGTAGGATGCCCTATCTCTGAGAGATTTTTCCAGCCCAAGTTTGCACCTTCTAAGGACTGGGATTCAGAATTTTGGGTACTTCACCAAACCTGAATTCAGTTGTCATCAAGAATGCTTGCAAGAACTCAGCCTCAAACAGTAAGCAGTGAATTGGCTTTCTATCCACTCCACAGGGCCGGCTCTAAGTTTTTTGCCACCCCAAGCAAAAACATTTTCCTGTGGCCCCCTCCCCGCCCCATTCCAACTTCTTCCCCAAATCCTCAGCCCTGCCTCCTCTCCCAGGCTCACCGCATTTCCCTTCCTCCCTCCCAGAGAGGAGGGAGAAGCAAGTGGTAGTGCTTGAGGGAGGAGGCAGAGGTTAGCTGGTGGGGGGAGGGAGAGCGGTTCCTCTGCCCCACCCCGGGTTACTTCCTGCGGCCCTCCCCGCGCTCCCTCCCCCCCGCCGCAACTCACCTCTACTCCGCCTGCTCCCCTGACCATGCTGCTCTGATTCTCTCCCACTCCCAGGCTTGCTACAAAGCAGCTGATTCGTGCAGCAAGCCGGGGAGGGACGGGGGAGAAGCAGAGCGGCGGCAGGCTCGGGGAGCAGGTAGCAGTAGTGAGCTGGGGGAGGAACGGTTCCTCTGCCTCCCCCCCCCCCGGGTTACTTCCTGCATCCCTCCTCGTGGCGCCCCCCACCACTGCAGCTCACCTCCACTCAGGGCCAGCTCCTGGCTTTTTGCACCCCAAGCAAGAAAGAAAAAAAAAAAAAAAAAAGAGGAGGCAGAGTGCTGCCCCTTGGAGCCCTGGTGCCTAGAGCCGGCCCTGCCACCCAATTGTAATTTTCATTTAAAACAACCAGATACTTAAAGTTTGGGCCCTGTGGGTCTTCCAGGTGGGAGCAGAAATTGGTAGTAGTCAGGTATTTTTGTAAATAAACAAACCTGCAAAGACAGTACAGAGTCCTGTGTCTCTAAAGGCAGGAAGAATCAACTAGCATAGCGATTGTCAAACTGTAGGTGAGGACCCTAAAGTGGGTCACTACCCCGTTATAATGGGGTCACCAGGGTTGGTGTTAGACTTGCTGAGGTCTGGGGCTTCAGCCTGAGGCTTCAGCCTTGGGTGGCCAGCGAGGCTCAGGTTACAGGTTCCCTGCCCTGGGCTGTAGCCCCTAAGCTTTGGTTTTAGCCCCTCTGCCCAGATCAGCAGGACTCAAGTGGACTCAGGCTTCAGTCCCCCTCACCACCCCCCTTGGGGTCATGCAGTAATTTGTTGTTGGAAAGTGGTCATGGTGCGATGAAGTTTGAGAACCCCTGGACACAACTTCTTTTGCTCACAGCACCAACACTACTCTTTTTGCCTGCTCCCTTGAGCCAAAAACCTCTCCCTCGTTTTCTTCTAGGGTCTGCCACTGCTTTCAGCTTTTCCTTCAGGCATCTGTGCTCAGTTTCTAGTTGTGTTCTGCTCACCACCCCAAAGCAATACTCAGCAAAACCTTGGTGGCTTGAGAAACTTCTCTTATGTGCAGTTTATGCCTACAGTTATGCTAATTGAAGGCTAAATTCACACCTATCAGCTTCAATCCCATAACAAGGTTTCACCCAACTCATGAAGCTATCCTCCCAATGGTTATTTGATTAATGATGGCTATTTTCATAGCTACCTATGGAAGCCCATAGAGATAGATAATCACATCACTGCCCCTTCTCACCTTGACTAGGTCAAGTAACCGGATTTTATCTTTGTGGGATGCCACAAGTGGCTATACAAATAATCACCTCACAAGCTACTGCCAGAGGTTGCAGGAAAGCTGTAGACCTTGCTAAGAGAAGAAATGATGGCTCTGAGTCTGCTTGAGGAGCAGTCTTCAAATATGGGTGTAGTTAAGCTGCTCTGAAGGGGAAGTCTGCTGGACAGTCATGTGGAGCAAAAGTGGCTCTTTCCCCCAGGAAAGCAATTCCTTTGCTTTCTCATCTAAGTGGTCCTGTTACAGACAAACCGTGGAGTCCAAGAAAAGCTAAGAGCAGTGAAAACAAAAATTCAACAATCCATGGTAGCTACTGTCAGTCTACAGTCTAGGTAGATTTTCTGCTGGGTGTAAGGTCAATATTAGTGCATTTGAATTTAAACAAAACCCAACAACAGCAAAGAATCAGTTCTGCAATCCAAGAGCCTTGGGCATATGTCACTTGATTTCACTTTGGATGGTTTCCAGGTGAGTTCCTCCCCTTTTGCCCTTCAGAACGCAATCCTGTGGATGGTTGAGCACCTGCAACATCAATGAATGTCAACAACCACCAGCTGCATGTGCTGATCACCAGGACCTGGCTTTGAAGGAGCTCCTACTCCCATTTACAAAGGATGAAACCAGTGCACTGGTTAGAGAACTCATGTACATTATGCCTCTGGGGCAGACATGTGTAGCCACAGGAATCCATCTCTACAAAGGATACCAGTGTATGATTCCAGTGAAAACATCCCTATTTCACTATGCTCCTAGTGGCAGCAGATTTACAACCTTGCTTGCAGCTAAACCTGCTAACAGTGACATCATGCAAGAAACATTTAAAGGTGCAAACCATGGTATTAAGTTGATTATTTGAGAGGCACAGTGGGAATAAGTGGAGGAGCCTTAGGGGCTGAGTGGATAACTTAAGAAGTGCATTCCTCAGTGATAAATGAGAACCTCTGGCCTGCCCTCAGTTTGGTGTCATGGTGCTTAATACTTAGAACTGCAAGTTAGCAAGTTAAACTCTAGTAATAGGAATAACAGTCAGCTTGGAGGGAGTTTGGGCACGAAGGCACTGTCTCTTAACATACAAACTGGGTTGCTCATGCTAACTGCTGACAGTTGGTGATAGAAAGTAATTAGAAAACAGAACAAGGTGCATGGATTTTAGGGAATCAGCTGACAGCAAATCATTCATGATAACACTGTGGTTTAAGGTGCACATCCATGCCCTCCAGCACTGAAGTCAGGCTGCCTGGTCTGGTTATGGATTCAGATTGCCACTTCAGCAGTCTGTCAGAACTGGAATTAAATTTGCAAACTGGATACCATCAGATTAGGCTTGAATAAAGACTGGGAGTGGCTGGGCCATTACAAAATGTAATGTAATTTCCCTAATACTAATTTTTCCCTACTGTTAGTCACACCTTCTTGTCAACTGTCTGTAATGGGCCACTCTTACCACTTCAAAAGAGATTTTTCCTCCCTGGGTATCCTGCTGTTAATTGATTTATCTCGTTAGACTGACCTCACACTTGGTAAAGCAACCCCCATCCTTTCATGTATTTATACATGCTCCTGTATTTTTCACTTCATGCATCTGATGGAGTAGGTTCTAGCCCACGAAAGCTTATGCCCATATAAATTTGTTAGTCTCTAAGGGTACGTCTTCACTACCAGCCATATTGGCAGGTAGCAATCGATTGCTCGGGGATCGATATATCACGGCTCATCTAGACGCGATATATCGATCCCCGAACGTGCTTATATCGATTCCGTAACTCCACCAACCCGAACGGAGTTGCGGAATCGACAGGGAGAGCCGCGGACATCGATCCCGCGCCGTGAGGACGGTGAGTAATTCGATCTTACATACTTCAACTTTAGCTACGTTATTCACGTAGCTGAAGTTGCGTATCTAAGATCAATTTTTCCCTGTAGTGTAGACCAGCCCTAAGGTGCCACAAGGACTCCTCATCATTATAACCCTTTAGTCATCTGGCTCTCTATGGCCTCCCTTGATAATTTCCAATTCCCTCTTTCCCTCCCCAACATCCCATCACCTGAGTTTACTGGGCATATCATCTTTATCAGATTATGTACAACTGTTTGTTGATCCCCAGGACTGTTTCAAGCAAATCTTGTGAACATTATACTCTAGGATACTTCTCATAAACCTGCCCTATGAAATTAGAGTATAGCAGCGATGAGCCCCAGGGCAGAACTACATGCAAGATCCTTACCCACAGAAACAAATATTGTGGGGGAGGGGGAGAAGGGGAACACTGGAGTGGGTGGGAACTTGAATTCAGGCTGTTGAGAGGGAAGAGGGCTACTTACATGAGAGAGGTCATAGGGAGCGTCTCCTAACAACCCTCTTGCTTTCAGCACATTCAGATACCACCAGACTGATGTTTACAACTGCTGACTGAAACACAGAACAGGTTCACCACTTGCAGAGCACCCCCTCATGGCCAGGGGTGGCTCTACATCACTCCCACCACACTTCTCAGGGCTCCTCAAAACTCCATAGTCTGCTTTGGCTGCTTCAGTGACTTGGCCTTCTGGCTGAGTCCTTAACAAAAGGCCACCCCTTTTGGGGAAAGAGAACTTCCTTCATCTAAACTCAAAACAAAAAACACAAAGTCTTAGCCCCAGTCTCAAGCTAAGCCCAGCCCCTCCTTCCTAAGTGGCCTGTCCTCTCTAAGGGCTTGTCCACACTTACAGCACTGCCCTGACGTAGCTGCAGCACTTTGTAAAGACACTCCTATGCCGATGGGAGAGCATCTCTTGTCTGTGTAGTTCTACCACCATAAGTTTGTAGTGTAGACCAGAGCTCAGTCTTCTGTCCCCAGTTTTCAGCCCTTCCCAGCTCTCCCTCAGGCTCTCCTGAGCACCTTTGGGTTGCTCCATGCTCTTTCCCAAGCAGATACTCCCAGGCTTTCCTATCTGGAGTCTTTCACAGGCCTCTGCCTGCCTTGTGCTTTCCTCTCACTCCTCCCATCCTTCCTGCATTCACCTACCACCACCACTTCTTCCCCCCAGGCTTCTGTGGGGTAGATAAGGTAGAATACTGATTGGGTCACATGACTCACCAGCCACATGACCTTTATCTTCCCCACCGAGATGGAGAAGTTAGCTGTGTCACAGATGGGGCTGAGACCCATCTCCCTGTAAAGGATCAGCCACCTGGTGACACTGGCTAACCTCTGCTAGTCACAACTAATAGTTCATAGAGTACGATCCAATGTCCACCAACATCAGCGGTTGGGGCTTTACATTGTTGTCAATGGGCTGTGAATCAGGCTGAGACAGTGATAGTGGGTGCTACATAAAACCCTAAGGTAGATAGGAAAGAGCAAACTTTGTAGAACTGGAGGTGCTGTGAACCTTGTAAACTACTCTTGGTGTTCCTAAGACCAACTGGTGTTTAAGCTGAACTTTCAGAAACAAAAAGTGTGTGGGTTTGAATTAGGCAAGATGGCTTCCCTTATCCCCAGTCAGAACCACATCTGAAATATTTCCCTCCCCCAGGGCTGGCTCCAGGGTTTTTGCTGCCCCAAATGGCGGGAAAAAAAAAAAGAAGCCGCGATCGCTATGGGCGACAGTTCCACCGCACCACTTTCTTCTTCGGCGGCTATTTGATGGTAGGTCCTTCCCTCCGAGAGGGACCGAGGGACCCACCGCCAAATTGCCACCAAAGATCCCGACTTGCCGCCCCTTCGCCTTGGCTGCCCCAAGCACCTGCTTGCTGAGCTGGTGCCTGGAGCCGGCCCTGCCCTCCCCCCAGCTCTTATAGCATACATGTAAGAAACAGGGCTTGAAAATTAGGCATGGAAATCATTCTGCTCGCTTTCAACTGTGTCCAGCTGCTCACACTGCAAACCCTGGAAGTGTGGTGAGATGAAGGAGGGGCCCTGAGATGGAAAGGAAGGATGGATCTGAAAGAGAAGAGGGTGGGGGTTCCGCAGCAGGAGGGACTAGCAACAGAATAAGTGATCGAGTGGAAGACTCTGGTGGCTGAATTATGTTACCTTTGACAGCACTCTTTACTGATGTATGTATCCTGTCAATGCACACGTGTGCCTGCACATGTACTCCTTGCCTCCTGACAGATTGGCTGTGCCTCCCTCTCACTGAATTCCAAAGATGTTACGTGTCCTTCAGAAAGGAAGAACTATTTATGCCACAGGCATAAATAAATCCAGAAAGCATTTGCAATAACACAGATTGCTAAGGACCCAATCTTGATCCCACTGAAGTCAACAACAAAATTCCTATTGGTTTCAGTGATAGGTGGATCAGGATCTGAACAGCGCAAGTGGAAACACAACAAAGGCAAACAGAAATGGGTGGAACCAATAATCTTGGTTTCCAGGAGGAGTGAGGAATTGTTCTGGACAGCTCTGTGTGTTTGTCAAACTTTCAGCAACACAGGAGCAGGCGGACCCTTGATGTACATTCAGCACCTTGATCCTATGGTGTTGTGCATGTTAGAACTGCATAGATAGATTAGGCAAGACAGATTTGTGCTTGATTAAAAACAGAACAGGGTGAGGATTCATGCTGTGTAATAATTTCTATTTGTTACTTAAAACCACATTACCTTTGTTTTTCTTTCAGATGCCAATTCATGTCTGCCCTTTGATTGGATGAACTTAACATGAGAATATAAGAACGGCCATAATGTGTCAGACCAAAGGTCCATCTAGCCCAGTATCCCATCTTTCAACAGTGGCCAATGCTGGATGCGTCAGAGGGAATGAACAGAGCAGGTAATCATCAAGAGATCCATCCCCTGTCACCCATTCCCAGCTTCTGGCAAACAGAGGCTGGGAACACCATCCCTGCCCATCCTGCCTAATAGCCATTGATGGACCTATCCTCCATGAACTTATCTAGTTCTTTTTTCGACCCTGTTATAGTCTTGGCCTTCACAACATCATCTGGCAAAGAGTTCCCCAGGTTGACATACTAGAATCATAATAATTGGTAGCAGTATTACAGGATAGCCCAGAGACATTAACTGAGATCTGGATCCCCATTGTGTCCCAAAAGGGACTTTTTGAAATTAAAAAAAAAAAAAAAGAAGCAAAACAAACTAAAGGTTGTGTGAGCCAGGGAACATGTGAGTGCTGCTGACTTTAGCAGATGTCTCTGTCTAAGCTGATCCAGTTTCACTAAAGGAAACTCCGTTAATGCTGGAATAGTGTGTCAGTTGGTCTGTGATGGACATCCAAGGGCCCCCACCTTGCAAAGACAAAACACAAATAGAGGATTAAGTTGCCACATTGTATTTTTGTTTTTATATTAATAATGACATTTTTAAACCACGTCATCCTGTTTACATGCTTTAGTGGTCACATTATACGTACTAAGGCTCAAAACTAGTCTCTAAAATCTCAAATTCTCCAGCTACAATTCCTTAACTATTAAGCTTCTGGAGGATGCAGCAGCCTTGTGTTCACTTCTGGCTACAATGCTATTTGTGCCAAGCAATGCATTAAAAATGTCAGCCTTCAAATATATATATATATATATATAACGTTTGCATTAGCAACAAGAGACTTGAAAGATTTGGTTGTTGGGTGAAATCCTGTCCCATTGCAATCAATGGAAGTTTTGCTGTTGACTTCATTGAGGCTAAGACTTTACCAGGTATATATTTGAACGTATTCATATCTTTCAGTAAAAAAAATCTGTCTGAAAACATCACAAGAAAAGGCTTTCTTGCTTGATTTCCAGTATTGCCTGGTTTCAGCTGATTGGAAAGACTGCAAGAATTGTTCCTGTATGATAATTTGGAATTTCTGCTTCTGGTAGCAGCTGAATCAAGACTTCAGCCCTGGAGCACCCACGAAGTCGGCGTCTATGCCATGGCGTCAGCATTACAGATCAGTTCAGTGTCCAGAGGAAGGCAGGGATACATACACACGTTCACAATACAATAATTTTGCATTTCTGTAGTATTGCCCACCCTAGGATTGCAAAATATTTTACAGACAATAATCAGTCAATCCTCACAACTCTCTTGCAACAAAGGCAAGAATTATTTCCACATTTCACAGACAGGGAAACCAGAGTTTAAGGCTGAATCTGAATTGTTGAAGTCAACAGGAAGGTTGCCTTTGACTTCAACTGGCGCTGGACCAAGCACTAACGTGATTTTGCCCCAAGATCATTTAGCAAGTAAATGGCAGAACTGGGAAACAGATCTCAGACTCCTGGCTCTGTGCTCTAAACAAGCTCCCTCTTCCTGAGTGCATGTAGCGGAGCGGGAAGCAGCCAGGTCAGAAATAGCTCAAGTAAGCAGTTCCATGGCACTTTGCAGCAAGATCAATACTAGGAACAATGCCGTTCAGATCCTCCAAGAGGTCAGTCTACCTCAGAGAGGTCAGAGCTTTACAATGAAAGCACAAGGGCGTGACTGTGCCAGGGCACATGCTGAGGCAGTCTGGCACAAACAGAAAACCTGGCCTGGCCTGGAGCCACCTAGTTTACACTAGGGTTAGGGAGCTGGGGAAAATGCTATTTCAATCAGCAGGACCCGGGATCCTTCTGAAATGAGGGTTTTTACAAGGATCAGGTTTGCTGCTGTGGATTATAACAGCTGGAGCCAAGCCAGCACAAGCTCTATCTCTTTGTTTTCGTTGGCACCGAGCTGTGTATAATCAATAGTGTTGTTTGGACAAAGGGGAAAATACCCTGTTGAACAAAGAGCATTGATTGCTCAAATCAGCGTCATTCTTTTCAAAACAAAACAGTCATCAAAATGAACAAATTAGGTGAAGACAACGGTCTTGTTCTCATGTAAAGGTCTTTACGTCTTTAATTCGAGAAAAGTAAAGGATAATTATCATTTGCATTTGCAGCCATGGGATGATCTCAAAGCATTTAAAAACACTATTGAATTAATCCTCTCAGCACCTTCCCCCTTGTCCGGGACAGCGGGAAGCATTATCTTCACCATTAATCATGTGGGCAACTGGAACAGAAGTGGCAAGTGACTTGCCCAAGTTACCCAATGACTCAGTGGAAAGGCTTGAAATACAACCCAGGAGGTCTGGCTCCCATTCAGCTGGTAGAATACGATCTAAGATCTTGTATTTCTCCAAGCTTTCCCTGAGAAATATGATGCTAATTAAATGCATTTTGGGAAAACACGACATTCTGAGATAGGAAATGATGTGGGTTCATAAATTCACGGTCTGGGGGGTTTGACACCAGATTTGGGATCCAACTTAGTGTGGGGGTCCACTTCTCTCTATTCTGCAAGGCTTCAACACTGCCTCGTCTCTCCCATGGCCTCCAAATCGTTCCGTATCTTTCAGACTCAAGTCATGGGGTCTGTCAGGTCCAAAAGTTGGCAAGTTGTTGAGTGATATCTATCAAGCAGCTTATGGGAGGACCTGAAAATCTGTAACATATTCCTGGTTAATACATGCAAGAAAGTTCTCACTTTTCAGGGCTCTTGAATTAGTTTCCATTCTGATGAGTGTCATATCCTAACCTCCTGAAAGAGAAGAACAGCCTTTTCCTGGGGAGGTCATACTTAGCTTGTCTGTAGAGAAGCAGGATACTAGATTGATGGGGTCTTTCCAAAGCTATAATCTGCTTGACCTCAGGTAAAATTTGCTGGCCAGACATGTATTTTCCTATTGTCAGAAGAAGCTCCATTGTGTGTTCAGCATGCAGAATAAAGACTTCATTAAACAGTAATGGACACGGACACTCTGGAGACTATAGTTGCCACCAGTCTCAGATCTGGCAGTGCTGGTGTGCCTCCTGCCAAGTGTCCGACAATGGCTTGTGATACTGTGCTGTTGCAGGGTAGCATGATGATCTGATATCAAGACATCATCATGATGCAAACATGGTATAAACATGGTATAACTGGATAAAGTCATGGTGGTTAAGTCCATAAATGGCCATTAGCCAGGATGGGTAAAGAATGGTGTCCCTAGCCTCTGTTTGTCAGAGGATGGAGAAAGATGGCAGGAGAGAGATCACTTGATCATTACCTGTTAGGGTCACTTCCTCTGGGGCACCTGGCATTGGCCACTGTCTGTGGACAGGATACTGGGCTAGATGGACCTTTGGTCTGACCCGGTACGACCGTTCTTATGTTCTTACGGTATCATGGTGTGATGGCTTTGTCCTGGAAAACAATGGTTAACTCAGGCAACCTATATGGAGAGTAATGACTAATGGCCTAATTCACTTTCCCTGGTTTTACACTGGTCAGTGGAAGTACTCCTGGATTTACAGGGGTGTAAGTGAGAGCAGAAACAGGCTTTAAATTATGGACCTAACAGAGGGAGGCATTTATGTTCTGCTTCATGAGGAACTGTGGAACCCTATGGAAACTCAGGTGGTAATTAATGCCTGTTCTATTTGTTCCTACTGTCCGCTGTGGACTTTATGGGCAAGACAGCACTTATCATCTGTACTGGGGGATTTGCTCTCGGAGGTTTCTGTTTGCACCTTGCAGCTATAGTGCATCTTGTTTTAATTCTCTCATCTCCTCCCACAGATGACATCGTCTGATATAATGAAGGGTCTTTTCTGTCTGACTGGGCTAGGCTGACTATTGGTTGGCTTTGGTCCCTGAGGGAAGCAGGTGTTTGCTCAGAGCCATTCCATCCCCAGAATTAGGCTGGTCAAATCCCTTCAACTTGCTGCATTTTTTGTCTGAATTTAAACGAGATTTGAGGGTTCTGAGGAGCAGGTGATATATGCTGATTATCCGAATCCTTGCTTGAGTGCATGATGAGTAGTTTCTTTTTTCCTTTTCTTTCATGTTCACATGATTTTTTACACTGATTTCCCCTCCACACGTTTATTGCCAGACAGAGCAATATAATGGACACTATGAATCTCACTCTCAGGGGCTTTTGTAAGAGCTTGATATGGTCGGTCTATGAACTCAGTGAGAGGCAGTGTGCGTATCTAATCCTAAAATACAATAACAGGCTTCTTCTTGGATTATGTTGAGTTTGCTTAATGTATGATTGTTTATTGTTTGCCTGTGTAATGATGCACACTGGGTTTAGCACAATTTGAAAATATTAATGAACATGATAACATTTTAAATAATACATCATATAAAATCCTCCTATAGCTTAAAGGAACACTGTCAACATAAATTCACATTGAGCAGGAAAATTAAAAAAATGTTCCCTTATCTGTGTTACTTACTATCAGTGTTATAACCTACTAGGTTATTTGCAGTGAAAGACTTACCTGGGGGCCTGATTCACCAGTTTTACACTGGTTTAGTGGAGTCACATTAGTATTAATCTAGTGGAATGTAAAAATAGACATTAAATTAGGTGAACACTGGTGAATCAGCCTTTTTACAGTTTGAACTATTGGTTTATGGTTCTGCAGGTCAGCCAGGGTGGGCATGAAACTGCAATGGTCAATTTCACTTTCTGACCCTACTTATTTTCACCTTCTGGTTCCCCTGCACTGGTGTATAACCGCTGCAGCATTTGCAATTCCACCATTGCAGTGGGATCTTTAAAAGTAAAAAAGAAAGGTTTTATGAATGTTTAATTAATGAATGCAACACATCTGATCTCTAGCAGGGTTTTCTAATTCCTCCCCTTCCTGTATTTTTGCAGAATTTAAATGTTGGGCCTAAACTAAACTAACAGCCCTTTAATCACTTACCCGCTGTCCCTGAGAATCCTGCATTGTTGACTCCTGGGCACTCCATCAGCTGTAAGAAGGATTTGGATCAGTTAAACATTCATCCAAACTCCCCTTAGACTTCTTGACCCTTTTATGCACTATGAATGGTCAGTGGGAGCTGGTGAACTGGAAGTTCTTTCACAACTTTTCAAGGAAAATACAAACTGATTAAACCTGGATGTCAGCTATAGGGAAATCTCTTCATGGTGACAAAGCTGGGACACTAGAATTAGGGAAGTTATGGCAGCAACTATTTCAGTTTTCAAGGAAGCATTTGTTTTTAAATTAATACTGCCCCAATTTTGACACCAAAGGGCTGAAGAGGGAGTTGCTGCATACAAGCAACAGTCATTGAGTTCACTGGGAGCTGCCTGTGTGATGTGGCTGCATAACTGAGCACCAAAAATAGCTCTAGCACACGACTGATGCATTTTCCTTCAAGTGCAACCAGTGATCAGCTGCCAAAATTTGAGCAAGAGGCTTCCTCAAAAATATTCTGCCTCAGTCAGTGATACCTGTGATATTTTGTGTAAAATATTCCAGCCACTCCATCTTCATGCACCATCCCCAAGCCCATCTTTTTTTCCACTGCTGGCTCTGCACCTCTCCATCCAACATGCACTTCCCTCACCATAACCTCATGGGAGCTTCTCTAGATAGCTCCAGCAGTAGTGGTGGTGGCAGGTGGGTGTCCTGTGTTAACAGCTCGGCCACTTAGTCACAGGAGCAGTCAGCAGCCATGAGAATGGAGAGATTACGTGGATGTAGCGAGTTCCCCAGGCACTCCCACTGGCACTGGTAGGGTTTGCAAGAGGGGAGTCCTGTTGGTAGCATCTGTGGCAGCTGCAGCACAGCAGCTGCCTGAGTCAGCTCAGTCTCAGCCAGAGACAGCTGAACATTTTAACAAGCCGAATCAGGCATTGCATTTTGGGCCTGTGAAACATCTTTGTGCCACCCATCGCCCCACCATTGTTTCTTGGAGAAAGAATGCAAAGACTTTGAAGAGAGCTGGAGTAAAAGGGGAGAAGGTGGTGGGCAGTATGTGTGTGAGAGAGAAAAAATCGTGAATTCAGCTTTCCATGAGAAATCTGAAAACTTACATCTTTTTGGAGAACTTCCAACCATTATTTGCTTTCCCACCTTGTAGATCCCCCACCCAATTCATGCCTTTCTCCTGCAACAGCAATAATTATAGAAGTCCAAATACAACTAACCAAAGCTTGATTGGAGCTTAGCACACCTAGGAGCCTTATCCGCACTTCAACCTGGTCTGTCTTTGATAGCTATGTTCCTCTGTCTCCATCCATTTCTCCTCCACAACCTGGCCAGCCTGTTTGGACATGGGGCATGTTTATTGTAATGATCTCCCATTGTGAGGTGAGCCTGGCATACTGGTGCAGATATACAAATAAAAACAGACTTAAACCTTTAGTCAAAAATCAAACCCAAACCCAAATCATTTAGAATTTTAAAAAAGCTCCAGTGACATTTCTTTTCATTGCGTTTCATTTTTGTAGTTCTCAGCATTGCCTAGTTGTGGTTGGGACTGGAAGCAGAAATGATGAACTATTTCAAATAAATAAATAAAAGTCTTCTTGGCATTTCCCTGTGCAGGACTAGAATCAGGAAGCCCTTTAGATGCAATAGTGTGGATGCAGTCAAAAAACCTAAGTAGAATAGAGAACCAGAAATCTCCAGAGAATGCCTCTTCTAAAGTCTAGGTAATCCATTTTCCAGATACCTGACGACTGGATCATTTGATAATATCTCAGCTTCTAGGTTTTTACCCCAAGCAAATCTCAGAATCTTTTTAGGGATAATTCAGAAGTGACTCTTTTTTAAAGGCAGTTCTAAGGGAAATCTCCGTGCTGTGCAGTCTGGTTTGTTCAAACTAATGATTTTCCTGATGCATGTAGTGAAACCAAATGGTATTGATCAACTCCACACCCCACCTCCAGCTTTGCAATATTACACAGCTTCACTGAGAAAAATGATTCATTAGTGGATGCTATTGATTGGAGGTTGTGATTAATTCCTTCCTCCCTTCGGCTGCACCTCTGTAATAAATTCACTCAATTTAAAAACCTTACAACCAGTAGGCCCAACCAACTGAAAGGAAGTGACACTTGACCCTCCAGTCCTGCTCCTTGTTGTGGTCGAGAGATTTTCTGCCTCATCCATATAGACATGGTAATACATAGCACTTGTACAGTGCCTTCCATGAGGGCACGTTAGAAACACGAATGTATTCAGACTCCCTCGCCCCTGAGAGATAGGGAAGTAGTATTGTCCCCATTTCACAGATGGCAGTAACTGAAGAACTGATTGGTAAAGTGTCTCAACAGGCCACACAGTGAGTCAGTATCAGATCCTGGAATGGAGCCTAGATCTAGAGCCCCCCAGTCATGTAACCTAACCAGGAGACCACACTGCCTCCACTTTGCTTTCTGTTCCCCTTCATTCTTGCTTTCTGGCCCCTCCCCATCCTTTTTTCTCTTGTTCATTACAGGACTGATCCAAAGATGGACAGACTCCCATTACTTTAATAGGCTTTAGATCAGGCCCTGTTTGCACTCTTCCTCTAATGCTGCTTGTGAGTGAAGCAAGGCATCATCAGCACTGGAGAACCAGACCGAAGCAGCAAAGCTGATCTCTCCATGATGAAGGAGCAGGAATAGTGCTCCCAGTTGAATGCTCAGTGTCAGCAGTAGGCCAGGAGCTCTCCTCCAAGAACATTACTGCCTTGGGCAAGTATTTCTATTCAAAACAGAAGTTAAACAAAATAAATCCATGCATGCAATACAGATACAACACAACTACAACCACACCTCCTTGGCTGGTGGCTTCCCTGGCGCTAGAGATGAGCCTGAGCCATAAAGCTCAGATCTGGATTTTGGTTTGAGCCCATCTTTAACTAGTTCAGCTGGTGTGAAGTCTCAGCTGCTAAGATACCACGCTCCAGATAGTAGCTTGCTTCACTCCTGCATGAATGGAAGCAGCCATATCCCATGGGAGGTCAGGCAGTGTTTGCAGTGCCATCCTCCTCAAAGACTCCACCAGTCCGGGAAGCTTTCAGTGTCCAATTCATAGTTGCTTAGAGTGTAAATCCCGACGGGACCATTAAATAACCTAATCTGACCTTTGATAACTTGCATGCAGTTATCTCTGTAATGAGCCCCATAACTATAACTTGTGTTTGGCTAAAGCATCTCTTTCAGAAAGGCATCCAGTACTGAAGACATCAAGAGACAGAGACTCCACCACTTCTCTTGTTTCTTTGGTTAATCTCCCTCACTGTTAAAAACGTGTGCCTTGTTTCTAATTTGAATTTGTCTGACTGCAGCTTCCAGCCATTGGTTCTTGTTATACCTTTCTCTGCTGGATTAAAGAGTCCTTTAAAGAGTTATACCTTCTGGATTAAAGAGTCCTTTAGATTTTCTCCCCATGAAGGTACTTATACGCTGTAATCAAGTCACCCCTCAGTCTTCTTTTTTATAAGCTAAACAGACTGAGCTCTAAGTCTCTCACTGTAAGGCATTTTCTCGGAGCTCTCAAATCATTTTTATGGCTCTTTTCTGCCCCCTCTCCAGTTTTCCAACATCCTTTAAAATGGACACCACAACTGGATGCAGTCTGCCAGTACAGGTCTCACCAATGCCTTATAGAGAGGTAAAATCACCTCCCTACCTCTGCTCACTACTCCCTTGTATAACATCTAAGGAGCACATTAGCCCTTTTTGCCACAGCATTGCACTGATGCTTATTCACTCATTGTTTATTCCCCTAGATCCTTTACAGGGTCATTGGTTTCCAGAATACAGTCTCCCATTCTATAGATACGGCCTGCATTCCTCTTTCCTAGACATATAACTTTGCATTTGGCTGCATTAAAATTAATTTTGTTTGAATGAGCCCAGCTTACCAAACAGTCTGGATCTCTCTGCATAACTGCTCTGTCGTCATCCTGATTTACCATTCTATCAATCTTCATGTAATCCGCAAATTTTATCAGCAGTGATTTTACATTTACTTTCAGATCATGTTGAATAACATTGGATCTAGAACCACTCACTATGGAACCCCACTAGAAATACCCACATTTGATGATGATTCCTCATTGACAACTACTTTTTGAAAACTACCAGCTGGTTAGTTCTTAATCTATTTAAGATGTGATTTTTTGGATATTGTATAGTGCTAATTTTTTTGTTAGTATGTTGTGCAGTATTAAGTCACATACCTTACTAAAGTCTAAGTATGTTACAGCTACACAGTTACCTTTGTCAAACAAACTTGTAATCACATCAAACAATTAAATAAGGTCTATTTTCCATAAAGCCATGTTGACTGGCATTAATTATATTCCTATCCTTTAATTCTTTATCAGTTGAATCCTGCATCAGTTTTTCCATTATTTTGCAGAGAACTGATGTCAGGCTAACTGGGCTGTAGATACGCGGGTCATCCCACTCACCCTTTTTGAATATTGGCACAACATTAGCGCTTTTCTAGTCTTCTGGAATTTCCCTATATTCCACGATTTATTAAAAATTAACTCAGCAGCAAAGAGGTCTCCTCAGCCAACTCTTTTAAAACTCTTGGGTGCAAGTTATCTAGGCCTAATTATTTAAAAGTGTTTATCCCTAGTAGATGTTGTCTAACATCCTTTTTAGTTATTAATGAACTGGAAAATACTTCATCATTCTCATGATACAAAAATATCATCCTGCTTCTTTCCAAATACAGAACAGAAACATTTATTGAGCACTGCTGCTTTTTCTGCATCATCATTAACAATTTTACCCCTCTATGTAGTGATGGGGCTAGCCCATTGCTAAGATTGCTTTTGTTCCCTGCATACTTAAAAACCTCCCTATTGCACAGATGGTGCTGTCAGAAGGAATCCCTTTACCTTGCCTGCAAGTACCACTGCCTAGCCTGTTCTTGTGGTCTCCCAGTCACAAGCATGTGCAGACTATTTATCTTTCATCACATGTGCACTTAACCTTCAGTTTCAAAACACAACAGAATGTACCACAAGTTTACAGCAGGAGGAGACTTGCACACAGCTTTCTCTTCCCGCCTAGCTCAATCACCCCCTTGAGCTCCCCTTCACTTCCTGTGCCTCCCAATTACTGAGCCAATAGCCTTATCAGCCCAGCAACTGCCACCCAAGTGTCAGTAATCCCTAAAAAAAAGGGGTTATTTGCCTTCAATTCAGCCTGCAGTCTTCCCCGTGCTGCAGCCACTGCAGTGACCAGGGTGCTACAGCTAGCACCCACTCACAGGGGCTCCACAAATTTATTTCTCTGTGTTAATATTATTGTAATCTTTCCTCATGTTTAAATATCTGTAGTTTAATGCTTGCTTTTATGTGTGTCATTTTCAGTAACTTTACGCACACATTATTCTCTAGATTGCTTAAATTATAGCATAAGTGCAATTTAAATGGAGCCCTTGCGCTTATATACTTCATCTCACCCTGATTTCCTTAAACCTTCTATATGGAATATAAAGTATAAGTTACACTGCACTTATTTCACTACAGAGCAGTTGATTGAAATAAAAAGTACATCTTCCCTCTCCACAGGCATGCCAGCAAAGTGGGGATGAAGCATGGTCTAATGCAGTGCTTCTCTGTGGACTGGTGCCAGTCCCTGAGATCTCCATGGCACAGTTTAGGAACGCAGCCAGTATCAAAAATGTTGAGAAACACTGGCCTAATGGATAGCACTGGGAGTCAGGAGACTATCTAGGTTCTATTTTGAGGTTTGCCACCAACCTGCTGAGAGACTGGGGCAAGATGCTGGCCTGCGCTTTCCTATCTGTTAATTGGGGATAATGACACTTTCTTTCCTCTATGAAGTGTTTTGAGATCTACCCAAGAGAAGGGCTTGTATGGGTCTGATGCAAAGCCCACTAAAGGTAATGGGAATCTTTACAATGACTTCCGTAGGCTTTGGATCAGTCTCTGTGAAACTGACAGTCAAACAACGCTGATTATTATTTAGTGTGTTGGCAGAAGCCTCATGCCTGGTTGTATGTGTGGATCCCATCACAGACTTCACAGTGTTATGACATGTCATCTAAGAGGACACAGCGCAATGGGATACATCAGCTATGAACCGTGCGGTTAGCTGAGAAGTCGAATTCAAGATCATTTATAAACAGGAAGCTTGAGTTGTTGGGTTTGATTTTGTCTCTTTAACTCACGCCTAAGACACTGGTGGTTAGCATTTACAATAACCATTTTTTCCAAAAGGTAATGAGTGGAATAAGTGAAGAGGAAAGCTGAAACCAGGAAGGGTCTGGATCCAATCTGTTATTCACTCCTCATGGAAAGATCAACTTTGGTTCAGAACTTTCCAGCTGGTAAAACTTTCACTCTGTAAATTCAATGTGAAACCAAATGTGTTTCTTTAAACGGATCCTCTGCAGACTTTCAAAGATGCTGGCAGTTCAGATGTATCCAATTAGCCAGGGCCTGTGACAGCACGCAAGGGCCCCGAGGGGAGGGAAAGGGAATCTTCCAAAGCACATCTCACATGCACTGGGTTGAGCTGCAATATGTTTGCTCCTTGGGGTGAAGCGCAGTGAGCTCAGGGAAAGAGCAAATAGCAGCCTGCGCATGGAGCACAGAGAGAAGGATCCTGCAGTGAAATGGTTTATATACAGTGCAGCTAGATGAGTAAGAGCCAAATTCTGCTCTTGGATATTCACACGTGGCACCCGTTGGTGGTAATGTGAGCCCCACACATGCATCCAAGAGCACAATTTTGCCTAAAATGATTAAGTAGAGCAGAGTGAAAAGCCAGGGATTTTTTATAAATACTCTACCTGACTTATTATGTGAGTTGCTTATGTTTTATGAGGCCTAAAATTTCTGGCATATTAGGCCAGACCCTGCAAGTCCTTCCTCAGGCAAAATTCTCCTTGATGTCAGTGGAAATGTTGACAGTACGAAGTACAGGATGAGCCTTTAAGTCCCCTTCTTCACTCCCAGTGAAGTTAATAAAAGTTTAATTGGACCTTTAAAGAGCACTGTCCTTTTACACACAGACACCTTCTTCTGCCTCCAAGCCCCTCACCAAAAAAAGGTCCTGGCTGGTGCTATCCTAAAGAAGCATGATTGCTAGGGACTCAGTTCAGATAAAATGGGAACTTACAGGAAATTTAAAAGAGGAACTTTAACCTAACGCTTAAATTGAATCCAGGCCTATTTTGAATTTCTTTGGAGGATAACTCTTTGGAGGATCATTCCTCACTGCTAAGAGATAGGCCCAAGTGACTTTGGTCAGATCTGTACTTCACAAATTACATGCGTATGCCACCACTGAAATGCAGCCTCCCTGGGGTAAAGGCCAGCACAGGATACTGTGCAAGAGCAGGAGATGAGGTGAGAAAAGGACAGTGAGAAAAACTCCTATTGTTATGGCATCAGTTAACAGCCAGGCAGAAAGCTGGCACAACTTTGGTTTGTAAGGCCTTAGTTGAAAGAAATGTGAACAAAGATGGTCTTGTGGTGAAGGTGCTGGTCTGGAACTCTGGAAACCATGGTTCTCAGCCAGGGCCGGTGCAAGGAAGTTTCGCGCCCTAGGCGAAACTTCCACCTTGCACCCCCAACCTAGCTAACCCCGCTCCCCCGATGGCAGCTAACTCAGCCCCCCACCCAGGGAGCCCCCCCGCAGCAGATACCCCCCCACCATGACAGCTAACCCCTCTCCCCTCCGTCCCCCCACGGCAACTAACCCTGCCCAGGGAGACTCTCCCTGTCCCCCCATGGCAGTTAACCCAGCCTGGGGAGACTTCCCCCCCCCGCCACGGCAGCTAACTCTGCCTGGGGAGACTTCCCCCCCCACACCACGGCAGCTAACCCTGCCTGGGGAGACTTCCCCCCCCCCCCCGCCACGGCAGCTCACCCTGCCTGGGGAGACTTCCCCCCCTCTCCCCCCCACCACGGCAGCTAACCCTACCTGGGGAGACTTCCCCTCTCTCCCCTCTGCCACGGCAGCTAACCCTGCCTGGGGAGACCTCCCCTGCAGAAGCTAACCCTGCCTGGGTAGCCCACCTCGGCTCCACCTCCTCCACTGAGCATGCTGGCACTGCTCTAATTCTTCTCCCCACCCAGGCTTGCGGCGCTGATTGGAGGAGACTTAGAGCTGGGCTGTGTGCTCAGCGGAGGAGGCAGAGTGGAGTAAGCTGGGGCGGGGAGCTGTTCCCCTGTGCGCTCCCCCCAGTTACTGTGGGTACCCCTCCCCGCGCGCCCCCCCCCCAGCTCACCTCCACTCCACCTCCTCGCCTGAGCGGGCTTTTAGGTGCCCCCAACCACTAGGCGCCCTAGGCAGCTGCCTAGTTTGCCTAAATGGTTGCACCGGCCCTGTTCTCAGCTCTGTCCCAGTCTTCCTGACAAGTTACTGTATCTTCCTGCCTCGTTTCTGATCTGTAAAATGGGAATATAGTAACACTTCCCTGCCTACCTTACAGAGGTGCTGTGGTGATAAATCCATTATTAAAGCCAGTCTGTCACTGATAGAGGTCAGGATGAGACCTATGCTAGGGAGCCAGATGATCCCAAAGCTGCCTACTATGGGTTTTGTACAACTTCCTCTGAGGCATCTGGCACTGTCCACTGCCAGAGATGGGATACAGCACTAGATGGACCTTGGATCTGATCCTGTCTGGCAATACGTTTGGTCCTATGCATATGACGCATTCACATACCAAGAAGCTGGGGGGGCCCACATAGATAGATTATATAAGTGGAGACATGAGAAGTGCTTCTGTAACAATAATACAGACAGTATCTCATCAAACTGGCTGATGAACAGAGAGGGACCGATCATAGAGGCTACTAATTTGCTTCAGTTCACCTGATAAATATAAATATATCTCCCGAGGTTAGTTCTCTGTGTAATCATCTTACCTCACAGCTGTCTGACAGCAAAATCAGGAACAAAGAATCAAAGTACAGGTGTCTTTGAGGAAAGGCTGAACATGGCTTTACATTTTAGATGGGCTTTAGGTTAGAAAAATAATAAAACCAAATATCTTAATAGAAAGATCAGCTCTAAGGAAAATAATCCGGCCAGACAACAGCAGGATGCAGAGACCTGGGGAATGTTTGATGTAAAATCAAGGTCGTGCCCAGAAAATCAGAGACAGACGTTGAGAGTGGTACGTGAACCATTAAAAATGAAAGGAAACCTGAGACAAGCAGCTCTGAAAGCTGCCAAAGACGCCGCTTTCTCTGTTTGTGCACGCTGAAGCCCCCGCTTCCTTCTGAGTCTGGCAGAGCGGCGAATGCCGTGGTGTGGTACTCTCAGAGGAAAGGAAACTCAGAATAGAAACAGCAGGCGAGTTAGGGAAGTGCTTTAAAAATTCCCTTCTGGGCATTAATCTAGAGGGAGCCGGGAGTTTCAATGCTTAGGCTCCAGATCCTGAGCTGCAGTGACTGAACCCCTCGTTCTACCTACAGAGCACATACAGAATGGGCAGCAGGGCACTAGCTTCCCCAGAGCCTCCAACCCTGAAAAGAACAACAGGAGACAAGACAGCATGTCAGTCCCTGGTCCATTCAGACCTTAGCCCGGGGTAGTCCTTTTTTTTTTGTCCGGATCCACGTTTCTTGGTCAAGACTCCCGAGAAAATAATAAAAAAATAATGATGATGATAAATAAAAAGATTTCGGGGTCTGTTCAAAAGCACCTGGTGGTCCAGATTTGGCCCATGATCCGCCTATTGACTACTCCTGCCTTAGTCTCTCTGCTGGGACTGCTGGAGTACAGCGTGCTATTGGACAGAGACCAAACTCATTTTCACACTGGGTCAGACAGTTTGCCCTTCCCCTTGAGACCTTTCACAAGTCTGCCCTCCCTGTTCACCCCTTCTTAGGGGCCTGTGATAATGAACTTTGAAGTCAATAGTTTTGCCATTAACTTCACTGGAAGGAGGAGCAGGGCCTTCTTCCATCTTATCATGTCATCCCTATTCCACTCCGTCATCAATACCAACCTCATTGCCCTTAATATCTTTGTGCTTTCTTCCTCCCTTCCCATCATGGAATATCCTCCCTGAACTAAGCTATAAAACCACTAATCTGTCCTCTCTCCAACTCCTACTCAAGACCCACTTCTACATTGATGTGACCACCAGTTGGGAATGACTAAGTAGCCAGCCAGCAGGGTCTCCTAATATTCATCTTATGTATTAGTTTCTCTCTTATAACGTCACATTGAGCTTTACATATATGCACACATTTCCATCTTACACACTGTACTTCAGGCTGGATTTTACCACTTACCCATTCCTTGAAATTCCTTGTTTCATTTCTTTCCCTTAAAATCCTGGATTTGCCATGAATGGAGTTTGCGATCAAAAGCCTTTAACCTGATCTCTGCCATGGTTAAAGTCAACATTTTCTTTTGTGTCAATATTTTATGCTTATTTTTTTCCCTGGTGAAATAGCAAAACAATCCAACATCCCTGCTGGAAACATTAGCTTAAATGATTTAAAGTCTTCCAAGTCTGTCCTAAAGCTTCAGAGAGCTCACACACACTGTGATCTAAGACATAATGAGCTCATGGAGCATGTTTATTTTGGCTTTGACTCATTTGACATGGTGTTATACCAGCTGGCAAAAGCATGTCAAGTGACCACAACTGACACAAACCACTGATCCTTAAGTCCAATATTAACCAACAGCTTTTGACCACGGGCATTCTGCCCACAGAGAAAGCCAAAAACAGTTCCTTTATTTGTAAAAGTTTACCAACAAATTATGCCTCAGCTTTATTGCAGTGGTTTACCTCTAATAGTTAGGGTCACTGTAAATTGCATAAAAGATCCAGCTAATTTTGTTGCAGGTGCTCACTGTGGGGCTTTCCAAACAGATTTGTTTTAAGTAGTTTTATGCTTCTGCTGGGGTCACTATAACTCTGGGGAATGGCAGGGTCATAACCAGGGGAGTTCAAGCTTCACGGTGCCCAGGCCAACATAGTTTTTATTAGACAGTAGTAATGGGCAATCACACATTGGACGCTATGTAGGGATCTTGTGTGGTGACACTGCTTCACCATGTGATGACCTTGTGTCACATGACACGATGATGTACTCTCCCCCATCCTAAGACAGGATATGACATAATGCCACTGTACTGAAGGTAGGCTGTAGAAAGCACAATAAAGCTGCATTGTCTATTTTCAACCGCGATGGTCCCTGAATCTTGATAGCCCCGGGACCCCTGTGCCTTTAGTCTGACCCTCTTCTCTGAGAAAATATGTTAGATTGCAAACAAGGGATTGTCATTTCTATAGCTTTGTACAGCGCCTAGCACAACGGGGCCCAGACCTGGTTTAGGTTGCTAGGCACTACTACAATATCTTTAATTGTTGTATGCAGTGTTGTTGTAGCCATGTTGGTCCCAGGATTTTAGAGAAGAGCTCTGTGTAAGCTCAAAAGTTTGTCTTTCTCACTAACAGAAGTTGGTCCAATAAAAGATATTACCTCACCCACCTTGTCTTTCTAACAACAACGATGAGAAAATGAAGCGTCTCTAGGATCAGTGTTATTTAATATATTCATTAACACTCAGGAAAAGGGGATGAACAATGAGATGGTGAAATTAGCAGATGAGAGAAAATTATTTAGGTTGGGTAAAAACTAGAGAAGACTGTGAGGAACCTCAGAGAGATCTAACAAAGGTAGGCGATTGTTTGTACTTGTCAGTTTTTGTGTACGGTTCTAGAGTGACAGATAGATGCCCAGTTGTATAAATTGAAAGCAAATAATAGGTGTGACTAGTCAAGGCAATATAATCACTGATATATGATGGAGAAGTAAACACTGGGAATCAAAATGCAGATCAAGGCATCAAGACAAGATGATTTCATTCTGCCGGCCAAATACAAATAGGTGCCAGACCTAGACTAATTAGAATTAAATTAAACAAGGCTCACCTATGCAGGCTTTCTGGGGAACATTTTGCATGAGGATCTGGTCACACTGCTCTATCAATCTGACCTATCAGTATCTACCTACTTGCCTGTCTAGGCATTTATACATTCGCCACCCTGTGGTATTTGAGCACTTTCATGTCCTGTTGAGATTGACTTGACATTTAATAAATGTCTTTCTATCCAACGTTATATCTTTCCCTTTGGTTCTTGTAATTCATTGTCAGTGAAATATCTGAAACACAAGTTTCAAAGGGTAGATTGGAATCTGGTGCATAATTTATCACCGCCTTCCAGTCCAGAAGAAAGAGATAGTTCCAGTGAAGTCTGGTCCAGGGGGCAATGATCCTTTGGTTAAATTCCTTTTTGCTTATTAAAGCTGTGTGTACAGTACTTAGAAATGTCTTATGTGAGGGCGGCTGGATCCTATCCTTGATGTGGTTGTCAAAGCCCTAATGCTGGTGTTAGAATCAAAGTTTAATGACTAATGACCAACCATATGCTTCACGGAAGCCAGACCATGCCAAAGAATAGTTGTAATGCAGAAGATTGCAAGTAACAGTATTAAATCAGCAGAACTACTTTGAACCCACCAAGGCTGCATTGTCATATTTAAGTCACAGACATTGATAACTGGCAAAGAGGGGCGTCAGACCTGCAGCAGCCCATGGAGAAACTGCCTTTCTCAAGTATGTCCACTGCACCCTGTTTGTGCTGGCTCAGCTCATTTGGTGTAGGGATGCATTGTGCCATAACTTCACAACCACTTCTCTCTGCTACCTGTACAGTTTCTAGTGATGTCCCCACCTTTTGACCGGCACTCGAGGATTGTGGCTGAACCGTCTGCAGGACCTGGGCCTTCTCCCACAACCCCCAATCAGGACTGGTTCTACTCTAAAGTTTATGGCCACAATTTTCAGAAATAATACCAAAAATTAGGCTCCTCCATTCATATTTTGGCACCTAAATAATGGGCCTGATTAAAAAGGTAGTTACTGTGTGCTCAGCACTTGTGCCCAGTTTTTAGGCACCTAAATAAGGATTTAGGTGCTTAACTTTAGACACCTGTGTTTTTTTTTTTTAATCTTGGCCTATGTTATACTGGATCAGATCATTTTAGCGATGGGTCAGTGCAATCACATGTTTAATGCTTTTTAAAGATCAGTATGTCTAGATTACAGCATGTAAAGCCGCTGGGTGTGCACATTCAGCATCGTTGGTTCATGGAGTTGCAGGGTTTGATTTGCATGGCTTCATGCCCCCCAGGTTTTGCTGAATGCTCAACCCATGTGACACTGCGTGATTTCTATAGTTTTGACATGAAGCCATAAATCAATCCAGTTTGGGTGGAAAGGTTCACGAACCCTGTTGAAGCTTTTAACGAAGCTGGCTTGAGTTTCGAGTTTATAATGAAACCTGAAACCAGGCAGGTTTCACAAGGATTCATGTTTCATTGTAAATATTTTGCAGAGCTTTAATAAGAATGCAGTGATCAGGAAAATACTAGGGTTGTTTAAAGCAAACAAAAAGTGCAGTACTCATCTGATTTAAGTGGAAGAAGATGCTCTTATGAAATAGTCCTATTGAATTTAGTAGAAAATGATAATTTTTCTATGGATATTTTTAACTATCTAATAATATTTAATAGAGAATTACTTCTGTTCTATAGGATTCTCTAGGATAACTACAAAAATCCTATAGAAAGGATCTCATTCTCTATTAAATTCAACAATTTTTTAGAATAATTCTATAGAACTTCGTTCAATTTCTGTAGGACCCTATTGCTTTCATCCCCATTCAATTCAATAGAGCTGGCTGAACATTTTCTGTTAATTTTTGTGTTGCTTTTTACCATTTTTTACAGTCATTAAATTTTTTCAAAAGGTATACATTTCAACTATATATTTTTTAAATTAAAAAATCTAACAACGTTTTTCTTCATTTTTCAGCCAGCTCTAAAATTTTATATGACTTTCTTATAAAAGGTAAATCTAAAGACCTTGCCAAGAAGTCTGTTCTTGCAAGATTCCCAATTTTCTAGACTAAACAGGCGAAAGTCACCCCCACTTTAACTTCTATGAAGTCAACCGAACTCTACATGGGAGTAGACTGGATTAAGAGTTTGGAGATAACCACAAGTCAGATCCACCTCCTAAATCACAAATCAGACTCCCTCCAAAAAAAGCATGAAATTGGCTTAAAAATCATGAGCTTTTAAAGGATAAGAAGTTTGTGGTTCTTTTTATTTGCCTTCTGGTTTTTGAGCCTTAAGGGTTCATGTTTTTTAGTTTTTCTCTACAATAATGAGGGCTAGAAACTAAAGCTATGTCTTCACTTAAACTGCTACAGCGGCACAGCTGCAGCACTGTAGAAGTACCACTGTAGCACTTCACTGTAGAAACTACCTATGCCAATGGAAGGGGTTCTCCCATTGCTGTAGTTAATCCACCTTCCCAAGAGGAAGGAGCGAGGTCGACAGAAGAATTATTTCATTGTCCTAGTGCTGTCTACACTTGGGGGAGGGGAATGGTTTAACTCTGTCACTTGGGGTATGGATTTTTCACACCTCTGAGAGACATAGCTGGATCAACCTAACTTGTTAATGTAGATTTGGCCCCAGGTTGTTTTTTTTTAAATGAAAGCTGAAGGCTGTCCTACATTGAAAACTTACATTGGCACAGCTACATGGGGGAAGGGATAGCTCAGTGGTCTGAGCATTGGCCTGCTAAACCCAAGCTTGTGAGCCCAATCCTTACGGGGGGCCATTTAGGGAATCTGGGGGGAAAAACTAACCAACCAACCTGTCAGGAATAGTACTTGGTTCTACTAGTGAAGGCAGGGTAGTGGACTCAATGACCTCTCAAGGTCCCTTCCAATTCTGTGAGATTATATATATATATACGCACACATATATATACATATACATATACAGACAGACACACACACACACACACACACACACACACACCCTTTTCAGGGTGAGAAAATCCTTCCATTGACCTAGCTAGCGCCTCTCAAGAAGGTGGATTAACTATGTCAATGGGAGAACCCTTCCCATTACTGTAGTGAGTACCTACAGTGTCACTGTAGCAGAGTTTAAGTGAAAACATAGCCTCAGATTCTCACATAGTCACATGACTTCTGGAGCTGAGGCCTTAAGAAAAACATCAAATATGGCAAGACTTGCAATAAAATTGTGACAGTTGGCAACATGGCTTTTGGATGCTTATTTGAACTGCTGAAACATTTTAGGGTTGACCTTCCCAAAGGCTTACTGCACATTGGTGAGAGTCTTTATAATATCTGTTATACTTTATAATATATAGTAAGAGTATATATACTGCATGTTAAGAAGCTACTACAACAAATTAGCCTTGTGTTCTGCTTTAATTTAGGAGGAGTTTTGCTTTTTGATTCAATGGGAGCTAGATCAGCCCCACAATTAACAAAAAATGCGTTGAAATCAATGCCAGTTTAGCCATTTTAACAGCCAAGTACACAGTAAACAGCCAGTGCCCCAGGGCCTTTAAATCTTGAGAGGCCCCACCTCTTCCAGTTGAGGCCACACCTTTTCCGGATGAAGTCATGCCCCCTCAGGACTCCAGCAGTACCGGTAAATCCTGTAAGTTATTTTCACCCCTAGGCAGTTCAATTGTTTGTTTGTTTTTTCCCCTTCGCCTTTTGCGGAGGCAAAAAAGCTGGATCTGGCCCTGTCTATGAGTACTCCTAGGGCCTGCTTTGTTCTCCTCCAGGACCTTCCTTTGCTAAACTAATATTGGTGCCAAATGTGGGGGTGGAGCAGAGAAGGGGGCCAGAGGTAACTCACTAAAGATCCCTTTCATTCCAAATGATTCCATGCAATGCTGTTAGCTGCTTCAGTTCTGTGGCACTCTAATTTGGCCATTTTGGCCAGCAGTATTTTCCTGTTTCAAGATTTTTCCAAATATTTCTATTCCAAGTGGAGGTGTTTGTCTATTACTCTATACATGCAGAGAGCCCAGCAATGTGCTTTCAGTCATTACAGCGAGATTCTTGACTCAATCAGCCCTACCATGGACTAAATCCCAATGACACCGCTACCTGAGTACAAACATGCTCCCTTAGGCCTGGTCTACACTATGCGTTTATACCAAATTTAGCAGCATTAAACCAAATTAACCCTGCACCTGTCCACACAATGAAGCCCTTTATATTGATATAAAGGGTTCTTAATACCGGTATCTGTAATCCTCCCTGATGAGGGGAGTAGCACTGAAATCAGTATTGCCGTGTCGGATTATGGTTAGTGTGGCCGCAAATCGACGGTATTGGCCTCCGGGCGCTATCCCATAGTGCACCATTGTGACCACTCTGGGCAGCAATCTGAACTCAGATGCACTGGCCAGGTAGACAGGAAAAGCCCCGCAAACTTTTGAATTTCGTTTCCTGTTTGCCCAATGTGGAGCACTGATCAGCACGGGTGACCATGCAGTCCCAGAATTCAAAAAGAGCTCCAGCATGGACCATACAGGAGATACTGGATCTGATTGCTGTATGGGGAGACAAATCTGTTCTATTAGAGCTCCGTTCCAAAAGACAAAATGCCAAAGCATTTGAAAAAAATCTCCAAGGCTATGATAGACAGAGGCCACAGCAGGGACTCAGCACAATGCTGTGTGACAAGCGTAACGGAAAGCCAAAGAATCAAATGGACGTTCATGGAGGGAGGGATGGGGGACTGAAGACTCGAGCTATCCCACAGTTCCTGCAGTCTCCTAAAAGCATTTGCATTCTTGGCTGAGCTCCCAATGCCCGAAGGGTCAAAAACATTGTTGCGGGTGGTTCAGGGTATATGTCGTCAATTTCCCCCCTTCCTCCTCCCATGAAAGAAAAGGGAAAAAACTTGTTTCTCGCCTTTTTTCAATGTCACCATATGTCTACTGGATGCTGCTGGTAGATGCATTGCTGCAGTGCTGAACAGCAGCATCTTCTCTCCTCCCCTCCCCGATGGCAGATGGTGCAATAGGCTTGGTAACCGTCCTCATCATCCCTTGAGTGCTCCTGGCTGGTCTTGATGAGGTCGGCTGGGGGCGCATGGGCAAAAATGGGAATGACTCCTGGTCATTCCCTTCTTTAAGCTTTGTCTCCTGGAGATTCAGTCGTGCCTGGAATATCATAGCAGCTAGAGGCTGTGCTCCTCTCCCCCTCCTTTAATGTCTAATGGAGATTCAGTCCTGCCTGGACTATCATTGCAGCTGGAGGCTGCCTCCCCCTCATTTTATCTCACTAAAAAGTCAGCGTTTCTTATTCATACATTCTTCATTACTTCATCACACAAATGGGGGTATAACTGCAATGGTAGCCCAGGAAGGTTGGGGGAGGAGGGAAGCAACGGGTGGGGTTGTTGCAGGGGCACCCCCTAGAATGGCATGTAGTTCATCATTTCTGTGGGATGTCTGGGGCTCTGACATGGAGCTGCTGTACTCTGTGGTTCTCTAGTAGACTTGCCCCATATTCTAGGCAGGACTGACTCTACTTTTAGACAAAACGTACAGAAGGGAATGAACTGGGGAGTCATTCCCATTTTTGTCCATGCGCCCCTGGCTGACCTCAGTGAGGCCATCCAGGAGCACCCATGACAGCAGCAGATGGTACAATATGACTGGTAACCATCATTGCCAATTTCCAAAGCAACAGATGGTGCAATAGGGCTGGTAACCATCTCTGCTACCTTGCAAAGGCAAATGAATGCTGCTGTGTAGCACTGCAGTACAGCGTCTGTCAGCTGGATCCAGTACACAAACGGTGAGAGTGAAAAAAGGCTAAACGGGCTGCATGGTTACTATGCTATGGCGTCTGCCAGGGCAATCCAGAGAAAAAGGGCGCAAAATGATTGTCTGCTGTTGCTTTCACGGAGGAAGGACTGAGTGACGACATTTACCCAGAATCACCCGCGACACTGTTTTTGCCCCATCATGCATTGGGATCTCAACCCAGAATTCCAATGGGTGGGGGAGACTGCAGGAACTATGGGATAGCTATGAGATAGCTACCCACAGTGCAATGCTCCAGAAATCGACGCTAGCTTAGGTACATGGACACACACCGCTGAATTAATGTGCTTAGAGTGGCCGCATGCACTTGACTTTATATAATCTGTTTCCAAATACTGGTTTCTGTAAAATCGGAATAATCCCATAGTGTAGACATACCCTTAGTCTGAGTCTAAAACAAACCTCTCCTGAAAAACCAAATAGCTGAAACATGCAATCAGTAGTGGGGTAAAGGGATGTTTATTTATTTGAATGAAACCTCACTGGTATGTAAAGGACCCATCCTGCTCTCATTGAAGTCAACAGTGGGGGAAAAACGCAGGCCTTAACTAAGACCCACAGTTTTTAATTAGAGATTTTTTTCCAGCAAATTCAGATCTGTATATATATATGTGTGTGTGTGTGCGTGTGTGTGTGTGTGTGTACATGCACACACACAGAGAGGATAGTGTGTGCTCTGCAATACATTGTTACATGCTACTATTTCCCACCACACACACACCTCCACTGACATAAACAGGTAGGAGGCTGCTCTGTGGATAAGTCAGTAATTGACCAGAAGAAGATTAAAACCAAACTATGGGACTGTAGTGCAAAGTTTCTGTAGCACTGCACTCAGGGCTTCCGATCAGAAGTTTACAAACTGCCTTCATTTCATTTCAAGAGCTTAACACAGCTCCTCTGCAAGACAAAATGGCTCACTCCTTGCTGTCATCTTCCTAGACTTAAGGAGGCAATGAGAAGCAAGTCTGTTCCCTGTCACTGGATATCTCTTTGCAGCACAGCCAGGAAAGAGGTTTATTAACTTGGCCTCCGGGTTTCCTTTTTTCTGGTTACTTTGGCAAAGGGGTCTTGAATTTCTCCTTTGTTTTGCTTAAAAAATATGTGTAATTTGGAGATTATGTGGAATGATTTTAATCGGAATAAAATTAACTCATACAGGATTTGAAGACAAAATCCCTTTTCTTTCTCCCTTCTCCATGCATGCATAATCTGGAGTATCTATATATCCGAGTTCTGAACCTACACAAAGAGCATATAGTTGCAGGGGCTGAGGCAGCTGGCACACAACCAGTCTTGCTACAGAGCTCTCACAGTGAAACTGTTAGGTTCAGAGATCCTGCCACCATTGAAGTTAATGGCAAAACTACCACTGGTTTAGGTGGGAGCAAGATTAGGCTACGAATGAGCTGGAGTTTATTTCTTGCTGACAGAGTCCTAACCAGTCAGATGGCTAAGACACACACCCATCGCCACACTATCTTAAGGACAAAACTGCTCTTGGATGCCTGCAACTTCCATTTAAGTCATATGCATATATCCAAGGATAGAATTTGACCCTAAAACTAAACCTATCAGTTCATGAATAGACAATAGTTCATAGCCTCCTCTTAAGAGGCACATGCAACTCCCATTACCACTAATATGAATTACATATGTGCTCTGAGAATATACTCTAAAGATCTTACCATTTACGGTACAGCTACTGAACCTTTAATGTAGCTAAAACTTACAAACTGGCTTGGAACTACTTAACCTCTAGCTACTGTAAAAGGAGCAGCCACTGAATTGTTAAGTCAAATCATCAGAGGATAAGAATTAAGAGAAATACATTTTATGGCAGAAAACCAATTGCTGAAAGAAAGATCTTTTAGCCGAGCCTTTTAAGTGGTTCAGAAAAAGAGAAACATTAAGAGGTTGGGGGGTGATAAACTGCACATTGATTTGTGATTGAATCAATTCCTCTTCTAGGGCCCCATGCATTATTTAATAAAGCCTGTGGGGTCTTGAACCAGCAAGTACCACATACCAGGTGGGTGTAGGCAAGCCTGGAAATCCAATCTGCTTTTATAATGTAATAACAGTGTGTCCCTTTTGTCCTGTCCATAAACAGATCATATGGCTAATAGTGGTACGTAATGCACAGCCTTGTCGTACAATATAGAAAGCAATACCAAAAGGGAGCAGGAGCTTCTGGCAGAGTGAACACTTCACTTTTCCCCCAGCAATGGCTGAGGTACCAGCACGACTTCTGAATCAAGAAAATGTCAGTTTCATTTAATCAATAGAAAACGAAAAAGGCTAAGATTGAAAAAGGCAAGCTTGCATGTCACATGACAGGGCTGAATAGCCACAAAATAACTCTTTATTCGAAAATTTTTACCCAGCTCTATTACTGATTTTTTGTATTCCAGTAGCACTTAGAAGTGTGCGCCCGAGACCAGAGCCCTATTGAAAGAGTAAGTCTCTGTCCCCAAGAGTTTAAAATTTATACATACAAAAAAGACAAAGGTTGGGAGAAAGGATGTATTAGTATCCTGTGAAGGGGTCTACAGACCCCATACTGAACTAGGGCAAGGCATAGAGCAATACTGGGCTAGGGAGGCCCCGCCCCTCAACAAGTGCAGGGCATGTTCCCAGTGGAGGAATAGTTTAAAGGATGCTGGTAGCCCAGGCAAGGTGGGGAAGGAGCTGTTGGTGGCACCAGAAAGCAAGGCTAACACTGGGAGCTGTGATAGGACGGGCTTCACCTTTGCTAAGGCTGCTCTAGCAGCTGGGAACTAAATTGTATACACACTCACCTTTAGGGACCTGAAAGCCCTAAAAGCGGCTTTGAATAGGACACTAACAGACCAAGTGAAGTGTTCTAAGCCAATGACTATGCCCCAAACAGAGAAGTTCCAGTGTGGTAGGAAGTGACGCAGGAAAAAGTGTATCTAGGGGGTAGATAAATGACTGGTCTGGACACTTTGACAAAGCCCCTAAGGCCCTAGTGGAGCAAGTGGGCCTGAGTTCCCCCTATCTTGCTCCTCTCTCCCCCCTACCCCTGCCCTGGCGGAACCTCAAAATGAGTGCTAGGAGCACTTATGAGGGTTTGAGGCCTGCTGCAGATAATTTGGCCAGACCCCCTCTGGGACTATTAGGCTAGCAAAAATGCTGCCTGACCACTAGGCCAGCTGGTCATCGAACTATCCTGCTACATATCCCCACATGTAAAAATGGGAACTGATCACAGAAAGACTGAGCAATTTGCCCAAGTTCATACAGAAAGTCTATGCCAGAACCTGAAAATGAACCTAGATCTTCCAAGCCCCATTCTTGTACCTTATCCTCCTTCCTCCAAATTGCATACTGTTTGCTGAAAACCATCTGTTAACAAGTGACTTTCTGAAATAAAATCTACCCATCACCAAATGTACTTTTCACAATAACTAAAAGTAAATATAGATAATCTACAAATTCTGCGGAAGCGTCTGTGTTGTTTGGAGGGAGTTGTGTATTTACAAAGGAGTTGGCTTATGAAATCACTAGCAATTGCTCACCAACCTCAGGATATATTTATTTTCTTAAACAATCATCTGTTTAATCTGTTTTCTTGGCTGGGAATGAGGAGATAAAACAAAGACAGTTAACGTCTTGTAAAAAAGAAAAGGAAGCTATAGTAGTTCACAGAGTTCTATAAAGATTCTTAAGAAGATAAAGCATTTCTGTATCTAATTTACAGAAGAGTACTGGGTTTTTTCAGTGGCACATGGGTTCTATAGAAACAAATAGAATATATTGTAGATAAATCCCTCTGGAAATCTCCTTTTCTTTGTCATCTGGGAAGTAGCATTAATTTGTGGGGAGACTAGAAGGGCTAGAACAATTAAAAACTCTTTCGCAAAATTATTATTTTATTTCCTTAGCTAAAAGTTACTCAAATCAGATTGTACTTAACACAAGTAGGGGGGAAAAAAGGAGTGAAACTGTTATTGTGGGAAAGCCCTTGAAGCCATCACTCAAGTGCCTGACTGCAGGAAAAAGCAGCATCATACCACTTACTTGCATAAGCAGAGGGAGACATTTTCACTGATATTAAGGGAGATTAAGTGTAACTACCAAAGTCAATAGGCTTGATTCACTGATACATTAAGGCTACTTTGCACTACTCTAGTAGTGGCCAAAAAATAGCCACTACCTCAGTCTAACTGGCCACCGGAGGACTCCTCCTGTGCAGGAACCTACATCAGGTGATATGAAGTAACCATAGAAGTTTCTGCTCCAGTCCCTTCCTGGCTACCAGTGCAGGAGAGAAGGCAGTGGGAAAGCACGAGCATTTCCCTACCTTCTCTACACAAAGAATCTACTGAGGTTCATCAGAGGGGATTCTCCGCACTGTAAATCACAAGAGATTTATTGGGCTTCCTTCTTGCCATATCTTCCTGTATCCCAACCAGGCTCGTGAACAACTTCTTCTCACCTGGATGCCTCTGCATCTGACAGCTTCCTATCAAGCAACTTGCTTACACCATGTCTCCTTATTCTCTTGAATCCCACTGCCAGCTTGGGAGATACAATGATTCTAATCAACCAATGAAATCTTTTGACATGTGTATAGTGCCCCTCATGAATTGACTCATTTCAGCCAATGGAATTGTAAAATGCAAATCAATTGGAGAGGAATGGTAATGATTGGCTGAGTTACCTCTGATATCATAATGTTGCTCCTTAAGAATGACCTGAGCTGTTGATCTGGTCTTGACTGTAACAATTAGATAAAATAATCATTGATAATTGTGCTTAATTGCAACCAGATTTGTTGAAATATGGCTTATGTACCAGTTTACAATGACTTTTAACTGGGTGGAAAGTTTAAGGGGCTAAGAATAAGCCATTTATTGGCTAGAAGAAGCATCTGAGAAAAGCGTTTAAAAATTCCTTAAAAGTTCCATTTAAAATAACTTGCTAACTAACCGATTTATTTGTAAACTCTCAGGAAATTCATTCTGTACTCAAAGATGCAGTGGTGCAAGTTTGGGGATGATGCACTGTATTATTCATGCATAACAAAGCAAGAGGTTTAAGTGCAAATCTCAGTGCAACCTTAACTATGAATTTGATATGACACCTTCATACCACAGTGCAGGCTTTGTAAGTTAATTTTTGATGCAGATGTCAATACTTGTTGTTAGGATGCTGGGGGAATAATAATATCCAAGTTCCTTAGATTTCACATTGCTGAGATACAGCTATTGAGCCTGGATCTGCTCCAATGTAAGCCAATAGCAAAACCTAAACATATTTCAATAGGACCAAGATTGGGTCCATTAAAGAGACAAACATTAGCTCCCCCCAAATGCAGACCTTTCCCTCCAAAACTGGCCTGCAGCTGGCTGTTCATTTCTTCTGGCTCACTCTAATTAATTAATGCATGAATTTACAAACTTAACATAAGACTGGTTATTAATATTGGCTATGGATCTTCTCCCAATAGAAATTCATGAATAAACCTGTCATTATCACAATGCATATATGAGTCCAACAGAAAGCCATGTGCATATATATTCACCCATCCAGAATTCATATGTGTTTTACCATCAATGATCTTGCTACACTTGAAATTAAATGTGTGTGTGTCAAGCTTAGCACTTCCTGGGCTGAGAAACAGAACTAAAAGAATAGTAAGAGAGGCTAGAAACAAGTGGGGGTAACAACTGAATCTGGTCAAAACTTAATATTGAACAGTATTTTTATCCTCCAGCTGGCATTCTGTCTGTACTCTACTCTTAATTGTGAACTGAGCTGAAAGTCTTCTCCAATATTATCCTTTCCTGACTGGTGGACAGTGTAAAATGGAGCAACAGCTAAGATTCTGGGCAGTAAAACATTAGTTTGGGCTCTGGAGCAAGCCAGAGCAACCTCAAAGCTGCTCTGTTTTACACCCAGTTGCTCATGGCCTCCAGAGTTCATTCCAGCAGACAGATAGTGGTCAGAAGTTATTGCCCCCAAACCTTGTCCCTGACACACACCCCTTATACTGGGGACAAGTGACGGGAGTGGCAAAAGATGGGTATGCTGGTTCTATGCCATTCAGAGATTTACAAACACTGGAGGAAGCTGATTTAGCTGGCTTTAAGGCTTTAAATTCCAAAGATGAACTGTGCTACACAAATACAAACAATTGTTATATATTTCAGTAGATTATTTAAAAAGTGGATAATTTATGTCAGGAGAATAAGGGAAATGCAGCATTAAAGGTTGATTGAAGAACAGCGCTGTGCCCATAACAAAGATCAACAAGAGGATGAAAGAACAAACAACATATGGCAGATATGTAGTCACGTAGCTTAATGCACCACTGGAAGTGTTCAGAAACTGCAGCGATGGGTGCAGTATAGGTGTCAGAATAGAATAGAAATGTAAGTGACGGTATTAGCTAGCTGTCTAGTGTACAACCACCACCACAATTGGTTAGAAATGACAAAGCTGTATGGCTACATATCACACACTCAAGAATATTTAAGGGGGTCTGCGAAGAAATCAGTGAACCAGTAACTGATATTTGTAAAGTTCCAAAATTGTTGAAACGTTTCATGCCATTTGGAAAATGGCAAAGGCAACTCTGTTTTTAAAAGCAGGGGAAAAGACAAAGCAGACTAGTGAGCTTGACATCTGTTCTGGGAAAAATCTTGGGAGCTATTTGAAGGCATATGTTGGGAGAACACTTAGGAAAACCGAGCTTGATTAAAGAAAGCCAGTATAGACTGAGGCATTGGAAGGTCACGTCATGCTTAACTAGCCTGCTGGAATTCTTTGAAGATACTGCTGTCATGACAGATAAGGGGAATTTAGTGGGGGCAGTATATTTTGATTTTCCGGAAGCATTTGACAGGTTTCCACACTGGAGATTAATGGCTTTAGTAAAAAGTCATGGAGGAGAAGATAAAATAGTAGTTGGGATGAAAAACTGGCTTAAAAGCAGGAGAAGGTTGGCCATCAATAAAGAAGGAAACATTTCAGATTGGAAAGGAGTTAGGAGTAGAGTCAGGCTATGTCTACACTAGAGACCTTACAGTGGCGCAGCTGCACTGCTTCTCTGGTCTCCTGTGTGGCCACTCTATGTGGACAGGAGAGAGCTCTCCTGTCTACAAAATTAAACCGCCCCCAATGAGCAGCAGTAGTTATGTCAGCATCTCCCACCCACATAGTGCTGTCCACACTTTCACTTATGCCGGTGAAACTTATGTCGCTTATGTGTTTGTGCGTGCTGGGTTGGGGGTTCACACCCCTGACATAAGTGGTAGTGTAGACATGGCCTCAGTTTTAGTATCTATGGGTATGGCTACACGCGGCAGCGCTTTGAAGTGTGAGTGTGGTCAGAGCGTCAGCGCTGGGAGAGTAAACCACATCCTCTACGGGTGTAGCTTGCAGCGCTGGGACCCACGCTGCCAGTGCTGCGGCACTGATTACACTGAGGCTTTACAGCGCTGTATCTTGCAGCGATCAGGGGGTTGTTTTTTCACACCCCTGAGCGCAAAAGTTGCAGCGCTGTAAAGTGCCAGTGTAGCCAAGGCCTTAATGTATAATGGGCCAAATGCTACTCCCAGTGAAGCCAATGGTAGTTTTGCCCCTGATTTCAGTAGATCCAGCACTGGGACCATTATAGAAGAGATCTGCAGCAGGGCAATAAAAACAAGACGCTTCCTTCCTCAAGCCATTTATTATCCATTCAAACCAGACTGTAGGGTATAAGATGGTGTTCATCTTATTGTCTGGACTGCAGAAGTGTAGCAATTGTAAGGCTCATTCATTTCTCCTAGAGCAGTAGTGAAGTTCCATACACCACTACACCGTGATCCTGAGACCAGAGTGTTTCTATTAAGCAATGCAGAGCAGTGGGACAGTCCCAATACACAAGCTCCAGGCAGCAAGCTACAAAATCATCCTTCAGGAAATGGCACGTCTCTACTGCTGCAGCTTTCTCTGCACAATCCTGTAGGGTTCAGTGGGCTAGTGCAGGGTCTGCAGGCTCTGAGGTTGCACCCCAGCTGTGAAGTTAACTACCTCTGTCGCCTGAAACAAATCCATTGAACTTTGCTTCAGTTTCCCCTTTTGTAAAATGAAGATAAAGATACTTGCCACATTCATCACAGGGGCATTGTGAGGATAAATGTATGTTTGCCAAGTGCTTTGAAGATGGATCCCAGACATCTGAGCCATACAATCACTATGACTTCCTCATTCAGTCAATATAATCAGAGCAATCACAGGAAAACAAAGACACAGGAAGCCATCTTGTCCATCCTGGCTGCCAGGACAGGGCTGTCCCTTCCAGCATATTCACCAGTGTTTTGCCCAGTTTATTTTCATCTGGAAAAGACAAAAAGCCCAACTTCTGTGGGGAAATCCTTCCCTTTCTCATAGGGTAGATTTGTCCCTGAACAATTGCATTCAGGAAACGAAGCACATGTAGAGCTATTTACACCTGGATACTATTAAAACAAAGGATAGAACAGATCACAGCCCATCCGTCGCAGTGCAGAGGTTGAACTGGGAAAAGGATTAGTAGAAATTTTTAAAGAGTTCTCTGGAAGCGTGCACTTACGTGACAGGAGCCATGGAAACAGCTGGTGGTATTGACTGATCGGGCAGGCTAGGGGATGCTACTGGTAGCCACTCGAGGAGCTTGAGCTGTGCTTCAGTGGACTCTGGCATGATTTTAGTCTTGATTCAGAGGCTGTTTAAAAGAGGATTTGAAATATATCACATTGTTTTCACATCCCTGGCTCAAAGTGCCATAAAGGTAGCAACTGTTCCCTTCCCCCACTTTCCAGTCAAGCGTCCAGCCCTGACTCCTCCTCCTTTCTCTTGCCAGTGTGTAAAATGAGAAGAAAACCAAAAAAGATAGGACATGAAAAATCAGAAGTGATGATTAAGCCTTACAGTTTTTATTACCATATAACAAAAAGAGCAAATAAGAGTCAAGTATCATGAGGATGAGTCTGTTATAAATGAAGGGTGGAATCTTGGCTCTGCTGAATTCACTGGCAAAGTGCCATTGACTTCAGCAGGGCCAGAATTTCACCTAAATGTCTGATCTCATCACTCCAACCAATCACCCAAATACAGGGCTGACACGATGATAAGTAAAAAAGCCTGGATTGGAGTTACACTTACTGACATTAGGGGCTGTAGGTATTTATGAACAAAAGGGAAAAGACACAATGAAAAAGAAAGTTGTAGCCAATGCGTAAAAGGAAATGCGTCAAATTTAGCTGCAAATGTAGATGTGGGCCTGATCCTGATCTCACTTACATTGGTGTAAACCAGTAACAGTGCCATTGAAATTAGTGGAGTTACACTGGGGTAAAACCTTATGAGATCACAATCAGGCTCCATCCAATTTGCTGACAAAACCTTACACCAATAAAACTGTTTATGAATTTTTTTTCTTTACCTCAACACAATTTTTATTTTAAACAATTAAATAGTCACTCACGGTGTTTTATCCCAAACATTGCCACATAGGACTAGTGTATGAGAACCAGCAAGTGAATTTGACTAGCCACACAAGTGAAACTGACTAATCTATTTTCATTGTCCAAGCTGAGAGAAATGCAATATATATATATTAATATACAAACTGTTTTCGGTTTTAATCATGCAAAGTGTTATTACTAGTGTAGGTAAGAAAACTTTAAATACATAGTGCCAGATAAGCAGCTGATGTAAACCATGGTAGCTCCACTGGCTTCATTACCAGCTGAGGTGTAAATTGGGGTATGTGCATTAAAGTCAATTGAGCTACGTGATTTACACTAATTGCCCTTTTTAAAAACTTGAGTGTAGTTTAAATACCATGGGGATGTGCTCAGAGGAGAAGAAAGAACACCCACAATTAAAGAACGGAAAGCCTTTCCTCCCTGGTCCTCCCCCCTCAAGCCCTGTCCGCCTGTGTGGAACAGTCTTTAACATAAACTGATGCCCTTGTCCTCTGACATGTGCTTTGCTTGTCAGATCTGCTGATCTAGGCCTGTGATATACCTGGACTGGGGAATTCCTACAGGTATTCCAACTTATCTACTTGTAGTATCTCTCAGTTTGTTCTCAAACTACATTAATTGTTGGACAGGAGGCCCATTAGACTGTAAATCACTGGTTGAGTGGGAAAAAAAAGACTAATTTTCTCCCACAGGCCTTCATTATCTCTCCTAGTCCTACAGGAAGCACTCTGCAAAGCATAATTATCTCTCATTTCCAGATGATTTTGCCTGAAAGCTCATTCTGTCACTTCCAGTATTGTCTCTTGTACTTGGTCCTGGCTTTTTAGAAACAGGAGGAAAATGCATCATATTTAAATAACAGTGGGAAAAAGAAAATAGTATTTGAGACATATATTGTTTTTAGATACAGTTTTCTACCTCTGTCCTTTATTTCCTCTAGAAATGGTTGGAATTCATGGCTTCAGCTCAGTTCTTAAAATGCTCCTGATTGGAATGTCAGTAAATGAAGGTGAATGTTACTGTGTCCCATTTGGTTTTTACCTGTTCCAGTTGTTTATATCATTGTCAGTTGCATGGCCCAGTAAATAGTGTCCAACAAACACAGGACAGGAAGTGACACTTAGACAACTTGAGCCACATTCTGCTCTCACTTACACCTGTGTAAATCCAGAATAGCTCCACTGAAGTCAATTGAGTTACCTCGGTAACAGCAAAAGCTGTCCCATTATCTTTCTTCCGACATCTCCGCCAGACAAAAATGAAGCAGGGACAAGACAGACACAGAGGAAAACATGTGGGTGTTAAAATGTTTTCCTGAAGTTTAACTTTTACCTAGCAGGGGGTCCTGTGTTAAAGATTAACATAACAAATTCAGGGGGAAACAGATGTGCTTTCTGTTGCTTATTTAACATAGCTCCTCACTTACTGTAGCATAAATTGTTAAAGACTCCCTCTTACTTGATTAACGTATCTTGTGATTATTGATTAAACCCTTGCACAGTCATCCTTCGTGATACTATATGTAACTGTGAGAAGGGAGATTCATTTTAAACGCTTGCTTATAATCATCAACTTAAAAAAAAACCTCTGTGTGTATGTGAATGTACATATTTGTATATATACATATACACATACATTAAACTGTATTCCTTTTTTATATTATACAAGAAGCTATGCAGGAGCTTGGGTAGCTCCAGGCAAACGTGCATATTCTTAATCTATGGACAATTACAAACCTCATGGAAGCTAATGGGCATATGCTAGCTGCCTGCCATCCAGGCTAAATGAGGAAACAGTTAAATGCCCTTTTGCTTTAGTGATAGCAGAAGCCAATACTCAAAGACCAAACTGAATGCAAATGCAGGGGCTGGGAACTGATTTTGGTGGCAGCTGTCTGTGTGTGAATTAAAAAACAGAATCGGAGAGCAGATGGTGAGGCCAGCACAAAGCCAAGAGAAATCAGTCTGAAAGCCAGAAAACAGCAAAAGAAGCACTTTAACCATGACCCTGAGGGAAAGCAAAGAGAGAAGGCTTTTTGAGTAGAGTGCTGTCTAGAAGGAGGCTTGCAACTATGAGCAAAGAAACTGCCTCCTGCTGTTTGTTTCTTACTGGTTTCAGGGAAACAGGACTTTGTGAACATTCTTTGTAAATAAACAGGATTGCCCTCCACCAAATACTTGACTCTATCATCAATTTCTCCTCCTAATGCAGACACTCTGCCAGAGCCCGAATGCTAGCTAACCACTCAGGTCAGAAGGGGTTATGATAGTTTAAAGAAATGTATGAGATTTGGACTGAGTTTTCTCTTTTACAAACTGAACTTCCATCTCTTTGATATTTATCTATCTGTAGGATGGTGGTGGGGAAGAGATGGGAATGAATTAGGTAACTCAATATACCCAGCACTGCAATAAATGAAGTAGAATATTTGGCATCTAAGAACATTATCTCCTAAACATTTCTAGGGATTTCACCTAGTGTTACTACCATCAAACATGTTTTGGACTCATCCACACTAGCCCACTACACTATAATGCCTGGTCTACACTGACAGGTTTCTGCTCAGTAAAGCAGATTTCTGTGGTGTAACTCCCAAGGTGTACACACTGCCAAGCCACTTAGTGAGCAGAAACTGTGCAGTTGCAGCGCTGTAAAAAAACATCCTGATGAGAGGCGTACAGCTTTCTGTGCTGGGGCTACGGTGCTAGTGCAGACTCCCTGGTCAATTACAGAGTTGTGACTGGCCTCCGGGAGATGTCCCACAATGCCTGTTCTCACCTCTCTGGTCATCGGTTTGAACTCTACTGCCCTGCCCTCAGGTGACCAACCATGAGCCCCACCCTTTAAATTCCTTGGTAATTTTGAAAGTCCCCTTCCTGTTTGCTTGGTGACACATGCAGTGGTCTCAGCACATCTTTCCAGGTGACCATGCCTGCTCCATGCACCAGGCGATCCCCTGCTTGGAGCAATGCTGAGCTGCTGGACCTAATCAGCATTTGGGGAGAGGAGGCTGTCCAGTCCCGACTGTGCTCCAGCTGTAGGAATGATGATACCTATGGACAGATTTCATGATGCATGACAGAAAGGGGCCATGACCGGGACACACTGCAGTGCAGGGTCAAAGTGAAGGAGCTGCAGGATGCCTACCACAGGGCATGGGAAGCAAACCGCCGCTCCGGGGCTGCACCCATGAGCTGCTGGTTCTACAAAGAGCTGGATGTGATACTTGGTGGCAACCCCACCTCTAATGGGAAGGCCACTGTGGATACTTTAGTGGCTAGTGTGCCAGTCGAGAGTGGACTGAGCCAGGAGGAGGAAATCTTGGATGAGGATGTGGAGTGGGAGGGGGACCCAGAGACAGAGGACGACTTGGAGGTCAGAGATGCATGCAGCCAGGAGCTGTTCTTTACCCTGGAGGAGGCTAGCCAGTCACAGCTGTCGGATCTTAGTGAAACAGGAGAGGTTTGCTGGTAAGTGGCTTTGATTTAGGGAATCACTGAAGTGAGTTGTTGGGGGCAGGAGGGTTGCAGAAAGCAGGCTTGTGTCTGTATGATGCACGTATCACCACATGCCTAGTCTGAGTGGCGGAACATGGTGTTGATTGACTCCCTCACTTCACGGAAATCTGCCTCAGAGATCTCCAGGAAACTCTTTGGCAGAGCTACTTTGTTTCTTGCCCCATTAAGGGTAACTTTCCCATCACTGGGAGGACAGACCATTGCTGCACACAGGCGAGCCGCATAAGGGCCGGGGCGGAAGCCACAGTCTTGGAGAAGACCCTCCTTTGATTTTCTGCTCGCCCTTAGCAGTGAGATATCTTCCTTAATGAACACAGCCTGTGGAAAATGTGAGGACAGTAATGATTATAAGGCCCCCTCCTACAGTGCTGGATCTCCCCAAGAGCCATGTGCCCAGTGTACAGTACTGCCCTGGAACAATGATTTCCCCTGCCCTTAAGGTTACTCACCATTTTGGGGGTCTTGTGACTCATGTGTGCTTTCCTGGGATCAGCCAGTTAGTGACAGGTATGTGAGTAGTGGCTGTGTTTTAAATCAGTGGGCTGTGTGGTGCGGACAATACTGTTTCTGTAAAATGTTGCATTTTGGCTTCACAGATATGACCTTGGGAGCCCAGCATCCCTCGGTTGGTTGGTTGGTTGGTTGGTTGGTTGGTCGGCAGGTGGGAGGGAGGGATAGCTCCCTGGTTTGAGCATTGGCCTGCTAAACCCAGCATTGTGAGCTCAATCCTTGAGGGGGCCACTTAGGGATCTGGGGCAAAATCAGTACTTGGTCCTGCTAGTGAAGGCAGGGGGCTGGACTCAATAACCTTTCAGGGTCCCTTCCACTTCCACTTATATATATTGTTATCTCTGGCTGAACAGCTGCACAGAATTAGAAAGTGGCCAAGAAGAACTAAAAAGAACTTTCTGAATGAGGTCATGATGCACACCGTGGCCGAAAAAAAAGAATTGAAGGAGTGTTGGGACAGTGAGAAGAGGGACTTAAAGGAGAATGTGGCACACCAGAACGAAGCCATGGGGTGGCTCTTAAACGTAATGGAACGCCAAGAGGACACACTCCAGTCGCTACTAGCACTGCAAACCGAGCAGTCTGTGCCCACCCTCCCCTGCAGCTGCTGTCACAAAACACTTTCCCATGCACCCCCCAGGCTCCACCAAACACTCTTATCAATCTCCTGGCTCCAGTCTGTACCTGCTGCATTCCACTCCTGTCCCATCACAGTCCAGCACTGAGGACTTCCAGTACCCACTGCACTCAACACCGGTCACTCTGCAGTTTAGCTCTGCTGTAGTAGAGTACCCGCTGCACTGTACTCCAAAGGAGAAGGCTGGATATGATACCTGGACATACACAAATCTCTAACCATCCTCGGACCCCACCTCCTCCTGTTACTCTCCCTTCCTTCACCCCCCACAGTGCTGACATGTTTTTTTGTTTGTTTCTCTCCTCTGGTTGTTGTTTTTTAATAAATGAATTTTTTTGGTTAGAAAGCAATCTTTATTCCATTAATTGAAAGCAAACAAAGCCCTGCAAAGGAACAAGCAATTTTCTTACACATTCAAAGTACATCATCCGCACCAATCACAATCACCTCCTAGCATTACAAGCACTGCACTCCGAAGCATAGCAACACATCTTAGTGGCTTTCAGCTTCAAATTGCTGCCTCAAGGCATCCCTGATCCTTATGGCCCCTCGCTGTGCCCCTCTAATAGCCCTGGTCTCTGGCTGTTCAAATTCAGCCTTCAGGCAATGAGCCTCAGCAGTCCAGCCCTGAGTGAAGCTTTCACCCTTCCCTGCACAAATATTATGGAATGTACAGCACGCGGCTATAAGCATAGGAATATTATCATCAGCCAGGTCCAGCCTCTCACATGGACAGCACCAGGAGGCCTTTAAATGGCCAGAAGCACACTCCACAGTCATTCTGCACTTGCTCAGCCTGTTGTTGAACCACTCCTTGCCGCTGTCAAGGTTCCCCATTTATGGCTTCATAAGCCACAACATTATGGAGTAGGCAGGGTCTCCCAGGATCACAATGGGCATTTTGACTTCTCCTACAGTGGTCTTCTGGTCCATGATGAAAGTCCTTGCTTGCAGCTTCCTGAACAGGCCAGTGTTCCAAAAGATGCATGCATCATTCACCTTTCCGGACCAGCCTGCTTAAATGTCTGTGAAACACCCACTGTGATCTACCAGCACCTGGAGAACCATAGAGAAATACCCCTTCCGATTAATGTACTTGGTGGCTAGTTGGTCTGGTGGCAGAATTGGAATATGCATTCCAGCTATTGCCCCTCCTCAGTTAGGGAAGCCCATTTGTGCAAAGCCATCCACAATATCACGCACATTGCCCAGAATCACGGTCTTTTGAAGCAGGATGCGATTAATGGCCCTGCACACTTACGTCAACACAAGTCCAACAGTTGACTTTCCCACTCCAACTGGTTAGCGACTGATCAGTAGCAGTCTGGAGTAGCCAGCTTCCATAGTGCAATCGCCATGTGCTTCTCGAATGGCAGGGCAGCTCTCATTCTTGTGTCCTTGCGCTGCAGGGCTTGGGCAAGCTCATCACACAGTCCCATGTATGTGGCTTTCCTCATCCGAAAGTTCTGCAGCCACTGTTCATCATCCCAGACCTGCATGATGGTGTGATCCCACCACTCAGTGCTTGTTTCCCAAGCCCAAAAGTGGTGTTCCACTGTAGTTAGCACCTCTGTGAATGCCACAAGCAATCTCATGTTGTAGTTACAAGTGGAGAGATCAATGTCACATTCCTCTTGCCTTTGTAGTTTAAGGAATAACTCCACTGCCACTCATGACGTGTTAGTGAGAGCGAGCAGTATATTGGTCAACAGTGTGGGATCCATTCCTGCAGACCGAAGATGCGGAGCATGCAGTACACAAACTGTTGAAAGCTGGTGCCAAATGCAGCCATAAGCACAGGGATTGCTGGGAAATGAAGCAATGCATCACAGCGCATTGGGTCAGGACCCAGGATGCCCTGCGACCCCCTCCACCTTCCCACAATTCTTAGCAGGAGAAGAGGAAGAGATGCTATGTGGGATAGCTGCCCAGAGTGCACCGCTCCGAATACTGATGCAAGTGCCGCAAGTGTGAACACACTATTGCACAGGTAGCTGACAGTGTGAACACACAACAGCAGTTTCCCTTCAGCGCTCTCTGAACAGCGTTGTAACTGCCAGCACTTTGACTCTGCCAGTGTAGACAACCCTTAGTGAATTCCTTTTGGTAAGCATGCTTAAACTTGCTTCCTAAACTTGGTTGAGAGGTTAGCATAGACAGGACCTCACACTACACAGTCTTGTTCTGGGTCAGTAACTGTGAGTCAGTATATGAATGGGTAACACAGCATGCTGCAAAACAGCAGAGAAGTCATGGTGTGAATGGGTTCTCACTCCTAGAAGTGGTTGCTCCCGCTCAGGGATTAGGCACAATAGTGAAGGGAAGCTTTCACTGGCACGGAATGTTCCGTGGATAAACAGAGGCTCTGAAGAAGAGGTCTGTGTAAGCTCCAAGAAGAGCTCTGTGTAAACTTGAAAGCGTGTCTGTGTCACTAACAGAAGCTGGTCCAAGATGTTACCTCCCCCACTTTGTCTGTGGATAAACTGACACTTTTGGGAGCATGGTGTATTGACAGAGTACTGCACTAAGAGTCAGGAGACCTGGAGTCTGTTCCTGGTTCTGCCCTTTGCTGCCGCATGACTTTGGGTAAATAACGTCACTCCCTTGGTTCCCCTCCTATTCTTGGTCAGCCCAGTTAGACTGTAAGCTTGTCAGGACAGGCACTGTCCCGCACTATGCCTTGGTATAATGCCTTTGGCTGGCACATCCAGGCATTCTTCCAATGCAAATAATAACAGTTTGAAACTTCAGGACTTTCATTCCATCATCTTTCACAAGCACTAAATTAATACAATTTGTAAAAAATATCAAGGGGGAAAATGTGTTTGTAAATGTTTATTTAAAAAAATCCCTGTAATTGTCCACAAGTTTCCTATTTTCCATCAGCCAACCTTCAAAAAATGGTTACTAGAACTCCAAGGGTTCTACTTTAAAGAAAAGTTTTGTCAGTGTTGTGATTATTGTCTGCAAATGTGCCAAGAGGATTTTCTAAAGAGGGCCAGGATCAATTAGCACTGGGCAAAAAGAGCAGAGTCGAGAAGAATGGGAGTCAGCAGCAGGCGGACAATTTAGGTGAATTATTATGGAAAAACATTTTTATTCTAAGAACGGGTGGAGCAATGAAACAAGTTGCTAACAGAAATCTTGCAATCACATTTAACCTAATAGAGGTATGATAGTGAAATCAACTCTGCCACAATGCAGCAGGATAGGAACGATTCTGTAATTTTGGCACATCAGCTGCAGTTGAGGCAACAGAAGAAACACCGTGCATGCTTTACCATTAAGAAATGAAGGGGAAGATTTGATACAAAATCTACTAGTATGATAAGATGTGGTTTGGCCACTTTTTTTTTTTTAAAGTCTGCATGTTATTGCACTGTCTGGATGGCTTAAACCGTAATCAGCTTTACAACATGAGATGCATGTGCATTGCACACACAGACCAGTGGGTTGAACACATATTGCCAGCTACTTAAGATGAATCTTTTTTATTCCAAGTAAAACTGGAACCTACAAACTGATTCAGATTTTCGAGGTCTGACTAGTTGAATTTCTATTGTCTGTGACATATAGGAGGTCAGACTAGATAATCTAGTGGTCACTTCCGGCTTTAAACTCCGGCTTTAAACTCTTTAAACTGAATCATTGACATTTTAAGTGTGTGCTTCCAGTGAAGTCAACACTTCAGGTAAATGCTGTCTCGAATAGACAAGCTGTCCTGAATTGGGGCCTAACTGCTCACTGCACCTTATTGATTTCTTGCCGCACCTTACGGCATCATAAAGGGAAAAGTGATCTTTCACACTCTGTGTTCTGAAAACCACAAATGGAAGATTAGCTTTTGCTCTAACTTTCCAAAAAAGTCACGCTCAGAGAACAACCACACCTGGAAAACTTTGGCCACTAAGGTGAACATTTCAGAAAGTAACAATCATCTGAAAAGAAAGTCTTAGAATGGAAAGTCTTGGACAATCTTAACAACAGCCTAACAATAGCTGTTGCTAGTGCTCCAGCAATCAAGCAATCCTCTATATATTATATCTGTAATTTTATTTATTTCCAAAGCAAAAACTGGCTAAAGTTAAAATCAGTGACTGGAGCTAATGAAGAACCTATTAGGTATTTCCATGACATTTTATATGAAAACCCACATTCACAGAATCACAGAATATTAGGGTTGGAAGGGACCTCAGGATGTCATCTAGTCCAACCCCCTGCTCAGAGCAGGACCAATTCCCAACTAAGTCATCCCAGCCAGGGCTTTGTCAAGCCTAACCTTAAAAACCTCTAAGCATGGTGATTGCACCACCTCCCTAGGTAACCCATTCCAGTGCTTCACCACCCTCCTAGTGAAAATTTTTTTCCTAATATCCAACCTAAACCTCCCCCATTTCAACTTGAGACCATTACTCTTTGTTCTGTCATCTGGTACCACTGAGAACAGTCTAGATCCATCCTCTTTGGAACCCGCTTTCAGGTAGTTGAAAGCTGCTATCAAATCCCGCCTCATTCTTCTCTCCTGCAGACTAAACAATTCCAGTTCCCTCAGCCTCTCCTCATAAGTCATGTGCTCCAGCCCCCTAATCATTTTTGTTGCCCTCCACCGGACTTTTTCCAATTTTTCCACATCCTTCTTGTAGTATGGGGCCCAAAACTGGACACAGTACTCCATATGAAGCCTCACCAATGTCGAATAGAGGGGAATGATCACATCCCTCAATCTGCTGGCAATGCCTCTACTTATACAGCCCAAAATGCCGTTAGCCTTCTTGGCAACAAGGGCACACTGTTGACTCATATCCAGCTTCTCGTCCACTGTAACCCCTAGGTCCTTTTCTGCAGAATTGCTTCCTAGCCATTCGGTCCCTAATCTGTAACAGTGAATGGAATTCTTCCATCCTAAGTGCAGGACTCTGCACTTGTCCTTATTGAACCTCATCAGGTTTCTTTTGGCCCAGTCCTCTAATTTGTCTAGGTCCCTCTGTATCCTATCCCTACCCTCCAGCGTATCTACTACTCCTCCCAGTTTAGTGTCATCTGCAAACTTGCTGAGAGTGCAGTCCACGCCATCCTCTAGATCATTAATGAAGATATTGAACAAAACCGGCCCCAGGACCGACCCCTGGGGCACTCAGCTTGAAACCAGCTGCCAACTAGACATGGAGCCGTTGATCACTACTTGTTGAGCCCCACGATCTAGCCAGCTTTCTATCCACCTTATAGTCTATTCATCCAGCCCATACTTCTTTAACTTGCTGGCAAGAATACTGCGGGAGACTGTATCAAAAGCTTTGCTAAAAACACATCCACTGCTTTTCCCTCATCCACAGAGCCAGTTATCTCATCATAGAAGGCAGTTAGGTTAGTCAGGCATGACTTGCCCTTAGTGAATCCATGCCGACTGTTCCTGATCACTTTCCTCTCCTCTAAGTGCTTCAGAATTGATTCATGCATGCTATGTCTTGGCTAACTAATAATTCCCATCCCAACAACTACCACTTGGTCAGCTTCTGCACGTTCAGTTTTGGTTTTGTGGTGTTGCTGTGAACCCAGATTTTTACTACAGTGCTTGAGCACATCACTGCCACTTAGTCACAGATTGCAGATGATTCATCAGACACAATCCCTTAATGACATTTGGCCGTGTCCTAATACGATTGCAAACCCCCCATTGACTTCAATGGGCCCAGTATGTGGCTGGGCAGAAGCAAACATCATGTAGATTTCCCAGGATAACTTCACATCTGATTGGCATAGAGTGGTGTTTACAAAATAGCAAAGCCAATTTAACGTAGCTCTGGTATGACGCAGATTTTTTTTTTTAACTTGGCTTGTTTTAAAAAGACAGGGAAGCAAGAGTTTGATGCCACTGCTAACAGCTAATAAACCAACAGATTTAATGGCTTCTTTCCAAACAGACAGCTGTATTTATTAGTTCAAGGCATGAGTCAAAGGATTCAGTAAAGAAGATTTCCTCCTTTCTTAGTTTTGTGTTTATGATAGCTTTTCTTCTGTGTAAGAAACACAACTGATATGAAGATTGTCAGAATCCCATTAACACCTACATTTTTAAGTATCTGCAACTAGTACTACAGAGTAAATGTTGCAGGAAATGAAAACTAAAATAAGTTGTTTTATATTATAAGGCAGATACGTAGAAATGAATGGTGGTGGTCTCCCAGGTCCTAGTGGGTAGGAAGTGTCCACATAATGAAAAACATTGGCTGGGATCCATGAGGGGATTTAAGTATTTCAACACTGAATGTCACAGCACCTAACTTTTAGGCACCTAGAAAATCACAGGAACAACACTAAGATCCACAAAGCCACATTAGGCACTGAGGCTCCCTATACTATGAATGGGGAGAGCCAAATACCTAAGAATGCAATCCACAGAAGCCAGTGCACTAGGCATGGAGCTGCCTAAATTGGCCAATTGGAGGTGCCAATGAGAGAGGTATGTACCAAGTCCTGCCCCTCTCTCGGAAAAAGGCGCTTAGCTCTGCCTAGTGATCCATGTGTGGGAACTTGCTGCCTAAGGTGATTCTTGTGGTAGTGAGTTAGACACTCCACACAAAATAGCTAAAGGAGGAGGAGGTAATGGTGCCCACCTTATAACCATTAGCCCACCTGGTTAGCGTACTCACCAGACATGTGGGAGACTCAGGTTCAATTCCCCCTTTTGCCTAAGGAGGATAAAGACTTGGAACAAGGGTCCCCCACGTCTCAGGAGAGTGTTCTAACCACAAAATTATGGAATAGGGATGTGGGGCTCCCTCAGTCTCAGCTGTTGCTGTGTGAATAAATAACGAAAGTGTGATTGGAGCAGGGGGATTGGACCAGACCCATGGTATCTCACCAGGGGGTTCTAACCACTGGTCTACAGAGTCATTCACATCACTCTCTGAAACAATGACTATTTAATTATTTATGCACAGTGGAACAGTCATGGGGAGGCAGCCATGCACGTGCCCAGAGGCAGTAACTTAAGTGCCTAAACAACTTTTCCTCTGAAAACATAGGTGCCGAGAGTTTAGGCACCTACCGGGTTCATCAAGAGTTTTGTGGATCGCAGTGAAGCCATAACCGGGAGTTAGGCACATAAACCCGAGACTTAGGTGCCTGAGTCTGAGGTTTAGATGCCTAAGTATCATCATGGATCCTACCCACAATCTCTATCGTCACCAGCTCTGCAGGCACCCTTACTTGTTAGCAGTCCCAGCAGAGAAGCTAGGGATTTAATTGACTTTGAAAATGAACTACCCTCTACTGAGCTCCCACAGATGTGTGACACAGTGACTGGCCAGCATGGAGGAACGTATACTGTCACTGTCTGTTCATCTCTTGGCCTGTGGAGATAGGGCTTTAGAATGGGACTTAGGCACCAAATCCTGAGGGAGAGGTGCTGCTTAGCAAGCACCTTTCTCATCAGCATCTCCCATTGGCTAGCTTAGGCAGCTCCCCGCCCAGTGGGCTGGCTTTTTGGATTGCATTTGAAGGTGCCTATCTCTTCCCATTCATTGGGGGAGACTCAGGGGCATTGGTAGCAGGGATCAAACCTGGGACTGCTGCAGCTAAATGCATGAGCTTCTGCACGAGTTAAAAAGCACATGTCTGGTAGCCAAGCCTCTAGCAGGCTCATCAATCTCTAGTTGGCCTATTTACCACTAGAGGGGGACACTTCGCACAAGCAGGTGTTACAGTTGTATGGAAACCTAGGTGCTGAACCCAGGTTTTGCGGATCCCGGTGTTGTTCCTCTGGTTTTCTAGGCATCTAAAAGATTGGTGCTGTGATGCTCAGCATTGCAATGCCTGAATCCCTTTTGTGGATCTGGGCCTTAATCACTGGGGGCTATCAATCCAGTGCTGTAATCAGCACTAATTTCACTTTTTGAAACAAGGCACAGATAGCGTGTTCCAATCATAAAGGAGAAATCAGACCAACTGCAGGAGTAGCCAATAAGGCTCAAATTTTCAAAAAAATAATTATTGGGGTGCCTCCTTTTCCAGCTGCTCAAGCTGAGCCTGATTTCCCAAGGCACTGCCCACCTGCAATTCAGACTGAAACCAAAGAAAACTGTAGGTGCTCAACATCTCTGAAAAATCAAATCCTGGGTATTTAAAAATGGAGATCTCCCAAGTTACTTCACACTTTCAAATGGACCCCTAATTCAATAAAATTGCCTCCTTATTAAAAGTAGCTGAGTGTCCTTGTGCCATTCTGGAGTAACAATAGATCAGAATGTGAGAAAAAGATATAATTGCTGCTTTTCTACATCATTCTGAAAGCAAAGGTATTAGATTAGCATTAATGACCAGAGCCCATGCATTTGCTGAGGATTTAATAATCAGCTCAGGTTAATGGCCAAAGGCAAAATAACTCAGCTAGTCATTATTCTATGGGAAATGCCCTGGGGCTTGATCTTTCTTGCGATTTTTTAATGATCAGCAGAAATGTCAGATCAGTTGGTGATTAAAATAATCCCAAATTCTGATTAATCAAGACATTTTTGTTAATTACAGTTTATACAAAAATATTAGATCTTGTCTCCTTGATATAAGAAAAATACTAACAGACCTACATGATGCATGTTTGTCCTCAAAAGAAACTAATTCATGAAGAATTGCCAATCCTGAGTGTCAGCCTTGTTTGCATATGCCACAGTGCCAAAAGCAACAGTGTGAATAAAAACTTAATGGGCCCAAATTGATCCCTGGTGTTACTCCATTCACTCCAATGGAGTTATGCCAAGGATAGATTTGTCCCTAGTTAGAAAAATAAATGGCAGCATTAAACAGAATCATCTGCCAAGTACAGGACTCAGTGTGCTACTAGAAAGTGGAGGGAAACCACACAGACACCCAAAAGCCAGCAAGAGTTCAAAACAGCTTAACCCAATTCTCACCTTAACAAGTTAGTGCCCCCTATTAAAAATCACAGCTTCCCCCTCCGTTTTCTGGAAAGCAGGTTGCTCCCCACTATTGTGGCTTGCTACACCTAAATGATAATGTACATTGCCAAAGCATTTTCTCATCTATTCCTTTTTGTTCCCCCGTCTCGCAGGTCTGTTTGTGCACATTACTGATGCATTTCCTTGGAATCTGTTCATTTTCAGCTTGCATGGAGAGCTACATCACCTCACTAGTTATTACCAGGCTACATGTATCAATGCATCTTCCTCGGTTCTGCAAAATCAAAATATTTCAGTCACAGAAGTTCAGTGGTTGGTAATATTTTAGCCACAGAGGGTGGTTCAGTGAATTGGTAATCAGAAGTGAAATCTTTTGTTTCTAGATGGCCAATTCAAATCTAGCCTAAATAAAAAATTGTTACTAAGGGCATGGCTACGTTTGTGAGTTAGAGCGCTTTAAAGCAGCCCTGTGCACACTGGCAAGGCATGTAGAGCGCTCTGAGTCCACAGCTAGAGCACTCCTGGTACTCCACCTCGATGAGTGAAATAACGTTTGCTGCGCCCCGCTGGATGTCCTGTTCTGTTAATGTGCTCTGATCGACCTCCAGAAGTGTCCCACAATGCCTGTTCTAGTCACCCTGGTCATCAGTTTGAACTCTACTGCCCTGCCCTCAGGTGACCAACTATCAGACCTGCCCTTTAAATTCTCTGGGAATTTTGAAAATCCCCTTCCTGTTTGCTCAGCCAGGCGTGGAGTGCTCTCAGCGCATCTTTCCAGGTGACCATTGCTCCACGCGCCAGGCAATCCCCAGTGTGGAGCAATGGCGAGATGCTGGACCTCATCAGTGTTTGCGAGGAGGAAGCTGTGCTACGCTCCAGCCGTAGGAATTACAATATCTTCTGGCAGATATCAAGGGACATGATGGAAAGGGGCCATGACCGGGATGCTCTGCAGTGCAGGGTTAAAGTGAAGGAGCTGTGGGATGTCTACTGCAAAGCCCGCAAGACAAACAGCCGCTCCAGTGCTGCCCACACGACCTGCCATTTTTACAAAGAGCTGGATGTGATATTTGGGCATGACCCCACCTCCATTCCGAGTACCACCATGGACACTTCAGAGCCCAGTCCAACAAGGCAGGAGGAGGAGCAAAGTGGGAGCGAGGGTGCTGAGGAGGAGGAGGAAAACACCCCAGCATCCCTAGATACATGCAGCCAGGAGCTGTTCTCAAGCCAGGAGGAAGGTAGCTAGTCGCTGCGGCCAGTGCTTGGGGAAGGACAAACATCAGAGGAGGTTCCCGGTAAGTGGCTTTTATTTTGGGAAGGAAGTTATTCAGTGCGGCCTCTTGGGGTGAGGAGGGTTACGGTTGCATGCATGCCTAGATGCAGAATAGGGCGTTGATGTGCTCTTTCACATTGCGGTAATCAGCCTCAGTGATCTCTTCAAAGGTCTCAGCCAGAACTTGGGCAATGCGCTTGTGCAGGTTTCGTGGGAGAGCCATTTTGGTCCTTGTCCCAGTTAGGTGAACATGGCTATGCCACTGTGCCGTAAGGGGTGGGGGGACCATTGTTGCACACAGGCAAGCTGCATATGGGCCAGGGCAGAAGCCGCATTGTAGTAGAAGACCCTCCCTTGCTTCCCAGGTCACCCTCAGCAGTGAGATATCTTCCAGGATAAACTCCTGTGGAAAATGTGGGGACAGTGTTCATTATAGAGGCCCCCTGCAGCTGTTGGCTCTCCCCAAGGCACAGAAACCCAGAGGACAGTACAGACGTGAAACTATCAGTCCCCCTTGATCCTGTGCTTACTCACCATTCTGAGGCTCCTGTGGGTTGTGTGTGCTCGCTTTGGGATGGGCAAATTATGCTATTGTGTAGACTGTGCTTGCCCTCCTTAAGTTGGGGGAATCATTGCTCTGTCTGGTGTGAACAATGCTGCCTCTGTTAAGTGTTGCATTTTGCCTTTACAGATGCAACCCTTGGATCTCAGCCATCCGTGTTATCACTGGCTGAGAGGCTGCAAAGAATCAGGAAGAGGCCACGTAGAAGCAAAGAGGACATGCTGCATGAAGTCATGCAGCTCTTCCTTAATGAAAATCAAAAAGTGCAGGACTGGCGGGAGAGTGAAAGGAGGGTCCGCCAGCAGAATGCTGATCGCCGGCATCAAAGCACGGAGCGGCTGATAAGCATCATGGAGCACCAAATGGACTCAATCCAGGCACTCGTAGCCATGCAGGTGGAGAACTACCGCGCCCGCCCACCCCCTGCAGCCCTTCTCCCAAAACTCTTCCCTTGTGCTCTCATGTCACCTCCAACCCATTTTCCCCAACATCCAAGTTCTTATTGCCACAAGCTGCCTCCAACACCTGTAGCTTCACCACCCAGCCTTGAAAACTAGGACTCTTACCCACTGCACTCAATCCCATCACCATGCAGTATAGCCAGCCTGAAGTGCAGCACTCATTGCACAGCACTCCAGACAGGAAGGCTGAGTATGATAACAGGACATATGCAAATCTGTGATTGTACCATTCCCCACCCCACCCCCTTGCCCTTTTTGTTTCCCAAGAAGTTGTTTCTTTTCAATAAATGGATTTTTTGGCTTTGAAAACATTCTTTATTATTTCATAAAGTAAAAGATACCTTAGCCTAGGAAAGCACTGCACTTCAGCACTGCAAGTCAGCATAGCAAACACAGATTCCTGCTAACATTGGAACCACTGCACTTCACTCCTGTGCAGGGCACCAGACATTACTGGTGGCTTTCAGACTCAGATTGCTCCCTCAAGGCATCCCTAATCCTTGCAGCCCCACTTTGGGCCCCTCTAATAGCCCTGCTCTCTGGCTGCTCAAATTCAGCCTCCAGGTGTTGAACCTCTGAGTTCCATGCCTAAGTGACTCTTTCACCCTTCCCTTCATAACTGTTATGGAGGGTACAGCACACGGATATAACCGCAGGGATGCTATCATCGGCCAGATCCAGCTTCCCATATAGAGAGCGCCAGCAGGCCTTTAAATGGCCAAAAGCACACTCCACAGTTATTCTGCACCAGCTCAGCCTGTTGCTGAACTGCTCCTTGCTGCTGTCAAGGCTCCCTATGTAGGGTTTCACGAGCCACGGCATTAAAGGGCAAGCGGTGTCTCCATGGGCATTTCAACTTCCCCTACGGTGATCTTCTGGTTTGGGAAAAAAGTCCCAGCTTGCAGCTTCCTGAACAGGCCAGTGTTCCAAAAGATGTGTATATTATGCTCCTTTCAGTGCCAGCCTGGGTTAATAACAATGAAACGCCCATGGTGACCACAAGCACCTGGAGAACCAAGGAGAAATAGCCCTTCTGATTAAGGTACTCAGAGGCTAGTTGGTCTGGTGCCAGAATTGGAATATGTGTCCCATCTATCGCCCCTCCACAGTCAGAGAAACCCATTTGTGCAAAGTCAGCCACAATTACCCAGAGTCACGGTTCTTCTGAGCAGGATGCAATTAATAGCCCTGCAAACTTGCATCCACATGATTCCAACAGTCTACTTCCCTACTCCAAACTGGTTCACGATCGATTGGTAGCTCTCTGGAGTTGCCAGCTTCCAGATTGCAATAGCCACCTGCTTCTCCACTGTCAGGGCAGTTCTCAATCTCGTGTCCTTGTGCTGCAGGGTAGGGGCAAGCTCATCACACAGTCCCATGAAAGTGGCTTTTCTCATCCGAAAGTTCTGCAGCCACTGCTCGTCATCCCAGACTTGCATGACGATGTGATCCTACCACTCATTGCTTATTTCCCAAGCCCAAAAGCGCTGTTTCATGGTGCTGAGAATGTCTGTGAATGCCATAAGCAATCTTGTGTCATGTGCATTACTGGAGTCAATATCATCATCAGAGTCCTCACTGTCACTTTGGATCTTAAGGAATAACTCGACTGCCAAACGTGATGTGCTGGTGAGACTCGTCAGCATATTCCTCAGCAGTTCGGGCTCCATTCCCACAGACCAAAAGGGAAGACACAGCGTGCAATACAAAAAATGTTGAAAGATGGCACCAAATGTTGACGGAAGCAGAGGGATTGCTTTGATGCGAACCGATTCATCACAGGGCATTGGGACAGGACACAGAATGCCTTGCCCCCTCGCCCCCTTCCCATAAGCCACAGCGCCAGAATGGGAAGAGGTGCTCTGTGGGATAGCTGCCCACAATGCACCACTCCCAATGCCGCTGCAAGAGCAGCAAATGTGGCCATGCCAGTGCGCTTGCAGCTGTCAGTGTGGACAGACTGCAGCGCTTTCCCTATTGCATTCTGTGAAGGCTGGTTTAACTCAAAGCATTTCACATTTGCAAGTGTAGCCATGCCCTAAGTGATGGCTGCTTCGAGGCTGATGTTGGTGGATTTTTAGGCTCTGATTCACAGATTTTAAGAACAGAAGAGACTATTAAGATCATCTTTTCTGACCTCCTTTTTAATGCTGGCCATAGACAATGTATCCCTGTACAGAGCTCAGTAACTTGTGCTAAGCTAAAGCATACCTTCCTGAAAGGAACGCAATCAAGACATCAAGAAATCGAGAATCCACCACTTCCTTTGACAGTTTGTTCCCACGGTTAATCACTAGAGTGACCAGACAGCAAATGTGAAAAATCGGGATAGGGAGTGGGGGGTAATAGGATCCTATATAAGAAAAAGACCCAAAAATCGGGACTGTCCCTATAAAATTGGGACATCCGGTCACCCTATTAATCACCCTGTTAAAATATTGTAACAAGAAAGTACTTAAGCGTATGTTTAAGTCCATCCCTATTCAGCAAAGCGTGTTTAACTTTTAAGCACATATTTAAGTCCCATTGATTTCCATGGGATTTAAGTGCTTTGCGAAATAGGAATGGATTTAACCATGAGTTTAAGTGTTTTGCTGAATCAGGGCATTAATCTTGTATCTGAACAAATTGCAGTTTGTTCTGCAGAAATCTTACAGTTACAATTCTGTCAACTGGACAGGAATTAAAAACAATACAAGGTTAGTATAAATGCAACTCCATTGCTGTGAGACCTCGTCTGGCAGCTCTGGTTCAGGCAAAGCTTTCATGACTGGGCCGGCCCTGTAAGAATACTTAATAGCAACTGCGTCAGACAAAAAGTTCTGTTCAGAGGCTGTGTCAATGTGACTGAAGCAAGTGAATAAATTTGCATCCTCAGATCAGAGAGGGTTACTCAGACATAAGATACCAAATGACAGAAGAATCCAGATACTTAGCAGCACAGGTAAGCTGGTCTGTGCATCTCTAATACAGCTTTCAACAGAGTGCTTAGATACCATAGCATCATTTCAGTCCAAAAAAGACCAGACTCATCAAACCCCTCACTCACTTTATGCTACGTTCCTAAATGGGATTAGAATGTAAAAGTCAGTGTTAGAGTGTGGGAACACAGTACTCCAGCAGAGTGATATGCTCATATTGCTTAATGTTATTACACTTTACAGAACATCCAGAGACGAACTCAGACAGTTACTTTTATCCTGCAGAGTTCCCTGTAGAAGTGTGCAGGCAAGTATGGCATGAGGAGCAAGGGGAAAGTCTCAACTATATGAAATCCAAGAGCTAGTATCATGCACATTAAACTGACAGTAATAGTGACGCTCTTCATCGTCTTCTGGAAATACATGCATGCCTATTTTTCTGCTTGCCATCTCACTGCTTTTTAAAAAGAAGTGTGGGAAAGGAAACAGAGCTGGTTTCAGACATTCGGTATGTTGAGCGAGTCCTGTACTTCACTAACTTCTTCTGAGGTCTGTCTGGAGCTGGGGTAAAGCTGACATGGAAGTTAACTGTAAATTTGGACAATGGGATGAAATTTAGCAAAGGGAAACATAAACTGAATATCTATCAGGACAGGTTTCTTAACAGTGAGGGGTTTTAGATGAATAATCTTGCTAAGAAAGTGGTAGGTGCCCCATCAGTTGAGTCGTTTAAAAGCAGGGCAGACAAAGTACTGGAAAAGATACTCACCCCTCTCCCTCCTTCACTACTCTGTTCATGTGCAGATGGCAGTGCTAATGGTTAAAATATAATAAGGCAGCGGTTGAGAGTGCATGTGTGTTGAGAACCTGCAAACAGAAGGATGGACCGGCAGACAAGCATGCAGAAATCTAGGCCAGGTCCTCAGCTGATGTAAATTGGCACCACTCATAGAAGTCAATGGAGCTGTGTTGATTTATAGAGGTGAGGATCTCACCCCTACTGTCTATAACTATTTTATTGAACCAAAGGCGATGTCAAAGGGTTTATTCCAGGATTTAGAGCGGTGTGTAACCTAGAGCAGAATTTTGCCCAGTAAGTTCTTTCTTCATAAGAGCTCAGCAGCTACCAAAGGCATCAGGTATGAAATCAAAGGCAGGATCTTCAAATAGACAGGTGGCAGCCGTAGATGCCTGTGCCAGTCTGGCGATTAACTGACAAATATAAATCAGGTCTTAGTATTTCAGAGTTAATTTACATGGCTCTGGAGACAGTGTGTCAGGAGAGGATGCAATTAGGTCAGAACTGACAAGACTGTGCATTTGAAATATCTAACACACCCTCCCCCACAAATGGCAGGTTTCGTATCCATTGCCCTATGAATAAACTGAACATCAGAGAGAGGAAGGGAGACTGGATGGCTGAGGATTTTGGTAATGGGATTCAATGCTTTTCCACACTCAACAGCTAGCAAAGGTAATTGTGATACTAGCAGAGCAGGTGCCAGCTCATGCCAAGGCCCAGGGCCTCTCTGAACACTGACTAATGCATAGTTGGAAACCAGTCTGGCCTTCCTGTGCGTTGGTATTGTTAAAACAGATATTAGTGTTATAAGACTGTATTGAGTATCAGAGGGATAGCCATGTTAGTCTGTATCCACAAAAACAACGAGGAGTCCTGTGGCACCTTAAAGACTAACAGATTTATTTGGGCATAAGCCAGCTGAGGGGCATTGCTGGCACATGATGGCTTATATCACATTAGTAGATGTGCAGGTGAATGATCTTTGCTTACAGATAGCCCCCCAACCTGAAGCAAATACTCATCAGCAACTACACCTCTACCTTTATATAATGCGACCTGATATAACATGAATTCGGATATAATGCGGTAAAGCAGCGCTCCACGGGGGCGGGGCTGCGCACTCCGGCAGATCAAAGCAAGTTCGATATAATGCGGTTTCACCTATAATGCGGCAGATTTTTTGGCTCCCGAGGATGATGTTAAGCAGGGCAGAGCTATGCACACCATACCATAGAAACATTAACCCAGGAACCAATTGCTGTAATAAATCCCATTGCCTACTCTGTCTCCATATATACACCAGCGACACCATCATAGGACCCAAACACATCAGCCATACCATACCATCAGGGGCTCATTCACCTGCACATCTACCAATGTGATATATGCCATCATGGGCTAGCAATGCCCCTCTGCCATGTACATTGGCCAAACCAGACAGTCTCTACGTAAAAGAATAAATGGTCACAAATCAGACATCAGGAATGGTAAGATACAAAAGCCAGTAGGAGAACACTTCAATCTCCCTGGATGTTCAATAACAGATTTAAAAGTAGCCATCCTCCAACAAAAAAACTTCAAAAACAGACTTCAAAGGCCTGGGCTACACTGGGAGGAGGTTCGAACTAAGATACGCAACTTCAGCTATGCTTAGTTCGACGTACCTGGCCGTCCTCAGGGTGGCGAGTTCACCGCTGCGGCTCCCCCATCTAGGGTGACCAAACAGCAAATGTGAAAAATCGGGATGGGGTAGGGGGTAATAGGACCCAATATAAGAAAAAGACCCAAAAATTGGGACTGTGCCTATAAAATCAGGACATCTAGTCACCCTACCCCCATCAACTCCGCTTACTCCTCTTGCCGAGGTGGAGTACAGGCGTCGATCTGAGGGGTAGTATAGACATACCCAAAAATTCATTTGTAAATTTAACACCATTAATTTGGGCTTGAATAGCAACTGGGAATGGCTGGCTCACTACAAAAGCAATTTCCCCTCTCTTGGTTTTGACCCTTTCTCATCAATTATTGGGAGCAGACCACATTCACCCTGACTGAATTGGCCTTGTCAACACTGGTTCTTCCCTTGTAAGCTAACTCCCTTCTCTTCATGTGCCAGTATATATATTTATGCCTGTATCTGTAATTTTCACTCCAAGCATCTGAAGAAGTGAGGTTTTTTTTACCCACAAAAGCTTATGCTCAAATAAATCTGTTAGTTTTTAAGGTGCCACCAGACTCCTCATTGTAAGAGTGTATTGAGTGTTCAGAATTTATGGAAGGCTTGTGTAGTAATCCTACTTACAATATCTGCATCCCATGGTATAAGTAAATAGAGTTTCACTGGTGTGAGAGCAGAATCAGGCATATGGCCCTTGTTTTGAAATCTATCTAAATATTCCCAGGAAGAAAAAAGTTAAGATGGAGTACAAGGTGACAATATGTATCAGTAACTTAAGAGTCAAAAGCATCACACAGTTGTTGTAATTACCCCCAAAAGCAAGCAGTCTAAACTCAGGAAATCCAGGATTAAGCTTACACTTAAGAGAAATCTAAACATGTTAAGGTAAGAAATGCACAGTTTAACTCTGTCCTGTAGTGACGTGATGTGATAATCATCTGATTACAATTAAAACTTTTGAATGTTTGTGGTTTCAGATTAGATTAAACTGATTTTTACAGCCATATTAGATGCTTTCATATTTCCTCCTTCTGGCATCACTAGGGCAGAGCAAAGGACATGCCTGGACAGTGAAGCTGGCCTTTGATTTACAGTTAATTTATTGTTTGAGAGGGCTATGTTAGTCGGAGCAGCATTATATGAAGTTGGGAAGGGGAAGGACCAGCCCTGAGTCCCAATATCTCTGTGCTTTGAAGATGCCCCCTGCTTTCCTGCCTCAGTTCCCCCAGCAGTCTAGTGTTAATACACAGTGGAGCCAACGTAGCAGTAGTGCCATGAGGATCCTTCCAAGCACTGATGTCCAAGTTACCTACCACTGGGAACTCTTGGCAATGTATGCAGTCTCTCTCATACCACTCATAGACTCATAGGTCAGAAGGGACCAATATGATCATCTAGTCTGACCTCCTTAGAACTGCATGCAAATTAGTTGTAGAGGAATGTTAGTGATTGGTTGAGTTACCTCTGACACATTGGCTCAATTTAAGAATTACCTGAGCCTCTCTGAAGCCTATGGAATCATGATAGTTAGATAAAACAATCATTAATACCTTTGCTTAATTACAACCTAATTTCTTCAAATTCAGCCTATGCACAGGATTTCAATTAATATTAACTATCTGGAAAGTCTGAAGTGTCTGCATCATTCCAGTGTTAAGATCATTAAGGACAAAGAAATGACTGACAGATGCTCAATCTCTTGAAGGACTCAGTTTTAATTATTTTAAAGTCATTAACTAATTAATGGATTTACTTGTAAATTCCTAACAAATTCATTCTCAAAAAGGAAAGTGCTGTATATTTGGGGAGGATGTGCCCTATTTTTCATACAAAACAAAGAGGATGAATTTCAGCTTTAAGTGCAAAATGAAATGCAATCTTAACTATCAAGTCACAACTAGCACCTCCATAATTTTTTGGAATAATTCCAATTGGCTATATAATTCTAGTGATTTCTCTTTATTGTGTAGTGTTCTTTGGACCAGAGTTGCATGATTGTGTGTATAAACATGCATGTACATAAATTAATTATGCAAATTCCTAATATCTGCATGCCATATGTGCAGTTAGCAATCTGATTTTAACAAGGATTTGTATGCTCAGTGCCAGGCAGGATTGGGCCACACTAAAGGAACATTGAGCAGTCCACATTAACACTACCAAACAGACATTCAAAGACTGATTCTGATCTCATTTACAGCAGTTTTGCAGTAGCGTAGCTCCATTTACTGGTATTGAACACTGCTGAAGACAGGATATTACCCCAGGATAAATGGACCACTGGTCTGATCTGGTATGAAACATGATTTTCATTGTTGTGAGTGAAATTAAAATCAGGCTTTTGTTTTGTTTTGTTTTGTTAACTATAACTCTCTTTATGAGGAAGCTCACAGTGTATCATTGTCATTAACGGGCACAAGTGCATCCATTCTATAACAGGTTTCAGAGTAGCAGTCGTGTTAGTCTGTATCCGCAAAAAGAACAGGAGTACTTGTGGCTGTAGCCCATGAAAGCTTATGCTCAAATAAATTTGTTAGTCTCTAACAGAGCCGTAACTAGGGATTTTTGAGGCTGAGGCAAGGGACGGGGCAGCACATCTGGCTCTTCAGCAGTGGGTTCCTTTTGGAAGGAAGGATCTGCCACCGAATTGCCACCATTCTTTGGCGGCAATTTGGCAGCAGGTCCTTCCCTCCGAGAGGGACTGAGGGACCCGCTGCCGAATTGCTGCCAAAGAGCCCGACGTGCTGCTCCTCTCCCTTGCTGACAACCGGGGGCAATTCGACAGCGGGTCCCTCTTGGAGGGAAGGACTTGCCACTGAATTGCCACCAAATGAGAGACTTTCTGCACCCCTCACCTTCCGTGCCCGAGGCAAGTGTCTCACTCGCCTTGCTCTCATTACAGCACTGGTCTCTAAGGTGCCACAAGTACTCCCATTCTACAACAGATACTCATATTTCTTCCTTTCTTCAGTTTCATAACAATCCAAACCAATTTTCACTCAAACACACTTCTACTCAACAATGGCTCATTTCATGGTTAGTTTCAATGTTCTAACCCCCCCCCACCATATTTCTGCTGTAATTTTTTTTTTAAATAGACAATATTCTTTTACAGTGAGAAATCGTATTTTCTTCACTTCCCCCAGCTCAAAAATGGCATAACAGTTTTTAGTTAAAAATAAAATTCAATAAATAAATCATCTTTTAGACAGAGACCTAGGGCAGGTCTACACTTACAACTATGCAGTGGCACAACTGCACCAGTCTAGCTGCGCTGCTGTAGCGCTTCAGTGAAGATGCTACCTACACCGATAGGAAAGCTTCTTCCATAGGTGTAGGTACTCCACCTCCATGAGAGGTGGTAGCTATGTCGAAGGGATAAGCCTTCCAATTGACTTGCTACTGTCTACACCAGAGGTTAGTTTGGTTTCACTGCGTCGCTCAGTGGCGTAGATTCTACCCACCCCTGAGAGATGTTGTTATACTGACCAAATTTCCTAGTGTAGACATGAAAAAGTCAGGCCAACAAGTGAACTTTTCAGAAAGTTTGAAGTGTTGAGAACAGGGGGGTCAGAACTGAACTACATATGCAACCTTAACTGTTCTTCAGATACCAAAAATTAGTTGGGCACCTAATTATTTTTTAATTGCACCTTAAAAATGATAGTAAAAACAAGAACAAGTTTTCTAAAATAAAATTCTCCATTTAGGATTTAATTAAGCTCCAGACACGCAGACAACGTAGAATGTATGGCATATGGTGAAATTGCTTGAGAATTCTGACCGCAAGTGGAGCTTTCTATTATCATGTCATCTGCTTTCCCCTCCCAGCCTTTATGTCAGCTGTTTTCAGTAAATGCATGGTTCTGAATGTTTGCCTTAGTTTAATTTATGAATTCCATTTCATAATAGAAAACGCACATTCAGAGTAGTACATTCCTGGGGTATTATCTTACTTTTTGAGTCTTGAACATAGTGCTCTGAAACATCACCTGAGGCATTCTATAACTGACCAGCAATGGACTTGTTTGCAGTGTTGTTGTAGCTTTGTTGGTCCCAGGATGAGAGAGAAACAAAGTGGGTGAAGTAATATCTTTTATTGGAACAACTCCTGTTGGTGAAAGAGAAAAACTCAAAAGCTTGTCTCTTTCACCAGCAGAAGTTGGTGCAACAAAAGGTATTATTATCTCACCCACTTTCTCTCCCAGAAATGAATTGTATGTCATGTCTTGTTGCTTATTAAAGAAGAGAAGCATATTCATACATGATATTGTGGAGCAAATTCATCCCTAGCATAACTCCATGGAAGCCAATGATTACACCAGGCATGAATTTGGTCTAGTATTTCCACAAACATGGCATTTAGTCAACAACATTCAGTTCTCACAGTCTGATTAAGTCTAAACTTTCTTTCCACATGAGCACCCAGTTAATTAAATACTGACTGGTTCTGCTGCAAGCTTGGCCATAACGAGAAAAGAGGTTCATTATTTGGACTACTAGAGAGGGAAGAGACAGCTGTGATATTAAAAGCTAACCCCCCCCCACCCCACCCTCAATCTCCATGTTGTCTGGGCACAGGGCAAGTATACCCAGAAAGCCTAATGTGTCCTCAGATGATTCTCAGTTGAGCTGCTTCAAAAAATGGGAATCTTTTTGGTGAAAATCTTCATGAAAAATGTGTCTCCCTCCACCCACCCCCCTTTTTAAAAAATGATTTCCATTTTAACACAGTGATAACTGCAAAAGGGGGCATTGATCTGTGTAAATGTGTATATTTAGGAACTATTGTGGTAATCTAGTCTGACCTTCTGTATAACACAGGTAGAATTAATTCCTGTGTAAACCAGAGCATATAAATCACTAGTTATGGAGATGCGGACATAGCACTGAAATATGACATAGGACTGACGAAACTGACATAACATTGCTTGGACTGTGCAAAAAGCCTCAGCTTTCCTTGAAGGATTTCATTGAGATGTCATAAGCTAACCAGTTCTAAACACACACTCATAGTATTTAATTAACTGAACCTCAAAAAATACTTTTTTTGAGTTTTGGAAGGTCCCAGTTTTGCTTACTGACTAGAATCAGAAATACCATAATAGCAGAAAAAATGCCATGCTCAGAAAATCCTCACTAGCTTAATGACTATTTCATTTATAGAATCCTCCAGGAAAATGAAGGCTAATTAACTACATGTCAGCAGCACAACTTGATTTGGTTTACTGAAGAAAGTAAGAGGCAGTAAGACACTATATACTGATGAGTTCAATTGATCCCCTCTCCCCCCCCGGGGCATCTATGTGCGCCCATGTACTCTCCGGTGGACAAGCATCTGCCAAAATGACACTGAGAAGCAGTGTCATCCAGAGGCATCGCCGCCGAAATACCGCTGTTTTTTGGTGGCATTTCGGCGGTGATGCCTCTGGATGATGCTGCTTCTCGACGACATTTCAGCGGCGACGCCTATTGACATTGCTGCTTCTCAGCGGCATTTCGGCGGATGCTCGTCCGCTGGCCACGGTCCTCGGTGGCTCATTGTCCAGAGCCAGCCAGATGAAAAAGGTTGGGGACCACTGAAGTAGATTGTCAACCCAGACCTCTGACTCTGAACAGTGTATGTGGGTGTGTGGGACACAGGGGGTGGAGGTCGGGTGTCACATTTTTCTATGATATATATGAATTATGTTTAGTTATTACTTTATCCCTGCCAATAAGAAAACAGACCTTTCAAATAAAATTAGAAAATAGCAGTCAGTTTTTCTGACACCCCCACAATCCCATATTACCATGGGCTCAAGACTGAAGACACACTCCAAATGGCCAGTTATTATTATTGTCAGGAGGATAATGAGGCAGAAGTTTCTCAAGCCAGAAAGAGAACCCCCGATGATTTATAGTGCTTCACATGTCTCATGTATTTTCCCCTGACCAATTTGTGTATATTACAGTATTGGAAATACTCTATGCACAATTGCTAACAATTAATGTTAAGAGACCTGTCATTTTTTGCTTCATTTAATATTCACTGTAATTATGTTAGTCATTAATACCAAATGACTTTTTTTAGTGTGGATGCCACATGGCTTTCCACAGAAATCCCGCAGTAGTTCAGCAATAATTAATGCTCCATTAACACCTTAAGTGTCTCATCATTATTTATTAATTTGGCATTAAAATTGATGACACTGCGTTAAAGAAAAAGGAGTTCAGAGATATTGTATAAAAACTTAATTTGTGGTTAACAGCTAATATATGCTGTGACAGACCCAGGCCAGTAGGGTGCAAGAGTCTGGTAGAGGGCAAATATACTGATCACTGGCTGAGTAGTTTTCTGTTCCCTGAGTGACCAGAGCAGGGTCTGCACTAGAATAGTCAGGAACTTGCTAGAACCAATTAAGGCAGACAGGCTGATTAGAACACCTGCAGCCAATCAAGGCAGGCTAATCAGGGCACCTGGGTTTAAAAAGGAGCTCACTCCAGTCAGGCAGGGAGGAGCCAGAGGAGAAGGAGTGTGTGTGAGGAGCTGGGAGCAAGAGACACAAGGAGTTGAGACTGAGAGGGTGTGCTGCTGGAGGACTAAGTAGTACAAGCGTTATCAGACACCAGGAGGAAGGTCCTGTGGTGAGGATAAAGAAGGTGTTTGGAGGAGGCCTTGGGGAAGTAGCCCAGGGAGTTGTAGTTGTCACAAGAGACACTATAGACAGCTGCAGATCCATAGGGCCCTGGGCTGGAACCCGGAGTAGAGGGTGGGCCCGGGTTCCCCCCAAACCTCCCAACTCCTGATCAGACACAGGAGGAGTTGATCCAGACTGTGGGGGAGATCACTGAGGTGACCAAATCTGCCAATAAGCGCAGGACCCACCAAGGTAGAGGAGGAACTTTGTCACAGTACCTATGGCAGGCACAGGCACATCAGTGTATCACCACAGGCTTGTCATCCCTAATTGTATTCTTTTGGCCAAAACAATGAGATACCTGAGACAATCGAGAAATTCAGAGACAACTTCACCCTAGCCTTTAGAGGATGGGCGTGGGAATCAAGAAAAGCAAGTTTTACTCCTACCCCTGTCACAGTCATTCCATATGGCCATGGGCAAATTTTATAGGGGTAACTGCTATTAAGGCTAGGTAGGTTTCCCACACGTAACCTATATCCCATCCCTTGTACATTGCTCTACAGAGGACATGCCTTGGAGTGGTTGCATATCTGTTTGGTTGCCTTGAATCCTGCCTGGCCCTCCTCATATAGAGAAATCACATCACTACCTCTGTAAGGGAGCCTCCATAGCCATAGTATCTACCCCCTTACTCTCTCTGTTTCTCATTTTGCTGCCCCATAATGGGGATAATTACCTACCTGGAATGATTTGAGGCTGAATTAAGGTTCATGAAGCACTTTTTAAATGGTGGAATGAAAGGTGCTAGTGATGCAGTATTAATTCTTCATTCAGCTACAAGGATTTGTATTTCTGTAGCTCATTTTAACCAAGGATCTCCAAGAAACCAGCTTTTCCCAACTCCCCTCCCTGTCTTTTACCCTCAAGATCATCCTTCTCCTACCACAGTAATGGAGGATTTTAAAACACAGGATTTTTGACTGCAGGTTTCAAGTCAGAGTGGCTTTTGGGTACGTCCCTACAGTTGCATTGCTATATTTCGTTCTGACTGACTTTCCAGTTACTCCTGTCATCAGCACAACCAGCAAGAGACATCAAGGCAAATGGCAAGTTTAATAAGGGCTGAAGTTACTCAGGCAGGTTTTGACTAAACACAGCCTCACAACACTGTAAAATGGGGGGACATTTTCTTTCCTCCATAACAGAAAGATTTCCTGGTTCCCTGACTTTCATTCCCCAATTGAGCTCTCGCACAGCTGTTGCTGTTTTATTGGACCCAATAAGAGATATTACTTCGTACACCCTGTCTTTCTAAAATCAGATCAGTCATAAAAAGTGTGGCCTTTATGTTTAGATTTACCACCAAAGTAAAAAAAACTGCCAGTGCCTGAGGAGACAGAAACACTTTTGTTTGACCATGTCCCACAACACACTATCACACACAGTATCTTGAGATGCTTCGTTCATTGTCAAACCTTGGCTATTTTAGAGACAACCACATGTTCTCTGCATACGCTGAAATGTGATACATTTTCTGCCTTTATGGTCTTCATTCTTTGCTGGATAATTATTTTTACAATAAAGGTTGTGTGGGGAATAGAACATAGCATATTCCCAATGTGCTCTCACTCAGAGTTTCCCTTTTCCTCCCCTTCCCGCCCTTTTTTAAAGCATCATAAAAGCAAACAGTGCAGACAATTGGTGCTGAAGATTGCATATATTACATTACAGCTTGCCCAGTTAACATGTTTAATGTACTGCCCTTGATTGCAAGGGGACTGCTGAAATGGAGTGATTGTCCATAGGAGACAAAGCTCCAGTAAAAGAATAAATATATACTCTTGCAGAAGGCACCTGACCATGAAACATAACTTCTTTGGCTCAGAATGAGGCAGCTTGATGGATAAGCTGCATGCTTCATCTCTCATTGGAGAGGCCTTTTCCTCGCATGCTGCGTTTCCTCCTGTCTGAGCTATTTTTCTAAGGTTGTTCACACAAGCCAAGGAATTTATGTGTTACAGCAAGGTGCATACATATTGCAAATAAAAAGTTAATGAACCCATCCTCCAATACTCCATGGAGAGGAAAGAGCCATTAACTTCCTTATATAAAATAAGGAAAACTTTTTCATGCATTCACATTTTCTTCTTCACAGGTGTGTGTGTGGTTTGTGGGATGGGAGAATTATAGACTGATCTAGCAGCTCAAAGCCCGTGCTGTTACACATGTGGAATTTGTAAAGTTATGAGTGCAAAAATTGGGCACTTGTTTCCTTGCGCTGTGTTGCCATGAACAACGTTGCTGTTTTTACATGTTCCCCAAAGTTTGTGCACCAAGCTGCCCTCTGGCTGGAGGCACAACCAGCTGTCACCCACGTAGCTGTTACTCCCACCTCCTTGGATCAACTGTCACATTCCATCTATCACAGAACCTTTAGATGCCAACATTCCCTCTGGTTCTCACGGGGCCCAGTGACAATTGAACCTGGTGATACACTGAACAAAAAGAGCTCTTCGCCATATGTGTTTCCCTCACTTCACACTGACTCAGTAGATAGTCTAGGTTTCAGAGTGACATACAGACAAAGTGACAATCCTGGAAAAGTCATGTTGATTTGCATGTTGGCAAGTGAGGGGTGGGCACTGCAATGAGGGGGTATGGGTCTTTGGGGTTATTGTGAGTGCAAGTTGTGGTGTTGTGAATGAGTGGTTTTGGAGAACTGTGGCAGTTGGGCCAAGTAATCTACCACCTGTACAGTCTCCTTCCTTCAATCAATGGGGGGAGGCATAGCTCAGTGGTTTGAGCATTGGCCTGCTAAACCCAGGGTTGTGAGTTCAATCTTTGAGGGGGCCATTTGGGGATTAGTCCTGCTTTGAGCAGGGGGTTGGACTAGATGATCTCCTGAGGTCCCTTCCAACCCTAATATTCTATAATCTATGAAACTGTTGCATGCAAATTAACTCTAAAGTAAAGATGGTGATTGGTTGAGTTACCTCTGATGCCCTGTCATAGCATTCCCTCTCAGATCTGAACCTTAGAGCTCAGAAAATGAGATACTAGCACCTGAATCCTCTAAGCTTAATTACCAGCTTAGATCTGATAGCACTGCCACCACCCAAAAATATAGTGTTTTGGGGCACTTTGACCTCCCCAACCTTCCCTGGGGACCCCAAGAACCCAGATCCCTTGGGTTCTTAAAACAAGGAGAAATAAACCATTCCCCCCACCTTTCCCCCTCCCTGGGCTATCCTGAGAGATACTGATCCAACCGCTTAAATCACCATACAGAGAAGCATCTCCCTTCCCTTCCACAAAGAGGCAAACAGATTCAAGGAAAACAGAGAGAGATTCTATCTCTCCCTCCTCCCGACTCCCCCGCCCATCCTGGTGAGTTATCTCAATCCCCGGGAATAAAACAAGGGAAACAAGAAAAAAAATTCAATCAGGTTCTCTAAAAAGAAATCTTTTAATAAAAGAAAGGAAAAAGTAAAGAATTATCTCTGTAACTTCAAGATGTAAATATTACAGGGTCCTATAGCTTACAGACACCTGAAAGAGACTTTCCCCCCAGTACCACTACAAATCAAAATATTCCCAGCAACAACACATATAAAAGTTAACCAGCCAGATCCACAATTGCAAATAGAGTAAAACAATCAAAAAGCCTAAACCGCCTGTTTTTACTTACTTTTTGAAAAGAAACTTAGAGAGCCTGTAGTAATGTCTGGTCTCTCTCAGACCCTCCAAGAGAAGAACACACAACAGACAAAGAACACACACAAAAGCTTCCATCCGCCCAAATTTAAAAGTATCTTGTCTTCTGATTGGTCTTCTGGTCAGGTGTCCAGTTCCCTGCTTGTAACCTTTACAGGTAGAAGAGGCATTAACCCCTAACAATCTGTTTATGACAGCCCTAATGGTCTAGGACTCTTGGCATGGCATAGATACCTGCCTCACTGTAACCACACACCTCATGAGAGTAATTTGTAAAGTCAAAATGGCAACAGACAGCAAAATCCAATGATGATTGAGCCTGGTGACATTCACAACAAGAAGAGTGCTCAGCCATGCTTGTAACTGCTTCCTTCACTTCACACTGACTCAGACGCTTTAGGCTTCAGGGTTACACAAAGGCTATGTCTACACACCACTAGCACATAGCATACTTGTAGCTAATTAATACTCAAAAATCAAGCTGCTTTGACTGGACATGTCTCATATGGTATGTTTTGTTCCTTGACCCAATATTCACTGCAATGAATATGAAATTTGTTTTTTTTGAAAATATTGTGCAACAATTGCTTAAAATGCAAAATTTTGGTGAATATTCTTGCTGGTAAACTAGTTTTCTAGAATATTTACAAAAAGAACACACATAATCCTGTCTAAATTTAGATTAATCACATCTAAATTTAGGCCTCAATCCTGCAAATACAAGTATGTGCTTCTCTCTAAGCAATTATCTTTGAGAACTCTTGAGCAAAGGCAAGATCTCAGAGGACTGGAGAAGGGCAAACAAAGTAGCTATCATTAAAAGGCTGAGAGAAGAGGACTCAGGGAATTATAGACATAACTTCAATTCCTGGAAATATACTGGAACAAATTAACAAATAATCAATTTGTAAGCACCTAGAGAATAATAGGGTGATAAATGATAGCCAGTAAGAATTTGTCAAGAACAAGTCATGCTGAACCAACCTAATTTCCCTTTTTGACAGGGTTATTGGCATGATAGGTAGACCTGATAGATCTTGATTTTAGTAAGGCTTTTGACACAGTTCCATGAACAAACTAGGGAAATGTGGTCAAGATGAAATTACTATAAAGTGGGTGCACAACTTGTTAAAAGAATATTTATCAATGGCTTGCTGTCAAATTGGGATGACATAAAATTGAGGTGTCTGGCGGTGTCTGTTCAGTATCTGGTACTATTCAATATTTTCCTTAATGGTATGAATAATGGAGTAGAGACTATATTTATAAAATTTGTATATGACACCAAGCTGAGAGGTGTTATAAGCACTTTGGAGAGCAAGGTTGGAATTAAAAATTACTTGATAAATTGGAGAATTGGTCTGAAATCAACAGGATAAGATGGAATGATGACAAGTACAAAGTACAACATTTAGGAAGGAAAAAAATATCAAATCCACAAATACAGAATGGGGAATAACTGGCAAGGCAGTAGAACTGCAGAAACAAGGAGAAATGAGGAGAGAATCTTGAGGAGAGCAGCAAAATGATAAAAGGGTTTAGAATATTCTTTCATTTTGATAATATCGGAGCTATTTGAATAAGGCAAAACCATTTCATTTTGATTTTATCGTTTTTATTAAATATTTATATAATATTGAATATTATATATAATACATATTTATAGTATACTGTATATTTTATTAGACTGTTTCAGCATTATTGAAATGAAACATGTCAGTGCTATAGAAACAAAATGTTTCAATGCTTTTGACTCAAGTTTTTTCAGAATTTTTGTTATGCAGGAAATATTAGCTTTGTGTTCCAATTCGGAATGAAAACAAATTTTAAAATGTCACAGTTTCCCATGGAACAGTAATTACATTTTCCTATCAGCTCCACACAAAGGTATGAGGGCAAAAACAACTCTGTATAAAAAATGTTCAAATGGGCACGAGAAATAAGGTGAGTGAGATAGACAAAAGTTGGTCCAATAAAAAATGTTAACTAACCCACCTTGTCTCTCTAATATCCTGCAACCAACACGGCTACAACAACAGTGCATACAAAGGGGAGTGACTCAGACAAGAGGACACAGACTCAGGGCTGGTCTACACTACGGGGGAAAATCGATCTCAGATACGCAACTTCAGCTACGTAAATAACGTAGCTGAAGTCGAAGTATCTAAGATCGAATTACTCACCATCCTCACCGCGCGGGATCAATGTCTGTGGCTCCCCATGTCGACTCCACAACTCTGTTTGGGTTGGTGGAGTTCCGGAATCGATATAAGCGCGTTCGGGGATCGATATATCACGTCTAGATGAGATGCGATATATCGATCCCCGAGCAATCGATTGCTACCCGCCGATACGGGTAGTGAAGTAGTGAAGACGGCTGGTAGTGAAGACGTAGCCTCAGTTAAAACTCAGGAGACAAGAAAGGCTAGGGGTGGGGGAGGGGAAGCAGACTGAATTAATGTTAGCGAAATGGATTAAGAAGAATAAGAAGGGGCTTTACAAACATCAGGAGAAACAAAATGCCAGAGAGAAAGCAGGGGTAAGAACAAATGAAGGAGAAAAATCAGTGAGGATTTTAAAATGGGTGAACTAATGAACTGCTTCTTTAAAGAACCAGGAAATACTGCAATGAAGACTTTCGTCAAGGGTGTCACTGATGGAATATGATTTGGCATTTGACTAGTCCCTGTGGCTTGTCTAGATGAGGACACTCAGGAAAGTTAAGACAAATTAGCTGAAGATGTGAAGTCAATGCTCACAAGTTAAGGTGGCGCGTTAAACACCTGTATAGATGCTCTCAGTCAGAAATAAGGTGGCCTTATTTAGTGTAGCTTCCTTGTTGAAGGCCTCCTTAGAAGTTGTGTGTGATTGTGTACCTTGTATATTAGATCTTATGTTAAGGCCCCATCCTGGAAAGATGTAGCCATGTGCTTAGCTTTACTGCTGCAAGTAGTCCTAGACTTCTCATGGTAGAAGAGCTAAGCACATGCCTAAATGGAATTGTCTTCACTGCAAAGTTAACATGCTACAGATCGTCTGATCCTCTTAGTTCGATCCCTGTACACATATCTAACTCGTGTGGTGGTGTGCATAACATGAATTTACTGGCATGATTACATGACTGTCTTTGGTTAGCCAAGTACCAATGCAGAAGGAAAACCAATTACAGAAATATGCTCACATATGAATTGAAGGTATAAATACTTTGGTCACATCTGGGTTTTATATGTACCTTTTACATACAATCTTAAATTACCACTCAAGGGACTGGCAAAGGTCTGCTGCTTAACAGAGGTAGTCTTCTAATAAAGATGGGGCAGAATGGGACTCAGCACATTCGGGTGTGCTTAGAGCAGACTCTTAAGAAAGAAGAATTCCTAATGAGGGTGGTCTTTTGTGCAGGTTTCCCTGTATCTGATTTGTTCCTGCCATATATGTTTATATTTTTATTATTTATACTTATTCAAAAATCTAATAACATTTAAATGAAAAATGCTAATGGTTGATGAAAAGCAGTGAGGGAATACTTGGAAAAATGAATCACACACATAATCAGATCCAGATGACATGCAGTTAAGACCATTCTTTTTCAGTTTTTAACTGAAAAATTCCTGGGTTTTACAAAAGCTATTATTTGGGGCTTACTGATTTTGCATCTGAATTTTGGACCACGTAGGTACATGAAAACCTGATTATGTTAAAAAAATCCAATACATTACATTAGGTGGATGTGTTTGTGTTAATAATATATTATCATAACTGTAAATATGAGGCTGTCTGTTAAGGTAAGGTAAAGTAATGGAAGATACAGACATGCGAGCATATGTGTATGTAGTATTGATAAACAGTTCAAGAAATAAACCACAGCATCAAACTGCTTTCAGTACTCTTACTTTTCTCTATTTGCCGCTCTTTTGTCTGTCCTCCCATTCCCCAATATTAACCCTGATATTTACCCAGAAAACAGATGACGGTGGTTTTTTGTACCTGTTTTTTAATTATTGTAATAAACACTGATAAGTTTCCAGGAAATATTAAACAAAATAAAAACTGAAAACAAAAAGGCTTACATACATGGGGTTTTGAGGGAATTAGCTATGAACATAGAGAACCATTGGTAATTAGTTTTAGGAGTCTTGGAGAAGTAGTGAAGGTAGCAGAGAAGAAAAATGCAAACAGGTACAGATCTTAAAAAGTAGGAAAAAACCAAGCAATCCTGGCAATTGTTGTCTGAAAACTCTGTATCAACAGTAGTATTCTATGCACAGAACAACTGCAGATTACTTCTCGTCCTCTTCCTTGTTCCTTTCACTCTTTCTCTTTCCATTCTTCTCTGCTTCAGTCACTGTTTTTACACTTGTGTTCTCTTTAGAACTCTCTCTCCTCTCTTGCCCTACTTCCTTCCTATTTCCTTTCTCCCAAATCTACTTTTCCTCTCTCAGTGGTATCTCTCTTCTGTTTCTGTTCAACACCATAAGTCTTCTCTCTGGACAGATTTCCCGTTTTGTTTACAAGGTATCCTAAGTCATCTAGCACGCCTGGAAAAACTGGAGTCACAATGCTTTCCACACTTCACTCTTCTCCTTGGGAAGGCAGAGGATGTCTCAGCAGCAGTGGGTTAAAGCCCCAAGTCAGGAAAATGCTTAGACCCATGTAACTTTAAGTATATGAGGCATCCCACTGAAGTCAGTGGGACCACTTTTGTGGAACTACTTACGCATGTGCTTAATTATCTAAGCCTAAATTTGTATTTTGAGAGTGGATTCTTATTTTTTGTTCTAGTTTAGCTCATCTCTTAATTTGGAGTTTGGGTAAAGTTATAAGGTTTGGATTCCTATCCAAACTTCCCCAACATCTGGAGAGTTCAAAAATATCTAATCTAATCTTCATAAGTTTGCCATGGTATCCAAGTGAATCCAGGGTTTGGGTTGAGCTCAACTCTCAATTTACTATACTCTGTAATTTGGTGCCTGATTATTCCCATTTTTTTCTTTCTCTCTTATGGGCTGTCGTATCTGTAAAAGGGGAGGATTGAAACTGGTATATGCCACTCTCGGACCATCTCATTCTATAGCTTCAAATGTAAAGGGCTTTTGTGTAATTAAAGTTGCTCTTCTGAGCTGACAATAACCCTCTTCAAGATTTCAAACACTCCGAGGTTAGGAGCTGGGGGTGGGGGGGCTAGATGACCAAATGAACCCCACTCCTTTGTGTCCTCCTCACCCACACAGTGGGGTGACTGAACTAAATAGGAGGAACAAATGAGTTACAGTTTACAAAAAAATTTGGTGGGTTTGGGGATCTGATACACTTAAAACTGACCTTTCTAGGGCCTTTCTGAACTAGTCTTCAGACAGATTCCCAACATTTCATTTAAAGTCAAGCACACTCACAGCCACATTCTGCCTATAGCTACACCCATTCTCTGGGTAGCATGGGGATAGCTAGGGTGACCAGACAGCAAGTGTGAAAAATGGGGACGGGGGTGGGCGGTAATAAGAGCTTATATAAGAAAAAGACCTAAAGATTGGGACTGTCCCTATAAAATCAGGACATCTGGTCACCCTTGGGATAGCTGAGGGCAGGATGTGGCCTTTTTGCATAATGAATTTGCTTAAATTAAATTAGGGATCAACATCACTGTCTTAATTATGCAATTTTAATACAGGCTTTTAAGTCTTTTAATGTCTTGCCAGTGAAGAATTATATAGGGTGTTAAGAGAGTTGTCTGTTTGGGAACAATGGCACTTATGAAACAGAGACTGAGTTAGATGGCAATATAATAATAAAACATCGTATTTTTGGTTGATTTCTTTGCTAAAGCGTAGAAGTGTCTCCTGGGATCTATCAGTCAGACTGCATTCTACACTACTTTCTATCAGTGTCCACCAGAGAGATCTGGCTGGAATAGAAAAAACTATGGACAGTCCCTTAGAGATTTTTTTTGAAAAACTTTTGTTTTGTTTTAGTGTCATTAGCAGCCCAAATAACAGAAAAGGACAAAAGCAGTTCATTTTGCAGGGCCTTTGAGTTAGAGAATCACATTACCACTCTCTCCTTAAGGACATCAGTTCCTTGCAAAAAATCAGATCAGCATAATATTGAGTAATTTATGGGTCAAAATAATGTACTAAATAGGAAACATTTTCCCTCCTCTGTAAACTGTTGATTGCTGCAGTAGATTTCACATTTGCCAATGCACTGAGTAGCTCAGCTAGTTGGTTTTGAAGCAATCAAATGTTAAAAGGCAATTCTGAGAAAATTACAGATAGCCTCAGATGTCATTCACAAAGCCCTGTGCTAGAGGCATCTGTTTCTCATAACCCCTGAACCATTACATATGTTTTAGGCTGGTGCTATTTTTTTAGATGCAACCAGTATAATTTCTGAATTTTAAAAAATGAAACACGGTGCATTTTATTTAAGATATTGTTATTTAAAAAAGACCCACAAAAACCACAAAAGAGAATACCAATCTTTTGTCAACCCCTTCTATAGTGTAGTTATTGTTGGCAAATTCAGTCTGGTCTCTTTGTCTAATCCTGGAGTATATTTCATTAATTGCTTTTTAATTTTTAAGTGGTGACTAGCCCTTTATGTTCTAGATAAAGATACAAAAACAATTTATCTAAGACCTTTGAAAAGGAAAGCAAATTGCTCACTTTCCCCGTCAAATGTAATTACCATTCACCACATCTAAATGAACTGCTTGTTGTGTCATTTATGCGGGAACCAAAAGTCATTGTGAATTATCTTATTTGACAATTAGCACAAATCTGATGCCGCAAATACAGAAGAGTGAAGCTTTATAATTAGCCCTCTTAGTGCTCTGGTGGAAATATTGACAGATCTGAAACTTCTGCTGGGGCAGGAGGGAGGGTACATTATATGAACTTCTCAAAACAAAATTGCATCTTTCCTTCCATCCAAATTGCACAAATCTGGGAGTCAAGTTGACACAGAGCACAAAGGGAGAGGACATGCAAACACAAAGCAGCGGTCCCCAAGTTTATTCAATTAGGTATTAAATGTTTGGAACAAGGTTTCATTTGCCAACAGCTGTATACAATCATTTGTGGTTTTGAGGCCAGGGTAATTGGCATGTTATGAGCTTTTGCTTCAGCTTTTGGCATCCAACTGAAAACCACACTGAAGGAGGAACGGCTTGGAGCAGAATACAAGCTTTGCTCTGGAAGCTGGAAACAGTCTCCTGGGAGAGGTGTATGTTCAGAAGTTATATACACTTAGTCACCCTGACTTAGAGCAGCAAATGGTTGGCTGGATCCTCTTTGGAGTACTTATTCCCAGCAGAGTCTTTTTTTTTTAATACTTAAGTTTACTTCACACGCTAGGATAAGCCTCCTTTGAGCAAAGTGGGATTGTTTGTAAATACCATAATCACCTTATGGAGAGGCTTAGAATCCAATAAAAGGGTTCAGACAGTGATGGGATAGGAACCAGTGAAGAACATTCCACATGTATGAAAGCAGGTGGTGTCTGCTGGAGAGATGGAAGCTGGCCCTCCTTTCATGCTCCCACAGATGATGAGATAGATATAAGCAATATCATAATAATAATACTTGCACCTATGTGGCACCTTATATCTTCAGACCAATTAATCCTACAACTTCCGTGCAAAGTAGGTATCATTATCTCCATTTTAGAGCTGGGGGAACAGACACATTAGCTACAGTTAGAATTTTTGAAGGAGCCTAAAGGATTTAGGCACCCAACTCTCATTGAAATCTAATGAATATTGGGTGCTTAATGTTCTTCGATTCCTTTGAAAAACCCAGCCTCAAAGGCCACAGAAGAAGTCAATGTCAGAGCTGGATTCCCACTCAGGAGTGCATGGCTCCTAGGGCTGTGCTAAGACCGCATGTCTCCCAATGATTACCTAGTTGTACTCTTAACTAAACCTGACTGCTTTCGGGGAAGGAATAAATAAAAGCCCATTCCTAATTGGAAATAGCGAGTGTATTTTATTTTCCATTGTGTGTTTTCGTGCTTAGCAAACTGAAGTTAAGAACTAGGGCACTGTGGCTTAAAAGCATCTACATTTCCAAGCAGACGTCTGCAATGCTATCATATTACTGAGGTCTGTGTGAAGTGGCACAGAAAGCTCTCCTTTCTCAAAGATGATTGTCTGCATAGTAAGAATGGCTTCAGAGAACAAGAGGCCCTGTCCTCTGCTTCATTCAATGAGTTCTTAAGAACTCCTCTTGTATTTGTCGCCTTGTCTCTCCTCACCGCACTTTACCCCAGACTGTGTGTTTGTTGAATCCACCTGTTTACATCTTATCTTTTACACTGCATGCTCTTTGAAGCTGGTACTGTCATTTAGAATATCTTTATATAGAACCTAGCACAATGGGGCTCAAGTTGGTTGAGGCTGTTAGGCACTACCATCACATCAATATTAAATGACAATACTCTTGTAAAGTTGTGCTTCATCTTATTCTGAGTATCACTTCAGAGTTCACCCAACTTCTTTTATGATAACAAAGAGCCATTTACGTATTGCTTTCTGTTAAACTGGAGTAATAAGTCTTCTCTGTTCAATTACCCTGGATATACACTGTTGCAACCAATATCAGAATCTGGCCCTGAGCATCTACATTGATTGTTCCTGACAAGAAATATCATGTTACCTGCAGAGAAACTCCCAACTTTTCTCTAATAGATTATCTACAGGTAACTAGAGATAGGCTGCAGGTGGCTGAAATCAGCAACTCTGCGCCCCACTGCTGTTCTTTATATAGAATACAATATTTAGCTCTTTACACCTGTTCACCCAAAGGTCTTTACAAAAGAAGGTGAGTATCATTATCACCATTTCACAGATGAGGAAACTGAGGCCCAAATAGGTGAAGTAACATGCAAATTACACAGTAAATCAGTAGCAGACACTACAATAGAATCCATGTATCTTGATTCCTAGTCCAGTGTCATATCCACTAGGGCATGCTGCCTCCCATTAATGAGAACTCCATGGAGTTAGGATATATCTATCCTACAGAGTCTATGCTAGCACAATAAGGCATAGCCCTCTAGTGTAGACGCAGCCTGCACTGACAGAAGGAGGTTTTCTGTCTGTGTAGGAACAGCACCTCCCCAAATGCCGTTATCTACGTTGACAGAAGCACTCTCTCGTTGACAGAATTACATATACTCTAGGGGTTTTAATGGCATAGCTACAACAATTGGGTGCATTTTTCACACCCCTGAGTGACATAAGTATTTTGACATAACATAGCAGAGAGCAGAATCTAACCCTAAACACCTTTGGAAAGAGATACCTATTGTGATGGTTTGGACTCCCATCTGGGATACCACCTGATGTACTGGGATTTCATGAGCCCACCTGCTCCACTAGCCTGGTCCCTCTTTCCCTTCGTCTTGTTGAATCAGGCTCTCTGCCCTCTGACAGCACACACACACAGGTAGGGAGGCACCAGCTGTAGAATCACACAGAATCTGCAAACAACGCTCTTTGAGAAGGTTCAGCTAGGAAATTGTCCAGCACTCAAGTGCAACTCCCCTTTGGAAAGTACACCCAAAATAATATTGTCTTGTGCTGTAGAGAAATCTATACACCGTAAGCTCATAAATTCACCCCCTCCCTCCATGTGGTGGAAGATACTTCCTGCCCCTGCCAGTTATAAATTACACAAACTGGGTTTAATGATAAAGAAAAACAAGTTTATTAACTATAAAAGGCAGATTTTAAGTGATTATAAGGGATAGCAAACAGAACAAAGCAGATTACCAAGCAAATAAAACAAAACATGCACACTAAGCTTAAGATCTTAAAAAGACTGGTTTCAAGAAGTAATTTTGCATGCTGTTGTTTCAGGCAAACTGCAGAGTTTCTACAGCTTACAGATAGAATCATGGAATATCAGGGTTGGGAGGGACCTCAGGAGGTCATCTAGTCCACCCTCCTGCTCAAAGCAGGACTAATCCCCAGACAGATTTTTGCCCTAGCTCCCTAAATTGCCCCTTCAAGGATTGAATTCACAACCCTGGGTTTAGCAGGCCAATGCTCAAACCACTGAGCTATCCCCCCAGTTAGTGCTCTTTACAGACTAGACTCCTCTGTCTTAATCTAGACCAAACCTTGCCTTTCCCACCACTCAGTTCCTTTGTTTCTTCAGATATTTTCAGCAGTCTTTTTTCTTGGGCGGGAAGGCAATGGAGAAAAGTCCTGTTTGCCTTACTCCCCAGCCTTAAATAGGATTTACATATGGCAGGAATCTTTTGTTTCTCAATCTAGACCTCCTTCTCCTTTTAGTGGAAAATTACTAGAAGTCCAAGATGGTGTTTAGCACCAGGTGACAGGACCACCTGACCTAGTATTGTCATAGCTACGTCCCAGATTGCTTCTCAGTAAGGAGAGAGATTAGTATCTTAAAAGTCCTATTGTTTCTTCCTAATGGCTGATCAAGGCTGATGGCCTGTTGTCTGGTGGGTGTCTTCCAAATACACACACAGTTGTAATTGTTACGTAGTCAGTATTCCTAACTTTAGATACAGAAATGATACATGCATATAAATTGGATAACCACATCCGGTAAATCATAACCTTTCCCATTATACCTTACAAGACCCATCTTGCATAAAATATATCTCAGTTATGCCATATCCATATCATAAGCATATTTCCATAAAGAATATGGGGTACAATGTCACACCTATTCATTAGCATGCATTGCTTTGGGTTGCTTATTTTCTAAATGCACGTCTAACTCCCACTGACATAATGAGAGATGAAAATTAGGGCCCTGAGACACATGAAGAACACACTTCACATCTTGGTCCCAATACTGCATGTTCCATTCCTAACATTTGCAGCTTTATGTTGTGTCAGGTGGATAACAGATGTTCACCAGTTTAAACACAGTAGCAGCAAAAGTTAAAAAAAAACAACCCACGCACTGAAAGGGACTGTCTAGTGCAGCCTCCTCACACAAGTACAGGGCCTATTCTACCCTGTCTGTGCGTGTGTCTCACCTAATTTTTTCCTCAAAAAACTCAAGCCATGATGCTTCAACTATTTCCCTCAGTAAATTATTTCTCTGCCTGATAGGCCCCTCCACATTAGAAGATCGTTCCCCCCACTACCTCCCATACTTTTTAATTTGAAATTTCCCTTTCTACAAGTACTCCCTGACATAAATGTACTATGAACTCAGAAATGCCATAATTGCTCCACACAATCATTTTGTTGGGCTTGCTCGTATGGTGCCCATTTGTATCATCTCCGTAATGGACTCAGTTATCACATAGAATAGGACGGTCAAGGACTTTCTAAAGAATTTAAGAACATAGGAATTATCATAATGTATCAGAGTTGAAGTTCATTAATCCAGGAGTTAAACTCAAATGAGTCTGTATGGGTGTTACTGGGTGAAATTTATATACAGGAGATCAGACTAGATAATATAATGGACCCTTTCTGATTTAAACTATAAGAATCTATTCATCCTGTCTCTGACTTCAATACTCTTTACAACTTACTTGTGTCTCTTTATCTACTCTGCTGTTCTAGGTGTATTCATAGATATTAGAAGCAGCAAGTTCTCAAGGTGCTCAGATACAACGGTGATGGGGTGAGGACAGGCATACGATTACCTAGACAGATAGATTGTTAGGGTGAAATCCTGGCCCTATGTAACTCAATGGCAAAACTCCCATTAACTTCAGTAGGTGCAGGATTTCACCTTGACTCTACAAAGCTAGCTTTCGACTTGGGAGGGTCCCAAATTATGATCCAGTGCATTGCTAACAAATCCCAGATGCACTATACACTGTAGGAGCTAGAGAAATAATGTGGTAGAGATGGATCTGATGACAAGTGGTGGTGAAAGGCTTCACCAACAGTTTCAGCAATATTAACCCAGGAAGAAATTACATTTAAAGATAATAAAGGAAGAGCATCTAGGAAAGGGCTGTTAGGTGATACAATGTAGGGAATGGTGGTGCTCAAGGAGTAGAACTGGTAAACTCTCTAGACAGTGTTTTAAAAAGCGGTTCCCTTGTGTCCCCAAGACTGGCAGTACAGAATCGCCAACATCCTTCACCCTCAACTTTAACTGTTAAAGCGTTTTCTTTTGAGAGAGAGAGTCGGTATTATCCAATGGTTAGAGCAGGAGACAGTCAGTCTGTCTATTTTTACTTCTGGCACTAATTGGCTCTGTGATCCTGGGTAACACACTTAGGATCTTATTATTAAAATGAGTGCACACCCACACATCCCACTTGTACGCACACATGTCCAGTATCTATGGATGAAATCCATTGCTGAACTAAGAGTCAGCACAGACTTTCTGCTGGTCTTCTGCCCAGGGGTGAATTTCACCCTGTGCTGCATTTGGACAGTTGGGTATTCAACTGGTCATATGCACATGAAAAAGTCACATTTGTTTGCCCAAACAAGGCACCTGTAATGGTGAATACACAGTTGCAAAAAATCAGGCCCAGAGTCATTCTGCACTCTAGTTCCTTTGTCTGTAGAATAGTTTGATCTACTTTCCCTGGAGTAGGGTAGAAATAATTCATATTTCTAGAAGGCTTTGAGATCCTCAGATGCAAGATGTTCTAAAAGTGCAAAGTATTATTAGTTATGAGTCTACATGCCAGGGTACTGATAAAATAAACTGGTGACCTAAAGACTTTTTATGTTGCAATTCCTGCTTTATGATGTAAAATGCACACAATACAAAAGCTCTTTCCTTCCCCAAACACAGAAAAGCTGCCTGAATTTAACTTTGGGTGTCTCTGAGCTACTGGTTTGTTGTAATAGTATTGGAGAAGAGATGCTAAGTTAATAACTGAGGGTGTTGTTTTTCCAGTCCTCTTGCATTGCGTACGGAACTGCTGGTGTCTACAGTTCCTCATGGCTGGCAACTGATATTAAAATAATTATTAGTGTACATATGAACAGAGGCTGGATTTCTTACACTGTATTATACCACTGAGGCTACTGTTGTATTGCAAAGGAAAATGTGGCATGTGGACTAGAATTTTCCTCAATGTATTTTCTGCACTTACGTTTAATACCATTGACAGGCTGGTTATTTTAAACATGTGGGTGATGTGAGGACATTCTCTAGTGTACTGTTTGCTAAGGTAGAATGCTTCTGAGTATTGGATGATATGTATTGTGAGGTGCCTGCCACTCAGGATATAACCCCAAGTAAACCAGTTGGCCAATTCTGCCCTCAAGGGTGAAGAAACATTGGCAAAGTTCTGTCCAAATTTATAGCCCATGTTATCCCACCAAGGTTTAGGAATCAATTGTGGGATTTTAAAAAAGCACCAAGAGAACCCAAGCACCCAACACTCATTGAAAAAATCAATAGGATTTGTGCTCCTAACTCCCTTAAGCACTTAGGAACAATCCACTCCTTAAATATCCTTTAATACTTCCCCCACAGAACCAGAATACATATTAGTACAATGCAGCATGATTGACAGTCTCTGCCACAGGCTGGAATATCAAAGCTGCTGCTGGTCAGTATTGAGGATCATTGATATCCTGGGCTGGAATGACAGGGACGTTGCTGGTTAGGAGAAGATGCTTTGGCAGAACTGCGGGGGAGGAAGATTGCATTGTTCTGTACTGGTGTCACACCAGTGCTACTAGTCACTCACATTCAAGAATACTAAACTCATACACACATTTTTGCAAAAGTAAAATGATACAGTGGCCCGTTTCTCACAGTGGGAGCAGGATCTTACAACTAATTTTCATATGAAATAGTTAATTTGTTATTCTCTGGGGAGATGGATGGGAAGGAAAGAGTGAGGAGGTTTGAGCCCCCTCAGACAATAGTTTCAGAGTGTTCTTTTAGGGAAAGCAGGTTGGAGGGGGAGGGGAAGAAAACGAAATAATTGGTTAGCAAGTGCTATGGGTTTGGCATAGCCGATAAAGTGACAGTAACTCAATAGGCTTTTCATGAATTTCTTTGGTTTGGATTTACTCTGTGCTTCTGCTATTCCCCTGTCATTATCAGAACTGGATTAAGGTCTCCTGGGTCCCTGGGCTAGAGCAAGTGGGAGGCCCCTCCCTATCCCTTCTGCCTATGATCCCCATCCCCATTCCACCCCCTCTGCCTGAGTCCTGCCCACAGCCCCATCCCTTTCTGCCTCTTCCCCGGGGCTGCTCCCCTGTTCCCCCTGGGTCCCCTCCATTCCGCCTCCCCACTGCGGCCCCCAACCCATTTGCTCCCTTCTGCTCTCCCCTGCACTGCAGCCCCAAGATTGGAGAAGCTCTGTCCCTACACCCCGCCAGGTCTGCAGAGGACAGTGTGAGCTCCTACAGTGGGGTTCCAGGTGCTGGTGTTTCCCCCACCACCCCCAAAGCTTCTGCAGGGGACCAGGGTCGGGGCGTTGGGGCTTCTCCTGCCCTGCCCGCCTGGTGCTTCTGCCGGAGAGCGGGGTTGGGCAAGGGGGCTTCCCCTGCCACCCCATGTCTTCTGCCAGGGATGGGGGGGCGGGGGCTTCCCCCATCCCACAGCTTCTTCCGGGGACAAGGTCGGGGCACGGGGGCTCCCCAGTTAGCCAGGGCCCTCAGCCCAGTGGCTAATCTGCCACTGGTCATTAAGCAGCATCTTGAAAAGCATTATTACAATCAAAAACAAAAAACACCAGCCACACAAGGGAGGGGGTGGTGGGAATAAAACCCCAGCAGTCATTGCTTTGGTAAACTCATCTACTTCAACTTACAAAAAAACAGAGTAGGTTACTGCACTCCCTTCCCCCTCCTGACATTGAACAGCCTGTGGAATGCTCATACATGGTAGGAGGTTCTGGTTTTGATTTGCGTTGCCCCCTGTCCTCATCCCTTCCAACCCCCCTTGCTTTTGCTTCTCCCAGTTTATGCTTCTCCTAATTGCTTATAAACCAGGATTCTGGCTGCAAACATGTAAAACATTGAGTGGAACAAATATGCACATCACAAGTAAAAAGCCAGTGGTCGAAGACGAGTCTCCAGGCATTGAGCTAGGAGATATGACAGGCTGAGTTATGCAGGAGATAGAGTTCAAATCTTGGGACTGTGTGTTACTATTAAATTGATAGAGCTCAAATGTAATGCTACATGGAAACAGACTTGCTATTAAAACTTATTGTATAGTATGGCCCAGAACTCATCTCCAGGCAGGAAAACTAAGTTCAAGTCTAGGGTGACCAGACAGCAAGTATGAAAAATAAGGACAGGGGGTGGGGAGTAATAGGCACTTATATAACACTAAGCCCCAAACATTGGGACTGTCCCTATAAAATTGAGACATCTGTTCACCCTATTCAAGTCCCACACCAGAAGGAGAGCACATACCTCAAATTGACACTGCTATGTAATGGTAGACAGGTGATACTGTTAACACTGGTGTTTTTCACATCAGAGAATAAATAGTCTCCTTCTACTGTCCAGATGGAAAATGGAGATCCTGTGGCACTTTGGGAAGAGAGCAAGGGATACAGTGAGTGTCCTGAACAACAGTCCCTCAAACCATAAAACAGATTCTAGTGTCCATGCTTGTGTGTAACCTATAGCTGAGTGCTTAACTTATATTGTTCACCTACTCAGTCACTCCAGCACCTGATTCTGATCTCACTAACACCAGTTTTAATTTAGTATAAGTTCATTGACTCCATTGGAGTTACTCTTGCCTTATACCAGCCTGAGATCAGAATGAGACCTACCTTCAGTAACTAACTCTCTAATGACGAAAGCAGCGTAGGAAGAGGGGGAAAGATCTCTTCCCCAACGTGGAGAGGCAGGAAGGGAGAACAGAAAGGAGCCCGTAATTCAGCACTATGTAAAACTCAAGATACAAAATATCTTTTATGAAATAACCCATCTAAACATCATTGAGTCCTCAGCTGGCTAAGTAGGTGAGACTCCATTGAAGTCAATGGAGCTACACTGATAGACACCAGCTGAAGATTTGGCCTTCGTACATTCTTTCGTTAATAAAATAGCTAATGGAGCAGCTGGAGATCTGCATTTTTTGAACCTCCTCATGTCAAGGTCTTTGTCCTCATTGGAACAGTGATATGGAACAATGACTTACTGATGTTGAAAACTGAGCCTATGGGAAACTTACTCTGTTATGTGTTTAAAGAGATACTGTTATGGTTGGCATGCCTAACTCTTGACCTACCTATTTTGTTTATTCTGTTTGCAAAGCCCACGTAATTCTTTGTGTTCTTTCTCAAAACAAATGCTTTGACACACTTTTTTCCATCAGAAAAATCAGTGCCGACGGAGCCTGCAATAACAAAGCAGTGTGTGCATGCTTAACTGAGGAAAGCGAAAGATGTAAAGGAAACAGCTTTCCATTTCAAACTTCCTAATGGTTCTATGCTAAACAGCAATGAGCAAAATAACAAACCAATAATGACAAAGCAGGATTGTTTTATTAAAAAAAAAAATCTGCCCTGAGGTTACGCACGAATCGGTCCCAATGAAATCAGCGAGCCTGATTTCACAGCAGTTTTACATCAGTGTAACCCTTTTGATTAAAATGGATTTACTCAGGATTTACATGGGTGTGGGATCAGAATCAGGCCCAGTGGGAGTGGTACATGTGAATTTAGGGCAGTATATGACTTGGACTTTTGACCACTTCCTTTTCCTCTGTTAGGCTGCATCATCACCCATGATATTGTTGTGCATGTGCAGAGACAGTAACTCTGCCTATCCAGAACATATGGACAGAAACCTTATGCCAAAGGAACCGAGATGGCAAAGCATCAGCTCCACAATGCTGGGGAAAGGCTCACACACAAGTCCTGAGCACAGTCACATGATGTGAAATACTTGAACCCAAGCATCTCTTTACTTGGCTCCAGGTGATCACATGAATGACATGCTGGAAGAGTTCTCCGCACCCTTTTCCAAGAAACCCGAGAGGTTCACTTCATTTCACCCAATGAGAGTCACTTTTATCCTTCCTTTTCTTTTCTTTCATAGTCCTCTCTCAGGACTGTGTTTGTTTTGTGAGCCTGCCCTTTGAAGTCTCTTAAACTGCAAAACCTTCCCACCCCCTTCCTCCACCAATATTTCAACTGTACAAATGCTTCTTTACAAAGATGCCCGTGTTACCCATGGCTAAGCTCTCATCTGAACTGCTTTACAGACAGGTCTAATTGTTTGCAATGGGAATATCCCATTCTGCATGTATCTACAGTACATGCAGAATTCAAGTACTGTAATGTGAACAGAAAATTTGGTATTCAGTTCTACCCACTTATACTGATTTTCTGACTGATTTACACCTGACATGTACCCAGTGCCAGCTCCAGGCACCAGCTAAAGAAGTAAGTGCTTGGGGTGGCCAATACCAAGGGGCGTTCCTCCGGCCGCTATTGGAGCGGCACGTCTGGGTATTGGGTGGTAATTTGGCGGCGGGTCCCTCACTCCCTCTCAGAGTGAAGGACCTGCCACTGAATGGACGCCAAAGAGTGGAGTGGTGCGATCATGCTGCCGCAGCTGCTTTTTTTTTTTTTTTTTTTTTTTTGTGCTCTTGGGGCAGCAGAAAACCTGGAGCCGGCCCTGCATGTACCTTGTTCCTATATACATCGAACTCTGAATTTGGCCTAGAGACTAGCATTGCCAACTCTCACGATCTCATCACAGTTCTTCCAATATTTGATGTTTGTCCTACAACGCCAGCTCCTGAAGTCACATTATTACATGAGAATGTCAGCTTCCATTTTTTAAAAATTAAGTTTGCAGTTCATTGTTTAAGAGACAAGTTTGGAAAAAAAATCTTTTCCCCAGTGCATCTTCAGTTCAAAAACCAGAAGGCAAATGTAAAGAATCCAAAATGTATTTTTTTAAAGAAAAAAATCTAATGATTTTTAAACATCTCATGATTTTATGGGGCTTGACGCATTATATTTAAATGCTTAGGATTGACAGTGTTGACAGATTTCCATGGTTTTTGGACTCATGTTAAATTTGGATGATTATTTAACATTTACATCACCGCAAATCACAGAGGCCCCCAATCAAAACTGGGGACCTCACAGTGCTGGGCCCTGTACACACACATACAAAGACAGACTAAACTCATCAGACTATGGGATTAAGAATGTGGCTGCAATAGGCATAATGGCTTCAGTACTTGCTCCTAAATCCTGGCTGAAACCAAGAAGTGTAGAGAACACTTGAAAATCCACACCAAACAAAATACTGATTTTGTGTTTGTTGTGTGTGTGCTTTACTCCGGGAGAGGTTTGGACTTGGTTAGAGGTTTGTCTGAGTTCTTGCTTTACCAGACAGGTTAAGCAATCCCCAATTTCAATAATTGAATATTTTAAAACTAATCTTGGCCATAGGCCAACTTCTGCCTATAGACATAAGTACCCAACCCCAATTGGTTCAAAGGAAGCTTTACATAGGACAGTCAATGTGATTCAGTGGACAGGGAGCTGGCGTGGGAGTCAGAAGCCCTGGCTTCTATTCCTTGCTTAATTGCTGTCCTGTTGTATGATGTGAACAGATCACTTCATGGCTCTCTCTTCCCACCTGCTGTCTGCCTCATCTCATTAGCCTACGAGGTCTTTAGGGCCGGAACTATCTCTTAGGGGTGGTCTACACCGGAAACTTACATCGGCATAGCTATGTCTCAGGAGTGTGAAAAATCTACGCCCCCGGAGAGATGTAGCTCTGTTCACCTAACCCCCGGTGTAGACAGCGCTAGGTCAATGGAAGCATTCTTCTGCCAACCTAGCTACCACCTCTTGGGGAAGTGAATTAACTACAGCACTGGGAGAATCCTTCCCATATATGTAGCGAGTGTCTACACTGAAGCATTACAGCTGTACAGTGTTTTAAGTGTGTTAATATGTGTTTCTACAATATCTAGAACAACGGAGGCCTTTAGGCATTACTGCAGTATATGTTTTAATTACACACACACAAAAATACATTAAAATATTATGGTTGCAAAGTCAAATACTCAAAAGTTAGGAAATGCCAGAATTAAGGTTGCCTGCACACCCTTTATTTGGCCCCCTTATGCATAATGCATTATGATACATTCTTTAATTAAACGATCACATACCGTTTTTTCCACAGGTCCCATGCCTCATTCAACGCAGAGGACAGACAGTGCTTATAATGAGCAACTATATCAACATTTGTTTTCTTCTCATTGTTCAATGTGTGGCCCTAGGATTTATCTACTGCACACTAATCAAACCGTGCTCTGAGGACAGAATTATTACATTTCCTTATGGGCTTTTCTATGGAGCTCTTCACTATGGTATCTGCGTGCTTCATAAACATTAAATAATTTATTTTCTCAACAACCCCGTGTAGTGGGGTGGACCTCTGCTCCCGCCCTGAAGGGGTAAAAACAGTCCTGGGAGGGGGTTGTGGCTGGAGAAAGCAGCTTTTAGGCTGGGTTGATTGGGGGAAGTGGCTGCAGCTGGGGCCACGCCCCAGTCAGGCCCAGCTGGCCCCTATAAGAGGCTGTGAGCCAGAAGCCCAAACAGTCTCTCTCTCTAGCTGTAGAGGGAGATGGGCCTGGCTGCAGGGAGCTCAAGACAGGGTACCTGAGGGAGCAGGGCTGGGGAAAGCCAGAGGAGCTGGGGAGCTCCAGCCTGGAAAGCCCCAGGCTGCGGCCTAGCATTGGACTAAAAGATACTGGGGGTTGTAGAGGGCAGCCCATGGGTAGGCCAAGGCAGCAGGTCCAAACCCTCCTTGCCAGTGATAAGTAGGCTGATACTGCAGTCTGCCCAAGGGTGTGGGGCTAGACAATGACTGGCAGTAGCCTTATACTGAGGCGAGGTGGGGATAGAGGGTGGGGGTTTCCCAGGGAGGAGAGACCCTGAGAGAAGGGAGTTACTGCCAGGGGACAGCACCCCAGGTAAAAGGACACTGGGTCCAGGGAGGGACACAGGGGCCAGAGAACAGGTGGACCACCAGCCTGCAGAGGGCGCTCTGGAGCTGGAAAGAGCTAATTCCCAGAAGGAGGCACCGCAGGGGTGAGTCCGCCCCTCTACACCCCGTCACATGAGGGCGTATTATCCCCATTTTACAGATGGAGAACTGAGGAACTGTTTAGTGGTCAAAAGGCACCATTAAATTGGGTGCTCAGTTTCAGACATGTAGGCTCCTAAGTCAGTTAGGCACCTATGAACATTTTACCCAAGGTCTCAACTGAAACCACAAAATAGCTGCGAATATAAACCTTGGATTTGAACCAATTCCCCAAACCGGGGGAAAACATCTGAAAACTAGGTCCCTTCATTGCCTACCTTTAGGCATCTAAGGCTGAAAATATTTGGCCTAAGCGTCTCTTTGCTGTAGCTGACTCATTCTGACTAGGTGGAAGCTGGACTTAATGAAAGTCCCATCATAATTAAGCAATAACAACTAGGAATCCCTGTTATGTTTAATGTTCAAAAGAGGACAAGGACAGCGCAGACTGAGATGATCAAACTGGTCCCAAACAGAGATATCCCATTTATCTTCTTCACTCCTCCACTCCCCTGATATCAGGAAGATTGTTCTCATCTGAGTTAATTACCTCATTTTGCTTCTCCAGCCTTGTTAAAATGCAATGGAGGAGAGTGGTTGTAAATGAAATGGTGGTGTGAGTCCCATCGGAAAGCGTCCCTCTTTTGTCGGCAGAGTTAACATTCCATGTTGCTGGTTTTGGCTGTGCCTTGCAGCAGGTTGTGAGTTTAATGAAGCGATCTGAACGCATGAGAAATGTCTGATATCTCTCTTATGTTCCCTACTTTTTTTTTTTTTTTTACAGACTCAGAGAGACTGAGCACTCACAGGGAGCAGGGAAATTAAAAGAAAACATTTAATAGTGTGAAACTGTTTAAGCGAGGAGAAGTTGGTAGAAGTCCTAAGAGGTCATTATTGGACATGATCCAGCTGGTGTACTCCTTATGGATGACACCGTTATAAAATCAGCACCGTTTCCTCGTTATGTGGGTGTCATTATCTTTTATGCCATTAAAGTTGTTTTCTTTTAGGCAGCCAGTCAGTATCTTCCCTGAGATTAATCAGACTGGGCAGCAAGCCAAGTGGAACCCCCTAAAGCTAAGTGCTCACCTTTGTCAGAAATATAATACTCAATAATGTAATGATGGCAGAAGTGTTACAGAGCCTGTTTGTTTCTGTTGGAAAAGAAGTAGCTTGCAGCTCTCACACAGAGCCCATCACAGCAGACAATCAATGGCACAGCGATTCCCACTACTTCAGAACAGTTTGGTGCTCCACACTCTTAACTGCACTGTGTGTTTAAGGAACCCAAAACTCTAACGGTCATTGGTCATGAGGAAACCTTACTGGCTAAAATCCTGTGCTCCATCACTCTGATGATCTCACTATCACAGGGCTGCCTATTGAGTCGTGTAACCACTACAAACAATGCACTGTGTTGGCAATATTCAGGCTTGACATCGTTGCTTAGTTATGATTGGCCAGGTAATTCACATAGTATTATTCCTGTTCCCCGACTGGATGACTGAACAATCACTCCCAGCACAAATTCTCACCCTTGCAATATATTCATATTTTTGCCAGGGATACTTGCATATGTGTACTTGGAAGTTCACTTTCTACAAACAATTTGGTAGGTTAAACTTGGTCACTCAAGTATTTACAGAGAGCAGATGAACAGTCTGCTGCAGGGCCCTTGGAAACAAATGAGAAAGCCTCCTGGTGATTTCAGTGGGCTTTGGATCAGGGCCAATAGGGGGTGGAGCATGGCCACAGCAGCTAGTAAAATACCAGGGAATTGCCTGCTGAGGCTGCAGGAAGCCAGAATGCTGCCTCCACTTCATCGTTCTCAGGGGCGGCTCCAGGCACCAGCACACCAAGCGCGTGCCTGGGGCAGCAAGCACGCGGGGGGGGCAGCCTGCTGGTCGCCGTGAGGGTGACCAGATGTCCCAATTTTATAGGGACAGTCCCAATATTTGGGGCTTTATCTTATATAGCCCCCCCATCCTGATTTTTTCACATTTGGTATCTGGTCACCCTACCTGATTTCAGTGGAGCTCCACAGGCTTTGGGATCAGGACCCATGCTGTGGCAGAGGGTGGATGTGAGGGGATGATCACTGCTCGCAGTATGCAACTCCCCACCTTGTGCACACAGGGCCATGGGCCTTCATCAAGAACCCTAACGTTGACCTTGTCTACACTTACCCTCTTCTTCCACCACAGCATGGATTCCCTGGCATTTGAAAGTAAGGGCCTGAGAAGTTTCTGTGAGCCACTGTGAAAGCCCAGGGCCTCTGCTCAGAAGATGGATGTGGCTTCCTTGGTCTCAGCCCCAAAATCCATGTGAATCTCAGGGGGAATCTACTTGGGTTGGTTGGGGGGAACAAAACTCCTGGCCACTTCTAAAGGAGTAGCAAACCGCCCATCCTGCTGGAAGGATGTGAAAGTAATTCTGAGAATGGACACTTCTGGAGTTTCCTGGCCTCCATTTGACAGTAACCCAGCTGTCCATTAAATACTAATTGTTGAAGAAACGGTGTATCAACTGGTTACTGCAGAGGACTAGGACTCCAGGCACTGGTGTCCCATTGCTGTCTGCCCCTTGCTTGCTGTCGGGTTTTAGGCAAGTCACATAGCCTTCCTGTACCTCAGTTGTCCTACCATGGTTAAGTGGGGAATGATAATGCTCTTTGACAAGTGCTTTGAGATCCTCTGGTGTCAGGCCCTACAGAAGTGTGAAGTGTTATTGCTGTAACCAGGATTTTCTTACAAATTCATTTCTAAAGATTGGTTTGATTTGGTTCTAGTTAAGGCTAAAGGTTCAGTCTGGTTCTTATTTTATCTAATTTCATTTGCTTACCCCAGTCTCAACCCAAACAAGCTGCATGCCTGAATTATCTCACACTTACACTGGTTTTATACCTGTTCAACTCCTCTGACTTCAGTGGCGTTACTCTTCATTCATACAGGTGGAAGAGACAACAGACTCAGGGACCTGGTGTGTTAGAAAACTAACATCCTTATCTCTCTGGCAGGGCCAGTTCTAGGGATACGCAAGAAGGCCGGTTCCTTGGCCACCAGCTTCCAGGAGGCACCATATCACTGTCACTCTTGGCCTTTTCCCCCTCCCGCCACTTGCCCTCTCTGAGATGGGGGTTGCCAAAAACGGTTTCCACCCGGGCCAGCAAAATGCCTAGGGCATTCCTGCTCTGTGGGATAGGTTATTTCTCTTTACCTGGGATTGCTGCCCTCCAGAACCATTCCTCAACAGCAAGCAACTAAAACCATGTGCAGTTCAAATGTTGTTTTCCTTCCACACCCCCATTGCTGCTCAGTGGTTTGGAATATAAAAGATAAAACACTCTTTGGTGAACCTAATTGCCTGACTGCAGTGCCCACACTCAGGGATCCAATAAAACAAAGCAGCTGGCTAAGAAATGAAGTACGGCGGGGGGTGGGGGGGAGCACCATCCGGAGGGATGTACTAAATTGTAATGCCAGATCCTAGTAATAGCTGCTGTAAGGGGAAGGAGGGCTGGGGGAAGAGGGAGAATGGAAAGGGTAAGGACAAAAAAATCTGTATTTTCAATGAATAAAACATGATTGTAGTTGTATTCAGATGAAAGAATAACAGCCTCATATATCAGCTTAAAATATGTATTTGCTTTGTTTCTTCAGAGGTTTAAGGGCTGATTTCATGAGTCATGAATGCTGCTTGTATAGCTGGTGTTATGGTCTTACCGCTTACTCTGTTACAGTTAATGTTACTCTGTCACATCTGTTATAAATCTCTGTTTCAACTGTTTGTGACTCAGCTGTTAAGATGAGCCTTAGTGGCAGGGAAGATTCACCTTTGAACAGGCCAGTTCCTGAGAAGTGCTGAGCAGCAGGGGCCTCCAGCTCCAGTGGGAGCGGTGAGTGTTCAGCACTTCTCATAGGCTGGCCCTAAGTGCACAGAATGAGGGAATCTTGTCAGCGCCGATTGGTTGTAACATGCCTGGCTGCACATGCAGGCGGAGGAGAAAGAAGAGACTCAAAACCCAGCACAGGGAGTTTTTTTTTCTAAATTCGCTCTCAAAAATATCCAGTTCAGGTTTGCGTCACGTTTGTCCCACAGTCAAGTGGGTTTTTATTTTATCCAAAGTGGGCCATCCATCGCTATTTACAAGCCACTAGAATGGGGCGAAGTTTTTCCAATGAAATTTTTTTTTCAAGAGAAACATGTAGATCCAGTGCCACAAACATTTCGCTAATTTGTATCAATTTCACTGAATTGTTTTGTTCAAAATCCCACAAAATATTCTGGAAAAAAAAGGGTAAATGGTTTGTTTTGACATTTTCAAACCACACATTTTGATGTTTTTATTTTAAATTTCCTGTAATTGTATTAAAAATGTTCAAAACTGAAATAAAACATTTCATTTGGGGTTGAAAAAAAATTACTACTGCAATCCAAAAAGAATTATTCTTCGACTTTTTGATTTGCTGAAAAATTTTAAAAGTTTCATTTTCACCTGATTTTTTTTCTTTCAAGTTTTTTGGTATTGCCAACAAACTCCTTCCCCCCTAAAAAATCTGGGAGGGAGTTAGGGTGTGTGGGAGGTTCTGATCTGGGTTAGAGGGTTGGGGTGCAGGAGGGGGTTTAGGATGCAGTCTCCAGCTGGGTGCCGCTTATCTCAGGAGGCTCTGGTCGGCAGCGCAGCAGGGCTAAGGCAGGCTTCCTGCCTGCCCTGGCTCTGTGCTGCTCCCGGAAGCAGCTGGCATATCCGGCCTCTAGGCACAGAGCACGCTGCCCACACCCACTGGCAACACCCCTGCAGCTTCCATTGGCCACGGTTCCCAGCCAATGGGAGCTGCGGAGCCAGCACTGGGGGCTGGGGCAGCAACGGAGCTTCCCTGGCTGGCCCTGCACCTAGGGGCTGCAAGGACATGCTGGCTGCTTCCAGGAGCTGTGCAGAGCCAGGGCAGGCAGGAAGCTTGTCTTAGCTCTGCTGCACCACCAACTGGACTTTAACGGCCCGGTCAGCAGTGCTGCCTGGAGCCACTAGGGTCCCTTTTTGACCCAGCGTCACTGATACAGAGTAATCTGGATCATTTGTTAAGATAGGTGCTAGCAATCAATATGCATTTCAATATACCCAAATGTAAAGTCATACACCTAACAACAAAGAATTTAGCCCATACTTATGGGATGGGGGACTGTATCAGAAGAAATAGTGATTCTGAAAAGAACTTGGGGGTCATGGTGGATAATCAGCTGAAGATAAGTTCCCAGTGCAACACTGTGACTGTACAATACCAAGCACAATGGGTTCCTGGTCCATGACTAGGGCTCCTAGGCACTACAGTAAGAGAAATTAATAATACTCATAGTGATAATGTGATCTTTGGATGTATAAACAGGGCAATCTTGAGTACAAGTAGGGAGGTTATATTAATTCTGTATTTGCCACTGGTGTGACCCCTACTAAAATACTGTGTCCAGTTTTGGTGTCTGCAATTCAAGAAGGATGTTGATAAACTGAAGAGGGTTCAGAGAAGACCCTCTAGAATGATTAAAGGATTGGAAACACACTTTTAGTGATTGAGCTCCTTGAGTCTATTTATCTTATCAAAGAGGTTAAGGGGTGACTTGATCGCAGTCTCTAAGTACTTACATGGAGAACAGAAATTTGATAATGGGCTCTTCAGTCTATCAGACAAATGGTATAGCAAGATCCAAAGGCTGGAAGTTGAAACTAGACAAATTCAGACTAGAAATAAGGCACACATTTTTAACTGTGATGCTAATTAGCCACCGGAACAGCAAGGTTTGTGGTGAATTTTTTTGTCACTGGAAACTTTTTAATCAAGATTGAATGTTTTCTAAAATATAAGCTCTAGTTCAAACAGGAATTCAAGGAAGGTCTATGATCTGTGTTGTGCTAAAGGTCAGATTAGATGAACACAATGGTCCCTTCTGGATTTAGATTTGGAAAAGAGACGCCTAAGGGGGATATGATAGAGGTCTATAAAATCATGACTGGTGTGGAGAAAGTAAATAAAGAAGTTTATCATAACACAAGAACTAGGGTCCACCAAATGAAATGAATAGGCAGCAGGTTTAAAACAAACAAAAGGGATTATTTTTTCACACAACACACAATCAACCTGTGGAACTCCTTGCCAGAGGATGTTGTGAAGGCCGGGACTATAACAGGATTCAAAAAAGAACTAGATAAATTCATGGAGGATAGGTCCATCAATGGCTATTACCCAGGATGGGCAGGGATGGTGTCCCTAGCCTCTGTTTGCCAGAAGCTGGGAATGGGCAACAGGGGATGGATCACTTGATGATTACCTGTTCTGTTCTTTCCTTCTAGGGCATCTGGCATTGGCCACTATTGGAAGACAGATACTGGGCTAGATGGACCTTTGGTCTGACCCAGTATGGCCATTCTTATGTTCTTACGTTAGAATCTATTAATCTAGTACATAAGAACCATAAAGTGAAACTGACAAGCAATTACAGTGATATGGGATAGAGTATTATCACTATCCAAGATCAGCAAGTGCAGGAAGTGAGCAGAGTAAGTGACAAAGTTCATATTTATAATATAAACTGACAGATTTTTAAGAACTTTTTAGACAAAGACCTGATGAGAATGGTTTAACTATTACTTAGTTGTGCCTTAAGTGCAGGGCCGGTGCAAGGATGTTTCACGCCCTAGGCAAAACTTCCACCTTGTGCCCTCCCCCATCCCCCATCCCCCACCCTGAGGCGCCTCCCCCCTCCGTGGCAGCTCCCCCTCTCCACTCTGAGGTGCCCCCCCCACGGCAGCTGCCCCCCTCCGCCCTGAGGCGCTCCACCTGCGGCAGCTCCCCACCCCCCACCCTCTGCCCTGAGGCACTGCCTCCACCCCAGCTAACCCCTGCTCTGCCTCCACCCCAAGCACGCCGTCGCTGTTTCACTTCTCCTGCCTTGCAGGCTTGCGGTGCCTAAGCTGATTGGTGCCGTAAGCCTGGGAGGCAGAAGACGTGAAGCAGCTCACTCCTGCTCCACCTCCTCCCCGAGCACGCCGTGGCTGCTTCACTTCTCATGCATCCCGGGCTTGCGGCGCCTATCAGCTTAGGTGACGCAAGCCCGGAAGGCAGGAGAAGTGAAGCAGCCACGGCATGCTCAGAAGGAGGTGGGACGGGGTGAGCTGGGGTGGGGAGTTCCCCTGCATGCCGCCCCGCCACACCTTACTTGCTGCAGGCGGCCCTTCCCGCACTTCCTTGCCCCAGCCCCCTCCACCTAAATGCTGGCGGCGACCGGGTGGCTGAAGATCCGGCCACCGCGATCACTGCCAAAGAAAATGCTGCCCCCCCAAATCCTAGCGCCCTAGGTAACCAACTAGGTCACCTACATGTTTGCACCAGCCCTGCTTAAGTGTAGGGGACTGGATTAGATGATCTGTTGAGATCCCTTCCAGTCCTACATTTCTATGGTTCTAGAATTTGTTACCTGTGCGCAATACAAATCTTATAAACATTTCTCAAATGCTTAAGTTAAGCATGTATTTGCACAGCTAGGTCTCAGAATAATACACAATAAGGTGTTAATAGTAACACAGATAAGGGAATTTTTTAACATATTACTTTTTAATTTTAACAAGTGCTTAGTGAAAAAAACATATTGTACATTTTGCTTCTGCATGGGTAGAAGATGCTTAAGTTTCACTGTGTTGGTCATTTGTGATTTTTTTTTTTAAATAAAGAAAGCAAATAATCCACATTATGGAAAAATGTATTTGCAAAAAAATAACCTTTTAAAAACTCTTAATAAACCCTAGAAAACTTCAAAGGTTAGTTGTTTTGCCTTTCTCTTTCTTAAAAATGGCCAAATCAATGTATTTCAATTTAAAAAATGAAAAAGATCAATAATTATAAACATTCAGACCTTTCTCCTCTGCACCCCGACTTTCAACACAGAGTGAGTTTTAATTGCTAAATTGTAACGTGTTTCCCTCCAAAATGAAGTTTTTGGTGGGAATTATTGATAGACCTTTAATTTTAATAAGTCCCATCACAAACATTGCACTGAAATTCCCCAGGGAGCCAGCATTTTATCACTTTAAGAGCATTGCATGGCTCCGTGATATGATTATGATGCCGGATAATGATCTAATGTGCCTAACTGACAACTTGATGGCTCTCTGCCAAGATTACACAAAAGCAAGATACAGCTGGTAGCATGAGGGGGGGAAATGGAGTTGCTGATTTCCTAGCTATTACAACCCTATAGATTAATCCAGTTGTGAGCAATTTCAGACGGTATCTCATTAGGTAAAGAATCTAAATCAAATAATTGCTGGTCAATATTTTTGAAGAATTTCACTCCCTCAAAAAAAAAAAACATTGTGAAGTTTCCAATGTGCAGGGTTCAAAACCCATTTAAACAAAAGTTAAAAGGTTAACATTTAAATCATTATTAAAAATTGTTTACAGAAAATCAGGTGTTTTGTAAATAGAGAGTTTCCAATAGCCAGCTGAAAAGTAGTTTTTGGTAAACATTCTGATTTTAAAAATTTATCTGAGAAATTTCAATGAGCGTTAGCATCTGTGAATGGTCCATGTCTCCTCTAGTAGATTAATGCTAGGGACAACACTACTAATTGAGCTTCACATCATGATACCCCCTCTGCCCCATATTTGGGTATGTATAGCTCAGGGGTGGCTCTAGACATTTCGCCGCCCCAAGCACGGCATCATGCCGCAGGGGGCGCTCTGCCACTTGCCGGTCCCACGGCTCCGGTGGACCTCCCGCAGGCGTGCCTGCGGAGGGTCCGCTGGTCCCGCGGCTTCGGTGGAACCGCGGGACCAGCAGACCCTCCGCAGGCATGCCGGCGAAGGCACCCTGCCTGCCACCGTCCTGGCGATCGGCAGAGCGCCCCCCCGCGGCATGCCACCCCAAGCACGCGCTTGGAGTGCTGGGGCCTGGAGCCGCCCCTGGTATAGCTGGGCAGAACTTGGTCACTTCAATTCACAGGGCTTCAAAAGGGCGTTTTCTTTTGTTTGAGTTCTGGGTCACTTGGGTTCTGAGTCTTATGACCTTCTGATTTCCACCTGGAATTTTATATTCAAACTAAACCAAAAACTCAAGCAAAATCAGATGAAACCCAGTGTTGTGCTGTAAACAGGCAATAGGGCAAGTTTACATGTGTTCAACTTGAAATCACAATTCTCCCCAGTTTTGCTCAAAACTGGGCCCACATTCATTCACATGATAAGTGAAGTGAGTTGAGTTTAAAGTTTGATATGAAACCTGAAATCAGGCAGGTGTTTTGGGGATTTCACGGCAAACCTTTGACAGAGCTTAGTAGCAGGTTGCCTAGGAAATAGCATATGGTTCACACTAAGTATTCCCTCAGTTTTATGTATATTCTCAGAGAACTGCTGGGACTACAGAGTTTGGATTTCTGGAGTGGGTTAACTTCTCATTCAGAGTGAAACAAATGGACAAGGTTCAAGAAATGTTTCCCTAGTCTAGTCTTATTTACAATTAGTATGGAGTCATGTTATTACTTTGAACAAAGACAGATTAAAGAGCAAAGCAGCAGTAAAGCACACACACACACACGCACATAACAGCCACATCCCACAGCTCCAGCAAAACACAGCTCTGCTTCTGTGTCTTCCAGGCACTGCTTCCAACTGTTATGTCACTGTGTCTTAACGTCACCCCCTGACACATTAAAGAAGCCATTGTGTTAAGAGTGTCGCCTCCCGCTGCCAGGTGGCCTATTGGAACAGCCAGCTGGAGTGGTCCTGTCTGGAAATGGCATCTTCAGCTAGTGCCCACCACAGCTGAAAGGGACTTTTAAGACAACAGTGAGACACCATGGCAATGAAGGGGTGTGTATCCCACTGAAGGTGCTGCTAACAATATTGGGTGAGGTATACCTGCAGTAGCTGTCACCCCTCCACCTTCCTTCTGTGTTAGATGTTTTCCTTCAGTATGGTTATTAGCTATATTGCTATAGGATTATGATGTTAACACTGACTTTGAAAGGGCCTCCTTACCATGCTGATGCACATTGTTCCAACTCCCCTCAGTCATATGAGGCCTGATGGGCTCTAAGCATTGTACATCACATGGGCTGGGTAAATTATGCAGGCAGAGACTCACCCTCCAGAATCAGCTCACCGGGACTGACTGTGCTGCATCCTGTGAAACCAAGCACCAGCTTTTGTGAGTAGCAGCTCTGGCTGACAAATGTGACATAACATCACAGCACCAATATTGTTGCCTAGCACCGCTGATGTAGAATAGCCTGGTGCTGCAGGAACCCATCCTGAGGCATGGCGAGGAGGTTTGGTTCGGCTGAGTGTGTCATTAGAACTCAAACATCTCCCATTTTATCCACACCTGATCTCTGACATTTCAGCAATAGTCCTCTAATGTCAAACTCCTTTGTGCATTCAGCATAACCTGAGACAGGGAGCTGCTGAAGGGGCGGAAGATGGCCTTGTGATTAGGGCACAATCCTGCCAGTCGGAGATCAGACTTCTGTCCCTGTCGCCGCAGCATACCCCCCTACCTTCTCTGTGGTACCTGAACCTAGAGAGAACCACCCTTCCTGCCTCATTGGGGGCTGAGAGACTTTCTATTAGGAGTACCAGCCTCACAAACATATGGGGCTCAGTCCCAAGAAATTCCTCACTCAGACAACCCTTTCCACTGAAAGCAACAGTTCTGCCTTTGTGAGGACATTACGAGTTGATCCAATATAGACACCATGTTCCTTGAAAACAGCTCTAAGCAATTTGTGGAGTCCATTTTCCCCTTCCTATTTACTTATTAAAGAGGAATAGATCCCTGCCTTTGATGGCTCATTTGTATTTGTTTAAAGGGAGAGGGGGATATCTTAGGCTTGGAAAGCTTAAAATAGACAAACAGTGCTGAAAGACTTCTCTCCCCACTCAGCTCTCCACGCCCCTCCTCCTGGCCCCGACAGTGTTGCCAGCTGCAGTGCAGCCTTCCTCACGCTGATTCCAGCTGTGCCCAAATTATATGAAATCGTGTACAGTTCATGATGTGAAAGGCAGAGGTAGGATTAACAGGAACACACAGCATCCTGTAACACAGGGCCCCTGTTCTCCAGGGGGAGGGGGTTGGGGAAGTTCCCTGAGTGGCTGCCACCTGCCTGGTTCTGTATAATCCTTTGTGCTACTCTGATGCAATTCTCCTGCCCCCATGTGCTCCCCCATCATTCCCCCCTCCCTAGCCTAATCCACACCTCTCAAATGTCCCTCATTTCAAAGGGCCCCACTCATTTTAGTCTGAAGCTATCTGTGCTCCAGCCCCCTTGGGCATCTCCTCACTTTTATTACTGAAAAATATTTACCTCAGAACGAAGCACCATGAAGCGGAGGTTATAAAAACAGCTATTTCCACTAAAGGAATGAATCCCACAGCATTAAGGTTCCTGGATGGTGATTGTTTGTGTGTCCCACATTAAGGCTTTGGCAGACTGATGGCTATGCCTGGCCCGTGAACATCTGCAGAAGTTTCCAGAGCTCAGCCAGGGAAGCAGGGCTTTGGACTTCTCTTGTAAGTGTAAGAGGACAACATTGACTTGCTGGCATGTGGGATAGCTGTTGCTTTTCCCCCAGAGTAGGTCAGCGAGCAGGAATCCAACATTAGTGTCCTTGTTTGTTTCTGGTAGCACCCACAATGTGCTTCCCAAAAGAAATGAAAGGATGGTTCCTGCCCCCAGCTGATCCCAGTCTAAGGACAGGCTGGGGGCATCAGGAAGGGATACAGCTGATTAGAAGAGGGGACAAGTGGTGATTGGTCATGTCAGGGTATATAGAGTTAAGTTAACAAAGGTTGTGCTGCTGCTGCAATTTTACAATAGGATAAAGAAATTGTTCCCAGTTGCTCCTCTCACTAGTCATTTAGATCATTTCACCACAACCGTGATGACAGAAGCATGCCCTTTCGGTGGGATTTGAAGGCAGAAAGAGGATGTGCCTTGCAGATGAGCTCAGGGAGGGCATTCCATGCGAAGAGGCCAGAGAGGAAGGAGGCACAGTGATACTGATAGGCAGATGCGGCTGGCGTACTGCATGGAGTGAAGCAGGCCGGGGTCATGCACAGGGAGATGAGGATGAAAAGAAAGGAGGCGGCAGAGTTACACAGGTGTTTGAAAATAGTGACAAGAAGCTTGGCCTGGATGTGGTGGAGGAGGAGAAGCCAGGAGAAGGATTCAAAGGTGGGGGTGATATAGTCAGATAGCAGGAGGGGAAGCACGGCTTAGTGGGTGGAGAAAAAGATGGGTTTAGAAGTGCAAGTCATGCTCACTGAGACTCAATTTCTTTCTCTAAGAAAGTTAGTTACCAACCTCACTAGGATGTCAAATTAATTAACTGATGTTTATAAAACACTGACTTCCTCAGATAGAAGGCCCTATAGGTGAACAAAGTGTTTATACCGCTCAAGACAGAAGCAAACCAGAAATGGTCTGTTGTGGAAAACCTCACCTAGACCTAGTAAGTCTTACTGGCCTTATTTAACTCTTCCTACTCTTTATTCACTTATCCATCTGGCCTTCATTTAAAAATAAAAGGATCAGAATGAACAATCACATAAGGTTTCAATTAAATATTTAAAAGGCCAGAATTATAACTGCTGCATACAACGTTCTCTCTTAGTCCTTTATGACGGCTCCCATATACACAAGATAAGCACCGAGTAGCTATGATACAGTCCCGACTACTTTAAGAACCTATGTTAATGGCTAGATAAGATTGAGATTTTAATAATGTGAGCTTAGGAAACTGATAGTAAATGTCCTTACAGCAACACTGGCTATTCCACCCACCCACCAGGCTTATAAACTGTAAGAGGTTCTTTCATTACAGGTGATAAGCTCTCCTTTCTCGGTGGCATTTGTAATGGACCCCCACCATCAAAGCACACAGGCACAAATGCTTATGTGTTTAGATAATTTAGAAAATGACAATGATTTTATCAAACTTTGTTTCTGGACTGAGACCAACCTCATGAAATGTATACCTCAGAAGGTAATTTGCTGGAGAAATTTCTAAGTGACTGAAACTAAAATCACTTAACTCTAACTATATCTTTGCTACTGCAGTGTTCTAATCCAGACAGATGAATCAATGCAATGTATATGAACTCTGTGGGCCTATGAGGTGAAATCCTGGCTGTACTGAAGTCACTGACAAAAACCTCATTGACCTCAGTGCGGCCAGGACTTCACTAATGAACTGTAGAACTTATCAACCAATATGAATAATGTCCACTTGCTCTAGCATTCTGGTACTGAGCTGTGTCTTAACTCGTATCCTAAGACCAAAACACCTGCTGGAAAATATCAGTCCAGTGGCCACTCTCTTTGAGGGAAACACCAGCATCAGCCACTATTCTGAAGATAGCAAGTAATAACTGGTGTGTCTAAAACATGTTTTAGAAATCTGAGTACATTATATATATGGCTAAGAAAGTGGGGCACTGTAACTGCTTATTACCCTACTCCTAACTGTCTCATTGTTGTCTCTAATTGTATACCTAGAATGTAAGCTCTTTGGGGTGGGGACTGTCTTTGTGTTCTGGGTATGTGTATGGTGCCTAGCAAAACGGGGTCCTGGTGCACGACTGGGGCTCCTACCATTACACATAATGGCAAACATACGGTGAGGAGATGGAGCCTTAAAGATCAGTTACCAGCTTCTTTGCTTTTTCTATTCTACCCATTAACCAATGATAATATCTTAAAAATTGTATCTAGTCATTTAATCAAACCTCATAAGATTAAAAAAATATGGAGAGCTGGGCCAAAATGAAACCTTAGATCTAAACCACAGACTTGAGCTTGCAACTCAAATGTGTCTCTGTCCTGGGCCATATCTGTACACCTCACATTTTTAGCAACTTCTATACTTGGATGCAAATTGTAAACTGCCAAGTTCAGGAGCATCCATGCTGATTTGGGTGGTTGGTTCTGCCTTTTCCAAGTTCTGACATTTGGATCCTGGGTTATGGTTCAGGCCAGACTGACTAAAATAAAACATGTTTATATTTTCTATTTTAAGAGACACAAATGCACGCATATGTTTGAAAATCATTGCACAACAGTCCCAGAAGCAGCTGGACTGTAATTCTAAGTGGCAGCTCATCAAATTCTAAGCCATCACCCACTAATTATCCATTGGTGGAATTCTAACTTAGAATGGATGATGGTCTGACTTAGAATTCCACATGTATGAAGAGCTGCCAATTTTTCTTCCCTTTCATTATATTTCTCCAAGGAATGTTCCAGCCTGACAGAGTATTCTTTAGACCCTCCAGCAGAACCAGCTTCAGTAGGGATATATGGAATGAGCCAATAACCTCAAAACTGTTCCCGAATCATTCCTCAAAGGTTTAGTACAGTTTGATTAAATTAACTCTCTCTCTCTCCCTGTCTTACCTTCCAGCAAGGCATGAGGAGGCTCAGCAGACCTTCTGTTGGCTGGCACCAGGCCTACAAATAGTTGGGGATTTCTTACAGTGGGACTTTCCCCACGCTATCAAGAGATACACGGCTCACTCTGGGGTACAACGAGCTGGAAAACCCTAAAGCAGTACAGAAGTTTAACTCGAAGCTATTCTGAACACTAGAAAAGTTAGAAGGAACATTGGACCAGCTACAGAAATGAAAGAGGGTAAATCAGAGAGCTTACAGGAAGCAGAGGCGGCTCAGTGTATTTTGCCGCCCCAAGCATGGCAGGTTGGAGGCTTTTGGCGGTGTGCCTGTGGGTGGTCCACTGGTCTCATGGATTCGGCGGCATCCCTGCAGGAGGTCCACCGGTGCCGTGCCATCGGCATCCCAGCTGCCGAATTGCTGCCAAAGCCGCAGGACCAGTGGACCTCCCACAGGCATGCCACCGAAAGCCACCTGCCTGCCACCCTCACAGCGACTGGCAGGCTGCCCCCCGGGGCTTACCACCCCAGGCATGCGCTTGCTGCACTGGTGCCTGGAGCCGCCCCCGACAGGAAGAGCAGGTGCTGTGGGAGTCGGAGAAGAGCGTTACAGGTGCTAAAGTAAAAAGGTCTTGAAGGGAACAGAAAGAAAGGTTATGCAGAACTCTTGGACATAGTGGAAAGAAGGGATGAGACCTCTCAATCAGATAGGAAAGTGACTGATCCTGCTTCCACCTGAGCAGGAGTCAGACAGTGGACTTGCAGTGCTGGCTAACATTAAAGAGAAAAATGGAATAGAACCACCAATGTCAGGTGTGGTGTCATAACAGCAAATGTAGTCCTACTGCACCAGTTATACAGTGCTGGGGTTTGGCAAGTATCTATGCTGTAAGACTGGGTGAAAGCCTTCGGCATGTGCTACTGGTGCAGGTGCAGAGAGTCTTGTGCATCCAAGGACCCCATCCCATCACCAAACAGTCAACACCTCTTTGTCCATATATGGGCACTTTACCCATATACTTAACCTCTCCACCATGTTGTCACCCCACCCCACCTCACCCCACCTCCTGAATCTCTCAGATCCTGGAACTGCTGCCAAACCACAGATCTTGTTCTGCAGATCAGCTCCCTTCCCTGCTTTGCTTGTTGCAATTGCAGTGGGTAAGGCTCAGACAGCCTCACAAACTACACTAATTCAGCAGCTGGATTGGAGAGATGTGGGTATGTGGATGTTCAGGGGTCCTGCGATAGTTGGATTGGGATCTGGCTGTTGCACTGAATAGGTTCCTTCACATAGGGTGCCAGCTTATGTCAAGGTCTCCATACCTCAAGTAAACACTGACAAATACATAGCTGGAACCAGTCTGGTTCTCCTGTGTGGTGTTATTGTTAAAATAGGTATTACACTTATAAAAATGTGTTTAGTGTTTAGACTTTATTGAATGCTTGTAAATTGCTGCATGCATTTATCTCACTTATACCATCTATATCCCATTTTGTAAGATAACATCTGAGCATTTGCATGATAACCCTCTGTAGCTGTGCCAATCACCTGACAGGAAAAACATTAGTTAGTGTGAAATCCTGGCCTACAACGAAAGATGTCCTGCCCCACAGAGAAGGACTATCAAAATCAGATGAACTATTGTGGAACATCAAAGAGAGCAAAAGATTTTGCTGATTGCTTCCCCCTTCTTACCGCTCTTTTCTCCCCCTCCCCACTGCCATGAAGAGGACACCTGCAATTAATTCCTCCCACCAGCTGAGCTGGGAACTCAGCAAAGCGGGAAAGGGAATAAAAGTCCCTGACAAGGAGAAACTATCTTCATGCTGCTAGGACTCTGAGGGGCAAGGATTACTAAGCATAAGCAAAAGATCTCCAGTACTTAGTCTGGGTTAGTCCTAAAGGACATATAGAGCTTGCTTATTATAGAAGCTTCTATTACTTTTTGAAACTTAAGATTAGAACTCATTTATGTGTATATATGTTTATCTGCTTTAACTTTGTAAATAACTCTCATTTATTTTTCTTAGTTAATAAATAATTAGATAGTTTATTACAAGATTGGCTACAAGCATTGTCTTTGGTGTAAGATTGTGTAATGCAATTGACCTGCAATAAGTGATTTTTGGCGTAAGGGTCCATCTGTCAGAAAGGCAAGATTACCTGGGGGACAAGATAGAATGGAGTACCCAAAGGGACTGCCTCTGATTCTGTGATTAGGCTGTTATACACTTAATAAATGGTTGGTGAAAACTAAATATAAAACTCTCATCCAACTTGGGGTTTATGCCCTGCTTCTTAACAGTCTGCCCTGAAGTTGGTACTCATGCTCTTGAGTCATTACAGGACAATTTGACATAAGGCCACATAAAATCTTCTGTACAGATAGACATGCTATCAGGATGAGTACAATTTAATATCACCAGCTATTTATAATTAGAAAGCAGAAAAACTATCTCTGCTGTGAAATATTTCATGCCATGCAGAATGAAGCATGAACTTATCAAACTATACAAGTGACCCTTGTTTATTTTGCAGGTTTATATGAGACAGCTAGAATGTGTGTTGGGAGAATAAGGAGTTGCTGAATGGGAGAACTCATGTTTTGATCACTAGGAGATTTCATGGTCCATCAATACCCTCAATTTTGCAGACAGATGAAATATTATGTGGAGCAAGAACCTTTCATCATTTAAATCAGACAAAGGAAACAAACAAAGCACTTTGTATTCTCATTCCCAGGGTCCCTGTTGCTTTGTAGAATGAATGCCCTAAACCAAGCTTCATGGATTTAGCCTTTTACAAGACAAGATGAATTTCATGCCTTTCCCCGACTGTTAGTGTATTCATTTGGGGAGCTGTCAGAAAGCTAACCATTCCTAGTGAATGCAGCCCTCATCTTATAAAAAAACCCACCCTAAACCTAAAAATAAAAATGCATTAAGTGGCAGAGCACAAACCATTTCTCTGTGAAGTGGATTAGCAATCGGTACTAATTACAATATGAAAAATGGGGCTTAAGACACAAAGCTGAGCAGGGCTAACATATGGCGTGCTATTGAACTATTCCATATGCGGCTGCTATTGTCCCATATCCACTGTATTGTAACATTCTGGCTGCTTGCTTGTTTTTATTCCCTCCCCTTTTCTTTCCTCTTTTCTCTCTTCCTCCATACCCCCGCGGCAGCCCTGATCTTCTGAAACCTGACATTTACACATGAATTGTGTGACTGTGCAATGCAGCAGGGCCCATGTGACCTGGGCCACTAAGCAGCATATCTGTAATTAGGTAGACCAGAAACAAGGCCGGCACTAGCTATCGGATAGACCACTGTGGGTGTGATGGTAGGGAAGTCTTTATTACAGAAAATCCTGAACTCTGTCCTGAGCGGTGGATCTGATTTAACTCCTAAGGTGCTGGGTCTTTGATGTGTCTGGGAAGGGAGAATTTCACACTTTTCATCCACCTGCTCTTACATTGGAGGGAGCTCCCAGAAGTACTAGAAACACTCATAGCTCTGAAAGGAAGAAGAGCAGCTGAAGTGACTGGTGACTGAAATCAGCAGCACTGATAACAGGGGCACCCATTATTTGATCCTGCCTGACCACTTTTTAACAGAAAGTAAATTCAGCTAAACCCCGATCCTCCTTCCCCCACTCATGCTCTCAGATGTTTGGGGCACGTCATGGCCAGAGTCGTGAAGCCATTTGGGGAGGGAAAGGCACATAAGGCACCCCCTTGTCCCCTACACAGGCTACACATAGGATGGATGGCTGTGCAGTACAGCACGAAGCCTCCATGGGGCTGCTATGCTATCCTTTACACACACCGGGTGGGAGTGGGTGGGGAATGACGGGCCAGTCAGAGCACCTGAGAATTACCCTGCTCCAAGCACAGGGAACGGTGTGCAGGGGATGGAGGGGGAGGGGAACCAACAGTCAGATTGTCACAGTGAGACACAATTTGCTTCCATCCTAGTCTGTTTGAGGGCAGCACAACAACTTGCTGCCTGTTGCTTGGAGCTGATGGGGAAGCCTGGATTTATCACTCAGTGGCTCTAATAACTACGAGACAGGATTGAACAGAAATGATCATAATGGGTTCTGAGACACCAATCCGAGGACTTGCCCTCCAATAAAGACACCAGACCAACCTAAAAGACTGAAATGTAGAAACCTGTTTCTAAAGAGGGTTGACAACAGCTTTAATGGCCGGTTAGTCTGTCAGACTCTTGTGCCTTCACTGCACCGGTGCATTGTCTCTCATTTTCACCATGTTTTTTTTTAACTAAATAACAGAACAAACCAGACACCCCCTTCAACTCTGGCTTCTGTCAGATGTGGAAGCTGGCGTTCACAGGGATTCCTGCAAACCGTTTTCCTAGTTTGGCTTTCCATGTATTTGCACTTGATCAAGTTTCCCTTTGAGATTCATGTTCAATGAGCCCCTGTTATGTCACCTGTTCTTTACACAAATCAATATAAAGAAACCAGACAGGCACAGCTGGGTCCCAAATAACCATATTTAACAAATAAACACAAATATGCATACCCTAGTTACCTACATATTGCTGCTCTGACTGCTTTCTGGCAGCTTCTACAACATAGCACACAGTGAGCACCACTGTTCCCTTTACACTACAACCCACAAAACCCAAAACAGCCAAACCTTCCAAGTTTCATCTTATTTCCATCAGAAACCTTAAACCAGCCCTAGTTCATCAAGAGTTTTGCAAACTTGCTAGTGAACCAGGCCTGAATTTTGATTTTGAAGTAGATTCTATAGCTCCTGTCTATCTCCCATACAGGGAATACGATAATCTCTCCCCAAGTTTTTCAGTGGAAGATGTATCATCTACACAGAGTCCTGTTCGCCCCACAGTGGGCATGCAACACTCAGACTGATGTTGATGTGAATTACAAACACACACACACAGGAAAGAAGAAATCCCTTCATTGCCATCTTTCTATCATGATGAATGAGTAGAACGGTTGGCTGGGACAAGAACCACTCTGCGTCAATCTCTCTTTGCCTTTTTTTCCTTTCCTAGGCAGGAATCAAGCCCAGTTACATTGAATCAAACTTTCAAACCCACATGAGAATAAGTTTGACAAAGTGAGTTTGCCTGCTCTAACTGAGGTCCTGTCATCAGCTGCGTGAGTTGTGTGCTGCAAATGGAGATGCACAGATGCAAGACCAGAATCTGAGCTGCACAGGAAATGAGAGGGTTTGTCAGAGAAGGTGTTCACATAGGCAATCTTTATATAATACAGCGTTAGTACCTGGAGGTCAGTGAGGAGGTTTGAATTCTATGAGATAGCAGCTGTAGCAATAGCCGTCCAAGAATAAGCGTAGAAGGAAAAAAACAATACAGAAAAAGCCAATGCAGAAGAGGATCCAAGCAGACTTCTGGGGCATGGCAGACACTGAAACGCAGCCATAGCATATGCAAGAGCCATATTCAAAGCAACTCCAGTGTAAACACAGCAAATCAGGCCCCTCAGGATTGCCCTGTTGTATGATTGTTAGTGGGGGAGAATGGATGGAGACAAGGCCTCCATGTGATTTAGACGTTCCACACTGCATTAAGCTGAAGGCACAGCATGTACTGCAAGTACGAAGGACCTGTCAGGAAATGAATGGAGTCTTTGTGTGTCAGCTGCTGCTGTCATTTAAACCAGGTCCACAGGCCATAATAGTCACCAGAAGCTCTTTTCTGGGTAGGAGAGCTTTAATTGCTAATTCAATTGGTGGCATCAGTTCAGATGCTTATACCTTTGTGCTCCCTTTGCTGGGAGGCCTTTTAATTCTGGGTGTGTGTAATAGGAGAAGGAAAGGGAAACAGAATTTTTTTAATAGGAACCCCAATTGATAAAAAGCAGAGTAGCCTCATCCGTATGCTGTGCTCTTAAAGAAAGAATTCAGATCTGGGAAAACTAAATGAGTGTTAGAAATCCCTGATCTAGATGGACTCAGACCTCCAGAGAGGTCATTAGAAGGTTTAGAAAGCTTCTGATCAATTTTGAAAATTTCTCTTTAGAGGCAAGGGGCTTGTTACAATTCATTGGATTCTGAGCACTGGGAAAGCACTAGCTCAAAATACTGGAGTTTGGTTCAAACAGCAGAACCTTCAGGATACGACCCTGATCCTTATCTCACACCAGTTTGACTCCAGTGCAACTCCATTAGCTTAAGTTGAACGAACTACTCTTGATTTATAGCTCTGTTAGTAAGAGGAGAATCAGGTCCAAGATGACTATTGGCTAGTTTTGTCTCTGCAACTAAATGACTTTTTAACTGAATAGGTACAGAATGTAAAGTGATACCCAATGGGGCAAATTCCTCCCTATTGTAACAAACAAATACTGAATTTGGGCCAGAGTTTTTATTTGACCATCATTATAAAGGAAGGGAGTTCAAGTATAAGAACAAGACATCTCATCCTTTGTAATGCAAATCTATTTCTGCTTGAATAGGCTTTGGAGAGTGATATACAAAAAAAATTGTACAGAGATGTCTACGGTTTCAACCTCCTTCTTCTAGAATGTATGACTTCAAAAGGAGGCATGGTAATTTGACAGATGGACATTTAATAATAAATACTGAGTACAGGATCTCAAGTCACATCCACACAGCAGTGCTGCACCTGAAACAAACCTCCCTTACACATGAGCACCCCAGCTCTTGCATTCTGCAGTCTCTCCTCATCAGTCTCCCTGCTCACTACACAATACTGCCAGTGCCCAAGGGGAATTAACCCAGTTTTAGAGCTGAAGTAACTCCTACATATGCCCATAGACTCCACCCGTGAGCTGACAGGGTTGAGTAGTGTGGGACCCAGCCTAGGATTTAAAACATTCTCTGGCAGTTCAGGAGTAGCCTCCATCTAAATAGCCCTAAATATTTGGGAAAGGAACCTTTCACCATAACCGCTAGTGATAGGGTGGAGCTATTACTTTTTGGGCTATATGGCTCCTTGACTGCTTACACTTGCTGAACTGTTAAACAGCTCTCCCCTCCAATGAAAGTACATTGGCCTCTGTTTATAGCTCTTTAAATTTCCTCCTTTCTGACTCATCTGTTAGAAACTATAGGCTGAATTTTCAAAAGAACTCAGCTCCCATTTCGGCACCAAAATCAGTGGCCTGATTTTCAAAAGAGCATGTTGGTTCTTGTACCTTTCTGAAAATCTGTCCGTGAGTGACTGGATGCTGAGCACTGTAGAGAATAATCTGGCCCTTATTTAATTGCCTAAATGAGAATGGAACATTCTTGAAAATCAGTCCCCCACTGGGCATTTTGAGCACTTGAAAACCTGGCCCTATGTGGCAAAAGTAGTTTCCCTAATGCATCTGTGAGTCCCTACACAGCAGGGGGAAAATGTATGTGAAGGAATTATAGGTGTCACTTTAATCTTAACATCTGAAGTATTTCTCTTTGGAATATTTCTGAAGCTCTCCTTCTGCATGAAGTGATCACTGCAGCCAAGGAACTATTATATAGCAACACAAACTCCCAATTCACCCATAATTACCTGACTGGTGACAATGGGCAAGGGAGCTAGTTTTGTTTTTCAAAAAGAGGCAAAAACACAGCAATCAAATATGGTGAGCACAGAGCTGTTCACTATCCATAAGTCTGTTGAGAGACTAGTAAGTGATATTCCTCAATCTCAGAGCCTATGTCATTTCCCCCGCCTTTTTGTACCTCATACATTCTGTCCCTAATGTACGTGTTTCTCCATTCCACAACATCAAAACCCATGGCTAAGTTCTTTAAAGTGTTGAGCACATTGTACAGTATTATTAAGAGTTTATTAAAAATGAAGCTGACCCTCAGGTTATTATTTTTCTTCTGTGCCCAATTTTGCAATCAAGAAAACACAAAATTCCTCTGTGCTCCTTATCTTTTAGGTGACTTCATCATTACAACATACACTCTTATGGGTTTCTATTGTGACAAGCTTTTGCTGTACAATGTCACATCTGCTGTTATTTTTCATGCGGGGATTCCTATCACTGTTTTACTGATGTGAATGACATTAAACTGAATTTACATTGAAGTGACTGAGAGAAGAATTTGGCCCCATGTGTGAAATGCAGGGCCGGCTCCAGGCACCAGCCGAGCAAGCTTATGCTTGGGGCGGCAGATTCTACGGGGCGGCATTCCACGCAATCCTAGGGCAGCACAGCCCCTTTTTTTTTCCTACTCCAGCCGCCCTGTAGGGGGCGGTGGCGCAGTGGAGGGGAGCACCTTGCTGGGAGTGGGCTGTGGCCTCCATCTGCCCTAGCCGCTGCCAGGACAGCAGCAAGCCCGGCAGGGCAGCCCGCATCCTTCTCTCCCTGCCAACTGGAGCGGAGCAGAGCCCCCCAGCAGGCGGCACGGCAGTTGGGGCCATGTGGTGAGTGCCCCGCTGAAGCCCTGGCCACCCCCCTTGTCTCTCTCCCCCGTTTCCTCTCCCTCCCCCCCGGCTAGCTGGGGCACCTCCGCAGAGCAGGGAGTTCCCCTGCACCCTGGCTCTGGCCACCCTGCAGGTTTTGGCGTTTTTTTTCCTGCTTTGCCGCTCCGGCCACGCTGCAGGATTTTTTTTTGTTTGTTTTTTGTTTCTTTTGCTTGGGGCAGCAAAAACTCAAGAGCCGGCCCTAGTGAAATGCTGAGGGACCAGAATTATACCAAAGGATTCTATATTTTATCAAACACTGTGGTGCAATTAGTCGCTATATACACAGGCACATACAGGGCCCAGTCCTGCAAGCCTTCCATGTAAGGAACTCAATTGACTTTAATGGGCATTTTCCACAGAGAAGGTTTATGCTTTACGGGATTAGCAGTACAAGCCAGCAGTGACTAAAACAGGGTTTCTCAAACAGAAGTCGCCGCTTGTGTAGGGAAAGCCCCTGGCGGGCCGGGCCAGAGTGTTTACCTGCTCAGTCCGCCGGTCTGGCCAATCGCAGCTCCCACTGGCCACGGTTCGCTGCTTCAGGCCAATGGGGGCTGCTGGAAGTGGCGGCCAGTAAGTCCCTCGGCCTGCGCCGCTTCCAGCAGCTCCCATTGGCCCAGAGCAGTGAACCGCGGCCAGTGGGAGCTGCGATCGGCCGGACCTGCGGATGCTGCAGGTAAACACACCGGCCCGGCCCGCGAGGGGCTTTCCTTGCACAAGCGGCAATCCTAGTTTGAGAAACCTTAGCTTAAAAGGAGTTAGAGATGAACTGAGCAAGTAACATTCAGATTCATTATACGTTTAGGCTAGCCTCAACTCTCTAAAACTCCAAATATCAGGACTGTCCCCATAAAATCAGGGACACCTTGGTCACCCTAATTAATATCAACAGTGGGACCGTGGTAACAATTAACATTATGTAGAGGGTAATGTATAGATAAATGATATTTCAGGACAGTCCCTGCTTCTGTGAATTTATAACTTAAGTAGGACCTCAATCCTTCAGACACTTATTGATGCAAATAACTTCACTCATCTGGGCAAGCTTACTCACAGGCACAAGTGTTTGCAGTATCAGCCCCTATCCCAGACAAATATTTAAACAGGAGAACAATTCAAACACAAGAAGGTGCAGAGACATATGTGATGAAGGAACATTCTGTGAGATTCTATGCAGAACTTGCAGCCCAATGGGAGGGGCTGCTGAGGTGGTTGTAAGCCATCTTTGTGCCCTCTTGATCCTGAGTTACTCCAGGGGCTGGAGAGGCCCCTGTTTTTAGGCATCCTCAGGGTTAAAGGACAGCAGCCTTCCCAGAATCTCTGCAGAACTGCATGATGCCCCTCCCATCCCCAGCCCTACCCTCAAAATACCCCCTACACCAGGACTTGTAAGAGGGGGACCTCAGAAGGCAGGCTTACAACTATTCCCACAGTGCTTATGCTGGGAGAATCCTTCCCCAGCCAGATATAGGGCTTTCAAGACCCCTTGATGCTGATCTGACCTTTTTATATGACGTGAAGGGGCTAGAGAGGGGGTGATGATCTCACCTTTATCTGTGTTTGTCCTTTGACAAAAGTTACTCATTTTTACAACACTGATCGTTCATTCTGTTGTCAGTTACTGAAAATTCAGTGTCTATTATTAAAGATTGCTAAATTAAAAGACAATGAAGGGTATGAGGGGAGGAGAGAGGATATATTTGCCAAAAGCTTTACCACCAGTGTGGGCATGAAATTTGATCCTCACCATATGGTCCGGAAAAAGTTCCTCCTGTCTCACACAAATCTGGGTTAATATTTGGCTTAAAATAAAGCAGAGTAATTTAAAACACACACTTTGCAGACAAACTACCGCTCGATGTAAACAAAACATTAAACTGAAAGGATCCATATGCACTCTTTATCAGTTGTTGCATTTCTTTTTCTGAAAAGGAAATCTAATACATTTTAAATAAACCCATAGTATGAAACAAAATAAACTGAAGTCTTTGCCAGTTTTTTTTCTTTTTCTTTTTGCAATGTGAAAAAAGAGCTTTTGTGATAAAGTTACAATTTCAGAGGGAAGGAGCCAGGCAACAGAGAACAGATAGATCACAAATGTCAGCAAAATCAGATCCTAACTGGGCTCTCTTTTCCACCATGCTGCCTTACAAGAATTTCATTCTTTTAACAGAGCAGAATGTCTTTATTGACTGAGGTCCCAGTCATGCAAGCTTCTCCATGTGGGAAACCCTGCATCGAGCCCTCTTGAAGTCAATTGTTAGTCAAATAAAATTATTATTGAAATACTTTGAAGTCTGTGTGGCTCTGTGCAGGCTCCACGGTCTGCTTGGCACTGAGCAGCTTGCAGGGGTGGGGTCTTCAGTTTTTTTATATGATAAAAAGCAACAAAGAGCCCCATGGCACCTTACAGACTAACAGATGTATTGGAGCATAAGCTTTAGTGGGTGAATACCCACTTGGTCAGATGCACGCGTGTCATGCGTTTGACGAAATGGGTATTCACCCATGAAAGTTTATGCTCTAATATATCTGTTAGTCTATAAGGTGCCACAGGACTCTTTGCTGCTTTGTACTGATCCAGACTAACACGGCTACCCCTCTGATACTTGATATGATAAGTTATCTCCGGAAAGGTTTTCAAGGTCTGAATGGCAGTTAAGCACTTAAATCCCATTGACTTTCAGTAGGAGTTGGGCATTTAACTGTCATTCATGCTTTTCAAAACCTAGCTACTCCTCTCTAACGTACTGCCATGGGACTGGTCAATACAATGCACCCCTGCATGGCCAGCAAACAGCTCCTACCTCAGTTTTCCCCCTTAAAGGGGCTTCTTAAATGAACACCACACACAGGCTTTCCATGCAATATTGCCCCTCCTTGGGGTCTGGTTTTATTAACAAAACAGTTCAAAAGACAGTCTCCTCCAGTCCATCCATATAGCCCCTTATTAGGTCACTCCAAGGCCTTCCTATATGTTGCACCTAATATCTCCAAGAAGCCTTAAAGTCCACTCTGATCTGCCTGGGAATCCCTTCTCCCGAGTTCCTGCCGCTCAGTGTAGGGGAATCAACTATACCTGCTCAAGTGTGCTAGGGATGGCAGGCCCCAGCCTCTAGTCTGTCCGTGGCACGCCATCCGTTCCAGGTATGTATTTTAATAAAGTAGTCAGCACCACTTTGCTGTACATTCTTTGTATCAACCACGAAACTCTTTTAGGGTGCTGTAAGGGAGATGAGATAGTTAACTACAAACCTACCTTAGCTGCATAATGGGGCCCAAATATGCCAGAACAATTCACTGTTACTTCTATGGGCTTGTCTTCACTGCAGTGTTAGCTTGAGTCACTGCACTCGAGTTAAACTCCTCTTGAGTTAGCCTCACTCAAATGAGAGTGACCACAGGGCAAAACACTCAACAGCACAGAGTGATTGGATTAGCAGCCCAGAGCGGCTCAGTCCCCAGTGCATTACTACTTCACGCATCAGCAGCACTCGAGCTTCAGCCCACACCCCCCGATGGGCCAGGCAGTTCGAGTTTAAAGCGCCACCGAACTAGAGCCAGAGTTTTTGTGTGTGCACGGGAGTCGCATGTGAGCAAGGAATCGTCAGGATTGGGGCTGTATTGTAATTAGTACATACAAAAGGGAAGAGTCAAGGCTGTGTTCACAACTCTAACTTTGTCAAGTCTCAGCTTTCGAGTGCTTAAGTGTGACATTGGAATGTCCTCTGGATGTAGCTGTTTGTCTGAAATAGATATACTCCTACAAGAGTATAGCGTTTGCCACACAGCATCAGGCCATTGTTCCCTTACATCTAGTGTCCTGCCTCCAACTGAACCAACTAACTGCTGCATCAGAAAAACCTATAATGCAGCCAGCTCATTGCACAATGATGTGTAGAGAGGAGGAAAAAATCCCCTTCGTGATCCTTGCAGCAATTGGCTGAGGTCCTAAATGAAATCAGGACATTTAGCATGTGTAACTACAAAAAGTATTGGTCCGAGAATTATTCACTGGCACGAATTAGCCCCTGTTGGAAATATGAGCAGAGCCACGGCTCACCAGGCATGGAAACCCAGATGTAATGGTCCGGATCCAAACTTGCCTGAAGTTGAAGAGTGTGTACTTTGGGTCAGGACTTTCTCTAAGAAAACTACACGACCCCTTTACTGCTAGAGGTGATCCCTCCAGGCCATGGTTGAAGCATGGCATATGGGGAGGCAACGTGGTGAGAGATTGCACTGCAGCTACCCAGGCTGTATCCACTCAGTGAATAAACACAGGAAACTAAATTCATTTAAAAAGAAATATACAATCAGTGCCGATCTGAAAAACTTTGACACAATCATTTTCCATTGGAGCATTCGGTTCCGTCAAAATGGAAATGCTTTGCAAAATTGCATCAATTTAGCCTGAATTTCATTTCCAAGAAAAGCCTGGGAAAAAGTTCTGACAGTGTTGAAACGTCCTGTTTTAACATTGTCAGAGCAAAACATTTTGATTTTTCATTTGGAAATGACTTTTCATTTCAATGTTTAATGGTGTATAATATTTTGTAAAAAATCAAAATATTGGACAAGCCAAAACAAAAATATTCTGACTTTTCTTTCAGAGAGAATTTCAAAATGTTCAGGTGATGTTCTCATTTGTAATGAAACCAAATTTAAAATGTGACATCAGAAACAGGACAAAACAATTGACAGAAAAGTTTTGAAATCTGGTTCTTGTTCTGCCATTGACCTACTGTGCATCCTTGGATGAGTCATTTCACCACTAAGCCTGTTTGCCCATCTGTAAAGTGGTGATAAAGACACTCACTGTACTTCATAGAACACTTTGAGATCTGCAGTTTAAAGGGCTATATATTTGTCATCACATACAAGTGTCAATGGTGTAATATCAAAGCACCAGGAAGAGTGCTAGCTTCTGTCTGAACATTTAGAGCATTATGCACCTGTTTTCAGCGGGGGAAGCTGCTAGTTTATGTAGCGTCGGCTAGCACAATGAGCAAGCTTCTCTGTTTATGCTGTGTCTGAATCAAATGTGCATGAACACAAGGAGTGAGTGAAAACACTGGACCTCATCTCCTGTAATAAATAACTGAAAGAAGTGGGCAATTTCCTCTAACCCAGTGAGCAGCAAGCTGTCTGGCACTGGGACATCTGTATGTTCTTAGGGCTCAGGGAAGTGTATAATCTGATGCAGAAAGAAAATCGTTTCTTGCTGAAAACCTGAATTCTACAGGATCCTACCTTGGATTTCATATGCTGGTATGAATGTTCACTTCTAACAGATGCTAACAGTTAGCTGTGTAAATCCAGGACTGCCTGGGGGAGGGGATGAGCGGATCAGCACTTCAGTGCTGGTGACATACAGAGACCAAGAAGCTAAGTTCACCTCTGCTGTGGCTCGGTTGGCAGGGAGAGGGAAATATTGGGGTAGGGGTGAAGCCAGGGAGCAATTGCTTCAGTGGCATGTTCCCTTGCACCCCGCAGAAGAATAAATGGTACTGGTGGCAGTCTGAACTTCCTCTGTGGAGTTTCTGTTCCTTTTAGATAAGGAGTTAGTGATGCACAGCCCCAGGGCAGGGAACACAATGTTTCTGCCTCCTGAGGGAACTGGGCTGTCTGCACTACTGCCAATCCCAAGGGTTTAAAACCCACATCCCAAATCATAAGATTGGCTAAAAAAACAGGAAATGTTAACAAGCAGCAAGTGTTGGGTTCTTTCTACCTTCTGGGTTTTGAGCCTTTAGGGATCACATTCTCAAGCTTTTCTCCACAACTGCAAGAGCTAGATATATCCCTTTATTTAAACGAACCTTGAGAGTCTCATGTAACCACATGACTCCAAGAGCTAGGGACTTTAAGAAAAAACACAAAATGTTGTGAGACCTGTAATAAAATCATCAGTTAGCAATACAGTGCCAAGGGGTGACACCACCTTTCAGCCCATAAACCCCTACCAAAAAACCCCACAAACTACCCTAAGCAGTTGATCCTGAAAAAGGGAGATGTGCCAGAGACTCCATGAAGTGCCCTGAGGACTTTGAAACTGCTACCAATTTTACAAGGTGCTCAGATGGGCAGCAGTAAAAGACCCTAAGAAAGAAAGAGAGCAGAACAGAAGAGCTGTATATTCATGCAGAAGTCCCGATATCTACAGGGAGAGACCCAGATTTCCCTGCAGATTTTTTTGCACAGACTTCTCATGGAACCTCTCTTTCTGGCCCTTTGACCATGGAGGGTTGTTTAAAAGGGAGAAGATTTTGGTTCTGTCCTGGAAAGCTCAGGCACGCCCGTGAAGCACAGATTTTGTAGTTAGACTGTCTAATGCTTCACATTTCCCACCTAACACTTCCTCACATTGCAGTGTGGTTGCTGAGAGGTCTCTGCGGTGGGTCCCTCCCCAGCTGTCTGTTTTGCTTTCAGCTCCCCACACATTACCAGCTGAGACAGTGACCACTACGCTCCTTGAAAAACATCTTCAAGCTGTTCGCTCATTTTCAGCAAGTCACACTAGTGAAGCACAGGAAGGAGGATGTTTCCGGTGTATAACATTTCAACATTGCCTTGAGTTAAAAAAAATATTGGGATGTAGACATGGCAAGAGCTCTATCTCACATATCACCCTGCACCCCCTCCTGCACTCCAACACTCTGCCCCAGTCCAAAGCCCTTCCCAGAGCCAGCACCCCACACCCCCTCCTGGCACCCCAACACTCTGCCCCAGCCTGGGGCCCCCTCCTGCACCCAAACTCTCTCCCAGAGCTTGTACCCCTCACCCCTCCTGCACCCCAACCCCCTATCCAGCCTAGTGAAAGTGAGTGAGGGTGTGGGAGAGCAAGCAATGGAGAGAGGAGAGGATGGAGTGAGTGGGGTGGGGCTTTGGGGAAGGGATGGGACCTCAGGGAAGGGGGGCAGGGTAGATCCTGGGTTGCCCTTAAATTCAAAAAGTGATCTTGGGCATAAAAAGGTTGGAGACCACTGCCCTAGAGAATAAGGAGCACTCCTGCAGTAGTGTTGGGGGGGAGGTTGGGGGGGAAGGAACTAGACTTAGTGGGTCATTCTATCTCTGACTTCTGTGAATGGACCCCTTTTTTGCACCACTTCACAGATGCTAAATGTATTAGCAGAATCCTGGAAGAAATTTGTGGCCCACATGAATACTAAATGAATGAGCAAGCACAGTGCATAAACCATCATGATGAATGCATTTGGTACTGAATTCACATGGATCTCGAGTGTTCTCACCAGTATTCCATAATAATTAAATAAGCATCAGTTAAGGGTCAGATTAGGACTAAAAATTTTATAGCAGTGCATGGGGAGTTCTGTACCAAATCCCATTACTTGTGTTCCTATCTCTGTACGTGAACACCACGTAAATCTCTGAACACCACTTTGGAAAATATAGGGCAAAACATTCCTCTCAAACAGTTGTACTTAACTTGAATATGCCTGTGTGGGCTTCCCATGGGGAGGGGCAGGACAGGGAGCCCTGACTGAGCTGCAAAGTTCAGACCTGGATCCAGATACCACAAGTCCCAAGCTACCGAGGCAGAGGTGATGTTGATTTTACTAGGGTTCACACATGAAATTAGGGTGCCGTGTGAATTGTAAAGCTTGCTTCCAAACTTGAGAGTTTCATTCAAGACAGCTTGCATTCGAGACACTTATCTCAAGAAGGAAAAGAAGCAGTTATGGCAAAGTTATGGAGTATTGTCATAAACATACAGCTAAGGATAGCATAAAATCTCTCCTTTACCTGTAAGGGGTTAAGAAGCTCAAATAACCTGGTTGGCACCTGACCAAAAGGACCAATAAGAAAAGAAGATACTTTCAAATCTGGGGTGGAGGGGGAAGGTTTTGTTTGTGATCTCTTTGTTTGTTCTCTCTCTGGATGAGAGAGGGACCAGGCAGGAAAAAAACATCTCCTAAAAACCTACCTGAAATAAGCATCTAAGATTACAAAAATTGTAAGTAAAGGCAAGGAAATGCGTTAGATTATCTTTTGTTTTAGGTTGTGAATTTTCCCTATGCTAAGAGAGAGTTTTATTCCTGTTTTTTGTAACTTTCAAGCTAAGCCTAGAGGGGAATCCTCTGTGTTTTAAATCTTTTTATTTACCCTGTAAAGTTACCTTCCATCCTGATTTTGCATGTGTGATTCTTTTACTTTTTTTTCTAAATACAATTCTTCTTTTAAGAACCTGATTGATTTTCAGTGTCCTAAAAACCCAGGGATTTGGTCTGTGCTCACATTGTACAATTTGGTGAGGATATTATTCTCAAGCCTTCCCAGGAAAGGGGGTGAAGGGGCTTAGAGGAATATTTTGGGGAAACAGGGACTCCAAGTGGCCCTTTTTCCTGGATTTTTATCTAAATCACTTGGTGGTGGCAGCATTACCATCCAAAGACAAGAAAAGGATTTGTGCCTTGGGAAAGTTTTAACATAAGCTGGTAGAAATAAGTTTAGGGGGTCTTTCATTTGGGTCCCCACATCTGTACCCCAGAGTTCAGAGTGGGGAGGGAACCCTGACAAGTATTGTTTTCTACATATACTGTTAGCTCACACCCACAAATTCTTCTGCCCATCAGACATCAGTGATGTTGTTTATAGGATGTAGTTTAAAGTCTGACTTGAACTTGTTAAAACTTAATCTACAAAGAGACATTCTTAAGAAACAGTGTAATTCAATAGCCATAAATAGTCTCAGCCAGCTATGCAGTTTTCAAATGAGAGGAAAAGTCTCAGTAAGAGACTAGCGAGATAATTCATGACAACCTCGAATGTTTACATCACAGATGACTTGTCCTCTGTCTTATTGGATGGAGTGGCATTGAACAGGTCATGGCGAAAGCATGTGCTCAAAATCTGGTTTACAAGTTCTGCAGGATTTCTATACCAGTGATACCTATTGAAAATACCAACCCTACAATACAGTACCAGTGAGCCGCATGTCCCTGTTTCCACAACAAGTGACCCTACCACTACACAGCAGTAAGATGTTGCTAATGTAGCTACAACAGATAGAGACGTTATTCTAGATGCAGCATTTCTCGAAGTAGGGGCCTGAACCCAAAAGGTTTTGCAAGTGTATTAAGGGGCTGTGGTATTGCCACCCTTACTTCTCTGCTGGTGCTGGCGGACAATGCTGCCTTCAGAGTTGGGCACCTGGGTAGCAGCCCCCGCCACTCTCTGCTCTGCCTTCAGAGTTGGGTGGCCAGAGACCATATTCCCGGGGAGACCATATTTCACAGTCTGTGAAATTTTCACAGCCGCAAATTTGTTAGACCCCCTAGTTATCTTGAGATAAGTTGTAATCCACCTCTCACACTTATTTTGTCGCATGTTGTATTCCCCAGTGTAGACCCTAAGGCACCAATCTGGCAAGATGTGCCAGTTGGGCGGAAAAAAGAAAAATCACACCAAGCTGACCTGGCTGATGTATGCCACAATGAAGAAACGTCTGATCATATTCAAGTTAAACATAGGGGGACTCTCGTGCACAATAGAATAAAGGAGAGAGAAAGTAGTGTATTGTTCGAACACTGAAGAATTCTCAGACTATTTTATAAGGTGGTGGGAAAACTATTCCAACAAGGCCTATAGCCACATGAGAGACCACCAGGGTGAGTCATGAAGTCCTTTGCAATGGTGACTTGAACTCTCTGCAGAACATACTACATGAGATTTGTATTTGTTTTTATCAAGAACATAATGGGTCAAATTCTCTGCTGCATGACTGTTGAAGTCAACAGAGAATCTAGCTCAATATTTCCTCTCCCTTTCCCCCAACAGAGGACAAACAGAAACTGGAAACAAAACTGATATTCCCACCTTCCCAGGACAGGACAGAAACTATGTCACATATCACACAAGACCATCCACCACCCATGATAGACTGGCTATCTACTTGAACGTCACTCCTTTCTCACTATTGACGAGAGATATATGCAAGCCACAAAGTAGTTTTTTCTATGTCCATCCTTGAACATTCAGGCCACAGACCCACAATCACCTACTGTACACACCTTCATAAGATAGGTCTGGAATTCCCCAAATCTATGTTGTATGGGTGCTGGTTATATTGCACAACAAAAGATTATCCCAGTATCATTCACATATTCAACAGGGAACACCTGGTTCCTTCAGGTGACATCCTAGAAAAAGGATAAATGGAAATAAGGGGACAGGCAGGGATAAGGTTTGTGCTGGAACCTTCATTTAGTATTTCAAGATGTTTATGTTTGTATTTTTTCAATTAGAACTATAATTCCTGGACTTGCAAACATTTTTGCATAACTACAGCATTTTCATACTGTTATCCACAACATGAAATTAAGAAACATTAACTACAATAATTACACACTAAACATATTAAAGAGTGTGAGGCAGTTACTTTATGATAGGGGCCTATATAAGTATCAGAGAGACAGAGAAAAGTCCGTCTTACAAATTACATTACAAAAACATCGACTTAGGGGAACATCAATGGACAATATTAACTTTCTCCCTTATTAAGGATTTGTGTGTCTGGGAACGAGACAGTTGTTTCTCAAAGAAGTTTACTGCAGAAGATTAGTGGAGACCCTTAATTAAAACAAATCACTTGGTTGTCTGCTGAAGATCCCAGCATGCAAGGACAAAAGGCAGCTCTTACAGAGCATTGCACTGAAACATGCACTTGTATGTCGATGTCTTTGACACAGGCGCTGACTTTCCAAAGTGCTAGGGGGTGCTTGAAGCCCCTGGCTCTGCCTCAGGCCCTGCCCTCACTCTACCTCCTCCCCCGAGTACGTTGAGAAACAGCTGATTGCGACGGGTGGGAGGAGCAGAGAGGGAGGTGGAGGCACTGCTCAGCGGGGTCCCAGAATAGCTGAGGCCAAGACAGTCCCTCAAAATGGCCCATCAAGAACTATGGGCCATGTTGGACCACAGGGTTAAAGAGCAATCCCTAGTGCAGCTTTCTCAAACTGGGGATCCAGACCCAATAGGGAGTGGGGCAAGACTAGTGCAGGAGGGTCACAAGTAGGGTCATCATACATTCGGGTTTTCCGGCTATGACCTCTTCTTTAGTCCTCTGATCTCCATCTGGGTGGATTTTGGAAATATGAAAAAATGTCTGTGATTTTTCCTTCCCTTTGGAGCTGAGTGGCTGGAGAGTGGCAGCTGCTCTTTGCCACCTAGCTTGGAAAGCAGTGCCACTGCCAACAGCGGTGCAGAAGGAAGTGGAGCAATCCCATACCATGGCACCCTTTCTTCTGAACTGGTGGTGAAGGTGGTGGCACTGCCTTTCCAGCCACCCAGCTTGGAAAGTTGAGCTGCTGCCAGCTATTGTGCAGAAGGACAGGTGGCAATACGATGCCATGCTAAACGTCCTTCTGCACTGCAGCTGGCAGTGGCATTGACTTCCAAGCAGGATGGATGGAGAGTAGCAGCCACTGGCAGAATGCCCGGCTCAGCCAGCAACAGAGCAGAAGAAAGGATGGCAATACCATATCATTCTACCCTTCCTTCTGCGCTGTTGCTGGTGGTCGCGCTGACTTTCAAACTGGGTGACCTGCCAGTGGCTGCCTCTCTGCTGCCACCCAACTCAAAAGGCAGTGCTGCCACCTGCAACAGTGTGGAAGAAAGGGTGTTAGTACCATACCATGCCATTCTTCCTTCTGCGCTGCTGCTGGCATTGACTTCCGAGCTGACCTCTTGGCCAGTGACCACCACTCTCCTGCTGCCCAGCTTTGAAGGCAAGGAAAAATCATAGACAGCCGAATAGGTCATAGATTCTCAGGGACCTTTTCCCCCAGGATGGTATCCACTTGATGGCAAGCTAGGTGGGTTTGTTCTGACAATGCTAAGAACACCAAGGGATGGTTTTTGATTAGCTGTTGGATTTGCTGTTTCTGATCAGGCCAGAATCATGGATTAACGGCGCTTGTGGGCTGAGCTCAGGTTCTGGTGAAAAGGGCATTATGAGGAGGCCCTCTTGGTCCTTCTAAGACTTCAGTAGGTTCATGTGGTGCACTCTGTCTCTTTTTTCTCTTCCCTGGATGGTGGATTTCATAATCAACTACCTTTGCCCTTTTGACATCAGGGTGTTGGTGAGGGAACCCAACCTGCCCCTCCATTGGGTTCCAATTCAGGGCCCTCAACCTAGATAAGAAGAGTCAGGGGTTTGATGACTCTGACAGTGCCCTGAGCTCCTTCCTACCTTCCCTCAGGCCTCTGTAGTCTCTTCAGTCTGGTAGCCTGTTTGCCCCTATCTGAGGTGTTGTCCCGGGGTGGCTCTGTAGCAATCTGCTGGCTCCTGCTCCTTTCTCCTGCCTGCTCACTCCTCTTTAGCCACCCTGCCCATCTGCTTCCCGGCCCTTTTATCCTCCAGCTGCTGTTAGCCTTCCAATCAGCAGCAGCTGGTAGTGCCTGTATTAACCCTTTGGTTTCTGGGCTAGTGTGGGGGTACATACACCCCACAACAGGTTGTTTTTTAAACTCCTCCAGCTTGAACAGGTTCTGCAGGGGAGGTGAAGTAGGATCCCACCCCTTCTGGCCGAGTGTGGAGTTATACACCCCATCAGAAGTGTCCTAAAAGGCACAGCCCCTGCAGAGCCTCAGACACCTGGTGAAAGGATCAGATTGTGTGGAGCTGGTGCATCACCTTGGCTGTGACATCCTCCTGTTTCAAGAGAACAAGAACCTGACTTGGATGCCCCCAGAAATCAGGGGAGACTAATGGCAAATGGAACCCTGGGGTGGACTCTTGTCTTCTTCTCTAGTTATCTCCAGTGCCAAAGACCCACCCACCCCATTGAAGGAGGAGCTCTTTGCTCCATTCTCTCAGTCTTCCTATCACAGCTGTTCCTTGGCAGCTTCTTTGTCAGATTTCTCTTTCCGGTTTCTATGCCTGTATTTTTCCATTCCCATTGGTGGCTACACAGTGAGATGGGCCCTCGCACCATCCCTGGCCACCTTAACCTAGTGTTTTCTGTGCTTAGAATTCAGTCGGCACCAGGTGGCTCAGACTGAACAGGTTCCAAACCTCTCAGAGGCTCTTACCTTCTAAACAGGGATGTTTGTTTTTTAGCAAAATGAGTAGCAGGAAAGGAGAAAACTCCCTACAGGTTCCTCCTCACGGTCAAGTACATGAATCCTAATTCTCACTCGGTCCTCAAGGAGAAACCTCTAGAAGGAGACTTGCTGCAGCAAAGCCCTGGGGGTCTCTGAGGTTGCCCCGCCCTGCGCCTCTGTCCTGCCTCCTGGCTGATGTCAGGATCTCTCTGTGAGATCACCATCTCCCAAACACCTTTGCCCAATAGGCTGAGGTCCTGAAAAAGGCCTTTGTGATGTCACTGCCACATCCACCCCTCCTGCAAGGCTGATGTCCTGTCCCTGGCCAGCTCAAAGGAGCTACAGACCAACAATTGTTCCTAGTCATTATTCAGCAAGTATTTTAGAAAAAGTAGAACATTAGAATCATCAACTGCTCAGAGACAATTATTGACAAGAAGCAGCAATATTAATCAAATACCTGATTGGTTATGACTTACATGCAAGGTGTTGAAAGAGAACAAAAGGACTTGAGTCCTCCCTGTCAATAGCCCCCTGCTCGGCCAATCAGCATGGAAACTCTTGACCGATGGGAGGCTGAGGGGTCTCACCAGATGTCCTGAAGGATGGCTCAGGTCACCACCGGACAGGATCACTATCAGAGCACTATTCCAGCCCCACTTCTTTGTGAGAGCCTCCCACAATGACAGCAAGCCCCCTTTCCCCCCACCCCCGACACGCAAGCACCTCTTTGGTGGAGGGATGGAAGCAGAAAAAAGGGGGAAAAGAAGCAAGAGAAGAAGAGAAAGGAGGGAGGGAAAGAGGAAAAGGGAAACCAAAAAGGACAAACCCCAATGTCCTCAGTGATTCTAAGGGACAAAGTCCTTGGTAGGAAATCATATTCTGTCACCTTTTAACCTAGTGATTTCTGTGCCTAGAATTCAGTCGGCACCAGGTGAATCAGACTGAACAGGTTCCAAACCTCTCTGAGGCTCTTACCTTCTAAACAGGGATGACAAAATCAGTAGTAGGAAAGGAGACAACTCCGAAGAGGTTCATCCTCATGTTGATGTATGTGAATCCTAATTCTCATTCAGTCCTCAAGGAGAGACCTCGAGAAGGAGACTTGCTGCAGCAAAGCCACAGGAGTTTCTAAGGCTGCCCCTGCCCTGCACCTCTGTCCTGCCTGGCTGATGTCAGGGTATCTCTGTGAGGTCACCGTCTCCCCACTGAATAAGTTATTCACTTTGCCCAATAGACCGAGGTCCTGCAAAAGGCCTTTGTGATGTCACTGCCACACTCACTCACCCCCTGCAAAGCTGATGTCCTACCCTTTGTCAGACTCTTTGGATGTTTGATCTGCTTCCCTGGATATCCCCACTCAATGACTATTGAGTCTGGGAAAAAAGCAAGCTACACAGTAATGCATCAGAAGCTGCTCCCAAAGCCACACTCAGTTTTTCATAAATTAGTAGACTTTAAGGCGACAAGGGACCATTAGAGCATCTAATCTGACCCCCTGCATATCCCAGATCTCAGTAGTTAGGTTTTGATTAAAGCACATACCAGAAAGGCATCTAGTATTCTTTAGAAGACATCAAGAGATGGATAATCCACCACTTCCTTTGGTAGTTTGTTCCAAAGGTGAATCCTCCTCACTGTTAAATATTAGTGTCTTATTTCTAATATGAATTTGTCTGTTTTCACCTTCCACCCACTGGGTCTTGTTATGCCTTTCTCTGAGAGATTAAAGAGCCCTTTAATACCCAATATTTTCTCTTCATGAAGGTATTTAGACACTTCAAAGAAGTCACCTCTCGACCTTCCCTTTTGATAAGCTAAACAGGTTGAGCTCTTTCAGTAGCTCACAAGAAGGCATTTTTCTCCTGCCCTCAGAACATTTTGTGGCTCTTTGATGCATCATCTCCAATTTTTGAACATCTTTTTAAAATGTGGCCTCCAAAACTGGCTGCAATATTCCAATCTCAGTTTCACTGATGCTGTGTCACCTCCCTACCCTATTCACTACTATGCTCATATGTCTAACGATGGCTTTAGCCCTGTTCACCACAGCACCGCACTGGGAGCTCATGTTGAGAGGCTTGCCCAGTGTGACCCCTAAATTCTTGTCAGAGTCACTGCTTCCCTGGATACAGTTCCCCATTCTGTAGGTGTGGCCTGCATGCTTTGTTTCTAAGTATAGGACTTTGCATCTGGCTCTGTTCAAACTTGGTTTTTTGAATGGTCTCAGCTTACCAAGTGATCCAGATCACTCTGTGTGACTGCCCTGTCCTCACCATTATTTACCACTCTGCCAGTATTTTGTCACTTACACATTTTATCAGCAGTGATTTTATATTTTCTTCCAGTTCACTGATATATATGATTTTAAAAATTATTTCTTGAGAGCCTCTTCAGACCCCTAGCACCAAGTACCTGTTCCCTACAGCACAGCAGGAAAAGGCCATCCAGCCTTGGTGTTACACAGTGGCGAAACAAAGAACAAACACATGCTTAGGAGCTGTGTTATCCATAGGTTCTGAACAACATGTGGATGTCAGCAGCTTACAAATGCACAACAGTCCTGTGGTATAGACAGGCCTCAAATGTGTCTCACTCTCCCATTCTGTAAAATGGGGATAAACCTTGATTATCTCTATTTTATAATTGGGGAAACAGAGGCACACAGAGGTGAAGAGACTTGCTCATGGTCACAAAGCCAGGAATAGAAAACGGCAGGTTTTTTGATTGCCAGTCCTGGGCCCTAGCTCTGATTTACTTGGCTTCTCTGCTCTAACTTTAGTCTCAGCCCAACCAGAGGTTTTCTTCTTCCCTGTGTCCCTTAACCCCACATCACTACACAAAAAAGATTTTCTGTTAGCATCTGGCTCTAATGCTTGTGGATCCCTTTCCAAAAGCCATGCTCTGGTTCAGTCACATGTTATGGGTTTGATGGAGGAACCACGTGGTGACATTCTATGGCCTGTGTTATACAGGAGGTCAGACTAGATGGACCGAATGGTCCTTTCTGACCTTAGAATCTATGAATCTGAATATTTTTCTGGTGCTAGTAAGATAACTCTGGTCATATGTCCTATCATTCACTTTCAGCTGGAATAATAAAACAATACTGACAAGCACACTCTACTCAGGGAAGCTTATTTATCCAGTATTGGCTCCTAACTCATAACACCAAATTAGCCTTCTTTCTTCTCTGAGCACATGCTTCAACTTGCCTCCTTTCCCACCTTCTTCCCCACTGTCTTTTCTAACGAACTACCAGCAACTTGCAGTAATACAGGGTAGAAGCAGGCAGAGTTATATAAAGAGAGCATGGGACAGACATGGTGAGTTAGCAGTAAATACACACTGATTACAGAATCAGCTGTTTATTTTTATTAATGAACAACCTCAAAGAGGGGTGCATATATTTAGCACTGGAAAAACATTTACATGTTGTCTGCATCCATAGAGTAGTGAGCTGTTGTGTGAGATAAGCAGTGTCAGGGTTGGCTGGTGCTTGGATAAGTAACCTCTAAAGAAAACAATGTGCTGTTGGGAGTACTGCGGATGTGTAGGAAGCACTTCTGTCTGAGTCAGTTTGGAATCAATATCCCAGCAGGTTCTGCTGGACATGCAGCTTTTTGGAAGAGATGGGAAATGATGCTACTCACCACTCTGGTGCTCAAACATCTTAGGGCTTGTCTACATCAGAAAGTTGCAGCGCTGGTGAGGGAGTTACAGCGCTGCAACTTAGGAGGTGTACACATCTGCAGGGCATCACCAGCGCTGCAACTCCCTGTTTGCAGCGCTGGCCGTACTCCCGTTTTGTCTCGGGTGTAGAGGATCCAGCGCTGGTGATCCAGCGCTGGTAATCAAGTATAGACACTTACCAGCGCTTTTCTTGACCTCCGTGGAATAAGCAGGTATCCCAACATACCTGAGGAAGCCTCTGGTAATCAAGCTGGTCTCCTTCCCCAGCTTGCTCTCGCGTTCCCCGAACCCCGAACAAACAGGTCTCCTTCCCTGAGGTTTGCTGGGTGGTTCCGGGAACGCGAGAGCAAACCGTGGCGAAGCTGGTCTCCTTCCCTGGTTTGCTATCGCGTTCCCTGAACAAGCAGGTCTCCTTCCCTACGGTTTGCAGGGTGGTTCGGGGAACGCGAGAGCAAACCGCGGCGAAGCTGGTCTCCTTCCCCGGTTTGCTATCGCGTTCCCCGAACAAGCAGGTCTCCTTCCCTACGGTTTGCAGGGTGGTTCGGGGAACGCGAGAGCAAACCGCGGCGAAGCTGGTCTCCTTTCCCGGTTTGCTCTCTCGTTCCCCGAACCCCCGAGCAAGCAGGTCTCCTTCCCTGCGGTTTGCAGGGTGGTTCGGGGAACGCGAGAGCAAACCGCGGCGAAGCTGGTCTCCTTTCCCGGTTTGCTCTCGCGTTCCCCGAACCCCCCTTGAAGCCGCCCAACAGCGCTGCAGTGTGGCCACATCTAACACCACTTGCAGCGCTGGTTGCTGTAAGTGTGGCCACTCTGCAGCGCTGGCCCTATACAGCTGTACTAATACAGCTGTAACAACCAGCGCTGCAAAATTTTAGATGTAGACATGGCCTTAGTCCCAGTCTCCTGCCAGATACCAACGTAAGAAGCTACAATCTGCCTGCACAACCCCCCTTTGCGTATAGTGTGCTTTCTTAAATACCTGTCCTCAACAGTTTTTTAACAGCTCATGTTAATGCTGCACAATCACCTTCCACCCCAGGGGTAGCTGCATTTCAATAGAAGATCAAATGGTTCTTCTGTCATTAATCTGATTCAAAACCCAGTGAAATTAATCAAGTTGACAGAAAGACTCCCAATGAGCATTGGCACAGGTCCTATAGGCATTAGTATAGCCGCGATAGATCATAACCTGCTCAGACCTTTCCAAGAGTTACTTTGTATAAGAGCCTACTATAAAGGTTAATCCTTTGGCAAGGCATTTATCAGCCTTCTGAAGATCCCTTGATTATGTCTGGAATGGATTTCAGGCCAGCCAGAGAAGTGGCATTTAGACACCTCTATGACAGGCTTCATTGTAAAACAGTAAAGTGATGTAAAGAATTTTTTTTATTTTTTACTATAACCTACATTTCAAAACAAAGTTGTATCAACTCCAAAAAATTAGAACTGTTGTTTAGAAAATTCTGAAAGTTGGGGGGGATGGGGCTGGAGTCTTTTGATAATTTTGAAAATATTTTTTCAATTTTTTGCTCAAGTGGGAAATTTGTCACAACCACTCTTTTCCCACAAACAGTTTCAATAGCATTTTCCAACGAAAAAGCCTTCCATCAAGAAATTCCCACCCTGCTCTAGACCCAAGGGTTAGCCCCACTGCTGCTGTGACGCTCCAAGTGGCCAGGACACACAAACTATGAGCTCAACTATGAGCTCCAAGGTGAGCTCTGGCCACTTGCTTAATAGAGTCCAACTGAAAGGCAAAAATGCTGGATTCAGGCATTGCCAATCTCTGCTCTTGGAGCTGCTTCACTCTGTATAAATATTCACTGAGCCAGAAACAAAGATTAACTCTATAACCTGGTAGGTAGGAGCCTGAGGGCCAAGTCCCTGTGCTGGCTGATTCAGTTCAGGGACTTGAGCAGGGGTCTCCACATCCGAGAAGACAGTCCCAACTACTGGTTATTCTGGGGTCTCTGTCTCTTGTGTTTTTTCACAACAGATTTCAAAAGGCCTCATTTCCCTTCTCCATTGGAATGAAAACAAACTTCAAAACCTTGCAAACTTTTGCAAAACAGAATTGTTGTTTTCCAGCCAGCCCCACTTACTGCCCCTGCTGCACTTTGTGGGTCATGGATAAAAGCAAATACACATTGTATGGCAGTCACTTCTAATGCCTGACTGCCTTGCGGTGCATAGCTCATTGTGATAGAATATGTGGGTGGAGGGCAGGGGTGAAAGTAAGTTAAAGGACTTACTGGTATGCCAGAGTCCTGGGCAGGGGCATGGCCTCAGCCAGAAGAGGCAGGGCCTCAACTGGAAGAGGCGGGAGCCCTGGGGCAATTTAAAGGGTCCAAGGCTCTGGCTCCTGTTACTGCAGTGGAGCTCTGAGCCCTTTAAATCACTGACGGAGCCCTACTACTGCTACCCCGGGGCTCCAGCAGCCAGGCTCGGGCAGTGATTTAAACGGCCCGGGGCTCTGGAAGCAGGGAGCCCCTGGCCCTTTTAATCACCATCTGAGCCCGGCTGAGCTCCCGTGGGGATTTAAAGGGTCAGTGGCTCCTGCCGCTGCAGGGAGTCCCGGCCCTTTAAAGCACTGCCCAAGTCCCTCTGCCTGAGCCCTGGGATAGCTGCAGCAGGGCTCCGGTTGTGATTTAAAGGGCCCTGGGCTCCAGACACTGCAGGAAGCCCCGAGCCCTTTAAATCGCCAGCCTGGGGAAGCCAGTCAGGTCCGGCAGGGTATATGGGCTCTTGCTGGTACACCAGAGCAGACCGACTTACTTTCACCTCTGGTGGAGGGGTAGGCACCACACAGCCTCATATTTCAATTTTCTCTGAGAAAAATTGTAAAATACCTTTTCTTCTCCAACAGGAAGAAGCCTGCAGGATAATAAACCATTTCGCCTGCCCATGATTGATTGAAAATGTATTTGGATTTATTATATGTGGTTTGGCAAATCTGCTTTTGTAAGCTATAGGCGACTGTCTGTCGAAACCACGTTTGCTACGTAGGCAGCGAGCACAGAGGTGTCTGATAGGATCCTGGGAGATCACCATGGATGGAGCCAATAAAAAAGAAAGCTGAAGGAAACATTTACATTACTAAGCCAGGAGGATACAGAGCTTGGTTTTATCAGATTTCCATGTTTAAAACCTGAAAGGCAGCTCTTTTCTTTCTCTAAATGTACTGGCAATTCAGTCACTGGAAGGGCACTTTGTATTTCCAGTCCAGAAAACCCAAAAATGTACATTGACACTTCACCATCAACACACTTGACTTAAGACCCCACTTCTTTCCTATGGAAAGTTGAAAATATCACTGCATGTGCAATGGAATAAGTTAAACATGTCAGTTCAAGAATTATTGGATAGCTCAAGAAATTGAGATGAGCTCCCCATAAACATCCACAAAGCTACCTCATTATCCTCCTTCAGATCCTTCCTTGAAACTCTCCTTACCCGTGATGCCTACAAAAAACTTGACAGTGTTTAGGTTGCTGGTGTGCTGACTAATATTGTCTCCTCGTTTCCTTGCACTCTCCTACCTGTCTGTCTGTATCTATCTGTTTTCTTATACAAGGATCACAAGATTTTTGGAGCACAGACTTTTTGTTCTGTGTTTGTAGAGCACCTACGCAACAGGGTCCTCGGTCACGACTGGGGCTCCTGGGCACAATGGTAATACAAATAAATAAATAAATAAATGTGCAGCATTTTGGAGAGAGCTTCCCAGCTCAATTTGACAAGCCCACCCCATCTCTAGGCTTCAGAGCCCAAGCTCCAGTCAGAGCTGCAACTTCACAGCATTGTCTACGGGGTTCTCCCAACAATTTTTTTGGTCACCTCACAGCGTGGTCACCAACCCTTGCTAGTGGCCGCTCTGACAATTTTTCCTAAAATACTTAATTAACTTTAGGAAAAACAAATAAATATGCACATACAAATATCCAGATCGTTGCAATTTATGAAGGGCTTTTTTGCAGACTTTATTGGACCGAAACAGAACAGAAACCCAAATAAGGTGCTTTGCATGTTCTTGTCTTTTTGGGTTGTTTTTTTTATATATTTGCTAGTTAGCAAGTCTGCTACTGTGAAAAGCGATATTTGTAAATATCGCTTTTCACAGCAGACTTACTCAGCCCTAGCTAGTTGGGGGACAAATTAAGCCTTGGATGGTGGGGTGTGGGGCTGGAGGAGGCTGCAGGAGCTGGGGAATGGGGGGTGAACCCAGGGCCAGAGCCTAGGATCCCACTGCAGGGCTGGGAGCTGAAGGATGCATCAGGGGACAAGGACAACATGCTGGGAGTGAGCCCAGGACCAAATCCCTGGGGCCAGAGCCCTAAGCCCTGCGGCTGAGAGACAGAACCTGCTGCCACACAGCCAGAGCCTACCACCCAGCATCCCAAGGCTGAAGCCCAAAGCCCAAGCCCCACCGCCCTTGGGAAGGTGGGGAGTTCACATTGGCTGCCTGTTCCTACAATGTTTGTGGCTCCAGAAGGGGGCAGGGACCAGCCCTTGCTGGCAGCCCCAGAGGAGAAGCCACTGCTTGATCCCTCCTCCCAATCACTACCCAGAAGGCTGTGGAAGCAAGAAAAACCCCTGGTGGTCACATGAGGCCACAGTGGCCGCATTTGAGAAACGCTTTTAAAATGCTAGCGTGAACCCCACTAGCCCGAGTCTATCGACCCACGCTGGGCGTCTTGCTGCTGAGACGTACCCTGAGAAATGCATCTGTTGTCTTAGTCCAGTTCCTAGTGGGCAGCTGTCTACAACATACAAAAACCACTCTCATAACTGACACTATTGTTGGCTGATTCAACAGAAAGGACAAAATGGGCATTGAGACTTACCCATCCTCTTGCTGCTAGAAGTGACAGCTCTAGTCCAGGTTGAGATATACGTGTGGAGTGGGATGACAGCACTTTCACTGCTATGGCTTCTGCCACCTGCCTGGAAAGAAATGGAGGGCCTCAGCCTCCAGGCTGCCAGTCTGACAGCTTGTAAAAGCACTACGTTCATTAACAAATCCAGCAAATCCCAGTTAGAGAAGATGGAACCGTTGTTTTGTTCTGTGTTTGTACAGTGCCCAGCAAAATAGGGTCTGGTCTATGACTAGGGCCCTGAGGCACCACAAAATGGGATCTGGTCTATGACTAGGGCCCTGAGGCGCCACAGTCATACAGATAATAATAAAAAATACTGATACCCACTATATGAAAAGAGTGCTTGGATGTTTATTTACAAGCTCCAATACCATGATCTGAAATGACTAAGGGTATTTATGACAGTGTGAAGCAAGGCCTGAACAACTCATGAACCCCACTGAAGCACTATTTTGAGAGCTTAAGTGAAACTTTGTTGGTCACAGGCCTTCTGCTGGTCCTCTGCACAGGGATGAACTTCACCCAAATAGAAGTACCCTTGAAAGCTGTGAGTAAAACAGGAGTACTTGTGGCATTTTAGAGACTAACAAATGTATTTGAGTATCAGAGGGTAGCCATGTTAGTCTGGATCTGTAAAAGCAGCAAAGAATCCTGTGGCACCTTATAGACTAACAGACGTTTTGGAGCATGAGCTTTCGTGGGTGAATACCCACTTCCTCAGATGCATGTTGCTGCTCACATGCATCTGAGGAAGTGGGTATTCACCCACGAAAGCTCATGCTCCAAAACATCTGTTAGTCTATAAGGTGCCACAGGATTCTTTGCTGCTTTTACAAATGTATTTGAGTGATCATCAGGTTCAGAACTAGAGGCTCAATCCTACTGATGCTTATAGACTAAATGTTACTCACCAGAATAGTCCCTTTGAGTTCAGGGGGATTACTCCCAGTGGAAACACTAGTCATATGCATAAGTGTTTGTAGCATTGAGCCTTAGACTTGGCTGAGTATACATACTGTACCTCATATGAATTGCTCTCACAGTCTTCACATGGGTGTTTTCTCCTAAATTTGCTTGTTGTGGGTTGGGGGTGCCCAGGTCCCCACCAGACCACAAGTTGAGTTGTTCCCAATGTCCTTCCCCCATTTGTAGCACACACAGGGGAGGGGAGAATCAGAGTTTAAAAAAAACGTGGTCTGTCTCTCAGGCAGTCTCAGAGGCGGTGAGGTCTGTGACTGGCTCTCTGTAGTCAGCAGTCATGGAGGTACAGCAGTCCTCTCCCTGAACACCACCCCTTCCTGTGGCAGGCTTTCCTTTAAGATCCTCTGTCCAGGCAGAGCAAGCCCTACAAGTACACCTGGTTAGTGCTGGCTCAGCCCAGAGTGTGTTACCTCCTCTCTAGGAGAGCGAGAGAGGGTGTGCCCCTTCACACTGCTTAGCCACCATTTGGAATGCCCTCATTCATTCCATTTGAAAAGTGTTAAACACACAAACAAAACCAGACATATGGATAAGGGAAGAATCAGGGGTCTGGTAAGAAATGAGAGCTGCCTGCATTCCTTACAGGCCACATTCACATTTGGCTCTTCTACAGGGGTGCCGGAGTGGGCGGAGGGGCAGGGGCTGTGTGCCCTCCCCCTCCCCCTCCCCCACACTTTTTACAGGCCATAAGGGCAGGCGATGGAGGAGAAGAGGTGAGGAGGAGTGAGCAGGGGGTGGGGCCTCAGGGGGAAAGGGTGCAACAGGACCCAGTTCAGGCTCCTGTGCTCCCCCGCCCCCGCACACACACGTTTATGGCACTTCCGCCACACCTGCTTTGCTATAACTCCACCTGAAGTTCAGACCAAATTCTTTTTAGGAGCTGGGCAAGAGATCTCATCAGTGCTGACTCACCCAGCAGCAGCAACAACTCCTTTGCCGCCAGATTTGCTGTCTGTTTTACAAAAGTGTGAAGATTACTGTGTGCCGATTTTTATGCCAAATAATGTGAGGATTCTTTTTCTGAAATGACATCTCTTGCCGTTCCATGTTCGCAGCATGGTCCCCAGGTGGTGATGATTGGCTTCTTTTACCATATTTTTTCAGTGCAGTTGAGTTTTTGATACCAGTTCCAAGAAGAATGCTCCCTCTCTGAAGCATATGGTTCTATGAACAAAATAAACAAGCTACATCCATGCTATAGACTCCTCACAGTCCACCACATGCACAAGCTCCGAGAAAGAGAGTCTGTTACATGAGCCCCTGTTAGACTTCGTAGCTTTGAAATGATGCAGAAACACAGCGAGATCACTGGTCTTCCAGCTAGCCCAAGAGTGCACAGATCACATATGAATGATACAAGGATCAATTATTCAATGTCTAATGCAAGGATCACACCTGGTTAAGGACACCTCTGCACTTTTGGTGACATGAAGAAATTGTTATACCCACAATTCCCTGAACAGCCCAACATCTACCATCCAGAATAGATACATAGCAGCAGCAGCAGGGGCATAGAGGGCAGCATCTGTCTTGCTCATATCAGTTTGTATGGTATATTGTATAACATGATTATTACATGTGATAATATTAACTTTATATTTCCAAGACGATGGTTTCTGATTTCTAATCCCAGTGGTTTAGTCCAGTGATTGTTTGCAGTTGGTTCTGACCTATCTGAGGATCTGCACATCTCTCTCTCTTGGAGTTTTCTATAGCAACCATCATCATCGTATCTGCATCGTATATGCTACAAAGAAAAAAAAATAAAAGACAGTCCCTGCCCCAAAATGCCTACTCAGGCCACTTCTCCCCAATCAAACCTGGGCATACTGCTCAGGAACCTTCTGAGATGAGCTACACTACGTCCAATCCACAAGAAATGAAGTTGTTCTCAACTTTTCACCAAAGCATCACTTCAGCTGCTCTCAGGCCTCTGTACTTACTCTGATATTCCCAATCATCATGGTATCCAAGCACCTCACAATCTTTAGTGTATTTATCCTCACCAACTCTGAGAGGGAAGGAAGTATGGTCCCCATTTTACAAATGTTGGGAATAGAAGAACGGAGTAACTAAGGACTTGTCTACACAGCGAGTTAGTGCACAGCAAGCCAGGGTACGGATCGCCAGCATACTATCTTGCGGTGCACTACACCCCGGGTGGATTAGAGTGCTGCACAGCAAGCTGGTGCACATTAGCCACACATTCACTCGCCCTATCAACAAGCCCCAAGTGACTTTCCCAACGGCACACAGGAAGTCTGTGGCAGAGCAGTGAATCGAATTCAGCTCTCTCGAGTTCCAGTCTACTAAATCATCCTTCTCCATCTGCTAGTGATCAGGTGCACCATGTTGCCTTCGGCACAGAGCGCAGACCTTTGCCCACTCAGTTGCTGATGTGTGGGCTGGTGCATTGCAAGAGTGGGTTGAAAGGATTTACTAAAAGGATGCAGCTGCTACAGCTCAAGTTTCCATCCATAAGAATGCTGAAGCAGTTCAGTGGAACTAGGGCAGGCAAAAGCAATTCCAAGATTTGATCGGAGAAGGTGCACTGGTCACAGTACAGGGAATGTCAGTGGCACAAAATGTCTTGACGGCATTTCGGGTGCCTGACACACACTAAAAATGCCAAACACTAGAAATGTACTCTCCGGAGTACAGAGACTTTCCAAAAAGTGTATCTGGAACAGAGCCTGCAAGTGCCTCTGCATGTGAATAGCTTTACTCATGCAAGTAGCATTATTCGGGGGTGAAAATATTTGCAGGATCTGGTCCTAAGTCCAGAAAACCATATACTTATTGCTTTGGGGTTAAAGACAAAGCCGGTAATGCACCTACAGGATCTGTCGATTTCCAGCTTTAAACTGCACTGACCAAGTGCCAGTACCACATAGCATTTAATTAACCTATCTACGAGTTGTAAGATGAGACATCGCTATTCACCGTGAGATTTATTCTCTGTAGTGGCAAAAGAAAACAGATACTGCAATTTAACAGGAAATGAAGTGTATTAGGGGCAATACAATTCCATTAGGGAAATTGCATTAGCGTAATGTAGCATTTTTTATTTTTTTACAGCCTCTCCCCTAGCAAATTAATTTAGTGCCTCATAAGTCAAGGTTACTGAAAAACACTCATGTCATATTCATTTCTCTTTAGCATGCGTGTAAAATGCATGTTGGGTCCGTGAAGCGGAATTGCGGCGTAAGAGATTCACAGATGTTTTATCTGCACCATATGGCATGTTAGTCATCATTCCCTCCAGGATGAGTTCTTGTGTTGAAAGTCAAAGCTTTTCCCACACATGGGCTATCAGCTCTAGGCATCTTTAAAAGAAATCAATGAGAAAAAAAAAATAAGGGAAAAAAGACCAATCAACAAAAGAAGATCCACCAAAAGCAAGAAAGATAACAAATAGACTTCACAAATAACATGCACAGCAACACAACAAGCTGAATACATAGCACTTTCATTCAGTGCTGTGGTATTAAAGGTAGTATGTAAATAAATAATATGTAATAACATCTATTAAATTTTTATCAAAGCCAAATACAATTTTGTACTCAGGCATTTAATTATGTGATTTTTGCGTAAACTGCCTTTTATATTTCTACGTGTACCTTGTCCCAGGAATCTAACATTAGGAGCACAATATAATAGGATTAATAAATAATATTGTGCACTTCCACAGCATCTTTCATTCAGATACTCCTGGAACAATAGATAAGCATTTTGTTTTTGATCAAAAGAAATGAGATGAATGAATAAATGTAATCTAAGGATCTCAAAGTGCCTTACACATATTAGCTAATTATCCCTCTCTTAACATCTCTGATGAACAGACAAATGTAGGGAAGATTTTTCAAAGGCATTAATGACAGTGAGGAAGGCACCTAACTCCTGTTGACCTTTACTGCTGTTTGTGCCTTTGAAAATCTTCCCCACAAGACATGGTGGCATCATTTCACCCGTCCTTCTGGGTTGGACTCCCACTGCCTTTTTACAACATACAACTACTGTACATAATATTTCAGGACAGGAAATGATGAATGGCACACCCAATCAAAACTGCAAGAGGTACTTACTTCAGTTACAATCAATGCCACTTCCTGTAGCACCTAGGTTTTTGTTGGCGGTCCAAATATTTACAAAACTACTTAGCTGGTGAAGTCTGGCAAAATCTTAAGTGATATTTCTTCATATGGCTCTAAATTTAATGGTAAAAGAAATGGGAGAACTATATATCTAATACTATATCCCCAACCAATGTAAGAAAGACAGAAAGGATATTCCAGCCAATAATAATCTGCAGTACACTGTACACAGAAAACGTATAGGCCCAGTCTTGCAAACCCTCACTTACACAAGCAGTCTGTGCTTTGTGGGTAATCCCATTGGATTGCTAATAAGAGTAAGAGTTCACAAGATCATGCCACTATGCCATTTGTGTGCATGTATGTATAAGTATTAATGTAACAACAAGCTATTTTAGGTCATTTTAAAAAGTTTTATGGCTCTTCTTGAGCTCTTCAAAGATGGACTCATAGTCATTATGGCACCTGGCTTTACAGAAAAAAATAATTCCAATTCCAACAGAAGCCAAAACTCTCTCAAACATTCCTCAAATAATTTTTTTGCAACATGAGTGGCATAATCAGAATGCATGATGGTATGGTATAAGCCAGGTTTTATCGGCATTCATTTGGGATGACCTGTGTGTCTCATTCATGGCTTTCCACTTGTAAGTAATGTGCCCATCCCAAACTCACCCTGACAAAACCATTATACCATGCTATCATGTATTCCTTATGTATATGTACATATGGCCACACTCCCTAGAGTAGATTGATGTAAAGTGCTTGATTCTTCTCTTGCTTACATTGCTATAAATCACCAGTGAAGTCAGTGTAGTTACTCTGGTGCAAAATTAATGTGAATGAGATCAGAATCTGGCCCAAAGTCTCGCTCTCTGTTAGCAATCTGAAGCAACTGGTACTCAGCATCACCATGTAAACAATAAGGGCAAAGGAGAAGAAGGTGGGGTGGGGTTAAAAATCTGCTTTCCTTTACAAGACCACCTACAAAATGTTGCAAAGACCTTGCAACAAAAATAATCTGTCACAATTCCAGTGTTAGGCAAAATATAAACAAGTTAAGTGCTCTGTTAAACAGAACATCTGGGAAGTCACAAGCTGGGCATATGTTTTCACAAGTTGTTTTTTAGGGAAAAGTAACCCTGCTAAGCTTCCTGTCTCTTCCATCTTCCCTCTCTTGACTGTGTTTATCAAGGCCAGATATAAACACATTAAAAAACCTTTAGAGGCCCTTTTCTCATTGTATTATTAATTTGGAATTGACTGAAGGTTGACGACTGCTTTTAGTTTGACCCTTGGATCCCTTAAAGAGATTCTCCACAAATAATTACAGAGTTTTGTGTTGATTGGGTTTGTTGTATATATATTTGCTGTGGGTTGCCAGAAATGAACATTAGAGTCAACATCAACATTTCATGGGGAGTCACCTTTGGGGCAGCAAAGTGGGTGGATTGTTTAGGGAATCAAAGGTGACTTAGAGGGCAGGAGGGATTACCTAGGGTGTTTGGGGGTGCAGAGGACTTATTGCTTAGGGGATCATGGGGATTAGAGTTGAAGGCAGATTTTATTTCAGTGTTAGGCTGCTGTAGCATCTACTAGTGTTATTTAATTACAGTTTTGTATCTGTGGGTACGTCGCTTTTAAGCAGATATTAGTAGTCACTGACAAATATTGATATGTTATAGCATGTCTGGAAATAAATACGGGGTTTTGCACTGCTTTATTATTATTGTTTCCATCAGAAAGTTTCTTCTCTTAGAGTGAATTTTTGTTCTTGCCTTTCTTTGGTGATTCACACTGGGAACTTTGTCTCACCTGCCCCTAGCCAGTCTGTGTCCAAGAGGGGGCAAAACCCAGCATTCTTGTTAAATTAAATAATTGATTTCACAGAGGTGAGCTCAAGCCACAGAACTCACACTTCAGATGCCCGAGTGGGAGAGTGCTGGGATTTTGGTTGAGCCCACTATTCAGATGCCCTTTTTAAAATTTGGATCTGGGTTCAGATTTCAAAACACACCTAGTATTCAGGGGTATTCGGAATTGGGTTTTGCTTAGGCTCATCTTGGAGTAAGTGACAAAAAAAGAGGAGTTCCAGCCACATTTGCCATTCAAATCCCATGTGCTGCTTCCTCCTCTCTCCCCTGCACCTCCACACTTGGTTTGCTTCCTCTCCCTGTTCTGTTAAGATGATCACTCTGTCCATTCTTTGCAGAGTTCTGTGTATGGAGGCATCAGTAGTACTGACCACATGGCAATGCTGTTGCAGTCTGGTGAAAAAATGTATCCACCATATGAGACCGAGAGAAAATGCCAGTGGCAGCATATTTCTTATTTTTATCACCTTTTTCAACTCATTCCAATTGCATGCCTCTTTTCTGACATGGAAACACTGATCATCATTTTTTCCAATAAGATGACAACAAAGGGTCTCTACTTAAACAACCTTATAGTCTGAGTTTGAAAATAAATCCAGGCTGCATCTTTGGCTGGTCTGATGTGTTGAGACATTGGGTGGGTTGATTTGTTTTTTAATTCTCATTTTCTCTTGTATTTCAAGAGGCAACAAATGACAAACTCATCGTGGTCAAAATTCATCCCTTATGTCTTGGAGTTGCCAGAGAACACTAACTAAATAAAAGCCTCTAATAACAAGGGACTCTTTGGGAAGCAGCTGTTCCTCAGATGGATGTCAGCTGGGAGCTTGTCAATTTCTAAAGTTTGGGGTTGATGAGGAAAAGGGTGCTGTGCTCAGGAAAAGGAGGGTTTCTTGCTTCTGAGGGGCAAGATTTCGCTAGGACTTTGAAATGTATAAATCTGAGTCTTCCCAAGGCTGCTGTAATTGTGCTGAGAACTACTTTGAGCCATGACTAGCTACAGGATCATAAGGGTGTATAGGTGGGGCAGCTCATCCACAACTAAGGACTGAGCTATGCTTTGTCAACCTGAATCAAGTTTCCAATCCATGGATGTACTTTACCTCTCAACTCACAACTACGTAGATTCCTTAATAGTCTATTGAGTTCAGATAAGTTATATCAATCTTCTTTGTCCATGTAGCAGCACGACCACTCACCCCTGCAGCGCCTCCTGCTGGTTATCCAGGAATTGGGTCTTTCCAGCACAGAGCCCCCTCTGCCGGTTGGTGTCTCACTGTCTGCTGGCTCCATGTCCTTCCCGGACCATAGTGCCCTTTTATCCGGGGTGCTGCCCCCTGGCAATACCCCTACATTCTGCCTCTGGGTCTCCCCTCTCTGGGGAACTCTCAACCCTCTAATCCCCACCTTGCCTCAGTCTGGGCTACTGCCAGTCATTATCAAGCCCCCACTCCCTGGGGAGGACCGCAGTGTAAAAGCCACTCATCATAGGCATGGGGGGAGAGGAGGGTTGGACCAGCTGCCTTCCTCTACCACCAAGTACCTCTGTGGGCCTAGGACCAGGCCCTGCAGCCTGGGGAGTTGCCAGCCTGGAGCTCTCCTGCTCCTCTGGCCTTTCCCCAGCCCTGCTTCACTCCAAGTACCCTTTCTGCAGACAGCTAGGCCCTACTCCCTCCAAGCTTGGAGAGAGCCTTTCTGAGCTCCTGGCTCCCAGCCTTTTTATACAGGCAGGCTGTGGCCTGATTGGGGCGTGGCCACAGCTGTGGCTGTTTCCCCAATCAGCTGAGGCTTGCTGCTTTCCTAGCAGCAGCCCTCTTGCAGTCTCAGCCCTCTCCCAGGGCTGATTTCAAGCCCTTCAGGGCACGAGCAGGTGACCACCCCGTGACAATCCACTCTTTAATGACCTGCTCAAAGAATAAAGTAGGTTAGAGACATGATTTTCCTTTACAGAACCCTTCTGGTTTGCCACTACAGTACTGTTACCCTTTTACACCCAAGTGGCTAGCCAAAACCTCAGGGTCTAGTACAGGGGTAGGCAACCTATGGCATGCGTGCCGCCTTTGGCACGCGAGCTGATTTCAGTGGCACTCACACTGCCTGGGTCTTGGCCACCAGTCCAGGGGAGCTCTGCATTTTAATTTAATTTTAAATGAAGCTTCTTAAACATTTAAAAAACCTTATTTACTTTACACACAACAATAGTTTAGTTATGTATTATAGACTTATAGAAAGAGACCTTCTAAAAACGTTAAAATGTATTACTGACACACAAAACCTTAAATTAGAATGAATAAATGAAGACTCGGCACAGCACTTCTGAAAGGTTGGCGACTCCTGGTCTAGTGAGTTGCACCAGTTAGGAGGATAAATTGGTGATGGAGCCACGTGTTTCTTTGATGCAATGTCATTTATTTACAAAGAATGTGTAACCCTTCTGCCAGAAGGAGTCGACAGCAGCAAGGGCTAGGTTCAATATCTAGGGGTTCCTTTGGACAATACAACACAGATCTAGCTCAAGCACCCACCCAGTAATCTGGGAAAACTAAACCACCACACTTGAGCACCTCTAAGGGGCAATACTTCCCCTCTCGCAAGCACTGAGTCTGTGTATGGAAAAGAAAAAAATAATAAAAGGGGAAATGAACCCAGCATTAATGTGGGAAAACACTACACGCATGCTTCGAAAACATGACCATGAGCAAAACAACCAATTTAGAGAATGCTGGCAACGTCCTTTGCCTCAGTCTCTCACCTTGCTGTGTGAAAGTCCAACAAACAAATATCTCTTTAAAACACCACTCCTCTCTCCCTCCACCACACCCCATTCAGACTTGTTATTCTTGATCAGTGACGACCCAAGGTTCAGAGCAGGGGAGGTGGAGCCTTCCCAAAAGTGAGGGGCCCATCTGTGGCCCCACCCCTGCCCTTCCTCTTCCCCACAAAGCCCCGCCCCCAGCCAAGCCAGAAGCTGGAGCTGGCTGGGAACCAGGAACCCTCCACCTGCCTGGGCTGCGGGGGCTGAGAGCAGCCCCTGCCCGTATCCCTGCTACATGAGTCCCCCAGGGCAGATAGAGGATCTGTGGCTCCCCACAGCTGCCCATGCAGCTCTTACCCCAACCCAGCTCCAGCTTGGCGGGGTGGGGGGGCGCAGGCCAGCCATGGTAAGAGCTGTGTGGGTAGATGTGGGGAGCCGCAGACACTCCACAGCTTCCCAGAATCCCCAGCTGGGCTCCAGCTGATAGCCTGGCAATGTTCTTGCTGACAGTCCAAGCCTCTTTTAGCCAGCACCCTGATCCAAAACCTCTCTTCTGACTTCTCCTAGAGCCACACACCATGCTTTTATGCTGTGTCTGCCTGTCTTTCTGTTCTGCCTCTACCACTTACCCACCCACCCTGACCCTGAGTGACCTGGGATGTGCCTTTGTTTTGGCCAGATATATGGTCCTATGTTTGGGGGGTGGAGGCCACTTAACTGTTTCTGTCACCTGATTACAATGGCTGGTTTACATGTATCCTGACTGAAAGGCAACATTTACATCTGACACATAATAACAATTCCAACCCATAACAATTGTAACAATCATCTTTATCTAGGTGTTTCATAATTCAATATTTAATTACAATTTCAACCAGTTTAATTGGTACTGTAGTAAGGTGTACAGGTCTAAACTTCCCAGAATCCCCCCTAGAGCCTTTTAAAAACATTAGGCACAACATCTACTACCCTCCAATGATCTTAGGGCTTGTTTACACTTACAGTGCTGCAACAACTGCACCTCTGTAGTGCTTAGTGAAGACACTACCTTCGCCAATGGGAGAGTTTCTCCCATCGGCATAAGTACTCCGCCTCCATGAGAGGCAGTAGCTGTGGCAGTGGGAGAAGCCCTCCTGTCTACACTGTGCTGTCTATACCGGGAGTTCGGCCACTATAACAGCATCACTTGGGGTTGGGACTTTCCACACCTCTGAGCAATGGCATTATAACAACCTAAGTTTGTAGTGTAATATAGTAACTGGTTTTAATGAGACATTGCTTGTTTTCGTTAGCGGCTCAGCCACTTCATTCTTACACTCCTTCAGAACTCATTGGGCATGTAACATCTGGGTCTGGTGACTTGTTGCTTTTTAATCTGTTTCAGTACCTCCTCTTTTGACACCTCAGTCTTTCATGGTGCCTCATTTTTATTACCTGAAAAGAGTAAGACTCTCCAACATCCTCTGTGGAGAAGACTGACATAAAGAAATCTCTTAGCTCCTCTGCAATGTTGATATTCTCTTTAATTGCTCCTTTTACTCTATGGTAATCCAATGTACTCACACAGTCTCTTGCAGGCATCCTGGTTCTGATATATTTAAAGAATTTATTAATTTAGGAAGTGAGGGTACATCTTTGGCTAATTGCTCTTCAAATTCATTCTTAGCCTTCCTAATTTTCTTGTTACATTTCAACACTCCAAGTTTTTTTGCAGCACAATTAAGAAAATATATATGTATTTTTAAATTCAACAACCTCTTGACTGCCCCTTCAAAAGAAAAATGGAAATATGAAAGAATGGTACCAGATCTCCAAAGATTTGAGTAGGGACACACAAGTCATCTATTTACAAGAGGAAGATAAGGTGAAAATGTGGTTCTAATTTCTTTTCCTTTTCCTTATTTTTTTAAGATTAAAAAAAATTGTCCACTTAATTTTAGTCACTAATTCAGATCTTATTTAAAAAATGCCAGGGAGACTACAAAACCATGTGAAAACCATTGTGCTTTTTTTGGAACATCCCTCTTCAGTGTTGGAAAATCAAACCTAGCAATATAGTGTGAGTGCAAGACACCCAAAAGAAATGAAATCATCTAAAAATACAAGTAAAACTGACCAGTTGGTTTCTCTTTCCAAGTAGATTGAAATGGAAAAAGCAAACAAAGAGCAAAAGTGGCAAATAGTACATGAGATGTCTTAAGTTATTTCAGTATTAACAATCTTAGGGTATGTTTATACATACAGCACTGCAACTGAGCCATTGCAGCACGTCTGGTGAAGAGAGCTCTCCCATCAGTATAATAAAACCATCCCTGCGAAAGGCAGAAGATATATCTGCGGGAGAAGCTCTCCCGCTGACATAGCGCTGTCCACACTGGTGCTTATTTCAGTGTAACTTGTATCGCTCAGGGGGATGGCTTATTCACATCCCTGAGCGACATAAGCTCTGTCGACATAAGCTGTAGTGGAGACATAGCCTAAGTGTTGTTAGTAACTCCAATAAGGAGGCTTTTCTGTTTTAGTTATGGTATTTTTTTTTTACTTTACAGGTTCCCTTTAAAAATAAAGGGATAATAAGATAAATTATTATAAGACGTTTGGAAGCATGACCAATGACAAAAGTTTGAAAGAACTGGGCATATTTAGTCTGGAGAAGAAAAGGCTAAGGAGGGACCGGATAACCTGTCTTCAAACATATAAAAGGTTGCAACAAAGAGGACAGTGATCAATTGTTCTCCATGTCCATCTAGGGTAGGACAAGAAGTAACGGGCTGAATTGGCAGCAAGGAAGATTCAGGTTAAATATTAGGAACAACTTTGTAACTATAAGGATAGCTAAACACTGGAATAAGTTACCAGGGGTGGTTGTGCAATCCCCATCACTGAGGTTTTTATGGACAGGTTAGATGAACACCTGACACAGATGGTCTAGGTTTACTTAATCTTGCCTCAGTGGTCCTGGGGATGGACTGGATGACCTCTCAAGGTCCCTTCCAGCCCTACATGTCTCTGATTACAGGGTTCCAGCTGGGAGGGGATGCGTGTAAGGACTCTGGAATTGAAGCTGGGACTCAATATGGGAAGAAGACAATAGGGTTGGATTATGAAGGGACAGCTAGGTGAACTTTTAAAAAAACTGAACAAGCACGTGCAATGACTAAGACATGACCCCCTCATCCTCCTGATTAGCTTGTTTTTATGTTGTATCCATTCCTCCACTCCTCATCCATCTTTGTCTTTTTAGATGTGAGCATGTCCAAAAGTGACTAGTGATTTAAGGCGACTCAGTTTTTAGGTGGCCAACTTGAGACACCTTAAAAAGGCCTGACTTCCCAATTGAGCTGAGCACCTGGCCTCTAAAAATTAAACTCCTTTAAGGTGTCTCAAGTCAAGCACCCCAAAATGGAGGCACTCAGAAGCACTGGTCACTGCTGAAAATTCAGGACATGTGTCTTCCTCTGTGTTTAGAAAGTGCCTAGCACATTGTGGACTCTACCACAATCTGAACAATACTAATTCTGTACACACAAATCCAGTTACAAAATAATATAGATCCTGAAGAATTTCTGACTTTCTAGCATAGTCAGGGTCATTAGAAAGCTTTTATTGGAAAGAAGCTCTGTTCTGAGTCAACTAACTAGAGTTCAGCAGATGGCTGGTGGTCCTGTCTTCTACAATACTGGAAACATTTTGGAGCAACTTCAAGGCCCTTGTTATCCTGGGGCTGGCAAGATTCAAGAAGCATTTGCAGGCATGAAGTTCTCTGTTTCTAAAGGAGACACAGCTCACACATCCCAGCTGAGCAAAAACCCTGGCAACCAATAATGGAGTGGTAATGATTAACAACAGCCTGGGAGTGATGGAATTCAGCTGCCACAGCTAGCGGGACTTCTCACTTTCTTTTGAGGCTGTCTGACCTCCCATTGGGAGAAAGATGAGGGCTCCTTGGACCAGTGTGGCTAAGACCTGATTGTGCCTGGTATAATTCCAAATGACCACTAAATTGCAGGGAAGGGTAATATGCTATGCCCTAAACACACTGAGATGTGAAACTGTTTCAGTTAGCACCTTTCTGGCAAGAATTGTATTTGAGCATGTCCCTCAAGAGAGGTTTCAGAGTAGCAGCCATGTTAGTCTATATCCGCAAAAAGAACAGGAGCACTTGTGGCACCTTAGAGACTAACACATTTATTTGAGCATAAGCTTTCGTGGGCTACAGCCCACTTCATCGGATGCATGCAGTGGAAAATACAGAAAATGCATCCGATGAAGTGGGTTTTAGCCCACAAAAGCTTATGCTCAAATAAATGTGTTAGTCTCTAAGGGGCCCCAAATACTCCTGTTCTTTTTCCCTCAAGAGAGTTGCCAAGAAAGTTTCACATCCCAGTGGGAAAAGGGCCTGAAAATAATATCCGTGGTAGGTGGGGATTAGCAAGCCTAATGAAAACAAGTGGCAGCTCACAATGACAGTTGGGTACTAATTTGCACCTCTTTGCTAAGCTTCTGGCAACATGTCAGAGAGGGCAGGATTCACTGAAACCCACATTCTGATCTACTCATGGGGCTTTGTGAGGTTTTTTATTTTGAAATTCTTGGGACGGTCTTGGTTTCAATGAGTCTGTCCTGCAAGGGTTGGGCAATCAGAGACACAGATTTTGGGGTGTCCCAGTGTGACAATATTGCATTATGAGTGGATCACACAAATGGATAACTCAGAGTAATCCAAACTTTTCAATACCGTGGGCCTGATGTTAGTTTTAGGGCACCTCCATGGGCCATATACAAAGGTTCCACTGCATGGAAGATGCCATTTTGCAATGTGCACAACCTCTCGCTTGCCAGCATGACCTCGCATGCACATGCACATGCAAGATCATGCTGGCCGGGGCAGGTCCACACCACCGTAGTGACCCCGCTCAGACAGAATGCAGCCAGATGGATGCTGGTGCAGAGCAGATGAAGTCTGGACTGCCTGTAAGTCATGTCCTAAGTGGCTGGGGGTTATGATGGGCTTGGGCTTGCCTTTTCGACATTTTGAGCTTCTTTGGGGGCTTTTGGGGCTTATTGTTGTGGAAAACAATGCCAACCCCTCGTTATGAGGAGCAGTGGTGCAGAGAGCCCACAGTGATGCAAACAGCTGAAAATCATTCAGGAGTTGGACAGAATCATCTTGCAGGCCAGTTCCAGCCCTCAGGCCACCAGCTGCGCAATAACACAAGTGTTATGACATGCTGCAAACTCTCTGCATTACAATACAACTGCATTATCCAGCAGGACATTAGGGATCAATTTGATTTGCAACCAGAAAGTTAATGCTGAATTCCACCTTGTTGATTTTTAATGAAAAACAAGGGCTGGACTGTTTTCTATTTTACATTGTTTTTATGTAACTATTGACTTCAGTGAAGTGATTCCTGATCTACACTGGTGTCCGAGAAAGAAGAATCAGATGCTAAAGACCGGAATCAAGACAGAGAAGATTCTTTTGAATTTTCTTTTTGTCATGTCACTCTTTTATAACTGTAGATCTTGATTTACTTCTTGAGATATTGTGCACTAAAACCATGCAAATACTGTTTCACTTGCAGTCCACATGCCTTTACCTCCCCTGAGTTAGGCTTTGAGTTTCAGGTTCCAGCAAAGCCAAATGTTCAGTAAAACTCAGCCAAAGCCAGTGCCGGCTCCAGGGCTTTTGCCACCCCAAGCTGCGGAAAACAAAAAAAAAGCCGCAATAGCCAGCAGCTCCATCAAGCTGCTTTCTTCTTTGGCGGCAATTCAGCAGCAGGTCCTTCCCTCTGAGAGGGACCAAGGGACCCGCCGCTAAATTGCCACCAAAGAGCCCAACGTGCTGCCCCTTCCCCTTGGCCGCCCCAAGCACCTGCTTGCTGAGGTGGTGCCTGGAGCTGGCCCCGGCCAAAGCCACCACGTTTCACCTTAAAACTCATCTTGTTCTGTGGGGGCTTCAAGGAACCCATGCTACTTGGCAAGGAAACCCAAAACCAAGCCAGATTTCTGTTGTTTTCAGAGGTTCCCTGATTATTTCACAAAGCTGTTTTCCCACGTGGGATTTCTCATACATTTTCTGTCCCCCACCCTTGTGTCCACTGGCTAGCTGTTGGCATCAGTAGCGACTGATGTTCTTTTTTTCCTGGTCAAATTCTTGATTGGTTCAGTTTTAATTGGAGAGGAATGCATGAATTGGTGGCTAAGGCACTGGCTGGAGCTGAACATAACTGGGTTCAGTTCCTGGTTTTGCTGCGAACTTTCTGTGTGACCTTGAGCAAATAATTCAATCACGCTGTGGCTATGTCTATGCTTAAAACACTACAGTGGCACCACTGCAGCTGTAATAGTTCAGTGTAGATAGTCACTACAGCAATGGGCAATAGTGAATCCACCTCCAGGAGAGGCAGTAGCTAGGTCAATGGAAGAATTCCTCCGTTGACCTACCACTGTCTCCTTTGGGGGTTAGGTCTGCATAGCTACATCTCTCAAACATGTGGATTTTCCAATGCCCATGTAAGATTTCAGTGCAGACCAGCTCTGTGTCTCTGTTCCCCCATCTGTAAAACTGAAATAACACTCTCAGCTTTCCCCCAACAGTTACTTGCCTTGTCTATTTAGATTGTAAGGTCTTCGGGGGCAGACGCTGGCTCTAAATGTATTCATACAGTGCCTAGAACAATGGGGTCCTTTCTCAGTTGTGACCTATCACACCGCTTCCCAGGCACCTTTCATTTTAGGGACACATGGTGAGATGGATGTTTTGGGGGAGGAAAGAACAGCTTTGGAAAGAAAGTAATTGGAACAGCAGTGAAATTCACAACATCCCCTTCCCTCTGCTTTTTTATTGGTGTAGGTAAGCCTAACATAAATTACAGGGAAGAAAGCTTTCAGCTTTAACTTTGAACTAATTGCTCTCAGGCAGGTCCATCACCACAGGGTCTAGGCACACCATATCTGACTCAAATTATAGCAAAAACAGTCCCCATACAGGGGCACCAGAACAGTGGGGAACAGGGGGCCATGACCCTCCCACTTTCTGAAAATGGACGGGCCTGGCCTGGCCACTTTTTGCCACAGGTTCCGCTCCTGCCCCTCGTCTCTCCGCCACCCACTGAGGCCCTGCCTCCCAGCCAGGCAGGCACCTGGAGCCCACCTGCACAGCTGTGGGGAGCCTTGGACCCTCCACCTGCACTGGGCAGAGGCCGGGGGGTAAGGACATGGGCCAGGGGTATTCTCAGGTCTCCCCATCCTAGGCAGCTGGAGGGACCTGGGCTCTGCAGCCGCACTTCAGTTGCCGGGTTGGCCGGGGGGGTGGGGCCTCAGGGGAAGGAGGAGGAGTAGGGGTGGGTCCACAGAAGGGGTGACACTTTGGGGACATCTCTGCTGTCCCTGCCCCCCTATGCAGGGAGTTAAAACCCATCAGTCCCTCTACATATACATCTGAGATGCTACACCTGAGATACTGATGTGTTAACGTGCTCAGAAAAGATGACTGAAGCTTTGCTCCCTTTTTAAAAGCCCTCCTTAAAAACCCACTTCTGTTGTAAGGCCTACAAGGAGGGAGGTGGCCTCCCAAAAGGCTTAGCCATTGGTGACTCCTGGTGCTCATTTTGGCCCACATCTTCAATGATATTTAGGCACTAAATTGATTTGAACAGGAGGTAAGCACCTAAATATCTTTGAGGATGGTGGGCCCCTTTGTTACTATGTGAGGCAACAAGCAAGAGGAAACATGTGAAATCTGTACTACTATCTTATCACTGCTGTTTCAGGCAATGCAGACTCACAGGAGCTCTTTGGCAGCTAACCAGCTGCACAGCCTGATTTACATAATGATCTGAGTGTTTTCATTATTTTTCCAGGATCATTTATAGTTTAATTGGATGCAGTGAAATTGGTAGCAAATAAGGTTATATCACTAGCCTTCCAGCAACTTACTTCCTATTGTGCCAATCACAGTTAATCTGATAGTGCTGTCTGTCCTGCTCTGCAATATAGCTGAGATGTAAAGTTTGAGTAAAGGGACAGCCTTGCCATAGCCAGGGCCAGTTCCAGGGGTTTTCCCGCCCCAAGCAGCCAAAAAAAAAAAGACACGATCGTGATCTGCAGCAATTCAGCAGGAGGTCCTTCGTTCCCACTGGGAGTGAGGGACCCTCCGCCAAATTGCTGCCGAATAGCTGGATGTGCCGCCCCTCTCTGGATTGGCTACCCAAAGCACCTGCTTGCTAAGCTGGTGCCTGGAGCCAGCCCTGGCCATAGCTGCTTAATCCAGATTCATCTTTACAATGAGGGGGCAACCAACCAACCCGTGAGGGAGAGACTGGGCCATGATTTAACTACCCCTCTGAAATTGCTGAGACTAGGGCAGACTGTACATTCCAGTGCTTATATGAGACTACAAGCCACTTCCAACCCAGTAGGATGTGACCAGCTTCTTATTCTGCCGGTTTTTAAGGAGACTGACCAACCATGGCTTGAACGGTGGCATTCCTGTTGGAATTCATTCAGGAGGATCCCTGGGCAAACCGAACAGGATAAACAAGAGATGGCCTGAATCTTTGCTCAAAACTTAACCAGAGAGAAAAGTTTGATATTGTTTTTTTTTTTAATCACTTGCCTCCACACTTTGTGCTTCTGCTCTTCTCATGGTACGTCTGGACTGTGGAGAGCCAGGAAGTAGACAATACCTTTTAAAACAAGATTTCCATCCCAATTTCAAGACTATATGAAAAGAAGGATGATTGGTCCAGGAACAGCCTGTTAATCAGACAATTTGGATTTGGTTCCTGGCTCTGCCAAAGACTTTCTGTGTGACCCTGGGAAATCACTTTATGCATGACTCAGTTTCTGCAGCTAGAAAACAAGGACATATACCTCAGGTGGCAGATACTGTAGAAGTATTATTTTGAGGTTGGTCCATCACTGGAATTCAGGGACGCTTGAAGTCTGTCAGCCCAAAGTAAAATGAATCCTTAGTACTGTTCTTATCATTCCTCCGGGTATGTCTACACTACGGGATTATTCCGATTTTACAGAAACCGGTTTCTTAAAACAGATTGTATAAAGTCGAGAGCACGTGGCCACACTAAGCACATTAATTCGAAGGTGTGTGTCCATGTACCGAGGCTAGTGTTGATTTCCGGAGCATTGCACTGTGGGTAGCTATCCCATAGTTCCCACAGTCTCTCCCGCCCATTGGAATTCTGGGTTAAGATGCCAGTGCCTGATGGGGCAAAAAACATTGTCGTGGGTGGTTCTGGGTACAGCCTCACCCCTACCTCACCCCTCCCTCCATGCAAGTAGCAGACAACAGTTTTGCACCTTTTTCCCTGGGTGAACTGTGCAGATGCCATAGCACGGCAAGCATGGACCCTGCTCAGCTCAAGACAGCAATCATGGACATTGTAAACACCTCGCGCATTCTCGTGCAGTCAATGCTGAACCAGGACCTGCAAAACCAGTCAAGGAGGAGGCAGCTATGGCAGTACGGTGACGAGAGTGATGAGGACATCGACAGAGAATTCTCTCAAACCGCGGCCCCTGCGCTTTGGAGATCATGCTGGTAATGGGGCAGGTTCTAGCCATGGAATGCCAATTTTGGGCCCGGGAAACAAGCACAGACTTCTGGGACCGCATAGCGTTGCAGGTGTGGGACGATTCCCAGTGGCTGCGAAACTTTCATGGAACTTTGTGACTTGCTTTCCCCTGCCCTGAAACGCCAGAATACCAAGATAAGAGCAGCCCTCACAGTTGAGAAGTGAGTGGCGATAGCACTCTGGAAGCTTGCAACGCCAGACAGCTACGGGTCAGTCAGGAATCAATTTGGAGTGGGAAAATCTACTGTGGGGGCTGCTGTGATGCAAGTAGCCAAAGCAATCATTAAGCTGCTGCTATGAAAGGTTGTGACTCTGGGAAATGTGCAGGTCATAGTGGATGGTTTTGCTGCAATGGGATTCCCTAACTGTGGTGGGGCGATGGATGGAACCCATATCCCTATCTTGGCACCGGAGCACCAGGACTCCCAGTACATAAACCGAAAGGGGTACTTTTCCATGGTGCTGCAAGCACTGGTGGATCACAAGGGACCTTTCACCAACATCCACTTGGGATGGCCGGGAAGGGTTCATGACACTCATGTCTTCAGGAACACTACTCTGTTTAAACGGCTGCAGCAAGGGAATTACTTCCTAGACCAGAAAGTAACAGTTGGGGATGTTGAAATGCCTGTAGTTATCCTTGGTGACCCAGCCTACCCCTTGATGCCATGGCTCACGAAGCCAAACACAGGCAGCCTGAACAGTAGTCAGGAGTTGTTCAACTACAGGCTGAGCAAGTGCAGAATGGTGGTAGAATGTGCATTTGGCTGTTTAAAGGCGCGCTGGAGCACATTACTGACTCACTCAGACCTCAGCCAAACCAATGTCCCCATTGTTATTGCTGCTTGCTGTGTGCTCCACAATCTCTGTGAGAGTAAGGGGGAGACCTTTATGGTGGGGTGGGAGGCTGAGGCAAATCACCTGTCCGCTGATTACGCGCAGCCAGACACCAGGGCGATTAGAAGAGCACACCAGGAAGCAGTGAGCATCAGAGAAGCTTTGAAAACCAGTTTCATCACGGGCCAGGGTACAGTGTGACTGTTGTGTTTGTTTCTCCTTGATGAAACTCCCCCTCCCCTTTATTGACTCATTCCCTGTAAGCCACCCACCCTTCCCCTTTGATTACCTCTTGCTTCCTAAGGAAATAAAGTCATTCTCATTTAAAAATCATGTATTTTTTATTAATTAATTATAAAAAGAGGGAGAGAACTGACAAGGTAGCCCGGGTGGGGTTTGGGAGGAAGATAGGAGGGAAGGAAAAGGCCACTAAATAATTTCAAAATAATGACAGCCTTTTGGTTGGGCTGCCCACTGGGGTGAATGGGCGGGTGCACGGAGCCTCCCCCATGCGTTCTTAATCGTCTGTTGGGTGAGGAGGCTAAGGAACATGGTGATGAGGGAGGGCAGGTATACAGGGGCTGCAGTGGCACTCTGTGATCCTGCTGCCATTCCTGAAGCTCCACCAGATGCCGGAGCATGTCCGTTTGATCACGCAGCAGCCCCAGAGTTGCATCCCGACACCTCAGATCTTCCTGCCGCCACCTCTCATCTCAAGCGTCTCTCCTCTCCTCACATTTGTCCCTGCTATCCTCACATTGGTCCCTCTTGTCTTCACGGTCACTAACATCTTTCCTGTACTTTGATACCACGTCCTTCCACTCATTCAGATGAGCTTATTCATTTCGGGTCACTTCATGATTTCCAAGAACATTTAGTCTCACGTCTTTTTTTTCCGCTGCCTTATCTGAGATAGCCTTCAGGATGGAGGAGGGAGACTTGAAAAATTTGCAGCTGCAGGAGGGAGGGAAAAAAGGGAGAGAAGCATTTAAAAAGATACGTTTTACAGAACAATGCTTATACTCTTTCATGGTGAACAACACTATTCACCTTACATAGCACATGTGATCTCACTACAAGGTTGCATTTTGCATCTTAATATTGAGTGCCTGCGGCTTTGGTGTAGAGATCACAGATGCAGGTCCGGGCATCAGAATTCGGCTTGCATGTGGCCATGGTAAGCCATTGTCTTTTGGCTTCTGCAGCCTTAATATATCCAGTGCCCTCCTTTCCCAAATAGCAAGCAAAGCCCGTTGAGTGCTACTTCTTTCCTGTTAACGTGCAGCATCAGAACCGTTCCCCATCCAATTCTCTGGGATGATCGCTTTACCCCTCTCCCCACCGCGTGGCTGGTATCGTAGAAGATCGCTGCTAGCCACCCTCCCCCCCACCGCATGGCTGGTAGCAGGGAAGGTCCCAGCTAGCCAAATGCGAAAAAGCTCAGCACCAATCACCCCCCGCTTCCCCCTGTTTGGCTAAATGCAGGGAAGGATTTCTTTTAAGTCACAGGCAAACAGCCCAAGCATCTCTGTCCTCTTAATTAGATTCCTATATTTCAACCAGGTTACCATGAACGATATCACTCTCCTGAGGATAACACAGTGAGATAAAGAACGGATGTTGCTTGAATGCCAGCAAATACCGGGACCATACGCAGCTAGGCTTTGTCATGCAATGATACCAGATTACTTGCTACCTGCATGGCATGGTCAAGTGTCCTAACATAGAGGACAGAATAAGGCTGCCCTGCCCAGAAACCTTCTGCAAAGGCTTTTGGAGTAACTCCAGGAGAGCTTCATGGAGATGTCCCTGGAGGATTTCCACTCCATCCCCAGACATGTTAACAGACTTTTCCAGTAACTTTACTGGCAGCAAATGTATCTCAAGTCCTCAGGGCAAATTAATCATTAAAAAAGACTTGCTTTTAAATCATGTTTTATATTTACAAAGGTACACTCACCAGAGATCCCTTCCATGGCTTCACTGTCTGGAATAGTGGCTTGAGAGGGCTGGGAGGGTACTTCTGTCAGGCTGAGAAAAAGCTCCTGGCTGTTGGGGAGAACAGAGTGCTGTGTGCTCTCTGCAAGCTCGTCCTCCTCTTCCTCCTCCTCATCTTCCCCATCTGCAGAATCCTCAGGCAAGGCTGAGATTACCACCCCCACCTCGGAATCCATGGACAGGGGTGGGGTAGTGGTGGCGGACCCCCTCAGAATTGTATGCAGCTCAGTGTAGAAGCAGCATGTTTTCTGCCCTGCCTCGGACCTTCCATTTGCTTCTTTGGTTTTCTGGTAGGCTTGTCTGAGCTCCTTAACTTTCACATGGCACTGTACTGAGTCCCTCTGTGGCCTCTCTCCATCATAGCCTTGGAAATTTTTTCAAATGTTTTTTCATTTCGTCTTTTGGAATGGAGTTCTGTTAGCATGGAATCCTCTCCCCATATAGCGATCAGATCCAGTACCTCCCGTGCAGTCCAGGCTGGAGCTCTTTTTCGATTCTCAGGAGACTGCATAGTTACCTGTGCTGATAAGCTCTGCGTGGTCACCTGTGCTGATCAGCTCTCCACACTGGGCAAACAGGAAATGAAATTCAAAAGTTCGCGGGGCTTTTCCTGTCTACCTGGCCAGTGCATCCGACTCCAGATTGCTGTACAGAGCAGTCACAATGGTGCACTGTGGGATAGCTTCCGCAGGCCAATACCATCAAATTGTGGCCACACTAACCCTAATCCGACATGGCAATACTGATTTCAGCGCTACTCCCCTTATTGGGGAGGAGTACAGAAATCGGTTTGAAGAGTCCTTTATATCACTATAAAGGGCTTTGTTGTGTGGATGGGTGCAGGGTTAAATCGGTTTAACGCTGCTAAATTCGGTATAAATGCATAGTGTAGACCAGGCCTCCCTCTCAGGGAGGGAGTTATAGAACACAGCCCTTTCAAGCAGGTCCAAAACATCATTTGAATCTGGCTTCAGTCCTTAAAAAGAACAATATCTGCACAACTGAGCATGGAGTCCATTCAAGATTACCAACATTCCATTTAAAATGCGCTGCCATAATGTGGATTTATAGTTTCCATTAAAAAAACCTGTTATCCATCCCTGCTATTAGAAGATGCTGTAGGCTGCAACTATGCATAGATAGTCACAGCTGGGGAACAATACTTTGTTTCTAAATTAAAAAGCATCCCATGTCATATAAAAAATCTGGTATAGTTTGATGCTTCTGTTGTTCTCAACATGTATTGATGTTATTATTTATAGGGTCTGTGGTCATGGACCAACTCCCCATTGTTCTAGGTTCTGGACCAACACAGAACAAAAAGAAGGTCCCTGCCCCAAAGAGCTTACTGTCTTTTTTTAATCGTAAGAAGAACCAGTCAATAATATAGTTTTAATTTCAATGCATATTTTAAAACTATGCTTAGAAACACCCTGAAGAACATCCTGACCTGAAGAAGAGCTCTGCAGAGCTTGAAAGTTTTGTCTCTCACCAATGGAATTTGATCTAATAGAAAGATATTACCTCACTCATTTTGTCTCTCACATATCCTGGGACCAACATAGCCACAACACTTCATAGAAACAGCCTAACATTTGGGATATGAAGAGGCTACGGCACATAGGAATTGCCAAGCCAGGACTCATCAATGGTCCAGTACAGTGCCGTATCTCTTTTCAACAGTGATGTAGTGGAATGCACCAATGAAAGGCAAACATTCCAGTAATGCACCAGAGAAATAGCTCTGATGGGATGGAGCAAAATTTCTTTTTTATCCCAACTAGAGATTGACTTACTCCCTGAAGCATGAAGATTGATAGCACTCATAAACTGGACCCTGGCTAACACAATAGTAGAGACTATTGCTATTCCTATACACATCTAATCCTCTTTTCAAATCATATTGCACAGGTGCTCTTCAACATGATTGTTTGTGGTACTCATCTGGCCCTATCACTATAGTGTCTGCACAGGTCACAATTTTTAGCCTCACAACACTTCTGTGAGGTAGGGAAGTACCATTATCCTCATTTTACAGATGGGGAACTGAAACACAGAGAGACTAAGTGACTTGCCCAAGGTCACACAAAAAGCCTGTAACAGAACTAGGACTTGAACCCTGGTCATCTAGGTTGTAGGGTAGCTACTGGACTATGCTTCCCTCAGGTTACACCATTGCTATGTGTTACTAAACAGCTACCATAGACCATGTCATAGCTGGCCGAACTGCAAAGGTGGCTGAAGTGAGTCTGGTAGACACAGTTTGCAACATTTTTAAAAAAGTGTTTTGGGACCATACAGGATAGACAGTGCTATACAAAGGAAAACTATTGTTATTCACGTGTTTTATCATATTCTTCTAGACAGTCCACACATTGGCCATGATGGCTCCTCAGAGAAAAATAGTTTAGACAATTCATGTGGAAAGAGCAGCTGTTGGAATGAGTTGTTACTGCTGGTTCTTCAAAATGAATGTATTGCTAGAAACAAGCATCTGGCAGTACTGTTCTTTTTTGGTAAGCATTATGACCAGCACACAGGATCTGGAGTTTAAGAACTTTGGGTGGAAAACACATAGCTTTTCACAGAAGGGTCTTGCTTTTCTTTTAATGAATTACAGACATTGGTGGCTGGCTTTTATTTACTGCTCAGTGATCAGCTGGTGCATCTCCTATCTCGTGGGACAATACTTCTAATGAGGATGTAGAGCCCGGAGCTAAAATGTGAAACAGAGATTGCATAAGCAAAAGACTTAGGATCAATATAGAGATCAGAGCCATATTAGAAATGTGACAGCTCCCATGCACACCCCAAGAGAGTTTTGTTTAAAATAGCCTCTGAGGAGAGCGGAAAGAAATGGGCACGGTTCTGTGCATATATAGTAGGAAGTCATAGTCTGCCACCTGACTGCTAAAATATTCACTCTGGTGCCAACATATAACTGAAAAAATGTCCATCAAGCTGGTCAAGTTACCAATGACCTTAACAATTTCATTTATTCTTAGGGAGTCTTATCTAGCACCCATTAGAGTCCAGGGAGTTTTTGGTATTGGCTTGAGAACAGGAGCAGATCTGCTAAGATCCTTCATAAACAACAGCAGTTAACTTGACAGATTTCTTAGCAGTTTAAGCATCCCACAGCTACAGAGAGAGGCAGCCTAGGGGTATTGCTCATATTTGCCATTTGAGTGGCTAGGAGCACAGATTTCTCCAGTAAAAGCTGCAGTTCTCTCATGTGATCTTTTATTCAATACCATATTAGAAACCTGTGTTCCGCTTGGAGTATAAGCAAGATCCAGTGGCTGAAATTGGAAATCAGCAACGTTCACATTGGAAATAAGGCGCACACATTTAACAGGGAGGGCGATTAACTACTGGAACAGATCACCAAAGGATGAGGTGGATTTTCTACCACTTGATGTCTTTAAATTAAGATTGGATCCCTTTCAAAAAGATATGCTCTAATTCAACCCTATGTTATTGGACCTGATGCAGGAAACACTGGGAGGAATTCTATGACCTGTGCTATACAGAAGCTTAGTCTATATGATCGTAATGATCCCATCTGGCCTTAAAATCTATGAATCTGTGTCTCATATGTAATAGAAATGCAATGAAAGGTGGGTAGGCATGTACGTGTCTATCAGTCTGTGCTCCAGCGAGTGCTTGCAGGGCTGCCCACAGTGCTAGAATACAAGAAATGCAGAGGCGTGCTCAAAATGTATTTCAAATCCTGTTCCTGGGCTCTGTCGCCATCAAAAGTAGGGTCCCAGAGGTGGGCAGGTACAATCACTCTGTAGGCTGAGTCCAGGAAATACTCACTATCTGTCAATGGCTCCTAAGAAAATACATACCTTTCCACCACAAAGAACTCCCCATTACAAATCCCATAGGTGAGCCCCCATCTGGCAAAGATTCTATAAACCCATGATTCTATAAATCATCTGAAGCCCCAGTGGCAGGTGACCTCTCCACCCACTTTATCAAATGCATGATAGGACGAGGAGGTAGAATGAGTGTCTGTGGCCTTCGTGGGGAGATCCCATCCCTAAAAGAAATGCCCGTGAAACTCCACATGATGGGGTCCTCATAGGCCCTGTGAGATAGGTTGCAGGGTTACAGTCTGGCCTGCGTCCAGGGTGGCACACAGCTGCACCACCTCACGAGCAGATCAGACTTGGAGAATCGCAATTTTTCCCTGCTCCCACCATGCTCTGGGGCAGAAATAAATCACCTCATCCCTTTTCAAGGCACAACTTACTCCTCCCTACATGTACCCAGCAAACTACTCAGGCTAATGAGCAGTGGGGCAGAGCCAGGGCTTCTCCCACATCCTAGCCTCCTCTCACGTGCTTGCAGCAAGGAGCATTGGGTAAGCAGCCACTGCTCTCCCCACTATAGCTGAAGTCACACGCTGAGCAGAGCTGAGCAGGGAGAGCACCAGGGGGTTATTACGTCTTCGGACCCCTCCCCACAGCCAAGTAAGTGCTGTGACAACCCAGTCCTCTGTGGGGCCTTAACCACTGATCATTTGCAGTTAGTGTTCTGAATGTCTCATCCCTGAAAATACATCAGAAGCTATTTTAAGGACAATTTTATTATTGACAATGGAAATAATACTTGGCCTGTAAAACAGGCACAACCACCTCTTCCCATAGGTTCTCAGCGGAAATAGAACTGAGGGTCTTCAGTAGCTAAGCACAACCCTCTACTACCCTGAGCTAAAAGATCACCTAAGAGCTGCTGGGTGTACTAGGTACTTAGTGTCCCAGAGGACAAGCAACAAGTATGGAATATATCACATTTGGCAAGCACTTTACAAAGATCTGTCACTTTTTTTTCTTATTAGGAGACATGGTGATACATCTGACAGCCCTGAGACCTGAATAATAAATAAGCCAGACAGTTTATATGACGCCCTAAAAATATCACTAAACAATTTGCCTGAGAAAGAAAACTGTTCATTCCTGCAGAAACTAGCTAGCAGCCAAATAACTTTGCATTGATTGCCCTAGTTATAGATATACTGTGTGGTCACCATATAAGCCATATCAAATATTACCAAGCTTTTCAATGTGATGACATTTGCATCAGGGTTTAATATTCTGTAAAATGGAAGTTGTGGGTTTTAAATCCTTATTTAGGATGATTGTGTCAAGAGCTGCATTCCTAATATAAGAGGATAAAAGCATGGCCCACCAAACGGGCTGTAAGCACTCTAAGAAATATTTTAATGAGCTGGGGTCAGTAGTGCTTATGCATTTGATGTCAAATTTTATTTTATTAGATAAGTTCACATGCTGCGATCTCTGTTCATTTTTTATGTTTGTTATCAAGAAAGTACCAAATTAAATCAGTGCCCATTCACAAGATTGCTGCATGGCTGTCACTTGTCTGTTAAATATCTAATAATTACAACACATTGCCCCTCTACAGCATCTGTCATCAAAGAAGCTCAAAGCATTTCAATTTAAACCTCATAACGCTACTGAAAAGTAGGGCTGAAAATGCATTCTTTTGGCTAATCATTCACGAGTTCAGAGCACAGTGATAGTAAAACATTAGAAGCAACATTTTATAAATAAGTGTATGACTTTTATAATAAAGGTATAAATAAGTTTGATCCTGACTGGATACCGCACAAAAATATTGTTCTCTAAAACAAGTGGAACATAGGTTTCTAATACTATGGGATAATCTAAGGCCTTTTCTTGGAGGCACTGGACTGAAGAAGTTAGAATAGCTCTGGAAGCACTAAAGGAGCCAAGCTATACCTTTGCAATGTCAGTGAAAAAGTCAAAACACTGAGGGTGGGGGGAGTAATGGTGGTCTTCCAAGCTCCACCCACAGTCAAAGCTCCATTCCCTAGGGGGTCACCAAAACACACCATTCACAGTAGATTGTACAGAGCATTATGAGATGATTATCCCTCTTCTTTCTCATGTCCTTTGATCAGCAGTAAGCTAGTTGGCACTGATGTTCAAAAAGTCATTGTTTGGGTCCACTGAGGAGAGTGTGGGTGGTTTGCACCTCTCAGAGACATTGTTTGCAAATTCGGGCAGGCATCAGTTCATGGGTTAACATTTCATTAACATTTTGAAGGGTTTTTTGGGCAATGTCAAGGGCTAGATACATTTTTTTATTATGGTTTAGATTCTGGAGTACAAGATTGCAATTACCATGAACAAGTACCAGCTTATGGAGTCACTGTGAGATGGCCCAGATTATTCCCTGCTTTGAAACAGCACTAGTCCTCCCACCCCACAGGGACTTAGTGCACCAGTCAGCGCAGAGCACATCTCTAGTCACTGTGTTTAGGAACCCCAGGACTGGGATGGTGGCCGTTCCTGTGCAGGACCCCAAGGAGGTGTGGAGAGCTTTTGTTACACACCCTCTCCCACACATTGGGCACTGGCATAAGTCCAGCCAAAACCTGTCCCTAACAGCACGCACACTACAGCATCAGTCTGTTAAGAATGGGATTTCCAAAAGAACCTACCTTCCTTGGACCTTAATTCATCCTGTGCTGCTGACTCATCTGGCAGTTCACTTCCTCCACTGATTACAGTCACTGGCTAGTTGTAGGACTTCTTCCCAGGTGCTGCCAACACATCCAATCTCCTCTGTCACTGTTTTCTGCCAATTTCTTCCTTGGCCTTTCTCTTTCCTCCCTCAGGCACCCAGTTCAGTGGTTGCTTAGCATGTCTTCCCTCCCAGGGTACTTGTTCCAGCCACCTGAGCCGTCTTTCATTGATGATATTTTCTAACATGTAGTGTCTACTAACATGTAGCATCTTCCTCCACATCTGCGATGAGCAGTCTCCCAGCTCATCTCAGAGTTCATATGTCAGAAATTTGTCTCTGTGGCTGGTTTTGCCTATTCCAGATCACTTATACCCAAAGGGCTAAGTTGTGCATCCCCCTCAGCTTTCAATATACAGCATGACACGTCCCAATCTTATTGTCTTCATCCACCTCTCCTCCCTTTCCCAGTTTGTCATTTCTATTGTTCTCAGCTTACCCTAGACCAGCATTTCTCAAGCTGGGGTCCGCAGATCCCTGGGGGTCCACAAGGGTACTCCAGAGGGTCCACGGGCCTCACTGATCAACTCCTCCCCCTCCCTCCCTCCCTCAACTCCTCCCTCCCTCCTAGCACCTCCTGCACAACGTGGATCAGCTGTTCTCTGGCGTGCAGGAGGTGCTGGGAGGGAGGGGAAGGAGCAGGCATGGGGCGTGTTCAGGGGAGGGGGTGGAAAGAGGCGGGGAAAAGGAGGAGCTGGGGTGGAGAAAGGGTGGGAAAAGGTGGGGCAGGGTGAGGCCTTGGGGGAAGGGGTGGAGTAGGAGCGGGGCCTGAGGCTGAATGGGGGGCTTGAGGGTCCACGAAAAATTCTAAATCAAAATGGGAGTCCTCGGGTTGCTAAAATTTGAGAACTGCTGCCCTAGACCGAAGCAATTTGGAGCAGGGGCCCTGCTTCCATCTTTTTCTGTAAAGCCCCAGGCACGTACATGGCATGCTGGAAGTCAGACATACTGGGTCAATATTCTAAGCTACTGATATCATTCCTTAATTTTGCCAGACTAAAGCAATAGCATGCTATCAAATCTTGACCGAACCATTCACTCAGCCCTTTTACTCAGGACCAGTGTGCGTTGAGACAGGACACTGCAAATTGAGTCAATTTTACAGACATCAATAACAATGCTACAAATAATCAATAAACTTGCTAATTCTTTACCTTAATACTTCAAGACTCCCAGTAAACTGGGAGAGAGTTGGGGATTCATCCAGGGAATAATGCTGTCTCTCCTCTTTGTTGCAGTCTTTTTTTTTTTTTTTTTTTTTTGCACAGTGGTATTGTACTATGCAATCGGATGCCTTGGGCCAAATTCATTCCTACTGTCAACCCACTGATGTCACACCAGGACTGAATTTGGCCCTTTAGTGCTTATTGCATTTGTAGAGCTTTCCATCATATCATAGACTAGCGGCAGTTATATGATGTCCCGTTCTCAGGAGAGAGAATAAGGAAGAAACATGACAGTAGTCAAAATACTCACCATATCTTGAAAGAATGGTGGTACTTATCCCTTCCTCAGTCAGTCTCAAAATGGCTTTTTTGTTGCTTCTGCAAATTGTTCCTGCCAGGTTTAAAGACTCAGCTGCCAGACGAAAACATGCTGGGAAACTTCCTTGCAAATGGGTGATTAGAAAGGTTAGAGATTACTGGTAAGCCAAAGAGGCAGAAGTGTGGCATAATACTGATGAAAGGTGCTAAAATTTCCAGCTTTTTGAGATAGGTATCCTGACATTTGCACAGCTTAAAGTCTGATGGTTTATGTATTTGGGAACTTTATGTTCCCCTATTATTGTGTTTGTATCATAAAAATCCAGATTTCTTTCTGATGTCTGTTGTCTCTCTTTGAAATGTAGCACCACATCCTCCCAGGTGCATGTAAGAAGGATATGAATTGGGGCATTAGTTGTCACCTGCCATGAACAGACTATCAGAAAATCCTCACTTCCAATCAGCCACAGCAGTACATGGTCTAGTTCTAGCGGATGGCATCTATTTGCAAACACTTTGGGCTGAAAACTGCCCTGGGGATGATTGTGTAGCTCCTATTGGTTTCAATGAGAGCTGCATGTGGATTGCTGAAGGCAAAAAGACCTCATCCTGCATTTTTTCTGCATCTAATCTGCATGCCGCTTCTAATCTGACATCAATGGGCAAGTCTTGTGATATTTTGTGTTTTTCTTAAACCTCCAGCTGCTGGAGTCAGGTTGTTACCTGAGAATTTCGGGTTTCATTTGAATAAAAGCAAGTTTCTTGCCCTCCTGGTTGCAAAGAAGTGCTTGAAAATATGAACCCTAAATGTTTCGAGTCCAACACCAGAAGACAAATCAAAAGACCCAAATATATGTGATTTTTTAAGTCTTATGGCTTTTAAAGCAATCTCATGTTTTTTGGCGGCCTCACTCATAATTTGTAAATGGTTGGGATTGGCAATATTGCTTTCATTCCCAAGAGGAAGATAGATTTAATGTACAGATTGACTCCGAAAAGCATGGAACAATCACATTTTTCTTTACACAGTCTCACAGTCCCAAGCCAGACACAATTCTCGAGCTGTGAATTGATATTCTTATAATTCTTGTAGCTAATGTTGGTGCGGTTTCTCCCTTTCTATGCCAGCAGCAGTAGCATATGTGTACTGTATTTGCCTTTATCAGAACATGAATTGCAGGAAAGGAAGGGCATTAGCTGATTGTGCTCTCTGGTGGAATGAGTTAATATTTGATGGAAGGTGATGGAGTGGGTTAATAGCTCAACTTCTAGTGCCATGGGTACAAATACTGAATGGGATTGAAGTCAAAATGAGTTTTGTACTCAGCTCTGATCCCTGCTGGACATTTGTCACATCAAAAAATTACTGCACAACATAACACAGTTCAGTAAGCCTGGCATTTTGGTAATCTTTACTACAGCAGAACCCTTTGTGCTAGGGTATGTGTACACTGGAGCTGGAGGTGTACCATGCCACATCTAGCATACGTATGTCTACTCAAGCTGGAAATTACACCTTCCATCTCCAGGGTAGACATACCCATAGTCAGGCACTACTTACCCCAAAGAGCCTACAATCTAAATGGAGAGCACAACGGGAGAAACAGGAAAGGGACACACAGAAAGCTGAAGTGGCCTGGTCACGTTCACAGAGCACAATAGTAGCAGAGCCAGGAATAGAACCATGGTCTTTTAAGGCCAATGTTAGTGTCCTGGTCACTGGACCATTGATACCCACAGCAAATAAGTTAATAAGTTAGTGCAAGTTGATAACTTAATTGGTCAATAACATAGTAAAAGCATCCTGTTTGGTTAATAACATAGATTAGTTAAGAATTAAATCATGCAGTGTTTTAATGTCAGGTGCTGCAAAGAGCCACAGGAGGCACATTAAAGAGACACTTCTGGCTGGAGAGCCACAGTCTGAATATTACTGCAAGACCATTGTGCCTCCGTAGCTAGGAAAGGCCCAGGACAGTTTGGCACAAGCAGAACTAAGTAGGCAAGCTTGCACAGCACCTAAGGCCAATCAGTCTTGCTAGCCCTGTGTCTTCTCTGTGACCCACAGCAGGGTGGCCACTCACGCATCCCCAGAATACTGAAAATTCCAGAACTTCCGGGCATGGCGTGAGCCCACCCCCAGCCTGTGTGATGTCGTCCTGCAGTGTATGCAGGGTCATGCTGCACCGAGGACATCACGTTGAAGAGCACCCTGCCCCCTTCAGTGTGACTTTGCACACACATAGGGTTGCCAGATGTCCAGTTTTCAACCGGAAAGTCTGGTAAAAAAGGGGACCTGGTGACAGGACACTAAAAGTCTGGTTACCAAAAGTAACTGTGATCAGCCTTCCCGCCAGGGTAGGAAGACCAGCAGCTGCTCGCTGCTAAAAGTCATCCTCAGCGGCAGCTACAGGGAACCTCTTGCATCCTGGGAAGGAGGCTCCGGTTGAGGAGGGGGCCAGCCCGGGACTGGGAGGAAGGGGAGCGCCCGCAGGTTCGCATCAGTGCTGTGAACAGAGCAGGTGTGGAGAGGGCAGGTTCTGAGCATGCCGGAGAGGTCGCGGGAAAGAAAGGGGCAGCCTGCTACCTGCAGAGCATGGATGTCGGGAGAGGGGCCGTTCAGAGAGCAGCCCCTGGCCCCGCTCCACTTGCCTCTCCCCCCTGCCTGCAGAGGGACCTAGGCTCAGGATGTTGTGCAGGGCCCCTTCCCCTGAAGGGCCAGGCCGGGCTGGGCTGCCAATCCTGGCTCAGCGCATGGCGTGATCAATGCCCGGGTAGCAGCCTGCACACCCCCAGGCACTGCTCCCTGGGAAACCAGGTTCTCGCTCACTCCAGGTGTCAGCAGTTGGCAGACTCTAGCACTTTACAGCCAGTCCATCCCAGCTGCAGCCAAGGTAGCCCAGGAGCCAGGGCCCCAAAATTCCCTCATCATGGGGTGCAGAGAAACCACCAGGAGCAGAGGCTTGTTAAACCCTTTGAGAGGAGCGTGGAGATCCCAGAACCATTATTTCCATGTAATTTTTCTAGAGCCAGCCAGAACAAGTGGGTCACGGCTGCTAGGGGAAGGGGACAGCTACAAACTATGGGACAAGTTCCCAGATGGAAGCAACCAGCCCCCTGCTCCCAGTTCCACAGACCCGGACAGTCAGGGGATGCCTGGATGTGTTTGGGACCATCCCTTGTCTCAGTGTTGGGGGCCTGGAGGAACTGGTGCAGGGATCTGGGAGTCAGGACTCCTGGATTCTCTTCCTGGCTCTGGGAGGGGAGTGGGGAGTAGTGGTTAAAGGGGTAGGGCACTGGGAGTCAAAACTCCTGAGCTCTATTCCTGACTCAGAGAAGCAAATGGTGTTTTATGGTTAGAGTAGGGTGGGGCTGGCAGTCAGGACTCCTGAGTTTTATTCCCAGTTCCTCCACAGACTTGTGTGACTTGAGGGAGTGACTTATGGAGAAAGCAGGTAACTGTTGGGGTGAGGAGAGTGCAGCAGTCCCCGGGTTGGGGCGTAGAGGAGTGAGTGGAGGGCAGAATCTTTGGGGAGCAGAGAGTAGAGCCTAAGTGGGAGGGGGCAGATCAGGGATATCCAGTTTTCAGAAATTAGTAAATTAGCAACCCTACATGCACAGTGTGGGCAAGATTACACCAGTGGGGGCAGGGCAGCATGCTTTTCAAATGGTATCCTCCATCTGATACCAGACAAAATCACATCTGGTTTTGTCTCAGTACTGGACAGGGGGGACAAACTTGAGAAAAGTAGGACTGTCTGGCTTAAAACAGGACGAATGGCCTGCCTACCCACAGCTTTCCTATAGCCAATGTTATACTCACTTTGTTTGGCTTTTAATTCAAAGAAACAGATCTGAATCTGTGAAATTATATTTCAAGGCAAAGACTTCTGACGAACCGGGAACTATACTTGAATGTGCATTAACTTGTAGTCCCGTTTCAATATTAAACCAAGTTGTTTTATCCTATTGTTCCATTTCAATTAATTCTGATGAATTGCATTTGGAATTAGGAACCAAAGCTACAGCCCAAACAAAACCTGTTTACTCAGGCTGAATAATCACAGAATATCAAACACCTGCTGGCCATGATACCCCTTCTGGCACTTTGTATTTAAAAGCACTGTGGATCTTAACTGTGATCTTACATGCCCCTTACATGGTGAGATCTCTAGAAGAACCACACATACAGAACATCAGAGATGGGACCTGCTGGGCAGATCTCAGGGTGGAAGGAATTGCCTGAAAAGTGTTCAGAAATGGAACCACATCAGTGAATGCTTGCACTGTGCAAAGTGTTGGGGTTTTTTCTTGTGATGCTACACTTAGATATGGCCCAAGTGTATTCTGACTCCATTGACAGATTTCAAATGTTAAGAAATGAAATCTATTGGAGGTGGCAGTGCCCCTGCACCCCAGAGATATTCAGAATGCTGAACTGGCTGAATTAAATAACTGAGGACAATCCCTCTGATTCCTTTAACAGACCTAAACAACCCTGCAAATCGTTTTGAGCATTTCCACCCCTGCCCTTCTCATTATCCCCATGTTGGGGACAAAAATAAACAGGACAGGCCAGCTCCACAACTGATATAAATTGGCCTAGCACCATTGACTTCAGTGGAGTCTGGCTCCTTGTCTTAAATCTTACATCCAGGCTTGAATTTTATAGGCATACAGTGCCATGCCAAACTTCACATCCCCGGCAGCTGTGTTTCTCCCCTACAGCCCTAAATCAAACAAGCACAATCCATGAGTAATCCCTTTGTGGAAGGTGTTAGTTTTGTCTGATTGTGTGTTAATGTGTGTAGATGATTTAACCAAAGAAAAACTGGAGCTTCATTCCCTATAGAGGAAGGGAGTGCAATCAGAGCAGGAGACAATGGCACAGCTAGAATCCTTGACTTTTATGCAAATAAATCTGTTAAAATATTTAAATGGACTCACCACCACACAAACAACAGACAGATCCTCCCAGCACCCCTCAGATGTAGGGAAGTATTATTATCCCCCCATTTTACAGATGGGGAATTGAGGCACAGAGGGCCTGATCCAAAATCCATTGAAGTCTTATAACTGACTGCAGTGAACTTTGAATCAGGGCTACCAAAAGCAAACAACTTGCCTAAGGTCACACGAGTAGCTTGTGGCAGAGATGGGAACTGAAGACAGATCTTCTGCATCATAAACTAGTGCCTTAAGCACAAGACCATCCTTTCTCTGAATGTCAGTGTGCTGTGAACTTGAACAAGGCATTTAAGCTCTCCGAGGGTCTTTGTTCATTAAAACGGGTGACAGTAATACCAATCTACCTCACAGAGGTGTTGTGAGACTTCATTCATGTTTGCAAAGTGTATTTGCATAAAAGGCACTATATACGGCACAATAAATTCTAAGTAGCAGTAGTAACATTCAGCAATATAAAGAACATAAAGCGTATCCTTCCTTTAAGTGGTAAAAGAAAAAAATGTATATGGAACACTTACTACAGAAGAACATATTACAACCATGCTCCTTTCCTGGAATGATGATTATGCACTGCGTAAGGTCACTCGGTAGTTTTCAGTAAACCACAACGTATGCACCACTGACCTCTGAGGTAATTTTGGATCACGATCAAGCCAAATAAAAGCAGATTTGTGACTGCAGTTGAGAGATCCTCTGCAAAACTATAAATGTAACCACAGTGTCCTCTGATCTGATCTGAACTCAGTCTGGCCTGCATCAATATTTCTGAATTTAGTCCAGAAACAAGGCAGATTAATGATTTAAAGCCATTACATTATTTTATGGTATAACTTGCCACAGTGTTGTAAAAGTGCTAAGTATACAGCACTGCAAACTTTGGGCCACCCTTACTGAGTGGTACATTACCCCACTGAGCATCTGCATCCTGAGCTGTGTAACTGAAAAGGTCAGAACTCCAGTTTTAATTCTGTGTCCATGCTGTGCACGGCAGTAGAATTTTTTTCAAATCCAGTTCTGGGTAAAGATGACAGGTCAGTTTCAGATCTATCCTATGCAGGTGAGAACATATATGGGGGAGGGATGCTGGGGAAGGAACTATAAGGAGAATCTAGTATCGCTTTAGCAATCCCAGCATCCAGAGATCAGGCACTGTTCATGCGAAATAGATATAATTCTGTAAATTGCTTTCAAACAGTGCCCCCTGCAATTCTGTCAATTACAGGATGGCTAGAGTCTGAAAGGAGTCCATGCTAGAAAGGATAGGCATCACATCATGGCCTGGAGGGGTATCACTACAACATGTGTTGTTTCATGCCAATCACACTTTGTAATTAAGGGTTAACGCTCCTTTGAGGGGGTTCCTCAGAGGAGGTGATCTGCATAAATCAGACAAAAGCTTCCATTGGTTTGTTTGTTGTTTATTCAAAGTGGGGCAAAGGAAGAGAGTACTGACACAGACAGGAGCACTTCCAGACTCCTTCCCTTAGGCCTGTAATTGGAGCCCATTGGCTCCAAGACATCAGAGCATTGAAAGAGGCCTCGCAAAACTGCACGTTATCCCCTTCAAGAATCATTTGCATTAACCAGCTGTCAGTAAGTTAAGAAAAGCGGGTTTCATGGCCCCTGAAGTCAAATGAGTCAACAAGACCCTCTGTGAAGTATATGTGTGTGTGTGTGCAGGCAGAATGTATGCACATTCCTCTCTGATTGCTGCCCTGGGGGGTGTTTCAGTGACCACTAAGTGTCCCACCTATCTGAAAGCAGTTAAAAACAACACATCAGCAGGATCTTTTTGCAGTTATCAAATAGCCTCCAAAGATGGTTAGTTATTGTCTCTACGGTGCTTTCAAACACAGAGCATTATAGTCTGTACTGCAAGTGCTATTGCTGTATTCGCAGAAAGGGAGACGTGACTAAGGCCATGTCTACATCTAAAATTTTGCAGCGCTGGTTGTTACAGCTGTATTAGTACAGCTGTATAGGGCCAGCGCTGCAGAGTGGCCACACTTACAGCAACCAGCGCTGCAAGTGGTGTTAGATGTGGCCACACTGCAGCGCTGTTGGGCGGCTTCAAGGGGGGTTCCGGGACGAGAGAGCAAACTGGGAAAGGAAACCAGCTTCGCCGCGGTTTGCTCTCTCGGTCCCGGAGCCAGCCAGCAAACCGCAGGGAAGGAGACCTGCTTGCTCGGGGTTCCGGGACCGAGAGAGCAAACCGGGAACGCCGCGGTTTGCTCTCTCGGTCCCGGAGCCACCCAGCAAACCGCAGGGAAGGAGACCTGCTTGCTCGGGGTTCCGGGACCGAGAGAGCAAACCGCGGCGAAGCTGGTTTCCTTTCCCGGTTTGCTCTCTCGGTCCCGGAACCCCGAGCAAGCAGGTCTCCTTCCCTGCGGTTTGCTGGCTGGCTCCGGGACCGAGAGAGCAAACCGCGGCGTTCCCGGTTTGCTCTCTCGGTCCCGGAACCCCGAGCAAGCAGGTCTCCTTCCCTGCGGTTTGCTGGGTGGCTCCGGGACCGAGAGAGCAAACCGCGGCGTTCCCGGTTTGCTCTCTCGGTCCCGGAACCCCGAGCAAGCAGGTCTCCTTCCCTGCGGTTTGCTGGCTGGCTCCGGGACCGAGAGAGCAAACCGGGAAAGGAAACCAGCTTGATTACCAGAGGCTTCCTCCTTCCACGGAGGTCAAGAAAAGCGCTGGTAACTGTCTACATTGGATTACCAGCGCTGGATCACCAGCGCTGGATCCTCTACACCCGAGACAAAACGGGAGTACGGCCAGCGCTGCAAACAGGGAGTTGCAGCGCTGGTGGTGCCCTGCAGATGTGTACACCTTCAAAGTTGCAGCGCTGTAACTCCCTCACCAGCGCTGCAACTTTCTGATGTAGACAAGCCCATATAGTGCTGGATGTTTGGATGTCTCCTTTTTACAAAAGAGCATTCTAATTAGTGCTGGTCTGATAATATACCTCGACAGTTTATATGACAAATGTGGGAATTTTTCCTCCCTTAAATTATTTGATGAATACTTTTTCGCATTATTCATCCAGCTTTAAGTATAATTTATTATGGAGGACAGACTTTCAAAGCAGCAAAGGCCATTTAGGCATCCAACTTCGATTGGAAGCCAATGAGAGATGAGCATCAGACTCCCATTTATTCCTGTTATAATCTGCCCCATATCAACAGCTACCAATCCCCTACATATGAGTAAGTACTTGTAAGAGTCAGTAAAACATTCAGCGTACTGGGGCAAACTCTACCCAGAGTTATACCCAGCCCAGTCCTGCAGTTTTCAGAGGAGTGACTACTGATTAATACCTGCATGAGAGGAATCTCAGGGCTGGTCTTCACTAAAAACTTACATTGCCATAGCTACGTTTCTCAGAGGTGTGAAAAATCCACAACTATGAGAGACAGAGCTATGCCAAACTAGCCCCCTGTGTACACAGCACTAGATAGCTGGAAGAATAGTTCCATAGACCTACCTAATGCCTCTCCGGGAGATGTCCGTCAGCGGTTTAGAGACACCCCAAGCACGGGGTGCATCTCTGACCATCTTGGCTAATAGCCATTGATGGACATATTCTCTCATTAACTTTTTGTTTTCATCGAGTTATACTTTTGGTCTTGACACCATCCCCTGGCAACAACTTCCATAGGTTGACTGTGCACTGTATGGAGAAGAATTTCCTTATATTTGTTTCAGACCTGGCTGCTGCCTATCAGTGTCATTGGGCAACCCCGTTCTTTTGCTATGTGAAGGGGAAAATAGCATTTTCCTGTTCACTTTCTCCACACCATTCATGATTTTATAGACGTCTATCATATTGCCCCTAGTGATCTCTTTTCTCAGTTGAACAGTCCTGGTCTTTTTAATCTGTCTTCATTTGGAAGCTGTTCCATACCCCAATCATCTTTGTTGCCCTTCTTTGTACTTTTTCCAATTCTAATACAAATTTTTTGAGCTGGAGTAACCAGAATGGCAGGCAGTATTCAAGCTGTGGAGAGCTGTGTGCTGGTCTCAATTCTGTCTCTGACCTTTTGGTTGACCATGAGCAAGTCATTTCACCTCTCTGTGCCTCAGTTTTCCCATCTATAGAATGGTGCTAATGATACTGATCTCCTTTATAGAGCACTTCGAGATTGGTGGATGAAAAGGGCTACATCACAGCTAGATATTAAGATAACAATAAGAGTTAGGTGTTGTTATCTTAATATGAATGATAATCATCATTTTAAATGTAAGAATGTGGATTTTTATTCATGACTCACAGTGATCCAGAGCTGTTTTAAAATTCTGCCCTGCCCTCGGTCACATGCTATTCAAAACCTGTTTAGTGGAGAAGAATTGCATTTTACAAGGGTTTTGTTTGTTTTTTTGTAGGGGTTATAGAAACCAAGATTTACAGTAAGATTGCCTCATGCTCTGCTGATACTAAAACAAAGTTGTGCAAAAATGAAAACTGACCTTCAGTTCAGAAGAACTGGCTTTATCCAGTGACTGCTTTTCCTGCCTCATTCGTTTCTTTTGATCATGCCGGCCATGGACACTCTGGCTGTAGGCTGATTCTGGTAGTTTTCACATTGCTGAATGTGTTATAGATCAGGGCAACTTGGCACTTCCTCTGACATGAAGGCTTTGGCTCTATCTCATTTCAGTAAATTCTGGTGTCAAACAACAGTTGGCTTTTTTGTGATTCTACTGTGACTGGTATGTTGCAATTATCTTTGGATCTCCTTGCTGATAATTCCTCCTTTTTCTGTATGTGACTGTTTGCACAGCAAGGGAAGCCAGAGTCAAGCTTGTTTTATTGGAAGAATTTGGAGTCTGGAGTCTAGTGAGCTTTTTAAAACAGATTTATGCCTAAAATACCTCTGTGCTAAGAAGGTGCTAGGCCTTCTCAGACGTGCTCTGGTCCATCTATTTTTTGAGTAAAAAAACTAAGAACCCAAACTCTGTTCAGTACTATAGACACATGGCCAGGAAGGATCATCACAATGATTGAGCTTGGCCTCCTGCACAGAAAGAATTTCATAGAGATGAAGTAATGAATATGACTGAAAACATTTCAGGGACTCACCTGCCCAATATTTCTGAAGTTACCTAGCGAAAACTAACTGTGCATTAACTTCAAGCTAAATGTTCATGGATCTCTTCATTTCATGGGTGGATTCAAGGAATTTGGTTCCTCTTTCGCTGGCATGAACACACACTCACATTCAATTTCACCTGCACACTTTCTAACACATACACTCATTGTTACACTTTCTCTCACATGCGTGTACTCTCTCTCTCTCACACACACACATATTCCATATCTGAATCCAATTCATCAGATGCACCTAGCCCCTGAATCTAATTCCCACTCCAGGCAGGCAACTGAAGCAGCCTTTCACAATATTTCTGCTACAGAGAAGAAATAAAGTCCAGAGATAGGTTGGCCTAGCAGTTAAAGCACAGGCCTAGGAGTCAGGAAACCAGTATTCTAGTCTCAACTCTATCACAGAACTCCTGTATGACTTTGGACAAGCAAGGTAACCTTTTTATGTCTCAGTTTTCCCCAGCTGTAAAATGGGGATACTTCCCTTTCTCACAGGGGCATGGAGCAAATTTAATTAGTGTTTGTAAATTGCTTTGAGATAGACAATGCATTGCAAATCCTGGAGGGTTATTATTAGAACTGAGCGAATAATTCACAGTATATAATTTATTTGAACAATTTAATCTCTTTTTCTACTCATGAAAGATCCTTAAACAGATTGTGATTTCCTCAGATGTATTCATTATTCAAAGGTATCTGACAAAAATATATTGTGTTTTGGATTTTTGTTCTTTGAAATATTTGCATCATGAACATCTAAAATCAAGGCTGTGTGGCCTAGCCAGATAAATCACATGGTATTGTTTCTGTTCCTTGTTTGGATGCGTGTATGAGCTCTGCTGGTGTGAATATCTGAATCTGGGGATTTAAAATGTTGGTTTCCATGAATTCCCACACATCTGATTTTGAAGTTAATTCTCTAGGAATGTGTTCACCTGAAAAACTTGGTGTCTCAAATGTCCAGCTACATGGCTAGCAAAATAAAAGTGTTGTGAGGGGGGCAGAAGGAAATTCATGTAGAAATGTAAATGAATATTCACAAACAATTGTTTGAATTATTCATTTAGGCCTCAAGTCAGCAAGGTACTTAAGTGACTCAGGGCTTGTCTACACTTAAAATGCTACAAAGGCACAAATACTCTGCAGCAGCTGCGCCACCGTAGCACTTCAGTGGTGATGCTGACAGGAGGGGTTCTCCCATTGGCTTAGGTACTCCACCTCCCCGAGAGGCTGTAGCTAGGATGATGGAGGAATTCTTCCATAACCTAGTGCTGTTTACACTGGGGGTTTATGTTGGTTTAACTACACCGCTTAGGGATGTGAATTTTTCGCACCTCTGAGTGATGTAGTTAAGCCAATTTAATGTTCTAGTGTAGACCAGGCCTAATTTTCAGCATGTGAGATTAATCTCATTAAAGTCAATGGGTCTGCTCCCAACCAGAGTCAGGGACAGGTATAAATACCGTACTGAATAGAAATTTATTATCTTTTCAGCCCAAGAGCTCTTCACATGCTGTATTTTAAAGATGGTCTGTATATTATTATACAGTCATCCCATGTACTTTTTAATGCCAATTGTTCCTGAATTCAGATTGGAAGCACACCACCCATTATTCAGGAGACACACAGATTACTTTGTAAAAATGTGTTCTCAATTTCAAGAAACCTCCAGTAAATTGAAAGAAACATTATGGGACACATTGTCAAAGCTCCCATTGACAGCCCTCCACCTGAAGAAAATACTCACCAGCAACCACACAACAAAAACATGAACCCAAGAACCTATCCTTGCAACAAAGCCCGTTGCCAACCTGTCAACATATCTATTCAAAGGACAACATCATAGGATCTAATCACATCAGCCACACTACAAGAGGCTCATTCACCTGCACATCTACCAATGTGATACATGCCATCATGTACCAGCAATGCCCCTCTGCCAAACCAGACAGTCTCTATGCAAAAGAATAAATGGACACAAATCAGATGTCAAGAATTATAACATTCAAAAACCAGTTGGCGAACACTTCAGTCTCCTTGGTCACTCCATTACAGACCTAAAAGTTGCAATTCTTCAACAAAAAAAACTTCAGAAACAGACTCCAATGAGAAACTGCAGAACTGGAATTAATTTGCAAACTGGACACTGTTAAATTAGGCTTGAATAAAGACTGGGAGTGGATGGGTCATTACACAAAGTAAAAACTATCTCCCCATGCTAATTTCTCCCCTATTGTTACTCACACCTTCTTGTCAACTGTTTGAAATGGGCCATCCTGATTATCACTACAAAAGTTCTTTTTTCTCCTGCTGATAACAGCCCACCTTAATTGATTAGTCTTGTTAGAGTTGGTATGGCAACCCCCATTTTTTCATGTTCTCTCTCTCTCTCTCTCTCTCTCTCTCTCTCTCTCTCTGTCTTCCTACTGTATTTTCCACTGCATGCATCTGATGAAGTGGGTTTTAGCCCACGAAAGCTTATGCTCAAATAAATGTGTTAGTCTCTAAGGTGCCACAAGTACACCTCGTTCTTTTTATTGTCAAAGCTGTATTTGAAGGGCTTAGCTCCGTGACTCCCATTAACTTTAATGATAATTGCCTACCTACCCATGTAACTGGGGCACAGTGCTCTGAAAATTCACCCTTACAAAGGTACTTTTTGGAATAAGAGTCTTTTAATTTTTATATGCATATACATGCATGAAGGGCCTATTTCAGCTCTCACTTACATCATTGTGTATTACACCATTGTGACTCCACTGATGTCAGTGGCATTATCTCAGTCTGCTGCACCGAATATGAAAGGAGAATGAGGCCCATTCAATATAAATAAATCATTGACAGGTGATGGAAACAATATCCAGTGGATTCCACTCCAAGCAGAGAATACTAGCTAAATCTTCTTTCTAAAACAAATCTACTATGGCTCATGCTATCATCAGCTAAGTCAGAGAGAACTGGATTTCTGATTACTACTCTTTCCCTGAACCAATATGTTAGCTCCATTCCTTCCTCTCTCCGTGAAGGTTTCATCCTACACCTTTAAGAAATGCAAGATTGGATCCTAAGTTTCTGTGTCTCTTCATGTCCCCCATTCCCTTGCAATGGATTCCAGTGGGCTTAATGCTTATTATTAGGGCAGTTGTGATCTATCGGATTGTGCTCAGGGCTGGGACTCAGCCGCCCTGTGTTATTCCTCATTCTACCTCAGAGCTGTTGTGTGACCTTGGGTAAGTCTTGCCACCAATCTGTGTCTCAGTTACATCATAATACTTACGCATTAATTCTGAGGAGTAACAGACAATGGCGAAGTATTATCACAGTAGGAGAAGGCTCTTACAATACAACATTTAAGACACCCAGGCTTGGATCTACGTTAAGATATTTTAGAAAAAAATTGCTTATTGTTGTTAATGCCAATTTCCAGTGGTGATAGCTGTAGAATATTGAGGATTGTGATGGAATTGCAAGCTATCACTTTAAGAGTGTGGGAGAGATGGTTCCTGCTCTTATTGAAATCTAGGAGAGCTACAGCAAAGCAGGCAAGGAGAGTCAGTTTGCAAAGCTCCAGTTTAAAGCAAGGTAGGTGGGGTGAGTTGTGTCTCGCTGCCTTAGGGAGCAGCCTGTTTTCTCTGTCTCTGCTTTGGGATTCTTCTGTGTTATCAAGCAAGTTTACATTGCAATTTATGTTTTACCTAAGTTCATGAACATAACAGTAGCAGTGATACGGGCAGTAGCACAGACAAGTCTTCTGCCACTGCTAACATGTTTAACATCATGTTAAATGGATGTTATCTAATCCAGCTCAGAGCAGGACCAAAATGTCAGTGGCCACAATAATCTTATCTGTGCAAGCACTCCACCCATTGATACTGTGGTGATGATTGCCATAAAAGTGCCTATAAATGAAATGCATTTTTAAAAGATTTGATTTCCTGAACCCTGTATTACATCCTCCTCCTGCAGAGATAGAATTTCATAGAGATGAAGTAATGAATATGACTAAAAACATTACAGGAACTCACCTGCCCAATATTTCTACAGTTACCTAGCAAAAACTAATCGTGCACAAGATAAATGTTCATGGATCTCTTCATTTCATGGGTGGATTCAAGGAATTTGGTTCCTCTTTCTTTGGCATGCACACACACTCACATTCATTTTCACCTGCACACTTTCTAACTCATAAACTCATTGTCACACTCTGTCATACACATTTCACCTCTGTGAAAAGTTCCTTCCATTACAAGGTTCTACCTCACATAATGATGCTGAGGTTTTGAGATCTGTGCCTGGGAAGCACTCTGTAAATGACAGTAATGTTTTATGAGTGGATGCTGGCCAAGTTGGACCAGTGTCTGACTCAGTCTGACCTCTCATCTCGAGAAGAACCAGGATCCTCCTTCTTCTGCCTCTGAGGCAGAGACTGGTGCATCCCAATTAAAATCCATCACTTCTTTATTCCACTGATTCAATTAGGACAGTCATTTGGGTTGTACATATCAAGGTTGCATTCTCCCCTTAAAATACACAGCTAGCTCCCATTAACATTAATCGGAGTTACAACAGTGCACAATCAGTGAGAGAACAGGCCTCTTATATTGTTAATATTTAATGAGAGCTCTGCAAGCTGGGCAAATTTCAGTCGCTCGGCCCAGGTTTCATACAGACTATTTTCTGCAAACATTATAAATCCACATGGTATCCAGGGAAATTATTTAGTAATACTGGGCCAAATTCAGAGGCAGGTCTAAGGAAGGCAAAATTGATATAACATACCTCTTCCTCTTCCTGCTCTCTCAACATGTAAGTTACACCAACTTCAACTCTCTTAGATTCAGACTTATTTATTTATATATTTATTTATGCGTACAAAGAACCATCCAGTGCTCTGGGCTTTGTACAAAATGTATGAACAACTGAACAGGTCAAAAGGACCAAAACAAACAGCACAATCCCCCAAGCGAGGTTACTCTGACTGCTTGTTACAGTCATATAAAAGACGTTGCGTCAAATTCTTCATTGCAGTAAATTAGCGCAGCTCCATTGAAATCAAGGTTGCTGTGCCAATTTATACCAGCAGAGTATTTGGATAGTTAATTCTTAACTCCCCCTTAATGTCTACCCAGCTCAGGATAGCCTTTCCTGCTCCAGTACCTCTGACAGACCCCTGATTCTCCTCCAACCATCTATCCTGTAGTGAGACAAATTTAGAGGTGATGTCTAAGAGGCTGTAAGTTACATATTGGTGCTATCTTAAGGGAATGGTGTGATTTAACATACTGAGAGGGCCAAAAGAAAGTGTAAATTACACCAGTATAGACTCAGCTCTGAATGTGAACCTATACTCCAAGTTCTGCCCTTACTTACATCTCGTTGGGGATACATAGAATGTACATCAGGAAGAATTTGCCCCATTTGGGTCTCCCTCATAGATTCATAGATTCCAAGGCCAGAAGGGACCATTGTGATCATCTAGTCTGACCTCCTGTATAGCACAGCCATAGAACTTTCCCCACAATCATTCCCAGAGCAGAGCTTTTAGGAAAATGTCCCATCTTGATTTAAAAATTGTCAGTGACAGAGAATCCTCCACAGCTCTGGGTAAATTGTTCTAGTGGTTAATTATTCTCACTGTTAAAAATGTGTGCCTTATTTTCTGTCTGAATTTGTCTAGTTTTAATTTCCAATCATTGGATCATGACCAGTCCCTGCTCTCAGACACGTGGTTTCTCTTAATTTCAATGGGAACTCACATCCAAGAGGAGAATTGTAACTGAGAGCAGCTTCATGTAAATCTCCAAGGATAGGAGTTGACACCAACTTTTTTTATGTGCTGTAAGCATGTTTGGAAAGTGGATGTCAATTTGACTTTATAAATGAATAATCCCTCATTCAAGTATCTAGGTATAATCCCCCACCTACCCACCCACTCACAAATAAGAGTCACGGGGATTACCAGTGATGGGGTTGTCAGAAAGGAAATACAGGGTTTCAGATGATTTCCTGACTCAACTGTGCTGGCATCAGGGGCCAGGACAGTTTCGTTTGGTATCAGATCAAGGTTGAATTGAGGCTGTCCAGATCAAGGAGAACGGTTTAACCAAAAAACCTGCTGGATATTAAAGATGTGTCTGCCAGTGTCAAGGCATATTCTGTCCATAAGTCAGGGGGGTTGAAAGTTGTCAATCTGAATCTCAAAGAAATAAGTAAATGAAAAACGCCATTCTGACAGCCTGTCTGAAATCACCAATACTCCAGGCTCCATGTTGTTCTGAAAACATAGCTTCCAGGCATTTTTAAGGAGCAATGAGAGAGCCTTGAAAGTTTCAGAGGTTGGTTTGGTTCAGATAAGAATTCAGAATGCAAAATATTTGTATGACATATATGAGTCTCTTGGATCTGCAAAACTACATGGAATAAGAATAAACTTTACCATGAGATTTCTAGTATTGCTTGCTCCCAGGCATGCAGGAAATACCACAAGAAGAGCATTTCTCATGGAATCTTGCATGTACCAAGCCACAAAGTTTGATTGCAAATCTGGATCTGAACAACTGTGACAGGACATGTCTATCGTACCCCTGCTTCTTCCATGAACAGGCCGCTCGGATCTTCTTACGTGAGAACACCAGCATGTATTTTGTTTACAGTGTCTGAGTTCCTCCCACAATACATATCAGCACATCTACACCTTTGCACTGTTTTCCAGCTTTCTGGCCCATTCTCCCAAGCAGGGTGGGGTTGAGGTATCTCTACTCAAGGAACATTCCTTGTCAGGATTTCTAGCCTTCTCTCTCTGCCTCCTTCCTCCTCAAGCATTTCCTTCCTCTGTTCTTTTTAAACCCGTTAATGGGCTAATTAGCTCATTGACTTCCTAACCCCAGTCTGGCCAGGTAATCAGGCATACCCTGACCAGTTAGGCCTTCTCCGGAGAATGCAATTGGTGCTAACAGTGACCAGAGTGCTGGCTGAAGCTCTGTCTCTCAGCACTCTGTCACAACAACTCGAATGCTTTGGAGGTGTTGAGACCTAGGCCTTGGTTCAAACACACTTCTGATTTGGTATGAACCAGAAAGCGGCATGGCAGAGGTGAGAAAAAAAATATATAGGGGTAGGACAATAACCAAATATTGCACAATCTTCTATGGGTGGGTCCAACCACAGGGACACCAACTGCCAACTCTATGGGTCTTCCCTGTGGGCTGCAGTTTTCAGATCCTCCTCTGGCTCTAAGGGGCAAACCTGTCAGACTGTGGAGAAAACCCTTCCAATTGGCTGCCCTTCCCCGCTTCACTTTTTGAGGAAGGGCAGCCAATCAGAGCTGCTCCATGTGATGAGGGGCTTTTTCCCCTCTCAGCACATGGAGTGGCAGCACTCTCATCTGCCAGCCTACCTGGAGTGCTTGGGATGCCCTCCGTCCTCCAGCTCCCCACTGACTCTGCAACTCTTCTTCTCCTTACTGCCCCTCTCCTGGGGCTTTATGGATGGGGACGAGGGGGCGAAAAAACTCCCCCTGGCCTCCCAACACCTGGGGGTTTGAGAGACTGTTGGCTCCCCCACTCCTCCTCCACCTCACGCAGCAGCAGCAGAAGGGAAGGGAGGGAGCAGAGTCGCTGGGGGAGAAGCAGTGTCTCAGCACTAAGGAATGCCATAGAAATGGCAACAGCAGCAGAGTCTGCAGGGATGTATTTGGGCAGAACGGTGGGGGGGCATGGGGAGCTAAAAGGAGTGTAGGAAATGGCATGGAAAGGAAGCGGTGCCATTCCTTTTTTTCACTGTTTTGAAAGCATGGTCTAATTTGACATGGTCAGTAATACCCAGCTATTATTATATCACAGTTCCAGGTCCCCTTTGTGCTAGTAGACACTGTAAAAACACAGAGCAAGAGCCCCCGAGGGTTTGCAGTCCAACCAGAGAAGACAGATGAAGGATGGGAGGGAAAACAGGCACAGAGAGGTGAAGCGATTTGCCACACAGCAGGTTAGCGGCAGAGTCACGAGCCGAACTCAGGACTCCCAGTTCAGTGCCCTTGCCACTCAATCACACTGCTCTTTCAAAGCATGTTTTTCAGCTGACGTTAAAAGCATATCTTTCTGGGTGGACAAGGTGCTTGCCCTGTGGAAACCGTTGTTGTCAGCTGCCACTGTAAGTAATCATAAAAATATGTACTGCAGTGTGAAGCTTTGATGTGGAAATGGGGTTTAAAGAAGCTTCACTGACAGGATAATGCAGGCAGCATTTAAGCAGAGTTTCAAACTGATCTTAATACTCCACTTGATAAATGTCTGGTTTTGAACTTTTCTAAGTCATTAAGGTTTCACATGAAGAATAACAACCTCTTATGAAATAAATTCTTACTGTTCTGGGGTTTCTCTTAGGAGAAAAAAAAAGACCGAAGTAGAAAAGAAACCAAGAACTATATCTGGTTCCATTGCCACCATTAAACACCACCATATGCCATTTACACTGTACCAGAAACCAGTGGTAAGACACTGACTGATTTCCTCTGAATCCCTCTCTAACTTCTTTCTAAAGCAATAATAGTAACAAGTGAATCTCACAGTGCACAGAAGTTTGGTTAAAATTAGCCCCCATCTATCCATCCCTCCATCCACATGTGTATGCCTTTCTGAAACAGAACCAAATCTTTAAGTCTTCCCTTTGTCTTCACGTCCCCTTGTTCCTCCTCTCAACCCATATATATCCTTCTTGCTTTCCTCAGCCTCCTCTAACCTGGGGACTCCTAGTTTAAGGAGAGGGATAATAATAAATAATAAAATAAAATAAATAAATTGCCTGAATTACCTCAGCTCAAAGGGAAGGCCAGAGGCTCCTACCATAAGGACAGACTGAAGGAACTGGGAACAGAGCTCAGAGGACAGGCTTCAGAGGAACCCCAAAGCCAGAAGCACGGTGTGTATATTTGGAACTTTTATGGGCTACGGTTATTGAGTTAAGAGGGCCTGAAGTGGAGTTACTGGCTTCCTGAAAGGGAAACTGAGGCAGGGCTTGCCTGCTGTGCCACACTAGATAGGAAGGAAGCATGCTGGGGTGACTTCCATGTCACCACATTTCTCTAAAATCCATCTGCATACTCAAAATGTCTTGGAAATTGCTATCCCTTATCAGTGCCCAGGGTAGGGTTAGTGGTTCGAATCTGAGGTCGTTTGACCAAGGAGTTCATGAGGTACATTGCCTGGAATAAAAGGATCTGCCCGTAAGATTATCCTGTAGAATTCTAATTGTAGTCTGCTGTTTTTTATCCACTTCACTTGCATCTTTTTATAATACCAAAACTATGCATGTATTCCAAATATATCCTCAGCCAGCCTTTGTGCACTGCCAATGTGGTTTCCTCTGACCTATATTCAGTGCTTCTAGTTAAGCGTCCTAAAATTTTATTGGCTTTGTCTTTTTCTTGCTAGGCAGATTTTGGGGGGCAGTGCTTACCTCGGTGTCTGCCAGTGTGTAGTCCAGCTGGCTCAGTTACCAATGATTCAATTCCTTAGTGTAGAAACAGGAATCTTTTCAAAAATCATCGAAGTCTCCATTTCAGAATAAGCTAGGTACTTAGAGTCCTGAATCCCATTGACTTTCAATGAGACTTACGCTCTTAAGTCCCATTTTCAGAAGTGACTTATGTACTTAGATGCTCTGGAAAATTTTATCCACTGCTTTTTTCCAGGCAGTTATGTATATTGGGGAGTGGAGAAAGGGGGACTTAATTCTGTGTCAGTCTTAACCTCTTGGGCAATCTTCCTTTGATTCTCCACCTTGATTTTTCTTAGCACACTTTAAAAAGCTTGCTCTGCATCTTGTAATCTTTCCAGGTCTCTTCTAGTCTATTGCCAGATGTTTTATACCATGCTTCACCCACGTACACCCCTTCCTTACTCTTGATTGTAGATGGTGTACAAGGGTCATCAGCTGAGCATACACGTAGTTATCTTTGAATTCTTTCCCTTTTCTATTCTATAGCCCTGCTGGTTGTGTTTGTGTAATCTGCTGCTCAGTGTGCGTTGCATGTACATCTCTGTCCCTGAGCCACAGAAGGTGTGGGTATGTCTATCTACACAGTGTTTGGAGCCAATGGGGGTGAGCCTTCAGGCTGGATCAAAAGACTCAGGTTAGTGAGGCTCATGCTGGAGTTCTAAAAATAGCTGTGCAGCCAGAGCTCTGAAGTTTCAGCTCAGGCTTTGATGACCACCCCCCTCACCCCAAGTGTCTTCAGCAAGATGCCAAGTTATAAGCATTACATCATCAGGGAATCTCAGTGGATGATCATCACCCAAGGGAGATGTCAGAGTTACTAACTTTATAGAATTAACCCAATCATGGGTGTCACATGCCTTCTGCTGTTTCATAACTTTTGATTGCCCCTGTGTTCAAGCATTTGTTCAGCTGAAATTCACCATCCTTCATTTACTTTCCATTTTTTGTCTCACCTTCATGCTACTTACATACTCAGTGACATTTATGGTGACTGTTGCTGCCTCTACCTTCAGTCACATCTTCTGTGCTAATCAGAGGACAAAATGCTTCCCTCTGAGTCCTGAGTAGATTTCTATTGTGTGTTCTACACTCCTAGCACACATGATGTTCCCATTCATGGCAATGGACATTATGGTTTGGAGAGGGGACTCTTGCCCTAAGTGAAGACATGCTATGAGTACCCAAGGGAGGAAAACAGGGGGGCAGCATACTCCAGAGTTCCTTGTAAATTATCCTCTGGAAGGGGGCTGGGGGTGAAGTGGCTTGGGAGCAGGGGGAGTGGCTCCTGGCCCTGAAGATTCTTGGGATCTACTGACAAGGGAACCCCCATTCCTGAAAATGGCCCAGCACAGCTCCTCTGGCCCCTTCTCCTATGGCTCACTCCTGTCAGACTCAGACTGCCACTGAGCAGATGGCACTGATGCCAGGGGAGTATAAAGTTTTCTACAAGGGCCAGTCACAGAGCATGAGCTTATGCTGCTGCAAGCAGCATTCACTTAGGCACAGACAGCCATTGCTTAGCAAGGGAAGAGTGCCAGGGGGAGCTGTTTCTTCCACTCCGACCCCAGCCCCATCCCCAAACCCGACAGAGCCAGATCCCCACAGAGATTAAGCAGAGGGGCATCTGCTGGATTGCAAGGAGGTGGAGGTGATGACGCTATAGAAATGCAACCCCTCTTCACCCCATGACCTCGAGGAGATATCCACCCACATGAGAACCTCTGCAATGGCAGAAGTCAAGGGGACAATGCAGGGGAAGGCACTATATTCTCTCCTTGACATAATGTACATGAAGAAGCTACTCTCAGCTAAGTCCAGAGTTTTTCTTTATGGTGCATATGCCTCAGTTCTTATCAAGGTAGCTAAAACCTCCCTGTACAAACACATTTCCTGCGATAAAGGCTGTGGCACATAGAGTGATGGGAAGAGATTAAGCTTTGTGTCATGGGTCAGAGTTCTGTAAGGCAGCGGATAGTGCCTACTGACTCCAGTAGCTATTTTTATACCTCCCATGTTTGTACTTTACACGGTTCTGTCCATTCCTGTTACCCTCTTGATCAGGCAGGCCATAGCGAATTCCTGGTGCCTTGCTTCATTTTATTAGCTTTCTTCTTGATGTAGAGTGGCTCTACCCCACCCATTCTTACTGTCTCTTAACCATCTATTACACACAGCACAGTCCACCTCGCCCCTTTCATTCTCTCTGATTTCTAGATTTCAGTACGGTATACAGTCTCTCCCAGCTCACAGTTATGCTAATAATGTTACAGTTATTCCCAAGGGGTAATATTCAATACTTCTCAGTTACCCAGATTTCCATTGTCTTGCTTCTTGCTCTTGTACTCAGATTAGAAAAGTACTGAGCAACATTCTTATTATTCATGCCTCTTTTCCAATGCTTTTCTGCTTATTTCAATTGCTTCCTGCACACTAATTCTTGGATACACTCCTTCCCTCCATGCCTGCTTGTGAGCCTTGTCCTTGAAGTTCAATTCTCCCACCTCACTGTTCTGTCTGTCCTTCTAGCCCCTACACTGATGCCTTGGTCTTCAGGTGTGAGATATTGCGGTTAGAGCAGGGATCTGCAGTCCTCTCTCCTGCCACCTTCACCATGAGGTACTACCGCTCGCTAGCAGATTCTATCACACTCGCCCCTTCCAGCATCTTACTCTTCCTCTGGCCACAGGGACACCACCTGTGACAGATCAGTTTGAACAGCCCCTAAGGATTGGTCTATGCTTCAAGTTTTACTAATATAAAAGGAGTGATTTTTGCTGATATAGTTATGCCCCTAAAAGCCTGAATGTAGATCCAGTTATACCAGTGTAAAAGTGCCTTAGAGCAGTACAGTTTATTTCAGTTCCTGAACCCAAATAAGCTATATTGCTATAAGTACTTGTAGACCCATATAACTGTAGCTGCTTTGAGGGTAGGGGGTTTGCCACTTCAATGATGCTGCCATAGTGAAAGTGCAAAACTGAAGGGTAGACAAGCCCCCAAGACAGGTTCTGCTTCTGAGAAGGGAACGGAGTCATCTTCCCTAAGCCAGAGCCCAGGTCAGCAGCAATGGAGATGAAGTGCTACTTTGCTGATGTACGTAGCTCAACAATAAGGTCTGGTCTACACATAAAAGTTTTGCAGAGATAGCTATGTTGGTTAGGAGTGGGGAAACCCCCCCTCCCCATCTGCTATAGGTAGGCCAGCAAAATACCCCAGGGTAGTTGCTGTTATGCTGGAATCGCTTATTTTGTGTAGGGAGCTGGTATAAGCTAAATGGCCAAAAGAACTCTTTTGTTGGTATAAGCTGCGTCTCCCTGAGGAAGGTTTGCCAGTACAGCTCTCCTGATACAGCTATAGCAGCAGACCCTTTCTAGTGTAGACAAGGCCTCGCGCTCCCTCTCGTGCCTAGGGTTTGCTCAGTAATACATCGGGGCTGTGCTCCTGGATCCTCTTTTACCAGCTCTCTTGATCCTCCTCAGCTTCTCATAGAACTGTGAATCTCCCTGCTGGTTTCACTGTGAGGGTTTTTTCCCATCCATAACATCAAGGGGAACCCCACTCAGCTATCTGAGGGCAAAATATGGTCTTAAGTGGCCTTATCTTCTTTCTTTTCTCTTTCCTATAGACAGTAATTAAATTCCCCTCTGTTGTCTACAGTTTATTATCCAGGACTTCCTTTCTATTTTCCCGTCACACAGCCATTCTTCTCAAAATGCTGGAAACGCAAACCTTTCGTTCTCTTTCACGCTATGCAACAACTAAGACGCCAGATGAGTAACTTTGCTCAGGAGAAACTGAACCAGCCAGCACAAAGTGCACATTGTGCTGTCCCTGGACGTCGATTCAGGAAGCCCTGAGCTTCCATTGTTTGCAGTTCACAGAGTTCACCTTTGTTTTAGTCTCCTCTTATATTAAAGAAAACAAAGGGAGCAGGGAAAATGAGAAACACGAACATAAAAGAGGCAATAGGTCAGTGAGCCCACACACTCTGTACTCACTCGGTATCAGTTGTGGTCCAATCAATCAGCCTCAACAGCCCACGGGAGACTATGTGCCCTACTTACCCAAATTTATTTTCTTTAATAACAAAAACCTCCTGTGACTCTGCGGTTAGTGCTGGCACAACGAAAGGCCTGAGATCTGGTCTTTTGCTCCCTGAGGTGTGTTGAGCAATGTAACCATCACACTGTTGTTTTCTGCCTACTGTCTGTTTAAATCACTCAGGGACACCACTGTCTGCAGAGGTAGGCAGAATTTGACTCAATGCAGACTGTCAGATGAGCCATACACAGTGTGCTTTCTCCCATGGAGACTCCGACTTCAGTTCTTTCTTGCCTTGCTGTTTTCTGCATTTCGAGAACGTCATAATGACTGGCGTATCTATCTGTTATTTTATTTGAAAACCTATTATAATCCCAGGATTGAGAAAACTGTAGAGGTGACATGATCAGCTCTTAGGAGACGGGATCCGATTGCAGCATAGGAAGAGACCACACCCAAGTCTCTGTAGTTATCCCTTTGGCCAAAGTAGGAGCAGTGGTAATAGCTTAGCATGTTATGACTATCAGGCTACTGCACAGCCCTTAAGGCAAGGCACTGAGACTCAACCGAGGGGAACCTAAACTATGGGCTTTATAAGTCATGTCTCCACTGTAGGAATATTCACCCAACACTGACTAAACTCCCAAAGGCCTCACCCATGTGCTGTGCTCAGTCTAAAATCTGGTCTCTTTTTCGGTTGTGCCTAAGTCACAGAGAGGCATCTGGAGGGTGTGTTACTGGAAGGGAGCTCTACTCACCACTCAAGTGTCAGTGTGATGGGGGTTTTTGAGGGGGAAAGTTGGGGGGATCTCTGTGGAAAACAAAATAAGATATCCTAAGGTTGACAGAAAAGAACACTGCTCTTTAAAAAAAAAAAACTGCCTGAGATTTAAAATCTTATACAGTGAAACTGGATTTTTCCATGGTCACATGGAGCACCCAAAACCTTCAGAAAACTGGAGGAGAGGGCCCAACAGACGTGACAGTCAGCTTTCAGGGTCCACTAGGCCCAGATTTCAAAGCCTACAGAGCCAGTATGCCCCTCTTTAGAGGATGGCAGTTGGCAAATTCTCTCTTCACATTGCTGTGGGCTCAGCAGCTTTGTTAGACCCAGCCAGCTTTGAAGGGATCATGGTCTATCTATCTATGTAGTTATATGGCCCTCCTCACTGGTCCAGAGACATTTATACGGAACACATCACAGGACACCACAGGACACTGTCCATACCACACTGAGTAATTGAGACCGCTGACTAGGGAAAAAATCCACTTCTTTCCCTGACGAACCCAGGGTCGCACCCCACCCATGTACTTATTCACTACACCTATACTGACCTATACTCCTTATACAGTCCATGGGTGGGGTACCCAAGCCCACTTATCCACTGACATTTAAAAACTCTTGCACCCCAATCTGGGTCTATGCTGGTTATGTGATATGTATGTATCTCTTCATCCTTGCAACCGATACCTGTAATGACTCAAGCCTGACCCCGGATGTACAGTACCTTCCCTCTTAACTTGTGTATATTTAATTTTAAACATTAACTTTAATAAAAATTTTAAATCTGAACACCTCCCACTCACTAATGTGTTTGTCCTCACCACATCCCAAGGAGGTAGGGAAGTGCTTTTATCCTTATTTTACAGAGGAGGAACTGAAGCCCAGAAAAACTGTTATTTGCCCCCAGGAAATCTGTGGCAGTTTCAGGACTTGACCACAAATCTCCTGAGCCCTAGACTAGGGCCCTACTCACTAGGCCTGATGGCTTCCTCTTTAAAATGTGCAGGATTACAAAACCATCAGGCAGTAGAGGCGAGCAGGCTTGGGCAATCCAGAGTACAATGAGGGAGCAATGTTGGCTGGTATCAATAAGATTCTCTGTAACCCTATGGAACAAACTTCAGTTACCCAGAAGTTCTGGAGTTTGATAAATCAGGATTGCACTAAATACCAACATCTTCCTCTCAAACCTGGGCCGTAAGGCTGGATGGTGCCAACTGCCTTTTCCCTTCAACAGGAGGAGGACCTGAGCCCCATCATTGCTCGCCTCTCACAAAATGTCCTCTTAGACTCTTTTGACCTTCCCAGTATTAATGTCTCCCCCAGGGGATCAGCCCTTGCACTCTCACTCCACTCCAACATCAGCTGCCTGATTCAGCAGGAGCAGGAAGTGGATACCTGGGCAATGGAAACCAAATGTCCTGGAAGTGGCTCTTTCTCTATAACTTAAAAGCAAGGGGAGGGATAGCTCAGTGGCTTAAGCATTAGTCTGCTAAACCCACAACAGTGAGGGGGCTCAAATCTTGAGGGGGCCATTTAGGGATCAAGGCAAAAATCTGTCTGGGGATTGGTCCTGCTTTGAGCAAGGTGTTGGACTAGATGACTTCTTAAGGTCCCTTCCAACCCCGATATTCTAGCTGCCCCCATTTTTGCTCAGCACAGCATTATTGACAGTTCAGAAAGTGCAAACAGAGGCACTTTACTACAAGTACTAACTGTGAAACAGGGTTGCTTGGTGAGGGTTTTCAGTGTTGCATTTAGCATTCCTGTTCCTGATTCCCAGGATGGCCAACCTGCTGCAAAGGGCATCATTTTCTGTCTCTTCAGGTTCATTTACCACACCCATTTCCCTGGGATCTCACCCCCTTACAAATGCACTGAAGTGAAAAACCTGAAAAAGTACTGCAGTTTGGGAGCCTAGTTTCAAAAACTGTGAGCAAGTTTTGACTCATGATAGGCAAAACCTCAGTTAGTTCAGAGATTCAGATAAAGCATGAAAAACATGGGAGGGAAAATAGCTAGATCAGGGGGGTTGTAAAGAATGGAAGAGAAGCCTTTCACCTCTAGGTCTCTGGTCAGAACAAAACGCCAGTCAATGGTAACTGACTGTTCTAACTATCCAAGGCTGTTCAGTTACCTATGTGAATTGAGATGGCAGCCTCAGTCCAGCTCCCAGTGGGTCAGTATCCACATTGCAGAAACCCCCGTGCCCCACCACAAAGTGCCATTCTTTGTTAGCAGTCTCAGCAGAGGTTAATGAATTGACTGGGAATAGGGACACTGCTGCCATCCCACCTCGCCCTAGCAGTCGTCCCTCTGGTTCAGGGCCAAAGTACATTGTATGGGTAGGGTTAAGTGGCTTGCGCTGCTGCTGCTCACGCAACACCTGCTCTGTGAATAAAGAACTTCCTGGCTCTCTGACTGTTAATTCACCCCACTTTTTAAAACCTTTAAAAATGTGGATGGGTGCTGAGACAAAACTCACCTACAGTCATCAGGATACTTTAAGGTTTGTTTGCTTCAGCTCTGATCCCTGAACACTGTCCTGGCACTGCACCCTTTCCCTCATTCCAGATACCCTCTCATTTTAATCCTGCTCTGTGATTTCCACCAGGTTCCCTGAATCATCCCTCTCTATAGCCTCTCTCTCCCATGTGAGGCAAGCTACCCATCTGAGATTGTAGCCGGCCTTTCAGTGTGTCAACCTGATGGAGGACAATGGAGAGAGACAGAAGGATGGAGGAGGCCTGTTGAAAGTTGAAGGAGGAAATAGGGAAATAAAGGTGGGCAGAGAGGAGGACTTTGGGGCAGAGCTGTGAGAACCCTGCAGTCTGAGGCTTGCTGGTCGTAGCAGGTTAGCTTGGAGGTGTGAATTCTACAAGGCACAAACCTCAAGAAGATGCCCTTTTACCTCCATACACAGACATCACTTCCCCTGCAGATGCCCCCAGATCACAGGGACACCCTCATCACCTCTTTATGTTGTCCATAAGAAGAACTGGTGGCCTGTTGTCCCTCTCATTCCACCATATTGTGGCTGGGTGGCTTCCTCAGCCACCTTCCCAAGGTCTCCAGGTAGCCATTTTCTGCAGTAGGGTCTTTAGGAAGATGCCCAGTATGGGTCATTATTTCCCTCGGTCCATAAAGGGTCTTCAGGATGGTTGGGAGGAAGTCAGAAACAATCACCCCTCATAGGCTGGCAGGGAAAAGGAGCCACTTCCGTTTTCACAAACACCCCATTCACATGTGGGCTCACGGGCAGAGATTCCTGGGGTTTCCTAACCACTCTGCACAAGGAATTATGGGGTATAACAGATAGTTGCTAGAAAACTATATTGTTTACCTTAATATTGGGCTGAGGTTTGTAGTTGTCATCAGGGCCCAAGAATAGGCTTTTCCCTTCTTCCACTGACCTGTGGGGAATAGAATGAGGCAGAATATTCCTGCTACCACCAGAGATCTTTTATTGACTTGAGAAGTTGGTGCCTATAACGGACATTCACATTATATCTGTGGTGTTGTCTAAGGCACCCAGCACTGTGGTATCTAAACACAATTAGATAAAAAGCACTAAAAGCCAAAGAGAAGATGGGGGATGAGGGGTCAGCCACCTGACATCACTGAAAAGCCAGAGGAATTGTCATAGGGAGCAACCAGCCGCAGGAGAATGAAACAAAACAAGGAACAGGCTCTCATCAGTCCCCATAGACAACAAAATGTAAGGAAGAGGGTCCTTCCATTCTGGGGTGAAGTGAGGTCTGTTTGGAATTGGGGAGGAAGCTGAGTGTCGTGGGAAGGACGTAGCAGTGAGAGAAGGGGCTGGAGGCAAGGGGAGCTGTATGAATAGCATCAGAGCAGCTTAGCAAACTTTGGGCCAATCTTTACTAACAGAAGAGAACCCATGCCTAAGCTGATCCTTGCAGGGCCACCCAGAGGATTCAGGGGGCCTGGGGTCTTCCCGCCGCTGAATTGCCGCCAAAGACCTGGCACTTCAGCAGTGGGTCTCAGGGCTGAAGGACCACCCGCCAACGAATTGCCGCCGAAGAGCCAGAGCAGAAGATGCTCTGGGGGCCAAGGCCCCACGAGAGTTTTCTGGGGCCCCCGGAGCGAGTGAAGGACCCCACTCCAGGGGCCCTGAAAAACTCTTGTGGGGGCCACTACGGGGCTCGGGGTCTGGGGCAAATTGCCCCACTTCCTCCCCCCCCCCCGGGGTGGCCCTGGATCCTTAGTGCTTTGAGTTCTGTATGACCTTGCATAACCCTGGTAGTGGATGCAATTGGCTGGAGGGCTCTTCACTTTCTGTCTTAAAACTTTAATAAAAAATAACATAGCCCCACAGCTTTCATCCAAAAGGATCCCCAAGTGCTCATTCCTGGGTGTAAGAATCACTTCATCTGCCTCTATGGTGAGACCGAGTAGGTGTTTCATGACACACAGCAACACTATACAACAGCAATAGTGTTGTGAAGACAGAAAAGTGATCGAATAATAGCGTGCCCTTCTACAACAGTATAGCGAATGTAGGCAGGTAGCATGTAATTACCAACTCCCACAGTCCAGTGCACACTAGCCATGCTGGGCAATTGAGTACTGACTCAGAGAGCTCCCTACCTGATACACAGCATCTCTTCCTGACACACGTGACTAGTCTAGCTGTTGTAATGATAATAGGACCAATTTTTATCCCTAGTGCTCAAAGCTCATTACAAAGGTCTAGTTATCCCCATGGTACAGACATGTAAACTGCGCCACAAACAGGTGCAGTAAGCTGCCCAAAGATGGCCAGCAGCAGAACCGGAAATAGAACAAAGTGTCCCAAGTACCAGTCCAGTGCTCCACCCACTAGGCCATGCTGCCTCCTGTTGCTAGCACAGGGAACTGGGATTTCAGACTCTAGCTGGGGATACATTTCCAAGTCTGACACTTCAGCCATTCACAGCTTAATAAAATGGATATAATATCTACCTACCTCAAAGAGGAGCTGGTCAGTGCATGCTTCCTAACAATAAGTATGACTACTATCAACAGGGGAGAGTTAGGGCCCTGACAACGCTCAGAACTGCGATGCAGAATAGCAGAAGGGCAGTGTCTCCTTTGTAATGTAGATTAGATGTAAAACTTTCTCCCAACTCTTCCCTGTCTGGCAAAGTACATTCATCTAGGTAAAGCTTGAAAAAAACACTTCTATTGTCTCACTCAGTAGAATGAATTTGAATTAAGCAACATCTTATCACAGTAATGCTGCGTATCACTAAAAGAGAATATAGAGGACTCTCATGATGTACCTTTTTGCTGAATTCAGCTTCAAGGTTAGATTGAAGATTAGGCTTCAATATAAACTTCCCTTCAGGAAATGATAGTAATAGGTGAGTGGAAAATACTGGTGCTAAGTGGGCCATTCCTTCGCTATTGTGTCCCATGGGGGCAAGAAGAATTTTTGCCATTGATTTTTGTTATTTGGTGGATACCAGGGAAAGGGTTATATTTTATAGATATGAGAATGGCATAGACTCTAGTCCCAGAGCAGGACTCCACTGTGGTTGCACAGGTGTAATGGCTGGCAAAATTTGGTCCCCAGTAAGAGAGTAAAACAAAAGAGTGGCTCAGGTTAAACACCTGATTGCAATGGGATTTTAAGAAATATTTTATTTGAAAAATAGTCAAAAACAATCAAAAGAAAAGAAACCCCTCACTAATGAAATGTGGAACCCACATTACATGAAAACAACAGTAACTTTGGGAAAGGGCACAGATATGGCAAAACTCAAGAAATGGTCCCAAGCTTCGATGTTTGGATCTGAATCCAAACTCTTCCAAAGTTAAGAGGTGTTTTTAAGACCTAGAGCTTTGGCTGGGGCCCATCCCGACACAATTCACATCTCAAAACAAACAAGTTAAGTAGGAATAGAAGAATGGCGGCAGAGAAGAGGAGTAAAGGAGAGAGGGTTGTGAGAGTGAGTAGGTGCATGATGAGTCTGTAGTGAATGGATTTATATGGCCTCAAGGTTCCCAGGTGAGGCAATATTGTAAGCTTTTTAGGACCTAAGCCTGTCAGGTGGTGAGTCAGCTGGAGCTAAACACCCTCAGTGCTACAGGAGTTGAGGGTCCACCGAATTTAGCAGGACAGGCTGCTAGTTTGTTCTTCTGGAAGGTACATTGCATTTATTCTACAGTTTCTATCTGGTCACAACAGGAAGGTTTTTTTCTTTCCAACAGGAGGAAAAGCTAGAGTGGTTTTCCAAGGAGGTGATGAGTCACCTTTGTCCAATTCCAGAAGGTATAATTTATGAAGAGGGCTTGTTAGTGAATCAGAGTGCTTCACTGATGGTGGCACATAGTGAAGTCTAGAGTGGATGAATCTTTTTGCAGAACCATATGATGTATGTGAGACTAGCACAGGGGTTATTGGCATCTCTAGTACATTTTCTTTGTGGACTCTGGCAGAAGTGCAGTGTGGTGAATGTTCAAATCCCCTGCACACTGACACTTTGAACTAAGAAGCAGACTCATTTACATTAGCTCCTGTCAAGGTTCCTTCCCCACTCTGAACTTTAGGGTACAAATGTGGGGACTTGCATGGACACTTCTAAGCTTAATTATTAGCTTAAATCTGGTAACTCTGCCACCATCCAGAAATTTCAGTGTCTGGAGCACTTCTTGTCCCCCCTAAAACCTTCCCCTCCTTGGGCAGCCTTGAGAGGCTTCACCAATTCCCTGGTGAACACAGATCCAAACCCCTTGGATCTTAAAACAAGGAGAAATTAACCATACCCCCTCCTTCCCCCAACAATCCCTGGTGAGTTCAGATCCAATCCCCTTGGATCTTAAAACAAGGAAAAATCAATCAGGTTCTTAAAAAGAAAGCTTTTAATTCTAGGGTCAGAAGGGACCAATGTGGTCATCTAGTCCGACCCCCTGCACAAAGCAGGCCACAGAACCCTACCCATCCACTTCTATAACAAACCCCTAACCTATGTCTGAGTTATTGAAGTCTTCAAATCGTGGTTTGAAGACCTCAAGCTGCAGAGAATCCACCAGGAAGTGACCCATGCCCCATGCTGCAGGGGAAGGCGAAAAACCTCCAGGGCCTCTGCCAATCTGCCCCGGAGGAAAATTCCTTCCTGACCCCAAATACGGCGATCAGCTAAAGCCTGAGCATGTGGGCAGAAGAAAGGTAAAAATCATCTCCATAAAATCAGGATGGAAAATACTTTACAGGGTAATCAAATTCGTATAGCCCAGAGGGACCCCCTCTAGCCTTAGGTTCAAAGTTACAGCAAACAGAGGTAAAATCCTCTCAGCAAAAAAGGACATTTACAAGTTAAGAAAATAAAAATAAAACTAATCCACCTTGCCTGGCTGTTACTTACAATTTTGAAACATGAGAGACTGATTCAGAAAGATTTGGAGAGCCTGGATGGACGTCTGGTCCCTCTTAGTCCCAAGAGTGAACAACACCCAAAAACAAAGAGCACGAACAAAGACTTCCCTCCACCAAGATTTGAAAGTATCTTGTCCCCTTATTGGTCCTCTGGTCAGGTGTCAGCCAGGTTTGCTGAGCTTCTTAACCCTTTACAGGTAAAAGAGGCATTAACCCTTAACTATCTGTTTAGACTGCTCCAAATTATTTTCAGGACATTTATGACATTTCTCGGTGCAGAAGGTGCAGAATTAAGGAGGAATGGAATAGAGATGTCTATACGCCATCAAAAATGACACTCTCAGGTGGCAGACTGGGAATGCTGTAAGATTCCTTCTGAGTTGATGCAATGGAGTATCTTCCTACAAAGTGGTAATAGAGAAATGGCCTGCAAGCTAAAAAAGTGGTACAGCCTCTCTATAAATGTATTTCTAGCCAGTATTATGTCACTGCCTGCATCTAATTCAGATTATGCGAATCTTCTTTTGGAATGTAATTGACTTTACACTGCCTGTCCCTCAATTTGGAGTTTTACTTTTTTAGGTTTGTCCAGACCCCAAATCATAGGTGAAATTCAGCTGGCACAAAACTGTCCAAACCAATCCTGAGAAAGTTAAATCATAATCTAGTGTGAAACAAGCAAGTTTTCCACATCTTGAGTCTGAACATCAACATGCCAGACAATCAAAATGCAAAAGGCAGGTGAAATATAAATATGTACCAAATACTCTGAATGCTTAGGAGCCAGCAGTATCCAAAGTGACATTGGCCAAAAATGTAAATACAGACCCAGAGTGCTCCACTATAGCGTTATTCATTTATCTGAAATTCTGGAATAGACTGTAACTACTACATGCTTTTCTGATTGTTATCTTAATACTGATAACTTTCCAGAGAATGTCTTGTAAGTCCATCTGTGTGCTAAACATTATTTATTATTAATAGCCATCTGTATAGTAGATCTAATCTTTTGAAAGAAGCTAAAGAGAATAGGGGAAAAGTAGAATTCAGCCAGGACATAGAATATTCCTGTGGTATTATTTTTTACATGCTTAAGGTCTAGTACATACACAATTGTCTAACAGGAGATGGTATGATTTTTCCTTGTTTTCTGAAATCAAAATCATATCATAAACCAGGGGTGAGCAAACTACAGCCCGCAGGCCACCTCTGGCCTGCTGGACTGTCCTGCCTGGACCCCAAGCTCCTGGCCCAGGAAGCTACCCCTAGACCCTCCCCTACTGTCCCCCCACCCCCGCAGCTTCAGCTCACTTGCTCCGCCACTGGCGCAATGTTCTGGTTGTCAGGGCTGTGATCTCCTGGGGCAGCACAGCTGCAGAGCCCGGCCTGACGCGATGCTCTGTGCCTCATGGTGGTGGCAGTGGTGGTGTGGTCCGGCTCCAGTGGTGGTGCAGCTGTAGTGCCACCAGGCCTGTGCTCCAGGCAGTGCAGTAAGGGAGCAGGGAGCAGGGGGGGTTGGATAGAGGGTAGGGGAGTTTGAGGTGGTGGCCAGGGGGTGGGAGTGGGGGTGTGAATAGGGGGCAGGACAGTCAGGGGATGAACAGGGGGTTGAATGGGGGCAGAGGTCCCAGGGGGGCAGTTAAGAAGGAGAGGGGGGGTTGGATTGGGTGACGGGGCAGTCAGGGGCAGAGGTTTCAGGGGAAGTCAGGGGACATGGAGAAGGGGTGGTTGGATGTGGCAGGGGTTCCAGAGGGGAGGTCAGGAAAGAGAGGAGGGGTTGTATGGGGCGGGGGGGTCCAGGGCCGGTCAGGAAACAGGGAGTAGGGGTGTGTGGATGGGGCCGGGGTCCCGGGGGGGCCATCAGGGAATGGAGGGGTGGATGGGGCAGGAGTCCCGGAGAGGCAGATAGGAGGTGGGGGCAGGCCATGACCCCAACCCCTAACTGGCCCGCCATACAATTTACAAAACCCGATAGGGCCCTCAGGCCAAAAAGTTTGCCCACCCCTGCCATAAACTATGTAGGCTTTGTCTACCCTGGAAAGCTTAGCCTATTGCATGGTTTGGATAGAATGGTTTTCAGAAATCAGTCCCTGCCCATTCACATGTTAGGGAAACTATGCTAAACTGCTAGTCACAATGGTGTTTAAAGCACCTATCATCAGGGCTGGCTCTAGCCATTTCACCGCCCCAAGCACGGCGGCACGTAGCGGAGGGCACTCTGCCGCTTGCCGGTCCCGCGGCGCTGGTGGACCTCCCGCAGGCGTGCCTGCGGATGCTCCACCAGAGCCGCGGGACCAGCGGATCCTCCTCAGGGACGCCTGCAGGAGGTCCACCGGAGCCGCCTGCCGCCCTCCAGGCAACCAGCAGAGCACCCCCCATGGCATGCCACCCCAAGCACGCGCTTGGCGCACTGGGGCCTGGAGCCGGCCCTGGCCGTCATATCCCAAGTCACTAGTTCTATTAAAGGATAGTGGCAAAGCAAAAATGGAAACTAAGCTCAGATTCATGTGTAGATGTTCCCATTAACTAAGTTCTGGCAAGCATTCAGAACATAAACACCAACACATTCACATATATACATGCAAACACATGTATAAATGTTAAAATTGTATGTATGTATATCCCTGCTGAAAACCTCTGGGCATTTCCTGGCTCACCAAACATATTCCAACATGTATTATTATGAGGCAGCACTGATATAGTGATTGGCATTAAAAAGTCAGAACTGGCAAACATTTAACACACAGTGATATCTGAGATATCGAATTTTACCCCTATTTTTAGAATAATAAACAACGATCATAGGTACGATGTATAAATGTTGACTTTGTAATGACAACCCCTGTAATACATACTGCAATGAGATCTCTGATAGTTGTGGTATCACATTCTAAGGGTAAATAAATCAAAAAGGTCAGTTCAAATTTGTGTGGGTTGAATGCCTTGCAGCCCCCAAAACACACCGAGCCTTGTCTGTGAGCATAGTCATTAATGAAATCTGGGCTCAATTCTCTTCTCAGTTTTGCTTTGCACTTCCTCTTTAAACAAATGTCCCAGAAGCTTCCCCAGCTTGCTTCACAACAGATTAGATGAAGATAACATTGAGACAATACCTGCCTTCATATAGATTACAAATATGAACTACCCCTGGCAACGTAAAAACTCCACCCTGATAACCGATGGGTGTAGAATATGGAAAGTAGCTGTCAGATATGTAACTATGACCCAGTTATTATTGTTTATTTTTTACTGCACCTTTCAATTTCCAGGCCTTGTTCCTGCAGAGTCAGAGCTGATGAAGAAAGTAACAGAGGAGGGGCACTCTCAATAAGGAGACAGCTTCTTATATTTATTTTTACCTTTGTTCATTTTGCTTTCCCCTTTAGTAAGCCATTCATATTGAAACAACACTATTGCTTTTGGTGTATGGAAAACATAGTAGAAGAGTTAAAGCAAAAAGCAAAGACAGTTCTGCTCATGAGACATTTTGTCTGACCCTTCAAACCAGTTGGATGCTTAATAGATAATGAGCCAAATTCAGTTACAATGGTGTACATCCAGAGTAACTCAATTTACATCAGTGTAACTGACAGCAAATGTTGACCCCAAATTAGCAAAAGCTGTCCCTCTCTAGCACACAATAAAATCAGTATAGAGTATCATTCATTGCCAGGTCACATATACTATTTTAGTGCACTTATGTTAGCCAAGTGATCTGACTCCAGGCCAGAATCCTTGTTTTTCATTGCTGTTCATCGGTTTCTCCTAAACTCATCTAATTGTTTAAATGAGCAACCCCTGCTGTTTGTTTAGAAGAGCAAACAAATGGCAAATGACATCAGGGCCTTTGTAATCCAACTGGCCACTGACAGAAAAATCCCATCTCCAAGCACAATTACTGAATCTCTAACAAACGAGTTTTTACTTAGCTACGAAGGCAACAAGTGGCCAAGAATGACCAAACACCAACTAATCTTTATTAGCTGCAATTAGATGGGGGGGGGGATCAAATTGCACATGCAAACTGTTCTAAGGGAGGGGGGAGAAAAACCAAAACCAAACCAGAGTGAATAAAGTGTTTGGAAGCACATTTATTTGCTAAGACCCATATCCTCTCCTTTCCTTCCTACTACCTTGCACTTATCCCTCTCACACAAGCCTAATACCTTAATCTTGCTAAATATTTGCAAATTGGCAACACATCTGATTTGAGACAATAAAGGTGGAATGAATAAAGTGCTTAAAGCTATGATATACTTCTTATTACAGCGATAGCATTTCACAAGATTAAAGGGGATTTTCTATTGGACAGGAGACAAATCCAGTACTAGCTTTCCTGAGTGAACGTCACAGATGCTGGGCCGTTAACATGTGGTGGAACAAACAAGGGAGATTATCTGCTTTTCTAAATGAGCGCTATCTATGCTGTTATTTTCCACTCACCTTCTGAAGTGTTAGTTTTGAAAGTCAATGCAGATTGACTGCAAAGTCTTGAGTGAGTCAACTGAATATTCTTTGAAGCAGAAATTTCAATCAGATTGCAGCACCCTAGGAAAATGTAGTCCTGTGACCATTTTGGGGAATAAGAACACCAACCAAAAAGAAAAAAAAAAACAACAACCAAACCTCTCTACCAGGGGGATTCTGAGGACCTGCTATCCTGAAAAACTGCTGTCTGGTCCTACCAATGTGACAAAGCGATTTGTAAGCACCAGATTGTGTTATCTTGGCTCCCAGCCTGATTGCTAATAAATCAGAAGCAGAAGTGCCACAGGGAGGAATCAGGAGTACAAAGTGTTGGATAAAAATGAACAGGAACCTAACAATCAGGGGCCAAACCCCACTGTCCTGAGTTGGGGAAAGACTTCCTTAGAAGTCAATGAAGTGAATGGGAGCTTTGATTCAGCAAGGACTGCAGTGTTTAGCCAGCTTTTTTAACTGTATGACATAATTTATCCTATTTATTAGGGTGGGACAGTAACTGTGCATTCATTGGCTTCAGTGGTCATTTTGACTAAGGATTGTGGGCTTTGATCCACTAACAATATGCACAAGTAAAACTATGCTGCCATGAAAGCATATGTCCAATTCCAAGCCTTGTGAACTTTAGAGCTAGTGACTGTACAGTACATTTTTGTATATAGTCATAAGAGAGTTGCTCTTATGCTGTCATTCCCTTTGAACTGTGGCAGATCTGTGGGGTTGTTTTTTGGTAAGGAAAGCCTGGTCTACACTGGAAAGATTTCCTAGCAAAACTCCCCTTCGGGGGGTCCTAATTTTAACTGCTTTATAACATTTAAAAGGGATTTTAGTAACTATTTCAACTAATCTGTACAGTGAAGAACTTTAAAGATGTGGATTTGGTCCAAAGCAATGAGTGTTTGCTTATGTTTGTTTGTACAATTATCAAGGCATTTTTCCATCATCTTAATTGTCAGATGCCTCTTATTTAAGCCATCATATTATTCTGAGGAATCTCAGATCATTTTGATATCACTGCTACCGAAAGCATCATGAGCATAGATTGCCCACTTGGATTCCAACCTGTACAAAATTGGATCTATAATTTTTTTAAATAGTGGGCCAAATTCTGCCTCATGTTATCCCATTGAAATCAATGTATTTTCAAAGGTGTCACTGACAGCAGAATTTGGTCTATTATGGGATGTGATGTAAGAAAATCTGTGCTGAATTTCTGTGCAAATGATGCATTTTGTGCAAAACACACTTTCACCATTTCCAAAGCAGGATTAAAATACCTTTTAAACAATGACTTAGAGGCCATTTTTTAAGGCACTTTTGATAACGTCATAGTACTTCGCATTTCTATAGCATCTTCCACCTGAGAATCCTAAAGCACATTAAAATATTACAGCCAAGTTATTCAGAAGTGCCTAGTGATTGTGGAAACCAAATTGAAGACACCTGGTTTTCAGAAAACCAGACCCCTGTAAGATAGCTCAAGTTGTCTATCCAAAAACTGAGGCACCCAAAATCACTAGTCACTGAAAATCTTGAGGAAAATTTGAAAGATTTAACCTCATAGCACTCCCTGCAATAAGGAATTATCATCATCCCTCTTCTATAAAGGAGGGAACTGAGGGCTTGTCTACATTACAGGAATTAAAGTGGCTTAGCTGTGGTACTGGGCCTATGCCACTGTAACCCTGAAGTGTAGACACATCCTACAGCGAGGGAAGTGGGGTTTCCATTGCTGTAGGAACACCATCTCTCCGAGCAGAGTAGATATGCTTCCATTGTCCTAGTCACATCCACAGCAGAGGGTGAGGCTGGCATAGCGATGAAACTTGGGATTTGAATGTTGCACACCCTTGAATGTCATAGCTTCGTTGACCTAAATTTTTAGCATAGACCAGGCCTAAGACATAGAGCAAATACCTGTCTTGCCTGAAGTCACACATAAAGGTAGTGGCAAAGCTGGGACTAGAACCCAGCTCGCTTCACTTCTAGTCCTGGGCCATCTTGCCTCCTTTCCACAGTTCTCAGTGTTGTTAGATAAATTCACAAATGCAGAATCAGGAAGCTGATGTTATATACAAATGCTAATTAAGCACAAAGAAGTGAGTTCCATATTACTTTACATTTTCTGCATTAATCTCTTGCATCTCTTGTTTTGGGTCATTGACCCACTTGTGGGCCTCAGCTCTGTTTGAGAGAGATGATTACCCAGACTAGATAATCACATGTGCTGCTGTAACCATTTTCAGGAAGACCTACTCCTTCCTCTCTTTGTAATCTGTTATCTTCTAAAGGAGATTGTCAGGAGGTACTTCAAAGTCCTTTGAAAATGGCCAGGGTTCTATCTGAACTGGAGAAGATACAGTACTCCCTCCCCAAGATGTCAACAACTGCTAAATGCATAGGCATTTGGTGCCTTCTTATCACAGCTTTGTGCAACCATAACAAGCCCAGTGACCTCACCCCTCTGCTATCATAAGCCAATTGTTATCATTGCTCAGCAATATACACCCAGATTGGTCTTTTTCTTGTTTTTTAAGCCATTCAGATTGATTATTACGGTTTGACAAAAAGAGACCAGTTTTCTCAGAGATGAGGAGTAGCACAGTGTGCTGAGCTTGGAATTGAAAATACGGAAAGGCCATGTTAAAACTCAAAGGCACAAAAAAGGGATTCAGGGAGCTTCAAAATCCCAAAAGCTGGACAACTGGGGCAAAATGCCATTTCAAATTCAAAATAAATTTAAAAATAACCAGTATCACTGAGGGGAAAAGAGCAGCCTTTGGCAATAAAAGATGACCTGGGAAGATTTAAGTTCATTTGTTTCAGCCACTGTGTAAGAGAGATGCTATCCGAATGCCTTTAGAGCAGAGACAGGCTACCATAAGAATTGCAGTAAAACTGTGAAATTTAGTCATTTTATGTAAATTTAACCTGTTCTGAATTGTCAGAGTGTAGATACCCCTCAGAACCAAAGCTAAACAGAGGCAACCTTGCATATACACCCAGGACTCAATCCATTACTAGCTTTAAACAGACAAGTTCATCTTAAAAATCACTTTTCTGTCTGAAAATGTTTCACCTGCCATTGTTACAAATAGCATCTACAATGACTATTAGTGAAAGAAGAGTAAAAAATTGAAGATAGTATACAGACAATGGTCTGGAGACTTTAGGCAGATATATTGGGTTGTTTGCAATGGGAATGTAAATTTTAAAAATGATTGTGCAGATTTATGCTGAGAAGTGTAGGTTGGACTATGCTCGCTGAGCCTGAGCCTTCCTCAGATAAGCGATGCCAAAGGATTTTGAGATAATATGCATGAATGAGTAGCTACTTAAATCAGCTCCTTTGTTTAAATGAACATTTATTTACAAAATTTGCAAGTTACGATCTGCAAGGGATGTCACGGTGGGGGGGAGGGGTGGTTTGGCTGCAGATCACCCCATAGAGCATAAGAAATTTGAGAAACAGGGCCAGTATGCCTCCCTAGGAATGAGGCTACAGGGGAAAAAGCTGTATTATCCTGTTTTGTATCCACTGTAGGATATTTCCTTAAGATGGGGGGGGGGGGGTCAGAGGGGTTAACCAGGCAACTAAAGGCAACATACACATGCCCACACAGGCTAAACAGGCATCTATGGATCCAGTTGTGATCTCACTTTACACTAGTTTATACAGATAAAACTCCACTGACTACAATGGATTTACTTCTTATTTACCTGAAATAAGAGACAACAGAATCAGGTCCAACGTGTCTGCTATGTTTATTTTGGTTAGAAGTGCCAGGGAACAGGCAACAACTGTTCCTAACTGCATCTGTGTTTAACTGAGCAGGAGTAGGTATATGAAGAAGGGCAGCTTGCTAGCTGAGAGTGAGATTTGTGTTGTCTTTTGCAAGCAGGGAAGGCTGGTGCTCCCACTCCTTGGAAACCATTTCTCTGCTGAATAAAACAACTAAGAAAATCCAAGTGGGGGGTTCGTGCCTTTTTTATACACAACATTGCTTTATTTCTCCCATTAAAATACATTGGAGAAATAAATCATCAGCACTGAAAGTAGCTCCATATCAGATGGTAAAATCCACTCAAATCACTGTTTTTTGCTCAGTTTATGCCAGTGAGGACTGAACTACGTGTGTAATGAACAACTGTAATCCTATTAGGCCTACATTCTTTTCACTGGCTGCTATATCTCAGTTGACCATGTCGGTTTATGAGGAGTTGCTATTAACCTGAAGTCTAGTCAATATTTTTTATTTATTATTATGTGAGTACTTCTAGGCCCACTACATGCATCCGATGAATGGGCTGTAGCCCACGAAAGCTTATGCTCAAATAAATTTGTTAGTCTCTAAGGTGCCACAAGTCCTACTGTTCTTTCTAGCCTACAGTTGCCAAATTTTCCTCACTTTACAATTACATGTTCCTGGTTGTTTAATTCCTCCTTATTTTGCTGTGTGAAAGGCCAGCACAAACAAAAGAAATTGAGTGGTGCCTTGTTCATGCAAACATTTATGTACAAATTGTCCCACTGAGTGCAATAGGAGGACTACTTGCATATGTGAAGTTACATGTAGGCCCAGGCTTCGGGCAGAACTGACTATGCCTGCTTCAAAAGCACACTGAAATCAATGCTAAAGCGCATTGACTCCAATCAGCTTTAAAATAAGCCTAAAGTGCTATCCAATGCTCTAAGTACACACACTAAAAAAATAGGTAAAACTATTTTCTCCAGGCAGATAGGTCACAATTTTTTTTTAAGCACTTGGGTTCAATATAATGAAAAAAAATTCCTCCCCCCCCACCCCGGAACTTCCACCCATCACAAAATGACAGAATTTAGCATTACTGGAAAACCTTATTTACAATGGACTTACTTCAATGTGTTCTTATCAGCCTCAGCTGCCACCTCACCCAATATCTCAGGCAGGGCAGCTGAAGGGCCTTTTGATCATAACAGAATGCACGTGTACAAAGTTACCATTGTGCAAAGTACAGTCAGAGCTACTTAATCCAGGCTTGGTGTTGTCCAGATGTCTGGATATATAAAAACACAGTGTATATAGCTACATGATGTACAAACCATTGGTTTGAAAATCTGAAGTTGTTTTTATCCAATTGATATTTACATGTGCAAAGGAATTTGGAGAAGTAGTTAGATCCTGAGTATTTGGATAAGGCAGGCTTTTTCTGAAAATCAATATGCAAATAGCACAATGGTTTCCTCCACGTTACAACATAGCATCAACCTAGGGCCTGATCTCATTTCAAAGCCTTATATGTTTCTGATTACATGTGCAAACTAAGTGAAACCCATTCCTCAAAGGCATAGACAGTGGCAGATGCGCTTAAGTAGCAGATACTTGCTAGAAATGAATCCTGATGGCAGTTCAGACTACTGTCCTGTATTTTCACGGTGCAGATTGCTAAGGTAAATTCTCCTTCTAGCATTCTTCATTTGCTATCATATTCATAAAAGGAACAGGAAGGAGAGAATATACACATTTTATTTTCAACAGCGGAAACTCTGACTGTGGGGAAAATAGCTTATTGTCTGTCTCTCTGCTTCCCACTGTATGTATAATTAGATGGTTTGCAATAGTTGCATAGACAAAAACCTTCTGAAACTTGTGCTGCTACAGCCATGCTGCTCTAAGGTTTCCATGAGATACTGTTCCAGGAAGGAGGACTGCTGGAAAGAAATGGGGGCCATCTGACCAAGGGGAAAAGCATCTTTGCACACTGACCCACCAACCTAATGAGGAGGGCTTTAAATTAGGTTCAAAGGGGGCAGATGACAAAAACCAACAGGTAAATATAAGAAAAGATTATCTTAACCCAGGTCTAGATGTTGGCGAGACATTAAAAATTGCAGTAAGGTTGTAGGACCAACAAGAGGGAAAACGGTGGGGGAATCTGCTCAACATCTTACTGTCCATACTCAAATGCAAAGAGCATGGGGGATAACAAGGATAAATTGGAAGTTTTAGTATGTAAGCTAAATTATGACTTAATTTGCATCATTGAGACTTAGTGGGATAGATATCATGACTGGAATATTGGTAGAGAGGGGTATGGCTTGTTCAGGAAGTAACCGTGGGGCAGTCATTTTAGACTGAATTCTGACCAACAGGGAGGAACTGGCAGCGAATCTGAAGATTGAAGGCAATTTGGGTGAAAGTGATCAGAGTGAGTGCCTCGGACTAAGGACAACGAACTTAAAAAAAAAAAGACTTCAACAAACTCAGAGAAGTGGTAGGTAAGGTCCCATGAGAAGAAAATCTAAGGGGAAAAGGGTCCCCACAGGAGTCCATCATGAGTCTGGTATTATTCAATATTTTCATTAATGACTTGGATAACAGAGTGGAGAACATGTTCATAAACTTTGCAGATGACACCAATCTTAAGAGGGGTTGCTAGCACTTTAGAGGACAGGATTAGAACTCAAAATGACCCGTAACAAATTGGAGAATTGGTCTGAAAATTAACAAGAAGAAATTCAATAAAGACAAGTACAAAGTATTACACTCACGAAGGAAAAATCAAATGCACAACTACAAAATGGGGAATAACTGGGTAGGCAGTAGCATTGTTGAAAAGGAGCAACAAAAATGCTTAAGAGTTTTTAAAACCTGACCTGTCAGAAAAGGTTTAAAAAACCCCAATCCTCTGGTCTCTTTAATCTTGAGAAAAGAAGACTCAGGAAGGACCTGCTAAATCTTCAAATACATTAAGGTCTGTTTGAAAAAGGACAGTTATCAATTGTTCTCTATGTCCACTGAAGGTAGGACAATCTGCCGCAAGGGAGATTTAGGTTAGATATTAGCAAAAACATTCTGAATAGAAAGGTAGTTAAGCTCTGGAATAGACTTCCAAAGGAGCTATAGAATCTCCATCATTGGAGGTTTTTAAGAACAGGTTAGACAAACACCTGTCAGGGACGGTCTAGTTTTAATTGGTCCTGCCTCAGCACAGAGGGCTGGACTAGATGACCTCTCAAGGTCCCTTCCACGCCTACATTTCTCTGATTCTATAATCAGAGCAATAGATGTAGGAGGCTACATTCAAAGTTTGTAGTTGTCCGACTTATCTCATGCGCCTCCCTTCTGTTTGTTACATGCACCTGGTATCTCTTGCACTAGACAGATCGTAAGCTCTTCAGGGTAAGGAGTGTATTTTCATTATATGTAGGTATGGTACCCAGCACACTGGGACCACGAGCACTCAATCCTTCACTCTGGCCTCTAGACACTATACCAACACAAATATTAAATGGCAAACACAGAGCTTCTACTGACTCCTGTTGCAGCCTTGGCCAAGGAACTTCAACTCTGTTTTCTTGACAGGTGGGGAAACAAAGGGGATAAAATATATATGAGTAGGCACAGGATCCTAAAAGTATCAGTTAATATTGGTGAAAACCTCTGAAGATGAAAAGCATATGAAGGTTAAGTATTGTTAAGAAAAGAGTACTAGTTACCGACTTCCAAAATAGATTACAGCTGATCAGCTGTATACAAACAAGTGAAATGAAGTGAATACAGTCTATAGTCTGTTCTTCTGTATGTGTGGGATTGTTATTGATGGTGGGAGAAGCCTGCTCTGTAGCAAAGGGATCAAAAGTGAAAATATAGATATATTGGGATTCAGTGCTCCAGTCAGGTTCCTCACAGAGATAATCTGAGACCCGTGGCTCACAGCGAACATCCAAAACTTCCAGGGTTTTCAACTGCGTGCAGGAAGAACGGGGAGGTAGGGATCCACTGTTCTTGCTCAGTCCCATCTCTAAATACGGTTAATTTTTAAAATATCTTGCTTATTATTTGTTAAGCACCAGCAATGTACTTGACATTAGTCTATGATATATGTCCCTCAGGATATGAAAGTAGCCTTGTACTGGCTGAATGTTTTGTAAGACATAATGCTATGAAGTGGAGAGGCCTTCAGAATAAAACTGTTGGTAAAACAGGCAGAGAAATACACTGGTCAGAATTTATTTTCAAATACCTCATTTATATCATTCTGTCATGAAACAGCTTTTGCCGTATAGCCTACACTTAGAAAACAGAAGAGAATTTCATAAGGCACATGAGATTATAGACTACATGGAGATATCTCCTCTCACTTGCACTTGTAAAATAATGATTTTAAAAGTAACATTTCTAAATCTAGACCCTGTGTAGCCCCATGTATAGCAGTATCCATGAAATTATTAGACTATTACACATACACCTAGTAAAGGGCTATAACAAGTCTTATATACACATCACATTTTCAGAAACAGTCACAGCTGGCTACATTTAAAGGTTATGCTACTCCAGACGCTATGAAACAGGCTACTTATAAAAATATAACTGTCTGCTTCTGGTATGGTACAATACAGAGCATCAAAATCTTATGGAACAGATTCAGGTATTTTTGCAATGGGTGCTGTTCACTTTCTCCTCCTTTTCTAAAATCCACATTTTAAATCAATTGTGTCCATTTTACAGAGACGCAAAATGCACAAGAAAAATCTAGCTTCATCATCTTCAAATTGTCAGTATGACTCCATATATTTGAAATCATGTCAGAGCATTACATTGAGGAATATCAAGACTCAGCTGTTAATTTCACAACCATTAAATATTATGGACCGCATGCAACTACGTTAAAATACATCCTCCCAACTTTGTGGTATGGAAACTGATTTTCCAGGCTGCTCCAATGCAGAAGCCAACATATTTTTATTGAACAGATCACATGGACTTTAGTAAAAGGTTTTTATTGCATTTTTGAAGTTCAGCTATGTAATGTTATGCATTCATTTTGCTTTAACAGAGGAAAATATTGCTTCCGGCACTTAAGCCAATGTAACCCAGAATGCATTTACATAGTGTCGTTTTCTTTAAGTAGGCCAGGAGGTAAATTGCGGCCAACTTTATCAATTCAAATGGCTTCTTACAATCAGACATCAATTTTGTTATGATGAGAATTAAATTGGAATTCTAACTGTTCACAATTTCTTTGAAGACTCTGAACAAAGGCTCGCATTAAGGCTGCTGCCAAAGGAAAAATAAAGCCAGAACATAACTGAGCTTGGAGTATACAGAAAAAGCAAGCTGGAGCCATAAAAAAAAGTCAGACAATACAAACTAAGGCTTTTCACTCACTGTGTAGACCCCAGAATCGGAGTTAACCACATCTTACACAGTCAAATTAACCCACTGATACCCTAAAACAAAGCAGACTGGAATTCAGCAGGTTTCGTTAGACCAGAAATTATGTCATATTTGATGCATATTTGAATAGACAAACCACTACATGACATTTTAAACACACTTCACTTTAATTTGTTGAAGGTATCTGTGAAAGAATCAGTTAAATTTCATTGATTGTTTCAACACAATTTTGCGACTATAATCTAAGACAAGTTTAAGCCACCAACAACTGCTTCCTTTGGAAACAAATACAAACTTTGTTCAAAACAGCATCAGAAACGGGACACAGCAGTATCACTTTTCTGGTGTTTGGTTATGGCACATAATCTGCCTTTTTTATAGGCCTTTCATTTAACTGGCAGCATGAAAATCTCTCAACGAGGAACATTCCAAAGTTCATATTTGTAGGCTTAAAATGGATACATTTTGTATGGTGCTATATGGACATTTGTTGCATCCCTTTTAAAAAACAGCATTTACATTCTTTCAATTGATCTAAATGAACCGTCATGGTGTCTGCACAAATACAAAGGCACCCATGACTATTCAAAATGTAACAAAGTAGGACTCTGTAATGTTCATTGGGCGTGCACATTACTGCATGTGAAAGAGAGAGAAAGAGGTGGGGAAAGGATTTCCAAGTCAGGAGGCTACAAACAAGAGGTAATTACATCAGTTACTTAACATGTTAGGCAGTCTAACAAGGTGCTGGAGGTATATGCATGACCTTTCAAGCAGCAACAATTGGGGGAAGACTCCATCTCTTGTTCCACATTGTTAAAGTCCCCCCTGAAGTGGTTGAAGGAAGGAGATGGGGGAAAGAGGAAGTACGTTTTTAAAGCTAAAATGTCATTTTGGAGGCACAATGTTAGTTTTTAAAAATTGTCGATCTATATAGAGCTCTATATTTCCATAGTCCTTTGTTTCTTCTAAATAGCCCTATCTGCAAAGGCCTCGGTTTTGTTCCTCCCTCTTTTATATACATTATGATATAGAGAGTCAAACCCTTTGTACAATTTCTAACTTCACAAATGTATTCCTTAACATGAGACTAGTCCGGAAACTCTGACATCAGACAGACGAATGCTGAAATTCCTTAACCTGATTTAACAGGAACTGCCTACCTATGTGTTCTTCCATCTCCCTCCAAAAAGAAAGGGAAATTGAGATTTCTAATAGCAACATATACACATTTGTGGATCTATGCTACACACTTGGAGAATACAGAGTGAGATTTAAGCTAATATAGCTTCTATTTGATTTCACTAGGGCAACACTTAGGTCCTTGCAAATACTATACAAAACAACAGTACTTTTTCCACCAAGATTTGGAGAGGTTTTTCATTTTGTCTGGAGTCCTGCACTTGGATTTCTTTGGTTGGTGCTGGGTATCCGAGTACTGTATGCCAGCGACAATGGCCGCGTCAAAGACCTCTTTGAGATTTTTCTGAGTCAAAGCTGAGCACTCGATGTAAGACGCTGCTTTTATTTCCTCAGCACAGAGCTTCGCGGCCTCTTCTGCAACAGGCTTTTCTTTGCACTTGTCCAGCTCAATGAGAACTTTGACATCCTCTCGGAGGTCCGACTGGGTCCCAACCAGAATAATAGGAGCTTTGGGGCAGTGGCATCGTATTTCAGGAACCCACTTTTCACTCACGTTCTGGAAAGAGGAAGGGCTCACAACACTGAAGCACAGCAAGAAGATGTCTGTGTTGGTGTAGCACAGCGGTCTAAGCTTGTCAAATTCATCCTGTGCAAAGCAAAGCAACATTATAATTTTTAAGGCTATTTTTATTCAGCAATAAAGGGACCATCCTTCCCAGTTCCTAAATACTTCCCATTACAGAGATTTAATCTACTGAATGAATAAAGAAAAGATCAAGTTTAACTGTTCTTCTCACTTAGGCACAAATATAACTTGTGTACAACAGAACATGGTGTTTTCATAGAAGAAGCCATAAATATGCCAAATTTCTGCTTCATCCCGCAACATGGACATCAACTGAAATTTTGCCATCGATTCCAATAGGCACAGGGACAAACAATATTTTCTTAAGGTATTTAAGATTCTCTAACACTACTGATTTCTTTTGAATGCTTTAAAGGATGTTTGTATTTATGCTCTTCTGCCCTATCTCAACAGAAGAGGCAGACAGTAGAGGAGGAGTGCAGGCTAAAGTATACAAGTGAAGAACATGCAGTAAATCGGGGGTGAAAGAGAGGGTGTAAATTCACCTTTAACAGAGATCAATCATGGATCATCTCAGATTTAAAATGCATCCCCTCCCCGCAATGCTGACCACACTATCCATATCAGGTATCTAAAAGGGTGTCATCAGGAGGAGGGAGAAAACTTGTTCACCTTAGCCTCCAATGATAGAACAAGAAGCAATGGGCTTAAACTGCAGCAAGGGAGATTTAGGTTGGACATTAGGAAAAAGTTCCTAACTGTCAGGGTAGTTAAACACTGGAATAGATTGCCTAGGGAAGTTGTGGAATCTCCATCGCTGGAGATATTTAAGAGTAGGTTAGATAAATGTCTATCAGGGATGGTCTAGACAGTATTTGGTCCTGCCATGAGGGCAGGGGACTGGACTCGATGACCTCTAGAGGTCCCTTCCAGTCCTAGAGTCTATGAGTCTATGAGTCTATAAGAGTACTGCAAGTGTTCCCACGCAAAATCATTTTAAATAAATGAAGGTTTAACAGCAATCTACAGGAAATTAAAATAAAAGATGACCTCCCTATTATTTTGTGTTCATATTTCTTGCTACCATCACTCTTAATGAATTACAATATAAAGGCTTAACATGCCAATGGCATAATATAAAGCCTCTCTTTACGTCTCATTCCCTTCTATACCACATCAACCACCTCCAAACCTGCAATGTTAGATTTCCCCCCCGCCCTCTCTTTCTTGCCTTTAAATTAAAGATGGACAATCCAAGACTCTGATTTGTATCTTGAGGAATCAACTAACATAATGCAGATCAGTGGTTTTCAACCTGTGGTCCACGGATCTAGCTCTAAGATTTCCAAAGGGGTCTGCAGCTCCATTCAACATTTTTAAGGGATCCACAAATGAAAAAAGGTTGAAAACCACTGATGCAGATGACACCTGAAAGGCAATAGAAGACTTGGCCCTCATGGCATTCCCCCTTATCGCAGCAGCTCAAAAAACTGCAAGTGAAGAATGCAAAATGAGGCAAGGATTAACTATGCATAGCCTGATTTTATGCTGACAGCAGGATAAAAGCACAGTAACACTAACAGTCTAAACAGGTAGGATTTGGTTCAGCCATGATGACATTTTAATTAAAATTCACCATGCTCTCACAGGGTCTTAAGTTTAGAAGAGCAAAAAGCAAATAAAGTCAACAATGCCTCTCTAGGAACAATATTTTACTGCTGAATTGCAAGTTACATGTTAATTTGTCAGGATTTAAGATTTTACTTGAAAGCTTCTGAAGAGTCCAGGACATGCAGTTGTTTAAAGCCCATTAAAAGCCTCAGAAGTCCCATTCCACTTAAATAAATTTCTTTCAGTGGTAATGCAAAGGTTGACAGGAGGTTATAAAACAAGAGTCAAGAAAACAGGCTTCATCAGTTCTCTTGATTCTCAGATTAAGCCTCTCAGGCAGCAAGACAGCAATGCAGGATTCTCACCATTTGGCTTAAAAGAAACCCTGTCTTTACAAAGTGTTCTGTATTGAGCAGCAACAAAGCCAATTAAAAAAGACATCTCCCCATGTTCTTGCAAGGCATTATGAAATTTTGCAGGATTCAGTGGTTTCAAAAGCCAAAACCGGATCTTTAGGGAGATTTCTGGAGAGAGGATGCATGGTCATTTTTATTACAAGTACAGTCTGCAGACTTTCTTTGTCTCACTGCTAGATCCAGGGACTGCAGAGCTGCACCTTTGGGTTCATGACACCAAACCCTCAATGTTTCTGTACGTTTTTACCTATTTAAATGCTAATTCCATTTTGAAGCTGTCTCACACACACAACCAAGAGTGTATTTGCTTAAGCATCCTATACTCAGAATGATTTTCTTCACTTTACTGGTTTTCACCCAACCTATTCCTTTTAAAGGCAAACACCAGAGAGCGGTTTCACTGGTTATTTCACTAAGGAGTTTTTACACTCCTGAACTAATAGCAGTAACCAAAGCAAAAAGTGACTGGACTTTTCAAATCTTCCAGAAACCAATGCTTTTGCCGTTCCATGGGGCCCCATCATCAAGGATATGGTTACAATTACATCTGGTACACTCTACTTCTGAATTCACATCTCAGCTGAAGCTAACAGCATATTGCCATGCCCCCTTGCCCTCCACCAGGGTACTACACTATGGGACAACCCTACTGGCCTATCTCATATTATTGTTCAAAGGGGGTTGCTCCGTACTCTTTTAACCTGGGTTAGAACTGCAAAAAGTATAGGCAAAATGCAGCGCTGGCACCGCATAGAGTATAAGCTAGTACTGAACCAAGCCCTTTGAGTTCACATCTTTGTTATAATGCCCAGTTACAACACTGCTCATTAGGATAATGGGGTTTGTCTGCTGATGCCACACTGCTTTCGCTAATGCTTGGCTCCCTCAGATGGTATTGCATTATTTGGCTGGATGCATATTCCAGATGCTTATGTTAAGGCATGTGAGTTTTCACACGGGTGTGGAAAACTGGGGGCTTCAGGCGGCTTTAGCCCTCCCCCTAAAAATTTAGGGAGTGTCTTAATACTGGAAGCACTGAGTTAAGAATGAAGCTCGTTTATCTGATCTTAGTAAGAGCTGACAAATGTAATCATGGTACAAAACTACTCCTGAAATGGATCTTCAACAGGTTTTTTTTTTTTTAATTTCCAGACCCCTCAATAAAAATAATTGTCCACACCCTCCACGTCTTCATATCTGTGCTCAAAACACACAGAATCCCCCCTCCACTCCCACAGCAGCAGCACTTTTAAACCTATAGATAATTAAAAAATAAAATTAAGTCAGTGGCAACATGTCTGAGGGAGAACTTGCAGTCCCTGGGAATTCAACCTAACAGTGAAGTTAGCAGGGAAGCAGTCTGAACCAACAAGGTGACACTCCTCAACCAACCTTATACAGTGAGTTAAGAATTACTTACACTGATGGAAATTTAATAAGATGATCAAACAGTGGGTAGCCTTTTAAATCCATAAAGTCTTTATGAGGACTATTTTGTGTGACACTTCTCCCTTCCCCCCATCACTTAAATGAAATAAGAAGCTTCACTGACCTGACCAGCCGTGTCACAGAGCTGAAGTCTCACGGGTCTGCCATCAACAGACACAACAGCTTGGGAGAGAAAAAAGGTGTAATGAGTTCAACTTTATACATTTTTCATTTAAAAATTTAAAAAAAAAAAGAAGAGAAAAGAATCATGCCTTCCCTCAACATTTGTTTTCTCTTCAATTAATTTAATGACTTGAAGAACTGGAACGAAGTCTGTCACTAACATTTAGGCATATACAAACCCTTCAGGGCTTTCCAATTCATTTCACTGCAGCTGATGAAGTAGCAAATCACTGAACTAAAACTCTTTGATGACACAAAAAGAGAGTGAGCCAAACAATTAGGTTACTTCTCTTGTTACATTTGTGTTTTCAAAGGTCTGGCCCAAAAAAACCTTCCCAGTTTTAAATCACTGGGAAGACAATGCAAATATTTCTGTTTTCCCTTGGGAAGCTCCTCCTCTTGCATTATTGGAAATTTTGACTATAGAATTTGCCATTAAAAACAAGCTAGCTTGATATGTGACCATGTGCAAACACTAGCTACGGTGGTATCTTTTATAAGACAGACCAGACTCATTATTTTTTTCTTGCTATTTAAATATAAAATGCTTTTAGCCATAGTGTAAGTTTCATTTATTATTTGGTGACTAGGCTTCACAGTATTGATGTTCAATAACACAGAGAAGTCATGCCATCTAATCAATCTTCCAGCATTTAGAATGATTACATTACCTTTAAAGCTAGAATTCTAGCTACTAATCATACATAAAGTACACCCAGAAAGGGACCGTTTGGATCAGCTCTATAAAAACTAAAAAACCAAGTACTGAAGCTTGACATCCAGATTTGTGCCAGGAAGCTGAACGTCTCCAGCACCTCCGACCTCACAGGATTTAAGCGTAGAGAGACTAGAGAGTCATATATTTAATACCCTCATGTGGCCCTACAGTCTTATTAAAACTTTCAGAGAGTGACAAAGATATATAATTGAAAGAATTCAGAAGGCAGGATGCAGTTTCAAGAGCCCCAGCCATCTTTGCAGCCACCTTCCAACACAGTTCTGAACAAATAGAGGGGAGGACATGAAGGATTTACTCCTTCTGCCCCCCGCCCCCAGAACCCAACTAAAGGAGGCAGGGTGTGACAGTTATATTTCCAACATGATAAAGTACAATCTTTTTTTAAAAACCCAAGCAAAGTCCTATCCAGGCACAGGACTGAACACAGCTGTAAAATATGGGCACTGCACAAGCACAGAGCTAGAAAAGCTACATGCTAACAACATGGGCCAACATGCATTCATCACTGGGAAGAAGGGGCGATGGGTGCTGACGTTTGCCCCGGAGCGTTGGGGGGGGGTGGCCTTTCGCCTGCCCCATGGCGCCTCCCTTCCCCACCTGCGGGGGGGGGGGGAATTCCCCCTTTCACCAGTGCCAGACCATTTCACTTCTCTCTGAAAAGGGAAATCCATGCAGCTCCCTCTAGCCGGGGGGAGGGAGGGGTGGCTGGGGTATTACCCCTTCCCTCTGACAGTTCATCCCCGGGAGGTGGATGGGAGATCCTCAAGCAGGTCGCCAGTGCTGGGGGGTGTTCCCGAGGGAATCCTCCCTTCCACCTGCCCCCACGCTCGTCTCCTCCCGTCCGTCCCCCTGCTGCGGCCCCTTACCGGAGAAGTTGTCGAAGGCGGTGGGGATGTACTCCGTGGGGTACCCATTCGTGGTGTAACTCACCACCAGGCTGGTCTTGCCCACAGCCCCGTCTCCCACCAGGACACACTTGATGCTGCGGCGCGGCTCGGCTCCCGCCCCAGCCCGGCATCTGCTGCCCAGGGCCGCTCCCAGCGCCGCCGCCCGGCTGCTGCGGACCCTGCGCGGGGGCACCGGGGGCACCTCGCAGCCGCCAGCCAGCGGCTTGCTGATGTAGCCCGCCTCCCCCTCCTGCTGCGGCGGCATCCGCCTGGCACCGGCGAAGGAGAGCTCTTCGGAGCGGGGATCACAGACACGGGGCTGGAGTGCGAGGCGCTCAGCGCCCGGCCTGGGTACGGGGGTGTCCTGCTCCTTCAGGGTCGGCCGCCCCTGCCGCCCAGGTCCTCCGGTGGGGAGCCGAGTTCCCCCTCGCCGGTCTCCTGTGGCTCCAGATCCTCCCACCACCAGCCGGTGCTGGGCTCTCGGGGCAGCTCCCGCTCCTCTGAGCCAGTGCGGTGCCGCCTGAGCCGCTTCCCGGCTGCCCGCCGCTCAGCTAGTCCAGGCGAGAGGGTGAAGGGGCGGAACAGCAGCCAGCACCAGCGGCGGGACTGAAGGGGCGCGATCCCGGCCTTCCCGGAGCTCGGGGGCGGCGGCAGCAGCGGGAGCCCTATGCGCGCTGCACTCTCCCCGCCGCACACTGAGGAGCCTCCAGCCCCGGCTCTCAGCCGCCACAGGACACGATGATAGAGGGGCAGCCGGCAGCGGGGGGAGGAGTCCGGCGCTAGGGGCTGCCCGTCAGGCGGCGCTACAGCGCTCCCCACCACCCCTCGCCCGCCCGCCCAGCGCGGCGGCCACTGGAGAAGAAGGAGTCCGGCGGCGGCAAGAACCTCTGCGGAGGCTTGGGGTCCGGGCAGCGGCTGGACCGCTTCTCATTGGCCAGATTGCTTCCCCTTCGAACGCTGAAACAATCCGCGCCGCGACTATTGAGTGGAAGCGGTCACTTAAGTTCTCCGCCTGCTCTGCCCCAGGCTGTTCCGTCCATCCCGGCTCCTTCCTCCCGCTTGACAGTGATCCTGCTCCTTCTCCCTCCTCCAGTGCTTTGCCCTCTGCCCCAGTTCCTGCCTCGCTCTTTGCTCTCCTCCCGCTTCCTTCTCTCTACGCTGGGTGACCTTGTCTCCCAGTCCAGGCCCCTTTCCATAGCCTGTCTTCTGTCTATGCCTTCCCCTGACTCCTACATCCCCCAGCCCCCACCTGACACCTTCTCTCGATCTTCTTCCTCAGCTTCCCTCCCAATGGCTATTTTTTCTCCTCATTCCACGCTGTCCCCTTCCTTCTACCCCCAAGGCTCAGCTGTAATTTCTGTAAAACTGTCTAATCTTGTCAAAGCTCTGCCTTCTTCACAGAGGGAAACAAAGTTTCTGGAGCTAATTTATCAGTATTAATGAGCGTTAATACGAGAAGAGATTTATTTGAGCACAGCTAAAGGCTACATAAAAGGAACAATATTATTTGATTTTTCCATCCGTGTTTCTCTGTCTCTTTGGTTATATTTAGGGCAATGTCAAAAACAATAGAGTTAATACAAGGTTTTTTTTTTTTTTACTGGGGATGTTCTTTTAGTTGTATTTGTACTGTGTGCATATACAATACAACAGCACGGGAGTAATGACTACTTGATATGCCTTCACCTGTGAAAGGAATAAACTAGGATATTTGAGTTTTAACACCTTTAAAACAGTGTCACCAGATCACGGGCTCCCCCTGGGGTTACAACATGATCTTCAATGTGTTAATCCGTATCTACACAAGGTGCTGAGTGACGTTTCAAGTTACTTTAGCTAACTCAAGTTTTAGAAAAGCACCATTTCTTTGTAATCTAGACATACACTTTGCTACTATTTCACGCTAAATTTTGGCAGTATGGAGGAAGAGATCGCAGAACCTGTTTTAGATAGGTTCTTATACCATCCTATCACCACTTCATTTGAGCACTTTCCAATAGTTTGTTAAGCAACATCTGTCATGTGTGGTTAGTTCTTTCTCTCACTCTTTCCCTGCATGGAAAGTTGTGTGCACCATGTGGTGTTCTGTTACAATAGTTTTTTTTGTTTTTAAATGTACATAGTGATATAAGTTTAGGTTAGAGAATTAGGGCTGTTGATTAATTGCAGAACTCACGCAATTAACTCAGAAAAATTGTGATTAAAAAATCACAATTGCTTTTATAACAATTATACAACAATAACAATTTTATAACAATAGCAATTGAAATTTATTAAATATTTTTGGATATTTTTCTACATTTTCAATATTGATTTCAATTACTACGCAAAATATAAAGTGCACAGTGCCAATTTTATATTATTATTATTTATTACAAATAGGTGTACTTTAAAAATGATAAAATAGACAGCATTTTTCAATTCACCTCCTACAAGTACTGAAGTGCAATCTTTTTATTGTGAAAGTTTAACTTACAAATGCAGATTTTTCTTGGTTACATAACTGCACTCAGAAACAAAACAGTGTAAAACTTTAGAGCCTACAAGTCCACTCAGTCCTACTTCTTATTCTGCCAATTGCTATGACAAACCAGTTTGTTTACATTGATGGGAGATACTGCTGACAAAACACAAAGAAGGTACCAATGTGAGATTTCTAAAAATAGCTACAGCATTTGACCCAAGGTTTAAGAATCTGAAGTGCCATCCAAAATCTGAGAGGGATGAGGTGTGGAGTATGCTTTTAGAAGTCTTAAAAGAGCAACACTCTGATGTGGAAACTACAGAACCCAAACCACCAAAAAAGAAAACCAGCCTTCTGCTGGTGACATTTGACTCAGATGACGAAAATGAACATGGGTCAGTCCGCACTGCTTTGGATCGCTATCAAGCAGAACCCATCATCAGCATGGAAGCATGTCCTTGGGAATGGTGGTTGAAGCATGAAGGGACGTATTACTCTTTAGCGCATCTGGCACATAAGTTTCTTGCAATGCCAGCAACAACAATGCCATGCAAACGCCTGTTCTGACTTTCAGGTGACACTGTAAACAAGAAGCATGCAGCATTATCTCCTCCAAATTGTAACCAATCTTGTTTGTCTGAGCGATTGGCTGAACAAGAAGTAGGACTGAGTGGACTTGTAGGCTCTAAAGTTTACATTGCTTTATTTTTTAATGCAGGGTTTTTTTGTACATAACTCTACATTTGTAAGTTCAACTTTCATGATAAAGAGATTGCACTACAGTACTTGTATGAGGTAAATTGAAAAATACATTTTTTTTACAGTGCATATTTGTAATAAAAATAAATATAAAGTGAGCACTGTACACTTTGTATTGTGTTGTAATTGAAATAAATATATTTGAAAATGTAGTAAACATTTAAAAATATTTAAAATAAATGATATTCTATTGTTTAACAGTGCAATTAATCACATGATTAATCACAATTAATTTTTTTAATCGCTTGATAGAGAATACAAGGACAGAGAAATGCATCTTGCATTTAGACTATGAGATTCCTGATAGTTTTTAGCTTCCAGGGGGAGTTCATTACAGAGTCTTAGGCGAGCTGCCCACCTACTCCCCCCAAAAAACCTCTATCTCCTGCACTGTGGAGCTTTTTTTATCCTTTTAATAGAAATGTCCAATGTGCCTGAGGAGAGAGTTGTCAGCCATAGTCTTCCTCTCAGATTTAAAGCTGTTCTCTGCCCTTTCCTCTTATGCTGGGTTTCTGCTTTCAAACATCACAGCATCTCCAAGCATCTCCAACATTAAAAATGTAATGAAACATTCTACCATGGAGAAATAGTGAAACAAACTAAACAGATGAGTGTAGATTCACTCACAAAGAAAGCAAACAGAGAACTAAAATTAGAGTTCAATAATTTGGGTAAAGGTTGTTTTATTACAAAATTGATTTTAATTTTGACAGTGTTCCTTAAAATAAGCCATCCCAGGAGCTGTTTGAAAATGAGCAGGATTTGATACCAAAAAGTGAAATGAGGAAAGCAGCATAGGTTGGTCATCTTGGCCAATGTACCATGAATTGTTATATTCATGACAGCAGATGAATTCCCATCATTTGGGGATGCAAATAGCAATGCACCAGCTGTGGGCAAATGAACACATGCTGAATCTTTAATGCCAGGGTGAGAAACGACTTGGCTGAGGGCACTGGTGACACCTATTAGATGTCTCAAAGTTGTGTCCCATACCAGAGCTATTAAGAGATGTTATCAGCAGTGAGGGTGAACAGTCTAAAGCAGGGAAAAGCTCCTGTATATGGGAAACGAGACACTAGTTGATATGTTCCCAGAGGAAAAACAGATGACAATAGCCATTTTACTTGTACTGAAAATAATTAAAGATTGTTGCAAAAGCACTTAATGAAAATACTGTATACTGCAAGTAAAAATGCCATGGCTACATTTTTAAACCCTCTCAGCAAAGAAATATGGTCTATTTACTGAACGAAAGGATCCAGAGAGACAACCATAATTGCTTGTATTGTTCCTGTGCTTCAGAGCAGGGGCCATGTGAATTCAGAGCTGCATGGCTGCATTATATTGTGATGTACCCTGTTGAATACAGTAGCCTTTTGTTAAAGGGGAAGATCAAGCTGACTGCTGTGCAGTGGGGGAGTACTGGTTAAATAATTGCATCACGTTAGCAAATCAAAGAGGCTGTCAGTTACAGCAGTTACAGTGGGGCTAGAGGGACATTAGTGTGTAGGATTTGTTCAGGAATATGATTCACTAAATTGAAACCTCTGTGCTACAGCAATTGAATTACAAGTACTTCACATGTATTAAAATCTAGTTTTAAAAATATCAATCTGTGCTGTAAGCAGGCTTAAATCCACGTCAGTCAGTGGAGTTGCGCTCCTTTGCTGAATTTGGCCCATTATCAGTTGGTATGAAGAAAAGCATTCACCCTATCTTATGCCCTTGCACTAGTCAAATATTATTCTTTGAGAAAATGACAGAGAGAGGAAATTATTTCATCAAGACATGAAACAGGTCATTGTTATTTCCAAGCTTATCATTTTCCCTGAGCCATCGAAATATGAGCTTGAGGTTGGCCTTGTAGAAAAAAAGATTCTTTCTTTCCCCACAGAAGCTTTAGAGCTGAAAATGAGAAAGACAAGGGAATGATACAGCACTCTGTTGATATGCCATGATACACTGTCACCTGTTTTAATCAAGATTCTGATTTGGGGAGCTTTTTTGGAGAACCCCAACTCCAATACAGCCCAGCTCCTTTAACAAAGGACAGTATCACTGTGGCTGTGCTCAGCTGGATCAGGCCTATGGGGAGGGCTCTAAGTGGGGGAGGGGAAGGAAGGAGCAAGAGATCTGGTGCTGGCTGGGGAAGGAGAGAGAGGAAAGGATGGGGAGTTACCTTGGGGCTGACAGGGGGACAGATATAGAGGGTGCTCCTACAGTCCTTATTTTTCACACTGGTATATTGTGAGGGTTAATTGTATTTGTACAGCACTTTTAGATTCTGCTGGGAAAGATAGTATAGAAGTGCAAAGTGTTATTACTGTTTGTAAGGAGGCGCCCTGGCTCCCCGCCGCGCCTGAGGGGGATGAGCCAGAGCAGGCGCCTCAGTGGGCGGAGTCAGCACGGCCTGTCCCCGCCCCCCGGAAGTCAAAGGGCGGGACAGGAAGTATAAAAGCCCGGCCCCAGCGCTCAGTTGGAAGCAGGCTGCCGGAGAGGACAGATGCTGGTGCCCAGGCTCCCGCCAGGCCTGACCTGCCCCGCGCCCACTACCCGGAGGAGCGCTGGCTGGACTTGCCTCAGACCCGGTACCCAGAGGAACGTCGGCCTGACCTGCCGTGTGCCCGATACCCCAAGGAGTGGCCTGAGCTTCCCCACGACCGGTACCCGGAGGAACCCATGGTCTGGGACCCACCAGACGACGCTGGCAAGGACCAGGTACCCAGAGAGGGGGAGGTTGGAAGTAGCCCGGGGATAGCCGACCCTGGTTTGGCTCCGGAAGAGCCCGAACCCATGTCAGTGTGTTGCGGCCAGGATCCCCACTGACCGCAGCGGGTCTTGACCGCTGCTAGGGCCCTGGGCTGGAACGCAGTGGAGTGGGAGGGCCTGCGTTCCCCCTGCCACCCGTAACTGGGTGGCAGACTCCCCCTCTTCCTGCCTATTGCCACTGCTCTGCCCTGACCCAAAGGGCCAGAGCTAATTAGACTTGTGTTTGGTCCCCGCCCGAACCAAGGGCTGGGCCCCGTTGACGTTGCCACTGCTCTGCCCTGACTCAAAGGGCCAGAGCTAATTAGACTTGTGTTTGGTGCCCCGCCCGGACCAAGGGCTGGGCCCCGTTGACTTTGCCACTGCTCTGCCCTGACCTAAAGGGCCAGAGCTAATTAGACTTGTGTTTGGTGCCCCGCCCGAGCCAAGGGCCTGGTCTGATACTGTGTTTGCTCAGCCCCTGCTAGGGGCCTGAGCCTGAACTATTACTGCCCGCTCTGTCCAAGGGCTGGGGCTTATTTACTTTGAGAGCCCCGACCCCGGCTAGAGGGCCGGGGCTCTACCTTGTTTACAGACCTTATACCCTGCTCAAAACCTGCCGAGGGGCTAAGCCGACCCAGACTGCAGTGCATAAGGAGGCGCCCTGGCTCCCCGCCGCGCCTGAGGGGGACGAGCCCCGACACGACCGGCTTACACTGTTACTATTTATTTGTATTAGAATTTGAAGTATTGAAGAACCTGGAAAAGATATTATAAAAATCCTCTCCACCTGCCAATGCATATATTTCCTAAAGCTTGTTCTATGGTTGGAAAAATATTTCCAGTAATAGATACACATTTTCTATTTAATAATATTCCCAAACAAAACATGATGATAAACTGAGGTTAAGGCGAGAATATATTAGCAGTAATGTAAGGGTAAATAGTTTTACACGCATGTTGTAATTATCCTAAAAATAAGCATTGCAAACCTAGTACCCAAACAACCTTAACTCTACAGTAACTGCATGTGGAAAACCATCATGAAAAAAATAGGGCTGTCAAGCAATTAAAAAAATTAATCACGATCAATCGTGCAATTAAAAAAATTAATCATGATTAATAGTGCAATAAATCGCACTGTTAAATAATAACAGAAAACCATTTATTGAAATATTTTTGGATGTTTTCTACATTTTCAAATATATTGATTTCAATTACAACACAGAATACAAAGTGTACAGAGCTCACTTTATTTTTTATTACAAATATTTGAACTGTAAAAAACAAAAAAAAATATTTTTCAATTCACCTAACACAAGTACTGTAGCGCAATCTCTTTATCATGCAAGTTGAACTTAAAAGTGTAGAATTATGTATTAAAAAAACCTCTGCATTCAAAAATAAAACAATGTAAAACTTTAGAGTCTACAAGTCCACTCAGTCCTACTTCTTCAGCCAATCGCTCAGACAAACAAGGTTGGTTACATTTGCAGAAGATAATGCTGCCTGCTTCTTGTTTACAGTGTCACCTGAAAGCGAGAATAGGCTTTTGCATGGCACTGTTGAAGCCCCATTACAAGGTATTTATATGCCAGATGTACTAAAGATTCATATGTCCCTTCTTGCTTCAACCACCGTTCCAGAGGACATGCATCCATGCTGATGATGGGTTTTGCTCGATAGTGATCCAAAGTAGTGCAGACTGACGCATGTTCATTTTCATCACCTGAGTCAGATGCCACCAGCAAAAGGTTGATTTTCTTTTTTGGTGGTTTGGGTTCTGTATTTTCCGCATCAGTGTTGCTCTTTTAGGACTTCTGAAAGCCTGCTCCACATCTCATCCCTCTCAGATTTTGGAAGGCACTTCAGATTCTTAAATCTTGGGTCGAGTGCTGCAGCTATCTTTAGAAATTTCACATATGTATCTTCTTTGCATTTTGTCAAATTTGCAGTGAAAGTGTTCTTAAAAACATGTGCTGGGTCACCATCTGAGACTGCTATAATATGAAATATATGGCAGAATGTAGGTAAAATAGAGCAGGAGACATACAATTCTCTCCACAAGGAGTTCAGTCACAAATTTAATTAATGTATTTTTTTTAATGAACATCATCAACATGGAAGCATGTTCTCTGGAATGGTGATTGAAGCATGAAGAGGCATATGAATCTTTAGCGAATCTGACATGTAAATATCTTGCGATACCAGCTACAACAGTGCCATGCAAATGCCTGTTCTCACTTTCAAGTGACATTGTAATTAAGAAGTGGGCAGCAGCATCTCCCGTAAATGTAAACAAACTTGTTTTTCTTAGCGATTGGCTGAACAAGAAGTAGGACTCAGTGGACTTGTAGGCTCTAAAGTTTTACCTTGTTTTGTTTTTTGAGTGCAGTTATGTAACAAAAAAACTACATTTGTAAGTCACACTTTCATGATCAAGAGATAGCACTACAATACTTGTATGAGGTGAATTCAAAAATACTATTTCTTTTGTTTATCATTTTTACAGTGCAAATATTTGTAATAAAAAATAAGATAAAGGGAGCACTGTACACTTTGTATTCTTTGTTGTAATTGAAATTGATATATTTGAAAATGTAGAAATCAAAAAAATGTAATAAATTTCAATTGGTATTCTATTGTTTTACAGTGCGATTAATTGCAATTAATTTTTTTGAGTTAACTGTGATTAATCTTTAGTCCCAGGAAAAAACAAATCTCACATTAAAAAAAAAAAATTAGTTTCCTCTAGTCTGGAACCACAAATACTAAAAGAATGCAAGGCTGCCGAGTGTCATGCATCTCATGTGTCATGCATATATTGGCAGCCCTATGTAGTGCCATACCCCACCTGGATAGTCCTGCATCTCTCTGGGCCACAAGATGGGGACCAAAAAGGTCCTCCAGGGTGCAGGCAGGAGCTGCAGTTCCTTCAGCTGGCAGCTAGACGCTGTTATGAAGCCTGGCATCAGGCAGCCAAGTGGCCTCTCCTCTGGCTGCTCCCCATGCTGGATCTCAGCAGGGCAGAATCAGCTGGCATTGGCAGCAACACCAGGTGGCCAACTGGCTGGGTAGGGACAGAAAGTGATGGGCTCAGTACTGACTAGTGTGAACAGATAGCAAATGTGAAAAATCGGGACACTTTTTTCCCCTGGGGTGGGTGGTGTACAGTTTTATATATAGACAAAGCCTCTAATATGAGGACATCTGGTAACTTTAGTACTGACCAACAATAACTTTGTTCGGAACCATACTAATGGCACTGGTTTTACTGAACACCAGAACAAACAGTAATTACAGTAAGTCCCAATAACCTTTTGCTACATAAGTTCTGGCTGCTGCAGGGCACCAGTAATATATTAAACGTCCCTTTTATTTTGTAAATGTTGTTTCATAACGTGCAACTTATCTTAGTATTATATTTCTGTCTGTGGGTTCCTGCAGCCTACATATTTACCAGGAAAATGTGTGAAGAAACCATAAGTGGCAGCGTGAACTCAGAAATAAATCAAACTGAACTGGAGAGGTTTTTTGAGATGAGAAATTATTGGGAAAAATTTGTTTGGTACTGTGCAGCATGTTATTGGAGAAAATGGGAATCACAGATGAGAAGCTCACAGAAGAATGGCATGTTCATTTGGATGCAAATCTCTGAGGAAGCAAGGTTCAGAATAACTAAAGATGAAAACAGGTGTGAGATATGCTACATGTGAGGTGACTCACCACCAGACTCTGCTGATCAACTTATATATGAGCCCCTGCTAGTTTCTGTAACCCTGAAATCCCCCAGGTAACTGGCCCCCTCCTCAATCCTACTAGAACAGCTGTAAAATTCCCAATCCACACTCCCAGCTGTTGCAATCTTTCCAATATAAGAGCCCTCTTTCCACAAGTTGATTGATACAATGGGGTACAGGAAACAACAGAGTCCCTAACCTCCTTCCAGTTCCTTTAAGACTGACATGGGTTTCTCAGCCAAACCATTCCCAGTGCTTGTTGTCTGCTGTAGCACTTCAGTGGTAACCACTCTGGTGCCCAGCTCCCAGTTCACAATGTTCCTGATCGTCTAAGTGCTAAAAGCATCCTTTCTGACCCCCATACAGCTGCCTTAACTATCTTCATGCCCTAGCAGGCTGCACCCTTTGCTCAGCCCACTCTCAACTGATCCCCCAGGAAGGAAGGCAATTGCATTTTATTGCTTCTTCACTTCATGAGAATCTCTGCTGAATTCTCCATAGCAATTGTGCCTCTCCCAGCATAGATCAAACTTAGATTTCAATCCATGTTTTCCCATGAACTCTTTCACCTCATTCTTTATTATCATTATTTGCATTTCTAAAGCACTAGTGACTGTAGTATCTGGACATTCTCAAAGCCAGTGTCTTTACTCTCTAGAAATCTCCGCTAGTCTATGTAAAATTCATTTATATATTTGGCTCCTCGCAATTAGGAGAATAATATGACTTGTTTCCATTTTGATTATCTACATACATACCACATATGTGGTGGTGACATCTCTGTGCTAAATCACAGCCACATGCTAGCTAAAGTTTACCATGCACCTTTAACCACCACACCTGCACTCTGCCCACCTATCCAGCTCCTTTCTGCCATGCCAAACCATGGAGCAGCTTTTTAAAGCAACTTTCCAGAAAAAGGTTTCCGTCTGTGACACTCCAGCACTCCACATTCACCATAGTAATATGATTATGATGTAATTATGTGGCATCTTGTACAAAGTATGCCTTGTAAGGTATCATTCTAAAAGTCTTGATCTGCTGTACATAAATATCCTGTTGGATTGTATGTGTTATCATTGTATGTGAAGTTATAAAGTTTTGTTAGGTATGTATTATTGAAAGATGTAAATTTGAAAATACCCACAGCTAGGTTTTCAGGTACAACAATGCAGAAGTTAGACATTGCTAATGGCCCATCAACAAAGACAATGGACCATGGAAAATATTTGGCCTCGCCTGGGAATGTTTCAGCGGACTATGAGTAATGGCTGCTATGAATCAGCAAGGCATGCAATGGCATGTGACCAGACTACATGACACTGAACTTCATTTTGGTACCTGTATTTTTCCACAAATTGGGCTAGGAACTTAGCTTGAAACTGAGTTCTCACCATATGGAGAGATTATATAAGGTGGGGAGTGGCATCATGCTTGGTCTTCACTCATAGCTCACTGGTTTGAGTATTGGCCTGCTAAACCTAGGGTTGTGCATTCAATCCTTAAGGGGGCCATTTAGGGAACTGGGGTTTAAAAAAACCAAACCCTGGGGACTGTCCTACTTTAAACAGGGGGTTGGACTAGGAGCTTTCCTGAGGTCCCTTCTAACTCTGATATTCTATCTGAAAGAAGCTCTGGAAAATAAAGGACTTGGAATGGAGGAGGGGAACCCAAACTGCAAGGCAGATGCAGCTTGTGCCTTAAGAAATGCAAGTCTGTTTGTATCATTAGTCAGGGTGAGATATAGCTAATTCAAGCCCCATCTATCTAATATATTAGGCTTAGCTTGCATTTTGTTTATCAGATAAGTAATCTGATCTGTTAGCTATCACTTATCATCACTTAAAATCTATCTTTCTGTGGTTAATAAACTTATTTTATGTTTTATCTTAACCAGTATGGGGAAATCTCAGCTTGGTTAATACAGGCTTGTTGCATATCTTCCCAGCATCAAGGGGGGAGCAACCTATATTAATGAGGTTGTGCTGTATAGACTCCTGTACAGTGCAAGATGGTATAATTCTGGGTTTATACTCCAGTAGGGGTGCAAGGCTGGGGAGCTGGGAAATTGGCTGGTGCTCAGTTATGGATCTATGAGTGGCTTAGGTAAAGCTCTCAGGTAATTCAGTTGGGTGTGTGGTGCCACCTGCTGTCAGATTGGGTAATAACAGGGTGTGAAGAGGCCGACTGAATCATCAGCAGAGCAGTGTGAGAAAGACGAACCCAGAAAGGCACAGAGGTTCCAACAACTCCCAGACTGCACCCGAGGGTACAGCCTGTTACACCTTCTTTCCCCCAAATGACAGTCCAGGACTAGGGGCAGATTTCAGGTGCAGTATCTCACAACCCTGATGAGAACTTTCTAGCACTGGGAGAGAGAGAGATTCAATGGGTCACACAGAACTTGCTTCTATATGACCCATTGTCCTGAGAACTTGGATCTAACCAATGTTGAAAGTTTGATTATATAAAGTCATTTTAAAGGTTTTTATAAGCTCTCTCTGAGCCCTGCGCATGGGGCTGGATTTAAGAATAAGGGCCTAATTTGCAAATGAACCATTGGAGTGGGCAATGGTAGGACTTAGCATGAGGTTTGGGAAGGAGTGAGTTGGTAAAACTGGAGTGGCCCCCAGGAACTAGTTGAGTGGAAAAGAGGTTGCCATGGCAGCTGGAGAGGGAGGCAGGCCTGATGCAGCTTAGAAACTTCGGCCCTCTGTCACTCCCTCATGTTTTGTCCCTATGGACTTGCTAACCAGCCCTCCCTCTTGCCCGTCTCTCATCCAATTTTTGCTTTCCACATGCAGAGACAAAACCTGAACTTTGTCCACTTGGCTATTTTTAGATGAAGGAAACAAAAAAAGAACAAATATAAAGTTTGCCACAGAGAGAGAGCGAACAGTGTATGTCACACACACACACACTCTCACACACTCATTTTAGCAGCAGCCACCCTGGACAGTCTCAACACACTGGGCCTATGAACACTTATAAAAATCTTCACTTCCACACACAAAAACTGCTAACTCTGAAATGGTCAAATGCCAGTGTGAATATGAGATTAGTAACATCTGGATTAACTACTAGTGCCTTTCTGCTGCTGCCTTGGATGCCTCGTGGTGGCTTCTCAAGAGTTCCAGCAACCTTTCTTGTTGGGCAATAAGCATGAGCTAGGTGTTCTGTTTGGGCTCCATGTTGCAACAACAGTTTGAAAATGATCAAGTGGACTTAATGGGAATCCCTGTAAATGTAGGACCAAGGGAAGGGAAGGGGAAGAGACCAGTCTCTGCACTTCAAGGACTGCCCCTGCACTCCTTGCGTAGCTTCCCCAGTGCACCATGGAGCCGGTCAGGAGTGCTAGGGACAGCACTGACTCCTTGGTACAGAATGAGTGGGCAACACACCTGGTGCCGAGCCATAATTTCCTCACATAGGACAATCTACACACAGCCCTCCCTTTCCCTCTCCCCCACTTTAACATTGTCACTGAATCTCCCCCTCACAGAATCTTCTTCCTCCTTTTCCCGTATCGTACTACACACCCCACTCACTCGCCTCATACTCCCCGCTGTCCAGTTTGTCTCCAGGCTTCATAGATATTATTCACTTTTTTAAAATGAGTATCTATTTCCTTTTCATTACAACAGTTAACATCTCACACTGTCCTATCCAGGAAGTTTACTTGGTAGATTTGCCTATATATTTTTTAACATTTAAAAAGCCCCCTATGTTCTTGATAGCTAAACCAAACAACAATTGCAAATTAAGGGCCAGATTCACCAGTGCTGTTCTGGTGATTCATAGCAATTGTAAACCAGTTTAACTGGTCACTATGCTCTGACTGTTTTGTGCTGCTCCTATAGTGACAGAAAACAGTTGCAGTATACTAGTGAATATGGTCCTAAAACATTTCATTTTAATGCTTTAAAGTTGATACTACATATCTTACCTCATTAGAAACATCATATAGTTACAAGCCTCTTTGGGTTTCTTGTTTAGTGTCCATGTATGAAATTTTTAATATGTAAATAAAAAAGAAATTCCCAGACAAAAATCTTTGTTAAGATAGAGTTAAAACTGAGAGAACGTATCAGTAATTTATGTTAAAATACGTTACAAGGATGTTGTAATTATCCCCAAAACAAATATAACAAACTTTAGAAATTCAAAGTTAAGGTTAAACTTAAATGAAATTCAAACAAGTTGGAAATGTACAGTTAAGTCAGTCACTGAACCTTAACTCTTGAGAGAATTAAAAAACAAAATTAATATGTTTTAAAAAAATCAGTTTAATTTAAGCTGGGATCACAAATATATTAATCACAATTGTATGGTGTTACTAAAGGGTAGAGTTAAGGCTGTTTGGGTGCCTTAAGTGTGTTAGGTCATTAGGTAGGTGCTGGGAAAGAAAAGAAGGAATAAGAGGGAAGGGGGAGTAATCGGACACATTGGGAGGACTTGCATATCTTACAGAGATGGCTCCATGAATGCCTCCCAGGCTCAAGGTGGGAGAAGCCTTTTTAACAACAGGAAAAGAAGGGAAGAAGGATAAGTGGGAATGGCTGGGTCATGGATACCATAGTATCTAATATTGGGCAACCAAAAACTAAGGCACCTCAAATTAGTATCCTCATCCATAAGAGACTATATTATTCACAGGGGTGGAATTTCATTTCATGTGTATGAACACATTTGAAGATGAAAAGCTCCTGAACTAGAACCAGAATTTTGGAGAAGTTCAGATCCACAGCCTAACTTTGACACTTAGGCCTATCTCTAAAATGAGCTGACAAGAGTTAAAGACTTAGGGTATGTCTACACTGTCCACGTTTTGTCAAGAAAAATACAAAAATTCTCTTTTTGCTCAAAATTAGCTACAATTATTTTTCTGTTTGGCCATTGATCTGAAAAATCAATTATTCACTCAGTTCTAGATGTAAGCTAACAGCACATTATACAGTTACTGCTTTTGTTGTAAATATTGTGCATCTGCCCTTGAGTTCCATATTAGCTATTCTGATGTCCTTACTATCCAATGGGAGCATGGGCGGCACATGAACGCTCCCACTGGGGAGGCTAGACCCCCAGCCCCTATTAAATAGTCCCTTCTACCTCAGCCCTGCCCCTTCCACCCCTCTTTGCTCACCAGAGCCATAAGTCCAAACCCTCACAGCCGGAGGGGCCCCATCCCAGCCAAACCACCCCAACCCCCCGGCAACTTTCTGACCTCTGGCCCACTGACCAACGCCCAAGTGCCAGCCCCAGAGCACCAGCCCAACTCCTGGGCCACCTTCTGGCACCCAGGGCACTGACCCAACCCCAGGGCCACTGGCTAGCCTCCCCGACTCCCAGGCTGCCAGCCAGCCAGCCTCGAGCTACCCCATGACCTGAACCACCTGCTGACCGAGCCCCAACTCCATGCCACCAGCCTCAGCTGAGCCCCCTCTGGCTTCAGGAGAGGGGAAGCCAGGGCAGAGACACGGCCTGGGCTAGAGGAGTCTTATGATACCCCTGGCCTATGATACCTGCCGCTCATGAATGGGAGACAATGTGTCTGTTGGCTAGAGGTTCCCAGACAGTGGTACAAGAGCGTGATGTTTCATCAAGTCACTTCACAACCATTAAGAAAGTGATACATAAACCAATGAAGTCTGGGAAGCACTGAGCTAGAATACAAGTCTGGGAGTGAGGAGATCTTAATTCCCACCTTTGTAGAGTGCTCTGAAGTCCAGGAATGAAAGGTGTAGTGTAAGTGCAAAGTATTGATAATCAATCATTTAATATAGGGACCATCGCGGCTCCAGTCAGCACCGCTGATCGGGCTGCTGAAAGTCCAGTCAGTGGCGTAGTGGCCTCGATTGGGAACTGAGGCCAATGACAGCTGTGGAGGAAGCACCTGTGAGGGTGGGCAGAGCCGCCTGGCCACACCTCCACCTAGGAGCCCGACATGCCTGCCACTTCTGGGAGCCACCTAAGGTAAGAGCTGCACGGAGCCTGCATCTTGAACCCCCTCCCATACCCCAACTCGCTGCCCCATGTCAGAACCCTCTCCTGCACCCTAACTCCCTCCCAGAGTCCACACCCCTCAGGCCCTCCTGCACTCCAATCTCCTGTCCCAGCCCTGGGTGCCCTCCTGCACCCAAACTCCCTCCCAGAGCCCACACTCCCTCCTGCACCCCAACCCCCAGTTCCAGCCCAGAGCCCCCTCCCGCACCCTAACTCCCTTCCAGAGCCCACACCCAACACCCCGTCCTGCATCCCAATCCTCTGTCCCAGCCCTGAGCACTCTCCTGCACCCCAAACCCCTCATCTCCAGCCCCACCCCAAAGCCCGCAACCCCTGCCCAAGCCCGGTGAAAGTGAGTGAAGGTGAGGGAGAGCGAGCGAGGGAGGGAGGTGGGATAGAGTGAACCAGGGTGGTGCCTTGGAAAAGGGGGGGGCCTCAGGGAAGGGGCAGGGCCTTGGGGAAGGGTGGGACAAGGGTGTTCAGTTTTGTATGATTAGAAAGCTGGCAATCCTAATTTAATATTTCTTTCAAATTATTTTCCACCACTCTTCCCTCCCATCAGCTCTTGGTAGCAGAGACAATTGTGGGCAAGAATGTAATGCAAAATGCAGGATAAAAAAAAAATGCAACAGCTACTAAAGAAGTTTTCCCAGGCCAGTCATCTGAAGGTTCCAAAGCCCAGAATCTGTTGAACATAAATATAGATTCATTAAAATGCATTACAGCTGCTTCCCCTACTAAAAGTACAGTCATCAGGAACAGAGGATAAGCAGCTGGCTGTGCTAGAATGATAACTGAGCCAGTATCCAGACACTTTGAGGCATGAGTAAATTGAGTCCTTTGCCAGGACACGTGGCAAATCAGCAGAGAAGCCACATCATGGAAAATTGAGCTAAGTATTAGGGAAAGAAATTTCTTATCACAAGCTCGTGTAAATGGAAGTTTCATTGTGAAAGAGGCAGAGGAGTTTTCATTACAGGGAGGGAGGAAAAGTTTTTTTGTCTTTTTAAAGTGCTGATGTTTTTCATAGAAATGGCTCATTTGAAATGCACTGAGCAAGAGCTTCAAAAGGGGGTTTGTTTGTTTCATTTTACTTAATTGTGCTGTGCTTGCAAGAATACAGCCTAGTTTGTTCCATTCTACTGTCATCAGTAAAGATATGGCCTATTAAAAAAATATGGAACACAGCTGTGTTAATTACACCTTCTAGTCTGATTTGGTATGAAATAGGACTCAGGGGACAGCCAGAACTCAAGATCTAGGGCCTTCTGGAGGCTGATGTTCTCTTTAGTGGTTTCTCCCTAAATTCCTGCTTTTTAAAAAAGCAGCCTGCCTAAATTGCTTCCATGAAAAGCTTTCATTTTGCTTTTGCTTTTACTGTTTTCATTACTGCTAATTAACATAGCTAAAGAGGATGATGCCTAGATTTCTCTCTTCTTTTTAAGTTTGTATAACAGAAGAACAGCAGCTCTCTTATCAGTTTGCACAGGGTAAGAAACAGCCTCAGCAAGGGTAGCAAGGACCAAATTCCACATCCTTGTTAGGATCCAAGTTTGCAGCTCAAGCCTCTTTTTCTAATGGGCCAGATCTGTCCATGAGACATGCATGCCATGAACTCCAGGAAGGTTCAGACTGTATCCCAACACTCCCACCATTGCTAGTGCCACATGGTAGCAACAGCAGGAAAATGTAGGAGAAAAAAGGCCAGTGTAAGCCTACGGCCCACAGATTGGATCCATGTGGGTTTATCCCGTGTTCACTTAGAGCCCCATTGATGTCTGTGGGGCTCTGTACAGACCCAGAGATCCACCTGAGCAGAGTTCATTGCAGGGTCAGGGCCTAAATCACCACTCCCTGGACTTAAAAGAGGCATCTAGGAATTTTACTTGGAAAAGACAAAGCAATTCTGTAAGAGATTAAATCAAGTTTCTCGGATACCTGAAGTGTGATATTCTTTATAAAAAACACTCCAAATACAAATGCATAACTTAATTTTTTAAAAAACTTGCAATACAATCAAAATTAAAACTGCAGACTTATTGTATATAATGTCATGGACACCACGTGATAAGAATAGTATAAAAGCCTAGAGGGATTGACTTGCAACTTGAACGCTGATCAGCCAGTTACCTTAGACACAGAAGACATGAACATGGATGATGGAATGTTTATGATGCTGAACTGCTGTCTATTACCTCAGCAGAAAAACCTAAAGCAACACACAGTCCCAGGCACTGAGTGCCTTCAGTTCCCAATGACTCTGGGTAGTCGCCTGTGTACAAGTTGTACATAAATACCTGAATTTTGGATTGTTATGGGCACTGAAGTCCAAAGGAAATATGGTCCAATGGTTAGGGCACTAGTTTAGGCCTTCAGAGACCCAGTTCATTTCTCTGCTCTGCTATGGACTTCCTGTATGACCTTGGACAAGTCACTTAGCCTCTCTTTGTCTCATTTTCCAACCTGTAGAAGGGGGATAATAGTATTTTCTTACCTCACATTAAAGACTGTGATGTGATCAGATACTATGTAATAAAGGCCATATAAGCACCTAAAGACAGAAGTCCAAAGCATTTCAGCTAGTCCAATAGGAAACGATGCTTCTGTATCTGTGGCAATGGCTACACTACGAGGCTTTTAGCAACACAACTGTGCTGCTACAGCCATGCCGCTAAAAGGCACACAGTGTAGCTTGTGTTTGTCGGCAGGAGAGAGCTCTCCTGCTGACAAAAAACTTCCACCCCCCACGAGTGGCGGTGGCTTTGTCGGCAGGAGAGCACTCCTGCCCGACAAATCGCTGTTCACACCAGCGCTTTTCCTTGATAAAACTTCTTTGGGAGCAGGGGTTAACACCCCACCCTGAACAACAACAGTTTTGCCGAAGAAGTGCTGGTGTAGACAAAGCCTAAGACCAATTCCAGTTAGAATCTCTCTGCCTTTGCCGTGGCTGCATTAGCTCTGCAGCGCTAATAATAGTTAAAACATTTTTGCCAGGAAATTAGCAGACATAACTTGAATGCAGCTAGGCAAATCAGGTGATACAATTTCTCTATGCAGTAAGGAGCCAGTTCTGCAAACACTTAAGGCCAGGCTTCACTGTAGGCACACATGTTTGCAGGATCCAGGCCTAACTTCTCTGAGTACAACTACACTTTAAACAAAATACACGACTAAGAGTCTGGTGGCACCTTAAAGACTAACAGATTTATTTGGGTATGAGCTTTCAAATAAATCTTTTAGTCTTTAAGGTGCCACCAGACTCCTCGTTGTTTTTGTGGATACAGACTAACACGGCTACCCCTCTGTTACTAAATACATGTCTGTACTTCTTGTGCCTCAGAAGCTAGATGACAATAATAAATGGAGCTGTCTGAGCAAGATTTAGTCATACTTTTTCCTCTGCACTACACTAAGACAAATAGGAGTAACATGGAAGGTGCTTAAAGATCAAAAGACCCGCTAAAGCTTATTCCATGCACCAAAGTCCAATCATTGTTTTGGGGGGGGAGGGAGTGTGGGTTGTGGATTTGTTGCAATGGAGCCAACAGTGTGACTGGCTGAAATATCAGTCATCAACTGCATGGGAGCCCATACAGAAAAGTAACAACTACCAGAATGCGAAAATATTCCTTTGACTACAGCCATTGAACAGTCAGTGACTTTTTTTTGTTAAGTTTTAATCATTCTTAGCTTCATGCTTGGCTAGCAAACCACAAACTGATCATTAATTACATGTAATGAATGACTGATTTCTATAGGATTTCTGTTTAATGCTATATATTTCCAAAGAGCTTTATATCTATGTACCACCATTACACATACACCTATTGAATCCCATTTAAGAATTAGAACCCAAACAGGGACACATTTGTAGGTTATCTGCCCATAAACATGCTGCTCAGAGGAGTTAGAGCTGATAAACTGTCTGTAGCTGTATCCTGCATTCTGATTTAATTTCTCACAATTTAACTACTAATGAACTGGAGTAACATCACTCCTGATCATAGAGGGTCGAAGCTTGCAGTCCTTAATCAAAATTCCCAATTCAGTCAATGGGCGTTTGCCTGCATAAAACCTGACTCAGGATCTCCTGATTTCTCACATATTCCCCAGGAGCATATTTTGATAGTTGTACCCCCCCACACCTCTTTTTTTACAGTAACTAATTAATAACAACCCCAGAGTTCAATGTTACTGCAGCTACAATATCAAATGTTAGATACATTTTCTTCAGCAGTTTAAAAATGCCTGCAGCTGGAATATGCCAGTGCGGATTCACTTGGCCTCTTTATAGACATCAGCTAATAAAAGAAAGGAATAGATTTCAAAAAATAAAGTCTCCTGACTCTCGGTGCTGTGCTTAGTCACAAGAGCATCTTTCCCCTCTGGCTTAAGACCCACAAGATGTAAAGAGTGGACACTGACTCAAAGGAGTGTGGAGATGGAACTATATTTACAGGGTATAAGTATTTCCTAGGTGCCCTGCTACCTTGCTAATGTGATTAGAAGCATGAATTGTAGAAAATACCCAATATTCTTCTAGCATCTGATTCTTTCATGGAAGACACTTTCATGGAAGAGTTTGACGGCTAACTTCCATGGAAGCAAGCCTAGACACATACTCTGCAAATGGCAGCTATACTGATAAGCACAAATATAAGAGAATATACCGTACATACTTGATCATAAACCAGTTCGTTTATAAGCTGACCCCTGCCTCCCCAAGATAAGTAAAAATGGAAAAATTTTATGACCCATTCATAAGCCCCCCGTTCAAGGCTCAGCAAACTTTGGCTCCTCGGCCATGAGGATAAGCCGCTGGTGGGCCGAGATGATTTGTTTACCTCAAGCATAAACAAAGTGTCCTGGCGTGCCAGCTGCTTACCCTGACGGGCCGGGACAGCAACTGCTGGGGAAATTTTTATGGGGGAGAAGCGGGGGTTCAGGGGAGTAACCCCTGTGACCACCCCTCACATGACCCCACCCCTATCTCAGGACCCCTACACTCCCCCTATCCCATCCCTTCCCACCGTAACTGGGGAGGCCGGGGAGGATGTCTCTGGCCTGGTTGGAGCTGGTCTGTCAGCTGGGCAGTGTGGCCGCAGCACGTTCCAGCAGGCTGGGCTGGGCGGCACAGCCACAGCCTGCTCTGGGAGGTGGGGCCGAACTGCATGGCTGCAGCCTGCCAGTGCCTGAGCGGCAGCTGCTTCAGAGGCTGGGGGGGAGCAAGGTGGCCAGAAGCAAAGAGACTCTGGCCCAACCTCTTCCCTTCTGGCTCTGCTGGCTGTGCTGCCTCTCCTTGTTCCCTCTGTTGGGGGGAGGGGTTGTGTCCCACCTCTCCCTCTCTATACCCGTTCACAAGCCGACCCCCTTCTCTGGTGCTTCCCTTTTCTACTAAAAAAAAAATTCGGCTTATGAACGAGTATATACGGTATATGTATTTACACAGCCTGGGCTCTTTTGAAATTGCCTTTTGAATGGGGACAAACTAAAAGCTGTGGATTCAAACCTCACAAGACATTTCAAGCATGCAGAGAACTAGGCTGTCCTAGTTAGGAAATTTTTCAGGAAATTGTTATGAGCTGGGTGAAACCTTTTTATGGGTTGAGCTAAAACCTCCTTCAAATTAATGTATAAACACACCCTTCACTTAAGATGAAACAAGGTCTAATAGGTATGTCCACACAGCAACTAGACACCTGCGGTTGGCCTGTGCCATTCAGCTCAGGCTCGCAGGGCTCTGGCTGCGGGGCTGTTTCATTGCTATGTAGATGTCTGGGCTTGGGCTGAAGACCAGGTTCTAGGACCCTGGGAGGGAGGACGGTCTCAGAGTTCTGGCTCCAGCCTGAGCCGGAAAGTCCACACACAGTAATGAAACAGCTGAAGGAGCCTGAGTCAGCTGGGATGGGCCAGCCACAGGTTTTAATTTGCTGTGTAGACATACTCTTAGAATCTACCCAGACACTTGCACCCCATGGACAGGAGGGGTTCCACTGGTTTTGTGAGCAGGTGTGTAGAAGATGGGTGTGTAAAAAAGACAAGCTGGAAACAGTGAGAGTGAGAGGAGAAAGACAGCTAAGCAACAGCCTGTAAGGACAGCATGACCCTGGGAAAAGCTAGAGAGAGAGCTTTGGGATATTATGTTTACTAAGGAAGTTTGAGAAAGTAAGGTAAGAAAGTGGTCCTTTTGTTCTGGGTTCCTCCTACCTTTGGAGAAGCAGGGCTCAGGCAGAGATTTAAAGGGCCTGGTGCTCTGGCCGCTGCGGGGAGCCCCGGGCCCTTTAAATCCCCGCTGGAGCTCCAGCAGCCAGGCTTGGGCAGGGATTTAAAGGGCCCTGGGCTCCCCGTGGTGGCTGGGAGCCCTGGGCCCTTTAATTTGCCCCTGAGTCCCAGGGCTCCCAGCTGCCTCTACAGCTGGTAGCTCCTGGGTGATTTAAAGGCCCTGGGGCTCCCAGCCTTTACATCTTGAAAGGCCCTGCCTCTTCCGGTTGAGGTCCTGCTCAGGACTCCGGCGTACCGGTATGTCCTTAAAGTTACTTTTGCCCCTGGGTAACATGGCTTTCCCATAAAAAATGTCAATGAATCAAAAGCATTATGGGAAAGGATTGATTTTGGAAGGATTTCTCAACTCAAAAAAAGTTTTAAATTGGTGAAGCCAGAATTTTTTGAGATTTCCCAGTTCAAAATAACTTTTTGCTTTTAAATTTGAACTAACTATATAGCAAAAAAGAAAAGGGAAGGGAGGTGATTAATAGCCAAATAAAAAAAATTGATTTACCTGAACCAACTTTTTTTTGGTTTGTCAGTTTGCAACAATTTGAGATTTTGATTTTTGTCCCATTTTGAGACAAGAAGTTTTTTTGAAATTGGAATATTTTCTCACTACAGGAAAAATGTTTGCCACCCAGCTCTACTTCTAGCCTGCCTTTTGGAGGGGAGTTATTTTATCTGATGAAGTGTAATTGGTGACAGCCTGCCTGTTTCCTGAGCAGGATTATTTTACAGGGGCAAGCTACACCATACACCCAGGTTTAAATGCATGTAACACTGTCCACACACAAAGCTGCACCAGGTTACTAAATCTGATTAATATCACACTTTTAGCTAAACTGGTGCAACTTCTAAATTTAGACAAGAGCTAAATCAATATGACCCCAATCCTGAGGCCATTGAAGTCAATAGCAAAACTCTCGTAGACTTCAGTAAGAGCAGGATCAGGCCCTAGCTAAGAAAAGTGCCAAGGACACACAACCTCAAAAAACAAACAAACAAAAAAAACCCACAACCACCACCACCTAGGATGACCAGACAGCAAATGTGAAAAATTGAGACGGGGGTGGGGGTAATAGGAGCCTATATAAGAAAAGGACCCAAAAATCAAGACTGTCCCTATAAAATTGAGACATCTGGTCACCCTACCATCACCACCAAACGGTAAGCAGATGTTAGCTGACTGAATAAGAAAGGATGGAAGAATTAGAATGAAGCCACGGTATACAGAGTCCAGATGTGAACATTAAATTAATTCCCATTAAGCAGGGCACCTGTTTCATACTTGTATGTGTATAGCAGAGGTTGCCTTATTAGTCAAGGAGAAAATGAGTGCATCAGCAAAATCTAATATGTCATTGTGTGTGCATAGCTTTCTTGTAGAGGTAGTTTGGTAAACTTTCACAGAATGCTAAAAAAAAAAAAATAAAAAAAATTAGATACTGGAAAAAAAGAAATAGTAATTCTTGTTCAAGTCCTAATTTAATTTCATAGTAAGTAGAAAGAATATCCCACTATACTGAAAGCATCAAGTTACTAGTATCCGTTTCCAGTTATAAAACACTGAAGAAAATCTGTTAATATAATCAGGGAAGGACTGTGCTCTACTCAGACACACTGGCAGCTTAGAATCAGATCGCAACATTGCAGTCAGTAAATCTACGGATATACTTGTACTTATACTGGCCAAGGTTACAATACTTACCTTTTACTGTGTACTTAAGTGTGATCAGTAAAGCCCTGTTAACTTGAGATTTTTCATACCACATAGTGAGAGACTGTTTTCTCAGGCTGGGGCTAGGCATACATTGGAAAAGGTTGGCCCCCAATAAGGCCATACTGACAAAACCTCCTTAGGTAGATACAGCTTATACTAGCAAAAGAGTGTGTTTTCTAGTAGAGCGTATATCAGTTTCCAGAGCAAAATAAGCTACACTGGTCAAAGCACTTTTATGCCAGCATAATTGCATCTATACCATGGCTTCTGATAGAATTCAAAAAAAAATTAAAAAAAATAGCGACATTACAGTACCAGCAAAAGCTTCTAGCATAGACCTAGCCTGGAAAGTAATCATTATGTATAATGTGCTTGCTGATGATTTCAGATAGACAAGGCTGCCCTCTGCTGCATGGACTAGACAAGTGCACACCACTTGATCCATTGTCTACAGCTAAGCGCAGGCCTTGGCTACACTGGCGCTTTACAGGGCTGCAACTTTCTGGCTCAAGGGTGTGAAAAAAACACACTCCTGAGAGCTGCAAGATACAGCACTGTAAAGCGCCAGTGTAAACAGTGCCGCAGCGCTGGGAGTGCGGCTCCCAGCGCTGCAAGCTAAACCCCATGAGGATGTGGATTACGTGCAGCGCTGGGAGAGCTCTCTCCCAGCGCTGGCGCTGCGACCACACACACACTTCAAAGCGCTGCCAAGTTTCAAGTGTAGCCATACCCTCAGTTTATGATACAATCACATTTGCTCCAACCCTTCAGACAGAGACAAACGCCTACAAGATCTCTATCAAGCGTTCTTACAATTACAATACCCACCTGCTGAAGTGAAGAAACAGATTGACAGAGACAGAAGAGTACCCAGAAGTCTCCTACTCCAGGACAGGCCCAACAAAGAAAGTAACAGAATGCCACTAGCTGTCACCTTCAGCCCCCAACTAAAACCTCTCCAGTGCATCATCAAGGATCTACAACCTATCCTGAAGGATGATCCATCACACTCACAGATCTTGGGAGACAGGCCAGTCCTTGCTTACAGACAGTCCCCAAACCTGAAGCAAATACTCACCAGCAACCACACACCACACAACAAAAACACTAACCCAGAAACCTATCCTTGCAACAAAGCCTATTGCCAACTCTGTCTACATATCTATTCAAGGGACACCATTATAGGACCTAATCACATCAGCCACCCTATCAGAGGCTCATTCACCTGCACATCTACCAGTGCGATATATGCCATCATGCGCCAGCAATGCCCCTCTGCCACGTACATTGGCCAAACCAGACAGTCTCTACGTAAAAGAATAAATGGACACAAATCAGATGTCAAGAATTATAACATTCAAAAACCAGTTGGAGAACACTTCAACCTCCCTGGTCACTCGATTACAGACTTAAAAGTCGCACTATTACAACAAAAAAACTTCAAAAACAGACTCCAACGAGAGACTGCTGAATTGGGATTAATTTGCAAATTGGACACCATGAAATAAGGATTGAATAAAGACTGGGAGTGGATGGGTCATTACACAAAGTAAAACTATTTCCCCGTGTTTATTTCCCCCCCCCCCCCCCACACACACACTACTTGAGCAAGCAATTATCTTCATTAGCAGGAGATATATCTTATACATACACAACTATTTCAGCAGATCTGACATTCCTTCCAAAAGGGGGCAGCAGTACACATTGGCAAGTATACTGTATGCTTTCCAGCAGGGTGTGGATGGATTATAGTTTTTATTCCATTACTTATTCAAAGAATAATAGAGTTTAAGGCCAGAAGGGATTATTATGATCATCTGGTCTGACCTCTTGCATAACACAGGGCATAGAATTCCACCCAGCGGTTTTTCCATCAAACCTCTTCCTGCTGGTTGAGTTAACAAAGAACCTAACACATCCCTAGGAAATTCCATTGGTTAATTACCCTCCCTGTAAAAAAAATGTCCTTTATTTCCTGCCTGAAATTGTCTAGCTTCAGCTTTCACCGATTCAATCCTGTTATATCTTTATTTGCTAGATTAAAGAGCCCTATAACAGGTTGTGCTACTCACTGGTCAGACACCTCCTTGGGGCTTACGTGGGGATTAGTGCTCAGCCAGTTGGACACCTCTTCCTTCAGTTGCTCACCCCATGCTCTCTCTCTGGACTCTGGTTACTCCATGTTTCTGGCTTGGCCTTCTGGCCAGGTCACTATAGTTTTCCCCTTTTAGGGTATCAAAGTCCCTCTGGACAAACCATCTCAGGCAGTCTTCAAATCCACTGCCCTGATTGTGCTACTTCTCCAATGACTGGTAGGGGAACTTGGGCCCATTCAGTAGTACAGGTTTCAGCCAGGGGTCCCTACAATTAGCAGCCAACATCTGCACAACCTCCAACCCTGCTGCACTTTCCCTGGGCTGCTTCCTACTCTTCCTCCCACAGGTTTTCTTCTTCAGCCTTCTGGGCAACTCTCCCCTCAAGGCCTAAATCCCAGGGTGTCTCTCTTTCAAGGGGTTTCCTCCTTTTCCCTCTTTAAGACCAGAGAGTGACTGCCAACTTCCACATTGCATCCACCTCTTGCTCTCTGCTTCTTGGATTAATACTTGCTCAGCCTGCCTCTGCCCAGATGGGTTTCAGCATCCATTACAGTTTATCAGCTGTGGTTCACCTTCAGGTGCAGCCTGCCACATGGTTAGTTGGCCCTTTTTTCCTACTCAGGCCTGATGTGGGGTAAACACCCCATTAAAAGCCCTCTACTATAAGAAATCTCCCCATGTAAGTACTGCTAGGCCATGATCCAGTCACCTTGTAATCTTCTCTTGGATAAACAAAATAGAATGAGCATCTTCAGTCTCTCACTGTAAAGCAAGTTCTCCAGCCCTCACATCATTACATCATTTCTGAACCCCTTTCCAGTTTGTCCACATCTTTTTAAAAGCAGGACACCAGAACTAAACATAGTATTTCAGTAATGGTTTCACTCAGGTTGTATACAAAGGTAATACCACTTTCTCACTCCTCCTTGATATTCCCTGGCTTATACAGCTACTGCATCACACTTAAAAGGCATTCAAGATAATAATCTTTTTCTTCATATATTATCATTTCTTAATTTTGGATGAACCAGACACACTCTTCCCACTCTATCCCACTGCTTTAGGACTGAAAGATGAAATTCATTTGCATGCAGAGAGCTACCACATGTCTATGCATCAGTAACGTCCCATTTAAGCCTTCAGGCCTGGCCCTGGCTCTCTTCACAGGGGTGAATTTCACCAGGAATGAGGAAAGAATTCCTTTAAAAACATCCTTCCATTCTGGCTATCATGATCCAGATCAATTTAACAACTCTGTCTCCACTGCATTAGGTAATGATTATGAAGCAAAACTAACTGATCTTCAATATCAGATGCTTTTGACAGAATGGTGAAGATCATTACTGTGTCTAAATCCCTGTCTTTTACACAATGAATATTATAATGCCAAAATTGTAGAGAGGGCAGGAAAGAGACAGAGTAGAAATTAGGAGCCCTTTTTTTATTTATAATTTGTTTAACATTCTTGCTGGTTTTTCCAACATTGTCAGACGTATTGGAATTAATGAAACTGGCCTGAAGTAAAATATCTGATAAGCATCTTCTCCTCTGTAGGGTAAATGCATGTCATTTTCCAATTAACTCTTCCTCTAAGCCATTATGTTGATCAAATAAGTGAAAGGAATGTAAATTCTAGAGACAGCTAATTTAATTCATCCAGAGGTTATGGTTCTACTTCGATAAACACTTACAGTAGGCTAATGTGTTATTTAAAATGACAGTGTGACAAATAACTACATCTAGAATAATCAAATGAGGAGTTGTGTGTAGAGAGAAAAATTTCTTAGGACCTGACTTTCAGATAGTAAATTATAGTAATAGAGGTCTAGTTAGTGAGTTTGTATTTTACAGGCGAGTATGTAGGACAGCATAGATGTGTGGCCTAGCTTGGGAAGTGAGACAGGGAAATGGTGTTTTGGGTCAGTTTTGAGGACAGTTACCTTAGAAAGTATTTCTGGACATTTGTGGAAGCACAGCATTCTAACAGCCCAACTTTCATATGTTTGATTTTAACTCTAACTGTGGGCTTGATTATCCCTAGCCCTTACAAGACCACAGAGGTGGGGAGTAAGGAGCCTTTCCACCTTACATGACCAAAGTAATGGATGTTTAGAATTGTGGTCCCTGAGCTCAAAGGAGTACATGGGATGCAAAGAAACTGCTCTTTGCTTGGGAGCAATTCTCCCAAAAGGGGATGGGGACTAGACCTATGGATCTGTCTCATATGCACTGGCTAGCAGAGCTAGCAGGCCTCATGCAGGAGGGAGTGTGCAGCACCCTTTAAATCCCAATGAGGCCACTGTGATCATCTAGTTTGACCTCATATATTCCACAGGCCACAGAACTTCCCCAAAATGATTCCTGGAGGAGCTCTGTTAGAAAAACAGCCCATCTTGATTCAAAAATTATCAGTGAAGTAGAATTCACTATGACTCTTGATGAATTGCTCCAATCGTTAATTACTCTCACTGGTAAAAATTAACCCTTATTTCCAGTCTGAATTTATCTGGCTTCAACTTCCAGCCATTGGATCATGCTAAACTTTCCCTGCCAGACCAAAGAGCCTATTATTAAATATTTGTTCCTTTGGTAGGTGCTGATAGACTGTAATCAAGTCACTCCTTAACCTTCTCTTTGTTAAGATAAGTAGATTAAGCTCCTTATGTTTATCACTATAACTCTTGTTTTTTAATCCTTTAATCATTCTCCTGGCTCTTCTCTGTACCCTCTGCAATTTCTCAACAGCCTTCTTGAATAGTGGACACCAGAACTGGATATAGGATTCCAGCAGTGGTTGCACTAGTGTCAAATACAGGGGTAAAATAACCTCTCTACCCCTATTTGAGATTCCCTTTTATGCATCCAAGGTTCACATTGGCAGCTCGTGTTTAGCTGATTATCCATCACACCCCACAAATCTTTTTCAGAGTCACTGCTTTCCAGAGTCCCCCATCATGTAAGTATGGCCTATGTTCTTCATTCCTAGGTGTATATATTTACATTTAGCCCTATTAAAACACATATGATTTGCTTGCGCCCAGCTTACCAAATGATCCAGTTGGTGCATCAGATGGAGTACTAATAATGTCATTTTAAACTAATAATCTATTTCAGTGGGAGTTATTCACCTACATGCTTTTGAAAATCCCACCAAGTGTCCATCTGTATCTTTAGATGCCTAAATATCTTTAAAAATCTGCCCCTCAGTACCTTAGCTCTGTTGTAAAGATTTTCTCTGGGAGTTTGCTTTAAAAGTAAAAAAATAAAATAGGAAAAGTATACAGGATATTCTCGACTGACTGTAATTTGCTTATCTGGAATTCCCCATGACAGTCTGAGTTACTATCCAGGAGAAACTATCTATTAGAGATACATGGTAACAAATGTAGGGGCAGGTCACAAGCCCTTTACTCACAATAGTGAGCACTTACTCACATGGGTAGCACCGTTGACTGCAAGGTGAATCCACTCATGAGTGTAGCTGCTCACCAGTGTTAGAGGTTTGCAATCTAGCCTTTAAATCTGGATAACATAAAAACACTCTCAGTTGACACTGGTGTAAATCTGGAGTTACTTCATTATAGTCAGGATGTTGCTCCAGATTTACGCCAGTGTAACTGAAGGCCACACGAGGCCCAATAACTTTATGATTGTATCTAAGTCTCTCTCTACATGAGAATATGGAACATGAACTAAATCTATATAAAGCACTCTGAAATCAAAGTAAGCATGTCTGCACAAAGTGGTTTCATTGATTTAATTAATTTAGGGCTAGATTCACAAAGGGGATCTAGGCTCAGTTTAGGCACCCAGTGGTATCCTTAGCCCTACGTTAGGCTCCAGTCCACCCCATCCAGTGCACTAGGAGAGTTAGAGATTTAAGAATGGGATTCACCAATGTCATCAAGCTGTGTGGGAAGCCACCTAAACTAGCCATCAGGAAATGCTGAGGAGAGAGATGGGGTCTGTGTTGCATCCCCTCAAGTTATTTAGGCACCTGTCTTGCTTGGGATTCACAGTCATGAACTCTCCCCTGGAGTTAGGCACCTAAGTCAGCTCAGTCCTTTCTTACAATGGCCTACTGGTTACTGCACTCACCCAGGCTGCGGGAAACCCAGGTTCAAATCTGCCTGATTTGGCATTGGGACTTGTAGGTCTTCCTCCTCCTGGATGAAAGCCCCAACTCCTGGGATATAGGGTGTTCTGTATATGTCAGTCTTATGCAGACATATAAGGCAGTCTCTCCTGTTGAAGCAATTCCAGGTTGTATAAAATACTTAGATATTCATTGGGCCAGAAATGACTCTACAGCCTAATGGTTAGCACACTCCACTTAGAAGATAGCAGGCCTAGGCTCAAGTATCTGCTCCAAATCAGGCAGCTTGGGGTCTTAAACTTGAGTTGCCCACATCCTATGGAAGTGCGCTAACCACTAGCCTTCTGGACACAAGGCAGTGCCTCTCTGTTTTGTGCAGGGCCCAGTCCCTTAGGCATGCTCGCAGGGGGCCTCTGAGAACACCTATTGGATCAGTCCCCACAGATAGGTGACAGAACATCTTGAGGATCCCATCAGGGTTTAGATGCTGAAAAACTTGGAGACATCAGGACTTAGGAGGCTTTACCTAAGCTATCTGGCAGCAATTTAGGTTCCTAAAGGGTTAGGTGGCAGCTGAGCTGGGGTTTGGAGGATCTAAATTTTGAACTTAGGCATCTAACTCCCTTTGTAGATCTCTTTCTTAGTTTCTAAATTAGTTTAGTTAAATTAATACAATTTTCTCACATAGACAAGACCTTAGAATTAAAGTTTGTCTCAGGCTGTGTAACAACACAGCCAGGGAAACATAGGGATATTCTGGGGTGAGGGATATTCTGGGGTGAATGGTTATTTAAATGGTAACAGACTTCAAGCAAAAAGGAGTAGTTGTTTACAGCCACAGCAGGAGTGGCCGTTGGGTGAGAATATACTAGACAGCACCTAGGTGCTGATTGTCTATTCACTTCCACCATTTATTATGAGCAAATAAACTACAGCAAACTAAGGCCACTTTACTTCTAAATGAGAGTGTCCAGACAGAGGCTTAATGCACTTTAATTAATGCACTTTTACTTCACAACTTTAGTTATTTCATCTCGACCTTCCTGAGCAGCCCCATGTAGTCACACCCTGAGTATTGTCTACAGCCTCTACTAGTGGAGAAATAACAAGGAGTCTGGTGGCACTTTAAAGACTAACAGATTTATTTGGGCATAAATGTTAGTCTTTAAGATGCCATCGGACTCCTTGTTGTTTTTGTGGATACAGACTAACATGGCTACCCCGATAGTGAAGAAATGTAAACATATCCCATCTACTTTTTTGGACGGGAGCTTATGACCTTATTTATACTCTGAATAGTGAAGATCAGGTGACACATCCTCATTATCATTTAGACACATCAGTCTTCTAACCAAATACTTTATTCAATTGGCACAGCTGAAATAGATTTCTTTCCATTAGCAGTTGTTGAATCACAATCCACCTTTACTTCTAACTGAGACCATCCACATAGGGATTTAATGCACTTTGTCTAATGACTTTCATTTCTTTTTCACTTTTCTGAATGTCTCCTCTCAGACAAGCCGTCGGACATTTTGCCCACGATGTTGTCTAGCCCCTTTCAGAGATGGGTTATACAAATGCCTGAATCCTGTTCACCCTCCAAACACCAGTTATTGTTACTTCCTGTGAAGTTGCACTGATGATGAATTATGGGTCCTAGTTTTCCTACCATAGATGAAACCTAGAGGAAAGATTTTGCTGACACGGGTGAGGTCTGGTCTACACTTAAAATTTAGGTCAATATAGCTGTGCCACTCAGTACATGAACAATCCACACTTCTGAGCACTGTGGCTATGCCATCCTGATCCTCAGTGTAGATGCAGCTAGGTCAACGGAAGAATGCTTCTGTTAGCCTCGCTACTGTCACTCAGAGAGGCAGTGGTAGTCAAACCCACAGAGAAACCCTGTCCCCTTCCACTGGCACAGGCTGCGGTGATACTATGGGCAGGTCTACACTACGGGACTAAGTCGATCTAAGTTACACAACTCCAGCTAAGTGAATAACGTACCTTAGGTTGACTTATAGTGGTGCCTACACCGTGCTGGGTCGACGAGAGAAACTCTCCTGGTGACTTGCCTTATGCTTCTCATTCTGGTGGAGTACCGGAGTCAACGGGAGAGCGATCAGTGGTCAATTTAGCGGGTCTAAGACCCGCTAAATCGATCCCTGGTGGATCGATTACCACACATCGATCTCCCGATAAGTGAAGACAAGCCCTATGTGACTACGCCAGCATAGCAGTATAGTGTAGACATATCCTGTGTTACACTAAACTAGAGGTGCCAAACAAAGGTACTCTTAAGTTGCTCATGGAGTTGCTGCAGTTTTGCACACAAATCAGGTATTTGCAAAGAATTCATCTAAAAAAGGCAGAAAAGCAGTGATTCTGGAAGTGCCTCTGCATCATTTCTTCTCAGTGAGTTTTGCTGAATGCAACTGAAATTTACTAACTAAACCCCCAGTCCAACCAAGCACTTCAACACAATTAACTCTGAGCTCACAAGTAGTCCTATAGACTTCAGTGGGATTATTTATGTGCTTAAATTTAAGCACACACTTAAGTGCTTTGCTGGATGGAGGCCTGAAAGATTAATTATTACAAAATAGGCTGTCTTCTATCTTTGATTCTTATGCAAACTCCTACAAAGAGCAGAAAGAAGCAGCGATTTGAAGGGGGAAGTGCTGCTTCTTTCCGGCCACTGGCTGCGCGGCTGCCCCTGCTCCTTCTGAGTCCTCTGGCCCGGGCTCGCAGGGCTGCATTCCGAAAGGGTCTTTAGAGCTGCAGGCCAGGACCCCGCAGCCTCCTTAGCCCAGGGCCCTGCAGCCCCTAGTCCAGGTAGCCCTGCCCAGCGGGGGGTGGGGCAGCTCTCAGAATCGCGGCCATGGGGGCAGTGCCATGCTGCGCAGAGCCACGTGCACACTCCCTGCACCAAACAGGAGCTCTGCACCTCCTGCCTGCCCCAGCCCTGAACCTCTTCCCACACCCCCACCCTGAGCGCCCTCCCAGACCCTAACTCCCTCCCAGACCCCACATCGCACCCTGAGTGCTCTCCTGCACCCTAACTCCCTCCCAGACCATGCATCCCTAGCATCCCCAGCCCCAAGCCCCTGATGTAAGCCAGGGGCACCTCACCACCACAGTACAGTACAGAACAGCATATAATGCCTTTTGTCTGCCCCCAAAACATATCCTTGGAACCTAACCCCCCGCATTTACATTAAAACTTATGGGAAAATTGGATTTGTTTAACATCGTTTCACTTAAAGTTGCATTTTTCAGGAACTACAGCGTTAAGTGAGGAGTTACTGTACTGCCCTAAACAGTGCAACCGTACTGTTCACCACCTGGCCCAACCACTTCATTCTTAAGTTCCTTCAGAACTCTTGATTGTATACCATGGTAGCACCGGTGACTTGTTGCTCTTTTTTTACCAGATCGTTCCTCTCCTCTTCTGACAATTCATCTAAAGCATAGCACAGGGGTAGTAGCATCTCTCCAATATCTTCTGTAGTGAAGACTGATACAAACAAACTATTTAGTTTCTCGGTAAAGATTTTATCTTCCTTAATGGCTCTCTCCACCCTAGTAGTCCCATGGATTCACCAATTTTCTGGCAGAGTTCCTGCTTCTGACATACATTAAAAATGTGTCTTTTTGGTCTTCATTTGTTTGCTCTTTGCCTTCCTCATTTTCAGGTTACCCTCTATTGTTTATGCTTTCTATTGGCTTCACCGGGGTTGGATTACCATTTTCTGAAAAGTGCCTATTCAAATAACCTCTTGAAACTTATAACTTAATCATACTGGCTTTTATTTCCCCGCTTCCTTTTTGGTTTAAGGGTTGTGTTTGCATTCTATGACTCTGTTATGGAATGGTTAAGAATAACAATTTTACATTCCTTAATATTGAGTTTAGACCCCATGAGAGCAGCTTCCATATGTTTTTAAAATCTCCCTTTCCAACATTTAGTGTCACAGTCCTACATTTTTTTCCCACAGGATGTTAAACGTAATTACTTTGTGGTCACTATTATTTAGTGACACAACTACAGTTACTTCCTGAATCCATGCTTGTGTGCAACTTAGAACTATGTTGAGAACAGCCTCTACTCAATTCTAGAACAAGCTTTTCCAAGAAACAATCATTTAAGATGTTGAGAAATTGTTTCACCAAACTGTATCCTGTTATGTCAATTGCCTAGTCTGTATGCAAGTAACTGAACTGATACATTATTCAGTTGCCTCTTTCATCTACCTCAAAAGTGTGTTCTAAAGCCCGCTGAAATCACTGGTAGTCTTGCTATTGACATCAATAAGCACTGAATCAGGTCCTCAGTAGCTTTTTCCTGATCAGGAGGCTGGTTCAACACTTCTATTCCCCTACTACAATACTTCTATTCATATGACTAGGAATTTGTATCCATACAAAGTCTACTGTATAGTCCTCTCCACTCAGAAATGTTACAACATTAAAGTATCTGAAACACATCAACTCCCATGAGTAAAAATGTCTTGACTATATGCAGACATTCACAATTTTATCAAAGCAGCTAAAGGAATTATTGAATTTTACACACAATGCCCTCTCAAAATGAAAAAATTCTAATAACAGAAATATGAATAGTTAATCCAAATACTAAACTAAAATCTGAACAATACTCTCCCTACCTGCATTTTGTTTTAGGAAAAGAAAAGTGCTACCTAACAATAATGTAAGCAAATCTGAAATTTTATTTATTAAAAAGGGACTTTCAAAATGTTTATTTTAATCATAGCTATTTCAATTAGCGTACAAAGTGTGTGTTCAATTTAATTTATACTTCACTTTTCTCAGCCATAATTTATTTTGCCCTCATAAATTCTCAGTTGTGACAAACAGAATCACAAGGTACAAAATATCAATGATACCTAAAGTGATTTAGACAGCCCAAACTCCATATGCAAAAATTAGTGTGAATTTGTAGCAGCCAAGCAAATACAAGATTTGGTCAACAAAATCGAATGAAAGCCTGGACTTTCTGGTCTGCTAAAGCCACTGGGCAGATTCTGCCTCTTATATTGGGTGCTTCCCAACCTCTGGCATAAAGAGGGAGCATATCGGGAAAGACTGGGGTCACATCAGGGGCAGGAGAGGATATAGCAGAGCTGAGGTACACTACACTCAACCCTCTGCTGGCAGTAAAGAATGTTACTTCGGCAGCAACAACAGCAACAATTAGAAGAGGACACCCCTCCTACTCTATCTTATTGGGAAGCTCTGAATCATGGTGCTCCAACCCAGCTCCTTACAGCAAGCCCTCAGATACAGTGAAGAATCAGAGTCTTAATATTTAGTCTGTTGAACGGCAACAAATTCAAATGAGCTTTAAGTCAATTATTCAGCACTCCTAAATGAAAGTGTTATCTTCAGGAGTGGGGTGGAAAAAAGATACAGAATATATACCATTAAAAATAATAACCATAAAGGATGCTTTTTTGTTCTCTTTTATAACCAATATGAAAACGTTTCCCAAACTCATTAAGGCTGATGCATTTACCGTGCACTGGTGTGCATTCCAAAGAACGTATCAGCTATAAAAAACTCGACCAAACTGCCCTGGACTGTTGGATTCTGCTTTTCAGGGTAATGCAATGACACTTTCATGATACTTCAGTGTTGTCCAAGAGTTACCAGTGTGAGAACGAGCCATTAAATAAAGAGATGGAAATGTGGAAAAAAGGCTGGCTCTATAAAATCAGCTATTCACTTGCTTTTACTAGTTGAATGTTTGGCTACTATATGCTTTTATAAGATGCCTATCACCACAAGTTACTAAAGTTTCATTTAAAAGAGACAAGTTTAAAAGAGCACAAGTATGATTCTCATTTATGCCCATTAAGAGCCTATTAAGATTAATAATACAAAATTATTTGTAACAATATTGTTTTCTCATGATTAAGAAGATGTAAGATTACAAGAAGAGGAAGCTGAGAAAAATCAGAAGACTGGGCAGTGGTTTGAGTCTATAGTAAATTGCAAATTATTTTCAGAGACCTACACAGAACGAGATAGTAGTCACTGTTCAGATCTAAGTGAAGGGGCATCTACATAAAATACCCATGAAACTGGCACTCTAGTTGGCAGTCTCAGTAGTGAAACCAAGTAGATCAAAAAATCTTATTTCTGGCTGTGGTCCCTTCTACAATAGGGATTAAGGATATTGGCAGGATAGTGTATCTGTGGGGTGGATAAAGGATTTCAAATTTTCAATGTAATCAAGCACATATACTATGGTTGGTGTTTGAAGAGGGGGGAGGTTGTAAAAAGACTGAAACAGGTAATTTTTATAATGAATTACTGTACTGTAGGAAGCAACACTAATGAATTTGCAGTAACAGCCAGGTGGTAAATGTTTTGAAGAAGAACTACATAAGCGTCACTCTCTTTATGAAAAAGGTTTCTTCCTGTCTCTGCTATCCATGCCCTGGCACAAGTGAAGCTGAAATATAGTCTCCTAAACATGAAGTAGTACTTTAATGATGACCTTCTTCCAACCCACACAACTCAGTCTCACTTATGTTTTGAAACAAGCAGCCTTCTTTGCTATGGTTTCTATAGGTAGATAGGGGATAGCAATGTAGTTATACCCACATCTCAATAAACTACTGTGTGTGTGTGTGTGTGTGTGTGTGTGTGTGTGTGTGTGTGTGTGTGTGTGTGTGTGTGTGTGTGTGTGTGTGTGTGTGTAAGGGACCCACTCCTGCCCCCACGGAAGTCAACAGAAAAACAAAGTAAATACATAACATTACAAAATCTCAGTTATAACCATCTTAGGTGTTCTTTCTAACAGCAGGTAGAGCATTTCTTCAGGGAGGTAGGATTTTTAAGTTGACAACGTCCTTTTGCTAAACTAGGTAAGGAAATGTTTTCTTTTTTAATAACATCTTTAATCTGAGACTCTTTTTTTGAAGTGACTATGCGCTCTCTGTAGTGCTGATTGACTCTTGTTGTCAAGTAAATCTCTGCTTAAAGACTACCAGAGGGTGAATTCTGCAAATCCATAGAATTTACTCATGTTTGAAAGGTGGATGAGCTTCATAATGAACCACACTCATGGAATGCTTCAAATAAACTTAGCAATTAAACTCCTTTGGGAATATGCTACTTTTTTTAAATCACACAATTCAAAATGTGATTAGAGATTATATTTTACTTCTATATGTAGTACAAGTATGTAGATATTTCACTAACATTTTATTTGGCCCAAAGCAGAATGTAAAACATCACAACAGAGGCCATTAATGGGGAAAAGAAACATGCAATATAAGATTATCTGACCTCAATGCTTTTTTCCCTTAATTATTTAATTTTTCTTTCCCTTCCTTGTCTTCAGATTTGGTTCATGAGTTTTTAGCTAAAACAATGTTGCAGGTGGAATTCTGCAGCTTTCAGGAATTTGGAAAAGATTTACAAAATATATCTTCATAGACAACATTATTGATTGACTTTTGAAGAGAACACACAGGTTTCATTTATACGACAGAAGTTGTACTTTCAGGATTTACACGCATCAGTCTTGAAGCATTTCTCAGCTCCTGTAGTTGCTTAGCTGGCTTTCCAACCCCTTCCTCAAACCTTTTCTCCACAACAGGAAGGACAGTTTCATAAAGAAAAGATGCATTCTGCCTGATGAATGCTTTCTTTTCAGGGTCCTGTTCACACCGTAAACTGTAATCGACATGCTGGACAGCCACAAGGATGATCTCCACTAGGCCTTCCAGGAGAACCATGTGCAGCTCTGGGAAATACAGCTTGAGTGCTTCCTCCAAGAAGGCCATAGTCTGCTTGGTAAAAGCCACCACAGTGTAGCTAAGGTTCACCCAGCAGTCATCACCAGTGTATTGGTCAAAACTGCTCATCCCACAGCTCCTCATCTCCTCTCTGAGTTTCCCCAGAGCCTCTGGGGTCATCAGGTTCATCCTTCTCCACATCTCTTCAGAGTTGCGATGCTTGGTGGCCTCAATGATGATATCCTTGTAGCTCTGCAAAGCTCCTTTGATATCCTTCACCAACAAGGCATGAATGATGAAAGTGAGGTCCAGCCCTATCTCGCTGAGCTGCTTGCAGTGCTCCTTCGCTACCTTTAATAATAAAATTAATTAATATTTATCTGGATATCTTATATCCTCAATGTTTTACAGACTAATTTAGTTAATCACCATGTTACCCTTAAAAGTATCAGCCCTATTTTATAGATATGAAAAATAAGGCAGAGATTAAATGTGTCGTAACAAAAAAAGAGACTGATTTTATACATTTATAGTAGAAATGCAGATCTTTTCTGCCACAGAACACTACGGACAACTAGAGCAGTAATAGGATCATGTCATAAGAGCCTGAAAGCTAGGCAATTAAGTAATAATGGATTTTTAGTATTTTTTTTAATTGTTAATCCATATTCAAATCCAATCCAATCTCTTTGGAGAAAGGCATATTCAAATTTTAATAAATAAATCTTATCCCTTTAATTAAGATGTGAAAGAGCTGACAAACTTTGCAATCTCCAGTCAGTCTTTGGGCAAACATAGGAAAACCAAACTTGGCATTGCAGATATTCACAGGATAAAAGACAAGCAGAAAAAAAACCCCACAACAAAAAAGCCTTTCACACATCATAAAGAAGCAGTACACCTTTCAGACCAAAGCCACAGAGGTAATCAGTAAGCGAACAAGGATTATAAATCAGAAGTTACTGGTTTCTTCCAGGAATGGGGTCAACTCACCAGACCATACTGCCTTCCTTACATACTTACCTTCACACACTCAGCAGCCGTGGACAAGCTCTCTTTACTGTCGAATACTTGCTTGCTAAAGGCATCTACAAACATCCTCATAGCCGAGCGGGCCCACACAATGAAGGCAGAGTAGCAGCCACTGTTACCAGCAAAGTCTGTCTCAAACTCCCTGGCAGTTTCTAGCAGGCTGGTAAAAAAGACATGGCAAAGCTTGTGGATGTAGAGCAGAGTGGCACCCTCAATGCGCAGTTGTCGGATTGCTGTGTGCACCGCAGCTGCCCTGTTCTTCAAGAAAAGCTCACATGCCTTGGTGGACTGGCCCAAGCGAATGAGCTGGGACACAGCCCGGCGAGTGGCCCTAGGACCACCTCGTAATGACCGATCTGGAGATAGCTCAAACACCAGCACATCGGTGAGCTGCCTGACTCGCTCATCTACCTTGGCTCGAAGCTCCCTCACTGGCTGACTCAAGGCCTTGTATCCCAAATACTCATTCAGCTTATCCAACAGGTCCACTGCCCCCTCAAAATCTCTCTGGGCAATGCAGACATCTAGGTCTTCAGGCAACTCCTGGATCCACTCCAGGGACAAATCTACTGTCTCTTCCTCAGGTGGGGGTTCCTTTTCATCTTCTTGGTCAAAGGGATTGGTGGTCTCAGGAGGTGGGAGAGCAGCCCGTGGCAGGGCCTCCTGCTCCAGCCTCAGCTTCTCACTGAGGGCACGGTTCCGCTTGGTCTCCTCCAGCACCTCCAGCCACTCCTTCTTGATCTTGGCATTCTCGGCCTGGAAGATGCGGCTCTCAGGAAACATGAGCAGCTTGAACATGTCCTTCATGGGTGGATTGTCCTTGACATTGATCACAGCCAACCCTTCCAGGGGGTAGAGGGCGTCGTAGCGGTAGGCGCCACGCCGGTTGGGCAGCCAGGTGGCCACCAGCAGACAATCGTTCATGAGGAAGGCATGCACCCGCTGGATCTGCGCCATGTGGTCCGCGTCGTACTCCACCAGATCCCCGTTGTAGACGAGATACTTGCCGGGGCTCTCGGGGAGCAGGTCCCGGCAGCCCTCCACCTTCTCCAGCAGGGTAGTGAGCGTGCGCTGCCGCCCCTCCTCGCTGGCGGCGGCCTCCTTGGCCGAGAGGGGAAGGAAGGGGTTGCTGTGGGGGTCGGAGGCGGCGCGGCGGGCGCCCAGGGCGGGGTCGTCGCGGTCGGCCTGCAGCAGCAGGGCCTGGGTGACGGCCTCCATGATGCCCTTCTGCTCGGTGAGGATGTGGCTGAGCTGGTACATCTCGCTCTCCAGGTAGCTGATCTCGCGCGCCGTCTCGATGAACTGGCGGTAGTTCTGGTAGACGTTGCGCTTGAGGCTCTGCGCCGTCTCCTCGCTCAGCGCCTGGATGCGCTGCCGGTGCTCCTGCAGGTCCCGGTCCCCGTCCGACTGCTGCGACAGCTGCTTCACGTACTCGCCCGCCGCGAAGCCTCCCGACTCCAGCTGGCGCCGCAGCCGGCTCCCGCCCACGCCGTCACCCAGCGGCAGCGCCATCGGTAGTGCCGGCAAGGAGGCCTCTAGCCCCGACACACCGAGAGCGGAAGACGGGTGACAGCAGATACAAGACTGGTGCTACTGCGTTTGCGCCAGGATTGCACACCAGCTACTGCAGCATACTGCGCATGCGCTTAGAGCGACACGTTTGAATGGCGTAATATTCCTGCGTCAGATGCTGTACTGCGCAAGCGCTGATTGGGGGGGCAGTAAAGTTGAGTGTGGGACGCTATCGGCGCACGCGCAAGAGGAAAGTGGTAGAATACGCAAGTGCGGAGAAGTGGGCAACAGGAGAGTGCCCAGCGGTATTGCGCATGCGCCAGAATCCAAGGGAACGGTTGTCGGTTGGGAGCCCGAACCCTCGCCCAGTGCGCTTCCCGCCCGTGCTCCGTCGGGGCAGCAGCCGAGCCAGGGCTGCTCAGGGAGCCGCTCCTCGATGGACGGGGACTTCCTGCTGGCGCTGCGCTTACAGGCGCAGTGGGAGGAAGAGGAGGAAGCGGCCTGTAGCGAGTCCCCGGCCGGCTCCTCAGCGCCGCCGCGGCTGCTCTCCGTGGTGGACGAGGCCTGGGAGCTGCTGGACCCGAGCCCCGACGTACGCGGCCTCTTCGTGCAGTTCAACGAGACGCTGTTCTGGGGGAAGCTGGCGGCCGTGGCGGTGACGTGGAGCCCGCGCATGACGCTGTACGGTAACGGCGGCGGGCGGCGGGCTCGGGGCGCTGCGGGAGCTGGATCGAGCGGCCGCGCTGATCCCAGAAACGCGCGGCTCCGGGTAAAGCTGCCGGGAGGGGGTCTGGGATCGCAACCTCGGGAACTTCGCCGGGGAACTGGTTCAAACTATAACTTAGGCCCTGGCTACACTTGCAGCTGTAGCGCGTGGGATTTAAACCGGCCCTCCGAGAGCACAGCAGGGAAAGCGCCGCCCTGTGTTTACACTGTCAGCTGCAAGAGCACCGGCTGGCAACATTGGCAGCTCTTGCAGTGGCCACAGAGAGCAGTGCATTGTGGTAGCTATCCCAGCATGCAAGTGGCTGCAGCGTGCTTTTCAAATGGTGGGGTGGAGTGTGTATGTGGGAGGAGAGACTGTGTTTTGGGGGGCAGAGAGTGTGTCAGCATGCTGCCTTGTAAGTTCAGACAGTGGCAAGGGGAAACCCTGACTTCACTCCCCTCTTGCCTCTCTCTTATATGTACACATGCCACCAAGCCAGGTGGCAGCAGCAGCATTCCACAGTAGTGGTTGCGTTGTGTCCTGGTGCAGATAAGCGTGCTGGCTGTCAGAAATGGAGCTTTGAAAGGGGATATCTGCATGCCTGCAGCCCACTTCAAAACAATGACCAGAGTGGCCACTTGGCTTGAGGGGATTATGGGATGTTTATGGAGGCCAATCACAGTCCAGTAATGCAGCGTGTCATCCACATTGACACCTGGGTGTTTCAGCCAGGACATAGCAAGCTCTATGCTTCTCGTGAAGGAGGATTACTGGGGCACTCCAGCCGCAGGGTCCAGGTGCTCAGAGTGCCTTGCCAGTGTGGACATATCAGGAGTTAGGGTGCTCGGGGCTGATTTAATGCGCTCTAACTTGCAAGTGTAGCCAAGCTCTCAGATACTGACCTGCTCCTGGAGGGGGCGATGTGGGGAGAAACCTGCCACACATCTGCAAAGGCGGTGGAGCGCCTCGTGTTCCTACAGACAGGTCACTGAGCCAACAGAGAGAGAATCACCAGAAGATGTGCCTTGGCCTTTCAGACAGACTTCTGTCAGCAGTGCCCCACAAGGTGGTGTATTACAGTGAGGTGCGAGGTCAGGTGCTGGTGTCTCTCTAGCTCACTTGGAATAGTTAATTCCTATTACCACTGCTCAGGACGTGACCTGTTCAGTGACATCATGTGTCACACTCTACTGACTGGATGCTTACAAACTGAAAATCCCTCCTTGGCTTCACACACCAGAAATGTGTTTCCCACTAAAGTAGGTAAACCTGGCAGAGCATTATAACAGGCTGTACAGTAAGTACTGTTAGTCTGTGTGTGGTAAACTCAAGATGTATATGACTGCATATTACACTTACTGTAAGATGTAGCTCTTCTATTTTGTTTTCACCAAATGTTTGTTTTGAAAGATTTCAGAAAGGGGAAACTCAAGTGAAAGCAGTAGCAATATAGTCAGATGTTTTAGGATTATTTTAGAAGATTTTTTTTTTTTTGCCATTTCCTAGTTTGTACTGTAAAATTATTGATTAAACTCTGGATAATTCTTGTTTTTTGGACTTCAGCAATGTTGTGTTCTTTGAAGAGTTGTTAAAAGTTCTTGGTTTACTTGGCAATGTTAAGAGGACCAGTATTTGTGTGTTTAATTCTCAGTTCTGCTCCACCAGCTACAAAAACAAATAGAAGTCTAACTTTTGCTTATTTTTCTTTTTTAGATGTGCTGGAGTGTGCAGCTATGAAGGAAGAGGTGGGATGTGTTCCATCCGCCTTAGTGAGCCACTCTTAAAGCTAAGACCAAGAAAGGATCTTGTAGAGGTATTTTAAGACATTTCATCTATGTATAAACTTATTGTAAGTCTCCTGAAGTGTATCCTGTCTTAAATTTTGTACTGGAATTCGTAATGCACAATGTCATCTAGATTATAAAATAGTCTTTGCTTTGATAAGAAACTTGTATTAATTGCTTACTGGTGGTTGTCTAAGTATGCAAAATTATGGTAATCTCAGTCAGAATTTTTCTGAACTGACACCCTTATGGGTAAGGCCCAAAGTCATCCACCCATTTCCCAAAAATAGGAAAAATGTTTTCGAGGGATTTAAAATGTTAAAAATATAAAGTTGGCTTCAGAATGCAAAATAAAATTATTTCAATTCAGTCTCCTGGCTGAGCAGCCCAGTAACACAAAAACTAGGATGAAGGATTTGATCATACATGTCAAGTATCAGAGGGGTAGCCGTGTTAGTCTGGATCTGTAAAAAGCAACTGAGATTCCTGTGGCACCTTATAGACTAACAGATGTATTGGAGCATAAGCTTTTGTGGGTGAATACTCGTGCCTGACGAAGTGGGTATTCACCCACAAAAACTTATGCTCCAGTACATCTGTTAATTTATAAGGTGCCACAGGACTCTTTGTTGATCACACTTGTAAGTTTCATGGTGTTCCTCAGTTCTTTGCCAGTTCTGTTGTTGTGAGCTAGTTGGAAATTAAAGTTGTACAAGATTTGTATTCTGAAGTGCTCAGAATCTGCATCCCACTGCTGGCTCACAAGCATCACTTTTCTCCTGGGGAAATATATTTTTTTAAAAAGTCTAATTCAGGGGAGATCAGATTTTGAATATGTCATTATTCTTCATAGTAATGTCCTTTTGAATGCCCTTTAGGACAAATGGAGACAATGTGTGGATTTTGCAGTTTGGAGAAAAGAATACAACAACAACTAAAAATCATCCTATGACCCGTATAAATTTTATTTCCATGCATTTGCAATCTGAATATCAAGATGCATAGAAAGTAGTAAAGCCAAAACGAGCTATTAGCTATATTTTAAAATAATATAGCATATATTTTTCAGAAAACATCTAGCAATTAAATTATTTTTGTTTCAGACACTCTTACATGAAATGATTCATGCCCTGTTATTTGTCACTAACAATGACAAAGACCGTGAATCCCATGGGCCAGAGTTTCGCAAACACATGCGTCGTATCAATCGCCTAACTGGAGCCAATGTTACAGTAAGTTGTTTTTACTCAACAAAATACAATCTAGAAAATTTAATCTATATTTTCTATTCAGGTACTATGTAACTAGATATTTCAAATACAGTATGATAAATATGTTGGCATTTATTGTTAGCCATAGCTGGTATGAACAGCTTTGGGTAGAGAGAGCTTTGTACCAGCTGCACTAGTTACGGGGGTTGGGGAGCAAGCAGGTTGAGTAGAGTGCAGTAAAACCTGTTTGGGAATATGTAACTCTTTTTTTATTTTTATATAATAATTTTTTTTAAAAATACCATATCTCTGGAGCCATTTTGGTTGAATATTTGTTTTTAATTTTTTTTTGGTGTTATAAACTCTTAAAGGAAAAAGCCTTCAACTTCAGGATACAATTTGGGAACTGAAAATCCAGTTTGCTTTTAAGATTTAATAAAAGACTGTTGGGTTAATCAAAAATTTTTTATTTTAAAGCTCACATCTATCTTGTTACTAATGGCTTTGATAAATATGTTAAGTTTTGAATAAAATTCTAATTTATATTTTTTATGGTGTTTCTTCCTCCATATTTTTTCTTTTTAGAAAATGAAAACCGAATCATCAGTTTCTTTTGTTTGTAGTCAAACTTGGTATTTTACTTCCTGGTTTTCACATATTCTTACTGCAGTGCACTGATTGGGAACAAACAGCAGTTGCAGATAGGGCTTTTTAATGAATTCAAACAAAATATCCAGCAAAAATTTCTATTGGTTTTAAGTTTTCTAAAAGCCTTGTTTTTACAGTATCTAAATTTTGGGCCAAATTTGACCCAACAATTTTCCTTTAGCTGAATAATAATAATAGATAACATTAAAATTCAAGAAGATTCTGAACTCCAGTTACTAACTTAAAAATGCAAGGAGGGGAGTTGATTTATTCCTCAGTCTACGTGCAGAATAAAGCTTCATGAAAGGGAAACAAGCATTGATCCATCATTGCTTAATATCTTAGTGCACAGAGTGCTAGTTAATATTTAATGGTTATTAGTATGCAAGACTGTGCTGTCCATATATCAGGCTTTTTTGTTTTTGGAGGGAGGGAAAAATTATATTTACTTGAAAGTGGTTTCTATGCATTCAGTAGGCTCTCTGCTAGTAGATAAATCATGTACTGTTTTCCTCCTGGCTTTCTGAGGATTTTCCCCATGAGTGTCAGTAGTAAGTAGTTAAAGAATGCTAGCATATCTCAAACATGTAGAGTTGAATGAGTAATATGAAATGGAAATGACTGTTGTATTTTTGTTTTACGCTTAGATTTATCACAATTTTCATGATGAGGTGGATTCATATCGCCAACACTGGTGGCGATGTAATGGCCCATGTCAGAGTAGAAAACCTTATTATGGATATGTGAAACGTGCAATGAATAGGGCACCCTCTGCGCGAGACTTCTGGTGGTCTGACCACCAACAGACCTGTGGAGGCACATTCTCAAAAGTAAAGGAGCCAGAAAACTGTTCTAAAAAAGGCAAGGAGAAAACCCAGCTAGCCAAGCTTTCAAACTCTGAGCCATCTGATACTAAAGGTATGTGACTCTGTTCTCACTTTTCTTCCCTTCAGACCCACTCCTGCCCTATACAGTACTCCAACAAATGCAAGTAGATCAAACACTGGGGAAGTTTAGTTTTAAGATTTTCTGTAATGTTGGATTTGGTTCACATGTTTTTTTAATGCGGGTGTTGCATTAAAGTTATAGCATATCTAAAGGTCTTTGCAGCGCTATGTAGTCATCAATATTTTTCCTCTAAAAATATGAAGAACCAAATAACTCAGATTTCTGGATTTACCTGTGATCTATCTTACTGTTAGCAAATCATAATTAAAATCACAGCACCTGGCCATTCAAAGGCTTATGAAAATGTCATTCCATCTGTATTAACTTTCATCCCAGAATTTTAAGCAGAAAACTTGTTATGCAGCCATGGCCCTGTGTATTTCAGGGAAACAGAACTTGCAGCAGAATCTTCATCCTGCACAGCAAAATCAAAGACTTAGGTTCTACAATACTATTAGAAGTTTCTTGTCCTTATCATTGTGAGGAGAGCCTGCTAAGCAGTGTTACCTTTCTGAATCTGTAACTAGCCAGATATAATATGAATTAACCACCTTATTTATTGCAGGTGGTTGCTAACTCCTGAAAATGAGTGTAAAATTTCAGTATTCACTATTTCACAGGTGATGACTTTAGCAGAAACCTTTAGCTAATATGATTAACCCACAATCCTCACCTCTCTCCCACCTGCCAAGTGGTACAACTGTCCTCTATCCAGCTTCCAAAATCAACATTTTCTCACCAGTCCCATACTTGACAACTATTGATGCATTACTTCGTTATCAATATGAAAATATACAATATATTAGACTGAAATATGGTGACATAAAATTGAATATAAAAAACAGGAAGAGTACTGCATTTATCATAAATTTGCTGCTTATATTAATTAAAAAGCGCCTTTTTATTTAAATCAAGCTGCTGCAAAAGTTTGTCAGAATTTGGGGGATCTTACCACAGAACTTAGCTCCAGCCTGCTGTGAAATAACAGGCTGGTATTCAAGTCCTATTTTAACTTCTTAAAAGTCAAACAGCAAGTTGTTTAGTTAACAGACTTGATACTCAGGAAATGTAGTAGATTAGAACAAAGTTACTAATCACTCATCTTTTGCAGGAAGGATACATGGAGGTGATATACGAAGCCTAATTCCTTTTAGTGGAAAAGGATATCAGCTTGGAGGAACAGGCCTTTGGTCCCCCGAAAGACACAAAAGTTCTAACAACAGTATTAAGGGCAGAGAAATACCCAGTCCACAACGTTATTCAGTAGCTGGAACTGCAAGATCAGTTCCTAAAAATGAACTAAAATTTGAATCAAACATATTCAGTACCAGCATTTCCCATCCAGTTTTTACTGATAGCGCCAAACATAAGAACAGCTTTGCTTTGCACCACGAGTTTCCTAAAATATCTGTCGCTAATACAAAAGCTTACAGGAATGTTGATGGGTCGCCTGTTAAAATTCCTCCTGTTAATGGAGGAAATCTGAACCAAAGTCCTACAAACGCTAAGTCGGTTTTTCCATCTTTTAATGAGACACCAAAACAAACCTCTTTTGGACAAGCTGAGACAACTCTAAGATCCTGGGTTTCATCCCAGGGAAATAGCAGCTTTGAAAATGGTGGTATACCACAGAAACGGCCAAAAATGGAAGACAAATCTGCCTTTGTAAACTACTTTATAAAGAGAGAGAGTACTGATGGCACTTTTAGAACTAGCACTCCTCTAAAAAACAATGCTGAACCAACAGTGCCCTCTGAAAGTTGTAGTTCTGCTGTTAGTCAGGATAAAAAGGTTAGTTGTCCTGTTTGCCAGACCGAGGTTTTGGAAACCAAAATAAATGAACATCTAGACTCTTGTCTGACATAAGCTTTGAAATGCAATCTCACAATTAAGTGCTAAGAATTGTTTGAAATCTTCAAATTACATTGCTCAGGGTTTATCCAATTATGATTGTTGTCATGTGCCTGTACACTGGCCTATAGTGTCCAAGCTGGAAACTTTCCTATATGTGTAAAGTGGAGTCAGAATTTCAGCACGAAGGAAGGGCAATTCTGATTTTTTGGAGTTGCATGTTAGGATCTGATTTATATACTCTCATGGTGCTTGTGTCCCAAAGAGCCTAAGGCTATACGTGCACTACTAAGCCTGCATTGGCAAATATATATGCCAGCACAGATGAGAGGAGGAATTCTGTTGGTGTGGGAACAGCGCCTCCCTGAATGATTTTAGCTGTGCCAACAGAAGCCCTCTTCTGTCCGTATAGCTGTGGTCTATGTTGGTGGTGTAGTTGGAATAAGTGTTGCTATGAGATACGGTTTTTCTACACCCAGACCAACATAGCTATGTTGGTATACATTTTGAAGTATAGACCAGGCCAAATACACTCCTGATTTTAGTAAATGCATTTGTGGTTGGGTTACATTTTTACTGCAGAACCTAAGTATGTCTCCTCCCATGGTAATACTTACTAGATTCTGAAATCTTAGATGAGTTCTAAAAGCAACTTAACATTTTTAACCATGTTTTGTCTTTTTGTACTTCTCCTTGGTCCCCAAAATGTTCTTTAACTTACCCCTGGCCACCTTTAAATGTAACTTCTAAACTGTCCTCTTCCACATATACTGATACCAACTTATCAGTTTACCACAATGTGTTAAATAGTGGGCATTTTTTATTATGATAACACCAAATATTGTGTTTAGGCCACAGCTACCGACTCTCCAGAGATCAGTTTCACCCAAAACTTTTTAAAGGGCGGTAGAAATGAGGGTGGAATTAGATTCAAATTATGGCTATGTTCACATTGCCAGCGAGGGGTGTGATTCCCCTGCTCATATACACATACTCACTCTAGCTCTCTTCAATACATACCCCTTAGTTTCAGGTGGGTAGGCATTCAGCTCAGCCATATCTCTGCTGCTGCTACCTGTGTTACTGCAGCTACATTGCTTTTTATATTTGCACTAGCTGGATGAGAGTGCAAGTACGTGTGCACAATCGGAATCGCACCTCGCTGGCAGTGTAGACATAGTTTAAATCTTCAGCAAAAATGTGGAGCAGCTTAGAAGTTAAAAAATAAAATACAATAAGTCTTAGTAGAATCTTGAGTAAGTGAAAGCATGGGTAGAAAATTAGTGATATGGGAGGGATTCTAGATACTTAATATTGTTTGGTGCATTTGATGAAGCATTAGGCTTTAGACTTAAGGACCTATTAGAAATACATATTGGGTTTTGAAGCATTGGTTGTTAAGAGGGACAAGAATAGGAGCTGAGGAATTTAAACATCCTTATAGCGTTAAGGCATAAGATTATAAATTTTTGTTTGGCCACTTTGGCTTGTTTTTAATGTGCATGGTTGGCATGCAAGCAGGAACAGCTAGTTCATTGTCCAACAGTCTCCACTTTTTTTCCTTCTCTCCCTCACACTGGCCTTGCTGCATATATTGACACTTCAGTGGCTTTAACTCCAAGAATGTGTAGAATACGTTTCTGTATATTTGAACCCTAAAGGCTAAAACCACCAAGAGTAAAACTAGGGGTGAGCACAAGTAGCAAAACTAGAAGACATTGTCATATCACTAGTCCTGGCCCAGAATTCTAACTGAAGGCCTGAATTTAAATGAAGATTTCCAGTTGTATTCACATTCCAGAAAGGCATCAGATTGCAAATCAGTGCCAGAGCTTTGCTTTGCTTCCTTACCAGCCTAATCAGTATATGCTAACAGCATTCTATTACATGTTAGGATTACCAAGTAAGATGTATAAAGCCTACTGAAATGTCTGCATTTCTATTGGTGCACTAAAAGTATTTAACTGACTGGTTTGTAGGTGACTTGAGCAATACTTCCACAGTTTAAACTAGCCTTCCAGACAAACATATTGTACACTAGGTTGATTTTTGTACTGCTGGTAGGTATATAGGATGGCTATGATGCAGACAAAAGTGTAATTACAGGTTGTCTTGTTATAAATGTAACGTCGCTTACAGTTGACTTCCTCTGAAATGAGGAATAAACAGATCAGACAGTTATGGAATTTGACCAGTGCTAACTAATATCTGGTTTCAAAGTACAGGAAAAAAAATCCCTAAGAATGCATAGAAGGTACATGGGTTTTTTTTTGTAGAAACTGCATTTTAAAATACTGATATTACAGAAATGTTTTAATAACCTTAACAAAAATGTTATGCATATTCTGAATAAATTATGATGCTGAACCTTGGGTTGCTAAGTCTGGTTTTCACAGGGCTGTCAATGACCATCTTTTGTGCTCTTTAGACACATTTGTACAACAGTAGTCATTTTAACAGTTCACTCCAACATCTGCACAACCTTCCCTTCTTAACTACCCCACAAACCCAAACCTTGCTGTGGAATGATATTTACTCCTGGGGGGAATTCTGTGCCACTGCACATGCATGCAGAGTTCATGTCCCATGCAGCTTTCTTCGCTTCCGTCCAGAAAAATGGGAAGGGAAGCCATAAGAGCGCTCATGCACTCCTCCATGGGTGCATCAATTTGGGCTTCTGGAGTAGCCAGGGGAGATGTAAATCACTGCCAGAGAAGTGGTGGTAGAGAAGGGGGAGTGGGACTATGCAAGCAAGCGACTTTGTCACTCGCTATCACAATGGTCCTGGTGTGGAGGGGCCAGGCTTCAAGGTGTTTCTGAGAATGTAAGCGTGGGCTGGCTGGCCTTGTCCCCCTCAAGCAGAGCAGAATGTTAACACTGCCTACTTAGTGAATTGTTCCCATTGTTAGTGAATTCCCCCAGGAGTATAAAACAGGTGTAAATGTTTTAAGGCTCCCTTACAGTGCCAGTGTGGTACAAATGGCCAATGTGAAACTAACAAGCCAGGCAGCTAGAGCCCAGCTCCCTCCCTGGAGAGCTGGGTGGCTGGATCCCATTCCTGGTGGGGAACGGGGAGCCAAGAAGCCTAAGGTGGCCCACCAGGAGCCTGTGGGGTATCCAAGCTCCTGGCAGGAAGCTGCCAGCAGAGCTTTCAACACTGCCCCTCTTAGGTTGGTGGAAGCACTCCTGGTGAGGATGTGCACCACTGACCTAAGGAAGGTATTGTGGACATGAGCCACTGCAGTAATTACTGGGGTGGCTCTAAGTTGACGTAACATAGGTTGACTTCTCTTTGTAGTGTAAACATAATCTTAGTGATTAGAACTGGTTTAAATTTTTTGACGGAAATCTTCCTATTAAATGTTCTCCATGAACTGTTTACTACTGACCTTTCTGGAGATGGTCAGTAGGCAATATAAATTGTGAGTTTGATTCCGCAGCTCTCACTTGGTCTTCAGTTGTCTGATTTAATACTGAGCATATGGCTGCACATATTTGTTGACTAATAAAGGGTGAAACCTAGATACAGTACTATTAGACAAAAGGATTTTGTCTCCAGTGCTCCCTGCTCCCATTCTCTAGCCATCTCAGCAGTTCACCTGAATCCCTGCCTGAGTCATTTCTTCTTCCAAAAGGATGTCAGTCATCTGCTGCAGGCACCATGAATTCTTGAACATGGCCCAGAATCCTCTGATGCGGCAATAGATTATAGGCAGCGCTTAATCCTAGCTGCTTTTCTTTCATTTTCTCATGGCATTGGCTTCCCGTTTGTTTTGGGTGCAATTCCAAGTTTTATATTTGATCTACCGTGCAAAGCATTACATGGTTTCAGAGTTGATCTCTCTTTCCCTGTGCACCATCAGGACAGCAGAGATCATCTAGAGGCACTTTTGCTGATAGCTTATCTTCATTGACCTCTGAATGGTACAACCATCTTCTTGGTCAAGCACATGCTTGATTTAAACTCAGTACATTATGGTTGGTAGGGAGCACAGGGAAAGGGGCTGTTATTCCAAAATATGTCAGCTGGTGGGTCCCCAGTGGGTCATCTTCAGCTGGGGAAGTGCATGAGTGTAGCATGCTCTAACTAGGCTCCTTTCCCCACCCTTCCCTGTTTCATGTGTAGGGATTAGCATTGGACAGGAGTCAGGACTCTTTCATACCAAGAGAATCCTCAGCCAGGAATTGCTAGGTGCTTTCTGGCCTATTTCCTGTGCCAGAGTGGTACAGTGAGGGTAGATTACAGCTCATGATCTAGTTTACATATTGTGCCTTTTTTCTGTATTGTAGTTTAAATAAATTACCAGGATAATTTAAACTGGTGTGATTATATTGTATTTTGACAAATAAAACATGCAGAATTTTAAAATACTTTGTGCAGAATTCCTCCAGGAGTGTAGAGTTGATTAAAAAGCACTGACTTCCCTGGTATCCATCTTTTATTTAACATAGAATTATAAATATATGGAGATAAACCTATCTCAGAGCTGGAAGGGACCCTGAACGCTCATCAAGTCCAGCCCCCTGCCTTCACTAGCAGGACCAAATACTGATTTTGCCCAAGATCACTAAGTAAGTGGCCCCTTCAAGGACTGAACTCAGAACCCTGGGTTTGGCAGGCCAATGCTCAAACCACTGAGCTAGGATGTTTTGGATACTTTGCCATTAATAGTAAGTTTAAAATGATTACACAGCTACTGATCTTAGGACTTGATGTGACCTGTTCTTTATCATCAGTTTTGTTTAGATGAACATATATGTATTTTAGTTGTACAAATGCCTCCACAAAACTTAATATATAGTGAAAGAAAGCAAGTATCCTAGTCGGTTTAAAAAAAAAATTCTTTCAAGTATGCATCTATACACTTCAAGTCCTGTCCTAACAATTACACAATCTTCCCCCTCACAATTTTTCTCACCTAATGCAGTGTGAAAAAACCTACAGAAACAGGAGAAAGTGAAACTGCATTTGACTTTTTTTTGTATAGTGTCAAAGTCAACAAATTGAACACTTTTTTTTAAACTACAAGTAATTTTAGGTATTACCTATACAGTTGTCAGCAACAACAAATTTAACAAATGTTATTTTAAGTACTACTGGTGTCCACTTTATGGAATCAAAAACTACCACCAATTATTTGGGGGATGTTTATAGGATAGAATTTAGAAAAACTTACTATCTTTGACAGTGTGAAAGCATTGTGAGAAATCTTTTGGGTTGGTCTGTTACACCTTTAAAAAAAAAAATCAAAAAACTGGATTGCCTAAAGAATTTGGCAACATGGACAGCATTTTGGAAAAAAAAAATCTGGCTTTCTGCCCATGCAAATCTGTATGATTAAGTATAATGGTAGCCAGGCATTTCTTGTGCAACAGTTATATAAGAAAGTTTCAAAGCTCTTAAAGCAGCAGACTCTAGTTATTTTATACTGGAAGGTATTAGCATGTCTCTAAGCTTCCATTTTAGTGTGTTGCCGTGGGTGCTTCTTGTAGAAAAGGTAAGTTTTGCACTTCTATCAGTGATTCAACTTTATGTATGGTGACATGGGTTTTGGGTAACCTCTCACTATATTAGATTGGGTTGCCCCAGGGAGCCAGGGGCTGGAATTACTTTAAGGGGACTGTGTTTGACTTCTGTTCAGTACTAGACTTAACCAGAGTGGTACTGCAGAAGCTCCTTTGTTACTGGTTTGGTTAATCTAAGTATAGACTAGACCATTATTTTTTGGGGACTGCCTACCCTATTTCTTGCAGTCTGCCCTGAGTGTGGCATTATCAGTATGGTCTATCCAAGACACCTGCTCACACCTCCCAAAGTTACAGTATTTTGAATACAAAATGAAATTTGGTAAATTACACCATCAGTTAAAATAAATCCTTTTAAAGAAATTGAGCACCTTGTATGAGACACCCTTTTGTCCCAAGTTTTCAGCTCTGGTGTGGTCTATCTGTGCACACTGGTGGAGAGGTGTATTTAAGAGACACATTTATGAATGGAAGATACCAGACATACATATTGCCATACCTTGTTAGCTAAAGGTTGCCCTACAAACTTGAGAGGAAAAACTCTTGTTTGATGGTGGGTTATTGGATTATCTTGCTCAGATACCAAAAACCAAGAGGACCTAAACAATTCATAGTATTTCTTTTCCTGCCAGGAAGATAAATGTGGATGTAGTATCACCTGCTTACCCAGTTATGAAAGGGGTTTGTTCCTTTTATAGAAATGCTCCCTGGGCATAAGTACATTTTGATGGACAAGGGTGAATTTCATACCTCAGCTAGTAACTTTTCATAACACTTTCTGAACAGGTGCTTTATAATCCTAATGGGGGGAGTAAGTTTGTCTGAAAGACCCTATATCCAGATATTTACATTCATAAACTCCTACAAAAAACACACTGCAGTTCTACTGTACCACTTGTAAAAGGACAGCAAAAGTTAGGTTTTTGCAAAATGTTTGTAAAGCATTCTTAGGTCAGCTGCCCTTTAAAACAATGCTCTGTGTATTAGGTTGAAATACCTAGATCACCTAAAATGCAAGTTAATCGTGTTGATTCGTCTCTAGCTGTGGGACATCAACTAATCTGAAGCTTAAAACCAGGCTATACTATGGCCAGGTGTCTACACTACACACTTACATCAATATAACTGTGGGTCAGGGATGTGAAACATCCACAGCCCAATGATATAGTTATACTGACCTAACCCCCAGTGTAGACAGCACTGTGTCGATAGGAGAGCTTCTCCCATCAACATAGCTACCACCTCTCATGGAGGTGGATTAACTACACGGCTGGGAGATGCTCCCCTGTCAGCATAGCAGCATCTTCACTAAATCGCTACAGAACTGCAGCTGGGCCACTGCTGCTTTTTAAATGTAGATCTGCCTGTGGCTCTTTACATCCAGTTGGCATTATGATTCTTACCTATAGACAACTGTATTTTAACCCTGCTGGTAAGATATTCTTGGCAGGTTCTAACACAGATGGAACCACTTAATTGTATGGTAAGTAGAGTAACAAGGTGGGCGAGATCTTTTATTGGACCAACTTCCAATTAATTTCAGTTCCTGGTTTAGAAGATGCCTCACATGTATCTTCTGCACCAAGATTTTGATATCCTGTTTGCAGGAGACCTGAGAAACAGGTGTTTAATTTTTTCCTAGGGCATTCAGAAAGCAGAATTCCTACACTGGTTAGGTCTCTGACTTCTAACACAATTGTGGCTAGACCCTTTTTCTTGTCTACAGACCGTAACTGTTAGTCTAATTCCTCAGAAGGGAGGAAAAAGTTCAAAAGGGGCTTGGAAGAAAATTTAGGCAACTTTTCAGAGACCAAGATCTTCATCTTACCTCACATGCAAAGAAGAATCCAGACATGAACCATCTTGTGAGCATTCTGTCTGTTGCTTTTATAAATGCATATGCAGGGTCCCAAATGGGTGGGTGCTGTAGAGCAGGGGTTCCCAACACAGTGCCCATGGGCACCATGGTACCCACCGGGGCATCTAAGGGCACCCACGTACTGGCTGGCAGATGAGCATCTGCCGAATGCCACTGAAATTCAGTGGTGACACCTCTGGATGACACCACTTGGCGGCATTTCAGCGGATGCTCGTCCGCCACCGCAATCCTCAGTGGCTCGTTGTCTGGCGCCTGCCAGATGGAAAAGGTTGGGGACTACTGCTGTAGAGCCACATTGAGGAGGAACCCAACACCCATAACTCCTAGGGATTTCATTGGGAGTTTCAGCTACTCAGCCCTTCTTATGATCAGTTCAATACAAAGTTTTCCTATCCCTCAGGGACCGAACATGTTGCTGGCTAGTGGAAACAGACTCTGCCAGCCATGGAATAAAGGGCTGAGAGCTGGCTTCAGTGTTGGTCTGAATGGTGAATTGTGCTAACGCCTGGGGCCATTGCAGGCAGGCAGAGTAGGCTGCAGGCTGATGCAATTTCTGTATCATTCTGCTAACCCTACTAATCACCCTCCTGTGCCTGCATAACCATCCTCTGCTCCCAATCGAATTTCTCCCATCATCCTATGAACAACATTGTGTCCTACCCCTAGGTGTGCACCCAGCCCTGAGCTGGAGCTAAGGGAAGCTTTATTTATTGTGTGCAACTGAAGAGTGAGAACGTAGCGCGCTAGCGAAAAGAAAAAAAAGTAAATCCATAGGGAGTGGGGGAGGGAATGAATGCAAGTAATTTATAGCTGCTTCAATGGTATTTTGAAGAAATTAATTTTAATCTACCTTGAGTCCAAGTGTAATCACCTCCGATGTGCTTTGATACAAGTCTTGATTTTCTGTATTACTATTAATGCCTTGCCTTATTGGCAGCACTGTCGCCCGCAGCATGCTGCAAGCATTCACAGCGCTGTCAACTCAGATACAAGACAAATTCCCCATATCAAGGCTCTTGTCAATTGACTCAAACTAATACGGTTCTTGGATAGCACAACAAGGCGTGTAGTATAAGAGCCTGGAGAGAGAGATTGCTGGATAGACAATCCAGAGGATAACACTTCAAGGATAAGACAGCAGATCTGATGAGATCACACAAGGAGCTTTAGAGAAGAAGGTGGCTTTAGTAAGAGGATGAAGGGAAGAAAAAATGCTTGATGCCCAGGAGGCTCTTCCAAGCACCATGAAAAGTATTCTAGGGAACATCAACGAAACAGCGAGCCAAGTTATTATCTACATTAAGGTTTCTCAGACTAAGTGCTTGTCTGCTCTAACTCTACGAATGTAGTTAAAAGCCCCATAGCGTGGGTGCAGTTATACTGGTATGGAAAAGTGCTTTAATGGTATAGCTTATTATGGCTTGGGAAGAAAATAAGCGATATGGTTGTAAGGTAACTTTTATAGAGGTATACATTTATCTAGACCAGTGCTTAAATTGTTATTACTATATCCATTAAAAAAAACTCCACACTCCACCTGACAGTTATAGCAGCATAGCTTTTCTAGTGTAAAACAGGCCTTAGACCACCCTTCATGGCCTAAAATACATAGAAGAATTTGACTTTTTCCCTCCTTTTCATTACCAAGACATGTTTAATAGAGAACAGTAGGAAATGTAAAAAAAAAAAAAATTTTTGTAAAAGATACTTACTTAACACAACCACCAGAGGGACCCAGTTCCCTTGTCTCACTGTAGGACTTTGCAAAAACAAACATTTTCAAAGTATTCTACATATAATAGACAGTCTGGGTAGCCTTCGCTGAGGCATAAGTGAGTATGAAAGAAAAACATCCTTGTTTCTCCTCTGGACGTGTATGAGCTTTATTTGTACCAGTTAGGACATGTATCATTGACTAAAGTCACAGCAAAACTCTTGATCTTAACATTAGGTGGCTGGATATGTGTCTTTTTCTTCTATCATTTCATCTAAAGTATCATTGACCTCACTCCTTTTCATTTTTATGTTCTGAATTTTTGTAAAACATTGTCCTAGGGTAGAAGTTTACACAGTACCTATGTGGTTTAGAAGCCTAAAAAATTGAAACTGAAGATTTTATGCTTAGTCTTTTATTATGAGAGTCTTTTGTTTACTCCCACTAAATATATAGCCAAGAGCTTTGACACATTTCTGGGTGTCTTTACTGCAGTATCTCCCCAAAACATTCCTACAGTGCACAATTACATTTTTACTGAACATGTGCCCAAAGCTATGTTAAATACATGTGGCACACAAAAAGCATCAAATCCTTAAGCCCAGGCTACTTGCAAAGAATGGAAAACAGCCAAAAGTCAAACAATGTTAAATTCACAAAACTTCTTTTCAACCCTGTTATACAAATGCTTTTCTATTGCTCCTTCCCAGAATGTTATGCGTTGTGGTTTGCTCAACCCTGGGTGATTTTAATCAACCTTTCTAAAAGGGAAACCTACCTGACTCAGTATTAGTATCTAGCTGCCTGTTACTCACAGGAAGTCAAGAAATAAACATTTGAAGTCTCAAACTGTCCTAAGTAAAACGGTACACAGTCCGTCAATTTGAAATCTAGTCCACTGGAAAAAGTTAAAAGTAGATTCAGTTATTATACCTGTCCTTGAGGCACCCCCACAATCAATTGTTGTGGTTTTTACAATTACATTGTCCTTTGGAAAATATTTCTCTCCTCTTTGACATGCAAGTGCTGCCAAATGCACAAACTAAAAATAGATACAATTAAATAACTGAGAATTTTTCTGTATTGCCTTTGTTACCATAATCATAGGAGCTGCCAAAATAAGGAAAAAACAAAACAAAACCCACACCTGATAGAAATGCAGTGTAAGCAGACAGTGCCCTTTCTGGGCTCAAGCCAACCCCCACTGAAGACTCCCCATGATTGCAATGGAGCTGGATCAGATCTTAAGATTCCTGTATTCTAATTTGACCTCATTAGTTCCTTACAGGCTCCATGTTATAGTGATACCTACATCACAGTACTGTAACAATCTTTTAATGTGTTCAACATATGCAATATATTAATGCAAGTAAACTAATTCACAGGTGAACTGACAACCCACGTAACTTGCCCTACCAACTCTAGGACTTGTAGGTTATGCTGAATAGGTGATCTCCCTTACATGCACTGAAATACCAGCACACAGGGTATCAGCTTGCCACCATTGCATTTTCTTGCTTTTGTGGATGGAAGTCAGATCTTTGTATTTTAAATTATGTTGGCTGTATTTCTATTTAAAAGCAAGCAGACAGCTTGCTGTCCACACTACTATTGAAAATTGGCACAGAAATGAAATCACATCTAACCCTAACCAACAGCAGTGACATTTATAGACAAGTCCAGAAGGGACACAGGATCCAAATCCTGAACTTTGGGGGATCAGCGCTAGATCTCAACTTCTAAGCTCAGATGCTACTTGAAAGGAAGGTCTTGGGTTAAGGCACTGGACTGGAGAAATGGGTTCAATTACCAGCTCCACTGCAGATTTCCTGTAACGAGGGGCAAGTCACTTATTTAGTCCATCTGTAAAATGGGGTTACTACCACTTTTTTTCTCCCATTCTGTCACCTATTTAGATTATAATCTCTCTCTAGGTATTTGTATAGTTCCTCATATAATGGGGTCCCACTATCAGTTGTGGCTCAAGCATTACTGTAACAGTCCGTTGTCTGCCTCTCCCTCATTCCAGTCAGGTGAAGCTAAGCGCCAGAGCACTCCTGCTCATCTTTGCAGCCATCTCCAAACCTAACACAGCAGAATTTACCCAGAACCTTATTCTAGCTAGTGGACAAAGATCCCAGGAGCTCTACTGGCCCCTCCCTAAGCAAGAGACCCCAGAACTCCCAGCCCCACGATCGGGGACTAAAAGATGTCTCTAAGCAGAGCTGCTACAAGAGGTTAGTAAACCTGAAACCCGACTAGATCTGAGGGCACCTGCTGCAGCTCTGAAGAGACACTGTTGATAGATAATAGGGGTGTTTTTTGGGGGGTGGGAGCGGGGGAAGGAAAGACTGATAAGTTTATTGGGTGAAGAGAGAGAAGAATCAAATCAGAACAGAAGATATTTGACTAATTTGGGGGCATGCAGAGAACTCATGTCAAGGTGAAGAGTAAGTGAATGACGAGGTGGCTGAGTTGGGGTGTGAAGTGTGGGGGGATAAGTGGGGCTGAGAAATGAGTGAAGTTGAGTAGGGGGTTGGTGCACAAGACAGGTATGAGAAAGACTGGCGTGAAATGTGTATGAATGAGTTTAGTATAAAATGTGAGTAAAAACAGCTCTCTCCATGAGGGGGGAGAATATACAGGAAGAGCATGAGAGTCCATCTGTCTGCACTGTGCATGTATGCAAGAGAAAGTGTGAATGTGTTACAGAGACAACCAGTCCATTTGTCCATGAATATGTGGTTGAATGGGGAAAAAGGAGATTGTTCTCTTCATAGTAAAGGTGGGCAAGTAGGTTCCCCCCCCCCCCCTTTTTTTTTTTTTTAAGACTAGGTGTGGAAAGCAGCTACACGTCCCTTTTTTAACTTGGCTTTCCTGTACACATTAAATTATTTGAATCAGATACTTGCTTTTACTCCTATTTCAGGATTTTTGAAGATTGGTTTATAGTGACTGCAAGTGTATGTGGATATTGACAAGTGCCATGTAACCCTTCCAATGCAACACTGCTAGTAACCATGACAGTATTACATATCAGATGACACCAATATTAATTGCATTAACAATACTCACTTTCCCATTGCATGGGCCTAGGGAAGCCAAGCTCACAGAAGGTTCAGCAGAACCCACTGTGGAGTGAACAGAGCTCCCTCTACAGTGACTATGTTGGTTGCAGTAACAGTTCATATTTAAAGTTTTCTTCACAAGGACTAGGGAAAAATTTTTTTTTTTTTTTAAATGGCAGCTGATGGCACTAGTAAGTCTCTTGAACATCTCCTACTGAGCTGGGGACAGTGGAGTTTTGCAAGGCTGATCTATATAGAAAAGACGACATTACTATAAGATACACTTTAGAACAGTGGTGGGCAACTTGCAGCCCATCAGGGTAATCCACTAGCGGGCCGAAAAACAATTTGTTTACAGTGACTGTCCACAGACGCAGCCGCCCACAGCTCCCAGTGGCCACGGTTTGCCATTCCTGGCCAATGGAAGCTGTGGAAAGCGGTGGCCAGCACCTCCCTGTAGCCCGCACTGCTTCCCACAGCTCCTATTAGCCAGGAACAGCGAACCACAGCCACTCGGAGCTGTGGGCGGCTGTGCCTGCAGACAATGTAAACAAACTGTCTTGCGGCCCGCCAGCAGATTACTCTGATGGGGTCCGTGGCCCATGGGCCGCAGCTTGTCCACCACTGCTTTAGAAGGTAAAGCCATGTCAACGTAAGCAAGACACACTGTTAGGTCATCTGGGCTCTTCACCTCTGAGGTTCATGACCAACACACAGAACCAAGTGCAGATGGTAGACGAAAATCCCAATGTCATCTTCATACATAATCAGATAAATGGCTACCCCATTTCTAATAGCTTTTTTCTAACTATTACCACTTTATAGCCCTGAACTGTTTTTCCTCACATGGATTCTTTGTACAGAAATTGTTTTCACTATGTGTCTTTTGGATTAAGCAAGAGTGGTAGGAAGTAATCCATATTACATGGATATAAAAATAGAAATTTTAATACCAGCAAAAACTATGCACATTTGTAGAACTAAAGCCAGACAACTGATCCCAATCAGCACCACGATTTCACTGGAAATATTAACACCATCAGAAAATTAGTTCAGATAAAAGATACTAGTGAGTGCCTACCTACAAAAACAAACTAACCACTCCCTCCTCCCAACTGACTAGTTTGTTTCATCATGCAAACATAAGACAATTTTTGTATAATGTTACATGTTTACTTTCTGTACAAATACAAAAAAGAATAATGTTTCGTTGTTTGGTACATCAGATCAAGACTATGTGTCTGAAGTTTTGGTCCTGAATTATATAGCTCACAATTCTAATGCAAAATACTAATTAAGACTCCTATGGTAACCTTCGGAAAATGGAAAGTAATGATTAATCCCCCAGGAACAGAGGCATAAAATAGAGGGCAGCGTTCAGGTTGTCTGGTTCCCTCAGTGACTGATTTGCTAGGGGAACTGACAATGTATTTGTGAGTGTCTGCAGCTGTGTATGTGGGAGAAGACCATGTACGCTGATATTGCTTTAAACCATACTGCTGGGTTTTGTGGTTAGTAGTATAGTCCATTAGCAATCTTTGCTGTTTTTTGCAATTGTTTATAGACAGTTAAAATGTAATTTTTTTTTTAAGCCTGGTTTCAAGACACTAATGTGACTCTGAAGAGATGTGTCTGCATGCAAACATGGTCATTTCACTTCCCAGTCCCTGGACTAAATTATGGTAACCTGAAGTCTTGACTGCCTCAGGCTTCTGTTTCTAGTATTTCTGCTTGAAAGCACTCTGAGCCAGCCTGCTACCAGGCTTACAGGTATCTTCCTTCCAAGCGTCCAGAAACACTTTTCACTTTTCTTTAGTCCATTGTGACACATCAGTGGCAAATCTGATGACCATGATGTGCAGTGGGTAACTCTACAATAAATGTGTCAGTCCATCACAGACACGATCTGAAGCTGCCAAGAGGCCTTTTTCCTAATTACACATATCTGATAGAAAGATCACCCAAAAAACAAGTTACCTGGCACTGAACTACCGAGCAGACCTCAAAGCACTGAGGTGGTCTGCTGAAAAAGTGCTTTAATGTAGCCATTGACGAACTGATAAAAGAAACTGGAACAGGGCAAGATTGAGTCCAAGTGCCAGAAATACTATGGATGTGCCAAAGTACCAAAAAACCCAGGTACTGGAGCAGTACAAACCAAACCGTGACCTAATTTTCTAGGCCTATCAGCCTCTGTTACTGAACCAACTGCAAGGAAGACTAGTACATTTAAGAGACTTTATAAGAGCTGGAGTGATGCAGAAGCACAGCAAACAGAAACCTGTTCACCAAACAGTGGCCAGGAAAGGACTGACTAGAAGGCTTGGAGAGCAGCATTTATAACCTGCATAGATTGGTGAACCACATGCAGCAGGAAGCCTGGCTCACACTGTACTATGCTACTGCTGTCCTCAAGGGTCAAAATTCACGAAGTCTCTGCAAAACCAGTCGCACTCCCATTAAGGGGCTAAAATCCTGTCTGTAAAGGGTTGGGCTTTTTTTCCCCACCAGTGTAGCTACACTAATACAAAGCACCCACCCTGTGTAGACACAATTTGCATCAACACAGCTCACCCACTAAGTCTAAAAATCGACATCACTTTTTCCTCAACCTCCTCTCAATTAACTCCTCCCCCACATCTGAATAATTAAAACAGAGTTTATCAAGGAAACAAATGGCAGACCCTGGACTGTAGCTGTAGTGTCACTGAATGCTAAAAACAGACACACACCCCCTTATTTTATCAGATTATAAATTAGTTGCTGCGGATAGGCTTTAAAAAGTTACATAATTACAAATAACCACCACGGTGTTTCCAAGAACCTTTATACATCTTTTTAATTAGATTAGCTTTACAAGCAACTTGAGAGCTCTTTATAATGAACACTGCTTTTCAAATAACATGACTTTACAGGCAATCTGTAAATGAATCCTGAATTTCTTTGCCTCTTATAGAAAAAGGTCTCATGTTTTACAGCTGGCTAATGTCATGAATAAAAATAGTATTATGAAGCTTTATCTTTAACCAGGACTAAACACATACAGGTCATAAGACAGTTTAAAAAATAGCTTTAAACAGGGACCTGCTTTGTGACGCTCAAGATTGAAGATTTCAACTGACATGAAATGAACAGATTCTAAAAGGATACTGTTAAAAGAAACGTCTGCTCTGATTTGTTGACCCTTTTGTAATGATTGACAAGAAATGATGAAGCAAAAAATTAAGCACTTTTTTTTTAACCTGTCTGGCAAGCTGAAACCTATACAGTAATTAGAATTTGATACTTTGCATACCTGCAGCAATAGAAGTTTGAATTACAGAGGGACTGGAACAGAATTGAAAGGTTTATGCTGTACATTTCTGAAACAAAACCAATCAAATCTCCATTAAAATAATATAAAAGCAGATAAAATTAAAAGTGGTGGCTTTTTGTGTGTGTTTGTTTTGTTAAAGCTGGCCTAATGCAAGGCACTGCACTGCAGACCAGACAGTAATGAAGATTTGCACTCCTTGGTCAGGCTGGCAGAGGCACTTACAGTAGAGGTGTCTTGTCTGGTTTTCTGAAAAGGGAGGAAAGAGAAACTAAGCTGTAAAGGGTGAGAACTAATTAAGGTCTGAACAAAATGAGAGTTTTTCCATAAGGTCTCCTCCATTGTGTCACAATAATGAGTTTCCCCCTGCCCGCCCGCCCCCCCCGCACACCGGTCAGTTTGTCACTAAATAAAATAAGTGTTGTTGGGTTTTTTCTTCCTTCATGTTTTACATGAATAGTAATCTTTTTAATAAAAATTACTGAGCTTTCCATAGAAAAGGTCTCTGACTGAATACAAACTATACAGATGCTAAAATTGTCGAAAGTTGTAATATTATATACAGAAATATTTCTGTACACTCACATTGTTTTGGCTATGTAAGGAAATCAAGGACAGATAGAAAAATGGGAAGGGGTGAGCTCAAATACCAAAGACATTTGTAAATATGGATGCTGCCTTTTAGGATTTTCTTTGTTCTCTCAAACTTTAAAATTCAAGACTAGAACATCCATCTCTTAAGTAACAGAATTTCAAAGCTTTTGGATGCCTCATCTTTATTCTGTAAAGTCCATTTTTCCTTTTAAAAAAATGAAAATGTAAAAATAAAAAGTAATTTTTTTCGCTAAATACTCAGGACTGATCAAAGGCCAGTGACTTTTTGGGGAAATCCTTCAGCAGAGTGACAATCTGAAAACATATTACACATGAAGCCTGCAGTGATGCACTTCAGCCTCAATGTACTGAATGTCCCCTTGATACTATATAACAGACCAAGAAGCCAGCCTGCAGATCAGACGGGACACCGATATTCAGAAAGAACACAAAGTTTGTGGATTTCAACGTTCTATTAACTTACGTACAGTAAAAGAACAACTTTCAGAAAGGAAGAAAAAGGTGGAATTCTCTTGTCAAATACATAGGGAGGAGGTTCTGGGTACCTATAAAAGCCTAGGAAAGCCCTTATGTATCCTAGGAACTTGACGGTATTTACCAGGTCCCCGAAGCCACCTACAGCATGGATAGTGTCAAGTTCACTTAGTGCCAGTCACTTAAAAAAAACAAAGATATAGAATCCTTCCCCTCTGTGGATTCAACATACAACACCATGAATTAGAAGTTGCTGATAGTAAGATAGTGATTTGTTTCTGTTAACAAGCTTCATAAAGGACATAATCAAAAACAATACAGCAGCAATCTTTAAAAGTTCAAATTAGTGTGAGATATGAATATAAAACAATCAGGTTTTTAGCTGGTAATTAAAGTGCTCCTTTTCTGACTTTAGATGTAAAGAAAATTAAAGTGATCATTAGTTACTGGCAATTCTTATATTAAATTAGATCTTTCATGGCAAAGAACAGTATGAACAGTTTTACAAAAATAGATCAATGATATTTTGGAGAATACTGTATTTTTACTCAATTTTGATAAATTGTACCTGGTCATACAAAAATTACCCCAAATCCAAACTTTACCATATAAAAAAAGGGAGAGATGAATTGAATGACAAGTCTGGCAAAATATAAGAATGGAAAAATTCTATGTAGGGCACTTATTTCATGTCCATACGTGTACGCTATTTCTTACTGATTGCTTATCTTCTTTACATAAGCAGTCACAGGTCTGGAGTCACAGTCACATAGCACAATGGTTCAGCAGTCAAAATCTTCTGTTTGATGCAACATTGAAACGCTGTGTTTGTTTCCGTATTAAAACATTGATTTCTTGTCAATTTTTCTTTATCCCATTATTCACATTCGAAAGTTAATAGTTTACTGGGGGAAAGTTGCAAGGAGAGTTGCTAGATTAAATCCTTTATAAAACGTCTTTCCCAATTGAGTCAGAAGGTTTATTGAGTTCAACTCTTACACCTTTTTCACCTGCAGAAAAATAAAAAATACATCAGCATAATGTTTAAGCGTTTGCTAAAGAGTGTGCTATAATAAAACTACTGTGCCACTTCTATGCCTTCCCGTTGAAAGTTTGGTACCTTGAAAAATAGGTATTTTCAAAAGGTGTTCAACACGCTTCAGAAAATAAAATACAAATTCATATACTTATTACCTCCTTATGGGCCAAATTGTGAGCAGCTACTTTTATATTCAGGAGAAAAATTTCAAACGTTGGTGCTTAAAGTCTGGATCCTAGGTGTCAATTGACTGAATTATGGCCGAAAATTGAGTCATTTATTTAGCTGCTCAAATATGGAGTTAAGAGCCTAACTTCAGACAGTCCATTTTGAAAGTGTAGGGCTCAGTCCTTACACAGGCAAACTCACAGAGAAGTCAAGTGAACCTCAGAATTTGGTCCATCATTCTACTTTTGTGAAGAGAATTACTGAAGAGAAGAGTTTATTAAATCTTTATCCTTTTTAACATTAACATCCTATCTGAGGTATACCCTAAATTGCCGTCATTCCTGCCGTTTTCGTTAGAAGTGAACTCTAATACTGTAAAGTAAACTAGAACTGATTAAGCCTCCAAATCATTAACAGAAATCAAGTACTTAGTTTTGTAATTTTTAAATCTATAGAGATTAATGGTAAACCAAAAGAAAGACCCATCATCTACCAAGACCAGAGTTGAACTGCTCAGATTTCTGCATTCCCTAAAGCAGAGAAGGAGCTACATTCCTCACACTGCTTTAGTAGTCCGTGATGTCATCGACTGTACCAGGGAAAATAGGAATCTTAAGCAGTTTGTGCATCTGCTCCCACATTTGGCTACCGTTTAAATCAGAATCAAAACCCTCATTGACTCAGAGGAAGTCAGGTTGGAACCAGATTCTCAAGGTGGTGAAAGTCACCATAGAGCCACTGACTTCATTAGTGCTATTCTAATTCCCAGCAGCTGGGAATCTGGCCCTATAACTATATATGCAAAAATATTTAAATTGACCTTTACTGCCAATGCCATCAACTACTTCACATTAATTTCATGTATGACAGCAGAACTAAGCTGCTCATTCTGATAAAGCTTGCTTATTTGCACAGGAAAATTAAATCAACTTCCTCTTGAAGGGCAATCCACAAGAGGAATGCAGATTTTAGCTAAGTGGGCTTAGGGCAGCCTTGCAGAAGAAGCAACTATCACAAATATCAACATTCGTAAATGAATACATTCTCAATTATTTTATTCCAGATATTCAGTTTTAGCTTTCTCTGCTTTTCAATACACACACTCTATTCAAGCTGATTTATCAAGTCCTGTCCAATTGTTAAAATTATCTTCTATTTTAGGTCCTTGCATGGCCCTCAATACCCTCTAAATGTATTTACCCTAGGTATTAGGGATGGGGAGAAGTAATATTCCAGTTTTACAGACCAGGAACAGACACACAGAGGCTAAGTGACTTGCCCAATGTCATGTAGAAAGCATTTGACAGAGCAGGGAACTGGATCTGGGTCTCCCAAGTTACAGGCTACCTAGAGCCCAAACCATTTGACAACCTTTCTTCTAAAACATGGACTACACAAGTCATGTTAACCCTCTCTTGGTGGCTGGTGTTAAGACTATTTACATGTTTTTTTCCAGAAAACCAATATATATAATATACAAAAGTGATTAATTACCAGTTAGATATTTTACTTTAGCTCGTGCTCTTTCATCTGCATCAAAATACCACACTGTTATTGCGTACCTATAAAATGGATGAAAATACAACAAATGAATTCCTGATGTCTGGAAAACAAGCAGTGATGTTTAATTACATAATACAACCCGTTTAATTGTTAGGTTTTTTTCAGTACACTTGATAGAGTAGGATTAGGGGGAATAGAGGGAGAAGATTTTCTGTTAATTTCTACTGTTTTAATATCATTTATATGAAGGAAATTGTTTGAAAAGACAAAGTGGGTTTGCCATTGATGCTATGAATCTGCATTTTTCCAGTAAATGCTATACAATTATTACCCAAATCACATGAAAGAAACTGTATTGTATAGCCTGCGGCCAGACCATCTTAGGTTGTAGTCTCACATTTCATAAATTAAGCAGGTTCAAGGTAGTATCCTGCTGATCATTTACTGGGAGGGAAAAGTAGTTATCCCTTCTAGCCTGTGTATAGTGCATAATAGACACTGTTTAGCAGTTTCAGTAAGTGGCACCCTTCCATCTGAATCAGTACTGAACCAATGACCCGACAAAGCTTCCAGGGGTATTGTGCCTTTGGAAATACAATCTTTCAAACAAGACAGAGTAAAGAGGAGGTCCTGCACACATATATTTAAAAATCCCATGGTACACTTTGCAAAGGAAGTAGGGTGATGAACTAAATAGGCTAGAGCATAAAGGTTATTACATTCTGCCTAATCAAAAACACATGAATTTTCCACAAGCTGCCTGTCCTACACTGTTGTGTAGTGTTGCTGTACACTGTTAAACAGTAACATACTTCAACCCAGGAGCCAGTGGTGGCTCCAGACACCAGTGCTCCAAGCACGTGCCTGGGGCGGCAAGCTGCGGGGGGCACTCTGCCGGTCCCTGCGAGAACAGCAGGCAGGCAGCTTTCAGCAGCTTGTCTGAGGGAGGTCCACTGGTCCCGTGGCTTCGGCGGTAATTCGGTGGCAGGTACGCCGAAGCCACGGGCCCAGCGGACCTCCTGCAGGCACGTCACCGAAGGCTGCCTGACTGCCATGCTTGGGGTGCAAAAAAAAAGCTAGTGCCGCCCCTGCCAGGAGCAGCTGATTTCTGTACATTTAAATATATAGATTGCTTTATGACTCAAATTAAAAAAAAGTGTTCCATAAATGGAAGCAATTTATGCTTCTAGTTTACATTCCTAACATGCAGAGAAACATCAATTCTCTAATTCCTGTTGCTTGCATTAGTCAGTAAGGTTTTCTTTCAGACAACAAAATACAGCCAGAGTATTTCTGCTTGACTCGAAAATTTAATGTTTAAATATGCATTGATTTATTTAAAGTATTAGAAGTAGCAAATAGTTTGAAGTCCAAAGTCTCAAAATGATGTTAAGCAGAATTCCCTTTTACTGTGCACCACAGTTTAAGTATAGTGGAAAATCAAAGTTAAAATCAGGTCCAGATCAATTGTGAGCTACTTTTTTGTTAGAATTTTTTTCTACTCCACCCTTCACATAAAAACAGACACATCTGATTATGTAAGATAAAATTATATTTTCTGTATGATCCAGTTACTTGGTTCTGGATGTGAGATTCTCCACAAAATAGATTTTTAGGGAGTAGCAGCAATGTCATTAGACTTTCATCATTCTTGTCCTAGAGTTGAAATACAGTAACCTTTACTGCTACGAGTAATAATGGGCAACATCAACCTTGATATTTCCTAACTTTTGAGTACTCAACTGTGCAGTCAGAATATTCACTCTCAACAGGTTTAGACTTTTTTTTTTTTTTTTTAAATGGACTTTCCCCCTCTCCCTCTCCCCATTTTTTTTCCATAAAAGAAATTTCAGTATCTGGAATTTTCCTATTTGGCTAGTTACCACCAGAATGCCCTGGCATACACAAGGTGCACAGTAAATCTGCCAAGGGCTCCTTCTCCTCACGCACTTCACCTGATGTGCATCTTGCTGGAGTGAACCTCTTAGAAGGTGCATATTGAGTGAGGCACTAGTCTTACAATGCAATTCATCCAGTGCCCCTACAAGAACACACACATGCACTGCGCACCCAAGTTAGTCTGACATACATATACCTACATTCCTTTAGGGTGTTGCTTTAAAAAGTGCTTTTGTTCTGATTACTTGCACACCCAAAGTAGGATAATCCTAAACACTACTAAACAGTATGTAATAATCATCTAGCTTTTATAAGGAGCTTTTCATCAGCAGAATCTCAAAGCACTTTACAAGGTCAATATCATTACCCCATTTTGCAGTTGAGGAAATTGATGCACAGAGCAAGGAAGTGATCTGCCCAAGGTCACCCAGCAGGCCAGTGGCAGAGCCAGGAACAGAACTGACATCTCCTAATTCCCAGCCCACTATTGTATCCTTTAGGCCATAGTGCCTCACCAAATCGATGTTACCAAAACAGTCAAAAGGCTCAATGAGGGATATTTCATCTTTTTTTCCCCTTCTACCTAATTTCAACTTTCTTCTCCCAGCAGTTTTGACTATAGCCACTCAAAAAAAGATGGCAAGAATTTAAAAACAGGAACACACATTTTCTACCTATGATCCTTGTCTTCAAAAAAGCCTGAAACATTTTGGCACAAGGACTTAAAATTAAAATGCTGGGCAACATTAAGTATGGATGTCACTACTAGCATCCCAGCTTTTACATCTTGACATGTCAAAATGTTATGTGCAACATGAAATGTGGATTCTACAGAATTAATAATTACAATGATTTAGTAGTTAAAGTCACCCCAGTAGATTGGCAGATAGCATCTGGTAATGCCACATTGGAGACACAGGTTTGGCAGTGACTGCAGATATGTTCACCACCATTACCACTCCGCCACAGAATTAGTAGCACATTGGTGAGAGCGAAGTTCTGTTTGCGATTCAGACAAGGAGCAACATAGTACTCCATGTAATAGAGAAGCATCCCATCCTTTCCCCAGCCACAGCCACTTTTGTGGTGTAAAACTGGCGGGGAAAATGAAGGAAATTTTAAAATAAAGACACTAACGTCCCCAAATTAAAAGAATGCCAAAGAAAATTGCTATGCCTAGCCAATCTGAAACAAATGCTGTCTAACTAGGAGCAAGGAGGAAAATTAATACAATATAGGCCTAATAAAAAGCCAGTTGTAATCAGTGAGAAAAGACATCACTGACTATGAGTAGGACCCTACCCAATTAACAGCTGTGAAAAACATATCATGGACTGTGAAATCTGGCTATTATAGGCGAGGGGCAGGGCTGGGGGCACCCTAGCTAGGGACTCATATTGTGCACCGGCCTTCAGCTGCTAGTCCTGGCCTGGGCTAGGGAGCGACGGGACTTCTTCTTCCCCTGGAGCTGAGTCAGACCCACCTGCAGGAACCTCCCCCAGCTGCAGGAAGCTCTGTGGCTGCTGGCTGGGTGCCCAGCTCTGAAGGCAGTGCGGAAGTGAGGTTGGTTGTCAGCCCCCGACCCAAGCACAAGGTTGCAGCTGCAGCTGTCTGTCCTGGGCACGAGGCTGCCAGGAAAACCCAGACATATGGTAACCCACCCCCACATACTCTGACACCCTCACTTCTGCTGGCTTTAGAGCTGGGTGCCCAGCCAGCCAGCAGCTGCTCTCCGGCTGTCCAGCTCTCTAGGCAGCACCCCTGCCAGCAGCAGCACAGAAGTAAGGGTGGCAACCCCACAACTCCCTACAATAGCCTTGCAACCCCCTGTCCCCTCCCCACGACACCCCCTTTTGGGTCAGGACCTACACAGTTACAACACTGTGAAAGTTCAGATGTAAACATCTGAAACCATGAAATTTACTTTTTTAAATCCCATGACCATGAAATTGACTAAAATGGACAGTGAATTTGTAAGGGCGCTAACAATGAGCTCTGTATCAGGCCCTTTATGAGACCGATCTAGCTTTGTGAAATCAAAATTACCAGTGGTGTCCTGTTTTGAGTATTTATGTACCAAAAAGGATTTTCTGAATACTCAAAATTGTACCCAGAACTAGATTTTCTAGAAAGAGGAGAAAATGCATAGGAAGACTACAGTACGATGGCATTCTGACATCAAGCATCAGTAGTATGTTTGCAAAGGAGCCTCAAACTGTACAAAAAATGGGCTTTGTTTCAGGCCATACTATATTAAAATTTCCTCCTTGCTCTTAGTTTGTCATTATATGTTCTTCTACCTGTAACAGAGGCTTTGTGAAATACATTCTTACATCTCATTCATCTTACCTTGTAGCAAATGCTGGCTGCACTTCATGAGGGTTGCGGCGGTCAGACCAGAAAAACAGCAGTCTATCAAATTTGGGTTCAATATCAGCAAATTGAGCTTTGCCTTCTGGGAATATTCGAAGAATACCTCCACTTACCTAAGTGATAAAAAAAAAAAAAAAAAGTTTAAAATATTTATTTACTCGTCATCCAGTGATTTCAAGGTGCTTTACAAATAGCAATTCTCAACCCCCATTTTAAAATAAAAAGTTTTTTTGGTTTTTAACCATTACCCATTTGAGGAAGTGAGATAGACGTTATGGTGGTGACCAAAACCACAAAGCAAAATGAACACAGCCCAGAATTAGAACTCTGCTCTTCTGAGTCCCATTACGTTTTGCTCTCTCCAAGGGCAATTACTGATTTGCTAATGATACATTTAAAAAATCATGAATCTATAATTTAAAAGAAAAAGTTAACTCTTTTTTTAAGCTTTTGGGGACTCATTGTTCTTTGGATGCCATGTCACTGTCCACGTATTTCAAGCCCTTCCAAACTTGGAGCTCTTAAATAGGTGGGTGAGTATGCATCTCTACAGAATACCAACATCAGAAAAAGGAGAGACAGTTACTCACAATTAATATTTTTCTAAAGATCCTGGTCACCTTGGGTCACATCGTGCCTCCCTCCAGCTGGTTGCTCTGAGGGTATCATGTCCCTAGTTTTTTAGCAATACATAGCGTATATACTAAAGTACTAGAACGGCTATTGTGGCATCTATAGAACAACTCTGACATTGTTTTCAATGGGCCTTCATTTTCTCCAGAGGAAGACAGTAGTTTGCTGATTATGGGGAGGCTATGGTTCTTTTTTTCCCCTCCTTCCGTCCCTTCTCTACCCAATGATTCCTCCCTTCTACCTCACAAGAGCCTACCCATTCTTCATTCCTGTAATCCGTTCATCCCTCTCCTAGGAAGGCTGCTTCTACTGTTGAGGACAGGAGGAGGACTGGTTCTATTCTGCTCCTCCACCAATTTGTGCTTCTGCTTGGGGCCAGAAATCATACTGGTAATTCAGGCGAGGCAGGTCAGCTATAGGTAGTTTAATCAGTGAACAGGAAAGAACTCACCACACTGAGTGGAAGCCTCCTCAAAGCCACGAACTGATCTTTGCCCCTTCTCTGTGGCATAACCCCCCACCCCCATAAAATTAAAGTCATTAGTGCTCCAAATGTCAGTCTGGGCAGCTGCTGCTAAGACCCTTGAGTAAGCCACGATTTTTAAAGGAAAATCACCAAAATGTTCAGCCCTACCAATCTCTTTACAGTTTGACGGATGCAGCCATGCCAGAATGGGCTAGTAATTTACTTTTTAAATGAAAGGTTTACCATTTTGCATAGAGGGGTCAGAGGTGCAGGCTTTGTGGGCTCCCCTGACCTGGTTACTTACACTCACTCCAACTCAGTTTTCAGATCTTCACATTGTACACATATACCATCTAACCCACAGGGCTGTAGAGTGAAGAGACAGTGGCCATGTCTACATCTAAAATTTTGCAGCGCTGGTTGTTACAGCTGTATTAGTACAGCTGTATAGGGGCAGCGCTGCAGAGTGGCCACACTTACAGCAACCAGCGCTGCAAGTGGTGTTAGATGTGGCCACACTGCAGCGCTGTTGGGCGGCTTCAAGGGGGGTTCCGGGACGAGAGAGCAAACCGGGAAAGGAAACCAGCTTCCCCGCGGTTTGCTCTCTCGGTCCCGGAGCCAGCCAGCAAACCGCAGGGAAGGAGACCTGCTTGCTCGGGGTTCCGGGACCGAGAGAGCAAACCGGGAACGCCGCGGTTTGCTCTCTCGGTCCCGGAACCAGCCAGCAAACCGCAGGGAAGGAGACCTGCTTGCTCGGGGTTCCGGGACCGAGAGAGCAAACCGCGGCGAAGCTGGTTTCCTTTCCCGGTTTGCTCTCTCGGTCCCGGAACCCCGAGCAAGCAGGTCTCCTTCCCTGCGGTTTGCTGGGTGGCTCCGGGACCGAGAGAGCAAACCGCGGCGTTCCCGGTTTGCTCTCTCGGTCCCGGAACCCCGAGCAAGCAGGTCTCCTTCCCTGCGGTTTGCTGGGTGGCTCCGGGACCGAGAGAGCAAACCGCGGCGTTCCCTGTTTGCTCTCTCGGTCCCGGAACCCCGAGCAAGCAGGTCTCCTTCCCTGCGGTTTGCTGGCTGGCTCCGGGACCGAGAGAGCAAACCGCGGCGTTCCCGGTTTGCTCTCTCGGTCCCGGAACCCCGAGCAAGCAGGTCTCCTTCCCTGCGGTTTGCTGGGTGGCTCCGGGACCGAGAGAGCAAACCGGGAAAGGAAACCAGCTTGATTACCAGAGGCTTCCTCCTTCCACGGAGGTCAAGAAAAGCGCTGGTAACTGTCTACATTGGATTACCAGCGCTGGATCACCAGCGCTGGATCCTCTACACCCGAGACAAAACGGGAGTACGGCCAGCGCTGCAAACAGGGAGTTGCAGCGCTGGTGGTGCCCTGCAGATGTGTACACCTTCAAAGTTGCAGCGCTGTAACTCCCTCACCAGCGCTGCAACTTTCTGATGTAGACAAGCCCAGTGTCATGAAAACCTTTGAACATGAAAATCACCACCACTGAACTCAGCTGTAGCCAGTTAAGTGCAGGGATTTGCATATCAGATCAGATTGGTTAATATTCCTCCTTATTTCAGTTCTCTCACTTTTAAGGTGCTAAGCAACAGAAATGTGCTGATAAATCTCATGACTTTTCAGACAATCATGAGTGAGCTTTTCTTCTATACATAATAATAGGGAATAATCTCTGTATAAATGACTGCTCCTTAGTCCCTCGGCAATGCAATCTTTGTCAGGGTCTGAATTCATGTTATAGCTCTGCATATCTTGTTTGGCTATACTGAACCAGGATTAGCTAACAACACTGCCACAGTGTTAACTGCATTTAGACACGTTAGTCGGGCCCCAAATCCCAGAGAGTAACTAGAAAACTACTGGCTAAAAGCCAAAATGGAGATTTCTGTTAGATCCTGCACACAGAATAATCAGAACAGTGGTTGCTACAGCCACAGTACCCATTTACTAGTCTGTGGGCTAGTTTATATCACAAAGGCTTTGCCAGTTTATCAACAATATAGTGAAGATTCCTGTCAAGGGAGACATCCTTCAGAACCTGAATTTATTAATTCTGCCATAAAGTACATTCGACTTTTTGGGAGCTCAGAAAAAGATCTTTTCTAAGTCTTAGGCCTGGTCTATAAGCTATTTTTGTACTTACGACTATTTTGATTGGCAGTGATTTCAATAACCCAAACACAATAGTTACACTGGTACAACCCCTAGGATGATTGCAGTTATGCCACTATAAAGGTGCTTTACCGGTATAGCTTATTCCTCTTCCTGTATGAGTACAAGCTATATATTTTATATGGCATCTTAATGTGGTATAAATATGTCCATACTAGAGGGGATTGTATTGCTTTAAACTCTACTGATATACTTAAAATGGTACAACTTGTGTTTTTAAACAACTCCTTAACCTCCAGCTTCTCCCTTCAGGCAGAATGGGTGTTGGCTACTGTTTAATGCCAGCTTGACTCAAAAAAATTTAATTAAAAAAAATTAACAACCCACATGCACTACAAAGTTAAAGCAAAGGTAATATCTTTCATTTGTACTTTCATACTAATCTCATTAATACATTCCCTCTTCAGTTACTTTTTGTTTAATATCAATTGGGAAAGAGGTTTGTTCTGTTTATATTACATTAAGGCAGTGGTTCTCAAACTTTTGTACTGGTGACCCCTTTCACACAGCAAGTCTCTGAGTGCGACCCCCTGATAAATAAATTAAAAAGCAATTTTTTATATAACACCATTATAAATGCTGGACACAAAGCGGGGTTTGGGGTGGAGGCTGACAGCTCGTGACGCCTCCATGTAATAACCTCGCGACCCCCAAGAGGTTCTGACCCCCAGTTTGAGAACCCCTGCATTAATGTGTATTCATACGTACGCTTATAATAATTTTTAGCTATCTAGGGTGCTCAGATACTAGTGTAATTGGCTTATTTTATGTCAAATAAGACAAAAAAAATGTATACCATATTAAGCTTATTAGCCCCTTCCAGCCTTCCACTCCAGGAGGTTCTATCAATATCCTTCAAAACCCTGAAACAATAATGCTTACTATTTGGTACACCTCACCAAGTAAGTGATATGGAGCTCAATGAAAAGCTTCAGGACCAGGAGCAGGAATCCTAAACACACACGGGAAAAAAATTGTTAATTTCTCTTATATAGGAAGACAAACTACATACCTTGGCATCCCAGTCTTTATTAAGATAATATATACATGTGACACATCTTCCGTCTCCATTTGGATTATCAACATGACGCACATATCCTGTTCCATTGCCTGGATAACAAGCCACCATTGCCTGCAATCAAAGAATCACCATATGAACCAAACGGACATTTCTCCTACCTATAAAAATGGATTTCTGCACTTCATCTATGTCAGTTCACACTTAAAGCTTTTACTCCAACTCACACCTGTTAATAGGCATCAGCATCCATCGAAAGCTCCCTGAACCGGTGTAGCTATGGAAACAATTTACAAGAATGAAAAACATTCTCTTTACTTTCAGCTCCACAAGACCTGACTCACTGAAAGACTCTGAACAAAAATCCTCGAGACAGAAGTTCTGCTTGATATTTCCTTACTCCCTACCTGTCTGAATGACTCCACAATGAAAGGCAGATGTGCAAATGAAAACAAAAGCTTACATTTTAAAAGTCATTCCTTCAAAATGTTTCTATATATAAAACAAACCTTCCACAGAAGAACCCCTACTATGCTTTCTAATTGATAGTTTGCCAAGGTGGGTATGGACAAGTGGCAGATTCCATTTTTTGTGAATTAAGTCAATCTGAATTTTTTCCCACAATAAGCAATTTCACATGAAAATCTAAGGATTTTATACTGCCATCCATCATCATAATGCCCGAGTACCTATAATCATCATATACCATATTTTTCATTTTTCTTTTAAACTACAATTATGACTTTCACATTTTTGCAAAGGGTACGATGGCTCCCCCCCCACCTCCCTGACAAACTAGACTTAGTGATGCCTAGGCTTAGAAAGGATCTCTAGACAATGGGCCTTCATTGATTAAGTTGAAGTTAGACTAACAAATTTAGCTCAATTTCAAGCCCTAACCATAAATTTTCAAATGGCTGAGCAAAGTTTCAGTCATGCTAATCTTAATATAATCAACAAGAATTGTACAGCTTATGCTTTGCTTAACATTTTAAAAACATGCCCCACACAATTTGAAGTCTTTCAGTGCATGCTTTGCTGGCACTATGTTTGGATATTGTAGTTGGGAGAGGATTTATGGAGGAAAAGCCTTTTTAAAAAAAATAAATAAATAAATAAATAAATAATGGTTTCCATAATCTAGACAAACATAGGGTATTATAGAGTTTATTCCAAATGCAAGAAATTGCTGTTTGGCACATAGACTGAAGGATATTTTAATAGCAGGTTTTAAAAACATTTAAGGTTCATTCAGTAAAGACTTATTACAGCCTAAAGTTTCCATGTGTTAATATAAATGGGAAAGAAGATCTTGCTACAAGAGTAAAAGCCAACCTACATATTTTAATATTTAAAACACAAATACAGTCCTACGTAGAAAAATTAGAATAGACCCTTTGTTAAAGATGGTGTCAGTAAATAAATACAAGTTTAAAATTTGGTGAATCCTAACAAAGTATGGACATATAGTCACATTAATGCAAAAAGCTAAGTTAATATGACATTATGGCAGAAATCTCAAGGCCACAAAACCCACAAAATTCAGAGTTTGCTTAATTCCTTGCATTCACTGTTACAGGATCTTACATTAAGTAAACATATTACACAGAGTAACATGACCTAATATTTGGCAAGGTCAACATTTATCACTGTTGCCACAGGAAGATTAATTCAGTATTGTTTAGATTTTGTGGGTTTATGATACCAAACAATGTCATATTAGTGTTCTGCAACTTCCTGCTTTTATCCACAGGAATTAAAGAATGAAAAATGAAGCTAGTTTTGAAAAGGAAGACATTGGCTCCCGTAGAAAGACAACATCTCTGTTGAAAAAATGTCAGTCTACCACAGAACCAATATCTGGTATTCTAGAACTTGCACAGCTTTGAAAGCTGAGTCCAGTTTCTGCTGGATCCAGCCTCACCCACGCCTATCCCCAGCTGTTATTTCATCTGCACCTCCATCCAAATTGAAAGGAATACTAAAATATATAAGAAGTTATTTGAGATGTTTGGATGAGAAGTGCCACATAAGTCCATTACAGATATTAGCCTCAACACCCAGATGAAACAGGTACTACTAAACTCAAGTAACAGAGCCTCTCTGTCTCAATTTTCTATTAATGACCTGAAGATCATTCACTGAGTCAGTGAGAATCATGAGTAAAACCTACAAATCCTGCTTTTCATACCACGCCCTTCTAGCCACCAGAAAATACTTCCTCAAACACACACTTCACTTAAGTGCATCCAGGGAAGAAAAGTTATGTAGTTAAAACAACATAGCTTCCACAAATTTGTAAATCTGGAAGGAAACCAAATGAGTAAGTTACAGGAAGATTCTCTTCATTTACTATTTCTTGACTTGATCCAGGATACTGGATCGTACAATTTTAATTTTGCCTATTGAATCTAAAGGAGAGCCTTCAAAGCCATCTGAAGACGCAGACCCACCAGCCCTTTTTAAGATAGTACAATGAAAACCTCATTATCACCACCTAATCCTCTAATGTAGAATTTCCAATAAATATGTTTAAAGTCAGTTGTCAGTATACTAGAAGAAAAATAGTTTTGCTGTGACACTTTATCTGGCTAATATATATTGGTCATATCAGTAACGGCGACTCAGCATTTAGAAGCAAAATGGAAAGCAAACGGCAATAAACCAATATCGCTTACTATATATACGTATATTGCTTTATTATTCATTCCCTCCTGCCCCCCCCAACTGAATTACTCTAAAGGAAAATTAGAAAGCTTAGCTTCCATAGTGTCTGTGAAATGTATTTTTTCTTTGCCCAAAACAATAGCAATATGTTCTCATGTACTGCAAAGTTATTCATATTTAAGAGTTTTCGTTTTGCTACTTAAGGATACGGCAGTTATATATATGTACAATGAAATCACACTATGTTCTTCCATTATATGATGTGTGTGTGTGTGTGTGTGTGTGTGTGTGTGTGTGTGTGTGTGTGTGTGTGTGTGTGTGTGTGTGTGTGTGTGTGTGTGAGAGAGATACCTTTATTTTTATTTCTATCTAACCCTCTGGATGGCAATACTGAAAATAATGCAGCAGTAAACTCGCAGCAGGAAGACATACTATTGATTTTTGGGTGCTCACTAACTCCAAGCAAATCTCCAAACCTTCTGCGGGTACACCACACCTTCTTTGTCAAAATTGGCAGATGTTAAAAGCTTTTTAAAAGAGAACGACCATAGGTGTGTCCATATCTTTTTATTATTTATTTATATTGTTGATGTAGGAAGTTTATGTCTATTTCTTACTTTGGACTTTCCCTCTTCTTCCCCATACAGCTAGGACACAGACACAAAGTTCTATTTATTTATAGTACCTCAAAAGTTTGTAATGACCAGAAATAAGGTGTTCTATACCATGACAGTCACAAAAAAACCCCACAAAATAACATGAGCATAGGGCATTTGTTAAATGTTCACCTATAATCTGTAACTAACTCTTTAGTGTTTTACTTTATACTAGAAAAATTGGAAACCTTTTCCACAGAAAAACAGACCCTGCTCCTAAACCTATTCCTGCATTCATTAACTTGGAGCTTTTCCCCACACAAGACTTTGAAATAGAATTTACAGTATAGATTTCAGGAGAGTAAGTTAAGTGCTTGTATAAATACAGAGTGTATAAAGGTGTTCCACTTCCTTCAAAACCCGCATCTGGTACCAATGCCCCTCTAGGTCCAAATAAGTATGTTTCCTTCCCTGTAATGCAGAACTGCAAGGCCTTTTCCTGAAAAACAATCTTTGATAATACAGAGTAGATGTTTAAGATTTAACCAAATGTAATCTCTCTGCAATAAACAACAGCGTGTGGCTGAGAGACTAGCAGTGTCAAGTCATGCATTTCAAATCTATACTTAGACCCCTTATGAGTATCATCCTTGAATAATACATTACAAGTTTAATATTTAATCATAGAATCATAGAATATAGGGAGTTGTATGTAAAATTGATGATTTTTCCCTCCCCACCCAATGTTATAAAAGATTAGCAGATGTGACAGACCCAGGCCAGTGGGGTGCAGGAGTCTGGTAAAGGGAAAATATACTGATCAAGGCAAGATTAGAAAAGCAAAGGCACAAAATGAACTCAAACTAGCTATGGGAATAAAGGGAAACAAGAAGACACTTTATCAATATATTAGAAGCAAGAGGAAGACCAAGGACAGGGTAGGCCCACTGCTCAATGAGGAGGGGGTAACAGTAACGGGAGACTTGGAAATGGCAGAGATGCTTAATGACTTCTTTGTTTCGGTCTTCACTGAGAAGTCTGAAGGAATGTCTAGTATAGTGAATCCTTACGGAAAGAGGGTAGGTTTAGAAGAGAAAATAAGGAAAGAGCAAGTAAAAAATCACTTAGAAAAGTTAGATGCCTGCAAGTCACCAGGGCCTGATGAAATGCATCCTAGAATACTCAAGGAGTTAATAGAGGAGGTATCTGAGCCTCTAGCTATTATCTTTGGGAAATCATGGGAGACGGGGGAGATTCCAGAAGACTGGAAGGGGGCAAATATAGTGCCCATCTATAAAAAGGGAAATAAAAACAACCCAGGAAACTACAGACCAGTTAGTTTAACTTCTGTGCCAGGGAAGATAATGGAGCAGGTAATCAAAGAAATCATCTGCAAACACTTGGAAGGTGGTAAGGTGATAGGAAATAGCCAGCATGGATTTGTAAAGAACAAATCGTGTCAAACAAATCTGATAGCATTCTTTGATAGGATAACGAGCCTTGTGGATAAGGGAGAAGCGGTGGGTGTGATATACCTAGACTTTAGTAAGGCATTTGATACAGTTTCGCATGAGATTCTTATAGATAAGCTAGGAAAGTACAATTTAGATGGAGCTACTATAAGGTGGGTGCATAACTGGCTGGATAACTGTACTCAGAGAGTAGTTGTTAATGGCTCCCAATCCTGCTGGAAAGGTATAACAAGTGGGGTTCCGCAGGGGTCTGTTTTGGGACCGGTTCTGTTCAATATCTTCATCAACGATTTAGATGTTGGCATAGAAAGTACGCTTATTAAGTTTGCGGACGATACCAAACTGGGAGGGATTGCAACTGCTTTGGAGGACAGGGTCAAAATTCAAAATGATCTGGACAAATTGGAGAAATGGTCTGAGGTAAACAGGATGAAGTTCAATAAAGATAAATGCAAAGTGCTCCACCTAGGAAGGAACAATCAGTTTCACACATACAGAATGGGAAGAGACTGTCTAGGAAGGAGTATGGCAGAAAGAGATCTAGGGGTCATAGTGGACCACAAGCTTAATATGAGTGAACAGTGTGATACTGTTGCAAAAAAAGCAAACATGATTCTGGGATGCATTAACAGGTGTGTTGTAAACAAGACACGAGAAGTCATTCTTCCGCTTTACTCTGCGCTGGTTAGGCCTCAACTGGAGTATTGTGTCCAGTTCTGGGCACCGCATTTCAAGAAAGATGTGGAGAAATTGGAGAGGGTCCAGAGAAGAGCAACAAGAATGATTAAAGGTCTTGAGAACATGACCTATGAAGGAAGGCTGAAGGAATTGGGTTTGTTTAGTTTGGAAAAGAGAAGACTGAGAGGGGACCTGATAGCAGTTTTCAGGTATCTAAAAGGGTGTCATCAGGAGGAGGGAGAAAACTTGTTCACCTTGGCCTCCAATGGTAGAACAAGAAGCAATGGACTTAAACTGCAGCAAGGGAGATTTAGGTTGGACATTAGGAAAAAGTTCCTAACTGTCAGGGTAGTTAAACACTGGAATAGGTTGCCTAGGGAAGTTGTGGAATCTCCATCGCTGGAGATATTTAAGAGTAGGTTAGATAAATGTCTATCAGGGATGGTCTAGACAGTATTTGGTCCTGCCATGATGGCAGGGGACTGGACTCGATGACCTCTCAAGGTCCCTTCCAGTCCTAGAGTCTATGAGTCTATGAATCACTGGCTGAATAGTTTTCTGTTCCCTGAGTGACCAGAGCAGGGTCTGCACTAGAGTAGTCAGGAACTTGCTAGAACTAATTAAGGAAGACAGGCTGATTAGAACACCTGCAGCCAATCAAGGCAGCCTAATCAGGGCACCTGGGTTTTAAAAGGAGCTCTCTCCAGTCAGATGGGGAGGAGCCAGAGGAGAGGAAGTGCGTGAGAGGAGCTGGGAGCAAGAGATACAAGGAGCTGAGACTGAGAGGGTGTGCTGCTGGAGGACTAAGGAGTACAAGCATTATCAGACACCAGGAGGAAGGTCCTGTGGAGAGGATAAAGAAGGTGTTTGGAGGAGGCCTTGGGGAAGTAGCCCAGGGAGGTGTAGCTGTCACACAGCACTTACAAGAGGCACTATAGACAGCTGCAAATCCATAGGGCCCTGGGCTGGAACCCGGAGTAAAGGGCGGGCCCAGGTTCCCCCCAACCTCCCAACTCCTGATCAGACACAGGAGGAGGAGTTGATCCAGACTGTGGGGGAGATCACTGAGGTGAGCAAATCTGCCAATAAGCGCGGACCCACCAAGGTAGAGGAGGAACTTTGTCACACAGGATAATTCATTATTTCCTAGTACCAGGAGACACTTCATGAATAAAAGGAATCACTAATACTGGCTTTAGCCACAGGATTGCCAATTTTGGTTGAAATGTATTCTTGGAGATTTCGTCACACAACAATCTTTAAAGATTAATCTTTAATTCGTGGAGACTCCTGGCCAATCCTGGAGGGTTGGAAACCCTGTTTAGCTGGCTGCTTCATTCTTTGTTTGAAATTTATCTTATTTCTAATTGAAGGCACAACAGGAATTTTGATACTGGAATTTAGCTAACAAGTTAGCTTTTTTTATTTAAATAAAAGTTTTGTGCAACGAGGGTTAGTAGAACTGGACCAACTTTAATAGGAAGATTAACATTAGTATATGTTTGTTTTAACACTGTTGAGGTACACAGTGTATGTTTGAAAACAGATTAAGATTACACAGTCTATGTTTAGTGCCCAAGTCAAAGTCTCAGTGGCTGACTAAAATTCTTAATGAACAGAGACTTGCTACTATAATCACACCTCTTTAAAACAGATATTCAGCACAAACGTGTAAGAAGCATATTTTAAAGTGGACAATTTGTATATATTGTATATCAATTAAAGCTGCCAACATCTGTTCTCCAGTCTAAGCATGACATACTACCCAACATTTAGTCTGATTATCTGGGTAGCATCTTGGTGCTTATAAAATGTTTGAATGAAAACTAGATAAAAACAAACAGTAGCTGATTACATGGAAAGGTCAGGATGGATAAAAACCAATGTTTGTTAAAAATATCAAAATCAGATTTAAAAAAAAATTATTTTTTTTTTTAAAATGGGTATATTTGAAATTATGATTGCCTAAAATTACTATGACTATTAAAATAATTTAGATTAAATAAAGTAATATTAAGAAGTACAAGCTGCTGTCAAGTTTTAAAGAAAGTCAGCCACTGAACTGGTGGAAATCACTGACTAAACACCTGGAATCAGTTATTTGCTGAAGGGCTAAACCAGCTTATGATAGCAGTAGCCTCTTCTGCAGGAGCAAAGACACTCATCTTCATTTCAGTTTTTTCATCTAATTTAGTTTAATGACTAATTGATTCAAAGAGGGGAAAGCAACTGGGAGTTGAGAAAGCAAGCAAAGTTGGTTTTCCCTCTTTCGATCTATGAATAAAAGCTATGTGAGAGAGGTGGTCTACTCATAGGCGTCGACACTTTGGTATGGGGGAAAAAAAAAATAGTGGGTGCTGAGCATTCACCAGCAGCCCCCTCCCCTCTAGTGCCTCCTGCCCGCTGGCAGACCCAGCAGATCAGTGCTTCCCCCTCCCTCCCCGTGCTTCCCTCCCGCTGCAATAGGCTGTTTTGCGACATGCAGGAGGCTGGGAGGGAGAGTGAAGATGCAGCACCCACAGGGCAGGAAGAGGTGGGGCGGGGTAGGCCTTGAGGGAAGGGGTGGCACTGGGACGGGGCCTGTGCCAGAGCCGAGAGTCAAGTACCCCTCGGCACTTTGGAAAGTCAGCGCCCATGGCTCTACTTGTTCTAAAATTTTGAAGGATCTGATGACTAGAAACAATCAGCTCAATTCAAACTACTGATAACATTACCTTTAATAATTCATAGTGCAATGCAACATATTTTTATAAAAACTTTCTTATGCATCCTGATTGAAGGTAATTTTATTTAACCAATAAACATTTTAAAATGCTGTTTTTATGCATTTCAAATTGAATTTGAACTTCCATCCAAAACTGAGCTTTGACACAAATCCAGTAAAAAAAAAAAAAAAAGTGCAAAAATTAAGAAACTGAATAGTTGAAGATAATCTTTATAATTGTTTAAATAAATGTGAAAGACAGTATATACTCTTGGCCAGCGGAAAAAAAAAAAACCCCACCATCAAATTTAGCGTAAAGGCTATATTATATACACACACATCCATTTTAATGAATACCAACCAATGACAACTGCTCTTTAGAAAAATTAAAAGTTCAAATGCAAAACAAGATTAATAGAGATTTAAATCAAAAAAGTTTCCTGCTTGCTGATTTACATCATGATTAAAATCAGTAATTTACATTAATCCACCCTGGGACAGTAATACCATAAAAGAGAAACTACTGCTTTAAAATAATTTTAATTGTATTTAAATCTGATCAAATAAGATTTGTGACCACAGAGAAACATACAGCCTAACGGTGATGACATTCTGCTTTATAAGTTTTAACCTATAAAATGTGTCTACACAACTTTTCTTTACTTTCTTATCATTACATGTGCAACCCCACTAATGGTAGAGACAATGGGAGTTTCTAGCATAGATAAGTGGTTTTTCTACTACATCATCACACCCTACTCAGAGCAAAGACAAACTGAAATGCTGGTCACTGCACATGCTGTTAGCATAAGTCTTGATATTACCCTTCAAAAGTAGCTTCCCTCAGAAATTATTTTTTGCTTCGTAAAACCAGTTTCAAAAGGTAAACATTTTAACCAGTTCAGACATTCACCACTGAACAACAATTCAAATCCTGGTTTAAAGAAACAACAGCATGTGTCATTGCCTGGAAACCATCAATCCAAGCAATAGCACAAACCCAGTGGGCATGAGACCGCGTAAGAGGCACCTTACACCTTTGTTCCTCACAACTTCAGCACCCACATCTGGCCCATGTGCCACAGCCAAGCATGCAGAAGAGTGAGGCTTTTCTTTTCTAGTTCTGTTTACTGACAGATCAACATTAACAAAAGTGAGTGTCTCCTGAAGGAAAATAATAAATAACCATAGAATGGCTTTGTGCTGAGGCCAGCTCAGAATTTTTACCATTTTAAGAACACTGTACACTTTACAAAGCACATGGTCATGCGGTTGTGGTGGGGAAATCAGATGTAGAACCCCTTGCTCCTCTCTCAATCAATGGAAAATAGGAGTGTTTCAATGACAGCATCTTCAGACCTGGTCTATATTAGATAAAAACAACCACCACCACCTACAACAAAAAACAACTATCACTTCTACCACAGATTCAACAGAATCAGTTTGTAAGAATTTGTATGTATTATGATTCCCTCGTGTAGACACCACTTCAGAGTGCAGAAGCTCTCAAGTAATGAACTCTGGCCAACAGGTAAGTACTGACTAGTTAAGAGGGAGCAGCACCCATTTCTCCCTGGGAGGGTCACTTGCAATCAAGGATGTTAATGGGAAGAGAACAAAGGAATTCTGGAAGAAACATCTACTTCCCTCTGCCACCCACACCCTCCACAAAATGTCAATCAGTTGTACCACCCGATGTCAACAATCTAATAAGGCCACGTCCACACTACAGAGTAAAATCGAAATTAATAAAATCGATTTTATAAAACAGATTTTATAAAATCGATTTTACGCGTCCACACTAGGGCACATTACTTCGGTGGTGTGCGTCCATGGTCCCAGGCTACCATCGATTTCCGGAGCGGTGCACTCTGGGTAGCTCAGTAAAAGAATGGGACCAATAACTTCGATTTCCATCCACACTAACCCTAAATCGATATAGCAATATCGATTATAGGGTTATTCCTCTCGTTGAGCAGGAGTACAGAAATCGATTTTAAGACCCCATAAAATCGATGTTAAGTGCCTTGTAGTGTGGACGGGTACAGCGTTAAATCGATTTAACGCTGTAGTGTGAACCAGGCCTAAGGGACTTGGCTAGATCTATTCCAAATTTGTTTATCCCAGACTTTGAAATACCATCATGAAAGGTTACCAAAACCAGGACAAAGTCTACTAGGCTGCCCTTTACAATTATAGTGACTATAATGAAAAAGAAAAGATATATCCCTCAAAAAGATTCGCTCTTTCTATACCAATGGGGGATAGGATTCCACAAGTCTGACTTAATCTTTTACAGCAAGTAATCATTAACTAGATTACTAGAGTTCTGTCACAAGAGTCAATCATAATTGCTGTGGACAACACTGGGTAAGTGCTACCAGGTGAGGGACAAAAGTGAGAAAACAAGTCAAGGAAATGGAGCCAAATAGACATCATTCAAGAACAGAATGAAACAAGGAGAAAGACTAGTTAGCAGGAACTGAAAGCTAAAAAATTCTTCTGAAATAAAACTTAACTAAAAACAGTTTTTGTCCTCTTCCACCCATTTGAAAGAATAGAAGGGGGAATCCCCCACTAGACAAAGAACAAGGAGACCAAGTACTTGGCAGCCTTACAAAACAGTAAATGCTCATTCTTTAGCTATCTTACAAGCAGGGCCGCCCAGAGGATTCAGGGGGCCTGGGGCAAACCAGGGGAGCAGACATAAAAAAAGGCACCACCCGCTGCGGGGCTTATACTCACCAGGTGGCGCTCTGAGTCTTCGGCGGCAGGGCCTTGACTCGCTCCGCATCTTTGGCAACACTGAAGGACCTGCCGCCAAAGTGCCACCGAAGACCCAGACCAGCGCCGGGTGAGTAAAAATTAAAAAGGCGTCTCTAGCCAGGGAAGGGATTCTCGGCCAGGGCTCACGAGGCTCCTGGAGGGGCCCAGGGCAGATTGCCCCTCCTCCTCCTCTGGGTGGCCTGCTTACAAGTCTTGCATTTGGAAGAAAAAGCAACACAATGATCTGGACCCAAGAATGATTTCAAGATAGCAGATATGCACCTCCATCCTCTCAGACGTATTCCTGCAGGATAAGAATTCTTATACACATGCCACCACAAGCCCAATTAGCAGCAACCTTCTCAGCAAACTGGAGGATAGTCAGGCTTTTCAATATACCATACTTCCTAGAGAAGGACTAGTTAGAATACTTCAAATCAAAGGTGTTATACACACACCCCATGGGTAGGATCTGGCCCATACAATATATTTGTGAACAATAGGGGAGATTCAGAATTTGCATAATCTAAGTTTTCATTTTAAGAAGTGTTTCTAAAACAAGTCTTCCAAATGTCAGAGCATAAACCAATGAAATGTCAGCCCAAGTCTGCAGAAACCTTGAAACAATGGCTCAAAGGTGTGAACTCCCCATTCCACTGTTGTGTTCATTCTAAAACCTAATGATATTTCAAAGCGTAAACTAACTATTTCACTACTTATTTTAAGCAGTGAATGAGGAAGAGTTGGGAGTTGCTGCAAGGAAGGAAATGCAAAAAGGACAAGACAGGGAAGCAAAAAAGAAGGGGCAAGGAGGATGGAGAAAGGAAGAGAAACAATGGCCAGAAATAGAAGTGTTCCTAAATGTGAGCACATTATCCCCATTCAGTAATAATAATGAATGCAATGATAAAAGTATTGAACAAATTAAATAATTAAATCAGGTTAGTTACTGCATACCATGCTTGATGTCTCGGCAAAACTCCCATTGAAATGAATAGGAGATATGCTATGGATTGAGGAGAATATGTAGTCCCAAATTTTTACTGCAACTCAAGGACTATAATTAAAAAATAGAAATTAGCTCTCTACAGAGAATGGCCACACACAGTCTTTCACATGCCTTTAAGAAGTATGTGTCACCGATGTGTCATCCCCACACTGTGAATGCCAGTCTCTTAATGGCAGATGAAACTTCAGAAACACTACCTGTTGGTCAGCAAATTGAGATACTGAAGTAGTAAATTTTAATTGATGAGTCTTTTAGTATAGCACAATTAAGAACATACTGATCCCAAAACAAACACTAGTACCATTCATAAGTCTTCACTGACTTAAGATATCGAACAAACAAGACAAAAAAATGTTGAAAAAGGAATCTGACTGAAAGGAGATGGTGGGGCGGGGGGGGGGGAACAGAAGACTTACAGCATGATCTAAAGCTTGCCAAATGCAGGCTTTGATGATTGAGGGAACAAGTTCCAAAAGCATGTTTTTTTTTAAACTGTGAATGCCCTACTACTGACCCCATGAAACCAAGTGCCAAGCACTAAACAACTGAAGCAGCCCACTGTGCCTTAATTATAATTGCACAACATAGGAAAGAAGGTAATCTTTTAAATAAATGAATTACAAAACATCTCAGATTTGGGAACATATCAGTAGCACCTAGAAATGCTCCTGGAAGTAAACAGGAAACCAGTACAGAGCATATAGCTAAAGTACTGTGTGCTCATGCCTATCCAGCACACTGAGAAGGCAGGCCATGGAGTTCTGCACCAGCTAATGTCTACAGAGATTTCTCAAAGGCCACACCATACAGAGCACATGACAATAATCCAGTCTGGAAGTGACAAAAGCATGGATAACTCTGGTCAGATCCAGATCAAAGAAAGACTGCAACTTCTTGATCAGCCACAGATGGAAAAGTACTATGAGCTACTGCTGATAACTCTACATTAAGATACAACCAAGGATTCAAATGTACCCTAAGTTTGCAAACTATACTAGAAAGGGGCAGCTCTAATCCTCAATTGAAGCTGATGACAGTTTCCCTCTAAATGAATGACAGTTTCCCTCTAAATGAATCCTGTAACCCACCAGCAATACTTCTATCTTGTACAGAATTTGTCACAGCTGGTTGGTTCCTATCAAAGGCAAAGTCCAAAGTTCTATTAACAGAAGCAACATCCACTTCCTAGTGAAACTTTAGTCTTATCTCACAATATCTCACTAGCTGCTTTAAAATTTTGAAAATTTAAATTAAATAAATCTAAAAAAAAAAAGCAGAATCCCTTGTTATACAATAGCTTTTCTTTAAAAGGTGTGTTACCAGCTTATTTTCAATATTTACTTAAATTTTTCAAATTTTGTTTTTTCAAGTCCATGAGGTAAGATTAGACTGCTAAACATAGATAAAATAAAGGGACATCAATTCCTTCATCTGTAGGTCTTTTCTTTTGTAGTTCTGTTTACCGACAGATCAACAGTTCAAATCTGGCCAAGGTGAGCAGCACGTAAGAGCAGGTGCTATCTGATCATCATTCAATGGCCTAGATGAATAGGGTATCCACAGATCAGCTCCAAGTGGAAAGCTCACCATAATTAGCACCTTTGTTAGCAGTCTCCAGATAGGTTGCCTACCCCTGATCTATGGCACACTTGCCAAAGGTGGCACGTGAGCTGATTTTCAGTGGCACTGTAGCAGGGTGGTCACTCACTCCTGCCTGGGAAGGGTTAAAGCCAGCCCTACAGAGGGCTGGGGCTGTGGAAGGAAAGAGCTGGGTTGACTGAGGGAAGCAGCTGTAGCTGGCCCTATAAAGAGGCTGGGAGCCAGGAGCTCAGCACTCTCCCTCTGCCTATAGAGGGAGAAGGGCCTGGCTGCAGGGAGCTAGACAAGGTACCCTAGAGTGGAGCAGGGCTGGGGAAAGGCAGAGGAGCTGGGGAGCTCCTGCCTGGAAAACTCCAGGCTGTGGCCTAGCATTAGGCCAAGAGATACTGGGGGTTGCAGGGAGCAACCCAGGGGTAGGCAAAGGCAGCAGGTCCAAACCCCTTTGCCGATGATGAGTGGCTGATACTGCAGTCTACTCCAGTGAACAGGGGCTAGATGGAGACTGGGCAGAAGCCAATACTGAGATAAAGTGAGGATAGTGGGGTGGGGGATCTCCTGGGAGGGGGAGACCCAGTTAAAGAGGTACCGGGGTCCTGGGAGGGACACGGGGGCCAATAGCTGGAAGGCAGATCACCAGCCTGCAGAAGGCGCTCTGGGCTGGATTGAGCTAGTTTCCAGGATAACCAGCAGGAGGCGCCGCAGGGGTGAGTTGGGCCCATCTACAGGCACTCAACCTGCCCGGGTCCTGGCCAACGGTCCGGGGGGCTCTGCATTTTAGTTTAATTTTAAATGAAACTTCTTAAACATTTTAAAAACCTTATTTACTTTACATACAACAATAGTTATGTATTATAGAAAGACCTTCTAAAAAAGTTAAAATGTATTACTGGCATGCAGAACCTTAAATTAGAGTGAATAAATGAAGACTCGGCACACCACTTCTGAAAGGTTGCCGACCCCTGAGATAGATAATATAACAATGACAGAAGGGGCATGGACAATGCTCCTCCAAAACATGCTCCCCCTAAACATGGCTGAAACACAATGTCAGAAGAGCAGGGGAAGCTTGCACTGGTACCGCCTGAAAAGGCTCTATTTTATGGCTAAAAGGATTTCTTCAGTTTCTGTGCTGTAAGTCTCACAACAGAGGGGGGCAAACTACAGCCCGCAAGCCACATCCAGCCTGCAGGACTCTTCCTTCTGGCCCCTGAGCTCCTGCCAGGGAGCGGGATCAGGACAGGCTTGCGGAGGAGCCAGCCCAACCTCCTGGAAGCATGTGGGCAGCATGGTGAGCAGGGCAGAGGCTAGCCCCTCCCCTTCTGCTCCTCTCCCTCCCTGCCTCCCTCAGAGTCACAGTTCCCCCAGCGCAGCGATAGCACCACCAGACTTGGTGCTCCAGGGTAGCACGGTCAGGGGAGGATGCAGGGGGGCAGTCAAGGTGCCTGGGCCCTGCTGCCAGGGACAGTGGCAGAACAAGCCAGAGCCCCCCTCTACCCCCCACATGCTTGGCCTCTGTCCCCAGCAGCCAAGCCCAGATAGGGAGTGAGCCCTGCCCAACTGCCAGGGAGAGCAGCCAAACGAGCAGGGGAAATGCACAGGGAAAGGACTGAGCCCCGCTGTCCCCCACCCCACAGGTAATGTGCGGCAGAGAAAGCAGGGATGGTTGGATAGGGGGTGGGGGAAGGTCTCGGGGAGGCAGTCAGGGGGTAGGGAGCAGGGGAGATTGGATAGGGGCAGGAGTCCCAGGGGGTGATCAGGGGGTGGGGAGCATGGGGGAGTGGATAGGGGACAGGCAACCTGGGGTGATGGTCGGGGGCAGAGAGCAGGGGTGTTTGGATAGGATGCTGCGGGGGGGGGAGAGTGGGCTGGATAGGGGCAGGGGCTAGGACACACCTCACTGTTTAGGGAGACATAGCCTCCCCCAGCCTTTCCTGCCCGACCCTCCATATAATTTCTGTACCCGATGTGGCCCTAGGGCCACAAAAAGTTTGTCCACTCCTGCCGTAAAGCACAAATTTAAATTAGAGGAGTGTGTGTGGCAAATTTACTGACTTTTCTAATTTAACAGCAGCAGCAAAGAACAGAAAGCTATTTCCAGAACTCTTTTAAGTTAGGACTTCACTTACATTACTTAACTAGACTGTAAGCTTTGCAGACCAGAGGCTGTTTTTGTTATGTTTGCACATGCCTAGCAAAACAGGCTTGGACCTCTAGACAGTACCACAATGTAAATAACAAGTCTCAAAAAAACTAAAGCTTTCCAGTTAAGTTCCCAGATTTGAAACAGAACAACCATTTACCTTAAAAGAATCACTGATGAGCTTTTTAAAGGGTATTAAAAAAACAAAATACTGAAGAGAAATCAGAACAGAGTCCTTGGCCATGTTCCTTCCACTACAGAATCAAAGAGGAGTTACACATTGTTTCGTGCAGTGTAGGGGGAAAACAAATGTAGGTGCCTAAATTTAAGTGAAAAATATTTTTGGAGAAAAAATAGGTTACAAAAGGGACTATTTAAAGAAGACCCGATTCATCTTTTCCTTTGAAGCTAATCTCCAGACTCTAGAGCATACCTACATTGCAAAAATTTGTGTTTTTCTGCAACAGTACAGAAAACTTTATTAGTGGGATCAAGACCCAGTAATGTTTTGGTTGGTCATTTTCAAAGGGATACCATCAACTTAAAACACTGTCAATTATAAAGCAAGGTAACTGCATCTTCAAGTACGACCTCTATTCCCAAATCTCCTCTGCAAATTTTGTAGTTTTACCTCACTTTTTCCTATATTAAGTATTAACTATATCTCTTCCTTGCTGATGTGTGAAGATTCAAAACAGGGGAGACTGAATGATTAGATAACACAACTGAGGAAACTGTTGATACACAGAGAGCTGTCAAATGCACAAAGAAAACTGACAAGAAAACTATGTATTTTCTCTTATCTTAAGCATAACTAGTCTTACGCATTACAACAGTAGGTCAGTCAGAAAAATGTATTTTAACTTTGTGTCCTTTTAACACAAGAGCTTTGAATTCCCAAGTCGTCCCATATTAAGATATTTTTATTTTATAAGTATTAATAATATGAATAAAACTAAGCATATCCTATGCACGTAATTCTGAATCAATAACTGATGTAACTACTAGGTAAAATTACTCAGTTATGCTGAGGGAAAATAGAAGAACCTAAGTATGCTAAATGGAATGGAAAGCTAACATGTTGTTCTACCTCCAGAAACAGTTACCATTTGTGTTTGTATAAACTGTTATAGCAGATTGCTATAATACTGGCTCACTTTGACAGAATTGCAATATTATGACCAAATGGTGATCTGCTGCTCAAAGATAAGTGCAGAAACAATTTGAGTGTGCATTTGCTAAAAATAGATATAAAATTAGATTTATATTTTTCAAGTACCAGGCTAGTCCACTAACAATGTTTCATTCCCATAAATTCATTACTATTATAGGAAACAGTAATTAACACCAAGCCCATCTAGGTGACTGAGGCCTGTTACCAGGCTCCAACATTCTTAAAAAAAAAAAAAAAAAGAGAGTAATTTTCTAGGCTTTTTGATTACTAAGAAAGTCTATTGAATGCAGCATAACCTTCATCAGTCTGCAGACATACGAAATGAAACAGCTCTAATGGCCAGATTATCCATTACAGTGGTAAAAGCCACAAGAGAAGACTTGTTGAGAGGGAATTTCTGAGAAGTCCTCTGGGAAACAGACAAGTTCCCTGGGAAATTCCACATCCTTTCTGCTGTACATGGACAACTTAGATCAGTTAGGATACTCACCCCCGCTCTCCTAAACCACCAGTTTTGTACAAGCAGCAAAGAATCCTGTGGCACCTCATAGACTAACAGACGTTTATACAGTTAAACAGTTTTGTACAGAGTCCTCCACTGTGGAGTCTGCTCATCCCACTGGTATCAGAGAGCACATAGGAAATCTATCCACTAGCACACAGGAGACCTATCCACTTTCATTGCATTTTCTCCACGGAAGCCTATTTGAACAGATCAGTTTTTACTTAAGTTCCTTCTCATCCCTATCCTTTTGCTTTGAATTTCAATAAATAGGAGTGATTAAAAACCAGCATGCTTTGGGAAAGTAATGCAAAAACTTCTTGACATTACTCAATCCTAACCTGAAACATTCCTCTGGTTCCATTCCTGGTTTCTCTCAAAGAACGGCTACCAAATGATAGCTATGTAATGAGGACAAATGCCCACTAAAGTTTAAAGTGATTCCATGATGCTCACTCGCATGGAATGTAAACCAAGCATCCAAAAGTAACAGTCAATTAATGTACAGAGTGCCACCTTTCCTTATATAGAGGTACGCTATCAAGTTACTAACACTGTTTCCCTATGTTGCCTATACCCAAGATTTAAAAATATTTTAAAATAAGTTATTTTTCCACTACTGATACTAGTCTATTTTTAAAATTTCTCTCAGCTTGAGCAAGATAAATGAAGTAAGTTTTAGTCTTGTTTATAATCAGTTTCACTTTCAAGCTCTCAATGCTGCAGTGTTTGAGGTGCAAATAATGCAGATAAATGTTTAACAAGAACCATTTTTTACTTAAATATTGAAACATTTCAGTTTATTGTGGGCATTGAAAGAGCTTGATTTTGTAAATTATAAGGTATGAGTCTTTGGTGGGGTGGTGGGAGAGACTTGGAGGGGAAAAAAGACACTCCTATGAGAAGATGTTTTATCTACTCTTACAAGAAATACCTAAGTTTACCATAAAAAAATAAACTAAACTAGAGGTTTGGGGAGATTGGGCCATCCTCCCCCCACACTGTGTGTATTTGAAAGTTTGGGGGCTTTGTATCATTTCACTGTAGTCAGCTTTCCCTATTAAGTGGTCTTTCTGACAACAATAGAAAAGAATAATTTTTTTCAAAATAGGAAAAAATTATAGCTTTACAAGCACAAAAACTGGCAAAAGTACTCATGGCAGGTTTAATATTGGAGACTAACTCTTTTTAAATTAACCAGATTTCAAGTTGACGGCATACCTTTAAAAGGTAAGCAGCAATCAGACTTCCAGCCAATTCACTCTGGTAGCATTGTAGTACAGCAAAAAATACTCACTGTATCTTTACTGAAAAGATGCATACTGACTCGCCATAAGATTAGCTTCTTCTGTTTCCACCAATAAAAATGACAGTACTTTTTTAAAAACAAAAGATGGATTTACTTTTTTGAATAAGAGGGTTTCAAAACTGGCTGATACTCCACCCCCCATTCAGACCATAAATAAGGTTAATCTATCCAACATTATGACTGACCATTTATTTCACTGGGCATAATATAACATGCCAGCTGAAATTTAATTAGCTCAAGATTCCCTTATCAACTGGCCACAGTTTCCTTTCTCACAATGCCAAGGCTATGTGCCAGCTATCTTTAACAGCAATGGAACAACTTCAACTGAAATGAATAAGACTGATACCCTTTGCTAAAAACAGATCAAATGTTCTACTGAAGCACAAACTGTTTGTTGAGTTTCACCGTTGTGGTGAATGTTAGCTGAATGGATGTTTAAAATGAGACCGTAAAGAAAACTCAGGATCTCGTAAAACTGACCGAGAACAGCTCTGAAAACTTTTCTTGCCAGTACAACATCTCCTCTTTCCACATCTACAGGATTTTTAAGAATGCAGAGAAGTCTACTGGAATTTTAGTGGAAAATTCTTGTCAGTATGAGAGTATGGAGAGTTTTAAGACCTACAGAAATTAAAGTTCTACATTACATAACTTCCAAGCACATTCAACTCCTGAATACTAGCAACTTAAATTACTCATTGTTATACCAATTTAAAAAACTCATCTAGACAAAAATATCTGAAGCCTCCTGAACTGCAGAAGTACTGGAAGATCCCAGATCTTGGCTCTACAACAGATTAACCCAGTAGTCACACGCAAGGCACGTCAATACAGACATCTCCATCCCATTGCTAAGGACCCCATATTATTAACCTGACAACTGAAAATGACAAGTGGAGGGCTGTAGGGTAGAATCCCTCAGTAGCTGAGTTTAAATTGAAATCTTTGGTCCATGTATTGCCCATCTGAAACTCTACTCCAGCTTACCACCCACTCCCCGTAGAACATAGTAGAGGTCCCTAAGATGGTTCATTGCATTCATGTGACATTGTTTTCAAGATCCTGACTGACATTTACTGAAATGCAGGATAGCATCAGACTCTGGTCTTGGGAAAGAAATGGTGCAGACAGACATTCTATGGATTCTCAAAATTCTGAATAGCCTCTGTTGTACAGGTCAGAACTTTTGTAGGCCAGTTGCCATAAGAAGTAGCTTTTAGCTCAATCATGCCCTAATTGAGTTTGGACTATATTAACTGAACTATAAAAATTACACTCAGTCTTAAAGAGTTGTTGTTAGTGCCCACTAGAAATTTGAGATGTTAGGCGGCAGAGTTGTGTAATAAAAGGATTTTGTATTATTTATAGTCAAATTCCTATAAAAATACTAATTTTGAGTTAAAATTGCTCAAGTATTTCTTCCCAGTGTGAATACTGAAAAGTAATGAAATCCTAAATTAAAACACTGTTAAGCAAATAATCACTACTGAGTTTGTCTGCAGTCACTGCACTTGAGTGTCCAATTCAGCAGCTTTCAACCTGAGATTATGATTCCAATTCACCAGCAGTTTTTGCAGGGTCATGAGCCAATTAATTCTGATCTTCTACAGAAGATTTGCTCAGCAAAATGCAACCAGGCATCCTCAGAATCCAGAAGAGGTATCTTAAATGACTAAGCAAGTAGCACTGTAGTGCCTCCTTTAAAGAGCCATGAAAAACTATGCAAAAAGGAATGGGATTTGAAAAGGACCATTGAAAGTGAATATGGAGTCCCTGAAGAGCAGGGGGGGAGAAGCGAGACAGAGGCTGTTAAATTTATATGTAACCCACTGCTTTCTATATTACTTTTACCATCTAAAGGAAATCTATATTCTAATAATTTGGGATTCTGCATCACCAAAATCCATCCCTATAGGAATAAATATTCTCTACATCTTTCCCCCACTTCCAAAATGGACCTTATTTCATCCTCTAGTTTCTTCACATGCAAATGAAAAGTGGCTATAGTAGCCAAAGGAACAACATTAACAAGAGGCATGCAGAATTATTATGGATAATATTATAATAGAATATCCAGTATAGTCATAACAGTAGCAGAAGCTGGGGAATTCACATAACTTTCTTTGTCCATTCATTGAAAAGGTCTATTCATTTGCTCGTCTGTACAATGTATTACTTTATTAGCATTAATATACAGTCTAATCTGTAAGTCTCTTTCTGGTATTACCAAGCGCTTCCAATCATGGTTTGAGAAACTCCAAGAACCATTCTTCTGCATATATATAAGTTATTTCCCAAACAGCACAAAAGATAGAGGAGCCTTGATTAGAGTATTAAGGGACATGAGTTAGATCAGTTGTTCTCAACCAGGGGTACATGTACCCCTAGAGGTACGCAGAAGTTTTGCAGAGGGTACATCAGCTCATCTAGATATTTGCCTAGTTTTACAACAGGCTACATAAAAAGCACTAGCGAAGTTAGTGCAAACTAAAATTCCATACAATGACTTGTTTAGATTGCTCTATTTACTATACACTGAAATGTAAATACAATTTTTATATTCCAATCGATTTATTTTATAATTGTATGGTAAAAATGAGAAAGTAAGCAATTTTTCAGTAGTAGAATGCTGAGACACTTTAGTATTTGTATGTTTGGTTTTGTAGGCAAGTAGTTTTAAAGTGAGGTGAAACATGGGGGTACATAAGACAAATCATACTCCTGAAAGGTGTACAGTAGTCTGGAGAGGTTGAGAGCCACTGGGTTAGGTTACAAAACCTACTTAAAGCCTTCTTTTCAGTCAGAGTTTTCTGAAATGTTATTCTTTGCAGATAAAATATGTTTGGCCTTCACCCTAAGGAGAGATTTTCCAAATAGTTTTAGGAAAGCCTATTTAGCTGGTTTTTGAATTATTAGTGAGAGAAGAGATAACTATTCACCTGAAATGCTGCTTCTCTAAAGGTATGTTGGCTTGGATTCCTACTCTTGGATATGGACTCCTGGCCTTCATAACATTAGGAACAACCTTAGCCCTCAAAAATTTCAGGCCCTTTGAGGCACTGGCAAAGAGAAATTAGTTATCTGCACAGAAACGCGAGTTTGAGATGTGTTGTACACAGACACCATGCTCTCGAGTAGATTGGAATCTTTTGGCCAGCAGAGTCCATTAGGGTCAAGCATGCACCGAGAGTCTTTCTGCTTTGCACTGAAGGCATAAAGGGAGGTCTGGCCCAATCACCCCTCAGTTTCTTCTCCACCATAAAATCCAGATGCTACAGAACTCCATAACAGAAGGGATTGAGGGTGGATCTTGGAATATATATTTATATGGAGAATAAATCTCTAAAAACTCCAGTTACAAAAGTTTAGGCTGGAAATCAGAAGGTTTCTAATTATCAGACAGGAGTGATGTTCTAGAACAGCCTTCCAATATGAGTAGTGGGCGAAAACCAACCGAACTAGTTTTAAGATGGAGTTTGATAAATTTAAAGACAGGATTACATGACTAGGTTGCCTGCAATAGCAGGAGGCTGGACTTTCTGATCCAGGAGGCCCCTTCCAGATCAGGAGTAATCAATTATTTTTTGTCAAGGTCCAAATTTCTTGGTCAAGGTATAGTCAAGGTCCAGACTCCAGAGAAAAATACAAAAAACAATGATGATGATAATAATAAATAAATAAAAAGATTTCACAGTCAGTTCAAGAGCTTCTGGCAGTCCAGACTTGGCCCACAGACCACCTACTGACTACCCCTGCTTCCAGTCCTGTGTTCCTATACAAGTAAGCAATTGTTTTTTCTTCAAGTGCTATATATAGTCCACTCTGTGACTCAGAAGCCGTGAGCCATTCTAATAAGGTGAATATGTACTTCATCCAACGCTGCATATAACATAGGTGTAGTCTGGCATGCAACATAACAGAAATGCAATAAACTATCTGGTTCAGTACACTGTGATAAGTCCCAGCTGTTGTTTGAGGAACTGTCTGAAGTTGAGTGATGAGCATGGACATGGTTTCCAATTTATCTTGAGGCAGATACCCTAAGACAGCCAGAGGCTATGTCTACACTGCAACTAAACACTTGTGGCTGACCCATGCCAGCTGATTCAGGCTAAGGACCTGTTTAACTGTGGTGCAGACTTTCAGTCTAGGACCCTCCCACCAAACATTCATGCTAAGCATCCAGAATAGGTGCCCAACCGCCATTCTTCTTTGATATGAAGTAGTATTCAGAACAGAAATCTTTTCTTCTGTGTTGTGGAGGAACCTCTTTAGCTCAGAGAGGTGGGAGCTCAACCAAGAAGTGACTAGTTTCATGTGAGAGGGGTGCCTGAATAAGGACTGGGACGCTGGGTTGTGGGTAGGTGTAGTACAGAACTGAACGGTATAATCAGACGTAATGATGTCTCAGACCATGTCTATTATAATTAAGGCTAAGATTTTTTTCATGATTATTTTTAGTAAACGTCACTGACAGGTCACAGGCAACAAACAAAAATTCATGGAGTTCGGTACAAGCTGTGGGGCAGGAGTGCATGGCCCCAGCGGCAGCCTTCACCGTGTGGCTATGTGGGGAGCATAGCCTCAGCTTCAGCCCCAGCTTCGGCTGCTGACAGCTGAAGAAGTCAGAGGTCCAGTAAAGTCACAGAATCCATGACTAAATCATAAGTTATCTTAGTTATAACATTCCATAATCCCCAAAATAGGAAGAGGTTTCTAAAGAATTTTAGAGAAGGAGGAAGAGGAGTCAGAGTCAGTCTGTAGCGCTCACTCAACAAATCAGAAGGATTGTTTACTGAAAAATTTTGACAGTGAGGGGATAGTAGTTGCTGTTGATCTTTTTTCCTGCCCTCCTCAATCTGTGCCACTTCCTAAGAAACTCTGAGGTTACTGTTTCTGGTAACAGAAGGAACCTGGGGGGTTGTTCTCAGCCTGGAGTAAGTCTGGGACTTGTCATGCTTCCTTTTTGCTGCAGATGTGTATGCACCAAAAGGTAGTGCAGAAATTCCTAAAGAGTGTGCAGGACATCATGTGTCTTTCTACTGACTAGACTGGGGCCCTCAGGCAGAAGATCCTCTACCGTGGATTGGACCTCTCTAAGGATTATTGATGTCTGGAGTCAGGATGAGCACTGCATCACCACCGATACTGCCATGGAGCATGAAGCAATATCTGCAGCAGCCAGAGATGCTCATAAAGACACTCACTATTAACTGACCTTCTCTGTGATCTTGTGGCAATTTCTCAATAAAGTCTGCAAATTCAATGTAGTTGAGGAAAAAAAACATACTACAAGTGCTCGATATTTCACATTCTCAACTGCAAACTTGGAGATAAATAATTTTTATGAGCAAATGGAACCAAACATTTTGGATCCCTTTCAGTCAGGGCTATTTTAGAGGGATGTTGTCTGCTCCGTTTGTTTGCAGCTGCTACTGCAAGGAAGTCTTACTACAAGAGAAGAATACAGATACACAGCTCCCCCAGAAGACACAAAATACCTTTTGTCAGCTTTCTTGGCTGTTGGGGCTATAGTAGCTGGCATCTGCTAGACAGTTTTTTTAAGGTTCTAAAGGGGCCTCATTTATTGGGAGAGTAACCCATTCTGGCACAGACTGATGTCCTCCTCATGACATTGTTCCTCCTCAGAGGGTTCTTCAGGATATTCCTTCTCAAGAGGGGTTTCTTAAGGCTGAGCAGTTTTCTGCCTCCAAATAAACACTCTCTCTCTCTGGGATGGTATATGTGAAGTGTGTTTCCAATAAGAACCCCAGGGCTCCAGTATGGCCACGAAAGGGCATTCTAAAGGAATGAGAGAGGGCTTCAGTGGGATGGATACTAAGGCACATGGAGGAAATAGACTCTTTCAATGTCTAGAATAGGACGACACTCTGGAATCACTCTGAGTCAAAATCTGGAGAGGGGCCTTTAGGAGAACAGGTGGGCAACTTGCCTTCACTGTAGGATTCTGAAGCAAGATATTTCCATCACCAAAAGGAGAAGCTGTAGAAGAAGCAGTGGTTGGTCATAACCCTCACAGTCCTTCAGAACCATGAACCTCATTGGTACTTATGCTGAGGGGCACTAACGTAAAACAGGTCGTTTTAAAGGAGGCATGCTCATTTGTGTTTCAAAGTGAAAGGGCCAAGAATCTTGTCAGACCTAGAGGAATTCTGGCCTAACTCAAGCCAGGAGCAAAGACCTAGTCACTATGCCATCTTTAAGAGAGGAAAAACAAGTTTGCATCTAAAAGAAGCATATAACTTGTTTCTCCACCAATAATTCAAACATGAACTAGACACCAGAAGGGGGCTGCACATCACAACTTTTGTGGGAAGGAGCAGGGTTCTTTTTGAAGGAACAGCCAGAGAACAGCAGAAAGTAGGTCGTACTTTGAATGCTGAACAAAGCATGGACTGAGAAAAAGAGGAGGGCAAGGAGAGGCTGAGAAAGGAAACAGTGGGACTGAGACGTAGTGTTTCTGTTCATTCTAAAATGAAACAAGAAAATTAAGAAAAAAATCTTTAACATTACATTAAGGTTACAAAAGTTAAAAACAGTGAAGTAAGGCTATGCAAAAGTATGTTATTATAACTAACACACATTGCCTCTATTGTACGTTAAAGTACACATTAATTTAACTACAAACCAAAATAACCACATTGTACATCTGTGTAATGTGTCAGTATTCAGGTTACACAGTAAAATGCAGTTTAATAGCTAAACCATTGTTCACAAAAATGAGGGCAAGCAAATGGCCATTCTTTTTCTAAAGAACTGGGCAGTGAGTACACATGCAACAGAGAGGGTCATCTGAGGACCCTATATTTAAAAATAAAAAGGCTCTTTACCTATATAATCACCTTTCGTAAAAGTGAGGATCGGGGTGAATAAAGGATGAGTGAAGGAGGGAATAAAACATTCACTTCAATGCTGAATTAGCATGGTTTTTTTTTGCTTAACATATAAACCAGCCTCATCACCCACTCTAATTCAGCCACTGAAGGTGGAAGTAGACACTATTAGAACCTGTAAGTTCAAGCCCCATCTATGCCATGGGGACTACACTGGCACAGCTATGGTGCTGCAGCTATGCTATTATAACCATGTAGAGCAGACACAGCCTATAGTAATGGAAGGGGGTTTTCATTCTCTGTTAGAACACCACCTTCCCAAGCAATGGTAGCTAGGCTGACAAAAGCATTCTCCCATCAACCTAGCTACACCTACAGCAGGAGTTTAGGTTGGCATAGCTACGTCACTCAGGGAAGTGGATTTTTCTCACCCTTGAGCACCAGCACTATGTCAACTGAAATTTTACGTGTAAACCAAGATTTAACCATCTGTGAAAGGATGAAATAACTGTGGTGGTTGTGTCCAACCCCTTGCCCTACCAAAAGGCAGATGAGAGTAAAGATCCAGCTAGTCCAGCCACATCACATACTGGAATATGAAATGTGCTTTCAATGAACCACCACACAAGGAAAAAGATTTCTCCATAGCTTTGGCTATGTACAATTTTACCAGAAAGGACTACTAGCAGTCTGACAGCAGGAGATTAAATTATGATTGAGTAGACAATATAAAAGCTGAGTATAGTAGGGATAGATTTGGGGGGCATATGTATTGTAGAGTTAGGACATAGATGCTGGAGCTCTTATAAGATCAGATTTACTAACTTTCTAGAAATAATTTTGACTTCTTAGAAACTGACTTTCCAACAGTAACATTATTATGTAATCCTACTAATGTAAGCAAATTCTGCAGACTAGGAACAGAAAAGACCTTTTATGCAAAGCCTGCTCTGTGTAATGGTTGGGAAAGACCAGAATCAGAGCCAGAAATTATACTGCCAAAAAAAAAGAAAAAACCTCAACATGCCAGGAATATCTATACCAGGAAAAACCGTGAGGATTGTACTATGACACATAATCAGATTCTCAAATGGTGTCATTTAGAGGGAAAAGATATGAGAAGGCATCCAAAACAGCAATTTGTCCAGAATGCAATTTGGCTACAGACTCAGAATTAAATCCAGTGGTGCATGCTGTATCACTAGATTTAATTCCCCATAATACTTGACAATTTAACAAGATAATGTTAATTTTAGAAATCAGTACGTTGTTATACTTAAGGGTTGATAACCAATAATCCAGAATCTCCAATCCACAAAGTTCACTTTCCACTATTTTTGTGGTGAAAAGTGAATTTATATAGTGCAAAGCACCCAGGAGACTGTCTCTGGAGAATTCCCCCCCCGTGTAAGGGGACTCTTCACCATCAGCTCAGAAGCCTTCTCTGCCAACTCTACCGCACCATGTGTTGGAGCTTTACCCTAGCGTAAAAAGAAGAAGACACTTGCGCAAGTAAGGGGCATGTCAGAGTGGGGCTCTAATACACCCAATTCTCCACTGGACTAAGGACCCTGAGAGACCTTACATCAACAGTGTAAATTAAACTTGCTCACCTTGCAGCTTTAACTTAAGCCAGGACAAAATAGCTGAGAGACCACCTTTTTGTTCCATGTTTATATAGGGCAGGGGTAGGCAACCGGTGGAACGCGTGCCGAAGGCGGCACATGAGCTGATTTTCAGTGGCACTCACACTGCCCAGGTCCTGGCCACCATTCGGGGGGCTCTGCATTTTAATTTAATTTTAAATGAAGCTTCTTAAACATTTTTAAATACCTTATTTACTTTACATACAACAATAGTTTAGCTATATATTATAGACTTATAGAACGAGACCTTCCAAAAACATTAAAATGTATTACCGGCACGCAAAACCTTAAATCAGAGCGAATAAATGAAGACCCGGCACACCACTTCTGAAAGGCTGCCGACCCCTGGTACAGGGCCTAGCATAATGTGATCCTGCTCTCGGAATAGGGCCCTTAGGTGCAGCAGAAATACAAATATTAAATAATAATAGTCAAGCAGAAAGCTACAATTGACTCCCTCTCAGTCTCCCCTTCCCTCTGCTTCTAAGCAGAACTCAAGTGCAGTGGAGAATCAAGCACAATTTGTTTTAAATGTGCTACCCACTTTTTAGTCACTGCTTTAGGGATACACCCTTTCTGATTTTAAAAAGGGCATGTTTTGAAAAGAATGGTCACATTTGTATCTTATCTTTGCAAAAGAATATACAGTGAAGTTCTGACTACCTGAAGGTCATCTGAGACACCTGAAACTTTCACACAGTGATGTTAAATGTGATAAGGAACGCAAATACAGCAGATTTTTAAGTCACTGTGGTTTGAGGAAGTTGAATTTAAATTGATCTACTTAAACCAGCGCAAGCACCTAATGTAAATAAACTTTTGTTTAAGTCATTTTAGTTTGCACTGCTAACTATCAAATTAAGGCAAACAAGTGCATCTGTTAGGGATTTGCACTGGTTTAAAATAGATTTTAAAATCCATTTGAACTGATTGAATTAAACTAAGCCTACTAACTAGTGTAAGAAATATTTTTGTAGTGATGTCCACAAAGCCGCAACCACACAAGACACATTAAAGTGCTGCCAGGGCAGCACTTTAGCATTGCCAGTGTAGACTAGCCCTTACTAAATAGCCTCCTAATGGTAATGACCCCTACTCCAACCACTATATAAGCCTTGATTACATCTGAACTGATGATCATATAAATGATCATGTCTCAACTGCTGACTGAGGAAAAACTTTCAGTACTGAAATCGATTACTTAAATTTTTGGATGTTTTTCAATAGTATTAGCCATTAAAATGGCATTTTGTCCTTTCTCAGAAATCCACTCACTTCTGTAAAGGCATCCAGCTATCAGCTAAAGCAGAGAGTTTTTGCTTTTGCCTCTCTACAAAAAGGAAGTAGAAGATTGAAAAAGGAGTAAAATATTACTGTTGTCAGCCAAGGAAACGTTTATGAAACAATATAATTCCTACCCTTTTATTACAGCAGGCTATGGCCTGGAGTCATTTACGATTCATTCCTTCTCATAACAGAACAAGTTTGTTTACAGGGCTTGGGGACCAGTGCTGGTAAAAGGTCAAACATTCAAAAATGCTGTGGTGACTTGAGCTAATACTCATCCTCTCCACACCTTCAACAACAACAAAAAAAATCTATTTTCTAGACACAAGTACAAAAGGCCAGACAAGAGATTTTACTGTTCCATCTCTACTATTTTCCTCCCCAGAACTGTACTACTCAATCAGGTGATCCTGATTAGCTTCACTATGCTACTCTTGCCAAACAGAGAAAGCACTCTGAAGGAGTGGCACAAGTGCAATTCTGTACAGCTGGTGGAGGCTGAGGTAGGAAGAAATAAATATAATTTTTCATAGCACTCCTACTCCCTGTTAGCTGTGGGAGTAAGTGAATAAGCTTGGTTCAGAAGTATACACTAGACCGGGATAGGCAACTTGTGGCACATGAGCTGATTTTCAGTGGCACTCACACTGCCCAGGTCCTGGCCACCAGTCCGGGGGGCTCTGCATTTTAATTTAATTTTAAATGAAGCTGCTTAAACATTTTAAAAACCTTATTTACTTGACATACAACAACAGTTTAGTTATATATTATAGACTTATAGAAAGAGACTTTCTAAAAATGTTAACATGTATTACTGGCACGCGAAACCTTAAATTAGAGTGAATAAATGAAGACTCGGCACAGCTCTTCTGAAAGGCTGCCAACCCCTGCACTAGACCAAATACCTTGGCAATTTTAACCTTCCTTTTAAGACTTTTCCCTCTTCTCTCCTTTTGTCTATCCTCTAACCCACTCAAGAGAACGATTCTTGTCAATTCACTGACTTCCACTTTGTCCCTGCTGAACTTGCTGAGAAAGTAGGTTTACCCCCAGCAGCACAAGCATTCGCCTCTACTACTAGGAAAGCAAGGGAAAAAGAGAGGAGAGAAAAGCAACATCTCTCTAAACCTTTTCATCTCTTGGAGGGATCTTGTCCCTAACACATCCCCAGAGATTTCAGAAGGTACAGATTGCATCCAAGTAGGACTAACCACATTCCATCGGTCTTATTCTTACTCCATTTAGAACTAACTGCAGGAAGGAATTCTCTCCTGCCCATGTACATCATTTCACAATTAGCCTGGTGGTTTCTGAGGTGGAGGTGTAACCACCTCTGAAGCATCAGGTATTGGCCACTGCCAGAAGCTGGTAGGATACCAGACTAAATGAACTAATAATTTGATGCTATGTGGCAACTCCAATAGTCCTTCCTCTAAGCCCCAGTCTTTCTGTTTACACCATACTATCCATCTATCGTAAACTGCAGGATTGGGGTCTGAATTACAAAAAGGCAGAGGCCATGGAAAACGCAGGATTACCATTCAGATAGTACTACTCCAATTTTAAATCTAACTGCGACAGATTTTAGGAGGCTGTTTTGTAATATTTTAACTTTGAGGATTTTTTGAGTGGAATACTTACTTGAAGGATGAATTGGCTAACAAATGCCATGCTATGGAGTTACACAAGAAACCCACATAATCATAGTACGTCAGCCAGCAGTTTCCACCATAATAACCTTTCAAATTAAGTGTCAGTACACCAAGGTACACAAACAAAATTCCACACACTCTCCATCAGCAGGGAAATCTATATAATTTACTGTATCCCAAAGAGGGCCAGGGTTACCCGCCTTTCAGTTTCTCCCTCTCCCCCACAGCTTCCTACTAGCTGATGCTCTGCAGCAAGAAGAGTCTGTCACAGTGCAGACACACATTGCTTCTTAGCAGGTCACACTAACATTCTTATGTTGCAACAGAAGTAGCAAGTTGTCAGAGATTTAGCTGAAAATGATGTTTCATCTTTTTTGCAAATGTTTAAATTGTTTGATTTTTTTCTTTATTACTAGGACCTTTATTTAACTGAGAGATGTCCTATACAGTCTCCTGTAAAGGCTGTGATTTTTTTTCCTTTAAGAACTCAAAAAAAAAAACAAAAAAAAAAAAACAGTTGCAAGTCAGGATGACTATGACATGAAACTTTGAATTCCATATTAAGAGGGCTAGTGTCTCAAAAAAAAAAAAAAAAAAAAAAAAAAAAAAACCCACACACCCAAAACACTAAGGAAAATATGAATGTACTAATTTTTGGCAAGACTGGCAAAGAAAACATCTCACAAAACAATCACACCTTTCCTCTCCTCACCACTTACATTTTACAGTAGGTTATAAAAACCACACTGCCTGATGACTCCACTACAGGTCGACAAGTTACAAACTTATTAAAAAAAATATACCTGGATACTTACTCCATTTCCATTTTGTTGTATTCATAAGTGTGGCAAATATTGCAATCTGACATATTACAGTCACTCTGTAAGCCACAGTCCCATATCTGGCAGTTTTATGCAAACACCTATTTACAACACTTTCTGTATTACTACACCAAAGCAACTCATGGTAATATAACAGACTACATACATGCTAAAGCCTTCACTGCCAAGAGCATCTTCATAAGCAAACACCCACTAAGTAATTCTAGAAGTATTCATGACAAGAATTACTATTTCAGAATTTATAAACTGAAGCAATCATGAGAAACTGATCAAACAAACACTGTTGCAGCACGAGCTCTCCTAAGTGGTCAAATTATTTAATATCTAAAGGGGAACACTACAGACAGTGACCCTCACATTCCAAATTTTCAGGGGTCACCAGTTCAAACAGAATTTAAAGGAGGATCATTTTCACCCATGTGTAGAGTGTGAGAGTTTCCACAGCAGATACTGTATATCTTCAGAGCTGTCTTTTACTTATGAAGAAAAAGAAAACTCAAGTCGGTCAAATTAAACTGCATCATTTTCAAACTATTTTCCCACCCGTACAATATGAGTTTTCTGCCACATTCAGAACAAATAACTGCTGTGCACATAAGAGGATAGAGAAGAGGAAAATTAGAACTAACAAGTCCTATAGCAACCTTGACATTACAGACCTGCCTCATCTTTCTCACGAGGAAAGACACTTCTATTTGAAGCTGTGTTTCTTGTACTTTCACAAACAAGGATTGTGCTGTACGAGTTCAGACATTTAATACAGTATTACAGTTTTGCATACGGGATATAGCATTTATTAAAGCATGCCCACTGACTGTCCTAGAAATGAAAGTCAAACACAGAATAGGCACAGCACTGACAGCAGCAATCACTGTTGTATGCAGGGTAGTTTTAGTCATGTGGGTCCCAGGATATTAGAAACAAGGTGGGTGAGGTGGTATTTTTTATTTATTTATTTTGAGCCACACAGAGCTCTTCTTCAGGTCTGATTTTTCCCAGAGCTCTGTGTGGCTCAAAAGCTTGTGTCTGTAACCAACAGGAGCTGGTCCAATAAAAGATACTGCCTCACTCACCAGCAATACACATTACCCCACCCTGACATTTAGGGACAACCCTCTAGGAATGAGAAGCTGTTCAGTTTCCAGGACTATCCAATCCTTGGCCCCTGCCAAGCCTATGATTACACTTACAATGAGAATTTTAGAGAGTTCTAAACAGGGTTAGACAACACAGCAGTTAAAATGCTGTCCATATAATCCTACTGTTGTTATTTCCAGCAAAGTTTCTTTGGTGCTGCACAGTAACAAAATTAATTAAGATGCTCAATATTGATATCAGTGGAGCTTGCCTGTCAGTGGCGTTTTTGACAAGAGGAAACAGACTCAACAATTCTCACTTGAGCTGCCCCTTCACCGTGAGACAGAAGGGCAGGGAGAGGTGATGATCTAACCCATTAATCATGGTGCAGCTTGGCCTTAGAGGAGATGTTAGAAAGGTGGATAGAATCATAGAATATTAGGGTTGGAAAAGACCTCAGGAGGTCATCAATCCAATCCCCTGCTCAAAGCAAGTCCAACTCCAAGTAAATCACCCAAGCCAGAGATTTGTCAAGCTGTGCCTTAAAAACCTCTAAGCACAGAGATTCCACCACCTTCCTAGTTAACCCATTCCAGTGCTTCACCACCCTTCTAGTGAAACAGTGTTTCCTAATATCCAACCTAGACCTCCCCCAACGCAACTTGAGACCATTGCTTCTTGTTCTGTCAGTTGCCTCCACTGAAAACAGCCTAGCTCCATCCTCTTTGGAACTCTACTTCAGGTAGCTGAAGGCTGCTATCAAATCCCCCAATCACACTTCTCTTCTGCAGACTAACCCCAGTTCCCTCAGCCTCTCCTCATAAATTATGTACCCCAGCCCCCTAATAATTTTCGTTGCCCTCAGCTGGACTCTCTTCAATCTGTCCACATCCCTTCTGTAGTGAGAGGACCAAAACTGGACACAATACTCCAGGTCTGGCCTCACCAGTGCCAAACAGAGAGAAATAATCACTTCCCTCAATTGGCTGGCAATGCTCCTACTAACACAGCTAACATGCCATTGGCCTTCTTGGAAACAAGGGCACACTGCTGACTTATATACAGCTTCTCACCCACTGTAATCCCTAGGTCCTTTTCTCCAAAACTGCGCTTAGCCACTTGGTCCCCAGCCTGTAGCAGTGCATGGGCTTCTTCCTTCAGCGCAGGACTCTCTGCACTTATCCTTGTAGAATCTCATCAGATTTCTTTTCGCCCAATCCTCCAATTTGTCTAGATCACTCCGGCCCCTAACCCTACCCTCCAGCATATCTACCTCTCCCCCTAGCTTAGTGCCAGCTGCGAACTTGCTGAGGGTGCAATCCATCCCATCATCCAGCTCATTAATCAAGACGTTTAACAAAACCATGGAAACGGGGGAGAAGCCCCAGGTACTGGGGAGACTGGGGTGGAGGCCGAGCAGCAGACGGGTGAGGGGAAGGGAGGGTCACTCACTTTCGTCCTGCCGTTGATTTTGTAGTTGCCCAGCTTGCCATTGCAGTGGCGGATGAGATCGTCCATGCTGTTCATGAGGAGCCCGATGGTCTGGCAGCCGGGCTCCTTGCCCTCCACCCAGGTGATCTTGTCCCCCCGGATGTCCTTGGAGGAGTCGCTCTTCTGGCTGACCAGCTGCCCGTCGGTGAAGCGGCCAGTGTGGTGCAGGGCCCGCACCTCCCGGGCGATGCGCCCGCCCACCTCCTTGCCCAGGAACTCGTCCACCACGCAGATGCCGTGCTTGTTCATGCAGGGCACGATGTACTCCAGCGCCAGCCGCTGCGGCACCAGCGACTTGGTCTGCCCGTTCGGCCGCAGCGCGCCCCCGCCGGCCCCGGCCTGGCCCCCGCCCGGGTACAGGTTGGATTTGTCCCGGTACACGAGCCCCGCCTCCCCGCCCGGAGCCGCCGCCGCCGCAGCCTCCTCTTCGGCGGGGGCCGCCGCCTCGGACAGCGCAGCAGCGCCCATGGGAACTTGGTTGTTGGTCAGAGGCGCCGCAGCTGCAGCCTCCTCCTCCGCGCCGGGGCCCGCGCCCGGCGGCACCTTCTTAGCCACGGCTCCCTCCTCCCGGCCGCCGCCTGCTCCCGCGGCGGCCCCGGCGTGGTGCTCGCCAGCGCCCCCTGCCGCCGCCGCGCCGCCCCCGCTGCGGCAGATGAGCTTGTGCTTCTTCCAGTCCTGGCGCTGGTGCTCCTTGCTGCAGTAGAAGGAGCTGCGGCAACGGCCGCACCGCAGCAGGTTCTCCATCTTCCCGCACAGCTCGCAGTACTGCCGGTCCCGCTCGCTGCCGCTGCCGCCGCCGCCCTGGCCGGCCCCGCTACCCCCGCCGCTGTCATTGGCCATGGCGCCGCCGCCCCTGGTGCTCCGCGGGGGCAGCAGCGCTCAGGCGGGCCGCGCTGGGAGGGAGCCTGGGAGGGCGGGCAGCTCTCACTGCATCATGGCCGTCCCAGCTCCGCGGCGGCCTCCGCTCCCCTGCCTGCCTCCGGCGACGGAGCCCGGGCTTCCTCCTGGGTGGGGAGCGGGCACCGCGGGAGCCGAGGGCGCTCTGATCTCCCCAGGGGCTCAGGCTCGCCACCGTCTCATCGCTGCTCCGGCGAGGGAGGAAGCTGGGAATGCCGAGGCCGCCGTCTCCCCCCTCTACGCCGGGAACTAGGGTCTCCTCCTCTTCCCGGTGCGGGTCGGCGTCTCCTCCCTTCGCCTCGCCGCTGCCTGAGTCGGGGGGGGGTTGCAGGGGCGAGGAGGAGGCGCCACTATCTCTGCCCGCTTTGCACGTACGCCACTTCCAGCCAGCCTGCGCGGCCGGGGCGGGGCCGCAGAAGAGGGGGAGTGCGGGCCAGCTCAGCACTGCTGCAGCTTTGGGGGTGGGGCTGTAACACTGCTCTTGAGGGAGGTTTTAGTTCGTCAGCCACCTTAAAGGCCGTGATTTGTTTGTATTAGAACAGAACGGGTGGATTTTGCCCTCGGTCACTTTAAGCAGCCCTGCCAGGACGTGAGTAGACACTCCTTTGCTCTCTCTGCGGAGCCCAGTTGAAGCTGAGGCCAAACCAAAATCTTGGAACCAAGCACTCACATTTTACAAAAATCTGTTCTGACCTGCTCGGCCTCCCTTCTCTGTGATTTCCACGGTGGTTTGCTAAATGAACTACAGTTATTTATCTAATAGCAGCCATGTGCTCAGTGCTGTACAAACATAAGAAGTGGTGTGTCTGGTACGTAGCAGGACATGATTTACAGTCCCAAATTCTGCCACTGATCTACTGAGTGGCCTCGGGCAAGTCACTTAAAGGGAAACAGCTTGAATTCACACTTCTGTCTGAAAATTATTTACTTACTATAGTTAAAAGACCTAAGGTTGCTATAATGGAAAGGTTTGCAAAACTACATTTGACAACACTTTCTGCATAGTCAATTACACTATGGTTTCTCATGTACACAGGTTCTGCTCTTTTTTATTTTTTTAGGATGGAGGGGGTTGTTTTGCAGAGCAACAGTGGAGAGAAAACACTTTCCCCCCGCCCCCCAAGAAAGACAATTTGGTTGTTAAATGACAACAGCTACCAGAGGGATAGGAACTACTTTTTAGAAAATTAGATTACAGGTTAATGGTATACCTTTAATTTCTTGGTGTCTCAGTAGCCTCATCCATAAAAGAGGGCTAATAATACATATCCACATTAGTAAAGTGCACCAGGCTTCCTTCACTGAAAAGTGATACACATAAATAGGGTCCTACCAAATTCAGAGTTCATGTCTGTCAATTTCACAGTCATAAGATTAATTGTAAATTTCATTTTTTCAGCTATTTAAATCTGAAATTTCATGCTGTAACTGTACAGGTCCTGACTCAAAAAGGAGTTGTGCGGGGGTCGCAAGGTTACTGTAGGAGGGGTTGCATTATTGCTACCCTTATTTCTGTGATGCTGCTAGTAGCAGTGCTGTCTTCAGAGCTGGGCAGCTGAGAGCAGCGGCTGCAGGCCAGGAGCCCAGTTCTGAAGGCAGAGCCACTGCCAGCAGCAGTGCGGAAGTAAAGATGGCATGGCATGGCTACTTTTACTTCTGTGATGCTGCCTGCAGAGTCCTCAGTAAGCAGCTGCCACTCTCTGGCTGCCCAGCTCTGAAGGCAGCAGCATAGACGTAAAGATGGCATGGTATGGTATTGCTACCTTACTTCTGCGCTGCTGCTGGCAGGTCACAGTCTTCAGAACTGGGCTCCCTGCCAACAGCCACCACCCTCTGGCCACCCAGCTCTGAAGGCAGTGCAGAGGGTGACCCCTCTGCAACTCCTTTTTTGGTCAGGATCCCCAATTTGAGAATTGCTGGTCTCAATGGTAAAAGCACACAAAAGACCAGATTTTACAATCCATGATGCATTTTTCATGACCATGAATTTGGTAGGGCCCTACACATAAGTACAAAATATTATAAAATGACAGGCAAGAAAAGGCAAGATTTAGATCAACAGCATGGATGTTTTGAGATAGGGAGAGCAAATCAAAGATGACATCTGCATTCTGGGCTTTAGTGACAGGGATGAATCCTAATGGTGTTATTGATACTGATGGAGAAAGGAAGAAGTGGAGAGGGCAGACTAGGTGGTCAGTTTTTGCCATTTCAAGCTGATGTGAAAGTTAAAAGATGTCAGCTAAATGAACCAAGATGTAGGTGTGCTTGGAGATAGCCCAGCCAGGGCGGCTGATCTCGTAAGTAGCCTAGGACTTGAGAGACCCGGGTTTGAGTCTCTCCTGTGCAGAGCCATTCTGTCCATTGGACGGACTGGGGCAACTGCCCCAGGCCCCGTGCTTTGGGGGGGCCTTGCACTTTGGGACACGGGGTCTAGGGCAGCCTGAAGGGTTAGTGGGGGGGCTGGCGCCAGTAGCAGCAAGCGACCTGGCCCCAGCCCGCCCTGTTCTGCCGGATCCTGACATCACTTGAGGAAGGGAACGGAAGCTAGAAAGAGGTGGGACGGAGGTTTGGGGGAAAGGGTGGAATGGGAGCAGGGAGAGAGTAGAGCAGGGGCAGGAAGAGATGGGAGCTTGGAGGCAGGGGTGGAGTGGGGGCAGAGCAGGGTGGGAAGAGGCGGGGCCAGGGCTGGCTCCAGGCCACAGTGCGCCAAGCGCGTGCTTGGGGCGGCATGCCACGGGTCACTCTGCCGGTTGCTGGGAGGGTGGCAGGCGGCTCCGGTGGAGCTCCCGCAGTCGTGCCTGCGGAGGGTCCGCGGGTCCTGTGGCTCCGGTGGAGCATCCACAGGCACGCCTGCGAGAGGTCCACTGGAGCCGTGGGATCACTGGACCCCCTGCAGGGAAGCCTGCGGGAGGTCCACCGGAGCAGCGGAACCGGCGAGCGGCAGAGTGCCCCCCAGGGTGTGCCGCCGTGCTTGGGGCGGCGAAATTGCTAGAGCTGGCCCTGGGCGGACAGATGCTTGGGAGAAGGGGTGGAGTGAGGGCAGGGCCTGGGGCTGAGGGGGCAGTTGTCCTTGACCCTGTATCCCACTAGGGACAGCCCTGCTGCTGTGCCATTGACCTTAAGCAAGTCATTTTGGGTGGGATTCATAAAGATATTTAGGCACCTAACTCCTACTGATTTCAATGGTAGTTAGGTGCCTAAATACCTTTGTGAATCCCACCTTTACCCTCTCTGTGCCTCCATTCCCTATCTGTAAAATGGGAATAATTGTACTTCCCTACTACAAAGGGGTGCTGTGAGGATAAGATTGTGAGGCAGTCAGATACTATGGTAATGCAGGCTGTATAGGTAACTAATACAGATAAGAAAGGTAGCTTTGAGAGTTATTGGCATAGAAATGGTGGTTAGAGGAATGTGAGCAGATGCAGTCACCTAGATAAAGGATGTAAAGGGAGGAGAGAAGGTGTGCCAGGTGAGGGATACTCCCAGAAAGTGGGAAGAGGGAGGATTAAATAAATTATTAGAGAGTCAGAAGGAGAATTAAAAGAGGACAGGATCATGAAAGCGCAAAGGACAAGATTTCAAGGAGTGTGACCAGTGGTGTCTAAGACAGCAAATAGAATAAAGGCCCTGAGATTTGGCCAGGAGGTTGTTGAAAACCTTGGAGTTTGAGAAGGGTGAGAATGAGATTGGAGGAAATCAAGAACACAGCTGTAGGAAAGGAACTTGAGGCAATGCTTGGGTACAGGATTTTTAATGGGTTTAAAGATGAAAGGAGATGTGGTGGTAGTTGGGAAAGGAGGTGGGTCAAAGTGGGGTTTTTTAGACCATCGTATAAAGTGAGAAGATGTTATAACCTGGGTTTTCATACTTCACCTGCCAATGAGAGATGTTCTTTAACTACAAGCAGAGAAAAGTGAATTTCTGAAATTTTGGGCCTGATTCTCCCCGCTTTGGATTTAAGTTAAGAATAACTCACTTGAAGTCAGTGGCTATACAATGTTGTAAAACTGGCACAAGTGAGAGGAGAATCAGGCCCATTATTTTCTGAACTTTAAGATATGATTGTAATGATGCTATATTCTGCCAGAGAATAACTCTACTGTTAAAGATGAATGCATTTGTTGCCTTCTGCTTCAACAAATATAACTCGCTTTATCTAGGAATGAAGCTGAAGGCCACAGAAACTCCAACTGATGCAATGCTCAACAGCTCATCGTTTAAGCAAGAAAAAGCGCCACAGTTCAAATTTATCTCTGGGGTAACTAGTAATACTCATTAAGCCAGGGACTAATTTGGTTCTAAGAGGCCACCAGTGCCTCATACAGTCCACTGGTTCCACCACATTTGTTAAGGGAGACAGTTCAAGGTCCTGGTTCTAATTTTTAAGGTTCCTAATTATCTACAACTCCCCCCAAAACAACAGTACTACACAGAAACACTAAAGCTGATAGAGTCAAGCTTCATACTTGTAAAGGGTCGGATATTTTTCATGACTATGCAACTCACTACAAGGGTAGCACAAGCCGTAAAGTGTTTGGAGTATAAAACAAAACTGCTTAATAAAATCTTCCTGTAATTTCAAAAGCTGAAGAAAGAAGGTGAGAGAACTGATGGAAAAGAAATGTATTATTTATATTGCTGTAGTGCCCCCAATGTGCTAAGTGCTTTCCCAGTTTATAAAGACCCTGTTTTTGCCTCAAAGAGCTTGTTGTCTGAAACAATGGATGGAAACGATGGGGGAAAGGATACAATATACAAGCATATGTCCAAGGTGATGGCTGGCACAAATTGAAAAGTCAACATTGTTGTGGAGGGTTTAGTTTAGTTTTTTTTTTCTTCCATAAATTATTCCCCCACTACTCTCTTACCTAACAATTATTAGGTGGCTAATTTCTTGTGGCTATCATGACAGAAGTCAGTCTTGAAAAGAGATTTGAAAGATGACAAGATAGTAGGCAGATGTATTATCTTGGGAGAAATACAAACAAAAGATAAAAAAACAAATAACGTCATGAGCAGGGTTTTTTAGCATAAACTTAATGCAAGTTAATAGTTTTTGTAATACTTTAGATTCTAATGTGATGGGATCACTAGAAATACCTAAAATGGGTAGATGGTTGGGCCAGATTTCTCTTTTCGAAGTCTAGTAATAATAACTTAGCTTTTATATAATTGCTTTATACATTTAACACTATGAAGACACTATAAAATACTACTAGATGTAGAGGCTAGATAGATATCCAGAAAGAAAGTTCAAAGTCTCTGGGAGGTAGATCAATAAGTATTGTCCTTATTTTATAGATGGGGAAGTGGAGACAAAAGGTTAAGTCACCATTCAAGAAAAAACATGGAACAAATCAACCTTTTAAAAAATTAATAAAAGACCCCAAAACCCTATTCCAAGCATAGTTTTTACGTAGAGTATGTCTACACTGAAAATGCCACAGTAGCATAGCTGCTTCTGTAGCACTTCCGTGTGAACGCTACGTACTCCAAAAGGAGCGATTCTAGCATCAGCATAAGTAATCCACCTTCCTTAGAAGTGGTAGCTAGGTTGATGGAAAAACTCTTCCTATTGTCCTAGCACTGTCTACATGTGGGGTTAGGTCAGCATAGCTATGTCTCTCAGGGGTGTGGATTTTTCACGCTCCAGAGAGACATAGCTATGGTGATGTAAGTTCTCAGTGTAGACTAGCCCCCAGAAAAGGTAGAAATGTCAAAGACGCCATGAAGTCCAGTAGGGATTTTGCTATTGCTATTGGTTTTACAGAGACGATGCTCAGATACTATGATGATGGGAGGCAATATAAAATCCTAAAATAGATTATATAGATAAAAGGACACAAGTCACTGAGGAAACCAAAATTAGAATTCAGGATTCCCTGATTCCAAGACTTGTTCTCATTCCTCCAGACCGTACTGTGGGTCCATCTCTCAGCTAGACTGGTTTCATTCTGCTAAAAGAGTGGAATCACTGACATAAACAGTGGCAATTTTCAAGCTTGCTTTTCATCCTAATAAGTGAACTGCAGTGAGTTTGCAGCTCTTCCAGGTAAAACTAAATGATTGTTTGTCTGAGTTTCATTCTCTGTTAAGCTCACATCCTTTCTAATCAGGACATACTGTACAAAGTACAGCCACAAGTCTATGCAAGTGCTCTTTTGCTGACTGCATGTTGTTGTCCTCAGCTATTCAAAGGGTTAGTGTAGTTTGTCCATTCAGTAATACCTACTCCTTCTTTTCTGCAAAGCTAGGAAATGTTCTTACACAGGAGTTTACCGCCACCACTTTGGGTTGCTTTTTTTTAAATTAAGAAAAGTCAGCTTAATAATCATAATGCTCTTATGTCTCCTTACTTTGTACAGAAAATAATAGAGAATCTTATCCTGTTAGTTGCTGAGAAGCTTCAATTCCCTTTGAGGTGAATAGGAATTCATGGAACTCAGCAGCTTTCAGGATCAGGTTCATAGTTCTCAAAAATACAGAGGGCCTGCTTCCCCACTGTCTTGCACCTTATGCGTGCAAGAGGTGTGCAAAATGGTACCAAATCAGAATGTTAGCACTTCATAACCACTTTTTACAGGTGTCAGTTACTACACAAGATTCAAGATAATGGAGAATCAGAGACAAAACCTAGTTAAGAATTCAAAATGCCTTGGGCCAAATTCTGCCCTTGAGGGCATGACATACAGGGATTTGAACTTGGCTCTATAAGATTCATGGGTGCACCTACACTCCAACCCAAATGTAGCAACCTGCGGACATGGGTTTACTTAGGACCCATGATGCCCAGCTCCAGTTTGAGGCTCTGCCCCAGTCCTATTGGGAGAGTCCCATTGTCCCTACTTAAGCCAGCAGCAGGAACAGGAAGCTATCCGAATCACTGGGCCTCTCCCTGTTCTGGACTGTGTGCCTTGTGCATCCCACTCCCATGGCTTAATTTTCTGGTATCTTAACCCAGTGTGACTTTTGGCATCTGATTTGTGGTTCTGATCTCATTTGTCTCCTGCCTCTGACCCCCTAGTATCCTGACCCAGCTTGACTCTGGTTTCTGACTCCAGGTTCTCATCTCAAGTTTAGCTCTTGGTACCTGACCAGGGATTTCCCTACATCCCCTCCCCCCAGTTGGTGAGTATACCTCCCTCGAATTTCCCCAACACCGCCCCAGTGGTCAGCTAGTTACATGCAGTGTTGCCAATTTAGTCATTGGTTGGAAATTTGAATTGCAATTGAAACATTAATACACACTTTAGAAGCATATACAGTATATGATAAAATACTTGTACCTGAAAAAGTATAATAGGTTTGAAAAGCATGAACAAAGACTAGGTTCTTCACATGGCTGTTTTTTCTGACAATGTTGACGCATTTGTTTCGGCAATGTTGACCAACCTTATATATTTCAAATCATGATTTTTAAGCAAGGTCTGAATGAGCTCTCTGCTGCCAGCTAGGGATGAGCCAGGGGTGGGGAAAAGGCTTCAGGACCAGACTGTATTTACATGAACTCACCTACTCTACTAGGTATCCAGCAGACAGAGCTGTGTTGCCCAAATGATCAATTTTGGCTGGTGCTGGGTTATAAATCACTTTAGTATTGAATGTGGGGGTCATGAAATGTTATCCTTATTGTATGAGTAAAGGGCAGCAGAACTATACTTAGCCTATCTGATTGAGGGGGTCACCCTCAATACTTAATTTTTGCCAGGGCTGAGCCCCGGCACCTCTAGGCTTGGTAGTTCATAGCCCTGGGACCTCTGGGCTTACCACATCAGTTATGAAAGTAAAAAGATTTCTTGAGCCCCAATACCTGTTTCATTACAAATTAAGCACTGGTCGCTCTCAGCTGAACTGCACTTGCTAAGTAGGGGGTTTGGATGGCAGATCCCAGTGGAGCGGGAGGATGATAGGGGTTTCGCTTGGTGGTGTGGGCTGTGCTGACCCTTGATTCCTGTCTTATGAGTGTGGATTCTAGCTCTCATCACCAGGCCTGGCTGCCCATGACCTGGCCATGACTGCTTGTTTGGACTACAATAACCCTAGAGGACATAGCCCAGTGTAAGAAGGATAGACCCAGCAGCATCACCACAGCCACTATAACCATTGGATTCAGGCAGATAATCAAGTGCTGCAGGCCCAAGTTGAGCAGATGACTGGGAAAACCAGCAGCTGCAGGAACAAATGAGGCAGCTCAGTGCTGAGAATACAATGCTGTGAGCTCAGACTGCAGTGCCCTGCCCCAAACAAAGGCCAGCAATATCATTGCCTGAGGAGTTTGATAGGAACTGCAGGCAGTTCTGGGGCTTCATGAACCAATGCCACCTTCAGTTTCTGATGCGTCTCAAAATCTACTCCTCTGATCAGTTCAAGGTGGCCTTGGTAGTTAGCCTGCTGACAGGCAATGCATTAGACTATGTCTCACCCCAGCTGGAAGGCCATAGCCCAGTACTGTTGAACCAAGATGCCTTTCTCCAGTCAATAATAACTATCTTTGATGACCCACACTGAGCCTGAATGGCCAATGCCACCCTGAGGAGATAGGCACAGTGGCCTCCTATAGGCACAGTGGCCTCCTATAGGCACGCTTCTGCTGCTCACCCATGTAGAGATGCCTACAGGCCTAGACATACTTGTGGATCTTGCCATCCCCAGAGATGATCAGCTGTGAGAACAAAGAGGAGAAAATAGGTTCCCTGCAGTCCTTTTACCATGACCTCACCTTCTGTATCACCTGCTCCTATATGAGCCAACCTGGTTTATCAGTGGCTTACTCCTGAAGAAAAAGAACAGTGCTATCAGCACCCTTGCACTTCTACTGTGGAGAACCTAGCCATGCCGTTTTGGTCTGCATAATATGAACACCAAAGACCTTTGGGAAACAATCTGGTCCAGGCATGGTGGGAGGAACCAATCTGGTGCTTGAGAAAATAGAATGTCCCCTACTGTAGCCCTCACTGAGACACACCCTGAGCCCCATCTAGGGACTTCCCATTTGCAGGTGTCTATCCAGCAATGCATCTTGGGGAACCCTTGACAGATTCCCCACAAACAAACCCTCATCAATTTGGGAGAGGGGACAATTTTATGGATGCAGCTACAACTCAGGCCCTACAGATTCCCCTACAACATAAGGCCAAGCTGCACATGGTTGAAACTATTGATGGCTCCCCGTTGCCTTTGGGTCCAGTTATAGAGGAGACCATCTCCCTGGTGGTCATTATTCAGGGACACACAGAAATAATAATTTGGTGTGATCCATTCCCTGCATTTTTCCTGGATCTTGGAATCTCCTGGCTAGCCCTTCGTGATCCCCTCATTCATTGAGGAGAACAGAAGGTCGCTTGCCCATCAGAATTATGCCAACAGCATGGCCAAGAACCAGTAAGTGTTGCACCTAGGCCCAAGAAGGTTCAAGTAGGTTTAGTCATCGACATTGAAACTCTTACTGAAGGAACTATGGAATTCCACTCTGAAGTACTGCGATTCTGCTGGTGTCTTGGAAAAGAAGAATGCAGAAAGCCTCTCTCAACATTGGGACTGTGATTGTGCCACAGAACTCCAGCGCGGGAGAAGATACTGTTTGGACAGATAAACACAATGTCAGAGCCTGAACTGGTTGCATTGTGAGAATAACTAAGAGAACCTGGCCCGGGAGTTCATCTGCAAGTCAACTTCACCAGCCAGTGTCCTTGTCCTTTTTATAATAAAAGACAGCAGCCTCGGGCTCTGTGTCAATTACTGAGCCCTAAATTAGATGTGATAAAGAAAACTAACCCCAGGGCCAAAAGCCGGATCTTGATCAAGCTAATAATTACATCAAGGCCATAGGCCTCAATCTGGAACTACTACTCACTACCTCTAATCCATGAGTTGTTGGATCACATGGTGGCCCCCTGCATATTCATCAGACTGGATCTTCAGGGAGCTTGCAACCTTGTATGTATCCAAGAGGGAAACGAATGGAAGACTGCATTTTGGACCCACTGTGGCCACTTTTAATATGTAGTCATGCCATTTGGATTGATTAATGCCCAAGCAACATTCCAGCATTTCATTAATGATGTGCTACGATACCTATTGGTCCAGTTTGTAGTGATACACTTATAAAAGACACATTGATCTCCTCAGATTACGGGGACCAGTACACCACACACATCCGCACAGTCCTGGAGGAACTATGACAACACAGTTCCTAAACTGAACTTGAGAAGTGTGCATTTGATCAGGCCTCAGCTTAGTTCTTCAGTTTCATTCTGTCTCCAAAAAGGAATCAAGATGGATCTGTGCAAGGTCCAGGCTGTCTGTAACTGGGCAGCTCCCAGCAATGTGTGTGATCTACAACATTTTTTAGGCTTTGCAAACTTTTACTGGATGTTCATCTTGAATTTTTCGAAACAAGCCTAGCCCCTCACTACCCTACTCCACAAAAATGCGTAGTTGCATTGATTGCTAGATGCCCAGCATTTATTTGAGCAGCTAAAGCTTGCCTATGTCATTGCTCCAGTATTGATCCACCCAGATATGATACAAGTTTTCACTGTGGAAGTCAACAACTCTAGCACAGTGATCAAGGCCATCCTCTCCCAGAGGCAAGGACCCAAGAAAATACTGCACCCCATCACCTGCTACTCAAGGAAGCTTACCCCTGCTTAGAAGAGCTATGAGACCTTGGGCAAAGAGCTCTTGGCAATTAAGACCACCTTCGAAAAATAGCGACATTACTTGGAAGAGGCCTGGCATCCAATCCAAATGTTTACTGATCACAAGAACCTGGAGTACACGTGCAGGGCCAAGGCCTTAAATCAACAACAGCTCTAGTGATCTCTATTCTTCTTCCAGTTCAACCTTACCTTGACCTGCTGCCTTAGAACTAGAAGTGGCAAGGCTGATGCCTTGTCCCAAAGGCATGGGTTTTAGCAATGAGAGCCCAATCCGGAACCACATTCTCAAGTCCTAATTTCCTTAATGCAACCCACTGCCAGTACCTGCTCATGCTCATCTGCGCTCCCTCTCTCTTTGGAATTCCACCTGATGAGTTGGCCATTATCAACCAAGAACCACATGACACCCAGGAGGGAATCACACTTATAAGGGACTGCATGTATATTCCCCCCCAGGACCTCCAAGAATGGTGGTTCTTCAACTGTGCCATGACACCACTCTGATAGGACACTTGGTGCAACATAAAACAGGACAATTAATGTCCCGGTACTTCTGGTGGCCTCGTATGCACCCCACAATAGAGACCTTTGTCACTTCCTTCCAGGTGTGTGCCTGCACCAAGATCCCATGCTAAATACCCTCCAGTCTCCACCAATCTCTAGGCACTCCATCTCAGCCCTAGAAGGCTATTTCCCTGGTCTTTATGGTGGACCTACCAGAATCCCCACAGGGAAAACTGCCCAGCTCTGGATAAAGAATGTGGTCCATCTTCATGGCTTTCTAGATCATGTCACCTCTGACTAGGGGCCCCAGTTTACTGCCCACTTCTGGCATGACACCCTACATCTATTAGGGTTCCATGCACACTTGTCTTCTGCCTACCATCCTCAGTCAAATGGCCAAATTGAAAGAATCAATCAGATCCTAGAGAAAAAGTTTACGGTGATATACCAACCATCACCAGGATGGCTGGTCTTCACTGTCACCATACACTGAGTTCTCATATACTAATGCAGACCATGCATCCACAGGCCACAGTCTGTTCTTTGTCAACTATGGGTACCAACCTCCTCTCTCCCCACGCCCCGATTTCACTCACAACTATCCAACCTCCTTCCCCACAACGCATTGGCCTCAGATCTAGTACAACACATCTATCACATCCAAGAGGAGGTGAAGGGACACCCTGAGAAGGCAAAGCATAGACAATAAGGCCCCACCTACACTGTGGGACAAAAGGTATAGCTTTCTACAGAACACCTCCACATGGACAGACCTTCTTGGAAACTAGACCACCATTTCCTTGGCCTGTACCAGATTCAGCGACAAATCAGCCTGGTCACCTTTGAACTCCAGGTCCCTTGATCCCTTAGAGTCCACCCCATACTCCATGTCTCACTTCTAAAACCACATGCTGAGAACACATTTCCCCATAAAGTCCAGTCATCAACACTACCAGTGCAAGAACAGGGTCAGGATGAATATATTATCCCAAAAGTCCTCAATTCTAAGATAAAGCAAGGCAAATTACAGTACCTAATTGACTGGGAAGGTTGTAGTCCAGAAGAACACACTTGGGAGCCAGCTGAAAACATTCTCACACTCACCCTGGTATGGGCCTTCCACAGGCACCACTGTGAGAAACCTGGATCCACATCACCCAGAAGGCACTGGTAAGAGAGTGGGGATGCTGTCATGATCCATGAGTCTCAAAACTGGGTCCATAGGAGCAGCCACACTCCATCCCTCCATGTGGCAGCCTGCTGACAACTGCTTATATAGGACCCATGAAGTCGAGCCCCAGTTTGATGCTCTGCCCCCTGAGGTCCCAGTGGTGGTGTCCCAGAACAGCTGATTGTCCCACTGGCCATACTTAAGCCAGTAGGAGGAACAGGAAGCTGTTTGACAAAAGGGCTCCTCCCTGTTCTGGAGTGTGTGCCTTTTGGCTCCAGCTCCAGCTTGATTTCCTGGCATCCTGACCCGGTGTGATTCCTGGTATCTGATTCATGGTTCTAATCTTTAGTTTGTCTCCTGCCTCTGATGTTCCAGTATCCTGACCCAGCTGATTCTTGACTTCTGTGTCATGAGTGTTGACTCTGGCTCAGACCACTAGGTCTGACTGCCCATGACCCAGTTCTGACGTGCATATTCTGAGTTTACACTAATCTAAAGTCCATTCAATTTCTTCAGATTTAACCCCGTGTAACAGAAGAATTTGCCTGCTAATCATTGAATTTCATAATATTGACCAACTTTGAATTTTAAAGGAAAAACTGTCATAATCTCACTCATTTAGTCCAGTCCTCCTGACAAGTGAGAATGGTTCTACAATATTCTCTCTATAAACTCATCTGCCTTGCCTTAAATATTGCAGGATTCCTTCAGGCTCTTCAATTCAACTTGCCCCACCCTCTGTAACTTTAATGCATTGCCCTTCTCGGAATACAAGTTGATCTTGTACAGAAAATGTAGTGGCTTGATCTAGGGAAGGGGTTGATACACATTTATATGGAGCTTTATTAAAATGCATTTATGACCGCTGTAAGAAATTGTTTACTCAGTATGTTTGGATTTTGATAAGGAAGAATAGATTGTATGTTACAGAACAACATGTTTTTGAATCTGGGGATACTCAGTGGTGGATTAACAAATTTGCCGCCCCTAGGCTCTCAAAAAATTGCCATCCCCCTCCCCCTCTGCCCCAGCTCACCTCCGCTCCCCCACAGCAAGCCTGGGAGGGAGGGGGGAGAAGGGAACTGTGGCGCACTCAGGGGATGGCGGAGGTGGAGTGATGGTGAGCTGGGGCAGGGAGTGGTTCCCTGCCCTCCCCTGAAGAGTTACTCCCCAGGCTCACTGGCTCCAGGTCACCTTCGCTGTCCCCTGAGTGCACTGCTACTCACTTCTCCCTCCCAGCACTTTCGTGCGGCAAGCCTGGGAGGGAGGAGGGAGAAGGGGAGTTGCGGCGCACTCGGGAGATGGCAGCAGTGAAGCGGAGGTGAGCTGGGGCAGGGAGCAGTTCCCAGCCCACCCTGGGTTACTCCCTGTGTCCGTGGGCCCCAGCTCACCTCTGCTCTGCCTCCTCCGAGTGCCACTACTCGCTTCTTCCTCCCTCCCTCTGGGAGGGAGGTGGAAGGAGGGGGAAGGTGAGCCCGGGATTTGGGGAAGGAGCGGAGCTGGGGAGGGGACGTGAGCAAATTTGCCACACCTGCAAATTTGCAACCCTAGGCCTAGGCCTTGTTGGCCTAGGCGATTATACGCCGTTGGGGATACTGCTGACAGTGATCCGTAGCTGTCAGTCTATGAAAATGTAACCAGATTTTACAAGAAGTTCAAGACCATCTCATTCTGTTTTTTGTCTTCATTTTAAACTTTGTATTGTGAAAAGTCAAAGGCACGTTCCACACTGCTTGGGCAGTTTCTCTAGAGCAGTGGTTCTCAACCTATTTACCATAGTGGGCCATGATTCAGCATCATAACATACTGAGAAAACATCAAGATGAAAACAATTCAAAGTAATGCTAGGATGCCATGCCAGGCTATAATTATTTTGCATTTATCTTTAATCTATTTGATGCTATCTTCCCATTCTTCCTCTTTCAGCTACTAGGGGACCAGCACTCACTCTCTTTCTCCCATGTTTTTCCTGCTTCTCAGAGGGGATAGGAGTGGTCCTGATTACTCTGGTGATTGGCACTTCCCCTGCAACCTCACAAGAAAATGTATAGTAGAGGGGTTCTGATCCTAACCAGGGAATCCTTGGGAGCTGCTTGCAGGGCCTCAAAGAAACACATGTGGCTTTATAGCTGGGAGTTGCATCTCACTGAATTACAGGGTAGTTCAGTTCCCATGCTCATTCAGTCCTTGATCTTTCAGCCATTGCCAACAAGGAAGCCAAGCATAGTTCTAGTCTTCATCTCCTAGACATTGGATGGAGCCTATTCACCAACTTCATATAGACAGCCAAAGAGAATCAGTTAGCAATGGCTTTCAGTCACTACCAAACTGGGACAGATTCTAACCAGTGAACTGGAGGTGAAAGGCTCTATCTTATCACCAACTTCCTCTTTGGGCTTGTCTACATTGGAAAGTTTTTTGTTTTTTTTTAATTAAACTGCCTTGCATTCACATGCAGAAATTCTTTTTTTTTAAATTATCTGTGACATTGTGAATTGGAGAATCCATTTTTAAAGTGAATTCATTTCAGGATGAGTAATTTCAGAAAAAGGTTCGTTTGGACACATCTGTACTTTGGATTAACTTTTCTGCCTTTGGCAGTCCTCCCACTCCTATCCCACAATGCATTGCGTTCCACTTGGATCAACCTGTCTGTCAGACTAGCAGCACTGCAGGGGTTGAAAAAATTGCAAGGCAGGCATGTTTATGGAAACAGCATGTACATAAAGAGAATAAACAATATAGAAAAATACTTTGCTTCTCAGTATGAGCACTGCCCTGGGCTTTTAGCTATCTTAGCATTTAAACAAGGTGTATTTCCAACATGAGACATTTCACAATGCATAGAGATCACAAGGCACTCATGGCTATTATTAATAAGCCTCTCATCATTGTTAATCCCTTGGGTTCAGAACTTATTTTGCAGGGCTCTTTGTGCTGATCTGCAGGTGTTATAAAAGGTAATTTAAGGCAGAGATAGTGCTCTATTTTGGCACAAACATTGCAAGATGATGCAGCAGTCTTGGGGCTGCCTGTACAAACAGCACTGCCTTTCCAGTCCTGCATCATCTCTGGGGGATCCTTCTGCTGAATAACATCACTGCACCTCTTGCTGGTTTGCCCATTGCCGCCATTTCAAATAAGAGCCTTCTTCTCTGCCTCTTGGTGACACCTGTCAGCGTAACATCCTCCAAAGTAAGGGCAGCCTGAGGAATTGCACATGTGATTGCTAACACGTCCCTGCTTCCCCAAACCCTTCCAGTCCACCACAAACTCAGGCTTGGTACATGGGTTCTATACAAAAGGGAGATAAAGCAGAAAAGTATCTCCAAGTTCGCCAAGAATGGGAAGAGGCTTCTTATTTATTTATTTCTGAAGTTGAAGAACAAGCAACATTTTGTCCTTGTCTCTATGACAACAAATGATTTGTATAACTACTTTTGTTTCTCACCTCCCCCAGTTCCTGCACCTGAAGCAATGCAGCCCCCACAGACTGGAGTATTATTGTCCTCTGGAAGTTTGACAAATCTCTGGATGAAGGAAAAAAAGAGGACAACGGAGGAACTATTTGCATGTCTGCATTCCAGAAAAAAGGATAAGATGACAGAAGAGTGAAGGAGAAGGTCTTTTTGCAGAGAGAGAGAACAGAAAATTGACAAGGGAAAGCATGGAGAAAGATAACAATGCAGTAACAGCTGCTGGAGTTGATACAGAAGAAGAAAGTCCTGCTGGAGAACATTTTGGTACAATGTTCCTACCCAGCACCCTCACTCCAAGCCCAACCTTGCCATGTCCTGAAGCCCATGGAGAACAATGCCTACTGGGAGCAGCACTACACTACAGTGAAAACTCCAATAACTATGAGTGCTTGTTTCTTCCCTAACCATTTGTAATAGGGTGCATAGACTTCACACTTCAGCTGCCAGGAAAGGTTTAATAGATGGATCTATTACTTTTCCAGCTGCAACCAAGTGACCAATTAGCAACAGTTGGCATAAAAGGCTGCCGGTCTGGCAGAAGGGTGGTCACAACCTTGCAGGGTTCTAGAGTCAAGGTTGCAGCCTGAGCCCAAATGTCCACATCAATTAAATAGCCCCTTAGCCCAATCCCTGAGAGCCCGAGCCAACTGGCATGGGCTAGCCATGGATTTTTAATTGCACTGTAGACATAGCCCTCTGGCCAGGTCACTTAGGGTGAGTCACAAAAAGGGAGAGATCACCCTTTGGTCCGAGGTGCTGTTGGCAAGACCTGACAGATAGGGCTGGGCCTAGTATAGCACCTACTCTGAGGAGGCACACAAACCACTGATTGAAGTTGACACCATCCTAAATCCCAAGGCTAGGACAGCAGTCAGAAGCCCTGGACATACGCACATTTGTGACCAGGACAGCACTTTAGGCATGTATGCCACATCTGCACTATGTTCCATAAAAGGTTGCACTATTCTTTGTTGTGGTTTATATTCCACTAGTCGAACTTTGTGTTATGTTCAGTGAAGGTTTTTATTAACTTCACTACTTTACATTTACTATGTTATTGACAGAGGTTCAATACAATTTCATCAAATCACATGTGCTAAACAGCATAACAAAATATCCTTTCATGGAATCATTGTGCAAAGCATAACAAAATTGCATTTCATCAAATTTTACAGACAGACTAATGAAATCCTTACATAATGCATAATAAAATTTCATTTTAGTTTCTAGCTTCCAAGGGGAAGCACAGGGCATTCTATTATGCCCTGTTAGTCTGTTAGTCTATCAGGTGCCACAGGACTCTTTGCTGCTTTTAAAGGGCATTCCTGATTGTTTGCTGCAGTCTGCAGAGGCAGCCTTTCTGCTGGCTGTTCATAACATTCCCAAAGGCTGCGCACCTCTGCTTCCCACCCATCAGGGAGGTTCTCTCCCTTGCTCTCATAGCCCACGTCCAGACTAACCCGCGGCATCGGCGGGTTAAAATCGATTGCTCGGGGATCGATATATCGCGTCTAGTCTGGACGCGATGTATCGATCCCCGAGCGCGCTTACATCGATTCTGGAACTCCATCAACCCGAACGGAGTTCCGGAATCAACATGGAGAGCCGCGGACATCGATGCCGCGCCGTCTGGACGGGTGAGTACCTCGATTTTAGAAATTCGACTTCAGCTACGTTATTCACGTAGCTGAAGTTGCGTATCTAAAATCGATTTTAATACCCTAGTCTGGACGTGGCCATAGCTGTTGTGCAAAATACAACAAGCAGGGTTTTCTCAACAGCCTCCAGTCTTGTCATCAGGCACCTTTGTCTCCTTTTCAGCCTTCCAAATGGACATACTACTGTCACTCTGCCACTCCTCAAGGTATAGTTAAATAGCTCCTGTTCAAGTGTCAAGTAAAAGGCTTTGTAAGCTGAAATAGAGAATAAACTGGGTTAATCACAACACCCTTAATGGCCACAGTAGTCCTGGGAGCAAAACTTCCCTTTTTCATTGTAGAAAAAAGGCCCAAGTCACTAAAGATCACTCTATATTAATTTTGGTGAACCTGCCATGATATCAACCAGGCCTTGGAGCTCCATGCAGAAATACTTTTTCTGTTGATGAACCACAAGACCTGGTTTGTGGGGCAAAGAATAGGCATGTGGGTCCCATCAGTGGCCACAGTACAACTTGAGAATCCAAACCATGCCAATTCATCAATAACCCCCTGTGAATTGCCAACTTTTGTGATCTGAGGCAGCAGCACCCTCTTGATAGCAGCATGCACTCACATGACAACAGTCCCAACATTTGATCTGTTTAGCTATTGTTCAGTAGCAGTTTGGGGTGGCAAGCTTGCAGATGGTGATAGCCATATGCTTCTCCACTCGGAGGGGAATTTTCATGTTGGTGTGCAGCTCTGCACTCGGAGGGGAATTTTCATGTTGGGGTGAGCTCTGCACAGATTTCCTAGGAAAGTGACCTTTGCCATCATGAAATTCAGCCTCCAGTGCTGATCATCCCAGGTCTGAATCTCTCTCCTTCTCCCACCAGTTACTGCTAGTTTCCTGAGCCCAGAAGTGGCACTTCACCAAGTGAAGCTGCTCCAGGAAGTTCATCCACCAGTAGTTGGACAACTTCATCCTCGTCCTCCATCCAAATCACCATGGCAGCTGACTCCCACACCTAAACCCATCCAGCTCTGTGACTGCAAATATAAGTACAACAGAGTCAATATATAAATAACTGTCAGGATCACGGCTGTCTGGCAGCAGTTTGAAAATGGCACTAATTTGCAAGAGACAGATGAACGGGAATCTGCTGGTTTGACCCCAGATCCCAGAACTCTGGGCTTCTGGTAGGTATCCCACAATGACCTGCAAGAAAAAAATCCAAGAATGCACAGAGTCCAGCAACAGGACATTGTTGTGTGGATGCACTGACTTGAGGGGAAGTAGGTTATGTATTTCATAGAATCATAGAAGATTACGACTGAAAGAGACCTCAGGAGGTCATCTAGTCCAACCCCCTGCTCAAAGCAAGACCAACCCCAACTAAATCATCCCAGCCAGGGCTGTGTCAAGCCAAGCCTTAAAAACCTCTAAGGATGGAGATTCCACCACCTCCCTAGTTAACCCATTCCAGTGCTTCACCACCCTTCTAGTGAAATAGTTTTTCCTAATATCCAAACTAGACTTCCCCCACTGCAGCTTGAGACCATTGCTCCTTGTTCTGTCATCTGCCACCACTGAAGACAGCCTAGCTCCATCCTCTCTGGAACCCCCCTTCAGGTAGTTGAAGGCTGCTATCAAATCCTCCCCCGCACCATCACTTTTCTCTTCTGCAGACTAAATAACCCCAGTTCCCTCAGCCTCTCCTCATAAATCAGCCTGCTAATCATTTTTGTTGCCCTCCACTGGACTCTTCAATTTGTCCACATCCTTTCTGTAGTGGGGAGCCCAAAACTGGATTCAATACTCCAGATGTAGCTTCAGCATCAAATAAAGGGGTATAATTGACTTCCCTTGATCTGCTGGCAATGCTCCTGCTAATGCAGCCCAATATGCTGTTAGCCTTCTTGGCAACAAGGACACACTGCTGACTCATATCCAGTTTCTCACCCACTCTAGTCTCCAGGGCCTTTCCTGCAGAACTGCTGCTTAGCCAGTCGATCCCTAGCCTGTAGCAGTGCATGGGATTCTTCCATCCGAAGTGCAGGACTCTGCACTTGTCCTTGTTGAACCTTAGATTTCTTTTAGCCCAATCCTCCAATTTGTCTAGTTCACTCTGGACCCTATCCCTACCCTCTAGCGTATCTATCTCTCCCCCCAGCTTAGTGTCATCCATGGACTTGCTGAGGGAGCAATCCATCCCACCATCCAGATCATTAGTGAAGATGTTGAACAAAACTGGCCCCAAGACTGACCCCTGGGGCATGCCGCTTGATACTAGCTGCCAACTAGACATCGAGCCATTGATCACTATCATTTAGACCAACGATTTGGCCAGCTTTCTGTCCACCTTTTAGTCCATTCATCCAGTCCATACTTTTATAACTTGCTGGCAAGAATACTGTGGACGACCATATAAAAAGCTTTGCTAAAGCTTTCTCCATATCTACAGAGCCAATTATCTCAGCAATCAGGTTGGTCAGGCATGACTTGCTCTTGGTGAATTCATGTTGACTATTCCTGATCACCTTCCTCTTCTCCAAGTGCTTCAGAATGGAGTCCTTGAGGACCTGCTTCATGATTTTTCAGAGACTGAGGTGAGGCTGATTGGTCCATAGTTCCCCAGATTTTTCTTCTTCCCATTTTTAAAGATGGGCACTATATTTGCCTTTTTCCAATCATACAGGTCCTCCCCTCATCACCACGAGTTTTCAAAGATCATGGCCAATGGCTCTGCAATCACATCAGCCAACTCCCTCAGCACTCTCGGATGCACTAGATCTGGACCATGGACTTGTGCACATCCAGCTTTTCTAAATAATCTTTAACCTGTTCTTTCACCACTGAGGGCTGTTCACCTCCTTCTCATACTGTGCTGCCCATGCAGCAATCTGGGAGCTGACCTTGTCTGTGAAGACTGAGGGGGAAGGAAAAAAAAAAAAGCATTGAGTTCTTCAACTTTTTCCACATCATCTGTCGCTAGGTTGCCTCCCCCTTTCAGTAAAGGTCCCATACTTTCCCCGACCTTCTTCTTGTTGCTAACATATCTGTAGAAACCCTTCTTGTTACCCTTCACATCCCTTGCTAGCTGCAACTTCAATTGTGCTTTGGCCTTCCTGATTACACCCCGGAATGCTCAAGCAATATTTTTATACTCCTTCCTAGTCATCTGTCCAAGTTTCCACTTCTTGTAAACGTCCTTTTTGTGTTTAAGCTCACAGAAGATTCCTCTGTTAAGCTAAGCTGGTTGCCTGTCATATTTGCTATTCTTTTTGCACATTGGGATAGTTTGTTCCTGCATCAATAAGGCTTCTTTAAAATACAGCCAGCTCTCTTGTACTCCTTTCCCCTCATATTAGCCCAGGGGTAGGCAACCTATGGCACACGTGCTGCCTTCGGCATGCAAGCTGATTTTCAGTGGCACTCACGCTGCCCAGGTCCTGGCCACCAGTCTGGAGAGCTCTGCATTTTAATTTAATTTTAAATGAAGCTTCTTAAACATTTTTAAATACCTTAGTTACTTTACATACAACAATAGTTTAGTTATATATTATAGATTTATAGAAAGAGACCTTCTAAAACCATGAAACCTTAAATTAGAGTGAATAAATGAAGATTCGGCACACCACTTCTGAAAGGTTGCCAACCTCTATATTAGCCTCCCAGGGTATCCTGCCCATCAGTTTCCTGAAGGAGTCAAAGTCTGCTTTTCTGAAGTCGAGGGTCTGCATTCTGCTGTTCTCCTTTCTTCCTTTTGTCAGGATCCTGAACTCTACCATCTCATAGTCACTGCTGCCCGGGTTGCCACCCACTTCTACTTCCCCTACCAATTCTTCCCTGTTGGTAAGCAGCAGGTCAAGAGGAGCACAGCCCCTAGTTGGTTCCTCCAGCACTTGCACTGGGAAGTTGTCCCCAACACTCTCCAAAAACTTCCTGGATTGTCTGTGCACCGCTGTATTGATTTCCCAACAGATGTCAGGGTGATTGAAGTTCCCCATTTGAAGGGAAGTAGGTTAAAACCAGCAATTGAGGTTCACTTATTTCCGATTAGTTATTTCACAAATATTTATATGCAAAAACATATTCCAAAAATTTTTTCCCATGTAGACAAACCCTTAGCATTTCATATTCTTCATCAATAGTTTTCATACCACATTTAGGGACTAATCTTGCTCCCATCAGAGACAGTGGGAGTTTTTCCATGGGGTACACAATCAGGTCTTTAATTAGCAATTCTGCCAGGCGCTGATCATCTTCTATGTAGTAGCAAACCTTCAATTCCCAGAAAGTCAATGAGAGATTTACATGCTCAGCACCATCCCTAAGACTGATGCAGAAGCTCCTTGAGAATATATAATGTACAAATAGAAGTCAGTGGGAATTGAGAGCTTTTCTAAGAAGGTTCTTGGCAACTTGCAGATTGAGCATTTGAAGTGGACTTGGTTTTGTAGCATTTTATGCAGACACCTCAAGTTGCTGTACACAATTTAATTAATGCTGTTTCAAAGATACAGTTTCTTTAAACCTTGGCAGTCTATAAGAAGGTTAGAGGGTTAACTTCCAGCTGATTTTTTTTTTCCAATGTCAGATCATAATGATGACTTTTATTGTTAACAATACTGCAAAAGCAGGGGGTTCCCACTCCACCCCGTCCAAAGCTCTGGAGAGAAATTAAAAAGCAATTAAGGAAATGGTGGACACTCCTCTGCTAGAAGAGCTAGAATATTTGGATGAATGTGCAGTTCTTCTCTTTTCTTCTGTTGGTCAGCTAATCAATTTTAATTTATTTCCTTTTGCATTCTTCACTTCTACTGAGGACAGTCTTCTACCATAAGTAATAGAAATTCCAAGACAAGAAAGATCTTAACACTTGCAGCTATGAAAGGGGAAACTTGTCTGTTTGTTTCGGTAATCTAAGAGAGGAAGGAAAAGACAATAGTTAAAGTTTTTGTACTGATAAACCTAACTGAGGGCTTGTCTATATCACAAAGTTGCAGCGCTGGTGAGGGAGTTACAGCGCTGCAACTTAGGAGGTGTACACATCTGCAGGGCATCACCAGCGCTGCAACTCCCTGTTTGCAGCGCTGGCCGTACTCCCGTTTTGTCTCGGTGTAGAGGATCCAGCGCTGGTGATCCAGCGCTGGTAATCAAGTGTAGACACTTACCAGCGCTTTTCTTGACCTCCCTGGAATAAGCAGGTATCCCAGCATACCTGAGGAAGCCTCTCTGGTAATCAAGCAGGTCTCCTTCCCCGGTTTGCTCTCGCGTTCCCCGAACCCCCGAGCAAGCAGGTCTCCTTCCCTGCGGTTTGCAGGGGGGTTCGGGGAACGCGAGAGCAAACCGCGGGGAAGCTGGTCTCCTTCCCCGGTTTGCTCTCGCGTTCCCCGAACCCCCGAGCAAGCAGGTCTCCTTCCCTGCGGTTTGCAGGGGGGTTCGGGGAACGCGAGAGCAAACCGCGGGGAAGCTGGTCTCCTTCCCCGGTTTGCTCTCACATTCCCCGAACCCCCCTTGAAGCCGCCCAACAGCGCTGCAGTGTGGCCACATCTAACACCACTTGCAGCGCTGGTTGCTGTAAGTGTGGCCACTCTGCAGCGCTGGCCCTATACAGCTGTACCAACCAGCGCTGCAAAATTGTAGATGTAGACATACCCTGAGGAATGTGGTATTTCTCAGTAAATGTAGGTCTCATGATGGGCCAACTTCTAGACAAGATGGGTGTGAACTTAGTTTTGCTTGTTTGTCAGGTGAGCAGTGGTCTTTCCCTTCTTTCTTGGCAAATGGAATTACAATATCATTTATTTAATGCTGCAAACATGTACGATACTTTGTAAAAACAAGCCAGATAGACTATTTACCCTGAAGAATTTACAAATGAAAATAGAGAACCCTTGTGTAGCGAGGTCAAGACTCACCAATGCAGCACCTCCTGCTGGTCATCTGGGAATTAGCTCTTTTCTAGCCTCAGAGAACCTTCTACTAGCCAGTGTCTCACCTGCCTCAGGCCCCATGTCCCTCCCAGACCTCAGTGCTCCTTTACGTCAGGGTTCTGCCCCAGCAGTACCCTCACTCTATGGGTCTCCCCTCCCAGGGGAACACCCAACCCTCTATCCCTACCTTGCCTCAATGGCTACTGCCAGTCATCATCTCTAGTTCATGCTCACTGCAGTCTGTAAAGGCCACTTATCACTGGCAAGGGGGTCAGACCTGCTGCCTTTGCCTATCCCAGGCTACCCCTCCACAGACCCAGTACCTTTTGTAGGCCTTCAACAAAGCCGGCAGCCTGGGGGTTTACCAGGCTGGAGCTCCCCAGCCAGGGCTGGCTCTAGCCATTTTGCCGTCCCAAGCATGGCGGCAGGCCGCGGGGGGTGCTCTGCCACTCGCCGGTCCCACGGCTCCGGTGATGCTCCACTGGAGCCACGGGACCAGCGGACCCTCAGCAGGCATGCCTGTGGGAGGTCCATCGGAGCTGCCTGCTGCCCTCCCAGCAACCGGCAGAGCACCCCCCGCAGCATGCCGCCCCAAGCACGTGCTTGGCATGCTGGGGCCTGGAGCTGGTCCTGTCCCCAGCTCCCTTTACCCTTACCCAGCACTGCTCCATCTCAAGTACATAACTAGAGGCAGCTAGCCCTTCCCACTTCAAGGCTAGAGTAAGACTCTCTCAGTTCCTGGGCCACAGCCCTCTTATCAGAGCCAGCTGGGCCCTGAATGAGCTGGCCACACCTGTGGTCAGTTACTCAGTCAGCTTCTCCGAACTGTTCTCACTCCTCTTATTTCAGGAGCGGGGTAACCACCCCACTACACTTTGTCAGAGTACTACTTGTTGTTTTATATATAGGAAATTTAAAGTGTTTTTAAAGCCCAGTTGATACTAGGTATTAAGTCTTAGGGCTTGGCTATATAGGAAAGTTTTGCCAGTTATATTAGAGGGTTGCACACTTTGTTGCTTCTGTTGGCCAAGCTCATTGCATACTCCAGGGGCTCCATATGTTTCTCCATTCTTTCCCCCACCCCCGCCCACAAGCTCCCTATGTGCTGCCTTTCCATCCCCCTCCACTGTAAGGACTCCCTTCAGCCCGTCCACATGCTCACCAATGTCAGGGGCTCTGTGTGGCCCTCCATTCTCCCTTCCCCCACTCCAGGATCCTTCATTCTTCCCCTTTGCCAGGTGTTCTGAGTCCCCCCGTTTCCTTCTCCATCACAAGCCAGGGGTCTGTGTATGTCCCATGTCCTCCTACCCCCTACCATTGTCCTCAATTTTCCCCTTCATGTCAGGGGTCTGTGTGCTCCTCCTTTCCCTCTACCCCCATGCAAGGGTCCCTTATTCCCCCCACCATGCCAGGGTCTCTGTGTGTGCCCCCATTCTCCCACACCATCTTCACATTTCTTTCTTTCTGACTGGGAGAGAAGTCTTTCAGGTTGTCAACGTTTTAAACTGTACTGGGCTAAGAAGATCAGCACTCTAGGTAAAATGGGGGGTGTTGTTGTGCTGGAATGTGATAATGGCTGCCTGCCATCAACTGGTTCTTTGATCTATAGTTAATTACAGAGGTGAAAGAAACTGCTGGCTCTGCTAGCCAAATGCAAATGACTTTGTGTGTCCTCCATTTCCCTCTCCTGTTTTTTTCAATGTAGTTCACCAAAATCAATAAGGTTCTGGCATTTCCTGAATTTTTGGATTTGATTGGATGAGGTGTTCAAAAGTTATTACATTACAGACAGAGAAGTGCATTGAATTAAGTGTAAGTACTCACTTCTCTCAGCCAACCAGTATAACCCCTGTGTGGACACTCTTATCCCAGTATAAAAATGACTGTGACTGGGTAGATCAGCCCTGCACTGGTATGGGGGGGTTAATCCTTCCCTCCCATCAGAGGAAGCCCCACCTCTGGGGTTCTGCTGGGCATGCCACACCTGGAAGTCAGGTATAAAAGCCTGCAGAGCCCCTCAGTCAGAGGGAATGATCAAAGAAGGTAGAGGCTTGTTGTGCCCTCCAGCAGAAGTGAGGGCTGCGCTCCAGAATGTAGAGGCCAGACATCCAAATGTGATATAGAGGATGCCATCAGTCTGGCTGAATCTGAGGAATAGGTAGGAAGTGACCCAGGGAGGGCTCAAAGGGGAATGGTGTTGAGACTGTTTGGGCTGGCATGTTTTGGGAGGATTCTTGCCAGGCCACTGGTGAGGAGAACTTGCCACCAACAGGTCCCTAGGTTGGGACCTGGTGGAGGGGGTGGGCCTGGGTCCTCCTACCTTGGCCACTCATCTTTGAGAGGGGGTGGCCCACCTGGTGAGTTGGTTGGATTCTGGCCACGAGGCTGTATTACCCCATCAGGGAATAGGAATTGGGTGGACTCTGGCCATTTGGTTATACTGCCCTATGGGTGCATTGTATGGACTCTGGCTTCTAGGCTGTAGTACCCACTTTAAGGGGGTGAATTAGGTGGGCTCTGGCCATTGGGTTGCACTGCTCTAGTAGGGCACTGTATGGACCCTAGCCACTAGGCTAGATTACCCCACTAGGAAAGTGGAAGTAGATGGACTCTGGTCATTGGGTCACATTGTGCTAATTACAGAGGAATTTAGAACATGGACTTGGGCATAGAGAGGTGGTGTTACCCCCTGTCCCCTTGGCTTATGGGGCTGATGAGCTACTAACACTGCTACAGTGACTTCTTTGAGTTTAGTGTAAGCTCATTCCCAAGCTAAATTTCAAAAAAGTTGCTAACTGCAATAAGTGTCTACCTGGGCGTTATACCAGTATAACTATAGTGGTTTAAATTCATACCTTAAGTTTTACAGAAAAACATTTCCCATCTACATACTGGCTTAAATCTTCATTAGCAGTTTCATTTTTTCATCAGAGGTTCAGAAAGATCCAATGTTGATGTTAGTTGTCAGCAACTGGTCAGTTTCCCAGTCATATCGGGTTTAAATGAAGGCCAGTGTACTCTTGAAGAAACCCTGACAACATTGTTTAGGTAAAACAGTATGCCATCAGAAATGTTCCAGCACAACAGAGGCACACTTGTAAAGTGGTGCCTAAATGTTAGGTCGCTGAAAGAGGAGGCTGGCAAGGGAAGCTTGCAACTATACACATTAAATGGCAAAAACTTCATTAATGCAGAGAGAAGGTTTTCCTGTGAGGGCTTGTGCCCTTCCAGAATGCTGAGTGCAGCAAAACTCAAACTTGTGAAAACCAGAGTTAAGCTCTGTTTAAGATTGCTCCTGCCCTACAATTCTCCACTATAATAATCTTCTCACCAAAATTTCAGCTCCCAAGTCATTAGTTGGTACATTAACAGGTAAGAAGTTGCTTGGTGTTTCCTGCCTTTATGATGGTGCAAACACATATCACAGGTTACTAGAGGGCTGCATGCTACCTTGGTTATGTAGACCAAGCTGTACATTGACTGAGCTGGGTCCTCCTTATGACCACTGCTGACCTAACCCTAACTGAGCTTGGGCTTCTTCCTTTACTAGCCTGCTTCAGCCTAGCTTCCTTCCCACCCCCCTCTTCCCAGTCATGCCCCAGGTCTACCCCATCCAGTCCCTGAATCCCTCCTCTCAACCAGCAAATATTCTGCTGTACTCAATTACATATCTACAAAATTAATAAACACTGACAGGCAAATATTTCCCAAATGTTTACAGTACATTCTCAGATTTCTGCTCAGAATAGATTTCAAACTTCAAAGCTGCAAGCTCAGAGAAGTGTTAAGTGGCCCATTCATTTCAATGAGATGTCCTTAACTGAAAATACTTCATGGAGATGACTACAGCCTGAAACATCAGCTCTGTTTCATTCCAGCCCTGTATGTTCCCTTCCATCCTGCCCAGTGCTGGAAAGTTTCTGATATGTGTAAAGTATATCTATTCTCAGCTTCTTACTCCTTAGGATCCCTCTCCCTCACATGACCTCCACAACCCCTCTCACTTCTCCTATAACTAGGGCTCTACCAAATTCATGGCCATGAAAAATGTGTCACGGACTGTGAAATCTGGTCTTTTATGTGCTTTTACCCTATCCTATACAGATTTAATGGGACAGACCAGTGTTTTGCAAACTGGGGGTCCTGACCCAAAAGAGATTTGCAGGGGACTTGAAAGGTTATTTTAGGGGGATCACAGTATTGCCACCCTTACTTTTGGATTGCAATCCCATACCATGCCACCCTTACTTCTGCACTGCTCCCTTCAGAGCTGGGTGGCCAGAGAGGGGTGGCTGCTGACTGGGGGCCCAGCTCTGAAGGCAGCAGTGTAAAAGTAAGGGTGGCAATACTATACCTTGCCATCCTTATTTCTGTGCTGCTGCTGGCAGCGGCTCTGCCTTCAGAGCTGGGCTCCTGGCCAGTAGCTGCCGCTCTCTGGTCACCTAGCTCTAAAGGCAGCACTGCAGAAATCAGGTAGCAGTACCACAACCCTCCCTACAATATCATTGTGATGCCCCACAACTCCTTTTTGGGTCAGGATCCCTACCATTACAACACCATGAAATTTCAGATATAAATAGCTGAAATCATGAAATTTACCATTTTTAAAATCCCATGACCATGAAATCGACCAAAATGGACTGTGAATTTTGTAGGGCCCTACCTACAACCCATCCCCATTTATCCCTCGCTCTCAGTGTAGTCCAAAGACCCTCTCACCTCATTCCCCATCTTCCTTTCACCTCCTAATAGTCCCCCTCCCCTGCCAGAAAGCATTCACATGTCTATTTTTAAAGAAAAATATAATAATAGAATCATAAGGTTAGAATGGACCACAAGGGTCATCTAGTCTAGAAATTGCATTTCTCCTCCTCCACCCAATAAAATTACAAATTTACAGGTTAACCTTTTACAAATTTCTGCCCTCTGTGGGACTCAAATTGACATTGGTCTTCAAAGGCTTACTGTGTCTCTTCTTGAGTTAGCCAGCAAATGTGAAACTTTAAAAACTAAGCCCTGGTCAACACTGGGTTGGGGGGAAGAGGGGAATTGATCTAAATTACACAAATTCAGCTATATGAATAACATAGCTGAAGTCAACGTACTTAGATCAACTTATCATGGTGTCTTCACCATGGTGAGTCGACTGCTGCCACTCCCCATTCGACTCCGCCTGTGCCTCTCGTGGCGGTGGAGTACAGGAGTCGATGGGAGAGCGCTCAGGGTCGATTTATCACATCTAAACTAGATGCGATAAATCGATCCCTGCTGGATCAATCCCCGCCTGCTGATCTGGCAGGTAGTGAAGACATACAAATAATATTTTAATTCCTCAGTCCATGCATGATCAGCGTAATCTAGGACAGTGCTTCTCAACTAGGGGTCTGGGACAAGCAGGTTTCAGGGGGGCTGGCATTAGACTTGCTGAGGCCTAGGGCAGAAAGCCAAAGCCCCACCATGTGGGGCTGAAGCCCAGGGCTCTGAGACCTGCCACCTGGGTCTGAAGCTGAAGCCTGAGCAATTTAGCTTCACAGGACCCTCTGTGGTGTGGGGCGCTAGGCAGTTGCCTAGCTTACTACCCCCCCGTAACGTGAGTCCTGGCTTTTATATGTAGAAAAACAGCTGTTGTAGCACAGGTGGGCCATAGAGTTTTTAAGGAAGAGGGGGCGCTCAGACAGAAAAAGGTGGAGAATCCTGATCTGTGAGGCATGAGAGGCTTTTGAGTTTATTCTAATGCTTATCTGGAGAAGTAAACTCTTGTCTTTTTGAAAGAGTATTTTAATTTGATTTCCCCCAAAGGGCTGGTGTGTGCAAGACACTTTGTTGGGGTAACCCTTGCTTTTTGGAAACTCTAGTGTGATTATTTGAGCCCTTGTTTGAGGTCTCTCTCTCTTAGCAAATAGGTTGTCAAAGAAAAAGAATAGCAGTGTTTTGGGGGGCTGTGTCTTGGGAACTAGTTGGTCAATTAGTGCCAAATTTGGGTCATTAACAGAACCATGCACCCCCCTGAGGCATACCAAATTTCAAGACGAGTAGCCATGTAGATTTAAGAGCAATAGTAAGATTCAAGCTTTAAATAAAAAGATGGATAAATATAAAATCAAAAGTTTTAACCTTAACTATAGGAGAGTGAATCTGGATTTTTAACACTTTGGGACTACTCTGAGAGCTGGAATGTGTGGTATATAGCTGTAATTAGGGTTGGGTGGTTACATGTTTACTCCTCATCAGAACTAGCTAGCTATTGTCCCAGAGATAAGATGTATTCATTGGGGATAATACTCATTTTGATATACCGTATAAACAAAAACAGGTCAGGCAGCAATTTACACTCTCTTCATCTACTCACTCTGCAGTGAAAGATGATAGCATTTATCTTTTCGGGAGGATTTCACTTTTATTTTCTTTCAGTGTGCTTTCATTTTCTGCAGGGCACTGTTGGTTTTTTTCAACTGGCTTTTGTCTCTAATGCCACTGTGCTGCTTAGACTCTCTTTAAAATAGGGTGACCAGATGCCTCGATTTTATCGGGACAGTGCCAATTTTGGGGTCTTTTTCTTATATAGGCTCCCATTGCCCCCCACCCCGTCCTGATTTTTCACACTTGCTATCTGGTCACTCTACTTTAAAAACAGATTATTAAAAGGGTTTTGCTGAGCAGTTTCATCCCCCTGTGGGAAGGGCATAGTGTGATTAAAATATTTTTTTGAAAACTTGTCAACAGGGCTGGCTTTAGGACGATTCCCCCAATTCCCCCGAATTGGGCTCCATGCTAACAGGGCCCCGCGCCCTAAAGAAGAACACCCAACTTAGGCACCTTTTTAATTTTTACTCACCTGGTGGCACTCCAAGTCTTTGGCGGCATTTTGGCGGCGGGTCCTTCAGTGCCACCCAAGACCCGAAGCGAGTGAAGGACCTGCCATCAAAACTATTCAAATTGGGCCCCGCACTTCCTAAAGCTGGCCCTGCTTGTCAACACTAGAGACCAACCATGCCTGGCCCTTGTGTGGGTGAGAGATGGGAGGGAGGAGTGTGATAGTCAAAGATCATTTCCCTCCCTCCTAGAAAGGGCCAGGGAGACAGCTGGCGCTTGCTCATGAGGTTGTGTGTGTGGTGGAGGGGAAGGCTGGTGAGGAGACAGGCCTGTGGTCCTGCTTTCCAGCCCCACTCTGCACCAGTCATGGAATGGGGGCAACAACACTGGACCGGCCTTTAGGAGCATTATTTCCTACTCCTGTGTGCCTATGGGCAGGCATGGGGAGTTATGTCTCTGACTGGAGCTGTTACAGCGTGGAGTGGCTCTGCCCTGCCTCCCAGGTCAGCCTGTGTGTTAATTGCTTTGTGGCCTTCAGTCACTGCCTAGACCTGAAACAGGGAGGGTACTGGGTATATAGGACAGGCACCGATCCATCCCCACCCCTCCCTTGCTGCCTGTTCCTTCTCCCCGCCTCTAGAAGGTTCTGCTGCTGCCGCTGTACTTTCCACACCCATCCAACTGCCCAGCTCCAACTGTCATTGCCAACCTCCGTGGAACCATCTGCCCTAACATTCTGTTCTTTCACCCAGAACATTCTGGGCCAGATTGTGCCCAGCCCCTCATGGGCATGAGATGCTGTAGGGTGTGCATGTGTGTGTGTTATCATGAATATAGCACTCTGTTTCCAACTCCAACATAAGCTTCTATGCACGGAGTCCCTTCAATGTACATATCCAAGGGAAACTATCCAGGCCAGAATTACCAACAAATGGGAGCTCTGACCAGACACTTACCCTGGTTCAGAATACTGGAAGTTAAACCTAGCCAATTTGATGTAGCCTAATCTCATATAGCATTATCTGTGTTTAATATTTTATGTAAATATTCTGCTCTGGGGTTCAATTCCCTGCTCTGCGACAGACTTCCTGTGTGACTTTGGGTAAGTTCCTTATGGCTTGTCTATACAAACATCTACCCCTTCATTTGCCCTGCACTATTAGCCAGAATGGGTAGCGATGGTGTCCCTAGCCTCTGTTTGCCAGAAGCTCAATGGGCGATGGGATGAATCACTTGATGATTACCTGTTCTGCTCATTCCCTCTGGGGCACCTGGGACTGGTCACTGTCAGAAGACAGGATACTGGGCTAGATGGACCTTTGGTCTGACCCAGTATGGCCATGTTTCTGTTCTGCTGCACACCAGTGCCATATCTGCATTGTTTATTAGTGTTTGACTGATGTGTCAGTCAGTGTTTGGTTGACGCAAGTCATGCTGAACATAAGCCTGCAACTTTGAAGTTTGAAACCCACCTGGGTTGAAATCTGAGAATGAACTGGAAACATTTGAGAAAAATCTGCCTCTGTCAGTGTTTGCTTATTAGTCTTTGGTTGACGCATCAGTGTTTGGTTGATGCAAGTCACGATGGCAGAAAGCCACTGCAGTTAGTATATCACTTGTGCATGTACATACTTGGCTTCTTGCATCGACACTACATATACTCACCAGGAGTTGTTTCAATTCACAGTGTGGCAGTGCCAGATTTAGAGTTAGTGGGGCCCTGTGTGCAGCTTCATTTTTTGGGGCCCCCCCTTGGGACCCAGCCAAGAAAAAGAACATTCTCTCTTATCTCCCCACATTTTTCATTCTTTTTTCTTCATCCTCATCCTATAAGTAATAGGAAGTAAATGAAAATAAAGTGGGGTACCTTGATTGGTGCAGGAGGGGGTGTGGCAGGCTCTGGACTGGGGCATGGGGTTGGGGTGCAGGAGGAGGTCGAGGGGTGGCACTTACCTTGGGCAGCATGGATCCCAAAGTGACCAGCACCCACTCTCCTCTTGCCCCCAGCAGTGGCTCCTAGGCAGGGAGGGCCATGGGGTCTCCGCACACCACTGCCTGCAGGTGCCGCCTCCACAGCTCCCATTGGCCACAGTTACTGGCCAATGGGAGCTGCAGAGTTGGTACTTGGGTCAGGGGCAGTGCGCAAAGACCACCCCCCCAGAGAGACACAGAGACGTGCCAGCAGTCTGTCGCTTCTGGGAGCAGCATGGAGACACCAGCTGGCATGCAGGCAGCCTGCTTGTCTGAGCCCTGCTGTGCTGCAGGCCAGGACTCAGGGGCAGGTTGTCAGATGAGATTTGTCCTGCATTTTGGGGTGCCCCCCGTCATTGGGTGTCCCGTGCCACTGCACAGTTTGTTTCATGGTAAATCCACTCCTGCAGTGTGGTGCATCATGGGGACATATCCCAGTGTGAAACCCACCATCATTCCAGGCACTGTCTTTTGGGAATTTTTAGCAATGCATAGTGGGATGGAAATGAGTTGTGCAGGGGTCACTGGGAGCAAGGGGTCAACTTCCCAGCATGAAACTTTCCCCATCCTGTAATATCATCTATATCCCATAATTTTCATGCCTTTTTTAAAAAAATCCCACAAACCTGTGCAGCCTTTCTTGCTGTCTACCATCTGTGACAGATGCATGGAGCCTACATAACTCTGCACTGTTGTCATAAGCATTAAAAGCAATCCTATTGTATTTGAAGAGCTGTAAGAAGAACTTCAGGGGGACACGGGGTCCAGGGTAGCCTGGGGCATTAGCAGGGGGCCTGGCGCCAGCAGCAGCAAGCAATCTGGCTTCAGCCCACACCCACCTTGCTCTGCCCCCCCCCCACTGGCTCCTGGCATCGCTTCGGAGGGAGGGGGTGGAAGCCAGAAAGAGGTGGGATGGGGATTTGGTGGAAGGGGTTGAGTGGAGGGATGGTCAGAGCAGGTGCAGGAAGAAGCGGGTCGGGGTGGTGGCTTGAGGGAAGCAGTGGAGGGGAGAGGGAAGGGGCGGAATGGGGCGGGAAGAGGCGGGACAGGACTTAGGATGGAAGGAGGGGCGGTATTCCAGGCCAGGGACAGCTCTAGCCATTTCGCCACCCCAAGCACGGCAGCACGCCGCGGGGGGCACTCTGCCGCTTGCCGGTCCCACGGCTCCAGTGGACCTGCCGTAGGCATGCCTGTGGGAGGTCCACAGCAGCCGCTTGCCGCCCTCCCGGCAACCGGCAGAGCGCCCCCCGCAGCATGCCGCCCCAAGCACGCACTTGGCACGCTGGGGCCTGGAGCCGACCCTGTTCCAGGCCCCCATGCCCCAGGGACAGCCCTGGAAACAAGTACTGAGTGGTGGGATTGAATTGTAATGCAGGTTTGGGACAAGGATCAGTGGCTACAGAATTTCTGGATGTGCAAGGCCACATTCCTAGATCTGTGTGCCACTTAAATCCTACTTTTTATACTTAATAAAATCACTTTTGTTTATTAAAAAATCCAGAATAAGTGATTAATAACTGGGAGAGCAAACAGCTGTGCATATCTCTCTATCAGTGTTATAGAGGGTGGATAATTTATGAATTTACCCTGTATAAGCTTTATACAGAGTAAAATTGATTTATTTGGGTTTTAGATCCCATTGGGAGCTGTGTGTCTGGGTAAAGGAGGCAGGGAACCTGTGGGGCAGTTTTAAATTAAAGTCTGCAGCTTTGGGGGTGTGGACCAGACCTAGGTCTGTGTTGCAGCAGGCTAGCATGTCTGGCTCAACAAGGTAGGGTTCTGGAGTCCCAAGCTGGCAGGGAAAACCGTCTCAGAGATAACTTCAGCACATCAGGTGACAGTCCCAAGAGGATCTCTGTGACTGAACCCATCATCTGTGCTATCATAACCTAGTCCCAGATTTGGACCTTAGCTTTCAAAATATGGGGGTTAGCATGAAAACCTCCAAGCTTAGTTACCAGCTTGGACCTGGTAAAGCTGCCACCACCCAAAAAATTAGAGTGTTTTGGGGCACTCTGGTCCCCCCAAACCTTCCCTGGGGACCCCAAGACCCAAATCCCTTGAGTCTCACAACAAAGGGAAATAAACCTTTTCCCTTCCCCCTCCAGGTGTTCCTGGAGAGATACACAGACACAAGCTCTGTGAATCTAAACAGAGGGATTCCACCCTCCCCGTTTCCAGCCTTGGAAAACAGAACTACCAAGAGCTAATCTCTCTTTCCCCCTCACCCAGAGGGAATGCAAAGTCAGGCTAGTAATCTAACACACACAGATTTCCCCCTGACTTCTTCCTCCCACCAATTCCCTGGTGAGTACAGACTCAATTCCCTGGAATTCCCCACTAAAGAAAAACTCCAACAGGTCTTAAAAAGAAAGCTTTATGTAAAAAGAAAGAAAAATACAAAAAAATGGTCTCTCTGTATCAAGGTGACAAATACAGGGTCAATTGCTTAAAAGAAATATGAATAAACAGCCTTATTCAAAAAGAATACAATTCAAAGCACTCCAGCAACTATAGACATGTAAATACAAAAAAACATATAAATTACTATCTGATCTTTTGTACTTACAACTGGGAAACAGAAGATTAGAAAGCAGGAAACAGAAATCACTTCTCATAGCCGAGAGAGTACAGGCAGAAGACCAAAGAACAAAGGACTCACACACAAACTTCCCTCCACCCAGATCTGAAAAAGTCTGGTTTCCTGATTGGTCCTCTGGTCAGGTGTTTCAGGTACTTCTTTCCAGGTGTAAGAGACATTAACCCTTAGCTATCTGTTTATGACACGTGCAATGCTGGATTGCTACCAATTGGTGGGAAATCATTTTGGAGTTGGAAAATCCACTGTGGGGGCCATTGCCATGCAAGTGCGCAGGGCTATTGTCTCCTGCTACACAGGAAATGTGGACTCCTGGAAACATGCAGGACATAGTGGATGCATTTGCAGCAATCGGGTTCCTGAACTATGGTGGAGCAATAGATAATACACACAACCCTATTTTAGCACCAGTTCACCTTGCTACAGAGTACATCAACAGAATGGACTGCTTTTCTGTGCTTGTGAAAGCATCGGATCACTGGGGATGCTTCACTGACATCAGTGTTCGCTGGTCAGGGAAGATGCATTATGGTTGCAGTTTAAAGAACACAGGACTGTTCAAAATGCTACAAGCAGGGACTTTCTTTCCTGACCAGCAGATTGCCATTGGTGATGTTGAAATCCAAATAATGATCCTAAGGGACCCAGCCTATCCCTTGCCTCCCTGGCTCATGGAGCCATACATTGGTACCAAGAAAAGGTTCAACTACCAGATCAGCAGATGTTGAATGCACTTTTGATAGAATGAACAGATGCTGGAATAGTTTATTCACAAGACTGGATCTCTGTGGAAAAAAATATCCCAAAAGTTATAGCTGCCTGCTGCGTCTTGTATAATACCCAGTAGCAAATAGGGGGGAAAGTTGCTGCTGAGGTGAAGGGTGAAGGTGCAGCAGCTGTCTGATGACTTTGAACAGCCAGGCACAAGAGCTATTAGAAGAGCTCAGTGTGGACCTATACAGCTCAGGGAGACTTTGAAAGAACATTTTAACAGAGAGCCACAGTAATGTGGTGTACTGTGTTCTACATGGCCCTGCTGTTTTGAGGCCTGTTAGGAAATGTGTGGTGCTTGGTGCACATCTATGAATATAACACTATCAATGCACCTATTGATTTTTGCGATGCTTGCTGGACACTTGATTGTTACACTGTTTGTCACTGATCCTATGGATTGTATCACACTGTACAGTAACAAGTGGCTGCTTTCAGAACTGCTAGGCACTCTGCAGTATATGTTGCAAACTAACAAATATGAATTATTTTCCAAAGACTAGAATTTCATTCAGTAACAATCAGTGCAAAGAAAGATCTATACAATTTAAAAGTAAATATATTGAAAACTTTGTAAATTCACAGAATATAACTTAACCAGAGGAAGAACATTCATGCCCATTTTACCTACACAGATAGCAACCGTGGTTTTCACGGTGTATGTGAAGCTGATTGTCCCGTATGTCCCTTAGGGTGGAGTGGTAGGGTTATGGATGTAGCCCTGATGCCACATAAAATGTTCAGGATGGGAGTGTAGAGAAGTACTGTAATGGATTTCTCCATGGACTGCAAAGGGAGTCAAGTCTGATTATTGAAACTGTATGTCCACAAGAGTCAGCAGCATCTGTGTTTGCTGCCAAAGAAACCCCATGATGTCCTGGGACATCTTCATCTCCTTTTCCGGGTGGGATACCTAGGCTTTTCTCCTGTCATCTTCTCTTCTACAAGATGTCTGTTATGTTCATCCTCCAGGTACCTTGCTCACAGTCTGATGCAGGCCTGAGTTGCAGGATCTCATTGAACATTTAATTTCTAGTTCTCTTTTTCTCCTACTTAACTGGTTCAGACTTTCTGTGGATGTGCAGATGGAACCCCTCAAGGCCACGACAGTAGCAGCTACAGATAAAACCCACCGAGGTACCATTATCAGTATAGTCACAATGGAGAGTGAATTTTAAGGTTCAGAACTCCTTTCCCTTGCTCCCTTACAGTTTTAAGCAAGATATGGTTATTGATCCTACTGCATCACAGTGCTTGTGCATGGTGCCACTCACAACACCAACCAATCGTAGGTGCCAACTCCGTGGTTGCGTGAGCTCTGGAGCACCCACAGAAAAAAATTAGTGGATGCTGAGCACCCACCAGCAGCCAGCTCCTCTCTCCCACCCAGTGCCTCCCATCTGCCTGCGGCCTCACTGATAAACTCCTCCTCCTCCCTCCCAGCATCTCCCACCTTCTGCAATCAGCTGTTCCGTCTCATGCAGGAGGTGCTGGATGGGGGAGGGAGAGGAGTGAAGATGTGGTGCACTCAAAGGAGGGGGCAGAACTGGGTGGGAAGAGGCAGGGCAGGGGCTAGGGAACAGGGCTGGGGTTAGAGCTTGGGGCAGAGCAGGGGTTTGAGTACCCCTGGGACCCAGAGGAAGCTGGCACCTGTTCCAGGCATAGTGAGTATGGCCCATCAGGGTGAAGGAAATGAGGAGGGAATTGCTCAGTTGCAAGAACTATGAGCATAGGGCAATGGCACTGAATAAGCATACTATTTTGCTGATATCTCACTCCTGATGATAACATAGGCACAGAGCACAGCTGCTGTTGGCATCCCAAGGCCACCCAGGCCTGTATGCAGCTAGGCTGTGTGCTTCAATAGTCACTGCCGAAATTATCACTAACTGGCATGGAAAAGTGTCCTACTGTGGAGGAAGAAATGAGGCTGCCATCCTTAGAAACCTTTGGGAGGGCATTGCAGAGTACTTCCATGAAAATTTCATCAAGATCTGTCAGGAAGATTCAAGGGACATCCCTGTGTCCATATACAAACTTTTCTGCATGGCCCATCCTGCCTAATGGTACAATGGAATGAAAAGCAGATAACACTACCTTTCTCTGTTGTACCTCTACCTCTTCCAGTATGAATAAAATAATGAAAAGTTAACATGTGTCCTGCTAAGTTGGGAGTGTCCTCAGTACATCATTGTAATTGGAAATACAATTCACACTTCCCCAAGTTTCTTCCCCTGCATCAGGCTCACCTGTGCTTGAATGCCAGGACTCACTGGAATGCAGTGGAGTCTCGAACAGGTCCTGGCTTGCAGCATAGCTGGACCCCCAGTCCCATGTTCCTCATTCTCTTCCTCCTCCTTGTCCTAGCTGTTCACACTGGGCCTAGGACTTGGGCTCCTCAGAGGTATCCACAGTGTTCTGGGGGTGGCGGTGGGGTCTCTACCAACTATGGTATGCAGCTTTTTATAAAAGCAGCAGGTCTGCAGCTTTGCACCAGATTGACTGTTGGCTTCCCTGGCCTTCTAGGGTGCCTGACACAGTTCCTTGGCTTTCACATGGCACTGCCGCTGATCCCTGTCATACTCCTTCTCCTGAATCCCAGTGCAATCGGCTTGTAGATATCAATGTTTCTACCGCTGGTCCATAGTTGCGCCTGTACAGCTTTTCCCTGCAAGCCTAGGAGATCCAATATCTCCTGCCCACTCCAAGACAGAGCATGTCTGGACCATGTAGCTAGTATGGTCAGTTGGGCAGTTGTATATTACAATGGAGAGCTGCTAGGTGTTCATGCCAAGCTGGGCAATCAAGAAAAGGCATTTCACTAATATGTGGGCTTTTTAAAGGGGTGTGGGGAGGTGGGGAACTGGCTTCCAGTGTACATGATCCCTGGGAAGTGGAATTAATAATTATGACCAGAGCAGTCAGGGTCAGGGATTGTGGGACAGCTGCTGGAGGACTGTTAGGGTTGACAAAAGTAATGCAGTGTCTACACTTGCACTGCATCAACCTCAGGACATCAACCATGTCTCAGTACTCTTCAGGGAGATGGTTTTACTACATTGCTGCAAAGGAGCAGTTATATGGGTGGGAGGCAAATTTAAGTGTAGAAACATGCAGAACTAGGTTGACGCAAAGCAGTCTATGTCAACCTAACTTTGTAGTGTAGACCATACCTAAGTGTGCAGCAGCTGGGTCCACAAGCACAAACAGTTCCCTAGTGTGCCTTGATCTACCCCCACAGCAAAGGCCCAGCACCAGCTCTATTGCCAACTGAAACTCCAGCAATTGTCCAACCTCCATGAGCTCAGTCCCTACCATGCTACCATGTCCTTCAGTCTATGTAACCAATAGAAAATTATGGGACTGGCTGACCCCAGACAATGAACAATTTTGTACCCACTATAAGTCCACCCCTGTGCAACCAAGGTCCACAAGTGCAAAGCTCTTCAGAAGGGGCAAGGAGAAACAGGGGACATACAGTTCCAGTACCTGTGATACTGTAGTGGTTGCACAGTACATAGTTTGGAAATTTTGAACTTTTGTTGCTTAGGTGGTTCATTCTGCACTTTTTTGTTTTAATGGCTTTTGTCTCTTGTTTGAAGCTGGTCTGTCTATAAAGTTTGTTAGTTATTTAAATACAGGTACATGTTTCAAATCTAGTGTTTTGTTTGGAAACAAAAAAAGTCCCAAGGTTACATGAATAAATTTTATTGACTTCATAAAAAATAAAACACCAGCACAGCACTATATAAGCTGTATATGGAGCATCATGAACAATTTTTATTAAATTTCATAGGCTGCATTGGCCCCTAAATTTGTGGGATAATTTGTGTGAGAAAACTGTACTATACTACACTACTTCATTCCTTCTCATCCATAGCACCCAGTAAACCCCTTGGGCAGGAGCATAAGGATCGCTGATTTCCACTGTGGGTGGGGATCCAACCCCAGTAAAGATAAGTACACTTTCTGGTTTCATGTAACTTTTCTGTAATCCAGCAGTGTCTTTCATCCACTCTTGGTGAAATGGCTCTCCTTTCACCTTGCAAACATTGTGCAGTCTGACCACAATCGTCATGATCCCTTGGAGTTTGAGGATGATAGTCCTCCATAAAATGATAGACAGATATTGCTGGTGGATACACAGGTAACTAATGAGACCAATCCAGGATCCACAGGCCTTGTCACAATTGGGGCAGACATTTCCCAATGGAAAGGGTGGATCTGAGTTGTTTTGTAATAAGAACGGCCATAGTGGGTCAGACCAAAGATCCATCTAGCCCAGTATCCTGTCTTCCAAAGTTGCCAATGCTAGATGCTTCAGAAGGAATGAACAGAACAGATAATCATCAAGTGATCCATCTCCTGTCACCCATTCTTAGTTTCTGGCAAACAGAGGCTAGGGACACAATCCCAGCCCATCCTGGCTAATAGCCATTGATGGACACTTCCTCCATGAACGTATCTAGTTCTCTTTTGAACCCCGTTATAGTTAGGCTGTGCCATACGCAGCATGCACAGCCAGTTTGAGCACTTTCCAGTGGTCTTTGGGGCTCTCCATCAGTTTTGATATTCATACGTTTCTTGGTGAGGCACTGCTGGAAAAGGTCATGTTTAACTGGGTTCTTAAGAGTCTTGATGTTCTTCTGTCTGGCTGATTTCTTTGGCATTTGTCATTTTGGTGCAAGTTTGAAGGTAGTAATGGAGTGGATAAGGCGACTGTTGGATAGATAATCGTCAGCATCAGTCTTCACTTTGGCAACATAAATGTCTTCATGATCACGAGCACGGACTATGACATAGTCAATCAGATGCCATTCATTAGATCGTGGGTGTTCCCATAATGTTTTATTCTTTCAACAGAACATGGTGTTCATGATAATTAGGTCATGTTCCACACATTTGATCAGGAGAAGAATTCTGTTGGAATTGGTCTGGCACATTCCCCACAATTAAAAAGCTCCAAGTCACATCCAACTATTGCAAATTTGCCAAGTAGTATGAATTTGTCCTCTTTGGGGATGGTGGAAAGAATTTGGTCAAGGTTGGCATAAAATCCTTCCTTGGTTTCACCATCAGCATCAAGGTTTTGGAGCATATGCACTGAGTGTTGCATGCTTATTCTTGGCAAGTTTAAGGCAGAGGGGCAGGAGTCATTCACTGATGCTAAGTGGTAATTCACAGAGTTGGCAGATTTAATTTTTATAGTGACACCAACACCGTAGATTTGTCATTCATCATCACCTATTCCTTTCCAGAAAAATGTGCAACTGCCACCTTGTTCCTTGAGCTGTCTTTCTTCTGCACATTGGGTGTCACTCATTGCAATTACATCAATGTCATGTCTCCTGAGTTCTCCGGTTGCGATCCACTGGGGCAGGGCTGAACACAATAATGAAGACAGAACTGACAACACTGGAATCCAAATGGTTCTGAAGGCAGTGCGATGTGGATTTCAACCTGCCAAATACACATTCCATTATCATCCTACAGATAAACTATATTTGCCTGAATAGCCCTATTCCATCATGGCAGGGTGATGAAAAAGGTTGATCCTCCCCTGTTGGAGGGAGGGATAGCTCAGTGGTTTGAGCATTGGCCTGCTAAATCCAGGGTTGTGAGTTCAATCCTTGAGGGGGCCATTTAGGGAAGTGGGGATTGGTCCTGCTTTGAGCAGGGGGTTGGACTAGATGATCTCCTGAGGTCCCTTCCAACCCTAATGATCTGTGATACTGAGTCTGTAACTGAACTTCCTTTGCCAGGCCATCTGAGGTCAAGATATAGTTTCATCAGCTCTGGCAGAAGGAGGTGAACAGAGTCTCCTAGAATAACAGTAGGGGCAGAGAATCCATTTATTATAATATAATTTGGAGGGAATACGGTTCCTGCTTGTCTATAAAAGTAAAGTCCGGATCTCCAGAAAACTCTGGCATCATGCATCCTGCCAATACATTCAGTGTTGGTGTCCATGAATCTGCTTCTGTGGTCCACCAAGGCCCTTGCTGTTTATGTACTCATTTTCTCTTTATGGAGGACAATTATGGGCACGAGTCCCATTGATAGCCCCAGCACAGTTTGGGAAACCCATTCTCTCAAAGCTGGCAATTATTTCCACTACATGGTTTATGCTAACAGCCTTTGGCTAAACAACCATTTTGATCACTTTGCATACCTCCGCAACCACAACTCCCATAGTTGACTTGCCAACATCAAACTGGGTTGCCACAGACCAGAAGCAGCCTCAGGAAACCAGCTTCCAGAAATAGCAGTGAAACTATAAGTAGGAGGTCTTTTAGTGGTGTTGGAGCCATGATCTGACTCTGGTAGCAGAGGGCATGCAGATAGCTATATGTTTGGCAGGCTGAGGGTACTTCTAATCAAGTGCTGCAGGATGGAGAGACAATTTCTCTAACAATACACCAGTGGTGGTGGCTGTAGCACCCTTCCGAGACCGCACTCAGTACAACAGGGGTCCCTGCCTTAGTCCACAAGTTTTGGGCTGCCTCCCTGAAGCAGGGTGGCCTGAGCCACAAGCTCTGTCAGTCTCTAAACAGTTAAATAACAAACTTAGAGTTTGGCTGACTGTGCCTTTAAATAAACAAAACCTCAAAGGCAATGAGTTGCAATGCTAGAGTTCTTTCAGGCATTACAGTGTTAGAGCAGAGGCAATTATAACCTGTTGGACTCAATGGTTCACCCAAAAGCTTCAACTTTCTTTGTGTACTGTTGAGTAGCACTCAGAGGGGAGAAATGGGCACCTTTTCTACCTTTGCAAACAAAATACATAATTTCTAATTGAACACCTAATCTCCCCTTTTCACTGCTGTTTGTCTATTGTAGGGACTTTTTCTAAAAAATTCTCACCATTGCTAGCACTGATTCAGCTCCACAGTGTCAGCAACATGGAGAACCCTTGTGTTGAAGGGTTGCTACAGGCATTTTGAGCCAGTTTACATGACACAGTACTGAAAAGGGCTAGGACACCCAATATTCCTAACTGCCTTGCAACTCGTGTAGTTGTTTGCACCTGCATTCACTTGCACCATTCCTATTCATTCTCACTCTGCACAGGAATAAATGACTACACAGAGCCCAACATAGGGGAGGTAATATCTTTTATTGGACCAACTTCTGTTGGTGTGAGAGATAAGCTTTTGAGTCACACAGAGCTCTTCTTCAGGTCTGTGTAGCTCAAAAACTTGTCTCTCTCACCAACAGAAGTTGGTTCAGTAAAAAGTATTACCTCACCTACCTCATCTCTCTAACAGCGTGGGACTGACATGGTTACAACTACACTACATACTCAGAGCACAAGACAGTGGAGGATCAAACCTTTTTCATCACCCTACCATGATGGAATAGGGCTATTCAGGCAAATATAGTTTATTGTTGCAATACAGTGCAAGGCCTACCAGAGTCAGAAACCCTGCCGCATGCACACGTTACCCACTACCAAAGTTCCCTGTAAGCTGTGTGGCTGTGCAGCAGGCTGTCAAGGGACACGGAGGCGGGGAGAGGCACATCTCGCCCAGCCCAGTCCAGCTGAGGCTGCCGGGGAGAGGAGCCCTTCCCACAGCCTGGCCCAGGCCCACCGGAGCTGCCACCACTGGGGAGAGGAGCTCCTCACCCAGCCCAGCCCCACTGGAACTGCTGTGGTCCAGGAGAGGTGCCTGTCACCCAGCCCCAAGCTGCTGCAGTGAGACAGGGTTGGGGAGAGTCCTTTCTCCTGGGGCAGCTTGCACCCCAAACCCCTCAGCTCCACCACAGAGTCCTCATCCTCAGCCTGAGCCCCCTCCCACACTCCGAATCCCTCAGCCGTACCCTCACCACACATCACCTCCATATTGGTGCACATAACAAAATTCATCCCACACATGGACGTAAAAAATTAGAGGAAGCACTGCCCCACACTGTTAGAAATCTTCTGGCTGCACCCCTTCATTACCCTCTCCTCAGAACTAGGATTGCCAATTTTGGTTGGGCATATTCCTGGAGGTTTCATCACATGACATAATCTTTAATTAAAGGTTAATCTTTAAATCCTGGAGACTCTAGGACACTCCTGGAGGGTTGGCAACTGTACTCAGAACAAGTGTCCTAGTTATGCATTTTGAAAATCCCATTCCCCTCTTTACATTAATAAAGGAAGAAGTAAAATTTATCACATCTATTCCACATGGGTAGATAACTTGTTCTTTTCCTATGGAACAACTGTGTTGGCTTTTTTTAAAGCAAACTCTGGCTAGGTACCAACTTCAGCTAAACCACTATATGACAGATATATCCAGCTGCACGCTGGCTGCTAAATGATCCATCCACGGAACTGACCACATGCTGGTCACTTAGTTCTTTGGGATTAACTGTCCCTTCCATCAAGTTGGTTTAGACTAATGTTGCTGTTCATCATGTAACGCAAATCTTCCTAAGAAAGACACTTATGCTATTGATTACAAAGGATGTCCATTTTGACAGCCATTATATAACAAAGGTCAAACCTTATGTGCAGCACATTTGCTGCATAAGCTTGAGAATTACCTCATGATACTGATATTTCACAAGTGTCACAGACTATTTAAATGTGCACCCTTTGTACTAAATGACATTAAATATCTTGTTTAGCACCATTAAGGGCTTATTTATGCCACTTAAGAGCTGAACTAGGGAGTGTGAGGGCACATGCTGCCTGAATGTCCACCTGAGACATAATGCCTGAGAAATGCCCAGAGAAAGGACATGACACCTGCGCATTGATTTGAAATATAATGGTTGAGAAGCAGTAGCTGTAGCCGTAGGGAGGGCAGATGCTGCCTTATATCAAAGATCAGATCCTGGGCCATGCTATGCCCTCCTTGTGTTATTCCTGTGCTGGAAACAAGTCACCAAGCTGCCTTAAATGAGCAGTTTAGGATTTCTCTGGTGTGGGGGAATCCCTAGCCAGCGGAGAACCTGCATAGCCAGATCTGCACCTTCTTCTGTTCTCCCCAGCAGAGGGGCATGTCTGTGGTAGGAGGAGATTTGACTGGAACATGCTGCATTCAGGTGCTGTCTTCACTAGGAAATTAGGTCGGTATAACTACGTCATTCAAGGGTGTGAAAAATCCATACCCCTGAGCAATGCAGTTAAACTTACCTAGCCCTGGTGTAGACAACGGTAGGTCAATAGGAGAATTCTTCTGTTGACCTAGCTACCACCTCTCAGGGAGGTGGAGTACCTATGCTGACAGGAGAACCCCTCATGTTGGTGTAGAGAGTGTCTTCACTAAAGCATTAGTGTGGAGCAACTGCAGCATTTTACATTCACAAACAATCCTCAATGTGGTAACAGTCCCTAGGGATACGTTGCAAACCAGCATAAGTGAGAGCAGCCCTGAAGCTGAGGATTAAGGCCAAAGTCTCTAGCAACTCTATAAGGAGCACAGTGAGAGCCATTTTTGCTACACCTTTAGGAAGATATAGTCAGTACTCACTAGCGCAACAATTCTGCACTATATAATTTGGCTACAATGAGATGTCTGCCCCCTGAGCAGCTCCAGATCATGGAGCAATTGCAGGTGTCCTCTGCCCAGAGGCTTACACCATGCTTAGTTGTTTTCTAAATAGGATGTAGAAGAGTTATACAGCATTAAGTGGCTATTGTATGGTCAGGATTTGGTCTTTTGGTTTGAAATGCTTCCTTCTAAATGCAAATTAGTGTAGGGATATGTGGGAGTTTTTCCACTCTTTTTCAATAAAAAAGACAAATCAAAACTGAATTAAACCACAGAAGAATATTTAGTGCCCACAAAAGATCTCATGGGGCCTGACTCACCAATGCATTGTCCCTATTTTACTATGGTGCCACTCCACTCACATTGGTGAATCAGATCCATAGTCTATAAACTGCTTGTGTGCCCAGGAGAATTATCAGTCAGCCTGTATATTTTATCCTGACTTCCAAAACAGTTAGCAGCTGTACCCAATATACTATTATTATTATTATTATTATTTTTTAGTTATTATCTATGTGGTGGTAGTGTCTAGGAGCCTCAGTCATTGACCAAGGTTTCTCTATGAAAACACAGAATAAAGACAGTCCCTGCTCAGAAAGAATTTTGTTCTAAACCTACCCCATCAGTAATGCTTTCTAGGTATATTTGGGTCTGATTCTCTCCTCACTTGTAGCACTATAAATCAGGAATGACCCCAATGAAATCAGTGGAGTTACACTGGCATAAAATTAATGACCCACAGTGGTTCAGCAGCCTGGGAAGCAGGCTAATAAGTGGCACTGAGGTTCACCAGCAGCTATAAACCCAATCTGACAAGCCAGGGAAGGCATGTCATACTGGCAGTGTCAGCAGGAATCTGAAACACACTTTTTGAGCTGAAGAGAGTACTAAGCAGGAGTGAGTCTCATATTTCCCCTCATCACACATGTAGCCAGTTTACGTGTCAGCTATAAAAATATTAGTGTTGCTGAGACCAGAAGTTAAAGTTTTGTATTATGGCAAGTTAATGAATGTGTTGTTTAGCATTTTTCTTTATCTATTGCAAATGAAGGGGAGTTCCTTGTGGGGTGTTTAGGTATGGTAAACAAGGTTTTCCTAACCTGTCAGCTCCCTGTGTGGAGCACATCTGTAGCTGGCATGATCAGTTGGGCAATTGCATATAACAATGGAGAGTGACTAGGTGTGCTCACCAAGCTGGACAATCATTTGAAAAAATATGTGGACTTTTTAAAGGGGGTGTAGTGAAGCGGACGGGCCTCCCTCCTCTGGGGTGAGTGAGGGAACATTACATGCCCCTTGGAGGGGGAAGCCGAAGCCTCCCCACCCCACTCGCTGGAAGGAGAGGAGCAGGGCCAGCAGTATAAAAGACCAGACCTGCAGCCCATTCTGGGGGAAACCTGCAGAGGAGAAGGAAGTCCCGCTGGTTCTGGAGCAGCTCGAGGCAGATCTCCTGCCTAGCTTGATCCACGCCCCAAGTGCGGACGATGACTGGCCTGGAGTGCCCACTACCATTTACCTGGAGGAGCCGGACAATGCCTGGACGCCGGAGGTACCCACCTCAGGGGAGGCAAGAAGTGGCCCAGGGGCAGCCAGCTGCTGTAGGGTTGGCTGCAAAGCCCAGACCCCCAGCGTCGGCGTGTTGTGGCTGGATCCCTATTGACCCTGGGGCAGCTGATTCTGCCCCAGGGCCTGGGCTGGGATGCTGTGGAGTAGGGAGGGTGCACGTCCTCCTGCCCCTCCCCCCAGGTGGCTGACCCTTGTTCCTCTGCAAGGGGCTCTCACTCTGAAGAGAAGTGGCCCCAGCCCCCCTTGAGATTGTTGTCTGCTGGCTGCCTGAACCCTGCAAGCCCAGGCCCCAGCCTACTTTTTAAGACTGAAGTGTTTGCCTCTTAAGACTGTTGGAGGACAGGCTGCCTGAGCCCAGGCAAGCCCAGTACTCAGGTAAACAGAGACAAGCCTGGAGACAGGCTATTGCAGCCCTCCAGGGACCTCCCTCCTCTGAGGTGAATGAGGGTGAGTTACAGGGGGGAATTGGCTTCCCAAGTATGTGACCCCTGGGAAGTGGTATTAACAAGTGTGACCAGAGTGGTCATTGTGGGACAGCTGCTGGAGGAATGGCAGGGTCAACATAGGTGATGCAATGTCTATACTCACACTGCATCAACCACAGTAGGATCGACCGTGGCTCAACACCATGTGGGGAGGTGAAATTACTGTGTCAGTATAATGAGGCATCTACATCAGCAGAAGATGAATCTGAGTGTAGACACATGCACAATTAGGTTGATACAAGGCGACTTATGTTGCCCTAACTTCGCAGACCTTAATTTGCACTACAAAGTTTTGCCAGCATAACGATGTCCTTTAGAAGTGTGGAAAAAAATCACGCCCCCAGCCGACATAGCTATGCTAGCAAAAACCCTGCTGTAGATACAATTACACTATGAGAAGAATGGTTCTGTCATTTTAGCTAATGTTGTTTGGTGAAGTGATGTAGCTATGTAGATTGAAATCCTGTCAGCTTATCCTATGTCTCCAGTAGGGGGCTCTGCCAGGGTAGCTATGCTGGTGGCAAAGGCCCTGCAATGTAAACAAAGCCTGCATTAACCATGTTTTTGAGCAGTTCGTTTCCCTTGTTTCTTGAGGAGAGGTGTTAGGGTGTAGAACTGATAAATGAAATTGTTTTCAATTGTTCACTTTATTAATGTAACTTCTGTTCACCATTCACTACACTTGCCTATACTGTAACTTCTGTTCCATATTGTAATTCAAACCCCATTTTAAAACACTCACTCCATTTTGTAAAAGCTTCCTCTAACCTTCATTTTTGCAAACCCTGCTGTAATCTTACTAGTTTAGTTTAGATGTGTGAATGAGGTATGTATGGATGACGGAATCAACCTCCAGCCCCAGCCTGTCCTGATGAGATAAAGTTCAAATACCAACGGCTGAAGACCTAGACAACAGCCCTAAACAAAGTAAGAAGCATTCACCCTAAAAAGAAAAGGACAACAGAACAACAGAAGAAAGATCAAAGCCAGGTCCAAGGCTGAAAGTCACGCCTGCAATTGATGGGTGATCAATCTAAACCCAGAGGCAGCGTGACACTGCAAGACCTATAGACTTTGAATCCAAACTAAAAGCCTATAAAAAAAGAAGGGTGAGATGAGAGACTCTGGGTAACATTCTGCTGCCAACATGGAAGGACATCAGTGCCTGCCCAACAGAGATCCAGCTTGTCCTTGTGCCCTGCTTTCCTGGCCAGTTAGCTGCCACAAGCTACGAACCCAAGCTGCAAAATCAAGCCATGAACTTAAGCTATCTTCAGGACTGGTAACTATGCAGCAGCTGCAGAACACCTGATGAATGTGTGTGTGAATGTGTGTATGTGTGTGTGTATAGGTATTAGGTATAATGTGAGTGTGTGTGTATAGGTAATAGGTATAATGTGTGTGTATAAGAATTAAGATATTAGATATTAGTCATAAATTGTTATCATAATAAATGTGGCATCTTTGCCTTGTCCCCTTTAATAAGATCCTGCTGGTTTTTACTGGTCTAATATAATTGGTATAACAAGGGAGGGGCCATGATTGGAGGGCACCTGTGGGAAGGGAATGATCTGCCACTTTAGCTACCAGCTCTTCCCTCCTTGTGCCCCTGGTAAGGCTGGAAGGGCCGTGGAAAGAAAGGAAGATGGTAACTGATAGGCTGGAGGAAGCAAAGGGAATAGCAGGGAGCCCAGGTGTCCTATCCAGTTCAGGGAACTACTGCCAAGGAAGGCACTCTACACTGCCCTCTGCATTACAGGAGTACTGTAGATGTGTGGAATGGCCCATTCACCTCAGTGGGGATGTGCTCAGATGAATAGGACACCCCAAAGAGATTAATAGTCTAACACAATAGCTCTGGGTGGTGTGAAATGACCCATTCATCTCAATTGCAGTTCCCTTCTATCTCAGTTTCAGTTGTGGAATACTACTGTTCAAGGTAATTTCACTATGCATGTTGGTTTTAGAGCAACTGGAATATTAAAATCTTCTTATTGGGGCAGGGGTGGAAAGTATCTGAGCAACACCTGAATCAAATTACTCCAAACTTGCACTATTGCCTCTGTTGTTGCATACCAATATCCTAGATAATCTCATTATGCATGTGGATTTTAGAGTATTTTGAAAATTAAAAAATGCTCATAATGCAGGGGGAGGACATATATTGGGAACCTCTTGATCGAATGGCCTAAATTTGCATATACATTCTATCCCAGTCCTTGAATAGCTTTTGAATCATTGCTTCCCCAAAAGGGAAGTGGGTGGTGAAGATTATCCACGATTGATCCTGAGAGAGTAATATCAGGATCAGAACCATAGTTTGAGCCTCAAGTATGTGTGTGGTTTAAAAAAAAAAAATTGGATGCCGTGTGATTTTTTTTTTAAGTGGGACTGTATCTCACTCAAACAATTTCAAAAATCTTGACTATTAAACCAACCCCATGGTTATTTTCAATACATGGGTCTTTTGAGGGCCTCTTTCCCCTAATGGGTTTTCTTTTACCCTAACCTATTTCTCTGTTGTGCTCTCTGCACTCTGTCCTCTATGTACGGTACATGCAATGGTAGAAAGGGACAAATTTTCACACCCAGATCCAGTCTTTCAGCCCCACAAAGTCAGCGGTTACCCTGATTTTGGGGAATTAGGAATGTAAAGGTTAATTTCATTTTTAAAGGTGATGTGTAAATGGGCAATAACTGAGACTGTGCCTTTGTTTCATTTTTTCGGATGTGTAAAGAAGACGAAGATTGAGGGCCTAGCTATTTTATGTTTGTGTGTTTGTTTGGTTTTTTTTAGGGGGAGAAGATATATTTATGGGGCCTCTTTTTATATTAAAAAAACATGTCCTGTCTAGTCTGAGGGATTTATGCTTTGTCTTTATCTAGACTAGAGTTGGTCCTGTTATAATTTGAGCTAATATATCGTAAATGCTAATTATGTTGATAACGGAGGCTCTCCACAAATGTTTGTTCTGGAGCACAAAGTTTTGTGGTTTGCCTGAGGCTGAACCCCCGTGTCCTGATACAAACATTTGCAGAGTGTCTAGATTAGCATTTACAATCGTTTAACAAGCAATTGGCAATCAATTATAACAGGAGGACAAACACTAGTCTAGACAAAGCCTATGATAACAGGAGAACTAGTGAAATGATGACATCACAAGAGTCAAGAGACAGAAAATTGAGCAACGGAGACGGGAAGGGATTTTAAATCACACTTCGAAAAACTCTGTTCTCTCTGACTTTGTTAACCTCGATTTACTGTCAGTGCTAAATGAATATTTTGGATAAAGGGTGCATGGGTGCAATTACTGGGAGGGATGAGAGAAATCAATTTGCCTCCAGATTTTTACTATCCTAGAGATGTCAATGTAGATGCAGGGTTAATGTTGTATTCTCATTCCTGATTCCATTGTAGCATTTTTTAATGTAGACTGAAGGGTTATCTTTGTTAGACAGCCAGTACCACCCAGCTATCCACAAGCCAAACATTAGTTACGTGCAGGGCCACCCAGAGGGGGCGGCAAGTGGAGCAATTTGTCCTGGGCCCTGCAGGGGCCCCCACGAGAATATAGTATTCTATAGTATTGCAACTTTTTTTATGGAAGGGGCTCCCAAAATTCCTTTGCCCCAGACCCCCTAAATCCTCTGGGCGGCCCTGGTTACGTGGGCCTAGGAAGAAACTTCTCATGTGGGTAGGTTATTTATAACTGATCACTTGCCAAAACTGTCTTGAAAGTGTAAGCCAATAACAAGGATTGAAAAGAATGAATTGGGTCTACTTCTGCAGCAGGAGATTGCAGGAAACCTAAAGGTTCTCCCTCTTTGAGGCTATGTCTACACTACTACTTATGCCAGCATAATTTGTTGCTCAGGCGTGTGAATAAAACCGTGAGCGACATAAATTACACCAGCATAAGTGCTCGAGTGCACAGCGTTATATTGGTGAGGGACACCCCACCACCACCAACACAGTGTCTGCCACTCACAGAGGTGGTTTTGTTATGCCGATGGGAGAGTTCTCTCCCCTCCCATTGGCATAGAGCTTCACCACACGCGCTGCAGCAATATTGGTACACAGTCGCACATACGCAAGCAAACAGCTTGGCTATAAGTTAGCTAAGTCTCGAGTGTATAGCAAAAATAATTTTGCTAACCCTCCCCAGAAGCTATTTGCACAGTGTTGTAACAATGGAGGGTTGGAATTCATGGCTTCCAAGGGAAGTCAAGGGAAGTCCCTACAAGTGATTGAAAAAGTTTTGTAATTCTCAAAAACTATTCCAGTTAAAGAGGAGAGAGGCAAAAAACCAAACCAAAAAAACAAACAACCCCCCCAAACCAAACCTCTGGTTGCAACTGCCAACAAGCTCTGGGCATGACAATTGCCTGAAAAACATAATGGGTTGTTGTTATAACAACCAGAGACCAGCTGACTGACCTCCCATTTCCTTTTGTCAACCAGCTGCAAGGCTTTTAGGTCAAGCAACAGCCTTGAATTGCACATTGACCACAGTTTACATGATTCCCTTGTGACAGCATCATACACTTTTTGCCATTTCATTTTACTCAGTTATTTGTTTAAACATCCGAAGTTGCACTGCCTGATGTGAACATTTCAGTAGTATGATAGATAGCTTTATGCTTACACTCTCCATCTCCAAGGCAACATCACATCATCACTCTTTGTGCATACGGTGCAGTGAGATTAAAAAAAAAAAAAAAAGATACACTAAATTTCAAATCTAGCTATCTAATGGTGCCACCATGAGAGCAGCAACTTTAATAAAAACTTCAGATTTGCATAAGGGTGATTCAACCATGCAAGTGTGTTACAAATCTGTTTAAGCCTATGTAAATGCTGCATGTCCATTTATAGTGAACTAAACCCTGCAAGTTCACTTGGGGTATGGCTATACTGCCATTAAAAACCTGCAGTTGACCCGTGCCAGTTTACTTGGACTCATGGGGCTCAGGCTAAGGGACAGTTTTAATACAGATGTTCAGGCTTGGGCTGGAGCCCAGGCTCTAGGACCCTACGAGGGGGAGGGTGCAGCCCGAGTCAGCTGGCACGGGCCAGCTGCAGGTGTCTAATTGCAGGGTAGACATACTCTTGGCAGTTCTGGTTCTAATGAACCCTCAACCTCCGCAGGGCTGGATAAAGGCAATCTGAGGGCATAAACACACCGTACGTGGAAACCCCATGGCCCTGCCTGCACATTATGGCCCTTCCCTCATACAGTGGCACCACTCCTCTTCGGGCAAACTTCGTCTGCTCCTCTGCTATCTTCAGTCAGACAGAAGTCTGGTCTTTCATAGAGAAGGGAGGACTCCTCTCACACTCACCTGAGCAGGGCACTCTGTGAGGTAGCCTCTATCGACACCTCCCCATCAGAGCTATGATAGGATGGCAGCAAGAAGGTCTCCCCATCCCCCATGAGCCCTTTGTTGGGATGTTATTGGTATGGCACTCTTTAGAGCAGCAGGTTTCAGGGTTACAATGAATGGGGCAGGTCATGGCCCTTGGAGCCATTGTTTCAAGCCATGTGCACACTCAGATGGGTATCAGTTATATCTGGTTCATGTTTTCAGGCTTTTCTTCAGACTCATGAGAGTTGGAAACAATTTTTTTTAATGAAAGTTGAGATTCTGATCTCATCATGAGACTCCAGGCGCTGGGGTCTTAGACACAGACATACATAATTTATGTCTTCATCTGGCCCTGAATCCCCAAGGAAACTCTGTTGTACCCCACCCTCAAAACAACAACAACTCTGTACCACTATCAATACTCCCTCTTAGCTATCACCTGCTGCCCCAGGTCCTGTTATCCCTCAGTTCCTACAATGGTAAGTGACTATGCCATACTCATCAGTTATAAGAAAAAGAAAACCTGCTGGAGATATAACAGGAGGTAAGAATACTTACAGCTAGGAGGGAGAGAAACAGACATCTAGCAGCCAGCTGCAAACTAGAGGGTTGTAGTTTGTCTCTACCACAGTTAAAGGACAAGCCCTAGATAGGCAGTCCTTACTCATGCAAACCTCCCAACGAAGTCATGCAAGGTTGAGCAGCTCTTGGCTGAGATGCTCTCAGAAATCAGTGGGAGATGAAGGTGCTTAGCACCTCTGAGGATCAAAACTCTACTGCCTAGGGCAGCGTTTCTCAAATGCATCCACCAGGGGCTTTTCTTGTGGCCACAGCCTCCTGGGCAGTGACTGGGGCAGGGGCACAAAGCAGTACCTCTTCCCCCAGGGCCACCAGAACGGGTTGGGCCCTCCCCCAATCTGGAGCCACAGATGCCATATGAGCATGCAGCCAATGAGTTTCCCACCTTCTCAGGGGTGGTGAGGCTTGGGCTTTGGGTTTCAGCTGAGAGCGGCAGGTGGCAGGCTCCAGTCATGGGACTTTGGGCTCTGGCCCTGGACCCCAGCCACATGGCAGCAGGTGCCGGCTCTGGGCTCAACCCCACCATTGTCCCTGGCCCCTGCAGCCTCTTCTGGCTCCAGTTGTGTGGTGGCAGGCTCTGGCCCTGGACCCTGGGTTCACTCCCCGCCCCCCGCATTGCCCCTGGCCCTCACTGTCTCCCTCCCCATCCAGGGGTTAATTTTTCCCCTGGCTTTCCAGGGCTGAGTAAGTCTGCTATGAAAATTGATATTTGTACAGTTGTTAATATCACTTTTCACAGCCTCCCAGCTTGCTAGGAAGTCTGCTATAAAAAGTGATATTAACAAACATACAAATATTACTTTTTGCAGCAGCAGACTTACTAGCTAGCAAATCTTTTTTTAAAAAAGGCAACCAAAAACAAAAGAAACAACAACAAAAGACAAGAATGTGCAAAGCACCTCATTTCTGTTTCTATTCTGTTTAAGTCCAGTAAAGAATAGAGAACTGTACATTTTATTATTGAGTCTGCAAAAAAAAAACCTCTACATAAATAAATTATGATTTGCACATGTATAGGTGCATATTTATGTTTTTCCTAAAATTAAATATTTCAAGAAAAATTGTCATAGTGGCCACCAGCAAGAGTTGGTGGCCACACTCAGGCCACCAAAAAAGTATTGTGAGAACCTCAGGTCTAAGGCCAACTGAAAACTTCCAAGTGCCATAAAATATTCTAATTCCAACATTCTTCCCATTCTCCTGGTGAAGGAACATCACATAAAACATTCTGGTTTTGGTCTGAACAGCTGTAGAGAACAGGGAAACAGAATAGTAAAAAGAGAAGGCATTTTTTTCTGAAAGCAATTTTGTACTTCTTCCAAACCAGAAGGTCCTGCTTAAACATCTGTAGCAATAACAAGATGAACACACTTATTCCTCATTTGATTGTTACTATATATAGTGTTACTATATATAGTTAGCTCCTCAGTAGATGGCACTCCAGGGATTAAAACTACTAAATAGCCCAATATGCAAATCAGGGTGGGGGAAGATCTGCTGCTGGGATTTACTTATATTTGTTACATGTTATTAATGTTGTTTTTCACAGCTTAGGCATTTGGGAAAGGTTTTGTTAGGTTTTGGAGCAGTTCTGAAAAGCGCTGGAGTCAAGCATCACAAGTGTAACTTGACCAGCTAGGTAGGGTGGGTGGCTGCTGGCAGTAAAATGACAGATTTGTGTATCTGTTCCAGACAATTGGAGAGACCAGTCTTTGGCAACTCCTATTTAACTGTTTAACAGACTTTCCATAGGGTTTTATATCCTAGCTTTGCTACTGTTACCATCTTAATCTGGCTGAGCTATTTTCTTTCTGATGTTATTACTGGGTAGTCTCTCAAAGCATGAAAGTTTGCTATTATTTATATTACTTATTTTTTATTCATCCATCACCCAAAGGCCCAGACAAGATTGGGCCCCATTGTGCTAAATACTGTACATACATAGCAAGAGCAGGCTCTATCTCGAATAATTTACCATCTAAAAACTCAGGCCTGTAAATTGTTTCATGCATGTGGACCTCCAACTTTAATGGGGTTCTGCTCAGGCACAGGATCTACCTACTTGGAACAAATTGCAGGATCAGGGTCTAAGTAAACAAAGGACATAAAAAAGAGATGCAACATACAAGCAGAGTGATCACGTTGATGATTTGCAAACATATAAGTTCCACATTTTATGAATTTTTAAACATTTTTGTGTTTTTTCCCATATATAAAGGTACTATGGGAATAAATATATGCGTATTTGGGGGCAGGGGTGAAGGACAGGCAGGGATAATTTAATGGTGTAACTGATCTTATTGAAGAATATCGCTGTGACTGTGGTACACCAATCCCTTCTGGATGCTCTGTGTACCACAATCATGGAGGTGCTTGCCATAGGCACTTTGAGCTCTGTGAGCTCCAGCCATTGGTGGGTTCCCATAATTACTCCTATATTTCAAATCAGTAACAGAAGAGAGGATTGCTCTATAGGGCTGGCAAAATAAAGGCACAAGGACTTCACCACTTACTGTAAAGTTCAAAACTATAGTTCCTAACTCAGCCCCCGAAGGCAGTCCAGCAACAGGGGTAACAAGGTAAAATACTCATAACCCCTCTCTACCGACCCCTTGCCTGCTGGGCACTGCTCTGTATCCTCCTACTATGGCTACAGCTGGACTCTTGCCAGCAGCATGAGTTTGGGTATGCCTACACTATGAAATTAGGTCGATTTTATAGAAGTTGATTTTTAGAAATCTATTTTATACAGTCGATAGTGGGGACGTAGACAAAGCGCATTAAGTTGGTGGAGTGTGTCCTCACTACCGCGGCTAGCATTGACTCACGGAGCGGTGCACTGTGGAAAGCTATCCCACAGTTCTCAGTCTCTGCTGCCCATTGGAATTCTGAGTTAAGCTCTCAATGCCTGATAGGGCAAAAATATTGTCGCAGGTGATTTTGTGTATATGTCATCAGTCTCCCCTCCCTCCCTCCATGAAAGCAATTGCAGACAATCATTTCGCGCCTTTTTTCTTGGGTTACCCATGCAGACGGCAAGCATGGAGCCCGCTCAGCTCACTGCTGCTGTTGCGAGCATTGTAAACACCTCGCATGTTATACTGCAGTATGTGAAGAACCTGGCTAAGAGATGGCAGCACGAGGATGATTGTGAGGAGGACATGGACACAGATGTTCCTGAAAGCACAGGATGTGGCTATTGGGACATCATGGCAGCAGTGGGGCTGGTTGATACATTGGGATGTCGATTCTGGGCCCGGCAAACAAGCACAGATTGTTGGGACCACATAGTGTTGCAGGTATGAGGTGATTCCCAGTGGCTGCGAAATATTCGCACGTGTAAAGCCATTTTCCTGGAACTCTGAGTTGCTTTCCCCCGCCCTGAAGCGCAGGAATACCAAGATGAGAGTTGCCCTGACAGTTGAGAAGCGAGTGGCAATAACTCAGTGGAAGCTTGCAATGCCTGACTGCTACCAGTCAATCAGGAATCCATTTGGAGTGGGCAAATTGTGGGGACTGCTGTTATTCAAGTAGTCAGAGCAATCACTGACGTTCTGCTATCAAGGGTACTGACACTTGGAAATGTGCAGGTCGTAGTGGATGGCTTTGCTGCAATGGGTTTCCCTAACTGTGGTGGGATGATGGATGGAACACATCCCTATCTTGGCACTGGACCACCTTGCCAACCAGTACATAAACCGCAAGGGATACTTCTCAATGGTGCTGTAAGCACTGGTGGATCACAAGGGACGTTTCACCGACATCAACGTGGGATGGCCGGGAAAGGTGCATGACACTCACATCTTCAGGAACTCTGGACTGTTTGAGCAGCTGCAAGAAGGGACTTACTTCTCAGATCAGAAAATTACTGTTGGGGATGTTGAAATGCCAATAGTTATCCTTGAAGACCCAGCCTACCCCTTGCTTCCATGGCTCATGAAGCCATATACAGGCAGCCTGGACAGTAGTAAGGAGCAGTTCTGCTATAGGCTGAGCAAGTGCAGAATGGTGGTAGAATGTGCCTTTGAATGTTTAAAAGCTCACTGGCGCTGTTTGCTGACTAGGTTAGACCTCAGCGCAACCAGTATTCCCATTGTTATTACTGCTTGCTGTATGCTCCATAATATCTGTGAGTAAGAAGGAGACATTTATGGCAGGGTTGGAGGTTGAGGCAAACCGTCTGGCTACCAGTTTTGAGCAGCCAGACACCAGGGCAATTAGAAGAGCACAGGTAAGTGTGCTGCGCATCAGAGAGGCTTTGAAAACCAGTTTCATGATGGCCAGGCTTCGGTGTGACAGTTGTGTATGTTTTTCCTTGATGCAAACCCATCCCCTTTGATTTTTTTTTAACTCCCTGTAAGCCAACCACTCTCGCTCCCCCCTCCGATCACAGCTGGCAAAGGAAATAAAGTCACTATTGTTTAGAAAGCATGCATTCTTTCTTTATTTTTTTTTTAAAAAGGAAGATAACTGACAAGGTATCCCAGGTGGGGTGGGGGAGGAGGGAAGAACAAGGTCACATTGATTATTGTAGCCACACTGCAAATCAAAACTGTTTGAACGACAGCCTTCTGTTGCTTGGGCCATCCTCTAGAGTGCAGTGGCTTGGTGCCTGGAGCCTCCCCCTTCCCCCCAATGTTCTTGGGCATCTGAGTGAAGAGGATATGGAACTTCGGGAGGAGGGCAGATGGTTGTACAGTGGATGCAGTGGCAGTCTGTGCTCTTGTTGGCTTTCTTGCAGCTACATCAGATGCCTGAGCAGGTCCGTTTGCTCCCCCATTAGCCTCAGCATCGCCTCCTGCCTCTTCTCATCATGCTCACTTAATGCTTTCCTGGACTCTGCCACTGAATGCCTCCATGCATTCAGCTGTGCCCTATCCGTGCGGGAGGACTGCATGAGCTCGGGAAACATGTCATCGCGAGTGCGGTTTTTTTTGCCTTCTAATCTGCGATAACCTCAGGGACAGAGATGATAGGAGGAGCACAGAAACATTTGCACCTGCGGGGGGATGAAAAGGGGGAGTAAAATTTAAGATGATACATTTCTGAGAACAAAAGGGAGACTCTTTCTAGTGAATCAAGCAATTCACAGCAAACAGCACATGCGCTTTAGATACAAGGTCGCATTTTGCCTTTTATATTGAGACATCACACATGGCTGGGGAACAGAATTTGCTTTCCAGGCAATTGTGGTAAGCCAAAGGGTACACAGGTTTGGCTTCTAACACCTTCATAACATGTGGGAATGTTTTCAAACTGCAGCGCCCTCCTTTCCCATAGCAAGCAATACCGGTTGGGTTTGCCATTTAAAAGGAGGGGCTGCAGTTTTCAGGTGGACGTGCAGCACACACCTTCCCCCACCCCACCGTGTGGCTATTTTCAGGGATGATCCTTTTTAGCCAAGCACAAACAGCCCAGCATGAACAGGATCCTTTTACTGTTCCCTTACAAAAATTCCTCTATTTCAACCAGGTGACCATGAATGATATCACTCTACTGAGGTTAACACAGAAAGATATAGACCGAATGTTGCTTGAATGTGACCAAAACCCAGGACCATTCGCTGCCATGCTTTGCTGCAATGATTCCAGAGTACTTGCTAGTGGCTTGGCATGGTAAAGTGTCCTACCATGGAGGATGAAATAAGGCAGCCCTCCCCAGAAACCTTCTGCAAAGGCTTTCAGAGTACCTCCAGGAGAACTTCATGAAGATGTCCCTGGAGGATTCCCGCTCCATCCCCATACAGATTAACAGACTTCTCCAGTAGCTGTATTGGCCATGAATGCATCCCAAGTCTTCAGGGCAAATCAAACATTAAACACAACTGCTTTTAAACTCTTTCTGTAGTTACAAATGTGCACTCACCAGAGGTGCCTTCTCCGCCTTCAGGGTCGGGGACCCTGCCTTGGGAGGGTATTGGCTCCAGGATGATGAAAAGGTCCTGGCTGCCAGGGAGAATGGATTCACCGCTTGCCTGCTGCACAGTCTCCTCCTCCTCATCATCCACAAAATCCTCCTCCGTGTAGCGTGAAACTCCCCCCTTGCAAGTGTCCACGGACAGTGGTGGGGTAGTGGTAGGGTACCCCCCTAAAATGCCATGCAGCTCATCATAGAAGTGGCACATATGGGGCTCTGACCCGGAGCGACCATTTGCCTCCTTTGTCTTTTGGTAGGTTTGCCTGAGCTCCTTGACTTTCATGCAACACTGTTGTGTGTCCCTGTTGTAGCCTCTGTCCATCATGCGCTGTGTGATTTTGGCATATATATTAGCATTTCTTCTTTTTGATCAGAGTTCTGCCTGCACAGATTCTTCTCCCTGTACAGGAATCAAATCCAGTATCTCCCATTCACTGCATGCTGGAGCTTGTTTGCAATTCGGGGGGGACTGCATGGTCACCTGTGCTGCTGAGCTCGCCACGCTGACCAAACAGGAAATGAAATTCAAAAGTTCCCAGGGCTTTTTCTGTGTACCTGTCTAGTGCATCGGAGTTGAAAGTGCTGTCCAAAGCGATCACATTGGAGCACTCTGGGATAACTCCCGGAGGCCAATAACGTTGATTTGCATCCACACTACCCCAAATTAGACCCAGCAAGGTTGATTTTAGTGCTACCGCCCTCACCAGGGAGGAGTACAGAACTTGATTTTCAGAGCCCTTTAGGCCGACGGAAGAGGGTTGCTTGTGTGGAAGCATTCATTATAAAATCGACCTAATGCGGCTAAATTTGACCTAATCCTGTAGTTTAGACCAGGGCTTTGAGAGGTGGAAGTGAAAGATGAGATCGGAGCAAACTGCTTTGCTACTTACTCCCACAAGCCAGTTCCCAGGCTGCTGCCTCTAACCTGCTTCTCCTCCTCACACCCTGGTTCTCTGCCAAAGCCAGTCACCTGTGATTTCCAGGATGTGCTTTCTCTAGGGATTATGGAGCCCCCTACTGGCTGGGTGTTGAACACACAGTGCCCTGCACCAGCTAGATCCCCTCCTTCCAGCTCAGCTAGTCTGGAAGGAAGGAGCTAGAACATTCATTACACTTGGTGCAAGGGACTGGAATGGAGAAAGAGAGGGGCATGGAAAGACAGGGAAAGTGGCAAACAGAGATGGATTAAGGTTTCCTAAGGCCCTGGGCCAGAGCAAGTGGGGGGGGGCCCTCCCCATCCCTTTTGCCTGTGGCCCCGCCCACAGCCCCATCCCATTCTGCCTTTCCCCCACCGCAGCCCTGCCCATGTTCTAGCCACGGTCCTGCCCCATTCCATGCCCTGCGCAACCTGTTTGCTCCTTTCTGCCCAAACATCTAATCACACACCCAACACACATGTATTTAATATACTGTGTACAATAAAAAAACTTGAGGGTATGAAGGATGGTATAAGAGCAGCTAAGCACTGTACTGGGCCTCCAGGTCAATTCTTGGCTGAGCCACAAACTTTGTGTGACATTGGGCAAGTAATTTAATTAGGGCTGTCAATTAATCACAGTTAACTCGCACCATTAACTCAAAAAAACTTAATTGCAATTAAAAAATTAATGTGATTAATCACCATTTTAATTGCACTGGTAAACAATAGAATACCAATTGAAATTTATTAAATACTTGTGGATGTTTTTCTACATTTTCAAATATATTGATTTCAGTTACAACACAGTATACATAGTAGACAATATTTGCTTTATACTGTTATTTTTTTATTACAAATATTTGCACTGTAAACATGGCAAACACAAGAAATAGTATTTTTCAATTCACCTCATACAAGTACTGTAGTGTAATCTCAAACAAGAAGCGGGCAGCATTATTGCCCATTAATGTAAACAAACTTGTTTGTCTTAGTGATTGCCTGAACAAGAAGTAGGACTGAGTGGACATGTAGGTGCTAAAGTTTTACATTTTTTTATTTTTGAGTGCTGTTATGTAACAAAAAAAAATCCACGTTTATAAGTTGAACTTTCATGAAAAAGATGTTGCACTACTGTACTTAGTATTTTTCAATTCACCTTATACATCTTTTTTTTACAGTGCAAGTATTTGTAATAAAAATAAAGTGAGCATTGTATACTTTGTATTCTGTGTTGTAAGTGAAATCAATATATTTGAAAACGTCCAAAACTATTTAAATAAATGGTATCCTATTATTGTTTAACAGTGTGATTAATCATGATTAATTTTTTCATTGCTTGATAGCCCTAAATTTAATTTATCCTGTGCCTCTGCTCCCTATCTGTAAAATAGGGATCAAATCCATTAATAACTGCAAGATGCTCAGCTATTTCAGTGATGAGATCCAGATAAGCACATAGATAGCAGATGTACCACTGAACACAATTTCAAGACTACTTCTTTTGCATGGCAAACTTACAAAGCAATATTAAAGGTTGACATCCCAGTTTGTCATCCGCTGTATGACTTTCAGTGATGCAAAATGATAAGGCTGTCATTCTTCAGAAGGATCTTAGAGGACAGCAGTTCACTAGATAGTCCATGGTTTGGATGTCTTCTCCACATTCACATATCAGGCTGTCCTTCATTTTCCAGTTATGTAGCAGATATTTCAATGCCCATATGAGGTTCTGATGCAGTTCACTGTGATCCATATCTTATGTGGCATTATGAAGCCACATGGTTGATATGTAGGATCCGTGATCAGATCTTGATTTTTTACCCCACTGCTTTCTCACAGCTGCTGCCACTTGTCTTTTAATGATAGCCCCAAAGTTTTGAGAGCTTTGACTGCTAATCAGAAGGAGCTCCTGAACTTAAGGCAGCATGTCAGAGGGTTTTGGAGATGGGGACAGTCAGGACCAATGCAAGGAAGTTTCGTGCCCTAGGCAAAACTTCTCCTTGTGCCTCCCCCCTCCCCCGCTAACTCTGCCCCCCATAGCAGCTAACCAAGCCCCCCGCCCGGGGAGCCCCTCCCCCCAGCAGCAGCTACCCCTCCCACCGTGGCAGCTAACCCTGCCTGGGAAGCCCTCCCCCCAGCAGCTAACCCGGCTCGGGGAGACACCCCCCCACCCCCGTGGCAGCTAACCCTGCCTGGGGAGCCTGCCCCAGATCTCCTCCGCTGAGCACGCTGGTGCCACTCTAATTCTCCTCCTCTCCCAGGCTTGTGGCACAGATTGGAGGAGACTTAGAGCAGGGGCTGTGTGCTCAGCGGAGGAGGCAGACTGGAGGTGATCTGGGGCAGGGAGCAGTTCCCCTGTGCGCCCCCCCCCCGCCCCAGTTCCCCTCCACTTCACCTCCTTGCCTGAGCAGGCTTTTAGGCTCCCCCAACCCCTAGGCGCCCTAGGCAGCTGCTTAGTTTGCCTAAATGGTTGCACCGGCCCTGGGGGCAGTGAAGAGGTGAGCATCGAGATTGCCAGCAGCGGGCAGGAGGGTGGGGGTGAGGAGGCAAGCGGCGAGCCAGCAGCAGGTGGGGGTCCCTGGGATGGGCATGGGGGTTTTTGGCAGGGGAGTGAGGAGGTGAGTGGCGGGGAGGGGGGAAGACTGAGGAGGGACGCAGCAAGCCAGTGGCGGGCCAGGGGGTGAGGAGGGGTGCAGTGGCGGGGCTGAGCGGGGAGGGGACAGGACCTGGGACAGAGTAGAGGTGGAGCGTAGGAGGCCTGGAGGTGGACTCTGGGCGGGGCCAGCACCCCCCCATGGCATGTCCTCTTTTTTGAATGTTCAAATATGGTAACCCTAGCCTGCCCCCATCGGAGTCTGCACCCAGTACCCAAACTCCATCCCAGAGCCTGCACCCCAGACCGCCTTCCCCACCCATACTTCCTCCCGGAGCTCAACCTCTCACCCCTTTTGCACCCAAACTCTGTCCCAGAGCCTACACCCCAATCCTCTGTCCCAGCCCAGGATCTCCACCCCAGACCTTCTCCCCCGCATGCAAACTCTCTCCCAGAGCATTAGGCAGGTGGGGGGTGGAGTTTGGGGGGGGCAGGTTTTTGGCATCACCAAAATTCTACAAATCTGCCACCCCTAATTCAGGCAGTTCTTTCCATGGGAGTTGCTCAAGAGGAACTCGGGTGTTATTTGACAGTGCGGTTGGAGCATAGCTGCCAACTTCCTCTCTACCTGAGAGTGGGCCCCTGCCCTCACTCCACCCCTTCCTGACCCCTTCCCCAAGTGCATCCTGTCCCTACTTCTTCCCCGGGCCCTCCCTCCCAGCACCTCCTGCACAGTTGTTCAGCCACGTTCAGGAGGTGCTGGGAGGGTGGGGGAGGAGTTGATCACTGGGGTCACTTGTGGACGAGAGGTGCTGGGAGGGGGAAGAGACTTTTGGCTGTTAGTGGGTGCTAAGCACCCACTAACTTTTTGGACTCGGGGCTTATGGATTGGAGTAACCATGATCAATGGTACTCGAGTTTTCCAGATCTTCTCTGAGGATGCAATGCATTTCACAACTCATGCATTTTCACTCTCACTTTCCTCTTGGTTTTTATATATTTTTTTATCTGGTGGCACTTCTGGAAAAAAGAAAAGTATTTTTTGCAAAAGCAGATTAAAGGTTTTTAAAAAGGTGATTTAGAAAATTGGTAAATGTGAAGCATTTTAATTCGTGGGATTTTTAAGAACTAAAACGTTGCCAAGGCGACAGGGCCTGTCGTTATCCTGGAAGGAAAGAATTCCTGAGCTAGTTTCTGCTTAGAAAGGAAAATGCGAGGCTTGAATTTTGCGCTGCCGGCGTTTCGTCCAGGTAGTTCACCACGTTCACAGCAGAGAACTACATTTCCCGCAATGCACCGGTTTCATCGGGCCTTAGACAGGGTCCTGCGCGTGGCACTCCTTTAGCCATTCAACTGAGTGCCTGTTTGCAAACATGACTAGTTTCCATGGCCTAACCCTTTCGCAAACAGTGAGACCGATTCCTTCCCTCTGCGGCGACGTCTCCGCTCTGACCACTTCCCGCTTTGTGACAGCACTGGGGAGTTGGCTCCCGCAAGTGGAGGCATGGTGTCAGGCGCCTGCGTTAGACACCTGGCGGGGGGGGTCCCGACGGAGCGGGGCTCACGGCGCGGCTAAGGTTGGGTTCTAGCCTGGAAGCTCTCGAGACTCGCGACGGCGGCGGCGACGACACGGCGGTGGCTGCCTGGGCCCGGGCGCGCGCGCGCGTGAGAGAGAGGGGCGGGGCGCCGCCTCCCCCGCGGGCCGCAGGGAACATGAGCAGCAAAGAAGGTGACGCCGGGCTCGCGCCAGAGGTTCCCCCGCTCCCGGGGTCACGACGGCTCCGGCGGGTCCCCTCCCCCGCGGGGCAGGCAGCAGCCTGCGCCCCCCTCTGCTCCCCGGCCCGCGAAGGTCTCGCCCCACCCCCCGGGGTCGCGCTGGCGGGAGGCGGGCGGCTCCGCTCACGTTCCGGGCAGCGAGTGTTTAGCAAAGGCCCCTTCCCGCTCAGCCTGCGGGCGTCTGGGTTCAGCAGAGCTGCACGGGGGAGCGCTGAGCGCTGTGGCTAGTGCCCGGAACCCCGGGTCCCCATCCCGGTGCCCGGGCAGCCCGCCAGGGCACAGCGCGGTGCGGGGACCGGCCTGCCGCCCGCCAAAAAGAAGCGGCGAAACAGCTTGTGAAAGGGAGGAAACCTTTAGAGAGCGCAAAGAAGCCACCCGGGGGTACAGACACCTCCCCCCGCCCCTTTGCACTCACCTGCGCTGCTGCTTGGCTCGTCTTCTTCTGGGCTCTTTCATTCCCCAAGCTGAGCCCCCAGGACTTGTCTGCCCCGCGTGCCACTGCTCTCCTGGTAGAGTTATAGCGGTGCAGCTCCCTAGCTGTGGTCACAGTTATAAATGTGCTTATGGGGGCACTAAACTAGAGTGATGTATCTGCATTGGATCTAGGAGCCATGCAGCATAAATATATCGGGACAAAAATCCTATACCCTAACTGTCATAGTTATACCAATACAAATCTGTGTGTAGACCATGGCTTAGAAGACAGTGGTATTTGTGCTGGTGACTCATTGTGCAGTGTGTCAGCATGCTTCCTGCCAGCTCCCTTTTGGGCCAGGTATCCATACAAACCACTTCCTTCACCTCCGTTCAACTGTGGAATGGAGTTAAGAACCAAAAACCTAAAATTCATTGAAATATCTTTTTTTTTAAATAATATTCGGGTTGTGGGTTTACTTTGTGTGGTAGGTAGGTTTAACCATCCGTTTTATGGGTTCCCTGTGGTTTTCCTGTAGCTGGTGGTGGGTGATGTATCTGACATTCAGAGTAGAGCAGAGAGCTTCAGTCCCTGTGTTTGGTCACAGAGACCCTTTTGGGACGGTCACCTGATGTGCTGAAATTACCTCTGAGCCCATTTTCTCTGCCATCTCGGGACTTCCAGAACCCTGTCTTGTTGAGACAGATATGATAGCCTGCTGCAACACAAACCCAGGGTCTGGACCACATCCCAAAAACTGCAGGCTTTAAGTGAAAACTGCTTAGGTTACCTGGCTACAGCACCGAGCTCCCAGTGGTATCCAAGCCCCAAATAAATCCGTTTTACTCTGTATAAAGCTTATACAGGGTAAATTCATAAATTGTCTGGCCTGTTTAACACTGATAGAGAGAGATGCACAGCTGTTTGCTTCCCCCAGGTATTAATCACTTACTCTGGGTTTATTAATAAACAAAAACAGTTTTATTAAGTATAAAAAGTAGGAATTAAGTGGTTTTAAGTAATAGCAGACAGAACAAAGTAAGTCACCAAGCAAAATAAAACAAAACACGCAAGTCTAAGCCTAATACATTAAGAAACTGATTACAGGTAATATCTCGCCCTCAGAGATGTTCCAATAAGCTTCTTTCACAGACTAGACTCCTTCCTAGTCTGGGCCCAATCCTTTCCCCGGTACAATCCTTGTTAGTTCCAACAGACATCTTAGGTGGTAAGCAGGGGCTTTCTCATGACTGGCAGCCTTTGTCCTGCTCCACCCCCTTTTATAGCTTTGGACCCAGTTATAGAAATAGATTTTCTGCCAAGCTGGCAGGTAATGCATCACTGGTCGCGTGACTTACCCAACTTCAGGAACATAATCAGCCAGCAAGCGGAGCAGGAAGAGGATCCGGCCCTCTGAGTATCGGTCATAAAAAGGAGATCTCAGCAGGTAGTACAGCAGCAGGATGGTTCGGCATCTCAACTCCTAGCGCTCTCGCTTATTCAGGTCTTTCACATCACTCAGTAAACTTAGGCTTGTGATATCCAGGATTCCCAAGAGGAGCCAGGGCTTCCATGATCTCTGGCCCCATATGCCTAAACTCCACAAGTGGAACAGAGGCCAGGTGATGTAGACAGATTCTGCAATGGTTTCCTGAAGCCCCAGAGGAGTGGGAGACTGGTTCATCTCCTCTGCTCTTCAGTTCTGTTTTCCCTCCCTCTGTTGGGGAGACCCCCAATGTCTGGATTGCAAGGCTGGGGTGCTTTTGAGGGACCTCACAACACGGCTGGAGCGCCACCCAACATATGTCTGTTCCTTCCCTGGCGAGCTGCCCTCCTTGTCTTCTGGTTGGAGCTGCTGCTGCTCCCTGTCCACTGGCACGATCGGAGGGGATGTCTGGATACCAGCTTTGTACCACAGGAAGAGCAGGAGGCGCAGGATGGCTTTAGCCAGCTGGATGAGGATGATGATGGTCCATCGGCCCATCTCACCCCACACCTTGGAAGCTCCCATCTCCGCAAACACTTCCACACACTTGAGCACACTCAGCCATGTCAGCAACTGCTGCTGGGGTAGTGATACAGGCAGGGTCTGCTGTAGCTCCTTTCGGAGGATCTAGTCATTTAACACCACCAGGAGGTTGGAGGCAGAGTACACAAGCTCAGAAAGTTCATGGGAATCAGAAAAGCAACCTGGCAGCAGGTAGGAGAGGCCCCGCACGGTGCCCTCCAGCTGCGCAGTGGCAGCCGGGTGCTGCCTCACATACTCCTGGTAGCGATGACACAAGCGCTGCAGCCTCCCCAGGGGCCCGGCGGCAGCCATGGCTCCCCGGGACCACTTGGCTTCACTGCCGCTCCCACACACTTCCGGGTAGTCCAAGGCAGGAATCTTCTGGTCTCTTTCATTCCCCAAGCTTAGCCCCCAGGGCTTGTCTGCCCCACATGTATTCCAGTATCATGTGACATGGTCACATGTCCTGTGAGACCCCAGCCTCCATTCTTCCTGGACTGGCCCACATGTACACAGGAAGGTTTGCAAATAAACAGAGCCATTTACAGTTCATTGATTCTGAAGCACTTGATGGCTTCCACTTAATATGTTTACATCAATAATACAAGTTTATATCATATTCTCCTAACTCCAGACATAGAAATAATACATGCAAACAAATAGGATGAACACACTCAGTAGATTATAAGCTTTCTAATGATAACTTACAAGAGACCTTTTGCATAAAGCATATTCTAGTTGCATCATAATCACATTCATAAGCATATTTTCATAAAGCATATGGAGTGCAACATCACACCCTGCAATGTTGTTGTAAAGGTCATATATGTGATCTTTTCAACTGTTGGAGAAAAAACAGAATCCTGAATTAATTTTCTGACGGGGATGTGAAGGAAATAATTATTATCAAAACAAAGAAATTGAAAATCAATATGTCCACATTCTGTTTTTGGTTTGGGATAATAAACAGTTAAATTGAAACATTTAAAATCCTATGTGTAACTTAAAATTGCTTTCTTTTTGAAAAATGAAAATTAACAAGACTAAATGCATGTATAAAGTTAAGCGGGTATATAAGTGTTTGTAGGATCTGGGCCTCAATCATTTAAATATAAAAATGAAGATATCTTACAAAAAGGAGGCAGGGAAAGGGAGGTAGAAGTTCAAATGAAGATATAGCAATGTGTGTTGTGCAGTAAGTGAATCCTAAATTGTGCTTTGTCTTAAGCACAGATGATGGGAAGACAAGAGGAGCACATAGCACAGGAATGGAAGTTAGTAGTAAAATACAAGTTAGAAGAAATGGGTTTTGAGGAGGGATTTGAAAGAGAAGAATGAGTACATTTGGTGTGTTGGAAGAAGTACGTGGGTCCAGCTCTAGGGAGCAGCCCATGGGAAAACATCACATAGATGAGTGAGAAGAGAGACAAGGATAAGAGTGGCTAGAGCCCAGGGAACTGATACGGGAAGCAACTGATGAAATTAATACACTGAACAATATTTGCCGCCTTAAATTGCTCTTTCTGTTCTCCAAAGACCAAAGTTCTGTGGTGAAAGAGGTACAGTGAGACAGTGGTAATAATTTTACAGTGATATGGTTCCACTCATTCTGAAGGATTTCAAAACACTTTACAAGCTATGGAATCAATCCTGCAACCTCCACAGTCTCATCATATTTAGTGGGTTAAAGGTTGCCGGGATCAGGCCTTATATATATGTGTGTATATATATCTATCTCTATTTCTAGCTCTGTGTCTCTGTATAATATATAGACAGATGCTACTCGAATTTTGCATGTCAGAAACATATACCAGACAGTTACACAAAAAAAAAACAAACCCCAAAACCCCACCTCCTATTTCTAGCTTCCAGAACTTTTTCCGTAAGTGCATATTTGTGTAAATCGGGTTTGCGTAACCCGGGGGGCATCTGTACATATATCTGTGTGTGCATGTGTGGGCCTAATTTTATGTATATAGAGGGAGAGAGAGAGATCGCTACAACACCACTAAAAGTGAAGGGGATCTTTTGGTGCCTGATCATGCTTCAATTGAAATCAAGAGGAGGCTTGCTGTTGATTTCAATGGAAGAATAATGAAGCCCAAAATGTTTACACAAAGCAACCAAGACTACAGTTTTTATGTCCCATACAGTATTCTTTACAGTAAACTGAATAGAGTTGAATTATAGTTACCTTGGAAGGATGAGGAATCCAGTGGCCCATTAAAAACTAACAGATTTATTTGGGCATAAAGCTTTCATGGGTAAACCCTCCCACTTCTTCAGATTAAAGCTTATGCCCAAATAAATCTATTAGTCTTTAAGGTGCCACTGGACTCCTCATTGTTTTTATGGATACAGACTAACAGCTATCCCTCTGATACTTGGAAGGATGGACATAAAATATTCAACATTGGATATATTAAAAAACACTCCAGAAATGAATGCCATGACATCTGGTAAAGCTGTTATAAAACTGGTACTCAATAATATTATTTAAATCTCACATTTTTTTTCTTTGTGTTCTATTTATAGGATCGGGTGGGTTCAGAAAACGAAAGCATGACAATTTCCCACATGGTCAAAGAAAAGATGAAAAAAACAATGTTAATTCGTCTTCATCTTTGATGGTGTCTTTTAAGTGTAAGTAAAAGTTGACAGTCCAGATCATAACAATGTATACAATAAAAGTTAGTGGAAATAAAATATTTAGTGGTGGGGCTGTCCATAGGCAAAATTAAAATCAGTGAGACTCTCTAAATTTGGGACATGATCTATCGCTTTCTATGCCAGCAGAGTGCTGTGGTAGAGATGATAGGGTCACTTTTTAGTTAGGGGAAGGGTGAGACAGAGCGCTTGCTGATCATTAGGGATAGGATTCTGTCATGGACCTCCCTGACTTCTGAGGCAGTGCCGGAGCCTTGTCCACTGGAACACTGCTGCCAGAGCAGCTGACCAGGCCCAGAGCAGTGGCCCCGAGAACAGCTCCCCCTACCCCAGTATTTTTAGTAAAAGTCAGGGACAGGTTGCAGCTTCTGTGAATTTTTGTTTATTGCCTATGACCTATCCCTGACTTAGTAAAAATACCCATGACAGAATCTTAACCTTGCTCATCACCTTTGAAGGGAGAGCTTTGCTGCTCACAACTGACAGTTGTAGTTATTTCAGACTAGGGCTTGTTTATACACAGAAGTTTTGTAGCCAGTTTAGTTGTTAAACTGGTGCAAACTCATGTGTAGACATTTATTTTAGTTTGAGAGTCTTATTTTGATTTAGCCTTAAACCTGTTCCTAATTTAAACTAAATCAAAATATGCTTGGTTTAAACCAAAATAAGTGTTTACACAGGGGTTTGCATTAGTTCAACTGCTTTTAAAAAAATCACCTGAAATTCACCTTTCTTTTGTAGACAAACCTTAGTACACCTGCAAGGCAGGTTTTGTAGGGGAAACTGGCTTGATTAAAGCACACTGATATGATCCAGACCCCTGGTTTAATATCTCAACAAGGTTCCTCCACTTTTCTTTTAAGGGGTGAGTATTGTGAAGAGGGAAGAATCCAGAGATAATTGTGTGGGATTGGGGAGTCCTTGCAACATGAAAAAACACTAGGAAACAGAAAGTGTGTGTGTGTGTGTGTGTGTGTGTGTGTGTGTGTGTGTGTGTGTGTGTGTGTGTGTGTGTAAATAAAGCAATGGAAAATAATTGATCTGATCAGAAAGTTAAACTCATGGCTTGGCATGATCTAAAATTATCTATTGGTAAAATACTAATATAACTAAGATAAATAAGCTTTTGTAAAGTAAAGACTTCATTATTGGGAGCACATAGCTGCTATTAGAGAAGGTTTCTCTGATTTCTTTAGAATGCTGATTGTCAGTAATTGATGTTTTTCTAAAACAAAATTAACTTTGTTGTGCAGCTATAGCGTGATTATTAATGGTATCCGGTGTTATATGAAAATGAGTTATTAGAATTCTTCAAAAATAAATTCACATGAATGAAACTTCATATTTTCTGTTAATGTTTGTGTGCACTGTTAATTGTCTGATATTAAGGACCTCTATTTCATCATGCTTTAAACACTTCCCTTCCCTGAGGCCCCTGTAATACCACTGTGCAGGCATTGGTATAAATCTACAAATAAAGCTGTGGTGAGATTTGCATTTAAAGCAGAGCAACAATCCGATTTCACACCTTAATAATTGACTATTGGTCTTGTTTAGACTGGGAAAATGCATCCTGTTAGGAAATGTGTTGATTAACATTTTGTAGCTAGCACAGTGTTAAACATGATTTTTCTTTTAGTGTGAACAAAAACAGTTATGTTTAGAAACATGCTAACTGGTCGAACTACAAAGTTGCATGTATGTTTACACTGCAGCTGGGAGTGCGCTTCCCAGCACAAGTAGACACGTGCTCTTGCTCTATTCAAGCTAGCATGTTAAAAATATCTGGGGTTGGCATAGGTGGCAGCTCAGACTGGCTGCCTGAGTATAAACCTTCCCAGATCCCCTAGGGATGTACTTGGGTGGCTAGCCTGAGCTGCTGACTGGCTACTACTGGCTACACTGCTATTTTTAGCACACAAATTTGAACAGAGCTAGCATATCTGTCTGCTGCTGGGAGGCATGCTCCCAGCTGCAGTGTAGATGTGTACCCTTAATTAACTTGTTTTCTGATATGTTTTCTCAATATAGACAAAAGCCTTCCTCTCCAAAGTAGGCATAATAATATTCAGAGAACAATTGCATTTTTTGTGTAATATTTTTAGTAAAATATTTACTAACCCTTGCAGGGGGAACATTTAAAAATTCTCCCTTTTTTGAAAAGATGCCCTGTTATCAGATTTCTTGTACTTTGGAATTGATTAACTTTGCCCTCTTGTTGTCCATTATATTTAATAAACATTAATCCCAATGCTGAGCCTACACTATCCAATTTCTAACTTCTCTCCAATCTGAAGAATAGCTGTTCATCATGAATTGGCTACATCGAAAGAGGCACACGTTAGTATGTTTGACCGCCCTCTGTGGGATTGACTATATGTATATGGCAGCAAGACAGAGAGAATGTAAGAGTCCTAGTACAAATGAATTGAGGAGAACTGTCAGAAAAAAAGGGAGGAAGTAGAAGGTAAGGAAGAATGAACAACAAAAGAAAGAGAGAAATGTAAAAATTTTCTTGATCACAGTCAAAACATTCTGAATGTTTCACAGGTAACTATGAAATCCTTTAGGAATCCTCATTATTTCTAAAAAACTGTTCACAATACAGACATAACATGTATTCCCGATGTGTTTGCCCTCCAGAGAGTGAGCGTGGTGGGAGGAGGTGTTGAGGCATGAGTAGAAACAGAGATTAACTAGTACAAACCCATTATAAGGGAATAGCAGCTAATTAGTCACATAAGTTATGATGAAGCTAAACTAAACAAGGTCCTCCTCCATTATGGCAGCAGGATCAGGCCATAAATTAGTTTATTAGGAATAAAAATGACTTTACTGCTTTTAAAATGTATTATTTATTGTATTTTCCTTGCTGTAACATATGGTAAAGCATTGTAATTGTGTGACCTTCTGTATATAAAAAAAATCTAAAACAAATGTGAAATAATGGAAGATTAAATGGTTCTGTTACACAAATAGTGTAGTAATAGAATACTTAATATTATTGTATTAGACTACACATGAGAATTTTTTTTGTGATCATCTGCATTCTGTTCTTAGCATTTCAACTGGAGCTTGATACAAGACATGATAAATATGAGAGGCTTGTGAAACTTAGTCGTGATATAACAATTGAAAGTAAAAGAACAATATTCCTACTTCACAGGATTACTAGGTGAGTCACATTAATTCCCATTTCCATGCTGACCCAGAAGCTTACTGTTGCCTTGCAGAGTTTTCTGTATCTATGAGTAACAGGTGCAATATTCAGTTGAGCTAGACATCAAGGAAGATAAACATAGGCTCAGTTCATTTCCCGCGAGCTGTGTTGTTTTATTTCCTCTGAAACAGTGTTTCTCAAACTGGGGTCGCCACTTGTGTAGGGAAAGCCCCTGGCGGGCCGGGCCAGTTTGTTTACCTGCCCCGTCTGCAGGTCCGGCTGATTGCGGCTCCCACTGTCCGCCGTTCACCGCTGCAGGCCAATGGAGGCTGCTGGAAGTGGTATTCAGTAAGTCCCTCAGCCCACACCACTTCCAGCTGCTCTCATTGGCCTGGAGCAGCGAATTGCAGCCAGCGGGAGCTGCAATTGGCCAGACCTGCAGACTGGGCAGGTAAACAAACAGGCCTGGCATGCCAGGGGCTTTTCCTACACAAGTGCAACCCCAGTTTGAGAAACACCACTCTAAAAGGATATGTAAGCCAGTGGGCACATGCACCAATCGGGAAATTAAAAATAAGGACCAGCCTCTAGTTCGTGTCAAGTCCATTTCCTTAGAGATGGCTTTATTAACACAAAGAATATTCCAAAACAGGGCCAGAGTAACACAGAACACTTGGTAACAGCCAACAGACCTTTCCAGCAAGCTGGGAGGGGAAAGAACACACCTTTCTAGAGAGCCGCTTTTGAAATAACTTGCCCATTTCTTTTATAGCCCCACCCCAGATCACCCATGTGATAAGTAGGGAACCTGGGTTCTACTTGTGATCCCATACATGCTGGAACTTAAGGAGTGTGTCTATGCATAGTTGCAGGGTGTCTTACATTTTGTGCCCTGATCACTGGAAGCAGTAGGTGCTGTGGGAGAATAATGGAAAAAGTTGAGGCTTGCCATAGCCTGTTGTATGAAAGATTTACCTAGAGAATTACATATGTAATTTTAGACATTGGGCTTTGTCTGTATTGGTCTTTTTTCCCTAAAATTTCCCACTGTTATCACCAGTGCAGCTCCACAATGGTAGCAACGGTGTGGGCACTATTGTAGGTAAGATGCTGGCAGCTGCCATTTTTTAACCTTAATGCGGTCCAGACTTGCTTTGAGCAGAGGTAAACAACATGGTGGTTTATCATTTTAGTGGCCACTAGAGCCTTTGCTGCACTAGCGCTGCCTCTATTGCTACACAAAGAATAGCAACGTTGGAACTTTCAGGGGGGAAACGGCTTGTGTGTAGACTCAGCATAAGCTTTTAGATTCCTTTGCAGCATGGAATCCTGTTTTCTAGAAGCGTACTAATGGTGGTTTGCCATACTGTGTCTGTACTTCCCTTCCCCTCTCTGTTGTAATTATTCAGTACAGAGCCCAGTTTCAGAATTCTAACCATATTTAAACATTTGTTCATAACCAAACTACAGTACCAGTCCTGTTGGGGGAACAGAGGGGTACTGGTAAGTGAAAAATTCCAGTTAACTAAGAAGAAGGGAGTTTGGGTGCAGGAGAGGGCTCAGGACACGGGATTAGTGCGTGAGAAGGATTTTGGGTGCTGGATCCTGGGGGTGCTCACCTCAGGTGGCTCCCTGCAAGCGGCGACCTGTCCCTGCTGTTCTTAGGCGGAGGCGCAACTGCCCTTGCCCTGCCCCAAGCGCCGGCTCTGCAGCTCTCATTGGCCAGGAACTGGGGCCATTGGAAGCTGCGGGGTTGGCACCTGTGGGAAGAGGTTGTGTACAGAGCCGCCTACCTGTGCCTCTTCCTAAAACAGCAGAGATAGGTGACCGCTTGCGGGGAGCTGCCTGAGGTGAGCACTCCCTGGATCCAGCAGCCCAAAATCCCTCTTGCGCCCCTGTTCCAAGCCCTCTCCTGCACCCAGACTCCTTCCCTGAGCCCACGCCCCAGTCACCAGCCCCACACCCTCTCCCACACTCTGAACCCCTCATGGCCATTCCTTCGCCTAGGAGCAGCAGGGACATGTCGCCGCTTCCGGGGAGCCACGCGGAGTCAGGTAGGGAACCTACCAGCTCTGCATCAACCAGACTATAAACTAGACATTCAATGAAGATTAGAAATGCTGATTTATAGAGCTTTCTGGTTGGTACAGGGCTGGCTAACACAGCCTTTACTGTATCCGCTAAATCCACAGAATAGTAATTTAAAAAGAGATGTTGTAAATCTATAATACTGTGTACATTGTTTGGGCTTTTTAAGTATAATAGATGAACTGTCCTTTAAATGCTGTATATAAAATCTAATGTAACAATAGTTGTGGATCAGATATGGTAGAGGTTTCCTTAGTGGCATATTTCATAAATACTGTCTAAAAACATGTATAAAGTAGATCCTTGTGCTATGTTAATCTAATGTATTGCAAAATGCTATGGATTTTGTGTATGAGAGAGAAGTCTTCCACAGATTTTTCTAGCTATTTTGCCTATTTATTTTGAGCATTGTCATGAACTTCCTCATTACCTCTGCTTTAGTCATAGTTAAAGCTACAGCCTGAAATAAGCAGCACACTATTCAGACTGGGTTTGAATGGTTGATTATCTTAAGGGCAATTCGTTTTTGAATCTACAATGGAGTTCAAAGGTACCTACTTACACTAGATCAGAAAGATTCATTTTAAATTTGGCTCATTCCAAAATATTTAATTTTGTCTGCACTTATTAAACATAGGGTGGTTAGTAGAAGAAAAAGTATGTAATTTAACTCTTTGTTGGTGTTCTAACAGCTGTCACTTTGTAATTTTATTTGTATTCTGTGCTCACAGTGATCCCAATGGGGAGGAAATACTAAATGAATCTGAGGCCAAATTAGAAGCCGTCAGACAGAAAATTAAGCAAGTAGCACAAGAACTGATAGGAGAAGACATGTATCAGTTCCACAGAGCCATCTCTCCAGGTAAGTCTACATTCAAATAGGATGGGCACACACATCAGGCCAAACTCAGTTTAGGTGCAGCTCCATTACTTCAGCAGTAATGCATTTGCTTACACCAGGGCTGAATGTGGCTCACCCTTTGCACTTTAAAACATAGATTGTGATTTTCCTCCTTTTGAAGATTAAAAAACATGCTCTTGGTTATATTTCATAACACTCAAATATGTAAACACATTGTATAGATATCAGTATCAAGCACAAACTGTACTATGTGCAACCATTCAAACTCCCCTCTCCCCCAATCTGTTTCAACTTCTCTGTGTAAATGGCAGTCTTTTTATAAAGCGTTTCAAAGGTCATCTTAACATTTCAGCTACACTGATGGATGCAATATGTTGAGTTTCCCCACAATATTTTTATATCCTTCTCTCACATGCAAAACAACTGTATTTAGGCTCTCTGTGTGGCACTGGTGATCAACAGAAACTCTCCAGCTGTAACCATCACTTGGTCTTTAGTAGATGCATCAGTACTGTTCCACTCCTGGGTTTCCAGTGAGTGCACTCAGTCTCTTTCTTTTCTGTTGTTCAGAGTGTCTGGCTCCTCCCTAGACTCAATTTCCCAAATGTGTGTACCTTTTCTCAGGTGCTCTGCAGGCCTGGGGCCAATATGGAAGCACCTTACTACCAATCCAGCCATCCTGCATTTTTCCAGCTGCATTTGGAACCTTTGAAATTCAGTGTCCTGCTGGCCTTCTAAAGGGGCCGTTACCTCAAGGACTTTCTTTAAAAACAAACAAACGAACAAACAAAACCCTATTCCTGCTGTTTCAACCTGTCTACAATTCAGCAAAAAACTGTAGACCCCACCCATTTTTCATTTGGGTGCTTGTATTGGTACTCTTATTTGAAAGTGTTTTTTTGAGTACCTGAGTTCCAGTTTGATCACCTAAATCAGTAGTTTTCAAACTTCAGCAACCTCAGGACTCCCATTTTGATTTAAAATTTTTCAGGGACCACCAAGCCTCCGCACTCAGCCCAAGGCCCCACCCCACCTCTTCCTGCCCCCTGCTCACTCCATCCCCCCACTTCCTCTGTCATTCGTTCTCCCCCCACCCTCACTCACTTTCACCAGGCTGGGGCAGGGGTTGGGGTGCAGGAGGGGGTGCAGGCTCTGGGAGGGAGATTGGGTTCTGGAGGGGCCGAGGGGTGTGAGCTCTGGAAAAGGGTTGGTATGTGAAAAAGGGTGAGGAGTGTGGGCTCTGGCTGGGCAGCGCTTACCTTGGGCAGCTCCCAAAAGCAACCAGCACATCTCTCCATCTCTCTGGCAGTGGGGCGGGGGGGCGAGAGAGGTCTCTGCTCACTGCCCCTGCCCGCAGGCACTTCCCCAGAGCTCCCACTGGCCGCAATTCCCAGCCAATGGGAGCTGCGGAGTTGGTGCTTGGGGTTAGGGGCAGAGTGCAGAGACCCCCTGACACCTCCCCCATTCCCCTCCGGGGGAGTGCTTCCGTTCTGTCCGCTTCCGGGAGTGCTGTGGAGCCAGGGCAGGCAGGGAGCCTGATCAGTGGGGCCTGTGGACCCCAGTTTGAGAAACGCTAGTCTAAATCTATAATTGGATATTCTGATTTAGAGACCGGGTATCTAAGTTTCCAAATTAGAATCAGATTCCACAGCTGGGGGTTACGTTGTGTTCTTTACTAAATCTGTTGGGGATCATTGCACAAGTTAAGAGACCCCAACTACACCATTTTATATAACATGGGTAAACATGTTAATTGTGGCCTTGCCCAGCATCACACTCAACCAGCTCTGATGTTTCTCCAATTTCTAGGGGTAAGAAAACATTTCTCATTGTCATTAACATTTCCAGATATATGCATTTGAAGAAATAACAGGCAGAAGTAGTAGAGAGAAAAGGAGAAATTTGCTGAGATTTATTTTTAAAAAAAAAAACCAAACAGAGATACTAACTACCAGTTTATTTGCACAACCTGAATGTTACTAACATCAGCTGCAATGCCTATTTTCTTGCATCTCACAAGAAGAATCAGCCATTATACTTCTGTCTCCAGGCCTCTTGCTTGCCATGCTTTTTTTAAAGAAAATCTTGAGTAATTAATCAATACATCAGCGTTCCAGTTGTCATTCCTTACTCAGGTAAAACTCATCTTGACATCAATGAGAATTTAGTTTGAGTAATGAGTGTCGAAAAAATGCCCCTGAATAGCTATAGTAGTTAGCAAACAAAAATCTTTAAAGTTATGGTTGTTAGTTTTGTAAACTGGGGGAATAATATATCTGTAAGGGATGTAACTTGCAGCATCCAAGTTAAGGCTGTGGATGCATACTTATTCATGAATTTACAGCTCATTTGTCAATGTAATTCCAAACTATGGTTACACTTAAAATTTGTCCTTAACTTGGATCATTTGCACTGTAACAGCCAGACATCAGCAGTACACCATATTGCAGTCTTTCACTAAGTCATGACTGTCACTGTTTCTTTACCAGTTATATATTTGTTTTAGTCCAATTAAAAAGTGAACATGACTTTTAGTAGAAACGACGCATTGTGTATGTTTGTGTATCTTCATGACACTTGTAGTTTAGTGTTCTGTGGAGCCAGAGACGATTAATTCGTGTTAAGAAAGTTTATAAATTGCTCTGTAGCGTTGCAGAGTAAATGCTCAAAGAAATTGTGAACAGTGTGAGTTGACTGTATTGTGAATATTTTGAAATCTTTATTTGGATATGTAAGTTGCCTTTGAGTTAAGGTAGTGCTTAACTTATTAGTGAATCCTTAAATGCAGTTCACAGAGGGTTATGGCCTAGTATCAAGTATGAACAGAACAGTTTGAGGCCTGATGGAAACACAGACTTTGCCAGCAGAACCTATGAAACTCTTAGACCCGCTCACATTCCAAGCCTTGCTATAATCTCGCATAGCTTGTGGTGTGCACAGCATTTAAAGGCTCTGCTCCATACTGCTGTCAGTATGCATTCTAGGTGTAAAAGGACTGAGAAATTTCACTCAGCTCAGAATACTGGACGCCCCATAGCAGAGGCTCAGAAAGCAAGTGAGAAAACCTGAACCTCTGAGTCTGGAAGAATATTCTGTGGGGAGGGGGGGAGTGAATTGCTGTAGTTCATTTTAAAGAGACATCATCGCCAACTTGAAAAATCACATTTTTGTATGAAAATGTCTGTAAACTTGCTATAATTACAAAAAGTACCTAAGGTCATTGTAACTGAAAGACAGGAATGAAAGTGGCAATTGACTATTGATTATTGTGGTCTAAATAATGTCATCCCAGTGACAGCACCCATGATAGTTTAATATGAAGATGTAATGGCAGGGGGCCAAGTGTTTTCTGTGCTAGATATATCAAAGGAGTTCTGGGCTATTCCTTTTCACCCTGAGTGTTGGTATAAATTTGCATTCACATTCCAGGGAGAACAGTTTACTGGATGAGGGTCCCTGAAGGGTACCATAATGCCACAGTATTTTTCATGCATATGTGACTGAAGTCTTGGACAAGGTACAGTTGAATGGAAATGTCACTGAATATGTAGATGACCTATTAATACATATGCAGAATTTTAAACACCACCTAGTAGTCTTGGATGAGGTGTTGATGGTATCAAGCAGGGCTAAAGATTAATGAAAGAAATGCCCCGCTGGCACAGAATTCTGTAAATTTGTTAAGTATCACCTTTGATGCCAGGGGTATAAATACAGTGGAGAGGGTGAAGCTGCCTTTACCAACTGATGTTTACCAAGCTGCCTTTACCAACTGATGTTTACCAACTGCCTTTACCAACTGTCTAAGATATTAAGGTACGAGCTAATGGTGGACCATCAGCTGTGACATACAGTCTGATGTATGAAGGAGAACCACACAAATGTGAAGAATGTGGATGGGATCTTGTTTATTTAGAAGGCGGTATGTGAGAGAATGGGAGACAGAATCAAGAATCGGGACAGATGTGGTTTGTCGATAGATTCACTTATTTTTAAAGGGGAAACCTAAAATGGGATTTGCCTTAATAGACCCAAAGTCAGAAAGCAAAATTCAGTATGCTGTATGTGGTACTGAGTCTGCACGATATGCAGAGTTAGCAATGTTTGCTTTAGGATTGGAAGAAACCCCTGTTCTACAGAAAGTAATTTTATTCACTCTCAGACTGGGTCTGTCAAGCTCTGGTAACCTGGCTTCGTCGCTGGGAGACCCAGGACATGACCTCCACCAATGGGAAACCTTTAAAACATAACCTCATTATTGCAGTATATCATCCACTTAGCCAGGCAAAGGGAAAACAACTGAAGAAAATCAAGGTAAGAACTCACAAGAAAGGTAATGGAACAGCTTATTGGAATAGCACAGCTAACTAATTAGCTAAGTAGGCAGCATGGAGAAACGGTTTTGGGGGGAAACCTAAAGAAGAAGGCCAGGTACAGGCAGTAGTTAACCCCAAGGTGGAGCTTACAGATCATGGCCTAGTATAGCTACAAGAAACCAGTGAGAAAGTAAAACAGATTAAAGAGGCTATCTTGAGGGTAGGAAAGTTTAACAAAACAGAAGTGCAAGTGACTAAAGAAGTCTTAATCTTGATGAAAACTGGAGAAAATTGGGAATGGGTAATACCTGAATTATGTAGGATTGTTTTTATGGTACTGGTTCACGATAAAGGAGGACATCAGGGAATCAGTAAAACTAAGGAACAGATCAGGTGAGATGGTGGTTAAATCAAGACCAGAGTGTAGAGCAGTATGTTAACTGTTTTCTTTGTGCAGCAGTGAATGCAGATAGAAGGGTAAAGAACTCCTGATTATTTTAAAGGCCAGTGGGGGCACCACCTGTGATTCACATGAACTCTCACCCAATGACATGTTTACAGGGTGGGCAGTGAGATTACCAAAAATCTGGTTTAGTCCAGTTCCTTATGAGCTTCAGCCCCTGGTTCTAACAGTTAAGTGGGTAGAAAATCTAACAAAGACCATGATGTCAGTTCATCGAACTGTAGCATTCAGTCTGGGAGATACTAAGAAGAGAATGGATAAATATTTTAATAGAACTCAGCAGACAATGTAGTAGCAAGTAGAAGATTCAGTAGCAGTAAAAAGTAAAAAAAGCAGTAAAAAGACAGAGGAGATCATTCTCGTACTGTAGGCTGGGAAGGGGCATATCACATCATAAAGCTAGTCCAGCAGTTTATCTAGTATATCTAGTTAAGGGGAAGAATTCTGAACAGTGGTCTCACAGTAGTCTATTTAAAACATTTGTAGGGAAATAACTAACTTATTTTCTAGAAAGGCAAGTGGTTTTAGTATCTTTAGCCTAGGTGTGATCCTTACACTGATATGGAACATCCCAAGCCGTTGGACTAAGAACCCAAACCCATTGGCTTGGATGTGGAGACAAACTGCAGTGGTAGGAGATGGAAGCAGAATGTCGATCCAGTTCCATCTAGCTTTCCCAAGGGGCCAAAACATTAGTTTTGGCTGTTGGGTGTTTTTAAGTAATGCAAGGGCTGGAGCTTTAGTAGAACATGAACATTGGTTTGGGTGGTTGTGGAATAGGATCATAGTGAATGCTTCTGAAAGTCTTCCATAATGCCACCTAGTGGATGGGCAGCTGCCTGGAAAGGGTGGTTGAGCTTCACAGTAGGTGAAGATATAGCAGGAAATTATACATGTTGGTTTTTTACAGGTAGGAAAATAGCCTATTGTAGAGGGCCTGTTGTTACACTGATACTAAAAGTTCCAAGGGTTACTACTCCGAGCACCGTAATCACCGGTGCCAAGTAATGGTGAGGAGCAGATGCTGAGAGGATGATGTGATAAGATAATAGAAGCACAGTCTCTACAGAGTTTAAAGCCAATGGCCAGCAAACTGTACTAACCAACCTTTAATGGTAAATCTATACATGGAAAATTCACCAATGGAATTTGACTATCATATATACATATTGAAATTGTTCCCAGTTTATAGCCCCTCAGCAAGATCTGTTCCAGGATGGTCAAATCAAATCCTGGGACCAGTAGAATGACATGATCCACACAAAAGGGCTAGACATGTAGGAACAGTTTTAGGAAGAATAGGCACAGGAGTAGATGTATTGAATACTATGAATTTAGAAGTAATTAGGAATAAATTGATTAGCATCACTAAGGATGTGGGACAAGACCTATCGAATCATGCAGGAATGGATCAAGAATTTCAAATATTACACCATCAGGTGTTAGAAACAATGGGACCATTGACAAATCTAATTATGGGTAAGTTAAGATCACTGGTAGATGTTCTGAGAGGTTTTAATGGAGATGAATCTTGAGATCTAGCATGCTGAGAAGGAGAATACTTGTGCAGGAAATAATTAAGGAAGTCACAATATCAGTAAAGCTGAGCGCATGGCCTGCAGTGTTAAGTAATTGGATGCAGTGTCAGGTTTCCAATTATGCTTGGTAACAGCAAGAATGGTGATCAGTTTTAACACATGGGTGTATGTGCACCCATTGTCGTGCCAGCCTTGATCCTGCATAACGGTACTGACCAAACAGTGTATCCAGTAGTCAGTGTGGGAAAATTGATGAGTAAGTTAATCCTGCACTCCACATAAAGGCCTCAGCGGTTATTTTATAACAACTCAGGCCAGTGGCAACCAGTGACTTTATCCTTACACCAGACTGGTGCTGCTGCACAAGGGTGGAGCTGCCAGTCAGGTCAATAGCAGCCACTGACCCAAGAATATTGGATTCATTAGAAAGTATGTGGTAGAGGAAATATGGCCAGATGGAACTAACATCTTTTACCTTGGAGAAGGGAATGTGTTTTCATTCTCTTGTGGGTACAGTGACTTTGGATGGAGAAGAGTGCCTGATAGATCCAGGTATTGTGTTAATACCATTGAAGCTGATTCCAGTATCACCACCCTTCGTGTAGATGACATCTACTTTTGAGTACCTACAGTCATGTATGAGAATGAAAAAGTGGACTTAAAATTGAATATCGACTTACAGCCAATTGATTTGCCACCGTCTGCTAGACAGTTACTGCAACTGATGCACTTTTCTGAAATTGCAAGACAGACTTCTTAGGACAAGAAAGAGGAAAAGTTGCAAATTAAAGTAACTCATGAGGTCAGATGGTTGATAGCTGTTGCACAGATAATTGAAAGGGAGGGACAAGTTAGCTGGTGGGAAATTTTCTTAGGATGGATACCCACAGGAATGGGGTGCTAAATTTCATGTTACATTCAATTGTACTGTATGGTTCATAAGTTTTAGTTATGATTGGAATGATAATGCTTGGTTGCTGGACATGATGTATGTACATTAAAATATCATGTTTAAGGCAAGAGTTAGCCATGAGGCAAGCACTCCTCTCTAGAGATTGAGCTATGATGGGCACCATGTCTTTGATGGTCCCTCTCAAGCATGTCACCTGTCAGTGATGCAGGATGACTTGGTTTCATAGATTTCTGATTGAGAGGTGACATTTGTCCTAGTCCTGGACATCAAGGTGGGGAGTGAAGCAGAAAGAATTCTCTATTGTCCCCTTCTCCTGAATACCTTGGGTGAAACCGACCTTGCTGCTTGCAGAGCTGAGTGTTAACTTTGAGAACATGTGACTTGCTCTGCCATGCTGATTGTTGAATAGAGTGTTAACTGTGTGTTTATCTATTCTGCCACATTCATTGTAGAACTGAATGTTCTTGATTATAGTATTTATTTTCTTTACTTTCTCTCAAGTGGTCAGGTAAGGCTTAACAAATATTTTAGAAGTTGCTCTTGTTGATTGTTGCTAGTTTGAATGTAACATTAAAGCTTGGTGCTAAGGAGGAAACCTCTCGCTGCAGCTGTCATAGGAAAATTATAAATAAGTAAAGGGGGAGCTGAGTGAGGTGGAAAAAGAAAGGTCCAGACGGTGAATCCATTTCAGCACACTGAGCTCCCCAGTCATTGTAAGATGAGACTTGCATTGATTGTCATGGATAAGTAGCTTATAGTTAAGGAAATGACTGTATGATTGCCCTTTGCTGTTATATAAATTTTTGAAAGATGACTCAGGCCATGTCTACACTTACAAGCTTACAGCAGCCGCTGTATTATGCTGACAGGAGAAAGATCTTCCATCAACACCATAAAACCAGCTCAATGAGTAGGGCTAGCTGTGTCAGTGGGAGAGTGTCTCCCAGCAGAATAGCGCTGTGCACACCAGCGCTTAATGCCGGCAAAACTTACGTCGCTCGGGTTGTTTTTTTCACACCCGAGTGACAAAAGTTTTGGCAACATAAGTACTAGTGTAGACATGGCCCTACACTTTATGTAGTCAGCCTGTGCATGACCACAGGTTAAACACTGGGTGAGTTGGTAATACCCCTCTTACCACCTTGTTCACAGGGACTTCCACTCTCCATTCAGGAGTAGGGGTGGCAAAGAGAAAAAGTATTGGCTCAGGGACTGATGGAAATGTGATGAGTTTCTATGGATGATAGTGCTGATGTTTATGTCTAAGGGAATGGCATACTGTCAGGAATATGCAGGAAATTGGGAGTTGAATGAAGTGTGGTTAAGCAACAATACTATTGGGATAGAAGAGACCAGTTCTTCGAGTGATTGCTCATATCTATTCCAGTTAGGTGTGCGCGCGCCGGAAGACTTTTTACCCTAGCAACACTCGGTAGGTCGGCTGGGCGCCCCCTGGAGTGGCGCCGCTATGGCACCAGATATATACTCCTGCCACGCCTCAGTTCTTTCTTACCGCCCGTGTCGGTCGTTGGAACAGTGGAGCGCGACTTAGCTGACCTCCGCTTCCCTAGCTACTTGTAGTTCTCTCGTTCGTTATTGTGTACATAGTTGTAAACTTTTTATACAGTTATACTTAGTTTATCTGTTTATAGCATAGTTAGTGTAATATAGTTAAGAGGGATTCGGGGATTAGCCTCTTCCCCGCACCCGATGCCGGGGCCCATGCCCGGTTCACCAGGTTTCAAACCGTGCTCGGCCTGTCGCATGTCGATGCCGACAGGAGATCCACATGACTCCTTTCTGAAGTGCCTCAGGGAATCGCACCTGACAGCTAAGTGTCACATTTGCAAGGCTTTCAAGCCACGAACATAAAAGGAGTGGGACTTCAGACTTAAACAGCTCCTCATGGAGGCGGCTCTCACCCCTCTGCCTTCGGCACTGAGCACTGGTCAATCGGCAGGTTGAAGCGCCTCCTTGGCACCAGACCATGCCAGTACTTCCAAGGCCTCTCGGCACCCGCCGTCGATGGCACCGAAATCGGGTCCACGCCGCTCCCTCTCCACGAGGTCAAGAAAGACTAAGACTCTTGCTGCTTCTGTGCTGCCTGCACCGCAGCCAGAGAACTTGTCTAAGTTGATCGCCCAGCGCTGACACCCGCCGCGGCACCGACAACGTCGGCACCGTCGATTCCGGTCCCACAAGGGCCATCGAGTCCGGTGCCTGTTAGCTCCCCGGCGCGAGCTGCGATAGAGCTTACTGTCCCATCCACGCCGGAGACATTCTCAACGGTGAGGGATCTGATTGCCATGACAGAGTCGGCACTGCCTGTACCCCTGGCTCCCTCCAGTGCAGGTAATACAGTCTATAGGCAAGCCAGCCTTGATAAGACCACCTTCTGTCGGCACAGCGGACCGGCACCATTCACGTTCATGGTCCCGCAGACGCTCTAGATCCAGACGGCGCTCTCGCTCCCGACGCCACTCGCAGTCCCAGCACTGTTCTCCTCCTCGGTACCAGTCGCACTCACGGCACTGGTCGGTATCCCGTTCGCCGGCCCGCTAATCTCGGCACCGTTCCAGCTCCTGGCACCGCTCCAGGCACTGTGACTCATGTAGCCGCTCCCGACGACGAGCCTCAAGATCTCAATTGACCTCTCGGCACCGCTCCAGTCGCAGGTCCCGATCTCATTCCCGGTACTGGTATGCCTCCCGGTCCCGGTCTTCGGTGCCAAGTAGAGCAAGGTCCACTAGAGACAGAAACTCTGCCCAGGGCTTCTCCGCTCCTCCATGGCCATCCAGACACACTTCAGTGTCATCCCACGTGGACAGCTCTTATGCTCAGGACGGCAATTCTGATGTGCCCACCGGAGTCTTTCAAGAGGCCCAGACCCAGGACCAAGACCCACATCAGTGGTCCTTCTGGACACTTTGGGTGTACCACCAGGCCCAAAGTGTTCCAGTAGTTCCATCTCGCTCTGCCCCATCAGAGCACTGAGTGCCAGAGGCTATAGCTAGCCATCCCCCTCTGGCTGGTACGAAGGAAGAACCAGTCCACCCAATCGGTCTTCCTGGTCCCACTGGAGCAGGAGGCTGCCCAAGAGCAAGAGGCCACACAGGACCCGCTCGTCCCCGGCATTTCCTCTTCCTCTTCTCCAGATGAGGCAGTGGCAGGAACATCCTCCTCGGGCCCTCCTCCAATTGATCTGAGAGCCCATCAGGACCCTCAGGAGGGTAGCACTCAATATGAACCTCCAGGTGGAAGAGGTCCTAGAGGTAGAGGACCCATTAGTGAGCATTCTGTCGGCAGATACCCCCACCAGAGTGGCTCTGCCATTTATCTGGACCATCCAAACCAATGCCGACACTACATGGCAATCTCCGGCCTCTATCCCTCCTGCGGCCAGGGGAGTCGAGTGTAAATACATGGTACCCTCTAGGGGGTACGAGTATTTGTATGTCCATCCTCCTCCCTGCTCACTAGTCGTTCAGTCCGTTAATGAGAGGGAGCGCCATGGCCAACAGGCGCCAGCCCTGAAGTCGAAAGAGACTAGGCGAATGGACCTGCTCGGCTGAAAAGTGTACTCAGCAGGCGCCCTGCAGCTCCGGGTGGCAAACCAACAAGCCCTGCTCAGCCGCTATAATTACAACACCTGGGCGGAGGTGGGTAGGTTTATGGAGCTACTCCCTCAAGACTCCCGCCAAGAGTTTGCTGCCTTCTTGGAGGAAGGAAAAAAGGTGGCCAGAACTTCCCTCCAGGCCTCGCTAGATGCAGCCGACTCAGCAGCCAGCACTCTGGCCTTGGGTGTTGCCATGAGAAGCATCTCATGGCTGCATGTTTCCAACCTTCCACCGGAGCTGCAGTATACCATCCAGGACTTGCCGTTTGATGGCAAAGGTCTTTTCTCGGAAAAGACTGACCCTAGATTGCAAAGCCTGAAGGACAATAGGGTCATAATGCATTCTCTAGGCATGCATACACCGGTGACTCAACGCAGGCCTTTCCGTCCCCAGCCTCACCGTCCGTACTTTGTGCCTAGACACAGACAAGACTTTGGCAGGTGGCACGGACGAGGAGGGTGTAGACGCCAGTCAGGACCCCAAGGGGGCCAAAACCAGGGTCCCTCAAAACCACCAGCGGGACCAAAGTCCAACTTTTGAAGGTGCACCCGAGGACGGCGTACCAGTTACAGGCCAGGATCCTTTTCCTCCCTTCTCCAACCGTCTCTCCTACTTCCTCCTGGCGTTGTCTCAGTTAACCTCAGATCTCTGGGTCCTACGCACAGTGAAATATGGATACCACCTCCAATTTGTTTCAACGCCGCCCTCCCACCCTCCAACCCCGTCCCCCTTCAAGGACCCCCTCATGAGCAATTCCTCTTGCAAGAGGTGCGGATGCTCCTCGCCATGGGAGCGATAGAGGAGGTACCAAAGGATGAAAAGGGCAAGGGGTTTTACTCCCGTTATTTCCTAATCCCCAAGTCAAGGGGAGATCTCAGACCTATCCTAGACCTGCGAGGACTCAAACAGTTTATGATAAAGTTGAAGTTCCACATGGTATCCCTGGGGACCATGATCCCGTCCTCGGATCCTGGAGACTGATGTGCTGCCCTCGATATGAAGGACGCGTACTTTCACATCGCCATTTTTCCTCCTCACAGGAGGTACCTTTGCCTCGTAGCCGACCATCAGCACTTCCAGTTTACGGTCCTGCCCTTTGGCCTTTCTATGGCCCCAAGGGTATTTACAAAGTGTATGGCCGTAGTCGCCGCATATCTCCGCTGATGTCGGATACACGTTTTTCTGCATCTGGACGATTGGCTCATCCGAGGAGCCTCCGAGACACAAGTCACCCAGCATGTGGGCATCGTCAAGGACCTATTCACGTGTCTAGGCCTGATGATCAATATGGAGAAATCCACTCTGGTTCCCATGCAGAGGTTAGACTTCATAGGCGCTACCCTGGACTCCAATCTAGCCAAGGCCTATTTACCAAGCCGCAGTTTCAGGCAATGGCAACAATCATCCGAGGTCTACAGAATTTCCCGACGACTTCGGCTCGCACTTGTCTCGGTCTCCTAGGTCACATGGCTGCCTGCACGTTCGTGACCAATTACGCCAGACTCCACCTCCATCTTCTCCAAACTTGGCTCAACTCAGTATACCGCCCGGGCAGGGACCCAATAGACATGGTAGTCACCATTCCCCTGAGCACTCTAGGCTCCCTAGACTGGTGGCTGACTCCCTCCCTGGTGTGTGCAGGGCTGCCTTTCCATCCGCCCCAACCCTCAGTGCCCCTGACAATAGACGAGTCATCTCTCGGCTGGGGTGCTCACCTCGGACACCTTCGTACTCAAGGCCTCTGGTCATCTCAGGAACTGGCACTACACATAGATGTCTGAGAGCTGAAAGCAGTCTGCCTGGTGTGCCAGGCGTTCCAGCAACATTTACAAGGCCGTTGTGTCTCAGTGTTTACAGACAACACAATGGCCATGGATTACATAAAAAAACAGAGAGGAACTCGATCTTCCCCCCTTTGTCAGGAGACCGACTCTGGGACTTTTGCATAGCCCACTCGATAGACCTGGTAGCCTCCTTTCTCCCAGGGGTTCGAAACATTCTGGTGGATCAACTGAGCAGGTCCTTCCTGTGCCACGAGTGGTCGATACGCCCGGATGTTATTCATTCGGTTTTCCAGAAGTGAGGAGTTCCCCACATAGACTTGTTCGCTTCCCGCGCGAACAGGAAATGCCAGATGTTCTGCTCCTTCCAGGGTCTTTCACCGGGATCGATCTCAGACACATTCCTAATGCTGTGGAAGAACCGGCTGTTCTATGCCTTCCCACCATTCCCGCTGGTTCACAAAGTCCTGCTAAAACTCCGCAGAGACAGAGTGTACCTAATCATGATCGCTCCAGCGTGGCCCAGGCAACACTGGTATACCACGCTGCTCGACCTGTCGATAGCCAATCCAATTACCCTGCCACTCCACCCAGCCCTCATAACTCAGGACCATGGCAGTCTTCGTCACCCAGACCTGCAGGCCCTTCATCTCACGGCGTGTCTGCTGCATGGCTAAACCAGTCAGAGTTGCGTTGCTCTGCTTTAGTACAACAAGTACTCCTGGATAGCAGGAAGCCTTCCACTCGGTCAAATTATCTGACCAAGTGGAAGCGTTTCTCCTGCTGATGCGGAACGCAGAATGTTACTCCCACTGAGGTCTCGATTCCTACCATCTTGGACTACCTTTGGTCTCTTAAACAGCAGGGCCTGGCGGTATCTTCATTGAGGGTGCACTTGGCGGCCATCTCTACCTTCCACCCAGGGGAGAGTGGCCGCTCCGTATTCTCGCACCCTATAGTTACTAGATTTCTCAAGGGCCTGGAACGCCTATACCCCCAGGTACGCCGCCCTGCCCCTACCTGGGACCTCAACCTAGTCTTAAACAGACTTATGTCTCCACCATTTGAGCCGTTGGCAACTTGATTGCTGCTATACCTGTCGTGGAAGACAGTTTTCCTTGTAGTCATTACATCGGCCAGACGAGTCTCCGAGCGCTCACGGTAGACCCACCGTATACTGTCTTTCACAAGGACAAGGTGCAGTTGCGACCACACCCAGCGTTCCTCCCTAAAGTGGTATCGGCCTTCCATGCCAATCATGACATCTTCCGTCTGGTCTTCTTCCCGAAGCCGCACTCATCTTGACGGGAACAACAGTTGCACTCCCTAAATGTCCGTAGGGCGCTCGCATTTTATATCAAACAGATGAAGCCCTTTCATAAATCGCCCCAACTCTTTGTTGCAGTGGCTGACCGAATGAAGGGCCTACCTGTCTCTTCCCAGAGAATCTCCTCTTCGGTGACGGCGTGCATCCGCACTTGCTATGACTTGGCTCATGTTCCCTCGGGCCATCTCACCGCACATTCTACCAGGGCTCAGGCTTCATCTGCTGCCTTCCTGGCTCATGTACCAATCCAGGAAATAGGTCGCGCAGCTACCTGGTCCTCGGTCCACACCTTTGCTTCGCATTATGCTCTGGTTCAACAGTCTAAAGATGATGCAGCCTTTGGCTCAGCAGTTTTACATTCTGCCACATCTCACTCCGACTCCACCGCCTAGGTAAGGCTTGGGAATCACCTAACTGGAATGGATATGAGCAATCATTCAAAGAAGAAAAGACGGTTACTCACCTTTGTAACTGTTGTTCTTCGAGATGTGTTGCTCATATCCATTCCAAACCCGCCCTCCTTCCCCACTGTCAGAGTAGCCGGCAAGAAGGAACTGAGGGGTGGCTGGGTCGGCAGAGGTATATATCCGGTGCCATAGCGACGCCACTCCAGAGGGCGCCCAGCCGACCCACCGAGTGTTGCTAGGATAAAAAGTCTTCCAACGAACGTACACGCAGCGCGCACAGACCTAACTGGAATGGATATGAGCAACTCATCTCGAAGAACAACAGTTACAAAGGTGAGTAACCGTCTTTTTTCTCTCCTAAAATTTATCATGAATAACCATAATTGTAAAGAAGTCATAAAGAAAAATCAGTGACAAAGGTACAAGCCTTATTATTGGGTTGCATTTCTCAGTCTATCATTATGACAAAAAGGTTGGATAGTTTATTTTAAAAAAAACTAGAAGCTAGATTAGTTACAGTGGAGCTTGTAAACTTGCTAGATCTTTCATAAAAGTTATAATATCCAGGAAGCCTTAACATAGCTCCTAGAGTTTTAACCTTGACCTTTTAATAACTTTACAATTTTCCACTACAAGATAGTATTTAAAAAAAAACAAACTTTATGCACTTGTTCTTGTTGAGGACTAGTACAGAAAATACATGCACAGTTTTTGGACCAAAACATTTTTGAATAAAGCATGAATTGACAAAAGAATTTTTTTAAAAGCCAGTGTCCCATATCTCAAAAACAACTTGTCCAGTTAACCTCACAATTCCTAAAAATATTCTCCTCTGGCTAGAAATCAAACATGAGACATCCTCTCGCTCCCCACCCGACCTCTCCCAGAAAGAATAAGAAGGGGCCATAACTGTATTTGTAATGGAAACCATCTTAACCACCTTAATTATGGAGTCATGACACTCGCTGCATAATAAAGCTGGCTGATATTTATTTTATTTGGTATAATAACCGTTAGTCTATAAATAGAACAGTGCGAGATGCTTGGAAATATTATTTGTTACTTTAATTGTTAAATGTTTTTTTTGGGATTACTCCAAACAGTTGTTCTTTTGACTTGAAGATAAAACAATTCTGGCAGAACACTAAAGGAGTTCCATGCTTTCCCTCATTAAGAATAGTGCTAATGGCACGCAGGATGTTTCCCTAAAGGATACTTGTATGAACTCAAACACTGAGTATAGCACGAATATTGAACAACAAAAACTGATGCCTGTTTTCTACACTTTTCTTAACAGTACAGATTGTCCCAAGGGATGATTAAACAAGCAAACAGAGATACTGAAATAACGAGTCCCTTTTTTAATGTACAACTCTTAATTTGTTATGTTGTGAATGTTCCGCTTTGTTGATATTTTGAAAATGTTAACATTTGGAATATAGAATTCCTGCCCCTTGCCTCAATTTGTAATATATGCCAAATATATCCTGTGAGGAAATGTGTAAAGTTTCTTTAAAATTTTATCAGGAAGTCAGTCAGAAGGACTGGGAAAGATTCTAGAAATAAACTCTATAAAGAAGCAGAGAGAGTAGATTTTCATGATAACTGTTTGCCTATTCTAATAAATTAATACTGTTACAACAGTATTTCTCAAACTAGGGTTGTCGCTTGTGTAGGGAAAGCCCCTGGTGGGCCGGGCCGGTTTGTTTACCGGCCCCATCCACAGGTCCGGCCAATCACGGCTCCCCCTGGCCGCAGTTCACTGCTCCAGGCCAATGGGAGCTGCTGGAAGTGGCGCGGGCCGAAGGACTTACTGGCCGCCACTTCCAGCAGCCCCCAGTGGGAGCCGCAATCGGCCGGGCAGGTAAACAAACTGACCCGGCCCTCCAGCGGCTTTCCCTACACAAGCAGCAACCCCCGTTTGAGAAATACTGTGTTACAAGGTTAGCAATGCACACACCAAACTTAAGCACCCAAAAATGCATGCTTTGTAAATCATAAATTATATTTGTGGAAATATTTCAAAGTATATTCTGAGACTAGTTTGCATAAATGTAGTAATTCCATTATGCTGAAAAGATGAGAAGCACTTAACAAGCTTTACCTTCTTAGGCAACTGAAAGCAAAAATGTATTATAGGGATTGAGGTAAATTAGGGTAGCCATGCATTTGATAGACATTCATACTGCAGGTAATTAGGATTTGTGGGTAGTGGAGGAGCAAATGCAGTACTTCGTAAGGACCCAATTCTAGATATTTGTCTAAACATTAAGCAGTTGGGGCCTGATTCTGATCTCTGATACATCCATGAAAGTCAAGGAACTTGTAAGATCTTTGGGACAAAGATAGTCTCTTCTGCAGGATGCCTAGAACAGTGGGCCCCTGACCTGTTTGGAGCCTCTCTGCCCTACTGTAATACAAATTAATAATAATGAGTGTAGGCAGGGCCTTGTCTAGCTGAGCTTTTTCATTGCATTATGGCTAGCTGCCTTTACTGGTAATAGCAGCGGTAGGAACTCCTGCAAAGGAAATCATGAGTTACCATCAGTTTTTTACCACCATGTCTACACTTTCTCTCAATAGGATTAGATAATATTGTTATAAAAATGTCAGCATCTTGTCTTGACTGGCGCTCCCATGGTTGCTGTGCGTGCTGGAGCTGCAGTGATGGGTGCAGCAGTGGAATTACTTATAAAAAATCTCAGTGTTGACACAGCCTCAGAACACAGAATTTCTCCTCTCTAGGCACTGCCTATACTAGAAAAAGAACTACATTGTGACATTTAGTTGTGGCCAAACACAGGGAGCTCATATGAGTTCTTTCCCTTCTCTGCTGTGGTTCCTGACCACAGTGCAGCAGCTAACCAGTCACTTCATTGCTACTGCTCATCAGGACCACTAGAGAGATTGGTGAGGCTGGCTCAGGGCAGCCCTCCATAGGAATAAAGGAGTCTGTGCACCTGCTTAATTTTAAGTAGTGTAAGATTTGTCATGGAATAGTGAATGCGACGTCACATCTGATATCCCACCCTCAGCATAGGCCAAGTGAATACTTTGGAGGAAGAACATCTCCTTTCACCCCTATCTGCCATGCTACGATGTACTTGACTAGTTGTGCAATGCTGTACAAAGGGGGAAATTCCTCCTTCTCTCCTGTGTTGATCAGCTAATGCCCATGGGATTTGATTTCTCCTATTAGCATATCACAAGTGGATAAGCTTAGCCTTTGATTACCCCTCAGCTCTGGAAACCTTAACACTTGTTTACCACAATTGTTATTTGGTCATAGTTTTCCAGCCCCATTTAAAAATTCATCTAGAATATTTGACTTGTTGAATTCAACAGAATGACTAAATTGTGTCACAAAAGTCAATGCAAGTGAATAGAATTGATCATGGAACATCTATCAGAGATGCTTCAAATAGGAGCAAAACACAGATACAAGGCCACAGGTGTATAAAATTGTCACTAAGTATGAGCTTTTGTTAGTTGCTTCTTTTATCGTGGAAATTTTGTCTTTACATTAGCTGAAAGACCAGTGCTGTCTTTATTTCTTTAATTCAGCCTTGCAGTGTGTATGAAAGCCTGTAAGCAGAGCAGAATTGTGACTCAGTTATATAATAGTGGAAAGGATGCTATAGAGACTATTAAAAACTCAATAGATTTTTCACTTGCTTATTTCACTGCTGAATGTATACCTTGTACTTTAGTTAACAACAAACATGGCTGCATCATTGTGTCTTCATATAGTTGGGGAGAAAAATTAGAGCCTTCACTCAAGGTGCCATTCTATTTTGGTAACTTTTAAATAAAGGTTTTTGGATAAAATAAGCAAATACACCTCTATCCCAATATAATGCAACCCGATTTAATATGAATTCTGAGATAACGCAGTAAAGCAGCGCTCTGGAGGTGGGGCTGTGCGCTCTGGTGGATCAAAGCAAGTTCGATATAACGCGGTTTCACCTATAATGCGGTAAGATTTTTTGGCTCCCGAGGACAGCATTATATTGGGGTAGAGGTGTATATAAACAAAATGCCAACAAAGTACTAGAACATGCAGATATGAGCATTTTAGTACCTCAATAAACTACTGCAGCATATACAGCAGAATCCATCCTTAAAAAAATAAAAAGAGGGTGGGGTGGGGAAGAGAAGTGGGAGGAAGAGAACACAGAGGAATTATAATTCTTGATGGTGAGAAAGCATTATGTTAACTAGCAGAGGACCCCTCAGGAGCATACCATAATCTTACATAACATATTTGTGTCTTGTTTATTTGGGTCTTGACATTTTCAGTGGTTTAACTAATACGATATTACACCAATATACTTAAACCAGTGCAAAAGGCTCTGTTGACATGCTTATTTCAGTTTAGTTTGTCACTTAAGAATCTGTTTAAATGGAGATAAACATTTCTTAAACTGCATTAAGATTGTTTATGCAGGTTTGCGCTGGTTTAACTAAATCGGTTCAAAAGCTGATTTGAGTAAATCTAGATGGAGCAGCTTGCCTGTGTGGACATGAAACAACTTTTAGGAAAGACTACAACTTGTGCCAAGACTCTAAAAGCTGTATAACTCAACATGGCATACTGACTCAATCTTTGAAGAGTTGCTACAGTGAATCAAAACAATAGCAAATAAAACACTTTTTAAACTTAAAGGCCTCTATGAAGATTTTGGTTTAATGCTCTGTTTGGACATGTTAGCTCTCTCCATTGTGCAAGGACCAGTGTTTAGTATTACCATAGCTCTTTTTTTAAAAGCTGTTCTCACAACAGGATATCCAAGTCACTGGTTTCTGAGGAAAGCTGGCTCTAGATTCAGCTTTTTTTTCGGTATGCAGTTATAAAATTAACCTTTGACTTCACTCCATCCCCAAATATGTAAACCTTAGGACACTCCCACAGCAAATAAGCAGCTGGTGGATAGTTTTACAGAACTTGAAGCTTTCGTATAATCAGCTTCAGTTTCTAGCACTTATCACTGGAAACAGAACTTTGTTAATGTGAATCTAATAAAAGCTATTTTCCTGAGTCTGCAGAAAATCTGAATTGAAATAAAGCCTGAAAAGGGTGAACTGCCATATTCATCTTAATAGGGGGTCAACTCTGAAATGTAATGATCACATTTAAACTAGGGCTGCTGATTAATCGCAGTTAACTCATGTGATTAACTCAAAAATTAATCACGATTAAAAAAAATTATCAAGATTAATTGGTTTTAAGTGCACTGTTAAACAATAGTATACCAATTGAAATTTATTATATATTTTAGTTGTTTTCTACATTTTGTATGTCTTATTCTGTGTTGCAATTGAAATCAGAGTGTATATTTTTTATTATAAATTTGCACTGTAAAAATGATAACCAAAAGAGAGTGTTTTTCAGTTCCTCATACAGGTATTGTGGTGCAATCTCTGTCGTGACAGTGTTATTTACAAATGTAGATTCTTTTTTGTTACATAACTGCACTCAAACAAAACAATGTAAAATTTCAGAGCCTATAAATAGACTACTCAGTCTTACTTCTTGTTCAGCCAATCCCTAAGAGAAACAAGTTTGTTTGCATTTACAGGAAATAATGCTGCCCTCTTCTTATTTACAGTGTTACCAGAAAGTGAGAATAGGTAATTTGTGTGGCACTTGTAAGGTATTTACATGCCAGATATGTCCCTTCATGCTTTGACCACCATTCCAGAGGACAAGATTCCATGCTGATGACACTTGTTTTAAAAAAAATGTGTTAAATTTGTGACTGAACTCCTTGGGGGAGAACTGTACGTCTCCTGCTCTGTTTTACCCATATTTTGCCATATATTTCATGTTACAGCAGTCTTGGATGATGACCCAGCACATGTTCATTTTAAGAACACTTTCACAGCATATTTGACAAAATGCAAAGAAGGTACCAATATGAGATTTCTAAAAGATTAGCTATATCACTTGACCCAAGGTTTAAGAATCTGAAGTGCCTTCCAAAATTTGAGAGGGATGAGGTTGATGCTTTCAGAAGTCTTAAAAGAGCAACACTCTGATGCAGAAACTACAAAACCCAAACCACCACCACCAAAAAAAAAAAAAAAATCAACCATCTGTTGGTGGCATCTGACTCAGATAATGAAAACTAACATGCATCAGTCTGCACTGCTTTGGGTGTTATCAAGCAGAACCAATCATCAGAATGGATGCATGTCCCCTGGAATGGTGGTTGAAGCATGAAGGGACATATGAATTTTTAGCACATCTGGCACGTAAATACCTTGTGACGCTAGCTACAACAATGCCATGAGAATGCCTGTTCTCACTTTCAAGTCACATAGTAAACAAGAAGCGGGCAGCATTATCTCCCGCAATTGTAAACAAACTTGTTTGGCTGAACAAGAAGTACGACTGAGTGGACTTGCAGGCTCTAAAATTTTACATTGTTTTATTTTTAATGCAGTTTTTTTGTACATAATTCTACCTTTGTAAGTTTAACTTTCATGATAAAGAGATTGCACTGCAGTACTTACATTAGGGAATTGAAAAATAATTTTTTTACAGTGCAAATACTTGTAATAAATAAAATGAGCACTGTACGCTTTGTATTCTGTGTTGTAATTGAAATCAGTATATTTGAAAATGTATAAAAAACAAAAATATTTAAATAAATGGTATTCTATTGTTTAACATTGCGATTAATCTTGATTAATTTTTTAATCATGCGATTAATTTTTGTAATCACTTGACAGCCCTAATTTAAACATTAATGCATTTGACTATTTTAATTGCTGTTTGTGTTAGCAGAAACATCCAGTTAATTGTCTGGTCCGGTTGGATATTTCTGTAGTTTTCTAATTTTGTTATCTTGGGGACAAGTTTACAAGAGAAATCCTCTGATTGACCCACATCAACTCATTAATTTGCCATTACTTTATTACTGTTTAATTTTGAGGATCAGGAAAGGCACCCCACTCTGCTGGTGGTGAAGGCAGGTGTATTCCAATTTTTTGAAAGGATATTCCACAGGAGTCCACTTACAGGTTTTAAATAATAGGGATGAGTGGGTAGTTTAGTGGCTTAAACATCAGATTAACCTTTCCAGATCAATACCTATATTGTCTGCAGGTTCAAATCCTAACAGACAAATTTCACATGACACTCTCTCATTTACCCTTGAGCGATGCCCTGCCTTCCCCCTCTCATCCTGCAGCACTGCTGATATCTCATTCCAGTTGAAGTGCAAGGAGCGAACAGGATTTCCTCTGCTGTTCTTTCTGTGGCCACTGTGTGGTGGCAGTAAGCCACGGTACTGCATTTCCTTTTGCTGCATTCAATGCCCTATGTCCTGCTGCACAATGTAGGAGGGAAACAGCACTGTCTCGTTTAGCCATCTCCCAGCAGTGGCAGTATTAAGAGATTAAGGGTGGGGAGAAGAGGAAGACAATGAGAAAGAGAATGGAAGGAAGTGTGGGGAGAAAGAATGAAAACAAAACTGAGGGGGAATAGGAACAGACAAATGATATGCAGGAAGAGAGAAAATAAACCCATTATTGCCAACCCTGAGAGCTCAAGAGTTATGAGTTACTGGCTGAAAGCGTGAGATTATAAAAATGTTCTACATTCAGAATTTACACTTAAAGTTTAATTGGTTATGTTTTTTGGTCTCCTGTTTTTTAATCGTAAGAAGGTAGCTCCTCAGCCCCAATTTGAGTGCAGTCATTTCAAGCTGAAATTTCAGTACGCAAATGCAGAAATGTGATTTCCCCACCACACCTCAAACAGTCAGAGGGAGCTTCCATTTACCTACTGTAATCCCTCAAATTGCGCAGCTGCAATTCTGTCATTGTCCATCCCCTTCCCATAGCATTGGTCTGTCTCTTTTACAGCTTCTTCCCTTAATCTCCAGTTTCTCTCCTCACGCTCCTGGCTCCATCTTCCTTTCTGCTCCTCACAAATTCCTACTTCTTGTGTGTAATCCTCTGGCAACATTTTATGTATTTGCAGTTTCCAGCTATACTAGTAATGTTGAGATGACTGTCTGTTTTAGGGAGCATGCCCTAGTTGCTCCAGCTTTAAGATGAGATGAATCTTCAAAGAAAATTAGCACCAACAGTAATGCAAACTGAAAATTTGGCTGTTTAAATTTCAGTGGGGAGTGACAAGAAGTGTGCTGCTAAAATCTGTTGTCGGTTTTAGTCTCTGAATTGGGTCACTGTAAGAACTTGCTTGAAAATCTTCCTGCTGAATATTTCTGCTGAATGTATTGGGACTATGTGCAGAAGATCTTTCTGCTAGAAAAAAATTACTCAGTCTTTCGGTTTTCAAAATGCATGAGAATGTTAGCATAGCTCATTACTGTCGTTCGTTGCATTTCTCAAGTAGGAGAACTGATGGTGATCGAAGATTAAATGAACCATTTTAACATACAGTAAATGTAATAAAACATGCCAAAACCTCTTCTCAGTTCTGGTACACTATATTTGTAGAAAGTACTACTAGAAATAATTATAGAAATCTTTAACTGGACTTTTCCGTGTGGGTGCAGGGAAACCAAAATAAATTACACTAAAGCAGCCTGATAAACTATTCTGTTACTGGCAGCACAATCCATAAATAATCCTATTTTGGAATGAATCCAAAACAAGATCAGAAGGGGAAAGGTATTGTTGAATGGAATAGTGAAATGTGATGGAATTTTTCACCTTGGGGATTATTTGCTGAGAGTAGCGGATGTCCTTCCATTAAGCTAAAACATAATATATTTAAACATCCTTTTACCTGCACATAAAAACACCTTATTTCAAGGTCATGGGTCATTTAAATGTCATCTTTGAACTACTTTTGGCAGTGAAATCCTGGTCATGCTGAAATCAATGGCAAAACTCCCATCAACTTCAGTGGGGCCAAGATTTCACCCCAAGATCGAATCTCTCCTCACTGCCCACACTGCCAAAGCCCTTGTCTAAGCCCATATCGTCTTGTGCCTTGAATACAGCAGTCTCTCCTCTCTGGCCTCCTACAGGTGTATTCCAAATGCAGCTGCTAAGATAATTTTCCTGGCATGTTGCTGTGACTGTCACCCTGCTTTTTTAACTCTCTCCTTTGGCTCTTTATCTTCCAACGTGTCAAGTACAAACTTCTTGTCTGCATTGTCAGAGTTCTTCACTTTTTACCCCCACCAGGCCTATCCATTCTATTAACTTATTGCAGCGGCTCTCAACCTTTCCAGTCTACTGTACCCCTTTCAGGAGTCTGATATGTCTTAAATACCCCAAGTTTCACTTCACTTAAAAACTACTTGCTTACAAAAACAGACATAAAAATACAAAAATGTCAGCACACTGATTGAAAAATTGCTTACTTTCTCATTTTTACAATTATAAAATAAATCAATTGGAATGTAAATATTGTACATACATTTCAATGTATAATATATAGAGCAGTATAAACAAATTATTGGATGAAATTTTACTTTGTTCTGACTTTGATAGTGCTTTTTATGTAGCCTTTTAGAATACTAGGCAAATCTCTAGATGAGTTGACATACCCCCTGGAAGATCTCTGCATACCCCCTAGGAGAATGACTGCCTTACACTCTACAAAGCTTGCCAGCCTCAATTACCTGCTTATGGGCACTTCCCACATTCTTTCCCCAATTCAGCCCCTTACAAAGAAGGACAAAACTCCCAGTCCAAATCTGTAAAGCTACCAAGACTTGATCTTCCTTCAAGTCCCTCCTTAAATCTCACCTCTTCCATAGTACATGCATACAGAAAACTGCCATCTGGTAACTGCTGAGCAGGTAGTGAGTTGTGTTTACTACAATTCACTACAAATTATGTACACAGCTAATCTGTGCTAAAACAATATACTATTTGTTAGCCCATCTTTTCTCTTCCTGCTTGCCCTACTTGTTTGTTTGTTTTATCTACTCGTTATGTCTTGCTTTTTTAGGTTGTAAGCTCTTTGGGGCAGGATCTATGGCTTATATCTCATATGTTGCTAGAGAACAAAGCCCCTACCTGGTGGTACTGCAATATAAATTATTAATATTAAAAGATGCCCTGAACAGGTGTAAATTTCTAACTACAGGATGTAAGGAATGAATCAGTTAGTTGCTGTGATATATCTTGATTTTAGTAAGGCTTTTGACAGTCATGCATGACATTCTCATAAACTAGGGAAATGGTCTAGATGAAATTACTACAAGGTGGATGCAAAACTGGTTGAACAACCTGTGATATGGTACAGCTTGCCACTGCAGCACCCCCTGCTGGCTGTCCTAGGGTTCAGCTCTGCTAGCCAGTGCACCCTCTTCTAGTGGTGTCTCACCACTGTCACTCCCAGGAACATAGCGTCCTCTTCATGACACAGCCCTCCAGCTGTGCTGCACTCTGTGTTCCCCCTTCCTGGGGACCTGCAATCCACTTTCCAGCCACTTCCCTCAGCAGCAACTGCAGCTCAATGTCTCGCCACTTCCTCAGTGGCAAAGGGGCTGGGGAGGGGAATTGACCCAGGCCCACCCACTACTCTGGGTGCAGGCCCAGGGACCCTGTAGATGGCCACCACTTGCTGCATCCCCTCCTCCTTAGTAGAGCTCCCTGACCCACTTCCCCACAGCCCTAGCACCCTCTGTGCCTTTGCCAGGACCTCAGACTGCAGATCCCTGCAGCCCCCCAGGAGCTGCCTTTTGCTCCCTCGGTCTCTGCCTGCAGTACTGCTCTATTCAAAGTGCTTGCTGCCTTCAGCCTGCAAGGCAGCCAGTCTTCTTCCCTCTTCAAGTTCCAGGCAGTGACTGAAGGTGTTTTGTTCTGCAGCTCTTCTTATATGGACCCACTGGGCCCTGATTAGCTGTTCCTCTCAGCCCTTCTCTGATTGGCTGCCTCCTGGCACCTCTTTCTGTTCCTTTCTATCTCCCTTGCCCTTCTGCTGGCTCGGGTCCCCTTTCTCATCCCCAATCGGGATGTGCCATTCCCTGAGCTCCTGTTCTGTCTGTGAGGGCACTTCCTCTTCCCATGCCCTGATTTCCCACAGGAAACAAGCATTCCCCCTTCCTTTTCTCTTCACAGGTTGGGGCCCTTGGGGTTTCCCTGCTCTCTTTCCCTTGGGGATAGACTTCTCCTCTTCCCAATAGGGGCATGCTCTCTTGAAGTGTCCCCTCTGCCCACAGGCATAACACTGGCCTGCTTGACCTTCTGGCCTGACCCTGGGACCGGGCTTCTTGCCCCAGGCTTCCTGGCTCCGATCACCTCCTGGAGGGTGCTGCTTCCATTAGTTGCCTCAGGCATTCCTGCAAGTATCTCTGTGCCTCCCACTGATGCCGCTGGTTTTCCAGGATCTGCTTCACCAGGGTCTGAATCCTCCTTGATTGCTCTTCAACTCCCTTCATTGGAAGCGGCAACTCTGAAGTCCAGCCTGAGAAGGTAGATCTGCTTTCTGCCGAAAAGGCCTCTGTACATGACAGCTCCATAGTTTGTTTACCCCCCAAGTATCCCTTAAATACTTTTTCAAACTCCTCTTCTAACAAGGGCAGCTGTCAAACAGTCTCTGAGTCTCTCACTCAGTCCCCTTCCCTCGGGCAACCAAATGCCCACATTCTCCACCACATGTGATGTGATGTGACTCACCACTGCGGCGCCCCGTGTGTTCCAGGGATCAGCTCTGCTACCCTCTTCTGGTGGTGCCTTGCTACCGTCACTTCTGATCCAGGGACTCACGTCACTCCCAGGACTGTGGCATCCTCTTCATGACACAGCCCTCCAGCTCCCCCTGTGATTTTTAAGAACAGGGTAGATATATGATGAATGGTCTGGGTATACTTGGTCCTGTCTCAGCATGGGGGATGGACTCGATGATCCTTTGGGGTCCCTTACAGCCCTGCATTTTTATGATTCTGTGGTTTCCTACAAAGATGTGGGAATCTTGGGTTTAAATCAGTACTTTCCAATAATAACTAGATGGAATAATGCAAATTCACATTTCTTCATCGTTATTTAGAGAGCAAAAATCAAATTTTCATGCAGCTCTTGGTCCCCACACTATGCGTCATGGCTCTGTGCCTCACTTAGTCAGTTTCACCACAGGCTTTGTTAGAGGAAAGAACAGCTAGAAAGACTCGAGAGAGAAAAATTACCTGGAAAATTGGTCTTTTAGTCATTGTGTATATTCACTCATCAGAAATACTCAATAGTGGGGATTTTGTCTGAATAAAGAGTGCAGTGTCAGGCTTAACATTCCTGCAAATGCTGCTGTTAACGGAAACTATTTTTTTTCCTGAGCCTTTCAGCTGTGCTATTCATTTTTTTTTCTGTCAGAGAAATAGTCTGTTAAAACAAGTTTCTTACTACCGCACTGTAAGGAGCTGCTGTTTAGTAAGAACAGGCCTGAGAGGTCAATCAGAGCAGTATCATGCTTTATATTACAATTACAAAAGCTTCTGGATGGGAAAGAGGATCTATGCATAATGTACCCTTCTGAATAAAATACACTGAAAATGAATATCAGCCATGATGTTGGTTTAATGTCTTGGTTTGTATATGGGGGAAGCATATTAAGTTGATAAAATTATGTATTCAGTTCCCATTTCTGTCTTTTGCGCCATTTTCACTTTCCTTCTGCAAGTGACCTTGAAAATAATCTCTTCTAAAATATTTCTGTAATTGTAAGCATGGATCTCTGTTGAGAAGTTTCATTAGTTTGACTGTTTTGCTGTTCCTACAGGGCTTCAGGAATATGTAGAGGCAGTATCTTTCCAATATTTCATCAAAACACGATCATTAATTAGTGTTAAGGAGATCAACAAACAGCTAATATTTACAATGGAAGACGAAGAAGAAGAAACAAACATGGTAAGAATTGTTTTGTTCACATGTGATAAGTTAGATTTATTCACTTTTATTTTCAAAGAAACCTTCCTATTCTTAGTGTTTCTAATGTATTTATTGCATATTGTAACAGCTTCTGGTGATCATTTCAATTTTTTATTTATAGGAAGCAAGCTCTTCATAAACACATAGTTGTGCTTTCCTTGGTAATACGACATGCTAGGGCAGAGGTGGGCAAACTACCGTCCTCCCTGGCCCCTTAGCTCATGGCCCGGGAGGCTATCCCCCTCTCCCACAGCCTCAGCTCCCTGTGTCACCAGCACAATGCTCTCAGCAGCAGGGCGGCGAGCTCCTGGGGCAGCGCAGCTGCAGAGCCCAGCTTGACCTGCTGCTCTGTGCTGCGCAGTGTGTGGCTTGCTCCAGCCGGGCGCCACCAGCCACTGGTGCTCCAGGCAGCGTGGTAAGGGGGTAGAGAGCAGGAGGTGTTGGATAGAGGGCAGGGGAGTTTGGGGGCTGTTGAGGGGTCGGGGTGGTCAAAGGGCAGGGAACAGGGGTGTTGAATGGGGGCAGGGGTTCTGAGGGCGGTCAGGGAGAAGGGGTGGTTGGATGGGGCAGAGGTCCGGCTGGGGGGCAGTCAGGAAGAAGAGGAGGTGTTGGATGGGGCAACGGGAGGCAGTCAGGGGCTGGGGTTCCGGGGGTGGTCAGGGGACAGGCAGAGAAGGGGTGGTTGGATGGGGCAGGGGTCCTGGGGGGGCAGTCAGGAATGAGAGGGAGTGTTGGATGGGGTGGTGGGGGGCAGTTAGGGGCTGGGGGAAGTTAGGGGCGGGGAGTTCGGGGTTGGTCAGGGAGAAGGGGTGGTTGGTTGGGGCAGGAGTCTGGGGAGGGGTGTGTGTGTGTGTCAGGGGTGAGAAGCAGGAGGGGTCGGATGGGGGCAGGGGCCGGGCCATACTTTCTTGTTTGTCCCCTAACTGGCCCTTCATACAATTTCTGAAACCCGATGCAGCCCTCAGGCCAAAAAATGTGCCTGCCTCTGTGATAGGGAAATGTATTGGGGCCATAATAAAAGTCAGTCAAACTGCAGAGGCCTACAGTGGGTTAGAGATGGTTAGTGCTCACAACATAATGGACTAACAAGATTTTAAAGTTAAGTCCAATTATTAGTTTAGCATTTGGCCAAACCGTGCTTTTCATGCGTAGTAGAAATAACCTAGATCCCTGATATGTGCCTTTTATTCATGGACCAGGCTGAGCCCTTTTCATTGGGAAAAGGGGCCAGTATATTAGCGTACTGTTCGATAATTCTCAAGGAACTATTCTACATTTTGTAATGCATATTGCTTATATGATTATATCCAGCAGGCACTCAGATATCATACTGATAGGGGTAGCATAAGAACCTAAACAGAAGAAGCAAAGGAATGTAAGGGGTACAGTAACTTCAACTGATTCAGTCCCATTGCTCAACAATGAGCTAATTACAGGAGCCAACAGCGGAGAGTGATGAGAGGAAGGGTGTTGTCCTCTGTCAGTTTTATCAACTTGCAGTTTTTTCACTATAACCAGCTAGTATTAAAATACGTGTTCTGTGTCCTAGCAAGGTCACCGATATCTCACTTAGAATTAATCTTGAACTTCCCCAGGGAACAGACTTGCTTTCCTTCCTTTCCTGTGCCTAAGCGTCTTCCATTTCTTGCCCTTCCTCTCTCCTCTGCCCATCCCTAAATAGAACATTTTGTATATGGCCAAAATACAGCCTGGTCATCATTTTTATGCGGCCTTTGGATGAACATTCTATTTTTAAAATTTATATTCGGATGTAAAGTGGATCAATGTGTGGAATTCATAATGTTATTTTAATTGCTGTTCTAATGAGATATTTGCAGTCTTTAAAGAGAAAAATCTCAAATTACACTGAATGAAGATGCATAGAGGTATCCACACTGGATGGGCAGACCGGTGGTCATCAGCATCAGTTATTTCAAAACCAAAGAAACAGCTGCAATTCCTCCCCAAAATTTTTGAAAAAAGAATAAAGTCTTAAGCAAGCTATGATGCGATATTAGCATTGTCTCCAGAAAGTGACTGAACAGGTTTGTTCGGAAACAAAAGTTAGTTGGTCAAAGGAAATGATCACTATTAGACTATAAAAGCTAAACTCTGATGTCTGCAGCCAGTTGTGAAACCAGGCTTATAGTATTGTTTTTTTCTTCTGTAACGTGAGTAACAGTGCACACATTTTTCCATGGGCTTGACTTGGTTTAATTTTTGGATGAATGACCAGCTGTTCAGATCATGAATGAAACTCAAGTAGATACTGTCATAACTGTCCTACTCAGATCTGAACCTTAGAGTTCAGAACATGAGAAGCTAGCATGAAACCTCCAAACTTAATTACCAGCTTGGATCTGATATCGCTGCCACCAGCCAGAATTCCAGTGTCTGGCTCACTCTGGTCTCCCCAAAACCTTCCCTGAGGGACCCCAAGACTCAGATTCCTTGAGTCTCACAACAAAGGGGAATAAACCATTTCCCTTCTCCCTCTTCCCCTCCAGGTGTTCCCTCCCTGGGTTCCTGGAGAGATATACAGATTCAAGCTCCGTGAATCTAAACAAAGGGATTCCACCCTCTTTTTACCTCCTCCCAGATTTCCCCGCTCTGGGTACTCTAGGAGATTCCCTGCTTCAAGTCCTTGAAACACAAGTACCAAGAGATCAAATCTCTCTCCCCCCTCACCCAGAGGGTATGCAAAGTCAGGCTTAGTAAATCTAACACAAAGAGATTTTCCCCCTCCCTTCGTTTCTTAGCCTTAACCAGTGAAAATCACTTAATAGGTCTTAAAAAGAAAGCTTTATATAAAAAGAAAGAAAAAGACATAAAATTATCTCTGTATCAAGGTGACAATATAAAAGGTCAATTGCTTAAAAGAAAAAATGAATAAACAGCCTTATCCAAAAAGAATACAATTTAACACATTCCAGCAACTACACACATGTAAATACAAAAAAAAACAATATAAACCTATTGTCTTACTATCCTTGTACTTACAACTTGGAAACAGAAGATTAGAAAGCCTGGAGATAGAAAGAGCACTCTCAGAGCCGAGAGGGTCACCGAACCAAGACAAAGAACAAAGAACTCACACCTAAAACTTCCCTCCACCCAGATTTGAAAAAGTCTTGTTTCCTGATTGGTCCTCTGGTCAGGTGTTTGGTTCCCTTTGTTAACCTTTTACAGATAAAAAAACATTAACCCTCAGCTATCTGTTTATGACAGATACATTCATATCTCTCAAGGCTTCACTATGGGGAGGTGGACACTGCTGCAATCGCAGCAGGGGTCAATTTAGTGGGTCTAATAAAATCCCACTAAATCAACCACAGGGCGCTCTTGAGTCAACCCCAGTACTCCAGGTTCCCCAGAAGATTAAGGTAAATCGACAGGAGAGCATCTCCTGTCGATGCAGCACAGTGAAGACACCAGGGTAAGTTGACCTAAGCTACATCGACTCCATCTATGTTATTCACGTAGCTGGAGTAGCATAACTTAGGTTGATTTACCCCCATAGTGAAGACAAGCCCTAAGAGGGCTCGTAGAAATTAAACAGTATAAAAGGTCACTGCATATACATAGGGCAAGAAAAGGTTTAATGAGATCCTGAAAATTAAGGAGTATTGTTGGGTAACTCCCCAGGAAGAGCTCCATAGCAAAGTAAAAGGTATGTATTATGGTATGAATATACTAGTAAAAATGGTCAGTGCCATTCAAAGGTGTCCCTTATGCCACTGCTAGTTAAACAATTGCAGAGAAGTTGGAACCCTGTTAGGAGATCCAAAGTACTCTTGTAATGTCAGCTGGACACAAAGAGATTCAGTGGTGCAGTCATGTTGTTCAGACTTGAGAAATAAATAAATCCCTTCCCACTGGCACTGTAGGCATGCTACACTCTTCCTCTAGCTACGGGAAGAGAAACCTCTGCCACCGCCTGAGCCCTTGGCACCCTCTGTGACTGTAGTGCTTGCCATTATGGATCCTGTTGCCCTTGCCTTCCATCTCCAATGTCTCTGTGTGTGAGAAAGAGTTTCAGAATGAGTCTCTGTGTTTCCCCTTCTTTTCAGCTTATCTTTCAAAAGCCACAAAAGAAAAAAGTTTCAGCCATTATGTTACATTAGTTTCCAGATGAAAGTATATTTTGCATTTTGCACATACCTTTGCCCAGAATTGTTGCTGAAATTTCATGGTGACAGTGATGCTTCAGCAGTCTAAAATGCCAAAAATGTTGAAGAAATTTCCTGGAAAAATGTTTACTACTGTAACACAACATTACTAAGTCCTAGGTATACTCAGAAGTCTGTGTGTTATGTAAGGTGCAAGTATCTTCATTGATAAATATTCTTTCTCCTGAAAGAAATGCTGTAAATGTAATATGTGGTGTCTTTAGATTGCTAGCCTTTTGAGTTGAACACTCAAGCATGCAGCTGCATAACATTTCCAGGCAGCTGGAATTCAACTCTAGGTATAGTATTAAGCAAATGTCTCTAGAGAAGAGCAGACATCTTGAAGACAGATGTTCAAGGGCTGCCTTTACTGAGCAATTTGAAACCATGATGTCTTAACATTTTAATACATTTCAGAATGATCAGGCTTCAAGTACTATCACTAACTGAAACAAGTGTTTTGTCCCATTTGAACTGTTGACAAGGGCAAGTGGGAGTTTTACATAGAGGAGCACAGCACCAGTTCTGCTGCTACAGATAACTCATGGAAAATCACTTTATTTAGAAGAAATTGTGTTGTAAATCACGTTTTTCATAGTTCTCTTCTTATATTCCCTACTACTAAGAATATTTGCAAGGAAACCAGATCATTGAGTTCATCTGCTCCTGTTGAAGGCAGAAGCCTCTGTGACCTACTCATTTTCACAACAAATTGTGATGTCATAAATACAGGATTTATGACCCTGGGTCTTACATTAACTTCTGCACTAGCATTGGGCAGGTCAGTTAGGGCCAGTTTTTTTAAACCTGGTGGCCTGAGGTCTGTGCACAAAACTGTAAATGCAAGTAAACATATATGCAGAGACAAATTTGGTAACTATGTGTACAGATACAGATGGTAGATATAGGGCCTGGATTGCTGTCTTCAGTGTTTGAAAATGTTTGTTAATGCATTTGCCACTGTTTTCTTATCTGTGAAGTGTAGAAGATACATACACCTGTAAGGTACAAAAGTAAGGGTTAATGAATTTTATGAAGTGCTTTTGAAACGTAACCTGCTACTATATAGAAATGCTATGTAGTTTAATTTTACTGAACATTTTTCAATTGTTGGTCTACAGTTATGCCAGTTAAGCCAATGTGTGTTTAAACTGGTGCAAAACACCATTTCTTCACTTTTCAATATTCTGTGTTGTGTTTTGTCCTCAGCCCTCCTCCAATCCACATGATAAGCAGCTGTACACTTGGAGTCTGAAGGTAACACCTGTTGATTACCTGCTGGGTGTGGCTGATCTAACAGGAGAGCTGATGCGGATGTGTATTAACAGTGTTGGAAATGGTGATATAGACACCCCTTTTGAACTGAGCCAGTTTTTACGTCAGATTTATGATGGTTTTTCCTATATTGGCAACACTGGACCCTATGAAGTGTCTAAGAAACTATATACCTTGAAGCAGAGTCTGGCCAAAGTAGAGAACGCCTGCTATACATTAAAAGTGAGGGGTTCTGAAATCCCAAAGCACATGTTGGCTGATGTATTCTCCACCAAAGCAGAAATGATTGACCGAGAAGAAGGTCTTTCCTAAAACAGTGAGACAATCATGGCCCTGAAGGGCCCTGGGCTGTACAGTTGGAAGCTTGTTAGTATTTTGGGTTTGTTTTCAATAGACCCTCGTCATGACTTTTATGTAGTGATGTTTTTAGTTTTACTTAGAAGAGCAAGATTATTTGCAAAGGTAACTTGTAACAAAAAAAACCTACCCTTTAACATAATGTGTAAGTGCCCACAGAGGAGAGATTCAAATATTTGTTCAGTCTCCTGTTTTCTTCGACTCTGTGTGCTGTCATAATGGCTAAATATCAATGCTACACTCAATGGTGGGTGTCTTTCAGTGAAGTGGACTCACTTCAAACTGTCTGGGCCACTGCATCAGTTTTCAGTGATCACATGATGCTCAGAGCATGTTATGAATAATTAAATTTTGTGATTCTAATTTACCCACAATTTCTCTTGGGCCCCACACCTTAGTGTAGCCTCTGTCTGTGTACCCCCGTGTCAGAATAGGGGGTGGCCAAAGGCCTGGATAAGCAGTAGCCTAATGGTTTAATCAGAGCAAAACAAACCCAGCCTCCCAGCAGCTAAACCTACCCTAGTGTTTGATTCATTAGATTATTGGGATCAGAATGTTTTTATAGGCCCATTTGAGCATACTTCTCTGATGCTGGATCTCCATTGTTTAATTTGTATCTGCTTAACACAAATGTTTGTCTCAGTTGAGCTGAAATTGAAGCAGAGCCAAAGGTGTATGTAACCTGTAGTTTGGGCTGACTACTGTTTTTGAACATGAAACTAACAGTTTTCTGCTCATTGATAAAACTCATAATACCTGGTTAATATTACTGTATACCGGCCATTTCAGGGCTCACAGCTTTATTTTAGCTCTGCCTTGTTGCCTTACTGTTTTGGCATCATTTGGAAAATCCTTTAAAAAATGAATTTATTGTTTTAAATTTAAAGAATAAAAGCTTTAACTGATGCAGCATCTTAGTATGCTGAATAGACCTGTTCCTGGACAAGTGCAGAAACGTACCAAACAAGTTTATCATGGATAATTCAGCAGTAGGACAGACTTGTTGATCGATGCTGGTTGCATGCTGGTCATCTAAGAGGATACAAGGTTAAGACAGTGGGTAGAGTTCTGCCCTCCACTATATTTGTGGAACCCCAAGGGACTCCAGTGGAGTTGAACTGGTGTTAGTGAAGAAATAATTTGTTTCAGTGTGTTTAACTGAGATGTGACTTATTCCTTTGAAATGTGTTGCCTTGTGTGTTTTAATACTATTATGAAATAGAAATTACAATAAAAATAAGGCAGATGAGCAAATTCCCTGCATTTATTTGGCATTCTTGAGCTTATTGGCAGATAATCTGAATTCTCACTTGTATCTAAAGTTGTGAAAGCCCCTTGAAACTATATATTATGCTGGGGGGAAATAGCAGATAAAATAATAATCTCTTTTTAAAAAAATTTTTAAAAAGCTACTGCAGGAAATAGGCCCCTTAAGCACAAATGAAAATACTGCATGTTTGTTATTTCCACTTCCATATGATGTAGTACTGCCAATATTTTTCCTGTTAGCATGGTATATCCTAGTTAACTGGGGTCATCTGATGCATGACCAGAACAGCAGTTACTTAGTGTTTATCACAGGTTTTCCCATTGTTTCCATGTAAAGAAATATTTGGTGAGTTGAAAAAGGAGTGTTTTTCCAATTGTTTAATACCTTTTAAAGTGCTTTTTAAAAAAACAATAAAATCATTAAAAAACTATTGTGAATGAGTGGTAGTTCTTTTAGCTATCAGTCTTATTTGAGAATACTTGACTAGTAATAGCTGAGTGCATTCCATTCTTACAGTTCAGAACTCTATTCAAAGGTCTGACTCATTCCCCCATACTTTTACCTCATGATTGGCAATTCACCAGTACATGGTCTTTTCATTGTTTCTCCCCCCCCATTAATTTTATCCTATTAATTAAAAATAATAATACAGCTGTGGCTGCACATGGGCCTTCCACATGCATAATCAAATGTAGAGCTCTTAAAGAAGTTGACACTCTGATGGCAAGACAAGTTTGAACAGTACCAAGTGACTGTGCCTGTTGTACCTACAGCTTGATTTTTCAGATGTGCTGAGCACCTAGAGCTTCAGTTGAAGCTGGTGAGAGTATGGTACTCTGCATTTTGGGAGGAAGGAACTTATATCTCTCAGAAAACTTGCAGTAAGATGTACTTGTCTGAAGCAAAACCATGAAGAGATAACTGCTGGAGGCACCACGAGATATTAAACAGAAGTCTCTTCTCTCTGTTCTGGCAGCTATCAGGTAGTACTTAAAAAGTCTATGGCTCTTTTTAAACACACAATGAGATGAACCCGGCTACCCTGGCAGTGTTACCCTCTTTCAGTGAAACAGATTCTAAAGCCCAAGCTGCTGCATTTGCCATTGGTGAGCACATAATGGCTATCGTATCTCACAAAGCTACCACTGCACTAGTACTGTCACTCATTGCTTTTAAAGCACTTTGGAAACCTTTGAATACAAAAGGAGCAATTCTTCTCTTTTCAGAGTCTCTTAAGAACAGTTACACATTCTGCCTAATATATATTGGGTTTAACAATTTTGAGATTGGAATAAACTTTCCACATGGCTATAGAAGATATTTAATTTTTGTAAATGATGTCAGGCATGATTTTTAAGCCTCTTAGGGGCCCTCCAGCAAATCAAATCCATGAGTAATCATTAGTAGGAACAAAGTGTGTGTGATATATTAAAGCACCATGAGAGATGGGAAATAGCTAATGGCTTGCAAACCTCTTGCTCAAGGAAATATTTCCCCCCAAAAAACAATTAGACTGTAGTTATTTGAAAAGTGACATTTATCCACAAAACAAGCTTCTAAACAAGCAATGGTAGTTTTCCCATTTCTTATCCCATTACTCTGTGGAGCCATTGATATGTTTGGTATTGAGCCAGAACAAGGTGACGTCATAGCAGATGTTTCACGAAGGCTGCCTTGGGTGCTAAAATCATCTGCCTTTTTTAAATCCTCTTAGAGAAATGAATTTTCTGTTTGGTTTCACGTTTGTACAGAAACTACTCATTTGCAACGGGGAAAAGAAACCCATCATATTTTAGCTTTCCTTAACTGCCAGGGAAGTTATGCAAGAGAACAGCTCCCTGTTGACAGAACGTGTAATATTATTTTGACTTACTGTCTTGGTTATTTTGGTTTTGCACAAGGTTTACCATAATCACACACATACGTTTTAAACTTGGTATCTATACAGTATCCAAAATGTATATAGTGCCATATGGAATATAGAGCAGACATGGCCTTTGCCCCAAGGAATTTACAATCTAAGATTAGACCAAACAGAGAAAGGAAGATGGTAAGCAGAAGGGAGGAGATGGAGAGGAAGGGAAGATGAGGTTTATATCAAAAGAAAGCCGTTGCTTGTTTTAGTGCTTTCCTGATTCTGAAAAGAAGCTTTAAAGTTTTTTTAACATTTAAAGAATTAAAGTAATTGTTCTGTTGTTGGGATGGTGGAGAGTCACAAAAGGGGAGAATGAGAAGGTGTTTGTGTGAGGAAAGGGAAGTGGAGTGTAAAGGGAGATGAAGGCAGGAGAACTGTGGGGGAGGGTAGCCATGGATGAAGATATCAGAGTGAGGTGCAAAATAAGCTAGATACATCTGGTGATGTGAGGTGAGACCATGGGAGGGTTGTGCGGGTCAGGAGTGACTTGCAGAAAGTTAGACAAATCATTTGAAACCAGATGATTTTGTTAAGAAACATTACTTTTCTTCCATACAGCAGCTTGAAAGGAAAGAACCCTGTGGATTCCTGGGGCACCACCAGCTGCCCTCCGATTTTCCACAGTTTTATTTTCCCTTGGGGAGCCCATTCCTGGTACAGGAATTCCTTTTTCCTCAGGACTCTGTCCCGGCAGCCTTCCCCAAGGGGGTTTGCAGTGCTGTGGCCAGCAAGTTCCCTTAGTTTCTCTAAGGAGAGATCCTTTCGCAGCTCGGTCTGGAATTTAGCTGCTGGGGAAGGAAGTGGAACCTGCTCCCTCTTGCTGTCTGGGCCTGGGGTCACAGCCCCCCTGAGCTCTGTCTCTGGTAGCTTCTTTCCTGCTGTGTAATCACTTCCCAGCAGCACGTCTGGACCAGGCAAACCTGGTTGGCAGCCGACCTGCCCTGCCTGGGTGTCCCCCCACTCAGCTGGGGTCTTAACTCCCACTGTGCTCAGCACTGCCCTTGCTGTCCCAGTGGGGGCAGGCAGCAAGCTCTTTGCTCTTCTTACAGCATCAGAGCCAGCGTGAGCCACCTCTTCAGTGTGCAGGGGGACGGGGAGCATCTCTTCCTCCCACTCAGCCCCAGGGGTCTGGTACAGACAGGCAGGTATCCCGATTCCCTGATACGACCAGCAGGAGGAGCGCAGGCGTGAGTCCTGTGTGTTTACACCCCCTTTGAATCCAGGAAGGAGCACTTGAGAGTACCCCACAGGGAGGAATTCTCAAGCCCTTTCACCTCCCCCCTCCCCCGTGGAAGAGCAGAGAGAAAAAACAAAGGAGATGAGCTGTGGCTATCAGTTAGTCAATCAACATGCACAAACCTCACAGAACACCAAAAATCCAATCCTATTCTTAAAAAAAAGTAAATTTTAATAAATCAAAAAGAAAGAAAGTACATCTGGAACTTAGGCATTTGCTAGATTTTAAAAGAGCAATTCCAAAAATTAAGCACCCAAACTAGCTTTTGTGGTGGTTCAGCTTAAAGGTTACAAGCAAACAAAAGTATTTGGAATTAGCACAGAGGAGATCCACAAGCCAAAATAAACCTGGTAGCATCTAACTAAACATTCTATATCCAAATTATTTCTTCTAGGTATGGAAAACACTTTTTCATACCTGGTTCAAACCTTAGACAGTATTTCTGCTTTTAGCATTGCTGCTCTGTGTCCCTGCAACCCAGAGAACAACAGACAAAGGGAAATTTCTTTTCCCATTTTAAAAAGTTCTATCCTTCCCATTGGCTCTTTTGGTCAGGTGCCTACTTTTTTTCTTTACCTGGAGGACTTCTTAACTTTTTCAGATAAAGCAAGTAAAGAACAGGTACCAAGAAGGATTTTACAGCTAACTGGCTGGCTGGGTGTCTATCAAAGGGAGCTCCCCTTTATTTGTAACAGGTGATCCCCCACCCCTTTATTTATAACAGGTGATTTTCCCCTCCCCCTATCCTTATGCCTGAAGTTAGGCATCTAAATGAAGAGAGCCTGGTTTCACAAGGTGCTGACGTCCTACTGGAGTCAATAGGAATTGCACATACAGAGCAGTAACACTTGCAAGATTACGCCTCTGCCAAAAATTAACAAAACTTACTTTTCTGTTTTTATTTACACATACAGCCTGTGGCAGGAAAATGAGCCCAATTCACAATTTTTAGTAAATACAAAGAGAACATTTTATATCCACCTGTATTTTGACAGCTACAATCTTTGTTGTGAATCACAAGCCTTTGCAGGCTCGTTACATACCAAAATTAATATGGTTCTTCTTCGAGTACTTGCTCATATCCATTCCAATTAGTTGTGTGCGCGCTGCGTGCACGTTCCTCGGAGACTTTTTACCCTAGCAACACTTGGTGGGTCGGCTGGGCGCCCCCTGGAGTGGCGCCGGTAAGGCGCCTGATATATACCCCTGCCGGCCCATCCGCTCCTCAGTTCCTTCTTACTGCCCGTGTCGGTCGTTGGAACAGTGGAGCGCGACTTAGCTGTTCTCTACCTCCCTAGCGATTCTCTCGTTTGTATAGTATCGTGTATATAGTTCTTTTACTGTAGTTCTAGTTAGTATATAAATTAATAGTTCTTATAGTTGTGTATATAGTTATAGAGGATCAGGGGCTCACCCCTTCTCTTCCCCCAGTACCGGGGCCCATGCCGGGTTCACCGGGCTTCAAGCTTTGCGCGGCCTGTCATCGGCCGATGCCCACAGGAGATCCGCACGACTCCTGTTCAAAGTGCCTAGGCGAATCCCACCTTGCGGACAAGTGCCGAATCTGCAAGGCATTCAAGCCCCGGACGAAGAGAGAGCAGGACATTCGCCTGAAACAACTTTTGATGGAGGCAGCTTTAACTCCTCCATCCTCGGCACCGGGACCAAGTGCCTCTTCCGCACCGGACCACCCGGCACCGATAAGGGCTCCTGGTCCCCACCCTTCACCGGCCCAACCCTCCAGCCGGCACCGCTCCCTCTCCCTGAGAAGCAAGAAGCACAAGGCTCCTGCGGCACCTACAGCTACACCACAGTCGGAGCGTATCTCCAAGACGGACTGCACGGCACCGTCAGCTGCCGCGGCACTGCTTGTCTCCGCACCGTCGATTCCGGCTTTACAGGAGCCGTTGAGTCCGGTGCCTACCAGCTCCCCAGCACGCGCTGTGGTTGAGCTCGTCGTGCCCTCCACGCCGGAGACCTTCTCCGCGGCGCGGGACCTAATCTCTCTAACAGAGCCCGAATTGCCCCAACCCCCGGCACCACCGGTGCGGGTTATTCAGTCACTGGGCAAGCCCACCATGGTGCGACCACCTTCACTGGGCACCACTGAACACCGTCGTTCCCGATCTAGATCCCGCGATCACTCTCGGCCTCGACATTGCTCCCGATCCCGGCGCCGCTCGCAGTCCCGGTACCGTTCTCCATGGTACCGGTCGTACTCGCGGCACCGCTCAAGATCCTGGTCGCCGTCGTGGTACTCTTGGCACCGGTCCAGATCGCGGCACCGACGTACTTATCGCAGCCGATCCCGGCACGCCGATATAATGCACCGGTCGACCTCCCGGCACCGCGCTGGTAGGAGGTCCCGGTCCCGCTCCCGATACCGCCACAGTTCCCGGTACCGTTCGCCGGTACCACGCAGAGATGAGCTCTATGGGCGCAGAGACCTGGCCCAATCAACTTCAGCTCCTCCGTGGCCATCGCGTTACCCGTCCGCCTCCTCACACGCAGACAGCGCCTCCTACGGGGGTTCAGATGCGCAGGCCTACCCGGACCATGGACCACCTCAATGGTCTTTTTGGACACCTTGGGCCTATCACCAAGCCTAGGGCGAGCCAATGGGTCCTGCATGCTCCGGCCACTCGGAGCACCATGCACCAGAGGCCACAGTTAGCAAACCTCCCCCCGCTGGTACGGAGGAAGACTCTGCACATGCACCTGAGCAGCATGATGTTCCGGAGACGGAGGTCCCCCAGGACGAGGCGTAGAGGAAGTTCCTGAGGTGGAGGACCCGGTGGTTAGTATATTATCGGCGGAAGCACCAACCAGGGTGGCCCTCCCCTTCCTCAGATCGATCCAAGCCAGAGCAGACACCACCTGGCTGTCCCCGGCTTCCATCCCACCCACAGCCAGGGGAGTAGAATGAAAATACATGGTGCCGTCTAAGGGGTATGCATACCTCTACGTGCACCCCTCCCCCTGCTCGTTGGTGGTACAATCAGTCAACGAGGAGCACCACAGCCAACAAGCCCCCGCGCCAAAATCTAGGGAGGCCAGGCGCATGGATTTGCTGGGCTGGAAAATATACTCTGCTGGAGGCCTTCAGCTCCATGTGGCGAACCAACAGGCCCTCTTAAGCCGCTACAGCTATAACACCTGGGAAGCTGTTGGCAAGTTTACCGAGTTGGTTCCCCAGGACTCCTGTCAGGAGTTTACAGCTCTCCTAGAGGAAGGGAACAGGGTCGCGAGAACCTCACTACAAGCCTCATTAGATGCCGCCGACTATGCAGCCAGAACAGTCGCCTCTGGCATAGCTATGCACCACATATCTTGGTTACAAGCCTCCGGCCTACCGCCTGAGCTACAATACACCATTCAAGACTTGCCATTCGATGGACAAAGTCTATTCTCGCAAAAGACAGACCTCAGACTACAGAGTCTGAAGGACAACTGGGTTATTATGCATTCGCTGGGAATGCATACACCCCAGACTCAGAGACGGTCCTTCTGCTCCCAACCTCAGCGCCCTTACCCCCCGCCTCGACCAAGACAGGATCTTGCCTGAAGACGAGGCCGTACTACCCACAGACATCAGTCTGGACCTCAAGAGGGCAACAATTCCGGTCCCACCAAACCACCACCGGGACCCAAAGCAAACTTTTGAGGGTGCGCCGGAGAGCAGTGTGGTCTCAGCTGACTTCAGATCGTTGGGTCCTACATACGGTGGAGCTTGGATACCGTCTTCAGTTTATTTCTCCCCCTCCCTCCCCCCCCCCTTGTCCCTCTTCAGGGACCCCTCTCACAAGCAACTCATCATTCAGGAGGTTCGCAAGCTCCTCTCGATCGGAGCTATAGAGGAGGTACCGGAGGAGTTAAGGGGCAAGGGGTTTTATTCCTGATATTTCTTAATCCCCAAGACAAAAGGGGGCCTCCGGCCCATCCTGGACCTGCGAGGTCTGAACAAATTCATCAAAAAGTACAAGTTCCGCATGGTATCCCTAGGAACCATCATTCCTTCCCTGGATCCCGGAGATTGGTACGCCACTCTCGACATGAAGGACGCATATTTCCACATTGTAATTTATCCCCCGCACAGGAGGTATCTGCGCTTTGTGGTAAATCAGGGTCACTACCAGTTTACTGTCCTTCCCTTTGGTCTTTCCTTGGCCCCTCGGGTCTTCACGAAGTGTATGGCGGTTGTTGCTGCTTCCCTGCGCCGTCGTCGAATACACATCTTCCCTTACCTCGACGACTGGCTTATCCGAGGGACTTCAGAGGCACAAGTGATCAGCCATGTCACCATCATCAGGGAGCTGTTTATGCGTCTAGGCTTGATCATCAATTTGGACAAGTCCACCCTGGTGCCTACGCAGAGGATAGAATTTATCGGGGCAATGCTGGACTCCAACCTTGCAATGGCCAGTTTGCCCCTGCACCGGTTTCAAGCCATAGTCTCCCTTGTCGAAAGTCTTCAGAGCTTTCCAACCACCTCTGCTCATACTTGCCTTGCTCTCCTGGGGCACATGGCTGCATGCACTTTCGTCACAAGGCATGCCAGACTGCGAATGCGCCCTCTGCAAACCTGGCTCGCTTCGGACTATCGGCTGGGCAGGGATGCCATAGACATTATCCTGACAATTCCGCCGGATGTTCTAGGCTCCCTCAACTGGTGGAAGACATCATCCCGAGTGTGTGCGGGCCTGCCGTTTCATCCTCCCCAGCCTTCCATGTCCCTAACAACGGACGCGTCCTCGCTGGGCTGGGGTGCCCACCTAGGGCTCCTGCGCACCCAAGGCCTTTGGTCACCCCAGGAGCTGACGCTCCACATCAATGTGTGAGAGCTGAGAGCGATCCAGCTGGCATACCAAGCGTTTCAGCGCCATCTACACGGCCGTTGTGTTGCAGTGTTCACGGACAACACAACGGCCATGTATTACATCAACAAGCAGGGTGGGACACAGTCCTTCCCTTTGTGTCAGGAAGCGATATGGCTATGGGATTTCTGCATAGCCCACTCCATACATCTAGTGGCCTCCTTTCTCCCGGGGATACGGAACACCCTCGCAGATCACCTGAGCAGGTCCTTCATATCACACGAATGGGCCATCCGTCTGGACGTTCTCCATTCGATTTTCCGGAGGTGGGGCTTTCCCCACATAGACCTGTTTGCATCCAGAATGAACAGGAAATGCCAGGTGTTCTGCTCCCTACAGGATCGCTCCCCGGGCTCCCTGTCGGATGCGTTCCTGATTCTGTGGACGGGCCGCCTCTGTTACGCCTTCCCACCGTTCCCTCTCTTCCACCAAATCCTGCTCAAGCTCCAAAGGGACAGAGCCCGCCTTATCCTGATCCCTCCGGCTTGGCCGAGGCAGCACTGGTACACCATGCTGCTTGACCTGTCCCTGGCAGACCCAATTCCCCTGCCACTCTGGCCGCACCTGATCACACAAGACTTTGGCAGGATGCACCATCCGGACCTGCAGTCCCTTCATCTGACTGCATGGCTCCTGTCTGGTTAAACCAGTCGGAGTTGCGCTGTTCTGCCGCAGTACAGCAGGTGTTGCTGGGGAGCAGGAAGCCCTCCACGCGCTCGACATACCTCGCAAAATGGAAGCGCTTCTGCCACTAGTGTAACCAGCACAGCCATTCTCCGCATTCTGCATTAGTCCCCACTACCCTGAACTACGTGTGGTCTCTCAAACAGCAGGGGTTGGCGATCCCCTCTCTACGAGTACATCTTGCGGCTATATCCACCTTCCATCCGGGGGAAGCTGGCAGTTCCGTTTTTTCCCACCCTATAGTTTCCAGATTCCTCAAGGGCTTGAAGCGACTATACCCACAGGTCAAACGGCCTACCCCTACCTGGGACCTGAACCTCATCTTAACCAGGCTCATGGGGCCCCCTTTTGAGCCTTTGGCCACATGCTTGCTGCCGTACCTGTCCTGGAAAACAGCTTTCCTAGTCGCTATCACCTCAGCTAGACGAGTCTCAGAGCTTCATGCATTGACTGTGGATCCTCCATACACTGTGTTCCATAAGGACAAGGTACAGCTGCAACCGCACCCGGCATTCCTCCCTAAGGTCATCTCCGCCTTTCACGTTAACCAGGACATCTTCCTGCCAGTCTTTCGTCCAAAGCTGCATTCATCGCAACGAGAGCAACAGCTCCATACTTTGTATGTCCGACGGGCTCTCGCCTTCTACATTGAGAGGACCAAGCCCTTCCGGCGCTCACCTCAGCTATTCGTGGCGGTGGCGGAACGTATGAAGGGCATGGCAATCTCCTCCCAGTGTATTGCATCTTGGGTGACATCCTGTATTCGGGCTTGCTATGACTTGGCTCATGCTCAGGCGGGCCATCTCACTGCCAACTCTACTCGGGCTCAAGCCTCATCTGCCGCGTTCATGGCCCATGTTCCCATACAGGACATCTGCTGTGCGGCCACCTGGTCTTCCATCCATATGTTTGCATCGCACTACGCATTGGTCCAACAGTCTAGAGACGATGCCGCCTTCGGCTTAGCGGTCTTACATTCTGCAACGTCTCGCTCCGACCCCACCGCCTAGGTAAGGCTTGGGAATCACCTAATTGGAATGGATATGAGCAAGCACTCGAAGAAGAAAAGACGGTTACTCACCTTTGTAACTGTTGTTCTTCGAGATGTGTTGCTCATATCCATTCCACACCCGCCCTCCTTCCCCACTGTCGGAGTAGCCGGCAAGAAGGAACTGAGGAGCGGATGGTCCGGCAGGGGTATATATCAGGATCCATAGCGGCGCCACTCCAGGGAGCACCCAGCCGACCCACCGAGTGTCGCTAGGATAAAAAGTCTCCGACGAACGTGCATGTGGCACGCACACACCTAATTGGAATGGATATGAGCAACACATCTCAAAGAACAATGGTTACAAAGGTGAGTAACCGTCTTTTACCGATGCTGCTGTTTCTCTCTTGTTTTTCCCTTTTCATTTGGCTCCCTCATTCATTTTCTGACTTTTCCTATTTCTTAACTTGTTTGTTTCTCAGGTTTTGGCCAGCAGGTGGGAAGGAGCTGCCCCATCCTCCTGAGCCATTGGCTACAGTGGTCTCATGACTTAGTCATTTCCATCCTAGCTGACACCCTTGATGAAACATCTCCATGCAGGAGCATGTCTATTCCAGCTGCCAGAAGCAGAGATCTGTTGGGCTCTGAATGCAGGTTGGTTTTGCTCATGACTCCGTTTTGAGAAACGCTGCTGAAACTGGTGGGTCTGGGTAGGCTTCTATTTATTTCAATGTGCCTGTCTGCATACATCCCATTACAACCATTGTACCATGTGACAGTGGGTGTCTGGATGGGTTGATAGGGCTCACGTTGCTTCTGCAGACAAGCAGCCCTTGGTTATTTTTAGGTTTGTAATCTTCACAAGCCAAAGTAAAGTCTGGGAAGCAGGGACCATGTTTCTAGTTTAGGAGAGAGTCATTCAGGATCACCATTTTCCACTAGTTTACCCTTTTTTTACCCCACTTAACATCACTTTTAAAGGGCTGTTTATGGAACCTAACAGAGGAGTGTTTGCCTACAACTTCTTCTGGAGCCAGTCAATGCCTCCCTGAGTACTGGCTAGTACTGATGTCATGTGTCTTCTCCCAGCTCCTCCCATAGGCTTGCAGGCTGATGCTTTGGTACTATTGTGCCTTTCCTCTGCTATCTGCTGTCTGAACTCTGAGCCCCTGCAATTTGATTTCTAAAACCAGCTTCTAATATACTTTTACTGTAATTACCTTTAAGGGTTTCCCTTTTATAATCACTGTGATGGGTTGGATCAAAGAAACTCCCTGGGAGCTGCCACCTGGTGTGCCCAGACTGCTTCTACCCCTGCCTTTCCTGCCAGCTCGGGGCCCCAGCACCCTGTCTTGCTGAGTCAGACACTCCCATCTGCTCCAGCAAAGACCCAGGGTCTGAATTACTTGCCCCAAAGCTGCAGGTTTACCTGAAAGCAGCAAACATAAGTGTTCCTGTCTTTAACACTCAGATGCCCAGCTCCCAATGGGGTCTAAACCCAAATAATTCCGTCTTACCCTGTATAACGCTTATACGGGGTAAACTCATATTGTTCACCCTCTATAACACTGATAGAGAGAGATGCACAGTTGTTTGCTCCCCCAGGTATTAATACATACTCTGAGTTAATAAGTAAAAAGTGATTTTATTAAATACAGAAAGTAGGATTTAAGTGGTTCCAAGTAGTAACAGACAGAACAAAGTAAGTCACCATGCAAAATAAAATAAAATGTGCAAATCTATGTCTAATCAAACTGAATACTGATAATCTCACCCTCAGATATGTTTCAGTAAGTTTTTTCCTCAGACTGGACACCTTCCAGGCGTGGGCACAATTCTTTCCCCTGATACAGCTCTTGTTCCAGCTCAGGTGGTAGCTAGGGGATGCTTCATGATGGCTCTTTTTTTTTTGTTCTGTTCCACACCTTTATATATCTTTTGCATAAGGCGGGATTCCTTTGTCCCTCTCTGGGTTCCCACCCCCTTCTTCTCAATGGAAAGACACCAGGTTAAAGATGGATTCCAGTTCAGGTGACATGATCACATGTCACTGCAAGTCTTCATTGCCCACTTGCCAGCACACACGTATACAGGAAGACTTACAGGTAAAACAGCCACCTTCAGTCAATTGTCCTGGTTAATGGGAGTCATCAAGATTCTAAACCACCATTAATGGCCCCCACTTTGCATAATTACAATAGGACCTCAGAGTTCTATTTCATATTTCTAGTTTCAGATACAAGAGTGGTACATTTATACAAATAGGATGATCACACTCAGTAGAGTATAAGCTTTGTAATGATACCTTACAAGAGACCTTTTGCATGAAGCATTATATTCACTCAGTAGCATATTTTTATAAAACCATATAGACTGCAATGTCACCATCACACTCGCCCCTCATTATTTAAATAAAGGGGTTTCTGTCATGTAGGGTCTGCCCTTCATTGCCAAACAAGATCAGATAGCTCAACAAGCCCAATGTCCTATGTTGCCCCCCTTGGCCTTGCTTAGCTTATGACATAGGCACCAACTGCATGAGTGCTCAAGGGCTCAAGCACCCACCGGAAAAAAAAGTGGGTGCTCAGCACCCACCAGCCACAGCTGTTTTGCAGCACTGCCAATCAGCTGTTTGGTGACTTGGAGAGGCACTTGAGGGAGGGCAGAGAGCAGTGAGTGACGGGCGGGGTGAGAGCCTTGTGGGAGGGGGCAGAGCAGGGTTGGAAAGAGGTAGAGTGAGGGTAGGGCTCGGGGAAGGGGTGGAACGGGGGCAGAGTTGGGGTGGAGCACCCCCAGGGAAAAATAAAAGGCAGCGCCTATGGCTTATGATATCTGGTTTGACCACGCTACCATTTGTTTGCTTGTCCCACAGCTGTTTGCTTTTCTTGCCACTCTTCCCTGTAGGCATGATACTCCCTCTAGTGCACAAAGCCACTACCTTTTCCATGTAATCCTTCCTCTAGACTCACTTCTACCAGGATGCCAGAGGACATTGCCAACAGCACTTGGGAGGACAGGATTAGAATTCAATGTAATCTTGAGAAATTGGAGAATTGGTCTGAAATCAATAAGATGAAATTCAGTAAAGACAACTGCAAAGTACTATGCTCAGGAAAGAAAAATCAAAGCACGACTACAAAATGGGGAATAACTGGCTAAGGAGGTAATATTGCAGAAAAGAATCTGGGGGTTATAATGGGTCACAAATTGAACATGAGCCAACAACGTGATGCAGTTGTGAGAAAGGCAAATATCATTCTGGGGTGTATTAACAGGAGTATTGTTTGTAAGAACTGAGAGGGAATTGTCCCAATCTACTCAGCACTGGTGGGGCCTCCACTGGTGCATTGTATCCAGTTTTGAGCACAACACTTTAAGAAAGATGTGAACACATTGGAGAGAGTCCAGAGGAGAGTAACAAAATGACCTATAAGGAAAGGTTGAAAGAACTGGGCATGTTTAGAGAAGGATGAAGTGGGACATAACACCCTTCAAATATGTCAAAAGTTGTTATAAAGAGGATGGTGATCAATTGTTCTTCAAGAAGTAATTGGCTTAATTTGCAGCAAGGGAGACTTAGGTTAAATATTAGGAAAAGTTTTCTAATTCATAGAGATCGTTAGGCACTGGAATAGGTTACATAGGGAGGTTAGGGAGGTCATCGGTCTATCACTGAAGGTTTTTAAGAACAGGTTAGGTGTAGGTATATTTAGGCTATGTCTACACTACGCACCTTACAGTGGCACAGCTGGGCCACTACAGCCAGGATGCTGTAAGGTGCGTAGTGTAGCTGCTCTTTGTCACCCGGACAGAGCTCTGCTGCCGACAAAATAAAACCACTTCCAATGAGGAGCGGTAGCTTTGTTGTGGGGAGAGAATTTCCTGTCAAGAAAGCGCTGTCCACACCAGCGCTTTTTGTCAGTAAAACTTTTGTTCATCAGGGTGTGTTTTTTCACACCCCTTGCCAACAAAAGTTTTATCGACGAAAGTGAAGTGTAGACATAGCCTCAATCCTGCCTCAGCATGGGGGATGGATTAGAGAGCCTCTTGAGAGGCCTCCCAGCCCTACATTCTAGGATTCTGAAAATTGGACGAACTGTGGTGTTAGCTCAAAGATACTGGACATCAGTTTACTAATTGTGCTGGGGACGCTAAGAGCAGGATGATCTTTCACTTCTGTTATTCTGTTTTTATAATGATCTGCATTACAGCAGTGCCTCTAAGCCCCAACCAATGTGCTAGGTGCTCTACAGACACATAGGGAGAGACAATTCCTGCTCCAAAGGGTTTGTAGTCTAAATATACAAGACAGACAAAAGAACAGAAGGGGAAAGAGAGCCATAGGTCGATGAAGTGACTTCTCCAAGGTCCCACAGCAGGCCAATGGCAGAGCCAGGTCTCCCAATACTAGACCACACTGTCTCTAATCTTGAAATACTTTGTACACACACGCCACCAGTATGTACACAGGAACCAGCTAAGAACCCTTTGTAGATATATCAAAATGTAAATAGTATTTGTATGCACCTTTTACCTAAAATATTAATGAGCAAAATTCAAAAAGCAGGTATAATACTGTTAATTTAAAGTATTTACAGAGAAATTCAAACCAAGTTTAAAAAGTGATGCTTGTATCCACTTTTTTTTGCGCTACATATTTTCCCAGTCTGTCTTCCCTGTTTTAATCTGTGTCTGTATTTGTGCTGAAATGAATACACAGCGAAAATAATCAGAGATACCTCATCGGCTCACTTTAAGAGAACCCATATGAAACCTCTCCTCTGAATCCCACCAAATGGATAACAGCAGAGCACATTCCACTCATAACACGTAGCATGAGCAGTCAGACAGGTCAATGCTACCATCTTGTGGTGTGAAATATTTTCTCTCTCCCCACCCCCCCATGCTTTCTCTTCCTTAAGGATTCCAATTCTGCTTCTTGTCTATCACGTGTCTCCATATATGTGTAGCAAAATATGAGCTTGAATGTGAGGTGAAAGAATGATTATTTTAGGAACTGGGACTCTGGCATCTCATATATAATAAATGTTGCTTAATGGGTGGTGGTGGTGTTTATATCTATGACAATAGCTCCTCGATCCTCCAAATGGGGTTGAATTCCCAATTGTACTCAGCATGGTACTCACACAGGGTAAGAATTTTCAGATGTAGCAGAGTTACTTAGGAGTATAAGCCACTGAGGAGCACAAGTCTCTGTCCCTGAGAACTTTCAATTTATATTTACAACAACATAAGATGTTATTTAATTGCCTTAAAAAATTTGGGGTACAATTTGTGTGAAAGACGTACAAAATTTGCATGGTATTGGAAGGGAGCTCTTTTTTAGTTGTGCTAGGAAAGCTACTACTGTGGCTGTAGCATTAAAGAGGGGGGGAGGGAGTAGAGGATGAATGTTGATGATAAATTAGCTAAAAATGTTTAAATCCAATCTAACAGATCCTTTACTCTACAGGTATTGGTCAAAAAAGCTGCAGAACATCTGTCAGTAAGCATTTAGAAGTGAGTGTTGTTTTAGCTGTTAATACTATTGTCTCCAGGCCATTTTTGGTCAAACGAGGTGGTACAGCTCTGTGAATTAAGTACAGAGAAAATACTTTACATGTTGTTCTGCTGTCCAATAAAAGACAATGTCCATGAAAAGCTTAATTTTTAGGACTTGACCCTGGAAACACTTAAGTGAGCAATCTTTGATTGCATGACACCATTTGAAGTCACTGCTTTCATACGTAAAGATTACATGTACTAACAAGTGTTTGCAGAATTGAGCCCTAAATTACCTTATTTACATTATGAGCATGTTTCCTGTACAAGAAGAGTTTATGAGCCTTTTTGGATGTTGAGCTTTAGGTATAAAATCAAAGGCCTTTGTGTAGCTGAGTTGAGGGGGCCATTTAGGGATCTGGGGCAAAAATCTGTCTGGGGATTGGTCCTGCTTTGAGCAGGGGGTTGGACTAGATGACCTCTTGAGGTCCCTTCCAACCCTGATATTCTATGATTCTGTGAAGTGGGCGAAAACCTCAGAGCTACTTCAGTAATGGGTGCTATAGCCAATCCTAAAATTGAACCTATATGTAACTTCCAAATCACAAGACTTCACATCTACATATAAAATAGGTTATTAAAACATATAGTCTCACTCCCTTAGTGAGATATGATAATGATGAATTGTTTAAGCACAGACAATTCTATCCTTCCAGGCAAACAGCTTCAGGATTCTTACAACTGTTTTTTACAACTGTCTCCCTATGTCATGGTCAAACTGCTATTCCCCTCCACCCCTTCCCCCCCATATTTTGTACCCTGAGGAGACTCCAATCAGAATGCTCCAGTCTCCTTCAGTCACTTGGGATCACTTATTCATAGCAAAGGGATGTGTTTTAAACTAAGCCATTGCTTTTCTACCTTCAAAGGCAGTGGAAAATGGGTTGAGTTTGTGCTGTTATGCAGCTGTTGTGGTCTCTCCAGGGGTAAAAGTAACTTAAAGGACTTACCGGTACTCCAGAGTCCTGCAGAGGGGGAGGGGCCTGGAAGAGGTGTGGCATCTATCGGAAGAGGTGGGGCCTTTAAATCCTGGGGCTTTTAAATCAGGATTTAAAGGGCTCAGGGATTCGGCTGAAGCATAGATAGAGAAAATAAAGCTACTATTACTACTACCAGTACCGTCTATAATAAAACCTAACTATTGGAATAAGCCTGAAAAAGTGAAAACTCCACTGTCACATTTTTTCCGTGTCTTCCCTCCTCCTTCTCTAGCCAGGCTGCGGATGCTAGGCTCTGTGCTTTCTCCCCGCCTGGCACTCAGCAGCTGCTGCAGAGGCTTCCCTCTAGCTTGCAGCAGAGAGACTGCCTCCTGCATAAGAACAGTTTAAATTCAGTTGTTCCCTGATGGTTCAGCCCCCAGGGTTAAGAGAGGTTTCTGGCATCTTTGTTAATTTCACTCCCAGTTGTTGAGGGGAGGTGGGAGGGAAGGTGTGTGTGACCATGGCAGGGGCAGTTCTTTTCTGCCCCCTGGATGAGGGGATCTCCAATACTACTAAAATACAATAGTAGGGGCCGTTGCTGGGGTCGGGGCAGTCGGTGACAGGCTGCAGCTGCATTGTTTGTGGCACACACATTCATACGCATACACATACATACTGTGTGTATGTGTATGAATGTGTCACAAACAATGCAGCTGCAGCCTCCCACTGACCAGCAGTGACCCCAGCAACCGGCCCCTGTGGGCTGCTGCCTGCAGAGAGCCAGCAGGTGCCGCTGGGCTGGGTCAGCCAAGGAGTAAACAATCAAGACAAAAACCACAGCCAGCCAGCCGGGGGGGGGGGGGGAGGAGGAGAGGAAGGGAAAGTCAGGGGTGAATGAAGGACAACTGGAATAGCCTTCATGAAATATACAAGATATTTAAAGAAAGTTTTATCAATTTCAGCCTCTGCACTCTGCAGGCAGGACAAACAAAAAGAGATCTGAGATTGCACCCGTTGTCCTAAGGACATTTCAAGTGTTTAAATCAATATAGAAAGAGGGTGGAATGGAATGAAAACTACTATTTCTTTCAAAGGAGGAACAATAATTTCACTGAATATTCAGTTTTCCCCTCCAATCCCGTTGTGGTTTTGTCTATGGGGGCTATTTGCTTTCCTTGTAAATCTTTAGTTGCTTTACCCAAAATAAACCCTAATCATCATGACACATCTTTCCACCATGTTCTCCATGCTTTTTGTGTTGTTTTTTTTTAAACAGTAACATTTCAAAGAGCATCTGCAAGCGGTTTGGACATCACAACCATGATTCTCTGCTGGGGAGGGAATGGGATAGATTTGAACTCGGAAATGGTTCCTGATTTTGATTGTGTTTAAGAGATCCCCTCATCCCGGGAGCAGAAAAGAACTGCCACGGTCACACATACCCAACAACAACTGGGAGTGAAATTAACAAGGATGCCAGAAATGGTTCCTAACTCTGGGCACTGAACTGCACAGGGAACAGCTGAGTTTAAACTGTTCTTCTGCAGGCAGCAACAGCAGGCATCTCAGCCAGTCTACTGCAAGCTAGAGCCTAGAGGAAAACCCCTGCTAGGAGGAATGGGGAGGAATTCAGAGCCTTGACTGCAGCCTGGCTGGAGGACGGGGAGGGAGGAGACAAGAAACCAATGTGACAGTGTTTTCCCCTTCCACCTGCTTTTATTAGGTCAGGATTTAAACTGTGCAGCCAAATGCTTGTATTTGTTGTGTATATTAGTAGGAGAGATCCCCTCATCCCCAGGGGCAGACAGGGACTGCCCCTGCCATGGTCAAACACACCCTCCCCCCAGCTACTGTGAGTGAAATTAACAAGGAGGCCAGAAACCTAGCCCTGGGGGCTGAACCATCAGGGAACAGCTGAGTTTAAACTATTCTTATGCAGGGAGCAGGCTTCTCTTTCCCTTCCTCAGTCAGTCTCTTTTTCTTACCGGTCCTCCGTACCGGCGCGTACCAGCTTACTTTCACCTCTGAGTCTCTCTAAAATGAAAGTCAGGAATTGATGGGTATCAATTCCTCTGCTCAGCATCTGCTTCTGTTCTCCTCACAGTTCTGCTTCCACTTTCTTCCTGCCTCCTGCACCCCATATATCCTCTAGCCTCTCTCGGTAGCAGGGCATTCTTAACATGCAAGCAGCCAGGGCCACACACACGTTTTTCAAAAAAGTATTTTAGTTCATCTTTAAAGAAGGTAAGAAATTATTCTACCTTATATAACATAACCCAGAGTTATTATCTGGATAACCCCAGTGGAAGAACACTTATACTAGTCACTGATGAGGTTAAATACACATTGAAAGTGCTGGAAATATCACTGGGAAGATGTATTTCTTTGTAGAGGTGGTCAAAAAGTTGCTTATGAGGCACATCCCTAAATAAGATGTATTAAAGTACTGAAACTTCATTTAAGCCATTGTCCTTTGCAGGCACAACCCTGCAAAGGCTGAGTGGCCCCTGCAAGCTGAGCTCCATGGGAGCTGAAACTGTTCAGTACCACACAGGCCCAGGCCCTCAGTCATAGCTAATCCATCCAAGAGAGTTATACTGTGTTCATCACTGTCAGATCTGAGCCCCTTTTAGCCTCCTGTAGCTTCAATGGGGCCAGACACCGCTCTGTAATACAAAATGCTTTTTGGATTATTGTTGCAGAATGAGATGCTGGCCTTATTGGAGACCAGGTACAGTTACATTGCCTTGGGGAGAGATCAGTTTTGAGAGATGTTTTCCAGACTGTTTCTGCCTCAAAACAACTTAACAAAGACTGGGATTTTTTCTGGGGCCAATGGAAGTTTGACCTCCAACTCCCATTGTATTTAAACATGAAGTTGGGTGCTCAAGCCCTTGGCCTTGTCTACACTACAAAGTTGCAGCGCTGGTGAGGGGGTTACAGCGCTGCAACTTATGATGTGTACACTCCTGCAGGGCATTACCAGCGTGCCTCGGGTGTAGAGGATCCAGCGCTGGATCACCAGCGCTGGTCATCAGGTGTAGACACTCACCAGCGTTTTTGTTGACCTCCGTGGAATAAGCAGGTATCCCAGCATACCTGAGGAAGCCTCTCCGGTAATTAAGCAAACTCCACTGCCCTCCAAGCAGGTCTCCTTCCCCGCGGTGTGCTCTGGCGTTCCCCGACCCCCTCTCCAAGCAGGTATCCAGCCCGCGGTGTGCTCTGGCGTTCCCCGACCCCCCCTCCAAGCAGGTATCCAGCCCCGCGGTGTGCTCTGGCGTTCCCCGACCCCCCCTCCAAGCAGGTATCCAGCCCCGCGGTGTGCTCTGGCGTTCCCCGACCCCCCCTCCAAGCAGGTATCCAGCCCCGCAGTGTGCTCTGGCTTTCCCCGACCCCCCTTCCAAGCAGGTCTCCTTCCCCGCGGTGTGCAACAGCACTGCAGCGTGACCACATCTAACAACACTTGCAGCACTGGTTGCTGTAAGTGTGGCCACTCTGCAGCTGGCCCTATACAGCTGTACTAATACAGCTGTAACAACCAGAGCTGCAAAATTGTAGATGTAGTCATTGGGAGTTTGCTTGGGTACAGACTTGCAGGGATTGGCTCTGAGTTTTTTACTTCTTATATTCAACAGGAAAGCAGTGAGTGGGGTTCTGTGAATTTAGACAAGCACACATAAGTATCTGACATACTGATGTTCAGCTAGTAATAAGGAAAGTTGTAAGACTCCTGAAGAGTAACAGAAAAATGAGGTGATTAAAAACTACACACGTAACCCTTTCTGTTAAAACAGCTTTTTAGGGGATGTTTGCAGTGCACACTAACCCATGGAGTTGGTGCTTATACCTGGCTTCAATGGAGAGATGCCTTCCTACAGAAGCGGTGCCTGGGGGGGAGGGGTCACCTGCCCCCCTAGATTTGCTGCTTGGTTTGTATAGAGCATGCTCACATGAACAGAGCATGCTCAGTAATACTGCTGAAGCTGAATGCTCTCCCTCTGACCCCCCACTATCGGCAGGCATGGGTTGTCTCTACCTTCTTACCACCCTGTGTCATCTCTAGCCGGGATGCTGTCACTGTGCCATCTCTTGATGCAATACTGTCTCCATATCATCTCTCATCATAATGTTCCCTATAAGCCATTTCTCACTGCACTGTTGTCTCTGTCTGTAATGCTGAGTCTGGGTCCTCAGGCTCCTAACCCACCAATAGAGATTTCAGTTCTAGGGATGCTGTGTAGGGGCATGTTGCCACTGCCTCTGTGTTGTCTATTGTCACTCAGAGCAAAGAAAGTACAGTTCTATTGTATTTTTGTCACACAATAATGATTATAACATTTCATTACCCGTACCCACAAAACTTAAATGAATCTTAACCAAAATGACCAAGTTGTTCACACTGGGATGATGGGAACAATACGCACATAAGGTCTGGTCCATTCCACCTCTTCCTCCAGTTCACCATTAGATGGCAGCAGAGAGCTCCTTCACCAGAGCTCCAGAGTTGCCACAGGCAAGGCGTAATTTTCTATCCTGTGGTGCCTAAAACTAGAAGATAAATATCACTATGGAAATTCAATACAAAGTAAGCTTTTAAACTGAAATGACTAGGTTTGCTAGCATTGAAAGGAACACAGAGGTCACATATCAGTAAAACAATATCCTATAAAATCCTTCTTCATACTTCCCTGAGCCTCTTCCACGAAAACAATTAGTGGATACTCTAGATTCGAATGCTATGACTCACTCCTGCAATTCAGTCAAGTTTTATGATCATGCAATTGCTTGATTTAGTGAAGGGAAATAGGCAATTGTGAGAATTTCCTGCCTTTTCTTTTTTGCCTCTTTGTAATTTTTCTGTACATTACACCACAGGCATATATGATTGCAGCAGGAACTTCCAGATGCTATTGGGGGAGCTCACTCTTCTCACAGCCTTTATTCAAAAAAACTTTTGTCCAACAGTGAATGCACTTCAAATATTTGTCAGTGCTCTGTAGTCCAACTGTTAGCACAATACCATTTTTTATTAAAATGATTAAACAATCTGTAACCACCTAGAGAGTAATAAGCTTATAAGGAATAGTCAGTATACAACTGCCAAGAACAAATCATGCTAAACCAATATAATTTCCTTCTGTGACAGAGTTATTGGCCTAATGGATGGGGGAGGGGAAAAGTAGACGTGATCTATCTTGATTTTAGTAAGGCTTTTGACACAGTCTCACATGACATTCTCATAAGCAAACTAGGGAAATGTAATTTAGATTAAATTACTATACTTAAAGAGTAGTTATCAATGATTTGCTGTCAGATTGGGAGGATGTATCTAGAAGGGATCTGCAGGGGTCTGTCCTGGGTCTAGTACTATTCAATATTTTGATTAATGACTTGGATAATGAAATAGAGATTATACTTATAAAATTTGTGGCTGACACCAAACTGGAAAGAGTTGCAAGCACTTTGGAACACAGGATTTGAATTCAAAACAATCTTGATAAATTGGAGAATTGGTCTGAAATCAATGAGAAGACATTCAATAAGGACAAGTGCAAAATACCTCACTCAGGAAGGAAAAATCAAATGCACAGCTACAAAATGGGGAATAACCAGCTATGTCGTATTACTGCTTAAAAGGATCTGGAGGTTATAGTGATCACAAACTGAATATGAGTCAACAATGTGATGCAGTTGTAAAAAAAGGCTAATATGATTCTAGGGTGTATTAACAGAAGTGTCACATGTACCATGTGGGAGGTAATTGTCCCACTTTATTTGGCACTGGTGAGGTCTCAGCTGGAGTACTGTGGCCTGTTGTGGGTGCACCTCTTAAGGAATGATGTGGACAAATTGGAGAGAGTCCAAAGGAGAACAAAAATTATAAATGGTTTAGAAAACCTGACCTATCAGGAAAGATTTAAAAAATGGGCATATTTAGTTTTGAGAAAAGAAAACTGGGGGGCAGGGGAGGCTGGTAACAGTCTTCAAATATGTTAAGGGCTGTTATAAAGATGAAGGTTATCAATTGTTCCCCATGTGCCCTGAAGGTAGGGCAAGAATTAATTAGCTTAATCTGCAGGAAAGGAGATTTAGATGAGATTGTTGGAAAATCTTTCTAACTATAATGATAGTTAAACTCTGGAATAGGGAGGTTGTGGAATCCCCATCACTAGTGGTTTTTAAGAACAGGTTGGGCAAACACCTCTCAGGGATGTTGTAAGTTTACTTGGTCATTCCTCAGTGCACGTGCTGGTTTAGGTGACCATTCAATGTACCTTCTAGCTCTACATTTCTCTGATTCATAATTTTCTTAATAATAGTTGCATTGCAGGTTGGCCGTGGGGAAGTAATATTTCCATATATGTATCTTGAATTTATTGATTTTTTGCACAGACAATCCATGCCTGCGGACAGTGGGAGGAGGCACAACCCCACATCCTCTAGGCAGGCCTCTCCCTTCTGGGAAGCAGGTCCCCACTTCCAGGAAAGCAGCAGCCCCTCCCTGCAGCTCCCAGCTGTTCCTCTTCCTCTTCCAGTAGAACTAAAGCAGCAGCACCTCTGAGCAGCTCTCAGCTGTTCCTTTGCTCCTGCCTCTGCCTCTCCCAGTTCCCACCTTGCCCAGCTCACTGGCTTAGCTGCTGTGCAGAGGAGGGGGCCTGGTAGCACCATGTGACCCCGCATTTCCTCCCTGCCCTCATAAGTTGCCTCTGCTTTTTTGCTTATTTGTAAACCTCCATTAAAGACAATGACCCTCCCCCACTAAAACAATTTAAAAATTGTTAATATTCACCACAATATTACATGGTAACTCCATCTAACTTTACGAACCACCTGCAAGATTTTAACAGTAAATATTGTGCTGAGTGGTAAATCTATACTTATTAAGGAGCTGTAATGTTTTCACAACTGTAACTGTAGCTTTCTCTAACTTCCCCAGTACACTGCTAATAAAAGGAACACTTTAGTCTTGAAACAATGCAAGATTCCAGTGACACTGGAAAACTGAGTGCTTTTTTGGTGGTCTATGTGCAGGGGTGTTCATCTGTTCTAGCAGAAAAATCTCAGAAAAGTTGGCAACTAATCATGTCCTAAAAAGGAATTTTAAAAATTTAAATTAGAAATTCTATATGTACATACTTTGTCATTTGGACTGCAGCTTCCCTGTTTGTTCTGCACAGCACGTTCAATTCACAGGGATGTTCCTTTCTCCTTACGCTGGCTCCTGGCCAACTGAATCTCTTCTGTTGTCACCAAAAAAGACAGACAAGTTTGAAGTGTATTAGGAGTAGAGACGAGTGAATAATTTATTTTTTGATTTGGTGGCAGTTCCAAAAAAGATTTAAGCAAATCTGAATATTTCTGAATTTTCAGTGCATCAATAAAGTCTGTTTCAGGTCTGCTCTAGAGAGGGGATTCAAATCTGGAGCTGCCCTGCCCACATGAGTGTCCTAACTGCTGGGCTAAAGATTATAAAAGTGGGAGGGAAGCATCAGCACTGGGTCACCACCAGCACCTCCTCTTCTGGCTGGTTTGTGAATGGCTGGAACTATTTGTGTCAAGTTCGTTAATAGTTTTGGATTGAGCCAAACTGTTTTTCATCATATAAACTACTTGTCCAAAAAATTTGCCCAACTCTAATCAGGAGTGAGCTGGAACAGTAAGCCTATATCTAAAGTAACTTTCTCATCCAAGGGATCTTGCAGGTCTGATGGGAGACCTAAAGTTCTACTGATCATTAATGGGAAATCCCACCCTGTTTCACAGGAAAGGAGATGACTTCTCCTGACAAGCCGCAGCTGCCCCTTCATAAGATTATGTGGAGAGAGAAATTGAAGGTTTTGGTGAAAGTCACCATGTTGCTCAGCGATCCCCTTTTGCCTTCTCTCTGCCTGTTCTCTATTCCCAGACATTTGGGGGTTTTTTTGTTTTTTTTAACCTCTTCTCCATTTTCCTTTCTCTCTCTCCCTTTTCTCTCGTGACTCATCACTTTTCTTTCATTTCCCATCTTTCCTCTTTTGACTTTGTCCTTCCATTGCTCTTCTTTCATCCTTTCCTCTGTCTCACCATATACTCCCTCTTTTCTTGCTTTTCTTCTCCCTTTTGTATGCAGGTACATTTTCACAAGGGCTGAGGCATGGCTTCCCTGTTCATAGGTGCAGTTTGTACCAGCACATTTGGTGCCACCTTTTGGCAATGGCAAAATTAACTGTGGGCACAAATCTGAGAATCTGTTCACTATTCAATACAATGTAATCAGGATGCAAATTGCATTTGCAAAAGCAAGGCTGCCCTTCTGAAATGTACCCTGTAATATCTTTTCCCCACCCCACAATCCTCAGACTCCAGGCTACACTCCTGAGAATCTGAAATCATTTTGTTCTTCTTTCATAAGCCAACTAGATATCTTTGTTCTTGTTCCTTTTAAAGATATATATAAAGGAATGAGGAAATAAGAGTGTAAAGGGGGAAGCAACACTTCCAGTTTTAGCAGTTGACAGCACACTTCTGGACTGTTCTAATGGCCTTCATTTGTTTTAGAAGAATATTTTGCAGAAGCCAGTTTTAATATTTTGAATGGTGCCATCCCATGTTTAATGTTTTATGCAGCATATAGTTGAGAAATGTGGCCCTGTCAAGACCCATACATTCCTTTTTACTGGGATCTTTCTGTTTTCTGTGATAGCATCCAGAGAAAAATACATGTGATAATTAAATTATAATAAACCTGATAACATTGCTATACCTGGAAATTAGATTGTATACTGAATATGTTGGCATGCTTGTATGTTTCAAAAGCATGTGCAAAGTCTGGGTTTAGCCTATTTTAGAAGCTGAGGGTGAAATCCTAGCCCCATTGAACTCAATGAGAGTTCTGCCATTAGCTTCAGTGAGGTCAGGATTCCATCCTGAAACAGGACCCGAGTTTGTCCTGGTTATTGGTTTAGCAATGGAACAAACTGCAGAAGGTCGTAGAATTCATTCCTGCCCTGGGTTTGTTTTGTTTTGTTCTTTCCTTCCTTTGACTGTTCCTTTTCCCTTTAGATGTTGCCAAGTGAACATGTTGCTTATGAGAGGTGCTGGGACAGGCATATCAGGCTAGGAGCGTCTGTGCATATTTTCTTCACACTGCTTTGCCCCTATGCCTCTTCTCTTTTCTGGAGGGCTTTTCTCCACGGGAAGGATGGCAGTTCAGTTTCCAGACCCCAGCCCACTTTTGGAATAACTCGTTAGGGTATTTTCTATTCTTGTGAAGGTTTTATTACAGAGATCAGGATTTTGCATCACACAAAAGTGAAGTTACTTGGAATTGTATCTAACCAAGATGAATATTTTGGCAGCAATCACTACAACCTTCTCCCCACATCCGCACAATTGCTGTTCTATGTGCAGCTGGCTCTTTCGTGTTGCTGATCAATATTTTATTAGTCTGTTGAGTAAAGTGTAGGCTTTGGGCCACTGGCCAATTTCTAATGCTGACAAGTGGTAGGAAAAGTAATTCATTCAGATGGAATATAAGTCTTTTAGAGGTGTTTGTACTTTCTGAAAGGAAAGTAATCTCTTATTATGGACTTGGCTTAGTTTAGTTTGCTGAACAATACTCTCAGCCTATTATTTTACCACCAATGCATTAAAGTAGGTCCATAAATACAGGCAACAGAATTAGAACATTATTGTAGTAGGAGATGATAATACACCATACACAAAAGTACATCATATCTTCAGTTAGAAATCCAACAAATCCAGCAGGCAGACTTCCATGTATTATCTCACAATAATTGCCCATAGCCAGCAGATAGTTTGTACTGCATAAGACAAGTTATTTATGTTTTATATTTAGCCTAAAACTGTAATAACATCCTCTGGCAATGGCATTATCTGATGGTGTCTGAAACCGATCTCACTTCCTATTTCCAGGTCTTAACAAATGACAATCTTTGTGTCATCTGATGTTATTTCCTGAGTTTAAGATTAAAATGAGAGGTTTTAAAAATTCATTTAGCTGAGTTTTTTGAAGTAAAAATCTATTTTAGACAACGATATTTCCCAGAATTGTTTGTGTGTGGTTTCTATCACCATCCAGAATGTTTCCTTGAAAATTCTAATCATATAGCCAGCAGCATTACTGCCAGCAGAGTAGTAATGCAGGGTTGGCTACTGGCTTAGCCTATAGGCAGTCAGAGAAATGTTTGTGCCTGGTTGACGAGCAAGGACTTGTGAAGTTCTGCTCACCAAATGTAATTTATTTTTTTCTATTGACTAAGACATGTAGATTCCTGTCATTTTACCCTCTGGCTCCCCTCCCCCCATCCTCCCCCTTCAGTTGTCAGATGACAAACTACATTAGGGGTGTAGGGAAGGCAGCAATTAGAAATAAAAACAACATCAGGGGAAAATCTATGGCTGGCAGAGCTAAGGACAATAAAAAGGATTTAAAATATATTAAGAACAAAAGAAATTCTAATAGTAGTATAGGCTCATCACTTGTTGGAGATGGTAAGATTGTTAATAACGATGCAGAAAATCAGAAGTGTTCAATAAATATTTCTGTTCACATTGGGAAGAAGCAGGATGATGTGTTTGTATCCCCTGAGGATGATGAAGTACTTTCCCCTCCATTAGTAACAAAGGAGGATGTTAAACATCTACCAGGGATAAACATTTTAAGTGAGCAGGCCTGGATAACTTGCATTTAAGAGTGCTAAAACAGTAGACTGAGGAGGTCTTTGGACTGCTGATGTTAATTTTGGAATACATCTTGGAACACCAGGGAAATACCAGAAGACTGGAAGAAGTGCTACCGTTGTGTTAGTGTTCAGAAAGGGCAAGCAGGATGACCCGGGTAACTATAGGCCAATTAGAGTGACATCAATCCTGGACAAAATAATGGAAAAGATGATACAAGATTAACTGATAAAGAATTAAAAGATAAGAATTAATGAATAATGAACACCAGTCATCATTGTTTTATGGAAAATATGTCTTCTTAAATAAACCCGATTTTATTCTTTGGTGAGATTAAAAGTTTGGTTGATAAAGGTAATTATGTAGATGTAATATACTTAAACTTTTGTAAGGTGTTTGACTTAGTACTGCATGACATTCTGTCTAAAAAAATTAGTGCTACGCAGTACCAATAAAGCATATTTTAAACAGATTAAGAACTGTCTAAATGACAAATCTCAAATGGGATGTTTCTAATGGGGTTCCGCAGAGATCAGTAGTAGACTTGATACTTTTCAACATTTTCATCAATGATCTAGAAGTAAAGATAAAAGTCACTGCTGATAAAATTTGTGGATGTTGCGAAGATTGGCAGAGTGGTAACAATGAGGATGGGGCAGAAATACAGAGCAATCTGGATTGCTTGGTAAACGGGGCCTATTCAAACAAAATAGCTTTTAATACAGCCAAATGCCAAGTTATATATCTAGAAACAAGGAATTCAGACTGTATTCTGGAAAGCAGTGACTCTGAGAAAGTTTTAGGGGTCAGAGTGGACAAACAACTCAATGTGAGTTCCCCCTGCAAAGGCAAGGATAAAAATGGCTAATGTGAACCATAGATGTATAAATAGAGGAGAAAGGAGGTAATTTTTAGCATTGTATCCAGTATTGGAGAGACAGATATTGGAATACTATGTCAAGTTCTGGTGTCCACATTTTGGAAAGGATGTTGGAAAACTGAAGAGGGTGCAGAAAAGAGCCACAAAAATAAGGGGTGGAAAAAATGTCTTCCAGTAAGAGACTTAAAACATTCAAACTGTTTAGCTGTTCAAAACGAATGATGAACAGGTGACTCGATCATTGTCTCTAACTACCTAGATAAGGAACAAATATTTGATAATGGGCTCTTCAGTCTAGCAGACAAAGGTATAACAAGATCCAAATACTGGAAGTTGAAGCGAGACAAATTCAGATGGCAAATAAGGTGTAAATTTTTAACAGTGAGCATAGTTTATTTATCTAAAGTTGTGGGGGAATTCACCATCACTGGCAATTATTAAATCAAGATTGGATTTTATTTAAAGATCTGCTCTAATTCAAACAGAAATTATTTCACAGAAATTCTATGGCCTGTGTTATACAGGAGGTCACTCTGGCTTATCACAGTTGCCCTCGGGCCCTGGAAGCTATGAAAGAAGACCCTGAGAGGTGTCTTGATTACAGTGTGTAAGTGCCTTCATGTGAAGAAAAGATCAGATAGATTAAAGAGCCATTTACTATCAGAAAGCAACATAACAAGACCTAATAGTTAGAAGCTGAAGCCAGACAAATTCAGATGAGAAACTAGGTACATTTTTTTAACAGTGAAGGTGATTCAACCATTTGACCAAACTATCAAGGGATGGGATGGATTTTCCATATCTTGCTGTCTGGATAACAAGGATGGATGCATTTCTGGAAGACATATTTTATCCAAACAACTTATTGGGACCAATACAGGGATAACTGGGTGAAATTGAACAGGCTGTGATATATATGAGATCAGATCAAATGCCCTGGCTGGGATGATTTAGTTGGGAATTGGTTTTGCTTTGAGCAGGGGGTTGGACTAGATGACCTCTTGAGGTCCCTTCCAACCCTGATATTCTATGATCTAATGATCCCTTGTGGCCTTAAACTGTATGAATCTCTTAATTAAACTAGCATGAAGGTTCAATACATAGCAATATCCTAAGAGTAAAAACCACACAAGGATGTTGTAATTATCTCCAAAACAAGGGTTATAAACCCAGGGATTTGAGAATTACAGTTAAATTTGAAATAAATAAAAACATTTTAAGGCACAGAAGTACACAGTTAGGGCACCCAAACAGCCCAAGCTCTGCCCTGAAGTGACACTGTGCAATAACCACACAATTATGTTTAGTGCATAACAGTTTTTAGTCCCAGATTAGATTAAATTGTTTTTTTTTTTAAATACATGATTAATTCCAATTTTTTGCCTTGTGGTGTCACTACAGGGCAGAGCTACAGCCGGTTGCCTGCCTTAATTGTGCACTTCCAGACCTTCATGTTGGATTTCTTTTAATCGTAACTCTGAATTTCCTAATATTGTGAGATTTGGGACAGTTGGCACCAGTGATTTTCTTCTCCCTCCCCCCCTGCAATTTGTTTTTGTTATGCATTTGACAGTATTCTTGTTAATGGTCAGGTGAACTTCCTGTCCCAAGCACTAGCCTGACAAAATCACTTTCTTGCCCTGGGGAACATTCACATGCCTGCTCTTCCCCAGGCTTTGCAAGAGGGTGTTTATCAGCAAAACTGAAATGAAGAGACAGCCAAGCAGATATGTATATGGACAGGCAGGGAGTGTGGAGGAGAGGTGGCCCCAAGGATGTTCGCTGGTGTTATTCTCTCATCCACAAAAAAAGATCTCTATTAACATCAGCAAAGGAGCAGAAAAACCCCTTATAACTCTGTCACAGGGTGCTATTTCAGTTACCTCGGGTTGTACTGCTTAACCTGTTTCTATCACCTCACTGTAATAAACACACCCGAGCTGTTTTCCTTCCACCATTTGTACATTTTGTCCTTTTGCTCTTTTGTACAGAGAGCCTAGCACAGGCTTCTTGCAGCAGGCACTTTCTACCCAGCTCACCTCCTGAGCTCCCCCCTTGCTTCTTGTTCCTTCTACTTATATTCTCTCAATTATATCATTGCCCTAGTAATTGCCACCCAGATGCTCATAATCCCCCAATAAAGAGTGGCTAACTGTCTTCAGCTGGGCCTGCAACCTTCTTGATGCTGCAGCAATGTCAGTGATCAGGGTGCTGCTGCTGCTAGTACTCAGGCACAAACTCTTCATAAGGGTCTAGAAACTGGGAGCTGCTGAGAGTGCGGTGCTACTCCTGGCTCTTGGGGTATGTCTACACAGCAAATCTGTGTCTGGCATAGAGCTTTTTTTCTTTGCTACACAGACAATACCCTTAGATGTCTGGTAGCATGCTCGGTGTGCCATGCACTCAGAGTCAAGCACTGTGGTTGCTGCAAGCACTAGGTCCTGCAGGCTCCAGCCCTCACTGGGTTCCCATCATCCTCACAGAGTCTAATGAATAACAAAGAGCTGCTTCACTAGGGCTGCCAGACATAACCCCAATTACTCTTGGCACAATTGCTTTAAATTACAAACAAAATAAGAACCAGCAGTCCCTAGTCCAGTACAGAGGTATGAAGATGGGGCTTCTCAGGCCCAGTGCTAGGAATTCTCTTTCCAGGAAGCTCTCAGCGGTAACAATGTACTGGCCTGCAGATCCTCCGGACAGAATCCAGTCCTTTTCTGTCTTGCTGAGACCTTTCTGCACAGCCCCCTTGTTTGAAGGTCACTCCTATCGCTGCTTCTCCTCTTGCCAATAGGGTTGCCAACCCTCCAGGATTGTCCTGAAGTCTCCAGGAATTAAAGATTAATTTTTATTTAAAGATTATGTCATGTGATGAAACTTCCAGGAACACATTCAACAAAATGGGTAACCCTGCTTGCCAGAAACAGGCTTCCTCCTGGCCCAACTCTTAGTCTTTCGGTCCCAACTCCCAATTTGCCTAATTTTCTCTCCACAGCTAGCTCCTGTTAAAGGAGGACTGTTGCTGTTTCTCTTGGATTACTATGTTTAAGACATATTTAAAACAAAATAATTTTGGGGTGTGTGTGAAATGCTGGTCCATTTAAGTCAACAAGAGTTTTTCCATTGACTTCATTGGAGCCAGGATTTTGCATCCAGTGCTCTGATTTTTAAAGAGAATACAGTTTTATAATCCTGCATCTTGGCAGGGGGTTAGACTAGATGACCTTATCTTGCTTCTAACCCTATGGTTCTATAATTCTATAATGAAGAACATCTTTCATACAAACAACATCTCGAACACTTCACAGAGTCGTGAACATTTACAGAGTTAAATAATACACACAGCCAAATTTAATCTCATCTGCTCTGTCCATGATAGTACTAAGCTCCTGTCACTGGGGTATCTAAGGTAAGTGCTGATAGCCTAGTGGAAATAAAATTAAGAAGTGTAAGGAAATGAAGAAAAGCGATGTTTGCAGCTGTTTTGAAATGAGAGGCAGGAGGTGATGAGACACAGAGCTACAGGAAACCTGTTCCAGATGGCAGCAGCTGCAGACGAGAGTACTCTTACAATGATGTCAAGGTTGCATGAAGGTACTGTACAAAGGAGAGGTCAGTTCCAGACAAGCAGAGGAACAAGAAAGAGAGAGAGGCCCATGGAAGGGTTGAAAAACAATGAGGGCAATTTTGAACTGGATTATGTAATTAGTGGAGAGCCAGCGAAATTGTTAGAAAATGAGAGGGTCATGGCCTTGCACGTTATACAGTGGTCACCATTAAAGAGGCAACATTTGCCAAAATCTGAGACACTACAGTTCCTGTTCCTCCAATCTAAAATAAGAAGTGGTTTGAGCATTGGCCTGCTAAACCCAGGGTTGTGAGTTCAATCCTTGAGAGAGTCATTTAAAGAATTGGGGATTGGTCCTGCTTTGAGCAGGGGGTTGGACTAGATGATCTCTTGAGTTCCCTTCCAACCCTAATAATCTATGATTCTAAGAAATAACAGGGTGGCATCTGCTGGCAAATGTTGGCTTTTTAAAAGCATTCACTTTATGTGGGAAGACAGCAACATTCTGCATATAGATTAAAAACCTGGGACATGGAGATATAAAGAATATATGTGAACAATAGTAAAACTGAGGGGTGATGAATGTATTGATGATGATTACAGCAAATGCTGAATCCAGGCACTGGTGTACATGGATAATGTGGGGATAGGAAAATATATAAACACAGGAGATATGAAAGAAAAAAGAAAGCAGAATCCAGCCTGAAGCCAAAAGAAGATTAAGACAAAATCACAAATGTACCTAGTCAAGGTAAGCAATTAAAGGTATCAAAAGAAGTAAAGTTGAGTTTATCAGTGCAGAAGTGGTGGTGACAGTTCAAGGTGGAAGGGGAGTTAACTAAGAGGGAAAAGATAAACAAAAAATAGAGATGAATAAAAATAAAAATGAGAGATGACAACTAGCCTTTGTGGAACTCAAACCAGAAGAGGGGTCTCAGGATAGATGTTGATGGCTGCAATAAGATGGAAGGGGAAAAAAGACATCCTCAGAAAAATGATAGTGGCCTTAATACACAAACAAGGGCAGTTTCCTTGCTCTGTGGCCTGATTGAAACCTGAAATATAGATTGCAAGTTCCTCAGAGACTGATGACATGTCATGGCTGTACATTATAATGCACCTACAACACTTAATGTTTCTGATATCCAAATCCACAGACTGAGAAATTCAAACAGCGCATATAAACAAAACTAGTTGAAAGGATTAGTTCAAGAATATAAACCAGATATAGTTAATCTAACCTGAAATAAAATAGAAAATATCATGAGACACATCAAAAAGTAACATAATTCTTAGTGAAGAATTAAGTTAATGAAAATCTTAAGCCACCAAGATGCATGCAGCACAGTGATTGCTTCCAATATCGTATCACATAATTGTATGCATGCTCCCTTGAATGTGAGAAGAAAAAATTCTACAACATACAAAATACAATCTCACCAAAGAACTCCTGTGTGTGCACAGTGACTGCATGATCAAAGTGATGCATTGTAGATTTAAATTGAAAAGCAAAGCATTTTGCATGTAGTATACACATAGGCACTTCCCAAAGTAAGTGGTGGGGTGGAGTATCCAGGGCTTCTAGAAGTGTATGGGAGGATGCTTACCAATACAGCCCTTCATATAGTACAGCTGATTGCCCCTGCACAGGCTGGTGTAGAGGACAGGGCTTGGGACCATGGTCTTGCCTCCTCTCTTCCCTCACTGGAGTACTGGCATCTGTGCACTTCAAGGGGAGTAAAGACAGAGTAGCCCCTGGGCTACCCTGAGCGCAGGAACTGCAAATTGACCTGAGTTTTATTCAGGCCAAGGAAGTAGGAATTAGGACAATCTGGGCCACAGTGACATGAATGTGTATTAATTTTAATTAACTGTAAGCATTCTTTTACAATGTAAGACTCACACACATCCTCTTTTCAAAAGAGTTGAAAAAATGCTGTTAATCTGCTATTTTAGCTTATTTTACCATATAACTACAATCCACAGGAGTCTGAAATTTCCAACCATTCAAAATCCATACCACTGTGGATTTTAATCTCCATACACAAAAGCAGATATTTCTCTCTCTCGGAGGTTTCTCTAACTTATAAATAAGCTTAGCAAAATTCAACTTATATTGTTGTATAATTTCAAGAGATGATCTAGATGTTTATTTTTAAGTATTTTTTATTTTTATTTATTTAAATTTTCACACTTTTGGGAAATTATGGGAGGTGTCAGACACTAATTATTAAATGACAGTAGATATTGAGATTCAAGAAAGTTAAAGCTTTGTAACCATTTAACCACAATTTCTCTGCATCACATATCAAAATATATTAACTGTTTGCAAGCAGCACATTTTGCCTATCTTGTAAATGTATGTTATTACTGATGGCAATATTTTTCCTTGGTTTGTGTGTGTACAATGAAATCGACATTTACAGACATTCATCGACAAAAAGCTAATCCTTGCATGCCTTCTCAAAGCTACATCAAGCTCAGGACACTTGGACATAGTCCATAATAAACTAAGTGCTAAGTTGGCCAAAATTGGTTAAAATGAATTAATTTCAAGGCGGAATCTGGAATATTAATCAGTCAGATACGAAGTGTGCAACTTCAGTCCAAAAGTACATTAAAAACCAATCAGGAGATACAAACTTTAGTATGACTACTTATCTAAATAAGAACAGCCATGTGCATAAAAATTTGCAGCTCCTTAGATTGCAAGCTCTTCTGGGCATGGACTTTCATCTGTCTATAAAGCACCTGACAAACTTTGGGTGTTATAGAAATATTCTATTATACTGTATCTTTTATATGTCATGCAAAGATAAATCTCATTCTAAATTTCATTATACAAATTACTACAGAATTAAACGCTTGATTTTTGCAGTTGTGTACAGAAGTTGCAAACTGCACACACTGGCTGGCACTAATGATAATTTCTCCTTAAAATAAAATCTCTTTAAAAATATTAGTTTTGCATTTTTATTTGATGTGTGTGTGTAGACTGTATATGTGATTTGAATATTTCTATGGTTGCTGTGTGGGTGTGGAGTGTATATATTTATGGGGGTGCATATGTCATGTGATATGTATGTGTAATATATGTTTGTAGCATGTATGGTGCACCTTTTGCACCACACAACTCTGATTCATTCCTACAGCACTGTCCATCCTCTGCAATGAATGAGGCAGGGGTCCTGTAGAAAAAATAGTCTATGATCATGTAACTAAATACTGTATAAAAGAGCAATCTTAATTCTTCCATTTTCTAGCTTCGGAGTGCTTAATTTTGCAACCTTAATGTTCTTTTAACATACACTTTTTTGGATGTAATATATGTGATGTTCTAAGCTGTGCTGTGTATGTATATATGAGTGCATATATGTGATGTGCACTGTTACCAATCTTTGCAACCCTATTGTGAGTTTTGTTACAGTTTATGTTTTCCTTAAAGACAGAAAAGCTGGAATTTATGATTAAATCAAAAGTCTCTGCTCTTATTTCTCTCACTCATAGTTGTGGAGAAAAGCTTGAAAACATGATCTGAGCGCACCTTAAAGGCTCAAAAACCAGAAGACAAATACCCCCCCACACCCAATAGATATACTTTAAAAAAATCATGCTATTTAAGCCAATCTTACAATTTTTGAACTCCTAGGGCTGGCAATATTGGATGTGTGAGTGTATATATGTGATATTGTATGTATGTGTGTGGTGTGTATATCTGATGTGGTGTATATGTACGGGGAGTATACATGTGGTGTATACATCTGATGTATGGGAGTATATATCTGGTGTAAGGTGTATGTGTGTATATATATGTGTGTGAGGTGTGGCTATATATATAAGTGGTGTGGTATCGGGTGCATGTGTTGGTGTGGTGAATATATCGTAGGCAATGTGAATGTGTGGGTATACATAGGTGATATGGTGTGTGCTGATGTGGGTATATATATGTAATATATGGTGTAGATAGGTGCTGTGGTGGGTGTGTTGGTGTATAGATGTGATGTGGGGTGTAGATATATTCAGGTGGGGGTATAGATGTGGGGTGTATGATGTGGACGTGTTGGTGTATTGATGTGACATGAGGTGTAGGTATGTTCCGGTGGGGGTATATATGTAGAGTGCATGTGTGATGTGGGGTGTAGATATGTTCGGGTGGGGGTACAACTGTGGAGTGTGTGTGACATGGGGTGTAGATAAGTTTGGGTGCAGATGTGGGGTGTGTAGCTGTGATGTGGGGTGTAGATATGTTCGGGTGGGGGTACAACTGTGGGCTGTGTGTGACATGGGGTGTAGATAAGTTTGGGTGCAGATGTGGGGTGGTAGCTGTGATGTGGGGTGTAGATATGTTTGGGTGGGGGTACAACTGTGGGCTGTGTGTGACATGGGGTGTAGATAAGTTTGGGTGCAGATGTGGGGTGGTAGCTGTGATGTGGGGTGTAGATAAGTTTGGGTGTAGGTGTGGGGCATATAGCTGTGACGTGGGGCGTGTAGCTGTAAGTAGGGCCTGTCTCTCTCTGTTCGGCGAGGGTAGAGACTGTGTCTCGGCGGGGGCGTGGCTCGGGGAGACTCAACTTTCCGTTTGTCGCGGGCCGTTAGGGGGCGCTGCCGGGTCGCGTCTGAGGCCTCGGGCCAGCCGGTGGCAGCGAGTGCTGGCGGCGCAGGCGGAGGATGTGGGGCGGCGCCGGCGGGGAGAGGCGGCAGCAGCCCCAGCCCCAGCCCCAGCCCGGGCGCGGAGGGCTGAGCCCAGGTGAGCGGAGCGGGGCAGCCGCGGCCTGGGTCGCGGCGCAGGGAGCCGGCGGCAGCACTGGCCTGTGCCCGGCCCTGTTCCGCCTTGGGAACCGTTGGCTCAGGGCGGCTCCGGGGTGCCGGCGCGGAGCCCAGCGGGAGGTGGGTCCAGCCCCAGCCCTCGCACCCGGTACCGCTCACTGGGGAGCCGGCAGCGGGGGCCGTGTTAGTAGTTATGGGTGCTGCGCTGGCACCCAGGAGCTCCCGGCTGGAGCAGGACCCCGCTGTGCTCGGCGCTGTACAAGCAGGGAACACAGCGGTGTCCGGCCCAGCGAGCAAACGGGAGAGGCTGTGACCAGATAAGCCTCAAACCTCTGGGCATCCGGTCAGTGTGACCACCGTGCTGGTTAGCTAGTGCTTGAGAAGGTCTGGGCTGGGTAGGGTGACCAGTGGTCCTGTTTTGGCTGGGTTGGCCTCTTTTTTTTTTAAGGCTCAATCCTGGAGTTCAAGCCTTTTTTGGGGGCAAAACTGGGTATTTGTTCCCTTTGCTCTTACCCTGGCAGGGGAGGGTCTAAAGGAATGTTTGAGCAACAGCAAATGGGACAAACACCTAGTTTTGCCAAAAAGTTGTGAAGTTTGTAACATTGGCTCAGGAGAAGGGCCATGCCAGGCGGTCGAGGCTGACTCGAGCCACCTGGCATCACTGCTTACCTGGCCTCTTGTTTTCAATTTAAGGTAATACGGTTACCTTAGTTCTGGGTCCTCCTGCCAGGGCTCCCCACTTCAGACCTTGAGGCTTCCAGTGGGAGCTGCTTTGGACTGGCTTTGGTGGGCTCCTCTTGCTCCAATATTCTTTTAATCTTGAACAGAAGATTAAAAACTTCTAGTTTTCTTGCCATAAACACCCACAAAATCTCAAGTGAAAGAAAAGATTGAGTATTTATCTCAGGTGGTATGTTGGTGTGTGTCCCTTGCTCATGGTAGGTGACTTAGATTTCAAGGCAGATTGTCCTTTACTTAAATATGAACTACAGTATCTAAATAATATTTAAAATAAACTATATTACTTATACTTTGTACAATCCCGAGAATCCTTGTAATGGCACTTCTGCTTTTCCTGCTAACTTGTCTACTATTCTCTTGCTTTTCTAAAACAAATCAATCTGTGAATTTTTTATTCTCCTGCTGAGTGTCCTGAAATAAATAATATCTGGTCTTTACCATGTGTGAATCTCAAAATGTCATGAACATTAAAAAAATGTAAGCCTCATAACATTCTTGTGGGATATCATCCCCATATCGTGGCTGGGTCTTTACCCTATTTAACTCTATTCTCTGTAACCAGTTGGTCAGTTTCTCTTTAGTGTGTAGGAAGGCCATCCAGGGGGAGAGAGCAATATTTTTAAAAGTAGGAAAAGATATGATTGTAAAACGACAACAAATTGATAGATTTAGGAGCAGGGATAATGTATGCAGTGTAGTTGTAGCTGTGTTGATCCCAGGAGATTAGAGAGACAAGGTAGATGAGGTAATATCTTTTATTGGACCAACTTCTGTTGGTTAGAGACAGGCTTTTGAATCACACAGAGCTCTTCTTCAGGTCTTCACATGGAAAACTGCTCTCTCTCACCAACAGAAGGGGTAGGAGTAATGTCAGAAATTACTTTTGAATAATTAATATGTTGTCCCTTTAAATATGAAGTAGCTTTTTTTTTCTTTTCCTCTTGCAGCCCCAGTTCAGCTGTGGTACCTTCCCCTGATGTTATAGATCAGATAAAAACATTAGTGGTCAGCCCTGGGACTGTTGGTGACCCTGGCCCTGGTGATAATCTACCAATTTACAGCTGTGTTTGTCCCCTGGAGCCAGTTTGGTCTTCTGCTCCTGGGATACACTCTCACAGGTGTACTAAGTATGTTGAGGGTCCTTTTGTCTCCCATGGGAATGCAGTGGTCAAAATGAGGTGGAATTTTAGTAAGACACAACTGTATTTATTTTATTGGTTTTGTTCACCCAGAAGGCCTGACGGTTTTGAAATATTATTACAGAATGTACAACACAGAATTTATTGTGTGCATGGAAAAGTTTCCAGCACTGTTGGAGAACATATTCTGATTTTCAAACTGTGCAATTAGAGACCTACAGTTTCAGCACACTGATGCCAGTAGTTAATCCACAAGTTGGCAAGCATAGTAAATGTAAAGACACTTTAAAAAAAAAATGCTCCCATCAACATGCTATACTGCTGGTTTAAGCCTTGTCTGCACTAAAAAGTTGTACTGCTTTGACATACTGATATGGTTAAAGCAGTACAACTCCTTCTAACATGGCTGAAGTTATGACTGAAGGCACTTTATATTGGTATAGCTTTTCCTCCATGTGAAGAGGAAAAATGATAATTGTATAAATCACCATTATACTAGTATAACTACAACCATACTAGGGCTTTTACTGCTATAACAATTTGGTTAAAAAAAATAAATCACACCACTAACTGAAATAGTTATACTGGTAAAACTAAGTATAGATCAGGAGTTCCACTAACATTAAGAATTTTGGGAATCCTAATATAGTTTGACCACTGGCATTTTAAGCACCATCTTATAACACTGCTGTGTTGATTGCCAGCAGAAGGTCACCCATCCATGCTAGAGCTCCCACTATTATTAACACTAGTTGAGCTGAACTAGTGTAAGCAATGGTGGGAAATTTTTGAAAAACTTCCCTACTGTAGGCTGTACCTAAGTGAAACATTAGTAATGGTTGAGTGGATGTTCCAGCTACTGTTTTGCTTTTCTAGAGAGATACTTGTGTTTTATATTAAAGTTCCACTAGTCTAAGAAACCCCCCAGACAGATTTTTCATTATCGTTGCCAATATTACAGTAGAGCCTTACTACTTCACACTTATCAGTCCATACCAGTTTTTGTGTGCAAACTAGATTACAGTCTCTCTCTACTTTTGGATGAAGATTTAAGGGTGTTGTAATGAGGTATCTTATTACAAAGATTGTATTACTTTTACAAAATGTACTGCAGAACATATGCTATGAACTATTGTCAGTAATTAAAACTAAATTACACTTGTCAAATAAATGAACAAAATACATTGTGCTGCATTATCTCTGCATCGTGTTAGTTGAATTACTTATTTGCAATGAGCCTTTCAGTAATTAGTGCAAATTAGTGAGGTTCTACTGTACTAAACTTTTCCTGGTTGGTTAAAGGGATTCAACATTTAATTATATAGTAGTGACAGGGCCTTGTTCTCTTCACTTAAGTTTAGGCTGTGGTAGATTTCAGATGTTATAGGCACTGACAGTGGCTCCATAGTTAAGGTTGTCTTAGACTTTTCATGTTGACAGGACTTGTAGGCCCCTGTGGAGCTGAAATGGTGGATTGTTTTAAAAGAAACCATAGTAAAAAGTACTCTTGAAGGGGTCTTGGTCACTGGCAGGTGTGCCTGAGAGGAGAAAATTTTTTTTTGTTTTTTTTTAAAGTAGACATTTTCAGAAATTTTGTATGGAGTCTCAAATTTCATATATGTTTTGCACAAATAGCGTCTGGAAACTTTAAAATTCACTCAGGTATTAGCGTCGCCCTCCTTTGAACTACAAACCCCATTTTCTGCCACAGAATGTTTTAACTGTTCTCCATAGGAAAATAACACACACTTCACCAGTTCATGCATGTCCCTACCTCTATGAATGTGAATGGTGCTGAGGTCAGTGAAGGTTTGCGTTGTAATGTTTGTGAGGAACTTGGTATGTTATACATAATGGAGGTTGTTTTAAGCTTATTTATAGAGCAGTGGGGTTGTGTTGGATTTAAGATATCTTAGAGAAAGATAGTTTAGCCAGACATTTTCTTGCTTGTAAGGATTTCATGGGGCTCTATATGGGCACATATGCCTACCTGCATCAAATCAGTTCCAATATTGTGGTCTGTGTGCGCCAAGGTCCAGATAATCTGAGTACCTTCTTATAAATTCAACATTTAATGGGTAAAAATATTTTAATAAAACAATCTTTCCTTAGCAGTGTTACTTATAATGCCTGGGATTATTAACAATAATAAAAAAGAAAAAAAATCTAGTTTTACGTTTCACCATATTTTTCACCACTTACATTATCTATTTTATCTTATGTTATTTATTTTGTTTATTTAGCAAGTTTTAAGAAGTTTACAAATCTTTGCCATGGAAAGATCAGAAGCAAAATGATCATTACAAGAGTTATATTTTATTTAAAGAGACTTTATACAGGAATACAGTCATCAGACCTTTCTGTTTAACAGGCTGTTACCATATTACAGAGTGAGCATCATTACAATACCTCCTTTCTAGTGATTTTATTAAATTGAGGGAAGTATCTATATACATATTTACCAGACCAGATATGTCTATCAAATGCTAATATTCAAATTCTAAGTATTTATCTGTCCGCTGTCTATTTTACTGGGTAAATGATCAATGTGTTAATTTTTAGCATAACCACAACCTCACATGTTTTTTTGAACCATTCCTCAACAGCTAGGCTATTTTTCTTTTTCCAGTGAGAGGCTACCAATAGCCAAGCACTTACTAGCAGATAAGAGATTAATTCTTATCTCCTTTTGTATGACCATTTCCACTAGGAAGCATCAGCAGGATTACCAAAGGATGGTTTGGTAATAAATATCCAATAATTTGTGGTATTTGGTTACGGGCTACATCCCAATATCTGACTGGACATGTCCACTATATATGCATAAAATCTTACTTTAACCCAGTTTTTCCAACATTTATCCCTGTTCAGTCTATATATTTTTTTTAACCTGACTGGTATGAGGTACCATTGAAACAGTATCTGAAATAAATTTTCTTTTATTGTGCTACAGACTGAGGTTGCGGGTCCTCTTTTATAGATCAAACCCTATTCCTCTGTCTGCAGTAATTTGTCTGTCCACATCCTTTTCCCAGTGTTGGATGCTTTTTTATTAGGAAAGCTGTTTGCAAAGATTGATATAAATGTTTTAGGTTCACAGTATTTGGGCAGTGAAAATAAATTACTCACATGCACTTCCTGGCTTGCATGTACGAGCACAGTGCTGCATCATCTGGGCTGTAAAGGCTTGCAAAGGAATGACATACAGACATACTGTCTGTTGATTTTTTTTCCTCTCTCTTTAAAATGTATAACATGTTTTATTCGCTTTTGTTCTTTTTTTAAATGAAGACTAGATTCTGATTCTAAACTACTGTATCTGATATTGTTGTTTTGAGTCAAAGACTACTTACATTAGTGGACGGTGAATACATAAAAAATAAGACAGAAAACACAGCAAATAGTATTTAGTACTTCTGAACACACTAAACAGATGGTTAATTCTAACTGTATTCAGGAGTTAGGCACTCACTGTTTGGTTGTTTTGTTCACCATAACTTGGGCTTCCAACATTTACAGAGCCATCCAACCTTTCAAATAAGATTTGCTTCAGAATATACAACCCCACTGGTACCCCTTAGGGGCTATGGTTCCTTCATTTCAGCATTTTGACATTTTTGAGCTTTCTCTTTGCCTATTCTTTGGAGAGAGAATAATCTTCAGCCCTCTCTAGTTTAAAATCAAATACATATTAACCCCCCCTGTTGAAACTGGGTTTCTTATCTATTTTGGAATATCAGACTTAAAGATAAAGAGAGAGCAGCCTGTGGAATTGCCATAGTGATTTCTGAATTTACCCCTTAGCACGTTGTATATTTTTACAGAGACTATCCCTTTCTTACTGTGCCATTTAGATTAGGATTGGAGACCCTGGTATGTTGTAATACTCTTCATTGTTCTGCAGGAAAGGCTGCTGCAAAACCCATTATAAACCTAATTTATAATGGACCTCATTTATAATGTGGCCCATTATAAATGAGTGGATTTACCCTAGGGAAGAGTTTGGTCTACTGGGACTGAGCAAAGCATACTGTGGCATCCTTAATTTGAAATTTATTTGGTTGTTAATTTGATGTAATTTTCTGAAAATTACAACACCCCCCTCCCACCTCCCAAACACCTTTTCTCATCATTAGCTGGTGGATACAGTTTAATTTACCAAATAAAATTCTTATCTGGAAAAAAGCTTTAAGATGAATGTCTTTTGATTTAAACTATTAAAAACAAATGGTGATCTTATGGGAGCAAGTGTCAGATATTTACAAGTTTCTCATTAGTTTACATTATGAGAACTATATTAGCATAGTTAATAACATTAAGATACTTCCAATATATTGGTGATGGAAATTAAAATAATTTAATGCCCAATATAAAGTCTTCAGACACATAGCAATTTTATAATGTGCAAATCTGAAATACAATTGCTTTGTTCAGTGTGATTCCTTAGAGGAATATAGTATTTGGTTTGCACCTAGCCCTCTACAGAAGATCTGCATGCTGCAGATCAGAATTCTTCATTATACCTCTTAGCTATTCCTTCATTTTAGACCCACATTTACCTCCATCCCCACACACCTTCTATTATCTCACTTTTAAAATAGTATATTACTAGTTGGGAGCCTGTCTCACAATGAACATAATTGGTGCCACTCTCCAGCCTCCCCTCTTATCCCCCCCTTCCTTTTCCTTCCTCTGTTGCTGCCTTACAGACTGGTTATTGTTGGGTTGTATGATCATGACATCAGAGTAAATAATCTAGTCATTCCTTTGCTTTTCTTGCTTTCTGTCAGTTTGTTTGCATACTGCAGCCCTAGTGGGTAAAAATCTTAATTTTTATATCTTAAAAAAAAAAAAAAATTCAAACAGCTGCTTGTGACTTGTCAAGGCTGGGAGGAGAGAAATGTGTATGACTAATAATAGCTTATATATAGCACTTTCCATCTACCAAGATCTTTACCTACATTTGTTAATTATACTGCATAGCACCTCAGTAGGACAAACTGGAACTGTAATAGTAATTTGCTGAACCATATATACATACATTTAGGTGTTAGAACCTTATTATTAGGAGTTGAATGAGAAATGCAGCATCATGAAAATGAGCATATAACATGTTATGTCATTGTAAGTTGCTTTTTTCTTGTCTTTTCTTTATAGTGATAAGTGGATTGTTTATGTTGAGGATTTAGATGGGGAGAATGAGTAGGCTATGGTTGAAGAGATTTTTCTTGTTGGAATGAGAGGTCAGCAGGGTGGGAAGTAATTAATATCAGAATCCCTTGGTGGGTGGCCTGTGGGAAAGACCTGAAGGCTGCTTGTAGATGATGGTAAGATTAGAAGTTTAGAAATATGGGGAGCCTCTGGTTTGAGAAGCCAGGAGGTGTCATAATGCTAAGTGCAATCTTCTCTCTTTTTGAGGATGAGAGTGTTAAAACTGATAGAGGTTGGATGAAAAAGTTTGTATGTATGGGCATGCGAGGCTCTTGAATTCTTTTCTCTGCTACTTCCAGGATAGTGGGGTTGGCAGGGTAGAGTTGCTGAGACCAGGGAAGTGGCTGATTATTGCTGTCTGTCTCCATCTAGCCAAGGTGACAGTATGGTTACAGTGGAGCGGAAAGATGCAATAGTGGTTGTAACAAGGGGGATTTTTGTTTTGAAGAGGGCTGGCATTGTAGAATGTTCAAGGGGCCCTTAAGTGTGAGAGATGGATGTAGTGGAGTGGGTGGTGAATTAAGAAGCTTTTGGGGTTTAATAATCACTTTTGCAGCCAGCCCTGGGGTTCGCTATTCAGGTACCTACCTGTGGCACTTGCATCCCTTTTTGATGGGTACTGTCAACTGGCCAAGAGGGTAGAACAGTGCTGCCACATGTTGAAAATATGGATTTCTGGGACTAGGGAGGAAGGGGTAAGATTGTGGTGGGCTTTGGTTCCTCAGTCCTTTGGTAATTGGCAGAGGTAGACAAGGTAGTAAGAGATTTTTAAGGAGATAGTGTAAACCAGGAACAAGATGTTTAATCTGTGTACCTTTTGGTTTTGCTTATTCCTCTGGAGATTTAGTTGTCAGGAAGCTAAGATACCAACCTTCGGTTCATGGTAATTAACCCTCAGTCATTGGGGGAAAAAAAACATCAATGATCTATGATCAAATTAAAAACAGAAGTTTCTAACTTTGCATGTATTACCACAAACTGGTTGGATGATGTTGCTGGGATGGTTTTGTCTTGTGATCACTTTGGTTGATAATCTCCTCTTGGTAATGGATAAAGATCAAGTGTACTCCTGTAATGAGTGGTTGGAAAAGAGTTTTAATTTGCAGGTGGCTGGTCAGCAGGATTCCTGTTTAAATGATTATTTTAATGTTGTTGGGGTTTTGTTTTGTATTATGTGTTAGAGTTCATAGTCTTTTATACTCTATGGGATATGTCAGGTCATCTCATTTTAGCATAATTATGGGAATGAATGATTTTAATCTTAGCTCACTGCATTTTATATAAAAGTATGTAATTTAATTATATATAAAATGGTTTCTTACTCTTAAAACCACAGTAAAAAGTGAAGGAAGTTTAATTTTTTTTTTAAAAAGAGGATTAAAAAAAGAAAGGAAGCAAAGGGAGTTAAGTAGGGAATAAAATAAACCGGAACAGCCGAAAGCTACCAAAAATGCGTGGCTGTATGCTTTAAACCCACACCTAAAGCAACTGGAAAAAACAGTGCACAATTTGAAAATGATCCCCCGCTTTAAAAAACAACAACCGCCCCCCAAGTAAAAACAGTAAAGAAAAAAGGAGAACGTTATGAACAATAATTATGCCATTTGACAAAACTGTCAATAATTGTGCATGTGTGTATCTTTCTGTCTCTACATAGACTAGTGGTCAAGTTATCTTGCTTCAGCATGAGTATACTAAAGTAGGAGAGGATTCAGGTATTCTTTCTTCTCAGCACTCTTGGCACTTGACAAGGTCATAATCAGGCTTCAGTGATCAAGGGAATGCAGAACCACAGAAGGGGCATTTTTTGGTAGCATGAAGGTGTGGCCCATCTCTTCTGTCCTGTCTCTTTTTGCCAAGATATCAGTGCTAGAGGAAGCCCTTATTACACTTGTTGAACAGGTGTGAAGTAAGATGCTTTTTCTTGTGGTCCTGTGGTACCCAGTGAAGGCATTATGCTTTTGAAAGGCATAGTGCCTACAGTTGGTAGTCTAGCAGGTTACCCTCTTTTCTGTCCCACTGCATGGCTCAGCCTAGTAAAAGATATAATTGAATGCTATATATTCAAATTATTTTTAATAATACACTGAGTAATTTGGCATAAATATGTCTTAAGAGAAATACATTTTACAGCAATTAAAAATTGATTGATTAAACAAGAACTTTTTAGTACTTTAATCTACTATGATTAATTGACATTTAAATGTCTGATGTCCACCAGCAAGAGCAAGAAAATCAGTTACTCTAAAGGTCCACAACCTAGGCACAACGGAGACCCCTCTTCAGTGTGACTGTTGTGCGTATCCATCCATCCTAAGGCACCTGTTGCCATGATATAAGCCCATGATATCTCAGTGCATAAATACTCGATGTTTAATAGTCATCTGATAACTTGCTTTTTGGGCTTGTTTCAAATACTGAACACTTAATTGGTGTTTGAAAAATTATCTGCTTTGGTTTGTTTCCACAAACTGGTTTTACTAACGTTCTAACACTGTTCCTTTCTTATTAAAGGAATATGGCATCAATGCACTAGCCTTTCACTGTTTTGTTTTTGTTTTTTGCATCTGATTTGATACATTGTTATAGTTTGACATGGAAAATATCTAATTAGATAATAGTCTAGCTGAATGTAATTTTTCAGTCAGGAGGTATTGGATCTTTTGTAGTGTGTATTCTAAAAAAGTACAGATAACTAATGGAAAACTACAGTTCCTGGAACTTGGATTTCTAGGTCAGGTATGTTTTAGGATTTTTTTGTCCTCATAAAAATGAATTATATATGGAGATATACCTATCTCATAGAGCTGGAAGGAACCATAGGTCAAGTCCAGTCCCCTGGCTTCACTAGCAGGACCAAGTACTGTCCCTGACGGTTCCCCCCCCAAATCCCTAAATGGCCCCCTCAAGGATTGAACTCACAACCCTGGGTTTAGCAGGCCAATGCTCAAACCACTGAGCTATCCCTCTCCCGTATTGTAATTCTTACTATATTAATATGTAGCAGATATTTTCACTGATGCTAACAGGAGAATATTGTGTGTAACTTACAATATCTTTAAAAGTTCTAGTATGCCACAGTGTGGCCTTTTGATTTCTTTTCTTATGACATAGCATCTGTGTATGCTGAAATTCAGTATTTCTGTCAGTATATCCGCATACCCAAAGAAGGCATTCTAACCTTAAAATTTTTCTCAGTTCTGCAGGAGTTCATCTCAGTCTTTTTCTCTCACATGCATCTTTGCTTTTGACTCTGACTTACAGGTATCTGAGTCCAGGGAAGAAAATGGCCAAATTTCACGTCTACTAAGCATAACTATTACAAAGTTTTTGTTCTGCAAAAACTGAAGCATCAAGGCAGATGTTCTTAGCACATGAAGAAATTGGTAGAGCTTTTAAACATCTTTCTGTAAGACTGCTCATATGAGCAGTTCCCACTGTGTGAAAAATTCTTTAAATTGTGGAGCCTTTGCAAACCATTTCAAAACTCCTTTGGGTGTTTCTTTTTCAGTTGTGTTCATAGTCTGAGTAACAGTCAAAAGGCTTTCGGTTTCAGGATAATGGCCATGCTGTTCTACTGGAATTAAATAAGCCAGTCAATAGATCCTTTTATTTTATCAACGGAATAACCCACAAGAAATCTGAGTCAGATATTTTATTAAATCTCATTTGCCCTGTCAGATCTGAGAATAAGTACACTACAGAATTTCAGGCATCTTTAGGTCGTGTTCACAGTACAAAAATGTATAACCTGGTTTGGTCTTGTTTGTGTGGACAGGATTGAATCATGATATACTTGATTCTTTAATATGGCTATAAGTATGGGAGCCCCAAAGTAGAGGCTAGCCTGTCACTTATGGAGTCATGACATCATATTTGGTTTAGATTACCATTGAAAATTTGTCTTAAACTAAATCCTCGATTAACTGTTTTTTCACAACATGAAATCCCACACAATTTGGTGTGACCAGCAGTCTTGGCTTAGAGGAGAACCATGACTTGAATAATAAAGAAGTTACTATTTGTACCTCACTTCCAAGTATTTTTGAGAGTGCTTTAGGATTCCAAAGAAGCGTAGGAAGGAATTAATTTTTCTCCGTCTTTTTTACTCTGGCGGATCAAAGCAAGTTCGTTGTAACGCGGTTTCACCTATAACATGGTAAGATTTTTTGGCTCCCAAGGACAGCGTTATATCAGGGTAGAGGTGTACTTTACATTTATCCACATTAAATTTCATTTGTCTTTTTGTTGCCCAATCACTTAGTTTTGTGAGATCTTTTTGAAGTTCTTCACAGTCTGCATTGGTCTTAACTATCTTGAGCAGTTTAGTATCATCTGCAAACTTTGAAACCTCCCTGTTTACCCCTTTCTCCAGATCATTTATGAATAAGTTGACTAGGACTGGTCCTAGGACTGACCCTTGGGGAAAACCACTAGTTACCCCTCTCCATTTTGAGAATTTACCATTTATTCCTATCCTTTGTTCCCTGTCTTTTAACCAGTTCTCAGTCTATGAAAGGACCTTCTCTTTTATCCCATGACAACTTAATTTACATAAGAGCCTTTGGTGAAGGACCTTGTCAAAGGCTTTCTGGAAATCTAAGTATACTATGTCCACTGAACTCCCCCTTGTCCACATGTTTGTTTGATCCCTTCAAAGAACTCTAATAGATTAGTAAGACATGATTTCCCTTTACAGAAACCATATTGACTTTTGCCCAACAATTTGTTGTTCTGTGTGTCTGACAATTTTATTCTTTACTATTGTTTCAACTAATTTGCCTGGTACTGATGTAAGACTTACTTGTCTGTAATTGCTGGGATCACCTCTAGAGCCCTTTTTAAATATTGGCGTTACATTAGCTATCTTCCAGTTACTGGGTACAAAAGCCGATTTAAAGGACAGGTTACAAACCATAGTTAACCGTTCTGCAACTTCACATTTGAATTATTTCAGAACTCTTGGGTGAATGCTGTTTGGTCCCTGTGACTTGTTAATGTTGAGTTTATCAATTAATTCCAAAACCTCCTCTAGTGACACTTCAATCTGTGACAGTTCCTCAGATTTGTCACCTATAAAAGCCGGCTCAGGTTTGGGAATCTCCCTAACATCCTCAGCCGTGAAGACTGAAGCAAAGAATCCATTTAGTTTCAACCATTCAGGCTGTTGCTCTGTCTATTTATAGCCATATCTGGATGTTTTGAAAGTCAAGCCATCTCCTTTGTAGAGGATCTGGAGATGAATAATACATTTGTATCTTGCTGTGTTGTCAGTTGGCTGGTGTACTCTTTCACTGAACATCAAGACTCACTGCACCAGAGCTCAAGCGACATCCTCTGCTTACTTCAGGAATGTGCCAATTTCTGCAATGTGCAGGGTGGCAGCATGGTTTAAGCCACTGAGCTTTGTCAGGAAGCAGAGTGTCAAATTAAGCCAAATTAAGCAGAGCAGTACTACAAACCATGTATTCTGTTTGCCTGAAGATTTAGGATTGGATTTTTTGATTGTTGCTCTCTGTAAAGGGACATAAGTTTTCTGGACTGGGGCCAAATGTGAATTAAAATTATATTGCACGTACATAGCCTAATGCTTTGTGTCCACCTTGTCTGCTTCATCATTATTTATGATAACAAAGTCCTAGTAGTAAGAGAGATGTGCCTCCTTTTTGGGAGGGCAGGATTTCTCAGAAGTGATTTTCATCTAATGCTTAGGAAAGCTGCTACTTCGTGTTGATCACTGCCAGTTATCACCACCTCTTGTACTTCTCCCCTTCCCCCACCCCCATGAGGAGTATTATTGTGAAGGTAGTGACAACTCTAGCACTATTTTGAGTTCCCAGATTTTCTGAAACTCTAAGGCCTTGTCAAAATTAGGACACTTTTCAAAACTTTTCCACTGTACTAACGCAGGTGGAGCTGAAGCAACATTATTAAATCTTGGGAATCCTACAGTAGACAGCACTGATGATGTTGTTTTAAGCACTATTTTGATTAGATCTACATTGCTTGTTGCTAGCTTTTCCTTCTGGAGGAAGCTGTGGCAACTCAAGTTGCTCTGCTCCTTCCCTCGTGTATATCTTCTTTTAAACAAGAAGTGGTGTGTTGGCTGCTCTGCTACCCTCTTCCTGAAAAACTAGCTGCTTCAGATGCTCTGCTTCCTTCTTTTCCTTCTCCAAAGAAGGAGCCAGTGGTTCTCTGGCCCCACTTGACCTGCTTGCCCTGGTAAGTGGGCTTTTTAGGCCATGTTCATGCTGAATCTGTGTAGCTCGATCAGCTGCATTTAGTACTGTGCACCATTATGTGATCCTGGCAGTATATATACAGTGTTGTACTTCAGTGACTTCATTTTTCCCTCTCCCTCAAAGGACTTGGATGTTGTTGCTCATTTGCCTGAAGACACTCTAAAGTGGAGTGCTGCAGGGTTCCGTTTTGCCACTCCTCTAGCTCAATGTATATGAGGCCACTAGGGAAGATAGTAAGATGATTTGGTTGCAGTGTAGTTGGATTAGTAATAATACTCTATTGTATATAGGTTTTCATACCACACTCATAACCATAGGATCTGAGCTCCTTTCAGTAGTGCTTTAAACTACATGTCTTTCACCATGTTTATTCTCTCATCCTCTCCTCAGAGGGAGAAATGTGTGCAGTAGAGTGTCTTGTTTTGGAGAGTGGCTTTTAAAATATATACATGTTGCTGTGTGTTAGAGAAAGTAAGGTCAAAGAAGTGCACCTTGCTTTTGGAGAGGAAAGTGCTGAGTGTTGTGATGGCCGTTAGTTCTTGAGGGAGTTCACTCCATGGTCTTGGACCACCCCCAAAGAAAGTTCTATCTCCCACACAGACAATCTTTACTCTTGTTGAAAGTTTTAGTGTGCCAGAGGAGCATAGTTGTTGACCATAGTTTTTGTCCCAGAGCTTTAGATGGTCATTTAGATACCTGGGTGCAGGCCATAGAGCACTTTGAAGATAAGAACTCAGTTCTCTGTGTGTTCACATCAGAGGAAATAATGTGGTTACTCAGTCTATCCAGAGTCTAGATGGCATTGGGATTTGGAAGAGAGTTAGATTACGCTGACTGTATAGCATAACCTGCTGATTGAGGCTATAGGGTAAACTTCTTGTGAGAGACAAAGGAAGAGAATTTATACTGAAATTTTATTATAATAAATTTCAAAGTTAGGAGCTGATTCCTTATCCATGGCAATATAGGACCTGTCATGTTTTATTTTCATTACGTCTGATCACTATTGAGCTGTTAAGAGAAAATTGCTATTTCAGTAAAATCAATTGTGGTTTCTGAATGTGCATCAGACACTTAAGTTGGAACTCAGTCTCTTGATAAAATTTAAAAATTAAAATCTCCAGGTAGGAGCACTCAAACTGTGTTTGCCTTTTGAAACTGGCTGCTGTCAGTGTGTTGTCACACTTTCCTTTATCTCTGTGATAAGTTTTATATTGGAGCCTGCTGCAGGCAATCTATCTGACTGAGCCTAGGTGGGGAGAATCCACTGTGTCACACAGCCCATAGAATGATGTGGTTTATTAAATAGACCTCAAAGAGTACTGTCATGCTGCTGTTATAACTACATGTGCATTAGGTGGAACCCTTTAGTTATGGCACATTATTGCTGTCTCCATTATTTATTGTTAAATACATTTAGAGCCTTACCACAACTTTTTTCTGATTTTTTTTCCTGTAAACAGCATGGACTATGACTTTAAATGTGTTCGAAAAGTCTATTTTAAATTGAATAAACCAAAGATACTTTCTCTAAATTCTTTCTTCTGTACAGCCTTTTCCAAGGATATGTGTACACTGTCCACCTTACAGCGAGGCCATGGTGATGTGGGCAATGTAGACACGCTTTATCGCCAGGTAGAGCTCTGCCGGCAATTTAAAAAAAAACAAACACCCACCCCGAACAAACGGTGGTAGCTTTATTGCCGAGAGCATATAATGCTACACTACTGAGCATAGGAAATACCACGCCGGATCAGAAAAATGATCCATCTAGTTCAGTATCCTGTCTGAAAGTTATCATTGCCAGATGCTTCACAGGAATGTATGAAACCCCCATAATACAGAATTAGGCAATAATATGCCCATAGTGTGTGAGGGGAGGAGTTTTCCTAACATCAGATGTTTAGTGTTTGGCTTTAGATCCTGAAGCATGAAGGTTTATATCCCTTTGTCATTTTTTTAATTCTCTGTACTGTAATTCTAGATATACATATCTGTACTTCCATTTCCTCATCAATAAAATGGGGAATAATAGTTCTTACCCACGTTTTGTACAGAAATTTAAGGTCCTTGGAAGAAATATGCTGTATAAATGCAAAATATTTTAAGTAGTTTGTCTGCAATGACAGAGATACATTGCCAGTTGTTACAGGTTGCCCACCACTTTTCTGCAGGAATGGATCCTGCACTGTTGACCAATATACTGCTTGCTCTCACTAACACGTCATGAGTAGCAGTGGAGTTATTCCTTAAACTACATAGGCAAGAGGAATGTGACCTTGATCTCTCCACTTGTAGTAGCTACAACATGAGATTACTTGTGGCATTCATGGAGGTGCTGACCACAGTGGAACATTGCTTTTGGGCTCTGGAGACAAGCACTGAGTGGTGGGATCACATCGTCATGAATGTCTGGGATGACGAGCAGTGGCTACAGAACTTTTGGATGAGGGAAAGCCACATACATGGGACTGTGTGAAGAGCTTTCCACAGCCCTGCAATGCAAGGACACGAGAATGAGAGCTGCCCTGTCATTGAAGAAGTGCATGGCGATTGCACTATGAAAGGCTGGCTACTCCAGAGTGATACCGATTGGTCACTAACCAGTTCAGAATGGGAAACTCGACTGTTGGACTCATGTTGACGGAAGTGTGCAGGGCCATTATTGCATCCTGCTCCGAAAGACCGAGACTCTGGGCAACGTGCATGACATTGTGGATGGCTTTGTACAAATGGGCTTCCCTAACTGCAGAGGGGCAATAGATGGCATGCATATTCCAAATTTGGCACCAGACCACCTAGCCAGAAGGGGTATTTCTTTATGGGTCTCCAGGAGCTTGTGGATCACTGTGGGCGTTTCATGGACATTAACACAGGCTGGTCTGGAAAGGTGCATGACGCATACATCTTTCGGAACACTGGCCTGTTCAGGAAGTTGCAAGCAGGGACTTTCTTCCCAGATCAGAAGATCACCATAGGGAAGTAGAAATGCCCATTGTGATGCTGGGAGACCCTGCTTATGCCATATTACCGTGGCTTATGAAGCCATACACGGGGAACCTTGCCAGCAGCAAGGAGCAGTTTAACAACAGGCTGAGCAAGTGCAGAATGACTGTGGAGTGTGCTTTTGGCCATTTAAAGGCCCACTGGCGCTGCCTGTATGGGAGGCTGGACCTGGCCAATGACAATATTCCTATGCTTACAGCTGTGTGCTGTACGCTCTGTAATATTTGTGAGGGGAAGGGTGAAAGCTTCACTTGGGGTTGGACCACTGAGGCTCAATGCCTGGAGGTTGAATTTTAATAGCCAGAGACCAGGGCTATTACAGGGATACAGTGCAGGACCATAAGGATCAGGGATGCCTTGAGGCAGCAATTTGAAGCTAAAAGACACTAATATTTGTTGCTATGCTTGGGAGTGCAGTGCTTGTAATTCTAGGAGGTGATTGTGATTGGTGTAGATGATGCACTGTGTAGGTTTAAGAAAATTTGCCTGATTCTTTTCAGGCTCTGTTTGCTTTCAGTTAATGGAATAAAGATTGCTTTCTAACCAAAGCAATTCTTTTATTAAAAAACCAACAACCGGAGGAGAGAGACAAACAAACATATCAGCACTGTGCGGGAGAGGGGTAAGGGAGGGTCCTAGGAGGAGGTGGGGTCCCAGGACAGTTAAAGATTTGTGTATGTCCAACCTTCTCCTTTGGAGTACAGTGCAGCGGGTACTCTACTTCAGCAGGGCTAAACTGCAGAGTGACCGTTGTTGAGTGCAGTGGGTACAGACTGGAGCTAGGAGGTTGAAAAGAGTGTGTTGGTGGAGTCTGGGGGGTGCGTGGGAAAGAGTTTTGTGACAGTGGCTGCAGGGGAGGGTGGGCACAGACTGCTCGGTTTGCAGTGCTGGTAGCGACTGGAGCATGTCCACTTGGAACTCCATAACATTTAAGAGCTGCTCCGTGGCTTTGTTCTGGCATGCCGCCTTCTCCGTTTGGTCCCTCTTCTTGCTGTCCTGCTACTGCTTCAATTCTTGTTTTTCGGCTTGGAGTGCGTCACAATATCATGCAGAAAGTCCTCTTTAGTTCTTCATGGCTGCTTTCTAATTTTGTGCAGCCGTTCAGCTGGCAATAACAGAGGGAGATTGGACTCCCAAGGTCATATCTGTGAAGCCAAAATGCAACATTTTACAGAAGCAGTATTGTTTGCACCACACAGACCACTGATTTAAAACACAGCTGCTATTCACATACCTGTCACCAACTGGCTGACCCCAGGCACGCACACGTGAGCCACAAGAGCCCCAAAATGGTGAGTAACCACAGGGATAGGGGAAATCAGTGTTCCAGGACTGTACTGGGCACGTGGCTCTTGGGGAGAGCCAGCACTGTGGAGGGGGGGCCTTATAATCATTATGTCCCCACATTTTCCACAGGCTGTGTTCATTATGGAAGATATCTTGCTGCTGAGGGTGAGCACGGAATCGAGGGAGGGTCTTCTCCAAAACTGAAGCTTCCACCTTGGCCCTTATGCGGCTCGCCTGTGTGCAGCAAGCCCCGCCCCCCCGATGGCAGAGTGATGTGGGAAAGTTACCCTTAATGGGGCAAGAAACAAAGCAGCTCTGCCAAAGAACCTGTGGCAGTGGATTGCCCAGTATCTCCACGAGAGTTTCCTGGAGATCTGAGGTAGAGTCCTGTGAAGTGAGGGAGTCCATCAACACCCTCTTCTGCAGCTCAAACAAGGCATGTGGGGGTATATGCATCATACAGATACATGCTTGTTTTCTGCAACCGTCCTGCCTCCAACAACTTGCTTCAGCAATTCCCAAAATCAAAGCCACTTACCAGGGGCATCCTCTCCTGTTTTGCTCTTCGCCAAGCTCCAACAGCTGTGACTAGGTAGCCTCCTCCAGAGTACAGAAGAGCTCCTGGCTGCATGCACCTCTGACCTCCGAGTTGTCCTCTGTCTGAGTCCCCCTCCCACTCCACATCCTCATCCAAAATTTCCTTCTCCTGGCTTGGTCCACCCTTGACTGGCACACAACCCACCGAAGTATCCACAGTGGGCTTAGCAGTGGAGGTGGGGTTGCAGCTCCTTCACTTTGAAGCTGCATTGCAGTTTGTCCTGGTCATAGCCTCTTTCTGTCATACATTGTGAAATCTGTCTGTAGATATCATAATTCCTGTGGCTGGAGCGCAGCTGGGACTAGACGGCCTCCTCTCCTCAAATGCTGATGAGGTCCAGCGGCATTGTGGGACAGCTCCCGGAGGCCAGTTGCAGCACTGTAATCGACCAGGGTGTCTAAACTGCCACTGTGGCACTGTACCCCCGGCACTGAAAGCTCTACGCCTCTCCGGGTGGTGTGTTGGTTTTTGTTTTGTTTTGTTTTGTTTTTTTTACAGCACTGCAGCTGTGCCATTTCTGCACACTGCATGGCTTGGCAGTGTGTACACCTCAGGAGTTACACCGCAGAAAGCTGCTTTACTGCTCAGAAACTTGCCAGTGTAGACAAGGCCTTAGTAGTCTCCATCACTGCAACTTGTTTATAGTCAGGAGCTGTAGAACCTTGTGGATTAAGACAAAATGGGCCATAGATCAATCAGCTTGTTAGCTCCAATTCTCCCAGAGCCTTTTGAGGCCCACAGCTGATTTTTTTTTTCCTTCCAACCAGCTTCCTCTTCTTTCAAATGCTGGTATTTTCAGAAGTACCTTCTCCCTTTTGTGGGAAAGGAAGGTGTATGTGTGTGTAAGAATTTTCTTTACAAATGGTTTTTGATAAGGATGTGAAATTGACTTTTTTCTCTTGTAGTATCACACCCATCCTCTCTGCACCCTTAATTACGCCTCCTTCACTTCCCCGCTATTATTATTTGTCTTATAGTATCCTCTGACCCCAATTAGGATTGGGGACCAGTTGTGCTGCACATTTCACAAAAATGAACTGTGACAGTCCCTGCACCAAATGGTTACTGTTTGCCTCTTTCTCTGCTTTCTCTGTACATGGAACACCTTTCCTGAGCTAGTCTGCGAAGCCACTTTCCTTTCCAATTAAATCCCTCCTGAGGATCCACTCCTTCCATGATGCCTACAAGAAACATGCAGAATGTCATTTAGTGATCTGTCTCATTTATTTTTCTTGAGAGAGAACTCATTTCATAAGGGATGAATGTTGGGCGGGAAGACTGGAGTGAAGAGACTTTAGAATTGAAACTCAGGATTATGTGTGTGTGTGTGGGAGGTGAGGATGTTGTGTGTCAAGGAGGATATGAGGAAGGCAGAATTGTAACAAGGAATTTCTGCACCTGAGACAAGGGCCGGCTCCAGGCTCTTCGGCAATTCGGTGGTGGCTCCCAGAGTCCCTGTCAGAGGGAAGGATCTGCTGCTGAATTGCTGCCGCTGCTTCATTCCTTCGGCAGTGGGTCCCTGAGTCCTCCTTGGAGAGAAGGACCTGCTGCCAAATTGTCACCGCCGCTTGATTCATTGTTCGGCGGCAGTTTGGCAGTGAGTCCTTCCCTCTGACAGGGACTCAGGGACCCGCTGCCGAAAAAGCGGTGGCGGTAGAGCTGCGCCCCTCTGCTTTGCATGCCCCTCCTCCAGTGCCTCACTTGCCTCGCCCTTGTTACGGCACTGGAGCAGCTGAACTTAATGTGTTTAATTTTGAATACCCAGAAAACACTCAAATTTGTAACGATCACCCTGATCATCTTGCTTGTATGTTGTATCCTTTCCTCCCATTCTACTGTCTGTCTGCGTACCTTTTGTTTTTTAGACTTTCTGGTCTTTGGAGCAGGGACTTTTCCTGTGCTTGGAAAGCACCTTTGTTAGGTGATAGCTATTTGTTATTTAAATTTCCTTTTATTATCCTTTTGAAGTTAGAATTGTATGCAAAAAACTGTTTTCCTTCTATAAAATACATTATTTTATCCCCTTTTGTGGAACAATTTGCAGGACTTGGGCTCCCAGATTTTATAGTGATGGGTACTATAAAAAAAAGATAAGATAACAGGTGTGATGCTTCCTTCGGGTACCCCTGCACTTTTCTTCCACCTGCCTGTAGCATGAAGAAACCTTGTCTGTGCCTGCTGTCGGTTAGCTCCCCAGCTTCACTGGGCGCAGGCAACACAAGCACTCTTTTTCTCAGCCCTTCGGGCTTTGCTGTTACTCTATGGGTTAGTTGGGCCCTCCGAGCGTCTCCATGGAGTGTCCAACCCCTAGTCCACTGGACACTTGTGATATTCACATATTTGCTGCTTCCAAAGAAGGAGTACCCCCTCCTACCAGCGTACCAGTTTCTCACATCATCTCTCCACACACAGCATTTAGATATGTTTATAGTGAAAGCAAGAATAAATTCAAGTAACAGAGCATAGAGATCCAAGTAATAACAAGTAGAAGTATTGGAAACAAGTGCGTACGTATAAAACAAAACCTAATGCTCATTCGACAGCCTAGACTTAATTAGCAAGACACTCTCATGTCTTGTAGTGTATTGCTCACCCCAAATCCTTGCAGTGTCTTACAGCCAACTTGGCTGTGATCCTCCTTTCATGGCACAAGTATGTGGTCCATTTGCTTCCCAGGTGAAGGATTCAGTGGATTATATCTGGATTACACTTCCAGATATTCCAGAAAAACCGTTTCTCTTTATTCATAAACAGCATTTCCTGCTCCCTCCTCTCCTTCCCTCAGCTGTTTGTTCCCTCTTGTAGATTTCACAGTTTCTCATTTTGCCACTGGCGTAATATGCAAATAGGCATATAGGGTGAAGGATACAATCCAAAATGACCAGACAGGGAGATTTTCCTCGTGGTGACTTGCCTTTACTAATTTTCAGTATAGATACACAACTCCTTAAATATTTTCTGTATATAAATTTCACAATGATTATGATGACCAGTGGGCTACTAACTCTCAGTGGTGATCTTATTTGTGTCCCTTCGGTGAACTATTATTCGATCAAGGGGAGTCCTGTAAAACCCTATGCACCCTCTGCCAGTTGACTTCAAGGGGTTCCTGGGTCACAAGAAATAAAAACAAAATAAGGGTTACGTTGGAGGCAGTGTAATTACGTTCAATTTTTACCTTCTAGAAATAACCCCACTTCCATCATTATGGTAGATTTGTGGATCTCTAGCGGCCAGCTGTCACACATGTTCATTAGTTATCAGACAGGTTCTCTCAATAGAGTTGCAGATTTTCACAGACTAAATGATTGATTATTGTATTCTCCAATTAAAATAATTTCAGAAATCTACATTTCAGGGATTTATGGAAAGAGTATGATTATAGGCCCCAGTTTAGCAAGGCACTTAAGCAGGTGCTTAACTTCAAGCATATGAATAGTCCCATTGACTTCAGTGGCACTTACACACATTTAAATGCTTTGCTGAATAGTGGTGGGTTTAGGCAGGTAAAATTAAGCACGTATTTAAGTGCTTTGCTAATTCAAGGCTTAATTTTGAATAACAGGTAAAAAACAATATTACAATACAATGTGATTAAATTTTGGACTGGTTTTAAATTTAAATACACTTTTTATATTAAATTATTGGCTTTTATTAAGTGTTTTAAGTATTAAGATATTTACTGGCCCATTTTCATAGGTAGCTGTAGAATGAGTTTCATGTACTGTGATTTATTTATTTATTTTTACAAGTAACATTGCTGACCCTGTGTATTTTAAAAAAAGATAGAGATGGATATATTGAAATTCATATAGACTAATGGATACTGACTAATGTGCTGCATTTTGACTCAGTGCTTTAAAGAGGGTCACTGCCATATTTCTTTGTAAGGAGATACGTGGATTAGACATGTCTGCACTATTTTGTTGTTTTTCACAATGTGGGAAATGTCAATAAAAATACAATTATTTGAACGTTAATGCAGCTAAGGAAGTCCACTCTGACCTCTAAAATGCATTACAGTGTTAAGACTGTTTTATAATTAAGAATAAGACTAACAAGCATTTAATGATTTCAGTGAAATCATGACATCTTAGAAATTTAGCAGTTGAAAAACTGAACTTAGCATGTGGTCTTAGAAACCACAGGGGTCTTTGTGAGGGAAAAACATCTTCGATGGGAAATAAAATAATTATCTAATCACTGTGTTTTTCTCAAAGTTCCACATAACTACAAAATGGAAGTTAAGCAAAAGTATAGCTAATAGGAATTAAAACTGAGAAGGTGAGTATTTGACCCTGAATTTTAAGAATTTATGAAAATCTATATACAAAAGGAACTTTCCCTGAAATAAATTCCTGTTTTTATTAACTGTTCAAGTATAAAATACTTTATGCTCTACCATTAGTAGCAAACATTTAAAATATTGTGCATTATATTTTAATTTTTGCAATGTGGCAAACAGACATGCCAGTAAAATATAAAAATGCGCTTACTAAATTATAAACTTTGTAGAAAACATTGAGGATAAAATTGTATCTTCATTCTATATTGATGGCATTTATGATTTATGCTTGATGGATTTTGTTTATTAATGTACATCAGTAGACTTCTATTCTCATTTTGTTAAAAATAAATATTTCCTTAAGAGGAGAACACCCCCTATCTCATGCATGTTTTATTAAGGCAACAGTAAAAAATTCATTAAAGAAGCACAACTACAAATATCATTCTGAGTGGGTTTTGGACAGTGGACTTTGAGTGGTACCAAACACCTCCCCCCCTCCAACTCTGTTTACACAGTGTAATTTTGGTAACATATAACCAGATTAAGTTAGAATTACTTTTGTGTATTGTGATAATCAAGCTCTATTAAAACTTTTATAATGTACCAGTTATGTTTGTGTTCAACTGAAAATATTTATAAACATTGCATGGTGTATAAGTAGCCACTGCAGATTTGTGTATTGATTTGTAAAGTGCTTTGGGATCATGTAAGATGTTGGACACTGTACTAATTCAAGATGTTTTTATTTCATCTATATACTACTTGGGCTTTTGGTCAAACAACTAAACTTCCACTTATTTTCAGCCACAAATGAAGAGTTTAACTCCAATTCTAATTCCGCTGTAGTCAATATCAAAACTCCCAGTCACCATACAGGGGACAGGATTCTAATGTTGTTCAATGAACTAAACAAATAAACACACCAAAAGAATAAAAATATCACTTTTTTTTGCATACTGTTAAGTACAAGAGAATATTTTTCACCTAGGAACCTCAAATGCTTTGTGGTTTTGCATCCCATTATCCCATCTTATTGATGCAATTGAGGCTCAAGTGATGTTGGCCATTACATTCCAGCTTCTTTCTGAAGCATTTACGTCTTGAGATTTTGCAGTTTTTTGTCCTGAGTAGTTACTTTTAATGAATCCTTGACTGTCAGAAGAAGATTCTTATTGAATATGTTCTTTAATAAATACAGTCTTTTCAGGATTTTCCATGATCAGGGCAAAAAATACCCATGCTTCCACAAATTGTAGTTCACACTCTCTAGAATTTAAAGGACTAAGATGGTTGTGTAGTGTTTGAACGGTATTTAATTGTAATGTTTATCAACTTTCTACTTAAACTTAACTTACTATATCTGTCCTTTTGTTACTCTTTCCCCCTTCTTGGCTTCATTTTACTTTCTTTTTCCTTGGTGTAACTCTTCTAGTTGTATTTAGGGGGTCTGGCAATTTTAGAAGACACTACAGAGGATTGTGGCAGATTGGCATTAATTTGTCAATTAGCAATATTTGATGTAGAGCAGAAAAAGTTAGGAACGAATTGTAAGAAAATGAGTCTTGTCTTTTTATTAAAGACCAGCTGAGGTGAATTCAGATTGATCCCTACAGTCAGAACAATGAACATGGCAAACATAGTCAATAGGCTAAAGCAAAGAACAGATGGCCCTTCAGAAAGTGGAATAGTTGTTTGGAAATAAGTTGCAAAGGTAGGATGGGAAATAACTCTTGAGTGCACATCTTATGAAGAATGTTAAGTTTTTACAGATGTGATATAGGAGCCACAAACTGTTTATCCTAAGCAGTGAATGAAATCTGCAAAAGACATTTCATAAATGATTGACATAGCCGCCTAGGACAGTACATCAGGCAGTTCCTTTGCTGAGGAGGAGGATTTACACCTCCCACACCTAGGTTCAGTGTGAGTAGTGAGTAATGTGTGTGTGCTACATTTGGTCAAACCACAGGGAGAATGAATTTCCTGTGTAAAGGAGGTGAAGGAGAGCCTGGGGGAGCATATGCCTGAGAAAAGTGGATTTGTTTCTCTTGGTAGGAAGAAGGAAAGAAGGGAGTGCATGCCTGAAAATGCCCAAAAATATCAGAACCAGACCTCCGCCCTGCCTCCCTGGTTTCACTTCATCCCATTGGATGGCTGGGCAGGGGGAGAGTGGGAACTGATTGACCCCTTCACTCTCCTGCCCAACAACTTCACACCACTTGGCTGCAAGAGGCTCTTGCCTCACCTCTCTTCCTGAGGCTGTAGATAGTGAGCCGGGTTTCCAGAATGCTGTGGATTTCTGGTGTGTGTTTTTGCTTTTCTTGCAGCATTGTGGAGACATTGGTGGCATAAAGAAGAATACAATCTTTAATATTAAGAGATACTGTAGGAATGTGTAGTTTGTCACAACTTGCTGCTGGTGTCATGTTTAGAGAGAGGCTTAAAGGGCAAGCTCCCAGAGATAAATGAGACCCAGGGTTTTTGCTGGTGGAACTTGTGCTATAAGGAGAAGGGGTGGCCTTATAGCAGACCAAGGTCTCCCCTTGAGGCTATCTTACCTCCTCATCTGCACCTGGCGGGGGGGAATTAGAGGATTCAGAAGTGAGCTGATTCCTCTGAGTGGGTCAAGGGGTCTACCCTGGGTTTTTGGTTATATTTTGGGAGCCCTCTAACCTGTACTGGACCTACTTAAATGTCTGGTAAGTGAGATGGCCTGCCACTTAAAATCCATTCCAGTGTCTGGTTTTCATTCACCTGTGTGTTCTGACCAGTCAACATCACTTGAAAGTTTTTTACTATCTGGGACAAAAAGGGAGATGGGGAAGGACACTCTCCAGAAATGCAAAATATGTCTTATTCCCTATGATGTCACAGCTTTTACTTCTCTTGATTAGTCTTGGCCAAGTTATTCTAGCTGTGTTACGTATATAGGTTTTTTATGTTTTGTTTTACTCGGATTTTCTCTCAAATACATTTTGTTTTCTTATAACGTTTGTTTTAAATTGTTTGGGCATTTCATGCAGAGATGGTTCTGTAGAGTTGGAGGAAAAACATCTCCCTCTAAGTAAAGGTAGGGAACAACGGGTGTTCCTTTCTTGAGATTCTTAGCCAAAAGGGAATGCACTAAGGGGGCCTTTCCCATAGGTGCATTGCCATCAGAGTTGGAAGCCTCTGGATGCATAGGAAACCCCTAATGACTACAGAAGAAAACTGAGTTTTAGGGAACATACTTCAAGAACTAAGTCTTCTAGTGAAAGATACTCCAGTGTCTGTGGGATTGTCCGGGTGAGATACTAGCCCCCTTCAGTACCCCCAGTTTCCAAGGAGATGATGCTGAGCAAGGTCTCTGCATTTTAGAATTAGCCTCTTGCTAGTAGATGTCTGGTAAATTTGAAGGCCATCCCCTGATCCCTTCTGGCTGCTGGGAGAAGGTGTGTGTGTGTGTGTGTGTGTGTGTGTGTGTGTAAGGGACTAGGCATAGGCAGTCTGGCCTAGCAGTCATGGCTGGGCTAGTGTCCACAAGTCAAGGACAGCCACGAGGCAGTAGCCATTGAGCAGGGATCAGAGTAATCACTAGAGCCAGGATCAAAAAGGTCAGAGTCAGGCAAGGGTCGGAAACTGGAAATTGGGTAGTTAGTTACCAGGCTGGTATCAGGAGGCAAGACCCAGGCTAGAGTCAGATACTGGAGACTAGAAAGTGAGGTGAGATCTGGAGTCACCTCAGACAGAAGTTTGTGTGGTTGTGCAGACAACTTCCTGTGCCACCCTCCATGATTAAATAATGAACATGGATCAATCAGAAGGCCACAGGATGCTATCATAGACGTTAAGGTCAGAAGGGACCATTATGATCATCTAGTCTAACCTCCTGCACAATGCAGGCCACAGAATCTCACCCATCCGCTCCTGTAACAACCCCCTAACCTATGTCTGAGTTATTGAAGTCCTCAAATTGTGGTTTGAAGACCTCAAGCTGCAGAGAATCCACCAGCAAGTGACCCGTGCCCCATGGTGCAGAGGAAGGCGAAAAACCTCCAGGGCCTCTGCCAATCTGCCCTTGAGGAAAATTCCTTCCCAACCCCAAATATGGCGATCAGTTAAACCCTGAGCATGTGGGCATGCTCTGGCATCGCTCTGGACCTTTTAGGCAGTACTGCGCGTGGCATCTAATCTCCACAGTGCTCCTTGAAGGTGTCTCTGCATGGTCTCCAAGTGGCAATGTGGAAACATCAGCAGTCCCATGGTCAGCACGCCTGGTTTCTAGTCCAATGGATCCTTACGCTCCATCTCTCTGCTTCCCAGAGACTCCTGACTTCTGTGACAGTATGTTCCCACTATTTGCTTTTAGTCTCTTTTTGGCTCCCCTCTTAGTGAATTACTCATGTTTAGGCCCTACCAAATTCATGGCTATGAAAAACGCATCATGGACTATGAAATCTGGTGTTGTCCCCCCCTGCTGAAATCTGGTCTTTTGTGTGCTTTTACCCTATAATACCCAGATTTCATGGGGCAGACCAGCATTTCTCAAATTGGGGTTTCTGACCCAAAAGGGAGTTGCAGGGGAGGGTGTGTCACAAGGTTATTTTAGCGGGGAGTCATGGTATAGCCACCCTTACTTCTGCGCTGACTTCAGAGCTGGGCAGCCAGAGAGTGGTGACTGCTGACTGAGGGCCCAGCTCTGAAGGCAGCAGCACAGAAGTAAGGGTGGCAATACCATACCATACATACCATGCCATCTTGACTTCTGTGCTGCTGCTGGTGGCAGCTCTACCTTCGGAGCTGGGCTCCTGGCCAGCAGCTGCCACTCGTTAGCTGCTCGGTTCTGAAGGCAGCACCACTGCAAGCAGCAGTGCAGAAGTAAAGGTAGCAGTACCACAATCCTCCCTACAACAATCTTGCAACCCCCCCACCCGTCCCCCAACTCCTTTTAGGTCAGGACCCCTACAATTACAACACTGTGACTTTGAGATTTAAATAGCTGAAATAATGAAATTTATGGTTTTTTAAATCCTATGACTGTGAAATTGACCAGAATGGACTATGAATTTGGTAGGACCCTACTCATGTTCCTACCTAGGCAACTGCTCATCGATTTCTGCCCTACCCCCACCCCCAAGAAGCACCAGAGTGAAATTTCTTTTTCTAATTAGTTTTCTGTGCTGCTAACAGTGTTCTGTATGCAGCAGTGAAAACTGACAAGACTCCATTAGATTTTGCTCTACTGCAATTTGGGGAGATCTCTGAGCAGCACTTAATTTCTCTCTGTGTCAGTGCCCCATATGTGAAATGGGGATATTCTCCTACCTCACCATAGTATTGTGAGAGAGTGAATCCACTGTTTGTGTGGTGACAAGCACCTCTAACAAGCATATAGATAAAATTAACAACATACAGTTTTGTTTATTTTTTGTAGTTTATTCAGATTGGATACTGGAAATAGACTAGTTAGCTTCACTTTCTTGTCTATTCAGTTTCTCATTCTGATTCTTATACAGTAGAACAGTTGCACAATCTTCGCATTATATTCTTCCAGGGGAAAGTTTAAATCCAGTCCTAAAACTGTTTATAATTGGAATTAAAAGTAGACTAAATAAAATGAATGCAAACATTTAAATTGCTTCTGTTTTCAAAACTTGTATTTACGAAACTTAAATTGTGAGACTAACTCAACCCAACATTAAGGGCATTTACGGTACATACTTTTCCCAACGCAAGTTCCGTCAGCATAAAGCTGCTAGTTAGTATATCGCTTGTGCACGTGCATACTTGGATCCTTGTGTCGGCACTGTGTGTACTCTCCTGGAATGCTTGTTTCGGTGTAGTGTGGTGCCCCAGGAGGACGTATAATAGTTTGCAACTCGCCACTGTCCAGGGCAATGACTTTTGGGAAGTTGGCAATGCATGGTGGGGCAGAAACAAGTTGCACAAGGAAGATCAAGATGGCGGAGTCAAGGGCCGATTATGCAGCTTTCTCCACCCCCTGGCCCGCTCTATTCCATAATTTTCATGCCTATTTTGAAAATCCCATGAACCTGCATAGAACTTGTTGCTGTCCACCATCTCAGACAGAAATGTGGAGCCTGCACAGCTGTGTACTATTGTCATGAGCATTGCAAGCAGGGGACTCACAATCCTCTGGTATCTGCAGAGCTGCAAGAAGAGCAGTGGGGAACATGACAGTTTCCTGGAGGTCAGATTCCTGTGGGACATAGCGAGAACCAACTCAAGATCGTTGATGTCATTCACGGAACAATTTCAGATGATGGAGTGCCATTTGGGCCTGAGAAACGAGCACTGCCTAGTGGCATCGCATTGTAATGCAGGCTGGGATTATGAGCAGTGACTGCAGAAATTTCAGATGCACAAGGCTTTATTCCTGGGTCTCTGTGTCAAGTTCACCATGGCTTTCCAGTGCAGGGACACCAAAATAAGAGCTGCGGGTGGTTGCACTGTGGCAACTTGCAATGCTAGATTGCTACTGGTCAGTGGGCAGTTAAAACATCCACTGTAGGGGCCATTGTCATGCAAGTGTACATGGCTGTTAATTGTCTCCTGCTATGCAGGACTGTGACTGTAGGCAACATGCAGCCCATAGTGGATGGATTTTCACTAGTGGGCTTCCCAAATTGTGGTGGAGCAATATATGACATGCATATCTGTATTTTGGCACCAACCCAACTTGCCACAGAGTACATCAGTGGTTATGCAAGCACTGGTGGATCAGCGGGGACACTTCACTGACATCACTGTTGGCTGGTCAGGGAAGGTGCTTGACACTCTCTCATTTAAGAACACAAGACTGTTCCGAAAGCTACAAGCATGGACTTTCCTTCCTGACTAGAGGTTTACTATTGGCAATGTTGAAATGCCAGTAGTGATCCTGAGGGACCCAGCCTATCCTGGTTCATGAAGCCGTACACCGGCTACATGGACAGCGCCAAGGAAAGATTCAACTGCTGACGTACTGGGTACAGAATGGACAGTTGAATGTGCTTTTGGTAGATGGAGGGGAACTTGGTGCTGCTTACTCACTAGATTGGATGTCAGTGAGCACTACATAATAAATGCAAGGCAAAGGGGGAAAAGTTGCTACCAGGGTGGAGAGCAGAGGTGGAGCAGCTGTCTTCTTAGTTTGAGCAGCCCAATACAAAGTCTATTAGAAAAGCTCAGCACAGAACTATATGGTTCAGGCAGGCTTTGATAGAGCAGTTCAACTCTGAGCCACAGTAATGTGTTATGGATACTGTGCTCTACCTGACCCTGCAGTTTGGGGGACTGTTAGGAATTGTGGAGAGCTTGGTGCATGGGTGTAACAGACAATGCACCTATTAATTCTGTGGTGTTGCTGTACATTTATGATACATTGTGTTTGTCACTGATCCTCTGAGTTGTCAGTGTGCAATCATCAGTAAGTGGGTGTTTTCAGTACTGCCAGTCATTCTACAGCGTATGTTGGGAACTAATAAAGATGAATTATTTTCCAAACACTAGAGTTTTATTGAGTAATAAACACTTTAAAAATTCTGTGCAAGTTCAAAGCAAATACAATAAAACCATAACAAATTTATGGAACAGAGCTTAAAGAAAGGGAAGGAACATTCATGTCCATTTTACCTAAACGTATGTCAACTGTGCCTCTCTCAGGGTCATGATATGTGAAGCTGTGGTTGTTCTTAATGTCCCCAGGGTAGAGTGGTAGGAGTAGGGATGCAGTCATGTGAAATGTTGAGGACGGGCTGTAGGGAGGTGCTATACTAGAGTTCTTTATCTGGGCATGGCTACACTTGCAGATGTAGAGTGCTGTGAGTTAAACATGCCTTCGCAGAGCGCAGTAGGGGAAGAACTGCAGTCTGTTCACACTGATGGCTGCAAGCACACTGGTGTGGCCACATTTGCGGCACATGCAGCGGCATTGGGAGCGGTGCATTATGGGCAGCTATCCCACAGAACACCTCTTCCCATTCTGGCGCTGTGGCTTGTGGGAAGGGGGCAGGGGGTGCAGGGCATTCTGGGTCCTGTCCCAATGCCCCGTGATGCATCGGTTCACATCCCAGCATTCCCTTTGCTTCTGTCCACATTTGGCGCCATCGTTCAACATTTTTGTACTGTGCACTCTGTCTTCCCTTTCAGTCTGCAGGAATGGTCCCTGAACTGCTGAGGCTTATGCTGATAAGTCTTGCCAACGCATCACCTTCGGCAGTCGAGTTATTCCTTATGATCCAAAGTGACAGAGCTCCAATGATGATATCGAATCGAGTCATGCATATGACATGAGTTTGCTTGTGGCATTCATGGACATGCTCACCACCATGGAATGCTGCTTTTGGGCTTGGGAAACAAGCACTGAGTGGTGGGATCACATTGTCATGCAAGTCTGGGATGACCAGCAGTGGCTGCAGATCTTTCGGATGAGAAAAGCCACTTTCATGGGACTGTGTGAGGAGCTCACCCCTCCCCTGCGGCACAAGAATACGAGACTGAGGATATGTCTACATCTAAAATTTTGCAGCGCTGGTTGTTACAGCTGTATTAGTACAGCTGTATAGGGCCAGCGCTGCAAAGTGGCCACACTTACAGCAACCAGCGCTGCAAGTGGTGTTAGATGTGGCCACACTGCAGCGCTGTTGGGTGGCTTCAAGGGGGGTTCGGGGAACGCGAGAGCAAACCGCGGGGAAGCAGGTCTCCTTCCCCGGGTTGCTCCAGTGTTCCCCGAACCCCCCTGCAAGCAGATCTCCTTCCCCGCGGTTTGCTCTCGCGTTCCCCGGACCCCCTCCCCGCAAGCAGGTCTCCTTCCCCGCGGTTTTCTCTCGCGTTCCCCGAACCCCCCTGCAAACCGCGAGGAAGGAGACCTGCTTGCATGGGGGTTCGGGGAACGTGAGAGCACACCGCGGGGAAGGAGACCTGCTTGCACGGGGGTTCGGGGAACGCGAGAGCAAACCGCGGGGAAGGAGATCTGCTTGCACGGGGGTTCGGGGAACGCGAGAGCAAACCGCGGGGAAGGAGACCTGCTTGATTACCAGAGAGGTATCCTCAGGTATGCTGGGATACCTGCTTATTCCAGGGAGGTCAAGAAAAGCGCTGGTAAGTGTCTACACTTGATTACCAGCGCTGGATCACCAGCGCTGGATCCTCTACACCCGAGACAAAACGGGAGTACGGCCAGCGCTGCAAACAGGGAGTTGCAGCGCTGGTGATGCCCTGCAGATGTGTTCACCTCCTAAGTTGCAGCGCTGTAACCCCCTCACCAGCGCTGCAACTTTGTGATGTAGACAAGCCCTGAGAACTACCCCGATGGTGGAGAAGTGGGTGGCTATTGCAGTCTGGAAGCTGGCAACTCCAGACAGCTACTGATAGGTTGCTAACCAGTCTGGAGTAGGGAAGTTGACAGCTGGAATCATGTGGATGCAAGTTTACAGGGCCATTAATTGCATCCTGCTCAGAAGAACCGTGACTCTGGGTAACGTGCATGACATTATGGCTTGCCTTGCACAAATGGGTTTCCCTAACTGCGGAGGCACGATAGATGCAGGGCCGGCTCCAGGCACCAGCTCAGCAAGCAGGTGCTTGGGGTGGCCAAGGGGAAGGGGTGGAACGTCGAGCTCTTTGGCAATTCGGCGGCGGGTCCCTTGATCCCTCTCAGAGGGAAGGACCTGCCGCTGAATTGCTGCCGAAGAAGAAAGCGGCACGGTGGAACTGCCGCTGATCGCGGCTTTTTTTTTTCCCCCACTGCTTGGGGCAGCAAAAACCCTGGTGCCGGCCCTGGATAGATGGCATGCATATTCCAATTCTGGTACCAGCCCACCTAGCCTCAGAGTATGTTAATTGGAAGGGCTATTTCTCTGTGGTTCTCCAGGCGCTTATGGATCACCGTGGGCATTTCATTGACATTCCAGACTGGCCTGGAAAGGTGCATGATGCACCCATCTTTTGGAACACTGGCCTGTTCAGGAAGCTGTAAGCCATGACTTTTTTCCCAGACCAGAATATCACCGTAGGGGTAGTCGAAATGCCCATTGTGATCTTTGGAGACCCTGCTTACCCTTTAATGCCATGGCTCATGAAACTCTATGCAGGGAGCCTTGACAACAGCAAGGAGCAGTTCAACAGGCTGAGCCGGTGCAGAATGACTGGAGTGCGCTTTTGGCCATTTAAAGGCCCGCTGGTGCTCTTTGTATGGGAAGCTGGACCTGGCCGATGACAGCATCCCCTCAGCTATATCTGTGTGCTGTACCCTCCATAACATTTGTGAAGGGAAGGGTGAAAGATTCATTCAGGCATGGAACTCAGAGGCTCAACACTTGGAGGCTGAATTTGAACAGTCAGAGAGCAGGACTATTAGAGGGGCCCAGCGCGGGCTGCAAGGATTAGGGATGCCTTGAGGGAGCAATTTGAGGCTGAAAGCCACCAGTAATGCCCAATATCAGAGGGGTAGCTGTACTAGTCTGGATCTGTAAAAGTGGCAAAGAGTTCTGTGAAACCTTACAGAGTAACAAATGTATTGGCGCATGAGCTTTCATGAGTGAATACCCACTTTGTCAGATGCATGTAGTGGAAATGCACGCAAGAATCAGGCTAGAGATAATGAGGTTAGTTCAATCAGGGAGGATGAGGCCCTCTTCTAGTAGCTGAGGTGTGAACACCAAGGGAGGAGAAACTGGTTTTGTAGTTGGCAAGCCATTCACAGTCTTTGTTTAAGCCTGAGCTGATGGTGTCAAATTTGCAGATGAACTGAAGTTCAGCAGTTTCTCTTTGAAATCTGGTCCTGAAGTTTTTTTGCTGTAGCATGGCTACCTTCAATCTCCCTGGACACGCAATAGCAGATTTAAAGTGTTTTCCTACAGGTTTTTGTATATTGCCATTCCTAATATCTGACTTGTGTCCATTTATCCTTTTACGTAGGGACTGTCCAGTTTGGCCGATGCACATAGCAGAGGGGCATTGCTGGGACATGATGGCATATATTACATTGGTGGACGTGCAGGTGAATGAACCGATGATGGTGTGGCTGATCTGGTTATGTCCTGTGATGGTGTCACTGGTGTAGATACGTGGGCAGAGTTGGCATTAAGGTTTGTTGCATGGATTGGTTTTTGAGTGAGAGTTGCTATGGTACAGTGTATAGTTACTGGTGAGAATATGCTTCAGATTAGCGGGTTGTCTGTGGACGAGGACTGGCCTACCTCCCAAGGCCTGTGAAAGTGAGAGGTCATTGTCCAGGATGGGTTGTAGATCACTGATGAAGTCAACCCGCCAACCTAAAGCATATTATCACCAGCAGCTACACATAGCAACTCTACCATAGCACTCTAACTCAGGAACCAATCCATGCAACAAACCTCGATGCCAACTCTGCCCACGTATCTACACCAGCAGTTTCTCTTCCCTTGGTGTTCACACGTCAACTGCTAGAAGAGGGCCTCATCCTCCTTGATTGAACTAACCTAGTTATCTCTAGCCTGATTTTTGCTTGCATATTTATACCTGCCTCTGGAAATTTCCACTACATGCATCCAGTAAAGTGCAGTGGTTCCAGTGTTAGTAGGAATCTGTGTTTGCTACGCTGACTTGAAGTGCCTCTTTCTTCCCTGGGCTAAGGTATCTTTTACTTTATGCAATAATAAAGAATGTTTTCCAAGCCAAAAAATCCATTTATTGAAAATAAAATTCATTTATTGAAAAGACACACAACTGCTTGGGAAACAGAAAGGGCCAGGGGGGTGGGGAACAGTGCAATCACAGATTTGCATATGTCTTGTCTTGAGTGCTGCACAACGAATGCTGCACTTCAAGATGGCTATACTGCATAGTGATGGGTTGAGTGCAATGGGTAAGGGTTGTAGTTTTCGTGGCTGGGTGGTGAAGCTACAGGTGTTGGAGGCAGCTGGTGGCAATAAGAATGCGGATGTTGGGGAAAGTGGGTTAGAGGTGACATGGGGGCACAAGGGAAAGAGTTTTGGGACAAGGGGCATGGGGGAGTGGGCATGGGAGTGCTCCGCCTGCATTGCAACGAGTCTACTTGGTGCTCTATGATGCTTAGCAGGCGCTCCATGCTTTGGTGCCGGTGATCCGCATTCTGCGGATGGACCCTCCTTTCACTCTTCTGCCACTCCTGCACTTTTTGATTTTCATTACTTGAATGCTGCATTACTTCATGAACATGTCTTCCTTGCTTCTACGTGGCCTCTTTCTGATTCTTTGGAGTCTTTCAGCCGGTGATAACATGGACAGCTGAGATCTCAGGGTTGCATCGGTAAAGGCAAAATGCAACACTTAATGGAGGCAGCATTATTCACACCAGACAGAGCAATGATTCCCCTGTACTTAAGGAGGGCAAGCATAGTCTACACAATAACATAATTTGCCCATCCCAAAGCAAGGAGACACAACCCACGGGAGCCTCAAAATGTTGAGTAAGCACAGGGTCAAGTGTGACTGATTGTTTCACGGCTGTACTGTCCTCTGGGTTTTTGTGACTTGGAGAGAGCCAACAGCAGCAGGGGGCCCCCTATACCGAACACTGTCCCCATGTTTTCCTCAGGAGTTCGTCCTGGAAGATATCTTGCTGCTGAGGGTGACCTGGGAAGTAAGGGAAGGTCGTCTTCTTCTGCAATGCAGCTTCCGTCCTGGCCCATATGCAGCTTGCCTGTGTGCAGCAGTGGTCCTCCCACCCCTCACGGCACAGTGGCACGGACAAGTTAGCCTGGCTGGGACAAGGACCATAGTAGCTCTCCCAGGAGACCTGCGCAAGCGCATCGCCCTAGTTCTGGCTGAGACCTTTGAAGAGATCACTGAGGCCGATTACCGCGATGTGAGAGAGCACATCAACGCCCTATTCCGCTTATAGGCATGCATGCAGCCCTAACCCTCCTCACCCCAAGAGCCCGCACCGATTAACTTCCTTCCCAAAATAAAAGCCACTTACCGGGAACCTCCTCTGGTGTTTGTCCTTCCCCAAGCACTGGCCGCAGCGACTAGCTACCTTCCCTCTGGCTTGAGAACAGCTCCTGGCTGCATGCATCTAAGGATTCTGAGGTGTCTTCCTCTGCCTCACACCCTTGCTCCTGCTTTGCTCCTTGTCCTGCCTTGTTGCAGTGGGCTCTGAAGTGTCCATTGTGGTCCCTGAAGTGGAGGTGGGGTTGCTCCCAAATATCATGTCCAGCTCTTTGTAGAAATGGCAGGTCATGGGGGCAGCACCAGAGCGGCAGTTTTCCTCACGGGCTTTGTGGAGGGCATTCCGCAGCTCCTTCACTTTAATCCTGCACTGCAGTGTGTCCTGGTCATGGCCCCTTTCCATCATGTCCCTTGAATCTGCCCGAAGGTATCGTAATTCCTATGGCTGGAGCGTAGCTGCGACTGGACAGCTTCCTCCCCCCAAACACTGATGAGGTCCAGCACCTCGTCATTGCTCTGTACTGGGGCTTGCCTGGCGCGTGGAGGCATGGTCACCTGGAAAGATTCGCTGAGAGCACTTCGCATCTGGCTGAGCAAACAGGAAGGGATTTTTCAAAATTCCCAGAGAATTTAAAGGTCAGGTCTGACGGTTGGTCATCTGAGGGCAGGGCAGTAGAGTTCAAAGTGAAGACCAGAGTGGCTAGCACAGGCAAACGTTATTCCACTCACCAAGGTGGAGTACCAGCAGTTCTATAGCTGCGGAGTCAGAGCGCTCTACGTGCCTTTCCAGTGTGGACGGGTAGTGAGCCAGTGTCCCCAGGGCTCCTTTATTGTGCTGTAACTCGCAAGTATAGCCAAGGCCTCAGTGGGAGATATATTTAAGTTTAGACACATGCACAATGAGGTTGACTCAAGGCAGTGTATGTTGACCTGACTTTGTTGTGTAGACCAGGCCTAACTCTTAAACTTGTAGTGTGAGCTTTATCTGCAGATCTGTATTTATAGCTGATTTTCCTCTTCAACAGATGTCTTGTCTATATTAGGAAATTGTTTAACTAAAATAGATTTAGAAATTTGATCTAGTTAAATTGATACAAATCCTTAATGTTGACACACTTAACTCCATTTAAACCTTGCTTTATATTAGTTTAGCTTCAGTCAAAAATTTAAACAGATTTAAGTGTCTACATTTGGGGTTTGTACTGGTTTAATTACATCATTTTTAAATTGGTTTTAGTTAAACCAGTTAAACTCTTTTTGTAGAGACACAGCCTATTCCCAGACTTTGGAATAATCTGTTACAAACTATTGTGAAAAATATTTTCTTCCAGACTTTCAATACAGTTTGCCCAGAGATAACATTTGGGCTTCTTATCTCTTTTTCTAAAGGAAATAATTAGTTTTAGAATTGACTGACCTTTTCCTGGATTGTGGATTATCTTGCTAGAGACAGATTTTTACTGTCCATTAATCTCCATATCAAATGTTTAAAATAGAAAACTTTTCCTAAATTCCAAAGAGCCTTTCTTCATTACTAGTTTGTCGTCTTACTTCCAGAGCAGATTTCACTGGGTTATCATTTTTTTGCTAGATGACAGCAAATAGAACATCTCACTATTTCCTAAATAGGCGAAGTGATTCACTGCATGACATGTTGCCTTTTTCATTGCTAATGTCTATGATTCTTTCTACTGGGCAAAGGAAAATGTAGAAATGACTAAAATTGAGTTAATCTAATTTATAGTATTCTGAGATGAAATATGGACTTGAACAACAATCCCATGATAAGATACTTACCTTTTAGAGTGTGCAGAATGATTAAAATGATCTTCAACTAAACTATTTCAGGAAGGACAGTTAGAAGCTAGAATAAGCTCTTGGAAAAGTCTACCAGAAACCTTTAGCTATTATACCTTTCATGCTTTATTGATCATATTTATGTATTTATAATTATTAGTGTTCTAGCAAAGTGCATGTGAGATTTCGGTTGGAGTTTGGTGAAGTTTGCTGTATGGTTTGTATGCAAATCTATTACAATAAGTTAGGTTACAGAAATGTACATGATTGTGATTAGATCCAAACAGCCAATACTCAATGTGATGGAATCCCTGGGGTTCAGCCTGGCACCATCGGACCGCTGTGTCCCCTAACCCTCTCCAGCCTAGGTTCTCTCTCACAAGGCCTTGCTAGTGATCAGCAGCAAGCCCCTCCAGGTATTATCGCTTAGCACAACCGCATGTGGAGCCCCACACCCAGCTAGATTACATGAATGTTCCCAGAGCCACTCACGAATCATACAAAGAAAGGCATCAGCCGAATTCCCCCCCCCACCCCCCCGATCCCAGAACTGTACCTCAGGAATATACCGAATTGCACTGCTCAAGATGGGCACTCTACCTTTATTCATTGGTTCACCACTTCACCAACTGAAAGTGGATGTACACCAGCCTTTGAGAACCTGAGCAATTTTGCAGCATACTTCATACAAACTCACTGGTAAAGATAAACAGTAAAACAAATTGAATGACTACAAAAGATAGATTTTAAGTGACGTAGGCAAAAAGTCAGAGTTAGTTACCGAAAGAAAATAAAATATAAGCACACAGTCTAAACTCTTAACCCTAGTAGACTGCACAACATCTAGATTAAGCAGTTTTTCTTACCCCACTGGATATTGCAGTTCATAGTACACAGATTTCACCCTTGAAATCTGGGCCAATCCCCTCATTTGGAGTCTTCAGAATGTCCTTGTTGCTTGCAGCATAGATGAGTGGAGGAGAAAGACCCAGCACGTGCCCTCTGTGTTCTATTTTATAACCTCAGTCCCATGTGCTTGGGGAACAGAAGTCCAGGCATGTCTGGGGGCATTGCTGAGTCTCCAGGCAAGGCTGAGCAATTCCCTTGGTGTGGCCTCATGCAAGTGAGTCATTGAATTGTAGCTCCCTTGCTGCACAATGGTGGTTATTGGGTTGTTTGACACCCCGCCCAGGTGTTGGTTACTTCCCTTGCTGTTGCCTCTGGGGAGCTAATATCTAGCTGATTGCCCAATTTACAGCATGTTTTAGTGACAACCATAGAGCACAATTCTCATAACTTCATATGCATTAATGATATACATATATGGATAGAGAAATGACTTTCAGCAGATCATAACCTTTCTCTTGATACCTTACAAGGCATGCTTTATAGGTAAGATCACCATTATATAAAAATGAGGATTATGGGGGTTACAGAACACTCTCCCAAGGTATAGAACGTCACACTCTATATTAAGATGTGAATGGTCTCTCTTATTTATATTGTTAAACTGTCCAAAATATCCTTTATCTGAAATCTTCAGCATCTTAAGAGAAATCAGAGCCAAAGCTCATCTTATTCTAGTGGCTCTTGTGATCTGAGAAGGTCAGGTGTCAGTGTTAATCAGTGTATTTTTGCCCAGGAACATAGATTGATGCTGTGCTGTGTCCCAAGCCATAACCAAGCAACAAACAGAGCTTTTTGAAAAGGTATGCTAGAAGAGAGGCCATTTCAGTCTATAGTTATAGCACATAATGAAATAGTGGATGGGAAGCGTTCATTGCCACTACTTGTTCTGTGTATGATTTTTGTACCTCTCACAAGCACTGAATACACACAAAATCTAAAAAAATATGTAGACCCCAAATGGTAAATTCTTTTCTACTTTAGTGCACCTGATTTTTTTTTTAAAAATGAAAAGCTATTTATAGGTTAAGGATGCAAAGAAAAATGAAGCAAAATTATTAAGTAGATTCTAAACTTCATTCATTTTTAGTATGACCATTTTATATTTGCATAATTTCCTTGCAGAAACTTACTGATTTGAGAACAGAATTATTTTGTTTTCCCTTTTTGATTTGTGCCTGTGTCTCAGATGGTTTAGAACTCAACTCTGTGTGCCACTGAACTGTGGGGATCTCTTCTTAATGATCTATTGCAGTAATAATCTTAATGACACAATATGGCAGTTGAGCACTGTGTGGAGGACCATCTGTCTTCCAAAATTAGTCTTTGTGCCTTTATTATTAATTATTATTATTATTATGGAAAGTACTTGATTTGATATTTTTGGTACATGCAATATTGTCTACGTTTTTAGCTATAAATAAAGTTGTACTTTAGGATTTTTTCACTTTAGAATAACATTTACACATGCCACAGTGTAATAATTGTGATGGGTTTGGTCACAGAGACTCCCTTGGGACTGCCACCTGATGTGCTGGAATTACGTCTGAGCCCATTTTCCCTGCCAGCTTGGGACTCCAGAACCCTGCCTTGTTGAGCCAGATGCACTAGCTTGCTGCAACACAGACCCACATCTGGTCCATGCCCCCAAAGCTGCAGACTTAGGTTACCTGCAGAGCTGTTTTCACGTTATCTCCAGACACCCAGTTCCCAATGGGATCCAAACCCCAAATAAAACAGTTTTACTCTGTATAAAGCTTATACAGGGCAAACTTATAAATTGTCCGCCCTCTGTAACACGGATGGAGAGAGATGCATAGCTGTTTGCTCCCCCAGGTATTAATCACTTACTCTGGGTTAATTAATAAATAAAAGTGATTTTATTAAGTATAAAAAGTAGGATTTAAGTGGTTTCAAGTAATAACAGACAGAACAAAGTAAGTTACCAAGCAAAATAAAGCAAAAACATGCAAGTCTGAGCCTAATACAGGGGTGGCCAACCTGAACCTGAGAAGGAGCCAGAATTTTCCAATGTACATTGCCAAAGAGCCACAGTAATAAGTCAGCAGCCCCACATCAGCTCCCTCCGCTCCCAGCGCATCCCACCTACTGGCAGCCCCACATATCAGCACCTCCCTCTCCCTCCCCGCAGCTCCTGATCAGCTGTTTCTTGGAGTGTAAGAGGCTCTTGGGGGAGGAGGGAGGGCACGGCAGCTCAAGGAAGGGGGTGGGAAGGGATGGAGTGGAGGCAGGGCCTGTGGCCGGGTCAGGAGTTGAGCAGTGAGCACCTACTGGCATATTGGAAAGTTGGTGCCTATAGCTCTAGCCCTGGAGTCGGTGCCTATACAAGGAGTCGCATATTAACTTCTGAAGAGCTGCATGTGACTCCAGAGCCACAGGTTGGCCACCTCTGGCAAAATACATTAAGAAACGGTTTACAGGTAAAATCTCACCCTCAGCAATGTTCCAATAAGCTTCTTTCACAGACTAGACTCCTTCCTAGTTGGGCCCAATCCTTTCCCCTGGTATAGTCCTTGTTAGCAGACATCTTAGGTGGAAACTAGGAGTTTTCTCATGACTGGAAGTCCCCTTTGTTCTGCTCCACCCCCTTTTTATAGCTTTGGCACAAGGCAGGAATCTTTTGTCTCTCCCCACCCCTCTTTCTAAATGGAAAAGTAGCAGATTTAAGATGGATTCCAGTATCATGTGACATGGTCACATGTCCTGTGAGACCTCATTCTTCATTACCCACGGGCTGGCTCTCACACATGCAGGAAGGCTTGCCGGTAAATAAACCATCTACAACCAATTGTCCAGTCAATGGGAGGCATCAAGATTCTAAATTACCATTAATGGCCCATACTTTGCATAATTACAATAGGACCTCAGAGTTATACTTCATATTTCTAGCTTCAGATACAAGAATAATACATGCATACAAATAGGAGGAATATATTCAGTAGGTTATAACCTTTGTAATGATACCTTATAGGAGACCTTTTGCATAAAGCATATTCCAGTTGCATCATATTCATACTCATAAGCATATTTCCATAAAACATTATGGACTGCAATGTCACAATAATATCTGCTTGAATTTTTAGAGAGAAAATTAAAAAAATAGATGTCCAAATTATACTGGTAAAATATGCACATGAACTTAAGTAGCTGAGTGGGAGCAAAAGGTGTATGTAAGTTGCACAGCAATTTTGCATTTATTTATTTTCCATATTCAGATTTATGTTCTTTTGTAAAGTGAGCTCAGTGCTATACAAGACATGCGGATGTGTATTTTGAGCACACAGTTGCCTGTTCGGACATATATATGTGCAAATCATCCCAGATCAGAGAGCTGATGCTAGGCCAACGGAATGATAACAGAACACACTTTCCCCCTTTAGATACCTATTCTACAGTATTGTCAATTTCTGTGTGTTTAAAAAGGAATCCATGTTCTGTCTGAATGTTCTGAGGTAATTATTTTCAGATGCTACAATATCTTAAGCCTAGAAAAATCACACAAACATTTTAAAGACATTTTCTTTATTTTTTCAGATGGTCAGGATCATTCACTGCCTCCTGTCTCTTATCATAAAAAGAAGTTGGCAAAGAGACCAGGATACATGAGACCACAAGCTCCGCAACAGATAGAGTTTCAGCCTCCTGCTCACTGCAAGCCATTCAATCCAAAGGGGCTTGAACATGGCAGAAAGCATTGTAAAGACTTCAAGAACTGCTCTCTGCACAGACTATGCAAAAATGACTTTGAGTTCTTACATTGTAATTCATCTGTAAACAGTACCATAGTTACCACCACTGTGGTAACAACATCAACCACGGCTGGAAATATGACAGGAAGCCTCAGAAATCTGTCAGATCTCAGGATTCAGCCGTCAGAAAATGTAATTCTGCCAGTTTGTCCTGCAGCTGCCACATGTAAAAGAGACTTCTCACCTGTGTGCAGTTCAAATACATGGCAGACTAATCTACTAGCAACTACGTGGGAGACAATCCACGGGGCTAGAGTAAGGGAGCCAAAGAAAATGTACACTTTGGATCAGAAGGAAGTGAATAATAACTGTCTATATAACAACAAAGAAGTCACTACTTACTCGTCCAGTACTTGGGATAGCTTTAATTCAAGTTTCAGCTTCATACAGCTCTCACTGAACTCAAGTTTTGAAAAAAGTGACACTGAAGGCCAGTCAGATGACAGGGCAACGGAACACACTCTGGAAACAAATGCAACAGGACAAATAGAAAATGTTAATTTACATGAACCAGAGGAGAGACTAAGAAGTTCACATAAAGACGTAGGGGCTTCATCTTGCATCTGTAGGCATGGTGAGGATTATCAGTGTGCAAGAGAGACCATAGTGAAAGATAAATTGCAGGATTGTGAGATGGTATCTCTTTTGGATACAGATGCAGCATTTTCATGTTCCACAGATTCCTCAGATGCAGCATCTGCTGGTTCTTCTGTTACATCAGGCTATGAAAGTAGCTTTACTGTTAGTGATCACAACTGGGACACCCTGATGAGGAAATATGAACCGGTGCTATTGGACTGCTTGGTTGGGAACCGTACTACATTAAAGGTTGGTAATCACACTGTTTGTTCATGTTCATTTGGTGCTGTGGATTTTTAGACAAATCAATCACTGGGCTGTTGCAGAAGACAGGAAATGTCTGGCTTTTGTGGCTTTGAGGCATTTATTTATATGGATTTACAGCAGCATAGTGCATGGTTAGAAATGAGAGAGAACCTCTACTCTGTTTCTTTTTCCCAATTTCCTTCTTAAAATAACCAATTTTAATCTTTCTTGTAATGGTTAAAATCACAATTTCAGCAGACTACAGTAATCTTAATTTCCTTTCGTAATAAGCTGTGGTGTTTCTGTATTAAACAGCTGACACTTCCTCCCAGAAGTGGCTGTATTTTGTTGATGGATGAAGTGACTGGTATTAGTGTGTGAGGGGCCAAATTCTGGCATTGGTTGTGCAGTTGAAACCAGAGGCCCACACAGGGGTTATTGTTGTCCCAGTTTTGAAGAAACTAGATCCATGTAGCCATTGCTCTGCAGGTCTTCCCTATGTAGCACCCTGAAGGGCATTTTTGGAACAAGGCTTACAAGTCAAGTGGTATGGTCAACTCACTTGAATACATACATTGCCTGACCTAGTCTCACAACTTCCTGCTAGATTAATTTTTGTACTGTGGATTAAGTGTGGGACTGAAGATGGCCAGAAATCAGGTTCACAATAATGCTGCTTTTGCAGCTTTCGTATGTGCTCACTAAGAACAATTACTTTGGTTTCAGGTGTGGAACAACTGTGTGGCTATATTCATTTAGGATAAGTGCCTGTAAGTGTAAAATGATATTAAGCTTAATCAAAACGTCAGGGTTGGGTCGGAAGACAACTCGAATCTTTCGGGGTCAGGTCAGGTCTCCTTCTGCTTGTAGGGATGGTGCTTCAGCAGTTGTGTATCCTGCTCCTGCTGGCCGTCGCCACCTTGCTGCGCTGTGTGCACTGTGCAGCGACTGAGCAAAGTTGTCGCAGCACCTCTGTGCAGACCATACAAGGGGTGGTGGCCATTCGGAATGGGGAAAAGTGGATGCTGCTGCACTGACCACACAGGAACTAGGCAGTGGCAGCACTGGCTCAGGTTCAGGGGAAAAGGTCAATGTTACTCTACAAAACAACTCAACCTTCCTGGGGTCAGGTGGACTTTGGTCTAGTTTGGGTCCAGGTTGGGCTTAAAAATTAGACCCAAGCAGACTTCTGTTGTAGGGGAGGAAAAAAAAAGCATCCAAACCCACTCGCAAGTACCCATTGTTGTAGTTAAACTTACGTTTTTGTATTGATACAGATAAAATCCTTAATGTTAAGTCTTCAGAGGCTTCAAGAAAAAGCAATAGAGGAAGATGACTATGATAAAGGTGAGACTTTTTCATTATTGTTTTCATACCAGTTTCAGACTGTTTTCTTTCCCTTTTTAATTTTGTTTTACAATTGCTACACTACTGTGATTGGGTAATGGTGACAAAAGTTCAGTGAGCATGTGGTTGTATTATTTATTATGCAGTACAATGAAGTATAGAAATTAAAAAAAGAAGTAGGTCAGCAGCAGGTAGCACAAGAAACAATGCAACAGTTTATTATATTGAGCCCCCTCGCAAGGCAAGTATTCACCATCTGGATCAGATACCTTTAAACAGCATGACTTAAAAATACAAAAATGAGTGAAAGACTTAAATGGGGCAAGGAGGGTACTGATTGCTGATGAAGCATAATTTAATGTTCACCACAGTTAGTCACCACAGTACAGTGGAGACCATAAATAGAAGAAGTGAGGTCAGCAATTTTAGAACACAAGTTGCAACACCAGCTCTTATAAATGTGAATTGTGCCAACTTGAAGGACAAGCTGAATAGCCACCAAATTGAATCAAATAATCTCAAGTAAAACAATCTAAGATTGCGGTATGCATGGTTATTGTCTATGAGAAGATACAGCTGCTAGTGAATACTCTATATTAATAAATGTTTGTCAAATTAAGTGCTTTATAAATATTGTATAATGTGTTGTATATACATCTGAGTATGTGGGAATGTGTAATTAAATGAAAAAACTTTAACACAGGTTACCCAGTGCTAGCTTATGCCCTTCCAGAACACAGAGTTCAGCAAAACTCAGAATTTTGAAAATCAGGAAATAGAGTTAAAATAAATGCTTAACTCTGCCCTGTGAAGCTGCCAGTAGCCACTGGGAATTATCTGCATCACTCCAGCTCCATTCACTGGGTAAGGCACAGCTGCATTGAATGGTGGAGGAATAAATTGGAAGAGCTGTGATTGTGATATGAGATCTGGGGATTAGTTTGGGCATGTTAGAGCTGTGTTTGTGATATGAGGAGATCTGATTCTGAGTCCCCCTATGTGTGCTATCAAAGGAAAGAGTTGCTTGTGTACCTTGAGCCTCCAGCATGCATTGTTTCAGTACAGAATTGTGTAGGTTGGGTCATTAGCAGGGCACTGGGGCTTCATGCCATGGATATTGTCAGTAGTGAGTTGGGATATTAAAACAGTCTGTGGATTTAATGATAGAAAGGGCAAAGTGTAGGTTAAGTTGATATCCTGTGCACAAGTGTGAAGGGGCTGTAAAAGGGTATGAACAGGTTGTTAATTTTACAGGTATGGTATTCTCTTGGGGGAGTAGGCTCAGTGTAGGGGATGTTTAGGTAATGCTTGTCCATTACAGTGAAAAGGCAGAGTGGGAGAGTGCATGTTATGGGCATTGTGGGGCATTAGTCAAAGAGGGCAGAGTAAAAGTTGTGGGGGTGTTTACCATAACTCTCTATTATCTGGATTTCAGAAGTTCGAGTTTGGTTGAACTTGATGTTCTGAAAGGGCTTGGGCTTTCACCTGGCCACCTTAACTTTGCACTAATTATGTGTTTTGCCATTTAATTTCCTGTGTTTTTTTTAAACCAAGAGACATGCTTGTTGGTCAATGTTAGATGTCGTTAAGGCAGCTGTAGTTGTCACCTAGAGTTGCAGCTGATATGCTACTGTATCTAGTTTATAATTAAAAGATCTGGCTGTTTTATAGTGCTTCTCATCACTAGATCTCAAGGAACTTTACATAATTATCCCCATTTTATGGATAGGAAACCAAGAGACAGAGAGTTGAAGTGACTTGCCCAAGGTCACTCAGCAGGCCAGAGGCAGAGCTAGGAACAGTCCCAGTCCAGTGGTCTTTGCATTAGGCACATGGTTGCTATGTGATTCCTCAGTGCTTCTCCCTCCTCCAGGAGATTTTGTTATAGTGGAATGGGGATAATGGTCGTGCTTTGAACTGTTTCTAATTTGTAGTTGCTAACAGGGCTGGTGAGAGAGATCTCATCCATCGTCTGTCCCCCCAAACCATGACATTTTAATTACAAAGTTGTTCCACTAGCTTTAAGCATGTGAGAGAAGATTGGTGCCTGTTGCATGTTCCCCACCACATCTGCCATACCATTTCCTGCAACATATAGCCTCCCCACCTCTCATAACATTTCCAGCTTCCTTTTCTATCCCATTCAGCCATTAGCTGGCACTGCAGAAGCCATCAACATGTAAGAAGTTGCTTCTTGCTGTCTCCTGCTCTGTGCTGCTACACACATGTATTATAAGCAGCAATTTAATGGAGGGCTGCACATGTTATGGGCAGATCCTGGTGCACATATGGGGGCAGAGTGGGACTCAGACACCCCTGGAGAGGCAACTCCCACCCCCAAGATTCCAGCTGTCATGGGGAATAAGGAGACAGGCCCATTCCCTGCTACTCACTCCCATATCAGTTTCCCTATGTCCATCCCCTACCATCCATCCCCATTTATCCCCCTCCCCTTGATGAAGCCTCAACTCCCTTTCCCCCCTGTTGCCCTTCACTCTTTCTCTGCCAGCAAGCGTTCATGTCTAATTTCTTTTACAAAAATACTTTGATTCAATCCTTCCCCCTCAAAACAAAACAAAACCCCAACCTCTGACAGAAGCAGATTTTAGCAATATGGCATCTGGCCTTTTTCAACATTCTGCCCAGAGTGGGACTCAGACTGACACTGACTGGGTCAGGTTCCTTCCAAGGACTATTGCTTATCTCTTTCAGTATCCAGCTGGTGTGAAACTTTGAAGGCTAACAGTCCTGATAACTTCTCTGTCCATACATGCTCAGTGTAATACTTTATTGGGATGAAAGTAACTTAAAGGACTTACCGGTATTACAGAGTCCTGCGCAGGAGGAGGGGCCTCAACTGGAAGAGGCGTGGCCTCTATCGGAAGAGGTGGGGCCTTTAAATCCCGGGGCTTTTAAATGAGGATTTAAAGGGCTTGGGGATTTGGCTGTAGCTAGGACCTGGGCCCTTTAAATCACCCCCAGAACTACCAGCTGCAAAGGCAGCTGGGAGCCCTGGGGTTTGGGCAGAGGTGAAAGTAATTTACATTTCTTACCCATATGGTCCAACTGCAAGCAACCCACCTCTCCTACGTACTTCATGGATCCCCCTCCCATTGCATGACATAGATAGAGAAAATAAAGTTACTATTACTACTACCAGTATTGCCTGTAATAAAACTTTACTATTGGAATAAGCCTGAAAAAGTGAGAACTCACTGTCACGTTTTTCTCCGTGTCTTCTCTCCTCCTCCAGCCAGGCTGCCCTAGGCTCTGTGCTTTCTCCCTGCCTGGCACTCAGCAGCTGCAGGGGTTTCTCTCTAGCTTAGAGCAGGGAGACTGGCTGAGGGAGGGAGAAGCCTGCCTCCTGCATAAGAACAGTTTAAACTCAGCTGTTCCCTGCACAGTTCAGTAACATTTCAAAGAGGATCTGCTAGCAGTTGGGACATCACAACCGTGATCCTCTGCTGGGGAGGGAATGGGATAGATTTGAACTTGTAAATGGTTCCTGATTTTGATGGTGTTTAGGAGATCCCCTCATCCCGGGAGCAGAAAAGAACTGCCCCTGCCATGGTCACACACATGCAACAACAACTGGGAGTGAAATTAACAAGGATGCCAGAAACGGCTCCTAACCCTGGAGGCTGAACTGTGCAGGGAACAGCTGAGTGTAAACTGTACTTATGCAGGCAGCAGCAGCAGGCATCTCAGCCAGTCTCCGTACTGCAAGCTAGAGCCTAGAGGAGAACCCCTGCTGAGATGGGGGGAAGGAATGCAGAGCCTTGTCTGCAGCCTGGCTGGAGGAGTGGGAGGAGGAGAGGAGAAACCAATGCGACAGTGAGTTTTCCCCTTCCACCTGCTTTTATTAGCTCTGGATTTAAGCTGTGCAGCCAAATGCTTGTATTTCTTGTGTATATTAGTATTGGAGAGGTCCCCTCATCCCAGGGGCTGAAAAGGACTGTCCCCGCCACGGTCAAACACACCCTCCCCCCCAGTTTCTGTGAGTGAAATTAACAAGGATGCCAGAAACTGCTCCTAACCCCGGGGGCTGAACGGCTCAGGGAACAGCTGAGTTTAATCTATTCTTATGCAGGGGGCAGGCTTCTCCCTCCCTCAGCCAATCTCCTTTTCTTACTGGTCCTCTGTACCTGCCCGTACAGGCTTACTTTCACCTCTGTATGTTATGTGCCTAACTGGAGAAACAAACATTTTGAAATAACAGTTTAATTTGATTTCCCCCAAAGGGCCATGCATGCTGTTGGAGTAGTGCCTGAGCATTGGACTCCCTGGTTTGATCTCTATCTGTGAGGAAAAAGAAGTTGCCAGAATCTGTCAATTTTTTTTTTTTTTAAAAAAGCTGCCCCCCCCCAAGTGCTGTATCTCAAAAAACCTTGGTCAAATAGCCCCAAATGTATATCACTAATAGACCACTGTGCTTCCACGAGGCACACCAAATTTCTAGGCAGTGAGTAACCACATAGGTTTTAAAGCACTTAGAAGAGTTGAGCTTTAAACAGAAAGCTGGTCTGAACCTTAATTATAGCTGAACTTTTGTTCTGCTGTAATAAACATTGGGTATTGTCAGGTAATTTTGTCAATATATATATATATTTTTTTCATTTTCAGGGTTTGAAATGGGAGGGAGATGGTCTTTGGTAAAGAGAGTACTATTTTATGTCCCGATGAAATTGAGTCCAGAGTTGACTAAACTATGAGCTGCAGAAAATCCCCATTTCTACCTGTTTAATTTATTACCCACTTTCCAACTTCTGCTGCAATTGAGGCTTACAAATGAGGCAGGGATTCTGCAGACAACTGTTTCCTTCACTGCATAACATTGCCTCATTTACTATCCATTCTGTGCAATGAATGAGGGAAAGGCCCTGTGGAAAAATTATGTAATCATGTAATTGAATTTTGTGGGTAAAATTCTCAGAGCTCCTATTCCATTTTAAAAGTTACTTAGTGACTTAGATACTTAGGAACCTAAATCTCATTGACTTTCAATCAGGCTTAGGCTTTTCAGTGCCTAAGTTACTTTTGAAAATGAAACTTACTCCTCAGTCACTTAGGTGTGCTTTTTTTTCTTTTTTAATTTTACCCTATAACAAAATGCATACCTATGTATACTTAATTCTAGCACTTCGTAACTTGTGAGTTCTTGACCTACTTTCTCTTGTGGGTCTTTGTTCCTCTTCTGATGCAATATTCAGCCAATTTTTATGAGTACGTTTTATCATTTTCCTAACATCTGAGCTGATTTCTCTAGTTTTTTCTTTGTGAAATGCACATTGCTCATCTCAAGGGAAAGACTCTGATTGAGAATGTATGGTGCAGCAAGAAGAATTAGAACTGTGACCTCTCTTTCTCCTTGTGAGGTGGTGGTGGTTCAGTTTTGCTTTTAGAAACTACTTTGTATCCTACTGAGACTAGCAAAGTCATACCTGGTGAAAAGTTAAGTTTTAAAACTTATTAAAGAGCTGACGGATTTATTTAGTGCCAATTTCTATCTAAAATGTCTGAAATCTGTTTTTTTTATGCATATTGTTAGAAAGGGATGAAGATACTGAACATCTATTACTAGAAATGTGATGTAAAAATGTAAATATATATAGATATGAAAGGGAGAAAAACTGAAGCAATGCATACAGTGCTTTGAAAGTATACTATGTTTTAATAAAAATATATCTTTGAAATTTTGGGGTTTTCTTTGTGCATGTAGTGACTTTTCTAGTCAAAAGCAGAACTGCCATTCAAGTGTATTAAATAGCCTGTAATATTTGCCACATAGGGTTAGACCACTGCTGGTCCATTTAGTCTGAGGATTTTCAAAGACGGGGGAAACTGTGGTGTAGTGCAGTTAGTCAGTTGTGCAATGCCATATGGGTGTGCGTGTGTGTGTATGTGTGTGTGTGAGAGAGAGAGAGAATGAAGGAAGTAGGCAAGTGATCAACGTATACCCTGAAATATGAAATCTGATTACTGCCATAATTGTTATGGTTTGCATAACTGCAAATGTTACCATTCTTTTTAGGATTATTGAATCCTCTTCAGCTTCAGTAATAGACTATTGCTAAAACAACAGATTTTCAAACTTATGGTGCTCACTCTTTAAAATTCCTCTCATCCTGCAAAGAAGGGTTTTTTTTTGTTTTTGTTTTTTTTTAAAGGAATACAATGGTAGGAAATTCTCTACAGTACAGGAGGAATTCTAAACACCTAGGACTATGGGTCTGTACTCTAAGCTTTAGAATCATGCAGTTTTTCTTCTGTAAATAAGATGGTATAGTGACAGCCAAGGAAAACATACAGTGATTGTATATGGAACAGAAAAAAGTCAATCTTTATTTAAAAAATGAGCAGAAGTTATTTGAGGAAACAAGCACAATTAATTGAATTTTATAGAAAAAGATGCTAAAATGAGACTGAAGGACCAAATAATTGCAAAATCTTGCTTTTGACACCTCCTCTCTTTTCTACTTTTCCACCCCTTTAATTACTATAGTTTTTGACAAATTATGGAAATTAAAATGTAAATTGAATGAGATCTATGCTGCTGGGAGGTGAAATGACTTTTCTATTCAAAAGCACTCTATTCGCCTTTGTGTTCTTATCTACTACCGTTGCCTCAGACAAAAAAAGTATTATATAAACATATATTGTTACTGGTGATACAAAAGGAAAGTGCTTGCCCTTGATTCACTCTAGTGAATGTCAAGATACTTGAAAGTGGAAATTAACAGTAAACCCTAAATGTTCAAAACAGTAGATGATGGTATAGTCATGAAACTCACTTTGGTTTTAATAGATGTTTGTGCAGCCACAATTATCCACAAATTTGAAAAAGTAGATTTGAATATCTTTTAGTAGCATTTTCAATAAACATAAAGGTTCTAGCACAGTGCTACATATATAGTAGTGCCAAGCCTTTTTACATAGTGTACCTTCCCTTGTACACAGACGTATTTCCAACACAGATACTTCCCCCTGTGGTATTTTTTTGTCAAATGCATATTCAGTTAGATGAATCACCCCTGCTCCCTGTTTAATTTTAAATATAAAATGTAAAATATCAGGATTTATTACACCTTTTATTACCCGCTATACAATCTGTGTGGTTAAATATAATGAAATGTCTCATTTGTTTCTGTATTTACTTACAATCTCCTCTTGATGGCCACATTACTGTATTTTTTCCAAGCAGGTATAATGCCCTGGGAATGTGATAACAGCATTTTGCCTTACATAGCATATAGCAGAAATTGGTCTGTTCTCCATGGATCGCTTGGAGTGTTGTCGTGGCTCATTATTCACGATGGCGCTTGACAGCTCCAAGGTTAAACATGCTGCTGAAAAAAATAAAAGCAGCACATTTTTGTGTCTATGGGAGTTGGGTTTGCAAGGGTAGCAGTATAGGCTTTTTTTGTTTGGCACAGTTGCATGTCTAAACATTTTAAAACCCTTTTATTTTCCTTTATTAGCTCCCAAGAGCTCCTGGAGTAATTTTCATTGCCCTCAGTAGCACCAGATGCTAGGGGCAGTCTGTCTGACATGAAGTTTCAGGGTCAAATCTGTTGCTGAGCTCCACATCCTTGTGTAGCCAGTTGTTACTTCAAAATTAACTATGTACAAATAGTTTAAAAAATAACTGAATCTCATCCATTCAGGAATGAGAACACACAGACTTCCTGCTTGGAACTGGTGGAAAATGCTGACTTACCCTGGAGAACTAGGTTCTGTTGAGAGTCTGGATTCTCCAAAGCAGGTGGTATAATGGAATAGAACAATTCTTCACAGAGCCGTTGTGCCAGCTTGAATGTAGAGAACATATAACATATGTCATGACAGAGTCTATCCTACCTCTGCAAGCATAAATAGTATGGTAGGTATTTTTGATCATAGTAACCTATGAAGCCTTCAGCTATTTTAACTTATAATTTAACAGGGCTTGAAAATATAAGGTGGTGGGTTCTCTCACTGGCTGGTGCACCAAAGAAGACTGTCCAGCCATGTTGTTCCACTTTTTTCTGTTAAGGGTGTTTCCCTAAGAGCCCCTCAGTGCCAACTAGTAGAGGGCCGTCAATACTGTAACTCATGTCAGGCTGGACACACTCACTACCCCCAATGCACTGTTGTTATATGTATCTAAAAGGTGTCATATAATGTCTCATGTGAAAACTGCTGGACCCAAAAATCGTTGTGTGATGTGTCTAAGTTATATATAGGGCTCCTACCAAATCCACAGTACATTTTGATCAATTTCATGGTCATAGGGTTTAAAAAATCATACATTTCATTATTTAACCTATTTAAATCTGAAATATCATGGTGTTGTAATTGTAGGAGGTGTTGGGGTGTGTGTGCAAGGTTGTTGAAGGGGAGGTTATACCTTTACTTCTGCACTGCTGCTGGTGGCGGCACTGCCTTCAGGGCTGGGCAGTTGGAAAGTGGCAGTTGCTGGCTAAGATCCCAGCTCTGAAAGCAGAGCTGCTGCCAGCAGCAAGGGTGGCATGGTATGGTATTGCCACCCTTCTGTGCTGCTGCCTGCAGCACTGGGCCCTCTGTCAGCAGCTGCCACGCTCCAGCTGCCCAGCTCTGAAGGCAGCAGCACAGAAGTAAGGGTGGCAATATCATACCCTTACTTCTGCGCTGCTGGTGGAGTGCTGTCTCTAGACTTCACTGTGTGCCACGATCACTGAAGCACTCTGATTCACTAACAAGCCCTCTTCATAAATTATGCCTTCTGGAATTGGACAAAGGTGACTCATCACCTCCTTGGAAAACCTGGTCAAAATCTGTTCTCTGGCCATCCAGCTCTGAAGACAGCACAGAAGTAAGGGTGGCAACACTGCTACCCCCTTAAAATAACCTCGCAACACCCCTGCAATTCCCTTTTGGGTCAGGACCACAATTTGAGAAACGCTGGTCTCGCCCATAAAATCTGTATTATATAGGGTAAAAGCACACAAAAGACCAGATTTCATGGGTCGGGAGGACCCAGATTTCACGGTCCGTGATGCATTTTTCATGGCAGTGAATTTTGTAAGGCCCCAATTACATTTGTGTGATTAAAATGTGCTTGGGAGGCAGCACATAAATCAGGCCTGTTCTAGACAAAGCAATGTAGAATCACCTGTCTGACTGGCTTGATTACAGGCAAACAGTGAAAGTACATTTATGTGTAAGGTAAACAAAGCAGTTAAGCTAACAATCAACAGAGGAGAGAGTTTAGTGAGCCCGCTGCGGGTTTGAGTCTTCTGCACCCCCAGGAAGTCTTCCTGGCTTTTGAGACAAAGACAGTGGACATTTCAAAAATATAAAGGGGAACAAAATCCCTCACTTAGGAGACGTAGGGAACTGTTTTCGGCAAAGATGTAACTTCCTAGAATTAAGTTTAGTCACTAGAAAAAGCATGTTTTGTTTTGTTTGTAACCATACTTATCTCTTTATCTCTTGCTAGGTATCACATAAATCTCTGTTCTTTGTTAATAAACATATTCTTAGTTTTACTAAAACCATTTCAGTTCTATTTTATATTGAGATATAAAGTGAGTCCTCAGCTAACCTAAGAGGCTCATGTGTACACTGTCTCTTTGGAGGTGCAGACTTAATAATTTCCGTGAGTGTCCAGTGCGAGGGACTGGACGCCATAAGGGATCTTGGAAACTGGGGTTCACTGATTGTTACCTGCAAGGCAATATTTGGATTGGCAGAGTCTCAAAGAGTTTGCTGGGGAGACAGATGGTTATGACCGGGAACTGACACACAGTCTAATCTCCTATAAAACTCTCTCTTGCTAAGGCAGAGGGATAACACAGTGGTTTACAGTTCTGGGTGTCCTGAACAGAATGTCACACAGGGCTTAAGTTTAATTTATCTACTTCTGCAGGCCATCTGCCTGGAAGTCAAAGAGAATCTGTCTGTTCTCTTCTGTTTATTAGCTTGGTCCCAACTCTCCTTAAAGGACCAATCACCCTTTGACAGGTAGTGTCAGTACTTGGAAGATTCTAGTCCAAGGAATTCATAGGTATTGAATAAGGTGTTGCTTATTAAGTAGCTGCTACTCTTTCTTATGCAGCAGCAATGAACAATGCCATGGTATGCTATTAGACAGGTGCTTTTAGTAGCACAGCACAGTATTCCCTGTTAGAGGAGATCTAAGATGGAGGTCTTGAGCACTTAAGTTCTGATGTCACTTTTTGCAAGAGCAGAGGTGGGTTAACCCCAATCTCCTGGCCAAGTTATTACTTGGATAATTACATTCTGCCTTCCTAAATTTCTCCCTGTAGTTTAAATTGGATAAGGCATTGAAATAGATCTCTGTCTGTATATATGAGTTATAGTTTTGTACTAAACATACGAGCCAGTTTGATCTTAAGGTATGTAATTTTTGTTGGAAGAGCTGTTTACAGCTGAGGGTGAGCAAAATCCACGTTGTATATATTGTTTTACTAATGGCCTGAAAGGGACTGTCTGATGTTCTAGTAACAAAGACTTGTTTGCAAGGTGTTCATTTCAACTGGCTGTCCAGGTGAAGGAAAGATAATTGTGTTTTTTTTTGGGAGGCGGGAATATGCATCCCACTTAAGAGGACCTTTTTGGAAATGGGCTTTTGAAGAATATACAGCCTGGGGTCCATGCCTGGTTCAGGATAGGAGGATACAGGAGTCTGATTTAAACTGGTTTTGGTGGTAATATCTTTTTAAAACATCTATATATGCTTGAGAATGAAAAAAGATCTTTAGTACTGTATAAGATGTCCAGTCCAACAAGGTTATTAAGTAAGGGGCTTGTGACACAGAAGGGACAGACCTTCTGGCACAAGAGCGAAACAGATAATCTTGGGATCATGTGGCTTAACACTGAGGTAGCAGGGTGAAAGCAATTTGTCTTGGGGTTTGTGGACCAAAAAGGGCTTCTTGCTATGTAAGATTTTCAGGTATGTTAAGCAGTGCTTCGTATTGTAGGCTTTAAGGCAACGTGGAGATACTTTTTATAATCAGCTAGGCAAACTTTCTTTGACTCTCCTTTCTTTCTTGGATTTTCTTTCTCTATTTCTATAATTTGCCAGCTAGATCTGTTCTTTAAGAAAACATGCATGGATCCTTGTCATAAACAGATAGTTAAGGGTTAATGCCTCTTTTACCTGAAAAGGGTTAAGAAGTTCACCTAGCCTAGCTGACACCTGACCAGAGGAACCAATGGGGGAACAAGATGTTTCAAAAGGAAGGAGGGAAGTTTTCCTTTGTTTAGAGTTTGTTTCAGCCGGAGTGAAAAAGATCAAGGAATCAGCCTCTTATCAGAGTAGTAAGTTTTAGAAAGGAATAAATGGGTTTATGTTTATTTCTTTGTAACCTGTCTTGTGCAATTAGAGAGAGAATCAAATTGGGTATTTGGGTATTTTTTGTGTAACTAAGTTTTTGCCCAGGGGAACATCCTCTGTGTTTTGAATCTGTTGTCTGTGAGAGTAGCTGGTATGCTAATCTATCCCAGAGGGGTTTCTTTTACCTTTCCTTTCTTTAATTAAAAGCCTTTTTCTTAATACCTGATTGCTTTTTTTCCTTGTTTTTAGATCCAAGGGGATTGGATCTGGATCCACTAGGAGTTGGTGGGAGAAAGGAGGGGGGATGGTTAATTTCTCCTTGTTTTAAGATCCAGGGGGTTTGGATCTGTGTTCATCAGGAAATTGGTGAAGTGTCTCAAGGCTACTCAGGGAGGGGAAGGTTTTGGTGGGGAGAGAGTGTTCCAGACACTGAGAAATCTGGATGGTGACAGCAGGACCAGATCTAAGCTGGTAGTTAAGCTTAGAGTTTCTCATGCAGATCCCCCACATCTGTAACCTAAAGTTCAGAGTGGGGAAGGAACCTTGACAATCCTGTTTTTCTTTAACAAATCATAAATGACTTTGAAAAGGAAGGAGCTGCATGGTTTCCAGTTTCGTAGTTGACACTGAGATCAATAGGGGAGATTAAAAAAATCTTTAGTGCTCATGAAAAGTATGACTAGAGACTGAGCTATACTGTCCACCAAACAGACACAGCACAAGTAGCAGCCATGTAAACTTTTCAACCCTGTCCCAGAAATTGGCCTCTTTTTAGAGAGCTTCAGTATCCATATCCAGTCAGGCTTTCACTTTCCTGCTGAAACTACCAGCTAGAATACGATATTGCAAACACTGAGGATGGCTTCAGTTAATTAAGTTACATTGCGGCAACCAATTCATTTTATGTAGGGTGCAAAGGAGTCATCCAGATGGTACTGACTATGTGGCTGTTAGTCTGGACAGGATTTGCCCCAGTAGTGACTTAAAGGGATAGCTCAGTGGTTTGAGCACTGGTCTGCTAAACCCAGGGTTGAGAGTTCAATCCTTGAGGGGGCCACTTAGGGATCTGGAACAAAATCAGTTCTTGGTCCTGCTAGTGAAGGCAGGGGGCTGGACTTGATGACCTTTCAGGATCCCTTCCAGTTCTATCAGATAGGTACATCTCCATATATTATTATTATTATTATAAAGGTGTAAAGCTCCTTATCCCACTTTCAGTCCATTAACTACCTACCTAATCATCATCATCATGGCAAATCCCAAAGGGATGTGGTCTCATGGGGTGGTCTGGTTGTATATTCAGTTTGTCCATCGTTGGCAATATTGTTACGTGCTGAAGCTTTTGATGCCCGTGTGATTTCCACCTGTGCAGCGACAGTCTTTGGACACACACTTTGGAATTCATTGGTTTTTTATTTTAATAATATGTCCATACCAGAAAAGCTGCCGAACCTCAATCAGTGCTGATGTAGATGGTTGCTGGGTTCATCTTAAAATCTCATTTCTCATCTGGTCCTGCCACTTCATATAGAGCAGCTAATGAAAACAATGAGAATCTAGAACATCAATCCAGTGTTTTTCAACCTTCCTCAGTGCACGCATTTCATTTCTGTATCATAGAGTTGGTGTAACTATGGTTCTTAGATCTGGAGCTTCATGGTGAGCTTGATGTCCTGACATCTCCTCAGAGGCTGCTGAAGGGCCTGGAACAAGGTAGCAGCTGCTGCTATATGAGTGTCCAAATCTTTTGAGTGTCCAGTGCAGTATTAACCTTTCTGGATGGAATATCAAGCAGGCAGCAACTAGCAGTGTTATAGAATCATAGAAATGTAGGGCTGGAAGGGACCTCGAGAAGTCATCAAGTTCAGCCCGTTGTGCTGTGATAGGACCAAGTAAAGCTAGACCAACCCTGACAGGTGCTTGTCCATATTGTTTTTAAAAGCTTCCATTAATGTAGACTCCACAATGTCCCTTAGAAGCCTATTCCAGAGCTTAACTACCCTTTAGTTAGAAAGTTTTTCTTAGTATCTAACCTAAATCTCCCTCACTGTTGATTAAGTCCATTACTTTTTGCCCTACCTTTAGTGGACATGGAGAACAATTGATCTGTCATTTATAACAGCCCTTAAAATATTGGAATTCTGATACCAGGCTGCCCCTCAGTCTTCTTTTCTCAAAACTAAACATGACTGTTTTTTCAACCTTTCCTCATAGATTTTCTAAATCTTTTATCATTTTTGTTGTTCTCTTCTGGACTCTTTCCAGTTTGTTTGCATCCTTCCCAAATTGTGGTGCCCAGAATTGGACACAGTACTCCAGCTGGGGCCTCACCAGGGGCAGTGTCAGCCCATTGGGGGCCCTAAACGGGAATATTTTTGGCCCCCCAAATACATACTAAAGAAGTGAATATGGGCTCCACTTAAGCTGCTTCGGGCCCTAAGCAATTGCTTAGTCTGCTTATGCCTGCCACCGGCACTGGGCCTCACCAATGCCAAGTAGCACAAACAATTACCTCCTGTGTCTTAAGTACAATACTATTAATACAACCCAGAATTATATTAGCCTTTTTTGCAACTGCATCACATTGATGACTCATTCAGTTTGTGGTCCACTGTAACCTCCAGATCATTTTCAACAGTAGTTGTGCATTTTATTTTTCCGTCCTAAGTGAAATACTTTGTACTTATCTTTAGTGAATTTCATCTTGTTGCATTCAGACCAATTCTCCAATTTGTCAAGGTCATTTTGAATTTTGAAATTGTCCTCCAAAGTGTGTGCAACCACTCCCAGTTTTCTGTCAGCTGCACATTTTAAAAATATACTCTATACTCCATTATCCAAGTCGTTAATAAAAATATTATGCAGTATATTATGTATATATTATTATGTATTATGTAGCTCTCCCAACTTGACAGCAAACCACTGATAACTACTCTTTTTGAGTATGGTCTTTCAACTGGTTATGCACCCACCTTACAGTACATTCATTGAGACCACATTTCCCTAGTTTGCTTATGAGGTTGTCTTGCGGATCGGTGTCAAAAGCCTTACTAAAACCAAAGTATATCACATCTACTGTTTCTCCCCCATCCACTAGGCCAGTAATCCTATCAAAGAAAGAAATTATCTTGGTTTGGCATGGTTTGTTCTTGACAAATCCATGTTGGCTATTCCTTATTACCCTATTATCCTCCAGATGCCTACAAATTGATTGTTTAATAATTTTCTCCAGTATCTTTCCAGGTATTGTAGTTAGGCTGACTGTTTTTTAATTCCCTGGGTCCTCCTTGTTCCCCTTTTTAAAGATAGATACTATGTTTGCCCTTTTCTGGTCTTCTGGGACTTCTCTCATCCTCCAGGGGTTCTCAAAGATAATTGCTAACTGCTCTGAGATTGCTTCAGCTAGTTCCTTAAGTACCCTAGGATGAACTTCATCAGGCTTTGCTGACTTGAACACATCTAACTTATCTAAATATTCTTTAACCTGTTCTTTCCTATTTTTGACTTGCATTCCCTCCCTCTGGTTGTCAATATTAATTATGTGTGAATATTTGATCATCATTAACCTTTTTAGTAAAGTCTGAAGTAAAATAGGCATTAAGTACTTCAGCTTTCTTGATGTCATCAGTGATTAACTCTCCTTCCCCACTAAGCAGCGGATCTACACTTTTTTTTTCATTTTTCTCTTGCTCTAAATGTATTTAAAGAACCTCTTTTTGTTGCCTTGCTGGGTGTAACTCATTTTGTGCCTTGACCTTTCTGATTTTGTCCCTACATACTTGTGATGTTCTTTTGTACTCCTTATCAATTTCATCATGTTTCCACTTTTTGTAGGGTTCCTTTTTGATTTTCGGGTAATTGAAGAGCTCCTAATGGAGTCACATGGGCATGTTACAATTCTTCCTAGCTTTCCTTTGCATCGGAATAGACACTGCTGCGTTATAATCTCGAAAGAGATTTAAACGCATATGGCTGTGAGCAAAAGACTTGCAAGTAGAAGTGTCAAGGTGAATTCTCCACTCTGGCACTTCAAGTGCAGACGGTGGGGGCCCGCAAGGATTCTAAAAATTAATACTGGCCACTCTAGGCTTATTTTAAACTCCCAAGGTTGCAGCTTTTCTCTGACCTTGGATGGGTAGATGCTGCCATCACCCAAGTGAAGAACCCCCTTGAGAGCCCAGGAAGGCGCACTTGGGAATTCCTTTCTGTGGGGTACCCTCAAGCCCTTTCATCCCTCCCTTCAGGGAAGAGCTGAGAAAGAAGAAAAAAGGAAATCAGCTCTTGCCACCAGCTAGTTAAACAACATGTGCACAAACCTATTAAGGCACAAAAATCCAATTCTGTTCTAAAAAAAGGTAAATTTTATTAATAAAAAAAGAAAGGAAAATACGTCTGGGAACTCAGGCTATTGTTAGATTTTAAAAGAACAACTACAAGGATTAAGCATCAAGAATAGCTTTCTTGAGGTCCAGCTTAAAGGTTACAAGCTAAACAAAAGCACCTGGGGTTAGCACGGAGGAATCCACAAGCCATAACAAAATAAAAGGGATAAACCTAATCATGTCTTCCTAGACATTTCCTGATCTACTTACATATCTGGGGTTTTAAATGAGTAGTTTCTAGGTATGATACTGATTTTTTTCGTACCTGGACCAAGCTTCTTACAGCATAGCTCTGTCTTGTCCACTTCTCCCTGGGAGAACAACAACAACAGACAGAAAAAAATGGAGTCTTGTTTCAATTTAAAAAGCTTTAGCCTTCCCATCGGCTCTTTTGGCCATCCTTTTATCTCTGCATAGCAGTGAGACTTTTTAACCCTTTACAGGTAGAGCAATTAGAGAACAACTACTAAGAGGGATTTTATAGCTACTGGCTGGCTGGGTGCCCATAAAGGGGAGCTCCCCCCCATTTATCACAAGAAGTCAGTATCTATGAATGTTAAATTATTGGTTTAAGAAGATTGAGCTGGAAAGCATAATATGTTCTTGAAATTGCATTTTGAAAGACACACAAGAAGGGAAACAGATCGTCCTTAGGCATACGCAGCATACACAGCTGCACAGGGCACCCGAAAATTTGGGGCACCTGTGGGTCTTAGTGTCTACCCTGACTGTTCCTGCAGGCTTCCACCACAGCAGGCTACTGCAGCCTGGTGAGTCTTCCTTTGGAGGGGATCTAGTACTTAAAAGTGAAAAAGCCGGCAAGCCTGTCAGACCTGGGGTATGTCTTCACTACGAACATTAAAGCACTGCCATGTGTGACTGTAAAAAACCCCACCGCCACCAGGGGAGTAGCTACCAGTGCTGAAACTTGCATTGCTCAGGGGCATGTTTTTTCACACCTCTGAATGAGAGAGTTTCAGAGGCCATGGCTACACTAGAGAGTTGCAGCGCTGGCGAGGGGGTTACAGCACTGCAACTTAGGATGTGGCCACACTTGCAAAGCACGGCCAGCGCTGCAACTCCCTGGTTGCAGCGCTGGCTGTACACCCGGTCAAGCCTCGGGTGTAGGGATTCCAGTGCTGGTGATCCAGCGCTGGTGAGCAAGTGTGGATGCCCACCAGCGCTTTTATTGACCTCCGGGATATAAGGAGGTATCCCAGCATATCTTATAAGCCTCTCTGGTAATCATGCATACTCCACTGCCCTGGGCTCAGCTGACCCCACCTTTAAATGCCCCGGGAATTTTAAAAATCCCCTTCCTGTTTGCTCAGCCAGGTGTGGAGTGCAATCAAATCAATCAGCGATCATGCCTCCACGCCCCAGACGAGCCCCAGCATGGAACAGTTGCGAGCTGCAGGACCTCATCAGTGTTTGGGGTGAGGAAGCTGTGCAAGCACAGCTGCGCTCCAGAAGGAGAAATTATGATACCTATGGGCAGATATCACAGTCCTTGCTGAGAAGGGACCATGAACGGGACGCGTTGCAGTGCAGGGTAAAAATTAAGGAGCTGCGCAGTGCCTATTGCAAAGCCCGTGAGGGAAATCGCTGCTCAGGAGCTGCCCCCACAACCTGCCGTTTTTACAAGGAGCTGGATGCCATACTTGGGTGTGAGCCCACTGCCAATCCTAGGAGCACGATGGAGAGTTCAGAGCAGGGAGAAGTGGGGGAGGGTATAGAGGAAGCCGAGAGTCAGGCTACTGTGGTGGAGGGAGACACCCCGGCGTCCCAGGAGGCATGCAGCCAGGAGCTCTTCTCAAGCCAGGAGGAGGCTAGCCAGTCGCAGCAGCTGGAAGTTGCTGGTGAGGAAGAAGCTGAGGAGTGTGCTCGGGGTAAGCAGATTTTTATGTTTTGGGAGAGGACGGTTTGGGTTATGGCTGCCTGCATGCATGCCTAAACGTGGAATAGCCCATTGATTTGCTCTATCACGTCTCTGTAATCTGCCTCGGTAATCTCTTGAAAAGTTGCAGCCAGAGCGTGGGCAATGTGCTTTCTCAAGTTTATCGGGAGAGCCACCGTGGTCCTTGTCCCGGTCAGGCTAACTCATCCGATCCACTGTGCAGTGAGGGGTGGGGGGACCATGGCTGCATGCAGGCAAGCTGCATAGGGGCCAGGGCGGAATCCACATTGCTGTAGAAGACCCTCCCTCTCTTCCCAGGTAACACGCAGCAGTGATATATCTGGCAGTAGGAAACCCTGTTGAGAATTTAGGGATACTTGAGTGCAGGGCGCCAGGTTCGCGGTCCCCCCCCAGCCCCGTGGTGCGTTCCGGTCCCCCCCCCCTTTCCAGCAGGCAGCCAGCCCCTCGGTGCGCTCCGGTCTCCCCCCCCCTTTCCAGCAGGCAGCCAGCCCCGCGGTGCGCTCCGGTCTTCCCCCCCCCTTTTCCAGCAGGCAGCCAGCCCCGCGGTGCGTTCCCCCCCCCCTCACCAGCAGGCCAGCAGTTCCGCGGACTGCCCCCCCCCACCAGCAGCTCGCCACCTTCATGTTCCCTACTGTCCCCTGTGCAGGCCACCAGCTACCTCCTGTACCCAGTGCAGATAAACCCCAGTGAGCCATCAGTCAGTTCCCCCTCCCAGGTGAAGTCGGGGCAGAAACACTCACCCCATTGCTCGCCATGCCTTCGCTTCGCTGGCCTCTCTGTGTTATGTTAGGTATGTGGGAATGATGCTACAAAAAGTCTACAAACTCCTTTACTGTGTGACAATAAACAATGTAGCCTCTGTGTATTACATGTTTCTATCTATGTTTTTTTTAGTGACCTTGACTAATGCAGCCGGATCACCGGCCTCACATCGGTTGCAGAACTTGAGAAAAAATCCACGAAAATCAAAAGAGGAGTTGATCAAAGCAGTTATGAATCACTACAACAGAGAAAGTAGGAAGACGCAGGAATGGAGAGAGAAAATGTATGAGTGGAGGCAAACAGAAAGCAGGAGAAAGGAATTGGCTACCAAAAAAACCTCAAAACACATGATAAACCTCCTGGCTCGCCAAACTGACTCTTTCGAGTCTCTCGTAGCCATGCAGGCAGATCTGTACCGTGGTAACCCACACCCCTCCCAAAGCTCTCTTTCTTGTTCCCCAATATTTGCACAAAACACCTTTCTCCAGCAGCCAGTTTCTTATTACCCCCAGCTGCCCCCAACACCTGTACGATCACCTACCAGCCCTGATAACTACAATTCTTACCCTGTGCACTCCACTCCCATTACTCTGCAGCATAGTAATCCTGAAGTGCAGCAGACATTGAACAGTAATCCAAACAGGACATATTCAAACCTCTGAATGTACAGTCCACCACCCTAACCCCCCTGGCCTTTTATGTACTGTACTTTGAATAAAGGATTTTATGGCTTTTACAATACGTTTTATTATTGCAGGAAGTGGTAAATATTGTACCCCAAGGTAGAAAGGAGCACAGCAAAGGCACCAAACATTACTGTTGGCTCTCAGCATCAAATTGCTCCCTTAAGGCATCCCTAATCCTTGAAGCCCTTTCCTGGGCCTCTCTAGTAGCCCTGCTCTCTGGCTGTGCAAATTCATCCTCTAGGCGTCGAACCTCGGAGGTCCATTCCTCACTGAATCTTTCACCCTTCCCTTCACAAATATTGTGGAGGGTACAGCACGTGGATATAATAGCGGAGATGCTGCTTTCCCCCAAATCTAGCTTCCCATAAAGACACCTCCAGTGGCCTTTCAAACGGCCAAAAGCACACTCCACAGTCATTCTGCACCGGCTCAGCCTGTAGTGGAACCGGTCCTTGCTCCTGTCAAGCTTCCCTGTATACGGTTTCATGAGCCAAGGCATTAACGGGTAAGCGGGGTCTCCAAGGATCACAGTGGGCATTTCGACGTCCCCTACTGTGATCTTGCGGTCTGGGAAAAAAGTCCCGGCCCTCAGCTTCCTGAACAGGGCACTGTTCCGAAAGATGCGTGCATCATGCACCTTTCCAGGCCATCCTGAGTAAATGTCAGTGAAACGCCCACGGTGATCCACAAGCGCTTGCAGAACCACGGAGAAATACCCCTTGCGATTAACGTACTCTGATGCCAGGTGGGGTGGGGACAGAATAGGAATATGCATCCCATCTATTGCCCCTCCACAGTTAGGGAAACCCATTTGTGCAAAGCCATCCACAATGTCCTGCACGTTCCCCAGAGTCACAGTTCTTCTTAGCAGGGTGCGATTAATGGCTGTGCAAACTTGCATCAGCACCATTCCAACGGTGGCCTTTCCCACTCCAAACTGGTTCGCCACCGATCGGTAGCTGTCTGGAGTTGCCAGCTTCCAGATTGCAATAGCCACCCGCTTCTCCACTGGCAGGGCAGCTCTCAATCTCGTGTCCCTGCGCCGCAGGGTAAGGGCGAGCTCAGCACAAAGTCCCATGAAAGTGGCTTTTCTCATCCGAAAGTTCTGCAGCCACTGTTCGTCATCCTAGGCTTGCAGAACGATGTGATCCCACCACTGAGTGCTGGTTTCCCGAGCCCAAAGGCGCCGTTCCACGGTGCTAAGCACGTCTGTTACTGCCACAAGCAATTGAGTGTCTTGAGCGTCAGGCGTTTCAATATCATCGTCTGACTCCTCACTGTCACTTTGCAGCTGAAGGAATAGCTCCACTGCCATGCGTGATGTGCTGGCAACATTCATCAGCAAGGTCCTCAGCAGCTCAGGCTCCATTTGTAACAGAAATCTCAGAAATCGCGCCGCAGACTCACAATGCCGCCAAACTGCTTGGAATGTGTAGCAAGGCATCACGGGGCGTTGGAACAGGAAGCGGAAAGACCCGCACACTTCCTTCCCCTTCCCACAAGCCACAGCGCCAAAATGGGACGAGGTGCTCTGTGGGATAGCTGCCCACAATGTACCACTCCCAACAGCGCTGCAGGTGCTGCAAATGTGGCCACACTGCAGCGCTGGTAGCTGTCAGTGTGGCCACACTGCAGCGCTGGCCCTACACAGCTGTAACTACCAGCGCTGCAAAACTGTAAATGTAGCCATGGCCAGAGCTGTAAAATGGCAGTGTAGACAAGGCCCTATTAGCACAACATTGAAACTGTTAAAGAGCCATTCGAGTGGTAATGAAGCCATTTAACAGGCATTTTCCAACCCCCAGGTATATACTGTCAGTTTCTGAATTTACTGCCCAAAACAGTTGTGGATTACTGTAATATTTACTCAGAACATATTAGTCTACAGGACCTTAGTTTAAAATTTGCTTTAAAAATATTTCATTAGCGTGTTGCTGAAGATTATAAAATCACATCTCTAAATAAATCCTTGCATACATTTTTAGATGCACAATCTGAGTGTTCATTTTTAGCCTTAAATGCTTGGATCTTCAGACACATAGTTTTTTAAATAAATCCTTCAAAAGTCCACCCTGATTTAAAATACACATGTGAGCCTGGGCTGCCTTCGGGGTATAGGGGCACCAGTTTAATAATACTGCATAGGGCCCCATAAATTCTAAGAACGGCCCTGAAGGGAAGGAAACCACAGTAAGCCCCTCCTTCCTCCCCCCCCCAAATATTTAGGGCCTGATTATCAGAGGTTCTGAGCACCCCAAATTTCAGTTGAAGTCAGAGGGAGCAGCAAATGTTCAGTACCTTTGAAAATCAGGCCCTTAAAGTTTAATGTCAACAGCAACAAAATAAATAAGGGCATAAAGTGCATCAATATTTATAAATCTAGGTAGATAATGATTCCCCTTGAGTTAATCCAGATTTGGAGTCTGAGGCCATGGCTACACTGGTGCTTTACAGCACTGCAACTTTCGCGCTCAGGGGTGTGAAAAAACACCCCCCTGAGCGCTGCAAGATACAGCGCTGTAAAGCCTCAGTGTAATCAGTGCTGCAGCGCTGGGAGCCGCGCAGGCTACACGCGTAAGGGATGTGGTTTACGTGCAGCGCTGGGAGAGCTCTCTCCCAGCGCTGGCGCTCCGACCACAGTCACACTTCAAGCGCTGCTGCGGCAGCGCTGCCGCAGCAACGCTTTGAAATGTCAAGTGTAGCCATACCCTTAGATGCAGTATTGGGTACCACGCCTAAAGGATATTTAAGGCTAAATTGAGGGCTCAAAATACTTAAAGAAATCTTGAAGTCCTTGGGGTTGTGCATGTAAAAGTGATGGCAGAATTTGCCGTGTTTTGTGTGGGTGCTGGGATGGGGAAGAGGGCATGAAGTGTGCCCAACTAATGCACTTGGCGGCACTTCAGAGCCCTGATGGCATGAAATCAACTGGTACTGAAGCATATCCAGATTTACTGGCCACTGTGCATTTGCTGTGCTTGGTGGCAGATGCTGTACTGGCTGCAACTTTCTAAAATATTATTGTGGGTGAGTATTATCCCCAGTGCCTCTGAGCCATGGTGATCTGTAATGACAGCATGACTCCTGAACCTTCCACATGGTCACTATTGTTCAGTTTTCCCCACCCCTGGAGTTCATTTTAGGTGAGTTAGGGCAGGATTTTGTGCTTGGTGTTTTAGGGCTTGTCCACAGCAGTTGAACCGCTGTAACGCTTCAGTGTGGACCCTACCTATGCCGATGGGAGGAGTTATCCTGTCAGCATAGACAATCCACCTCCCCAAAAAGCCGGTAGCTAGGTTGACATAAAAATTCTTGTATTGACTTAGCCCTGTCTACGTGAGGACCTACGTTGGTTTAACAACACAGCTCAAGGGATCTAGATTTTTCACACTCCTGACCAACGTAGTTAAACTGACCTAATTTTCTAGTGTAGATCAGGCCTTGTTCCCTCACTTTGGAAAGCATTCATAGATTTTTCTTCTTCTTCTGGATGTTAGCTGAGGAATCATAATGGAAGCGGCTTTAGACGTACAGTATCTTGCCTAAACCATCCAACCTTAATATTGCCAGGAGAGTATTTCATTTTGTGAGATTCTTGTGCTCCCTCTTCCTTAGTTGTGGCCAAGACTACCTCTTGTGCTTCTGAGAGTTGTTTTGGGGTGGGGGTGGGGGGTGGTAAAGTTTGCTGAAGTTTTAGCATCTCTTCTGCTTGGAAGCTGACAATACACCCAACCATCTACTGCCTAAAACTGACACCCCAGGTGACCCCAGTCTGATAGTAAAACTGTATGGCCCAATTCATGATGCAGCCATGTTGTTCTCAGCCTGGACAACCTTATAACAACCACCACCACCACCACCACAACAAAATAATCAGTTCTGTATAATTTAGTAGACTCCTTGCTGAATTTTTTTTGGGGGGGGGGGGAAGACTGTAGCATTCCGAGGTGTAACTTACAACAATTAATGTTGCCATTCAAATGGACAGTGCCTACTGACTGAACAACATTGCCCTCCAGTTGCCCAGCTGGTCTTTTAAACTTTGACTTCCAAAAGCATGTACCAGATTTCTGTGAAATAGGAATGTCTCATCCCACTGATACTTTAGAGCAGTGTTGACGGATGAGTAGGGTTTCTGTAATGGACTGATTGATGTGGTGTTTAGTTGCACAGGAGAAAAGGCAAAATGGCCCAATGTAAAAATGAAGGCTTCCTTCAGCAAGAGCACAAGCCAGGGATCAAATTAAGTAAAGATTAAGGGTATGGCTACATTTGGAATTTCAAAGCACTGCCCCGGCAGTGCTGTGGGAGCGCTGCCGCGGCAGCGCTTTGAAGTGTGAGTGTAGTCGGAGCGGGAGCACTGGGAGAGAGCTCTCCCAGCGCTGCATGTAAACCACATCCCTTACGGGTGTAGCACAGCTCCCAGCGCTGCCACCCTGATTACACTGACGCTTTACAGCGCTGTATCTTGCAGCGCTCAAGGGGGTGTTTTTTCACACCCCTGAGCGCGAAAGTTGCAGCGCTGTAAAGTGAGTGTAGCCATGGCCTTAGCTTCCTGGAATGTTACAAGAAGCTTAACTCACCTCAGTGTCATTTTAGAGAGTAAATGTAAGGAGCCTAAACATTTGGCCCTTAGATAGAATCTTCCAGCTAATGCCCTGCTGGTTTTCCACTGTCTAGGGAATTGCTGCTGGCAATTAACCATGATAAATCAGCAGGAGATGTCTCGAGGGAATGCTCACAGGCTTAACTGCTAGCAGTAGATGTGGGGTTGCTGGCTGCATGGGAGAAGGCTTTAACTCTTGGTTTACCAGAAGCTGTGCAGGGTTCATCCGTCTTTGAACTATGATTATATCAAAGGTATCATGCACAAATCCCAGTGGTTCATATAGCTCTGTACAAAAGCCCAATGAGACTAGAGTGCTGTGGAGTCTGTATTAGAGAGAGCATGCTAATGATTTGGAAAGTACAGAAGAGGGCAACAGGAGTGCTAAAAGCCCTTAAAGATTATAATTAACCCTACATTTTAGTCATGGGTATTTTTAATAAACGTCACAGACAGGTCATGGGCAGTAAACAAAAAATTCACGGCCCGTGACCTGTCCATTACTTTTACTATATACCCCCTGACAAAGCAGCAGCGCTTTGAAGTGTGAGTGTGGTCGGAGCGCCAGCGCTGGGAGAGAGCTCTCCCAGCGCTGCACGTAAACCACATCCCTTATGGGTGTAGCTTGCAGCGCTGGGAGCCGCGCTCCCAGCGCTGCGGCACTGATTACACTGAGGCTTCACACCCCTGAGCACGAAAGTTGCAGCGCTGTAAAGTGCCAGTGTAGCCAAGCCCTAAAACTTGGGGATGGGGTGTGCCCAGGGCGCTGCGGGTGCTAGGGTGTGTGTGGTGTGGGTGCTGGGGGGGGCAGTGGCGACGTGTAGCCCAGCACCCTTTTTTTTTAACACCTAGAAGATAACTAGTGTACATAATGGATGAACAAAGACAGCAACAGGAAATGTAACTGTAAACCCATTTTAAAAATCGAAGAGCAAAACACTAGCGCATACAAATTTTAAATAACTGTGTGGGCCTAGATAGTCTTTCCTTCTGTCCATCCACTGTACCTAATCTTAATACTAGGACTGGACTTTTATCCTGGACAGAGGGTGACCAGATGTCCTGATCTTATAGGGACAGCACTGATTTTTGAGTCTTTCTTATATAGGCTCCTACTACTCCCCACCCCCTGTCCTGATTTTTCACACTTGTATGTGAGCAAGTGTATGTGGTGATAAGTTGAATAAACTGACTGGGGAGCTGCAGAATGAAATTCTAGGCTGTGTGGGAGGATAATAAAGAACAGGAGAAGCTCGGTGACAAGGTTGTCACAACACAAGGGACCAGATCAGTGAACTCTGCATGACTTTTTTCCTAGAGTTGCAGTCTTGATGGTTATTAAATGAGAAAACTGAGGGCCACTCACACCGCTCTTGATGATAGCCTCCGGGCTTGGCTACACGGGAGAGTTGCAGCACTGGTGGTGGGTTTACAGCGCTGCAACTTAGTAAATGTCCACACCTGCAAGGCACATCCAGCGCTGCAACTCCCTGGCTGCAGCGCTGGCTGTACACCTGGTCTGCTTGGGGTGTAACGATTACAGGGCTGGCGATGCAGTGCTGCTCATCAAGTGTGGCCACCAAAAGCGCTGTTATTGGCCTCCAGGTATTAGGAGGTATCCCAGAATGCCTGCTCACAACAAACCGGAAGAATGGCTGAACTCTGAGCTCCCCTGAACTGCTTATTTAAAAAACAAACACAGCTGCTGTTTGCTGAGCGAGCAGAGGCAGGCAGGGGAATTGCTTTGGAATGTTCACAGCTGTTTGCTTGAAGAGAGAAACGGCACGCTCACACGGCAGAGGGGGAGGGGGAAGTCCGTGTTGAGCAGCTGCTTATGTGGTCTGACGGCTATTTAGGAGTGCATAATTTGCATTTAGTGAATAAGAGAGGGGTGGGGGAAGGGGTCAAAACTTTTAAAATGATTCAGTAGGTGCTGTATGTCTTCCAGTCCTTAGAACTTGCAAGGCAGGGAGCTGAGAACAGTGTCAGCTCCAAAAATCCACTCTCTCTGTCTCCCCCTCGCTCCCTGTCACACTCCACCCCACCCTCCTGTTTTGAAAAGCACGTTGCAGTCACTTGAACACTGGGATAGCTGCCCACAATGCACCACTCCCCACAGTGCTGCAAATGCTGCAGATGTGGCCACACTGCAGCGCTTTCCCTACACAGCTGTATGAAGACAGCTGTAACTCCCAGCGCTGTACAACTGTAACTGTAGCCATACTCTCTTCCAAAGCAAGGTAACATGGTATACTGTGAACTTGGTAGAGCAAATGAAAAAACTCTTTAATTGTAAACTAAATTCCACTCTCTCTAGGCTTACAAAAGTAACAACAAGAGGAATTAAATCTTACTAAACTAAAAATGTTAGATTCAATGTAACTAACCTGTGAAGAAATATAAATACAGTATCTAAATATTGAACAGTCCTCTCCAACTCTCCTCCTTTATGTGTATTGTCTAGACTAGCGTTTAAAGGCATGTGGTGAATATGTATTGGCTAACGTGTTCTAAAAGACAAAGCACGCATGCTGAACTGCTTGAATGAAAGCCTACATGGGAGCCCATGATTTAACTCAACCAGTGTAGTACCTGCAAGTCTACACTGCCTTAACTACACTAGATTTGTAAACACACATTAGCTAACAAGTATTTAAAACAAGACTTTTAAATCTGAGTGTAGACAAGGCCATAGGAACAGTTTAGGGGTGTTTTATTTCTCAGTCTTGGCTGTCATGTCATAAGACCGTCAGGTAGGGTTAATCTTGGATTGTAGGTACATTTATTAATTAGTTAATTTCCTCAGTTAAAATGTTTTAATTTCTGAGAGTAATGATAGAAAAAGAGTAGCACAGATCACATTATATGGCAATATTCCACCACAAAGGATGATGTAGGACAGAGCTAATGCATTTAGATAGACTGTCCAATCTTTTAATTAAATCATGCAGTATCTTGATTTAAAAAGAAAAAATGCTGAATTGGGCAATGAAAGAAAGAAAGAAAGGGGAAGTGGTAGTGATTGGATCAGAATAGTAGCTGATATCATTGTCAGGTTCACTTCAGGTTTTATATTTTTTATTATTTATTTTTGCTATTGTAGGCTTTTGGGTTACTCTAGTTACTGAAATTATTATCAGCAAAAGTTCTATGAGGAAGTAATTCTGGGTCAGCTGAATGCTTGAGCTTTGAAGCGGCTGCTAATTTGGAATTTTAAATTTATTTTACTGTTGGGAGGTACAAATTTGACTTGTGAAATAAAGTTATGGCTTTTGTGATAGACCCAGGCCAGTTGGGTACAGCAGAATAGCAGAAGGCTATATACTGGCCACTGGATTAACAGTTTTCTGTTCCCTGACTGACCAGAGCAGGGGCTGCCCCAGGCTAATGAGAACACCTGACTCTAATTAACCTGCAAAGAGTCAGGTGAGACCATTCAGTTAATGTGACCACCTGACTCTAATTAAGGCCCGGCTGATACTACAAAAAAGGGCTCACTCCAGTCAGAGGAGAGCAAGTGCCGCTGAAGGGCTGGTTATTGAAGACACCCTCAAACCATCGTTAAAGGAGCCCTAAGGTAAGGGTGAAGACAAGAGAAGCAGGAGAGCTGTGGGGAAGTGACCCAGGGAAATGTAGCAACTCTGGCAGTGAAAGGTTGGCTGCCAGCAACTGCTACCATTAGGATCCTTGGGTCAGAACCTGGAATAGAGGGTGGGCGTGGGTTCCCCCCAACTCACCACTACAGGAACATCTCCTCGGAGAGAAAGTCAGGCCCCTGTCAGGAAAGGAGGCTGAACAGAGACTGTGGGAGTTCTCTCACCAACCTCTTTGCAGGCCTATGATGAAAAGGGCTCAGTAGACTGTAATCTGGCCCTAGAGAAAGAAGGGCTACATGGAGGGTCACAGTGAGCCACTGAGGCTAGCATAAACCACCTAGAAGCACAGGACCCACGGGAACAAGGTCAGAGCTCTGCCACAACTGGAGCCCTTTTTATAGTATCAGCAGGGCCTTAATTAGAGTCAGGTGGTCACATTAACTGAATGGTCTCACCTGACTCTTTGCAGGTTAATTAGAGTCAGGTGTTTTCATTAGCCTGGAGCAGCCCCTACTCTGGTCAGTCAGGGAACAGAAAACTGTTAATCCAGAGGCCAGTATATCTGCCTTCTGCTATTCTGCTGTACCCAACTGGCCTGGGTCTATCACACTTTCTGTAAAGTATTTGATAGATATTATAATTATAAAATTATTTATAGGAGGATTACAGTAGTTAAGTTTCCAGATTCTATGGGCAAGAAGTCAGGAGGTTTTCATTTGAAGTAGCAGGAAGCTGAGATGAGAGGAAAAAACATACATACAAAATAAAGTATCACTGTTTGAAAATAAGACTATATAATCTTGAGAAACTGAACTGAAAATCTGAAATATTAATGTGTTTAGACTTAATTATATCCATTAGGTTGATGGATTTCTCCTTATCTCATGGAGGGAAAAGAAACTAAGACTTCAGACAATGAATCATTTTCATTTTCCTCTTCAGTATGGCTTATTCATGTTTTTTTTCTTATGCATGGGAAAATCAGTTGGGCAACCTCTCCAGATTTGTAAAATAGTGCAATTTTTGAATGAGCAACATCACGGAGAAATGAAATATAAACCTTACATACAAGAACTAAACAAATTCTGTTTGGTCTGGCTTTTTGTTCAGGTCAGAAGAGCTTTATGCTTTTAAAGAGAAATTTTAAAAAACACTTAGCATTTGGAAATTAATTTCTTTTATATCAGATGACTATGAAGTGTTCTTGTCTAACTTAGGGCATGTTTACACGTACGTGCAGCATATCTGGTGAAGACACTCTATGCTGATGGGGAAGAGCTGATGGGAATAAAATCATCTCCGTGAGCAGCAGAAGCTATATCTGCAGGAGAAGCTCTCTTGCTGACATAGCGCTGTCCACACTGGCACTTATGTTGGTGTAACTTATGTCATTCAGGGGTATAAATAAACTATCCCCCTGAACGACATAAGTTCTGCCCACATAAGCTGTACTGTGAACCTAGCCATAGCCTTAGAATTTTTCACAATATCAACAGAAAACTTGGCTCAATATTTTCATATTTCACATTCCAAATTTTTTTCGTCTTTCACAATTCTTTTGCATTTACTACCTGGGATTTATTGGATTTCACTAATACATACACTAACTTTTTTTTTTTTTTTGCAAGATTATTCAGAAGAAATACGTTGGCTGACAGTTTAGCAGGTAGTCTCTCCACAAACTTCCTTTATTCTTGTGTCTAATAGAGAAGCCCACTCCCCTAACTGGGCTTCAGAGCCTGAGTCCCAACATCTAATGCTGCAATTTTTAGCACTGTAGTGTGAGCTCCATGAGTCCAAGCCAATAGACCCAGGCTCTGAGATTCACTGCTGCAAGCTTTTGCTTGCCATGTAGACAAACCTCTCTGTCTTTTTGCTTGTTTGGATGTAAACGTGATAACTTTTGAATGCTATATCTGACCAATTTGAAAATGTCAGGGAATGTTCCAGAGACAAGATGGGTGAGGTAATATCTCTTACTGGACCAGCTTTTGTTAGAGAAAGAGACAAGCATTCGAGCCACAGAGAGCTCTTCTTCTGGTCTGGAAAATGTACTCAGAGGGTCACAGCTAAGTACAAGGTGGAACAGACTGTTTGTTTAGTAGAAGTAGTTAGCACATATTTCAAGAGACCATTCAAGGTGAACTGGCCCATTAACCTCTCCAATCACAAGAGGGAAAGGGAGAAAAAAAAAGCTGTGTGGGAGTGGCTTATATGTTGTAATAAACTATAAATCCAGTGTGTCAGGTCAGTTCATGATTTTAGTAGCTAGCAAAGTTACACATTTAAGCTTGTCTTTTAAAGGTGTTGTGTAGGTTCCCTTGTCTCTCTAGTATTCTGGGACCAATGTGGCTACACCACCACTGCATACAGGGCATGTTTCAGTCACAGTGGGCAGAACCCTACTGATTTCATTGAAACCTGGAAGAAGTGAAAATAGGGGATTCACTGAGCCCCTGGAATCTGGTTAGCAGACCCAGGCTTGTTTTCACATGCAGTGCTACAGCAGTGCAGCTGTGCTGCTGTAGCACTTCAGTGAAGATACTACTATGCTGACAGGAGAGCGTCTCCGGTTAGTGTACTTAATCTACTTCCCTGAGAAATGGTACTACATGGGGGGTTAGGTCGCTATAACTATGTCGCTCAGGGATATGGATTTTTCACATCCCTGAGGGTATGGCTACACTTGAAATTTCAAAGCGCTGCCATGGCAGCGCTGCAGGAGCACTGCTGCGGCAGCGCTTTGAAGTGTGAGTGTAGTCGGAGTGCCAGCGCTGGGAGAGAGCTCTCCCAGCGCTGCACGTAAACCACATCCCTTACGGGTGTAGCTTGCAGCGCTGATTACACTGAGGCTTTACAGCGCTGTATCTTGCAGCGCTCAAGGGGGTGTTTTTTCACACCCCTGAGCGCAAAAGTTGCAGCGCTGTAACGTGCCAGTGTAGCCATGGCCTGAGAGATGTAGTTGTAGACCTGGCCCCAACAACTTCAGCCAGCTCTGCTGTTAACTACAGATCAAAGAACTGGTTGATATGGCAGCCATTATCACATTCTAACAAAGCAATACCCGCCACATCACCTGCCTAACATTCCAATACAATTTAAAATGCTGACACCCTGAGTGTGTGTGTGTAAGTAAATTGGGGGCGACACGGAGTCCCACCCTGAGAGTGGGGAGGAATGAGGGGCACACAGAGCCTCTGGCATAGGGGAGAATGGGGGACAATGGTATGGAAGAAGGAAATGTGGAGTACACAGAGGACAGAGCCCATGGCAGGTGGCTGAAGGGAGCATGGGAGGGGGCGGACATAGAGCTCCCCGCGGGGGGGTGGGTGAGACCCCGGCATGGAGGACACAGAGCCCCGGGTCTGGGGAAGGGGATAAGGGACTACAAAGAGTCCCTGAAATAGAGGAGAGTGGGAGCTTGTGGGGAATGAAGAGATGTAACGAGCCTCTGGTGTGTGCCTGCAGAAGCAACAAAGTCCATGAAGTACTCCACTCCCCAGTTAATCAGATCTCAAATAATCATGAGACTGGCCACAAAATCGTGAGATTTTATAAAAAAGATTAAATCTTGTTATTTGGTATGTTAGATTTCTGAATCCTCCCCTGCCCACTCCCAGTGTGTGCATGACAATTAGTGTTGCCAGCTTTCAAAAATGTATAGTGAGGTGATTTTGGTCCCTGCTGCAGGAGCTCTTAGGAGGTTTCAGCTGTGATTAAGGCCCTATTGTACTGGGCAGCGTGTAAACACTCAGCAAGAGACAGTCCTTGCTGTGAAGAGCAATTTAGTGCTAAACATAGTGGTGGGTTAGAAGTTGGAACTGGGACTCATCTTGTATAGAGGTTATCCAACATCTATTAGATGGGAACAATTCTTCATCTATACTGAACTGGACTGGGCAGGTTTCAGACTGTGAAGTCTAGATGAAAGGCTCTATAACTCATTAGTGATGCTGTGAGGCACCCAGCGCCCTGTAAATGGTAATGTTACACCTTTGAAAATCAGGCTTGCTTTCTGGAGAGAGCCTTGTATTAAATCAAGTTCTGATCTCTTTGCAGTTTACACAGGGAGAGTCTGGAGGACAGGCAGGCATAATCTCTCCCGGCTCACAGGAAATCTACCATGCCCTATTCTTAAAGAGACAGCTGACATTAACAAATAAAAATGCAACAGTACTTACTCCTGACTCCTCTATGCTTTTGCACCACTTCTCAGGGGTGCGGGAATTATGGTTCTGTATTGTAGTTTAAATGATTCATTACTCAGAGTTCTGTATTAATATGCCTAGTAAAGAATCTATTTGTCCTGAATCTTTTTTGTTGTCTGTATTGTTACAGACAAACTTGCTGACAGGTATTATGAAATAAATGGCCAAAAATAATTGAAACTGGTATGATTATATTGTGTCATTTTGACAAATATGCAGAATATTGCAGAATTTTAAAATACCGTGCACAGAATTTTTAGTTTTTTCGTTGCAGAATTTTAATTTTTTTCATGCAGAATTCCCCCAGGAGTAACTGTAAGCCCACGCTCCTTCTTTCTTATCTCTGATTCCAGTGACCCAGCCCAGCGACCCTTCTGCTCCCACTGCTCTTTTTGCCTCCCTTTTGACCTACCGTCAAAGACATCCTGTACAGCTACCCATTTCTTCACTTCCGACTTACTTGCTGCTGATTGAGACACACACTATCATCTTTCAGTGTATGCTCTAGTGTGATAGGATGACTGGTAGCAGTTTGCTGCACTATTGAGGTCTGACTGGTGCTGCGCATTGCTGCAGAAGTAATCAAGAGAGCTAGAGGAGCATCAAACCCAGTTGGCCTGGAGATTGTGCACAGGAATTAGGGAGCTCAAACCAAAAAAATCTTCCCTTCACATAGTTTATACACAAATAATTAATAGGGCTAGCTGACTTGGAGAAAACAAGATCTGAAGTCCATTTTACCACTTTCCTCCAGAATTTGGAGAAGTTTGGGTCCAAATTTCATGGTTTGAGCCTATCTCTAATATATTAGGTAAATGAGGAGAGGCAGAGGGAACTGGGCTTGTTTAGTCTGCGGAAGAGAAGAGTGAGGGAGGGATTTGATAGCAGCCTTCAACTTACCTGAAGGGAGGTTCCAAAGAGGATGGAGCTCAGCTGTTCTCGGTGGTGGCAAATGAAAGAACAAGGACCAATGGTCTTAAGTTGCAGTGGGGGAGGTCTAGGTTGGATATTAGGAAACATTATTTCACTAGGTGGGTGGTGAAGCACTGGAATCGGTTACCTAGGGGGTGGTGGAATCTCCATCCTTGGAGGTTTTTAAGGCCCAGCTTAACAAAGCCCTGGCTGGGATGATTTAGTTGGTATTGGTCCTGTTTTGAGCAGGGGATTGGACTAGATGAGCTTCTGAGGTCTCTTTCAATCCTAATCTATGATTCTATGATCCAAACCATTGTACATGTATGTAAAATAAAGCCATGCTAGAAAAGAGCAATTCAGCCACATAAGGGTAGGATAGCTGTGCAACCAGCCACATTAGAAAAGGATTACTCATTTAATGATCATATTAAATAAGACATGCACAGTTCTAATTTGTCTCTTCCATTCTACTCCAATTGTTCCCAGGGGTTCATTCATGAAAATTAGGAGGAGTGGGGGAGGCCTACGAGTGGCTCATCTGTCTCTTTTCCAACTTGACCCTTTTTATTATATGTGAAGTGCATTTAATGTAAAATGCACTGTTCCTTTTGTGCATTTTACATTAATGACAGTGATGGAAGAAAATTAAGAGAAATTATAATTCTAACAGTACAACTTTAACAGCATTATGGAAAAGTCCTATAGAATTTCATAAGGATGAAATCAAATATGGTTCTAAAGATATTACTCTAGAAACAAAGAATTTACTAGGAAAAGTTACCATTTCTATAGGTTGTTTGAACATCCTGTGCAGTTTGATAATGGATATAATTTCTATAGGATGTTCAAAAAGCCTGTAGAAAGGATAACATTCTATAGGAATTTTCTATAAGGGTAGCATTTGAATTCACTCTTTCTGAAGCATGATGCAAACACTTTATATATTAGGCTAGTCTGTGCTTGGTTTCCATTCCAGGGGAGCAGTGTTGTGCCTAAGGCTGGTTTCCTACTTCATTCCAAGATCTTATCTGTGCAGAATGAACATACAACTTGATCCTGTTTGGTGCTGAGCATCTGCAATTTCCAGAGGTCAGTGGAAGTTGCAGGTGTTTAATACCTCAGTATTTTGACCCCTGTTTACTGTACACCAAATTCTGAAATTTTGATTTAGTTTTTATTAAAGCACAAGTGTTGCTGATGTTGTGTTTCTTACTGGCCAGTTTTGTGTGAACGTTGCATTTGTGCATACTGTCTTGGCAATTGGGAATGCATATTGCAAGCAATGTAACTACAGACTTACAAATCTGAAAGTTGGTCTCAAAGACTTCATCGTTATATCTTGGAGATGGAACCAATAACTAGCAATGGCTGATGCTGCTTTTTTGAAGCACACTGCCACGAGATTATTTAGACGTACTATGGCTGGATTTTTTTAAAGGGTTTGGATAACTCCATTATCGTCTTTGACATTTCCAGCTTTATAATCTAGAGTATTCAAACGTCATAATTCAGGGTGTTATCTGATTGCCTGAAGAGATCTGAAGGAAATTCCCAACAGCACCATAGATTGTCTAGTAGCATTAGTGGATATTTTTTGCCTTTGAAATATTGAAACATCCGGCACTTGGTGCTGCTGTAAGAAAGATACTTGCACTAAATGGTCCTATAGTCTGATCTAAGAGACTAACAACTCTTTTTTTAAGATTACGATATAAATATATAAAGTATAAGACAAACATTTTCACACTTGGGTAGCAAAAATTAGGCTCCTAAATCCATGTTAAGGCTCCTAAATCAGTGTCCTGATATTCCGAGATGCTGTACACCTCAGGCTCCCATTGATATCAGTGCAATCTGTGAGTTCTCAGCAGCTCTGAAAATCAGTTTCCTTATATTTAGGCAACTAAATGTGGATTTTGAAACCTACATTTGGGCACCTGAGTTTGAAAATGTTGTCCAGAGGTAATTTTTCTTTTCATAGTAATGCATTTATTAAATTAAATTTGAGTAAATGTAGATTATGTATCCAGAATAAGAAATAATTTATTATATAGAGGTGATACACCTGGTATAAAATATCCATGCCTCAAGGGAATTTCTGCAAGTGCAATGATAGGAGAGCCTAAAAATTTGAAACTTTCTTATAAATATTCTGTTCCCTGTCTTGCCTTTATTGAATAGCTAGACGACAAAACATTTTTCCTTGTGATTCCTTTATTCATTTGCTGCTCGACCTTCATACATAATCTGCTGCTGCTACATGATAGCGCTGGAACCTCAAGTTGAACCAATCACAGTGCTTGTCAGTGAAGAAAACTACAACTCCCCGTAAGAGTTGTTGTTTTTGTTTTTTTTTAGTTTCACAGCACAGGACTTGATAGTGCCATTATTGAGACTCTTTGAACAATTAGATGCATTTGACACATTGATGCCAGAGGGAAAAACAAAGAAATACATATAGCTGCAGTTCTGTGCTGTGGCACCTGAAGGCAGTACTGAGGCTGTTTCAGAAAGAATGTCACATCATCTCTTGCATTGCTCCAGGCTCCTGAGTTGCACTGTGAAATGAAAACCTAAAAGAGATGTACAATAATGTGTTGTGCTCTGTTTTGTTTAAGAAGGTGATAATGTTTTAAAACCTGAAGAGACTATAATTTCAGAATTGCTTCATAGTAACTGGAACTTGTGCTTGCTTGTACGTAGGATCTGATCTTCCTGCCCCTAAACTCAAAGACAAAACTCCCATTAGCTTCACTATCAAGAGGATCAGGTCCGTATTGTTCAGCCTGTAGTGTACATACAGAACTGTAGAATACTCTTTTATGTTTAGTCTCTTTAACTCCATACTTAAGTGCATGGGTAGGCAACCCTATGGCATGGTGCCGAAGCTGGCATGCAAGCTGATTTTTAGTGGCACTCACACTGTCCAGGTCCTGGCCACCAGTCCGGGAGGGGGCTCTGCATTTTAATTTAATTTTAAATGAAGCTTCTTAAACATTTTAAAAGCCTTATTTACTTTACATACAACAATAATTATATATTATAGACTTGTAGAAAGAGACCTTCTAAAAACATTAAAATATATTACTGGCACGTGAAACCTTACATTAGAGTGAATAAATGAAGACTCGGCACACCACTTCTGAAAGTATCAGAGGGTAGCCGTGTTAGTCTGGATCTGTAAAAGCAGCAAAGAATCCTGTGGCACCTTATAGACTAACAGACGTTTTGGAGCATGAGCTTTCGTGGGTGAATACCCACTTCCTCAGATGCATGAAAGGTTGCCGACCCCTGCTTTAGTGTGTGTGCTCAAGGTATGTGAACTTTCTAGCCAGAATTGTATTAGTTCAACTTAATCTGGCATTTGGGAAATGAATGGCTTTTGAACAATTTAATTAAGTGTTGGGATTTCAGCTTTGTTGCAGTTAGTGTATTAACTGCAGTATTACTGAACAGTAGAGTGCTGCATGGTATGTTGAGGAATGGATTTTTAACCCAGTGTGTAGAATCTCCCCCATCCCCCAATTTTCTGCCTGTTGACTGGGTCATAGCTTCTCCAAACCCTGACCTGCTACCACTTGATCTCTCCCCCATTGGCTAGTGTTTTGAACACTATACTGTTTTGAATCTTGCGTTTAATTCTGGGCTCTGAGTTTATACTGTGAGGCACAGAGACCTATTTGAATTGTAGTAACTATATTAGATGAACTCATGCATCTTCTCTCCAGCTCTCCTCCATTATTACGTAAGCAGAGTCTTCTACGCTTTCTGTGGTGATGAGGGTTATGTAAGCACTAGATTAAACAGATTTCTCCCCGTTCTTGCATTACAATCAAATCGCTTTAGTTAACATTGCGTTAATTTCTATATGAATTATTTTTATATTGTATTAAGGACAACTTACTGTGATATCATGAATAGGATAATGATTTCACTGGAGAAGCAAGTTGAAGTCATAATATAATGGAGAATGCTCTTATCCATGCACAAATGTTTGAAAACATGACAAAGAGAGTACAGAAATTAAACTTTTCTTTTGTGTATTAGCTTGTGTGGTCTCATGATTCCCCTGGCTTCTGTTAACTTTCTGTGTAACCTTAGGTAAGTCACTTTTCTTTGCCATAGTTTACTCATCTGTAAAATGAGCATATTATTATTTACCTTGCAGATATATTGTGAAGCTTAATTAAAGATTGTAAAGCCGTCTGAGATCCTCATATGACAGGAACTTCAGAAATGCAAAATATTATTTCCAATAAACTGAATGTCTTGAATTTTTGTGATTTTTTTTATGAGAGTTACTATTAATAGCTATGGGAAATCTCTTCATTATTCCACATATATACTGCCTAAGCAAAAACTATGGATCCTGTAGGTAACCTGTTCTAAATGGATTTGGATTACAAGAAAAGGACAACGGGAAAGTTGGTTTGCTATGGTTTCAAACAAACATTTGAGAGAGAAAAGGTCCTTCATAGTTTTCTCATGATGTAGATTGCAACAAAGTTATTTTTTGTAGTTGTGATGTAGTAGATGGAATGACCTTTACCAGTTGATGACATTAATGTAGTGGAAGTGACATTTTTCCACTTGACCTTTACACGATGTGTCAGCTTGTGCTGTAGCGCCAAATAAGTTGCAATTGACAGATTTGATAGAATGCTATCTTGACAGAAGCTTATTGTTTGGAAGAAGATATGTGTTGAAATGTGAACCCTTTAGCAATAACATGGTGAAGTTTTCATGTACTCTCCATCACTAAGGAATAGATGGCTTAGAAATGACTGCTGTTCAAATCACAGCCAGAACACTTATTTTAACTAATCTTTTTGTAATTGGCACTGTTTTTTCCTAGAATGGACTTTGTGTTAAATCTACTTGCTTTGTTTTAACTTCTTCTCCCTTTATATACTCCCTCCCTGAACCTGTTAACACTTTTTACTTTGAAATTCTAACTTTCCTTGGTTGTTTTTCTACTCTATGCATTTTTCCCCCTGTATAATTTATGTTTTTATCTTATGTCCATAACAAGGCAGTTAAACATAGTAAAGATTTCAGCATGTAGTAAAACCTGTAGAGAACCTGTCACTCAGGACGGGAGGGGTGGTGTGTATGTGTGCGCGCACGCGCGCATGCGCGTGCTTGCATGCGTGTAACAGTTTCTTTGTTTTGTATTTACTTTGTGGTGACTATTAACCAGAAATAATGCTGGAATAGAGTAAAGGGCTGGGAGGTAGTCAGGACCGGCGCTAGAGGTTTTAGCGCCCTAGGTGCCTGGCAATTTCGCCGCCCTGTGCGCTGGTCCCTCGGCTCCGGTGGAGCTGCCGCAGTCGTGGCTGCGGACGGTCGGCTGCTCCGCGGCTCTGGTGGAGCTGCCGCAGTCGTGCCTGCGGTAGATCCACCGGAGCCGCCTGTCGCCCCCTCCGGCAAAACGTTGCCCACCAATAATCCTGGTGCCCTAGGCGATTGCCTAGGCCGCCTAAATGGAAGCGCCGGCCCTGGGGGCAGTAAACAGCTGACAAACTATAAAGCAGTGATTGTGTGGGGTATGTTGAGAATGAGAAAGATATAAGCAGGGTGGAACTGTTGCCTTTCCACAGTTTTGGCACTTCCGCTAAAAGAGTACAAATCTAGCCAGACTTTACTGAAGAAAGAAGACTTGCAGTTGCACAGAAATAGCTTAAAATTAGAAAATGACAGTGATTTCAAAGACTGACTGCTATAATTCCAGCCTTCTCTTCTACTGTGGTCAAAGGTTCTAGTGCTTTTTGTGAGATTTGGCTGGAACTATTTGACCATTAAGCCTGTTTCTTTGTAAGCCTGAGAGACTCCACTTACTGAGCTACAGTGATTTAAATAAAAGCCTCTGAACTGCCAGGAATGATAAGAGCAGTGAGAACAACTGTCTGATCAGTCTATGCTACCATGACCTGGCTCAAGCTGTCCAGTCATGGGCAGTCAAAAGGGTGGTGGAGGCAAAGAGAAGCAGAGTGAGCCTGTAAGGGGAAGTGCAGTCTTCCTGCCATGACATTTATGAGATATATAAAATGTTATACTTCCCCAAATACTCACTAAACAGTTTTATTAGTTCCTAGAAATCATGAAATTTTACTATGCAATTTTGTGTATGTATTTTACCGAAGACTTACCCTCTGCCTTTGGCATTTCTCTTTGCGTGGATGTTAATTTTATTTTATTTAGATTTTATGTAAATACTAAAAAGGTGCTTTTGGGGTATCTTAAAAATACAACGCAAAAATGCTCTAAGTGCAGCAGTACAATTTAATTTTAACACATATCCACTAGGTATAAGTGAAAAAAAAATTGTAGAACTATATAATAATAAAAATCTCTAGCTCTTATCTAGTACTTTTCACCCATATATCTCAAAGCCACTTTACAAAGAATGATAGGCCTCTGTTTTATTCATGGGGAATAAACTGGTACAGAGAGGTGAAGTGACTTGTCTGAGGTTACATAGCAGGTCAGTTGCAGAGATGGAAATAGAACCCAAGTCTCCTGATTAACAATTCAGTGCTCTACCATTGGGCCATAGATACTGGTGAGGCTGCATTAGGACTGTTGTACTCCATTCAGGTTAGTTTAATATTCCAAGCTATGCAAAATGCTGTGTGTCTCCACGTGCTGTTGTAGTAATAGTAGTTAGGAGGAAGGGTATTAGTGATTGGCCTCCTTTTCCATCTTATTTGGAGCAGCTGTCATTGAATAGCAACTACTGTCTCTCTGCTCTCTATGCCCCCAGTTGAGCAAGGCCCTTAAGCACATGCTTGAAGTCAGTGGGTCATAAACACATGCTTAAAGTTATGCACATGCTTAAGTGCTTCATTGAATTGGGAACCAAGTGGAATTTTAATCCACTAAACTTGCACAAGTGAAGCTTTTTTGGCCTCCTTTACATTGACCTATCTGAAGACCCTCCTGTGCAGTCCTAGCAGGTGTCTTATGTGGTTCAGAGAGCCTTTTGTGCACCCTAAACCTTATTTTGCGCTGAGAGGATCACAGTCATTCTGACTACTGCTGCAGAGCTGAGCTGAAAAGAATATTATACAAATGAAAAAAAGATCGTGGGGCTGTAACTAGGATAATAAAAGGACCCAAGGATCTTTTGTTGTTCAAATGGGAAAGAGGGAGTAGGTTTTATCTTCCTTTGAAGTGAGGAGATTAAGAGATGACTCCATGAGGTTAAACAGCTTTCAGTAGGGAATAGGGTCCTATAGAGGAACACAAGGGCACTAACTTTTAAAAAAGGGCAGATTACTAAAGGGATATAGACAGACCTTTGTTATGCAGTGAGGAGTTAACATTTTGCAATTATAGCAGCACCTTTTATCTGAAGAACTCAAAATTTTGCCAGCATTAATAAACATAATAAGGCCCTTGTGGAGTAGGTATTATAATTCCGCGTTTATGGATGCGGAAACTAGGAACACAAAAAAAATTGGGTGGCGTGCATAAGATCATATCACATAGTAAGTATGATATCACACATCACAGAGTAAGTGCTGGGAATAAAACCCAAGAGTCTGGACTCTCTGTCTTATGTTCTACCAGTAGACAGTACTCCCTTCGAGAAAGTATCTTTTTATAACTCTCTTTGTACAATTCCCTGTATATTAACATTTTTAAAAAAGAAGCTTCATGAGTATCTTGATAAAAATATTGTGGGCTATAGAAGGGAATAGATTTCTATATGAGCTTCTTTGACTCTCCCGTCTTCTAAAAATAGGCCTGTTTATTTTGTTTAGTATTATATTGTGCCTTGAGTTTGCAGGGTCATGTGATATTTTGGCTGACAGCCACTGTTCTGAGGCTGGTGCAGGAACATGTGTTGAGGAAACCATAACTGGGTTTGTGAGGTTTTGTGTTTTAATGTCTTCTGTTTTTTTTCAGTGAAAAGGAACTTTTCCCAGCAGGAATAGAATTGATTATTTTGTCAGGATCTCATAGGGAAATCAAGGAATTCTACATTTTATTTTTTCCCTCAAAAAGAAATCTCATGGGATTTAGATACAACCATGATAAATTATTTAGAAATGCAGAAAGATAGATGGAAATTTGAGACTCTACCGGCACTTCTAGAACATTAGTTTTCAGTCCCTGGCGTGCACACAAGTTTTGATAATTTCTGACTGAGTCTTTAGGTTCTTGCTTCCAGTCCTGACTTCCACCTCTACTTGCTGTTAATTGCCTCCTTCTTTCCTTTCTATTGTGTGCACTCTAGGTGGCACTGGAATTTGAGTTTATCCAATCCCTAATCTGTCAATATTCCAAGCTTCTTTGTGGTTTAAAGCACATGGTCAGTGTCTCTCATGCCATATTGAAGCATTGGTTTAGTACTGATTCACAGAGACAGGTGCCATCTACTAAATCACCAACATCAAATTCTGCTGTCTTCTCCTATATTACAAATTGTCATTTTCATGTGTTGTGTTATGGTAGCACCCACAATTTTCTAGGCATCTGCCATATGTAGTAAGATACAGTCACTGCTCCAAAGAGCTGTATGTTGGATCTGCTCTTCTTCCACAGTGGAGATCCATAGGCTTATAGGGAAAAGTTTGGCCAAAACAGTATTTTTAGCATAAGGAACTACAAATTTGGAGTTTTTCCATTCTGACGTGAGTTTGAATGAAGACCAGTTCAAAAAAGTATTTCTTTGTTTAGGCAGAATATCAGATTTGCAGCAGCCACTTTTGAGTGCAGACACACCAGTTTAGAGAGATGTCTGGGTTTTCATATATTTTCACACACAGTGTATGTCTGCTTATGTAAAAGTCCCAGAGCAAACATTAATATTCAAGAACGTAATGGATATGGGTCTCTCTCTGGAAGATTTTAAATCCATTGAAAGACTATGGTAGTTTGGGGACAGAACTCCTGCTCCTTTGTGTTTCTTTGCTAGTTACAGGGAGCTGTTTGCCTAGTTCAGAACAATGGAACAGAAACTATTTATCCAAAATATGAATGGGGTGGAAGCACATGATGGCATGTCATATGCATGTCAGGGAAGTAAAAAGCATTTTGGACACCTGATTTTCAGTTCTACTATGACACAGGTTAGCAAAGACTCACATGCAGTCTACTAGAAAATTCTTTAGTTACTTACAAAGTAAGAATCACTTGATGGATCATCTAGCATAAGAGATATATGATGACCATATTACTGTATAACCATATATGATATATGATTATACAGTGATATTTCAGGTTATTAAATCTAGTCAAATTATTTGTTGTGGATAAATGTAACTCTTTGTGAATTGATCCAAATTTCTCTGAATAGTTTGTAAACAAATTTCAAATGTTTCTAAACTGTCCTCTTTGTTCAATAACCATAAACGGTAGGCTACAATATAGAATTGTAGAGAGAATGACGTTTGTTATCACAGTTTCTCTTGCCACAGAAGAGAAAAGATCATGCCTTCTAATTGATTTGTGTTTTCAAGTGATCCTAATGGTCAGTTGGTGACTTGTTTCCTCCACACAGAATAGTCAAGAGGGGCATTTCAGAATATACATTAAAAAAAATCTGCTTAATCATCTGTCAGATTTCAACTTTGGCACTTTTGATAGGTGACTTTATCTGCACCTTTTCATTGATGTTCTTCTTCGAGTGCTTGTTCATATCCATTCCAGTTAGGTGTGCATGCGCCGCGTGCACGTTCGTCGGAGATTTTTACCCTAGCAACACTCGGTGGGCCAGCAGGGCGCCCCCTGGAGTGGTGCCGCTATGGTGCCGGATATATACCCCTCCCCTCCCCTCCGCTCCTCAGTTCCTTCTTACTGCCTGTGTCGGTCATTGGAACAGTGGAGCGCGGCTTAGCTGATCTCCACTACCCTAGCGATTTGCTCGTTTCTGTTGTATTTGTGTATATAGTTCGATTTCTATCAGTATAGTTAGTGTTTAGTTGTTAGTTCTGTAGTAGTTATTGTAGATAGTTAAGAGGGATCAGGGTCTAGCCCCTTTTCCCTCCCCCAGTACTGGGGCCCATGCCTGGTTCACCGGGCTTCAAACCGTGCTTGGCTTGTCATAGGCCGATGCCTACAGGAGACCCTCACGACTCCTGTCTTAAGTACCTGGGTGAATCCCACCTGAAGGACAAGTGCCGCATCTGTAAGGTGTTCAAGCCCCGAACTAAAAAAGAACGAGACATTCGCCTAAAACGACTACTGATGGAGGCAGCGTTGACTCCCCAGTCCTCGGCACCATCAGCGGCACCGGGAGCAAGTGCTTCCTCGGCACTGGAGCGCACTCCAACAGCGAAGGCTCCTCGACATCAGCCATCACTGGCTCAAGCTTCTACCTGGCACCATTCACTCTCACCACGGAGCAAGAAGCACAAGCCTCCTGCGGCTGCTATATCTACACCGCAGTCTGAGTGCTTAGCCAAGTCGGACCGCCCGGCACTGTCAACTGCTGCAGCACCGACGTCCTCTGCATCGTTGATTCCGGCCTCGCTGGAGCCATTGAGTCCGGTGCTCCCCAGCTCCCCAGCACGCGCCGTGGTTGAGCTTGTCGTGCCCTCCGCTCCGGCAACGTTTTCCACGGCACGGGACTTGATTGCTTTGACGGAGCCTGAGCTGCCTCAACCCCTGGCTCCACTGGTGCAGGTTCCTCAGTCTATAGGCAAGCCGGCCCTCATGAGACCTTCTTCGCCTGTTGGAGATTCCTCCATACCCGGTGGGGGAGGTCTGCTCACTGCGAGCGACCGCGGGACCGGGATTGATGGCGGGACCGGGAATGCCTGCGGGACCTGGATCGGGACTGGTGACGTCACCGGTCCCGCTCCAGGTCCCGCAGGCATTCCCGGTTCCTCCATCAATCCCGGTCCCACGGTCGCTCGCAGTCCCGGTACCGTTCCCCATCGAGGTACCGGTTGTACTCGCGGCACCGCTCGAGGTCCTGGTCGCCGTCCAGATACTACCGGCACCGCTCCAGATCTCGGCAACACTCGCGGCACCGGACTTCTCGCAGCCGATCTCGGCACGGCGATTCCAGGCATGGTCGACTTCCCTGCACCGTGCTGGTCGCAGGTCCCGGTCCCACTCCCGGCACCGTCACGACTCTCGGTACCGTTCTCCGGCACCGCGTAGGGACGGTTCGAGTGGACGCAGAGACCTACATCAAACGGTCTCCGCTCCCTCGTGCAGACACTGCATCATATGGGGATTCGGATAACCACCAGGGACCTCATCAGTGGCCCTTTCGGACACCTTGGGCCTACCACCAAACCCAAGGTGATCCGCATATACCATCGCGCTCCGGCCCTTCTGAACATTGGGCGCCAGAGACCACAGTGAGCAGACCTCCCCCACCGGGTACGGAGGAATCTCCAACACACGTGCCAGACCCTCAAGATCCGCTGCCTCAGGACATCCCCCAAGACCCACTGGTTCCCGGGGTTTCATCCTCTTCCTCCCTGGATGAAGCGGTGGCTTGGACATCTGGACGACCTCAGGTCACACCAGGGCCTTCTGCGCCGCATCGCCCTCCATATCAACTTGCCTGTAGAGGAAGTTGCTGAGGTGGACGACCCGGTTGTCAGTATACTGTCGGCGGAGGCTCCAACCAGGGTGGCCCTCCCATTTATCCGCTCGATACAGGCTAGAGCGGATACCATCTGGCAATCCCCGGCATCCATACCGCCCAGAGCCAGAGGAGTTGAACGTAAATACATGGTGCCCTCCAAGGGGTATGAGTACCTGTATGTACACCCCCCTCCTTGTTCAATGGTTGTTCAATCCGTCAATGAACGGGAGCGCCATGGCCAGCAAGCCCCTGCTCCTAAATCAAGGGAGGCCAGGCAAATGGATTTGTTGGGGAGAAAGATCTATTCCGCGGGAGGCCTCCAGCTCACGGTGGCGAACCAGCAAGCCCTCCTGAGTAGGTACAGTTATAACACCTGGGAGGCAGTAGGGAAGTTTGTAGAGCTCGTCCCGCAGGACTCCCGCCAAGAATTCACAGCTCTCCTGGAGGAAGGGAAAAAAGTTGCGCGGACTTCCCTCCAGGCCTCGCTGGATGCCGCCGATTCGGCAGCTAGAACCGTTGCCTCTAGGATTGCCATGCAGCATATATCGTGGCTGCAAGTGTCAGGCCTGCCATCTGAGCTCCAGTACACGATACAGGACCTACCCTTTGATGGCCAGGGCCTCTTCTCCCAGAAAACGAACCTCGGCTACAGAGTCTGAAGGACAATCGCGTAATCATGCATTCGCTGGGAATGCATACACCACAGACTCAGAGACGATCTTTCCGGTTGCAACCTCAGCGCCCCTACCCCCCGCCTCGGCCAAGGCAAGAATTCAACAGAAGGCGAGGTCGTACCTCTCGCAGACGACAGTCTGGACCTCAGGGGGGTAACAATGCCGGTCCCACCAAGCCACCGGCGGGACCGAAGCCAAACTTTTGAGGTTGCGCCTGAGAGCACTGTACCAATGACCTCCCAGGATCCCTTTCAGTTCGCCAACCGCCTTGCCGCATTCCTCCCTGCGTGGTCCCGGCTGACTTCAGACCGTTGGGTCCTCCGCACGGTGGAGTGTGGCTACCGCCTTCAGTTTATTTCAGCTCCTCCTCCCCACCCTCCCTCCTCGTCCCTCTTCAGGGACCCCTCTCACAAGCAACTCCTTCTGCAGGAGGTTTTGAGGCTCCTTGCGATGGGAGCTATAGAGGAGGTTCCGGAGGAATTAAGGGGCAAGGGGTTCTATTCCAGATATTTCCTAATTCCCAAGGCAAAAGGGGGCCTCCGGCCTATCTTGGACCTGCGAGGACTGAACAAATTCATGAAAGAGTTCAAATTCCTCATGGTGTCCCTGGGGACGATCATCCCTTCCCTGGATCCCGGAGATTGGTACGCTGCTCTTGACATGAAGGACGCATATTTCCACATCGCGATTTACCCTCCGCACAGAAGGTACCTACACTTTGTGGTGAATCGTCAACATTACCAATTTGCAGTCCTCCCCTTTGGCCTCTCCTCGGCCCCTCGAGTATTCATGAAGTGTATGGCGGTAGTCGCCGCCTCCCTCCGCCGTCGTCGAATACACGTCTTCCCATACCTCGACGACTGGCTTATTCGAGGGACCTCCGAGGCTCAGGTCACCGCTCATGTAAACATCATCAAGGGCCTATTCACCCATCTAGGCCTGATCAACCTGGATAAATCCGTTCTGCTACCTATGCAGAGGATAGAATTCATAGGGGCCATGCTGGACTCCAGTCGTGCATTGGCCAGCTTGCCCCCACAGCGCTTTCAGACTATAGTCTCACTTATACAGCGACTAAAAAGATTCCCAACAACTTCTGTCCGCATCTGCCTCAGCCTCCTCGGTCACATGGCTGCATGCACCTTCGTTACGAAGCACGTGAGACTGCGCATGCGTCCTCTCCAGACTTGGCTCACCTCAGTCTACCGTCCACGCAGGGATGCCATAGACATGATAATCACGGTTCCACCAAGCATTCTGGGCTCCCTCGACTGATGGCTGACGCCCTCCCTGGTGTGTGCCGGCCGTCCGTTCCATCCGCCACAGCCCTCGGTGTCTCTGACAACAGACGCTTCTTCTCTTGGCTGGGGTGCTCACTTAGGGCACCTTCGCACCCAGGGTCTTTGGTCTTTTCAGGAGCTGGCGCTTCACATCAATGTCCGCGAACTGAGAGCGGTAAGAGGTCCTCCTGAGAAGCAGAAAGCCTTCCATGTGGGCAACATATCTCGCCAAATGGAAGCGTTTTTCCCATTGGTGCCCCCAGCATAACCTTACTCCCGAAGGTGTATCATTCCCCATTATCTTGGACTACTTATGGGACCTCAAGGAGCAGGACCTGGCGCTCTCTTCAATAAGGGTGTATCTGGCCGCGATTTCCACCTTCCATCCTGGGGAATCCGGCAGTTTGATCTTCTCTCACCCTATAGCTTCCAGATTCCTTAAGGGCTTGGAGCGACTCTACCCTCCGGTTAAGCGCCCTTCCCCTACCTGGGATCTCAACCTTGTATTAGCTAGGCTCACGGGCCCTCCCTTTGAGCCGTTAGCCACATGCTCGCTGCTGTACCTATCCTGGAAGACAGCCTTCCTCGTCGCTATCACCTTGGCCAGACTGGTATCGGAGCTTCATGCTTTGATGGTAGACCCCCCATATACGATCTTCCACAAGGACAAGGTACAGCTGCGAACGTACCCGGCTTTCCTTCCCAAGGTGGTCTCTGCCTTCCACGTTAATCAAGACATATTCCTACCAGTCTTCTTCCCGAATCCGCACGCATCGCGCCAGGAACAACAACAACATACCCTGGATGTCCGCCGGGCCCTCACCTTTTACATCCAGGGACCAAACTTTTCAGATGCTCGCCTCAATTATTTGTAGCGGTCGCGGAGCACATGAAAGGCATGCCTATCTCTTCCCAGAGGCTCTCATCCTGGGTGATGTCCTGTATCCGGACATGCTACGACTTGGCCCGCGTTCTGACTAGCCATCTCACAGCCCACTCTACTCGGGCTCAAGCCTCGTCTGCCGCTTTCCTGGCCCACGTTCCCATCCAGGAAATATGCCATGCAGCTATCTGGTCTTCCATCCATACTTTTGCATCCCACTATGCACTGGTCGAGCAGTCTAGAGACGATGCCGCCTTTGGCTCAGCGATCTTACATTCCACAACGTCTCGCTCCGACCCCACCGCCTAGGTAAGGCTTGGGAATCACCTAACTGGAATGGATATGGGCAAGCACTCGAAGAAGAAAAGATGGTTACTCATTTTTGTAACTGTTGTTCTTCGAGATGTGTTGCTCATATCCATTCCACACCTGCCCTCCTTCCCCACTGTCGGAGTAGCCGACAAGAAGGAACGGAGGAGCGGAGGGGTCGGCAGGGGTATATATATCTGGCACCATAGCAGCGCCATTCCAGGGGGCGCCCTGCCGGCCCACCGAGTGTTGCTAGGGTAAAAATCTCTGACGAACGTGCACACGGCGCGCGCACACCTAACCAGAATGGATATGAGCAACACATCTCGAAGAACAACAGTTACTAAGGTGAGTAACCGTCTTTTTCTTAGACTGGAATTTGTGCTTTTTAGCTGTGCTTTTTCATAGCATGACATATTTTAAATTACAGGGATAATCCATTGTGGATCACTCCTTCATGTTATCTATTATGTTCTTGGACTTCCATCACAAAAATAAATGTGTTTCAGACAGTCTAGTTAAGGATGGTATTCTCTGTATACTCAAATTAGAAATAACTCTTGAGTCTGTTCTTTGTTTGACGGGGAAGAAAGAACCTATACATGACTAAATAGAGTATCGGACAATATTTCTGACTGAATCCATAATCATAAAATCCCTGAATTAAAAACCCAGACAAATTCCTTTTATTTATTTCTTAGTGCTCAAAACTTGCTTTTTGAAAACAATCATCATGGCATATTATGCAGCTCTGTGTGGGAAGTCCATCATATTTCACTCAAGGTGATGAGGAAAGAGAGATTTTGGTTTAGACATTTTTGTCAATGTGTGGGGGATTTTTGTTCAGTCCCCCTCACTATGAAACTAACAGATAGTTGCCTTCTGGCTTTGTATTTGAACAATATGGATTTGGAAATCTCTCCTACAGTCTTTCTCTAACCAGATCCACATAGAGAGAGCTGAACTATAGGCAGATAAGGATCTGTATTGCTTTCTGCTGCCTTCCTTGTTTGTAGGAATCTCTTTAAGAGTATAATTTAGCTGTATAATATATAAAGTATAATGTAGATTCTTTCTACATGATAGTGCTGTATCTATTTTCTTTTAATGAAAATTCCTTCTGGAATCTATAGGGCATGTTTACTTCTGTACGATTTAATGTAGTAAAAATAATATATAATGACATTGTCAACACTGCCTACAGAATAATGTGGATATCAAATAAAATGCACCTGCTTGTTTTTACTCTAAAGTATCTTTCAATGGCATCTTAGTGTAGACTATCCTTACTGTAAAGTCATATGGGAAGTTCGAACATCACATTACTTTAATTGGAAATGAGATACCGACAGAAAGTATGAAAAGGAAACAGGACATGATTTATTCTGTATATACAGTAGATTAATACAGGGCTGATCATTCCAAAAACTTGACACATTAAAACCATGTTGTGTTTTGTGGCACCTTACATATACAACAAGTTTCAGATACTGTATGAATCAATGAAGAATGGGAGTAGATACACTCAGTACAGTACTATATTATTTTTATAGGACTTGAAAGGGACCTCCTGAGTCATCAAGCCCAGTCACTGGCTAGCGCAAGCAACCTCATCATAGAATCCCATCCAATACTCCTATATACTGATGATTCCTTTCAACTTTGTGTGATCAGTCAATTTCATTAGCACACTTCTACTTTTTGTGCCAAGATTATCAATGAAAATATTAGATAAGATTGGTCCCAAGACCGATCCTTGAGGAAAGCCACTAATAACAGTCTCCACCAGCACAATCGTTGTCCTCTCAGCTTAACCTATTATTATCTCTGTCAGGCTGTCTGGAGTGGCTTAAGAGCATGAGTACCAACCTCAGGGCAGACTGTTAAGAAGCAGGGCATAAACCACAAATTGGTTGTGAGTTCTCTCCTTAGATTTCACCAACCAAGTATGAACTTCTCAAGCACTATAACAGCCCTAACATGAAGTCACAGACTGAATGGGGGTTATGTGATGGCTTTGGTGGTGTGGACTTCTGTAATGTAGGGACATGTCCTTGTCTTACCCTGCACCAGCACCATTCTCCTGGCAACCTAACGAGCACAGCTGCTCCTGATAGAGCTGGACCAGCTCCCGCCACCAGGCCAGACCCTTGCTCTCACTACTAGGCCAGACCATCCACAACTCTTGTCGCTGACAGAACACTGGCCAGATGGGTGTGAACATCAGCTGAGGCAGAGGGAGAGGGCCAGAAGCTGCTAGCCTGGCCTGGGACTGAACCAGCACCCTTCAAGTGAAAGGCTTGATGTCCTGTGCTATATTCCAGATTTAAAATGTAAACTACCATAAGCTTGTCCAAGTCATTAACAAAGGAGTATCTGAAACATTGAGAATTCTACTTTTGTTGAAAGTTTAAATGAAAACTAGTGGATTCAATTTAAATGTAAAAGGAAAAAATCCATAACTGCCAGCATGTGTCATGTTTCATTTTTTCATATGGTTTAGAACAACTGAAATATTAAACTCCAAGAATGAGTTTATTTATGCTGTCGGACTCTTAAGTAAATCTGCTATAAAACTTGCATTTAATACTCTTAGGAAATCCTAGTGTTACACACTTTAAGGACTTGCTAGTTTTCTGGATTGTTACTTGGGTGTGCGGGGTAGGAGGAAAGGATCTCTGGCGACTGGGAAGAGAAGGATCTGGGTTGGGAGCCTTAATAGGAATCATTTCAGACCCACATCTCCATTTCTCTTCTGGTGGAAACTATTCATGTGTGCTTGTCTGTATGCCTAATGTTTTCTACTTTCTCCTGTTACTGCATCGCAGTCCTCCTATCAGACAGGAAAGAGACAGAGAAAGGTGGCATGCAGTTAATATTGTAGGAAAGGAAAGAGCTGGAACTTGAGGAGATATTGGAACCAAACTGTCCTCATGGTGTCTGGATACTATGGTGGATAGGGCAGCAGACAGGGATTCAAGAGATATGAATTCAGTTCCTGGTTTGGCCACAAGAATCCTATGTGACTTTAGGCAAGTCACTTACTCTACTCTTGTGTCTCAGTTTCCCATCTGTACAATGGAGATAATACTTTTCTGCTTCATAGGGTTGTTGTGAGAATAACTCCCATGATGGTGATGTGCTCAGATATTATGCTGATGAGGGCTACGTAAGTACCTAGATAGAAATATAGAGCAGTGGTTTAACAGTATGGGTTGTCTGGAAGCTGAACAAAGGGAAGCTATGAGTCTGAGGCTGTCTGCTCTCTTAGGGTATGTCTACACTGCAATTAGACACCTGCAGCTGGCCTGTGCCAACTGGCTTGGGCTAGTGGGACTGTTTAATTGCAGTGTAGATGTTTTTGGGCTCAGGCTGCAGCCTGCGCTCTGAGACCCTCCCACCTTGCAGGATCCTAGGCTCCAGCCTGAGTGTCTACACTGCAGTTAAACAGCTCCGCAGCCCAAGCTCTGTGTGCCTGAGTCAGGTGACATAGGCCAGCCATGGATGTTTTGTTGCAGTGTAGACATACCCTTAGAGGGAAGGAAACTGAATGGTGAGTGAGGGGTTGATAGCAAGGGCAGGTGCAGAGATGGTGGCAGGATTCCTGCTGTAAAGGATAGAGAGAGACTGAAGTTGAGTTTTTTTTTAATCTCTGTCTTCCAGCATTGACTTCATAGGGCAGGAAAATAGGAAAGCCATCCCGCTTGAGTTTCCACGTATTAGTACATCCCTAAATGACTGGGTCAGGGGTCTCATTAAATGAATGAGAAAAATGATTACTTTCAAGGTTTTAAAAATACCTTTGTCAGCTGTGTAGCTTGTAGCTGCTTCAGACTGTCCACCAGTGTGAACCCCTGCCAATTGTAAAGGATTATCAATACTACCTGTGTTCTTCAGTGTCGTCAGTAATAAAGGCACAATAATGTCCTCATTCTCAAAAAAGAGGCGCTTGTGTTCCATCCAGCATTATAATGTCTGAAGCTCATCTGGAAATGATCCATCTGACCAGTCTAATACCACAAAGAATCCTCAAACAGTACTTCCTTTGTCTATCTGCAGTAGCCCAAGCACAGAGTCTTTATCCTAGTCATCAACAAAGGCTCTCAGTTGTACAGGAAATAACACTCATGCAAGATATACTCTTTAATGAAAGCCACCTCACTGTTGGTTCTTCCTTCTGTTGGTGTTGGATTGGGTGCAGATCGAGGGGAGAAAGGAGTTTAATCCTCTTATACAGAATATTTTGCTTGATTATCAGTGTTTTGGAGGAGCTTGTTATGGTTGTCTGATTGGTTCCATATTAACAAAAGACAATCATTTATTTTTAGAATATTTGGATCTCAGTTTGTTGCCTGAGCCTGTGGCATATTTACACCATGCCTTTAAGGATAGTGTAGCCAGCTGTGGGAGGATCATCATAGCAAAGGGTCGCACAGCATTGTATGCCTGTTGGCTGGAGCCAAGGATTGGGTCTGGAATATTTTAAATAAAATTTACATTATTTTGGTGGTGATTGGTGTAAAGCACCTTAGGGCTAAAGGCTTTTTCCCTAATCCTTCTTAAGATTTCATTGTAGCATCTGTTGAGGGCAATTGTGTTAAAATGCTTCCTTCACTTCTCAGTTTATTGTGCCTTTAATTGTAAACAGCACAAAATCCATAGGTTGGTGTGGCAATAAAAGGTCAATTCTTTGCTCTAACATAAAACTACTGTAAGAAAGTGTGCACAGAACGAATGATTATGAAACAACATACACATTTTGGCCCTACTACTTTCAGCTGAACTCTGAGGCAGTTGCTTCAGTATCTTTAAGATCCTTAAGAACCAGCATCTCAATTTCCCAATCTATGGCACTTGACTGCAATGCTATGCCTCACCAACTCTGTTTTTTGGGAACTAGAAAATGTAACATGTTAGAGCATGCGGTCACAAAATTATCATTTTCCAGGTTCCTGTTGGTAGGAGTTTTAAGTGCCATTGGGTGAAAGGGACATTTTCAGTCACATCAAGAGCCGGCAAAGTTGCAGTCCTCTTGTTCTCAAATTCCATAGGATTTGATATCGCCTTCATAATCAGAAATCCAGCAGTACTGAAAACAAAACATTAGTTTTCCTGTGATGTTTGAGATACCATTCTCTTCTCCATACTTTCAATGTATTTAATCACTAGACTTATACAGGCTTTGAATTCAGAAAAGTAGGTATTTAGTGTGTTTGATTCTTCTTTACTTACTTGTTTTTAATATAGTATTGCTAACCTCGGGTGCACAAAAATCATGAATCAGGCACCAAAATATCATGTGATTGGCTTAAAAATCATGACATTTTAGAAAATAATAAATTTGGGGTTATTTTTGTCTGATTTCTGGTTTTTCAGCATTTGGGGTATGTTTTTAAGCTTCTCTCTGCAACCTTGAGAACTAGAAATGTGCTATTTTTAAAATAAAAGTTGGGATTTCTATATAATCATGTGGCTTCAAGACTGGAGCTTTAAGATACCAGGTATCATGGCAACAATATAACACCACTGGATTTAATTGATTCCCCCCCTCCCCCCCGAGTCTCACCAGTGTAAGTGATAGGCCAAACTGAGGCAGGTGAGTTTAGCAAGATCATAGCTGAGGACAGATGACTTTCCACTTTGATTATCTTAAGCCCTGTTTTGCACAAAGACCTGCCAATTTATCCTCTAATGAGGTCTAGAAATGATTTGTTCTGAAATGCAGGGCCTCAGTTTGGTGCCAGCGAACTTTCTATCCTTAGTGATGATGGTGTCTGTGAAGCAGATGGCAGAGCATAGATTCATGGCTGTACTGTGAAGGAATCATTTCCCCTTGCTTTGTTTTATCATTTTCAGCTTTTTATTGCAATACCTGCAAGACCTTCAGTGAATTCCAGGGCTTGTTGATGAATTGAGGAGTTAAGGTGAAAACACAAACACTCATATTTAAATAAATAAATAAATCCCAAATAAAGGTCAGAGATAATGCCTCTATTTCCTAAACACTAACAGATTCTGCACCAAAATAATGGTCATTATAACCTGTAGCTTGCTTTCCAGATCTAAACAGTTTCCCAGTTGATTACCTAATATGATAGCAATGTAATCAGTTCATTTACTTCTGTTTTTAAATGCAGCAACTTTGAAGTACTTAAGATGCAATTTCAAAGCATCTGTATATAAAATATAAGGTAGCAATTGCTTTTTACCAGCCATCAGTTAAACTATTTGCTTTATTTTTGGCTTGCATCACTGCAGGAAGGATACTTATACTCAGTATAAACAATTACAGTTAATAACTAAACATAGAACTTGGCTGCTATGTACAGTGCATATTGTTACATTTCCTAAGAAAAGATTTATTTTTACTGTTTGTATTTTGCTGCTTAATAAACTGATGGATAGGCTGGTTATTAAAAAAGTTCCTTAAAAAGGTTGATTAGAAAAGACTGCAGGATTATAGTGACTAACACAGAAAGGATAAAAGATTGTTTGTTTGGTTTTGAGAGGAGTAGCAGATGAGGCCAGCAACATTTGTATAAAACATCTGAACAAAGTATTTTGAAATGTCTGGTAGTAGAAATTAATTGAATGCCATATACACTTGCAAGTATGAAACATAGTGCATCTGAGAATTAATGAGACAGAGATAATAAATTGGCCTTTGACTTCCTTCACCTGTATTTCATCCAAAAATAACCTCTATGACATCCTGAGGTCTAAGAAGGTAAGTGTAGGTTGGTGAAACAACTCGACACAAAAACACAGGGTTAGTCAGTCATGTTACGGAACAACAGTTAAAGCATCAGAATGTAACAGTGTTTTGTTTTTTTTTGATCAGTTCAAGGTTTCTAACCCATAATTGTAGGTTAGACAATAGCCTCTCCCTGCCTGTTCCTAAAACAGTTGGTTTTTATACCCCCCTCCTGAAGCACCTGTGTAAGCCTGAGTTGTTAACTCCTCATTTGCCATGGTAGTGTGTCTGTACCCTGTCATACTTACTCACTAAAATGGTCTCATTTTTTCATGCACATTTGAAAAGACATAGGATGCCAAGCACTGAACAAAAACCGTTAAGTAATCATTTGGGACCCTAAGGATCCCGATATTCATGCCCTGCACACCATTGTAATAATCTTTGCACAAAATATGCATTGTGTGGTATCATTTGAAAACTAATAACTCACTGGTCAATAATAGCATAGTGAAATGTATGTAGTGACATTATATGTAAAGATATGAATATCTCCTGTATGGGAGGGATTCCAGAAGATTGGAAAAGGACAAATATAATTCCAATCTGTAAAAAAGGAAATAAGGACAACCTGGGGAATTAGACCCATCAGTTTAACTTCTGTACCCGGAAAGATAATGGAGCAAATAATTAAGCAATCGATCTGCAAACATCTAGAAGATAAGGTTATAAGTAACAGTCAGCATGGATTTGTCAAGAACAAATCATGTCAAACCAACCTGACAACTTTCTTGGACAGGGTAACAAGCCTTGTGGATGGGGGAAAGTAGTAAACATGGTATATCTTGACTTTAGTAAAGCTTTTGATACTGTCTCGTATGACCTTCTCATAAACAAACTAGGGAAATGCAACCTAGATGGAGCTACTATAAGGTGGGTGCATAACTGGTTGGAAAACCATTCCCAGAGAGTAGTTATCAGTGGTTCACAGTCATGCTGGAAGGGCATAACAAGTGGGTTCCCACAGGGATCCGTTCTGGGTCCTGTTCAATATCTTCATCGGTGATTTAGATGATGGCATAGAGAGTACATTTGTAAAGTTTGCGGACGATACCAAGCTGGGAGGGGTCACAAATGCTTTGGAGGATAGGATTATAAAGAAAAATGATCTGGACAAAGTGGAGAAATGGTCTGAAGTAAATAGGATGAAATTCAATAAGGACAAATGCAAAGTACTCCACTTAGGAAGGAACAATCTGTGCACACCTACAAAATGGGAAATGACTGCCTAGGAAGGAGTACCGCGGAAAGGGATCTGGAGGTCATAGTGGACCATAAGTTAAATGAGTCAACAGTGTAACACTGTTGCAAAAAAAGCAAACCTCATTCTAGGATGTATTAGCAGGTGTGCTGTAAGCAAGATACGAGAAGTAATTCTTCTGCTGTACTCCACGCTGATTAGGCCTCAACTGGAGCATTGTGTCCAGTTCTGGGTGCCACATTTCAGGAAAGATGTGGACAAACTGGAGAAAGTCCAGAGAAGAGCATCAAAAATGATTAAAGGTCTAGAAAACATGACCTATGAGGGAAGATTTGAAAAAATTGGAGTTTTTTAGTTTGGAAAAGAGAGGACTGAGAGAGAGGACATAACAGTTTTGAAGTACTTAAAAGGTTGTTACAAGGATAAGGGAGAAGAATTGTTCTTCTTAACCTTTGAGGCTGGGACAAGAAGCAATGGGTTTAAATTGCAGCAAGAGAGGTTTAGGTTGGATATTAGGGAAAACTTCCCAACTGTCAGGGTGGTTAAACACTGGAATGAATTGCCTAGGGAGGTTGTGGAATCTCCATTATTGGAGATTTTTAAGAGCAAGTTAGACAAACACCTGTCAGGGATGATCTAGATAATACTTAGTCCTGCTGTGAGTGCAGGGGACTGGATTAAATGGCCTCTCGAGGTCCCTTCCAGTCCTATGATTCTATGATGATGTTAGCACATGTTCAAAACCGGACAGCCCTGCCTAGGCAAAAGTTGTTAAACAGGTCTATCCTAAATCAAGGAATGTGTGTTCATCTCAATTTACGTATAAGTAATAAATAGAAAAGCAGGAATGGCAAGAAACAGAACAATTTGGATTTCAGGAAACACAAGTGGGGGAAGAGAAAGCATGGCGCTTCCTTCACCGCCAGACTCGATCGCCTTCTTTACCGCTTGAATAAACTTTATTTTTGAAGGGTAACTCCACTTCAGAGGTTCACTGGATTATAAAAGAAAGGGGCAGAGAACCCCAAGTTAACTCTAAGACAACAAAGGCACCAACACCTTTGGGCCTCTGGGAGAGATCCTAACCAAGGAAAGGGTCAGTCACCATCTTTCTGGAAGACTATGGGTGAGACAGGCCATCTTCAACAAAGCCTTGAACCAAAACTTACCCTGGCGGGCCAGACCAGTTTGTTTATCTGCTGTATCGGCAGGTTTGGCTGACCATGGCTCCCACTGGCCGTGGTTCCCTGTTCCAGGCCAATGGGGGTGGTGGGAAGCAGCGCGGGCAAGGGATGTGCTGGCCACGGCTTCCCGCCACCCCCATTGGCCTGGGATGGCGAACTGCGGCCAGTGGGAGCCGCGATTGGCCGAACCTGCTGACGTGACAGGTAAACAAACTGGCCCGGCCTGCCAGGCTGCTTACCTGATGAGCCACGTGCCAGAGGTTGCTGACCTGTAGTGTAGACATACCCTCAATTAAGCTATTGACTGTATGGAGGGGCACATGGTTCAGAGAGAGACATCTATTAAGGGAGGATCTATTAATAGGGATTCTCTATATCTTAGTAAGGAGGAGAGAATGGAAGATGATAAAGTACAGGTAGGATCTGAAGAGACAGTCGAATGAAGAAAAGTTACTGTGAGTGCTCGACCCTGCCCTAAGTTGTACAGCACCGAGGGCCCTGTGGAGCTGTGCTCCATGCTATGCAGGGTATTTGCACGCCTGTCGCTCTCCCTCTGGAATCATGCCCCCACACTTGTGTAGTAAGCTCTTTTGGGGCGAGGACTGTCTCCTATGGCAGTGGTTTTCAAACCATGGGTTGCAACCCAGAACTGGAAGGGACTGGGTTGTGGTGGCTCTGGTCAGCACTGCTGCCGTTAAAAGTTCCATCAGCGGTGCTGTCTGGCTAAGGCAGCTAGTCCCTACCTGTTCTGACACTGCGCTGTGCCCTGAAGCGGCCAGCAGCAGGTCCGGTTCCTATGCTGGGGGGACATGGGGTTCCAAGCACCGGCTCTGCCCTTCCATTGGCTGGGAACTGGCCAGTGGGAGCTGTGGGTGGCAGTGTCTGTGGGTGAGAGCTGGATCTGCCACAGGCTGGAAGCCTGCCTCTGTGCCCCTGCTGCGATGCTGACCAGGAGCTGCCAGAGGTAAGCCCGTGCCCCAACCCCCATGCTCTAACCCCTGCCCCAGCCCTGAGCCCCTCCTGCACCCTAAGCCCTGCATTCCCAGCCCCATCCCAGAGCCTGCACCCTCAGCCCAGAGACCTGACCCCCTCCCACACCCCAGCCCACAGCCCCCTGCCACGCACTGAACCCCTCACCCCCACACCCCAACCCTATGCCACAGCCCTGAGCCCCTCTCACAACCCAAACCCCTCATCCCCAGCTCCGTTGGGTTGCAGGCATCAACAATTTTCTTCAGCTGGGTCACCAGAAAAAAAGTTGGAAAACTACAATCCTACGGTGTATCTGCATGGTGCCTACCACAATGAGGCCTCAATCTTGTTTGGGGCCCCAAGGCACAACAGTAATACAAATAGTAAAAATAAATAATACTTGGCAACAGTAGGCTCTGTTATCTCAACACAAGCAGAAACTAACTCAATAAAATGTTATATATGTTTCTTTATGATAATCTTTAACTAAAATGAAAAAATGTAAACTGCTAATCTAGTTTAGACAGAAATTGAAACTAGTTAGTAGAAAAAACATGCCCAAATTGATATGATTCTGGAAACAAATTATTGTATTCAGAATAAGAGAGGGGGAGGAAAGCAAATTACAAAAATATTCAAAAATGAACTACTAGGCAGAAAGTGTGTAAATTTAAAGATTTCTCTATTTGTACAGTAGTTCAGAGCTTTCAGAGCAGGGTAAAGAATCATTATGGATGTTAAGTATCAGAGGGGTAGCCGTGTTAGTCTGGATCTGTAAAAGCAGCAAAGAATCCTGTGGCACCTTATGAACTAACAGACGTTTTGGAGCATGAGCTTTCGTGGGTGAATACCCACTTCGTCAGATGCATGTAGTGGAAATTTCCAGGGGCAGGTATATATATGCAGGCAAGCTAGAGATAATGAGGTAGTTCAATCAGGGAGGATGAGGCCCTGTTCTAGCAGTTGAGGTGTGAAAACCAAGGGAGGAGAAACTGGTTTTGTAGTTGGCAAGCCATTCACAGTCTTTGTTTAATCCTGAGCTGATGGTGTCAAATTTGCAGATGAACTGAAGCTCAGTAGTTTCTCTTTGAAGTCTGGTCCTGAAGTTTTTTTGCTGCAGGATGGCCACCTTAAGGTCTGCTATAGTGTGGCCAGGGAGGTTGAAGTGTTCTCCTACAGATTTTTGTATATTGCCATTCCTAATATTTGATTTGTGTCCGTTTATCCTTTTCCGCAGTGACTGTCCAGTTTGGCCGATGTACATAGCAGAGGGGCATTGCTGGCATATGATGGCGTATATTACATTGGTGGACGTGCAGGTGAATGAACCAGTGATGATGTGGCTGATCTGGTTAGGTCCTGTGATGGTGTCGCTGGTGTAGATATGTGGGCAGAGTTGGCATCGAGGCTTGTTGCTTGGATTGGTTCCTGAGCTAGAGTTGCTATGGTGCGGTGTGCAGTTACTGGTGAGAATATGTTTCAGGTTGGCAGGTTGCCTGGGGGTGAGGACTGGCCTGCCAACCAAGGCCTGTGAAAGTGTGGGATCATTGTCCAGGATGGGTTGTAGATCCCTGATGATGCATTGGAGGGGTTTTAGCTGGGGACTGTATGTGATGGCCAGTGGAGTCCTGTTGGTTTCTTTCTTGGGTTTGTCTTGCAGTAGGAGGCTTCTAGGTACACGTCTGGCTCTGTTGATCTGTTTCCTTATTTCCTCGTGTGGGTATTGTAGTTTTGAGAATGCTTGGTGGAGATTTTGTAGGTGTTGGTCTCTGTCTGAGGGGTTAGAGCAGATGCAGTTGTACCTCAGTGCTTGGCTGTAGACAATGGATCGTGTGATGTGCCCGGGATGGAAGCTGGAGGCATGAAGGTAGGCATAGCGGTCGGTAGGTTTTCGGTATAGGGTGGTGTACATCGGCCAAACTGGACAGTCGCTGCGGAAAAGGATAAACGGACCTTAAGGTGGCCATCCTGCAGCAAAAAACTTCAGAACCAGACTTCAAAGAGAAACTACTGAGCTTCAGTTCATCCGCAAATTTGACACCATCAGCTCAGGATTAAACAAAGACTGTGAATGGCTTGCCAACCACAAAACCAGTTTCTCCTCCCTTGGTTTTCACACTTCAACTGCTAGAACAGGGCCTCATCCTCCCTGATTGAACTACCTCATTATCTCTAGCTTGCCTGCATATATATACCTGCCCCTGGAAATTTCCACTACATGCATCTGACGAAGTGGGTATTCACCCACGAAAGCTCATGCTCCAAAACGTCTGTTAGTCTATAAGGTGCCACAGGATTCTTTGCTGCTATTATGGATGTTCAATGCTTGAGTTATTTTGTTCATATGAATCTGCTAGTGTTTTCTCTAAAACATCTTGGGGTAGAAAATAAACATTCTAAATATCAATTTTTTATCTTTGGGCCATTCACCTGTTTTTTGCATAGGAAAAAACACCAAATGAAGATTAATGACCGGTAATTAAAATGTTTATGCTGATAAAGTTATTGAACATTTATAAAATGAAAATGCTTTCTCAGTAGCGCTATTATTTTTATTTGCCATCTACAGTATAACACAGTTTCTGGATTCATAAACTAGAAATAATTTACTGAAAATCTAATATTATGCTTTGAGGTTTGAGTGTTTGTCGCTACATAAGCATTTTCTGTTTAGATTTAGGTTTGAATCTGTTAACTAAAATATCATAGGGTATTCTTCTGTTCTCTTTATGTAGTAGTAACATAGATTTTTAAAACCAAGAAGATCTAAAGGTCAGATTCAGACTGACTGACTTATACACTTGCAAGTGTGTAGGCTCACTGATTTAAAATTCCCAGTTGGGTCCTGCAGGCTTAGCTTTGTATATCAACAGAAGTAAATAGTTTGACATTGTAGATGTCTCTGATGTTATCTAGTTCCAATCTGAGTAATTTAGAGAAAAACATTCTGACTTACTGTAGCAAACACTTCCCTTTTTGATAAAGTATGGTATTTATCTTTTCTTGATGGCCATCCAACTAACTTTCTTTCAAGAAAAATGTAACCCTGTTTGTTATTTAAGTAATACCAACTTTTGGTGCTTTTGTGTTTTAGCTGATAAATTTAGAATTAAACTAGAAGAACTGGAGCGAGAGAAGAATTCTTTAAAATTTCAGCTTCCTTCAAAGCATCCTTCAATTATCAGCTTCTTGGACAGATTCAGTGCACAAGTTCAAACAGCGTTGTACTGGGCTGGAGATCGGTAAGTTCACTGGAGCCTTATGACATGGAACTATATTTCTGTTTTTCTTGAAGTAGTGGGTACAAGTTATGGCTAGATTTTAATTTTTATTGAAAAAATGAATGCTTTGAAGCGTTGATACTACACCTTTCAAGAATATAACAATAATTCAGTCCTATTGTCATTTTTCCTTTTCTCCAGGTCTTTGAAAAGTGTCATATTAGAGCCTGAGCCTGAATGAATGAAGTCTATGTGACTTTTACCACTGATTTCAATAGAACAGGCTTGAACCCTAGCACAGCAACTTAAACATATAGCAGCAAGGCAGCCTGAGCTACATCTCCCTGTGGAACTAAACCCAGTTCGCTTTTGGGGGGGATGAAAAATCATTAACTATAAAGTGGGTAAATCACTTCTGCCATGGATTCTCCTGCCAGCTTGGGAATCATTTTTATACATTATTAGTTAAGGACCAGCTGAGCACTGTGTAGTTCACAAAAATAATCAGTCTCTCCCCCTAGAGCCAGGGCCATCCTTAGCCATAGGCAGAATGGGCAGCCTCCTAGGGCACCACTAGGTCTGGGGGGCACTGCTCTGCTGGGAGCCCTGACAGACGAGCAGTGGAGCATGTAAGAGCAGGGCTGCTGGGTCCTAGAGAGAGCCGAATGCAGCACAGTTTGAGGGAGGGGATTGGCTGCTGTGGTCTCTGGGAAGGGGTGGGGAAAGGAACTCATCTGTAGGGTGACTAGATGTCCCGATTCTATAGGGACAGTCCTGATTTTTGAGTTTTTTTCTTATATAGGCTCCTATTCTCCCCCACCCCCGTCCCAATTTTTCACACTTGCTATCTGGTCACCCTAGGTGGGGGTAATTGGTACCTATATGAGACAAAGCCCCAAATATCAGGACTGGCCCTATAAAATCAGGATATCTGGATCTGGTCACCCTAGCTAGGGAGCGCGTCTCTTCCCCGGGCTGGGAGCGATCCTTCTCATCCAAGGGGGAGCTGCACAGGGCAGGATGAGCTGCTGTGGCTCCATGGGTGCCCCATTTCTGAGATCAGATGCTGTTCTAACTTAACCATGGTCTGTTGGGCTGGCGGTAGTGCCCATTGGCATGTGATCAGACCTGAGGGTTTGCTGCTGCTGTTGCCACTCTGCACCCAAAGAGGTGAATTTTGGAGTCCTGCAGTTTTCCACCTATCTCCTCCTCTACTGCAGCTGTTGGACCAGCAGGCTAGGGGGTGAGCCAAGCATGAAAGCAGTACTGTGTTGCCATTTAGATTGTCATTTAACAAATTTTGTTCGCCAGAAATGCTTGCTAACAATCCTGAATTCAATTTCAATATTTAAAAAAAAAAATTCAATATCTTAACCAAAAACAGAAAATTAAGTTGTTGACAATTATTTGTGACAACTTATTTGTGTTTGGTATGGGGAAGGGAGTGGGCCAGTTTTCATCAGAGAAACAAAAAATGTTGACTGACTTTCCTATAGCCCTATTACGGCTAAATAGAGCCCTCCAATAACTGTAATATGCTCATCTCCGTACTAATGTATAGAGCAGGGATCAGCAACCTACGGCACATGTGTCAAAGGTGGCACACGAGCTGATTTTTGGTGGCATGCAGCGGTGGGCTGAGCGGCTCAGCTCGCCACTGCTCTGGGGTTCCGGCTGCTGCCCCATTGCCACCCGGGGACCCAGCCACTGGCCCCACTCAGCAGCCACTGCTGTCCTGGGGGCCCCCAAGGAACCCCAGGCTGGCAGCGGGTTGAGCAGGCCGGTGGCTGATACCCTGACTGAGCCACTCAACCCGCTATTGGCATGGGTTCCATTCATTCAACTGGTAGGTGGGCTGAGCAGGACTAAATTCAATGAAATATGAAAACAAGAGCAACTAATGACAAAGTGCACGAACCTAGAGCAGTGGTCCCCAACCTTTTTCGTCTGGCGGGCGCCAGATGAAGGACCGTGGGGGTGGACGAGCATCCACCGAAATGCTGCCAAAATTCAGTGGCATTTCAGCGGTGACGCCTCTGGATGACGCTGCTCCTTGGCAGCAAGCGGCGTCATCCAGAGGCATTGCTGCCGAAATGCTGCCAAATTTCAGTGGCATTTCGGCAGATGCTCGTGCGCTGGCCAGTACGTGGGTACACTGAGAGGCCCCAGCAGGCGCCATGGCACCCTCAGGCACCGCGTTGGGGACTCCTGACCTAGAGAGCCTCCTGAAGCATGGCGATCATTTTGATTTAAATGGATTTGAACTGTGTGAAGAATTGAGTACACAGTCATCAATAGTGCCACATGCAAAATCAATGATGGACATTGTACAGTTTACGCATACCAGCAAACTTGTTGACATATATCCTAATGTGTACATTGCCACTCATATTCTACTGACAATTCCTGTGACACCAGCATCAGGAGAACGGAGTTTCTCAAAACTAAAGCTCATTAAAAACCATCTCCGGTCTACAAGGAGTCAGGAACACTTGATTGGTCTTGCTATTCTTGCAATCAAACAAGACATCACTTTGTTTTTGTCATACAATGACATTATTACTGATTTTGCAGCCAAACAAGCCAGAAAGATTGCTTTTAATTAAAAACAAATCCTTGTTTCAATACCTCTTCATATAAATTTCCAATAAAATGTTGACAAATTAAAAAAATTATATTATTTGCATCATTCTGTCAAATCAGAATTTTTTCCATAGTGCTACCTCTTTGGTGCTAGTCCATCAGCATTACAGTGTGCTTAATTAAGTTAAACTGGTTTTAATAACATGCATGTGGCAAGTTTTCCAATAGTGTAAGCTTATGTTTGTGTTGCTAAGAGCAAGACAGGCACAAGGGCACCAGCTTAATAATCCCACCTAGGGCACCATAAATCCTAAGGACGGTCCTGCCTAGAGCTAACAACCTGCAAGACAGAGAGAATCTGAGATGCACCAGATGACGCTGGGGAACTAGTTAATCTGTCTCCTCTCCCATTTTTTTTCTCATTTGTGTTTCTGAGTCTGTCTTTTCTGTCACGCTACTGAATGGCTTTGTTACAAATAAGGAGGTTCTTTCTTAGATATTTATTAGCTATGGCATTAATGTGGGAAATCTTGTTTTCTGACAACTCACATTGATAAAGACCATGGCGTGACATTTGATCTATGCATACTTGTGTTGACTTACATGAATGCTAGATAAAATACATATAGATGATGGGATTTGGCTAAACAGATATTCTTTTTTTTTTAAATTGTTTTAGCTCTTGTTTATTGTGTATATATAAAGTAATGTGATTTGTTTTGAAATATACTCCATAAGAATTCCCTCTTGTGGTCTCGTATGGTAGAAGGGAGCCCTTTTGTCAATTGTATGGATGACAGAACCATGAATCAAAGTATAGGATACAAGATGCTTAAATGCTGTATCAAAAGGTGCCTCTCATATTATTTGTTATAAACTATTCTTGTATTTCGAGAGACACTGTCAGCTTGAATTATTGGAAACTGATTAATTATAAGAGATTTGTTTTCTGATGGGGCACCCTCTAAATTGTATGTCCTGAGGATTTTAAAAAAAATGTTCATGAGGGTTTTTCTATTCCCCTGCTGAAGACTAGAAGTGTCTTTTGTGCAGGTCTGAGAGCAACAGTACCAGCCACAGTCAGACCTAGTTCTTGCTTTTCACTCTTGCCTCTGTGCACATGACTCTCTGCTGTCTTTTCAGATTCAGCTTGGGTATTGCTTTTATTGTTAAACACCTTTTTTTTTCATTTGTGGTCTTTTGTATTTGACAGCACTTTGTATATACTTTCTTTGTTTTGCTGATAGAGCGTACTCTTCCTCGGGTTCTGCAAGAAGGTGTTTAAAAATCTTTTAGGCACAGTAATATTTTAAATAGGGCTAGCAGGAAAAAAAAATCTGTTTTGTGAAAAATGTTGAAGTTTTGAGACTTGTTTTTGTTCCACAGTGGAATAAAATCAAGGTCTTTTGAATTTTTCATGGAAGGGAAAAAAAAGAGAGAGAGGGAAGAGTGAGAGAGAAACACACAACCCAGAACAGCCATAGCTTGCTGGTTAGGGATGTGGGAGATCCAGGTTAAGGAACCTAGGTCTCCAATATCCCAGGTGAGTGCTCTAATCTCAAAGCTATTGGCTATTCTGTGGTCAATTGGTCTATCTGGTTTTGATGAGAAATTGCACACTGAATCAGAGAAAACTTTTCCACAAAAATTTCATCAGAATTAATATATTTCTTGGAAAATTTAAGTTTTTACAAATTCACGTTTTCTGATATAAGTTTTTTGTTTTAAAAAAAAAAATCCTGGCTGGCACTGGCTTTAAGTTACTCATAGTAACACAAGAACAGATTCAGAATATTCAGGGGAAATGTGATTTCCAAGTTGATGGTGCTACTTTAAGAATAACCCTTGTTACAGTGGCATGTTTGTAGCTTCTTCACCAGCCAGTCAGAAATCTTCACCCTAGTGAGAGCTGTATGAAATGTCACTTAGCAAAAACAAGAGCACTTCAGAGCTTCTAGGAATCCTGTACAGTTTGTCTGGTGAGGAGGTAATGTTTTGTAATCAGTGTAAGACACATACACATTAATGGTCTAGCACTTTAAAATGCTACACATAGATGGTTGCTTCTCATATTTTGTTTTTGCCTAAGTACGTGTATATAATGGTCATTGAACTTTGTGTTCTTGCATTCTTGCTGATATTTACATTAAAGCTAGACTTTTTCAGTAATGTGGGATTCTTTTCTAATGTGTTTATTTTTACTTAATGTTTATGAAACAGAAAAAGCATTCGGATGCACCTAAAAGCATCATTACAACAGGCCCTCTTGACTGCTTGTTCAAAACATTTCTTTTTTTAATTACCCATTTCCTTCTCTCTTCACTAACTTTGATGTTGTATTGCATCCATCCTGCACCACGTCTTTCTCTCTCTCTGTTTGGTATCATTTGTAATCCAACATTGCTTTTTCATTCTCTTTAATCCCATTTGTTCTCCAGCAATCTCTGTCATAGACTCCTGAAATAAAGTCTACTCTTCCTCCATGGTAGAATATATTTTGGAAATCGCTACTGGGTAACTATTAGCAATCACTTCATCACAAAGCATATCACCATTGAAGCATTTTTGATGCAATAGATATCCATCTCTGGAACTTTATTAAATGGAACATCATTGTTGCTATTAAGAGTCATCGATCAGTTTCTGGAGCAAGATTAGCATTTCTAAGTATATGTACCTCTTGGATAAGTTCAGTCAAGAATTTCTAAACTAGAAGTAATCCAAGGTTACATTGTCACCCGTTGGATAGTTAAATGTATACATATGGCAATTCTTGTGCTGAAACCAGGTATCTGTAAAAAATAGAATTTGCTTCTTACATATGGCCTAATAGACACACACCATTATTGATTTCTCTTCCAGTAAGATGTGTGGTCCCAGTACCCCTTCAGATCTAATTCTGTCATGGCCAATTCTTGTGCTCATTTCTCCGAAGTTGGCAGTATGAAGTTGGGGTGATGTATTAGATACAGTGTCATCTAACATGGCATAAAAGCATCTTTTTCAGCATCAGGGCTTGCCTCAAGCGGAGCATACCACACATCCTACCTTCATACTGAAAATAGCAGCTATCAGGTGTGGAGAATAAACCTGCCAATTCAATAATACAGATTTTGTCCTCGGGGACAAAACCAGAGCAACACCAGTGTGCCTATCAGATGTATTACGGGCATCCAGTAATCAAAAACTCTGACCCACTATGAATCAGAGCTGTGCTCGTGGTTTTCAAATTCCACCCTGTCTCCTGTGTGCTTCTTGTATCAGCTTTCAACCTTTTCAGTTCTTCAGCCAAGAGAGAGTCATAGAATATCAGGGTTGGAAAGGACCCTTCAACCCCATGCTCAAAGAAGAAGCAATCCCCAACTAAATCATCCCAGCCAAGCTTTGTCAAGCCTGACCTTAAAAACCTCCAAGGAAGAGATTCCACCACCTCCCTAGGAAAATCTTTCCAGTGCTTCACCACCCTCCTAGTGAAAAAGTTTTTCCCAATAGCCAACCTAAACCTTCCCATTGCAACTTGAGACCATTACTCCTTGTTCTATCATCTGCTACCACTGAGAACAGTCTAGATCCATCCTCTTTGGAACCCCCTTTCAGGTAGTTGAAAGCAGCTATCAAATCCCCCCCTCATTCTTCTCTTCTCCAGACTAAACAATCCCAGTTCCCTCAGCCTCTCCTCACAAGTCATGTGGTCCAGCTCCCTAATCATTTTTGTTGCCCTTCGTTGGACTCTTTCCAATTTTTCCACATCCTTCTTGTAGTGTGGGGCCCAAAATTAGACACAGCACTCCATTGCCTCACCAATGCTGAATAGAGGGGAATGATCATGTCCCTCGATCTGCTGGCAGTGCCCCTACTTATACAGCCCCAAATGTCATTAGCCTTCTTGGCAACAAGGGCACGCTGTTGACTCATATATCATTGAGTCATTTTTCTGATGACTATTAATGGTAAACATTCCGTGATCCCATCCTCAGATGCTGATGTCGTTGCTGAAGTGGATTTACTACCTTTCTATCAGATGCTTCTCTCCATCTCTGGTATATGGAGATGGGGTGGAGGGATAGCTCAGTGGTTTGAGCATTGACCTGCTAAACCCCAGGTTGTGAGTTCAGTCCTTGAGAGGGCCACTTAGGGATCTGAGGCAAAATCAGTACTTGGTTCTGCTAGTGAAGGCAGGGGGCTGGACTCGATGACCTTTCAGAGTCCCTTCCTGTTCTATGAGATAGGTATATCTGTGTATATTATATTAAAGGAAGAAACATCATCACATGGTCTGACTCATCTGTGTGTAGTAGACTATTTAAATGAATCCTGAAGTCTGGTTCCGTATGAATTGCAGATGAAACTGTTGAAGTTCTATGGCCTTCTTTTCCGCACATCAAAGCCAGAAATATTTTACAAGAGCAGCTTATCAGGCCATTGGCCATCCTCCCATTTTATCTGGGCTTGGGACCTACACTAGGAACAAAGAATCCAGTGGCTTAGTGCACCAATGGTGGAATTGTATGGTGCAGTGCTTTGTGGAAGCCTCTGAAAGACAAGATAAGAAATGGGTATTTGAGACTCTGAAGGTCCTAACTGGACATCCATTCTCATGACTTCTGCAAGTTACAGAGAAAAACGGAGAATACGGTCAGGATTTTGGTGCCCAATTTATGTATTGGCATGAGCATTTTTGTGAATTAATGAACAGATCCCCACCAAGATGTAAACAACTTAATTCAAAAATGAGTCCAGCAAAAAACAAGCTGGTGATGTGAGAGGAAGTGGTGCTTTCAGTCACATAATTATAAAATGATAAAGCACCTTGTTTTGACAATATTCCATCAAATCTGCTAAAGGTTGGTGGCCTGGATTTAGTTCACTAGCTTCATAGAGTTGTCTTAAGAGTTTGGGAAACTGGGTGCATTCCAGAAGATTGGAAAAGGGGCTACCATCATCCAAAAAAAAAAAGCGGATCATCAGTTTATTCAAATTGTAGGGAGATAATGCTGTTGTTAGTCCGAGGGAGGGTGTTCATGGTCTTACTACTGAACTAACTGATATATTGTGCCAGTCAAAAAAAAGACAACCACTGTGGTTTCCATACAAGTCAATCTAAGATCCATGCTATATATGTGTGATGAAGTGGGAATGTTCTTAATGTTTTCTCTTGAGTGCTGTGTGAGTGCCTCAGTTTCCCCTATGCAGCTCTTAAGTCTCTAGGTGGTGGGATAAGGGGGTGTGATTGTTGCAGAGCCTGAGAGGGCCAGTGTGATGGTGCCTGCACAGAGAATGGCTGACACCCTATCTGCTGGCAATTGTGGCCTGGGCCCCTCCTCTGCAAAGGTGCCAATTGAAGGTGTTGGAGAACAAAGAGATCAGGTGACCTCCTGGCCCTGGAAAGAGAAAAAGGCAAGAGGAGGGGCTGGAGAGTTGTCAGTTTGGAGCTGGTTGGGAAAATGGAGGGGAGCCCAGACAGGGCTCTGGCCTCCCTGGCCCCACAAGATGTACCTGGCTGAGAGGATCCTGTTGTCTGTACCTGCAAGACCTGTCTTGGAGTGAGTTCCTGTCGACTAAATAAACCTTCTGTTTTACTGGCTGGCTGAGAGTCATGGTGAATCGCAGGAAGCTGGAGGTGCAGGGCCTTGTCTCCTCCAAACTCTATGACAATATGCTCTGTAGAATATTACTGGAGAACAAATAGAGTGACAAAAGAAAGTTAACGTTGTGTTTATAGACTTTTTGCAGCTGCTTTTGACTTAGTGAATCGATCAGTACTGTGGATACTATTGTGTCAGTATGGGGTGCCTCAGGACTTGGTGTGGCTAGTGAAGAAGCTGTACCACAGTACTTTTAGCTATGTGAGGATCTATGGTTATATTATAGTTTAGTTTAAGTAGAAAAAGGAGTACACCAGGGATGCATTCTTTCACCTACATTATTTAATGTTCAAATAGACTATGTGATGATAAAGGTGATTGAAGCCAAAGTAGAACGTATGAAGCTTAAATATTCATCGTTAGAGGATGATGTTTCCTTACTTGGAGAAACTACAAGCTAGTGCTGGAAGAGCTGTGGAAAACTTCAAAATCTGTGGGGCTTAAATCAATGGTGATAAAACCAAAGCTATAAAATGGAAATGAACAACCTACAGGCACTGCATGTAGATGGCATTGATATTGAATGGGCGGATAGTTTTCTGGATAGTCAATTGAGAACAGGATGTTCTATATCCGAAGAAGTCGCATATCAGATCAGTCTTCCATCAGCGGCATTTCAATGTCATCAAAGGCTGTTGGGGCAGCAGGATGTATGTGTGATAACCACAATACAAGTGTTCAGCGTGGTAGTGATGACAGCTGTGCTATATGCAGTAGAAACAAGGCTGTTAAAAACAGCTGAGGAGAGGAAACTAGACAGTTTTCAGTGTCAAAGTTATAGCGTATTCTTAACATCCAATGGTTTGTCACAAACAAGGAAACACTTAGATGAATCTGAGAAGCTCTGGTTTTGCACCAGTTCGGAACAAGATGACTGCAAAGGTGAGGTCATGTCCAGTGTGCAGAAGATGGTGTGCTTTTACAGAAGGAAGTAGAGCATGAGGCCGACTATGAATGAGGTTGGAAGATGCGTTTCTGAAGGACGTAAGTCTAAAATCTCCCATGCGGACTATTGCTGAAGGAGGATTTACAAGAGGTCATTCAAGATGGAAGTCCATTCTACATGCAATCATGGCAGCAACATAGCCATGTGAATTTGCTGCTGTTGCACCTGAGATGTGTCTGCAAAATGGATATGATTTGCCTTTTCTGTGTGCAAGACACTCATTTATGCATGCAGACAATAATCACGTGGTCAAGTTAATTGTATTATATACAACAGATATCTAAGTAAATTTTGCAGGCTTATCTTAAGAAGTCATGTTTGAAAATTTGTCCTTGACAGATGTATTTATTTGGGACCACAGTTTTTCAGTGAGATGTTAAAAATGCACCTGTAACATTTATGGAAAACCCATATATACTTGTATGCATAAATGGACAGAGAAATGCCATTACTCGCTTGCTTGCACAAATGTAGGGAAAAACATAAGAAATCATGTCTGCACTATTTGCAGGTTCATTTTGAGAGGCCAATTATAAATTTGACACTTAATGTACTGTATTGATTACCTTCGGGCCCAATCATGCAAACATTTTTTTACTGAGCATAGTGCTTACTACTGTGAAGAGTCCCACTGACTGTAAATTTGAAAGAGCTTTCTAGGTAGGAGAGGGGCCAAAGTTGGCATCAAATAGCACAGACTCTGTCTGATCTCTAGTGTGATCTCCAAAAGCCGACAGAAGCCTCAGAAACTGCTCCAGATAATTTTTAAATTTCCTTTCTGAATAATTTTCTCAATGGTGATTGGGAAATTGCATTCCTTAGTTTGCCTCCAGCCATTCATCCAAGACAAAAGGAAGTTCTTCACACAGCGCACAGTCAACTTGTGGAACTCCTTACCTGAGGAGGTTGTGAAGGCTGGGACTATAACAATGTTTAAAAGGGAACTGGATAAATTCATGGTGGCTAAGTCCATAAATGGCTATTAGCCAGGAATGGTAAAGAATGGTGTCCCTAGCCTCTATTCATCAGAGGATGGAGATGGATGGCAGGAGAGAGATCACTTGATCGTTGCCTGTTAGGTTCACTCCCTCTGGGGCACCTGGCATTGGCCACTGTCGGTAGACAGATACTGGGCTAGATGGACCTTTGGTCTGACCCGGTACGGCCGTTCTTATGTTCTTACAGTGATGAGTGAATATGCTGAAAAATTAAATAGCTGGGGGAAGCCTGAAGCTATATGAATCATTGTCTTCCTCTTTCCTTTGAGATGCTGTAAAAACAGTCAGTGCTTGATAAAATAAGGGGAATATGGAAGGGTAAAGGAAAAAGCACTCTAGTTCCTTAAATAAAGTTGTTTTAAAGATTAAGACACTGTTTTGATGATGGGCCATCACAACTCCTAGGGTGGCACAGTACATTTCCTTTCAGTCTTCCAGAATTGAATACCCAGTAGTCACATTAAATATAAATGTTTGTCATTTTTAAAGGGTTGGAAGTGAAGAAGCGCAGCTCTGGCAAAAAAACGAGCAAACACTTTTGAGTCCTGCTTACCAAAAGATGATACAGGTTTCAACCACAAAAAGAAATCAGCTTCTTCAAGAAAAGCAATGGTTACAGGTAAGAAGAAACTTAAAGTTTTGTGGCAAAAACCACTAGTGTGGGGAAAATGTAGCTTGTAGGCGTTCTTGATGAATTAAACAAACTGATAGTATAGCATACTGCTTCTGTGCAGCAATTAGAGACTTGGCTGTAGTCCAGCTGATTATCTCAGTGATGACTGGCCAGGGGTAGTGTGAATCTCATTACAGACAAAGGGGAGTTGAAGGCTCAGTTGCTCATGTGCATGCTTTAGCTTTCCTCATTATCTTTTAAGTATGCTCTTTATGTTCACAAGCCTGATTTGCTTTCTCTATGATTCACTGACCTTTAGAAGTTTTTATTTGAAGACAAAAAGAGAGTTTTGAAGAATGCAATCTCCTTGTCACTTCTTTTCAGATTTGATTATCAGTATGTGATTTGCCAGCTTTTGTTCATGAAAGATGATCTGTACATTTTGTAGGGACACAGTGATTGTCATTAAAAAGTCAGCATTTGCCAATAGTGACTATGCACTGATACTTGAGATTACCATGGTCTCCCTCTCCATTTAGAATAGAACGCATCTGTGTGGTAATGGTTACAAATGTTAACTGTTTAAATGACTGCTGCTGTCATGTTTGTGTAAAAATAATCTCAAACTCCTTCAACTATAGTTTAGATCCTTTCTTCATATCCTCACCACCAAAAAGGATCTATTATTTATTGCCTAAGAATGAAACCCTCTTTTCTCTAATATTCCTGATCAACTTTAGTGATTACACTGAAGAATGAATTATCCTGAAGGGTTAATTAGAGGCTTGTAGCCATTCTCTTCTGATCTTTACTTCAGGGCTCCTTGTTTATAATTTTTTTCAGTATCCTGTGGTAGGAAGAGGTGAAGTGAGAAGCATATAGATTAAAGAAACAGGATTTCTTAGATAACAGTGCTAAATTAAGATCCTTTCTGTCATCTCGCATGGCAGCCCAAGAGGACATTAAAGTTCCCATGACACTTCTGGAAAAGAGCAGGAGATAACTGCAGTTTACTAGCCAAAAATAGGTTTCAGTTCCCCAAGAATGCATGTGAACTATTTTTAAGTGTATAGTAGCTTTCTCTTTTGCTTATGCAGGCTCTGCAATACCAGTATCTAATTAATTGTAATGTAAATGTTTTATGATACCTTGAAAATGAAAACTGTATTATAAAACCAGTTCTGTTCATCTTCCTGTACACTCCCTTATAAGTCTCTTACTGCACTCATTACAGTTAGAACATTTTCAAAGAATGTGGAGGACTTTGTATTAAGTGAGGCTAACTAAAATTCTGGCAGTATTCCCAAACCAATAGTACAGAGAAGGAAATGTTCTTTGTGCCCACCAAAAACCTGATTTGAGACTCTCAGAAACAAAACTGATGTTTTTGGCCTGCTGACCTTTATCTCCTTGACAAATGCCTGTGGGATGAAACATCAGCTGCTCTGTTCTCTTGTTGCTACTTCTAAGAAAAAAGAAAATATTTGATGCATCTAATGTGCAACATTGCAGTTAGCTGAATTCTTTGAGCTAATTTGGTCCTTTAATGTGCAAGAACTGGTTCTTCTTATGCTAAGTAATACAATTAAAAAGTTGGAATAATTTTTACTATCTGGCAAACTTTAAAATATATCTTTTATAAAGTGAGCATTACTGCCTTACTGAATATTGTTAACATTTAAATTATATACAAAAAACTATATTAAAAGAATGTTAAGGTTGCAAAGTCAAGCTGTCAGAAATTAGGAAATGCTGAATACAAGGTTACCTCTGCAGCCTTAATTCAGCCCTCTTGTGTATATGCATTATGACACAGTCTTTAATTATGTGCTCACATACTGTGTTTTTGACAGGACCCTGGCCTCATTCAGTGCACAGGCTCAACAGTGCTTACTGAATGAGCAGCTATTCAATGTTCCATTTTATCCTCATTATTCTTCAATGTGTAGCCCCAACACACTATTCAAACCCTGCTCTGAATACAGAATTATTAATTTCCTCAGGGGGTTTTCTGTGGTGGTCATCATTAGAATATCTGAGTGCTCCACAAACATTAAAGAATTTATCTTCATAGCACCCCTAGGAGGAAAGACAGTATTATTCCCATTTTACAGATGGAGAATTAAGACACACAGACATTAATGTCAAAATACACATTAATTTTCTGTGCCCATTTTGTGATGCCTAGGGCCTGATTTTACAGAGAATGTATCATTTTATAATACTTAATGTGTTCGAAGCACAGCTATCATTGACTTTGTTTGCAGTTATGAGCACTCACCATTTCTGTAAATCAGAGCCCCCAGGTGTTAGACACCCAGAAGATGAGAAACTGTGTGGCACAGGCAAGGATAGAATTCAGCTCTCTAGACTAGCATTCAGCTGTCTAGACAATGAGATCATTCTTTCTCTTCCATGCAATCCTCTGCCTTGCTCGCTACCTACCTTCTGACTTCTGCAACAAATGAGGCAGTGGTGCTAAGTCAACAGCCTTATTAACTATACAGCCGTGATTCCTTCCCAGAGCCCCAACCATCCTGTGCACAAAATGACACAGGAGTCCTATTGAGAATTAGTGCATGATCATGTCATTAAAGACTATGATAATACACAAAGGGCTGAATTAAGTTGGGACAACAGTGCTTGACTTTGCAATCTTGTAATGTTTTATTAATGTAGGGTTTTTAATGTTGCTATTTCTTATGTTTTTGTGTTTTTTTTTAAATTGTGGAGTATTGATGCATAGGTGACAGAGTCTTCCTTCTTTCTTTTCCTGTGCCTGACATCACATTGACAGATGGGAGGAGCAATTGCAGGGAAAGTCTAATCTCAGCTCCTGCAGCCCAGCACTAATGTAGATGGAATGCTTAGTCTAGATGGAATCTTCAGAGAATTTAGCTGCCAAACTCTAACAAGTCTCTACTGAGCATGTGCAAACTGAGATTTTTCATAGGTCCATAACTTGGCCAGATTTCAGCAGATTTTCACAGGGATGGCAAAAGGTATATCTCTGACACTGGGCTGACCTCCAGCCAAGTTTCAAGTGGCTGCTCCAGTGCATGGAGTGTTAGAGCATCTCAATAAAATGTCTATAAGAAATTAACCACATGGGTAAAATAATGTATTTTTCCCTAACTTTGGGCTGAGAAACAGTGAAACTGTCTTTTGCTGAAAATTTCCAAAAAAATTCAGCCTGAAGCAGACACCCATTATGGAAAACTTCAGCCCAAACAGTCAAAAGTTTGGCAAAGTATTTTCAGTTCCTTATAAAAGTGTTATAATGGAAAGTGCTTGGCACGTTTCACTATAGACTGCCATCTGCACTACCTATAATATACTGTATTTTATTAGCAGCAGACTTGTTTTCCTTAACAAGGTTAATGGATAAACTTTGGTCTATACTCCATGCAGAAAGAAATTGAAGACCTCAGAGCAAGGCTGGCTGTGCTAGAAGCAAAAGATCAGCAATTAAGAGGAGATATTGAAGAGCAAGATAGGCTTATTCAGTTGCAGGACTGCGAGTTGACTGCCTTGCTTAGCTGTGTATCTTTGAGAGAGCTACAGGAAATAAGCAAGGCCTTAGAGGACACTTTAGCATCGTCCTATCAAATTCCATTTTGTTTGGATCTCCCTGAGACCATAAAGAGGTATTTATGCATTTTAATTATTTTCCATTATATTTTCAATGACATGTTGTAGCTATACTGCTGAACCATTGCATCAACTTCCATTTGTTTTCCCTCATGCTGCTCAAAGGTTACCTGACTCAGAGGAATGTATATAAAAAATAAGCCAGATAATCAAAAATATGTAGATAGAAAAAAGAAGCCTTGTGCTTGCAATATAAACTTTAAAGGGACAGTGTCAGGAAAAAATTGCATTTTTTTTAAAAGCACTGTTTTTAATAATACAGATTATTTTTATATGTCTTTCAGACTGAATAAACTTATTTGCTTCTTACTGTTACAAATTGTCTATTCTTTACATTTTGTTCAGCTGGGACAATTAACACTTTTTGTTTATACCTGGTTCAGTTTCACATTATCAGTGGATTTGCAATAGTGCTTATTATTATTATTATTATTATTATTATTTATTAATATTCTGACTGTGCCTTGTGTTGTACAGACAAATGTTGAGTATTACTGAATTTGGAAAAACAATGTCAACTGCTCAAACTGAGTTTAGTAATCCTTCTCCTTCCTTCCTTCCTTCCTTCCTTAGTCTTGTTCTGATAATGGCTTTCATGAACATCCTTTCTGGGGGTTTTACCAGGGAATGGCAGCTTTAATTTGTGGCCACCTGCAGAGCCTGAATTAGCATCTCTCCAAGGCTGCTTTGTCACACTTTTTACCCTATTAGAACTGCCCACTTTTGGGATGGGGCTGGCCAGCTGAACAGGCAGCCTTAATTCTGGCGTTTCCTAACATTTGAGTGCTTGACTTTTTAACATTAACATTCTTTGAATGTAGTTTTTTTTGGATAAAATAATACATTCATTAGCTAACCCAAATACACTTGGAATTATATAATCTGAACAAATTGATTTGCACATAGTCAGAGTTTCCAAGGATTGATATAGCCACTCTTTATCAATAGTAGGGCTGTCAAGCAATTAAAAAAATTCATCGTGATTAATCACACAATTAAATAAAAAATACAGGGCTCACTTTATATTTATTTTTTATTACAAATACACCTCTACCTCGATATAATGGTGCCCTTGGGAGCCAAAAAATCTTACCGCTCTATAGGTGAAACTGTGTTATATTGAACTTAATTTGATCCACCGGAGTGCGCAGACCCGCCCTCCCAGAGCACTGCTTTACTGCGTTATATCCAAATTCGTGTTATATCGGGTGGCGTTATATCGAGGTAGCGGTGTATTTGCATTGTAAAAAACAAAAGAAATAGTATTTTCAATTCACCTAATATAAATACTGCTGTGCAATTTCTTTTTATCATGAAAGTTGAACTTACAAATGTTGAATTATGTACAAAAAAATAACTGTTCAAAAATAAAACAATGTGAAACTTTAGAGCCTACAAGTCCACTCAGTCCTACTTTAGCCAGTCACTCAGACAACAAGTTTGGTTACATTGCAGGTGATAATACTGCCTGCTTCTTGTTTACAATGTCACCTGAAAGTGAGAACAGGCGTTTGCATGGCACTGTTGTAACTGGTGTCACAAGATATTTACATGCCAGATGCGCTAAAGATTCAGATGTCCCTTTATGCTTCAACCATTATTCCAGAGGATATGCGTCCATGCTGATGACGGGTTCTGCTCAATAATGATCCAGAGCAGAGCAGATGGATGCATGCTCATTTTCATCGTCTGAGTCAGATGCCACCAGCAGAAGGCTGATTTTCTTTTTGGGTGGTTTGGGTTCTGTAGTTTCTGTCTCGAGTGTTGCTCTTTTTTAAGACTTCTGAAAGTATGCTCCATAGCTCGTCCCTCTCAGATTTTGGATGGCACTTCAGAGTCTTAAGCCTTGGGTCGAGTGCTGTAACTATTTTTAGAAATCTCATGTTGGTACCTTCGTTGCAGTGACAGTATTCATAAATCAAACAATGTGCTGGGTCATCATCAGGGACTGCTATAACATGAAATATATGGCAGAATGTGGGTAAAACAGAGCAGGGGACATACATTTCTCCTTCAGAGAGTTCAGACACAAATTTAATTAACACGCTGTTTTTTTTAACAAATGTCATTGGCATGGAAGCATGTTCCCCGGAATGGTGGCAGAAGTATGAAGGGGCATATGCATGTTTAGCATATCTGGCACGTAAATACCTTGCAATGCTGGCTACAAAAGTGCCCTGCGAATGCCTGTTCACACTTTCAGGTGACATTGTAAATGAGAAGCAGGCTGCAGTATCTCCCATAAATGTAAACAAACTTATTTCTCCTAGCGATTGGCTGAACAAGAAGTAGGACTCAGTGGACTTGTAGACTCCAAAGTTTTATGTTGTTTTGTTTTTGAGTGCAGTTATGTAACAAAAAATCTACATTTGTAAATTATACTTTCACAATAGAGATTGCCGTGCAATACTTGTATGAGGTGAATTGAAAAATACTATTTCTTTTTGTTTATCATTTTTACAGTGCAAATATTTATAATAGAAATAATATAAAGTGAGCACTGTACACTTTGTATTCTGTGTTATAGTAGAAATCAATATATTTGAAAATGTAGAAAAACATCCAAAAATATTTAATACATTTCAATTGGTATCCTCTTGTTTAACAGTGGGATTAATTGCGATTCATTTTTTAAATCTCAGTTAATTTTTTTGAGTCAATCGTGTGAGTTAACAGCGATTAATTGATAGCCCTGGTCAGTAGATATTTTGACGAGACTTATCAGTTGTTTAAAATTCTTCCCCTTTTTTGTTTTGATCAAAGACACATTTACAAAAAGCATTTCATTCCCTCAGCTATTAATGAATCATCAGTTTCAACATGCTCCTTATTTACTAGCACATATACTTTCTTCCCTGAACTGGCAATGTAGTAAGTATAATTTATTCCTTGCATGCTCAAAATATGTGCTAGGCACCATGCGGACAAAGATTAAAAAGATATACTTGCTTCCATCCTAAATAAAGACACATTCTGAATGATAAGAATAAACAATAGAGATGGAAGAGAGGGAAGAAGGGTGCATCTTGGGATGCATAATTCTGTTAGGTTTCAGAGTAGCAGCCGTGTTAGTCTGTATCTTCAAAAAGAACAGGAGTACTTGTGGCACCATAGAGACTAACAAATTTATCTGAGCATAAGCTTTCGTGGGCTACAGCCCACTTCATTGGATGCATAGACTGGAACATACAGCAAGAAGATATTTATGCATACAGAGAACATGAAAAGGTGGAAGTAGCCATACCAACTGTAAGAGGCTAATCAATTGAGATGAGTTATCATCAGCAGGAGAGAGAGAGAAACTTTTGAAGTGATAATCGAGATGACCCATAGAAGGTGTGAGGATACGTAACATGGGGAAATAGATTCAATTAGTGTAATGGCCCAACCATTCCCAGTTTCTGTTCAAACCTAAGTTAATTGTATCTAATTTGCATATTCATTCAAGGTCAGCAGTCTCTCTTTGGAGTCTGTTTTTGAAGTTCTTTAGCCTCTCTAACCACTCAATGACAGACTTGAAGGTGGCAATTTTACAACAACAAAAATTCAGAAACAGACTCCAAAGAGAGGTGGCTACTTCCACCTTTTCATATTCTCTGTATGTATAAATATCTTCTTGCTGTATGTTCCAGTCTATGCATCTGATGAAATGGGCTGTAGCCCACGAAAGCTTATGCTCAAATAAATTTGTTAGTCTCTAAGGTGCCACAAATACTTATATAATTTTGTTAGGTTCCCAGCCTGATGGCTTCTCTAAATGTAAATACAGGAGTAGAGACATATTGGGTTACATTTTCAAACGTTCCCAAGTCCCATTTACAAAAGGGACTTGAGTCACTTCATTGAATATTAATGAGACTTAAGCTCCCAAGTCTCCTTGAAAATGTTACCCACTGTCTTTATATGCCAGCAGGACCTTAGAAAAGAATCCTGTTTATCATAACTTTATTTTCTATATGATCACCTATATACATTTTTATCTCCCCTTCCTTTTTACCCTTCACGTTTACTGGGTTTGTTTTGGTTTTATTAATATTAATGAGGTGTTGCTGTTTGTATGTGCTAATTTATTTTAAAAAATTTTTCAGAAGAACGTCCAAAGAAAGCTTCATCTCTGAAATTTTAATCTAGAATGTGGGCAATGGTAACTTGAATTATTTTGTTGTTCTGTAGCTCCCATGTCTGTTTTTATGCTGTGTGAAAATTTGTGTCTACTGTCTTGCAGTTTGGTGGCCTAGCAGTTGCCAGAGACCATGCTTTGATTCCAGTACCTTCTGTTATTTTTGGATTTGGTTACAGGAGCATATTCAATCTTTTTCTTCTTTCTTACACTGTCAATGAGTGATTTTAATTATACTTGACATGTTCTATCTTGAAAGTTCTTTTAAAATGTATAAACTAAATAATTGCAGATTGTTAGACCACTATATGAGTAAGTAGGAACTCTTGCAATTGGGGTCTCATGGTACCAGCATCATAAGTAAAGTTTCTGCTTTAGGGAAAAAATGTGTGTGGGGAACATCATTGGTAATGGGCTCAGAAATAATGTAACAGTTAACTTGCTGCTGTATACATTCTCTGTCATGATTTCTTTTCCCCTCCGGTTCCCCCTTGAAAACAATGTGGTGTTTTCCCACCTAATTTAGATTATAAGCTTTTGGGGACAGGAACTTGTCCGATTTTGTGTCAACAAAGATCATGCAGACTTACGGTACTACATAAGTGAGAATAATGGATCCAAATCCTGCACTCAGCCCCTTTGTGCAAACCATGTTCTGTGTGCTGGCACCTCTGTGTGGCTTGAGTGGGAATGCAATCTCCTCTCCAAGTTACTTTACTGCTGTGGTTGTCTTTGGCTTAAGTAGACTTTGTTCCAGCTGTTCCCCACTGTCCTCCCTCAGTGTAAAGGAAGGCGAATTTCCACTGATTTGCCATACCTGCCCTGTCTCTTTTCTGTCTCAAAACCATGTGCTATATTGGATTGCAGAAAGCACCTCTAGAGGTGTACTGCATGGTGTGCAGGCATTGCAGACTCCTAGCATGGGCTCCCTGCAGCTTCCACAGGAGAACCTTGCTGGTTCTGCTGTATTCAAGGCTTTCTGTGTCCTGAGGGTCAGGAGGGATATGTTCCTACAATAAATGCAGTTCATTCATCACAATAGGCAAATTTTCAATCTTCTAGGTTGTGCCAAATGATTGATGTTTTTCTTTAAGACTGTAAAGTCACTCATATCCAAGGTCACACTGATCTATACCTGGTCCAGTAAATGCTCTGTTACCCCTTTGTAATGTATTAAAAAAGCTGCAACTGTAAAATAGCGCAACTGGCATAAATAATAATTTAAGGCTGCTTGTACATACTTGAAATTATGTGCTTGAAAAAGTCCTTCTCTTTTAGTCAACTTATTCTGAATTGACATTCCTTGGGGAAGATATTTACATGTCAATTAACAGGTTAAAATACCCTGTCAAAATTAGCAGAGTTCAGTTTTGAGTTTGTAACCTTTGAGGTTCTTTATTCCTAATGTGAAAGAGATTTAGCTGGTAATGTGGATTTTATTTTATGAAGCATAAAAAAGAAATATTTAAAATTCTTTTAAAGCTAGTTCAGAGCTATTTGTATGATCAATGAATCAAACTTGAGCCACTTATTATTCAAATGAATCTATACATATGAACTACAAGTGCTGATGTTTACAGCTGAGCCTCATTCAGCACTGATGGGTTTGAAGGCCAGGTGGCTGGGTACCAGGTTGCAGATATTGTGTATCTGTTCTAATAACTGCATCATGCCAGCCAGTAAAGTATTGCTGTAAAGTGCCCTTTCCTTATTTATTTTATCTATAAATCACATTCAGCAATAGAATAATGCAAGGCTGCTGTCAAGTATCCCTTAAAATAATGTGTACTGTAATTAAATTCATTCAGCAACTCACAATTGACTGTAAAAATAAAATTTATTTTGCTTTCCTTTGGTCTAAATGTTATTAATTATACAATAGGAACAAAATAAAGCAAACTTTGGAGAAGAAGGAAAAAAACTCTTAGAGGGAGACTAATTGCACAAATATTTTTGTACAAAAGCTAGAGTACAAAGTATTTAATGTCTATTGTAATGTGGATTCAGTGTTGTTCCAAGCTAATCAATTTTCTTTTCAAACATTCTTTTCAAGCTTACTGATGCACGTTTTGTTTTTTCTTTTAATCTTTTCTATGTGGTGGGTTATTTGAAAACAAAGGCTTTACAGTATATAACTGTAATACTTAGCACTTACATTGCTTTTTTCATGCTCAAAGCATTTTATATACACTACTTTGGGCCCTATCTCAGGGGACAGAGGGAATGCTATGCTAAAACATGGCTACCTAATGTGGCTTCAAATATGTTAGCTTGCATCTTGATGATGCTTTCAGTTGTGTTAAGCTGTTTTGATTGAGCTAACATGATTGAAAAACATGGCCTTTTTGGCCATGGAGACAGGGCCCCAAACTACTCTGTATAACAGCTTTGTGAGGGGTCTAAGTACTGCTATCCATATTGTACTTATGAGTAAATTGAAGCTCAAAGAGGCAAGTCACTTGCCCAGTGTCATACAGTGAAGCTGTGGCAGAGCTAGGATTGGAACACAGGAGTTCTCAGCTCTACACTTGGCACAATTCTTCTTTCTCATCTAAAGGAGACATTTTGGAAATAGTCAAAGAAAGATGGATCTGTGTTTTGAAGCTCTTTGAATACCTTGTGATGGGTGACCACACACAGAGGGGATACTGTCAATTTAAAAACTACATGTTGTAAACAAAATAAATTCTTTATGTAATTTATAACCGCAGATTATTAAGTGAAAGAATTTTAAAGATTCAGTTCATTTGACACCATGCTCTTTGTTGCATTTCTCTGTTGGGCAGTGAAAATCAAGAAAGTCTGTTTCACTTTTGTTTTGTGTTCTGTTTCACAGTTTGATTTAGTATTTTGCCTGACATGATTTTACCCACATCTACACGTGAGACTGGGCATGTGACTCTGCAGGACATTATCCCTAAAATGGATTTCACCGCACTGACTGTCTGTGAAGCTGAACGCCATTCAAGACAGAAATTCAATTAATTATCCTTCAACACACTTGAAACACTCTGCCTTCCTTTCTATCCTTGTCACACACCAAATGTTAATTGGTAGAAATTAGTTCCACAATGTGTGCGTGATCTTTTGAAGATACGGAAATTCTCTTTTCTCTGGATTAGTTATTGCAGTACTGACATGGCCAGGGGCTCCAGGAACTGAACTTGAAGTTTTGTTTAACCAGTCCACTCTGCTGTAAGGTTGCCTGGGGCTTATCTGACAAAGATTAATTCAAAGTGAAGTGCAAATGCTCAGAGGGTGAAAACGTTATTAGTTGGAATATTGTTGAACCATACAGCAAACTCAGTTGAGGACAAAACCGGATTGAGTCAAAAGATCTTCTTTTTTAGAAAGATTGATTTGAGAAAGGAGAGAGAGAAGAAAGAAAAACATGGTTGCTCAATATGTTTTAACAATATGAAAAATAGATTTGCCATTCAGACTGCACTGTACATACATATGGTATCATTAGGGGATTTTGCTGTACACACAGTTTGTTTTACAAAGTGTGTCCCCCCATGACATCCCTTGTTGACCTGTTGGTTCAGTTAGCAGGGCACATGGAAGGCAGCCAGGAAATCTGGGTTCAGTCATACTGGTCGCATCTGCATTTAAACCAAAATGTCAATTTTAAAGAGCTGTAGTTATAGAGAATGTAGAGTTAACTGTACCTTACCATTCTGAAAGGATTTCTGTTTGTCAGATAATATGCTGCACATGTTGTAGGTTTCTCTAGTGAATATATATACACACACATACTCACTCTCTCTCTCTCTCTCTCTCTGTCTCCATTTTTGGGCTTATTGATCTACTTATTTACCCTGTGTGGAGGTAAAGGCAGTATGTATGGGAGGTGCAAGTGTGAGGAGCGGGATAGAAGTGGAGCTTTGTAGCAGCTATCAGTTTCTGTGGCAGGAGATAAGTCATGTACCTGTGTGTGTGTGTGTGTGTTTGGAGAGGTCTGTGCATGGAAGGGCAAGAAGATGGTAGTGGTTACAAACCAAACTGTTCATGACATCTTACAGTTGCCTGCTCTGGAGTCTTGCAGCCTCACCTGACCTTGCCACCCTTGCATTTTTACCGAACAGTTAGGAAGTTGTATCCATTATATTTGGACAAAAACAGAATAATCTACAGATATATATTTTTATTCTTTCTACATATTTTCAAGAGAGGCTCTTTCACCTTTATGGAACAAACCATGGGGACTAGAGGGACTAAAAGACAGCTAAGCAAATTGGAGCTTTATCCATTTTTAACCCACCCCATCCCCATGATTAGTTACATAATAGCATTTGGGGATCTGTTGACTAATATATGCTGGGTAGCATGTCTGTCTGTCTGTCTCTTTCAAAGTAGTAATATATATTATCTGCTATACATATTAGTATGCATTAATCACAAATAGCATTGAGCACAAATATTATAGCAGTTATATAGCCTAAATTGGCCTATACCTTTACTTATAATCCTGTTCTCTTATGCTAAATATCCCAGAATACCTTGAGTTAGCTAAAGTAAGCTTTGGCTTAAGTAGATAAGAAAGTTGTCAAGATCAGGACATATGATTATTTTACCATATCAACTGGTAGGGGAGGACAAGATGAATAATTATTCTACCCTAGTACAAACCTAGGATTTGCCTTCATGCCCCTTGATATTTGGAATGTATTTGTTCAGAGCAAGAGATAAGGGGTACACCATGGTACCAGGAAAACAAGGTAGAAAGCTGGTTGAGTAATGTAGTTTTAGGTGATGTATACAGTTGTCAAGGTTCCTTCCCCACTCTGAACTCTAGGGTACAGATGTGGGGACGTGCATGAGAACCTCTAAGGGCTTGTCTACATCAGAAAGTTGCAGCGCTGGTGAGGGAGTTACAGCGCTGCAACTTTGAAGGTGTACACATCTGCAGGGCATCACCAGCGCTGCAACTCCCTGTTTGCAGCGCTGGCCGTACTCCCGTTTTGTCTCGGGTGTAGAGGATCCAGCGCTGGTGATCCAGCGCTGGTAATCCAATGTAGACACTTACCAGCGCTTTTCTTGACCTCCGTGGAAGGAGGAAGCCTCTGGTAATCAAGCTGGTCTCCTTTCCCGGTTTGCTCTCTCGTTCCCGGAACCCCGAGCAAGCAGGTCTCCTTCCCTGCGGTTTGCAGGGTGGCTCCGGGAACGCGAGAGCAAACCGCGGGGAAGCTGGTCTCCTTTCCCGGTTTGCTCTCTCGTTCCCCGAACCGCCGAGCAAGCGGTTCTCCTTCCCTGCGGTTTGCAGGGTGGCTCCGGGAACGCGAGAGCAAACCGCGGGGAAGTTGGTCTCCTTTCCCGGTTTGCTCTCTCGTTCCCCGAACCGCCGAGCAAGCGGTTCTCCTTCCCTGCGGTTTGCAGGGTGGCTCCGGGAACGCGAGAGCAAACCGCGGCAAAGCTAGTCTCCTTTCCCGGTTTGCTCTCTCGTTCCCAGAGCCACCCTGCAAACCGCAGGGAAGGAGAACCGCTTGCTTGGTGGTTCGGGGAACGAGAGAGCAAACCGGGAAAGGAGACCAGCTTCGCCGCGGTTAGCTCTCGCGTTCCCGGAGCCACCCTGTAAACCGCAGGGAAGGAGAACCGCTTGCTCGGCGGTTCGGGGAACGAGAGAGCAAACCGGGAAAGGAGACCAGCTTCGCCGCGGTTTGCTCTCGCGTTCCCGGAGCCACCCTGCAAACCGCAGGGAAGGAGAACCGCTTGCTCGGCGGTTCGGGGAACGAGAGAGCAAACCGGGAAAGGAGACCAGCTTCCCCGCGGTTTGCTCTCGCGTTCCCGGAGCCACCCTGCAAACCGCAGGGAAGGAGACCTGCTTGCTCGGGGTTCCGGGAACGAGAGAGCAAACCGCGGCGAAGCTGGTCTCCTTCCCCGGCTTGCTCTCTCGTTCCCGGAACCCCGAGCAAGCAGGTCTCCTTCCCTGCGGTTTGCAGGGTGGCTCCGGGAACGCGAGAGCAAACCGCGGTGAAGCTGGTCTCCTTCCCCGGTTTGCTCTCGCGTTCCCGGAACCCCCCTTGAAGCCGCCCAACAGCGCTGCAGTGTGGCCACATCTAACACCACTTGCAGCGCTGGTTGCTGTAAGTGTGGCCACTCTGCAGCGCTGGCCCTATACAGCTGTACTAATACAGCTGTAACAACCAGCGCTGCAAAATTTTAGATGTAGACATGGCCTAAGATTAACTACCAGCTTAGATCTGGTTTTGCTGCCACCACTCAAATTATTTGAGTTATTTGGGAAACTCTGTCTACCTCCCCCCCCACCCCAAATATCTCCCTCCCAAGTACTATAACTCTTCCCTGGGTAACCTTGAGGGACTTCTCCATCAAGTTCCTGGTGAACACCAATCCAAACACTTGGATCTTAAAACAAATAGAAATTAACCATTCCCTCTCCTTCCCCCCCCCCCCATTTCTGGTGAGTCCAGATGCAACCCCCTTGGATCTTAAAACAAGGAAAAATCAATCAGGTTCTTAAAAAGAGAGCTTTTAATGAAAGAAAGAAAGGTAAAAATCATCTCTGTAAAATCAGATTGGAAAATAACTTTACAGGGTAATCAGATTCAAAGAGCTCAGAAGAACCCCCTCTAGCCTTAGGTTCAAAGTTACAGCAAACAGAGGTAAACTCTTTAGCAAAAGAAACATTTACAAGTTGAGAAAACAAAGATAAAACTAACACGCCTTGCCTGGCTGTTACTTACAAGTTTGAAATATGAGAGACTTGTTCAGAAAGAGTTGGAGAGCATGGATTGATGTCTGGTCCCTCTTAGTCTCAAGAGCAAACGACCCCAAAACCAAAGAGCGCACAAACAAAAGCCTTTCCCCCACCAAGATTTGAAAGTATTTTGTCCCCCTATTGGTCCTTTGGGTCAGGTGTCAGCCAGGTTACCTGAGCTTCTTAACCCTTTACAGGTAAAAGGATTTTGGTGTCTCTGGCCAGGAGGGATTTTATAGTATTGTACACAAGAGGGCTATTACCCTTCCCTTTATAGTTATGACACACCCTCCAAATCACAGATAGTGTTGGACAGCCGGTTCCACACTGGCTGTGATTTCTTCCTGGAGCTCCAGGAGAAAACAGAGTTAATAAGACACATGCACTTTAGACATTCTGCTGATTGTATAAAAACTAACAATATGTCCCACATTCCAAGAACAATTTTTTACCAGTTGATTCTTGGAAACTCACTGGAGAGTGCATCAGCCGCTTTGTTAGAAGCTCCTGAAATGTGTTTTGTTTCAAAATCAAAATCATGGAGAGCTAAACTCCACCAAAGAAGTTTTGTTATTTCCCTTGGTGGTATGAAGCCACTTTAGTGCAGCATGATCGGTTTGTAGTTGGAAACGCCATCCCCAAACGTATGGGCGTAGCTTTTCCAGTATGTATACAATGGTGTAGCATTCCCTTTTGCTGATTGACCAGTGGCTTTCCCTCTCAGACAGTTTCTTACTGAGAAACATGACAAGATGGAATTCTTGATCCGGTCCTTCCTGCATTAAAACTGCTCCCACACCATGCTTGGACGCATCTGTGGTACTGGGAATGGTTTGTCTAAGTCTGGGGCCCTTAGCACAGGATCAGACATGAGTGTTGCTTTAAGCTGGTTAAAGGCCTTCTGACACTTATCAGTCCACTGAACTGCATTTGGCTGGGTGTTTTTTGATTAAGTCTGTTAGTGGTGCGGTGATTTGGCTGTAATGTGGTACAAATCGCCTATAATATTCGGCCAAGCCTAAGAAGGATTGGACCTGTTCTTTTTTACTTTGGGACAGGCCACTTTTGGATAGCATCCTCTTTGGGCTGTAGGGGGTTTATAATTTCCTGACCCACCTGGTGTCCAAAGTAAGTCACTCTGTTTAAGCCTATTTGACACTTTTTAGCCTTAACAGTTAGTTCTGCCTGCCTTATGCGCTCAAAGACTTTTTTTAGGTGCTCCAGGTGTTCTGCCCGTGAATCAGAAAAATGGCCACATCATGGAGGTAGGCAACTGCAGATTCTCCCAGTCTCTCTAGGAGACCATCTACAAGTTTTTGGAAGGTGGCGGGTGCATTCTGCAGCCCGAAAGGGAGCACATTAAATTCATACACCCCGGCATGAGTGATGAAGGCTGACTTTTTTTTGGCGGGTTCATTTTGCGGTACTTGTCAGTACTCCTTTGGGAGCACATCTTGTGTGTAAGGTGAATGTAATATTGCTGCATAAAACGGCTTCTTGGAGACTGGGGGAGGGATAGCTCAGTGGTTTGAGCATTGTCCTGCTAATCCCAGGGCTGTGAGTTCAGTCTCTGAGCAGGCCACTTAGGGATCTGCTGCAAAAATCAGTACTTGGTCCTGCTAATGAAAGCAGGGGGCCTTTCGGGGTCCCTTCCAGTTCTATGAGATAGATATATCTCCATATATAGAACCTTTTTCCTGTCCTGTATTATCATTGGCTTATAGCCATAAACCTGAATGACCTTCGTTATATGGTCTTTTGAATATATTTCATAAAGAACCAAAGTTCAAGGCAATTGACTGTACAATTTATAAATAGGTCCCAGTCAGCAGAGTCTTTATCCTGCCAATGGAGATAAAGGAAGTTTTGTGTTTATTGTGTGGGTGTTCTTCAAATGAGACCTTATGCTGAGGTCCTCTCTGCTATCTGTGAACATTAAAGATTCTATAGCACTTTCTTAAGAGTAGGGATCTGTCCCAGTAACCTTGACTAAAATCGCCTCATTCCCCCAACTGTTGTGTGACTGCCTAGCTGCCACTTGCCCTCCCAGAGGTGGCTGCATTTCAGTGGTGCTGTGTGTACAGGTGCTGTTTGTATATAGCTAAATCCTGAGGCCCTCATTCATTTCCTTTGTTCTTGCATTGTGAGAGAGGTTGAATAGATGTTTCTGACCACTTTCTGTGTACCATTCATTATTCTGTACCCCTTTATTATATCGCCACTTAGTTATTCCTTCTCTCTTTTCAGTCTCTCTCTGCAACAGTTTATTAGAAGTCCAAGCAAAGGAGCCACAATAAGGAGGGTAGAGGGGATGTCCATTAGTAAGGCTTTTGATACTGTCTCACATGGCCTTCTCTTAAGCAAACTAGGGAAATACAGCCTAGATGAACTATATTCAGTTATCAGTGGATCATGGTCAAGCTCAAAGGACATATTAAGTGGAGTCCTGCAGGGATCTGTCCTTGGTCTGGTTCTATTCAATATATTTTATAAATGATTTGAATAATGGCACAAAGAGTACACTTACTACGTTTGTGGAGGATACCAAGCTGGGAGGGGTAGCAGGGACAGGATTAGAATTCAAAATGATCTTGACAAACTGGAGAACATGGTCTGAAATAAATAGGATGGAATTCAATAAGAACAAGTGCAAAGTACTGCACTGAGGAAGGAATAATCAATTGTACAAATACAAAATCAGAAATGACTGCCTAGGAAGGAGTATTGAAGAAAATGATCTGGGGATTAGAGTGGATTACTGTCACAAAAAATTGAACATCATTCTAGTATGTATTAACAGGGGTGTTGTAAGCAAGACACGAGGTAATTCTTCCCCCATCAGCACTAATAAGGCCTCAACTGGAGTAATGTGTCCAGCTCTAGGCACCACATTTTGGGAAGGATGTGGACAAATTGGAGAAAGTCCGGAAGAGAGCAACAAAACGATTAAAGGTCTAGAAAATGTGACCTATGAGGAAAAATTGAAAAAATTGGGTTTGTTTAGTCTGGAGATGAGAAGACTGAGGGGTGACACAACAGTCTTCAGGTATGTGAAATGCTGTTAGAAAGAGGAGAGTGAAAAATTTTCCTTTTCCACTGAGGAAAGGACAAGAAGTAATGGGCTTAAATTGCATTGAGGGAGATTTAGGTTAGATATTGGGAAAAACTTCCTGTCAGTGTAGTTAAGGACTGAAACAAATTACCTAGGGAGGTTGTGGAATCTCCATCATTGGAGGTTTTTAAGACCAGGTTAGACAAACACCTGTCAGGGATGGTCTGGATGATCGTTTCTCAATGACCGGTCCATGGACTGGCGCCAGTCCCTGAGATCTTCTTGACACAGCTGGTCCTTAGTATCAAAAAGTTTGAAAAACATTAGTTTTGATAATACTTCATCCTACTGATTGCAGGAGCGTGGACTAGATGATCTGTTGAGGGTCCCTTCCAATCCTACATTTCTGTGATTCTGTGTCTGAAAAAGCAAAGGAATTTGTCAGTCCTCCGCTCCAAATGAGGAGAATTAGGCTGAGGCAGGTGCACTGGGGCAGCAAGTACCATTTCATAGCAGCCACTGCAGCCAAGGATAATCACCCACTGATCTAAGGCATCATGGAAGTGAGGAAGAGCTCGCTCTTAGAGTGAAATTGATGTTCTTTTCCAGCCTCTCACATGACCTGATTAATTTAGCTTTATGTGTGAAAACCTGCAGGGGTTGGGAGACAGTATTCACGCATTTAATGTACAGGCAGACTGCAGAGTTGCCCTCCTTTTTGCTGCTCTCTCTGTCGGTCATTCTTATCCCCTTCTTATCTAGGAGTTTGGGGCCATTGGATCTGCATAAATAAGGATCCAACTGCTCCTCTCTTGTCCAACCCCAAAGGACCCACTTGTGCTCACCTTTATGAATGCCCATGCCTCCCTCCCTAAGCTTCAGAGCCCAATGTCGAGTCTGAGCTCCAACTTCAAAGTGCTATCTGCACAACTGTTTTTAGAGAGCTGTCCTGAGGCCCGTTAGTCCGAGTCTGTCAGCCTGGACTGGGAGGCTGACTTCCTCTGGCTGTGTAGACATGTCTTTTGTGGCCAACACTGAATTCCTCCATGGCGTGAGGTGGGTGCAGAGGTCACCTTTCATGATTACTCTGTTTGTGTTTCCCTGCGCAGTGCCCACTCCTTATGGAAACTATTGCAGAGGTTAAGTGGCATAGAGGGCTTTATGATAGGTCCCTTCACAATAGTGTGATTTCACCTTTAAAGCTTAGCACAAGGCTGTAAAATGTTCTCTGTCGGGGTATGTGTATATGTCAGTTAGTCTAAATTATGTAAAATGAGCTTAATTACTCATATTATGGTGTTCTTAAAATACAAATATTTTATTCTATCCTGTTTGGTTTGCTGTAACTCTCTGTACAGTGGTCTGTCTACTTTCTTCTTCATGCTGAGGTCCACAAATGTGTTACAGTGGGTACTTCAGCCTGCGTGCAGCTTTGGAGTAAACCAGACCTGTCAGTTGCTGGCAACGGGGGAATACCCTGCTCCCATGGCAGCCTGCAGCTCAACCAGCCCTTGCAGTGAAGAATTTTTCTGAGGGAAATTCCAAGCTTTATTTCAAATGTCTTGAACAACAGTTTGACTCAATAATATGTCTGTCTAATTCTCAGACGCATCCAAAAGGCTGCATTTGCCTTTTGGGGAGACTGTCTCCTTATCTCCCCTTCCTCCCTAAAGTATTTGCAACAGCTGGCATCCCCACTAGCTTTTGGGAGAAAGCTAGGCTGACAAAAGCCAGAGGCAAAAGTAAAGGCCTGTGTCTTTTGCCTCATCACCTTATTGAATGTCTTGTTGAGAGGCTCGGTTGGCTCTGCAGGTAAAGAACAGTTTCTTTTACAGCCTAATCCTGGCATGGTTGCCTGCGACCTGCTATTTGGGCAGAAAAGGAATCAGGCAGATCTGGAAAAACTGGCTCCAGGAACAAGTAGTTCCCTCTCTTCCTTCAGTGTCGGCGGAATGACTACAGAAGAAAGATTGTGCCTAAGTCTCTAGAGGCCACACCAGCAGCCATGCTTGTGACAGTGGAACTCGGCAGCCTCCCATCAGGTGAGCGAGGCTGTGGATTGAGGTAATCATACACAACATGGATGCTGCCCATTCTGGAAGTCACAGTAAGGGGTCTTTTGGGCCCAGCTTCCTCCCACTGTTCCTTCCATGGACCACAGACTTGTTCTGGTCATGACAGTCAACATGTCTGATGAGGTTTTCATAATAAACTAGGAGGAACATGATCAGCCTGATCCAAGAGAGAAAATTGACTTCCTTGTCCTCAGCAGAGCAATTTTCGTATCTCTATGTGCACTGGCTGGATGAGCATCAAGACTTACATGGCAGAAGTTGGACTAGGCAGAATGTAATTTGCACTCAGGAATATCCTCACTCATTGCAAGTCAACTTGATGGGCTGGAGATTGGCCTCTTTGAATCTGTAAACAGCTGTAGAGTGCCATGTGTCCTCTCCATGTGTCAGTACCTGGGATGTAAGGTAGTGAATGACCTCTCATAAAGCTGGTATTATCTCTGCTATATGCCATATCATCTTTTCCACTGCTCTCTAGAACCTGCAAAAGCTAGGAAGGAGAGAGAGCAGCATTGCTTTTCTGGCTGAAGAGGCCATGTGAGTCTTATCGCTGATGAACCTAGTACTGATTTTCTAGGTGACTCTCTTCAGCAGAGGTCTGCTGTTGCAAAAAAAAAAAAACAGTCCGTCTAGGACCAGGTTCAATATGGCTATTTAGATCAAATGATTATCACTTTTGTGGATCCCAAACAGAAGTCACCAGATAGAACTTATTCTGATGACTGGTGCAAAGTCCATAGTTTAATCACTTGTTAAACAAAGAAACCTAGCCTTGATTTCCTCCAGGAGAATTTGATTGTATGTGTATTAGAGTGTCCAAACAAAAAGGTCAGGTCTCTGTTATCAGCATGTTCAAGAAAAGGAAGTTTTACACAAATGTGAACACTTAAATGTTTCCTGGGGCCAAACATACTTCCTACCCCACAAGGCTGTAGAGAATGACCTCAGAATCTCATTCTACTCTTCTCAGTACTCTTTAGATTGAATTCCTGCAGGAGGTGGTGTTACGCTTCCTGTCCATTGGAGTAGATCACCCCATGGTTGTCTCCAATCAGATGAGCTTTAAAGGTCCGAATTTTCTCAGATGAGACACAGCGTTTCACTTTTAATTCAGATAGGTAGTTCTCAAATTCTCATGGTATTCATTCCCAAAGTAAACTGAAGAACTAAAGTGAACTAAACTAAATATTTTTCATTCTGTTAAGCATCAAACTGTAGTGGTTAGAAGAAGTGACACTCTAAGGGTACAAAAATCATGACTTCTGCATTAAGCTCTGATAGGCGACCACATAGCCATCAATTCATAAATTCACCAAAATTGTACATATTGGATCAATCTTCAGCCAGTACTGTTTTTTGGCAGAAGTCTTCTCCATCTTGTAGTGCCCAAGAGAAAATGCAGGATATATAATATACCTCATTTTGTATGCCCATATTTAAGGGTAATCCTGCTTCCCACTCAGGAGACACATTGCTGTGAAAATCACATTGTAATGGCTCTGTGGACATTAGCAAAATGAAGAATAATAATATCTATCAGCGCTTACCTGAAATTATTTTTCTTTGAGTAATAGGATCCATCTAGCCTACCCTTCAGACAAGCTGATAATACTGAAGAAAGATGGAAATTGACATCTAGACATTTGATTTTATTTTATGAGGGGGAATTTCCCAGGCTCTGTGTTAGAAGAAATTGTTTTGCTTTTTCATCTAACTATATTTAACACAATCTGTAATTTGGGAAATTTAGATTTGAGTTATCCCAGTTGTGGAAGTTGTCTTAACTGGAACAAATTTCAGGAGGTGGGGCATTTCCTTTCTGCCATTGACTGATGGTTCTGGTTCTGCCTTCAAGCTGCAAGCAGGCTGACCTACCCATGATAATGGATCTGTGGGCCTTATTGCTCAAAGAAACAGAATTTCCAGGTAAATAGAGATGATTTTTTTCTAATTTCTCTCACACACTCAGTCCTGGTAATTTGTTTGTCTAGTCTTAAGTGTCCTTTTATTTAGTATAGTGTTGTCACAATGTAAAACTGGTCTTTTTACCTGTCCTCAGCATTCTGAGATGCTTTCATACAGGGAATTATAAGCGTGTGAGGGAATTATTGATTGCTTGATTGATTTATATTGTAGAGTCTGCTGAAGGCCAAGAAACGTCTCTGCATTTCTGACTTCTAAATAGAATTTTGCTATATTTTCCCCTTGATGTAGGCTGCAACATATGGTTACCCTTGAGTGTTGTATTTGACTTCTTTCATTAAGAGTTGAACAAAGACTTTTTTGAAAGTCAGAACTTTTAACTTGCCATTAGTGGTGACAATACAAAGACTTTCATAGAGTCTGATCTGTGTATTTTCATCTTTTGAACAAGTCAAAGAACTTTTTGTCTGGGAATCAGAAAAGCGGCAGTGATGGGGAAGTTGAACTTGTTGTTATAATGTGTTCACTTTTCAAACCTTTAAGAAATTGTGGTTCTTCAATATCTCATTCTAAACTTCATATCTGATAGGGAAGTCTAGATGCAACGAGTTGTGGATTATAGGTCTTGAGTGGCTACCATAATGGCATGAGCACAAAGCGGTCTTAAAAATAATCTCAGACATTTTTACAAAAATCAGTAATGTTCTTCTTTCAATTCTGATGTTGTGCTTAATTTTTGTTTCAGATCTTGAAATGTTAGAATTTGAAGGCAAGTTTCATACATATATTATGGTGAAATGCTTTCATAAATTAAAAGCTCTAGTATATTCCAAATTTTGTATTAAACGGATGTTTTATATCTTTATGGGATGAGGGATTCTCTAAAGGGTTGTTTTGAATTCAAGTTGCCCATTGCATATAATCTGAATACCATACCAAATTCAGATATGTTGTGTACTACTTGATTCTGCTGAGTGCAGTGGAGATGCTCTCACATCTGGTATGAATTTGGACTTAGGGCTATGTTTTCATACGGGCTGAGGATTGGTCCATCCTGTTTGCAGTTGAAATTTGTGCCTTCAAAATCTGTCTACATTTCTGAGCTGTTAAAATGAATTGTGAGTGCAACGGTGAGTAGTTTTAGCCTGCCTGATTTACACTCAGAGTTGGATTGCAGGTACAAATTTTTTTTGTCCAGTTTATACCTACAAAAAGGACACCACTCTTTTAGAAATTGACCATAATGTATATACGCTATGAGGTATATGAGAAAGTGAAAGATGTTTCCTGGCTTGCATAACAGAAGAGTCCTCGATTCAACAGTTAAACTTTTCACTTTATTGCAAATTGAATATAAACCTGGTTGTCAGATTAGGTGACCTTTAACAGATTACTGCTAAACATTTATATTGTAGTAATTCCCAAAGGCCCTACAGAAGATCATGGCCTCCTTGTGCTCATTATAGTATGAACACAGAAAAAGACACAGTGACTTCTCCAGAGAGTTTACAATCTAAAAGGCTCAAGAACAGAGGATAGGGGTATAATATTCAAGCAAACGAACCTGGTAATGATTGGCATAATTTTGTTGTGTTGTGGGTGGTTTTGTTTTGTTTTAAGCAGGGATCTGGTGAGTGAAATAGAAGGAAATAGAATGATCTTTTAGGTGAAGGTGGTGGTGCATGGATGGATACTTGCTGCTATGAAGTAGTAGTGTGTCTTTCAATCCTTACAGGATCAAGATGGAAACAATTCACAGAGGGCCTGTCTTCACTGCATTGTTAGCTTGAGGTACAGCTCAGGTTTTGCCTCACTCTGACTCCTGTCCATCCACTAAAATGAAGGTTGAGCTAGCTGGCCTGTCCTGAGGGAGGCATGTGGTGAAGCACTAGTGCTGCTTGAGCTAGTAATGCTGTGAAAATGTAGCAGCTCAAGTTACAACAGCTCATTAACTGCTAATTCATTCGCTGTGCTGCTAATCATATCACTTTGTTTTCACACACACACATAGGTGGTTTTGCAGTATGGTCACTCACTGGAGTGTGCTAACTCAGGGTTTGTCTACACTGGCACTTTACAGCGGTGCAACTTTCTTGCTTAGGGGAGTGAAAAAAACATCCCCGAGTGCAGCAAGTTTCAGCGCTGTAAAGCGCCAGTGTAGACAGTGCACCAGAGATGGGAGCCATGCCCCTTGTGGAGGTGGGTTTTTTTTTAAGAGTGCTGGGAGAGCTCTCTCCCAGTGCTCTGCTACGACTACACAAGTCACATTAAAATGCTGCCGCAGCAGCGCTTTAGCGTTGCCGGTGTAGACTAGCCCTCAGCTACTAGTGAAGATCAGCCTGCAGTTTTGCACCAGTGTAGGAATTAAATTATTTTTGTACTTGATACTTTCCCATATATTCATAACCAGCATACTATAGTACATTCCATTACTGTGTAATTATGGTGACTGTTTATATTCTGTATAAATTTTTTACCACAGTGGTGTATAAATATTTCATCATGGCATATAAGCTCCCAGTTGGGTAGAAAAGGTTCATCCATCGGTGAGTCTCAAGAATATAGAAATAATCTTGTCTTGATTTTTGCCTGCTAGTTGGTGTAAGGCTGTCCCCTCCTCCCTCTTTCTTGGAAGGCTAAGTATCTGGATATAATACCTTTAAAATGGAGAGGTGGGACTGCAGACAAAATTAAAGGAAAGAGACCAGAAACTTGCCTCTAATTAGCAGAAAGCAGTTCTTCTTCTTCGAGTGATTGCTCATATCCTTTCCAGTTAGGTGTGCATGCGCCGTGTGCATGTTCGTCGGAAGACTTTTTACCCTAGCAACACTCGGTGGGTCGGCTGGGCGCCCCCTGGAGTGGCACCGCTATGTCACCAGATATATACCCCTGCCAACCCAGCCACCCTTCAGTTCCTTCTTACTGCCCGTGTCGGTCGTTGGAACAGTGGAGCGCGGCTTAGCTGACGTCCACTTCCCTAGCTGCTCGTAGTTCTTTCGTTCATTATTGTGTACATAGTTGTAAACTTTTTATATAGTTATTCTTTAACTATGCTATAAACATATAAATTGTGTAATATAGTTCAGAGAGGTTCAGGGGTTAGCCCCTCCCCACATCCAGTGCCGGGGCCCATGCCCAGTTCACTGGGTTTCAAACCGTGCTCGGCCTGTCGCAAGTCGATGCCAACAGGAGATCCACACGACTCCTGTCTGAAGTGCCTCTGGGAATTGCACTTGACGGCTAAGTGCCACATTTGCAAGGCTTTCAAGCCACGAATAAAAAAGGAGCGGGATTTCAGACTTTAACAGCTCCTCATGGAGGTGGCTCTCACCCCTCCACCTTTAGCACCGAGCGCTGGCCAATCGGCAGGCAGAGGCGTCTCCTCGGCACCGGACCGCGCCGGTACTACCAAGGCATCTCAGCACTGACCGTCGCTGGCACCGAAGTCGGCTCCATACTGCTCCCTCTCCCTGAGGTTGAGAAAGACTAAGACTCCTGCTGCATCTGTGCCGCCTGCACCGCAGCCAGAGAGCTCATCTCAGTTGGATCACCCGGCGCCAACAACTGCCTCGGCACCGTTGATTCCAGTGCCTGTTAGCTCCCCAGTGCGTGCCATGGTAAAGCTCACTATCCCATCCACGCTGGAGACATTCTCAACGGCGAGGGATCTCATTGCAATGTCAGAGTCAGCGCTGCCTCTACCCCTGGCACTGCCAGTGCGGGTAATACAGTCTATAGGCAAGCCAGCCTTGATAAGACCACCTTCTGTCGGCACAGCAGACCGGCACCATTGAAGATCGCGGTCCCACAGACGCTCTAGGTCCAGACGACGCTCCCGCTCCCGACGCCGCTCGCAGTACCGGCACCGTTCTCCTCATCGGCACCGGTCGCACTCATGGCACCGGTTGGCATCCCGTTCGCCGGCATGCTACTCTCGGCACCGTTCCGGCTCCAGGCACCGCGACTCCTGTAGCCACTCCCGACGTTGAGCCTCGAGATCTCGGTCGACCTCCCGGCACCGCTCCGGTCGCAGGTCCCGATCTCCTTCCCCATACCGGTATGCCTCCCAGCACCGGTCTCCGATGCCGAGTAGAGCAAGGTCCGCCAGGGATAGAAACTCTGCCCAGGGCTTCTCCGCTCCTCCATGGCCATCCAGACACACTTCCGTGTCGTCCCACGCAGACAGCTCCTATGCTCCGGACTGCGATTTGGATGTGCCCACTGGAGTCTTTCAGGAGGCCCAGACCTGGGACCAAGGCCCACATCAGTGGTCCTTCTGGACACCTTGGGCATACCACCAAGCCCAAAGGGCCCCAGTAGTTCCATTTCGCTCTGACCCATCAGAGCACCGAGTGCCAGAGGCTACAGCTAGCCGTCCCCCTCCGGCTGGTACAGAGGAAGCACCAGTCCACCCACCGGTCTCCCCAGCCCCACTGGAGCAGGAGGTGGCCCAAGAACAAGAGGCCACACAGGACCCGCTTGTCCCTGGCATCTCCTCCTCCTCTTTTCCAGATGAAGCGGTGGCAGGAACATCCTCCTCGGGCCCCCCTCCAATCGACCTGAGAGCTCATCAGGATCTCCTCAGGAGGGTAGCACTCAATATGAACCTCCAGGTGGAGGAGGTCCCAGAGGTAGAGGACCCGGTAGTGAGCATTCTGTGGGCGGTTACCCCCACCAGAGTGGCTCTGCCATTTATCTGGACCATTCAAGCCAATGCCTACACTATATGGCAATCTCCAGCCTCTATCCCTCCTGTGGCCAGGGGAGTCGAGCGTAAATACATGGTACCCTCTAGGGGGTACGAGTATTTATATGTTTATCCTCCTCCCTTCTCGCTAGTAGTTCAGTCCGTGAATGAGAGGGAGCGCCATGGCCAACGGGCCAGCCCTTAAGTCGAAAGAGGCTAGGCGAATGGACCTGCTAAGCTGAAAAGTGTATTCTGCAGGAGCCTTACAGCTCTGGCAAATCAACAAGCCCTGCTCAGCCGCTATAATTACAACACCTGGGCGGAGGTGGGTAGGTTTACGGAGCTACTCCCTCAAGACTCCCGCCAAGAGTTTGCTACCTTCTTGGAGGAAGGGAAAAATGTGGCCAGAACTTCCCTCCCGGCCTCACTAGATGCAGCCGACTCAGCAGCCAGAACTCTGGCCTCGGGCGTTGCCATGAGACACATCTCATGGTTGCAGGTTTCCAACCTCCCACTGGAGCTGCAGTATACCATCCAGGACTTGCTGTTTGATGTCAAAGGTCTTTTTTCGGAAAAGACGGATCCTACACAGCAAAGCCTGAAGGACAATAGGATCATAATGCGTTCTTTAGGCATGCATATGCTGGTGACTCAACGCAGGCTTTCCCGTCCCCAGCCTCACCGCCCGTACTTTGTGCCTAGACACAGACAAGACTTGGGCAGGTGGCGCGGACGAGGTGGGCGTAGACGCCAGTCAGGATCTCAAGGGGGCCAAAACCAAGATCCCTCGAAACCACCAGCGAGACCTAAGTCCAACTTTTAAAGGTGCGCCCAAGGACGGCGTACCAGTTACAGGCCAGGATCCTTTTCCTCCCTTCTCCAACCATCTCTCCTACTTCCTCCCGGCGTGATCCCAGTTAACCTCAGCTCTCTGGGTCCAACGCATGGTGAAATATGGATACCACCTCCAATTTGTTTCAACCCCACCATCCCACCCTCCAACCCCGTCCCTTTTCAGGGACCCCTCTCACGAGCAATTTCTCTTACAGGAGGTGCGGACGCTCCTCGCCATGGGAGCGATAGAGGAGGTACCAAAGGACGAAAAGGACAAGGGGTTTTACTCCCGTTATTTCCTAATCCCCAAGTCAAAGAGAGATCTCAGACCTATCCTAGACCTGCGAGGACTCAACAAGTTTATGATAAAGTTGAAGTTCTGCATGGTATCCCTGGGGACCATTATCCCGTCCTTGGATCCTGGAGACTGGTATGCTGCCCTCGATATAAAAGACGCGTACTTTCACATTGCCGTCTTTCCTCTGCACAGGAGGTACCTTCGCTTCGTAGCTGACCGTCAGCACTTCCAGTTTTCGGTCCTGCCCTTTGGCCTTTCTACGGCCTCAAGGGTATTTACAAAGTGTATGGCCGTAGTCGCCGCATATCTCTGCCGATGTCGGATACACGTATTTCCATATCTAGACGATTGGCTAATCCGAGGAACCTCCGAGACACAAGTCACCGAGCACGTGGGCATCATCAGGGACCTATTCACACTTCTAGGCCTGATGATCAATATGGAGAAATCCACTCTGGTTCCCATGCAGAGGTTAGACTTCATAGGAGCTACCCTGGACTCCAATCTAGCCAAGGCCTCCTTACCACAGCCACGTTTTCAGGCAATGGCAACAATCATCCGAGGTCTGCAGAATTTCCCTACGACCTCGGCTCGCACTTGTCTCGGTCTCCTAGGTCACATGGCTGCCTGCACATTCATGACCAAATACGCCAGACTGTCCTCTCCAAACTTGGCTCCACTCGGTATACCACCCGGGCAGGGACCCAATAGACACGATAGTCAACATTCCCCTGAGCATTCTAGGCTCCCTAGACTGGTGGCTGACTCCCTCCCTGGTGTGTGCAGGGCTGCCGTTCCATCCACCCCAACCCTAAATGTCCCTGACGACGGATGCATCATCTCTCGGTTGGGGTGCTCACCTCGGACGCCTTCGTACTCAAAGCCTCTGGTCATCTCAGGAACTGGTGCTACACGTAAATGTCCGAGAGCTGAAAGCAGTCCGCCTGGCATGCCAGGCGTTCCAGCAACATCTACAAGGCCGTTGTGTGTCGGTATCTACAGACAACACAACGGCCATATATTATATAAACAAACAGGGAGGGACTCAATCTTCCCCCTTTTGTCAGGAGACCATCCGACTCTGGGACTTTTGCATAGCCCACTCGATAGATCTGGTAGCGTCCTTTCTCCCAGGGGTTCGGAATGCTCTAGAGGATCAACTGAGCAGGTCCTTCCTGTGCCACGAGTGGTCGATACGCCCGGATATTATTCATTCGGTCTTCCAGTAGTGGGGATTTCCCCACATAGACTTATTCACCTCCCTCGCGAACAGGAAATGCCAGATGTTCTGCTCCTTCCAGGGTCTTTCACCGGGGTTGATCTCGGACGCATTCCTAATGCTGTGGAAGAATCAGCTGCTCTATGCCTTCCCACTGTTCCTGCTGGTTCATAAGGTCCTGCTAAAATGCCGCAGGGACAGAGCGCACCTAATCATGATCGCTCCAGCGTGGCCCAGGCAACACTGGTACACCATGCTGCTCAACCTGTCGATAGCCAGCCCAATTACCCTGCCACTCCACCCAGACCTCATAACTCAGGACCACGACAGTCTTCGCCACCAAGACCTGCAGGCCCTTCACCTCACGGCGTGCCTGCTGCGTGGCTAAACCAGTCAGAGTTGCATTGCTCTGCTTCGGTACAAGAAGTACTCCTGGGTAGCAGGAAGCCTTCCACTCGGTCAGCGTATCTGGCCAAGTGGAAGCGTTTCTCCTGCTGGTGTGGAACGCAGAATGTTACTCCCACTGAGGTTGCAATCCCTACCATCTTGGACTACTTCTGGTCCCTTAAGCAGCAGGGCCTGGCGTTATCTTCATTGAGTGTGCACTTGGCGGCCATCTCTACCTTCCACCCAGGGGAGAGTGGCCGCTCTGTGTTCTCACACCCCATAGTAACTAGATTTCTCAAGGGTCTGGAACGTCTATACCCCCAAGTACACCGCCCAACCCCTACCTGGGACTTCAACCTAGTCTTAAACAGGCTTATGTCTCCACCATTCAAGCCGTTGGCAACTTGCTCGCTGCTATACCTGTCCTGGAAGACAGTTTTCCTCGTAGCCATTACATTGGCCAGGTGAGTCTCCGAGCTTCGAGCGTTCACGGTGGACCCACCGTATACTGTCTTTCACAAGGACAAGGTACAGTTGCGACCACACCCAGCGTTCCTCCCTAAGATGGTATCAACCTTCCATACCAATCACTACATCTTCCTTCCGGTCTTCTTTCCGAAGCCACACTCATCTCGACGGGAACAACAATTGCACTCCCTAGATGTATGTAGGGCGCTCGCATTTTATATTGAACGGATGAAACCCTTTCGTAAATCGCCCCAGCTCTTCGTTGCAGTGGCTGACCGAATGAAGGGCCTACCTGTCTCTTCCCAGAGAATCTCCTCTTGGGTGACGGCGTGCATCCACACTTGTTATGACTTGGCTCATGTTCCCTCGGGCCATCTCACCGCACATTCTATCAGGGCTCAGGCTTCATCGACTGTGGCTCATGTACCAATCCAGGAAATATGTTGCGCAGCTGCCTGGTTCTCGGTCCACACCTTTGCTTCACATTATGCTCTGGTTCAACAGTCTAGAGATGATGCAGCCTTTGGCTCAGCAGTTTTGCATTCTGCCACATCTCACTCCGACCCCACCGCCTAGGTAAGGCTTGGGAATCACCTAACTGGAATGGATATGAGCAGTCATTCGAAGAAGAAAAGACAGTTAATCACCTTTGTAACTGTTGTTCTTCGAGATGTGTTGTTCATATCCATTCCAAACCCACCCTCCTTCCCCAATGTCAGAGTAGCCGGCAAGAAGGAACTGAAGGGTGGCTGGGTTGGCAGGGTATATATCCAGTGCCATAGCAGCGCCACTCCAGGGGGCGCCCAGCCGACCCACCAAGTGTTGCTAGGGTAAAAAGTCTTCCGACGAACGTGCGCACGGCACTCGCACACCTAACTGGAATGGATATGAGCAACATATCTCGAAGAACAACAGTTACAAAGCTGAGTAACCGTCTTTTCCTATACTGTACTATTCAGTTTTCCTTTGAGCAAGGCCATTTGCACTATACAGGCAAGATAGTGGCAGGGAGGTCACAGCCTCTCAGGATATTCTTCATGAGACCAATCAAGCATGAGCTGTTGCATCATAATGTTTATGGGCCCCTAAAGTTCACATGGGAAGTCTGTGGCAGGGCCAGGAACACAAACCAGACTCCCAATTCTTTTCTGTAGAAACAGGATTATCCTTTCCTCTTATTCCAAAGCTATGCTCCTTCTCTAGGATCCTTCACCATAGATGATGTAAAATGTTTTCTGGTGATTTCTTGGACTGTTTCACAATTATTTGAAATATCCATAAATATTATCTATCATCTATTTTCTGTATCATGTCAACTGTTCAGAATATTAATGTGTGACTGGCTTGTTTGGATCCATTGAAGCATTTGGTAATTTTAAGTTTTCCGATAGTCTACTTTAAGTGTCAAGTCAGTAACATAGTCTAAATCTTTGGCATTCCCAGTCTTTCCTGAAGTTTTCTGGTTGAATCACGTGTTTGCCAATTTATTACATCATTCATCATCCAGTAATCTAATTCCTTAGCTCATGCTTCTTAAACTGGAGACTGTGTGTATGTGGGGAGACCCCAAGACACATTTTGAAAATCTGTGAACATAAGAACATAAGAATGGCCGTACCGGGTCAGACCAAAGGTCCATCTAGCCCAGTATCTGTCTACCGACAGTGGCCAATGCCAGGTGCCCCAGAGGGAGTGAAGCTAACAGGCAATGATCATGTGATCTCTCTCCTGCCATCCATCTCCATCCTCTGATGAACAGAGGCTAGGAACACCATTCTTTAACCTTCCTGGCTAATAGCCATTTATGGACTTAGCCATCATGAATTTATTCAGTTCCCTTTTAAACGCTGTTATAGTCCCAGCCTTCACAACTTCCTCAGGTAAGGAGTTCCACAAGTTGACTGTGCCCTGTGTGAAGAACTTCCTTTTATTTGTTTTAAACTTGCTACCTATTAATTTCATTTGGTGACCCCTAGTTCTTGTATTATGGGAATAAGTAAATAACTTTTTCTTATCCACTTTCTCCACATCACTCATGATTTTAAATACCTCTATCATATTTCCCCCTTAATCTCCTCTTTTTCAAGCTGAAGAGTCCTAGCCTCTTTAATCTTTCCTCGTATGGGACCCTCTCCAAACCCCTAATTATTTTAGTTGCTCTTTTCTGAACCTTTTCTAGTACTAAAATATCTTTTTTGAGGTGAGGAGATCACATCTGTACCCAGTATTCGAGATGTGGGCGTACCATGGATTTATATAAGGGCAATAATATATTCTCAGTCTTATTCTCGATCCTCTTTTTAATGATTCCTAACATCCTGTTTGCTTTTTTGACCGCCTCTCCGCACTACGTGGACATCTTCAGAGAACTATCCACGATGACGCCAAGATCTTTTTCCTGACTTGTTGTAGCTAAATTAGCCCCCATCATATTGTATGTATAGTTGGGATTATTTTTTCCAATGTGCATTACTTTACATTTATCCACATTAAATTTCATTTGCCATTTTGTTGCCCAATCCCTTAGTTTTGTGAGATCTTTTTGAAGTTCTTCACAATCTGCTTTGGTCTTAACTATCTTGAGTAGTTTAGTATCACCTGCAAACTTTGCCACCTCACTGTTTACCCCTTTCTCCAGATCATTTATGAATAACTTGAATAGGATTGGTCCTAGGACTGACCCTTGGGGAACACCACTAGTTACCCCTCTCCATTCTGCGAATTTACCATTAATTCCTACCCTTTGTTCCCTGTCTTTTAACCAGTTCTCAATCCATGAAAGGACCTTCCCTTTTATCCCATGACAGCTTACTTTACATAAGAGCCTTTGGTGAGGGACCTTGTCAAAGGCTTTCTGGAAATCTAAGTACACTATGTCCACTGGATCCCCCTTGTCCACATGTTTGTTGACCCCTTCAAAGAACTCTAATAGATTAGTAAGACACAATTTCCCTTTACGGAAACCATGTTGACTATTGCTCAACAGTTTGTTTTTCTATGTGTCTGACAATTTTATTCTTAACTATTGGTTCGACTAATTTGCCCGGTACTGACGTTAGACTTACCGGTCTGTAATTGCCGGGATCACCTCTAGAGCCCTTTTTAAATATTGGCCTTACATTAGCTAACTTCCAGTCATTGGGTACTGAAGCCGTTTTAAAGGACGGGTTACAAACCTTAGTTAATAGTTCCGCATCTTCACATTTGAGTTCTTTCAGAACTCTTGGGTGAATGCCATCTGGTCCCTGTGACTTGTTAATGTTGAGTTTATCAATTAATTCCAAAACCTCCTCTAGTGACACTTCAATCTGTGACAGTTTCTCAGATTTGTCACCTACAAAAGGCGGCTCAGGTTTAGGAATCTCCCTAACATCCTCAGCCGTGAAGACTGAAACAAAGAATCCATTTAGTTTCTCCGCAATGACTTTATCGTCTTTAAGAGCTCCTTTTGTATTTCGATCGTCAAGGGGGCCCCACTGGTTGTTTAGCAGGCTTCCTGCTTCTGATGTACTTAAAAAACATTTTGTTATTACCTTTGGAGTTTTTGGATGCTTTTCTTTTAGGATCACCTTATTTTATCCCCCTAAATATGTCTAGATCTGTTGCTGGAGGTTTAAATAATGAACCTACTTGGCTGTCTACATGAATTGAAGAAATTGCATGCTAAATATAGATTGCTGTCAATTGTGTGACTGTCAGAAACATTTCCTTTCCTGCATTTTGTCAGCTAAGTCTCATATTAATTTAATTCCTGTCTCATTTCAGTCTTTCGATCAGTTGGGTCAATAGCCTAACAGTCTCAGTGTGTGAGTTATACTATATAGGATAGCAAAAAGACATTTTAAATGGTCCTATGATAGGATGCAAAGGTCCTATCTGAGTATCAGCAGATAGGCAGTTAAATTGCTTCTTAACTGTTCTGCTAGAAAATAGTGAAGTAATGGGTCAGGACTATAGCCTAGTGGTCCAGTCAAGACCTTAGTGCTAAATTAGGAGCTCTATAAAAAGTTCTCTCTGGTAGTCAAAAGGAAGAGTAAATGAGTGAGCTTCTGAGCAGGCAGAGTGCTACTTTTGTCGTAACAGTGTGAGACACAGGAGTACTGGTAAGAGACTGAATTTTATTTCCTGGTCTCTGTCATCTGAATGGGTCTGAGTTATTAAAACTTCACAGGCTCAGTATCCACTGATACATTCCTGTTGTTATACTCGATAGCGAAAGAGCTGGGTTGTCTTACCACATGCTTTGAATCTTTTTGTTTTCTCTTGATGTAAATTGTCTTGTTTCTTTCTGCTTCAAAACCTAAGGAAAATTCTCTTTTGGTGAAAGACAGTTTGTAGCCAGTGGACATGGTTGCATCATTCCAGTTGTGGTGCATGGATTAGTGGTGCATGCATAAGTGATTCCCCCTTTTCTGTCTCTGGCATACGGCATCTGCAGAGCAACATTCTGTAGATGCAGTTGTAGGTCCATAAGCCATTTCAAGTCCTCCTCTGTGATGTTGTGGATATCATCCAATATACCTTTGAATCCATATTTGGAGCACTACATTATGATGTGTTCAGTGGTTTGGATGTTTTCACCAGTCGTACGAAGGGCAGTCTTTGATTTTCCACTAGTGCATCAAGTAGCTGTATCATTTATGGTTTGTTTGGATTCATTTCAATGTGATCCTTTGTCTGCATGGCATGTCGAAACTGGGAGGGCAACTAGTTGGGTCAGTAACCAAGTGCTTGTTTGGAGCGATAGATGAGGTCCAGACACACTGCCATTCCCTGTCCGGATCCAGAGACATGGGGTGGTCTATAGTGGTGTTTGTGATTTGAGGTTTTGTTAGGGTATGTTATCCATAATCTGGCAGATGGAAAATTCTGAGTAGCCTTCAGCACATTTAAGTTCTCGTGATGTAGCTATATCTCGATGGATAGTTAGAGGTTTGATGTTTGCTAATATAAAAAGCCATGGTAGAGGTGTTGATCTTAAAGTTCCCAGGATGATTTGCATGGTCTGATTCAGCTACCTATCCACAAGTTGGGTATGGCAGCTTCTTGTCCACGCTGGCACACAGTACTCTGCAACTGAGTACACCAGGGCCAAGGCTGGTGTTCATAGCACCAGGGCAGTTGTTCTCCAGTTTGTTCCTGCTAACTTTTGAATAATGTTGATGCGGGTCTTCGCTTCAGAGGCTACTTTCTTGAGGTGCTCATGAAAGGTCAGTGTACAGTCACGAATTACACTAAGATATGTTGGCTTTGGGTTATAATGCCCAGTTTCCCCATAAAACTCGACAGAGTGTTTTGTGCAAGTCTGTTGTCAAGTGGAAGATAGAGACTACAGATTTGCTTGGATTTGGTTTCTGGTGCCACTTTTGGAAGTACTCTTAAGGTCAGATGTAATGGTAATGGTTGTGAGTGCCAGATCATCCGAATACAGAAACTTCTGTGCTATTGTTTCAGGCATATCACTTGCGTATACATTGAAGAGTGTTGGAGCAAGTATAGGGCCTTGTGGTCGCCCATTATTCAAAGTTCATGACTTGCTGGTTTGACCTCCAAGGCACACACAAATCCTTCAGCCACTGAGCATGGTGTTCAGCAGCCTAAGAATCCGCACACAGAGGATCACTTTAGTCGGTTTCGGTATCAGACCATCCTTCCAGACTGTCTCATATGCTGCTGACAGATCGATGAAAGCGATACTGGTCTTGAGTTTTTGATGGAATCCAGCATTGATGCTTGTATTGAGGGCCAGGAACTGGTCACAGCAACTTTTGTGCAGAAGAAAACCAGCTTGTTCCTTAGGTAGGCTGGTGTCCCCAGTGGGCCTGATTTGGTTCAGAGTCAAACGCTCCATCACCTTGTAGATGGTGTTCAGAAAGTAGATTGGTCTATAACTAGAAGGATAATCTGCAGGTTTTCCAGGCTTTAGGGGTGCAATGTCCTTGGCTTCTCTCCACAGGTAGAGGATTTCACTGGTCTCTTGGATATTTGTGAAAAGCTCCATCATTCATTTCTGTCCCAGTGGACCCAGATATAGGAAATCAGGATAGATACCATCTTTCCCTGCTGCCTTTCTGAATTTCCGGGCTGCATTGATATCGAGACCATTGGGAAGATGGATTGCATGTGGACATCACTTGCTAAAGTTGATTCTGGACTTGTCTGTGATACTGTTTATCCACTGGCTGTTTTTATGTCCGCAAAAGTTTATCACCAGTGACACTGGCTTTCATGTGGGATTTGCAGCCCCCAGGTGTCTCAGCAAGTTCCAGGTGCATCTGCTTGAGTGTGTGAAGTTTAAACCTACACAGCCAAGCCACTATTTCTGCTTTGCTGCAGCCAGTAGGAGGATCTCTGCACTCCTGTTTGTGGAGGAATTTTTGGCTTTCTGCAGTCCAGCAAGGAGTGTACCATGATATGTGTCCTTAGAGGATGTTCTTCTTTGGAGTGGATATTAGAAGCGCAGTAAAATCGTCACAAGTATTCGCCGTTGGTGGAATGTGGGAGATTGTGTTCTCTACAGTCATAGAGAAAGTGGCCCAGTCTGCTTTTTGAATTTCCAGTGCAGCGCTGGTTTTGAGTAGAGAACTAGAATTTGAATGTCAATATGGTCAGTACTGGTCTGTGCAGGCAGTTTGAGAAGTCATCAAGGACGATCCGTGATGGGGGTATTAGTGTACCTGTATTATCTTTAGAGATGAACTTCAGGTCAGGGCAGTATCCTCTGACCTATCTTGCAGAGTGGAAAGTGATTCACTGTTTCACATTTAAAAGGAGGAGCATGTTCTTTGCTGATGCCCAGGGGTCAGTTCTTTGCCTGCAGTGTTTTTTGCTGCATAGCCCCATTGTGTGTGGTGCCTATTAAAGTTGCCTACAAAATACAGCAGGGTCCTGTGTATGTTGCAGAGCTGGTTGAGGCCACTGTGCACCAGGTGATTCCTGCTATAACATTTGATGAAACCACCAAAGTCGGAAATGGGAAAACTAGTTTTTATAGTTAGCTCTGAAACTGAATAATAATTTGTCCACAAACACCAAAAACAAATTAAAAACTGGAAGCGCTCTTTGTAGTTTAGATTGTGGAAGGGTAACTCTGTCAATTTACTTATTTGGTCTGAAATCAACCAGTTGAAATTCAGTAAAGACAAGTGCGAAATACTGCATTTAGGAAGGAACAAATCAAATGCACAACAACAAAATGGAGAGCAACTGGCTAGCCACTAGTACTATTGAAAAGGATCATGAGGTTATAGATGATCACAAATTGAATGTGATGCAGTCGTGAAAAAGGCTAGTATCATTTTGGGATGTATTAACGGAAGTGTCGGTTACTCAGGAGGTAACTGTCCTGCTCAACTCAGCACTAGTGAGGCCTCAGTTAGAGTACTGTGTCCAGTTCTGGGTGTCACATTTTAAGAAAGATAAGTTGAATAGAGTCCAGAGGACAGCATAAAAAATTATAATAAGTTAGAAAACCTGACATGTCAGGCGAGGTTTAAAAAAAACTGGGCATGTTTAATTTTGAGAAAAGAAGACTGAATTACTGTAGTTGAGTAGTTCATAGCAAAACATTTGTTTGCAAGGATTTTTAAAATTACAAAAACAAATATGAATAGAAATATTTTCAGGTGAATTTTTAGTGAAAACAGGATGATGGATTTTAAACATTCTCTAGCAGTGCTGGAAACCTGAACACAACACAATACCTATATTGTAAGCTCTTTGAGACCAGAGACTCTCTTTTTGTTATGTATTTGTGCAATGCGTCACACAGTGCAATGCTGTTCCAGGGTTTGGGCTCCTGGGCGTTACTTTTATACAGATTATTAGTACTACTGATAATAATTAAAAAAAAATAGATATTATTATTGAGTATGTGGTACATCAAAACGTATTGGTGAAATACATTGTAGGCTAGTTTTACTATCCATGTTGAATAAAATATAAAAGTAAACAAATAGGATCGGTTGAGAACAAACTAGACTGAAAAAAAAATCTTTCAGTTACTAATAACACTGCGCTGCAGATTATTAGTAACACAGACTAAATGAAGATTTTAGAGAAATATGATTTTTATCCTGACATTGGTCCTCTCTACTTGGAAGAATCATCTTAAAGCCTTTGTGTACTTAATTATGAAAAAATAGATTGTGTAACATACCATGGTTAGTAAAGAAGGTCAACATTTTTCTTTTCTTTTAATCCTTCTAGCCTTCAGGAAAAAGAACGATCACTCAGCATGTCCATTAAAGAAACGACTGCCAAAGTAAGTGCATATCAACTATCATTTTGTTTAGTACATTTAAGAAACAAAGATAATGCATTACTTTTTTAATATAATATTGTCCCTTTTGAAAGGTCAAATGTATGGTATTTCTTCTGAATATGTTTAACATATAAATATTCGTAATATCTGTTTAAAAAAGAAATCTAAACCTGGTTAAGGCATTCAAAAATGTTAGTGTGTCTGCCAAAGGAAGCAAGTGGAATGGTTCATTAAATGTAATATTTCTTGGCTCGTGTTCCCAATAGAAACCAATCTGTTGGCCTCAGCTTAGAAAAGAGCTATCAGTTTTATGAAATAAAAGTGAAATCTGGTCACAATTGAATGAATGTCTTTATTCTCAGGAAAAAAGCCATATTCTCATATTGGTTTCACTGGTGTAAATCCAGAGTGACTCCATTGAAGTTAGCGATGTTACTGAGGAATTACAATAGTGCAAATGGAAATCAGAATCAGGCCGAGGGTAATTATGATCAATGAATTACATTTTCATCCCAGCTGGGTTAAGTTTAGATATACTCGCACATATTTAAAAAAAAAAAATCACATAGTGCATCATAGTTTCCAGGACACTTAATGGACTTGAGTATTGTGTTTTCTCCTGTTGACTTTCATTTTTATATCATCCTCCATTAGGTCCTGATTCTGCAAACAGTTATGCAGTTGCTTAAATTTAAGCATATAAATTGTCCCACTGACTAATGTCACTTTCTCATATGAGTAAATGTAAGCAATGCGTAGCTGTTTGCAGACTCAGGAGATTAGTTACTATGTAATCCATGTGTTTATATGGTACTTGTGGCATGGTTGTTAGGTGCATTAAGGGTGAATTTTTCAAAGGCACCTGGGGAATTAGGTGCCTAACACCCAGTGAATTTCCAGTAGCGAAGCACCCATCATGTGTACTATTAGATTTGAGGCTTCCTTTTCAAACATCAGTGCCTTAAATGGCATGTACAAAATACTGATTTGTTGCTACAAACTGGTAATTGTGTGCAGGAAATATGATGTTACTCATGCAATCGCTCACTTGCACATACATTTGCCTGTTTTCTCATTCATGCAAAATATGCAGACACATAAGTCTGTGCTCACTGGCACATACTTTATATATGACGTATATACATAATATCTGCTTTTGCATTTGTGTCCTATAATATCTAACAAATTTAGATACTTATACAGTTATTTTTTTTGTGGGAAGTTTTTGGTACTCCTCTCACCAAAGGCATAATTATTCTGGTAATTTCTCCAAACCCTGTACATGTGAAGAATAGGAGGACTGTGAAACTTTTGGGTTACCACTGTTGCTTTCATCTGAGATACTGCTGCTACTGTTTCTCAAATCTGATTTTCAGTTTCTTATTTTCCACATCTTCCAGCCACTAAAAAGAATTGTGACAAGATGGCCGATGTTTGTATGGTGGGTCCCGTACTTTTCTTGGAGGGACAACAGGGGGGCTAAGATGCAATCCCTTGCCCCTGTTCTTGGGTGGTGAGGGCTCCACTAGTGGCCCAGGGAAGGTGGTAGAGGAGGGAAGTGGGGGAGGCGTCTGGGTTTGTTCCTCGCTCTGATGCCCAGCTCCTCTCAAGCCCTGTGGTTTTCTTACCCTATTCCCCCTTAGACACTGGGGGAGGGAGTCTCCTTGCCCTGCCAGGGCAGGGTCTCCCTTACTTCGGTTCTCTCCTCTTTCAAATCTCACAACACACCTCCAAGCTCCAGTTCTCTATCGTTCCTCCTCCTCCCTGAATGCTGAAGCAGGGGGTTGTATTAGGTTCCTGACAGGGCCTTAATTGACTACAGGTGCTCCAATTAACCTGTATCAACCCTCCCTAGTCTACAGGGAACCACACCTCAATTAGCGTAGGGCTTATATTTCCCCTCTACCACTCTCCCACTGCTACCTGGCCCTCCTGTATCACAGAATGTGGTGGTTCCTTATGCCATAATGGATCAATGATCCAATAGCCTTCTCTGACAGTGACTGAAGAATGCTTTGGATGGAGAGTTAAAATGCCCTTAATGTGCTTAATTCCACAATGCTATATAATTGGAGGGGAAATTCCTTCCTGATTTTGGCAAATATGTGGTTTATATCCTGAAACACAAAGATTGCTAGTCCATCTCTCTGTCTGTCTCTCTTTCTAATATACTATAAGTCAGCATCTCAGAATTTTTCCAAATGTTAGAAAGCTGAATCCACACATAAGGAAAATCATAGAATATCAGGGTTGGAAGGGACCTCAGGAGGTCATCTAGTCCAACTACCTGTTCAAAGCAGGACCAGTTCCCAACTAAATCGTCCTAGCCAGGGCTTTTGTCAAGCCTAACCTTAAAATCTCTAAGGAAGGAGATTCCACCGCCTCCCTAGGTAACCCTTTCCAGTGCTTCACCACCCTCTTAGTAAAAAAGTTTTTCCTAATATCCAACCTAAACCTCCCCCACTGCAACTTGAGACCATTACTCCTTGTTCTGTCATCTGCTACAACTGAGAACAGTCTAGATCCATCCCTTTGGAACCCCCTTTCAGGTAGTTGAAAGTAGCTATCAAATCTCCCCTCATTCTTCTCTTCTGCAGATTAAATAATCCTAGTTTCCTCAGCCTCTCCTCATAAATCATGTGATCCAGCCCCCTAATCATTTTTGTTGCCCTCTGTTGGACTCTCTCCAATTTTTCCACATCCTCCTTGTAGTGTGGGGCCCAAAACTGAACACGGTACTTCAGATGAGGCCTCACCAATGTCGAATAGAGGGGAATGATCGCGTCCCTCGATCTGCTGGCATTGCCCCTACTTATACAGTCCAAAATGCCGTTAGCCTTCTTGGCAACAAGGGCACACTGTCGACTCATATCCAGGTTCTCTGCCACTGTAACCCCTAGGCCCTTTTCTGCAGAACTGCTGCCTAGCCATTTGGTTCCTAGTCTGTAGCAGTTCATGGGATTCTTCCGTCCTAAGAGCAGGACTCTGCACTTGTCCTTGCTGAACCTCATCAGGTTTCTTTTGGCCCAATCCTCTAATTTGTCTAAGTCCCTCTGTATCCTATCCCAACCCTCCAGCGTACCTACCACTCCTCCCAGTTTAGTGTCATCTGCAAACTTGCTGAGAGTGCAGTCCACGCCATTCTCCAGATCAGAGGTCCCCAACGCAGTGCCGCAGGTGCCATGGCGCCCGCGGGGGCATCTAAATGCGCCCGCGTCCTGGCCAGCGTGGAGCATCCGTCGAAATGCCGCTGAATTTCTGCAGTGTTTCGGCGGTGACACCTCTTGATGACATCACTTGTCAGCGGCAAGTGACGTCATTGAGGGGCATCGCTGCCGAAATGCCGCCGAAATTCGGCGGCATTTCGGCGGATGCTCCACCGCGTCCACGGTCCTTGGTCTGGTTGGGGACCACTGCTCCAGATCATTAATGAAGATATTGAACAAAACCAGCCCCAGGACTGACCCTTGGGGCACTCCGCTTGATACCTGCTGCCAATTAGACATGAAGCCATTGATCACTACCTGTTGAGCCTGACGATCTAGCCAGCTTTCTATCCACCTTATGGTCCATTCGTCCAGCCCATACTTCTTTAACTTGCTGGCAAGAATACCGTGGAAGACCGTATCAAAAGCTTTGCTAAAGTCAAGGAATAACACATCCACTGCTTTCCCCTCATCCACAGACCCAGTTATATCCTCATAGAAGGCTGTTAGGTTAGTCAGGCATGACTTGCCCATGGTGAATCCATGCTGATGGTTCCTGATCACTTTCCTCTCCTCTAAGTGCTTCAGAATTTATTCCTTGAGGACCTGCTTCATGATTTTTCCACGGACTGAGGTGAGGCTGACCGGCCTATAGTTCCCCAGATCCATCTTCTTCCCTTTTTTTTAATGAAAAATGAAACCAGTCACTCCCCAACAGCTCTGCCCTGTGTTATTAAATGATAATCACCCACGCTTGGGGAAATGCTGGTGTAGATCTTCATGATATGATGATATGATATTTCTTTTCCTTTCTTACATGCTTTAATGAGCAGTGATATAGGTAACAGTGGTTACATTTAAGATGATGTCATTGACATCTGAGGGCACACCACTGAAATGAATGGGTTATTTCAGACCTCAGAACTATTGCTTCAAGCTCTCTCCAATTTTCGGCAGATATCACTGATTTGGATACACTTTTTTCACATTTTGAATGTTTATTTTCAACCATAACATCTGGAGACTTTTTAAAATGAAAGCTGAAACCTCACTAACAATTGAGAGGTCTATCTGTTCTCCACTTTATCCAGATAGTTTGTCATAACTTTATAGGAGATGTATCACACGTTGTGGGAAACATTGCTGTTACTTCAGATGTTCTTACTCATATTTAAATTCCTAATCCTTGATTAACTATTAAAATTGTTGTTTGCAGTGTTGGTCCCTGAGTATGAGAGGGACAAGGTGGGTGAGGTAATATCTTTTATTGGACTAACTTCTGCTGGTGAAAGAGACAAGCTTCCAATCTCCACGGAGCTGAAAAAGATATCTGTGGAGCTTGAAAGCTTGTCTCTTTCAGGCCTTGTCTATACTACAGAGTTTTGTCAATAAAAGTTATGTCGACACTCAAAGTGCTATAAAAAAATCCGTATTGCATGCTCACACTCACTCCCTCTGTCAGCAGAGCATGTCTACAGTTGGGGCATCTGTGGACTATCATCGGCAGTGTGACTAATGCACTGTGGGTACCTATAGCACAGTCTAGGTTGACACCTTCTGTCGCTAGGTCTTATGAGAAGACGGAGCAGATCGTGGTGCATCTTGGAACTGGCCTCAGTGTCTCATGATGCATTGCTTTCTGTTCCAGCATTCCATGGGTTTCTGACTTTCTTTCACGGCATTTTTCAATGGCCCTTGTTTGCGGTGCCCCCAGCATCTTTGTGAGAAGGGACAGATCCCACAGTTCTGATAATGTCATTAAGATATTGCAGATGACAGTGCAGTTAATCACAAAGTTCTAACTGAAGAAACTCCCAGTTGCCTGACATGCTATGTGATATAGAAAGGAGCAACTTTAGATTGCTTTAGAGCTTTCCCCAGCCCTGCGGCGCAAGGACACCGGAATGAGAGCTGTCCTTTTGGTAGAGAAGCACTGTGTGGAAGCTGGCAACTCCAGACTGCTACTGGTCAGTCACAAATCATTTTGGAGTTGGGAAGTAGACTGTTGGGGCTGCGTTAGTGCAGGTGTGCAGAGCAATTAATTGCATCTTGCTATGAAGGATGGTGATTCTGAGAAATATGTACATGAAATAGTGGACAGCTTTGCAGAAGTGGGTTTCCCTAACAGTGGCGGGATGATAGATGGCACACACATTCCAGTTTTGCACCAGACTACCTTGCAATGGAGTACATCAATAGGAAGGGGTATTTCTCCATGGTGTTACAGGTGCTTGTGGATCACTGTGAGTGTTTCACTGATATCAGCGCGGGATGGTCCGGGAAGGTGCATGACACACACATCTTCAGGAACATTGGCCTGTATAGAAAGCTACAAGTGGGAACTTTCTTTCCAGACCAGAAGATTACAGGGGGGGATGTTGAAATGCTCTTAATGGTCCTGGAAGACCAGGCGTACCATTTACAGCAATGGTTCATGAAAGCTTACATGGGAAACCTGCACAGCAGTAAGGAGTGGTTCAACAACAGTCTGAGTAGGTGCTGGATGACAGTGGAATATGTCTGTGGCAGTTTAAAGGTGCGCTGGTGATGCCTTTATAGCAGTTAGACCTCAATGAGGATGATATTCTCCTGGTCATAGCTGTGTGTTTTACATTGCATAATCTTTGTGAAGCTAAGGGTGAAAGGTTTGCTCAGGGATGGAGTGTTGAGGCAGACCATTTGGCTGCATATTTTGAGCAGCCAGATACCAGGGCTATCAGAGGGGGCAATTTGAATCAGGGAGGCCTTGAGGCAACACTTTGAAAATGAGAGCCAGTAATATGTACCTCTGTCACTGGTGCTGCAATGGTACATGACATGTAATTTTCCTAGGAAGTAATGGTGAAATTTTAGGCCTTACATTCCAGTAAGCAAATGATTAAACTGCCTATATATGTATTGGTAGTGCCTGCTATCTCAATTTGTAGGAAACAAATAAAAATGAGTTACTGTTCAAAAACTTTGCTTTTATTGCACAACAAACAACACACACACACACCCATGCACAAGAAACAACACACATGCATGCACAAGAAGCAACACGCATGCACGCACAAGAAACAACAAGCACACACACAAAAGTGCTTGGTGGGAAAGGAGGTACCAGGGAAGGGCAGACTTTCAGAGCTGTGTGTAGGTCCAGCTATCATTTTGAAAATTGTTCAAGGGGGTGGAGTGAAAGGGAAACTGAGAAGTCCCAGAAAGTGGAAAGGACTGTGCAGGTGGTGTTTGGGGGGAGGGGAGCACAGAAAAGAGTGCTGCAGGAGAGGGCAGGCATGCATCTGCGTTTCCTCCTCCATGACTTCAATCATCCGCTCAGTAGTGTCCTTAACAAACTCCTGATTTTCTTTTCTGTCCTGCCTTTTGGCTCCACTCCATTACTTGAGTTCCCTTTTCTCTGCATTGGTGAAGTGCAGTACCTCCCCGAACATGGCTACTTTGCTCAGTCTTGGGCACTTTCTTATCTGGTGGAGACGCTTAGCCAGCGTGTTTGGGGTGTTCCTCAAGGCCACATCTGCCAAAGCATAAAGAACAATGCACAGAATGTGATTGTTAAGTTCATGCACAGTATTGAAACATTTCAGTAAAATACATCTCTGGTAACATACCGTCACTTTCTCATTGACCCTTGGCAAGCACACATCTTGGTGAACATACAAAGCATGGTGAGTGTTGGGTGCGGGGTAGTGTGCTACATGATGGAAAAGAGCACTCTGCAAGGGTTGCAGTGCAGCCAACTAGGGAAAAAATTCTAAAATTCTCCCACACTTTTCCACAGGAAGGGGTAATTATAACAGATATCTCACTGCTGAGGGGAAGCAGGGAAGCGAGGGTACATCTACTACATGCTTTGGCTTCTGCCCTGGTCCCTATGCTGCTCCCCTGTGTGCTGCTTTGGTCCCTGCACAAGTGATTGCTGAATAGCGCGGGAAAGTTTCCTACAGTTGGGGAAGGAACAAAGCAGCTCTGCCAAGGAATCTTCGGCAGAGAATTGCCGAGTATTTCCAGGAAACTTTCCTAGAGATCTCTCTGGAGGATTCCCATGAGATTTTGGTGTGCATCAACACCCTGTTCTGCCTGTTCCTGATTAGCTGCACAGGGAAATGTCCAGCACACAGAAACACAGCCAGCCTTGTACATTTCTATACCCTGAACCCACCTCTGCACTACACAAACTGCAGCCACTTTACCAGGCGTCTCTCCTGCTTCTTGGTCGCCAGAGAGCAACTGCTGAGACTGGCTAGACACCCCCAGAGTGGTGAACAGTTCCTGGCTGCCTGCCCCACTGGTGACCCTGCTGGGATCTCCACATCGTCGTCTAACTCCACCTCTTCTTCATCCTTAGGTTAGGTTCTCTTTCTGCTGCCTCCAGGCCTGCCAAAGTATCCACGGGGCTCTTGGCAGTGGAGGTGGGGTTGCCACTGAGTATAGCATCCAGCTCCTTATAGAACTGGCAGGTCTTAGGTGCAGCGCTGGAGTGACAATTTGCCCCCCCTTGCCTTAGGGTATGCCTGCCTCAGCTCCTTTATCTTCGCTCTGCACTGCAGCATGTCCCAATCACAGCCCTTTTTGCACAAGCCTAGAGAAATCTGCCTGTAGGTATCAAAATTCCTACAGCTCAAGCACAGCTGGGACTGCACAGCCTCCTCTCCCCATATACTGAGCAGCTCCAGCAGCTCCGCAGTGGTCCGAGCAGGAGAGCATTTGCTGTGATAAGCCGTCATGGTCACCTGGGAAGATGCAATGAGACCTCTCCATGCCAAGTCAAGAGGAAATGGAATTTCAAAAATTCCTGGGGTTTCTAATCTGGCTGCAGCACAGTGGAATTCAAACTGCTGACCAGATGGGCATTGTGGAGGCCATTGTGGACACCTTCTGGAGGCCAATTAAAGCAATAAAATCAGTGTCTACGCTGACACTTTGTCAAGAAACATTTTGTGGAAAAAGCCTTGTCTCTCTTGTCGAGGTGGTTTTATTTTGTTGCCAAAACAGGGCATTTTGCCGCCAAAAGTCGCATCTCAGTCTGCATGCTTCCACGGTTTTAACTGTGTAGTCTAGACAAGGCCTCACCAGCAAAAGTTGGTCCAATAAAAACTATTACCTCACTCTACTTGTCTTTCTATTAAAATTGTCATATTTCCGGGGTTAACTGCATTTTTGCCTTCTCTATGGTCTGCTAACAGCTACTGCTTATTAGGTCTCAAGCATTCAGCCATCACCTCTCTGTGAGTGGGGACCTGCATCCCTCTTCCTTCAGATCAGGAGTTTGCGATCTCCTAGCAATTCACCAGCGACCAGCACTGCCATTTGCTGTCTCTCAGGGACAGTGTCAGAGTTGCTAGTGACCAGCCAGCTTTTACAGAGCACAATACATTTATTTTAGGATAGTAACATTTAATATAAATTGAAACAAAGAGTGTACATGCATACTAAGTTTGCTATCTTCTAAAATGAGATCCTGGCAGGTTCCAATCCTTCAAATCCTTCTAGCAGGGTTTTGCCCTCTTGGTTACAAACTCATGACAATTTTTTAATCAAAATGAGGGTGTCATAAACAGATAGCTAAGGGTTAATGTCTCTTTCACCTGGAAAGGGGTAACAAAAAACACCTGACCAGAGGACCAATCAGGAAACAAGACTTTTTCAAATCTGGGTGGAGGGAAGTTTTGGATGTGAGTTCTTTGTTCTTTGTCTTGGGTCTGACCCTCTCGGCTCTGAGAGTGATTTTTCTATCTCCTGGCTTTCTAATCTTCTGTTTCCAAGTTGTAACAAAGATAGTAAGACAATAGGTTTATATTGTTTTTTTGTATTTACATGTGTGTAGTTGCTGGAGTGTTTTGAATTGTATTCTTTTTGGATAAGGCTGTTTATTCATTTTTTCCCTTTAAGAAATTGACCCTGTGTGTTGCCACCTTGATACAGAGACTATATATTATGTCCTTTTTCACTCTTTTTATATAAAGCTTTCTTTTTAAGACCTGCTGGAGTTTTTCTTTAGTGGGGACTCCAGGGAACTGAGTCTGCAGCTCACCAGGGAATTGGTGGGAGGAAGAAGTCAGGGGGGAAATCTCTTTGTGTTAGATTTACTAAGCCTGACTTTGCATAGCCTCTGGGTAAGGGGGAAGAGAGATTAGCTCTCTCGGTACTTGTGTTTCCAGGACTGGAAGCAGGGAATCTCCTAGGGTCGTCCAGGGAGGGGAGCCTGGGAGGAAGTAACCAGGAAACAAGGGGAGGGGGTTATTTCCCTTTGTTGTGAGACTCAGGGAAGGTTTTGGGGAGACCACAGTGAGCTAGGCACTGTATGATTCCTGGCTGGTGGCAGCTTTACCAGGTCCAAACTGGTAACTAAGCTTGGAGGTTTTCATGCTAACACCCATATTTTGGACGCTAAGGTCCAGATCTGGGAAAAAATGTTATGACAGAGGGTCCTCTCAGCCAGTTCAAGCTGGCTTTTTATACCACAAGCTATTTCTCGACTCCTGGGTATCTTGAATCCAGTCTGAACTAATATATGCAATTAACTGCAGAGGGTGGTACTTCTCTGAAGCTGTTTACCTGTCCCAGGATCTGCAATAATCACGTCCCACTGATTTTAGTTCCTTGGTGAAGCTCAGTTACCCTCCCCCATGGAGATAGAATACTGTCCCTAGTTCACAAACATACCTATAACATTTACAGATACAAAAGTGTATTATTAATCCCAGTGGCTGGCATCTGGCACATCTGAATCTAATAGCTTTTTGGAGTTTCCATGCTTCATAGGTCACTCATCTGTCACAGAAATTACTTAGTTTAACATGCGGTAGTGAATTCCACAGATTATATATGTTTCTTAAAATAGTAAATGTTAAATAGATAAAAATATTTTTAAACATTTCATTGCATTCCCTCGTTTGTTTGTTCAAAGGATAAATAGGAAGCACAGTATTGCCCTTCTCCCATTCATTTCTTTTTATATACTTTTATCGTATCTCTTCCTACTCTTCGCTCAAAGTAAATCTCTCTTTGATGATCGCTGTCTTCCAGCCTAACCCAAGGATGAAGAAGAGGTGGAGTTAGCCTCCCGTGCGTCTAATATTTACATTAGCTTTTTCTATCTTTTCTGTTTCTACTACATCATTTTTCAGATGAGGTGGCAAAAACCACACACTACATATTAACAAAGTGAACACTCCTCCACCGATTCCCTTCCTGTGAGAAGTAATACAGGACTTGAGCCAATAGCAAGCAGTGATGCTCAAGTACATTATTGTACTTGGATGTATGCTTGTTGACAGAGTGCTTTCCTTTGTTCAGACATTGAACAGAGCTTCCATCTCCCTGTTTTTCTAAGCAATTGTTACAATGAATGCTAAAGACTGTATTCCACTTTTGAAAGAATGTGTTAATTTTAGTGTTCTAGCCCATATTCCCCACCCCATTCCTGCCACTGTAGAGTAACATATCACACATGGAAAAGATATAAAAGGATGTTACTATGCAAATATTGTCATCAGTATTTGCTTTCTTAGAGCTTGATCCTAAGACTCCTTTCTTGCCTGAGTCCCAGTTGTTGTACCGGGACTGCCTAGCTGAGTAAGGATTACTGAATAAGGCTTTGCAGGATTAGGCCCTAAATTAAGATGGTTTCTAGTTGCTCTTCGGAAACCTATATGAAAAACACAATTTTTTTTAAAAACTCCATTAATGGTGTATTGTAATATAAACCCCAAAGCTGCATTAAATATGAAGTCACACATGGCCTGGTTCCATATCTTTTACACATTCCAAACTCCCTTTGACTTCAAAGTGAGACTTGTCTATGTGAGGAATATGGGATTGGGCCCCTAATATAAGGATAAGGATAATACTTTTGGGCTTTTTTTTTTCATCTTCAGAACACTTTACAAACATTAACCTCTGTAAGTAAACCTCTTAACAGCCTATGAGATAGGTAAATAAGTATTTTGTACTCATTATGCAGATGAGGAAATTGGCAGAAGGGGTAAGAGCAAAATTCTAAATCCTTACTTCCAATGACTTCAGTGGGAGTTCTTCAGTAGAGACGACAAGATTTGGGTGTAAGTAACTGCCCTAAAGTCATGGGCAGACTCATTATTAAAGTTAGGAATAAAATTCAGGAGGTTCCTAGCTCCTAGCCCTTGACTTACATCACTAGGTATGACTGTTGTATACTGTGTTAGTTACTGAGAGTAATGGAAAGTTGGAAAGTAGAGTTGGGATTACAAAGACATGAGCTGTTTGAATCAGGCAAATCAGAGAAAGAGAAGAAGGTTGCTGGATTTTTTAATCTTCGGCATTTTCATTACCTATGGAAAAGGCTTTCTTTTGTAGCAGGACAAGTTATCATAATGAATAATGGTAGCCACTATGGAGACAGCGAAAGGAAAGCTTAGTTTATGTGGAATATAACTAGTGTAAAATAGCAGTAATATGATTAACTAAAGAAAGTTAAGTGAGTAGTTTGTTCCCCTCTCTCTCTCTTTCATTTAGTTTTGTTGGAAGATATCATCGGACATCCCTGATGATTAAAGTCCAGAATTTATCCACAGAACAGATGTGTCACAGGTACTTGCAGAGCCTTACCCGCAAGCTTCTGTCCTGGTCTAGAGGGATCATCTCTAGATGTAGGTTAAGCCTTCCTTCAGCCCATGGCTTCTCTACTTAGGCTGTTAATAAGACTGCCAATAAGTACCAGTTCTGACATTGGAGGTTGTGATTTAGACTCACTGTTCACTTGGAACTAGATTTAATATACCAACTCATTTCACATAATTACCAAACAGCTGTCTGATGGTAATGACTTTAAGGTCATACTAGAATTGGACATATTCACACTTCCTAGAGTGGAAAGATTCCTTGTGTAGTTACCAATCCCCTGAGCCATCCTGTACCCACAGGGAGAGATTACCACTTCAAAAGAAATCATTACAAAAACATTAATTTATTTTGGAGAGTTGAGAGAGAAAATGGCTCCCGTTTTTTTTCTGGCACTTTTGTAGTAACCCTGTCCCAGGCACTAGCACCTGAAGCTGTGGTGCAGAAGTTCAGAATGCTGTCCTGGGGGAAGAGAGAGCCAGAGAAAGGGTGGCTCGAGCTGGAGAGGGGGCTCAGAATCTGCTCAAATGGGCAGTTGGAAGGCGGTTAGAAAAAAAAAGGAGATGATAAGAGGCAGCATTGGGTAAAATGGATTTTGCTGAGAAAGCTGGGCCGTGAATGACTGTGTGCAAAGCACAGGACATATGACTGGTGAGATGGACCATTGGGACATTGACAGAGGGAATACAGTTTGGGTGCCTGGGGAATGAATGTGGCCCTCTGGGTGAGGAGCTGTCATTTGTGAATGGAAAGGAGTCTTAGGATCAAGCCCTAAGAGAGGGCTGGAAAGAACTGTGGTTAAGGTTGCCAACTGTCTAATCGCACAAAAACATAAGAAAATAAGAGTGGCCCTCCTGGGTCAGACCAAAGGTCCATCTAGCTCAATATTCTGTCTTTCAACAGTGCCAGGTGCCCCAGAGAAAATGAACAGAACAGGTAAATCATCCCCTGTTGCTCATTCCCAGCTTCTGGCAAACAGAGGCTAGGGATGCCATTCCTGCCCATCCTGGCTAATAGCCATTGATGGACCTATCCTCCATAAATTTATTTAGTTCTTTTTTGAACCCCATTATGGTCTTGGCCTTCACAACATCCTCTGGCAAGGAGTTCCACAGGTCGACTGTGTATTGTGTGAAGAAATACTTCCTTTTATTTGTTTTAAATCTACTGCCTGTTAATTTCATTTGGTGACCTCTAGTTTTTGTGTTTATGAAAAGTAGTAAATAACACTTCCTTATCTACTTTCTCTATACCAGTCATGATTTTACAGACCTCAATCATATCTCCCCTTAGCTGTCTCTTTTCCAAGATGAAAAATTCTAGTCTTATTAATCTCTCCTCATATGGAAGCTGTTCCATACACCTAATCATTTTTGTTGCCCTTTTCTGAACCTTTTCCAATTCCAATATATCTTTTTTGAGATGGGGTGACCACTTTTGCAGACAGTACTCAAGGATTTATATGGAGGCAGCATGATATTTTCTGTCCTATTTTTTATCCCCTCCTTAATTATTCCCAGCATTCTGTTCGCTTTTTTGACTGCCGCTGCACATTGAGTGGATATTTTCAGAGAACTATCCACAATGACTCCAAGATCTTTCTTGAGTGGTAACAGCTAATTTAGACCCCATCATTTTATATGTATAGTTGCGATTATGCTTTCCAATGTGCATTACTTTGCATTAATCAACATTAAATTTCATCTGCCATTTTGTTATCCAGTCACCTAGTTTTGAGAGATCCTTTTGTAACTCTTCATAGTCTGCCTGGGTCTTAACTATCTTTAATAATTTTGTATCATCTGAAAATTTTGCCACCTCACTGTTTACCCCTTTTTCCAGATCATTTATGAATATATTGAATAGGACTGGTCCCAGAACAGACCCCTGGGGGACACCAGTATTTACCGCTTTCCATTCTGAAAACTGACCATTTATTCTTACTCTTTGTTTCGTATCTTTTAACCAGTTACCAATCCATGAGAGCACCTTCCCTCTTATCCTGTGGCAGCTTACTTTGCGTAAGAGCCTTTGGTGAGGAACCTTGTCAAAGGCTTTCTGAAAATCTAAGTACACTATATCCACTGGATCCCCTTGATCCACATGCTTGTTGACCCTCTCAAAGAATTCTAATAGATTGGTGAGGCATGATTTTCCTTTACTAAAACCATGTTGACTCTTCCTCACCAATTATGTTCATCTATATGTCTAACAATATTGTTCTTTATTATAGTTTCAACCAGTTTGCCGGGTACTGAAGTCAGGCTTACAGACCTGTAATTGCTGGAATCACCTCTGGAGCCCTTTTAAAAATTGGTGTCACATTAGCTATCCTCCAGTCATCTGGTACAGAAGCTGATTTAAATGATAGGTTATGGACTATAGTTAGTAGTTCTGCAATTTCACTTTTGAGTTCCTTCAGAACTCTTGGGTGAATACCATCTGGTCCTGGTGACTTATTGCTGTTTAATTTATCAGTTTGTTCCAAAACCTCCTCTAATGACACCTCAATCTGGGACAGTTCCTCAGATCTGTCACCTAAGAAGAATGGCTCAGATTTGGGAATCTCCTTCACATGCTCAGCCATGAAGACCAATGCAAAGAATTCATTTAGTTTCTCCACAATGGCCTTATCGTCCTTGAGTGCTCCTTTAGCACCTCGATCGTCCAGTGGCCCCATTGGTTGTTTGGCAGGCTTCCTGCTTCTGATGTACTTTAAATAAAAATTGCTATTACTTTTTGAGTCTTTGGCTAACTGCTCCTCAAATTCTTTTTTGGCCTTCCTACTTGTATTTTTACATTTCATTTGCCAGTGTTTATGCTCCTTTCTATTTTCCTCACTAGGATTTAACCTCCACTTTTTAAAGGATGCCTTTTTGCCGCTCACTGCTTCTTGTACTTTGTTGTTTAGCCATGGTGGCTCTTTTTCGGTTCTTTTACTGTTTTTTTTTTAAATTTGTGATATACATTTAAGACGAGCCTCTATTATGGTGTCTTTAAAAGTTTCCACGCTTGCAGAGATTTCACTTTTGGCACTGTACCCTTTAATTTCTGTTTAACTAACCACCTCATTTTATGTAGTTCCCCTTTTGAAATTAAATGCTACAGTGTTTGGCTGTTGTGGTGTTTTTCCTGCCACAGGGATATTAAATTTAATTATATTATGGCCACTATTACCAAGCGGTTCAGCTATATTCACTTCTTGGACTAGATCCTGTGCTCCACTTAGGACTAAATGAAGAATTGCCTCTCCTCTCCAAGAAGCAGTCATTTAAGGTGTCAAGAAACTTCATCTCTGCATCCTGTCCTAAGGTGACATGTACCCAGTCAATATGGGGATAATTGAAATCCCCCATTTATTATTGAGTTTTTTATTTTAATAGCCTTTCTAATCTCCCTGACCATTTCACAGTCACCATCACCCTTCTGGTCAGGTGGTCAGTAATATATCCCTACCACTATATTCTTCTTCTTAGAGCATGGAATTTCTATCCATAGAGATTCTATGGTACAGTTTGATTAGTTTACAATTTTTACTTCATTTGAGTCTATGCTTTCTTTCACATATAGTGCCACTCCCCCACCAGCACGACCTGTTCTGTCCTTCCGATATATTTTGTACCCTGGTATTGCTGTATCCCATTGATTATCCTTATTCCACCAAGTTTCTGTGATGTCCATTATATCAATAACCTAATTTAATACAAGGCACTCTAGTTCACCCATTTTATTATTTAGACTTTTAGCATTGGTATATAAGCACTTTAAAACTTGTATCCTTTTAGCTGTCTGACATTACATGATGTAATTGAATGGGACTCTTTTTTATTTGATTGTTTCTGATCAGCCCCTGCCTGTACTTTATCATTTTCCATCCTCTCGTCCTCACTAGATTACAGAGATTCTCTATTATTAGATCCTCCCATAAGGGATGTCTGAACCACGTGCTCCCCTGCATCCGAACACCTTGCTCCGCACCCTTCCCTGCCCTTTCCCCAAGGCCCCATCCACTCCATCCCCCTCCCTCCAACGTTCGCTTTCCCCCACCCTCACTCACTCTCATCGGGCTGGGGCAGAAGATTGGGGTGCAGAAGGAGTTGTGGGATGGGGCTGAGGGGTTTGGAGCATGAGAAGGGGATCTGAGCTGAGCCTGGGGCAGGGGGTTGAGGTGCAGGGCGCAGGCTCTGGCAGGGAGTTTGGATGCAGGAAGGGGCTCAGGGCTGGGGCAGAGGGGTTGGGGTGCAGGAAATGGTTTGGGGTGCGGGCTCTGGCTGGGCGATTCTTACCTTGGGCTGCTCCTGGAAGCGACCGGCATGTCCGGCTCCTAGACTCAGAGGTGGCCAGGCAGCTCTGTGTGTTGCCCATGCCTTCAGGCACCACCCCAGCTCCCATTGACCATGGTTCCCAGCCCATGGAAGCTGTGGAGTTGGCACTCGGGGAGGGGGCAGTGTGCAGAGCCACCTGGCCGCCCATGCACATAGGAGCCAGAGGGATGTGCCAATCGCTTCTGGGAGCCATGCATAGCCAGGGCCGGTAGGGAACCTGCCTTAGCCCCACTGCGTCACTGGCTGGACTTTTAACAACCTATTAAAATCAACTGGATTGGTTTCAATAGTTAGTAGATCGATTTAGATTCGAGGAGGGTTGGCAACCCTAGGTGTGATCATCACAGAATTGACACAAAGGAGCATCATAAACCGAAGAGAAGTGAAGGTGGGACAACTGGGGTGAAGCAGGACGTTGCAACCAGGGAGAGGAGGAGTTTATTACTTCTTGGGGTGATATAGCATGTTGTTGAAAAATATCTTTTTTTGTGGTAACTTGGGCTTTATTATTTTCCTAAGTGAATATTGGATGTTAATATAATATAATTAATAGAGTAATAATATAAAATATTGTTCCTGACAAATTTCTGGGTTTTTCCTTAATAACCTTACATTTTAAAATGTATCTCCATTGTGTTGGTTTGCCTTTGCTGCTCCTCACAGTAGGCAAAGCCTAGCTGAGGCCTGCGTCACTGCACATGTTCCCACCTATTATAGTTCTTCACCATTGCAAGAACATTATTGGATAAATTAGATGGAATACAGAGAAGAAAATAAAGTGGACTATCTGGAGACTGGGAGAAATTAAATCATGTACAGCAGTGACTAGAAATATATGCATTACAATTTCATGGGAAGATTTAGAATGGGGTTCTATATTAAAAGGAACAGCTTGAAGGATAGTTTTATTGGCTAAAAGAATACCTGGCCCAATTATTATTAACAGATGCTTTTAGCTGAAATAAAGGGATATATGTAATAAATAAATGGAATGAGTTCTAAGCATTATAGTTAATTTTATATAGTTAAAACGAGCCTCCTAGATGCATCTGGTGGTAGTTTTACAATAGCTGGGTGCAATGTATAATTAATTTCCCAAGAGATAATCCGTGTGTGTATGTAAAAGACGGCAGTGGTATTTTTGTCTGTTTATATGTACATTGTATTGCATCGCTGAGGAAGGCAGTGCATCAAGGAGGCTGGGAAAGGCAAGCAAGCCTTCACCTGAAATTTCAGTTCAGCTCCAGTTTCCTCAAAGATGGCCAGTGCCTATTTGCCTAATGTTGTACACTAGGTTCCATCCACTGCTGTAGTTTCCCAAATGACAGTGTGAGTGGGGAAGCAGGCCCTGCCTAGTGGTTAGAGTCTATAAGGTTGGCCCCGCCTAGCGGTAAGAGTCTGTGGTGGCAGCCCTGCCAAGCCATAGCAGGTAGGGGTAACCAGGCCCTCCCACTCCACTGGCGTCCAACCCAGGTGCTGTCTTGGGCACTGTAAGGAAGTTGCCAGCTGTCTGTGGCCCAACTAACACCTTCCCTTGGGTCTCTTCCTGTCACTTTTTCCCTCCTTGGGGCACATCGTGGCTTGTGGTTGTCCCCTGCAATGCAGCCAAGGGCCTCTGAAAGCTGGAGAATCCTAGCTTCATGCAGCAGTCCTCCTCCTACAGATACTCTCCTAGCGTAACCTCTCCATAACAGTGAGTGCAGGACTGTCTCTCTCCACCTGCCACCCTGCTGTGCTGAAGAGACTCCCTGGCTGGCCCCAGAGTTGTTCTGTATCTCCCGCTCCAGTGTGGGATTTATTTACCCCATTATAGTCATGTTAGGCAACTGCTTGATGATTGTCTTTAAAGCCAAGGGTGTTGACTGCCACACTGATATGAACCTTTACAAGAATGTTTTGTTTTGTTTTTTTATTTTTTCCTTTGGAGCTCTAAAACCTGATAAGTAGAGCTTGGAAATTGTGAGAGTGGTAAATTACTTATGATCTGCAAAATTTTTCAAAAGTGGTAATGTACATTAAATATAAAGTATTGTTTGTTTTCATATCAGTTTTCTACTCCCTCCCTCCCCCATACTAGCTATCGTCCTGTGCTTTGGCTTTTCACAGTCCCTCTGGCAGATCTAGTTATATTTTTGAACCTGGAAGTTGTGACCCAGGGACTTGGTGCCAGATGGCAAAAGGCACAGGAGGTGCATATGGTTTTACAGGAATACTGTGGGTTGGATATATGCATAATAGTTCACCAAAGGGTAACGTGAGGTCTCTGCTGAGAGCCAGTGGCTCACTGGTCATCATAATCCTTGCAAAATGTACTTTTAATATGTAAGGAATTATGAATCTATACTAAAAATTATGATCATAAGGTCTTGGAGTTTAGGCAGGTCACGAAGAGGTGACATACCTCAGAAATGTTCCTTTCAGGCAGGAGGTAAGAGATATCTATTTTCCTGTTTGGTCATTTGGGTATTATTTATGGTATGTCTGTATGGATACTGAACCCTTCCAGGCTAAATAAGAGATTGCAAAATCTACAAGATGAAATGAACAGCAGGAGGTGTCCTCTTTATGAAAAAAGACAAAGGACTGTTCTGGTATATCTAGTGGGGACAAAGAAACACACTGAATCCTTCATGTAGAAGGCAAGCTGACAGCATGTCAGCCTCATGAAAGGAGGGTCACAGCCAAGCCTGGGTATAAAACACTGAAGGGAGTTTGGGTGAACCAAACTCTACAAGACACAAGAGTGTTAATTAAGTCTGGTATCTAGAAGGTGTGTGATGATTTTATTTTATATGTTGCCATTTGTTTCAAATACTTCTTGCTATCATTTGAATCTCTGTGCTTTGTTAAATAAACTTATACTTGATTTCACTATAAACATATCTAAGTGCTACGTGTTAAATGGAGAGGTGATTTGAGGTGAAACTGGGAAGCTGGAGGCCACTGTTTCTTTGGAAAAAGTGAATCTGTGAATACTGCAAGTGCCCAGTGTACCACTGGCTGGACACTCCAGGGAGATGCTCAGAGAGCTCAAGAGTGGGACTGTGCCTATTGCTAACTTGTAGAGAGACAGTGGGGTCTGTGAGGCCTAGAGGGGAGTGCTTGTGTTGCCCGTGGCCAATGGAGTAGGGGAGCTGACTTCTGGCAGGCACAGACAAGGCTGCCTCAAGCTAAGGGCAGGTGGTAGTGTGGTGCCTTGCAACCTTGAGAGCTTCCGGGAGGTGTCACAGAAGTCTTTCAGCAGAAACCCTGCGCTACATACTGATGCAGTAGCAGCTTCTGAATATGAAACTAACTACAATGTCTTGAACTACTGTAGGCTCTCTCCATTGCCCACCCATAGTAGTATAGCAGAATTTGATGTTTCAGTTAAGAAGGGGTATGGGAAGTTATTTTTGATAAACAAATTATCTGTACATTTTGTGTTACTGATTGTTAAATGCCAAACCTCTGTTTACCTGAATTCCACTGGTTACCAGACATAATTATTGAAAATAGGCTATTGGTGCAAAGTTCATAATCTTGGCCTTCTGCTTAAGCACTCATGATATCTACTACTGAAACATTCTCTGTGTTAGTTCTTTCATGGGGATAGCTAATAATGCAATACTGTTTTCTCGTTTTTATATTGGAATGTGTTGCAAAGCCAATGAATTCTGATACATGTTTTTATAAAAGTATCACACATCACTTTTTATTAAGTTTCTTTTACCTTATGGTAGAATGTTATGTCATGTCTGGAAACCAAGAACATTTGAAGTCCTTTTTAAATTGCCTTTATATTTTTTCGTGAATGAATTATATATCATGGCTGTCTGCCTTAATTTAGGTTTGTGCAAGTCAGAAATTATGCAGTACTTTGAGGAGAAAAGTGAGTGATATTGAGACCCAACTACCAGCTTTACTTGAAGCCAAAATGCTTGCTGTATCAGGTAAGGTTTACGTGATAAGAGATATGATGGTAATGACATTCAGTTCATACTAGCGTTGGACATATTCACACTGATTTCCTAGAAAGGAAAGATTCCTTGTGTAATTCCTTAGAAAATGTTTAGTGAGGGGGGTATGTAATAGTCATACTAAGAATGTGGTATCTTCGCCATAGTCTAAATGTATAAATGTGATCAGTAGATTTCCTACCACTCTTCAGTATCAGAAGAGCCATAAAAATAACAAGACGTGTAATAATTACATGTATGGGTTTTAAATGACACTGTAAAATGGAATATAATAATTGGTAGCTTCTGCTATTTAGATCATTAAACAACTAATGTTGGCAGCAAAAGAGCAATTTGATCCTTGGAAGCACTCGTGCGTATTATGTAAAACACTGAAATGTGAATACAGAGCCTGGTTCATGACAGGGTTACATGCCACTTATTTGGGATTACTGCACCATTTACTAAGGAAAAAAGACTAAGCATAATTTAGTTTCCAAGTTAAAGAGCTGGCTTTTGTAGTTCAGCAAGTCTTTCCCACACATGTAAGTAGATACCTCTCCATTAGGCACCTGCTACAGAGGATAAGCCAAAGTAGAGGAGGTGTGAATTCAGGAAAAAAATGTATTCAGTCTTGCACCAAATTAAAGAAAGAGGTCAGTTTGTATTTTATATGTGCCAAAAGGACACACATGACCTGTGCTGTGGCTATTTGCTCTCTTAATTAAAAGCTATAGTAATATTTACAAAAGCATACATAATTTTAGAATAAAGTATCATGAGGCATCACATATACTGTTTTCTACAGCTGCATAATGTAAAACTTGAATGCAGACTTCATGATCAAACAAAATCCAAATGGAAATAATTAGGGCCCTGATCCCTGCAAGATGCCAATCATCCTCAATTTTCATAGTGTTCCTCTTATGTTTTGCTTGGGTAAGGATTGTAAGGTCAGAGATGTAATGGATTTTCTTGTGCATATGTTAAAGAAACATGGATCTGTGTATTTTTTTGGACCCACACACCAGATTCGCCAGTATTCTCCAGCTGCTTTGTGCAGAGTAGCCAGAAACCAGATTTACAGTTCTTTGTGTTGCGAGAGTGAAGCAGCCATAAAGAACTGGTGCATCAGATTTTGACACTTTTAGAAAATAAAATGTGTTCATCAAGTGAAATCTTCCACAGCAAAGCATTTTGTACTAGCTTTTAAAAGAGGTTGCTTAGGGTTCAGCAAGGGATGCAAGAGACAATTTAATACCTCTGTAAACTGTCTTCTCAGTGCCATGAATATGTTGCTGTTGCATGCCTTTTTAGGAGTGACAGCACTGTTTCTCAGCAAATTACCATTTTTTCACGCTGGCCCTCTGAAAAGCTCTTCTAGTTCAAGAGTATTTCAAGGATTTTATAAAGTGTTCCTTCATTTTCCCTTTCTCAGATGTCTGTATTTTGCTTTCATATGCTGGCAGGAATGATAACTGTTAACCTCTGACAAAACAGGAGCAAATTATTCTGAAGTTTGATATTCGACAGAATAATCTGTTTGGGTGCAATCTTGCAATCCTATCTGAGACAAAATTCCCATTTACTTCAGTGAGTAAGTATTATGGGCTTCAGTTCTGTAAGTTCATGCTGTTCTCTTCCATGGGCTCTTCTTGTTTTTCTACACTGGCAGTGTTTGCTTGATATGTGTGATTCATGTAACTTGACTTCTTTGCATTTCTTTGTTACTGGTGGAGTTTTGAAGAATAAATAATTTTTTTTCAAAGGTGTAATAAAACTTCATAAAAGGGGAGAAACCTGTATGCTGTTGTAAATGTCCAGTCATGAGGCATCTGACTAGAGATTTTTCTTTACGCAGTTGTGCTCTAGGGAAAAGAAAGAAGAACAGAGGTAGAAAGTGAAAAGCCTTTGACACTGTCAGTCTGAGGAGTATCTTTATATTGCAGTTTAGGAGGAGTTTTATTTTCTGAATATGAGTCAGTTACTGCAAAGTGCTGAGCTTAGTGAAAACCACAAATCCCACTGAATTCAGTGGGAGGTGCTGTGTACCTTCAGCCTCTGCTGAAGTCAGTGGAAGAAGTTGAGGGCACTCAGCACAGGGCCGTCTCTAGCAATTTTGCCTCCCCAAGCACGGCAGCACGCCGCGGGGGGCACTCTGCTGTTCACCGGTCCTGCGGCTCCGTCGGACCTCCCGCAGGCTTCCCTGTGGGGGGTCTGGTGGTCCCACAGCTCCAGTGGACCTCCCGCAGGCATGCCTGCGCATGCTCCACCGGAGCCGCGGGACCAGCGGACCCTCCGCAGGCACGCCTGCGGGAGGTCCACTGGAGCCGCCTGCTGCCCTCCCGGCAACCAGCAGAGCGCCCCCCGCAGCATGCCGCCCCAAGCATGCGCTTGGCGCGCTATGGCCTGGAGCCGGCCCTGACTCAGCACAGCATCTTTGCAAGATTATGCCCTATGTGATGTGTTGCTACAGTTTGCTTTCGTTTTTACCAGAGAGTAACAGGGATCTGTGAGCAACAGAGTGAGACGATTTAAAGTAGAGAGGAAACAACATTATTTTAATTTTTGAATTAAGTGTGGATGTGATATGATGACTTGGATGCTGTGGTTCTTCTGCTGATTTATAGCTAAAGTTTGATATGGCTGTTGATAAAACCTGCATACTAGTTGAAGAGAAGAAAACTAAATATCCCTCTTACTGAACACTCTTTAAGATATGACAGGAAAGAGGTGGACACATCTGTAATGGTGGATATTGACCTGGATAGTTTATTTACCACTCTTCTTTTCTCTTCTTTCAGATTTGTTAGCATTGCTCTTTCATGTGTATGTGCACAAAACCTGTAGCCATGCAGCCAGTGGGGTTCCTAGTGGAGTCAATTGGACTCCATGGTTCCCATTTATTCCTTGTTTACTTTCCCATACTCCACACACACCCCATTTGGTGCTGAATCAGAACAATGTCCCACTAGCTAAGGATAGGTGGTTTTGCTCTTTATGGAATCTATAAATACCACTCTGAGTATGAGGCAATGTGATTATTTGGAAGAACTGCAGTGTGTTCTTTTCCTCAGAAAATGAACACCATGCCTCTTTAGAGTACTCTCAGCCTTTGCTGGCCTGAGCAAAGAGAGACCAGACTCCTCACAGGGCAACGTAATAACCTGCTATTAAGTTGTCTAGAAAGTTTGTATATATTGAACTTTTTTCTCATCTGTAAATAAACTTCGCTTTTATTTCCCTTTAAGTTCTTAGTTTCTTCGTTGATGCATGCACTTGGTGGGCTTGTAGATAAAAGTTACTAGAAAGAAATAATTAAGGATTTCATATAGGATGATGCCACACTATTTGAAACATGTATTGCTGTAAAATACTCCTTGTGAGTCTTTTATGTGTAATTCCAAAAAGCATTCCGTTTTTGTTACATTGCAAGGAGAAATATTTTGCTTCTAGCAATAGGTACACTATCGTAAAGTGCAGCAGTACTAGTTTATTATTGCAGGATATGCATCATTACAGTCCTTCAAAAATGTAGCATTACCAGAAAAAATTGAGAGACTAAGCTATGTGCAAATATTCCCAAATAAAACAATGCAGGGGAACGGTCCATAGTAGTTGTCGCTGTCCCAGCTGGGCGTTGCCATCCGAGTCACGGCACCAAAACTGTGCAAGAAAACAAAATCCTCACTCTGAGTTTAAAGCAACAAGCCAGAGGCAGCTTTATTATGAGTAACTGTAATTGATCAGGAGAGTACACATGGGCAGTGATTTCCCTACCAAGACAGGTCTCCTCCAGATAAGCAATTAGGGCAAGCATTTATACATTTTGTTACGTACAATAATCGACAGCTGCATTTTGTTTATACATATTCCTTCCTGATATCTTACTTTTCTCAGCAATTTTCTGCTACAGTCTCCGTTTCATTCTTATTTAACATAAGGTCAAAATAACCTCTCTGTTCTTCCCACTCGTCCAGGCCCTGCATTAAAGTCTCGCATTATTAAATAGAAGAGTTAGCCTGACTCTTGCTTTTCCTGGAAGACTAAGATGTCTGTACTTTTCCCAATTTCCATAGAGCCTTGGCATCATTCACCATCTTGAGTGCCAAGGAAGGAGCAGAAGTCTGAGAGAGGACATTCCCTGACCCTGAGGTTGATGGGGAATGGAGACATTTGCAGAGTACGACCTGCAGTCTGATACTCTTTGACTCCAGCAACTCATGCGGTGTCATTGACTCCAGCCCTAGTGTGGGTGCTGTTGAGCCTGGCACCGGAGGATCACCGTGGTACCAGCACTTTGGTGGTACCCTCCACGCCGGAGGCATTTATCACAGTGAGAAACTTATTCTCAATGTTGGTACTCATGTCTCTGGCTAAAAGCCAATGATGTTGGTGGTACTGAGGTCCTTGTTACCGTCTAAAGAGGAATGGGCAGTGATGGCCCAGCCCTGATTTTCTCATCCTCGGCATCAGTCTCCAACACTAGTGGGCACTGCTTCTTCCTGGTTTCCAAACAGAGACTCACTGGAGTCAGTCATATGCCTTGAGCAGGAGCCGGCACCAGCATTCGAGTCGGCACTACCCTGCAATGGACCTGTGTCAAAGTATCCCATCAACTGCGTGGCCCCTGGACAGTGGCAGATACCGGTACAGTGGCCCTTCTGGAGCCCCTGGGCTTTTCCCCGGATGCAAGGTCCCCAGTCCATACACTCCTACTCGGTGGTCTCCAAGGCAAGAGCACTACCACCACTCTGATCAGAGCCTGATCAAGACTCTGGTAGTGAGGCTGGCACTGCCTACGAGGAGCCAGCACCACGAGACCTAACGGATATCCTTCATTACAGACGCATCAGCAATGGGCTGGGGTGCTCACTTGGGCTCCTTTAGAAGTCAGGGTCTTTGCTGTCCAGAAGAATTTTCTCTACACATCAATGCCAAGGAGCTCAGAACAGTCCACTAGGCTTCCCAGGTATTCCAACTCCATGTGGCAGGCAAAAATGTGTCAGTTCTCACAGACAACACAATGGCAATGTTTTTTATATCTCAGTTCACCTCGAGGCCTCCTAACTACTGGGAACATAGAACAAACTAACGGATCACCTCAGCAGATCCTTCTCCGACCACCCTGTGTGGTCGCTTTGCCCAGATGTCTTAAAAGACATTTTCGAGAGGTGGGGAACACCCCACATAGATTTGTTTGTGGCAAAGCGCAACACAGTCCCAGATCTCTTGCAGATGGTTTCCTCCTTTCTTGTACGAGACCTCTCTTGGTTTCCTCCTATACCATTCATATACAAGGTCCTGCTGAGGATCAAGTGAGACCAAGCGTGAGTCATCCTGACAGCCCCAGCCTGCCCCAATATCCCCCCCCCTCCACTCCCTGCATTGGTTTGCCACTCTCCTGGATCTCTCTGTGGAGACACAAATCCTTCTGCATCTGTATTGAGACCTACTCTCCGATGACCATGGCTGCCTGCATCACTGAACCTCGTGTCCATCCATCTGACAGTCTGGAAGCTCCATAGCTGAACCCTGCAAAACTAGCATGCTTGGAGTAGGTCTGCAAAGTCCTCCTAGGAAGCAGGAAGCCATCCACTAGAGCTACTTACCTGTCAAAATGGAAATGGTTCTCTATCTGGGCTTCCCAGAAGGGTGTCTCACCTATGCAATTGTCACTACCTTTCATTCTGGAATATTTACTACACTTAAAACAAGGTCTAACCATGGCTTTTGTTAGTCCACCTGGGTGCAATCTCAGCCTTTCACCCCATGACATTGCTAATGGTTTTCTTAAGGACTTTGAGAGGTTGTACCCCATGTGTGACACCCAATAGCCCCTCCACCTCCCGGGACCTCAACCTGGTTTTATCAAAACTGACAGATCCCCCCGTTTGAACTGTTGACAAATTGATCCCTGCTGTACCTGTCCTTGAAGTTGACCTCCTTAGTGGTCATCACTTTGGCCAGAAGAGATTGAGATCCATACCTTCATGTCAGAGCCACCTTACACTGTATTCTTCATGGACAAATTTCCCCCTTAAACTCCTCCTCCTCCAGGCTGAACAAGCCTTTCAGGTACGTTAATGTGGAATAGACCCACATGAGCTTGTTAGCCTCCGCCATACCAGTGTGAGGGCATATCCTTTCACAGTGACACAATTTTATTCACAGAGGAGACTTAAAAGATAATGGGGCTTTAATATAAACAACTGTACAGTCGGTTAAATGATCATTTATTTTTGATGTAAATCATTTTCAGCAGTAAAATAAGGGCACACCAAACATGTGGATATTAATAATTTAGGGATTAAAGTGAGTGACATCCCTCAAAAAAGACACAATTGATGGGTATGAACTGACCTGTAAAAAAAAAAAATTGGCCAAGGTTTAGGCTAGTGGTTTAAACAAAATATCATCCACTTATATATACAAAGAAGTGGACTGTTAGATGGCTGTTGAGGGATTATTTTATCTGACTAATCAAATAAATGATTCTGTATTTTAGCATTAGAGGCTAAGAAAGCATTTAATCTGGTAGAGTGGAATTATTTTAGAGCAGTTCAGAACAATATGGAATTGTGGATAACATTCTTAGATGGACAGAAACTTTATATCTGTAACCTGCTGTGAAGATGAAGAACAGTGGATATAATCAGAAGTTTTCATTCAATCTGGAAGCACCAAGCAAGGATGTTGTGTTACCTGTGCTTTTTGCCTTGACAATGGAATCACTCGCTGAAAGAATCCACTGCAACAACATTGTTAAAGGATACCCTGCACAAAATTTCTTTATATGTTGATGATGATACTTTGTTCTTAGCCAACCCCATAATTACCTTGAGGGAACAGTCAAAAATGTAAATAGTTTTGGAACAGCATCAAAGTAGAAAGTTAATCCAATGAAGTCAGACATACTGGCCCAAAGGTTCAGTTAGATACTGGTACCTTGGAATACAATTATCAAATAATATATATTAGTTATATGAATTTAAATATAAAATATTTACAAGTAGGAGAGTTGGAAAGGCAATACTATTTCATGGATGCAAGGTAGTTCAAAGAAAATGAACATTTTACCTACACTCACCTTTGTATTCCAGACACATCAATTTACAGTACTGGGCAAAATGCTCCCCAACGTGCAAAAATAAAACCCCAGAATAAATGCAATCCAAAACATGGAAGTCTACTCATGCTGCCAGTTAAACTTGGTTTAATCTTAACTTAGACAAGCATTGGAACCATTTCAGAACAGAAGGAATATTGTTTAGTATTAAACAATAATAACTTAGCCTGCATTTCAGTACCCAATAAGTAACAGCCATTCTACTGGGTATAATATCATACAAACTGAGTAGTTTTCCCTCTTTATTATATCCTAATCTAGAATTTAGTCAGCAAAAATGTTAGAGAATCTTCAGTTTTATGAAGGTATGTAATAAATACAATAGGTCAATTATATCATGAAGACACTAAAAAGTTTCCAAAAACACTTTGGATGTTCATGTCTCCCTTCTACCAATATTTACAGCTCAGATCTTTGAAATCAGTGGAGCTGCAGCAGTTTACACCACCTGAGGCTCTTGCCCAATATTTTTCATAAAACATCATAAATAGGATGTTAGTAGATAATGGATTTGGAATCAGTAGCTCTGCTGGGACTGCAGTGAATAAGAGTACCTACCATCTCACAGATAGATACATAAAGTAATGGAGAGTCAAAGAAAGAAGAATGCCAGCTTCTTTGGGTTGGTTTGGGATGGGGGTTGGGGAATATGCTAATAGAGATACAGCCACTGAGAAAAAATGATCAATGCAGTCATTTTGTCCAGTGTCTTTTATATGTACCATTGTAAAAGAAAACTATTTTGAGATATTGTATCAAAGCTTTAAAAAGTTTAAAAATTGCTTATTCCAGCAAAGCTTTAAATTTTGTAAAATAGCCAGTTATCAGTGCAGGAAGGGATGTGGAAATATAGGAAGGTTTATTCTTATCTGGTAGGATGGCTCAGAGGCACAAGAATTATTGGGGAAAGCTTACAGATCAAATCAAATTAATGCTCAAAAATAGCAAGGAAATATAAATTAGCGAAGGTTAACTTTGGTAACCCTTTGTAATGCAATATTGCACTGATCAATATAAGTAAAAAATACTGTAGCAATATTTATCTTAAGTTCATTTTCACTATTTTGAAAATTTTAGATTAATGTGTGATGAATGGTATATTTTTGATTTTTGCATAGTAAGAAAATAAGGGGCAGAGTGGAAGATCTGAAGTAAACCACCATTTTAGGTAATGTTTTGTCAATTTACTAGCTGTGCAGATGAGAGAGATTACATGTATGTTATAGTCTCTTTCGGTATTGTAACTGTGTGAACACAATTTTCTTCTTGAAAATAATAGTAATGAAATCTGACATGCTTAGACACAGCTGAGGTGTGTGTTTGAGAGAGAGAGCCACTAATTTTCTTCACTTCCTTCGTAGTTAGTCTTATTCTTGCAAGTGTAAATTAGACCCAGATGTAGAAACTAGGCCAAGAAGGTTTATACCTCATTTGGAAAGAATATTAAGATCCTTACACTGAATAGAGATCTTATGTCATCATTTCACTAATAAAACAGTTATTCAGTGCTATTAGATACAGTGAAACCCCACTATAACGCGACTTTTGGGGTCCAAAAAATCCCATCGCACTAAATGCGGGGTTGCGGTATAGCGGGGTTTCAAATCAGTCAGGTGGTCCCCAAAGCGGTGCATTGAGGTGCACAGCCTAGTGCCCCTGGTGCCTAGTGCGCAGCAGGGGAGAGGAGCTGTGGCCCCCTGCCTGCCGGGGACAGAGAACTCCGGGGCTGTGGGCACCGGCGCTCTCTGTCCCCAGCAGGTGTGGGGCCACGGCTTCCCTCCTGCTTCAAGAGGAGCCGTGGCTCCCCGCCTGCCGGGGACAGAGAACTCCGGGGCTGCGGGCACCGGTGCTCCCTGTCCCCGGCAGGTGCAGGGCTGCGACTTCCCTCCCGCTTCAAGAGGAGCCGCGGCTCCGCGCCTGCCCGGGACAGAGAACTCCAGTGCCTGCAGCCCCTGCGTTCTCTGTCCCTGGCAGGTGTGGGGCCGTGGCTTCCCTTTGGCTTCAAGAGGAGCCGCAGCTCCCCGCCTGCCGGGGACAGAGAACTCCGGGGCTGCGGGCGCTGGTGCTCCCTGTCCCTGGCAGATGCAGGACCGCGGCTCCTCTCCCACTTCAAGAGAAGCTGCGGCTCCCCACCTGCTGGGGACAGAGAGCACTGGTGCCAGCAGCCTCGGAATTCTCTGTCCCCAGCAGGTGCGGAGCTGCAGCTTCTCTCCCCTGCCATGGTGTTGGGGACCATTGGTACAGTATCATACTGTACCTTAAAGGGGAGCTAACCTGCAATCGCGTTATATGCAATTTTGGTTATGGCGGGATTTGACTATATATAGTAACTGGCCTGAAAGTGGGAATTGGTTGAGTGATTGATTGTGATATGACCTCCAGCACTTTTAAAAAGATAAGAGCATCCCTCTTTTGTGACCTATATCTGTGTAAGGTAGAGGTACAGGCTAGTAGCATGGCATGTGTATTTAACCACTTCCCTTTTACCAAATGTACAGTGTTGGCACTGTTGCCTCTCATAATAAATCTGGACATTGGAGACTAGGGAATAAGATTATTTCCAAATGCCTGCTAAAAGGCTTGCAACAGGTTGGCTTTTAGTTTAAAACACTTCATGTCTCTTAATGTTAATTGAGATTAGGTAAAACAGAGCCATCAGAGTAGAAATTTGCCTATGCCTGGTGGTGAAAATATGATTAACCACCACTCCACATGTTTATGCTAATGTGATGTTAACTCCTTTGTTTGCTTGAGATCATGCTGCAATCTGCTTAATTTTATGCAAATTAGATATTGTCCTCAGAATCCTAACAAGTTGACAAAATGGCCTTAAGTTAAGCAAGTTTGCTCCGTCTTTCCTTACATGATTCATGGGCTGCTGTTCCTCTTTCGTAACTTTCTCACTGTCAAGAAATGCTATTAAGAAAGGGGAAGAAAATTCAGCTAATGTCTCAGTGTGCCTATTGCATTTCAGTATTCCTCCTCAATATCTTGGCTAATTGGGCTCCTTGGGAATATAGGCCTTAACATATAATTGATCTATCCCATTTGGTATCCTGCCTCTTCAGTGGTGACCTATACCAGATGCTTCAGAAAAAGATGAACCTCTCCACCTAAAAGCCATTATTCCCCTAACCAATTGTGTAATGTTGTATATTGGGGATAAAGAGATCAGGGGGATAGAGAATGAAAGGATTGGTGAGTAGTAATTGGATAGGATAGTAGTGTGTAGTAGGAGGATAGATGGAAAGAGGAGAAGGAGGATGTGGAAAATAAGCAAAGAGCACGAAATTACTGGGAACAAGATGACAGAGAAAACGTGAAAAAGGGAGAAAATATAATGCAGGGAAGATTATATATTTGTGTTCGTGTGCACACGCCATTCACATAAATGATCATTCCATCTTGCACTCCTATATTGCATTCTTGGCCTGACTCTAAGGCAGAGAGTCACAATTTTTTTTTGTTGATGGACCCCTTTTCAAATGCAATGTTAATCCCAGACCCCCAACCGAGAAACTGATTGACAAAAGTATACATATGCTCCATAAAAACACGTACTGTTAGTAATGCTTTAAGAAGAGGAGTATAAGAGTACTTGCAGATATCAGTGAGATGGGTGTGACTGTTTCTTACTGCAGAGTCTTTCTGTCCTTGGGCTGGTGGTTGACAAGCAAACTTGTAAACCATTCTCCACTTCCAGTTGTGACCTGAACTTTGTCTTGATAGATGTCATGGTAGAGAATGATGCTTCACATGTAAATGTTGATGGCAAAGGTAGCAACATTTTCATTGCTTCTGTAACTAATACTGAGTACTCCACAGCAACAGTTGACCAAAACTGGCCAGGTGTCTGTTCCTGAAACTACAGGGCAGTTCAACCAGCTCCTGTTCTGCTTTTCCACTCAAATGGCAAGACAACATAGCAAAAGTTGAGAACAGATCCCAAACCCAATCATATTTCTCTATGTTAATATTTTTAAAGTAGACACTGAAGTACTCTGCCAAAGTTGAATGAGCAGTGATCTGTCACTTAGTTGTCATGCTGTGAGTATCCAGAAAATCTGTCAATAGAGGAAACATATGAGATTCCACTGCTCATTCTAGTTTTCCAAACCTCTGCTTTATTCTGAAATGTTGTAATCTTGTCACTCACTTCAAGTATGGTGGTATTGCCCTCTTGTGTGAACAGGTTCAGTGCATTCCACTTGTTAAAAATGTCTGCGAGGTCTGGAAGCTTTGCAATCCATATTGGATCAGAAAAGTTTGTGGCATTCTTGGGATTATGCACCGAAAGAAAACCCAGCAGCTCTTCGTGAAGCTCAAAAACTCATTCCAACACTTTGTCATGAGATAGCCAACTCACTTCCATATGAAACAATGATTTGTCATATCCTGCACCCATTTCTCAACACAGCTTTGTAAAAAGATATGAATTCAAAGGCCAGGACTTTATAAAATTCACAACTGTATCAGCTGCATTGAGCACATCACATTCAGGTTCCATCTTCTTTGACGCAAGGGCCTGGCGATGCAAGGTACCATGTGTTACAATGACCTGTGATTTATGGCTCTCATTCTTGCTACACCACCATTCCTATTGCCTATCATAGAAGCAGCACTGTCCATGCAAACAGCAACACATTTCTCTCAGTTCAGCAATTCTACTTTCATGAAATCATCCAATAATTTGAATATTGTTGTCTGTTTTGGTAACTCCTGATAAAAAATAAAATCTTACAAAATATCCCCCCAGTCAAACATAATTAACAAAAACTAATAATTGTGCTGCATTATCAACATCAGTTGTCTTATCAAACTGAATTGCAAACTGTTCCCATGTACATAGCCTTTCAGTTAGATAGCATTTTACATTATTTGAAAGCTATTCAGTCTTCTTACTGTGTAGTTAGAAAGAGTTATAGCCTTAAGTTTCTTCGCTGCATATTCCCTTATCATGATTTCGCACATTTCTACAGCAGCTAGAAGAATTGGTTCTTCTCCAGTGGTACAGGATATTTTACTCTTTGCAATCTGAAGCACTGTTAAGAAAGACGCTTTCAGAGCCTTTTCTGGAACTGATGTTTGCTATTTGAGTTTTCTGTTGATTGTTACTACTTTCTCATTGAAAAAAGTCTCGATTTATCTTTATACTCAAGTTGCCTTGTTGCGAGGTGTCGTTTCAATTTTGTGGATTTCATTGCTTTGTTTGACAGGATTTATAAGCATACAACGTATTGTGGTCGTCCATAATTAAATTCCATAAAACTAAAATCAGTATAACTTTTGTCAAACTTTCTGTTCATTTGTTTCTTACTCCTTGACTCTGCATTGTCCATGACTTTAGCACAACTAGCAGTACTAGTATGAGGACGTTTTAAAAATGTATCCATTTTCCAATGTAATTTGCTCCCACACTGTAAAAATGTATTCCACTTCCACCCACCAAAGACGTCTTAGTCGTAAAAATAAATACATAAATAAATGGAAATCACTTCTGATTTTCTGTCAGAAAGCAGTGAGTTTTTTTGCAATGTGAATATTACGGCACTGTTCACACACCATTTGTTGGTTTTAATTGTTAGGCAATGCAGACGTGTGGTGATAAATTTTTTTTTTATAATATTTGCAGACCCCTTATGCAGTCTCTAAGGACCCCAGTTTGAGAAGCACTGTTCTAAGGTAAAATCTGGTCTCTTTGTACTGCCCAGGCTATAATTAGTCAGCTGAGAATTTCCCTGGAGGTAGACTGTTTCTCTCAGCTGGGGTAGAGATGTCAGAGTCAGTTCCTGAGACAACATCTCACCTTCCTCACTGGCGCAGAGCATGTGCTGGGAGGGAGGAGGTGGATCCTTTAGCTTGTGTAAGTTACAGTAGCCCCTAGATTGCCCTAACTTGCTCTGAGGCTGTTGCAGAACAGCCCACCAACTCATGGAGCTGTGTAACTGACCTTTCACATGTGCTTAATAGATCTTGGATGTAGAAGAAAATCTACCCCTCCATCTTCAAAGTATAATCAGTGTTTGAATTGACTTGAGCACATATAGGAATCATAGGGAGAAGGAGGGAGGGATTTCCTTGTCTCCCTTGCAATTCTTTCCCCTCCCTGGGTACTGCTATTCCTGCTAAAAATGACTTTTATCCTTGACTTATAAAAATTCTTCTGGAGAGCCAACTTTTTGTCTTTGTAAATACAATAGAGTATTCCAATGGATTTTAAGGAAATTTCTTTGGGTAAATTCTCTCCAGAAACTCAAACTTTTATTTTCTCTGCCCCACTACAATTAATCGCTTTTGTGAGCTGCTCAAAAAATATTTCCTACTTTGCACCTGCTGATTTGATCCTGGTATAATGTTCTTGTGTGCCCTGTCTCTCTCAACTAACTGTTCTATAGCAAATCCTGTAAATGGGCCTTCATACAGTGTATTTTCCAGATCAAGTGCACAATTTGTATTGCATTATGCCCCATAATAAAAATATTTGGTATCATTTCTTAAAAATGATCATTGTGATTGAGCCTCTTGTTTTTTGAGGTATGTAGATCTTGCTCATTCATTGTTCATTCCTTCTTGTCAGCAGACCCATCAGCACTGCTGCTTTCAGAATCTAGTATATATCACTACATCTAATTCCTCCTCTTTTCTTTGCACTAAACTTTCCTTATGTGCTCATAGACTCATAGACTTTAGGGTCAGAAGGGACCAATATGATCATCTAGTCTGACCTCGTGCACAAAGCAGGCCACAGAACCCTACCCATCCACTTCTATAAGAAACCCCTATCCTATGTCCGAGTTATTGAAGTCTTCAAATTGTGGTTTGAAGACCTCAAGCTGCAGAGAATCCACCTGCAAGTGACCCATGCCCCACGCTGCAGAGGAAGGGAAAAAACCTCCAGGGCCTCTGCCAGTCTGCCCCGGAGGAAAATTCCCTCCCGACCCCAAATATGGCGATCAGCTAAACCCTGAGCATGTGGGCAAGACTCACCATCCAGCACTCAGGAAAGAATTCTCTGCAGTAACTCAGATCCCATCCCATCCAACATCCCATCACAGACCACTGGGCATACTTATCTGCTGATAATCAAAGATCAATTGCCAAAATTAAGCTATCCCATCATACCATCCCTTCCATAAACTTATCAAGCTTAGTCTTAAAGCCAGATATGTCTTTGGCCCCCACTACTCCCCTTGAAAGGCTTTTCCAGAACTTCATTCCTCTAATGGTTAGAAACCTTCGTCTAATTTAAAGTCTAAACTTCCTAGTGTCTATTGAAGTATAAGTTGTAATCAAACTCTGTATCCTCAACAACTGGGTAGAAGATTTTATGACTTGTATTGTTGTACAGACAAAACTACACAGGATCTTTTCGGGGGCAAGACAAAGATGCCACATTTATTATGATGATTTGATTTATGACCAATAACTAATATCTTAATCCTTATACACACACATTATACCTAATACCTACACACACACACACACACACACACACACACACACACACACACACACACACACACACCCATCAGATGTGCTGCACCTGCTTGAAGATAGCTTAAGTTCATGGCTTGATTTTGCAGCTTGGGTTTGTAGCTTGTGACGGCTAACTGGCCAGGAAAGCTGGGCACAAGAACGAGCTGGGTCTCTGTTGGGCAGGCACTGATGTCCTTCCATATTGGCAGTAGAATGTTACCCTCCAAAGTCTCCCATCTCACCCATCCTTTTTGTAGGCTTTAGTTTGAATCCAGAGTCTATAGGTTTTGCTGTGTCACGCTGCCTCTGGGTTTGGTGATTGATCACCCGTCAATTGCAGGCGTGACTTTCAGCCTCAGACCTGGCTTTGATCTTTCTTCTATTGTACCTTTTCTTTTTAGGGTGGACTCTTCTTCCTTTGTTAGGGCTTTTGTCTGCATCTTCAGTCGGTGGAGTTTGAACTTTATTTCATCAGGACAGGCTGGGGCTGGAGGTTGATTCCATCATCCATACATACCTCAGTCACAAATCTAAACTAAACTAATAAGATTACAGAGGGTTTGCAAAAATGAAGGTTGGAGAAAGCTTTTACAAAATGGAGTGAGTGTTTTAAAATGAGGTTTGAATTACAATATGGCAAACAGTGAACAGAAGTTACAATATAGACAAGTGTAGTGAATAGTGAACAGAAGTTACATTGATAAAGTGAACAATTAAAAACAATTTCATTTATCAGTTCTACAGTATTAGTGGCATTGATGGATACCATAATGGTGATTGCCCTGAGGAAGAACACCTATTAGCTCTTCAGTTCTTATTATTGCTTCAATAGGTGTTGATCTTTAAAAAGTTGTTTAGTGGAGGAAGAAAGGTGAATGTGTGCTTTGTGCTTAGTGTCATTGTTTTTTCCCCCAGTTGTCTTCCCAGCATTCACATTTTTCTGTTTTGCAGAAATCATTCCTTTGCTAGATGTTGAGTAACGTTGGACATAGCTATAGCAAAGCTGGTAGCTTACTTCTCTAAATGCAGTATAAATGATGAACCAATAGTTGCTGCCTGGTTTGGTGCATATTAGAAGAATTCACAGTTAAAATCAATGACACATGATTCCCTATCTCTTAGATTTTTTTTTTTCTTGTGAGAATCATACCATGGAGAGGTGGTGTCAAGAGGTTCTCCTGAATCAGTGAAGCATCTCATGATGCAAACACTCTCTTTAATTTTACAGCTGTCAATTGATCTCCAACTTAAGATGTCTGCCTGGGCTTTAAATTCTATTATGTAAAACAAATCAATATTTTGCTGGCTCAATCAAAAGGTACAATCAGAGTTAGGCCCTGACCAGGATGGGCTTTTGGCTTAAGATGGGGAAAAGCCTTCTTTCTCTGCCCCAACTTCACTCAGAACTGTCACCTCAAGGAAGCAGCCAGCCCTTTTTACCTAGCCTGTTAGGTCTTGATTTGGCTTCTGCCTGCTCCCAGTCTGTCTGGCCACTGGAGGGCCAATTATCATTGTTTCTACTAGCAGCTGATTCAAGGTGGCTTTTCTAAGCAGCTATTGGAGGTCTAAACTTGCTGCTTTCTTCTCCCAAAAGGACATCTTTCGTTGGTGTGCCCCATGGAATCTGAATCTAGTCTTAACAAAGCTGATGAGTCCTCTTCTTTGAGCCTCTGGTGATCTGGTCTCTATTGCATCTTTCATGAAGGTAGCTTTTTTATAGCTATTACATTGTCCAGGAGAATGGGAGAGTTGAGGACTCTAGCATCAGATTCTCTGTATACGGTTTTCTATGTGGACAAAGTCTACCTTTGTTCTCACCAAGGTTTCTTACAAGCATGGTTTTCACTTTTTATATTAACCAAACAATCTTATCGACCTTCTTCCCAAAGCCTCATGGTAGTAAGGTTGAGGAGGGACTGAACATCTCTAAATGTTAGAAGACCTTTAGTGTTTTATCTGGTACACGCTAAACCTTTCAGGTCTTCAACTCGCTTGTTCATTGCAGTTATCAACAGAATGAAGGGCAGTCTTGTCTCCACTCTGAGGATATTGCCTTGGATATCCAGTTACATTTGCCCGTGCTACCAGTTGGTTAACATGAAGCCGCCAGATGGAGTGTTGGATCATTTGACTAAGTCCTAAGCAATCACTGCAGCCTTTCTGGCTAATGTTCCCATTTTAGACATCTGCAAAGTGGGAACCTGGTCAGCATGTCATGCATTTGCCTTTGACTATGCTATCTCTCAACAGTTTAGAGACGGTACTAAATTTGGATGAGTAGTCCTCTGGTCCCTGTTCAAATAGACTGTGAACCCACCTCTAGTTGAGACTGCTTGTGAGTAACTTACAGTGGAATGGACATACGCAATAAGTCGAAGTAGTATAAATATTTACTAAGCTTTCCATAACTGTTGTTCTTTGAGATGTGCTGCACATGTCTATGTTATGATCTGTCCTCCTTCCACTCTTACCGGGGGCTGGCTCCTCCCTTTATGCCTGCACACAATATATGAGAAAGCAGAGGGTGCTTGTGCAGCCCTGAGAGGTACCACTATGGGGAAAAAACTCTTCAACAATGGTGCACTGGGGTGCACACACACCTATAGTGGAATAGACATGTGCAACACATTTAAAAGAACATTAGTTATGGAAAGGTTAGTAACCATTTCTTATTTTACCTCTGTGTTTGGTACTGGTATGTGGCCGCTGCTGGAATATTGTGTCCAGTTTTGGTATCCACAATTCAGGAAGGATGTTGACATGTTGGAAAGGGTTCAGGAAAGAATCATGAGAATGATTAAAGGATTAGAAAACCTGCTTTACAGTGATAAATTCAAGGAGCTTAATCTACTTAGTTTAACAAGAGAAGGCTAAGAGGTGACTTGATCACAGTCTATAAGTATCTACATGGGGAACAAATATTTCATAATGGACTCTTAAATCTAGCAGGGAAAGGTATAACACAATCCAGTGGCTGGAAGTTGAAGCTAGACAAACATCTGGAAATAAGACATACATTTTTTTAAAGTGATAGTAATTAACCATTGAAACAACTTAGCAAGGGATGGGATGGATTCTACATCACTGGCTGCTCCTACGCCTAGGAGACGGAGGAGGGACATGACGGCTGCTTCCCGGGAGCCACACGGTGTGGAGGTTAGCAGGGAACCTGCCAGCCCCGCTGCGTTGTGCGGCCAACCGGACAGTCAACGGCCCTGTCAGTGATACTGACTGTAACCTCCAAGATCCCTTGTTGACCAGATGTTGTGCTCAAAAACTGAACACCCTGGTCACCCTAGTATGCACCTATGTGTTATTGCCAGGTGATCCTATCAATTTTCACAAGGTGACTGATGCTAGGTCACTGTGTGGATGGAAGGCCTCAGATGATATTGCAATAAGTATTGGTGATTCAGGAGGTGGCCCATTCCTGTCTGGTCTATATCGCACAAATTTCCTCACAAATTTCCTCACATGATGTTAGATGATGATGTGCCGCTGCAGGCTCTCTCTGTCAGATGAGGTCTCTAAAATTTGACGTCCTGAGTGTAATGTTTAATAAATATGAGAAGGCAGATTGGGTGGATAGAAGATCCAGTGCTTTCACCAGCATACTCGTCAAGTGTACAGAAAGCCAGCTCAGAACAAGACTGCTGAGGCTTCTGGAAACATCTACTTTGTGTGTGCAGTGTAAAGGGAATGTTGATGGGTGGGCCAGATTTGATAGGCATTGTGGCCATGCACATGGGGTCACAACACCACTGAAATTTGGTCCAGCCACTGGTCTGTCTGGCATTATGGAGGCGTGGGTTGGCCAAATTTCAGTTGCATTGTGATTCTGGGTACCAAGTGGTGGAGCATTGGTCTGGCCTGGATTCCAGGTGCTCGATGACACTCTGGACCACTGCAGCAGCACTACTCCCCAAATTATGCAGGCCTCTGTGCACTTCCCTAGCTGCATTGGTTGTTCCTCCACCAGTGCTTGGGATCCTTAACAATTACGCTTTTTGTTTGGATTACTGAAGTCATTTATACTGGTTTAAAGTATGAGAATTCTTTGCAAACTTTTGAGGGAAGATCCTGCAAGAGCCCTCAGACTTCCACCAAGTAGCCCTAATTTTGTCTGCTTGCCACATAAAGCTTTATATCGTATCATAAGTGCCTCATGTTGCAGTATTGATCTCTCACTGCACAAAATAAAACCCAGTACCCCATTGTGGATTTAAATGATCACAAACCAAGTTCTCAGTTTCCCCCTCACTACTACATTGCTTCTCAAAACATCTTAAAAGTAGCACAGTAAGATTCCATGAATCTGCCAATATTTTCATGAAATTTATTAAGCTGTTAATTTCACCCATCTAGTATAATATAATGCGGGTGTGTATAATTATACATACTCTAGTGAAATGCAGTCATTGCTGGTGAGGAACTTGGTAGTCATTCAGCTCTCATTAACACTCCACAATAGTTAGGACAAAAAGAAGAATATAAAATTTAATGGATATTGCTGGGGAATTTTGCCTAGGTAACTTACTTATCTAAACTGGAATTTGGCCCAGGCACTGGAAGTAAATATCAGAAATGCCATGGGATCTTTAATGACCACACGTGGGGTTATTAAATCTTGGTTTTAGGTCTTAACTGAAAGATTTATTTATTATTTTGATAGACTACCACTTTATGCATAACCAGCACTACTTTCTTCAGCATTCTAGGTTTTCCTTACAAATTCTGATAAGGGTTTATTGGTTACTGAGTGAGTGTGTAAGATTGTGGGCCCTGAACCAGGACGAGTCCCTAGACCGTGCTCAGACTCTGGCTGCCAATAGTTTACCAAAACTAGTGGAGAAGGAGGCTAGCTAAGCTCTAGCTCACAAAGGCTCTCCCCATTAAGCTGATTGAGGAAGATGTCCAGCCCCGCTGATTGGCTGGGATGCACTATTTAAAGCAGAGGTACGGGAAGTTGTTTGAGCAACTTGGTGAATCCCTGGCTACTACGAACCCTGCCTGTTTGCCTGACTCCTGCCCCCCAGTCTGTTCCTGTCTCCTTTATTCCAGACCCCTTTCTGTTCATGTTTCCTGCTTTCCTGTCACGCGCCAGGTCCCTGCTCCTATGCCCTTCCCCTGATGCTATCTCTGGCTCTGACCCTTGGCTTGGCTCCTGAGTCTGTCTCTGGCAATGAACCTTGGCTTGGCACCTAACTCTGATCCTGGCTCCAGTTCCAGGCACCTGATTCTAACCATTAGGCCTGACCACCTATTCCCCGGACCTTCACTGAGATCCAAAAGAATGCTGTCTACAGTATGGTTGTAGAAATTTAACCCCATGTATGCAGGAAAGTGATAAATTATTGTGCTCGGTTTAGGTGAAATAATTACTTTGTCATCAAAATGAGGCATTTTATCAAATTTATAATATTAACAAAATGAAATATTTTGACAGGTGTCTAAAGGATATTTCTATAGTAACCAAAGTGACTTGTGGTTTCTAAAAAGCAGAAGAGCATTTTTTTATAATGTTGGCAGGTAGGGATATAAATATAATTTTATAATCGACCTTTTTGTGGCATTTAGACAATGCCTATTTTAGTTACTGTGATTGCGGTCAGGAGTTCACTGATGGCACTTTCAGAGTACACAGATCTGTATATGCATTTCTGATTTTTCATCACAGACTCACAGGCATATTTCTGCTGTCAGGAAAAGCTACATCAGGGAGATTTGCCTTATGGGCATATACTTGATGCCTTTTTGTCATAGCCTGAATTTTGATATTAACCTCCCCTCTGGGAATTCATAATCATTCAGCATGTATAAAAGTTTCATGTATAGCATCATACCTTTTCCCTAGCTTTTTTCAGAAGTAGAAAGAAGGCTCCAGATTTAATTAAGAATATTTTCTTTCATGTTTTATTAAGGATCCTGTGCACTAAGGCTTGTCATGAGTTCTATTTTCTTTGGAGATATCGTTGTGGTGTTGTCAGCCTCGCTGCCTTAGAGACATCTGAATATTTACCATTCATCCATTATTATATGTCAACTTTTTCCTCATTCTCTTCCCCCCCCACCTGTGTGGAAGCAAATCACAAATTAGGTTTATAAAACATTTTATAGTGGCTCGGGGTAGGTAGGGAAGGGGAGGATGACAGTTATACACCCTACTGTTAGGGGTTATTTATAATTATTTGTAAAAATTCACTGTATGTTGAAATTTTGGCATATAGGATCTAACCTAGGCAGTAGAAATGGAGATTTTGTTATAAGTAAAGATAAGATTGGATTGTCTGAAGCTGAAATTTTGCTGATTGGTGCTTTGGGATATTTCTTAAAGGAAAAAAAAACCTGTTTACCTTAGAAAATTATCCATTGTCTATAGGCAGCAGTTTATTGTACTTTTCAACCAAAAATTTCGTAAAGCATTTTGGTATGTGGACAATAGATGGAGCTATTATGGTCGGGGATACCTATAATCTATGCCTTCGCTTTTGAGTTTTGAGGTGGTAGATGGCTAATGTATGCACAAGTGGATGTGCTTCACATTAATTTCTAGAAGCAGCATTTCATCAGTAACCCTTGAATACCTTTGCTGGTTACATCAGAGCCCCTAAAGGTTATTTTATAGATCTGTCTGTATAGGTACTTATATGGCTCCTTCCACCTGAGGGCTAGTCTACATTTAAATATTTTACTAATATAACTATTTTGGTTAGGGGATGCGATTTTTTTACTGAAATAGTTATACTAGTGAAATCCTTATTGTGAACACAGTTACGGTTGTATAAAAATTACTTATACTGGTATAGTTATTCACCTTCCCATACGGGAATAGCTATAGTGGTAGAAAGCTCCTTTATACTGCTATAACTGCATCCACACTAGGGGGATTGTGCAATTTTAACTATACTGACATAGTTAAAATGGTAGCACTTTCTAGTGTCATTAATGTAATTTATCTTTGTGAGCTAGGGAAGTGCTATTATCTTGATTTTTTTATAAAACGAAGCACAGAGAGTTTAAGGACTAATATCACAAGCAAGCCAGCGGTAGAGCTGGGAATTTAACTCAGGACTCCTGACTCCTAGTTCTGATTCTCTAACAGGAATCACACACTGCTCAGGAACTGTAGGTAAAATGAGATGGGAGTATCAGGAACCCTGCATGGCTCCTAAACTACATGTTTCAGGGAGAAAAAGAAGTGGAGATTCCTGATTTTTAAGCACTTATCCATGCAAGCTCAGCATTTTCTTAATATATTATTTTTAATAGATGCATACCATTTACAAACACAGTATGTCCTATATATAAAAACCTTAAGGAAATAATGGTATATGGTATTTATCGTTGTTCAAGAAAGATTTTTTCTGGAGCCTAACAGATTGATGGCACCCATTTAAATGTACTATATCATCTGGCAATTATGAATTGAGGTACATTATAAAGCCTGATGATGATCCGATGGACTACAAGGTAATGACCCATGAATTATAAGTGTAAAATTTTCTTCAACTTAATATCAGACATGGCTTTTCCCCACAAATGTAAAAAATAATTAAAAACTAAAAAGGAAGGAATGTTTTCTGTGTAAAAGAATCTAAGTAAACCATAGTTTTGCACATCTTGTTCCAATAGCTTATTAAGAACGTTTCCTGTAATGGGATTCAGTGGAGCAGAAAAATTAAACAGAATGCAAAACTCTCCTGTCTTTTATTACTGTTGTTTTAGCTGCTGCTTGGGTGTTCAGTTGCTTAATTTCCCGTGTTTTCTGTGCAATCTACTGATGTTGCAAATATTTGTTTCCTTCTCTCTTATTCTCCCTCCAAATGAATCTGCAGGAAGTAATTTCTGTACTGCTAAGGATCTTGCAGAAGAAATAAGATCATTAAAATCTGAGAGAGAAGGGCTGGAGGGACTTCTCAATGAGCTGTTGGTGCTGAATGCCAGAAATGTCCGAAAATTAGAGAGAATTAAAGAAGATTACAACAGATTGAAACAAGAACTGGTGCAGGGGGAGTCTGCCTTTGGTAAGTAGTTCACCAGCTGTTGGGTGATTGAAGCTTTGCTTTTCTATATTGTGGGCAGACCAGTATTCTGCTTAATTGGATGAACATCCCTGTGATGTGTGTGACATGCAGAACATACCATTTTTAGGAGGGAAATTTTACCAGGACCTTGATAAACAGTAGGTTGTACATGCTGTCAGGTTTTGTCTTGTCATTCATGAGTGACATTTTTTCTTGCTTTGTGGATATTAATTTTGTAGGGTGCTTTTGATATCTCTCTTAGCCTTGATGCTCAAAAAGTCTCTTGTGCTGAAACCTAATTAATAATAATGCCTTGTGCATGTACATCATGTGCATAATCAAATATCTTCTACATAAATGTTCTTGTACTTTTTCATCTATGGAAAATGGAGGTTGTCCACAACAATAGGAACCTCTGCCTTTAACATAATTGGATATTTATTCAGGATGTTTGTCGGGAAAATGTGTAACCCATAGAGGGCTCAAGGTTTTGAAAGCAAGAAGTCTTTATTTAAATAAGTGGTTTAGCGAAAACAGCTAGCAAGTCAACATAAGCAGCCTTTGTGGCTTACTGTTTCAAGTGGAATCAGGAAATTTGATCTGTGATTAAGTGAATGCAACTGACAAGGTAGAACTGCTTCTAATTTCTGTAGATCCTGTCTTCTACCTTCCCCTCCTGAAGCCACCCGGTAAATTACCAGATTAAGTGGCTATGTTGCTTAAGTAAAAGATGGAGTAGTGTTTAATTGACTACAAATACACACATACTATAGTTACCTCTGCCTGCTAAACATAATCTTAGAAATGCTTTCTGGAGAAAGAATTAGAGATAGTTCCAGAGTTTAAAACTCTTTTCCTACCTCAGAATCTTCCGAGCAGTATGTTGGTAGAAGAGACAAAAGCATTGCTCTTTTGGAAGGTAACTGAGTTGTGTTTCCTAGGTGACCAGACAGGTAAAGCTATCTTAAAAACAAAAAGATGGATTTTGTAGGCCACTAAGGAGTTTTAAAGCAGCAGTACTCTTGAAAACACATGCAGGAAGGGGAAGGAAGATGTGTCCTCTACGCTACTAGACAAGTATTTATCCTGCTAGAAACTAGAAAAGATCCAGAAAAGTAGAGCAAAAATTGTAATGGTCTTCCTCCAACATTAATGTTCTTCAACATAAGCAAAGTGATCCAAAAGAAGATGATGAAGCATGCTTTCTAATTATTTGGGTTTGCCAGTGGATTGAAGAGTTTTTTTGGTTCCCCAGGTTGAGCCCTTCATATTGTTACTTGCTCTGTTAGAGAAAGGGAACTTTCTATAACACACAATTTTCCAAATGAGTTCTTCTTTACTGAGCTTTCAGACTGTGTGAGCTGGTTGAAGCAACAGAACTGGCAGCGCTTCCAAGACTGTCCTTTTTTGAAACACCAAATGTATGCAATGAAGCATCATACTCTGCTGAAATTTACTGCAAATTATGACAATAATAAATTGCAAAGCACTGAGATGTAGAGATTTATTATTCAGATTATAATTTGATTTGTTGTGATTCCACAAGAATAAGTGAAGAAAGTTAATTCTGTATGAAATAAAACTTTATTAAACCAAACCAAATTGCTGAAAGCTGTATAAACCATTAAAATTATTTGATCTTCATATAACCTACACCATTTTACTTTTTGGAAGATAGACACTCCTTTAGATTTGAGAGCATCTAGCATGTGAATTTTGGTTGGAAACAAACCTGTGAAAAGTGGTAAATATCTTGTATTTAAAAAAAAAAACATGAAGTTTCATGAACCAGTTGTCTTTTCACACAGTACTTTTATGCTTGGAAAATAAAACATGGAATAATCTAAACTGCAGATGGCACATTATCATTGAGAAGGCTTTCTCTGTGATTGCTGCTGTTTATTGAATGTTGCACCCTGTTTTCTGTGGCAGACTGATTGGTGATGAGGACAGGTTTTATTTTCTTCAAGGTTATTGCATTTAACCTTTAGCAACTGGGAATTGAAATTAGTCGAGTAATTTTGACTTTTGGATGTTTTGGTGCTTATCACAAAATATAGTCTGTGAGCATGCATATTTAGAAAAATGGAGGGAGAAAGAATAGTAGAATAAAGATGAAGATACTGACTGTATAAGGAATATCGATGATAGTAGGGGTTGGTAAATACCCCAATATGCACACATCTTATTTTTTTGATAAACAGGAATATTTAAGGATAATAATAAGGATAGATGAGAGCTCCTGAATGATGGGCAGGGAAGTTTAGCGGAACATAGTCTATCATGATTTTAACTACTTATTTTTATGTAAAATATGTCATTTGATTAGAGAATAAGCAACATAACATTTTCATTTTTTAAAGCAAAGATGTATTCTTTTAAATGAGGCAATAGTTAATAATAATAATAATAATTAATAATGATAAAGATAGAAATATACCTGAACCACTTAATTCATTTTTCCCAGAATCTGTAACAAAAATATTTTGTTAATTCTAGACCATTTTCCCCCTCCTGCGTTTCAGAGTTGTATATTCAGGTATTAGGTGCCTCAGAGGGCTCGTCTTCGCTGCAGTGTTAGCTTGAGGTATGCTTCAAATGTTACCACAACGTGACTCCTGTCTATGCACAAAAATCTCTAGCTCAAGTTCAGTGGTGGTTTAAACGTGAACTAGCTGGCCTGTCAGGGTGAGTGGGTTGAAGCTTGAGTTCTGCCAGCTCTTGACCTAGTAACACAGTGGGGGCTCAGCCACTCTGGGCTGCTAATCCAATCATTCTGTGTGACTGCTCTCAGTTGAATTTAACTGGAGAGGTGTTAATTTGAGCTAACACTACCATGAAAACAAGTCAGTTTCCTTGTTTATACTAGTTTAATTATTTCAATGGTATAGTTGATAGTCTTTCACCGTAGCCATCAGATGCTTAATTTTTCTAGCTAGACAATCAGGACAGTGGCATGCCATTGGTTGCCTTCTCTTCCCACTCTTGCTTTATGCTTTCTCTTTCATACTACTTTATATCTTTAGGAAAGCCTTCTACTTCCCCTGCATCAAAAGCCCCCTTTATTCTCCTCCACACCTTTCCTTGAAACCTACTACTTTGGCAAAGCCTTCCTATGTTGATCTCTTCATTGACTGTTTATGCACATCTTCTCTCTTGAACTTATATATTTTTATTTGTGAGCCTTTCAAGAATCGAGTTTTGTTTATTGAAATAAGTCTTTTGGTAGCTTAGAAAGAGCTGTTTTTCATAAGAAATTTGAAACACTGACTAGAATGTATGTGTATTTCTTGTGTTTTTAAATTGGTCACCTGTATTGTACTTTATTAATATTGTTAATTTCTCACTGTAACTCCAATATAACAAAGCAGATGTCAAGGGAAGAGATTTAATCACACAATAATCAGGGCTGGAATTTTAAATAGGACACATCATTAGCATGTTAATGGATTTTCTCACTTTTTGCCAGCTGCCCAAGTATAAAAGATATTGCAAATGTAGTGCAAAAATTTAGCTTCGCTTACTGTGCTGTGAAGTGTCAAGGCTTCGTGTTGGAGACTTAAAAAATACAAAAGGATTTTTAATGAGAATATCAGAAGTATTTTAGATTGCTTTTTATAATAGCAATGTCAACTGATAAGTTAGATGTACTTATTTATATTTTAGGATGAGATAATATTGATTTACACTTATTTTCATCTGAAGATCTCCACGCTCTTTACAAAAATGGGTAAGTATTATTATTCCCATTTTACAGCTAAAACCACACCATACAGAAGTGAAGTCATTTGCTCGAGATCATATAGTGAGCTAGTGACAGAGCAGGGAATAGAACACTGGTTTCCTGACTCCCAGCCTCTTGCTCTAACCACTGGAATTCATTAGAGTAGATAGATGAATTTGAAATGATCTGCTGACCAAATCTATCTCTAAAACAGTGCTGTCATGGTAGGGGAAATCTTATCGTATGGTAGCTAAGACAACCAAAACCCTATTCCAGAAAAGTGATATTTAATTGGAAAAAGCACAATGAAGGGCCACAAAATGAGCAGGGGTGTGGAACAGCTTCCATATGAGCAGAGACTAAAAATATTGGGACTATTCAGCCTGGAAAAGAGATGACTGGGGCGGGGGGAGAATATTTAGGGCTGACAACCCCTCTGAATCGTCTGAGAGTCTACTGGAATTGGCATCGATCTCCCGGTGACTATTGAAAGCAATCTGGGAAATGTTAATAGGCTGCTAAAAGGTCCGATTGGTGGCACTGAGGGGCTCCCTACCTGCCCTGGCTCCGCGTGGCTCCTGGAAGCATGTGGCGTGTTCAGCTCCTAGGAGGATGGGTGGCCAGAGGGTCTCTGCCTGCTGCCTCTGGCCTGACTGCCAACTCTGCAGCTCCCAGGAACTGCAGCAAATGGGAGCTGCGGGGGCAATGTCTGCAGTAGCTGAAGAAGAGCTCTGTATAAGCTTGAAAGATTGTCTTTTTCACCAACAGAAGTTGATCTAATGAAAGCTATTCTCTCACCCACCTTGTCTCTGTCATTGAGTATGCACATGCTACATGTTTATACAGTATATTTATAAGGGACTTGTCCTTTAATGAAGAGAAAGCTATACAGGGTTCTGTTTTCTTAATACATTTCTTCCAACTATATGACTTATACTTGGGTGCTGAAAATTAAAATATACAATTATAATTTATCAAAATGTACCTCAAAATATGGTAAGAAATTTGTCCTATTGTTTTAATTCAAGTCAGTGTTCGATAAACTATATATTCAGTCATTGTACGGGATGCAGTTAATTACCCTGTAACGTAATATTCATGTGGGTACCAGAAACCATTAATGGGTACTTAAAATAATACAAGCTTTGCATAATCAAATATTTATGAACACGGGTCTTTCTGACTCTCTGACAAACCCACATATTCATATAACATGATTTGATTTTACCTAACTAATGGTGAATGGTTATTCCAAAGTATTTTCTGACTGGATTTTTTTAAAGATATATTTTTGTACTCTGTCAGTTTGGGCCAATTTAATCTGTGTCAGAAATTTGCCATATAATAAAGTAAAAGTACATGGTAACACTCTTGTAGAAAACCTTTATTTATTTAAATAGGTAATATTAACAATAGCTGTTAGAGTGGAAAATAAGGAAGCCTTTTATAGCTTAATTTTTTGTATTTTTTTTGAAATATCTAGAAATTAATTGTTATAAAACTTTACAGAATTTTTAACTGTTCCAAAAAAGAGCCATCTGAAAAGCTGTACATACCACACTGAGAGAATCATCCCAGGTGTAGTTTAATTGATTTCCATGGAGCTATTATATAAGAAATGATTTGGTCCAATATGTTTGCAGCATCTGCACAAAATAAGTTCTCTGAGCTGAAATAGGTTCTCCATAGAGCTTCCACAATTAATCATATATTTGAGAATGATTATTTGTTCCTAAACTGAAAAGATGAACCCTCTGATTGCATCTTTTTAAAGAAATCATTAAAGGGAGATGACCTAGTGTGTAATAGATGGACTTCCATCAGAGGGAAGCTATTCCCGAACACATTATATGTCCACTTCCAATTTGTACAAGGTTATTACTTTTTACAGGACCCAATATATACTCTAGAGAAATTATATGAAATGCTTGTTGCTTAAAACTAGAGGTTGAAGGGAGTGGGTTATTGCGTTTGTCTACAGCCATATCTTTTTAAACTGTGACCTTGTCAGATTTCACAAGGTAAGTAGAGTGAGCCCTCATTGGTAGTTGGTTATGAAATCCAAGATGATGTAGGAAATGGTGTTGGTGATTAGATTGGTGGCATTCTTCCTTCTGAGCTGGCATTCAGGTGATGCTCCAGCATGGTGCTGGGCAGCTTTCTTTCAGGCAAGATATAAAACCAAGATCCTTAATAATTGTTGTCTTTAAAAAAAAACAAAAATCTTATAACTGTCCTTGCAAGAATACGGATATGTTACCCAAATTCCAGTTTGAGTGATTACACTCTCATGGTTTAAATTCCCCCTTCCATTTCTTTTGGAGAATGTGTTCTTCACTTCCTGGTCTTAATTGTTGGGTATTGGTAAATATCTTCCATGCTCCAACTCATTATTAGCAGCGTCTGAGTGATTGTTGAAGAGATTCCTGTGTTTATGGCATTTCTGAAATGTTTCTGAAAATTGGAATCTTTCCGGATAATAACACTATGTAAAAGTTTTATTTTTGTGAATTTCAAATATAGAATTGATAAAAGAACAATTTAAAACTGGATGACCATTACAGAAGAGCAATAGGTCTCCTATAGTTAAGACCAGCTTTTTGTTTAAAGCTTGACTCTTCTAAGTGCTCTGAAAGCTACAAGGTTACTTAACATTTGGTGTGCTTCATGAGTGTGTGGAAGTCTTAGTTGTCCAAGTTTGAGGCGATTTGACCAAGGGGTCTCGAGATACAGTGCTCCTCCCTCAACCCCCTAAAAGGCTTTTCTTAAAATTTAGAGATTCCGGCAACCTTTTTTTGCTCACAGATAGAGAGCAAACTGGGGCTTAGATCATCACACCACAGTGTTCAACACTCCAGGTTACCCCAACAGCATGCATGGTGCCCACCAGCCCTTTGGAGGAAACATAATTAAAACATTATTTGAAAAAGATTTTGCTTCTCCAGTTAGGCTAGTTGGAAGCCTCATGTGCTTATTCCCTCTCCTAAGGGATTATTCTGAGCATGGGCGGGGGGGGCTAATTATCTGGAAAACTATGTCTACATCGCAGGACCTCAGTGGCTCCAAGGACATGTCATTGCCATTGAATCTGAGCACCAGCCCACAGCAGAAATCTGAAGTTAAAAAAAACCACGTGTATTGCTCCAATGTGCCTGTATCAAAGGGGGGGGGGTTATTTTGGGGAAATGTAATCTCAGTACAGTAGAATAGTCAGAAGACGACACAACTATTTTTGGAAAAGAGAGAAAACTACACAAGAAAATGTTTGCTAGGAGGGGATGGTGATTGGGGTAGAAGTGTAGGTAGCAATAAGGGGAGAATTGCAATTGGGGAATTGAGTGAGGGGGAGGGGCAGAACACTAGGAAGGGAAAAATAGGGGCGAGTAACAGGTAGATCGGGGGGAGAATAGTGCAGGGGTGCCGGTCCGTTGGATGGGATGGGATGGGGACGGAAGGCTGGAAATGTTGGTCGGAGGAGGCTACATGTTGCAGGAAATGATGTGGCAGTGTTGTGAACAAGGAGAGACAGTCACCAATCTTCTCTCGTGCGTAAATCTAGTGTAACACTCCTTTAATTAAACTGTCACGGTTTTGGGACACAGACGATGCATGAGATTTCTTTCACCAGCCTTGTTAGGAACTACAGATTGGAAACAGTTCAAAGCATGACCATTATTCCCATTCCACTATAACAACATGTACAGGGGGGTGGGGGAGGGGGAGGGGGAGCACTGAGGAATCACATAGCAGCCATGTAGCAAGGACCACTGGACTGGGACTGTTCCTAGCTCTGCCTCTGGCCTGCCACATGACCTTAACTTTACCTCTCTGTTTCCTATCTATAAAATGGGGATAATGATGTAAAGTTCTTTGATATCTAGTGATGAAAAGCATTCCATAAAAGCTAGGTCTTTTGATTATAAACTAGATACAGTAGCATATCTGCTTTCAATCCTGGTTGAGAACTACAGGTGCCTTAACGACCGCTAACTCTAACCAACAAACATTTCTTTCTATTTAAAGACCTCAGAAACTAAATGGCAAAAATATTAATTAACTCGGAGTTCAGGATGCCTGGTGATAGCTTGTGCCCTTCCAGAATGTTGGCTTCAGCAAAACCCAATCTTCTGAAACCCAGACAATACAGAGTGAAGATAATAGACTCCCTTTGACTTCGGATCAGGCTCTTCATGTGTTGGATGCTCTTAGGTGAGCCTCTACTCCAGCCTTCCTTATGGGTAGGGCCATACCAAATTCACAGTCCTTTTGTTGAATTTCATGGTTATGGCATTTTAAAAATCTTGAATTTCATGGTTTCATATATTTAAATCTTGAATTTCATGATGTTGTGACAAAGCAGGAATACATATTTAAAAATGGCAAAATATACACATGTAAAGTCTTTAAGTCAGCATTTCTCAATCTGGGGGTCCCAACCCAAAAGATTGGACGGATTTAGGCCGTCCAGCTCTAAAGGCAGTGCAGAAGTAAGGGTGACAATACCACAAGCCCCCTAAAATAGGCTTGTTGACCCCCTTTTAGGTTGAAACCCCAAGTTTGAGGAACACTGTGTGCTTTTTTATACTTTTACCCCACAGTACTATAGCATAGGGTAAAAGTACATGAAAGACCAGATGTCATGGCGGAGATCAGATTTTACTACTTGTGAACATGTTTTTCATGGCTGTGAATTTGGTAGGGGCCTACTTATGAGACTTGTTAGTTTAGGAAATCTTCACTTAAATATAAAAAAATGTTTAATCAGTACTTTATGCTGTAGCCAGAGAGACATGGTGAAATCTGACCAGAGAACAGAGGTGTTAGTCCTTTAGGTATGGTACTCACAAGGTAGTAAAAATGTAGTTACACGAGGCAGAGTTTGATCAACACTTTTGTGATAACAACCGTTTTCTTTTGAAAATTGCCAAGGATCTTTAGTTACCACAAATGCTTATGGCTACCAGATTTTACAACTTTTATTTTGTTCCCTTATACCAGTATAAATATAATTTAACTCTATTTGAATCAATGATATACATGAGCATAAAAATTGTCCTCTAATACCATGCTAGGGTATTGGTTTGGTAACCACATAGAAAGTACTGGAAATCTACTGACCTCTGTACTTACCTACATGCCTCTAGCTTTCATCCAGACTACATTACATGATCCATTGTCTACAGCCAAGCTCTAAGATACAACCACATTTGTTCCAATCCCTCAGACAGAGACAAACACCTACAAGATCTCTATCAAGCGTTCTTACAACTACAATATCCATTTGCTGAAGTGAAGAAACAGACTACAGAGTCAGAAGAATACCCAGAAGTCACCTACTCCAGGACAGGCCCAACAAAGAAAGTTACAGAATGCCACTAGCCGTCACCTTCAGCCCCCAACTAAAACTTCTCCAGCGCATCATCAAGGATCCTATCCTGAAGGATGATCCCTCTCTCTCACAGATCTTGGGAGATAGGCCAGTCCTCGTTTACAGACAGACCTCTGGCCTGATGCAAATACTCACCAGCAACCACACCACACAAGAAAAACACTAATCCAGGAACCTATCTTTGCAACAAAGCCCGTTGCAAACTCTGTCCACATATCTATTCAAGGGACACCATCATAGGACCTAATCACATCAGCCACACCATCAGAGGCTCGTTCACCTGCACATCCAGCAATATGATATATGCCATCATATGCTAGCAATGCCCCTCTGTCATATACATTGGCCAAACCGGACAGTCTCTACGCAGAAGAGTAAATCAACACAAATCAGACATCAAGAATTATAACATTCAAAAACCAGTCGGAGAACACTTCAGTCTCCCTGGTCACTCGATTACAGACCTAAAAGTCACAATATTACAACAAAAAACCTACAAAAACAGACTCCAACGAGAAACTGCAGAACTGGAATTAATTTGCAAACTGGATACTGTTAAATTAGGCTTGAATAAAGACTGGGAGTGGATGGGTCATTACACAAAGTAAAAACTATTTCCCCATGCTAATTTATCTCCTACTGTTACTCTCACCTTCTTGTCAACTGTTTGAAGTGGGTCATCCTGATTATCACTAGAAAAGCATATTTTCTCTTGCTGATTATAGCCCACCTTAATTGATTAGTCTGGTTACAGTGTGTATGGCAACACCCATTTTTTCATGTTCTCTGTGTATATACATCTTCCCACTGTATTTTCCACTGCATGCATCTGATGAAATGAGCTTTAGCCCATGAAAGTTTATGCTCAAATAGATTTTAGTCTTTAAGGTGCCACAAATACTCCTCATTCTTTTTACTTAATGATTTACCATAGCAACTTCATATTGGGGGTTTCTTTGGAAGTATTCCAAATAATATCAATATAATGATCAGGCCTGCCTCAGTTTATGACCTGACAAGGACAAGACAACAGCATAAGGTAGTCTTAACTTCTGTGATTTTAATTGAATAAGCTATAATCAATAAATCACTTTTAGATCCTCTGTGATTAAGGTACTATAAAAATCAAAGCTGAAGTTTTCAAAACTTACAAAGTTTTGGATGCTGAATTCCCATTAAAATGAGTATGAATTGGTCATCCAAAACCTCCAGGCATCTTTCAGAACATCAGCTGTATGATAATATTTGCCATTAGAGCAAATATCATCATCATTTGAGCAAATCACTGTAATTTCACCAAGGCAGTATCACAATTCAGCACTTAAGTAGCTACTCAAATTTAAGTATATACTTAACTCCATCTCTGTTCATGTGACAAATGTGCTTAAAGTTAAGCACGTTCTTAAGTACTTTGTTAAATTGGGCCTGATATACCTTATTTGGGAAAGAATTTGATAGTCTTATCCTAACCTAGAATTTGGAACATTTAGAATAACTAACAAAATACTGTATGAAGTGTCTTTTGTCTTGATTTTTTTCTTCATTTCTTCCCCAAATATATAAGGAAGAACCTTTCCAAAACACTACTTAATCCTTTCTCAGAGTTAAAAATTTGGATTTGTACCCAGTGTTGTGATAGGAATTAAGGAATGTTGAGGAGCACCAGCGTCAAAACAGAAAAACACTAGCAGATTTTCTAGAAAAATGTCCTCTTCATTTCCTTTTCTTTTTTTCCTTTTTGCCTTGAGATGTTGACCTTTGAGAGTGTCTCTTGCAGTCGTGCAACATTAAATACAAAGTTATTTCTAATACTGATTTAAATGGACATGTAGGTCCATTTTCAAAGTTAAGGTTGTCTTGTCTAATTTTTTTAGCTTGTAAATCTTTAACTAGTGTATTTAGGTTTTGATAAGAATGTCTTTTGTAGAATGAAAAATTATATCTCGAACGTGTTAGGCAGAAAATCATTTTGGTTTCTACTTTCAAACTGTGGAGACAAATGAAATGAAATTCTAAGAAGCAAATTCACTGATGAAGTTAATCACAGTGTATATTGCATGTTAGGTGTAATTTGGTTATAAAGATGAAATTCACCTTGGCTCAGGGGGCCAGAACAAGGCCCACCCTCCATTTAAGTCCCACAGAAGGCTTAAAAATGGGACTTAAATGTTGGGTATAGTTTGTGTTGGCTGCCTGCACAGAGGTGATTTCATCCAGTATGAAAGTAAATGGTAAAGTGTAGAGTAATTGCTACTGCCTTTCAGAGTGTGCAAAAAAGGTGTAATTTAACAGACTGGTTCGTTTATCAGGAAAAGCAGTTAGAAGGATGATGTTTCCCTTTTTTTTCTTTTCTTTTTTAAAAAGGAGACTTCCCTTATTTTAACTTACATCTTCCTATTAATTGTATTTCCTGCTAGCTCCTTTCTGTCCCTCACTTCATTATTTTTGTTTTGCACACCCATTGAATGCCAAATTATTGCAAGTTATTGCTGCTTTGCAATTTATAGGCCAAGTCCATCTCTGTGTTACTCCATTTTTAGTTTGATATAAATTCACTGAAATCAGTGGATGTGATGTTATGAGTATAACATAATATCTCACTGAAAAGTGACAGGGCCAGGAAGAGTTAATTAACTCACCTCACCGACTGACCTGACCCATGGATGAACCTTAAGAACTGGTTAGCAAGATATGTAAATGAACAGAGCTTTGAAATGCAAGTCTGCATTGTTAGAGGTAGAAGGGTAGATGTTTGCTCAGGTCTTGTGATGTAAGCAAACAAGTCTTGTCTATTGCTATAGTTTTAATTCAAAGATCAAAAAAGGAATATTAGTGTTTAAAATGATACTTGAGTGAAATAGTATTATTGTCTATGTGTCTCGTTGAAGGTTGTGGTAACCTGTATCTGAACTGTTTAATGGATAAATTACTCTGTGCTAATTGCCAGGATGTTTGGGAGAAGGAGTTAAGCCTATTGTTTTCTCTGGCCGAAAGGCTGCTGGAAATGTATAAGAAGCCTGGGACATGATCCTTCTTCATCTCAGATCTGCTTTGGGTTTCAAGAGGGGGAAACCTTAAGCCACAAGGATTGAGATCCCCAGTCATTGACTGGAGCCACCCTGAATATGGACATTGGACTATAACCTATGGACTATTTCTAAAAGTACTTTTGGGAACTACAAGCTCACCTCTGTTATGTATCTGAACCTCAAGAATTGAATTCAAGTCTTTATGTGCATTAATCTTTTAACCAACACTCTCTCTCTTTTCTTTTCTAATAAATTTTAGCTTAGTTAATAAGAATTGGCTGTAGCGTGTATTGTGGGTAAGATCTAAGTGATAATTGAACCTGCGTATGTGGCTGATCCTTTGGGATTGGAAGAACCTTTTCTTTTATATGATGAAATAAGATTTTTAGGAATCATCATCATATCTGATAAGTGGACGGAGGCCTGAGGCTGGGTACTTTAAGGGAACTGCATGGTTTGGACTTCTAAGTGACCAGTGAGGTACTATAGAAGCTGTTTTGTGCTGGCTTGGTAAATCTAAGTATTGGAATAACCACCAGCGTTTGGGGTTTGTCTTCCCCATTTTGTTTGCAGTTCACCCTGATTGAGTGACCTCAGCTGGCTCCCACGGGCAGCACCGTCACAGTGGAGTTATACAGTAGAACCTCAGCGTTACGAACAGCAGAGTTATGAACTGATTAGTTGACCACACATGTCATTTGGAACCAGAAGTACACAATTAGGTAGCAGCAGAGACCCAAATAAATAAATAAATAAATACAGACCAGTACAGTATTAAATGTAAACTACTAAAAGATAAAGGGAAAGTTCAAAAAAAGATTTGACAGGGTAAAGAAACTTTCTTTTCTTGTTTCATTTAAATTAAGATAGTTAAAAGCAGCATTTTTTTCTGCATAGTTAAGTTTCAAAGCTCAATTAATGTTCAGTAGTAAACTTTTGAAAGAACAACCATAACATTTTGTTCAGTTACAAACATTTCAGAGTTATGAACAACCTCCATTCCCGAGGTGTTTGGAACTTTGACAGTCTCCTATACTAACATAAAATTGGAGTAACAAAGTGGTGAATTTGGCCCTCGTATAAAATATGCAAAACTTCAGACCATTTAGATCAATGTTGAATTTGATTCTAATTCTGCAGTGACTTCTTCTGAAGACATATTAGGCCAAACTTAACCGTGGTGTAACTCATTTGTGAAGATCAAGCTGCAGACTCACTCTTGGCTTCATCGTCCATGAGTAATATGCTTATCCCAAACTCATGCTGATAAAACCTTCATACCAACATGCCATCAAATATGTTCTGAATACACCACGTTTGTTCTGTTGGGAAGCTGGGAGGCTCTTCTGATGTTATATTGCTTTCATTTCTAGCTCTGCAGCATGGTAGATACCATTATTTGAAAATATGAAAGTTTTAAAGTATCAAAAACCCATCACTGGCCCAGGAATAAGTTTGTTACCCATTCTTGGCCTCAGGACTAGGATAATTTTGAGTGGGGAATTGCACGTTTGGAGGAATTGTGAAAATAATGGCTGTTGGAAGGTGTGTAGAATGTTAAAATAAGTCCCAGAGAGATGGATTACTAGATCAGAGGCCCAATGACACTGTAAACCTGTATAGCTATATTTACATACAGCTACAAATAGATTTCAAAGGGTGTTTCAAAGAAAGGTTAATATTATTATCACTGTTTTACATATGAGGAAACTGAGATACAGAGTAGCCTGGTTTTGTGATTCATTGGATAGCGTTGTACTTCCACATAGATATTTTCTCCATACATTTCGTTGAGCATGTATATGAGGACTTCAGTTCTATGACACTCTGATCCTGAATTTCTGACAGGTTGAAAATTTGAAGGCAGCATTTGGTGTATTCAGAAATAAGTTTTATTGAATTAAATATGAAAATGAATGATACAATTGGTACAGAATTCTGTGTTTATTTTTTATTAATATGAATTTCATTCTACATCAAACATTTGTCACTATGCTACTGATTTTTGATTGACTGCATAATTACATTTGTGAAGTTGCCAAATGAAAGACTGGAGGTTTTGGTAGCAGGGAGGTCAAGTTGGCACTTCTGGCACCCAAGAAAGTGTGAAGGGTTTTTGGGTATGCTTTGCCTCATTCCATTTGCTTTGAGGACTGGGTGAAGATGACTGGAATGTTGGAGAGTTGTCCTCGTTCAGTTTGTCTATGCACCAGTGAATCTAATTAGGCAGTTCAAACCTGTCTGAACTATTGTTTTAGGCTGTTTGCAGAAGACAACACTGCATTGCTTTGTATTCAGTTCATATTTTGAAAGTTTTATGCATAACAATAAGGTCTTAGAAATCTTTTGAGAGGACCCACAAGTCTTGAACTCAGATCTGTGGGTCTGCAGGCAACCTTTGCATCCTGGCAGCTTGGTAGTAACTTGTGGACTGATTGGAGGAGTGCCTGATCCCACTGATTGGTCTGGCTGTGCTGTTTAGGCCAGAAGGAAGCATAGACAGTTGTTCTTGCAACTGGGTGAGTTCCTTGCTGGCTGCTACATCAGAACCTGCCCTATTTTCCTGAGTCCTTGTCCCTGCTCTTCTGCCTTGTTCCAGGTTCCTGCCTTGTTCCTGATCCCTGCCTCTGGTCTCTGACTCTGGCTCCGACACTTTGCTTGACTTTCTGATTCCAGCTCTGCCCCTTGGTTTGACTCCTGACTCCAATTCCTGCTACAGCCACTATGGATGATGGCCCCAGCCCTGATCATGACACCCTTTTTTTTTTTTTTTGTTTAAACGGAAACTGCTGTACAATTCTGTTATAGGGTTAGATCAGGGGTCAGCAACCTTTGGCACGTGGGTCATCAGGGTAAGCACCCTGGCGGGCTGGGCCAGTTTGTTTACTTGCCACGTTGGCAGGTTCGGCCGATTGCGGCTCCCACTGACTGCGGTCCGCCGTCCCAGGCCAATGAGGGTGGCGGGAAGCCACGGCCAGCACATCCCTTGCCCACACCGCTTCCCACTGCCCCCATTGGCCAGGGCTGGTGAACCACAGCAAGTGGGGGCCGCAGTCTGCCAAACCTGCCGACGTGGCAGGTAAACAAACTGACCCGGCCTGCCAGGGTTCTTACCCTGGTGAGCCACGTGCCAGAGGTTGCTGACCCCGAGTTAGATTCTAAGGCAAATTCTGCAGCAGCAGAAATGTCGAATATGCTCTTTGGGGCAGGTATTGTCTTTTTGTTCTGTGTTTGTTCAGCACGTAGCACAATGAGGTTCTAGTTCATGACTGAGGCTCCCAGATGCTACGGAAATACAAATGATGATGATGATAATAATAATAATACATGGGGCCTTACCTATGACTTTTCCTATGAATCTTACATAATGTCTGCTAATACTGCTATAATTGTACTGTTGTGGTAATAAATATATTTTTAGAATTTAGCTTATGGTACAATCTTGACCTATTAGTGAATTCCCCCCCCAGCAATATTCATCCATAAATTTTGTTAGTGTTTTCAAGTGACAATAAAAGCAGCAAAGAGTCCTGTGGCACCTTATAGACAACAGACGTTTTGGAGCATGAGCTTTCGTGGGTGAATACCCACTTCATCGGATGCCAAGTGAGTATTCTGGCATCTGATGAAGTGGGTATTCACCCACGAAAGCTCATGCTCCAAAACGTCTGTTAGTCTGTAAGGTGCCACAGAACTCTTTGCTGCTTTTACAGATCCAGACTAACACGGCTACCCCTCTGATACTCAAGTGACAATATATGGCTTAAAATCTGAACTCTCATAAGAGTGTGGCATTCTGTGGAAGTGAATAGAGTTGAGTTCACTTACACCAGTGACAAATTTGCTCAGTGAGTGAGTTAAAAAATTCTGATCATTTTCTGGTACATGAAGTTTCATTTCTGCTTTGATATTGGCTGACAATAGTCTGAAATAGCTGGGAGTATGAAAATTTAAGCACAAGAAACCCTTGGGATGTTGTTCCTGTATAAATGTAATACAGGATGTCACTCTTTTTCTGACATATAATATTTTTATTTTTCATTGCCTTCCACAAAGTAGCTTGATCTTTCTTAAATAAAAATATTTTTGATAGAACTTTAAGGCTATTACACAAAGATATGAAATCCAGGGAGTACAAGTTTAAGGAAGCTTGCTGTTTAATTATTGATATATTAAAATAGAAGCATTATATGTATATGATAAATTGTGCCATACTGAAAATTCCCTTTCTTGTTATTCTTAAAGGCCAAGAAAATAAACGGTATCAGGTTATTGTTCTTTGTATTTCATCAAGTCCCAGTTGATGGCTATGAAGTAAACAGAAGCCTAATTTTTTGATTGACACCAAAGGATTTTTTTGTTTGTTTGTTTTTCTTTGTTTCGTTGTATAAGCTGAAGTACAAGTTTGGAAGATGCGGGAATGGTGTCTAATAGCTGGAGCAGGGAACTAGGACTTGGGTCTGGTCTACACTTAAAAGTTAGTTCAGATAGATATGGTGCTCAGAGGTGTGAAAACTTCTAATGTAACTCTGTGGCTGGGTAGATGGAAGAATTCCTCTTCGATCTGGCTACTGCCTTCTCGTAAACATGGATTGCCTACAGCAACAGAAAAAACCCATCCATTGCTGTAGGAAGCATCTATACTACAGTGCTACAGTGACATGGCTGCAAAACTGTAGCTGTGCTGCTCTAGTGCTCATAGTGTAAGACATGGCCTTAGGATTCTTATGCTTTATTTCTATTCACATCTCTGACTGTATTACTGTGAGAGTTTGACCAAGTCACTTAACCTATCTGTAAAATGAAGATAATAATTGCCTGCTCACTGGAGTGTTGTGAGGCTTACAGCTGCAGGATTCTGTTCAAACACTAGAGCCTGTGCTAGGAGATTGCATTGCAAAATCAGGGCTTAAATCACAAATAATCAGAAAAAGCTTGAGATACTTGGATAGAAGGTACTATAGAAGTGATTATTATTATTGATGATTACCTGTCAAATCTTTACTGGTAGACCTAAATCTCAGAAACCAATTTTATGGGAATGGAGGAGTCATCTTGATTTAATTGGATATCAGAAGAGGTGTGTTTTTTGTCTGTTCTTTTATCTGTTTAAATCCTGACTTAAAAAAATGCATTGAAATAGTGGAACATAAAACTTAAAATGTTGGTAAGTGAAAGAGGATTCAGTCGTCATATCTATAGCAAATGTATTTGGTTTGATGTGCACGTTGAAGGCTTGGGTAAAGATAAACAGAGGCAATGTTTGCCAAGCTGCATAAGATTAAGCAGTTCATTACCTGTTGGAATTATCAAGCGGAAGACACACTGCGTAATTTGGACTGTAATCTTTATATACTTCTAGCTGGATTATACTTTTATCTTGCAGAGTATATTGAAATATGATTAATAATGTGAAGCATGGAGTTAAAAATGACAGGGTGGAACTAGATGTAATATTGCAGAGCCAAAGAAACCTGGATCTAGTGGCATGAAAGCAATATGAAATCCTTTTTTATGCTGGAATTTTTCTTACCTAAATTTTAAAACCTGCACATGTGAAATTTCCTGTGCCACATACCAAATGAAGGGCATAACAAAATCAGCCACTTTAAGAAGTGTAGGCTTGATTCCGAAAGGTCCTGAGAACCCCCAACTCCCATAAAAGTTAGTGGGAGTTGCAGGTATCCTGCATCCCTCAGTATCAGGTGCTTTATTTGCTTGAGTTGTGAACATACGCATACTGAGCGAAATCCTGGCTCCACAGAATTGTTGTGTTATTTTAAGACTCCCAGTGGCCAGGGCCCATTTCTGCCTGCAGTTACATGGGTGCAACTTTCATTAACTTTGATAGACGTTCCACCCCTACAAAAAGGGGCAGAACTGGGTTACAGATTATTTTTAAGTAGAAAAACCCTGTCATTGCACAGTCAGCAATCTGCTGTTACTAACAAAGAAGATCCTCTCTAGCAGTTTTTATTCAGGCTAAAATATAAGTTATTTCAATTATCTTTATTTCATTGAGTTTAGAGTCCTTGTCCTAAAATAAAAATTTAATTGAGAGAGTCGGTGTTTTTCTATAGCTAGAAGATGCCACTTGTGTTTTTTTTAGTTTGAGGAATTAACGATGTAGAATTTACAGATAAAACTATGAATGGCTTTGGCATTTATTCTTTTGTTGTTGCAAAAACAGGATTGATTTATAGAAAATGTAATGATTTCTCATTTCCACATCTCAGATGTATCATACTCTATCTTCTAACATTGTTGCTGTTATTTGTTGTTTGTATTATGGTAGTAACGTCAGGGTACTATGCAGTCTCTCCATTTATGGAAAGACGCAGTCTCTGTCCAAGGAGCTTGCAATCTAAGATGTCAAGCAATGGGCAAAGGGTGTGGGGGAGAGAGAAAATATATAATCAGAAGTGGATTTTTTTTTAATTAGTACTAACTGTCCTTCAGCTGACCTCTTCCCTACCTATTATTAGTTGGCTGATGTCCTGTAAATTTCATTGTCCTGTAAGTAAACCAGATAATGAACACAACTGAATGCTTAAAGACAATTCTTGATTTTAAAGGTGACCTTGATTTTTAATAGTAAAATTAAAGTCTTGTAGTGAAATTTCCTCAATTTGTAACAGTATGTACTGAATACCATCAATAACCAGGCTGGGTGATGTGTACTACATTATATATCACATATTCAAAGATTTATTCCTATATTTCCCTGATTACATCTGCACCGGCAGAATTTCCCCAAGCACCTGTTGCCCGTGAAAATGGGATAGCCATTTGTTTATGCAGTTAGTGCTACCAGTTTACATTCCCATAAGCATGTTAGGTGCCCATATATGTACTCGAGTGCTTGCTCTAATTTTGTGGGTGCAACATAGGCACCTGCTTTTGAGAATTTACCCTTGGAAGTTGAAATCTTACAGTTTTTTTTCTTCAGAGTTTTTAGTTTCTGTACTAATATGCCTTTCATTTAGCTGGACTCCTGGAAGCATTCAGTACCTGTTGAATATTTATTTGGGAAAATTATGGCAAAATATCTTCACTCTTAAGGACCACAATTTTAGCAAAAATAGGTAATAAATATTAACATCTTGTCAAGTATTTGATACATTTCCCTCATGAACTGACCAGTTCATCTGTCACTTCATTATTTTTGATATATGTAAGGCACCTGTTGTGAACTGTAGGAACCTCCACAATTATAAAAAACACACACAATTAATTCAGGTGACCCACTGTCAGCAGTAAAACACATGCCAAATAAGACTTTTCCCTGCTCAACCCACTCTTCCAGAAGTGACTTGAAGATCCAACAAAACCCTCAGTGTGAACATATGTAACAAAAGCTAGGCAGTATCAATCAAAGAAGCAGATATTACTGATGTTATTTTCTTTGATTTTCTACAATCTTCTTATGTTGCCAAAGTGAGCATCAGCTAGCTAGATCTCATCCAAACACAATCCCCCATTAGATATGGGGAAAACTGATCAACTGTACTTCTTGGGGCTGACAAACTAGAGATGTAGAACTGAGTATTCTCATCCTACTGATGTTGTTACACTCAGACATGGCCTTTGCAGTGGCCTTGTAAATGATTGAATAGAATGAGAATAGAACCATGTGTCACTCCATATCAGAGAGTGCTCCTGGCAAACAAACCATTGTCTATTACTATCCGTTGGGCCCTCCCTGAGAGAGAACATTGGAAGCACTCAGTTCTGTCCGTCCCTGCCAGGGTCTAAATGTGTGTCAGTACCTTTGTAATCAAAGGTATGTAAAGCAGCTGATAGATCTAAAATAATGTATCATGAATAATCAATTTTCATCCATTACCAGAAAAAGAGAATCAATCAATGAGAGCACTGCAGACCTGACGCCAACGAAATCTAAGGGCTCTAGATATTGCCAGAATTACTTTGCTACAATCTTCACAAGCCTGTTCCCCTCCAAAACAGGCATTTGATGATAAGACTATAAGAACAACCATACTGGGTCAGACCAAAGGTCCATATAACCAAGTATCCTGTCTTCTGACAGTGGCCAATACCAGGTGCTTCAGAAAAAATGAACAGAACAGGTAATCAAGTGTTCCATCCCCTGTTGCCCATCCCCAGCTTCTGGCAAACAGAGGCCAGGATTTTCTAAAAAGGTTTATGGAGCAGGGAGCTTATAATTGTTCACACTTTGTCTTCCTAACAGGAGGCATTGTCAGTTGCCATAAGTAATAGGTATAGTATCTCTCCACTCTCTTTTACTAACCAGAAAGAACATGGGTCTTATTTTCAGGTTGTAGCCTGAAGCTTTCCAGAACCTTGATGGACAAAATTGGCCATTAGTCCAAGGAGATTTCATGCTGAATTCCCATATCCTTTTTGAGGTATGGTTATAAATCCATGAAAGATGAAAATCAGGTCTATGTAGCTGAGTAATTTTGTCATTGAAATAAATTTAAAACTCTTCATAGCATGACCCTCTTGATTTTACTTTGGGGGAAGGCTAGCTCAGTGGTTTGAGCATTGGCCTGCTAAACCTAGGGTTGTGAGTTCAATCTTTGAGGGGGCCATTTAGGGATCTGGGGCAGAATCAGTACTTGGTCTTGCTAGTGAAGGCAGGGGGCTGGACTCAATGACCTTTCAAGGTCCCTTCCAGTTCTAGGAGATGGGTATATCTCCATATATTATTATTATTATTATACTTTAGAGTGGAGACAATCTGGATTGTCATTAAGGTGTCTATATCCTCCCCTCGCAAAAGTTGTCTATCAGAAATTATGAGAGTGGATCTGTAAGGAATAATGTGTAGATAATAAGTACAGAGAGTTGTTTGTTTAAAAAGATCTACAATATTGAAAATTTTTTAATGTGAATGACTCATGTTTGTTCATAAATTAAGAAACATACCTTCTAATTGAAGAGGGAGGGAGAGTGGGGGAAATACTGGACTTGAGTAAATAGATATATGTGGGATATTTGCACTGATCCTATTGTTAGTAGTGATAACAATCAGACCAGAGAATTTAAAGTAAATAAAACTGATTAATGGACTTGCAAGGTAGCTGTGCTTTTGGCTAACCAGTTATTTTTCTCATTTTTGTCCTGAAACTAACACTTTATGCTCTAAGTGAATAAATATTTTCCCTAATATTCCCTCTAAAGATAGAACTAGTGTAATAAATACCTTTCATTATGTTAATTCTAATGGACACAGACAATATTTAAATCATCTGTGTCCCCTGCAGTCCCACTCCTGATAAAACTCAATACAGCAAACTGTCAAACAGAAGTAAAAAAGGGCATACAGTAACTGGAAAATTCCTCTCTTCAAAGCTTCATGGTTAAAACAAAGTCATTAATTTTTATCCCCTTTCCTGCTGTTCTATTTCTTCTTTAATGCCCTAGATGGCTTTTAGCGGAAGAAAAACTTCAAGACGTCAGTTTACTTGTAATTCTGTATTATCTGCAAGTAGCTCCTGTAAATGTAGAAGTGTAAGCTTTTCCAGCTTCTCACAGTAAATGTGTATAGCCCTCACCACTCAGTACTGTTGATGAAGAAATGAACTACTATATGAAAAGCTGAAAACTAGAAGAAGAGATATAAATGAAGCATAGAGATGCTTAAGGAGTGCAAAGAATTGTTCTTTTTAACCTCTGAGGATATGACAAGAAGCCATAGGCTTAAATTGTAGCAAGGGAGTTTTAGGTTGGACATTAGAAGAAACTTTCTAACTGTCAGGGTAGTTAAGCTCTGGAATGAATTGCCTAGGGAGGTTGTGGAATCTCCATCTTTGAAGATTTTTTAAGAGCAGGTTAGACAAACACCTGTCAGGGATGATCTAGATCAGTGGTTCTTAACCTTTACTGCAGCCTGCACCCCTTTGGTTCTCAAAATATGTTCTTGCACTCCTTATCAAAAGACTCTAGATAATACTTAGTCCTGCCGTGAGTGCAGGGGACTGGACTAAGTGACTTCTCGAGATCCCTTCGAGTCCTGTGATTCTGTGCTGAGGAGGATATGGTCTAAAGAACACATTTTTAAATGGGCATCCACTCAGTCTTTAATTTTGCACCTACTTTCAATTGAAATTTCTGAATAATTTCTGAAATTTCCCCTGCAATGTCAATTGAATATATTGTTCATCACTTTCTGTTTTAACTTTTGCAGAGTGTTGATATTTACCATTAAACATTACTGGAGTACTATGTCCAGTTCTGGTGTCCACAATACTAGAAGCATTTCGAAAAGTCAGAGAGGGTTCAGAGAAGAGCCATGAGAAGGATTAAAGCATTGACAAATACACCTTTTAGTGAAAATCTCCAGGATCTCAGACTAATTAGTTAGTCAAAGAGAAGGTTAAAGGATGACTAATCATAGTATATAAGTACCTTTATGGGGAACAGAAATTTGATAATAGAGATCCCTCAATCTAGCAGACAAAGATATAACAGGATCCAATGGCTGGAAGTTGAAAATAGACAAATTTAGACTAGAAATAAAGTAAAGTTTTTGAAGTGAGGGTAATTAAATATTGGTACGACTAATTGTTAATTATTATTATTATTCATTTGTATTATCATGGTGTCTAGGCACCCTAGTCATGGACCAGGACCACAATGTCCTTGCCCCAAGGAGCTTACTGTCTAAGTATCAAAGGTGGTGGCGGATTCTCCATCACTGGAAATTTTAAATTCAAGATTGGATGTTTTTCTAAATGATGTAGCCTCATTCAAACAAATTAAATTAGGGAAGTGTTATGGCCAGTGTTATACAGGAGGTCAGATTGGACAGTCATAGAGGTCCCTTCTGGCATTATAATCTGTGAATCTATGAATAGTTGTGTTTTCAATTTAGCAGTGGCTGAGTTTCAATAATAGGAGAAGTGATTCCTATGCTGGTAAATTTTCTAAAACAGTTTGGGATCCTTCCGAGTGAAATGCTATCTCGATATATTATATTACCATTAGTATTTTCTATTATTATTAGTCCCATCATTCTCTTGAATTAGAGTAACTGTTCTCTGCTTGCCTTCCTTTTTTCTTTGTTTTAATTTTTCCTAGCTCTCTTCACTTTTTTCTGTCTCTGCATCATTCATTTTTGTTGTGCAGCTGAAATGAAGAAATTTTTTGTTTTTTATAATTCAGAAGTTCATTCTGGGGGAAAAGTGCTAAATTTCTGCTTATTTGAGCTCTTAATCACGTAGAGCATTATTCCATGCCTTTTTCAGGACAATACAGCATTCATCAAGATCTGTCCTTTCTCTCTCTTCCTCCAATGTACTTTTTTATTTATTTTAAATGGTGCAATGTCCATCTCTTCCCCAACTTGTTTAATTCCTCAAAGGCAGAGTATGTAGGTGTGTTATCTCATTCTTATGCTTCTGGCATTTCATCTCTCATGTGACCCCTGCTGAGGTTACTTACGTAGCACATGTGTGGATTGTATAGGAAAATGAGACTGTGAGAAAGCAGAGAGCACTCTAGAGTATGTAGCATTTTACAAGGTGCCTGCCTGACCTTGCAAAAGAATAGTTGCTAGTTTAAAGGGAATACATTTTCACACATTTGAAGAATAAAGCACCAAAATGCAAGGATCTCTTCCTGTATTAAAATACTTTATCATAGCTCTAAAATGCCAAACTGCAGCTGAGAACCATTAGGGTACATTTCTTAGCTATTTCTGCCTCTATAGAGTCCCCCTAAGTGGGATACCATTCATCAAGTAATACCTTCTACAAGAATATAAAGAGCTAAGAAAAGCTAGATCTTCTTTTAATATCCTTTTGGGGTTTGAAATTTGTTTTAAGAGTTTTTATTGAACCACTGAAGTCTGTCTTCCTCAGCATCCCTATGTTTACTTTATAGCCAATTTTCAAGCATTCAGTATCTTCTGTGGACTGTAGTTTAATATTCATTATCTACATCTTTATGAAATGTTCATCCTCCTTTAGGGCCTCAGAGATTTAAACCTGTTAAAACCTGATTTAAACTGTTTCAATCCTTCTGGGTTTTTCCCTTATCTGTTATTTATAGCTCTTCCCACCTGAGTTATGTTTTTACTTCCACTTTACCCCATGACCATTCCTAGGTCCTGTCCAGATTGGTATATCTCCAATTATTACCTATTACCTATCAAATATGTTTTTATTTACCTTTTCTTTTATACCTTCTCTTTGTTCAACACTCATTTTATTTTTCTTATTCTTCTTGCCTGCATCTTTCTCTTATTCTTTTTTGCATACTTACTCCCATTATTTTACTTCACATATTGCACTGTTTTCTAGTTTGCGCTCCACTTACTGTAAGCTTCCTCCTTCACAGGTAATTCCTGATGAAGGCCTCATGGTCAGACCTTCTTAACTTCATTTTCCATTTTATTAATTATTCCACTACTTGTCTGTATACAATCCTGTACAACTGAGGTTTTCATACATGATGAACAACACTATGTTCCTTTTTTCTCCTGCTGATGATAGCTTATCTCAATTGATTAGACTCTTCCTGTTGGTATGCATACTTCCACCTTTTCATGTTCTCTGTATGTATAAATATCCCCTGTCTGTGTGTTCCATTCTGTGCATCTGAAGAAGTGAGCTGTAGCTCACAAAAGCTCTTGCTGAAATAAATTTGTTAGTCTCTAAGGTGCCACAAGTACTCCTGGTCTTTTTATGTTCCTTTTATAATTAGAACAGACTTGCTTCTCATAGAAATCTATACACATCAGTGTTCAGATACAGACAGTTCCTCTTTCCAGTTGCATGCTCTGACTTCGTGGACTTGGTAATTAGATGTTTACCTAGTGCTGATGAAGACCCTTTCAATTTCCTTTCCTCAAAAGGCCTGTTTGCACTGAAAACTGCCAACAAGTTTGAACTATGCCTGTTCCTGTCTACAACTTATATCCAGTGTGTAAGGGAACAGGCTGGATAGACAGGTGGCTTTTCCACCCTCTTCATTTTCTATAAGTCATATCCTACCTGCCTCTCGCTGTTAAAGATCATGGAAGAGGTTATTGTACAATACCTTCTCGCACAGCAATAATGCATCTTAAGTTGTCAAAGGGAAAAGAGGTCAATTAGTTAAAGGGCAAAAGTGTAGAGTGCCTCTGAGGAATACACAGATATGCATGCCCTAACTTGCTATTTGCAGACATATGCAAGGGAGGGATCCTGCATGTCTATTAATGATGTTTATCTTTGCTAGGTTCTTTGCTGTTTCAAATTAGATGTACCCATTGATTCACTGGATCCACCGTGAGTGCTGGTTTCACATTGTACCAAGTGATCTGCCCAGTTAATGAAGAGTTGCCAGTGTTAACTTTGTATGCAGTTTGTCCTTTTTTTGCTTCTTTCAGATGGCTATATACCACGTACAATTGTCTGTAGACTTGGAAGGATTAGATTTTTATTGGTAAATGTCGATTCACCATACACACACAGACTGATGAAAAAATATTTCCACAGAAAATGGTCAAAATATACAGATAGGCAAAGTAAGAAAATGCTGCTTGAAACTTGTTAGAGTTTGATTTAAGGGTATTTACTCTGTATATTTTGACAGGTGATGTTCACAATTTGTGTTTTCACAGTTATAAAGCTGTAACTTTTTTTAATTTCAATATTTGCTGTCAATAAATAATTATTTAACCCCCATCCCATTGTCTGACACACCCTGCAGTTTCCTGCAACTGTGAACATTTAAATAGATAAAAGCTTTTAAATGGTTAAAGATAAACATGGATATTATCAGTTGAAATTATGAAACAGTAAAAATAGAATTCTGCGAACCCTAAATATCTGTGTCCTGACTCTGTCCCACTTTTTATCTCACCACTTAACGTCTTTGAATGTGGTCTTCCTGATACTCAAAGCTGGGTGAGGATGGCCTACTTCTAGGTATGTGTGATATGGGATAATGCATGTTCCATTCAACAGGAGTTTCCAAGGCAGTTTTTCCATGTAAATTATGTCCATCTGCTATCTCCATGCTGCATCAGAGAAGGAGCATATTGACTTATGACTATGTATTTCACTCTTTTGGTGGAGAGTGGGGAGCACTGAGGAATACTGCTACTGTGTTAAATTGCAGACTCCCCCAAGATGATTTGGCTTAGGAACGACGGTCTCGTCCTTTCTCTACCGTTTCTTGTCAGTTTGTATTTGGATTCAGAGCTGTAGTGCTCATGCCACACTTATATGCTCTTGAGATATTTTGGGATATTGTTAGATGTAATTTTATAAGATGAGTAGAGAGATTTCTAGAAACAACCTACCTAAAATTATTGTTTAGATAAGAATTCTGCCTGAATCTGTGGGGGTATCCAGCTGGGATTGCTCTGAGTTTTAGTAGTAGGAGCTTCTTATATTATGAAGTAGACAAAAATAACATTAATAGATGTGTTGCAGTTCAAGTATAGCTCTGCAAGGAGGAGTTGGGCAGGAAAATTTTATCTGACTGTCTAACACTCAAAGTTCACTAGCCCAGGCAGAATTAATGTAACTTTTCTTCCAGAGTCACACTGCTACTGTAAATAGTACTTTTCTCAGATGTTACCTTTATTATTAATAACGAACTGTGACAGCATTCTTTCAGTTAGCATCTTCCTGCCTTGAGATAAAAATCTGCCTCTGTGGAATCACAGTCTTTCTGTTAGTTTTAATAAGGTGTACTTTTAAGTAGAGCTTATTCTGCCGTCAGTTATTTTATTAGATAGGAATATACCCCAGATACCTGCTCTGCTTATAGGTGTTGCCTAAACAGTCATAGTGAGCAAAATCCAGATTTGCTGTAAGCAGGTGCAACACCCATGGAAATATCTGGGCCATATTCTGCTGTGATAGAACACTCTGGGTGTAAATTGGTCAGAAAACAGGAATGATTTGCTGCAAGAGGTTAAGTAGTATAACTTGCACTGGTTTGGCACACAATGGGGCCTAGATTCTCAGCTATGCCAATGGATGGTGGGGAGCATCAAAGATGGCTTTACAACACCTTTGCCTCGCTCACATTCCCTTGGGCTGGCCCAGTCCATGGAGTGATTTAGAGCTGCCTCAGTAGTGACCTAAACTATTCCCAACTGAAATGGCACCCCAGGGGGTTTCCACGGTCAAGACAACACAATGACCAAGCCCTCTCCTGCTCTTGGCAAGTGGTGATACAGAGTTGGCATAGCTGATGCTATGCAAGACAGGGATTTCCACATAGCAAGGGAAGCCCCAGCTACTCTGCTAGGACAGCTTTAATGGGTTTTTTTTGTGTTGCTGATGCTGCACAAAGCAGCTTTGTGGGAGACCAGGATCTTGCTTTGGACGTTTAATATACATATAACATTCACACTGAAAGGATGGAAGTTAAGGTGCTGCAGGAAAAGGAGCTAACTGGAGGATGTAAATATAAAGCTGGCCTCCCCATTATAGCTTGCACCCTCCTGTTAGTTGCTTTTCACGTTACAAGCCTCTTTGAATAATGTTTGAAAGCCATATGCGTGCAAGTTTTGTTTTGTATCACTTAGACCCAACATAGAGTCCACATGCCACAATTTACTCCACTTCTGAATTTGACCCATATGAGTGTGTGATGTTTTTCAAAAAAGTGCAAACATCTTAGAAAGAGAACTTCATATGACATAATTGGCCAATCAGTATTTTTTTTTTTGCAGTCACGTTCTAGAAAGTAATGTTTTTCTAGGCCACACTTTCAAGAACAACAACAAAAAGATAACTTCTTTTCCCCTGGAATTTTAATTTTGGGGCACTAATGGGTCAATATTTCAGTACGGAAGAGCAATGCATTAATGGTGGGTTTATATGTCACAGACAATCTCCATGTTCATGAGGGCTGAAATGGCAAATTTTACATTTGAAGAAGAGAGATTTTTTTTTAATTGTGTATCTTCCACATCATAGCCTTTATGCTCTCTATAAATGTTCTTTCTGACCTTGATGAAAGGCTATAATTAATCTGTAATTAAAGTAATGATAGGCTTTCAGGGGAAAAGAAAGATCTCCTTTGCATCCTTTTGACACAAGAGGGCAATGTTGTAGCAATATACACACAGTTACAGACAAAAAAAAAATTATTAGCAGATTACAAGGGGGCGCATGAAATAGAACTTCAAAAGAAACGTCATTCGAGAACCTTATTTATCAACTTCAGATAACAAGCCGTGATTCCAGCAAAACGCAGAATAAAATAAGATAAATCATCAAAATTACATTCCTCTTTGATAGTAAGGCCTCTTCTCTATTCTTAAGACCTCATTTAAGATAATTGTTCCTTGGTTTTGAATTACATTGTGTTCTGTGTAGATTCTTCCTTAATGCACACCTTGCTATAATACTCCAGATGGCTGTCGTCTCAACAATAGATAAGAATTAAGAATGGTAATAAGGGATATTTTATTTAAATCCACTTCTTTATCTTTTGTTACTTATTCACATATTATACCACAGTGCTATATTCAAAACATGGAAGGATTTAAAGGAGAAAAAATAACTGTTTAAAATTAGGATATGTCAGTACCTTTTCTTTTGATAATTTTTTAAATAAATCATTGTAGCATGGAAGAGGTGAGACTGCTGTATATGACAGTGAGAAGCATTCACAAATTCAAGAACTTAATTCACATTCCCATTAAAGGATATGAGTTGGTTCAAAAATAGGAAAAGGGTTATTTGATAACGCACTGGCAATGTCACAAATGGGTGCACTTGCAGAATTTGTGTGTGCAATTTAAGAGGCTCATTTCCCTCAAAGTGAGATGACTTAGCTACTGCTTATTAATCACACAAGTGATTGACCCTGTTAAAATTGACACACTTAAGAGGCTGGAACACAAAATGTCTCACAATATACACTATTTTTACTGCTGTATAATGGAGTTAGATATAACATTAAGCTTAGTCTGTACCTGCTGCAAAACAGATTTGCAGTAAGCTAAACCCTTCTATTAATCAATTCCTTTAAAACAACGATTTGGCTGGAAGACTGTGTGATGCTATATAAATAGTATTTAGAGCTGGTTGGTACACTTTGGATTAAATGAAATGTTGCCGAAACATGCTGTTTCAGTGACACTGTATCACTTTCAACAAAATTTCTCAAGAAAGTGAGAGGTAGGGAGAAAGTGGTTAGGTTTGGATGCCTGCACTACCAGATTCAGAGAGATCTGGGATGAAAAATTCTGCTCTGTATCTGACAGAGGAGCGAGGAGTTATCTGAGCTGCCCTACCCACCAGGGGATGGATAGGGATTTACGTGACATACCCATGAATCGAAAAGCTCAGATTTCAGTCTGAGAGTGGACATACTGACACAATTTTGTTTTCATGAAAATGTTGGAAAGGTTTTGTTTTTATTCCAATGTGGAACAAAAATAACCTTGAAAGTTGCTGCAAAGCAGAATTGTCATTCTCCAGTCAGCTCCAATAGTATTGCAGTGCGCAACAAAGCCAAGTTTAAAAATGTCCATGTGGACATGGATAATTGGGCTGGTTAAACTGTCTCTACAGCGGAGATCTATCTCTTCAAGTGCCAGCATGGGGTGTGGAGAGGAATGAATGCACTAGGAATACCCTTAGCATGAATGAACTCCTAATGCCTGCTCACAAAAGAACAGCATTGGTATTGCAGTGGCAATCCCATAGCACTGAATAGATTTGATTCTGCACAGCTAGTGGTTAAGCAAAGACCAGATCTCTGTAAATAAATATTGTAGTTTTGTGGAACCACAGGGACAGATAAAGACTTTTTTCCCCTCCTGTCACTCGCATGGAGCTACTATGGATTTTGAGTTCATCAGAAAGGCTTGTTTGGTTTGTTACCATACCTGTTAATTTAACAATTACTTTCATAAGGATGATTGATGTGGTTTATAATGGAACATAGAGCCTCTAACCTCTACATTGCCTGTTTTATCTAAGCAGGATTTGGTAGTGACAAAGTTGTTGCCATCCCCTGGATCTTAAGTGGTCTCTGTGAAATGAGTTGTTGGTCTAGGGCCATTTTCCTGAGAAGTAGTAAAGACAACACCACAGTTAGCTCAAATTGACATGGTACTGAACCTCACTGACAATCGTACAAGAGTCCAGGCCGTGGAGACTGAATTATGTTCTTACCCCTAGAAGTGATCCATCAAAAGCCAGGATTTAGATTCATTGGTAGGGTCGAGCGGGGAAGCTTGCACTGCTGTTGCTCTTGCTGTGTCTGTATAGTGGAGACAGAAGATTTCAAGCTACAGGGATGTTAATCTGGTACCTGTCAGCACCACTAAATTCATACACTTGATGTTAAAAGAAAACAAAGGAAAAAAAAACCTTTAGATAGCATTTTTACTAAACGCCTAGCCAGAGATCCTTTGGCTCCTGTTTATTTAAAATGTAGATTCTTGATAATTTGATCCAGGTTCAATATAATCTCAGTTTTCATGAATGCTGTCATTTACCTTGTGTATCCTGATGTGTGTGCAATATGATCTCTGTACTCTGCTAATGTAAAGTCAAATTTATTATATAGTTGCCCTATATCTACCAACCCACACTGGAGTTTAATGATATCAGGCAAGAATAAAAACTTAGTTTTAAGATCTCCCCTGCTGCTATTCTAGCAATGATTTGCCACAAACCCAACATACAGTATATCTTAGAAAATCTTTGTCTCCTCCATTGTAGTATAGTAACACCTTCATTGCAGACATAAATATAAAGCTGATTTTGGTGTTGCTAAATGTTTTTTTAAAATGTTCTGGACATTATGGCAGTAATAAGGCAGGCGAATTATCCTGAGAGAAATCTGGGTTTTTTCTGTTTGGCGTACAGTGAGTGAATATTTTTGGATCCCAGCAGAATTGCAATGTGGGCATGTGTAACTAAAAGCCTCATCAGGCTGATGGAAACATTCATAAAACTCCCCTGATCAATGGAGTGAAAAAGGTATGAAATATGTTTTAGGTGAAAGTATTATTGTCTATGAGAATCAATACAAATGTTGTGGGCAAGAGTTTGTTTCAAAACTTGACTCACTATGTTGAGCTATACACCAATTTTTTTCCCCTAGTGTAAGGGTTTTTTAAAAATAATGAAAAAAAATGTGTATGTCACACTAGCCCTTATTGTAAGGTTATTTTCCCCCATTTGTTTGAAAACTCTCTTATTTTTCCCAATCTACCATATTGATTTTACTGTATCAGAGCTCTGCAAATGTCAGCCATTGATTCAGTGTTATGTGTTATAGCTCCCTCTTCCAAGGTCACTCCAGATTTCTCCCTTTTTTTGTCTCCCTCTGACTACCTAGAAAACTATATCAGCATCTGACAGACAATGAAGCGTAGAAAACTTGTGTTGATATGGGTTCATGCATATTCTTATATCCTATTTTTGCACAGTGACGATTGGAGAACAGTTCTTCAAGTAGAGAAGAATGTGAGAGATAATATATTGCTGTGTTGAGCCAATCCACCAACACTCAGACTTATACTTCCATAAAATTTCAGGCCAGAAGGGACCATTAGATCATCTAGTGTGACCTCGTGTATATCACAGGCTATTACATTTCACCCCAATACCACTATATTGAGCCCAATTACTTTAGTTGGACTGAAGTATTTCAGTCCTAAGGAGACTAAACTGTTGTGTGCCACAGGCAGATAACAGGAGAGACTGAGGTGCCATCAGTGCCAGAGGACCCTGGAATGGCAGAGAATTGGTTAGGTGAGATATCTCCAGGCAATCCATACTACAGAAGAAAGCAAAAGCTCCCCAGGGTTCCTGACGATCTGGCCTGAATGAAAATTCCTTCCTGACCCTGTGTGGCCATTGAGGAATCTGTGTACAATTTATGAATTCTGTCTCAGATTATGAACTCTGTGATGTGTTTTTACCAAACTGCAAACTCAATTTTGAAAGTACAGCCTTTTGTCTTCTCTTTTGTCCTTTTGTTCCCAGGTTGGGATGAAATTCCAATGGATAGTAATGCGGGGTTGACAAAATCGGTCCTCTAGTCCAGTGGTTTTCAAACATTTTTTCTGGCGATGCAGTTGAAGAAAATTGTTAATGCCCAAGACCCAATAGAGCTGGGGATGAGGGGTTTGGCGTATGGGAGGGGCTCTGGGCTGTGGATGCAGGCTCTGGACTGGGGCTGGGGATGAGGGGATTGAGGTATAGGAGGGGGCTCTGGGTTTGGGGGGGCTCAAGGCTGGGGCCAGAGGTTGACGTGCAGGGGGTGTTCAGGGCCCTGGTCAGGGTGGATTTGATTTAAATCAAATTGATTTAAATCATGATTTAAATAATAAATCACTAGTTAAGAAGACTCAATTTAATCATGGTTTTCTACATAAAAGTGCATTCTTGTTGGTTGTTATAACCTTAATGCATATTCTTTACAACTCAGAGATAGATGTAGGTTTCATTTTTAGAAGTTACACACGATACATTTTTAAACAGTGATTTATTTTGAAAACTTTTCAGATTAGTTTTACAGCTATATCAGAAAATGAATGATTGTTTGGTTATTTCATTTACCAAAGGTAATTGAAGCAGATATTTATGAAGTCATTGGGAGGTGAACTATCTCCAATTCAACAGGTTAATCATTAATATTTGCAGGATTTTCTTGCCATGATGTAATAGGAGGAGAACATCACTAGACAGACATTTAAATTGTTTTATTTAACTAAAACAACAACGTTAAGTATTCTGGATTTTTTTCTTCAACAGCAAACATATGATATTTTAACAAAACAAGCATATGTCCCTCTCTTCTCACATTTGTCTCCAGACTTTTTCTCCTTTTCCAGATCTATTCCGCGCCCAACAATTTTCCATTCATTAAACTTTTTGAAACTTCGCACTTTTAGAGAGAGGTAAGGGATTGACTCTGTGTACACAAATTTGCAGAGGGACAATAGAGTTGAGGTTTCTTTATTTCTCACCTCTATATGTTGTTTGTTTATTTTAAAACATTTTTGCTATTAACAGGCATGTTACCACTGGAGACACAAATCCACAGTTTGAGAACTGCAAAACTAAGCATCATTGGTGGTATATTCTAGACTGAGCACTGAGTCCCATTGGGTAGATAGAAAGATTAACCTAAATCATCTATAAAGAAGCCTGTGGAACCCCATAAGATTGGGTCCCTAATCCATGAACTATTGGAACTCATTTACAAAATTTTCTTAAACATTACCTGAATATATTGTCTCATACTATAGAATTAGAATTTATAATCCCTATTCCATGATGAGGTATCTTTGAGCTATAAGGTATCTTAATTAAAACTATCTTTAGATAAGTTTTTTCCTCAAAAAGCATTTTATCAAAAAAATCAAATTTAAATTAAAAAATCTGACTTTTTTTTTTAAATCATTGATTTTTATTCACCCTGACCCTGGCCTGGGGCTGGGAATGAGGGGCTTGGGGTGCAGGAGGAGCTCTGGGTTTAGGGGGGCTCAGGGCTGGGGTAGAGGATCAGTGCATGGCTTACCTTGGGCAGCTCCCAGTCAGCAGCGCAGCGGGAGTGCTAAGGCAGGCTTCCTGCCTGTCCTGTGCACCGCAGACCACGCTGTGCCCCAGAAATGGCCAGCAGCAGGTCCAGATCCTAGGCTGAGGCGCGCAAGCAGCTGCCCATGGCTCTTGCCTGCAGGCACCGCCCCCAAGCTCCCATTTTTTGGGAACCGGTGCTCAAAGTGGGGGCAGTGAGCGGTGTCCTATGGTGCCCAGCCTAGGAAGTGGACCTTCTGCTGGCTGTTTCTGGGCCACAGCACGGTGTCAGAACAGGTAGGGACTAGCTTTCCTTAACTGGGCAGCACCGCTGATGGGACTTTTAACAGCCCAATTTGCAGTGCTGCCCAGAGCCACCATGACCCAGTACTGGGTTGCAACCCGCGATTTGAAAATAGAATTAGAATTGTGGGAGGAATAGCTCAGTGGTTTGAGCATTGGCCTGCTAAACCCAGGGTTGTAAGTTCAGTCCTTGAGGGGGCCACTTTGGGATCTGGGGCAAAAATCAGTACTTGGTCCTGCTAGTGAAGGCAGGGGGCTGGACTCGATGACCTTTCAAGGTCCCTGAACTCAAATGATCTTCCAAGGGAAGGGTGAAGTAGAATGAAGGTGTGATAGGGTGGACTAGGCTCTGAGGCTCCCTGCTGGAGGCCTTGTGGCCCTGTCATACCCTGTCCCAGAAAAAGGCAGTAGAGAGGTCCTCCAAACTGCGTAAAGCAGCTGTGTGGGAAGCAGTCATTCAGGGCCCAGCAGGCTAGTATAAAAAGAGCTATAGGGCAAGAATGAGTTCAGTTCCTTGCTGGAGCTGAAGGAGAGTGGATTTTGCTATGGAACTCCACGAGGACAAGACCCTGAGGTAAGGGTGAAGAATGTGCTGGAACCATGGGGAAGTGGCCCAGGGAATTGTAGCAGCAATGCAGTTTATTTAAAGGGACATGGTGGATGGCCAATATCTATGGGATCCCTGGGCTGGGACCTGGAGTAGAGTGGGCCTGGATTCTCCCCCACCAGCCACTGGGAAAGTGGTGTGGACTTTGATGCATCCTAGAAGGGGAACTGAACTCTTATTAGTGGCCCAGCTGAAGAGCTGGGGCCAGAAATGACCAAAGAGGCGAAGAGCATCCATGGAGGAAGCCCAGGAGGATTGGCCTACACCGTGGTCAGGACTGCTTGAAGAGCAGGGACAACTTTAGAGAGCCCAGAAGGGGCTGAGACAGTTCAAACTAGCGTACTGTGATAGGCCCTGCTGGATTGATTGAGGAGTGAGCCCAGAGATAGGGCTTCAGATCAAGAGACATTACTGAAGGCGGCTGGACTTGTATCCTGGAAGGGGTTTGGTTTTTATTTCACATACAAGACTGTATGTGACTTGGCCGGAAGACTGAGTCAGCAGAGGCCCATCACAAACTGCGTGTGTGCAGGCACATACATTGATACAGGGGGTGCTTGCGAGAGGTGAGTGCACCCCATTACAGAGGAAATTTCCACTACATGCATCTGATGAAGCAGGGCTGCCCGGGGTCGGGGCCAAGAGGGGCCCCCATGAGAATATAGTATTCTGTAATATTGCAACTTTTCTTTTATGGAAGAGGCCCCCAAAGTTGCTTTGCCCCAGGCCCCCTGAATCCTCTGGGTGGCCCTGTGACGAAGTGGGTATTCACCCACGAAAGCTTATGCTCCAATACATCTGTTAGTCTATAAGGTGCCACAGGACTCTTTGTCATTGTTTTCTGTATAATTGTATTCTGTGTATTTCTCATGCTTAAGTAAAGAGCAATAGTGTTTTAGAATCCTGTGCAAAGTGACTTTGTGTGTGATATGTGCTACATCTACCATAGGCCCTTTGAAGAGTTAACTTGTGGACCCTGATCATTCCCACAGTTGCAGTTTTGGGAGAGGGTGTGCTTGAGCTGGGGGGAAATCTGAAGGGGTCAGCATTGATAACAGGGGCTAGGCAGTTGGACCATGAGGTCTCAGCTCTCAATACTAGATAGAGGATCTATACCCCAAGACTATGCCTAAAATCCTCAAGACAGTGGCCTCTGATCACATCTAAAGCATAGGGGATTCAGAAGTCTGGTAAGTGGCCCAGAGCCGCCCAGAGGATTCAGGGGGCCTGGGGCAAAGCGGCGGAGCTGCAGCACTTGTACTCACCTGGCGGCGGTCCGGGTCTTTGGTGGCATTTCGGTGGCGGGGGGGCCCTTCAGTCGCTCTGCGTCTTCGGCAGCGCTGAAGGGGCCCTCACCTCTGAAATGCTGTCCGAAGACCTGGACCACCGCTGTGCCAGGGCTCATGGGGCCCCTGCGGGGCCCGGGACCTGGGGCAAATTGCCCCACTTGCCCCCACCTGGGTGGCCCTGGAGTGGCCAGGAGTGGGCATTTGACTGGATCTGTGACATCTTGAGTATGTAAGCAAGACACATCTAAGAGAGATGATTTGCTTCCTCAGAGGGAAGGTTCAATTTATCCAGTGTCCTGTCTCCAACTGTAGCCAATCTCTGATGCTTCAGAGAAAAGAAAATAAATCTGTCAGAATATATCTGGCCAATTGTGTTTCAGAAAGAAAATTCCTCCTTGACCCCTGCAGGGGACCTGTTGAAGTCCTGAAGCATAAAATTTGATTGTAGTCATTATCCTAATGCAGAGGTGCAAATGTTATAAGCATGTTGAGGGCTTTGCAGTCAATTTAGTTCTTCTCATAGCTTGTGTAGGAAGGGAATGAATAGAAGGATTCCTAGAGTGTGAGATTTTAAGGCCAGAAGGGACCACCACGACCAGACAGCCTAATCCCTTGCACACACAAGCTGTAGAATTTCTCTCAGAAGCTGGATTAAATCATATCTTTTAGAAAGATAGCTAATCACCTTTTAAAGTATTATGTAATAAGGATTATGCCCTGCCAAACATTTTGAAATTTTCCCATCCTTTGCATGCAAAGCTTTGCATTACATACCCCTCTCTCTCTCTGGTTTTCTACTAACAGTAAATGTTCATGGCTTCTGTGGTACACTGGCATCCATTATAAGAACATTCTCATCAAATTACTGATCTGTTAAATTCTTTTTGAATGTGTTCTCTAGTTTGTTCAGTGTACAGGTTGAGTTGGTTTATGTACACTTACGTATTTAGACCTGGATGCTACAAAGACTTGCACACATCCTTAAATTGACATTTTGAAGTCCCGTCAACTTCCAGGGTAGTTAAGCATGCATGTATATCTTCGCAGGAGTGGGTCCTTGTCTTTGCAAAACTGTTTTATTTCAGTATTTTTCTTTTACAGTTCAGAAATCTGCTACTGTGTATACTCCCTTTCCCCAAAATAAACAAGCATTCCAGGAGTTTGTGGAATTCTGTGGGTGAAATCCTGGGCAGGCCCCTTTGAAAACCATGGCAAAACTCACATTGACTTCAGTGGGGCCAGGATTTCCCCTTGTATGTTTCACCCATTGGAAGAATGGTGCAAAACAAAGTGCAAGTGAGAGATACAAGAAATAAAGTACTGTGTATGGATTATACTAGTTTATTCTCTTTGCTTTCAAATATAGGGATAATTTCATAAGTTTTGTTATTGCTTTGCTGTCAAATACAAAAATGAGATTAAAGCTGTGAAACTATTTCCAGAGACCTGGAATTCAAAATATAATTTTCTCCTCTTGAAAGATTTCATGACAGAAATACTTATTGGATAAATTTATGGAATGCCCAGTCCTTAATCCTGAAAACTAACAAGCTTAATAAATTATTTTAGATTAGTGTACTATGTATGCAAGACACTGATATATAAAGATATATACAAGCTAAAAGAGTTCTTGTCCTTCAGAATAAGTTTGAAGGGCTGCAGAATTATGTGGAAAAATGCTTATTAGACTTCATTGGCTTTGCCCAGAGAGATCTGAGTAATTTTTAGTTTCCCCTAACTTTAATCCTAAATGAGCTCTGATGATATCTCAGGAGATACATGAATGAAGATGGGGAGGAATTGTATGAAGTAACGAGTGTTTCAGATGCTGACATATGAGTATTCTCAATAGTGTACAGCAACTGTGGAGGACTTTCTGATTTTTTTTCCTTTGGTTGAAGCATATGCATTAGTTATTTGTAAAACTGTATGTTGTGTATACTAGCGACTAGGCAAATAGTATTTTTTTTTCAAGCTGCCTGTCACAAAGATCTCTACCTAAGTGTAAGCTTTTGATTTGAGATCATTCGCACTTAAATGGAATGTATAGCATAAATATACAATCAAAACACAGCTGTCACACACTGGCTTTCACAGGGAGTTACAGTGGAACAGGAGCAGCATTTACCTTTTTGCTCCAAAATAGAACCCCTCCCCCGACCAATACTCAAGTTCATGTTTACTCAGAGGTGCATGAATTAATGACAACTGAGTAATATTGTGTCTTATAAGACTAAGTGACGGCAGGTTGGGTGTTTTCTGTGCCAGCTATTATCTCTTGTAGCAGTTGCTGCAACTTCTGTCTCTCTCTTTCCCTCTCCCCACCCTCTAAACTCACTCTCTTCCTCCTTTCCCTGAAAAATAACACAATATGATTCTGACCACTCAGACCCTAATCTTTCTTCTTAGTCCCTGAAATGACAGGCTTTAGAAAAAGTAACAAAAAAATTGGCTTGGAAATCTTGTGAGTATAGGTTTTCTCATAAAATCCCAATCTAATTTTTATATTTAATAGAATTCTATTCATGTATGAAATACTCATTGCCATGGTATCTGATTGCCTGTGGTATTTCTAGCACATTTTTGGTTTTAGCCAAATCTAGGAATATTAAAGGCACTGTGAAAGTAGAACAAGTAAAAAACAACAACAATATAACTAGGTGCTAAAGGCTTGAGGAATGCATTTTGTCAGTTCTGGGGTTTTTTTATATGAACTGTTTAGTCTGCTGAAATAGTTGGTGATTGGTCCTAACGCAAGTTAAAGCAAACTGTACTTATCTGATCTCACCAGCAGTACAAGCACTTGCTGTCTTATGAGGTTGCTTTGTGAAATGTCACTTAGGGCTGATCTACACTGGGAACTTACATTGGCATAGCTACATCTCTCTGGAGCGTGAAAAATCCACACCCCCAAGAGTCAGAGCTATACTGACTTACCCTCGGTGTAGACAGTGCTAGCTCGATGGAAGAATTCTTCTGTTGGCCTAGCTACTGCCTTTTGGGGAGGTATATTAGCTATGCCAATGGGAGACCCTCTCCCATCAGTGTGAGTAGTATCTACACTGAAGCACAACAGCGGTGCAGTTATGCTGCTGTCGCAGTTTAAATGTAGACATACTCTCAGTCAATTTTCTCCCATTGGAGCCGCCTCAGGCATTGGTGTAACTTGGTCCCTCCTGTTCTCTGCTTGTGGCAGATAGCAGTTAAGTCTCCTGAGGGCTGTAATACTTTGGTCTAATTTCAGTGGTTGGGTTTATTGTGAGGCTGATGTGTAGTGTTGGTGGTCTGTGATACACAGAAGATCAGGCTAGATGATCTGGTAGTCCCTTCGAGTCTTCAATTCTGTAACTCTGTATGATGATCCTCCAAGCCAGCAGCACAATAGTATGAAAGTCTGGATTAAGGTTCCAATAAATGACATGAGGCAACCCTATGCAAGGCAGACCACGCTGGAGGAATTTCAACTTCAATTGAGTTGCTGATTCTCATTTCTGAAAGGCACATATAAGCATTGAAGTGAGGTTTTTTAACCCACGAAATCTTATGCCCAAATAAATCTATTAGTCCTTAAGGTGCCACCATGCTCCTTGTTGTGTTTGTGGATACAGACTAACACAGCTAGGGGAGATTTTGATTAGTGGTAATAGGGCAATCCTCTATTTACCATTGGGCAAACACTACAAAAAAAACAACTCGGGTTCCTGCTGCTGGCCCCTTGTCAGCCGGGGTCCCACCACTGGCCCCACTCAGCACCTGCTGCTGACCTGGGTGAAGGAACCCTAGGCTGGCAGCGGGCTCAGATCCCGGCTGGCAGGAACCAGCGACCAGAACCCCAGAGCAGCGGCGGGCTGAACTGCTCAGTTGATGCTCTGGTGTTCCGGCTGCTGGCCCCTTGCCAGCCAGGGTCTCCGCCGCAGTCCCACTCACCTTGCTTCCAGTTGGAGTTCCAGCGTAGGCCACCTGCCAGACAGAGTCCAGGCCTCCGATCCTGCTCAGCCTTACCAGCCGCCAGCTCCACTCACCTCAGCTGCCAGTCTGGGGTTCCTGCCGCTGACCTCCTGCCAGCCGGTTAACAACTAATCACTCAGAAGCCTGTGTGCAGCTTAAAGTATCGAAATATGTGCCAGACGTTGGAAAACTCAGCAAGGAAAAGCAAGGGCAAGGATCACACTAAACTGATAACATCTGTATTTTAATTTAATTTTAAATAAAGTTTCTGAAACATTTTGAAAACCTTATTTATGCTACATATAACAGTAGTTTGGTTATATAATGTATAGACTTATAGAGAGACCTAAAAAACATTAAAATGTATTACTGGCACGTGAAGCCTTAAATTAGACTGTATAAATGAAGACTCGGCACACCACTTCTGAAAGGTTGCTGACCCCTGCTATCGGCAGAAGTATATTCACAGAACCATTTGTGAAATAATTTTTAATAACAACCAATTTTGTATAAAATAGAGTTTTCAGATAATTCACAAACAGAAAAAGGGACTCAACTCATTAAATTGTTCCCTGTGAACACTTTGCTTAGCTCTATCCCTATTCTTACAGAAGTATAATGGGATTTTTAAGGTATACAAAGAGTATGAGACCTATTTTTTTTAAGGTCTCCTCCAAAAAGACCTCCACACAGTAAATTACATGAGTCCCCCATTTGAGAATGAAAACCTGTTTTGTTTTTTAGTGACTCTAGAACTGGACTTTTAAGCCATCTCCTCTAAGCTTTATTTTTTATTGTAGCTTTGTTTTTCATTATTGGTTGAGGGCATATAAAAGTTGATGACTGAACACATTAGTCATTTAGTATGTGTCATCAAGAAGTATATACAGACTCCTTAATATTTTCCGTCATACAAACTGTTTTGAGTTAAATGAAATAGAATTTTTCCCGTAAATGTTTTCATGAACCTCGGAATCCTGCTTAGTGTGTATAATTACAGGATTTGGTTACTGTATAGGTTACAGGAGATCTCACCAGAACGAAATGGTAGTCTAAAGTCTGTTGTAAATTAAAGGCTTCATAACCTTTTCTCTTTGCTGCAGAAAGTCTCAAGTATAAGTTCCACTATTTTCCTTCTTTGATTTTTGGGGCCCAGAGCATAGACTATTGCAGAGGTTCTCAAACTGTGGGTTGAGATCCCAAAGTGGCTTAGACTTGCTGTAGCCTGTGGCTGAAGGTCAAGCCCCACTGCCCAGTGTCAAAACCAAAGCCTGAGGGCTTCAGCCCTAGGTGGGGGGGCTCAGGTCAAAGGCCCCCTGCCTGGGTCTGAATCCCTTGGGCTTTGGCTTTGGCCTGCACACCTGGAGCAGTGGGGCTCAAGCGGACCCAGGCTTCGGTCCCCCATCCTGGGGTCGTGTAGTAATTCTTGTTCTCAGAAGGGGGTAGCAGAGCAATGAAGTTTGAGATCCCCTGCTCTATTGTAAAGAAAGTTCTAAACACCTCTAGATGGTGAGTTAGAGCTCTTCAGGAGAAGAATCACGTACAGTTTGCAAGGCTTTCACCTGGCTTTAGTTGTTTCAGGTGGTGGTTTGCCCTTGAATAATCCCTGTCCTTGATTCCTGTTTCCCTCATGTGTATAGCTGCATCTCATTACATGCCTCTGTGGTCGGATGGTGGAAGGAGAGCTATCTTCTTAAAATTTTTGTAATGGACTAGCTGATGTTATGGGTGGGAAAGGAGGACTGCCATTCAGAAAAAGTAACTCATGGGCTTAAAATGTCAGCTCTTCCAGTCAGAGCTAGAGAATGAACATCCTCAAGTTAATTCTAAATTAGGATCTGCTACTGAGTCAGCTCTCTCTCTCCTTATCTACCCTTCCTCCTTCCAAAGTGAGAGTGTATTGTAAATGGGATAGTCACGTGTCCCTGAAAAATGGGATTATCCTTGTTTTAGGGCCTATTCCCCAGCAGTTTTGTTCTGATTTTTGTGAATGCCAGAAAACTGTCCATCTAAAAGTACTGTGAGTCAATTTGGACAATGAAATTGACAGCAGGCTAGCCAAGAACAGATATGCCTTTATAACATCCATCTACTTGACTTTTCACATGGCGTAAAATTTTCAAAAGTGCCCAAAGTCCCATTGGCTTTCAAGGAGACTTAGGCTCCTAAGTGAGTTAAGTGCTTATGAAAATGGGACTTCAGTTCCTAGGTTCTCAGGCATTTTTGAAAATGTTACCTATGGCCATCAGTTTTCGAATGAAAGAAAAGTGAAAAGTATTTTCTACCTTGTTAAAACTTGCAAGTTTAAAAAAAATTAAAAAACATTTTACAACTCTAGCACTGTAGAAAGTTGCAATTTGGCAGGAAAATGAGAAGTGTCTTTAAGTGTTCATGTGAACATTGGTTTTAATCTCACTGAGTTATGAGCATTTGAAATTCAACCTGGAGACATGCAAAATTCTGGGTATGTTTTTTTTTAGAACACTTCTTACCAGAACACTTCTTAAGCAAGGGAAGGCTGCACTGGAAAGGTGCATGTTGCTAAATTAGCTGCTGAGTGAATGAACACATCATTTGAGGTGTGCAGTAAATGAGACAAGAGCAAAGAGAGAGGCAGTGTTGCTTAGTGGATAGAGCACTGGGATGGTACTCAGGGGAAGGAGGGCATGTCTCAGAATTCTATTCTTGGCTCTGCCACTGATCTGCTGAGCAAGTCACTAAATTTTTTTTTTGCTGTGCCTCAGTTTCCTGTCTTGTAAAGCAAGGATATTGATATTGACATCCCTTTAAAGCACTTTGAGATCTATTAATGAAAAGAGCTATATAAGAACTAGGTGTTATTTTTATTATTCACTGTTCATTTTGTGTATAAATTACTTTCATGAGTTACGTTGATATACATAGATGCATACACATGCTCCATATGTGCATCTTAGAAAAAACTGTGTGATGCTGTTGTCCCTTATGGTAAATTTTGGATTATATTTTTTTCTTCTTAGAAAGAGAGAGAGAAGCAGAGGAAAAGAATCCTAACCCACCAGAATAAACATGACTACTCCCAGACCACTAGCTGATTTGAGAAATCATCCTCCGAAAATAATGTTGCTCCCCTTTGTAGTAACATACCCTCTCCATTTTTAGTGGATTTATTCATTATTTAATTCTGACTGTGTGCTCGGCCCTGTTCATTACAAAGAACATGTGGTTCCTACCCAAAAAGGTTTACAGTCTACATAAGATACAGAAAACAGATCAGATATCACTAAATACTGCAGTGGATCAGATAAGGACCAGTCTCAGAATGCCACAGGTTTTCTTTTGAGCTGACTTGTTTCTATGGTGGATGCATCATGTGCTTTAATGAAAGGGTAGAAATACAGTTGGTCTCCCCAAAGATTTTTACAAAAAGCTACATGTGAATAATTAACAGGTAGGATCTATCGTGCCAAGCTTAAGCTTATTGCTAAGCCAAAATATCTGATATGATGGTTTGCCTAGTGGCAAAGAATTAATTGGATTTTATGCTTTGCTGTCTGTTCTTCCTCTCCATTATCATCACTGGGTTTCAGAAGTTAGCAGCAGGAAAAAACCTGTATGGTCATCTAGTCTATACCTTTCTCAATGCAGAGTTTCCACTGCTTTCCTCAGGAGGCTATTGCTCTCATGACATTTTTTCGTTGGTATTCAGCCTAAATGTTCCCTTTGTTAATTTCATCCTGTTTGCAGTGTTGTAGCCATGTTGGTCCCAGGATATTAGAGAGGAGAAGTAATATATTTTATTGAGCCAACTTCTGTTGGTGAAAGAGACAAGATTTTGAGCTGCACTGAACTCTTCTATGTACAGACTTTTAGAGCTCTGTACAGCTCAAAATCTTCTCTCTTTCGCCAACAGAAGTTGGTCCAATAAAAGGATATCTCACCCACCTTGTCTCTTTTAAATTTCATCCTGTTATTCTTAATTGTACCTGCTTGTACCACTCTAAATAATTCATTTCCCTCCTTGGCATTTATACCCTTCAAATATTTGGAGGCTATTATCATGTCCTGGCCCACTAAGTTGATTTTTCGCCAAGCTGCTTGTAGTTAACTTTTAATCTCTCCTTGTAAATCAGTCTCTCCAATCTCCTCATACTTTTTGTAGCTTTTCCAGTAACTCCCTCCAATGTGTTATCTTTCTGGTAATGAAGTGTCCAGAACTGAATGCAGTATTTCATGTGAGGATGCACCAGAACTATTTTCGAGAGGGACTGTTTGCTCCCTGCTTTGTGAGTTGATGCTTCTGCCTATGCAGACCAAAGCTGAGCTTTTTTGTGCTATATTGTGTAGCAAACTTGAAATCAATTTCATTCATATTTCATTGGTTTTGCCACATTTGAGGTGATGAGACAATATTATGTTTGCTTTTTGGACTGTAAGATAGTCTGTGGCTAGTGGATCTGTGACTACAGTAGCCAACCCTCTCCATCCATCCCTGACTGGGGGAGCGCAGAGGGAGCAGGATGGGCTGTTGCTTCACAACTTGGGTTTGTGGTATGTATGAAAGAGAAAAGAACTGTTCCTTTGGCCTCTGCAGAATCATCCAGTCCTCATCATATCTGTAAAATCTGAACTATTTTGATGGAGTTATTTGTTATTATTTTTTTCCTCATAAAAACATACAACATTTAAAAAAAAAAAGAGAAAATTGAGTGCCAGACAATATTAAGGTAACATTAACACCTGGAACAGGTTGGCAGGGCTCTGCTGTTCATCCGTTCTGTTAGCAGCTGTGGGCATCCAAAAGGAAGATGGACTGATTTCTGCTGACTCATTTTCACAAGTGTGGCTTGTTAACTCCAAACTGATCATAAGGGTGGTGGGAGTGGCCTTTGGGGAGAGGGGACTAGGACACAATGGTCTCCAGAGTTATAAGTAAAGCCAAACCCCAGGAAGATAGCAAGTTTAGACACTGGATTGGGCTCTCTGGAACTGGGAGGGAGAGACTCTGCTCATGTGCAGGGCCCTCACAATTTAGAGCAGACGTGCTGAGTGAATTAGTGTATTGCTGATCTGTGCTGGGTCAGTGACATGGCTCAGTGACTGGGCTGAACATGGGGTGCGACCCACTTTACTAATCCTCCAGGGCCAAATCCTGCTGCCCTCTTGTAGGCCATATAAAGGATGTGCCAGTGTGGCCCTGTTCTCACCATGTACCACAGAGCAGTGCAGCTCTGTGCAGCACAGCAAAGTTTGGCTTGGAGGGTGAATGCAGGAACAAACTGTGCAAGGGCCTTTGGCTAATGGATGTGTGAGTGCAGAACCCTCTAGTCTTCCAGGTTCCTAGAGCCTGAGCTCCAGCCCAAACTCAGACATCTATATAGCAGTTAAACAGCCGTACACCTCAACCCCCACAAGCTGGAGTTAGCTTGCCACGGATCAGCTGCGGGTTTTTATTGCAGTGTAAACACACCCTAAGTTTTACTCCATGTCCATGAAGCCTACTTTCAACATGATTACATTTATTCTTTAAATATTACCTGTGCATGCATCTCACAATGATTATGAATCTTGACAAGGTATAAGTGTTCTGTAGATACAGGACACATATCCATAAAAAGTAGCATGTATATAAGGTAAGAGGTGTTTGGATCAATGAGTTTGTGAGGTCTGAGGTGAGAGTTGCTCGCAAAGAACAAGGAACCCTTTGCTACGGAGCCTCTGTGTCACACTTACTGCTTGAGATGTCAGTTTCTATTCAGTGGAGGTAAGAATGGCTGAAGCGGAGCCTAAACATGAACCTAGCTCATTTGGTTGAGAAAATATGGTTTGCTTTCATGTCAAAGTACTAGGAGATTTGCCAGCAGATTATAAGGCCACAAGTAATGTTGGTCATTATTTGTTTTAAATGATCTCCCACATGGATTTTAAAATGCCAGGCAAATAGCAGAAAGAAAATGTAGTGAAATATGATTTAGAAAAAGTTGGTTCTCTTCAAACTTTATTTTTAAAGTGGCAAGGGTTTTTTCTTTTCTTTTTGTGTGTGTGAGAGAAAATATAAAACCTTTGCCCATGAATCCCTATTGAAACATCATCAAAACATACAGTACAAAGGACTGGTAAATTACTTTGGAATCTGTTTTGTTCTTTGTAACTGTAACTCACTGCTGTCTGTCATTCTTGCTAAGATAGCAATGTATTTTTTACATGACAGACTACTCTAACTTTCCACCTACAAATTACTGCAGACATTATGGAATAAATTCAGATTATAATGCAGAAAAACATCAACTGTCAGAGAACAACATTAACTTAGGTTTGATGTTTTCATATCAGGACATACTGCACAGCGTTTGACTGCTCCTCTGTTAGGAGTTAAAGTTAAAGGGCTGTATTCTCCCCTCAGTTACATCAGTACAATCCCGTTGTATTAAATGCGGTTGTACTACTGAAACACAGGGAGGAGGAGTAGAGAATTTGGCCTATGAATGAGTATTGAGCTGTTTAAACAGCTGCATTTTCCATCCCAAAGGTGGCTGCATTTCAATTAGAGGTGGATTAAAATTAAATGACATCAAGATTTTGGATCCTGGTCTCAATACTGGGAAGGGCAGGGGATATTCAGAGCCCTCCCGGTTAGTCACTTCACACAATTTTGCCCCCTGAATTGACTCTCCTTCATGTCTACAGCTGGACTCTTGTCTTCCTCTCTATTTTCAAAAGTGACTTCAGCACCTAGGAGCCTAAGACCTATTGAAAGTCAATAGGATTTAGGCTCCTAAAGCCTAGATCCACAAAGGGGAATTAGATTCAGTGTTGCAACGCCTAATTTTAGTCACCCTGCTGCCCAGTGGAATCCTTAGCCTGCATTCATTGCCCAGGCTCCCCATACAATGCATGGCAAAAGCTGGATACCCAAGAATGGTATTTACAAAAACCAACATGCAGAATGAGGAGCTGCTGTACTTTTCCAGTTGTAAACACCTATCTCTGGGTTGGAGGGAGGTGCTTAATTCCAAGAGAGGGTTTATAGGTGGAGGGTTCATGCCTCAAGCAAGGTCAGTTCTTTCTCACAAAAAAAATGAGGAGGAGCTATTTTCCCCTTATTCCAAATAGCTCAGCGATTAGGGTATGGGAGACCCAGTTTCAAGTTCCCACTCTGCCAGATTCAGATATTGGGTGAGTGCCCTAACCACTGGGTTATAAGGTATTCTTGGATGAGTTTTTCTCAGTCTCACCTGTTGAAGTTGTTCCACTCTGTATAAAATAGTTAAATATTCATTGGGCCAAACAGAGCGTGGGAATAACTGTATAGCCCAGGGGTAAGAGCCCTCAGCTGGGAGACCTGTGTTCCAGTCTTTGTTCCAATGTCTATTGAAGTATTGTATACAAAGTGGAATGGCTTCAGCAGGAGAGACTGAGATCCCCACCCTGGAATATCCGTAGCCCAGTGATTAGAGCACTCAGCTGGGAGGTAGAGACCTGGGTTCAAGTTCATGCTATGTTTCAGGCAGAGTGGGGATTTGAACCTGGGTCTCTGTGAAGGAGTTCACTCATTGCAGCAGTGCCTCCTTGTGCCCAATCATGGCATAATAGCTCTGTCTGGTGCCCCCTGTTGACAGTCACTGCAGCACTGCCATGATCACTATTCTTGTTACTTTCCCCTCTGGCTAGGTCACATATTCAAGGCTGTGTCTTTCAGGGTATGTATACAGAATCCAAAGGGGGCGGCTTTGGGATTAAGTGGTCCCCTTGGTAACAATCTCACAGCCCAGACCCTTTTATTTTCACTCTTCTCCCACAAGGTAGGTTCTCCGCATCAAGGCTAGGCCTCTGTAATTGTCCCTCATTAGGAGTTGGTAGGGTAGTGTAGGCCCACCTCCACCAAGCTCCAATCCAGACCCCAGTGTTAGGCAGCTAAATCCCACACAATGGTGTGCTATGAGGCTGCTTCCCTGGATCACTTCCTACCAATTTCCTCGCTTCCCACACGGTATTAAACCACAAAGATAAAGTCTCTAACCTTCAGATAGTCCCAGATCCCTTAAAATGGTAGGCTTGGTCAGGTCACTATAGTCAGGCCTCAGCCACAGCCACAGCCAGCTCCTGTGGTGCTCTGTCTCAGGAGGTCAGAGTGGATATTAACTCACGTTCACTGTCTGCTCACCAGTGAGATACTTTGTTCCCCTTTTAATTTCCTCCTCCAGCCTGTGCAGTTTTTGCAGGTGCTGTGAGACCCAGACCAGCTTCCTTTCTAGTTTGGGGTTTGTACACCTCATCACAATCTCCCATATCTTGAGTGGGTGCTCTGACTATAGGGCATGGGCACCAACATCTCCTTTTCCTCCTCCTTGGCTCTGTTTAATGTCGGGCCTGATCTGATAGGTGTGCTAATAGATGGCTTCTGAGCATGCCTACTGGATTGGGTCCTGCCGGAGAGGTAGGCTGGGGAATGTCTGATTTAAAGATCTTGCTGGGGCTTTGGTGCTGAGCAGCGTAGCAGTGTCAAGAATTAGGCAGCTTTGCATATGCCCACTGGCAGAAAGTTAGCTGCCATGAGTACTTTAGTGATGGAGATTTAGGTACCAAAAACCCTATGTGCTGTGGAGGATTAGGGAGAATCTGAGCAGCAGTTTTGAGGATCTAAATTTTGGATTTGGGCACCTGAAGTGCCCTAAATCACTTTTATTCTCATCACTGCCACAGACTTCTTGCGTGACCCTGGGAAAATCTATTAATCTTAGTGCCTTAGTTTCTTCATCTGTAAAATAGATTTTCCTGCCTCACAGATATTCTGAGGCTTAATTCTTAAGATTTTCATTAGACATTTCATCTTGGATTTTCAAAAAGTCTTAAAGAAATTAGGTGCTCAACTCTCATTAACGGTGATCCCTTTAAAATCCAAGCCTACATCCATCATTCAAGTAATTCTCACAACCCCCTCTGGACTTATTAGATGTACATTCTGTAATTTAAGAACATAAGAACTGCCAAGCTGGGTCAGACCAGTGGTCCATCTAGCCCAGTATCTTGGCTCCGACAGTGGCCAGTACCAGAGCCACTCAGGGGAGGGCTGTACAGAATAGGGCAATTTTGGAGAGATCCACCCTGTCTTCCCCTCCTGGCTTCTGGCAGTCAGAGGTTTGGGGTTGCATCCCTAACCATTTTGTCTAATAGCCAAGGGATGGACCTATCCTATGTGAACTTGCCCAGTTCTTTTTGTAAATCAATTATACTTTTGACCATCACAACATCCCATAGCAAAGAGTACTTCCTCTTGTTTGTATTAAACCTGCTGCCTATTAATTTGATGAAAGAGAATGTGGCGTATTGTGTGAAAGAGTAATTTCTTGCATTCCTCACTTGTACCAGCTTCCCCATCACCCTTGGTATCATTGGTAAATGTGGTTTATATAGAAACTCCTAATTGCTTCAGTTTCACTTATATAAATGTTAATATTGCTCTAGTGCTGAAACTTGGAAGACTTGATCATTACCTCTCTCTGTGTTGGCTTATTGTTATATTGCTATTTATTGATTGTATAGCAATAGCATACAAAAGACCTCAATCAGGAATTTATAAACGTCATGCACCCTTCCTTCTACCCATGTGTGAGCTTGATCCTGTGCAGTGCTGAGCACTCTCAACTCCAGTTAAAGCCAATGGAAGCTGACGTTGCGTAACACCACACAAGAACACTCATAATTGCAGGATCTGTCTCTTTCTGTCCAAGATTCAATTATGAATACCCAAATGTTGACCTTTCTAATTAGTTTTCTGTGTACTAATACAGTGTATCACATGCCTAAGGAGATCGCTTATTTCCACTAATCAGTTTTGTTGGTCAAATTTTTTAGGAAGTCTTGTTTGACAAAACCCAGTGTTTTCAAACAAATGTTGGCAATTATCTAGTGTTTGTGCCAAGCATTATAGTTATTTCATCCCTTATAAAGAATTCTAAAATGTTCCCTTGATGATGTCAACCATATGTTGTTTCACCTTAATCCTTTTTCAACTGACATTTCATTGTACTTTTAGTTCTATAAGTCTTTAGTTTTGAGTTTCATATCAAGGAGATGTACAATACTGATATCTTGATATGTTGGATGTGTAATAGTGGCAGATTGAATCTATTCTTTAATTAATTTAAATTTGTAGAGAATGGGAATGGGATTGTGGTGGTGAGGTGAGGGAAGGAACGAGGGGCAAGCTGCTCATTGTGTGATTTGGTGATTTTTTTTTTCCCCCCTCAAAAGCAGTTTTTAATCTATTTTATTCTGTGCCTCATTGAACTCTGGGGTCTTGCCTAACTATTTTCTGTGCTGTTGAAACTGAGTGAATGAAAGAGATGTGAAGATCGGTTGGAACATAGTTGGGTGAAGGAGTCAGGAAGTAGGACCAAGGAAAGAGAAGGATCTGGGAAGTTGACTGAAGGAGGAGCAGGGCTACTTGTATAATAGGCGAATGTGTCAGAGGCTCCTTCACCATTAGGAACTATTAATGACATCCTTTGGGCTTCCTCTCCTGATGTCATTCCACTCTCTCACCATCCCCTCCAGTCTCTTCCTTCTCTCCCCTCTCTTCCTCACCATACGAATGGAGAGATCTTGTCTGTAGGAGCAGACTCACAGGTCTTTCCAGGGTCAGGCTTCCCCTGTGGAATAGAAAATGGGTCACAAATTCTCATACAAAGTGCATGACCCCATGGGGCTTGTAAAGCCCCAAAGTAATGAGCCTGTGTCACAGTAACAGGACAAGTTGTGCTTTAGACCTCTTTTAGTCCCCCTTGAGTACATGCCACAGGTGACCGGCCTGGGATCCTGTACCTCAAAGAGATTGATCCCCATGGACCCAACCACTCTAGAAATGGATCTCTAGGCTACAGCTCTCCTGTTTCCCAAATGTGTTAACATGACAGGGCCAACTGTGTTTGGCATCTGTAAGTCCTTTTCCACCAGGGAACTGTGATCAGCAGTTGATTAAAATAATCCAAAACCAGCTTCTTCAAAACAAAGTATCTTTTATTTATTCACACAAAGTTACAAAGCACACAGAGTAAAGCGGGTAAAATAATAAAGGCCTGTATGCATATTTCCACTTACCTAAACCTTAATCTTATATTGCAAGTTTTCATTCAGCCCAGTTACCTCTGTCTCTGAGAAGCAGACTGTCCTACTGTTGCTTGTTCTCTCTGTCCAAGACTCATCTCCAGTTGCTGCTGCTGGCTGCTCAGTCCCACTGTCCCTTCTTTAGGGGGTCTTTTAAACTCTCTTTGATCTCTGGGCTTTAACCTTGGCAAATCAGTTGTGTAACTGTGCCTGGAAAATAGCATCTTCCCAATTAGTAATGGCCCAGCCACTGTTATTTGTTTTGTAAAGGGGCCGCTCAGTGTGACAAAAATAACACTTAGCTCACAGGACTGAAAGCTGGAGAACTTGCTGCTTTATTAAACTGTATCACAGCAACTTGGGTAGGGGGGAAAACTCCCACTTACAAACAGGAAGTAGGGAAGGGTGGAGCATGACTCCATCTCCTACTATTCTGAGTAACCCAGTTAACCCCATGCTGACCACTTTACTACAGTCTTCACTCCCTTGAAGGTGTTTACCCCATGTGTCATTTCTAACATTTTGTTTCCTGATTGCTACCCCTTCTGATAGCCTCCTTTGGTTTAACTCTGTGCAGTCAGGCAGAATTGTGTCAAACAGGTAAAGTGAGGTGTACGTTATAGCTACAAAAATAAAACAGATATTTCCCTCATTCTCCACTGTGTGCAATCAGGAAGTCAGGTCCCACCTACCAGTAATGGAGCGAGGAAATGGTTAAAGTTATATTTACATTTTTTTTGGAATATGAGCTGTTGCCTTTGTCATCCAGAAGTCTTCCAAATCTGAAAAGGATAACAGTGAGGCAGAAACCACCATGTAGTGACTTTTTTCTCTCCCTCTCTCTGTTGTCGCTGTAACATTTGAATAGATATACAATAATTTGTTAGTGTTCCTAAAGAGACAAACTGTAGTTCTTTATGCTACACAAATCAAAAATCTATCTGTGTAGGTCACTCATGTCTTGAATTGTTTCTTGTCTGATTTATGTAGAGTGGCACACATCATCAATGCAAAAATACTGTCACTGAGGTTCTTTCTCCAACAGTGGCATGCTTTAACACACAATGGGCATTTAACATGAGGAATTTAGATCAGACATTTAGGGAAATAGCAAAGAATCTAAGCTGGGCATGAAAAATAGAAGCCTTCTTAAAAATGCACAATAGAATCTTTGTGTAAGGCTCTTTATAAAATAAAATCATTTGGGTCTCTGAATTTTCACTACATTGATTCATCATATGACTTTTGGTGTTCAGGTGAATCGCACCTATGAATGTGATCTCTCCCAATTAGATTATCCTTTATTTTCTTTAGATGCTGTAAACAGTATTTCATTTTTCCATTGCAGGACTGCTAGCAATTTTTCTTTTATGCCAGCTGATCCATCTTAGTAAAAACAACCAAGGAATAAATGCTGTAGAAACAATTTCAGCGTTATAAAAAAAATACAGACATCTCCTGGAAAATGTTGAAAAATATTATCTGTGGAGATCATTTTATTTATACAATAGCAATTATACTGTAATTTCTGTATGTCTCTCATCCTATCAGAGGTCTTCACAGGAAAGCAATTCTTTGTTTCTTATGCAGTTCATTGAACTCTGATACTTATCCCCTTGCTGAAGCTATCATACTCTCTTTGTGATATTGTCAGAAGTAGCTATGGAAATGACTGTGTCATCACAAGCTGAGGATGATGACTTCAAATAGGGATAAGCAGCAAAGATTGATAAACTCCCCAAGAAACAAAGATTCAGAATTTATGCAAATATCTGTAGGAGTAACAACCACCACCACCATTGATTTATAGCAGACCTGTTTCTAAAGAGATTTCAATGCTTAATGGTATATGTAATCTTAAATTAGTTGTGGAAGATTATTTTTTTTAATTTGCATTGCTAGATTTATTGGGCCAAATTCTATCTTCAGTGGGATCCCACCGGCATGACTGAGGGCAGAATTTGGGTCACTCTGATTACCAGTCTTAAATTCCTGTACTTAATGTATGGTTATCATAGGCGTGTATGTTTAAAATTACCTTTAAGAAGAAGAAATCTAAGAATGAGATCATGACTAAATGATGTTTTCCTGTTTCTTTAAACAATTATCAGTATATTTTCTACTGCATCTTGTAATGGTCAGTTCAGAAGAGCCAGTAGCATTTGATGAGTATGCATCTACTTTGCCATTGTTCATAATGGGCATATTCATCAATCTGCTCACATTTAATTTTTTAAAACAATCAAATCAACCTGTGCACTGTAGTTTTAGTTTGTTTTGAATGTAGTAATTTTTGTTTATTTTTAGATGAAGTTACTTTCTCAGATATCTCGGGGACAGTTTGGGGGTATGTGTGTTACGAATTGAATTATTAACATTAAAGCATGCTGCAGTTGGGTACCCATCATATCTGAATAAGATCTAATAAAACATGTGCCATGGAAATTTTAGTTCATTTTATCATTGTTTGTTTTCATGGAAGTTACTGGCTTATGCCTTCTTTCGTATGCCTTTACTTTTATCCTTAATTCTGCTTCCGTCAAGGGTACCGGAGATAGTGGTTATTTGTTGTTTTTTTTTTTGGTTGGTTGGTTGAGGGTGTTTTTGTTTTGTTTTTTGTTTTTAATCCTGCCTGGCTCTCATAGGATTTCGGTTACCATTTATGAAACAAATCCAAGCTGTTTCTTTCACATATGATATGTTGAATGAATCATCCTGCTCCCCCCTTTTTATTTCAATTTTCAGGATATTTGTATTGTCTGAAAAACTTCCTTGCAGTGACATTTTGCAGCAGCTCATTATATAATCTCCAAATTTGGGCTGCTGTCAGCATTCTGCAGCAAACTTATTCTGTTTATTTTTAGCCTCTTACAATTTGCTGCTATAATAACCACAGTCTTTGATGCCTTTGAGATATCACCTTTAGTTAACTAGAACAAGACAAGGGAAAAGAACAGATGAAGCATTTGTTTGTCACTGCTCCCTTTGGGGATTAGAACTTCACATTAGCTTAAACAAAGGGTTATCCTTACCCACCAAAATGACAATGAAATAAAGAATCATAATACAGGCTATTAACTTTTTTCTGTTTCTCCTTATGTTAAGGGAAATCTTGTGTATGTAGTCTCTCAGGAAATTTCTATGTGCAGCCCTAGCATGAAGTGTTTTTAATGCATTTGATTCCATTGATTAGTTAAGCAGAATCCATGTCCACAGCAGGAATCTGTATTTTTTTGTCTGTTGTTCATCACTGTCGGTTTACCTAATTAAAATTCCCTTTATGTTTTTAAGTACTATATCAAATCACCAGTTTTACTATGAATATTCATTTGGTTCACCCAGTCCTTATGATTTTCTTTACATTTGCTACTTAGTAATCACTGCATGCATTAATAATAGTGAATAAGAATCTTAAAATTAAAGAAACTAGAAATAAAGAAAAAATCCCAATGACATGTTCATTGGTAAACTCTTTTTACCAAATGGTAACACTTGATGCTTAATTTTTTGGGATGTCATCAGATATCTTTATAATTAAATGAAAAATTGAGAGTGCTTTCTATTTATGAAGTAATAAATCTATCCTGAACTAAATAAACTCAGGCCAGAAGCCAAGGAATTTATTACGCAAGGTGATGTTATTACTGAATTAAGAGCGAGCATATCCTCAAGTTATTAGGTTGAACTGTACATTTCAGTACATCGCTACTGTGCTCTGATTCGGCTTTTTCCCTCAACTCACCATCTATGCCCACATCAGGTGTGGAAGCCACAGCTTCTGACCTCACCACCTTTTGACCTCTCTCTATCACCACCTGTAACCTCAGTCTTTTAAGTCTCTCCCTCAACTCTTCCTTATCTGTTGAGAACAGAATAGTTTTCACCTTTACTCCCTACTAAAAGTAATTCCTTTTCTGACATCTCTTTTTAATGTCTTGGCTGGAATAACTGGGTAGAGAATGGTTCAATAGGTGAAGCATTTCTATGGGCATCCCCAGATATGTTCATATACATTTCTTCATTCTTCTGTTTTCTTCACAATACATCAATGACTGTATAAGTATGATTATTAAATAGAGAATGGGAGAATTCTTGTGGACCAACACAAAAGATGAGCAATAAATACAATATTTAAAATGCAGCATTATTTCTTAATTTATGGTCATCACTGAACCTCAAAAATAGAAGATGATGCAACCATGCTTGGAATGGATGTTTAAAGACAGTAATTGCATAGAGTGGAGGGATTCCCATAATTATTATAACTGGATGAATATTATGGAATTGTGTTCCAGAGGAAATAAGAATAGCCTGAAGACTCAGTGGCAAAACCAACTTATTTAGCTTGGACTTCCCTCAGCAACAGTAACAGCAATGGCAACAAGAACAACTTAGGAGGAAAAGATGAAGTGATTTCATGCATACATTTAAAAAGTGTTCAGCAACTTTCTAGGGAGAAGAGACATTTTTAGTCTGTTGCTTGGGCTCTTTCTTGTCCAATTCTGTTTTGTGAAGTGCTCACCTATTACACTGATGGGGCATATGTTGAGAATCTTAATTGATAGATCACATTAGCTAATAGGAAGAAAAACGTAGAGAAGAGGAATTTACATAATGTACAGTTGCAGAGAATAAACGAGATCATTATACTAATCAGACCTCCATCAGCCAATTAGAGTACAGAGAATTTCAAAATTGAGAAATAAGTGTAGAGTTGTGAGTTAATAACTGTACCACATCCCTATATTTTGAGTAGTTGCGACAATTCTGTTTGTCTGATTGCTGATAAAAATAGTGTTGTTTAAAATGCAGTAGAGAAGGGTTTTGTGCACACTGACAAATATTGCATGCTAACATCAATATTCCCTTCATTCTTGCTTTGTTTACCTCTCTACTTCCTTCATTCTTGTAATGAACACATAATGGTACTAAACTACAGTTACTGGATTTCTGTAATGCATCAGGAAAGATCTAAATTATTTTAGTGTATCTGGACTAAAGGGTTTGTTCTGAAACCACTCACTGAAAATTAAATTATTTTATTTATTATGACACTGATTTAGAATTTATTTTTTAAACTAGGTAATGTTATACTTTGAATGAGCATCTAGCTCTTTCTAATAAAACTGCTTCATGCAGACCATCTTTTCTATTTCTTAACTCTGTTTGCTGTCAGCAATGTTAAACCCAAGGTACAGAATATCCCTTATGTCTGAGAATTTCAGTCTTCCTACCATGAAGTGCAGTATTGTCGCCCAAAGGTTAAAATGCAGCATCCCCGTTTCACCTAAGAAATAATATAGTTTGAGAATACTGAATACACAATCCCATACTCCTGCTCCTGTCAGTCTGGGCAGTACAGTGAATGGAGCCACAGAATTTAAGCTGCTGCATTCCTTTTCACAGCTGCTTCTCTCTCCACTTATCAGATACCCAGCTTCCTTCAGTCCACTTCAGTTTCTTTCATATCCAACTCCATTCTCCCCTGCCAGCCACATCTTTCTTGCCCTGCTCTCCCCTAATTCCTGCCTTTGGATTAAGCCTACTAATTTTCACCCTCTTGATTGGCCTGATCAAACTTCTTCCCTTCCCCTATCCTGCTGCTTCTTTGTACTACTCTGTACAATGTCTTTATCCTACTAATTTTCCATTTTGACCCCTGTTTTCTGTCAGAAGTGGGACACTGTCCCGTTCAACTGATTTCTATAAATCCCCCTCCAGACAGTATGCACTTCAGTTGATTTCTATAAATCCCCCTACAGACAGTATGCACTTCAGGTTTCATCAAGAAAATTTTACAGTATTTTTAGCCATACACATTTATAGCACTCTTGATACATTGTAATTACACAGGTTTGCAGCTGTTGTTGGTCCGCCACAGAGAAAATTGCTATTGAAGAGATGGCTGGCTAAACATTAGGAGACGATTAACGGTAAAGATGACTTTGTCCCCAAATACTAGGAATTCTCCTTATTTTGGCCTGTCTCAGTATCCCTGTTGGTTTTACAAAAAAAAATCTTGCATTCCACACTTTGCACAGTTTTACAGACTGGTCACAAGAAAAAGAGCTAGTAAAATCACCAGAGGTTTGCCGAATGCATATGAATTTGAGGGACACCCAACCATGCTTATCATATGTTGTCATGTACTTTTCCCCCTCCATGTCTTCCAAGGGTTTCCCCTCTGCACAAGTCCTCAAGTCAGTCATCCTCCTTTTTGTTCCATCTATAACAGTCTATCAGTCTACTATGACAATCTGTTAGCGGAAACTGGTATAAAAGATAAAAGGTGATTATAACACTCGTCAGATTATTGACAGCATGGTCAAATCAGTATTTATCCCCAGTGTTTTCTGAAACCAAATAGGACAGACCAATAAAATACGTCACTTGTCTCATAAATAGAGATTTACTTCTTCCTTTTAATTGGATCAGGGTCTGTCTATTACCAAGATGTAAATTCCATCACTCCAATTTCTAATCTCGATCCAGAGTGTGGTCAGCATTATACATTGAGTCAGAAACCACCTGGCATAGCTCCATGGTTGTAATGGAAACCATGGATCTTGAGCTGTCATAGATGGTTTGTCTTCCACCTATACAATGAAATCCCCCCAAAACATCAGACTCGGAGACTCCAAACACCATCAGAGAAGAGAACTTGTCCATCTCAACTAGGGTTTTTGCAATGCTATGGGGAAATGTATACATTAATACTAGTCTCATCTTAAATCCATCCCAGAATTCACTCTTTATATGGACACACAATATTAAATCTAGGTTACAGGTGGGAGACATCCTGCCATTTGAAATAGGATGCACATAGCCATACTACCTGTCTGACCCTTCTTCATTGTAATGCTGAACTGAGTACCTGGCATACAACACTGAGGCCAGCAAAGTAATATTTCTACCAAGCTTATGGAGTTTCAGTTTTGGACGTCATCTCCTCGGGGCAGGGCTCAGTGCAGCACCAGTCCAGCCAGCAGAGTCTGAACTTAAACAACAGTAAAAAGATTCAGACTAAATTGTCTCCATTGCTGTAAAAATGGGAAGGTTTCGTGTATCAGTATTGTCCAGATGAGCGAATACCTTCATGTGAGAATCAAAAATCACAAATAAGGAAACAAATTTCTGAAATTAATCAGTCTTAGTTTTAAGTACTCTTGGCTTGGTCTGTTTGAATCACTATCTTAACATTACTTCCTGTATGTGCCAGTCTGTATCTGCATCTGCGTTCCAAAACAACAGTGCCTGCTGCAAAACGAAACAGTGTGCTATAATTTATCAAGGACAAAATTAAATATTCCTTATTTTAATGCAATTTCAAATTCTAGAGATGTATTGAATCAGAATGGGTGTATCATGGAAATGTCACTTTCTTTTTAAACTCATCATCAGTATTCTTAGCGTAGCTATCTTAACTGAAGAAAATATCAAAAGATTAGCCAAGGATGATTTTTTTCTCTAATTCCCATATAAAAGCTATCAGCGTTTAACTAGATACAACACAGTTATGCTGTTAGTTCTGAGAAAAACTATGTAAAGCTGATTTATTAACTAGATGAATACAACAAAATTATTTTTTTGCCTTTTTTTCTGGATGCTTTTAAAAGCATTTAAATGGAAACAGAACTTGTACTTGAAAATAAAAATCATACAACTGCAGTTCCTGTTTTATTATTATGGTTGATATAGCAAATGATCGTGTGTTTTATTACTCAAATTAAAATCAAACTATATAAAGATATGCTGCTATTCTTTCAAAGAAACAGATTAGTGCCACTAAGATGCATACTTTTTAAAGTTTCATCAGACAACAATATTATTCAGTGGAGAAGATAGTGATTTCCTATTTCTTAAAATTATTATAATCATAAATCCATTGGCAATAAATTATAATATGCCCTTGGTTGTAATGATATTAAACAGCAAAACTATTTGAATAGCTTTAGTGCCCTATCAGCACCAATCCTTCATATTTCAACTGAGCCCTAAAGTAGTGAATTCTGTTTATTTCTGGAATATCATTACTGGTATTGAGTTTTAATTAGCTTTCCCTTCCAGACAGGGTGCCCTAAGAGAAGGGGTTCAACTCTGGTACTTTGCTTACCCTTATTGCTGCTGCTTTCCTAGATGTCTTCCTTGGTCTAATGGTGATCTCCAGAAATCAAACAGTAGGCTCGTAGATTAGCAAAAAGGTGTCAGGGCATCTTCTGTACAAGCATTAGATGCAGGTGGACACAGGAGCTATGAGCGAGGTCAAGAGGTTTTAATTCTCTACAGTGACAGCACCTTAGAGACTAACAAATTTATTTATTTATGTTAGTCTCCAAGATGCCACAAGTATTCCTGTTCTTTTTGCGGATACAGATTAACACAGGTGCTACTTTGAAACCTGACAGCACTGTGAGCACTATACATTTGAGTTCTTTAACTTGATCTGGATTGCCTCACCATCATCAGTCGTTAGTTCCATCAGTCTCTGTGAGGGATTTCCTATGTTTTTCATGGAAAAGATGAGACAGATCCTGCATCTTCAGGAATGAAAAGATTTGGGTGGCACGGTAGTTCATATTTGTGTTCTTTGTTTTGTCCTCACAGTTTAAAGATGCCAGTTTATAATGGTCATTCTTCATCTGGAATGTGCAGAGCAGGACTTCAGAGGCATTACTGAATGCTTTGGAAGGGCTAGTGAGTGAAACAAGTTATCCTAAATGATCTAGTTGTTCAGCAGAAAAATTGAAGTTCTTGGTGTTGCAGTATTGTCCCCTGGGTCCACATGTGCATGAAGCTGTTATAAGTATGAACTGGAGACACTGGGAAGCAGTTGCCTGAGAACAACACGGGGAAAGGAAGATTCAAGGCTGGGGAAGGGATAGCTCAGTGATTTGAGCATTGGCCTGCTAAACCCAGGATTATGAGTTCAATCCTTGAGGGGGCACTTAAGGATCTGGGGCAAACATTAGTACTTGGGCCTGCTAGTGAAGGCAGGGGACTGGACTCAATGACCTTTCAAGGTCCATTCCAGTTCTAGGAGATAGGTATATCACCAATTATTTATTTTATTAACTCTTTTTTGAGAACTAAGCAGTTCAGGGGTCTTAAAATGAGCTCCAGGATGGATCACACTTGAACATAATACTATACTATACTTCTTTATTCATTTCTCCAAATGTGGGAAGAAAAATTCCCATATGTTCTGATCAGAAATACTGTGCTTAGATAACTCAAATGTGGTGAAACTTAAAATTCAAGCTTGTGGTGTTTTAGATCTCAGTGGCTCTTAAAAACCAAGCAAGACTTGAAGACATTTGGTTCTGGTAGGAGGGATTATTGTTTTTCCTTTTGTTTCATTCTCCTTGTGTTTTATGAGGCTTTAAGCATTAATTCTTTGGCCCAGATATTTAGCTGTTATATGTTTTGATGAGATTACATGTTTGGTTGATAAAGGTAATAGTGCTGATGTAATATACTTAGACTTCTGCAAGGCATTTGACTTAGTACCACATGACATTTTGATTAAAAAACTAGAATGATACAAATTTTACATGGCACATATTAAATTGATTAAAACTGGTTAACTAATAGGTCTCACAATGTAATGGTAAACTAGGAATTGTCACCGAGAGGGTGTATTTCTAGTGGGGCTCTGCATGGATTAGTTCTTGCACCTATGCTATTTAACATTTTTAGCAATGACCTGGAAAAAATGTAGAATCATCCGTCAGAAAGTTCGTAGATGACATAATGATAATAATGAATAGGACAGGTCAGTGATACAGAGCGACCTGAATCATTTGATAAAATGGGCTCAAACATGCAATGTGTGTTTTATACCATCAAATGTAAATGTAAGGAATGTAGGCCATACTTACAGGATGGGAAACTCTATCCTGGGGAGCAGTGACTCTGAAAAAGATTTGGTGATTTTGGTGATCAACAGCTGAATGCAAGTTCCGAGTGGCCAGAAGAGTTAATGTGGATCCTTGGATGCAGCAACAGGAGAACAGTTGAGTAGTAGTAGAGAGGTTATTTTGCTTCTGTATTTGTCACTGGTACAATCTCTGTTGGAATACTGTGTCCAGTTCTGGTGTCCACAGTTCAAGAAGGACATTGATAAATTGGAGAGGATTCAGAGAAAAGCCATGAGAGTGAGTGAAAGATTAGAAAACATGCCTGATAGTGATAGACTCAAGGAGCTCGATCTGTTTAGCATAACAGAGGGAAAATTTTGGGGGTACCTACAAGAAAAATAAATATTTGATAATGGGCAAGGTAAAACAAGATCCAATGGTGGAAGCTGAAGCTAGACAAATTCATGCTGTGGAAATAACTAAGATACAAATTTGTAAAAATGAGGATAATTAATCACTGGAACAATTTACCAAGGGGTTGTGTTGGATTCTCCATCACTGACAATTTTGAAATCAGGATTGGATTTTTTTTTACATACATGCTCTAGTTCAAAAGGAATAATTTAGGGAAGTCCTATGGTCTATGTTATACAGGAGGTCAGACTACATGCTTACAATGGTACCTTCTGGCCTTTGAATCTATTAAAAGAGCTGATAATTTTCATCAAAACAAAAATTTGAAAAGGAAAAAAAACTTTTTTTTCATTTTCGTACCAGCTCTATTAGTAAATATGAAAAATTCTAACACCTGTCAAGCTTAAAAGTATAAAGGGGCAAACTTAACTAAAATGAGAAAGAGAAATGAAAAATTAGGGTAGCACCAAAAAATAAATCAAAATGAATAAACAAAAGAACAGCATTGAATAAGAGAACATTTTATTTGTGCATGGATTAGATGCTTCCCTCATACCTGCACTTCGGAAAATACCACTGTGCACACAGAGACTTTATGTTATATTTGCTAATCATTTTATTTTCTGGGTAGATATTACTGTTGGGTTCAAGACATATTGAATAACACAACCACTGCTTCTCCCCACCTCCCACAAAACAGAAAAAAAAATCCCATTGAAGTTATAAATTGCAGCTGTAGATGCAATGATTCAGAGACCTTATCATTCACCAATTTTAGAGTGGGAAGATACAGGGCTTGTCCATACAGAGACTTAATGTGTTGCAAGCTGGGGTGTGAATTGACAGTGCACATGCTTGCTGTATGCTAACTGGCCATGTGGACCCTGCTACTGTGCACTAAAGGCTCCATAAGAGCACACAGACCTTTTAGTGTGCAGTAGCAGGATTGACATGGCCAGTTAGTGCATTGCAAGCTTGTGCGCTGCAGAGTCATACCCCAGCATGCTGCACACTGTGTATATGTAGACAAGTCCAAAGAGTGTGTTCAGGTAAAAATACTCTCCCTCCTTTTTGCACCTTCTCCATGGTCCACTAAGGTGAAATCCTTTCTGCTAGAGAATCCACCGGTATATTTCTACACAGCACCAGCTCAGGATAAAGATTGAACCATTCTGACTTCCCCCTGACTACCTCTGTCTGTATAATGTCTCTTGTTATGACACATGAAAACACCATCTTGCTGTGCCTTTTTCCACAAGTCTGCCTCCCTCCCAACCTCCTTAGTTGCAACCGTTGTGTATGTAATTCTGTATAAGGCAAATAATCACCTCAACAGTTGCCTGATCTAGAAATTCTCTGTGTGTAGGTAGTTACATCTTTTTTGTATTTGCAGCCAGACAAAGTAGTAGGGCCCACCCCCCCTGTAACAAGTTGTTGTCATATCAGTAGTTTGTTACAGTGAAAACTTTTGTGTACGTTCCTATCAGAACTTCATACTCATTCAGACTGCCGATGTCGAAACAGTTATAGGTTTGAATGGTTGACTGTCCCTTCTCTTTTCTCAACATCTCACTTGCTGTATTTCTTCCCCCATATTCATCACACATTTGTGGTTTCAGAGACAAAATGGTGTGTGTATTGGCAGAGTTGGGCTCATCTAATATTAAGGTGGTCTTATCTCATACAAAGGCAGAACAAAATTTCTGGTCAAGGGGGTAGAAGGATGGCTGCATATGGTGGCATCAAGAGCAGTGTACTGATGGGACATTTTGGATATATGGGCTTGCAGGGACTTCGCCGACTTAACACTGTTGTACCTTACATGTTTTATATAACAGCATACCAACAGCTATCTAAGTAATATTTCTATCTATTGGTATGGAACATATGGGAACAGAATTATATCTTCCCAAATGTTGCCTAGTTCCCATTGTGAGTATATTGGGATCCATACTCCCCAGACCCCAAGGCTCTGACATCCACATGGAGTTCTAGGTTGCCACTAATTTGTGGTGATACCCATCATCTGAATATTATTACTCATCAATGCGCATGTCTGCCTATCCCACTGTGGTCACTTGTTCGGGTTCTATTGCACACCAATTACTTACCCTCAGAAGTGGCATATGTTCAGCACCCAAAATGGCCTTAATTTTGGTCGGGGTTGTAATGGAAGGGTTTGAGTTAAGGATGTTTAGAGGCCATGTGGTTAAGAGCAATGTACTGAGAGTTGGACTCTTGAGTTCTATTCCCATCTCTGCCACAGAGTCTCTTGACTGATTTTGGGCAAGTCACCCAAACCTCTCTGAATCAGCTACCTAACCAAAAAGTGGGTATAGTAATACTTAGCTATGATGTAGCTAAGACTTTGGAATCCTTAGAGGAAAGATGCTTTGTAAACATTAAAGAGAAGGTTCAGCAGCACAGTTCTTGGCACACTGGGTGATGGTATAGGTGGCTCTAACCCAGAGGCTGTTGGTAGTGATCTGGCACAAGCTGGAGCAGCCTTAGGGCTGTTCTAACTTCTGCCAACAGATAGAAACTCCAAGGAGCTGCTCCATTGGCCAAGATTTCCGGACCACATAGCAATCCAGCTGCATTGTTTTCCACCCCAAGATACCTCCAGGACATGCTGGAGTGCCCTGTATCAATGCATAAATTCTCATCGGCTGCCAGTTGCTGCAGGATACTTGCAAGGGACTGGAGATTTGCCCATAAGTGTTATAAAAATATCTGGTTTGGTGAAGTCATGACTCGTATTCTAGATATAACATGTTCCTCTGACGTACTTGTGCTCCCACCAGTTGAGATTCCATCTTAGAAGCTAAAGTAAGTTGGCATTTCTTCTGTGTATCTTACACAAGATGATTTTGAGCTAGACCAAATTTATTTTTGACCAGTAGATTTTTTTCATTGCCATTCGTCCCCACTACTCATGTGACGGGATTATCCTAGCCATACTACCATACTTAAAGATCTTCTAAATAAAAGAAAAACAGCAATAACTATAGGCATAAATCAGTGCAGGGAAAAGGTACACCATAATCAAACATAGAAATTGTGCAGGCTGTTTCTTGGTCAGTGTAGATCAGAGAAACAAATATTCCTAATGTAATTGACAAAGCAGACAAAATATTTCTTTTTGTGGGAAGGGGAGGAGTATCATTGTTATGCTTTCTGTACTCTGGTAGGAAGCAAGTTGTTTTAATACCTTAAAAACCAGCAAGTTCTCACTACAAAATAAAACCCCATCTTCTCTGAATGCCTCTGTCACTCATCTTTTAGCTAAGGAATCTGTTAATAGTTCTTCACATTATCTGCAGTCTGGTGATTTTAGGTCAATTTTTCCTGTTAACCAGTACCAGTTTTCAAAATGTAGACATGATCGCATGGGCTAGCCTCCCCAAGTACATACCCACAGGACCCAGGTTGGTTTGCACTCGGGGTGGCTAGCCCTGCCATCACCTGCTGCTGCCCATGGTACCACAGCTCCATTTAGTGTTTTAGCATGCTAGCTTGATGAGAACAGGAAGGTGCTAGAGCCTTTCATTGTGGAGTGTAGCTACACATACCGCACACATGGCTGCAAGTGTAGGCCAAGTCTAAATGCGTTTTCCAGTACCTCTCTCCTGCACCTCCCTAAATCATTGGTTCCACTATATGTCACAACTCCCGGGTTCCTCTGTCACTTAGGGAGATCTGTCACTTTCACACCCAGTAGATAAGTCGCCAAACAGTTCTCATTTTCACCACATACCCAGATATCAATATTTCTAATGATCAAATTCCCTATATCTCAAGCTGTATCCCCATCTCCTGGTATGACCAACTTGGTGCACAATGTCATGTGACCAGGATATGGGCAGTCATATCTAGTGACTGGAGCAGGAGTCCAGTTCAGTGGTAACAGGAGGTGTCAGGCTTAGTGGTTGGAACAGGATTCAGTAGCCAGGAACTGGAGCACAGGATCAGAACCAGAGCTCAGGTGCCATAACCAAGGGTCACAGCTGGTGTCAGGAGACAGAGCCTTGGGACAGAACCAGAGTCAGCCCAGATGTCAGAGCTAAGGGTCAGGAATAAGAGCCTTGGGTCAGAACTGTGTTACCTGGAGTGAGGCAAGGCTGGGAGCAAGCAGGAGCTATCAAAGCCTTGGACAAATACTTTGAGCAGCCACTGAACTGCTGCAGCCGCTGGGTTTAAGAGCCAGTCCTCTGACTCTTCCAACTAATCATGTGGCGTAGCCAGTCAGGCAGCCTACAACAGGCCAGCTGTTCTCATTAGGTTGCCTGGAGGCTGACTGTGCTGCACCCTGGTTGATCACTCTTGATGTGTCAGCAATCTCCTTTACCTGTAGTGGAATTGCTGGGACTCATCTGAAGGAGGATTCCATCCTAATCTCCTCCCATATTGACACTACCTTCCTCAAAATTTCTTAATCTAATCTTCCTGGAAGATTGGGGTGCCAGTCTACAATGCCCCCTTTCCTGCTGTCTCTGTATATAATTTATTTTCTCTCTGCTCCTCCAGTTCAGCAGCTTTGATCCCAAAGTGCTGTATTGATCTCTGTAGACCAGGAACTAAACCAGGTGTATACATATGCAATTTGCCCATAATCAAGTAGTCATAGATCCTGCACTCTGTGTACTAAGCTGGGTATTCCCCACCCTAACTAATCTGTTGAGAGTCTTCCACCTCCACTGTTAAACTGAGATTTTGAGTCTCTAACTGGGTATTAGGTGGTCTTAGCTTTGTCTTCATTTTAGAAGCTAAAGTTTTTTGTTTCTTGTACAGATTTTACATAAAGAGTCTATTCCTCTCAGTGCTAAACTCCCAAATACTCCCTCATGCTACCTTATCTTTTTTAATTTTGATCAGGAAAAAAAGATGTCTTTTTGGACCCTGAGGATCCATCCCCTATTTTTCCGTGATCTACTCTCCCTGCTCCTTTGAAGCATGTCAGCCCTGCCTAATCAATCACCAGGCTTACTGTAGAGTGGTGAGAGCTGAGGCTCTCAGAGGTCAAGCACAGTGCCTTTGTGACATTCCCAGCCCAGGAAGGCTACTCCGTTGTTAGAATTTTAATCATACCCTTTAGTCCAGACTATTGTGGTTTAGAAGCTGTGCTAATTGACCTGATGTTCTAGTTTTAGATTTCTGGTCATAACCCTCAGAGCTGATTTACACAATGTGCTTTGAACTGAACATTCTAATGCAAATATAATGTCCTATTAGTAAACTACAAATGGTTACTATGGGGGTTTGTACAATGATTTGAGCTCAATATTACTGACATTCTGTACTGCGGGGGTGTGTGTAAGGGGGAAGAATAATTAAACAAAATAGTGGTATGAGCCCCAGAAGGAGCATCAAATCAACAAAGATGAAATACTAGAAGCCTTAACTTGCGTTTAATGTGTACGCTATATTGGGAGGAAGGGGCAGTGTGGATATTTATAGGTACTCAGCATAGCGGCCCAATCTAATTGGATGGAAAAATTGCTACCTAGTGAGTCATTTGTTTTCCCCAAACTGTTCCATTTTTCTACTCACTCTAAGGATAGTGACTTACACAATTTTTAGCATAAAGAGATTTTTTGTTGTAATAGAATTACCTTTTGAATATAAGCCATATTTCCAAAGTGGTGATTAGGGATTTAGTGTGTGGCTCCCATTGATATTACCAGGAGTTGCATAGATGAAATCCACACTCAGCTTTGAAAATGTGTCCAGTAACATAGCTCTGTATATCATTGGCATATAAACACTTTTCATTTCTACGGCTATGTCTACACTATGAGCTCAGGCTGCGATTCCCCTGGTCTCGTACACATACTGGTACCAGCTCATCGAGCTAGTGTGAGTATAATAGCAGTATAACCCTGGTATCATGGGTAGCGGAGGCATGATTGTGCCATACTATGTGCAAACTATCTGAAACAGATGGGTATGTACTTAGCACAGCTCAACCATATCTCCGCTGCCCCTGCTTGTCTACTGCAGCTACAGTGCTATTTATACTCGTGCTAGCTCAATGAGAGCTAGTGCACATACATGTACGTGAGCAGGGCAGTCACGCCCTAACTCGTAGTCTAGATGTAGCTTAAAACTTGTCCAATATTGCTTGACAGAAATGTGATGAAATGTTAGTCGCAGAGCTGAATGCTAAGGTAAGCTAATGAGTTAAGAAAACACACATCCCTCATGTGTGTCACACATCCCTCATCTGTATCTACTGATTCCCTTGGGTTTATTAGAGGACCCATCCTAACCTCTAGGCACTCTTACAAAGTTTAATATACAATTCCTAAAGAAACCCCAAACAATCAAAATGAGACCATCCAGCCCAGCTACTCAACCTACTTAGCACAATAAACCGACCAATCAGACAAATCAATTAAACAAATTTACTGCAGCATCTCCAGAACCCAGTCACTCCACAGCAATTGGCTCCAGATTACATTCTGAATATCTCAGAAATGAGTTTGCAGCATGCCCTGAAGGTTGACAGATTCAGTCTAATCCAGACCAATGGGAGTGAGTTCCAAAGTCCACAGCCCTTCAGAAGGTGCCCTGCCAGCCGCCCCTCCTTTTAAATTCAAGGGGGCAGTAGTTTGAGTGCCTCCAATAATTGCAACTATGAAAGAGCCGGTGTCTCTGAGAAGGTTAGGGACCAATTTAGGACTTAATAGGTCAAAACCAGCACCTTAACAGATGCTGTCTTCTATTAAATCCATTTTGGGTGTGGGAATTGCGTTAGGAGGCACTATGTCAAACACTGATTTAATAACATCTTTATACACAGGGCTGACTCAATTTGATGTAGTTTATTACAGATCCATCCAGCAGTGCTTGCAGGGTGTGTGGAAGTGCTTCAAAAACCTTGAATGTACTTGGATGCAATTCTAAGCATCCCAGATGGGGTGAAATGGAGCTGCCTGGGAAAAAAAACTGGTACAGATTTTTTTTTTGAAAGTGAAAAGGTTTTGTATCCTAGTAATAACTGAAAAAGAGATTTAAATGTAACTACAGTCAAAATCATATTCAGGTAACACACAGCCTGATTTAACTCAACTACCTGAGAAAAAATGTACTTGTTCACAGTTAATAGCATCTCCTCATCCCTCCTTCTCTCCCTTTCCTAAGCACTGATCCCTCCCTTTCCTCGAAAGGTTTTTATCACAAAATATCTTTTGTCTTCCTTCCGGTCCCTGGCATGCCCACACCCAGCTTCATTCCTCCCTGCAGTTACTTGCCTAGCTCACCTCACCTGCCTCCTCACCATGACCTGCCTATTTCCACATTTTGGCTTACTCCAGATTTCTGCCAGTTCCCTTTATCCAAACAGACATATGCTCCTGACCAACCTGCGTCCCCATTCTTGTTCACAGCCTAGTGATTCAGTCCAGGAAACAAAGCAGGGAGGGAGGTTATGTGAAAAATGCAGGTCGGGCATCAAGAAAAGTTTCTGGCTGTGGGGTGTGATGAGGCTAACTGCTGGAAATACCCTGGACCTAGTGGCCCTAACTGATTTCTCCAGAACTTCTAAAATTAACAGTTTCTCAGGTATCACCTGGAAAATGGTCAGTGTCAAAAGAGTTAAACTAACGAAAGAATTTGAGCTCATAGTTATGGTTAAAACTACATTAGTTTCCATATGAACTCTTTTCTGCTAAAACAATGGTTCCCAACCTCTAGAGCAAATCCTCCAGGGACTTGAAACCCCTCTGGAAGTAGAGAAGCACAGCAGTTTCACTGGTGCCACTCAGCCTGCAGTACAGGTGTCTAAAGACACCGAAAAGGGGCTCTGAGCTCAGGGCTGGCGCTTCCATTTAGGCGGCCTAGGCAATCGCCTAGGGCACCAGGATTATTGGGGGGGCGGCATTTTGCCGGGAGGGGGCGGCAGGCGGCTCCGGTGGACCTGCCACAGTCGTGCCTGCGGAGGGTCCCCTGGTCCCGCAGACAGTCCGCTGCTCCTGTGGCTCTGGTGGACCTCCCGTAGGCATGGCTGCGGCAGCTCCACCGGAGCCGCGGACCAGCGGACCCTCTCTGTAGGCACGACTGCGGCAGCTCCACCGGAGCCGCGGGACCAGCGTGCGGAGAGGCGAAATGGCCGTGCGCCTAGGGCGCTAAAAACACTAGCACCTGTCCTTTCTGAGCTCCATGGGCTTCTCCTCAAGTGCCCTGAGGCTACAGGAGGAGACTGGATGTAACAGCTGGCAAAGCTAGCAAAGGTTGGAGGAGAGGAGCAGTGGAAATGGGGAAACTGCAAGACTCTTGTCCACGCTGAAGAAAGTGTGGGTGAGTGGGTAAAATCAGTCAGTGGTCTGAGGGTTCTGAAGCATTCTGGTGAGTTGGAGGTGGGGGGGTTTCTGCTTTTATCTCACTTTCTAAGAAGCAGTCTAACATTGAGTGCCCACAAACTGTCTTATTGGCTAGGGGCCGAGCAGCCTCCAGATTCCCTGTATATTATCCTTGGCAAATATTTGCACATATTGCTCATTATATACAGGGAGGGAAGGGGAGAGAGAAAAAGAAGAACCGGGGGAAATAATGTAACATAAAAAGCAAAATTGCCCTCCTCCCGTCCCCCCCTCCAAAAAAAAAGTGGTGTCGGGGGAGAGGAGGCTTAGGAAGGCCTGGGGCCAGGTGGGAGAGAGACTGGACAGAAAACACAAGAAGTAATGACAGTGCCAAGAATACGGGAAACCCAGGTGCAGCTCCATCACAAATCAGGGTCTTCGGTGCAAGAAAATTAGAATCATTGTGCTGAATCAATGTGGGGTTTCTTAGCAATGAATGACTTCACTTATCACATATGCAGTAAGAGCTAGATACTGTGTTAGGAAACTGAAACCCTGCTCCTTTTGTGAGTTTAGTTCAGATCCTGGAAATTACTGAAACAGATCTCTTGTGGTTTAATTCAAATAAATGCTTTTCCACTGATACTGAAACTGTCCATTTCAATCCAGAAAGAGATATTGAACTGCTAATAGGGCTGCTGCTTTCATTATCTCTTTAAACCAAAATATGTATTAAGTCTCTCTTTTTATCAGAAAGGTTACCAGCCAGCTCAAATATTGTATTATTTATCCAGGTGATAAGAAGAAACTGCATACTTATCTCTGACTCCAGTGACAGGGAAGGATATCAAGAAAAAAAAATCCACAATCCTTTGTAGAGTAATATAGGTGGAAATTACACAGCAATCTGCAGTATAACAGATAACCTGTCGCCCATTAAAATTACATCCCTTGTTTTATTGTACAATTGAATAGGGTTGATATAACTCATTTGGAAAATGTACTTTATGATCTTGTTATAAAAAAATCCCTTCATCTGGACCCTCTTAAACCAATGTTATTAAAGCTATCTCAGTCTAGAGGTCTAACGCATTAACTTTTTGCACTAAAAAGTATATATAGAAACTGCCAATCTTTTTATACTGTATTACTTTTAAATTAACTGACTATACATTAATGGCCATATTTTCAAAGCAGGTAACAAGGGATCTGGCTGCTGAACTGTGCTTGCCCTCATTGTACCTCCAATACATCCTGTTTAGGTAACTATGGTGCACACAAGCAAGTTTGGGTTTTAAAAGGGTTCTGTGCACGCACACATTTTTGTGGCTACATCTGTTGTGCTTAGCTTTGAAAGTTTAACCCCACTGTCTTCTCACTTATATTCCATACAGCTTGACTATGGCATTTAATATAATCAGTAGAAACACTTACTTAGACATAAGGCTCTATTGTGTCTTTACCCTGAAGTCCCACATTGGGAACAATTCAGAGGAAGGGTACATAAGGACCAGGCTGTGCCTAGCATCTGTGCTGGGGTTCGTGGTTTGTTGGGAAGGTTTCTTGTGTGTTCTCCTCACGCTACCAGCTCCTTACTCACTTGCATAGGTCTGGGCACAATCTAGCCTATAGAAACATAAACTAAGGTATGTTAAACTCACAGTATGCACTTACTAAACTACCCTGTGTCTTATACACTTACTCTGCATGCAGTGCATGTTTTGAGAATTGAGGGAATGCACATTCCTTAGATGCTGATGGGATCTTTCTTACCTGTTTATCTTGGAACACACCTTCATACAGTCACTTCAGTTTCATATCAAAGATCAGTCCAAAATAGCTCTGTCCCACTGTCTAGAGTGACTCAACATCATAAGTGTCTACCTCTAGGCAGACTGTCAGAAAACAAGGGCAGATACCGCAAACAGGTGGTATGTTCTATAATTAAATTTTACCAAACTAGTAACAAAATGTTAACATCCGGATCATGGTAATAATCTTACCATGGAGTCACAGAGAGTCCCCGTAGACTCTCCAGTCTATCTTGGCACCCAGGCAGACTGGATTTAGTGATAAATGGTCACTTCCACCAAAAATCACACCATCTTCAGGTTGCTTCCAGTCCCAAGAGACCAGGCACTTACCGCAGATCAATGGATACTCTAGATCTTACACCAAAGACAATGCCTGTAACCAGTCCTGTAATAAACTATCTAAACATGTATTGACTAGCAAAAGAAAAAAGAGAGTTATTTACAGGTTAGAGCAAGCAAACATTCACACCAATGAGTTACCATCTATCCTAAGAGTGACAGAGTTGTTGTGATCTCTCAGTTCCAAGTGTCTTTCAGGACAGACCCAGGAGGCAGCTCCTGGGGATATCTGGCTTCAGTTTGGTGGCTCTGGCCATGTGAGAGTTCAAACAGCAAAGAGATGTAAAAATTTCCTGTGACTGTTATTTCCTTCATTCAACTTCCAAATCCACAGGATGCGCTTCTTTGCACGTAACCTTTCTGACGTGCAATAGGACCATTAACCAATCCTTTGTATTGTGCTGTTCCCTGATGGCCTGTCTGATTTTAATAATCTTTCTGGATGGCTAGGGGAACGATTCCTATGCCTGGGTTCACAAGTTCAGAGCAAACATTTTCAAAGTTATAAAACAAAATTTACATATTTTCTTATAGCATTGAATACAGAGATTACCATGAGGTTAATGCATGCAGCAATTTACCAGCATTTCATAGAATCTAAACAGTAAATATATTCTTGTAAAACTAATGTCTATTTTGAGCAAAACTAACATACAACTGGTCTGGTCTCCAGCTATGAGTCTGTCAGTTCTTAGCTCATGCTTGCAGAAGGGCCGAGTCTATGCACCTAGCGGCTCAGTCTCCAGAGTCTACTATTGGGTTTGGTACTGTTCATCAGGAGGAGATTCCAAAGCCAGAGCAACAGCCGGTAGAGGAGATTCTACCCCCACCAGTATTGTCTCCCTCTTCATCATCACCAGACAAGGCCATTTTGTCCAGCATGACTTACCTACTCTTGATTATTTTAAAGTTTATCAGGCATTGCTAAAGAGAGTTACTGCAGTTGTACAGGTCAAAGAGGTCAAGAAGTTTTCACATTGCCTGGTTGACATTTAATCATCCATGGGTCTCTCCAGTTACTCTTCCAGTTATAAAGGTGATACTAGAACCTATAAAGGCTCTATGGCAAACTCCACCTTCACTGCCTCCCACCTCAGAAAGGGCAGAAAGAAAATATTATGCACCTCCCAAGGTTTTCAACAACTCTGCACTCATCCACCAATGGGCTCCTTAGTTGTGAAAGTGGCTAGTGAGAATGTGTGTCAGGCACACCAGGCTGCCACTCTCAGATCAAAGGATACTAAAAGGCTGGACTTATTTGGCAAAAAGATTTAGTCGACGGGGTCTGCAGCTGTGTATTGCTAACTAACAGGCTTTGCTGAGGTGGTGTAATTTTAATTTGTGTGGTTCCAAGGAAGAGTTCAGAGTTGCTTCTTGTGGAGAATGCTAGAGTGGCGTTCTGTTCCCTATAAATAAGGGCAGACTAGTCACGAGAATATCACTGCAAACAGGGCTGGATGCAGCAGACTCAGCAGCTAGAACCATGGCTTCTGTAGTGGCCATGCGTGGATCCTCCTGGTTGATCTTCTGGTCTTCCCTATGAAATACAGAGTACACCTCTACCTCAATATAACGTGACCCAATCTAATACGAATTCTGATATAACGTGGTAAAGCAGAGCTTTAGGGGGGCGGGGCTGCGCACTCTGGTGGATCAAAGCAAGTTCGATATAATGCAGTTTCACCTATAACATGGTAAGATTTTTTTAGCTCCCGAGGACAGCGTTATATCGAGGTAGAGGTGTATTATCCAAGACTTGTGATTCGAGGGCCTTCTCTATTCTCAGACCAGACAATGAGCTTCATGGACTAAGGAACTCTAGAGCCACCCTAAAGTCTCTAGGTCTGTACACGCTTGCCCTGATCAGAAAGCACTATCAGTCATAACAGATGCACTGATTTTCCACTTTTCCTCTTTGCCAGGGCCTGTTTATATTTAAAAAAAAAAAAGTCTAGAGGGTTATAGGTGTAGGTCTCCCCTTCCTATTGCTTCAGCTGCAGCTCCAGGCCCCTCAGGACACCTAGGAACTGTGAAGCAGCCATTTTGATGGACCAGTAGAGGCTGCCATACCTGTTCCTATCTACAGACCTGAACCCACTCATCTTCACAACCTGTCTGCCCCGCTTCCATAGTGCTTGGTCTTAGATCACTTCAGACCTGTGTGTCTCGAGCACTGTGGAAGTAGGATATAATCTCCAGTTGCACCTACCCTTTCCTCCCACCCTTCAGCTCTGTCCCTCTTCAGGGACCACTCACAGGAGAAACTCCTTGTCCAGAAAGTTCAACACCTCCTTTTCTTTGGAGCCAAAGAGGAGATTCCATGTGATCTGAGAGAGAAGGGGTTTTATTCCTGATATTTCCTAATTTCAGAAGCAAAGAGTGGTGGGTGTCAGACCAATTTTAGACCTATGTCAATTCAACAAATTCTTAAAAAAGGATAAAATTTTGCACTCTAGTTTCTATTATACTGAGGACTGGTATGCCGCCCTTAACTCGAAAGATTCCTACTTCCATTTGGCAATCAGTCAAGCTCACAGGAAGTACCTCCAATTTCTAGTAAAGCAAAATCATTACCAGGTCACTCTACTACCTTTTGGCCTGTCAGCAACTTGCAGGGTCTTTATCAACGTCATGGCAGTAGTAGCTACATTCCTCCAAAGATTAGGAGTACAGGTTTACCCCTGCCAGGTGACTAGCTTGTCAAGGGCCAGTCCAAATGTCAATTTTAGAGCCATGATCCAATCAACGTCCAATGCTCTGGGACTGTTAATCAACACAGAAAAATCTCTTCTTTCCCTGGTCCAGAAGATAAAGTTTATAGGGGCTATACTGGACTCATCTGAAGCTAAGACCTTTCTTCTGGACTCCAGGTTCCAGGCAATTCGGTCAATTGTCAGAGATTTGAAGGCTTTCCCAGTCACAATAGCTTGAAATTGTTTACCTCTCTTGCACCTACATGGTTCAATATGGCAGACTGTGACTCAGAACTCTGCAGGACTGGCTGGCATCAATCTACTTGCCAAGCTGTCATCAATTGGACTCCACTGGAAGCCAGTGCCTTCCCATGTCCTTACCTCCCTAGATTGGTGGAGAGATCCAGTCAATGTATGTGTAGGCATTCCATTTGCCCACCTACAGCCGACTCTCATGCTAGTGACATGCTTCGGCCCTGGGCTGGGGAGCCCACCTCAGTTCTCCACAGATGCAGAGTATATGGTTTTCAGAGAACTTAGCTTTACACATCAATGTCAGAAAGCTGTCAGACTAGCATGCCAGGTATTTCTATTGCAGATCAGGGGAAACAGGCTGTTAGTACTCACAGACAACACAGCGCCAATGGTTTACGTCAACAAGCAGTGAATAGTCCACTCTTCTCACTCTGCCGAGAAACAACTCTACTGTGGGAGCTCTATATTGCCAACACAATAGATTTATAAGTATTGTGCCTGCTGGGCATGCGTAACGACCTAGTAGACCACCTGAGCAGATCATTTGAGTCACCATGACTGGTCTCTTTACTCTGATGTGGCCAGATACATCTTCCAGCCTAGGGGTTTCCCCAACTAGACCTATTTGCAACAAGATCCAACAGAAAGTGTCAGCACAGATTCCATGACAGACACCTTTTATTGATGTGGTCAGGTATGCTCCTCTGTGCTTTTGTACCAATCCCGTTAATTCACAGGGTATTGCTAAAAATAAGATGGGACCAGGCCAGAGTCATACTTCTAGCCTTAGAATGGGCCCATCAGCACTGGTTCTGCACTCTCCTGGCACTGTCAGTGAAACTTCCAATTTCACTTCTGCTGGATTGAGGCCTAATCACCCAGGATCACAGTTGTGTTCTCCAACCTACCCTACAATCCCTTCACTTAACTGTGTGGATGCTCCATGTCTAGACACTAGAGAGAAGGCTTGCTCGAAAGGCATTCAAGAGATCCTGCTAAATAGTAGAAAGCTTCTACAAAAGCAACTTACCTTGCTAAATGGAGATATTTTTCCAGCTGATCTCAGGCAGTATGGGATACCACCGACCAGTTCTTCAGTTCAAATACTTATTATACCTGAAGCACCAAGGTTTGGTGATTAGTTCTATTAAAGTACATCTGTCTGCTGTTTGTGTTGCATCATAAAGTGGACAATTGCTCTTTGTCCAATGACATATCCACAAAGTTTTTAAAGGGCTTAGTCAAATTATACCCTCAAGTGCGGGACCTGTTCTCCCATGGGATCTAAACTTAATATTGTCAAGACTTATGTGTCCCCTGGCTGAACTGTTGGCTACCTGCCTTCTGCTGCTTCTGTCAGTGAAGGTGACATTTCTGGTGGCCATTACCTCAGCCAGAAGAGAAAGAGAGCTGCCAGCATTAATGTCGAGACCACCATATATAATCTCTTTTAAGGACAAGATTTGCTTGCACCCTCATCTGAAATTCCTCCCAAAGGAGGTTTCCTCGTTACATTAAACAGATAATTTATTTGCCTGTTGTGTGCCCAGAATCACATACGAGCAGGGAGGAAGAGTGTTTGCATACCTTAGACGTCAGAAGAGCCTTGGCATTTTACATAGATAGAACCATACATTTTTGTAAATCTTCCCAACTGTCTAAAGCAATGGCTGACAGAGTAAAAAGTCAGTCAGTGTCCACCCAGAGAATTTCTTCCTGGATTGCATCCTGCATATGCATGTGCTATGATTTGGCTAATGTTGGTCCACACGACAGTCACAGTTCATTCAATGAATTCACAGTCGGCCTCGGCAGCCTTTCTGGCATAAGTTCCAAATGCAGAGTGATAACATGGTCCTCCGTACATGTTTACCTTCCACTATGCTGTGGCTCAAGGCTCCAAAGACAATGCTAGAGAAGGTCAACTTGTTCTCCAAATGTTATTGAAATAGACCCCAATCCTTCCTCCTGTTCTGTGGCCTGTGAGTCACCAAGAGTGGAATGCACATGTGCAATCATTCAAAGAAGGAACAAGGGCTACTAACCTGTTTTGTGACTGCTGTTCTTCAAGATTGTTGTTTGCAGTTATGTGTAAGTGTTGGCACAGGAATTTGTTGCCTTAATTGATATTTCAAGGTGGTTGTTGTCTGCAGTGCTGAATGTTGTTTTCCTCATAGCTATGTGACAATATTCTACTTTCATATTACTTCTAACCTTCTCTGAAGGCAAGCCTACACTACAAAATTAAGTGGACTTAAGTTACATTGATGTACAGCCATTACAGTAATTAAATTGATTTTTCATATCCACACTACCCTCCTTCTGTCGGTGGTGCACATCCTCTCCAAGAGTGCTTCCACTGATTTAGCTGACAGTGGGGTCATTGTGGGGCCACCCCCACTGTTGGAGCCCCTGCTCTTATCCCTGAAAGGTGGGGCTCTGGGCTGTCAGCTGCCAGTGCTGACAGCCAGAACAGTCAACACAGTGTCTTCATTGACGTAAGTGCTATGCCTTTTGTGGAAGTGGAATTATTTGGACAGTGTAGTGGGCTATTTACATCGTCAGTAGCAACATTACAGAGTTAGGTTGATGTAAGCTGCCTTAGGTTGATGTACAGCTAATTCTGTAGTGCAGAACAGGACTAAGTGATTCTGTTCCTCTTTCCTTGCTTTAAAATAACCTTGAAGGACCAATGTCCTGGCCACCATGTACTGTACTGAAGTGAAGACAAGTGGTTGTCATACTCCTCTGTCACTTTCCACAGTGACACCCTTTCTTTGCCACATCTTGGTCTTCACCTCTTTCCAGAGCTCTTGTTCAGGGCCATCCCCAGACATTGTAATGCCCTATGTAGCCCGCCCCCTGGGGGGTGGGTTGGCCCCAAGCCTCGATGGGGCGGAAAGGGAGGGCTGCGCCCAAGTCTGTGGGGGTCAGGAGCAGCATGAGACAGAAGAGTGGGCTGGGGCCAGGTCACTCCACTTCCCACTGCCCAGTGAGTGCAGGGCGCGCCCGACCCCTGCTGCAGTCCCGTGGGACGTAGCTCGGGAAGGGGTGGAGTGGGGGTGGGGCTGGGGCAGAGCAGGGATGGGAAGAGGTGGAGATGGGGCAGGGGCTTTGGAGAAGGAGTGGGGTGGGAAGAGGCGGGGCTGGGGCGAGGCAGGTATGGGGGCTATGGGGAAGGGGTAAAGTGGGTGCAGGGTCAGCTTTCCTGGCCAGCTGAGCTGGCCGGACAATCGGGCTGGCTGCTGGAGCATCATGCAGTTGCATAGGGCACCAGTATATTTTGGGCAATTTGGTGCCCTACGCAGGTGTGTAGTTTGTGTATGGGTAAGGGTGGCCCTGCTCTTGTGCTTGTATTCTCCCATGTCTCTTTCAGTAGCCAGAGTCCATGGCTGTTGGGAACCAATTCCTCTCATATCTTCTTGGCTTGTGTGCTTATGCAGTGTTTGTGTTCCATAATTGAGTCTGTAATATACAGAGATCTTCTGAACCAGTAATCACATTTAGTGTAGCACAAAATTACATTTTGTCCTTTTGGTTGAAGAGGAGCCTTTCTGTGTAGCTGGATTCTGCCCAGATTGTGCAGCCAGACTTAACTCGCACGCTGAGCAGCTGCACAACTAATATGAGAAAAGAGCCTTTCAGCAGCAGCATTATGGCTGCCATAAAATTCTGAGCCTTTTCTTGTTTTGGAGAATTTCTAGACAGACTGTTTCTGACTGTGACTTGTATTTAAAAGCTGACGTGGGGCCACTCATTTTAAGTGCTGGGGCCTTCAATTTAAGGGCTAAAACTACATGTTTCTGGCTCAGTTGAAGAACCACAATGAGAAGAAATTAGCATAGGCCACCATGTGTTTCAGTAACTTTTGGCAGACATATAGTGTTATTTAGCTAGTACCTAATGTAATGATTCCTCAACTGTGATCTTTTGACCACTAGCAATCCACAGAGAGCAAGTTGGTCATATGTGGTCATATGGTGCAGACTGTTGTTGGTTTCCAACTGCTTAAATTGGTGTCCAGGTTCTCCATTGCAAAGAACAGTTTGTAGCACTGTAAAATCAGCTAGAAATGAGGAGCAGCCAACCTTGCTGGCTCTATTGAGGAGCTGTTGTTATGTAAGAGGAAGAAAAGAAATGGGGGACACAGGTGGGATGGGAGCTGCTAACTACTAGTGGGAGAGAAATGTCCAAGGTAACAGGGATGAGATTTTCAGCAGAATAGGTGAAGAAGATCAGAGGGCTGCAAGGAAAACCAGGTAACAGGGAAGAGAAGACAAGGGGGACCAAATGGCAGAGAAGCTTATGCAGATTGAGCAAGGGGAGAGAAAGAAGCAGAACAGCCACCAGTGGGAGGGTAAAATTAAATGGAAAACAAAAGGAGACCATGATTAAGATTTTCAAGAAGGGCACACCATTTAAAGACAGCTATATCTATAAATGTTCTTGTAATATTGTGTGTAACCGAGGGCTGTAGTTGCTGCAGAAAAGTTATGACAGCAAAATGGATTGGGAAATTGGGAGGGGAGGTGGCTCACATGATCACAAATGGGATGGGTGGTCATGAGAGAGTCACTCTGTTAAGATATGTTTACCTCATGAGAAAGTTTGAAAACCTCTGCTCTAGGAAATCTATTCAGAACTTTTTTTGGCATGTGTTCCTAGAGCTATACAGTGTGAGGCTCTAATAGGGTAATTCAGGATATTGAAGCTAAACAATGTATAGAAAGGGTCTGGGTTTCATGTGATACTTTAACTCCTTAATTCTACTGATCAGTTTTAAAACATTTTTATAATAAAGATAACTTTTCCAGAGGACAGTTGCTTTGTATTTCTAATAGAGATGGACCAGAGTCTCATAGTTTTGATCCAGATTTGGAGTTGAATTTATATTTCTCCAAAGGCACTCCAATAGACTGCTGAGAGGGCACATTTCAGATCTGGGTCCAGATTCAAACTTCCTCCTGGTGGTGGGCCCCAAGTGGAACAGCTCTAATTGCTGAGTAGTGTTAAAATATAAACAAACGTGCATACAATAACCTATGCTCAACAAGTCCACCTACCCTAAATAGGATTATCAGAGAGACAGCTTGCCTAGTCGATAGGGCACTGGGACTGGGAGTTAGGAGATCTGATCTGATTTGCTGTGTAACTCTGAGCAAGTCACTTCATCTTTCTGTGTTCTTTTAACCATCTCACCCTCTCTCTGTGTGTGATGTCTATTAAAATCATCTGGTTTTCAGGACTGCAACTCTCTCTTCTTATGTGTTTGTTCAATGCCTCATGTAGTGGAGCCCCAGTTTTGTTTGGAGCCTTTAGTTACTATTGGAATGTTAATAATGTTTATAATGGCTTAGTTTAGAAGTCTTAAATTTATGTTAATACATAGTCAGTAATGAAACTTAACTTTAACAGCATTGAACTATTTGGTTTTTAAAGGTATATTATTTACTAAAATGATGTCAAGAGTAATTCCCCTCCCCCCAAATGCTATGTGAGGAGCTACCATATGTTTAGTTTGCTAGATTTATAAAACTCTAAATGAAGCTTAAAATCCATATGGAGATATGGTAATTCCCTTCAATTTGAGCAATTTTATCATCACTGAACTTGAAAGGTCATTTGTCTCTTTAGGTGAAAAGTACCGTGTACAGTGCAGTAGGTTCAGCAGGCAATTTCTGGGAACATCTGTTTCAACTGTCTCTTTTTATGTAGAATGTTTTGTATCCCTACTTCCCACTCCTAAACCTTTTATGCCATGTTCTGAACAGAACACGATCTTGGTATGGTAGGCGGTGGGCCTGAGAACACCATCTATTATTTAGGTTGCCCAACACACCCCATTGTAAGCCCTTGGTTTTGGTTGCTCAGAACTTTGCCAAAATGTAACCATTTGGCCTGAAAATTTTCATGTCAAGGTCTGCCTTGGTCTGAATTGTTTTGGAAAAATTCATACAAAATGGTTCAGCCATTTATGAGAATAAGGCTTGGGGGAAAAATGCATTGTTTTACAATGTTAAATAATTAATTAAAAAAAAATTTTTAAAGTTCTAGAAATGCCATGCTTGGATCAGGGACTTGAAATTTAGCTGAGGAAGAGCATTGTATTAGGGATATGCTTTTTGACATCCCAAATGAAAATCCAGCAAAATGTGACCAAGTTATAAGCCTTTGAAAAATCGTAGTTCTCATGTGCTCAGTAAAGATGCTTAGATTTTAGCAGCAAAATGTTCTAGAGATTCAGTCCACATTGGGCATGCTTCAGCTTGGGGATGAGTGGTATTGTCACTCCAATTGTAACTCTGGGCTATTGTGGGCCATGCTGGATCTAGGCTGGATATCTGAATTAAGAGCAGCAAGACTATCCTTTTTGTGCTGCTTATGACACCCTTGCTGGGCCCAGGCACCATGGAGGAGGAAACTTCCTGATTCAAATGCAGGCGGACAAGAACTTACCCATGGGGGCAGGAAGGGTAGTTAGAGGAGTACACTGGGACAAGGAGCCTGAGGGGTGGAAAGACTGGAACTGGAGGATGACGGGGGGAGTAGGGAGGGAAACTGGGACTGGGCATTGGGATAGCAGAGGAAGACTAGACTGGGTAAGCAGACTCGAACTGGGAGCTGGGGAGGGAAATGGTGCGGGGACTAGGAGCCAGTAGGTGCAGGGGGGCTGGAAGAGGGAGACTGGTAGTGGCTGGGAAAGGAGACTGGGACTGAGAACAAGTGGGGCAGGATGAATGGGTAGGGGAGACAAATCAGATAAGGAACTTGGCAAATGAAGAATTGAGACTAGCTGGATGAGGAGACTGGGGTCGGCATGAGAGACCTGAGGAATGGAGAGTGAGACTAGCTAGGTTAGGAGAATGGGACTGGGATGACGAGCCACCAGTGGGGAAGAGTCATGACCAGGACAAGAACAAGTTGGTGGGGATGGGGCAGAAGGGGTCAAGCTTGGGGGGAATGGGCAGAAGGGTCTGTGCGCACTAACACACACACCCTTCCGGAGCCTTCAGTGGAACCCACGATTCCTGAGTCTCACAATTTCTCTGCTGTTCAACAAATATCTGTGAAAACCACTGGCAAAGTGTGTGTCCCATCCCTCTCTAGTGCTGGGCCACAAAGAGAATAATAACCTGCTACTGCTATCAGTTATTCCATTAGCTCAAATGGCAGAGGTCTGTGTCGTGGATCAAAAGGTTCCAACCATGCTGATGATCCATGTGGATGTCAATCGGATACCATATAATAGAATTTTTTTGGAAATTACACACCAGTAACTATAGTAAAGAATGTTAAGGTTGCACGGTCAAGCACTCAAAGGTTAGGAAATACAAGAATTAAGGCTTCTTTTGCAACCTTAACTTGGCCTTCTTATTTATATGCATTATGACAGTCTTGAATCACATGATTGCATATTATTTTTTCCCCAGAGGACCCGTCTCTCACTCAGTGGACAGGCTAGACCTGCTCTGGAGTGAATCAGCGTTTTGTAGTGCAGAGGTCTGTGCAAATTTTCACATCAAAACTAGGCAAACTTTCCTAGTTGTAGGTTTCAATGGAAACTCAAAACTCATCAAGCTTCACCAAAACTTGAAGTCTTGGGCCAGCTTGCTGCCAGATAGGGAGCCTGGAGAGAGAGAGCAAGAAAATTACTGGCCACCAAAGGCTTAGAGAATACTTCTAACCGCTTTTTAACCCAGAGGAACCCATACCCCTCCCTCCAACTAAGCAGGCACTAGCTCCCTTAGGTATCTTCTGAGAGGACCCCATGCGAGTACTTCCCTCCCCATACACACTGTGTTCAGAGGTTAGATTTCACATTCTGCCTTTCTGTATGTTCAGGGGTGTCTGGATCTCTTATACAGGGAGCGTTGGTAGGTTTGCCATATCCAACCTAAATCCATAAGAAACATCTTAAGGAGGGTGAGCTGCTTGTGCTCCTCTTCCCTGCCCACCTTCCATTCAGCAGCAACGAACGCAGGTAATGCTTCTCCAATTCTGCAGCTTCCGCTTTTAACAGAGCTTCATAACGTTCTGTGTCTGAGATGTTGGAGAAAGCACTCAGTGAAATCTCTATTACCGTGGTGCATTCTGATGTGTGACAAATTCAGAATATGGTTAAGGCTAATAGCCATGTTAACCCCAGAACCATAGAGGTATTTCTGCTGCTGAATGGACAGGTGAGCTAGAGCAAAGTAAAAAAATCCCACTTTCCTGAAGAAGTTTCCTGTGGATTTAGGAAGGACGAGACAACCAGGAGCCCCTATAAATGTAATGGGGGAATGAGCTAGTTAACCACTCCCAGAAAATCCATTCATTTCCTAGTCATTTGTTATTTCAACTTTTTAACATATTTTTGCAGTTTTTAGAGGGGAAAGTTAAGGTTGGTTGGGAGGTGTAAAATGGTTGAGAGTACAGGAAAGATTATTTGGTAGTGGAGATTTCTCAGCCTAGATCCCTTAACTATAATTTCCAAACATCAGGAATTGCCATACTGGTTCAAAGCGGTGGTACCTCTAAGGCAGTGGCCAGTGCCTGATGCTTCAGAGGAAGAAAACCTGCAATATGCAATTTTGAAATAATCTGGCCCAAATTGAAGTTTCTTTTTAAATCCCATCAAGTAAGATTGACTTATACCTTGAAACCTAAGGATTTAAAAAGCCCTTCCAAATATCTGTTTGTTTTCTTTTTAACTCTTATTATTATTACTGGAAAATAACCTTTAAGCCCAGAAAGAAAGACAACCTTTCTGGAATATTTTCTCTTCTGTGTAGTTCACCATTTTCCTTTCTTAATTCTTGCCTTTTCCAGAGGAGGTTCTCCTACTAATGTTTCCCAGAGAAATGCACTGGTTAGACTCAGTGCTTCTTCCCACAGAGCATGTTCTTTTGGATTTTCCCTCCTATATCCATGGGGTGCCAAATTGCTTGCTGCTTTGCAATCCAAAATCTTGCTACTGTTATTGTGGCTTGATAAATCAGCTTGACATACGTTTTGAGGCATTGAAATGTAGTCTCTTGAAGTTTGATTGGCTTTTCAAATTAACCTTCAAATACACTGAAGCTTTGCCACAGTTTTCAGAATATGACTTCACACATTTCATTCAGCAGACCTTCCACTATAATAGAAAAGATCAGATACTTTCAATTAATCGTGTGCTGCTTTGTTTTTTAAAAATTCCTTTTTACATTTTAAATGCCAAATCCTGCTATGCTTACTTAACACGTACTGTAATTCTGTTCCCTGTTTCATCTGGGTAGGTCCATTGAAATAAATGCATTTACTTACCCCAGTATAACTGAGAACTGAATTTTACCCTCAGACCTTTGCCAAACAAAATTCTCAGTAAAGTCCGTGGGAGTTTTGCTTGAGTTGGCCCAAAAAACCCTTGGGAAGGAATGTAATGCTTATGAAAGGAAAAGATTAATTGTATGGGCTTGCACCACATAGTGCAGGCAAGGCTCTGCACGTTCTGTTCTTACCTGCAAACCCCAGCACTATTTCAATCCTAGATTTAGAATATGGATTATTCCTAACTGTGCCAAAATGAATGTTTCCATTATTTTACTGGCAGACTTTGTATGGTGGTTAGAAAGGAGAATGGTGGTATACCATTGAGAATCAGCTGTGCCTGACCTTGATTGTTTGTAAGACTGGACTCAAGCTGTCAGGCCCCAGGAGGAAGAAGAAAATGTGATATAGTAATGACAGAACAAAAATGCTGCATCATTTTTCTCCAGATTAAGCTTCTATGGGAAAAATCCTATTTCTGGTCTCAGCAAATACACTGGGGTCTATTCTTCTATGAAGATTTACAGTATTTGTCCCCTTAATTGGCAATAACAGCGAAGTACATCAATCCCCAGAGCACTGGTGGAAAAATAGGCCCTGTTTGCTTTAATTTAAAAATAAACCTTTTTACATGTTCATGCAGTACACAGTCTCATAAATTATTTTCTCTGGCATCATCAAGCACTTTCTGAGCTACATTTAAGAGACTCATGCATAGCTTTTGGCTTGAGTTTTCTTGCATTAAATGGTGATGACTGGTTTTTATTAAAACAAAATCTAGAAATCTGCGGCTTGTCCTGTATTTCCAATGGATGGTCCAGTGGTCTGAAATATTCATGTACTTGTCCTGGTGCTTCTTGAAATTCATTATCAGAAAAGTAAAACAAATAGAATTTTTAAGTAGTTTTTTTTAGAAAAAAAGCCCTTCTGGTCACAACCCTTTCAATTACATGCACAAGAAAGCAAGGAGGCAACATTAGTCTGCTGTGAGAGGACAGAGCCACAGAAAGTTTGTGTTATTCTTAATTTAGTTAAAACATTTGGCAGAGGTGTACCTGGTGTAGTGATGTGAGGATATTTTCAAAAGAGTGTTAGCATTTAACTGGCCTACTTTGGACTAGCGGTGTTCTCTTGTGTGTTACTTTTTGTCATTGAATAATGCTGATTTACCAAGCTGTGTGCTTCAAGGACATTGTAAAATAACAGGTAGGGGCAGGACTGAACTGTGAAAGTGAGAATTACTGTATCAGATCATGTCCAATTAAAATATGACAAGCACAGCAGGAGAAATTGGAAGTAGGGTTTATCTTTCATGTAAGAGAGGAAGTCACTATATCGGTTAGAAACAAAATAAGTGTGAAACAGATTCTCCACCCTTTCTCATTCCTCTCCAAAAATTAATATCTATTGACATTTATATTGGGAAGAAGTTGTACTATCTCATGTTCAAGGGTATGATGGCAGTGGCAACTGAACAAAGAGCATTGCAGCTATACACATTAAAGCTATTCTTTCTTAAAGTACGTGTCAAACCGTAAGTCAAAACATTTGTAACTGACAGATAAAAATAGTTTGAAAAATTAGGTTTTCTTTTAGTTAAACAGTGGTATGTGATTAAAGGAAGGCTTGCAGTCTTACAAGGTCTCTTGGGCTTCGCAGATAGACCTTTCAGGAAAAATAGGAATTAAAAGTATTTAAAAAACTAGATGCTTTTTACAAGCTTTGTAGTATAGTACAGTGTTGCCTAATATAACAAGTTTTGATATAAAATTCTCTGTTATGAGGGAGAGAAACTGCATTGGCCTCCATCACCATTGCAATCCTTTATATAATCTATTTGTATAACTTTCATTAGCACTTTGCTTACAGAGATGCAGAACTGTAAATATAAATAGATGCAGTTTTTTACATGTAGCCTTTTTTGATCTTTCTGGATCATAGCATGTTGTTGTGTTGTATAGCAACTCTTGAAGGTGAATTTGAATTGACAATGCCACAGAGAGCAATGTGAGGCTTTGCAAGAGTATCATCTGTGGAAACAATCATATCTGATTGGCTGAGCAAAATGAGGCCTTTCACTCAACTTTACGGAATTTCTCTGCTTGTCTGCCTCTTTGGTTGTAACCCGATAATTTTTGAACACCACATCTGATCAATTCCCAAAATTCAGGGAATCTTCTAGGTATCAGTGGGCAGAACTCAATTGATTTTGGGGGAGATTGGAAAACCGAAAGGAAAAAATTGGGTGGGAGCATGTCACAGCTCCTGGTTTCTGGTTGTCACACCCAGCGTCTTTACATAAGTCTGTAATTGTCTATCAATTACAGAACTTGTTGATGGCAGCTGTTAACACCTTCCAGCCTAACAATACCCACCCACTTTCAGCTCTGTCCGTCCTTCCAGTGGACCTTAAAATGTGTGCCTCCTCCATCCCCCATGTGACTTATCTCTGAGACAGAAAGAAAATAAATAATTAACAGATTATGAATTGTTGGGTAGATGAAGGGATGCAAGGAGCAGGGGCGGCCCCAGGTACCAGCGCAGCAAGCACGTGCCTGGGGCAGTAAGCTATGGGGGGTGCCCTGCCAGTCACTGTGAGGGTGGCAGTCAGGCTGCCTTCGGCGGCACGCCTGTTTGAGGTCTGCCAGTCCCGCGCCTTCGGCGGCAGGTGCTGAAGGCACGGGACCAGCAGATCACCCACAGAAATGCTGCCGAATCTGCGGGACCAGCGAAACGTCTACAGGCGTGCCACTGAAGGCTGCCTGACTGCCATGCTTGGGGCAGCAAAAAACATAGAGTCGCCCCTGGCAAGGAGCCCCTGGTGTATGCAGTGAGCTCAGCCTACAGAAGCAACAAACTGTACAACCCTGTAGTGTATTTGGAGGAATAGTCTATCAAGAGTTGATATCATTTACATTATCAGTTTAAGAAGTTAAATATTCCCATCTGACTTTGAGACAGTAACTTTGCTTAGAGACAAAAATGAAGAACTATCTTTGCCACAGTATGGAAATGTTGATCCATAGGATGCTTCTGTCCTTCAAGAAAGGATTTATCTCTCTTTCGCATCTTGTCCAGTTTGGGGTATATGAATATTCAAAAAAGGATATTTTTAGTGCAGTGCATCAGAAGTTTGCATAACATTCATTGAAATGAAAGCTAAAAATATTCTTTCCTTCATGTGGAATAAATGACATGCAGCAAACTCTTCAGATGTGAAGTCACTAGGAGATAGTGGACATATGTATATCCTCTCACGTATTTTGTAATGTCCAGGTCCCAGTGTATACAAGAGCTTAGAACATTGCGTGGATTGGGAACAATCCCAAGAACATTTAAGTTGAATTAAAATTGTTTGGTAGCTTGGGACAGCTTCAGTTTAGTCTCATATGTTTCATGAAGTTTTAAAGGGATCTTGAGCATCGACTGTTACAGTAGCTAGGTCTATCTGGCATCCTATCTACCTCCCTGTGGTAATGGGAGGATCTAGTCTGTCTTTTTTGTGTGATGAGAAGAATCTGCCTGTGCCAGGAAGACACTCCCCACCATCTGCATTACAGAGCTGAGGGCAAAATTTAGCAATAATAATAATAAATTAAACACATTAATTTAATATGTGCTTTAGACTTTAAGATAGGGATAAATATTCAGATCCTAATTTTAATATGAAAAAACTAGTAGAATTCACCTTCAGACTGATACATATGTAATGTAGTGTGTAAGGGATGGGATGTAAAAAAAAAAATAAAAATCAAAGGACATTTTTCACTAATAAATCTATGTATTTTACCTCTTCATCTTGATTCTTTAGTAAATAATAAGAGTAGACAAGTTAAAATTAAGTAGCCACAGCACTCCCTAACTTTGACTTTTATTTTGCAGAGACAAACATGAAGGAAGATGCTGTGAAATTCATGGAGATGTTGGAGGATAAGCTGCATAGGTAAGGATGGCATGGTGGAAACCTTTAAAAAAAATCTAAAATGTTACTTTATAAATGTAACTGTTGCTTTAGAGTGTTGGTGAACACTTTGGAATATATTTTTTAAAAAATAGCAAAAATCAGAATTTAGAAAAGAATAGTTCAAAGGGAATTTTTGTTATTAATCTTTTATCCCATCATCCTGAAAAGCGTAACAAAATCTTATTTAAAAAAAAAATCTACAAAGGCTTGCAAGTACCATAAGTTTCTACATTATGGGCCAGATTCATGGCCCTGCTGCAGCTGCTTTGCACTAGTCTGCCAGTGTAAAGTGGCCATATAGATCCACATATCCAGTTAGTTGATTCCCCTGGTGTAAGGGTATTCTTCAGGGGCATTGACAGGTCATATACCACGACAGCCCACCTCTGACATAGTGGGTATGACAAGACAGAAGGGGGCATGGTCAGGATATCACTGCATTCACCTCAGCGCAAGCGATCAGAATGAACACGAGGCTGCGCTATTTTATGTTGTAGACCAGACCAGTATCCAGCAGTTCTGGGTTGTGGGGAGCACAGCATTGATTTAAAACCACCTGCCCCCGTCCCCCAGCAGTTGCACACAAAAGCACAAATTAGCTGGGCCAGATAATTTCGCCCATGAACTCTGTGCTCTTATGTATTAAGTAATGATCTACTTAATTTTGAATAGTTCTGAAAAATATAATGAAATCTTTCTTCCTTTCTAGCCCCTCACAAACCAATAGAAACCAAAACAACAATATAGCTGTTTTAAGTATATAACCCTACTATGAATACATATTTTTAAACTACTGCAAAGATTAATGTTTAATCCTCTTGCTATGTGAAGAACTCTTGTGCCTCCCTCAAGGGTTGCCGTGCCTTTCCATAGCTTATCACCGGGTGCTGTGTTGCTGCTGTAATGGAACCATCAGTTAGAATGGACTTTGTTTTAAAGAGGCATTTACGTTTTTAAAAGTCTGGCTACAGACTGTATTATTGATTTGTGTAAAAATCTCCTTTGTATTGCTGGTCTGGAATAGAGAATGGTACTTCTACCCATACAGTATTTATCATAATGCCTGAGGGAAGGTTCCAAGTTTTTAGACATGTTCATATGGGCTTTTGAATACTAAATATTTAGTAGGTTATAGGTTCCATATTTAGCACTGAATCAAAACCATAGTGCAAAATCTTGTTTGTTTAATTTTCATCAAGAATACAAATTCCAAAGAATATGGTGTAGCAACACAGTGATGTTTCTGGGTTTCATAGGTTTATAGCAACACAACAGATCCCTCAACAAACAAAATCACCTTCTCTTTAACAGTTAACCACAGGGAAAGTCAGAGAAATGTCATTTGCATTTTCTTTTGAAGGAATTTTCTGCTTGTGGGCAGACAATTGTGCTGCTAGCTTTGTAGTTAAGTATTCTTATTGCTTTAAAGAAATTAAATACTGTATTTGGGTTGTTGGGTTCTTATCAACTCAAAACTTTTTTTCTGCATTAATATTGTTCTAATCCTAGGAATTTTTTCAGTGTGTTTTGTATATGCTGTGTGCTGTTAATGGGTTTTGAAAGAGTATGTGGCATGTGTCTCTCACCCACCCTCTTCTCCCACTACTCATATTTCTGAGAGTGAAATTTGTGCTGGACTTAGCGATGCCATCATGCTGGTATTTATCCTGTTTCAGTGAAGTGTGTCATTTCTGGGAAAAGATTGAAAACTAAACTCTCCTGTGGCATTATACTATATATTGGAAGCCCATGCTGTCAAGTCACTTCTTTATCAACAAAGAGTGAACATTTCAAACAGACTTCAGCAATATACTGTGTTGTAATGCAACATGTTCGAATTGTATTGATAGGTTGCATTCCTTAGTACCATATAGACCAGGGATAGGCAACCTATGGCACATGTGTTGAAGACAGCACGCGAGCTAATTTTCAGTGGCACTCACACTGCCCAGGTCCTGGCCACTGGTCCGGGGGCTCTGCATTTAAGTGAAGCTTCTTAAACATTTTTAAAACCTTATTTACTTTACATACAACAATAGTTTAGTTATATATTATAGAATTAGAAAAAGAGACCATCTAAAAATATTAAAATGTATTACTGGCACGCGAAACCTTAAATTAGAGTGATTAAATGAAGACTCGGCACAGCACTTCTGAAAGGTTGCCGACCCCGATATAGATTTTACTATGTCTGTTTCAATCTTTGTTTTCTACTGAAACTACACTATAGGCCTTAATGTGGTGTTAGTTAGCGGTTACTGTCATCAGGTTTTACTGAGAACTAAATACATGTAATTGAAGTTCTACAAGTACATTCCTGCAGTCATATTAGTTCATTTGTCATGCATCTTTGACCATTACCTCAGCCCTCTCTCATTCTCCATCTCCCTGGGACTAACATTGCATTAGTCTAACATTGCAGACACCTGAGCATCTTCAAAAGGCTACCATTTAAAAAAAAATTCATCTGTTAGAAAAACAGGTTCTCCCAAATGTGGACTCTCTCCCCTGCACCTCTCCCCCTAAAAAAAACAAACCCCTATTTCTGTCCAAGTCCCAAGATGGGCAAGATTCAGTCCTGCACTAGTGGTAGCTTTTCTGTACATATAAATGTCACAGTTCTAAAAATCTTATATCTCAAGGAGCTGCAGGTCTAGAAATGGGAGCTTTATTCATTGGAAAGAGGAGATTCCTAGCTTTTCAATGGTAACGGCACCCACTTCTAAACGTGGATGGGCCTCAGATATATCTCTCAAATCATGATATGTTTAGGCATGCAAAAAAATTTTAGGTCTTTTTGGAAAGTTTCTAAGACTCTCTGAGCCCTGCACAAGTTGGACTCACGGTAACTAAGGCATCTGATTTTATAGGGAGAGGGATAAAAAAAAAATCTACTTTTTAGAAATGCACTAAAACTAAAACTAAAATAGCTTTTCTATAACTTGTGACATATACAGAGTGTATGAAGTATGATATAATGGTTTTATCAGGACTTGCTTGGGATGATGTGCAAAGCTTACTTTCAGTTTTAGTGTTTGCGATTAATATGACTATCGCAAACTCATGACAAAAAAAACTTTTATTCCGCAATATGTCATCATGTGTTGTATCTCAGCTCCACCCCCCACCCTCCTCAACAAAATCATATTTATCCTACTTTCTTATGTCTACAGTAAGTTGTTCCTTCTCTCTGTTACTAGGAGGCAGTTCAGATCTGCCAGTCTTACGCAGAGAGCTAAGATCCTGGCACTGTATTAACGAACAGAATTGTTGCATCTCCTCAAGAAGTAACCAGGATGTTTCTGTCCTCCCTTTTACCAGAGTAAAAGAGTACATTAATATTCAAATGGTTAAATTGAATTCATAGGAGGATTTCCCTTCAGCCTCAGTGCAGATGCAGTTTTCAAAAGTGGCAGAACCCATCCCAGAAGAGTTGCCAAAGTTAAAAGATCTAACAGCACATCAGAAAGTGTACTCATTTTAGCACACTCCATGAACTGTGAAACTGTTTTGTGCCCAAAAGGAAGTATCTCCTGAAATTCAAGGTACTACTCAGTGCTCACCAGAAGAAGTGAGGGCCTCTTGAAGAGAAACAGAGAAGTTACCAGCTCCTTCCTGTCAGCAAGGCTACCAGGTCCCTGCTGAACACTTAGAGGGTGTTTTCTGAGTAGGAGAAAAAGGTGTGATCTTACCTCATTGTATCTAACGTATGGTAACAAACACTAGGTAAAATCCTAGTGAAGTCAAGACAGTTTTTAGCTTTCAGGTTTGTTAGCATGTCAAGATAAAGACTATGAGGGAGCCTAGCGTTTACCTTAACCTCATGTTAAAAATGCAACTGCCTTGTCTTATCTAGTGTTAGTTACCATGTTTTTTCCTAGCATAGACCATGCCTAAGAGGACCTCTGCAGCTGCCAAAAGCAATGAAGTTTAGTCACATTCAGTGGTCATCGTTAGTTGACTGTCTTAGGTGGAGTTCATTTTCTTATGTGTGAATGCCTAGCATATCAAGAGATCGAAGAACATCACAGCAGATTTGACTCATCAGATGCTACCTTAACCTATGTGAGTGGAATTTGCACAAGTTCACATTCCTCCTTCTTACTTTCAAGTGGGAAGTATCAGTGGAGGAGCTATTCATGTCCAGAATGAATACGTCTTCCCTTCTTGTTTGACAGATAAAAAGATGATTGTGTGCTATGGTAGCTGTGGGCACTGTGTCATACTTACGACCTATGGGTTTGCTTTATACAGTAAAAGCTGTATTATCTGACCCTGTACCAACTGGAAAGCTCTATAAATCAGCATTTCTAATCTTCATAGGAAGTCCAGTTTATAGACCAGTTGATGCAGGGCTGGCAGCAGGAGCAGCGCCACAGTTTCTGGCACCGTAGGCAGAATTTGGGGAGTGACATTTTGTGCACTCCCCACGGGGCATGCAGGAGCTTCTGGTTCCACTCCCATCGTGCCGCCAAAGAAGGACCCGCCGTCGAAATGCCGCAGGTGACAGTGGCAGTCATTGAGCTGCTCAATTGCCTGCCGCTGTTTTCCGCGGCACGTCGGCAGAAGGTCCTCCTTTGGCAGCGTGATGGGAGCGGAACTGGAAGCTCCCGTGCACCCCTTGTGGAGCACACAAAATGCCACCCCCCAAATCCTGGCGCCCTAGGCTATCGCCTAGGGTCGCATAATGGAAGTGCTGGCCCTGGCTGGCAGGCTCCCTACCTGGCTCTATGTGGCTCCCCAGAAGCGTCGACATGTCCCTGCTGCTCCCAGATGGAAGAACAGCCACAAGGGGTTCAGAGTGCAGGAGGGGGTGCGGGGCATGGGCTCTGGGAGGGAGTTTGAGTGTGGAAGGGGGTTGGAGCTCAGGAGGGGTTTTGGGATGCCAGATCCAGGGCACCTCACCTCAGGCGGCCCTCACAAGCAGCGACCTGTCCCTGCTGCTCCAAGGCGGAGGCACAGCTAGGTAGCTCTGCGCACTGACTCTGCCTGCAGGCACCACTCACGCAGCTCCCATTGGCCACAGTTCAAGTTTTTTGGCTGAAAATCTTTATTCAGTTGATATTCCCTGAACTATTGTTCTCTCACAGAAACATGGACTATCTAGATAAAAGTATTGTTGTATCCACATTAGTCAAGATGTCTTTAAATATAGCCTTAATGATTTTATTCTTTGAAGAACTAGGAAGTCCTACTAATCATGGATATAAGCATACATCACAAGTCCCTTCGTGGAAAAAGCCTTCCTTAGCCTGAGAATCCAAGATAGAAAAGAATTTACACACAAATATTGCAGGGTTATTAGAGTAGTAAGATTTTGGCCATTATTTGCAAACTTGGGGGCCCAAAGTTAGTCTCCTAAATCCATATTTAGGCACCTAAATTAAAGTGGCCTGATTTTTAGAGGTGTAGAGCACCCATAAATCCTTCTGAAATCAATAGAAACTGTACTTTTGAAAATCAAGCCTCTGTTATTTAGGTCCCTAAATATGGGAGTCTAACTCTAGGCACACCGATTTTCAAATTTTGGCCTTCCTTTTTTTAGGCATGCAGAGAAAGTCACTCCTCTTCAGCTGGGTTAAAAAGAAACTACCTTCTATCAAAGTTCATTCAGACTGCTTGAGTGGGAGAAACTTCCTTTCAGGTGTAAGAGACCTAAAATATATATCTCCACACAAAAATCTTTATTAACTTTGAGCTAAGGTTGCTAGGTTATCTATCCTACCAATGCAAGCCATAAACAAGAAGGAAATAAGTACTAATATATTCAGCACCCATCTTTGTCTCATTCATTAGTTCCCCTTCTTAGCCTCAACCTCAGCTACCTCCCTTCCACTGTAAGCAGTACAAGGTATTATAACACGTATGTGTGCAATGGTTGGAGTTTGTAGCTGATAATTAGAAGATCCTGAAGAACTTTGCGAAACAAGGTAGAATTTCAAAAACTGAACATTTAAAAAATGTTTTCTCTGTAAAAGTTAGTAAATATCTCACTAAAAAAAATTACATAGAAAATTTAATTAGCCTCTGAAGTCATGCCAAATTGTAAACTAAATTAAATAATTAAAATATGAACCATGGATTTGATTGCTGCTTTAAGTGAAAATCTCAACACAGCCTTTACTGTGGAGTCACTACTGATGCTTCTATGAGTCAAATGTCAAGTAAAATATTTAAATAATTCTAAAATGTGACTTTTCATGCTAATGAAAGCCAAGTATCATTAAAAGGTGCAAACTGCTTTATAAGAGTCAGGGTGAAAAAACAATAAGGTTTATTTTTAAAAGTTCCATTAAAACTGAAAATCTCTAGACATCTGTTCATTTGTTTCAAACATTTATAATGAGTCTTCAGTAGTGTCCATAAAAATATTTGGAATGTACCAGCTCTTATGATACATGAGAGCAGCTTCTAACATCCCTGTCAGTCACTGATAACCTATGAAACCTCAAACCATTAACCAAATTGAGCAAATATGTCAGAATCAGCCCAGGAATGTCGTCGTCTTGGTCTGTGGATTGCAATCCATAAGTTTTGCCACATGACAACCAGGTTTTATGGCATACTTAAACATTTTTTGGATGGTACTGTATTTTAACATGAGTCTTTCCTTATCTACAGCCTATTATTAATGATAGATTTACTGTGCAGGAGCATCTACCAAGAGAAAATATATCTTGATGGAGCAAGTCAGAAAGCAAATAGAAAGTCAAGAGAACCCAAAAATCGTAATACCATTGGCTTATTCTTTCCAACATATTCAGAATGTGAGAACCAGAAATATCATGGAAAATGTAAACATAGTATCAGCACAAACCCCAGTAACCAGCTCTATTATTAGTTAAATAACTAGACTTTTTTAAAGGTATGTTGTCAAAGTTGTCTGCTATACTTTAGGTCACCTATCCTACAAGTTGTTCTGCATTAGCAGACTCCTGCCATCTGAAGCCCTGTTCAAGGTCAGAGGGGCTCTGCTCAGACACAGGATCCATGTGTAACAACCTGAAGTATCAGAGCCTATATTGGTAAGAGCATAAGACTGCAGACTTCAGCCATTTTGTTAATAAAGCACCTCTTATTTAGGTGCCTAAGTATAGGAGCCTAACTCTAGGCACCCAGATTTTCAAATTTTGGTCTTGCTTTTTTAGACATGCAGAGTCATTCCTCTTCAGCTGGGTTAAAAAGAACTCGCCTTCTATCAAAGTGGGTTTTCATGCACAAACTTCTTATATACGTAGTGAATGAGATTTCCCTCCCATTATGGCTTCTGTATGCTGCTGCACACAAAGCCCCACAGCTTGCTGGTTGTGGATTCCCTTGGTGGAGATACTGCATTGGCCAGGTGTAGGCTGACCAAAATAAGTCCCCTCACAAGTCCCAAAGTGGGGGCCATTCTAGGGAGCACAGGATGGGCTGCAGTAATGTAGAATAATCCTCAGCCTGCCTGAATAATGTTGGGGGCTGTTTCAGCCTCTTGAGTAGTTCAGATGTGGAAGTGTGCTAATGTGACTTGAAGCTACCTTTGCCCTCCCTTCCCCAGTGCTGCGAGTTGTATGCTGTACCTCCAAGAGATTCAGCACAAAATCTCATCCATTGTTTCTAAATACACTAATTTTGATTCACTTAACAATTCTGCTGCAATAAAGGTAAATGCAGGTTAGACAAAATATTATACCTTACTAGTGACACATTTTGCTCTTTTTTCCCTCCCAGCCACCCTTAGTCATAAAACAGCTGTGAGAACATTAGTTACAAAATAGTGAATAGAAGATACTTTATATGCTGTGATGCATGCCAAGATGTCATATGGCCTACCTAACTCCCTTTTCACAACTGCCTGAGGAAACAATTTTTTTGTATCAGTTGATGTAAAGATGACATTTCTTGAGCTGAGTGAATGTAATGTAATTGTACAGTACTCCAACCCTCAAAAGATTATTCTGTGACTTCTGTTCATCATAGAAAATAGGGCCTTTTCCTAATTCTCAGATAAAAAATTGTAAAATTATTTTTGGAGAATAGCATTTTTAAAGGATAACTGGTGACAATTACAGAAAGCAGTTTTACTGAGTTATTTTCTTCTACAAATGGCATAATAAATGAATATGACTGCTAGTAAGCTGAAATATTGCAGGGAATGTGTTTTGCCATTGTTGATTGGTAATGATGCAGCACCCTGTAACCTTACAAATGCAACACAACCTTTCTTCTTTAAGTGATTCTCCATTGCTATTTGTCTTGCTTTATTTCCATTTAGCCAGTGATGGATTTATGTGAAACAAACCGTACAGTGGTACGGGGCCCTCAACGACAGGGAACCCCAAAATGCAGCCCAGATCTGACAAAAGACTGAATTTAATAAGGGTTGCAAGTCGTGAAGTGGTCCAGGCTTTCTGCATTCTGTGAAAGTATTCTGCAAACTGCCCTCTAAACTTGTTTTTTTGAAGTTGTCTAGCAAAGAATGTTGCTTCACCATTTTTTCACTGTCTTGGCAATAGCATAACAGCAACTAAGAGAAATCATCATTTGCCAGTCAGTCTGTCTGCTTGACCAATTATCCAGTTGAATAAAAGCACCCTCCGCCACACTTTGCAACAGTGCCCGTGATTTGTCACTAGTATATAATGGTTCAAAATCCCATTTTTACAGAGCCTGCTAAAAACATGGGATTAACTGGGTTAAAACTAATTGGGTGGTCCACGGCCCACCCAGGCCCACCTGTGGCTATGCCCCTGCTCTTTCAGACATTTTTAATCTGCCTAAAATTAAGGTCAGTTTTTTAGCAATAATCAAGCGATACTTGAGTCTGGCGGTCAAAACACAAAAAAATGAAGGTGAGGCAAGAAGACGAAGCTTCATCATCTTATTTTAAAAAGCTTGAAGTGTTGAATAGTGGACAGTCATCAAAAACTATGGGCGAGAAAACATCTGAATTATCTTGTCACTTGCCGAGTTGTGGGGATATCACAACGACTGCAAAAGTTGAATAAGTGGACTCCGAAGTGACAACGAACTACAAAATGTTGTCTAAGTAAGGGAATAAACCTACCCTGAAGACATTGCATTATGGCAAAAATCTGTTTCATTGGATATGATAGAATATTTCTTAGTCAATAAACTGAAAAATATAGGCAATATGGAAAATTTCAGACGAGTATGAGGTTGCAGGACAAAAGCAATTTAGAGGTCTTCATGAGTGCAATTTTCTGAGGATGAAGAAAAATTGGATGACAGAAATGAGAATTTGGCTGATTTTTTTTTTTTTTTTGGAAACCAGTAAGGCAGTTTACTGTTATGTTTGCAAATTATTCCCTGACCATAGTAAAGGAAAACAAACATTAGTCCGTGAGCATTCTAATTGGAGAAATGTTGCATGACACATTGCTGATCATGAAACTTCCAGACCTTATATTAATGCTATGTGTAAGTTCGTTCAAAAGTATAAATTATCTGGAAGAATTGATTCTGTGTTATTGGCTCAGTTTGAAAAGGAGTGTTCTTATTGGAGGAAAGTGATGAGACCTGTTGTTGCCACAGTCAAACTGCTGTCTTCTTTGGGACTACCTCTAAGAGGATATGATGAGTCATCATTGTCAAATCAAAAAGGTAATTTTTTAACCTGCCTTGAATATCTTAGTGAATTTGATGATTTTCTCAAAGAACATTTGAAAAATCATCAGTATAGTGGCTCACGGAAGACCAATTTTTTAATGTACCAAACCTATGATGAATTCATCACTATAATGGCAAAGCAGCTCAGAAACCAATCCACTGATGAAGTAAAGGATGCCAAGTACTATTCCATAATAGTCAATTCAACACCATATGTGAGTCATGTAGACCACCAATTAACATTAATTTTAAGATATATGACCAGCAATGGTGAAGTTATAGAGTGATTTCTTTGTTTTGTCTTGCTAAAATCCCACACTTTTGAATGTCTAGAGACACTGTTTTGGAAATCATTGCAAATTTAGGTTTGAACATCAAAAATTGTTATGGGCAGAGCTTTGATAATGCTGCAAATATGGCAGGAAAATATTCAGGTCTACAGGCAAGACTGAACAATGCAAGTCCCTCTGCTTTACTCATACCATGTTCCAGCCATTCCTTAACTTTAATCTGCAGCGCTGCAGCCGAATCTTGTGAGGGAGCTGCACTTTTTTTTTTTAACTTCGTTCAAAACATGTATGCCTTTTTTCTGGTTTCCATGCATTGGTGGAGTATGTTACAATCACTCTTGGAGCAGGCAAATTAAACACATTTGACAGTCAAAAGAATTTGTGACATCAGGTGGTCTGCTTGTGCAGATGCTGTTTTGGCTTTGAAAATGAGCTGCTATGATATAAAGAAAACCTTATTAGACATAGCCAGATTAAATTCTGAAAAACTGAGTGTGAAAACTGAAGCAAAATCCTTAGCAGAAAAGTTTGAAAAGTACGATATTGCTGTTTTTGCTTTTATGTGGAACTGTTTACTTCAAAGAATTAATGCCATCAGCAAATCGCTGCAAAAGGTTGATACACATCTATTGAATGCTGCACAATTGTTAGCCTCAGTTAAAAGTTTTGTCATGGAAGTTCGAAATGACTATAGCTCAGTGGAAGCAGAGGCACTAACATTAACAGAAAATATAGGTTTCTCCGATATATCTGATGAGAAGCGTAAAAAAACAGGAAGTTAATTTTCCATGAAACTAGAGACAATGAAATCAGTTTAAAAATGAAAGAGACGATCATTGTTGAGACTGTCCATATTATTTGTGACACAATAATAGTGCAATTGCAGAGTAGAGGTGAATTTCTAAAGAAAACTTTTGATTTATTTTGCATGTTTTTTGACGGAAGTATGGATGAAAATGCTAAAAGTCACTACAGTAAGAAATTAAGTGAATTCTACCAAGAGGACATAGACACACATCTTTTTGATGATAAAATGAATGAAAGGTTTCACTTGATCAAAAATGATGAGATCTGTGCTTCAAGATTACCAGTTGATTTGTATAGACTTGTACATGATGGTTTGCAGGCAACCTTTCCAAATGTGGAAACCATTCTGAAAATATTTTTAACAATACCCTTCACAAATATTTCTGGTGAACATTCTTTTCCTGTTTTGAAACAAGTTAAAACTTATTTGTGAAATACGATGAGTCAGGAACATTTGACAAGTTCCACAATATTGACAATTGAAGGTGCCTCTTTACAAAATATTACTTACGATGTCTTAACATTTTTCTACATTTTTTCTTTACAAAATTATTTGAAATTTTTTTTTCAAATTGAATAAGTTTCTTCAGAGGAAGTTAACTTTTATTTTTCCATTCATGCATCATCTGTACTTTTTTATTTTTACACATTTTTCACATTAGCGTAATGCAAATACAAGCTTTCATCTAGACCAGAAGGTCTCAAACTGTGGTCCAAGACCTCCATTCAGGTGAACCGAGGAAAGGTTATTAAGGTTTTTTATAAAGTACTCTTATCCAAAGCATTTTACAGTAGTTAGCTAACAGTACAAACAACATTTGGAAAGATCATTAATTGGTCTGCCGAAACCCTCAGCAATTTTCAAGTGGTCTGTGGGAAAAAATGTTAGACTACAAAAACAATCAAGGTACCTCACTTTTTCATTAACTTCCTATTACTTATAATATAGGAGGTGGATGAAGAAAAAAAGAATGAAAAACAGTGGGGAGATAAAGATAATGTTCTTTTTCTTGGCTGGGTACCGGGGGGAGGTGAGGGGGCTCAAAAATGAAGCTGCGCATGGGGACCCACTAACTCTAAATCCACCACTGCATTCAGCAGTGTTTGTTTTATCTCAATAGTGGCTTTTGTCAACTCCTGGAGACAGTACAGGTAATGATAGCAGTCTTACTTTGGTGTAAGACTGTGTTCATTTGTCTAGCTGCTTGCTTAATGGAGCATGACGAGTGTGTGGTGTTTTAAGGATAACCTGCACTCATATTTACTAAAGGAGCAACAGTCTAACACAAAGCATGTTTCACCTGTTCGTATATATCTGCAAGTGATTAGTTATACTTGAAGACGTTCACTCTTCCTCCCTGCCCCTTTTCAGTGATCCTTCTCACAAAGGTCTCCTAAGACAGGAGGTACAATCCCTTCTAACCCTAGGGGACATTGAACCTGTTCCACCAAACTTTGTAGAGAAAGGATTTTATTCCTGGTACTTCCTCAACCCCAAGAAAAGTGGAGGATGGAGACCAGTATCTCAAGATCTGAATTTGACTAGTTCAGAACAAATTTGGTTATAGCCTAGCTGTTCAGATGACCAGCGCTTAGTCATTTTTACATAATGTACATGATCAATACAGGAGGGATGGCAGCGCAGTGTTAGGCTTGCTGAAATAAAAAAACACTGCAGTAGTTACAGGCCTCAATTCTAATTCTGATGAGTGTTTAAGGGAATTTACAAAATCAAATATAAATGGGAGTGTTTTCATGACTATAATTGATAGAAATCGTTTGGGGGATTTAAAATGGTTCATTATAAGGTTAGAAACAGAAACTTACAACAACTTTCTGCTAATGCATGAAAACCAGAAAGTGACACTGAGTAGAAGCTGAATAGTCTCTTTCACTATGCAAGCTGAATAAATCAAAATGACCACGCTTGCGTAAGTGGGTAAACGAGGCTAAGATTTTCACACCTAGGTGCCTAAAGATAGGCTATTAAGCCCATATTTAGACACACAAATAAGTTGCCTGAATTTAAAAAGTGCTGAGCATCCAGTAACTCTTATTGACTTGAATGGGAGTTAAGGTGTTTGTCTTCATCTGTTACAAGGGACTGGATTGGGCTGTCCTGTAGAAAAATCCATGACAAGAGCAGGAAAATATAAAATTCCCCTCACTGAGTTCCCAATATATCATGTGGTTTAAGGAGCAGAATTTGCCTGACCAAATATGGGGCAGAGGGTTTGTTTCTCTGAAGTATGGATGCCCAGAAACTGCAGGGAAATTGCAAGGTTCCTAGGCTATCCTCAGAGGGTTGAGCCATGGTATCCATGCAGAAGACTAGCCCCTCTGTGTTATGTCCTCACACTCCCACCAAACAACTCCCTGTATTTTACTTTCCTCTCTGAGGGAATTTTAAAGCTTGCAGCGAGGACCGGTGAGAGTCTGACATGGGATGATGCCATGTAGAGTGACCTTCCCCAGATTCCTCACCCACCCTGTCCAGCTTTACCCATGTAACACATAGAGCCAGGGGGGATGATGTTACCATGGCTTCTTTCCCAACTTCATCCCTTATGTGTTTGCCAGTCACTGTTGGCCAGTATTCTGAACACCTTTCATCTATGTGCATAGAAGTGGAGGGAACAATACGTCCCATTGTTATTGAATATGATTTTTATTTTACCAGTGTCCCCTAAATGTTTCACACCATGTAAGGATCACCCTTTTCACCAAACCATTAGACAAAGTAAAGATTTTAATTACAAACTCACCCTTTTGAAAAGAATGTTACAGAGAGCCATGGGATTTGTATGCTATAGGGGGAAATATTTCACGGAATAGAAGGTGCTCATTTACTCTGGTAATAGGGGACATATCATTACCTAGAGCTATCAGAAAAATATCCGTGGAGCTGCAGAGTAAAGGATATGTACTTTGGAAACCAAACTGATGATTTCCTAGAGTACGGTGTTTTTAATTTATCTGAAATTCTCATCTTCAGTGGGATAAACCCCTTGAGACACTCCCTCTGTGCTCAGTAAACATCCTGCTGCACAGGGACTAGTTATGATTAATTACAACCACATTGCATTCCATAATACTCTGAAAATTAAAAATATCTCAAAACAGTATTAAAATTATTACACTATTGTACATATTCTGTCATTTTATATGCCAAATAGCATGGCCTTAATAAAAGTTACTGCAGTTCAGATAGACGTCATATACCAGAGCTGAATCTGAGAATTCTGAAAGTGGCATACTGAGATTAGCATGCTAATAATACTGCTGTTTCATAGCATTGCTGATCTTAGAGCTCAGGAACAAACTGAAAGACTTGCATGCACAGAGCTCTTTTTTGTGTGCATCGTAAGTGAGAGATATGTGATACTTAAGGCCCCACTTAATTTGCGATATTGCGGAAATTGAAGATCCCACAATATTAGATTTCCACTGCAATTTTGATTTTAATTAGCGTATTTTGCACAGTCCACAATTTTGCATACATTTTCAGGTTTGCAACACACACCTTTTCCCCATTAGTACAGTGGAACCCCATTTATCCAAGCTGACTGTGACTGGGGCCTGGACTGTCAGTCTCACGCATTAATGACTAATATAGTTGCAGTAAAATGTCTGGTTATCAAAAAAAAATTAGCAGGCGTAACATAATACTTGAGTGTTCATATTATTCCAACAAATTTTTCTTAATCAAATAAGTCTTCGCTGGCTTTTCCAAATTACAGCAATTAATAAAGGTTCCTTATTACTTTTCCACGATTTTTCGTGTCTTGTCTGAAACTCAGCCGCAATTATTTGACAATCATCCTGCGATTCAGATAGGGCCCTAGTTATGCTTTCTCTACTTTTCACATCTATATTCCTGGTTTTGAGTATAGAATAGAGCATATAAAAGTAAAAACAATAAAAGTCACACCAGGGGCTAAAAGCTGTAAACTATTACTTACCTGAGTAGTCTGTACGCACCTGAAGACAGCCACTGACTTCAATGGACCACAAATGTCAATAACTATGTAACTTCTGTAACTAAGCTTTGCAGGGTTAAGCCCCATATAACTATCTTTTATATTGAAAATCTAGTATACTAGTGGCAATTGCTGTCATAGAAAGTAAATACCATACATAACTTACAAAATAGGTTTATGACATGAATAGAAGATGACACCTTTTCATGGCATCTGAAAGCATTCTGATACAGAAATATTTTACTGTGATTTAAAAATTTTCTGATTTTAAGACATTGTTTAGACAGTTATTTGCAGCTGATGAGCTCCAAAAAAAGAACAAAACCAGTTGGCTCCTGAAATACTGATCTAAAAAGCCTTGAAGTGCTGCTAAAGCCACATTGAGAAGATTGAAGCCCATTCTATGGAGAATAAATTCTGCTTTTTTTGTATTACATATTTATTTCCGTTGCTTTGTTCTATCTTCATCTTGTGTGAGATGGTGTCATGAAAAGAGGATTTTTTTCTTACGGGCTCATCTGCTCATGATGTTCATTCCTACTCTGAAATATAACTCTCTGTTTGTGACATTACAATTGTTTGCTGTGGAAAAAGTTATGATGTTATGAATTGAAGAATTATCATTTCAAGTAGGTAAACAGCAGCAAGAGCATATGAACTTGTAAATAAAAATCTTGTTTTCATACAGATTTCTTTAGGAGGAAAAAATTGTAGCAATCTAGGATATATTAGCAGAGTTGTTTTCCCTTTCCTGTTCACAAATTATTTGCAAACTTTTATAACTGTTCAACTAACCTATTGTATGAATCATTCCAAATGGCCAATGAAGTACTTCCTTTGTAAGCATTCTTTGGAATATTTATTCCTGCGAATGTTCACATTTTTTGTTTCCATAAACATTCTTGGGAATAAAAGCTCATCCAAATGTTTAAGAAAAAAGGGGTTATGAATAGTGACAAAGTGAATTGGTAGGTTTTATTCACAAGAATATTCTTGAATAATTTTTGCTATATTTGCTTGGCCTTATTGAGGAGGTATCATCTGCTCTTTAAATCAACTTTGAAAACTAAGTGTTGTAAAAACAAATGTGAGCCCACTTAAATATGAGTCATTCTTTCCTCCTTTTCTTCTGTTTTCTTGAAAACTTCTTTCCCCACCCCATTTTCCTACCTTTATCTTCAGCACTTTGATTTCAGCCTCAGTTTAGTTCTTCTGGATATTCCTAGTTCTGCTTCTTGTCTTTCTTCTGTTTGGTTTTTTTTCTTTCTTTTCTTCTTGTGTTTCTGCTTGTCTTCTGTATCCACTTCTTCCTTTCATCTCCATTTTCTGTGTTGGATTTTCTCCCTTGCATCTTTACATGTTTTCATTTTGTTATATTTCATCCTCTGTGCACATCACTGAGGGGAAAATATAGATGCATATAAAAATAGGCTTACTTCACAGAATGCCTGGTTTCACCTTCGTTACTTACCTACCCTTAGGGCCAGGGTGGGAAAAAATGGTGATTTAAAAAAAAATATCTGATTGAAATGAAATACAGTATATTTTTAAAAGCAAACTTATTTATAATTAAATATGAAATTATGGCAACCTATGCTAAGGCCTAAACATTACTATAATCTATTAAAATTAATTAAATTAATATTAAAAAATAGTACTAAGCATTATCTGTTTGCTGCCAAGCTCTACAAAAAATTAAAACCACTGAACTGGTGGCAGTCACTGGCTAAGCAACCTGGAACCTGGATTTGTTGAAATGCCAAATCAACTTTTGACATCAGTAACCTCAGAGAAAATAATTTATTTATTTCAGTGTATTCAGCTACTTCAGCTCAATTATTAGTACATTCAAAGTTAAACCAATTAGGAGTTGAAAAAGCAGGAATGATTTCCTCTTCCAATCTCTGAATAAAAAACAGGTGTGAGAGAATGAGATTTACTAGTTCGAAAATCGTGAAGGACATAGTGACTAGGAAACAATCAAGTCAATTCACTAACTACAGATTTTTCTTATTTGGTTTACTAATTCAGTTTGCTTCATATGCAAAACATGTTGATAACTAATAAAAACATTGAAAGGCTATTTCTGTTCAATTTTAATTGAGATTTAAATTCTATCCACATACGGCTAGACACAAACAATTATCCAGTAAATAAGAAATGTACTATTCAGAATTTTCTAATGTATAAAATATAAAAAATTAAGGATCTGAATAAATGTGAGCTAAGCTTTAATTACTTAAATAAGTGTGCATAGATGTAGTGTATAGTTGCAAATCAGCATATTTAAATGATCAGTAAATGAGAATTAATCTTTAGGAAAATAACTAAAACGTACAAATGCAAAACAAGATTAAAATCAGTTATTTAAATCAAGATTTCCTGCTTGCTGATATTAAATCATGATTAAAATCAGTGATTTTAAAAGCTTTGATTTAAATCAATCCATCTTGTTTAGGGCAGAGCGGTATATCTTTCTGGAACATCCTGGGTTGTACCAGAGCTGCACAAATTTCCTGGGTTTTAATAAACTTGAATCAAGAGCACCCCTTCGAGTCCAGGGCTGCAGTTCAAACATGTTCCAGTTTCTCTTGGCTATTGAGGGGAGAGAAGTTATTTAAGTTAAGCACCAATGTGTTCACAAGAACAGATAGATATAAACTGACCATCTACAAGTTAAGACTTGAAATTAGATGTAGATTTCTAACAATCAGAGGAGTGAAGTTCTGGAACAACCTTTCAAGAAGAGCAGTGGGGGAAAAAAACCTAACTGGCTTCAAGACTGAGCGTGACAAGTTTATGGTACGATGAGACTACCTACAATAGAATTTAGTCAATCTGTGACAGCTAGCATAAGATACCTCCAATGACTGGTGATGGGACACTAGATGGGGAGGACTCTGATTTACTACAGAGAATTCTTTCCCAGGTGTCTGGCTAGTGGGTCTTGCCCACATTCTCAGGGTCTACCTGATCATCATATTTGGGGTCGGGAAGGAATTTCCCCCTGGGTCAGGTTGGGAGAGACCCTGCAGGTTTTTCGCCCTTGCAGCATGGGGTACAGTTCACTTGCAGGCTTGGACTAGTATAAATGGTGGACTCTTTGTAACCTGAAGTCTTTAAATCATGATTTGAGGACTTCAGTAACTTAGCCAGAGGTTAGGGGTCTATTACAGAAGTATGTAGGTGTGGTTTTGTGGCATGCATGTGCAGGAGGTGAGACTAGATGATCATGACGGTCCCTTCTGACCTTAAAGTCTATGAGCTAATTAAAACCCTATCATTCTGTATGTATAGTTGGGATTATGTTTAACAATATACATTACTTTGCACTTATCAGCACTGAATTTTATCTGCCATTTTATGACCCTCTCACCCAGTTTAGTCAGATCCCTTTGTAACACACTGCAATCAGCTTTGAATGTAACTTTCTTGGGTAATTGTGAGTCATCAGCAAATTTTGACATCTCTCTGTTCACCTCCTTTTCCAAATCATGTATGAATATGCTGAACAGCACTGGTCCTAGTACAGATCCTTGGGGGACCCCATTATCTACCTCTCTGCATTTTGAAAACTGACCATGTATTCCTACCCTTAGTAACCTATCTTTTAACTAGTTACTGATCCATGAGAGGACCTTCCCTCTTCTCCCATGACTGATTACCTTGCTTAAGAGCCTTTGATGAGGGACCTTGTCAAAGATTTTCTGAAAGTCCAAGTACACTGTCACTCTTTTCCACATGCTTCTTGATTCCCACCAAGAATTCTAATAGAGTGTGAAGCATGATTTCCCTTAGAGAAGCCCTGTTGACTCTTCCTCAATGTGTCAGATCATTCTATTCTTTACTATAGTTTCAACCAATTTATGTGGTACTGAAGTTAGGCTTACTGGTTTGTTATTGCCAAGATTGCCTTTGGAGCCTTTTATAAAAATTGATGTTGCATTAGCAACCTGCCAGTCATGTGGTACATGTTGTTTTAAGCGTGAGGTTACATATAACAGTCACTAGTTCTCCAATTTCATATTTGAGTTCCTTCAGAAGTGTTGGATGAATACCATCTGGTTCTGGTAACTTATTACTGTTTAATTTATCAATTTGTTTCAAAACCTCCTCTACTGACCCTCTATCTGGGATGGTTCCTCAGATTTTTGTCATCTAAAAATACTGGCTCAGGTGTGGGGAACTCGTCATATCCTCTGTAGTGAAGACCAATGCAAAGAATTCATTTAGCTTCTCTGCAATGGCCTTGTCTTCCTGGAGTTGTCATTTGGCATGTTGATCATCAGTGGCCTCACTGATTGATTAGTAGGCTTTCTGCTTCTGAAGTACTTAAAATTTTGTTTGCTGTTAATCTTTTGCTAGTTGCTCTTTAAATTCTCTTTTGGCCTGCATAATTACACTTGACTTGTCAGAGTTTATGTTCCTTTCTATTTTCCAAAGTAGGATTTACTACAAGTTTTTAAAGGATGTCTTTTTGCCTTTACCTGTTTTACTTTGCTGTTTAGCTATAGTGGCATCTTTTTGGTCCTCTTACTTTTTTAATTTGGGGTATATAGTTAGTTTGATCCTCTGTTATGGTGTATTTAAAAGGTTGCATGCAGTTTGCAAGCATTTCACTTTTGTGACAGTTCCTTTTAATTTTCATTCAACTAGCTTCCTCATTTTTGTGTAATTCCCTTTTTTAAAGTTAAATTCTACTGTGATGATTCCTTTGGTATTCACCCTCCCCAACATTAAATTTAATTTTATTATGGTTGCTATTACCAAGTGGTTCAGCAATATTCACCTCTTCGACCAGACCTTGTGCTCCATTTAGGTTGAATCACTAAATTGGTCCATTACTAGGTGGAAATAGTAGAACTATCAATAATAATGAAGAAAATGCTGAATTGTTCAATAAATATTTCTGTCCTGTATTTGGGAGGAAAAACAGATTATGCAGTCTGATCATGTGGTGACGACATTTCTCTTTCCATTCCACTAGTATCTCTGGAGGATGTTAAACAGAAGCTACTAAAGTTAGACTTTTTAAAATCAGGAGATCCAGATAACTTGCATCCAAGAGTTTTTAAAGAGCTGACTGAGGAGCTTGCTGGACCATTAATGTTGATTTTCAATAAGTCTTGGTGCATTGAGGAAGTTCCAGAAGATTGGAAGAAAGCTACTTTTGTGCCAGTTTTGGAAAAGGGCAAACAGGATGAGCCAGGTAATTATAGTCCTATGAGCCTGATATTGATCTCAGATAAAGTAATAGCGCAGTGGATATGGGACTTGATTAATAAATAACTAAACCAGTGTAAGGTAATTAATGCAAATCAACATGGTTTTATGGAAAATAGATCCTGTCAAACTACCTTGCTATCTCTCTTTGATGAGACTACAAGTTCGTTTGAGAAAGGTAATAGTGTGGATGTAATAGACTTCAGTAAGGCATTTTATTTGATACTACAGGGCATTTTGATTAAAAAATTAAAACAAGATAAAATTAACATGGCACCCTTAAATGAATTAAAAACTGGTTAACGGATAGGTCTCAAAATGTAAAAGGGAATCATCATAGAGTGGGGTCTGTTTCATGAGGGTCCTACAGGGACCAGTTCTTGGCATGGTGCTATTTAACATTTTTATCAGTGGCACGGAAGAAAAGTCATGACTGATGAAATGTGCAGATGACACAAAAATCTTGGGAGTGGTGAATAATGAAGAGAACAGGTCACTGGTTCAGAGTGATCTGGATTGCTTGTTAAACTGGATGTTTGTTAGAGAAGACAAGGTCAAAGAAATGCACCTTACCCTGGGGGCGAAAGATAGTGATGTTTCTGATATTCCTTAGTCCCTGTTGGAGTTCATTCCACAGTCTCAGACTGGCCCCCAAGAAATTTCTCTCTCTCACACAGACAAGCTTTAACCTCCTGGCAGAAAATGTCATTGTGTTTGAGAACTGGAGTTGATGACCATGATTCCATCCTGAAGCTTTAGGTGAGCCCAGCCATGGAGCTGATTGAAGGAACAAGACCTGGAACTTGACTCTAAATCCTATGGGAGGCCATGCTAGAAGTTGGAGGACCGGTTTGTTATGCTTGCAGTAGCTTGCGTTGCTGACGAGGTGCACTGCAGCATTTTGTACTAGTTGGAGATTCCTAAGTGCTGCAGGCTTTACGGGCAGCTATATTATGTTGCTGCAGTCCGGCCAAGAAGTGACAGTGCCATGAAATAATTGAGGTTAGGTCATCATCCACCCAGATAGGGTGAATTCTCCTAGCCAACCAGAGATGATAAAAAGAGTTACTTGTGTATGTTGCTATATGAGAGCTTAGTGTCAGCGTGAAATCCAAGATTACTTCTACACTACAGGCTAAGCTGACCAGTTGTGATTATGTATCTTTAACCAAAGGAGACTGTACTGTGGCTGCAAACTTTTCAATGTGATTTCACCTGCTCACCAACATCACCTCTGTCTTGCTCAGTTTCAGCTTTAGCCAGCTTATTCTACATCTGTGAACTGATCTCATCCAAGCAGTAGGTATCACAGATAATTGCAAATCCCCACTCCTGGTGACTTACTAGGACTGCTGTGAGGGGAATCCAAGTCTGTGCTGTTCTGGATTCCAAGGGTGTTTGAAGCACTTTGCAGCACTGATTCCTTCCTTGGCACCTCTGGCACTTTTCCTGGGTACTGATTCTCAGTCTTCTCCCCATTATTTGAAATGGCGCTCCTCAGCTCACCTAACCAAGGACCCAGACCAGTGCTGGTCACCAAGATCTCCCAGTTACTTAAACATACACCTCTCCCACATGTGTGAAGCTTCTTGTTTACAGTTTAACTCTAATGCTACATCTACCCTGCACACCAGTGTTAGCAGCGTGTGGGTACATGTACCTACGCTCCTTAGTGAAAAGGATGTAGTGTACCCACTGCAGTGTGTAGCCACACGTCAGTGAAAGGCTCCTGCAGTGGGGAAAGGTTTCACAAGCTCCCTGATGCCAGAATCTTTCCCTGCGGCAGAGGAACGGTTTAGTGACGGGGAGCTGGCAGAGCCTTTTCTCACTGAATCCTGCCACCTTAGCCTTTCCCTGTAGCAAGGAAGGGCTCCAGCAGCAGGGAGGCCACGGGACACTACACTGCTAAAAATAGCAGTGCAGACATGGGAGAGACAGCTTAGGTGTGTAGGGTGTACTTGCGTACATACTCACCCCCTTCAGAAATGGCTTTTTACTGGCCTAAGTTGTCCCTCTAGCTACACTGCTGTTTATACCTGTGCTGGGGGGCTATCGGGTATATACCCTACTCACTGCCAAAAGAAGCATGCAGTGTAGATGAGTCCTCAGAGACATGCAGCAGTTGTGAAGCAGTGAACACACACACTCATGCACCCTTCACAGAGTCTAACACATTTATGCTCTTTTAGGCTTAATCAGCCAAAGCCTAGGAAGTACAGAGCATACAAAACAATAAACATCACATGCATGTCCCTTTCTATTTCACTCGTCCCTTGTGAGTCTTAGTGATCATTTGGTGTCCAGGAAGGCAGGCAATGCAGGGAGTCACATGGAGAGTGGTCTCTCATGAACTGGAGAAAATGGCACCTGAGCAGACCAGCCTCTGTCCTTTTAAAACCTTCAGCTCTCTGTGTCAGGTGATACCAATGTCAGCTTCCCACAAGAGCAGAGATCACTCCCCACATGTGACTTTGTTGCCAATATAACTTCCCCCTTGCTAACCCAGTTCTTCTGGGCAGTAAGTGTGTAGAATAAATAGATTTCCAACCAAGGGGTATTTAGTCAACTGCCCTTTATTATTATTCTTTTGTCAACAGCGTTTAGAATTTAAACTCAACAAACAGAGCGAGAAGAGGCAAACAGAGTGAGAAGAGGCAAAAGGCTGGACATTCAAAATGGAGTTTGCAGCCTGACACAGACTGATAGGGTATCTCTCACAGAATTCATGAATTGTACAGACATATTCCCTCACACTGGAATGGTCATAAGTGGTGAAGGATAGCAGACCTGTGTGTCATCTTCATAATGCTGGCATTTGAGCCCATGTCATCTAAATAGCTCACTGAGTGGCTGCATGTAGGTGTTGAGAAGGACTAAAGTGAGAACTGATGCTTGAAAGACTGCACAGATTGATGGGTCTAGTGGTGGAGGTACAGTTTCCCATCTCATCTCCATATATAGTCAGATGCTCAGCTGGTGTAAGTCTATGTAGGAGCATTGACCTCAATGTTTAGGATCTGGCCCATAATATTTATTCGCATAATGGGGCCCAAAACCTGATTGCGACCTCTGTGCACAACCATAATGTAAAGAATGATTGTTAAAAGCCAAACACAAAGGAAGAACTCTGCACAATAAAAGTGGGTTATGCAGAAAAGTGCATTACAAAAAAGTAGCCAACAGGTTTTGTTAATGTGGCAGAACTATTACTTACAAAAAATAAGATTCTTTTTCAACTTACAGTCCATTCTCTTTGAGATCTCATTTAAACTCCTGTGTCTAGGAAGCCATGGTATGTCTATGTATTGTGTGAGAGAGGGGGGACTCAGACGGTACCTGCCATTCTCCAGTTTAATTTATCCCCTGTCTCTAACAAGCTCCAGCCCAGTCAAGTGAAATCTGTCAAGCTTCTACTGCATGGAAGGTCCTTTTATTTTTGCTGAAAGTTAAATGGTCTATTTATTTGTGGCCTCCAAAGATGATGACTCTTGCCCTGAGCTAATTAAATGTCTTTATCTTTCTCACCGCTTGTATTCAATTGGTTTGCATGTGAGGTGTAGAATTTTGTCTTCATTCACTTAATTGTCACCCTTTTATCCCAGGCTCAGGTGAAGATTTTAGTTCAAAAAGAATAATAGAATATTAAAATTACAACAAAATTAATAGCCATTTGTCACAATGTTATTTCTGGGATGACTTCACAACAGCCCCAAATATATATTAAGATTTCTGTAGTGTCCTGCAAGCGTTCAATAACTAGGATATGCTTAGTAGATTAGGTTTGTAATTTAAATAGTCCCACCGGAACTTTGAAGGTAATACTTCATTGAGGTGAATTGGTTAAGATGGATGGGAAAAAATATCTTTGCTGTTACTGGTGTGTCTGGGTGTAGAAAGTTTTTCCACGGCTCAGACAGGGTAGGGATTGAGACCATCCCTCTGGAAATGCAGGGTACCAGAGCTCAAAGTTAGTTGAGACTTGTCCCTGGCATAAGAGTTTGGCAATGTTCAGTGGTAGAGTTTGTCAGGTGTTGGGAGAGTTCCCCAGTCAACCCATTCATATCATGGGCTGCAAAGCAGCTTCTCTTCTCCAACCCACTGTTTCTTCCTGCCCTCATGTCTTTCAGCAGGGAGCAGAGTTAATGTTTACTCTCTCATCCAGCAGAAATGAAAATTCCACCGGATCTTCTCCTCCCTCCAGTGCACCACACAGTGTGAGGAGGAAATATGTACCACACCTAGCACCAGGCAAGACCGTAAGGAAGCGGGAGATTTACCCCATGAATGCCCGCAGAAAGGAAAACAATTACAGTGATGGAACCCCTACTCCCACACCCCTGTCGTGGTGAGGATGTGTTAGAGCACCACTGGTGAAGAGAATAGTTGCTGTGGGTAGGGAGTAACCTGTATAAATGGTAGGGGGAATCTTCAGATTGTGTCTGGGATAGGGGAGAGTTTTCAGTGTAATGTGACATCAGGGCAAGAGAGGAGGCAGGGCCTTCAGTCTGACAGTTATCCAGGAGTGGGAGACAGACTAATACTTTTATTTTTCTACTTCAGACACTAGAGAGTTTAATATCTGATATTAAACCAATATTGCTATGGTTTGCATTATGCTAGGAACATTTTGTTAGGAATATTTAGCTACTACATAAAACAGCAGAAAGTGAAGAAAGACCCCCTAACATCGCAGACTCCACACATTTATTGTGCCTTTGATTTTTGTTTTCCATTATTCCAGTTCATGAATGTTGGACTGCTGATTCCAATTTATTTTTTTAAGTAATAAAAGAGCTTGAAAGCATTTGTTTGTGGGAGGAAAACATCTGTACCTTAAAAAATTCTTGGCAATAAGACAAAATTTTGTACAGATACAAAGAGGAAAAAAAGTATGTCAAAATTGGGCTTGTCATCCTTGCCAGTGTCCCTTAAAACTTCTGAAATGGTGAAATACAATAATTCAGCCCTCACTAGCTCTCTGTCCATAGTAATTCAGAATTCATCTGAGCTGGGACTTTTATCCAGGCTTCTGAACTAAATTATCTTATCTTTTCTCTTTGATTGTTCGTCTCTTAAGACTGACTTACAGTGGGACATCGCTAATGCCAAGGTTACTGGGAAAGGGATTCTGTTCTTATTCATGAAATGAAATGTATTTTCTTCATGCTTTTCTTCTTCCCTTCAAGTCATTTTATACCTAGAATGTCAAAATCAGTCAGAGGGCAATGATAGGATTCTACCTCAAGCAACAGCAAATATCAGCATTCCTTAAAAAGAAAAAGTCCTGAAAGTTCACAATCCCTCTAAATTGTTAGTCGCTGTTTATTATGTTCCCATCCTTCCTTAAATACCCCACATCTCTCCATTTCAATCTGTGTGCTGTTCTCTAATTCTTGACAATTGCACCAGTAATGATACAGTTCAACAATTTACTAAAGTCAATTAATGTCATTGTAGCCCTTCTCCTGCTACATCCTCTTAGTTTACCTGAGAATAAGCAATTTTCTTTTATTGCGCTTCCTTTGCAATACTGCCATTTCCATATGTGGAAACTGAGGGAATATGATTTTCCTTGCATTATCCTTCTCATTTGCTTACTTTCCTCTTTCCTTATCTCCTTCTACTTATTTGAATTATATAAATTCCATGAAGAAACCTAAATCCAAGGACACCAATTTATATTCTCCATTAACCGGTTGCCAATCATTAGTCTAGGGAGAATCCATTCTGCGAACCTTCTTTCTTGATTTGTCCAAGACAAATAGTGAAGGATTTTAGTGACAAGTTTCCTTTTAAAGGAGCAGCTGGCTACTATCTTATGTAGTCTCTACCTACAGTTTATGTGAATTTATGTATGAACATAGAAGGAATTTGCATGCTAACAGTGACTACAGATGAAAATTGCATGTATTCCTATTACAGGATTTCATATTCTCAAAGCCCCAAATCAACTCTACATCTCAGAGGTACACAGCATGTAAAGGGGTGCAGTTGTCCCATTTAAAACTTAGCCAGTTCCTGTAAGAACTTCAGCACTGTTAACTAAAGTGAAAAAAAAATACCCATAATACACAAATGTTCAAATTACTACTGGGAAAGGCAGAAGTGGTGTATTTTGTTAGAATCTTCTGACATACACACACCCCAATTCTTTACCTTAACACTTTATTTTTCAGATGCTTCTAAATGCTGTTATTATGCCAGGTTAGGATATTGTGATATGAGTTAACAGATCGGAGTAATCTGAATGGTGTGGCCCAATGAACTCAGAGATACTAGACATTTTAGAATGTGGTATTCTTTTATCTAAATAAATATATTTTAGGTCTAAATTTAGATTAAGCTCTTCAGGGCACCAGGTATTCTATGCTATATAGGCTCTTATACCACGCTCATTACCATAGTATCTGAGCACCTTTCATTGTTGCATTAAGCAATGTGACTAATATTGGTCACCTGTGGTTTTTCTCTCATGTCCCTTCTCCAGAGGGACAATTCTGTGTGCGGTGTAGTGTTTTGTTAGTTTTTTTTAATGTACACAGTGCTGTGTATTTATATTGAAGAATGGAAGAGTAAAGAAATGGACTTGCACTTGTAGTGGAAGGTGGTGAGGTTCATGATGGTCCTTAGTTCTTGTGAGAATTCATTCCATAGTCTAGACTAGTCCTGAGAGAGCTGCTCCTCCTGCACAGATGAGCTTTTCAGCTAGGTCATTAATGATCTGGATGATGGGATGGATTGCACCCTCCGCAAGTTTGCAGATGACACTATGCTGGGGGGAGAGGTAGATATAGTGGATGGTAGAGATAGGGTCCAGAGTAAACTAGAAAAATTGGAGGATTGAGCCAAAAGAAATCTGATGAGGTTCAACAAGGACAAGTGCAGAGTCCTACACTTAGGATGGAAGAATCCCATGTACTGATACAGGCTGGGGACCAACTGGTTAAGAGGCAGTTCCGCAGAAAGGACCTGGGGATTACAGTGGACAAGAAGGTGGATATGAGTCAACAGTGTGTCCTTGTTGCCAAGAAGGCTAACGGCATATTGGACTGGATTAGTAGGAACATTGCCAGCAGATAGAGGGAAGTGATTATTCCCCTCTATTCGGCACTGATGAGGCCACATCTGGAGTACTGTGTCCAGTTTTGGGCCCCCCACTACAGAAAGGATGTGGACAAATTGTAGAGAGTCCAGTGGAGGGCAACAAAAATGATTATGGCGTTGGGGTACATGATTTATGAGGAGAGGCTGAGGGAACTGGGCTTATTTAGTCTGCAGAAGATAAAAGTGAGGGAGGATTTGATAGCAGCCTTCAACTACCTGAAGGGCAGTTCCAAAGAGGATGGAGCTAGGACTGTTCTCAGTGGTGGCAGGCTACAGAACAAGGAGCAATAGTCTCAAGTTGCAGTGGGGGAGGTCTAGGTTGGATATTAGGAAACACTATTTCACTGGGAGGGTATTGAAGCACCAGAATGGGTTGCCTAGGGAGGTGGTGGAATCTCCATCCACAGAAATTTTTAATGCTCAGCTTGACAAAGCCCTGGTTGGGATGATTTAGTTGGTGTTGGTCCTGCTTTGAGCAGGGGGTTAGACTAGATGACCTCCTGAGGTCTCTTCCAACCCTAATCTTCTATGATTTTCCCTTGTGACAGAAAGTTCCATTGTGCTTGAGGAGTGAAGTTGTGAACCACAAGCCTCATCCCAGAGCTTTTAGGTGATCTTTTTGATATTCTGGGTACAGTTCATTGAGCACCTGGGAAATAAGGACCAAGACCTTGAACTTGACTCTCTGTCCTATCCAGAAGCCAGTATATAGAGTGGGAGACATCCCTGACACAAAGACCACCCCTTGCCAAATTTCAAGCCTTTGCTCAACCAAAGGGCATTTCTTCTTCCTGTCTTTTAGTCATTCATTTGAATAAACTCAGTTCATTCAGCACATCACAAATTCAATTGACATTTACTGCCGTCACTTGTAACTTATAACTCTGGTAGAAGGGAGCTTTTTGTAGAATGTGTATTTGTATATACAAGAAGCAAACCTGAAAAACATGATGGTTCTAAAGAAAAAACTTGAACTGGTCTGTGTACTGAGCCTCTCCTGTGTGCTGTTGAGCACTTGCAACCCACAGTGACTGTAACTGGAGTTGAGAGGAACAGGCTCCTTATGCATATCATTTTGTTAAAAGAAACAAGCACTCATTCTCTCTTGTACAACCTAAACAGTGTTTCAAAATGTCAGGCCAGATTTCCTGTTGGTGTAAAGTGACATAGCTGCTTTGACTTCAGTGGAGCTGTGCTGATTTAGATCATCTGAGAATCTGGTCCCAAATCTCAAATGCTGTGTTTTCTCCTAGTTGCAGAAGTTTGGAAACTGAAATTTTCTGGTGGTAGAGTTGGCAGTGCCTGTGAAATCATAAGTGCTTCTGAATGGTTGAGCAACCTCAACTCCAGCTGAAGTCAGTGGAAGCTGAGGGCATTGACATACGCTCTGAGGTCCCAGTTTAGGAAAGCATTTAAACATGTGCTTCGGTTCATCCCTTTTAAGGCAATATTAGGAGCATGCATAAATGCTATCCTGAGTAGAGATGCTTCCCTGAATCAGGCCTCTTATTTAAATCTGATTTATATATTAAATAATATAGAAAAAATCTCACCTCAGCCATAGCTGTCTAATGAAAGAAACAAAACTCTCAACTTTTGACATTATGGGGCTTAACCATTATCACAGGATCCAAAGGCAAGTGACATGGAAATGAACTTATTTGTGCTAGTACCAAACTTGAAGGTACTTCATCAGATTAGATGAATGGTAAAATAGGGTTGAGAAACTGCATAGTATGCTCAACTACCAAAGCTAAGTTTTAACCCTTATGAAGGGCTATTTACAGTAGAAGTTTTAATGTAGAAACTATATTTCTCCATTTCTTCACAAAGAGAAAAATTAGTTCTTAAGAGGCAGTAAATTCTGTACATTATAGATTAGATAATACGGTAAAAACATTGTACAGTAAGTAGAGGCACTAAATTGAGTAGTACGTGCTCGCTACTTATTTCTTTGTAAATTAGTTAATTTCCTGCATCTGCAATGTCAGTTCCATCACAACATCCACCTTGCATTAAGAATCAAAGTGGAAACAGTAAACTGCAGCAGTCTATCATTTTGTGTTTCCAGCAGAGATAATTTAACTATAACACAGTGACACTGAATATTGATAGAAAAATGACAGGCCATGATTAAAGTTTTGTGCCAGATAAAATGAATAGCTGGCAGATGAAAAGAAAACAGAAATTAATTTCCCTTCTGACTCCTGTACAAGTGTATTTTCTAATTGTTATTGCTTAGTATTGTACTGTCTTGTTTTTTAATAACCATAATAAAATATCCATTATTGGTTTTCAGCAACAAAAAAAATTGACTTCCCCTTTATTTTCTTGAACAGAAAGAGTAGTTACATAATCTGGCCACATAAAATCCAAGAAATCAGTTATGCCCTCAAGATGTTGATGTTAGTTTGCTTATCCTTTTATGGGTAGGAGAAAAAAGGAAATAATATTATCAGGCTCTTTTTAGATTTCAATTTAGATTTCATCTCTTAAATACTATAGACTGTGGATGCAATAGGTGATGTTTATCCTAGCCTATGAGAAATTGTGGATAATGGCTGTTGCTGATAGGTTTAATCTTTTAAACATTTGGTAGAAAGTATTGCCAGCCATTCGTGTTTCAGTATGCACTCGGTATACTGACAGCACAGTGAGGGACTGCAGCTTTTAGTATTAATATTGTTAGCAGACTGCTACACAAAGTTGTAAATATTTTGACCAAAAAAAATTCTAAACAAATGCTATATACAAGTAAAATAACTAATGCTATTATTCACTGTAAAGGTCTGAGAAAATGAACCTCATCCACCACCACAGAATGTTTATTGATATTTTCCACTATGCATTTTCCAGGATTGAGAATTTTTACAATATTCAGTTGTCTCGTGAAATATAGACACATGCACAAGTTTTTAAAATATGGATTTAATTGTATGACCCAGTTTTGAAAATGTTTGCCATATAAATTGGTGGGGATGGGCATGGGGATGCTATTTACATGGAGGAGCACAATTTAAATCTAATCACTTAAGTCTATCAACATGCACATATTTCCAATCATGAAAATGTTCTAGAAGTCAAAATTCAGAGAAGCAAAAAGAAGATGAGAATGAGAGATAGAATGTTGAAAGAAAATAGGAGCTACTTACCCATGTTATTCCTGCATTACGGTCCAGCAATGCATTTTCCCCACTAAAATATTTCTGCATTGACTCTGGGCTTTGAACGATAAGGCTGTGGCCTTCGCTGAACAATTTTCAAAAGTGTGCATCTCAGCTGCTAATACAAACATGCTGCTATACACACAAAATGGGTACGTGCATTTAGTTTACCATTCCACATTCTTTAGTCTTCTATTCTGTTTTGGTAATTTAGATATGTTTGAAAAATTTGTCCTTGATTTTATAGCAGTTGTGAAATATATTTACAATAATAAACCTATGTAAATTCTTTATATTCAGAATCACTCTGAGGGCTTGTCTACATGGAAACTCTTAGGAAAGTTAATACAAATGGATTTTTAAATTGGATTAGTTAAACTGTATTAAATCAGACTCAACTGTATTAAATCCCAGTGTAGATCCTCATAGTCAGAATTAAAGTGGTTTTAATTTGATTTAGCTCAATTCACTTTGAAAATGTCAACAGAAGGTTTAATTCTTAAAACTACAATATCCACCTGCTGAAGTGAAAAAACAGATCGACAGAGCCAGAAGAGTACCCAGAAGTCACCTACTACAGGACAGGCCCAATAAAGAAAATAACAGAATGCCACTAGCTGTCACCTTCAGCCCCCACTAAAACCTCTCCAGCGCATCATCAAAGATGTACTACCTATCCTGAAAAATGATCCCTCACTCTCACAGATCTTGGGAGACAGACCAGTCCTCGCTTATAGACAGCCTCCCGACCTGAAGCAAATAATCACCAGCAACCACACAACAAAAACACCAACCCAGGAATCTATCCTTGCAACAAAGCTCAATGCCAACTCTGTCCACATATCTATTCAAGTGACACCATCATAGGACCTAATCACATCAGCCACACCATCAGGGACTCATTCACCTGCACATCTACCAACGTGATATATACCATCATGTGCCAGCAGTGCCCCTCTGCCATCATACATTGGCCAGACTAGACAGTCTCTATGCAAAAGAATAAATGGACACAAATCTGACATCAGGAATCATAACATTCAAAAACCAGTGAGCGAACACTTCAGCTTCTCTAACCACTCAGTGACAGACTTGAAGGTGGCAATTTTGCAACAAAAAAACTTCAAAAACAGACTCCAAAAAGAGACTGCTGAACTTCAATTAATATGCAAATTAGATACAATTAACTTAGGTTTGAACAGAGACTAGGAATGGTTGGGTTATTACAATAATTGAATCTATTTCCCCATGTTAAAATATCCTCACACCTTCTATGGGTCATCTCGATTATCAGTTCAATGGGGTTTTTTCTCTCTCCTGCTGATGATAGCTCATCTCAGTTGATTGGCCTTTTACAGTTGGTATGGCTACTCCCACCTTTTCATGTTCTTTGTGTATAAATATCTTCTTTCTGTGTGTTACATTCTATGCATCTGATGAAGTGGGCTTTAGTCCCCAAAAGCTTATGCTCAAGTACATTTGTTAGTGTCTAATGTGCCACAAGTACTCCTGTTCTTTTTGTGGATATGGACTAACACGGCTGCTACTCTGAAACCTGTCAAAAGGTTTAATGCAGTTTAACGAAGCCACTTTAAATTCACACTTTAATTAATTTGGATTAATTTTCCTTATTAACCCTGTGTAGGCAAGACCTTAGCATATTAAAAGGAATTTCTTTATATGGGTTAAAAAAGCGTTGTTATTTGGTGCATCTCATTGAACAATATTTTATATATGTAGCTCTTTATATGCATTGTAAAGGACATGCAGAGTCCTTTGCAAGAAGATAAGACTCCAATAACCATTGTTTACAACTGAAATACTTGTTGATATATGTAAATCATGTAATTTAGATCTAATCAAAGTCATTTATACAATACACATTTATCTTGTACACCGTCTTTCATACAAATTTAATTGCAAGAAGTTTTACAGAGTTACTTCAAATAATAAAAGTACAGCACTAAATAATGAATAATAGCAGGGGGAGAAAGAAAGGAGAGTAAATTGGAAAAATTGTTTTCAGCTGAGATACGATATGAAATGAAGAGCTATGGAGGCTATTTCTAGCAGCCAGAGGTGCAAGAAAGAACATTCTTTACCAATAGTGAAAGGCCTGATGAGGGTCAGTTGTTAAATAGGGGAAGGTGCAGGGAGTGGGTAAAGAGAGGTAAGGTCCATGAAGTAGGCAGAGGCAAGTCCATAGAAGATTTTACAAATACAAAGGAAATATAGGAGAGGAAGATGGGGAGAATGGAGGAGTAAGAAGGTACCAGTGGAAAAGTTGGTTTTGACAGTGGTACATTAGCGATGTTGTAGTATGTAGTAAGAGAATGAAGTAGGTCAGGAGGAGGAACTGGTTTTAAGGTACCAAATGTCCAAGTGGTCCCAGGGTACAAGGAGAAGAAGGCAGAGGAGGGAGAATAGAGGAAAAAGAAATAATTGATTAGAAGGATTTGGAATAAGTGTCAATGGGGGAGGAGAAATTTAAAAAAAAAAAGCAATCTTGGAATAAAAGAAATAGGATTGCTTGAACCTTGTTGAGGAAAGACTGAAATTGCAAAGTGTTTAGATGGAGAAGACAATTAATAGTGCTCATGAATAAACAAGGATTGTTAACAAGCTTGGAAACAAGGGAGCAGCAGAAACAAGGTTTTGGTGCTCTGGGAACATCAGTATAGAGTAAAGTATGTAACGAACATACAAGATTTCCAACTTTCTTGGTGGCCGTGAGATGAAATATACAACATTGTTTTAGTAGGCATTGAAATGTGAAATTGAGACTCTGGTGTGTGTAATAGGCTTTTCTCATTGGCAGTGAGAGAAGTTCCCAGCCCCAAAATCAAAAACAAACAAAATCCAACCAACCCAAAGTTCTCTTCCCTAGCTAGTCAAAATCAAAGCCCTTTCTAGGGTCTGAGCAAGGGAAAACCAATATCCCTGCTTGAACTGAGTCCAAGTTTTCCATTCCTCACAGACTATATTCTTTTTCTCTTCCTCCTTTTGTGTGTGCCAGCTGAGTCCTGTGGTTTGATGAGCTGCAGCTGTATCTTCTCTACCAGATTATTCCTAAACCCAGAGCTGACAGGGAAAATAGGGTTGTGGGGACCTTGACTGACTAAGCCTCATGTGATCCAGTCGCATGATGGAACATTACAGAGCGGGTTTGGATGAGCAGTGGAAAGTAGTAGGCATAAAAAAAAATACAAGGAGGGCTGGGGCAGGAGGCTAAAATGGCAGAGTGAATGTTAAAGAATCAAAAGCAAATAAAGCTGGAAAATCTAGATACAAATGTTTGAGATAACAGGTGTGAGGGTAAATTTCTGAAGGATTAAGCAATGTTCAAGTATAAACATGGCTATTAATACATAACATTAATGGTAATATGGTAAACTACATTAAAAGTCTGGGTTTCTAAAAATATGGTCTTCCTGGGTTTTTTGAGTGGCTTAAGCATTACTTTTCTTGATTTTCTTTCCCTCCTTCTTCCTGGCCTCCCTTAGGGTGGTTACCTTTCTAGAGACAGCTAGACACTGTATGGACATACAGTAAGAGAAAGCTCTCTACCTCAAAGAGCAGAATCTAAATAAATGAAACAGTGGGCGGGAAGACAGAGGCACAGAGAGATGAAGTGACTTTCCTTAGCTCACACAGTAGGTGACTGGTAGAGCTAGAAATAGAATCCAAAGCTCCTGATTCCCAATCCTATGCCCTTTTTACTAGACCATATTTCCTTCTGATGTTAAATGGTATCCTGTATCCTTTATAATGACTTTCCCAGGTTATTTCTGTCAGACCCATTTCATCACTCCTTAGGCATTTTTTACCTAGGGAAAACTCTTAATGTCAATTAAAGTTTTTCTTGATCAGGGGGTAAATAAGGCATCCTGAATAGGGGTTGCAGACTGGGAAATTGTTGACCCACTGTCTTTTCCAAGGCATACACTGTGTGTAGGATGAATCAATAGTAAACATATTTCATCTTCCTGAATGTCATTAATTCTAAGCTTTTTTTCCTTGATGCCTGCACTTAAGCCCTGATTCAGGAAAACACTTGATGATGTACGCATGTTTACATCCCTTTGATGTCAATGGGACTTATTCATGTGTGTAAAGTAAGCACTTGCGTAGGTGCTTTCCTGAATCAAAACTTTAGTCCTGATCCCAATAGGGTTGCCAGTTTTGGTTGGACATGTCCCTGGAGGTTTCATCACATGACATAATATTTAATTAAAGATTAATCTTTAATTCCTAGAGACTTTAGGACAATCCTGGAGAGTTGGCAACTCTTTTTACTGTTAGGAATCAGTTCAAGATATACATTTATTTGTTTCTATTTAATTTATGTTCCCACTGCTGGAAAGTTTTTGCTTGTGTATTTATTGAATATGAATTTTATTATGCTTGGTTTCATTTTCAGTCTCATTTTATTGGCTTTCATGATAAGCTTTCTATCTAGGAAAGATAGAAAATGTGGCAAAAGACCACCTTGGCTTACCCTTGAGATCTTGCGTGACCTACAAAATAAAAAGGCGTCATATAAAAAATGGAAACTAGGTCAGATCACGAAGGATGAATATAGGAAAATAACACAGGAAGGCAGAGGCAAGATTAGAAAAGCAAAGGCACAAAATGAACTCAAACTAGCTATGGGAATAAAGGGAAACAAGAAGACTTTTTATCAATACATTAGAAGCAAGAGGAAGACTAAGGACAGGGTAGGCCCACTGCTCAATGAGGAGGGGGTAACAGTAACGGGAGACTTGGAAATGGCAGAGATGCTTAATGACTTCTTTGTTTCGGTCTTCACTGAGAAGTCTGAAGGAATGTCTAGTATAGTGAATGCTTACGGGAAGAGGGTAGGTTTAGAAGAGAAAATAAGGAAAGAGCAAGTAAAAAATCACTTAGAAAAGTTAGATGCCTGCAAGTCACCAGGGCCTGATGAAATGCATCCTAGAATACTCAAGGAGTTAATGGAAGAGGTATCTGAGCCTCTAGCTATTATCTTTGGGAAATCATGGGAGACGGGGGAGATTCCAGAAGACTGGAAGGGGGCAAATATAGTGCCCATCTATAAAAAGGGAAATAAAAACAACCCAGGAAACTACAGACGAGTTAGTTTAACTTCTGTGCCAGGGAAGATAATGGAGCAGGTAATCAAAGAAATCATCTGCAAAAACTTGGAAGGTGGTAAGGTGATAGGGAATAGCCAGCATGGATTTGTAAAGAACAAATCGTGTCAAACTAATCTGATAGCGTTCTTTGATAGGATAACGAGCCTTGTGGATAAGGGAGAAGCAGTGGATGTGATATACCTAGACTTTAGTAAGGCATTTGATACAGTCTCGCATGATATTCTTATAGATAAGCTAGGAAAGTACAATTTAGATGGGACTACTATAAGGTGGGTGCATAACTGGCTGGATAACCGTACTCAGAGAGTAGTTGTTAATGGCTCCCAATCCTGCTGGAAAGGTATAACAAGTGGGGTTCCGCAGGGGTCTGTTTTGGGACCGGTTCTGTTCAATATCTTCATCAACGATTTAGATGTTGGCATAGAAAGTACGCTTATTAAGTTTGCGGACGATACCAAACTGGGAAGGATTGCAACTGCTTTGGAGGACAGGGTCAAAATTCAAAATGATCTGGACAAGTTGGAGAAATGGTCTGAGGTAAACAGGATGAAGTTCAATAAAGATAAATGTAAAGTGCTCCACTTAGGAAGGAACAATCAGTTTCACATATACAGAATGGGAAGAGACTGTCTAGGAAGGAGTATGGCAGAAAGAGATCTAGGGGTCATAGTGGACCACAAGCTTAATATGAGTCAACAGTGTGATACTGTTGCAAAAAAAGCAAACATGATTCTGGGATGCATTAACAGGTGTGTTGTAAACAAGACACGAGAAGTCATTCTTCCGCTTTACTCTGCGCTGGTTAGGCCTCAACTGGAGTATTGTGTCCAGTTCTGGGCACCGCATTTCAAGAAAGATGTGGAGAAATTGGAGAGGGTCCAGAGAAGAGCAACAAGAATGATTAAAGGTCTTGAGAACATGACCTATGAAGGAAGGCTGAAGGAATTGGGTTTGTTTAGTTTGGAAAAGAGAAGACTGAGAGGGGACATGATAGCAGTTTTCAGGTATCTAAAAGGGTGTCATCAGGAGGAGGGAGAAAACTTGTTCACCTTAGCCTCCAATGATAGAACAAGAAGCAATGGGCTTAAACTGCAGCAAGGGAGATTTAGGTTGGACATTAGGAAAAAGTTCCTAACTGTCAGGGTAGTTAAACACTGGAATAGATTGCCTAGGGAAGTTGTGGAATCTCCATCGCTGGAGATATTTAAGAGTAGGTTAGATAAATGTCTATCAGGGATGGTCTAGACAGTATTTGGTCCTGCCATGAGGGCAGGGGACTGGACTCGATGACCTCTCGAGGTCCCTTCCAGTCCTAGAGTCTATGAGTCTATGATATGGCTCCTCACAGAGGTTCATTCTGTCAGTTAAAAGAACAATGTCTTCTACACAAACAATGTTTTGGCCACTGTGGATCATGAGTTATTTTTTTCATGTTTCAGTCATCAGAAGACATCCCTGAGATAAGCTGCATGGAGATTTACAAAAAATTTTCCACCTTGTCTAGTGCCTGTTACTTTTTATAAAAATATTTTGTCTATTCTTACTTACATGGGCATATGTTTTCCTTTAGGCTAAAGTGTGCAAGAGCCAAAGATGACTTGTGTGTGTCTGCAGTGCTTGTAGTAGGAAACCTGTTTTCCTGGACTTACACCTAATACTCTAAATAGTTTTAGAGCAATATTCTGCTCAGGAGCCACATGCAGAACTCCTGTTGACATCACTGTGAATTTTGCACGAAGACTGAGGGGAGAAATAGCCTGTAAACTTAATAGAAGATGGAAAGAAGCCTCAGTGGACAAATCTCCCTTTATATATATAATCTTGGGTCATGCTTTTTTATATAAATACACTTATAAATAGCTTATAAAGGATCAGTAACTGATTAGTATATGTTTTAATAAATGGTTAATCAATTCTTATAGATTGTTATAAAGTCCAACAAATCAACAGGTTTCTTGTTATACCTTTGATTGATGTACTTAATACATACTGTTATGTCTCTAACATGCATATATAACATCTATTAGTCAATTACTAATATTGAATAATGTATTTATAAATGTAACTTCAATATAAAGTGTGACCTAATCTTGACCTGTTCACAGTGTAGGTCCAATCCTACAGAGTTATACTGTGCTTAATTTAAGAAGAGTAGTCTCATCCACTTCACTAGGACTACAAACATCCATAAACTTAAGCATTTACAAAGTGGATTTAATATGAATTAGCCAAACACCATAATTCAATTATCTATCTAAAATGCTGAAATATTCAAAAAATTGGACCACATAAACATTTTTTTATTTATTTGGCATGGGGTTTTGTGTTTGCTGTTTGCAATTTTCAAAATACTTGTTTAAAAAATGCCCCTAAACTTTCAGTAATTTTAAATTAAAAAATTATGGAAGTATAGCCCCAAGAATTAAATAGACTCAAAACATCTGTGCATTTACTGCTTTCAGTTGAAAAGTTCAGCAACATAGAGTCTATTAACATTCATATTTGATAACCTAGTTAGGGATACATGAGGAAGTACCAGAGTTTTACTAATATAGTGGCAAAATAATAATGTCCTTGAAATACACCCAAATCTATTAAAGACATGTACAGTATTTTTGGAATGCTGAAATCTGTGTAAATCTTAATCATGATCAACTCATGTTGACCAAATGACTTGGGTAGTGGGTGAGTAACATGTGCCCAAGACACTGCTGCTTTATAGTAGTTCAAACGCCATTTGTTCTTCTGGCGGTAATTATTGCATATATCATTATTTCTATCCTAATTGTATCAATGGAGTTTTCTATTAAGTTGAACAATCAAAGTGGGCTACCTGTTGGAAGTTCCAGGTCAAGTTTTGAGTTGTCTAAAATGAACATCTCATAAAATACTATACATTGGTGCTGACAAACTTTTTGTAAGGGGCAAGAAAGTTTTCAGAGGTATACCTACAGGGAAAGTTTTTAACTATATAACCATTACTCTGTAGTGACAAGCACCATCTAGTACAGAAAATAGTAGGGTTTATTTTATTTTATTTTACTTTACTTGGAGGTGGAGTGTTGACTGGAGGGAACACAGAATTCTCATGTGGCATGTGTTGAAGATCTCTCTCCCCCTTCCCCCCTTTTCTAATTAGCATTGCTCAGAACCCATTGGGATTGAGGCAGCAATTTGAAGACCTCATGTCACATTCCACCTTAAATAAATATGCATTCATACAAACTGTAAGCACTAATCCAGTGGCTCCATTTCTGACTCCCAATTATTCATATTTGTACTCTGAAAATATTTCAGCTTCAGGTTTGGGTTGGTAAGTTTTATTTGTGCAGAAAAAAATACAGTTGTTCAAAGTCAAAATTTGTCACTCAAATAAGCATTTTATTACTAACAGCAATTTAATCTATTCTGTGTTCAGAGTAAAAATCTTAAATATCTGTTTCAGAGTAGCAGCCGTGTTAGTCTGTATCCGCAAAAAGAACAGGAGTACTTGGGGCACCTTAGAGACTTATGCTCAAATAAATTTGTTAGCCACAAGTACTCCTGTTCTTTTTAAATATCTGTGGTAATCGAATATCTGATTTTGTCAAGAAAGTTGGAATAACAGTTTGGTTTGTTTAAATTTTTTAACTTATAACTGATAGATCTGAAGGACATTAGAGCAGTGAAATGGGAGTCGAGACTTGTGGGGTCTATTCCCTTCTCTGCCACTGACTCACTTCACTGTACTTCAGCGAGTAATTTAACCTCTCTGTGTTTCGGATTCAGCATTTGTAAAATGAAGATAATATATGCCTGTGTGTCATGATGGTACTGAGAAGTTTAAGTACCTGATGCTGCAAAACCTTGCATGCATGGAATTCTCATTGACATCAACTGAAGAACTGTACATGAAGGGTTTTCAGGATAATATTCATAAAGCACTTAAAGATCTTTGATTGAAAGAAGATACAGATGTGCAAAATATTTAGAAATTCTGAACAGAAACCTCCTTTCCACTCCTCCTTCTGCTGGAAAAAAAGGAAACAGTACAATACCGCAAAGTGAGGTTGGGGAAAATAGACAAAAAAGATAGGAGAAGGCTGAGGGATAGTAAAAACATCTCTAATTTAATTAATAAAACTTGATTGACTGATGCTTTAGATTTTTGTCTGTTTCACTGTAGCAGGAATCTGAAAAGTTACATACATTATATTCTTAAAAGTATAATTTGACCAACATATTTAATGCAGCAAATAATATTTTAGTTGAAGTGATAACGTTCTCTCTCGGAACAACTTGAGGAAAATTATGAGAGTACTTTTTTACAGTACAGATATAAAGCCACTGGGAATGAGTAAGGCTCTGATCCTGCTCCCATTGAGGTAAATGACAAAACTTCTATTGACTTCAGTAAAATTAGAATGGGATCTAATCCACCTACTGTACACACCACAGAAGGTAATAGCATTTTTACAGATTTTTCTTGACATCCACTGTGCAGTAGATAAATCCCTCTACTGCTTCTCAGCTTGAAATAACTCATTACCATTTTAAAAAGTACTGACCTCTTTATGAAAGCATTGACCTGCCCTTTTGATTAGGTTTAAAAAAAAGTTGTATGTTAGGAACTGTTCTCCCTGAAACAAATTTTTATTTTCCTCTGGCTTTTATTTCAGCTGTGGGAACCAGCTGCTCGAAAGAGTGTGGGAAGCTGACTTGGAGGCCTGTCAGCTGTTGATCCAAGGGTTTCAGCTGAAAGAAGCTGGTTGCTGTGTTTCAGAGGGAGAAGAGGGCCGAACAAATGAGATGGATGCTGCTGATAATCACTGTTCGGACACAGAGAGAGGAAAAGAAAGCCACTTTCCAAAAGGCACAGAGCAGGGTGCTGTTCCATACCCCACTGCTCAAACCAAATGCCGTGAACTCAAAGAGGTATCTAGAGTTTTCTGCAGATTGTTGAATGATGTCATTGTTTTTCATTTCGAGAGGGAGGGTTAAGGGTCAGCAAAGCAGATTAAGAATTAACTTTAGATTTGGCCTCAAAGAAGGACAAAAATAAAATAGCTTTATGAAAACTCTCTGAATCCTTTTTCCTTTCACCATCTATCTTTTCGAAATTAAGAAAGAAAGAATATGTAATGTACATATTGATTTTTGGGAGAAAAGATTCTCATAAGATTCTTTATGGATTTAACACAAATTATCAACTGTGTCTTCTCCCACTTACATCAGTTTCATGCTAGTGTGACTTAATTGACTTTTTATTCCTGATTCACATTAGCATTAGGGAGAGGAGAAGCAGGGTCCTCTAATGTCAGTGAAATGGTCTAAGGGTATGTCTACACTACCCACCGGATCGGTGGGTAGTGATCGGTTTATCGGGGATCGATATATAGCGTCTCATCTAGCTGAGACGTGATATATCGATCCCTGAACGCGCTCCTGTTGACTCCGGAACTCCACCAGAGCGAGCGGCGGTAGCAGAGTCGACGGGGAGCTGCAGCCGACGATCCCATGCCGTGAGGACGGGAGGTAAGTCGAAATAAGATACTTCTACTTCAGCTACGCTATTCACGTAGCTGAAGTTGCGTATCTTGCATCGACCCCGCCCCTTAGTGTAGACCAGTCCTGTGTCTTTCCAGTTCAGATGCTGGCAGACTTCCAATTTGCATCAAATATTAAAAAGGAAAAAAATGAGGAGGCTTAAAGGACTTGACGTATTTCTTTTAAGTTTTGTTGTTTGCTTTGGAATTTCTGTCTTAAATATTTACAGCTACCCAGTAATCATTTAACAGCACTGCAAGGATAAGCAAGCTGTTAAAGAGTCATACCATCCAACAACACCATGTAATGTGACAAAAAAAAAAAAACCCAAACCCTATGACATGCATTGTTTTTATTTCTTTAGAATTTTGTTGTCAAAAATTAAATGTGCTTAAGAGCACTTACTGTTAACAGCCATTGAACTTTGAACCACGTAGAAAATTGATATTTAATTGTGCATTTCTATTGACTGAGATTTAGCAGAAGTCAGGCCATTACCTTACTGTAAATTCCCATCTGGTTTAGTAAAATTCTATTCTGAATCAGGCTGTGAATGGTAATTTCAACCTTTTGTAAAATAAAATGTTTTACATAGCTGGACAACTTGTAGCACAGAGGGCATTTTCATCCTAAATGGCCAGCTGTGATTTTTAATTTTATCTGCTGTTCTTGGTGAATCTGCAAAGATAATGCCAGCAATTCTGTTGCTTAGGTAAAGCTTAACTTCTTCCAAAAGTACAACTGAGAATCTAGGGAGGTTTGGGATTGACTGTGACTGATTCTTCTACAGTCAAGGCTAGTAGAGGCAAATTCCAATCTCAGTTGCAGCAGCATAAATGTTGGATTAACTCCATTGAAATCAACCAAATTGCTCTGGAATTGCAAAGAAAGATTAAAGATTGTTCTAATGAGCCATAAATCCAGTGTCTTTATTAAGTCCATGATTTTTTGGTTTCTACAGAGTTATGAATTTAAGTTCCTAGGCTCATCTTTTGAAGATGATGTTTAGGTTTCCTTTGAGGACCATGACTGAAAGGTTAGATTTAGAGTGATAATTTTATGAAAAGTGTTCACCCACCAGCAATATGGTGGTGTTTTTGTCTTATTTTTCCATGTGTGTTTATTCAAGAGCTTGGTGATTGTCTGGTTTCACCCACATAGTTGTTGTTGGGGCATTTAGTGCACTGCATGAGATAAACCACATGGTGTGATAGGCATATGTAGGACCCATGGATCCTGAAAGGTGTGTTGTGGAGGGTGTTGATAATCATAGCTATGAAGATATGTCTGCAGGTTTTGAATCTGTTGTTATGGCAGAGTCTGGTGTCACTTTGAGTTGTTATGTCCTGTTCTGGGGGGAACTTATTTCTGCTGATACTGGCGACATTGGAGGATTGTTTGAAGTCCTGAAGAGGGGTTTGAGGAAAGATTTCTTTCAGGATGTGGTCCCCATTGAGTATGGGTTGTAATACCCTGTATGGTTTCCATGGTGGGGTGATAGGTGATAAGTACAGATGTGCAGGCAAAGGGGTTTTCTTTCCTGTATCGAAGCAGGTTGTCTCAGGATATTTGGATGGCTCATTTAATCATGCAAACTATTTCTCTGTTGGAGTGTCATTGTTTGGTGAAGGCAGTTTTAAATGCATTAAGGTGCATATCCTGGACTTTCTCCTTGGAGCATATTCTTTGGTATCTGAGTGCCTGGCTGTAGATAACAGATTTCTTGGTATTTGGGGTAGTTACTAGATCTGTGAAGGTAAGTGTGGTGATCTGTGGGTTTTTCATATGTAGTTTCCTGTATGGTTCCATTATTGAAGCTGATCATGGTGTCCAGGAAGTTGATGCTGGTGCGGGAGTGTTATAGAGAGAGTTTGATGGATGGGTAGTGGTTGTTGAAGTTGTGGAAATCTACAGAGGAGTTTAGATTGTCTCTCCAGAAGATGAAAATATCATTGATGTATCCCAGGACTATCACTAGTTTCATGATGCATTTTTCCAAAATTTATTCTTTGGGGTGGTCCATAAACAGGTTGGCATATTGGGGAGGCATCCTAGTACCCTTGCCCATGGTCTGGGAAAAGTGTGTGTTGTTGAACATAAAATGTTTCAGGTGAGAATGAATTGGGTGAGGTTGGTGTGGATATGAGTGTTGTCCATTGTCCTGTAGATATTTGAGGTAAGAGGCAATTCCCTCATTGTGAGGGATGTTGGTATATGGGGAGGTGACATCCATTGTGCCAATATGGTGTTTGGAATGAGGCTGTTAATGTTGCAGAGTTTCTGGAGAAAATCAGTTGTGTCCTGTAGGAAACTGGACTTTTGAGTGGTGAGTTGTTTGAGGATGGTTTCTCTGAGTCCCGATATTCCTTCAGTAAGCATGCCATGGCCAGATATGATGGGTTTATGTGGGTTCCCTTGTTTGTGTATAGTGGGAAGCATGTAGAAGGTCCTTGGAGTGGATTCAAGGGGTATGAGGTTCTGTAGTTTCTCTCGGAGTTATTTTGAGAAGGATTTGAGGATATCCTTACATTTCTGGGTGAATTGTGGTGTGGAGTCTTCTCTTACTTTATTATAGTAGGTGGCATCAGAGAGTTGTCGGTTGGCCTCATTGACATAATCATCACATTTGAGGATTATGATGTCTCTCTATCTGCTGGTTTGATCACTATCTGGTGGTTGGATTTCAGGGACTGTATAGCTGTCCTCTCCGCAATGGAGAGATTGTAGTGGATATGATGTTTTGGGATTTCACAGTCCAATTTTTCCTTGAAGCAATCAAGTGTGTGGTTTCATCCACTGTGGGGTTTCCAGTCAGATGATTCCTTTTTCTTATAACCATCACTGGGGACAATACTATGAACAGTATTGTCTTTGTTGTGAACTAGTTCTTTGAGGAAGAATCAGTGAAATAATTCTTCTAGTTCTCACATGTTAGTATGGTATCAAATTCTGTGGTGGGGCAGAAGTTCAGTCCCTGGGAAAGTAGATAATTCAGCTCTGGTAAAAGGTAGCCTTGATAAGTTGATGATGTTGGGGTGTCACCTAGTATCCATCTGGTGGGTCCTGATGTCATGGTTTCTCCTGGAAGTGCTGTTCTATAGGTTGTGAATTTCCATTTTTCTATAGGTAGTTATTTCCATTTTTTGGTTTTGTGGTGGATGGAGTGGGGGTGGGGTTACAATTGTTTTGGCTTTCTTGCATGATTTCCAGGTAGGGTTCCTGATTTTTTTTCTTTTCAGCATATGGGAGCATGTGATGATTTCTTATTTGAGGAGCGTCCCTTCTGGAATATGTGAGGTGCTGGAGATGGTTCCTCAGTTTTTCTGAAGTCGTTCTGCAGAGTTCTTTAGCATATTTAGAGTTGCGTGTAGTTAAGTGGTCAGAGGGTTATGGATGGTTAGTCCTCTGGGAGTCCTCTTAAATTTGCTCAGGAAGTAGAGGACGCTGTTAAGTTTGGTTTCCTTTTTCTTCATGTTGTGGAATTTCCATTTCAGACAGTGAAATCTGATATCTTTCCTGGTTGTTTGCAGTGTTGTGCTAGTTGTGTTGGTCCCAAGATATTAGAGATACGAAATGGATGAGGTAATTTATTTTATTGGACCAACTTTTGTTGGTGAAAGAGACAAGTTTTCGAGCTTACACGGAGCTCTTTTTGGAAAGGTACTCAGAATATCACAGCTAAATACAAGGTGGAATAGATAAGGAGTTAACACCTGTTGCAAGAGACCATTCAAGGTGAAGTGTATAGTTTACACCTCTACAGTTGTGTGACAAAGGAAGGTTAGTGGGTTACAGATTGTTGTAATGAGCTATAAATCCAGTGTCTTTATTCAATCCACATTTTTTGTTGTCTAGCAGAGTTATGAACTTAAGTTTCCAGACTCATCTTTTGAAGGTGCTTTTCACATTTTTTTTTCTTCTTCTTCTGGCTCATTACAATAATCTGTAATATCCTGGGACCAAGACAGCTACAAGACTGAAAACAAATTTTACCACGATTTTTTCAGTTGGTGCTGTGGTTTAGACAGTAGCATAACAGGCTAGTAGCATCTGAACAGGAATGTTGTGCAGTATATGTTTCACAAACACCTCCTAACAGCCAGTTATGGGGTGGAATATTTAATAAAAACATTACACCTTTCTATAGCCATGCCAATAATTTAAGAAAGAGAAACTGGGTAAAGGAAGGAAGCAAGTCCTCTGATCAGTAAATGCACTTTCTTAAGAGGTCTGGCATTTCTTTTCCAGCATTTAAACCTTATGTCATGATGTATAACTGTGGAACTTTTGTGGTTGTTTAAAAATAGCTCTGTCTATGGCTAAATAGGTTGTATACTTTTTAGTTACTCTTTCATTTGACCACTGAAAGGGTTTTAAGGTATCTCTTAGGGAACAGCATAATGATAATCATTAGTAATCAACCACATGATAATTTATCATATGACAAGGGATGGAGATTATAGATACTCACTTAAGGAAGAACATGCATTTACCAAATTATTTGATGGTATTCTTTGAGTCCTTATGGAGTCCTTCTAAGATATATATTTTGATAAGATTGAGCTCACTTTTATGGGGGTGACCCCCTTTAACTATCTTATCTCTGTTCTAGGCTATGGGTATCAAAAAAAGAGTGGTATCCTTTGAAGAATATTAACTTCTTTCCAAAAAAAAAAGGAACAGAGGCATCATTTGTTTTGGAGCTTGCAGAATTGTTAGATTCAAAACCATGACAGAAAGGATATAATAATACATATGCACACACACATACACTGGCAGCCTGGCAATTGTTCCACTTTATACTGAAATGTTATGAGTGAGGGGTTGAAGGCTGGAATTCTAGTGGTTCATTTGTCAGTATTACCAATAACTACTTCATATACTTTCACTTCCAGTCATTTATCTTGTTATTTCTGACAAAACATTATTGTAAACTGGGTCTTGGGTTCATGGCGATGTATTATAAATACAATTTCCTTACATACGATTAACTTTTGCTCACAGAAAGCAGCAAAGAATCCTGTGGCACCTTATAGACTAACAGACGTTTTGGAGCATGAGCTTTCGTGGGTGAATACCCACTTCCTCAGATGCATGTAATGGAAATATCCAGGGGCAGGTATATATATGTGTGCTAGCAACTGCTAGAACAGGGCCTCATCCTCCCTGATTGAACTGACCTCGTTATCTCTAGCTTGCTTGCTAGCACACATATATATACCTGCCCCTGGATATTTCCATTACATGCATCTGAGGAAGTGGGTATTCACCCACGAAAGCTCATGCTCCAAAACGTCTGTTAGTCTATAAGGTGCCACAGGATTCTTTGCTGCTTTTACAGATCCAGACTAACACGGCTACCCTCTGATATTTTGCTCACAGGTTTCATTAAAAATTTAAAGACTATTCTTAATGAAAAAGAGGTTTGAAACAGGAGAAGGGGAACAGACAGGCATTCATGATCCTGCTGGATTTGCTCCTTGACAATAAAGACTTGTTTATTTTATTATTATTTTTAAAGTAAGATATATTCTCAGTAGATCACAGAATATCACGTGCTCAGTCATGATCGTTCAGGCTTTGCATGCTTTCAGAGTTCTAGATATCTTACTTTCCTGTGTGATCATAAGTTTATTATCTGACAGCTTTATCCCTGTATTTCTTAAGACAATTGGAATATTATAGTTGTACTTACACTGAAGACTCAGTGATCCTCACAAATACTATTCTCTTTTTAACCTGCATATGTAGAACTCAAAATTAAATATCCTGTGTTTAATGGGACAATAAACTCCCTGAAAATTGCCAAAGCACTCTTGAAACTACCTGTGGCATCACCGAATAACCATATCTGACAAACTTCCCCTGTAAAACCAACTGCAGAGCTGGGAAAACATCTATAATCCATGACAACCCTGCTGGTAAAAGCACCTTTACTGGTTTTTGCCAGAACTAAATCAGATGGAACCAGCCAGAATTATCCTGGAACAGCCAAAAACACCTGAGAATAAATGGCACCCCATAGGAACTACTAACAGCTAGTTAGAACAGCAGTCTTCTTTAACTCATTGGAACAAATCCATAAACAACACTAATCAGTCTGAACCAAGCCAAAGTACTCCTGCACCAGACAGAGCCAAGACAGATTCTGGCAACTTCAGGTATGGTTCTTCTATCAGGAACCAAAATTAACTTGCTGGAATTAAGAAAGAACAACATGGAGCCACCTTTAGTCTGAAGGAACCAAACCAATCATGGCAATTGGGTGTGATTCTGCCATGGTCCCAGTAGGTCCTAGATTTGTTCCTTAAAATTTTATGTAGCTCTAAATTGACTACAGGTATTTTTACTTTGGTTTCTTAGAAGTGGAGGAGGTTGGAATTTTTTTCATAGTTTGTTTCTGGGTAATTTTCTGAATTATACCAGGATTTTACTCGGCCTTATATACAATAACACTTCATTTCTCAAGATATTAACATCTGCACATTGCATCTCTCCTTGTGTGTCCTTGCTTTGACTTTTGTTTGTTGATATTTTCCTAGTAAGCAACATCAGAGGCACTGCTGACAACTAATATCTGTGTAGATTTGTGTGTATTAAAACCTCCCTAACACCTGGTATCCCTACGATCATGCATACCCACGAACCTTCATGTTTCATTTCCTGACCTGTCCTTTTTTTCTTCTTCTTCTGGCATGTTGTGCAGTGTTCCCTCTTTAACCTTATGAAGGAAGGAAACACCTACTAGATTTCAAGAGAATTCAGATGATTAAAGTTTCAAGGTAAAAAAACCAAAATGCAGTAGTATTACCTTTGGTAAGCCAACATGCTTGGTAGCTACCACATCAGTCATTTGTAACATGTATAATTCCATCTCAGTGCTTGAAACAGAGTGTGTGTTGTTAGAGCAGAGATCAGGTTGCCAGGTTCTCTTCCAGCTCTGCTATTAATTTGCTTGAACTTGAGCAAGTCACCTTTCCTCTCTGTACCTCAGGTTTCCCATCTGTAAAGAAAGTTTGTAAAATGCTTTCAGATCCTTGTTGAAAAGGTGCTATATAATTACACAGCATTTTGTTTGATTAACTATGTTTGAGATATTAATACTCTGTGATATTGAAATGGACTCTCACTAAAAAAGAAATGACAACAGTATACTTTTAAAATGACAAATGTTAAAAATTAAGTCAAAACTGTATGTGATATAGTGTTTGTCAGAATTTGGTGATAGCAGTCAGCAATAAAGCCTTTGTCAGTGGGATGCAACACATTACCATAGATTAAAGTACCCTCTGATCCAGGAAGTAAATGTGCCAGATGCAAAGGGCAACACTTTTTTAGAAATCTAAACAAAATGTACTTTCATATTAGTTTAATTAAATGTTGTATTTGTAGAGATTCAAAAATCATTTGGAGACTTTAAATTTATCTACCTTAAATGTCAACATTGAGCATCAGTGAAGGTCAGTGTTTGAGTATGTTTTCTATATCCTTAATCCAACCTGCAAAGGGATTCTGTAACAACAGGCTTATATACAGTGCTGAGGTCACCCTTGTACAGCCAGTATTTACCCACATTTACTACACAGCGATGTCATTGTCTAGTCTAACCATCAGGAAATACTGAAAAGTTTCAGATACCACTGTGTGTTATCTCTGGGTAAACACTAGCTTTTTAATGAAGACATCTGTATCTCATAAAATTTAATCCTTCCAAGAACATGAAATATTGTAAAAACCAAAAAATGCAATAACCAACAAACAAAAACTGAAGACAGAGTTAATGTCTTTGCAGAGTTCCCTTCTTTGTAGAGGTGAAGTTCTGAAAAGTTCACCAAGAATATTCTCTGTTTTATCATTTGTTTCCTATATACAGGTCTCTGATACTGTGTGTTGCTTTGTCAAAACACTAACTGTAGCCCTCACTTGAACAGAGTTAAAAATAGTATGTGTGTGATATACTAATATCTAATTTTACAGTTTCATGACTTCCCCAGCTACCTCTCAGCCTATCTATTTAAATATTTTCTAATTTCTTGTATCATAGTAGAAATGTGCCTTGAAGAAGGTGAAGATAGTAGCCTTATGGATCAGTTCAGGGAAGTCTTCCATGCCTGTAAAAGAATCTGTATGTGCCGGCTATGGTACCTGTGTGGGACATCAGTGGGACGCTGCACTGGCACAAGGATGTACTTGTGCAGTGTCATGTAGATGATTGGGGCTGAGAATCTTAATTTATAAATTAGAGTTTAATCTGATAATTGTTGGTTCTTTGTACAATATATTCACCAAATAAATCTAATAATCTACATTTCACCTCTCTCATTCTTTCAGCTTTTTGTTACAGAGTGGCTAAAAAAAGTTAGAACAAGTTTTGCTTTCCACATACACTTTTTGAACTTATACTATTCTTTACAAACTTGATAGAAGATTCCATCTACTGGTTTTGAAGACGATATTTGTTTGTTTGTAGATTTGAGGGGAAGGAGCAAAAATCACGCTTGTTTATAACAGAAACTAGCCTGAAATATGGCCTGGCTGCTATTCCAGCAGCTCTATGGAAAATAGCTTTCAGGTTTCTCCTTTGTTGACTTCTATCCTCTCTCTTTATATTTATGCTGCAAAACAATATAAGAGTTCAGCCTGTGTAATTTTTACTATGCTATACTGCTGCTGCACAATTACATTAAAATCCTCGTGTTTATACATAATGTATTATGTTTATCTTATGACATATCCCTAACAGGTTGTGGAGGATATTTCATTTGGTACAGATGATCATTTGTGTGAGGTAAGTGCTTTCTAGACAACATAAGAGGATTGGGGGAAATTGTACTAACTTCCTTGGGATTCCTTTAAAACAGATACATCTTTTTCACCTTTAGGTGAAAATTGCAGAATAAGGGGCAGATATTTAGGAAAGCAAGGCCAAAACCAAAATGAAGGGACCAATCTTTTCACTATTGAAGATAATGGGAAAACCGCTAGTGACCTCAGGAGAAGCACGATCAGACCCTAAGGCAGTGATTTTAACACAGATGTAAGAAATAGCATTAATGCATCAGAGAAATAGACAGCTAGTGATAATTAGTTTACTCTAGTGTACGACAATAATGATATTTTAACATGGAGCAAAATCATAATGCTTGTTTCCTCTTCTACTTATACTACACCTTGTTGTTCTATTTGAATCCCTTTGAACAAATTATTTTTCCTTTCAGAAGTATATAAATGTTTGGAGAATAGATATTCAATATAAATGTTATCTGGATACAAATCCTTGATGTTTGGTATCTTGTTTTGCCATCATTTTGTAAATAAAGGTGTCAGATCATACAGTTTGTATCCTTGAGCAAAGTCTAAAATAATGAAGTAGTTTGAGATACATTTCCTGTCAAAAATAAATGGGAGGACAGCCTCTTTTTGGCTATAAACTGAGTGGTCAGATAAGAAATCTGTAGTTACACCTATTGCCCTTGAGAGTAGTATAAACTCACCATGGCCCAATTCCACATTGGGATACCTTGGGCTGAAGCTTACAGATTGAGAAAGTTTAATTGATATGCACCACTTCCAGCAAGCAAATTAATTACACAGGAAGTAAACCTTATTTCACATTCCATAGTAGTATATATGAGTATATGTACCCCCTGCTGCCCAGCCATGCAAATTCAAAAAATGAACTGTTGCAATATGGGGTAGCCACCTGGACAAGCTGCCACTATGTATTACCACCAGTTAAATCCAAAGGCTGCATAGAAGCTGGAAAAATCCAGGCAAGATACTCTACCTCAAGAGACGAACTCAAATTACTGTCTTTGTGAACAGGCGGACTGTGAGATCACACCCATGAGACTGGATATGCCGGAGAAAGTTCAGCTGTGCATGATGGCGGCATGCGCAGAAAGAAGCTTTTGGGGATGAAGGTTATCTAAGCAAAAAATGAGTTTGAGATGATGAAAACTGCCTCTCATGCCATTGGCCTCAGCTGTGAATCAGGACAAAGCCATGCATATGCCTCTGAACAGTGCTGACACACAAAAGGAGTACATAATCCCACAGGCACCAAGACAGAGAAAACACCTGTTGTCAGAAAAGAATGACAACAGTGGTACATGGACAGTGTCCAGTCATCAGCCACAGGCAGCTGCCAAGATAGCAGAATCTTTACAAGATAGTACAAGCAGCATATGGCCTGCAATACAGAATGTAAACACCTCCAGCAGACTAATACACAGCAGTGATACAGAAAGCTGCAGGACAGTTCCTGGATCGTGGTGATTAGACAGAGGTAGAAAAAGGAATTACTTACACTGTGAGCCACCTGCAAATCATGTCCAGCTATGCTGACTCTTTACACAAATGGATGTGCACATCAGAAAGCAATTTCTGTGAAAAGTTCTGGCCCAGTGCAGATTATCACTTGCAAACCAGTAGATGACATTACCCACAGGAACATCTCACAACAGGAACTGGAATTATCCCAGGTACATTAAATGAAGCCAGTGTAGTAGTAGTAGTAGTACACTTGCATATTCAAAGCCTGCCCAGCCCAGAAATACTGTATCATTCAGACAGAGGGAATACAGATGATAAGAGATGGGAATCTGCTCTCTCACAGAACATGGCAAGGTGTTTTGTATGACTGAACACTGGAGGACAGCAGAAAGATATAGATCTGTGTGGATGCTCTTCCAAGAACGTTCTTCAACAACTGTAACACAAAGAACATGAGGGGACAGAATGGTCAGAGTTGCAGCATGATTTTGGCAGTAATTAACATGCCCATGTGCCACAACATGCAGCATTCCATACCACTGCAGAGGAGGTGGGAAGATAGAGCTGATTGAGCTAAAGAAATGCAAGATGTGGTTGTAAGGTGTGATGTAATTGCAAAGAACCTGAGTGGGAACCTTAGTACTTGAGTCACTGCACATAAGAAGCAGCTCTGATGCATGTTGTCGTGTTGAAGCAGCTCCCGAACACCCCCACATGCCCACGCAGGAGCTTCATTCTTGGCAAAAGGTTGATGGGATGGCAAGAATTAAAGCATGTATGATAAGCCATCGTTTGCTGTGTTCCTAGTTACCTTTTGGAGTTTGCTTGTGTTATGTTTCACATAGCCCATCTCCTCTCACCAGTATGCCAGAACATACCAATCCCTGTCACTCAGACATGCAGAGAGCTCTGACAGAGTGAAGTGTTTGCAGGGTGAGATGCACAAGCAGTGATCATCTCTTGTGTCCAATAGTCACACAAGACACACTCAGGCTTTGACATACAAACACAGACAAGTACAGTCCCACACCATCCCACTATTCATCTTGGTCTGCACATCCAAACTAAGTCACCAGACCCAAAGGTGGCACACAGAGGGTGAGCCAGAGTTTCCCATGATGTGGTATCTCTGGAACCGAATTGCAAGGCAGTAGTCAGTGTTGGGGCACAGCTTGTGTGGTTGCTGTAGCTGGGTGGTCACTCATCACCGGTAATGGGGTGATAGCTTTACAAACTATTTTCTCTGCTGCCCATTATGGATGGTGAACCACTGCTGCGTCTGTCCAGTATTTTTTTGAAGTACGATAGATTGTAGTCATGTCACTCACAGACCATGAGAATGGTTAGTGTAGCTGTGGTGGTTTCTTGAATAGATGCATGCAGTTTTGCACATTGATGCTTGCTCTGCACATACTATCCTGGGTGTTGTACATTTATGCACAGAGAGAATTTGGACCTGTTCTCAGTAGTCAGTCCTACCCTCTTCTCTGCAATGATTCTCACATTAAGGGATGTGTAACATGGAGAAATGTTTTCTCTTTGTGTAGTTTGACCACTGTGTGGCTAGATAACTCACTGTCTGAGTATGGTATGAGATTACACTATGTATGGTTTAGGCCAGAGGTGGGCAAACTGTGGCCCACGGGACCGTCCTGCCTGGCCCCTGAGCTCCTCCCCAGGAGGCTAGCGCCCAGCCCCTCCCCCACAGCCTCAGCTCACTGTGCCACCAGCGCAATGCTCTGGGTGATGGGGCTGCAGAGCCTGGGCCTGACCCAGTGCTCTGTGCTTCATGGTGGCGTGGCTGGCTCCGTCCAAGCAACGTGACTCCAGCGCTGCCAGCCACTGGCGCTCCATGCAGCGCGGTAAGAGAGCAGGGGGGTTAGATAGAAGGCAGGGGAGTTCGGGGGGTGGTGTGGATAGGGGTTGGGGCGGTCAGAGAACAGGGGGGTTGAATGGGGGAAGGGGTCCTGCGGTGGCGGGCATCCGGGCAAGAAGCAGGAGGGGTCAGATGGAGCCAGGGCTGGGTCATGCCTGGCTGTTTGGGGAGGCACAGCCTCCACTAAGTGGACATCCATACAATTTTGGAAACCCCGATGCAGCCCTCAGGCCAAAAAGTTTTCCCACCTCTGGTTTAAGCATATATTCAAGTGTTCATGTACTTTTTGACATACTTGGGTGTGATTCATCAGAGCTGCTGAGTACCCACAGCTCTGATTAACTTCATTTTTGAGTGGTGGGAAATCAGCACTTCTGAAATGTCTGTCTGAAAGTGGAAACCCCATTTTGTATTTTAAATTACTTCAAACAGTTTTTAATGAGTGTAAAAGAAATATCAGTTCTAATTCAGCCTAGACGAAAAATGTCTCACCAAGTTTTCTGTATCAATCGTTCTAAGGCTTTTTGTGCTGAAAGTTTTCAAATTAATCAAAGTGTGCACCTGATAAGACTATACAGCTTGCTTATTGTTACTGTGTCACTGTATAGGAAGGGCTGGTTTTGGGAATGTATCTGGGACTCTCACTTCTGAGACTAGAGCGAAGAGAAACTTTGTGGTGAAAACAACATAGACAAAAAAAGAGTGTATTGACTTCACTAATTCCTATATGCAAACTGCTGAACTAGAATTCAGAGAGGGAATATGCTGTCTGCACTGGAATTGACCAAACATATATTTATACAGTACCACTTAGCTACAATGTCTGCCAGCTGGAAGTAGGGATTAAAATGGCTTTTAAGAAAATATGAACCACAGAAAATAAATTGAAAAACATTCTGATCTATTAAGGCCCAGTATGCTGATACACTAATGCAGGTGCAGCAACGTCTGTTATATACCCACAGCTGAAAAGGGAAGGAGAGGTGAATAAGTCCACTTTGCATTAGAAAGCTGAGGAAATTTTCCCACCACTGCCACAAATATATCTTACAACTTTAGGAACAACAAAAATAAATGCCATCAAAAACTACACTCTCTGCACACACAAATCCATACCATAATTTCATCTCTCTCACTATATTATTGTCTCCTAGCATTAACATTCAGATTCCTAAAAGTGAGGTCAGTGCAAAAAATAACCAAACAAGCCTTAAGGTGCTATCAGAGTTACACTGGCTTGCAGCATTAGTATAACCAGCAAGCAGGAGGATTTGTGTTGAGCATGAGGCAGAGTTCATTTACTTCTCTGAGATATTGTTGTGCAGTATACACAGAGCAGATCTAATCAGGAAGTGGTTGGAATAGTTTGTGTCGGTGGCAGTGTTTTTTGCCTGCCTATATATACGCGTGTCATGTAAAAAAGTATTACTAGTGCCAATACTAGGCATGAAAGATGCTGAAAGGCACTGTTCCCTCTCTATTTTTAGCTGTTACCTCCTTTTTTTACAAGTAGAGGATTTAGAAATAGAGGATTTGTTTTTGAAAATGTAGAATACTTGCTTTTGTTGAGAGCATTGCTGAGTTGTCTCACCCCATATAAGACAATTCTCAGCACTCTGTCCTCAATGTTAAATGACAGTTGGAACTATCTATCTACAGCATGACCTCTCTTCCCCCTCCCCCCAAAAAATCAATACATTGCCTTATACTCATATCTTGTGAAGACCTTGGTGTATATTTCTCATGACCTACTAATGTGGTATCCAATGACACAGCTTGTCTAAACTAGGGAGGGAATTGTTTATTTTAACAGAAGACGCTCTCTCCCATATATAGATAATACACCCAGATTAATAATATTATTACATTAAGATGGAGTTAAGCTTGAGAACACATTTCAGTAGTTTAGGGTAAACTATATTACAGGGGTGTTGTCATTACCCACTTGAAACCATGCAGTAGTCATATGATTATGAGTAAGGGATATTGGAATTTGTGGACCCAGATTAAATTAAACGCATTTTGAAAGAAGTATTTGATTTTTTTTTCATTTTCCCCCTTATGATGTCATAGGTCTTGACTGGGTGCTAAATTTATTACAGGACTCAGTATTAATCTATTGTCATTCTGGATCCAGTTATCTGATTTATTTGTAAATTCTCAGAAAATTAATTCCGTACTCAGAGAAAGTGCTGTAATTTTGGGGAGGATGGGCTGTATTATTCATATGTAACAAACAGGTTGATTTCCTTCTTTAAGTGCAAAACTTGACGTAACAATGGAGTAACTATCAGTGCATCCATAATAACTGCACGCTATTATTTCAGAATAGTTTTTAAATTAATCTACTGATAGAGCAGAAATTGAGTCTTTGCAGTAGATCTCACTTAGGAGCCTAAATTTTAATTTAGCAATGACACAAAGGATCTGTAGCCATCTTTGTAGTACAGTGTTTATCTACAAGGTTAGCATTCAGTATGATGGGAAATAACCTCAGACATTATTTTTGGAAAGTTGGTGCCTTTCTTAACTTGTTTGTGAATGTTCCTTTTTTAAAAAAATCAAACAGCACAGTGGGTAGTGATACACAGCATCAAAGGGTAGACATGTTGCCTATTGAAATTTTGGGCATTTAGTGATACCTCAGGCCTCCAGGTTCTCTACATCATAAAAACTGTGTCATTATCATTGCTGAGCCCAATTTGTACTTTTGTGCCTACATTTCCAATCAGTCATCTCACTGGTGCCCACAATCTCAAGCTCCTAATTAAGTTGCAATAAGGGACTGGATTTAAGGCCCTTTTAAACATTTTTCTCATTAATATTTCATTTCAAAATTGCATTGGATGGGGAACACATTTTAAGCTAATTGTCTATGAATGTGAGGTACAGAGCACCTAGTTACACACTGTTCATTATGCAAATCAAGAAAAAATATCATTTCAAGTAAGTACTTGTTGCAGACCTTTTGGGGTGTTTTCCAGATTAAAGTTTAGAAACTCTTCTAAATGAAGTAGATACATTGGAACACGCAATGCTCTTTTAATTTTACAAAAAAAGACAAAGTCATTAAACCAGTTTTTCCAATTATTTATATTTTGGGGCTTTGCTTTGGCAGCTGTTTTAACATACTGAGCAGGTTAGTTGACTGATGTTATATTAATTGTTTATAGGCTAAATCCTGCACCTGGTGCTTTACTAGTGAGACACCAGCTGGAGCTGTTCTGCCTGATTTGACTCTGTGCCTACCCAACACTGAGAGAAGCATAAACAGAAAACTCCCTCCCTCTTAGAACTGACCATGGAGAGACTTTGCAGCTATCCAGCCATGCCCCTGTCCCCGGAAGGAGAGTCAACCCACATTTCCATGTGGTTATTGAAGGATAGGTCTGGACTGGCAGGCTGAAGCAGCCTGGACAAAACAATTTTAATCAGTGCATCTGTATAAATGTTGTAATCGTTAGTATTATAAATTAGAGCACCAACAGGGTCTCCGCTAAGAGAAGAAAAAACTCAAAACCTACACAAATATTTGATCTTGAAACATTTCATAATAATACTCATATGCTCCTCTTCTGCCAACCTACCCCAAAATAGCAGTTATTAACAGTGCTATGGCTCTACCTAGAAACAACATAAAAGTGCAGTCACTCAAGAATGATATATGAAGACTGGTCCACAAACTAACCCATATTTAATTCCTCATCTGAACAGCTGAATTACAAGTCTTCTATTTCCCTTATTTATTATTTGTATTACAGTAGCACCTACTGGCCCTAAAACAAGATCCACATTGTGCTAGACATTGTACATACACATAGCAAGAGACAGTCCCTATTTCAAAGCATTTACAGTTGAAATAGACAAGACACTCAAAAGCATTATTATCCCTATTTTATAATGGGAAAACCAAGGCACAGAAAGAGTCTATGACTTGCCCATGGTCAAACAAGAAGTCTGTAGTAGAGCTAGAAAAAGAACCCAGCTCTCCTAAGTTCCAGACCAATGCCTTAACCACAAGCCCATCATTCCTCTAAGTATATGTTGTGTATTCTGATCTCACTTCAGATTTACATCTGTGTAATTAACTCAGTAGCAGCAAGAATTTGGCATTAAGTAAATGGGTGCTTTTGTCACATGAACTTGAGAACAGTATACAAAGATGTATCAAAATATTGTTTTTGTCGGTATGCCAAAAGTAATACTGTCATAGGCCTATTTTTTGTTTGGAATGGTAGAAAAATCTCAAAAGTTCCTTGTCAAACCAATTTGACATCTTCATAATTCCTTTCTGAATGCTCATTCTCTCTTTAAAATTTTATTTAGCTCTTTGCAACAAGAGAAAGCAGTAATGAGTCAGAACAAAATTGCTATTATAAGACATGCTTGCTAACAAAAGTAAGTGGGGTGCTAAAATGAAGATAAATATACATGTAGTTTGTGTTTCTTAGCGTTGATGCAAATGGACAAGTCAAACTGGATGAAATGAAAATATGCAGCAGTTTATGTACTGGATCTGACTTTAATCTCACTTACACGGGGGTATGTTAAGAGTAGATCTGTTGAACTCATTGAAGTTTACATAGGGGTTTAACTGGTATAAGTGAGTAAACAAGTAAGCCCACTACATAGTTATGTATCTGAAGTAATTCGATCCATTGATACCAAATATAGCGGTCAGAGTGAAGTGCTAGTAGTTGGGAGTTACGAGTTTTGAGCACAGCTCTACTGCTGTTTTGCAGTGTGGCCCCATGCAAGTAATTTTAAACACTGTGCCTTTGTTTTGCCATTTGTAAAGTGCAGATAATACTTTCTTACCTTATTAGAAGATGATTGACAGCCTGTCCACTAGAACTGTGAAAACTTGCAAACATTTATTCTGTTCTCCTTCTGGCATGAGCCACTTTTTTCCATGTTGCACCTAAAAGAAAACCTGACTTCACTGAGTCATTCTGGGACTGAAGAGAGAAGTGGGGTTAGCGGGTTTCTTGCTGCGATCAATGGGGCCAAATCTAAGTGGAAAATAGTGTTTCTTACTCAAACAATAGTGTGTGATGTGGGACTTTTTTTTTCCCCCTGCTGTACCACTTTTCCAGTTGCTCATTATGATAATGAAATTAGAATCCTGCTTTCCTGAATACTTAGCAAACAGGAGTCTGTATGTTTCATGGTTTTCATAAGAACAGACCAAAGAGTCTGAGTTGGAGGAGACAGTGCTACTTTTCCTCTTAGAAGACATTAAGGGTATATCTGTACTGCAAGTGAAGGTGTCATTGTAGCACAGGTAGGCATACTACACTAGCTTTAATCTAGCTAGCACGGGTAACAATAGCAGTGTAGATGTGGTGACATGAGCTTCAGCATGTGCTAACAACCAGAGTACAAGCCCTCCAAGGACCCAAGGTATGTATGATTTTCCCTGCTGCAGGGAAAGGATCCAGCAACAAGGAGCTGGCAGAGCCTTTCCCCGCTGCTTCTCCCCTGCCAGAGCCTTTCCCCGCTGCCTCCCAGCTGCCAGAGCCTGTCCCTGCAGGGGGAGTCTTTTCCCAGAGGGGAAAGGCTCAGCTGCAGGCAGTCAGCAGGATACTACAATGCTAAAATTAACAGTGTAGCTGGGGAGGTAGGGTTTGGGCTAGTAGAAGGCCATGTAGGGTATGTACTTGGGTACGTACCCACACCCTTCAGTATGTCTCTGCTTGCCTAAACTATGCCTCACTGGCTACACTGCTATTATACCTTAGTAGGGGGGCTGTGTACTTTATATGACGCCAAAAGACACATGCAGTGTAGCTGTACCTAAAGCTAAGGTGGCTATGCCTATCGGGGCAACAGTCACACCTTCACTTGCAGTGTATGTCGACAGATCTGCAGAGACCAGTCTCCCTTTCCCCAACAGCACTGTTAAATCACCACGAGATGCGTGGATACACTGTATTAGGGACTGCTGGTTCTCAAAAAGGAAAGGAAGCTTAAACATTAGCCATTTCTTTGCCTAGCACTTCATCCTGTGACAGTTTTTGTATAGCATCTCTGCAACAGCACATGGGTACATGATTGTATGCATCATTTATCTGGAAACTGACTGCCCTAAAGTTCATTTTAGAGCTGGAAGTCACACTAAAAGGGTGTTTGAAGCTCTGCCTCCTCAGCCAGTCAAAAGAATAAATAAAGAAAAGCTTTGACATCCTGACTAGCCTGATGGGTTGAAGTCTCAAGCTAAACCTCAAGTTTAAATGGGAAACATTGGAAATTCCCTAAAGAGTGCCAATACCCAGAAAATGTCTCCAGGTTATCTATCAGGCACTGCAAACTTGAGACATGACAGTGACAAATCAAAAGAGAGGAAGAGATAAAACATCCAGTCCAGCTGGTACAGAACAGAAAGAGGATTTCTGCTGGTATGGGATGAGCAAACAGGAAAGGAGAAAGAGTTTATTTTTAGTTACATCAGTGTAAATCTGAAGTAACTGTTGATTTTATTTGATTACATTGATATACAGAGCCTGGAGTGACACAGGACATCTGAGTGGAAAAAGAGGAAGGAAATTAGAATTTTCTAAGGCAGCATTTCCCAAACTTTTTAAAGTTGAGGGGTCCCATTTCAGAAAAAGGAAACCAATCATGCCCCTCCAACCCCTACAGGTGTTTGTTAGGTCTGCATCCTTTAGGTAAGACTTTATCGAGTAGAATGTACAGATTCTTATAACATGATGCTTCCTCTTCTCTCTTATGTGCTTCACTGAGCAGTGGAATAGTTTAAAATGTTGACATTGCCGTTTTAGCCAGTGAAATGAATGGCACAATTCACACTTCTGCACTACTGTTTCAGGCTCTTTGGAGACTCAGGCAGACGTTGCTGCATAAGTACACTTGGTTCATGTTTTCACGTTTTTTTTTAAAACAAAGTAACAGCTAGACACTAACTTTTTATAAAAACAAAAAAAAGCTGGGACCCTGGAGAACAGTTGGGAGGTCTGTCTGTGCACCCTTTTCCCCAAGAGGGGCACACCTTTTTCCTGGGGAAAAGCTGCTCTAAGATCTGACATGGGCTTGAAGGGCCCCTCTGCCTACCCACAAAACTAAAAGATAAGAAATACCAGGTATACCAAAAGATGAACCTTTTCTCCTGTAACTGCTGAATCAGAAAACAAAAGGGAAAGCGAGGTCTAATTAGGAGCCCACTTCAACTAATACACAGATCATAGTTACAATGAGAGGGTGTGGTGGAAGATCTCCTTTTGCATGTGACTTTAGGAGATGATCTGGAGCAAAATGAGATGACCTATGTTGTCAACAGAGTAAAACTTGTCTGAAGTAGAACAACACAGAATAGTTCTTCATTGACCAGTGTGTTTCTTCATGGCAGAGTTAACACAGGTTTTTACTTGGGTATGGGTATGGCCCTCAACCTCCCTCTCATCCACACACACAATTGTCTCGCCTGGACTAGCTGAATTGTCTGAGGCGATAGCTTAAAATCAGAGGAGGCTTTCATTTGGATTCATTCTGCACTGTGGATGCAGGCTAAACCACTTGAGGGCTGATAGTCCTCCAGTGCTTTCCCACAATTACCCCATGAACCCAGATGGACAGACAAGTTCTCTGACAATCCACTGGGAAAGAATCACACCATAGCTCAGTTTACTGCAGTGCCAAAAACCATGGCATATGCCCCAGCAGTCCTAGCAACACCCATGGGAAAGTGCACACCACTGAGGACAGAGTAATTCAGGTAAGGCTTTGCGGTGTGGCCAGACACAGCTGAGCTAGACAAACCCAGATGCTCAGACCTAGGTGCCAATCACCTGAGTTAATGCTGCAGTTAAGATGTCTTAAGGCTCCTGTGTATTTCGTATACCATGAAGCACAGATGAAGGCAACTTTAGAAAGGAGTTGGGTTCAAGGGACTCTGGAAACCAATCCTGTCTTTCAGCCATTGTGCTAGTTAGGTGACTGATATTAGGGCTAAAACTGGCCATGCAGCAGTACTCTAGGAAAACACTCTGACCTCAGACTTGACTTAACCCATCTGAAAATGGGGACGTCCCAATGTAACACACAACCTTATTGTATCACTTTGCTTAAACATAGTGACACACATTTTCAAATACAATCACTTAATCTACACAATATTTTTTAACTTTTGCCTCCAATGATGATTTTTTTCAAACCAGCCTTGGAAATCTCATAGTTTTTTGGCAGCATGAGTCCGATCTATAATCTAATATACTAATAGCCCTTAATTAAAGCAACGTACTGTAATCTGATCCAGATAAAGTACTCAACATATTGATATTATGGAACTAGAACCTGCTTTTTGTTTACATGTCACTTTAAAACAGCACTTCTTCATGTTCTGTACTGTGGTAATTTATTTTACCTAAGCGTACAGTCCGCAGTGGTAGCTTGATTTGGAAAACCACCTTCATATGGTTTTATCCATCAAAGCAAATCTGCACTTAAGAGCTTTCAAATCCTAGTTAAAAGCTAAATCAAGTGCTCGTACTTTATAGTACCGAGCAAACCATCACTGCACCAACCTCCCCTGCCCCCCGTGCACACATGCAACATTGACACATTTGAAATGATGGCTATATGAACATCTAATTTTCTTATGACTGGTTAACTTCTCTAGAAAAAAAATTGGCATTCAAAGATGGAACTTTCAATAGGTAATCATCATTTTTAGATATACTTTCAGAGCAATGACTGTCAATGATTTACTAACTTTTTTCTTTTTCTAGCATTAGAGATACTAAAGTTTACTTAGAATGCTGCAATCTTTTCTTGTATGCTTCTCACAAAGCTATTCTATAATAGCCTTCCAGTTATCCCTCTCCCTAAAAAAAACATACAAGAGCTTGCTAGTGTACGGAATAACAGTTTACCAGCTCGATGGATGACTCATTTTCTTTACCCAGTTCTGAGACAAGGACGTTTACAGTCAATAGAGAGAGATGCCACCTTCTCCCCACCTGCCTCTGAATTTAAAAACAATGGGCCAAATTCATCACTGGTATAAATTCACTGTAACACCATGGATGACTATGCCAATACTCTAAAGATCCACAGAACCAATACAGTTGGGAATCAAAATACTTCACATTGAACAGCACACCCCAGCGAAGAAGAGCACACATGCTGCATAAGAGAAGGCCTGTCTACCTTGTAACCTAGGCAGTGAAGCTGTTTGGTCACCTCAGCTTCTCAGTTGCTCCCCGTCCCAACCCACCCACCTCACTGTAGCTTCCCCTCCACCCCCTGTTTATTTTTCCTCAAGGAAGACATTTCTGGTTTAGCTTATTATTAGTGAGCGCTTGGGTTTCTGTATAGGCCTCAGAATCCTTTGCCATTATTTATGCCATGATTTAAGGAAGCATCACAGCAGCTGGCATTGTGGATTCTGAGGCTCATATAAGAGCCAGGACACTAGCTGCATGTGTAAAATTAACATCACCTGTTTAGATGAATTTGTAGGGGATGCAGCAAGAGAAGAATAGTTCAGGCTGACCGGTTAGTGAATGACCATGGTTGTCTCAATACTGTGGAAATTCAGATCTGGTACCTAATCACCCATTTATGTATACTTTGCTTTCCCCGAGCCTGGCCATGTCACCCACAGGGGCAGCTCCAGGCACCAGCACACCAAGCGCGTGCTTGGGGCGGCAAGCCGCGGTGGGCACTCTGCCGGTTGCCGCGAGGGCGGCAGGCAGGCTGCCTTCGGCAGCTTGCTTGTGGAGGGTCTGCTGGTCCTGCGGCTTTGGCGGACCTCCCACAGGCTGCCGCCAAATTCGTGGGACCGGGAACTTCCTGCAGGCAAGCCGCCGAAGGCAGCCTGCCTGCCGTGCTTGGGGCAGCAAAATGCCTAGAGCCGCCCCTAGTCACCCACTGTAGATGCAGGTGCAGATTAAAATAGCACAATTGCCTTTTTTGTGTGTCACTGTTACAATTTAATTTTAGAACTTTTTTTTTCCAAAATGATAATTTGCCAATCTGTCATTCACCTAATGAGGAATGACACTGCAAGGAAATATGTATAGCGAATATTCTAAACCTGGTTAATTGCAAAATTTGATCCATCCTGTAACTGGAAGTAGCACTACACATTTTAAAATGGACTGTGATTGAAATAAAAATTGTGGGAAACAACTAGGTTTTTAAGCTTATATTTTCTTGCTTTCCTTTGTAATGCAATAGCAGAATACTGTTAATCTAAACCAGGGGTGGCCAACCTGTGGCTGTGGAGCCACATGCGGCTCTTCAGAAGTTAATATGTGGCTCCTTGTATAGGCACCGACTCGGGCTGGAGCCACAGGCACCAACTTTCTAGATGTGGTGTGGGGTGCTCACTGCTCAACCCCTGGCTCTGCCCCCACTCCACTCCTTCCTGCCCCTCCCCTGAGCCTGCCATGCCCTCACTCTTCCCCCCTCCCCTCAGTGCCTCCTGCATGCCACAAAACAGCTGATTAGGAGGTGCAGGGAGGGAGGAGGAGGAGGTGCTGAGCAGCAGCCGGTGGGCGGTAGGTCCTGGGAGTGAGGGGTTGGGAAGCTAATGGGGAGCTGCTGACGTATTACTGTGGCTCTTTGGCAATGTACGTTGGTAAATTCTGGCTCCTTCTCAGGCTCAGGTTGGCCACCCCGGTTAGTAAGATCAATACATGTTCAGTGTTCTTAAGATGAAAAACTTTAAATAATGGTACATATGTCAAGCCCACCCAAAATTCTGAATTATTCAAAAAGTCTCTCAACACTTTAGCCAGATTTTTTAGTCTTTTCAAAATATTTTTAGCAAATTTAGTGCTTGAAAGAGATGTCAACATTTATAGCCTTCAAATAAAATTTTGAAAAATACCAGTGACTTAGAAGCCCAAGTGATGTTTTCAACAGCAACTTAGGCACTTAGAAAGTCTCACTGAAATTCATTGGACCTAAATGTCTAAGTGACTTTTGAAAAATAGGACTTTGATTTCTAAAGTATTTTGGTGGTTTTGAAAACTGTACCCCTAGAGACTGTAGTCTGTTTAACGATAGAACGTGCACAGCATAGGCAGTGCAAGATTCCCCTTCACTGAAGGGCTGGGAGTGAGAGGGCAGTTCTGTCTCAGTGACTATTTAATTCCCTGCTGAATGTGACAATTATCTTGACGTATTTTGCTGCTTGGAGATAGATTGAGACCACCAGCTCATTTCATGTCACCTAGGTCACCAAATCATCATACAAAAACAGCTTTCAGTCAGTACAAACTGGACCATGGTTTGAACAAGTGCCCTAGCAATGCAAGGCACTGTATCCTGTTACCAGTTCCCTGAGCCATCCAGTCTTACTGTTTTAAAATATTTATTTTATCCTTAATTTGCTATGAATTTGAACTATACTAATGGAATCAATAGCAATCACCTTTTCTTTTTCTTTTCAACTCCTAGGATTTCCACTTATTTTCTGCAGAACTGGGAGAAAAATGTGAAGCAATAAGTGAGAAACTGGTGCAATTAGAAGATCAACTCCAAACATCAGTCTGCAGCTTGGATGACAGTTTTATTCATATCCTTTTGCTACATAGATTAACTATTTATCTCCCAGCTTCATGTAAAGCACTAGTTTATTTTAGCATGATCTGGGTATGTTAAGTAAGGTGGAAATGAGTGAATTTAGCTAATGTGGACATTTGTGGTTTACTAAAATATTCCCATAGTGCTCATTCACTGTGGGTCTGATCCAGTTCGTGATGAAGTCAATGACAAGACTTAAATAGGAGTGAGATAAGTCCTATAAATTTAATCTTAGACTAAATGTTTAAACAGTCATGTGCTTAGCTCTATCAGTCTAATCTCTGAGTTTTATAATGTACACATATCACTGCAGGTGTCTAGTGCACAAAGCAGAACACTTGTAACAGCCAACACAAATCTGCACTTTCAAACATGATCTATTTAGTCAAATTAAATGCGAGTTCATGTGCAGTCAGAATCGATTATAGATGTCTAATCTGGCTATTGTTCCTTTTTAAATATTCAGTAGTTGCATCATGTGGCATCTACCATGTGATCTAACCTGCATACAGTGTAAACAGGGCCGGTGCAACCATTTAGGCGACCTAGGCGGTCACCTAGGGCACTGGGATTTGGGGGAGCGCCATTTTCTTCGGCAGCAACCGCGGCAGCCGGATCTTCGGCCACCCCGGTTGCCACTAGCATTTAGGCGGAGGGAGCTGGGGCAGGGGAGCATGGGGAGGGCTGCCTGAAGCAAGTAAGGGGGGGGTGAAATGCAAGGGAACTCCCCATCCCAGCTTACCCCTGCCCCGCCTCGTCCCCGAGCATGCCGTGACTGCTTCACTTCTCCCACCTCCCAGGCTTGCGGCGCCTAAGCTGATTGGCGCCGCAAGCCCAGAAGGTGGGAGAAGTGAAGCAGCCACGTGCTCGGGGAGGAGGCGGGGCAGGGGTGAGCTGCTTCACTTCTCCCACCTCCCAGACTCGCGGCGCCAATCAGCTTAGGCGCCGCAAGTCTGCGAGGCCGGAGAAGTGAAGCAGTCACGACATGCTCAGGGTGCTAGTGCGCAGAGCAGGGGTGCCTCAGGGCGGAGGGTGAGGGATAGGGAGCTGCCGCAAGGGGGGGCACCTCAGGGCGGAGGGAGGAAGCTGCCGCAGAGAGGGCGGGGAGGCACCTCAGGGCACAAGGTGGAAGTTTCGCCTAGGGCGCGAAACATCCTTGCACTGGCCCTGAGTGTAAATAGCCATAAAAGAGAATTGGATATTTGATTCTCTTCCAGCTGAAAGCCCTTGGATAAAATACTGAAAGAACTCAAAGACTGCTTACGCCATCCAGCATCTGGGTAAAGGTTGCTTAACCTTTACAGAGCCATCTGCCATACCTACATATGTAGAAATTTCCCAACTTTAAAAGTACAGACTCTCTTTTCACTTGTGTTGTCTAATCCTCTTATTGTGTTTATAGAAATAAATTACCTCCACCAAAGGTAGTGATTCTGCTGAGAATGGAAATTAGCCTTCAGAAAGCATAAATGTAAAAAGCATAAGAAGAAATTGGTTGGGCTGTGGTCTTGGGTTAGTATTTATTCTTTGTAACCGCTGAAGAGCTTACAATCTAAGCTATACAAGCCAAAGACATGATGAGCCATGGAACACTAGCTCAAGTAAGAGAAGATGGGAGGAGGATTTGGGTGGAGGAGAAAGTAGCAAGCTTTCCTGGAGCAAGGAGCAGAAAGAGGGCTTGCTAGAGGTCAGGGAGTTTGTGATTGTTCTTGGCACAGGAGCAATGTGATAGAAATGAGTAGCCATGAGTGCGAGAAGAACAATGAAAGGAGCAGTAAGGAAAGAGGTTCAGGAATAGCATACAAAATGAGAGGCAATATACAGATGGGGCCAAGATTATGTAACATTTTAAAGACTAGGATATAAAACTTAAGTACAGATTGAATCCTTTCATTGGCTTTCTCAGAGGCCAGCAATTTTGTTGGAGTGACAGGAGAGAAGAATGATTTTGGAAACACTATATGGATTTCATTGGAGAGAAAAGATGGGAGAGGTGGGAAGGTCTAGAGAAGAAGTTTAAAACAAGATAATGATGGACAAGAACTGGACACAGGTTTTCAGGGTATAGGGAGGAATGATGGCTATATTACAGAGAAAAAAAGAGCATGCTTAGTAGAGACAAATATATGGGGAGAAGTGTAAATATACCACTGTGATTGTAAATCTGGGAGACAGTGTCACAATTACAGGGAGAACGACACCTTGGACCTCTTTTAGTCCCTCCCTCTCATGTGCACCTGTTAGGTAACAGGGCTGGCTTCCTGCACTTCAATCCAGGCAGAACCACACAGGCCAACCGCTCTGGGACTGGGTCACTGGGTTGCAGCCTTCCTGATTCCCAGCCAGGTTTGACACAGGCTGAACAGCGTTTGGAACCTGTAAGCCCTTTCGCTCTGGGAACCTGTGACCAGGGAGTTGATTAAAGTAACTCAAAACAGGGTCTTCAAAACAAAGTATTATTCATTTGTTTCCCCAGAGGTACAAAGCACATAGAGCAAAGGGTAAAAACAATAAAAAAGCTAGATACATTCTCTGACCTACACCTTCATCATTCCTCATTAGCTTTTGTAGGTTCCTGTTAGCCCAGCTAATCCCCATCTCTGGCTGGGAAAAATATACTTTCCTGCTTGCAGCAGGCTCTCTCTGTCTCTGTGTACCCCTTAGCCTATCAGCTTTCATTGATTCTCTCTGGGCAGCCTCACCTTGCTCACCTAACCCTCCTCCCTTTTCTAGGCCCATGCTCCTGTGATGGCTTAGTGTTCCCTTTGGTCTTTCTCTCATCAGCCTTGGCCAAACAGCTCTCACTAGGGTTGGGACATAGGCTTCACGTCTTCGTGGCTATAAACCTGGCTACTGTGTTTTACTGTTTGATGGGATGCTCCTTATCTAGCCCATTATTTTACCTTCTCTGCTTGGTTCTTTTAACAATGCCTTTTGATCTAACTCCAACACCATAGCAACTCCATCATGAATAAGGAGAGCCATGCACCATATTCATAAAAAATAATGCATGTTATTTCCCATTTTGCATCTCTCAAATCCTTAATCATTGTATTTTCGATGGAGATAGAGAAGAGACAGAGTGGAAAAGTATTGAAAGAATAGATGAAAAAGTTCTATTTTGGAGAGTTTGTAATGGTAGCTTGTAATGACACCCAAGAGGAGGTGTTAGAAAGATACCTGGAGATAAGGAACTGAACAGAAGGCATGCAGTTCTAAGAAACATAGATTTGAGAATCATCCTCATCAAGGCTGGAATTGAAACCATAAGAACAGACAAGATCATGAAGGAAAGACAGTGCAGAGGCTAAGGACAAAATCTTAGGAGACACTAACAGATGGAAGGCAAGAGGAAGATGAGACACTTAATTTGAGGTGCTGTATTGTTTTATAGAGCCATTACCAACTTTGCTAAAGTTTAAAAGCATAAAAAAAGCCTGATATTCATTAAAAGTGCATAGTATTTTTACTGTTTAAGATTCCTATGAGAAACAATGATTCAGCCAATGTAATTAGCTATTTTGCAGTAATTTGTCATCACTTAGAATCCCTCACTGCTCTAAATGTTTGTCTTATTGTTACAGGAAGATAATTAACCTGTGTTTAGCACAGACCAATTTGTAATGTGTCTGTGAGGCATTTGTATAGTATAATTGATCAACCTTAATCCTGTTTGAGATCCCTTTGTAATGCTATATACATGCACTCATTTAACTCCCTTATAATAAATGGCAGGAGGTTCTAACTTTACACCTTATAGCTCATTCTTAATTGAGCCCAGTGTGTCTAACAGGTAGAAGAGCACTGGGAGACAGGAGTCTTCTATTCCCAGCTCTGCCACAGACTTGCTGTATTTTCTTTTGGAAGTCACTTTACATCTATACTTGAATTAACTCAGCTGTGAAATGGGTCTGACAGTAGTTACCCACTTTACAGGTTTGTTATGAGGTTTCATACATTTTTGTTTGAAAAGAACGTTTTGATTTTTGAATGACAGACACTACAGAAGCACATATATTAGTATTATTTTTATAAAGGCAGTGTATGCTTCAATTTAGTTTAAATTCTAAATGTAAAAGTTAATTAAAAATCATTTTGAACTTTGAACAGACTTGTGGGTCAATCTCATTTAGAAACACAATTAAGTTTTCACCCAGATTAGCTTTGAGTGTCCCAAACCTCCATATTTCCTTCCCCACCTTGACTACATTTTAATAGACAATATCTTTAACCTATTATTAAGCAATTTTCACTATTCATAAGATTGAACTTAACATGATCATGCAGTTAGCATTAAGATACATACAAGGTTCACAGATAGTGTAATTAACCATAGTGAAGAAAGCCAATTAGTGGTGTTTGTTAAATGCACTATTAGGTGAAAATTTGGTTTCTAAGTCCAGGTACTGTAGATCACAACAAAAATCTGGTGATTTGGAAGTCATGGGTTTGCATCAAGACTTGGCTCTTTGACATCAGTGATTACATAAATGGAGTTAAATCCTGTAATGATGAATGGATAACATGTACATCATATCCTGTGGGAAGGATGCTGGTGAGACTTCCAGGAGGTGCATCAAGAACAAATCAGAAAACGTATTTAAAGTTTGTTGAATATCTCAAGTGATTGCTAGCAGCATAGGGTCTTTAAACTCTAGATTACTGACTAAAATCCACTAAAGGTGAACGTAACCAAAAGTTATCAAGTTGTCCTTTTATTTTATTTAAAAGGGATGAAAAAAATCAAATCTTTAAACCATTATTCAAAATCAGTCTGTTGGCTGTTAAATAGCCTTTGAAATAATTGTGATCTCATTCCTGATATTCCTGTGTTACAAAAACTAGCACCACAATTGTCACTAGTTACTACTATCAACAGGGAGGTTAAGAATTGAGCTTTTCACAGCACTTACTTGACCTTGGTGAAAACACATCTCAAATAGTAAGTGCTTATGTGGTCTTTATTGAAAATACTTTTAAAGAGATAGAACTATGTAAGGGCTAGATGTAATTTATTTGTAAAATGTGATCTAGAACTTAATGAGTACTGTAAAAACTTCCCAGAAAAACTCTTGACTGCTCTGTATTTAGATAAAAGAAAGGACGCCATGAATATACTGAGGAGGAAAAAAAGTATGTATGGCCGAAATTTGCTGTGAAGGTATGTGGATGTCTCTTTTTAATGAAAAGGACTATAAACGTCCCACAGATAACTACATTCCTGCAGCTGTCAAGAAATTCTTCCAATATTTAGTATACATCTTGGCTTTGATTAATAATTAAATCTATATTAGAGAAAATAATTCCCAGTTGCTATTGTTTTTCGTTATACATTCAGATGGCACATAATGCTTGAATCAGCCATGTTGTTACTAGTAATTGCTGGTATGACATGAACAAAGCAGAAGGCGATATTTCATGGTGTTGAATATTTACAAAGAGCCTCTTGGGAGTCTCATTTGATATTGAAGTTTCTCACTGCAAATAGTAAACAGTACCTTTGTATAAAAAAATCATCAAACAGAATAAAAAATCTCCTCTGTAGCACTCTGACTGTCTGACATGTTTGCTAAATTATATGTAGCATAACCAAATATAACCACAAAACAGTCAACTATAGTTAATCAGTGGCAAGTGTATGAAAACAGTCTGCATCATTAATTGGAAAAACCAAGGAAGGAGAGGTGACTCATTGCTGGTGTCTGCAGGGCTGATGAGAGGTGTTACTTCACTGACAGAAAAGGCCTAGAATTTCCAGTAAAATTAAATGGCTCCTATATTGCAATTTCACAGTCATTTTTTTTTCTTAATTAGCAGTTAGGGTTTGATAGACAATTTGAGTGCATGTAATAGTTCCTTCTAGAGAAAATGCTTTTGTTGAGATAAAACTGGGTTGGGCTACCATATGTTAAATGCACAAAATCCCCTTCCCCTCCCTTTAAAAAACCCAAATATTAAGTAATAATTTTGAAGTTGTAATAGCATGTTTAAATGTTGATTAGGCACACACAAGTCCTAACCTGTTTACTTCACCGTGTATTTGGTGAAGACATGGAGCTTGATTCTGGTCTCCTGTACATCAGTGTAAATTGGGGTAACTCTGTTTAGTCAATGGACTTACACCAGTGTAAAAATGATGCCAGAGCAGAATCAAGCCCCATGTCTGTACCAAATATGTGGTGAAGTAAATATTTAGTTCTTTACCATACCTTAGTCAGGAGTCACCATCTGGATGAATCTTTAAGAAATTAACGTTCTGCATTACTGCAGGAACTCTCAGGGCAGTAGTAGTGTGGTATTTGACTCTCCTCGGCCACCATCCCCCACAAACCGCAGCACCACCTTCATTTTTTATTATAGAATTGCAGGACCCAGCAGGACACTTGTCATGAATGTACCAGTGGGTTTTGCAGCATCTCCATTATGCCTTATCGTTCCACCTCCTTATACTTTCATGGATGGCTCTCTTCCGTACTCTATGTTGGTAAATAAAGTAAGGAGAGTCACAGATTAAAATAAGGTCTAGTTTTCAGCTTGGATCCCTGACACTCAGGATGGCAAGGACCAGTCATAATACATTTTTAGGAGGGGTGAGGAAGGGAACACCACTCTTAGACCTTGGCCAATTCAAGACTTGGTTTTGACAGACAACAAAGAAAGCACCTGGAGTGCTCCTTTCATCACAGGAAGGGTTGCATTCATCCTACAAGGAAGACAAGGGTGATATACAAAGGCTGGAGATGGGCATGGAAAACTCCTGCCCTCAGTCCAGCCCCATGAGAACAGTGACAGAAACAGAGTAGAGTAATTGGAAGTAAAGGCATCCCTAGCTCGCTGCTCCTTCGATATGTAACTTGTATAGCATGGTGGGAATCACAACACCTACAGTATAAGACATAACATTATGTACTGATCTCAGACCATTGCGGTACTTAAAGCCACTGTAAATAGACAGAGTAGTTTGCCAGGTAGAATAGGAAAAAACAACCCACAAACATCTTTCTGACCATTTGTGTTCCTCTTGTACACATTTCCCCCATGTGTTCAGAGTGCAGTATTTAAAGCAAGCTGATATTATGTTATCAGAGATCTAAACCAGAAAATACCAGTCTCAGCCATCACCTCAGCCTATAGCTCCAAGGCCTTCTGTCACCCAACAAACTATTCTTAAAGAGTTTCCTGTCTTCCTCCCTGGGGTCTCTGGCTTGTAGCATCCAGCCCTCCTCCTTCTGCCCTTGAGCACTTTGTGCCAGGGGAGGAAGAAGCTTAATTGGGTTAATCCCATTTTCTAGCAGCAAACTAGCAGCAGCCCTGCATCCTGTCAGAGACATGTAATGAGCGTGACCCTCATGCAGAACTCCTATTTCTTACCAGTAGAGGTTCTACATACTGCTTCAAAGCAATACATGTCCCTTTGCCACAGTATTTTAGCCTTAACTTTACAATTACTGGTGTCCTTTGGTTTGTCATATTGTCAATGTGGCGACATTCCTGATACTACTAGAATTTATTTCAAGCATAAGCCAGTCATATCTCTTGCTCCTCCAGCACACAGTTGCTTTTCTTTGTATTTTTTCTTTTCTTTCTTTCTTCTTCCTGCCTCATAGATATAATATTCAGTGATAATGAAGCATATAATTTTTGCTTCCATTTTTTTCTACCTAAAAACCTTTTATAATCATTTAGCATATTACAAATAACAGCATGTTGTTCCAAGCTGCATATCAAAGGTAATTAAATCTCAGGGGTTTCTTGGTGTTCATAAACTGCATGAGCTATGCTTTTACTAGTTCTGATTTCAGCAGAATTTTGATTAAATTGCATCTTGGTATTCAATCTGCAGGGCTGGCATTAGACTCACTGGGGCCCAGGGCAGAAACTAAGGAGTGGGCCCCCCACTCTGCCTCCCTTACCTGCTCACACATTGGATTTCTGCAATGTTTCTGAAGCTGACGCACAAACCCTCACCACGCAGGGCCCCCTATAGCATGGGGCCCTGGGCAGTTAGCCTGCTTGCAATACTCTAATGCTGGCCCTGCATCTGAGACCACTTATTACACAATAACAATATTTCCCTGCCTCACAGAGATGGTGTGAGACTTAATTCTTTAGTGCTTGTAAAGTGCTTTGAGATCACTGGATAGGGAAAGGACATAGAAATGCATATTATTATTGTTATTTATATGAAGTCATAGATTAGATTAATAAATCTGCCCAGAAATTAAGGGAAATGTACCCTCTACCAATATAAACGTGTTTTTTTCCCCTATGGTAAAATGTAAAGAGTGAAACATCACAGTAAATGAATGTAAATTACATAAAAGATGAAGTTTTGAGGAAGCTATAATAGAATCAAAAGCTCCCAAAAGGCTTTTCAAACTGGTGTTCGTGCCTGCCATAGGAGTGATTTGCATAACTTTCCCATGATTCTCTATAGTCACATTTTCAAAAGAGAGAGAGCTTGCTTTTTACAGTCACATAACCTAAGGATGCCTTTTTGTTTTGACATTGCATTGACATTGTACTTGGGTAAAACAACATTTCATAATGGATGAGCTCTAAGAAGGCCAAAAGCAGTATAGCATTTCCCTTCTGTGTATTAAGTTTTGAAAAAAGTAAGGTTCTTCTTCGAGTGATTGCTCACATCCATTCCAGTTAGGTGTGCGCGCCGTGTGTGCACGTTCGTCGGAAACTTTTTACCCTAGCAACTCCAGTGGGCCGGCAGGCCGCCCCCTAGAGTGGCACCGCCATGGCACCTGATATATACCCCTGCCGGCCCACCTGCTCCTCAGTTCCTTCTTACCGCCGTGTCGGTCGTTGGAACTGTGGAGCGCGGCATAGCTGTCCTCCACGTCCCTAGCTCTCCTTGTTCTACGGTTGATAGTTGTAATTAGTAGTTAAGTGTAGTTAGTTATATAGTTAATAGTGTAAATAATATTTGTAGATATTTGTTAGCCGGTTTGGGCCGTAGCCCTTCCCGGCGCCCGGCACCGGGCTCATGCCTGGTTCGCTGGGCTTCAAGCAATGTGCGGCCTGTAAGAAGCCGATGCCGACCAGCGACCCTCATGACGCGTGTCTAAAGTGGGGGAATCGCACAGATCGGACAAGTGCCGCATTTGTAAGGCTTTTAAGCCTAGAACAAAGAAGGAGAGAGACCAGAGACTTAGGACTCTCCTCATGGAAGTGGCACTCGACCCGGCAGCTTCGCAGGCCGTCACCTCGACACCAGCACCGGATCACGCCGGCACCGGAAAGACTCCCCGGCACCGACCTTCCCCGGCACCGGGTGCAGAAGCAAGACCCTCGAAGTCTGCAACTCCATCCAGGCAGACTCGAGTGGAGCGCCCGGCACCGACATCTGCCGCGGCGCTACCGGCACCGTCGACTCCGGGCCCGGAGGGTCCGTCGAGTCCGGTCCCGCCGAGCTCCCCCATAAGATCTGGGGTTGAGCTATTGGTCCCATCGACGCCGGAGACCTTCGCCTTGGCACGGGACCTCATTGCCCTGACTGAGTCAACTCAGCCTCCACCCCCGGTACCTCCTGTGCGGGTAGCGTCCAGGGGCAAACCTATGATGAGAGCGCCGTCTCGGGACTCACGCTCGCTGTCGAGGTCCCGACACCATGGTCGCTCAAGATCCCGCCGCCGCTCGCAGTCCCGGCACCGCTCCCCTCGGCTCCCCTCATACTCGCGGCACCGATTGGCCTCCAGACGGTCACTGTCTGGTTCCAGCCACCGATACCGGCACAGGGACTCTAGGAGCCAGTCCCGCCGTCGATCAGTGCCCCGATCGACCTCCCGGCACCGAGCTGGTGGCAGGTCCCGCTCCCAGTCGACCTCCCGACACCGCGTCGGTCGCAGGTCCTGGTCCCGATCCCGGCACCAAGTCCAAGACAGACCCCGGTCCCGATCCTGGCACCAGTATGACTCCCGGTACCGGTCCCCGGCACCGAGAACATCTTCGGCGCCAGGACGCGGAGACTCTTACCAGCCGCGGTCGGCCCCTCCATGGCCTTCCAGACAACCGTTGGTGTCATCGCAGGCGGACAGTGTATATGCACTGGGCACTGACAGACAAGCGGCCCTTTTTCAAGACCCTCCGCAACAGGACCAGGGTCCGCAGCAGTGGGAGTTCTGGACACCCTGGGCGTATCACCAAGCCCAGGGCCCCCAACAGCTTCCTCCTAGGCCTGCAACGGCAGAGCACAGGGCGCCGGAGGCGTCGTTGTCTCGCCCCCCTCCCTCCCCGGACGGGGAGGACGGGCCAAAGCAACAAGACCCTGATCTCCCTCCTGAGCCAGAGGCGAGGGCTGAGGCGGACCCCCCGCTGGACACTTTCTTGCCGGGGGTCTCCTCATCGTCTTCTCCCGATGAGGCGGTGGCTGGCACTTCCTCTAATAGCCCTCCTCCGCTAGATCTCAGGGCACATCAGGACCTCCTCAGGCGAGTAGCACAGAATTTGAGCCTGCAAGCTGAGGAGGTCTCTGAGATTGAGGACCCTGTCGTCAGCATCCTCTCTTCCGATGCTCCCACCAGGGTCGCCCTGCCCTTTATTCGGACGATCCAGGCCAACGCCAATACGATCTGGCCTCCATCCCCCCTACTGCACGGGGCGTCGAAAGGAAGTACATGGCCCCCTCCAAGGGCTATGAGTACCTCCATATTCACCCGACACCATGCTCCCTGGTGGTACAGTCGGTGAACAAGAGAGAGCGTCATGGGCAGGAAGCCCCAGACCCCAAATCCAAGGAGGCCAGGCGTATGGACCTCCTCGGCCGCAAGGTTTATTCGGCGGGGGCCCTGCAGCTCAGGGTTTCCAATCAGCAAGCCCTTCTTAGCCGCTACGCCTTTAACTCTTGGGTGGCAGCGGATAAGTTCAAAGAGCTGCTGCCACAGGAGGCGCGTCAAGAATTTGCGGCGATTCTTGACGAGGACAAGAAGGTTGCACGAACCTCGTTGCAGGCCTCCTTGGACGCTGCGGACTCGGCTGCCCGTACCCTCGCCTCGGGGGTGACGATGCGCCGCATCTCCTGGCTTCAGGTTTCTGGCCTTTCACTGGAGCTCCAATACACCATCCAGGACCTCCCGTTCGAAGGCCAGGGCCTGTTCTCGGAGAAGACAGACCCCAGACTGAAAAGTCTTAAGGACAATCGGGTCATTATGCACTCCCTTGGGATGCAGACGCCTGGGACGCAACGCAGACCCTTCCGGCCGCAGCAGCAGCGTCGGCCTTACCCCCAGTTCCGCCAGCGGCAGGACCTTAATAGGCGCCACGGCAGAAATGGCAGGCGCAGGCCGTCAGGCAATCAAGGGGGGCAAAACCAAAGCTCCTCTAAAGCCCCACCTGGACCCAAACCTTCGTTTTGAAGGTGCGCCCGAGGGCGTAGTACCAGTATCCCCCATGGATCCTTCCCCCTCGTTTTCCAACCGCCTTTCGTTTTTCCTCCAGGCGTGGTCCCGGATAACATCCGACCGCTGGGTCTTACGCACGGTGCAGACGGGATACCATCTGCAGTTTGTATCTTTTCCTCCCTCCCGCCCCCCACCCTCGTCCCTCTTCAGGGACCCCTCTCACGAGCAATTCCTCCGACAGGAGGTACAGACGCTCCTCGACAAAGGAGCTATAGAGGCGGTTCCGGAGAACGAGAGAGGCAAGGGGTTTTATTCCCGCTACTTTCTGATCCCCAAGGCCAAGGGAGGCCTCAGGCCTATCCTCGACCTGCGAGAGCTCAACAAATATCTAGTAAAGTTGAAGTTCCGCATGGTATCCCTGGGGACCATTATCCCATCCCTGGATCCTGGAAACTGGTATGCCGCCCTCGACATGCAGGACGCTTATTTTCATATTGTCATATGGCCATATGGCCACACCACAGGCGTTTCCTTCGGTTCGTGGTCGACCGCCATCACTACCAATTTGCGGTCCTCCCATTTGGCCTTTCTATGGCTCCGAGGGTATTCACAAAATGCATGGCTGTCGTTGTGGCACATCTTCGGCGCAGTCGCATTCACGTGTTCCCTTACCGCGACGATTGGTTAATTCGGGGCACGTCAGAACTGCAGGTCCGCAGCCACGTCCGCAGGATCACCGGCCTGTTTGCTACCTTGGGCCTCATGATCAACGTGGACAAGTCCACCCTGCTCCCCTCGCAGAGGGTGGAGTTCATTGGGGCCGTCCTGGACTCCACCATGGCCAGGGCCCTTCTGCCATTGCCCAGGTTCCAGTCGTTGTCGGCGATCGTTCAGCGCTTGCTGGCAGCCCCCCTGACATCGATACGGACATGCCTAACCCTGTTAGGCCATATGGCAGCCTGCACGTTTGTGACCGGGTATGCATGGCTCCGCATGAGGCCCCTCCAGTCTTGGCTCATCGCACATTACCGGCCGGCAAGGCAGTCACTAGACATGCTGATCACAATCCCCCAGGGGGTGTTGGATTCTCTCAGTTGGTGGCTAGACCAGTCCGTCGTGTGTGCGGGGCTCCCATTCCACCCACCCCAGCCCTCGGTGTCCCTAACGACGGATGCCTCAGATCTCGGCTGGGGGGCCCACCTGGGAACCCTGAGGACACAGGGCCTGTGGTCCCCACAGGAGGTGGAGCTACATATCAACATGCGGGAGTTGAGAGCGGTCCGCCTTGCTTGTCAAACGTTCTGTCACCAGCTTCGGGGTCGTTGTGTCGCGGTATTTACCGACAACACGACGACCATGTACTATATCAACAAGCAGGGTGGCACCAGATCCTCTTCCCTATGTCACGAGGCGATACGACTCTGGGACTTTTGTATAGCCCACTCCATTCACCTCACGGCTTCCTTCCTCCCCGGAGTACGGAACACGCTGGCGAACCGCCTGAGCAGATCCTTTCTCGCGCACGAGTGGTCCCTCCGCCCGGACGTCGCCCTCTCGATTTTCCGGAGGTGGGGTTGTCCCCGCGTGGACCTCTTCGCGTCCAGGGAGAACAGGAAATGCCAGGCGTTCTGCTCCTTTCAGGGCCGGGAACCCGGGTCTATAGCGGACGCCTTCCTTATTCCGTGGACAACCCACTTGTTCTATGCGTTCCCCCCATTCCCGCTGGTCCACAAGGTCCTTCTGAAGGTGCGCAGGGACAGGGCCCGCATGATCATGGTAGCCCCGGCGTGGCCCAGGCAACATTGGTACCCCATGTTGCTGGACCTGGCCATAGCCGACCCAGTTCCCCTGCCCCTTCACCGGGACCTGATCACCCAGGACCACGGAACTCTCTGTCACCCGGACCTCCAGTTGCTGCACCTAGCAGCGTGGCTCCTGCGTGGCTGACCAGTTCCGAGTTGCGCTGCTCCACCCTGGTACGTGAGGTACTCTTGGGCAGCAGGAAGCCTTCCACTAGAGCGACGTACTCGGCCAAGTGGAAGCGTTTCTCCTGTTGGTGCGTGGAGAAGGGTCTCCTCCCGATGGAAGATTCGGTGGCCAATATTTTGGACTATATTTGGTCCCTTAAACAACAGGGCCTGGCGATATCGTCCCTGTGGGTCCACTTGGCGGCTATCTCCACTTTTCACCTGGGTGGGGATGGCCGCTCCGTTTTCTCTCACCCGACGGTGACTAGATTCCTTAAGGGGCTGGAACGTCTATACCCTGACGTCCGACCCCCTGCCCCTACCTGGGATCTTAACCTGGTGTTGTCTCGGCTCATGGGGCCCCCCTTTGAACCGTTAGCTACTTGCTCCCTGCTCTATCTTTCTTGGAAGACTGCCTTTTTAGTAGCTATTACCTCAGCTACACGGGTGTCGGAACTCCGGGCTCTCACGATAGATCCCCCGTATACAGTCTTCCATAAAGATAAGGTGCAGCTGAGACCGCACCCTGCCTTTCTCCCCAAGGTGGTCTCAGCCTTTCACGTCAACCAGGAGATCTTCCTCCCAGTTTTTTTCCCGAAACCTCATTCTTCACGCAGGGAGCAACAACTCCACTCGCTTGATGTCCGTCGGGCTCTCGCGTTTTATGTGGAGAGGACCAAACCGTTCCGCAAATCCCCTCAGCTTTTCGTGGCAGTAGTGGACCATATTAAGGAGCTTTCCATTTCCTCGCAGAGGTTATCCTCGTGGGTAACGTCCTGTATTAGGACCTGCTATGACTTGGCTCACGTTCCTACGGGCCGTGTGACTGCGCACTCTACCAGGGCGCAGGCATCATCGCTGGCTTTCCTCGCCCGTGTGCCCATCCAGGAAATCTGTGGGGCAGCGACCTGGTCATCGGTCCACACCTTTGCTTCCCACTACGCCCTGGTCCAGCAGTCCAGAGAGGACGCAGCCTTCGGATCTGCAGTGCTCCATGCCGCTACTTCTCACTCCGACCCCACCGCCTAGGTATGGCTTGGGATTCACCTAACTGGAATGGATGTGAGCAATCACTCGAAGAAGAAAAGACGGTTACTCACCTTTGTAATTGTTCTTCGAGATGTGTTGCTCACATCCATTCCACACCCGCCCTCCTTCCCCACTGTCGGAGTAGCCGGCAAGAAGGAACTGAGGAGCAGGTGGGCCGGCAGGGGTATATATCAGGTGCCATGGCGGTGCCACTCTAGGGGGCGACCTGCCGGCCCACTGGAGTTGCTAGGGTAAAAAGTTTCCAACGAACGTGCACGCGCAGTGCACACACCTAACTGGAATGGATGTGAGCAACACATCTCGAAGAACAACAGTTACAAAGGTGAGTAACCGTCTTTTTTTGTTCCAGCTCCGGTCTTTTTTCATTTAGAACTCAGGGTCTCATGAATACCCTGTGATGCTTTACTGTTGTAAACTAAGATTTACTCTTCTCTGTTATCAGTTGAATCTGTGTTACTATTTTTGAGCCCTGAAACTGCAACCTGACCTGTGCAGGAAGATTACTGAGTAAATTAAGAAGGGGGAAAAGAGGTCAAGAAATGGTCCAAGAAAATTAGACAATTGGCCTGTTGTTCTTTCTGGAATGGCAGTTCCTCTGACCAGAAGGCTCCAGAGCTAAAAGCTTTGTTTTTTTCATACATAGAAAGAATAAGCATAATAATAAAAGATTAGATTCCAGTGTAACGTGTCCGGGCAGGCCTCTATGGCTGACAGGAGCGGCTCTACGTTTTTTGCCACCCCAAGCACAGCAGTCAGGCAGCCTTCAGCGGCGCGCCTGTGGATGGTCCGCTGGTCACACGGATCCGGCGGCATTTCTGTGGGTGATCTGCTGGTCCCGTGCCTTCAGCACCTGCCGCCGAAGCTGCGGGACTGGTGGACCTCCCACAGGCATGCTGCCGAAGGCAGTCTGACTGCCACCCTCCCCGCGACCGGCATGCCACCCCCCGCGGTTTGCTTCCCAGGCACGCGCTTCCTGTGCTGGTGCCTGGAGCCACCTCTGATGGCTGACCGCTTCACATGCAATCAGAGGAACAGAAACATTGGCAGAAAAGGGGCCCCAAAACACTGCTTAGGCTGTGATTAACCATGCCACAACTTCTAAACTAACCAAACCCTGCTCATAGGGCAGGTCAGCCATGCCACATCTGCTAGAGTAACGCAACTCTGTTCATTATGGGTTGACCATGCCTCATACAACTGACTGTAGAGGACTGAGAGGGAGAGCAGCACAGACATGGAGGAACAAGCAGGCGGTAAGGGGCCTCTTGGCTCACCACTTATGTCTGACTGACTAACTCTGCCTGCTTTAAAAAGGGGGTGGTAACCCTTTTGGAATCCTGCCTTGTTCACCTTAGACTTCAGCGAGGCAACACAGCTGTGCTCTGCGGTTCTTCTGTAGTACTGTCTGGCTCATTAAGAAATGCAGTCAGACAAAGGCTTGCACTATGCAACTGTTAGGTAGCTATGCCTGGCTCACTAAGGTTATGTCCACACTGGGGGGAAAAACACAGCAAAACATGCCATGGCAGGGAGTCTTAAAGCCTGGATCAACTGATTTGGGCCCACGCTACAGGGTTAAAAATAGCAGTGTAGACATTCCCACTTGAACTGAAGCACAGGCTCTGAAACCTGGCAAGGGAGGAGGATCTCAGAGCCCTGACACCAAGCCAAGTGGGAACATCTACACTGTTGTTTTTAGCCCTGGAGAATGAGCCCTGTGAACCTGAGTCAGTTGACCTGTGCTCTGAAGCTCTCTCCAGGGGGTTTGTTTTGTTCAGGTTTTTTTGCAGTGTGCATGTACTACAAGGGATCCATTGAGACAAAGGGCAGTGCCATGCAGCTGTTATGTAGCTCTTCCTGGCTTATTGAGGAGTCCAGGGATAGGCCAAAACCATATTAGCAACTTTGAAACATTCAGGAGGTTAGCAATTCGGGAGCCATTAGACAAAGTCATGACAGAGTCCTCAGCTAAATCAAAAAAGACCTTACAGGACTTCCTGATTCCAAATGCAGGAAAAGGAATAGCCAGCTCTATTACAGGCTTAAGTATCCTTTTCATGGCTAATCCCCGAAATACAGAAGGTGGGGCTACACAAAGTCAGAGGGAACAAGTTTAAGGCCAGGAAGGGGAGAGAGGACTCTTCCCAGAGTGCAGATTCCAACATTAGAACAACTTCTGACTGTGGTCAGGTGGGTGCAGTAACCAACAACTGGAGGTGGGGTAGCTATAAAAATTCAAGGACCAATGGCCTCTCAACATTAGACAGATGGGCCCCAGATATTGTTCAAGAAAAGTGCGTCAGAAGATTCCAAATAATTGTTTTCTTCCCTCTCCGCTACTCTCAAATCCTCAAAAGTGGCAGAATATACAAGAGGCTATAGATGATCTTTTGTGAATCATTGTGACAGAGAGAGCCACAGAGGCAGTGATGTTCTCCTGCCAATATTCATATTTCTGGTACCCAAGAGTTCTGGGGAGGACAGAGATGTGCTGAATTAAAAGCACCTGAACAAGTTCATAAGGAGGCTCAGGTTCAAGATGGACACTTTGAAGTCAATAGTGGGAGTGATCTGCCAGGATGATTACCTTACATCAGCCGACTTGAGGAAGGCCTACCTTCATGTGCCAGTTCACCGGGGCACAGGGGAGTTTTGCAACTTACTCATGAGGCCAATCATTTTCAATACAAAGTGCTGTTTTTCAGACTGTCATCTGTTCCTCGAGTGCTCACAGAATTCCTCATTTTGGTGGCAGTTCACAGGCAATAGTAGATACAGATGTACCCTTTCCTGGGTGACATTTAAGTAAGAGCCCCATCCAAGGAGGAGTCCACTTGAGTAACTTGAACCACAATTCATATGTTGCAACAGCATGGATTTATAGTACATTCCAAAAAGGTTCATTTTTCAGCCATCTCAGTGCCTAGTTTGTCTAGATGCAGAGGCCCACAAAATGTTTCTGTCAGCTGAAAGATAGAACAAGATTAGATCAGCAATTACCCTCCTGAGGAGATGCCCAAGGACATCAGTCAGCACTCTGAGTGTTCTAGTGGTGATCGTGTCCTGCATAGGGATAGTGCTCTGAGCAAGTATGCATATGAAGACTCTCCAGGGCTTCCTGCTATTGATTCCCTGTTCTCTGATTTTCCCATCTCAGAAAGTGACCATTTTGTCACTTGTTCTGAATTCCCTAGATTGCTGGATGAGTCTGGAGAGGTTCCAGGGAGAGAGAAACATGGCAGAACCAGACAGATCTGTTAAAACAGATGCAAGTCTGGAGGGATGGGGAGTAGTCTCCTAGAAGTGTGTGACTCAAGGAACATGGTCCTTTTTCAAACAAAAGAAAAGCATAAATTTTCTAGCACTGGTGGCAATAAAGTACTCTCTTCAACAACTGGCCTCAGCATTGCTCAACAGTCATATCCTTATAATAATGGACAGTCTATCAGTAAGGGCATATGTAAGCCTTTGGGCAGTATGAGATTAAGGGATCTACAGAAAGAAGCGGCATCACTGATGCAGTTAGTGAAGGCCCATCTGCTGTCTATCAATGCCTTGTACACCAGGGCACCAGCGATAAAAATGTTGACTGGCTGAGCAGAAGGAAAATCAGTTAGGCTTCACAACAGATCCTTCCAATTGAATACCAAAATTTTCAAAATTCCAATTCTGGAAGGCTTGCCAACACTTTGCCAGGAGAAGAGAGCCAGAAGCCGTGGACATACATGCCTTTTCCCTAGTGCCCATCACCACCAGGGTAATACAGAAGGAGGAAATGGGAGTGATCTTAGTGGCTCCTCATTGGCCTGGAAGGCTTTGGTTTCCTGACCTGGTGGACATGTCAGTGGGAGTTACCATTTTTCCTGAATCTGAGACCAGATTTGTTATCTCAGGAACCAGTTCTTCACCAAGATCCAAGCAAGTCAAATCTAGCAGCTTGCCATTTGAAAGGAAGTTTCTAAAATGAAAGGTAACTCTGTTGGCATCTAGGAGAAAGTAAAAAAAAACAGGTCTTATTCAAGGATTTGGCTAAATTCACACAGTAGGAGACATATTCAGCATCATTTAACCAAAATGTCTTATGTTCTAGAATTTTTACATGGCCATTTTTATGTCAGGTTGCAGGCTAATACCTTAAAAGTACACATTTCTGCACTGTCGACAATTTTGAGTGTATCTAGAAAGTTTTCTGTGTCCCACTATAACAACATGTGTCACTTCATTAGAGCAATTCAGCTATTGGGTCCTTCTGAGGTGCAGAGAACACTGCCTTGGGATCTGAACATTGTGCTCAATGCCTTAGTGCAGGTGCACTTTGAACTTATTAAATCAGTTTCATTGCACTACCTGGCTATCAAATTAACCTTTTTCATCCCTATCTGCTTGCCCAGAAGGATGTCCGAGTTGGGAGCTCTATCAACTGATCCATCCTTCTGCATCTTCCACAAAGATAAAGTGGTTTTGTGAATGGCTCCCACCTTTATTCCAAACGTTTATTTTTCATTGAGCACAATGAGCACAGTTAAGCATTTTTCATTGCTTTCCTTTTGTCCACATCCTTCTCACCCAAATGAGAAACTGTGGTATTTGTTGGATGCAAGCAAGCCTTAAAGGCATTTCTGAAAAGAACTGAGAGCTTAAGAACAGCCTTCCTGGTCTTATTTCATCCAAGGAAAAGAGGCTCTAAAGCATCAAGATCATCAATCTCAGAGTATATATGCTGGTGTGTATAGAGCAAAAGGTCTCAAACCTCCATTGGAAACGAGATTATTCAGTACAAGTGGAGGTGGCATCATAGGTTGAGAAAGCACAGGCCCCTTCTCAGGCAATCTAAAACTGCAGCTTGGTCATTCCTGCATACATTTACCAAGTTTTACAACACCGATACTCAGTCTTCAGCTGATGCAACCTTAGGCAAGTAGGGCTTGCATGGTGTAGTGTTTCCTTAGAATAAGAGAATTGTTCCCTCCCTGGGAATTTCGTCACTGTTCAGAAAAAACTATGTTGGGGATCTGTGGACCTTGCCTGGAGAGAGAATGGGAGAATTTGTGGTTGCTTTCCTGAAAATGTTTCCTTCTTGAAAGGGATAGGTCCACAGAGCCAGCCTTCCCCTGGAAATCCATTAAGAGAAATCTGTCAAACTTGTGGTTAAAGTTCTCTGCAGAAGTTAAAATCTTTCCTGTGGTTCATATTTCTTGTCAAGTTTTTTTTTGCAAGGTATTGATGCAGGATGAGAGACTCGATTTTTGTTTCACAACCCAGAGGGCTTGGCTTTGGAAGTATCTTGTAACTGAGGGAGTCTTTAGAAGGTGGGGCAAGTTCTGTCCCCTCTGGATACAAACTAGTGATGACTAAGGCTATGTTTATGTCTCAGAGGTCCTGGAATCCGTGACTTCCAGAGACCTCCATGACATTCTCCACTTCAGCCCCAGGGGCTGTGGGACTCTGGAGCTGGCAGCCAGCAGGGCCCTGGCAAGGTTCCAGCATAAGGTGACAGACTCCTGAGGGGGCCCTCCTCAGAGTTCCAGCAATGGGTCACAGCCTCACGAGGAGTGGGGGGAAACACTCCTCAGGCGAGCAGCTGAGAGTGTCCCATTTTCTCTTTGGGAAATGTGGTCACCCTGCAGCTCCCAGCCACCATGGGCAGAGGTGAGCCTCCTGCAGCTTCCACGGGAAGCGGGGGAACCCCGCAGCTCCCAGCCACCATGGCGGCGGATGGGGAAACCATGGAGCTGCAGCAGCAAAAGTCACAGACAGGTCACGGCACCCGTGAATTTTTGTTTATTGTCCGTGACCTGTCCATTATTTTTACTACAAATAACCATGACAAAATCCTAGCCTTAGTGATGACCCATACTAAGGCTCTCTGGACTTATCCCTTCAAAGAAGGGAGAATTATCTGAAAATTATCCCATTTCCTATGTATAAAGTGATGGGAAGGACACGGTGGAAGTTGGTAACTGGTCCAAATCCTATCCTCATGTGCAAGTGTGTGGTTCCCATTGAGTTCAGGCAGCACAATGCATGTGAATCCAAGGATAGTACTTGGTCTTATATTAGTGAGAATTACTGTTCAGGAGCTGAGGGGTTGCCACATTAATAGCAGGAGCTCTTTTGATATGCATTAATAACTGTGCTGAGATTTCAGGTTATTCCAGTTGGAGATTGACTGCAATAGTGTCTTTGGGCATCAGAATAGACAGCCTCTATATTGAGCTACACCTTCCTCTCCCATCCCTCCCTCCCTCCTCAAAAAAACAAACAAACCAACCAACCAACTCTCCAACCGAGTTCTTTTCTAACCCTTATAAGACAACCGCTAAGTAATGCCACTTGAAGACTTCAAAGTTACTGGAAATCCAAAATAAATAAATTAAATAAATAAATAAAAAGAAAAATGTATGAATATTTAATCCAACTAGTTTGGAAGAACTTGAAGCCACAATTAGATAGCAATGCCCATCTGTTGTGAACAGTAGAACAATTTATTTCATAACTTGGTGAGAGAAAAGGGGCTGCCAATCACCTTTAGGTTTATTCCTTAATAAAGCATGTACAGTCTCTACAGCGGGAGATCCAGATGGTGAAGGAAACTCTGCAGGCCATGCTGATGCAGCTCCAGCCGGATAAGGAGGCAGGAGAAGATGAGGCTGGAGACTTCCTCTGTGACAGCTGGTGTCCAGGAAAACAAGACTTAAAGGAATAATATTGAGGGGAGTCTGGTGTTTTAATGTTAATTCACAAAGGGTTGCTTTTAGTAACGGAATACTGTCTTACCAAGCCTTGAGGATCTCTTCTCTCCCTGCATAACTAATAACAACTAAATCAATTATGGAGAAATTGAGCCTGGAGGTTTATCAACAGAAGTGTTCTACACAGCTTCACATGTTCTGGCACAGACTGGAAAACAGCTTTCAGAGCAGAGCATCTCCTGTAATTGTGTAGATTACAAATTGATACATTTCAAGTGATTCAGCAGAGTCTCCTTTAATGTCAGAGTGAGATTTTTCTGACTGTTATAAACAACTTCCTTACTTGTGCATTCTTCAATCTTTTTCTCCTTCAACATGTAACATTAAAGGCAGTATTCTTCAGTATTGCTGAGAGACAGCTGAAGAAATAAGTAATTTTTTGTCTTTGCAACATCTTTCTTACACCCACGTTATTTTCAGATTCCTACAAAATATAAGACCACTAGGACAGAATTCAAAATAACCAAATTCTTCTAACTTAAATTAGGACTGCACTTACCCAGTGGCATTCAACATAGCAGAGAAAATTAACATCAGACTAGAGAATAGTATCTTTTCAACCATTTTCATTTATATTTTATAGCAAATGCATATTAATACCAAAAGCTCAGAACATTTAAAGTGATAACCTACTGATTTGTGGTCTTTATATTTGAATAATGTGTGAACATTGTCATTTTTCTTAATACTATGCTTACTTCTTTAACCTGCCCTGTATTGTCATAAAAATGAAAGGTTTTTGGATGTGTATATACATACTAATGTTTGATAAAGTTACATTATCTATTTAATCTCTATTTGCTACAGGAAAAAAGGAATGGAACTAAAACCAGCTAAATATTGGTGATTTACACTGGTGTGGTATTCAAACAATTAGTAAATTGTGTACTCATAAATCAAAACATTCTTACTTGGATGCTAAAATAAACTGAGGTTATCACATTTTCATTCGGAATCCTATTTCTGCTATTTGCTGCAGAGACTATGAGGGAGGAAATTAAAAATAAATACAAAAAACAGCTCCTCAGAAACTCAATTCAGTTTAATTCAACCTTTAAATCATTAGCTCAAGCCAATTATTCATAACAGTAGATTGTACCTCTTTTAAAAATGGACTTTTTAAAAATAATAATTCATGTTTGTGCCATTAGAGTTGCGGGGTTTACAACTAAAGCATGACCAGGGCCAGCTCCAGGCACCAGCCGACCAAGCACGTGCTTGGGGTGGCACCTTGGGTCGGGGTGGTGCTTGGGCTTTTTTTTGTTTTTTTGTTTTTTTTTGTTCGGCAGGGCAGCACTGGAGGGGTTTGTTTGTTTGTTTTTGTTTCTGCCTGGTGGTGCTCGGAGAAGGGGGGCATGTTTTCGCAGTGCAGTACTTGGGCAGTGCCGTGTTTGGGGGGCAGGGCTTCAGGCGGCGTGACGCTCAGGGGGGCAGGAGCTTCGGGCAGCGCAGTGCTTGGTGGGGGCGGCGCTCGGGGGGGGCCAGGCTTTGGGTGGCGTGGTGCTCAGGGCAGGGGTTTTAGCAGGACGGCGCTGGCGGAGGGGTGTGTTTCGGCAGTGCGGCGGGTTTTTTTGCTTCGGGCGGCAAAAAAGTTAGAGCCGGCCTTGAACATGATGATTTCTCAGACATTAATCGCTGGACTACTAGTCAGATAGACCTAAAAAACTGTATTCATTCTTCTTTGTGTACTTAAATACTAGAGTTAAAATTTCTACCTCAAAATGTGTGTGTATATATAATGAATAAATAAAGCACCAGGCAGTTGAGATTTACAGCAGGGTTATAATTTCATCCAGGGAGGTAAAACTGACAAACCATGAGAGTCAAGTTCCAGTGGTTTGTGTAGTCATCAGATCTTCAGGTTGGATTATAGTCCTGTAATTCAAAACATGGTTGGCTTTTATCTTTAGATCAGAATCCATGTTGGGACTAAGAGTCCTGGGTCAGTGCCTTGCATGGGTTTCAATTCTCCTGTCTCTCCTTGCAGCCTTTCCCTTACTTATTCACAGCCTCCAATGGAGGGCTCCTGCTGCTGCTGCTGCTGCTGCTTTTTCTCTTTCTTCAACCTACCTGCTCACCTTCTCCAAGCTATCCTTGGAGAGTTCCTGCACATTCCCTCTCCACTGCACTTTCTGCAAACACCCATAGAAGTGGATGAACAAAGCCTTAGGCCTTGGCTACACTGGCGCTTTACAGCGCTGCAACTTTCTCGCTCAGGGGTGTGAAAAAAACACCCCTCTGAGCGCTGCAAGATCAGCGCTGTAAAGCGCCAGTGTAAACAGTGCCGCAGCGCTGGTAGCGCGGCTCCCAGCGCTGCAAGCTAAACCCCATGAGGATGTGGAGCACGTGCAGTGCTGGGAGAGCTCTCTCCCAGTGCTAGCGCTGTGACCACACTCGCACTTCGCTTTGAAGTTTCAAGTGTAGCCATACCCTTAGTTACTAGCCATAGGCAGACCAAGTGCAGACTGTATGCTGCCATTGTTTTACCGACAGGGTGAAATTCACCCTTATGCATTGGGCCATCCCAAAGCCTATGCACCACTTAAATCACACTTAATGGGGGGCAGAGGGAGGTGGAGAGTTTATTCTGTACAGTGATGAAATTCAGCCTTCCCTCCTTAAAGTTAGTGACAATTCTGGGTAAAAACTGATTGTAGAATATGGCCATAAAACTGGCATGATTACCAAGTTATAATGCTGTTGGGTCTAAATGTGGGCTAACATCTAACAGAGCCAAGGCTCACCAAGTGCCAGAAATGACAGTTCACTGTGTTACTGACCCAAGATGACTTCACCCTGCATATATAACAAAGCACACAGGCTCAGAGTGTGAACATCATGCTCACTTTGGTTAGCAGTTACTCACATGAGTACCACTATGAGTAGAATGCAGAGCTGTGTCACTGTTGACTGTGCAGCACGTGTGAGCCAAGCATGGCCCGCATTGACTATTTATAAATCACAAAGCACAGCAAGAACCAAATGGAGCTGCTTTACAGCAGTTCAAAGTCACAGCACTTTTCTCACAATGCCTTCAAGTAGGAACAGTTAATCCTCAGATTCTGTTCTTTGTCTAGCTGTATGAGTTTTTGAAGAAATTCCATTTTGATTTAAAACATCATGGCTTTCATGTTTCACATCGTCAAAGCATTGTTAGTTTTTAATTTATAAAAAGTATACAACCACTATAATAAAAAAAAAGAAGTCTTAAACTATCAGTCATTATTTGAGTTGTATGTAATTTTATATTTTGATATATTAACTTTTTTTTTTTACACATCTCTCTCTCTCTCTCGCTGTGGCTTATATTTTTAATGCATCATTCCATTATCTTTACTATTTGTTGTGGGAAGTTAACAGCCAACCCAATAATTGTTCTAAGTCAGTCTGAATAAAAGGTGTAATAAAGTAAATCATTTACTGCACCTCCGTCACCTTTCTTTTACTGTGGATAGGAAATATATTCTTCTGCAAATAAAGAGAACATTGTTTATAAAAAGTGTTGTAAGGTTTACATGCATTTATATGATGCATCTGAGGAAGTGGGTATTCACCCACGAAAGCTCATGCTCCAAAACGTCTGTTAGTCTATAAGGTGCCACAGGATTCTTTGCTGCTTTTACAGATCCAGACTAACACGGCTACCCTCTGATACTTGACATGCATTTATTGTTCATTCAGTTTAGCAATGCTTTAAGTGAGGAAATTCAGTGTCTGGCAACTTGCAGAGAAGGGAGGAAGCATCTATTAGGGAAGTTCTGGGAACATCCCATCTTCTGGAGATGTTTCTGAAAATCCATTCCACTAGGTGCAATTTAGTGCACCAGCAAACTATATTGATTTTCAGAAGTCTCTTTGCATGAAAGGGGTAGTAAGGATAGTCAGTAGCTATGGCACGTACTGGGACTTGAGACCTCAGTTCAATTCCCAGTTCAACCAGAGACTAGGGCCTGGCCTACACTACACCTTTAAACTGATTTTAGCAGTGTTAAACCGATTTAGCGCCGCACCCGTCCACACTACGAGGCCCTTTATATCGATATAAAGGGCTCTTTAATACGGTTTCTGTACTCCTCCCCGATGAGAGGAGTAGCGCTAAAATCGATATTACCATATCGGACTAGGGTTAGTGTGGCCGCAGATCGACGGTATTGGCCTCCGGGTGGTATCCCACAGTGCACCACTGTGACCGCTCTGGACAGCAATCTGAACTTGAATGCACTGGCCAGGTAGACAGGAAAAACCCCGCAAACTTTTGAATTTCATTTCCTGTTTGGCCAGCGTGGAGCTCTGATCAGCACAGGTGACCACGCAGAGCTCATCAGCACAGGTAGCAATGCAGTCTCCTGAGAATAGAAAAAGAGCTCCAGCATGGACCGCACTGGATCTGATCGCTATATGGGGAGAGGATTCAGTGCTAACAGAACTCCGTTCCAAAAGACGAAATGAAAAAGTATTTGAAAACATTTCCAGGGCTATGATGGAAAAAGGCCACACCAGGGACTCAGTGCAGTGCAGAGTGAAAGTTAAGGAGCTCAGACAAGCCTATCAGAAAACCAAAGAAGCACACAGAAGGTCCTGGTCAGGGCCGAAAACATGCCGCTTCTACACTGAGCTGCATGCAATTTTAGGGGGCTGCGCCACCACTACCCCACCCCTGTCCGTGGATTCCAAGGTGGGGGTTGTAATCTCAACCATGGCTGAGGATTCTGCAGAGGGGGAAGATGAGGAGGAGGAGGAGGAAGAGGAGGACGACCTTGCAGAGCACACACAGCACGCCTTTAGCCCCAACAGCTAGGAGCTTTTTGTGACCCAGATGGAATTACCCTCCCAGCCCTCCCAAACCACTAGCCCAGACAGTGAAGCCATGGAAGCGACCTCTGGTGTTTTGTAAATATAAAAGATGGTTTAAAAGCAAGCGTTTTTTAATGATTGATTTGCCCTGAGGACTTGGGATGCATTCGCGGCCAGTAAAGTTACTGGAAAAGTTTAACATGTCTGGGGATGGAGCGGAAATCCTCCAGGGACATCTCCATGAAGCGCTCCTGGAGGTACTCCAAAAGCCTCTGCAGAAGGTTTCTGGGCAAGGCAGCCTTGTTCTGTTCACCATGGTAGACACTTTACCACGCCATGCATGTAGCAAATAATTGGGTATCATTGCATGACAAAGCATAGCTGCAGATGGTCCCAGTGATTGCTGGCATTCAAGAAACATCCATTCTTTATCTTGCTCTGTTATCCTCAGGAGAGTGATATCGTTCATGGTAACCTGGTTGAAATTCAGGAATTTAAGTAAGGGGACAGAGATGGCCATTCCTACTGGGCTGTTTGCCTGTTGCGTAAAAGAAATCCTTCCTTGCACGTAGCCAAACGGTGGGAGGGAAATAGCGCTGAGCTTTTTCATGTTTGGCTATCAGGGATCTTCCCTGATACTAGCCACGCAGTTGGGGAGGGTAGAAGGGGGGTGATTAGCAGTGATCTTCCATGATACCAGCCATGTGGTGGGGGGAGGGGTAAAGCGATCATCCCACAGAATTGGAGGTGGGGGTGGCTTCTGCTGCTGCATGTTAACAGGAAAGAAGCATCACTGAATGGGATTTGCTTGGTTTTTGGGAAAGGAGGGCACTGTGTATATGAAGGCTGCAGAAGCTGAAAGACAATGTCTTACCATGGCCGCATGCAAGCTGAATTCTGATGCCCAGGCCTGCGTCTGTGAGATTTGTAACACCAGAGCCGCAGGCACTCAATATTAAGATGCAAAATGTGACCTTGTAGTAAAATCACATGTGCTATGTAAGGTGAATAGTGTTGTTCACTGTGAAAGAGTATAACCATTGTTCTGTAAAATGTATCTTTTTAAATACTTCTGTCCCTTTTTTCCCTCCCTCATGCAGCTGCACATTTTTCAAGTCTCCCTACTCCATCCCGAAGGCTATCTCAGATAAGGCGGAGGAAAAAGAAGACGCGAGACGAAATGTTCTCGGAAATGATGCAAGTGACCCGCCATGAAAGAGCTCATCTGAATGAGTGGAAGGATGTGGTATCAAGTTACAGGAAAGATGCCAGTGAACGTGAGGACAGGAGGGACGCTCGAGATGAGAGGTGGCGGCAGGAAGATCAGAGGTGTAGGCAGGAAGATCAGCGGTGGCGGGATGCAACACTGGGGCTGCTGCGTGATCAAGCTGATATCCTCCGATGTTTGGTGGAGCTTCAGGAAGAGCAGTGGGGTCACAGAGTGCCGCTGCAGCCCCTGTGTAACCACCCTCACCACTCACCATGTTCCATATCTTCCTCACCCAGACGTGTAGGAACGCGTGGGGGAAGGCTTCATGCACCCGCCCACTCCACCCCTGTGGATAGCCTAACCAAAAGACTGTCATCACATTGAAATGTTTTTAGTAGCCTTTTCCTTCCCTCCTATCCTCCTCCCAAACCACACCCGGGATACCTTGTCATTTCTCTCCCTCTTTTTATAATGTCTTTTTAATAAAGAATACATGACTTTTAAAACGATAGTGACTTTATTTCCTTAAGCAAGCTGTAATCGAAGGGGGAGGGTGGGTTGCTTACAGGGAATGAGTCAATCAAGGAGGGTGGGTTCATCAAGGAGAAACAAACACAACAGTTACACCGTACCGTGGGCCGTGATGAAACTCGTTTTCAAAGCTTCTCTGATGCGCACCACTTCATAGTGTGCTCTTTTAATCTCCCTGGTGTCTGGCTGCGTGTAATCAGCGGCCAGGTGATTTGCCTCAGCCTTCCACCCCGTCATAAAGGTCTCCCCCTTACTCTCACACAGATTGTGGAGCACACAGCAAGCAGCAATAACAATGGGGACACTGGTTTGGCTGAGGTCTGAGCGAGTCAGTAATGTGCGCCAGCGTGCCTTTAAACAGCCAAATGCACATTCTACCACCATTCTGCACTTGCTCAGCCTGTAGTTGAACAATTCCTGACTACCACCCAGGCTGCCTGTGTATGGCTTCATGAGCCATGGCATCAGGGGGTAGGCTGAGTCCCCCAGGATAACTACAGGCATTTCAACATCCCTAACTGTTATTTTCTGGTCTGGGAAGTAATTCCCTTGCTGCAGCCGTTTAAACAGAGTAGTGTTCCTGAAGGCGCGAGCATCATGAACCCTTCCTGGCCATCCCACATGGATGTTGGTGAAACGTCCCTTGTGGTTCACCAGTGCTTGCAGCACCATTGAAAAGTACCCCTTGCGGTTTATGTAGTGGGTGCCCTGATGCTCCGGTGCCAAGATAGAGATATGGGTTCCATCTGTTGCCCCCCCACAGTTAGGGCATCCCATTGCTGCAATGCCATCCACTATGACCTGCATGTTTCCCAGAGTCACAACCTTTCGTAGCAGCAGCTTAATGATTGCTTTGGCTACTTGCATCACAGCAGCCCCCACAGTAGATTTTCCCACTCCAAATTGATTCCTGACTGACCAGTAGCTGTCTGGTGTTGAAAGCTTCCAGAGGGCTATTGCCACTCGCTTCTCAACTGTGAGGGCTGCTCTCATCTTGGTATTCTGGCGTTTCAGGGCAGGGGAAAGCAAGTCACAAAGTTCCATGAAAGTGCCCTTAATGCATGCGAAAGTTCGCAGCCACTGCGAATCGTCCCACACCTGCAAAACTATGCGGTCCAACCAGTCTGTGCTTGTTTCCCGGGCTCAAAATCGGCGTTCAATGGCTAGAACCTGCCCCATTACCAGCAGGATCTCCAAAGCGCAGGGGCCCGTGGTTTGAGAGAATTCTGTGTCCATGTCCTCATCACTCTCATCACCACGCTGCCGTAGCCGCCGCCTCCTCCTTGCCTGGCTTTGCAGGTCCCAGTTCAGCATAGACTGCATGAGAATACGCGAGGTGTTTACAACATCCACAATTGTGGCATTGATCTGAGCAGGGTCCATGCTTGCCATGCTATGGCGTCTGCACAGTTCATCCAGGAAAAAAGGGCGCAAAACGGTTGTCTGCTACTTTCATGGAGGAAGGAATGAGTGATGACATTTACCCAGATTCAGCCGCGACGCTGTTTTTGCACCATCATGCATTGGGGTCTCAACCCAGAATTCCAATGGGCGGGGGAGACTGCGGGAACTATGGGATAGCTATGGGATAGCTACCCAGTGGAATGCTCCGGAAATCGACGCCAGCCTCGGACCATGGATGCACACCACTGAATTAACGTGCCTTGTGTGGCCGCGTGCACTCGACTTTATACAATCTGTTTTACAAAACCGGTTTATGTAAAATCGGAATAATCCCGTAGTGTAGACGTACCCTTCCTATGTGATCTAGTCACTTAGTTTCCTCAGTTCTCCACCTGTAAAATACTTCCCTGCTTCCCAGAGAGAGATATTGTGGGAATAAAGTCCATTCATGACTCTGAAGTTCTCAGATACCACAGCCATGAAGGGCTAGTTAAATACCTAGATTGATTTTAAAAAAAATAAAAAAAAATCTAAGCCTTAGAACAAGATCTCTGCAGCAACCAAGTCCCAATTAAGGCCCATTTGAGAATGTAAGTGTGAGTTTAGTAGTACACAGGCCTTATCCTGCTCCTTTGAACAGGGGTGAATTTCACCCTGTATGAGCCAGGGATGCAAATCATCTCTTGTATGGCTGGTTTAGCAGGTATCCAGGGTAAGGCAGGAATCCCACCATGGATAAATCCCTCCCTCCCCACACCCCCACATATTCCCACATTTAACAGACGCACCCATGCTCCCTTTAATTCATACAGAGCTAAGGTGAGATACTGGGTCATGAGAGGGGACTATAAATTCCCCACCAGTTTGGCCTCTGAACATGCACACACCAAAGAGAAAAGAAAATGGGAAACCAAATGCACACAGGGAGCAGACTGTAAACACTTTGGAATAGCTGTTGCTCTCTGTATTTAAAATTTACTTTGGGAAATAAGGGGTGGGGTTGGGGTGGGAGAGAGAAGCAGCCTGAGGATGGCTCTGATCTATCCAAATATATTTGTTCTCAATCAGTTAGCTAATCCCATTTTTTCTAAGCCTTGACATTTCAGTCTTTTACTTTCCTATCATTACTTAGTAAATCAAGATAAGCACCTCTTTTCTAGAGAGGCTGGAGAAGGCTGTTACAGAATGGCTCCCAGACATGCAGCAGTGCTTCAGAGAGCTTCAGGGAGGAATTAGAATAAGCTTTATGTATCCTCTTAGTTTGCTATCCTATTAACAGTGAGACTGGGACCAAGAGATTTTTAGTTTCAGAGATTTAGCATATGAACAAAGAAGCTCCAAAAAAACTATGCACAGACAGATTTTTTTCTCACTGTCAAGGAGGATAATAAAAACTTCCAGGGATAAAAACTGAAGGATGCAGACTCTTTCTTCTGCATCTGAAAACCAGCACAACCAAAAGCCATGATAAAGCTGCTCACGTTTAAATCTCTGAAGGAGGACTAAAATGTGAATCCTGGTTAAAAGCAGCTGGGGTTTGGCTGAGCACAGGGAGTCTATGAGTGCATCTACACTGCACACTAAGCCCAGGTTCTGACTCCCATTTGAGCCCAAGCGCCACTTCCATCCACACACAAATCAGTCAGAGTCAGATCGGCAAGCACTCAGGTCCTCCGACTGACTGGGGGTGGTCGGAGCTGGAGTCCTGCTGTAATTCAGATCCAAGCCCTGTCGTTTTGCAGTGTGGATGCAGCTCAAGTCACAGACCCAAGTCACAAGGTCTGTGTAGTGCAATATGGACGTTTTAGCACAGCCGAGACCCAGGTCAAGCAGTTGTAAACCAGGTTTACAATGCAGCACGTTTGGGCTTAGAAACACCAAGTCCACAAGCCTGGACAGACCTGGGTTTACAATGTAGTGTAAATATACCCTATGTTCTCCGAATGCCCTGTATTCAGTCACGTTCCTGTGGGGAGGGTAATACAGGAGACAACAGGGTTGGGATCTTGAGAAGAGAGACAGGTAAAGCCACTAAAAAAGCCAATGCATCATTAGAACAGTTGCTGTTGCCAGTGTAGATGAAGAAACAGCTTGTAATAAAAATAATAATAAATAGCAATGCAAGGGTGTAAAGGGCAGAAAGAGATAATAAGAAAATAATCACAACACGGCTCAGAGACGCATGATAGATCTTGCTAGAGACATGGAAAATTAAAAAGACCTTTGCACAATGGCAATCCAATATACAATGCAAAGAAAACAATCTCTGATGTATCACTGTTGAGACAATGAGAGAGTGAAATGCCAAAGGGGACTCCCTTATGATTGTCTTGCCAATTTTAATTTTTTAAGGCAAGATGATCAGCTCACAATTACATTAGAGTCTGATGCTAACTTCCAGTAGCTTTAAAAACAAACACACACACCCCTTCAGCACTGAGAGAAGCAGTGCAGCTCATGTGCTTTACTCCTATTTCCCTCCACTGTGTTCTACAAATTCTTATGTATCCAGAGCATCTCTGCCCAGCACCACCAACTCAGAACACTGCATTGGTGAAGCTTTTCGGATGGTTACGGATAGAGTAGGTATCTAAGAGTGTATCTTCTCACTAAGATGCCCTTTCTAGTCCCTGATGTATGCAAGTCGGAGAATTCTAAAAGATCAGGGCTGGTCTCAACAAGTGTGCAAACAACTCTTTGGGCCCAAGTACAGGTCTGGCAACTCAAGTGTACATGCCAGCCTTCCCATGGTTTTGCTTGGGATCACTCTCAGACTACACAGCCTATGGTTACCTAGGTCATCCCATTTACGCTTTTAAAATATTTTCACATTAGACTTCCTCAGTGTTCCAAGAGCTGTGACAAATCAACACTATCTTTTCCCAGGGTTTTGCATTTATTGGTATTTCCTATGGGTTTATTAAGCATCTCTTTCAGGCCCAGTCTCACAGTTTACATTACATTAACCAAGACTGGGGTGTAAACTGCAGCAAGGGGAAGAAGATTCAGGAAGGGCCTGAATTTTTATTCTTCTGTTTCTGTCCTGCTACCAGGTGGGGAGTTCGGCTCATAATTTGCTGCTTTGCTCTCCTGCTGCTCAGAGGTCATGGTAGATTAACATGGGCTCCCAGTGCAGTGTTGTAGCTGAGAAGGTGAACAGGATCTTTGGTTGTATAGGCAAGGGAATATCAAATCGGAGCAGGCAGGTGGTGTTACTACTGTTTCTTTGCATATAGCAATAGAGAGAACATTATTGAATGCTGTAACCAGTTCAGGTTCCCACACTCCAAAAAGAGATGTTGAAAAATTGGAAAGGATTCAGAAAAGAGCTACAAGAATGATTCCGGGCCTGGAAAACATACCTTATACTGAGAGACTTAACAAGCTCAATGTATTTAGTTTATCCAAGAGACAATTAAGGGGTGACTTGATCAAGGTCTACAGGTACCTGCATGGAAAAGAGATTTCTGAAAGTAGATGGCTCTTTAATCCAGCAGAGCACAGCAAGATCCAAAGGTTGGAAGCTGAAACTTGACCAATTCAAACTGGAAATAATGTGCAAAATTTTAACAGTGAGGGTGATTAACCACTGTAACAGCTTACATGGGGATGTAGGGGTTTCTTCATTGCTTGCAGTTTTTAAATCAAGAATGGACACTTTTCTAAAAGATATGCTTTCCAGAGGAGAGCAACAAAAATGATGAAAGGTTTAGAAAACCTAACCTATGAGGAAAGCTTAAAAAACTGGGCATGTTTAGTCTTTATAACTGTTTTCAAATGTGTTATAAAAAGAACCAGTTATCCTCCTTATGCGCTGAAGATAGGACAAGAAGTAATTGGCTTAATATGCAACAAAAGAGATTAAAGTTAGACATTAGGAAAACCTAACTTACTATATGGTTAAATGCTGGGACAGATTACCTCAGGAGGTGGAATCCCAGTCATTGGCGATTTTAAGAACAGGTAAGAGGAACACCAGTTAGGCATGATCTAGGTTTACTTGGTCCTGCCTCATCCTCATGGGCTGGACTACACTGGAGAGTTGCAGCACTGGTGGTGGCTTTACAGCGCTGCAACTAACACACCGTCCACACTTGCAAGGCACATCCAGCGCTGTATCTCCCTGGATACAGCACTGGCTGTACTCTACCTCTGCCTGGGGAATAACGACTGCAGTTCTGGTGATGTAGCGCTGCTTTGCCAGTGTGGCCACCAAAAGCGCTGTTGTTGGCCTCCAGAGGTATTCGGAAGTATCCCAGAATGCCTGTTCAACCACTCTGCTCATCAGTTCGAACTCTACTGCCCTGGCCTCAGGTGACTCGCCCTTTAAATGCCCCAGGAATTTTAAAAATCCCCTTCCTGTTTGCTCAGCCAGGTGTGGAGTGCAATCAGTGAATCTTTCCAGGTGACCATGTCTCCACATGCTAAACGAACCCCAGCTTGGAGCAATGGTGAGTTGCTGGACCTCATCAGTGTTTGGGGGGAGGAAGCTGTGCAGTCCCAGTTGCGCTCCAGCCGTAGGAATTACAATACCTATGGGCAGATATCAAGGGATATGATGGAAAGGGGCCATGACTGGGATGCGCTGCAGTGCAGGGTTAAAGTGAAGGAGCTGTGGAGTGCCTATTGCAAAGCCCGTGAGGGAAACCGCCACTCTGGTGCTGCCCGCATGACCTGCCGTTTTTACAAAGAGCTGGATGCGATACTTGGGGATGACCCCACCGCCAATCCGAGGACCATGATGGACACTTCAGAGCAGGGGGGAGAGATGGAGGAGGAGGGGGGGTCAGGAGGAAACCGAGAGTGAAGGTACTGGGATGGGGGGAGACACCCCAGAGTCCCAGAAAGCATGCAGCCAGGAGCTCTTCTCAAGCCAGGAGGAAGGTAGCGAGATGCAGAAGCTGGTACTTGGTGAAGGACAAGCAGAGGAGCGGGTTCCTGGTAAGTGGTTTTTATTTTCAGGATGGAAATGTTTCGGGAGAGGGAGGGCAGTGTGGCCACACTGCCGCGCTTTCCCTACACAGCTGTAGGAAGACAGCTGTAACTCCCAACGCTGTACACCTGCAAGTGTAGCCAAGGCCTATGATTTCTATGCTCTAGTTCAATGAGAAATAATGGCTTTAATGTAGAAATTATTGCTAAAGTTCTATGCATTGTGTTATACATGAGGTCAGATTAGATCATCATAATGGTCCATTCTCGCTTTAAAATCTATGAATTATGATTAACAAAGTAATCAACAATCACAAGGAAAAGAAACACTTGCCAACTGCTCTACATGCTCTCTAGCTGTATCAACAGCTTGACTTTAGCTCTAAAGGGCAGCTGAATATAGGCAAGTGAAACTGAGCATTAAGAAGGGGGTTACTGCAAATCTTTCCTGAAATGCAGAGATTGAAGCGCTCATAGAATATAGCTCTGTTCAGAAGCCTGACTAGCCAGGCAGGAGCGAACAAACAGCAGGCAAGACAGACTTCAGGGATCTTTGATCTGCGTTACCACAGTGGGCTGTCTGGGAATATTCATGGCCTTCAGGGAATGACATGCAGCTGTGACAGCCATACAAAGGACTGAGAGATTGAAAAGACAGTCTCCTATTTGTAGCTCACTACAGGCTTCTTAACATCAATCTCTTCCATCTCTGCCTAAACCACCTGTGTCATCTGCCACCAATGGCTTGGACCATTGCAGCCCCAGCTGGGAAAGCCCCAGCCGGGAAAGCCCCAGCCTTCGAGGCATTAGCAGGGAATTGAACTGGAGTGGAAAGCTCTCTCTCTGCGGAACATTATGCCGGCTTGTTTCCTGTGTGACTGAATAGGGCAGTGCAAACAGAGACAAATAAATGAGTTTATCACAAGTAACAGATTAATTCAACAGGGCTTTATGAAAACTGCACTAATTGACTAATGGAGGAAGAATTCCGTGACTGCTTAGTTCCACAGAAACAGAAGTAAGGTATCAAGTTACAAGCATGACACCATCAGAACTAAATGCTCATTGGCTAATTTATCCTGTGGGCGGGACACTAGCCCTGGTTCTGAGTTGCTCGCAGGGCCAACTCCAGCTTTTTTGCTGCCCCAAATGGCGAAGAGGAAAAAAAAAATCAAGCCACGATCAGCGGCAGCTGTACCTCGCCGCTTCATTCTTCGGCGGCAATTGAGCAGCACGAAGACCCAGACGTGCTCCCCCTTTCCGTTGGCCGCCCCAAGCACCTGCTTCCTGCGCTGGTGCCTGGAGCTGGCCCTGGTTGCTCAGTCCAAAAATGGGAGAACAGAGTTGGCTGCACACAGCTTTGTAAGTCTGGGATTCTGGGGTTCCCAAAAAAGGGCTGGTTCAGACCCCAGCATAAACTAGAACAACCCCAGAGTGTGCACCAGCTTGCACCTCATCTACAACAGTCTCCAAAGGACAAGTTGGCAGCCCAGAATAGACAAAATATTGTGTACTCTGGCCATAGGCCACCCTCTCCCAACATGTCCCCACCAACTACCAGCAAGTCCCTGTGCTACTAGGAGATTCAGCATAGGGCCGTTCCAACAGTCATATACTACATGGGAACTATGCTGGGACAATTCACCGGTGAGGTGGTTCAACTGCTCCCCACCACTTGCACCGTATAAAGTGGCCTGAACACAGTCCAGTATTGGAGCTTTTGTTTCTGGCTGGTTGTAGAAGCTGCTGGCTTTTCAAAATTTCCTCTTCGGCTGACAAAGAGAAAACATGGCAAATGAAACTAAATTATAAAAGAGAAAAAGAAAGATACTCAATAGCCAATGTTTATTATATATCCTATGAACTTACTACCACTCCAACAAGAGGCTGGGATGCCAGAGTTAGCAGTTTGCTGTATAACTGATGGCTAGCCCATGCTACCCTAGAAATATCTTATGTTGTACACTATTTCTACTGAAATGTTAAATGGTTCTCTCTCTCTCACACACACACACACACACACACACACACACACACACACACACACACACACACACACACAGAGTCAATATGTTTCTATTCATTCCTACTTGGCTCTTTTGCCAACCCCAATAAAAAAAAATTCACAATATTGCCAAAAAACAAACAAAGCCACCACCTACACAAAACAACTGATTTTTGCTACACATCCCAATCTCCAAGTCAAGATTGTTTTGTTTTTTTTTAAATCTCAGCCTTTTTGGAGGAATCCATCTTTCTTTTTTCTTGGTTATATTAGGAATTTGTCTTTATTTTCAAGAAGAAAATGTAGTGATCCCTATTATGATTTCAGGTACCGTTATCATTTGGTACCATTATATGTATCCATAATATGCTGGTGTGACAAGGGTGCTGACCCTTTCTCCAATCATCAGTCTTTAAGAAGGTTGCTAGGTAGGTCTAGTGCCAGCCCCACCTTAATCAGGCCACTGCATCCCTTCTGGATGATTTAAAAAGATAAACTGTGGTATAGCATGCCCAGGTTGGGTTTGGCAGATGGCTGGGGCTAGCAAAATGGAAGGCATTTGCATCTGCTCACATTGGGCTCAATCCAATGCCCACTGAAGACAATGGGAGTCTCTCTGTTGACTTCAATGAGAGATCACAGAATATCAGGGTTGGAAGGGACCTCGAGGTCATCTAGTCCAGCTTCCTGCTCAAAGCAGGACCAATCCCCAACTAAATCAAAGGTTGTTTTATGCACTGAAACGAGGAGAAGGACCTTGGAGTATTGGTTGATCACAGGATGACTATGAGCCACCAATGTGATATGGCCATGAAAAAAGCTAATGCAGTTTTAGGATGCATCAGGCGAGGTATTTCCAGCAAAGATAAGGAGGTGTTAGTACCGTTATACAAGGCACTGGTGAGACCTCATCTGGAATACTTTGTGCAGTTCTGGTCTCCCATGTTTAAGAAGGATGAATTCAAACTGGAACAGATTCGGAGAAGGGCTACTAGGATGATCCGAGGAATGGAAAACCTATTTTATGAAAGGAGACTCAAAGAGCTTGGCTTGTTTGGCCTAACCAAGAGAAGGCAGAGGGGAGATATGCTTGCTCTTTATAAATATCAGAGGGATAAATATCAGGGAGGGAGAGGAATTATTTAAGCTTAGTACCAATGTGGACACAAGAACAAATGGATATAAACTGGACACTAGGAAGTTTAGACTTGAAATCAGATGAAGGTTTCTAACCATTAGAGGATTAAAATTCTGGAACAGCCTTCCAAGGGGAGTATTGGGGGCAAAAGACATATCTGGCTTTAAGACTAAGCTTGATAAGTTTATGGAGGGGATGGGATAGCCTAATTTTGGCAATTAATTTGGCAACTGATCTTTGATTATCAGCAGGTAAGTATGCCCAGTGGTCTGTGATGGGATGTTAGATGGGGTGGGAGTTACTACAGAGAATTCTTTCCTGGGTGCTGGCTGGTGAGTCTTGCCCACATGCTCAGGGTTTAATTGATTGCCATATTTGGGGTCGGGAAGGAATTTTCCTCAAGAGCAGATTGGCAGAGGCCCTGGACGTTTTTTGCCTTCCTTCTGCAGCGTGGGGCACGGGTCACTTGTTGGAGGATTCTCTGCAGCTTGAGGTCTTCAAACCACAATTTGAGGACTTCAATAACTCAGACATAGGTTAGGGGTTTGTTACAGGAGTGGGTGGGTGAGATTCTATGGCCTGCATTGTGCAGGAGGTCAGACTAGATGATAATAATGGTCCCTTCTGACCCTAAGTCTGTGAGTCTATAAGAGGGATTAAAATCATCTTCCACTCTACATAGGGCTAGAACCCACAATCCTCAGCTCAGGGCGCCAGTGCCTTATCCATTGAGCATCAAGCCCATTGTTGGTTCAGATTCTTGAGTACCTGAAATTCCTGAACCTGAAGCCAAAGCCTGCAACTGGAGCCATGAGTAACATCCCAATGAGGTCGGGAAGAAGTGTTATCCTCATTTTACAGATGGACAGTTATGCTTGTCTACACAAACAATTTGTTTGAGCCAAGCTGGGTTGTGAATCTGCCCTGCACTAGTCTGCTGCACACTTACTGTGCATGTGCACCCTGCTAACATACATTCACAATTCATTAGAGCACTTTGAGCTAACCCCATTTCAAAGAGGACTAGACCAAAGTGGCCTAACAAGCTATTAATGCGCATCCGCAGAGTGCACATGGACAGTTAGACAGTGGAAGGCTAGTGTGGGGCAGATTCACACCCCAGCTTGCTATAAACTAATTGTTCATGTAGACGAGCCCTAAGTGACCTTTTTCACAATCACACAGGAATCCTCTGGCAGAGCAGGGAATTAAAGTCCGGTATCCCAGGTACCCAGTGGGACCTCCTGCATTTCTACTATACAAGTGCTTCCACACAGGGCTAATCAAGGAACAGAAACAATGTCATGTGACATATCTGACTAATCACAGCATCTGGCACAAGCCAGGATGTGAATCTTCAGCACAGCAGCTTGCTGTGCAGTAACTCACTGTGTGGAAACTTGTAGCCTATGGCGATGACTCTTGCTTATGATATACAGAAATGTGTGGAAATGTAAACAGACTCAAAATCTATTGCCTAAAAATACACTTGACAATAGCTAAGACAGGCCTGGTAAAATATGAGTGAAGTAAAGTGAGACAGCCCAGAGGCAAGTGAGAGAGAAATTAGGGTATAATCCCAGGTCATGTTGTAATATGTTTTGGGCCTAACTGGTTTTTACAAGTGTTTTAGATAAAATGTTAATGTTTTAGAAAATGCTTTCTATATTGATATTTACTGGTATGGCATTTATCCAGATGTTAATTAAAGATAAGTTTTGTATTAAATAAGATAGGTAAAAGGCAGATTTAATACTAATTAATTATAGGGTGTTATTGTAATTGATTATGAAAGAGGTAGCACCCTAATTTTAGATTAGGCCCGCCCATCCACCATTAAGGTATCATTACAGAAAGGATTATACCTATTCTTGCTATCCAGGGACTGATCACCCCATAATACATCACTTTATATTAGAATGTGAGTAGCAGTGCAGTGTATGGCTACATTGTAATGCCTGTTTGGTTTAACTAACAGTGTTATTTTATATAAAGTCTTTAATTTTATACTCATTCACAATCCTCCCACTAAATTAAATCACTGTAACCATGCCGGAGACTCAAACCTTAAAGAATTCAGTTTGGTTCTATTCCTTACCTTCAAGCTACTAACTGGGAATACATAAATCAAAGGTTACACATAGGGGCGGTTCTATGTATTTTGCTGCCCCAAGCACAGCGGGTAGGAGGCTTTCAGCGGTGCCTTGCGGGAGGTCCGCTGATCACGCGGATTCGGCAGTATGCCTGCGGGAGGTCTGCCGGTGCCATGCCATCGGCGTCCTGCCACCGAATTGCTGCCGAAGCCGCGGGACTAGCGGGCCTCCCACAGGTGCACCGCCAAAAGCAGCCTGCCTGCTGCCCTCACAGCGACTGGTATGCCGCCCCCTGTGGCTTGCTGCGCTGGTGCCTGGAGCCGCCCTGGTTGCACACTACTACAGCACAGTGGAAAAGTCCTACAGTGTGACTTAGCGTACTGTGCTGTATCAGTGTCCACATGGCAAGTAACTGTGTGGCACCTGGGTGCTCTATAGATTCACACCCTGGCTTGCTGCACCTTAACTCACCATGTAGACAGGCTCCAAATCAGAAAGCTCAAATTTCGACTATTTACACTGTCATAAACAGATAGCTAAGGGTTAATGTCTCTTTCACCTGAAGCACCTGACCAGAGGACCAATCAGGATTTTTTCAACTCTGGGTGGAGGGAAGTTGGTGTCTGAGTCTTTGTTTCGGGCTGCCTGCTTTCTCTGAGCTTTGGAGAAGTAGTTCTGTTTTCTAATCTTCTGTTTCTAAGTGTAAGGACAAAGAGATCAGATAGTAAGTTATATGGTTTCTTTTCTTTGGTATTTGCATGAATATAAGTGCTGGAGTGCTTTGATTTGTATTCTTTTTGAATAAGGCTGTTTATTCAATATTCTTTTAAGCAATCGACCCTGTGTTGTGTCACCTTAATACAGAGAGAACATTTGTATGTATTTTTTCTTTCTTTCTATATAAAGCTTTCTTTTAAGACCTGTTGGAGTTTTTCTTTACTTCAGGGAAATTGAGTCTGTACTCACCAGGGAATTGGTGGGAGGAAGAAATCAGGGGAAATCTGTGTGCGCTGGATTTGCTAGCCTGATTTTGCATTCCCTCTGGGGAATAGGAAAGTCCTTTTTGTTTACAGGAGTGGGAACGGAGAGGGGGAGTCACTCTGTTTGGATTCACAGAGCTTGTGTCTGTGTATCTCTCCAGGAGCACCTGGAGTGGGGGAAGGGAAAAAGGATTATTTCCCTTTGTTATGAGACTCAAGGGATTTGGGTCTTGGGGTCCCCAGGGAAGGGTTTTCAGGGGGACCAGAGTGCCCCAAAACACTCTAATTTTTTGGGTGGTGGCAGCAAGTACCAGGTCCAAGCTGGTAACTAAGCTTGGAGGTTTTCATGCTAACCCCCATATTTTGGACGCTAAGGTCCAAATCTGGGACTAAGGTTATGACATGAGTGGCAGTGGGTGAGATATAGACAGAATCCAGAAGCCAGTAGGAATATTATATTTTTCTTTTCTCTGCTAAGGGCTTTTGGGCAGAGAGAAACAGTTTGGTTTTAAAAGGGAACCAGAGAGAAATTTTTTTTTCTGCTCTCTCTGGCAGTTTGTGGCTTGCATGTTAAGCAAGAAGTCGTTAAGGTGCTATCACGAGTCTTTTGTCACACAATAGCACTCCCATTGAGAGTCATTACCAGCACTATATAAATGCAAATAAAGTGGTTTTTCAGGTTTACGTAACATTGAAGATTAGCTAAAGGCACTGTTGCTAGGCAGACTTCAGGAGGCAACAGAGAGCCTGCAGTTCAGAAGAGAAACACCGGAGGGCACCCCAACACAAGAAAACAGGAACCATGTCTACCAAGGCAAAAATTGAAGCCGAAGACCAATTCAGAGAAGCTGAACACAGGCGACAACTGGAAATAAAACAAACAGAGATGGAAATAAGAGAGAGAGAAAGAGAGGCAGCCTACCAAAGAGAACAGGCAGCCAAAGAGGCGGACCACCGCCGAGAAATGGAAAAACAACAAAAAGAAATGGAAAAACAACAAAAAGAGAATGAAGAGAAGGAAAAACAGAGAAAACATGAACTGGAGTTGGCAAAAGCTGGGCTGCATGTGCCAGCCAACATTAACAACCCGGCGCCAATTATTGCTCCACAGCACAGGAAATTTCCCACCTACAAGGCAGGTGATGACACCGAGGCCTTCTTGGAAAATTTTGAAAGAGCCTGTCTTGGGTACAGCATCCCCGAAGACCAGTACATGGTAGAATTAAGGCCACAACTCAGTGGACCTTTAGCAGAGGTGGCAGCTGAAATGCCTAAGCAGCAAATGAATGACTATAAACTTTTTCAAACCAAGGCCAGATACAGGATGGGGATAACCCCAGATCATGCCCGTCGGCGCTTCAGAACCCAAAAGTGGAAACCAGAGGTGTCATTTCCCAAACACGCCTACTACATTGCAAAAAACTATGAGGCCTGGATAACAGGAAACAACATTCAAACCTTGGAAGAACTGAACCTCCTCATACAAATGGAGCAGTTCTTGGATGGTGTTCCTGAAGACATCACACGGTACATACAAGATGGAAAACCCAAAGATCTCGCTGAGGCGGGGGAGATTGGAGCCAAATGGATGGAACTGGCAGAAAGCAAAAAAGCTACTGTCAAGGGGAACGATTACCCCAGGGGGCACACAGACCATAAACCCTACAACCGAGGACAGCCAAAGACCCCACATACCACCCAAGTAAAGCCACAGACACCCTACCCTTCCACCTCACCAGTCTCCAGTAACTCACCTCGGCCCAGTGACCCATCAGATGGAAGATGCTTTAAGTGTAATGAACTGGGACATATCAAGGCCAACTGTCCCAAAAACACCATGCGAGTGCAATTCATTACACCACCATCACACCAAATATCCCCAGGCCCGGATGCCTCTCAAATACCCTTGGAGCGAAGGGAAAATTTGAGAGTGGGCGGAAAGAAGGTTACTGCGTGGAGAGACACGGGGGCACAAGTGTCAGCTATCCACCAATCCTTCGTTGACCCCAAATTCATCAACCCAAAGGCCAAAGTTACAATTTACCCCTTCATGTCACAAGCTGTAGACTTGCCTACAGCTCAACTGCCTGTCCAGTACAAAGGCTGGTCAGGAATGTGGACTTTTGCAGTCTATGACAATTATCCTATCCCCATGCTACTGGGGGAAGACTTGGCCAACCAGGTGAGGCGGGCCAAGAGAGTGGGAATGGTTACCCGTAGCCAAACCAGGCAAGCTTCCAGACCCATTCCTGTTCCTGAGCCGTCCACAGAGGCCCCGTCTGTGTTACCAGAGACCCAGACAGAGGTAGTGGACCCGGATTCCATGCCTACCACTGAAACAGCCACAGCATCTCCAGTCCCAGGCCCGGAACTGGAACAGCAACCAGCACCAGCAATTGCAACCCCATCTTCAAACTCAACGCCAGTGGGCGCCAGCGAGCCAGAACTGGCAGAAGCAACAGACAGCCATACCCAAAAGGCTCAGCCAGAGCCTGAAATACCCTCAGGTGCACCAGCGGAGAGCGGTTCACCAGCATTGGAAACAACCCCATCACCTACATCGCTTCCAGAGGGACCAAGCCCAAGTCCACAGTCTGAGGAAGAACTGGTGATCCCAGCCTCAAGGGAACAGTTCCAGGCTGAGCAGGAAGCGGATGACAGCCTTCAGAAAGCTTGGGCGGCGGCACGGAGCACCCCACCGCCTCTCAGCTCTTCTAATCGATCCCGGTTTGTTATAGACCAAGGACTTTTATACAAGGAAATTCTTTCTGGTGGACACCGGGAAGAATGGCAGCCACAAAAACAGTTGGTGGTTCCAACTAAGTACCGGGGGAAGCTCTTAAGCTTAGCCCATGATCATCCCAGTGGCCATGCTGGGGTGAACAGAACCAAGGACCGGTTGGGGAAGTCCTTCCACTGGGAGGGGATGGGCAAGGATGTTGCCAAGTATGTCCAGTCTTGTGAGGTATGCCAAAGAGTGGGTAAGCCTCAAGACCAGGTCAAGGCCCCTCTCCAGCCACTCCCCATAATTAAGGTCCCATTTCAGCGAGTAGCTGTGGATATTCTGGGCCCTTTCCCAAAAAAGACGCCCAGAGGAAAGCAGTACGTACTGACTTTAGTGGACTTTGCTACCCGATGGCCAGAAGCAGTAGCTCTAGGCAACACCAGGGCTAACACTGTGTGCCTGGCCCTAATAGACATCTTTGCCAGGGTAGGTTGGCCCTCCGACATCCTTACAGATTCAGGGCCTAATTTCCTGGCAGGGACCATGGAAAAACTGTGGGAAACTCATGGGGTGAATCACTTGGTTGCCACCCCGTACCACCATCAAACCAATGGCCTGGTGGAAAGGTTCAATGGAACTTTGGGGGCCATGATATGAAAATTCATCAACGAATTCTCCAATAATTGGGACCTAGTGTTGCAGCAGTTGCTGTTTGCCTACAGGGCTGTACCACATCCCAGTCTAGGGTTTTCACCGTTTGAACTTGTGTATGGTCACGAGGTTAAGGGGCCATTACAGTTGGTGAAGCAGCAATGGGAGGGGTTTACGCCTTCTCCAGGAACTAACATTCTGGACTTGGTAAGCAACCTACAAAGCACCCTCCAACACTCTTTAGCCCTTGCTAGAGAGAACCTAAAGGATGCTCAGGAAGAGCAAAAGGCCTGGTATGACAGACATGCCAGAGAACGTTCTTTCAAGGTAGGAGACCAGGTTATGGTCTTGAAGGCGCAACAGGCCCATAAGATGGAAGCATCAGGGGAAGGGCCATTCACGGTCCAAGAGCGCCTGGGAACTGTAAACTACCTCATAGCGTTTCCCAATTCCTCACTAAAGCCTAAAGTGTACCATGTTAATTCTCTCAAGCCTTTCTATTCCAGAGACTTACAGGTTTGTCAGTTTACAGTCCAGGGAGATGATGCTGAGTGGCCTGATGGTGTCTAATACGACGGGAAAAAAGATGGTGGCGTGGAAGAGGTGAACCTCTCAACCACCCTGGAACGTCTGCAGCGGCGACAAATCAAGGAGCTGTGCACTAGCTTCGCCCCATTGTTCTCAGCCACCCCAGGACGGACTGAGCGGGCATACCACTCCATTGATACAGGTAATGCTCACCCAATCAGAACCCCACCCTACCGGGTGTCTCCTCATGCCCAAACTGCTATAGAACGGGAGATCCAGAACATGCTACAGATGGGTATAATCCGCCCATCTACCAGTGCATGGGCATCTCCAGTGGTTCTGGTACCCAAACCAGATGGGGAAATACGCTTTTGCATGGACTACCGTAAGCTAAATGCGGTAACTCGTCCGGACAACTATCCAATGCCACGCACCGATGAGCTATTTGACATACACTCACTGCACAGAGAAATTAAATAAATGAATATATTTGAACAACAAATGCTTTAGAAGAGATTGTGAGCCATTCCCAGATGTGACATGGGCTTGAATGCAGGGTAAATTAATCAGATACATTGATCCTTGTGAATTATTGACTCAGGTCTGATCTACTTGATTAAGTTGGTTTCCTCTGTGTTAGACACCGTGTCTGAAACTCTAAAGAGAGGAACAATCCAGAATCGTACAAACACTTGCACAGCTCTGTCCTGCACTTGTCAGAGCAGCCATTGTTTGATCGATCTACCCCTGGTTATTTTCATTAAAGAGAAGGAAAAGGTGGAAGGAATACACTGTTTCGTACTGAGGTACGTGGCTTGTTGTTTCTTATTTTCCACAATGAACTGCAACTAGTCTCTCTGCATTAATCCTGCTGTAGATAAGAAATGTCTCCCTTTTCCATGCCCTTCCACACCTCCCTCCACTGAATGTACCCTCTATCTGTATCAAATTGATGGCACTACTTGACATTTTATCTCCTGCACTGCCAGTGGCATGCCCTGATATATAATTGCTGCACCTTTGCATTAATACTCCCTGGTTATGACAATATAGTGCACAGGAAGCAGAAAGGCATCATCATTCTTCTTATTTTGTCTGTATTGTGTACACTTCTTATTATCATGAACTGGAAATATAGTATTGATTGGATCTCTTTGAATGTCATTGCTTAATAACACCATTAAATATAAAGTAGAACTTATGTACTGGAAGAAATGGAGGACTGATAGTGTCTCCTGCAAGACAAATTAATCATTGTGTGTTTGTAATTAATGTCTACTCCTCTGCAATTTTAATTCACAAAATAATCTAGCTTTTTAGAGTAATCTCAACAGGATGGGGTGGGTGGGTGGGCAGGCAATTGTTCAGAGATTTCTTTAGTTACTTTCCATGTACACTGGAAACAGTGTCTGCTTATCTATAGCAAAGAATGGGAAAAGGCTTCAGATTTTGCTTCTAAGGCTATTAATGGTTACTGAGCCATTTGTTATAGGAGGTGATTTTCAACTCTAGAGAATAAAAGCAAGATCAATAGAAAAAAGAAAACAGTCATGACCTTCGGATATGGACTGTCCTCCTAAACTATCTAAAGAATTAGTCGATGTCTCATGCTCAAATATTTCAGTAGCCCTCTTGGGTCTGCGCCTCACTTATTCTGTGCATTCAGGCTGAAATTCACTCCTGGTCCGAGGGCCAGCAAAAGGCATATGCACCACTTAAAGTCAGCAAAGGACTTCAATATAAAGTTTACACGTGTCTTTAGTGGTGCACAAACCTTTGAGCAGAGGATCGAATTTCATTCTAGGATTAGGAACTTTAATATTCTCATGTAGTTATTTAATTTTCTCTCTATATATCATTTTCATTCTGCTTTCCCTTTTTGATCTCCACAGGTAGTACTATCCCTCTGCCATATACCCAAGTCCTGCTATAACTGATTGGCACATCACGTGCAAAATTTACTGGGTTGCAATATCCCATGCCTCAGGGCTGCACACACAGAAATTGCATCAACATGGAAAGCACAGAGCCCCGATACTACAGAGCTAGTTTCTTTTGGTCAATGTTTACTGAAAATCTGATATTCTGAGAAGGGAAGAATCACATGGGAAGTTAGTCGCTTTCCAGCGATATTTTAATTCACTCTTCCACACATGATTTATGCCTTCTGTGGAAGACAGAGGATACTGGGCTTGATGGACTTCTTCTCATTAAAAAAATGACATATTTGGTTCATATAAAACTTTGTTATGGTAGAAAAACAATGAATACTGACAAAAATATTCAACACTGAACAACTAGACAGTCATATAGTACTAAGACAATTTAATATGAAGGGAGTGTGTTCTAATGGTTAGAGCAGGGGAGTAAGAGTCAAGGATATCTTGATTCTATTTCTGGCTCTACAACAGACTTACTGAATGACTGTGGACAGCCGGTAAGCTTTTTCTGTGCCTTAGTTTACCTATAATAGCTACATTCCAGGGATGCTGTGAGGCTTAACTGATGTTAAAGGGCTTTATAGCACTCATTTTTACAAAAGCAAAAACTGGGTTTGTCCTCATTGGATGACAGAGCCTCTGGCCCTGTAACCTGCTGCTCAGTTCCAAACTATCTGTCCATCTATTTAAAGATGTTTATACTGCTGTGCATCGCCGGGCTCTCTGAGCAAAGCAGATCAGCAATAGTGAATTCACGAGTCCTAACAGTCTCTAACTAACAGTCTTAAAATGCTCTTTGTTCAGGCCAAGTGAGTTGCACTGAGTTTTCTGTTCAGCCTCTTTTTAACTAATGCTAGAATTTAATCTGAGTACCTCTTTCCTTCTGTCAAATGTGCTGTTGCTATGTACATATCCCAGCCTACTTACAGCACACAGTCTGCAAATATGCATTATGCACCTCACAGAGACACAGGATAATGGTTGGGTCACTTTTCTGAAAGTCTCTCTCAAAAACAACATGGTGCCTCAGATCAAAGAAAGAGCCTGTGATAGGGCTTGTAGGCATCATCCACAGGTTGGCAGGGAAGAAATTAATCACGGGTCAGGTGCCTGCCCTGAGTTCAGGATATTGTAAGGTAGTGCTCGGCTTAGCCAGCTAAATCTAATGAATAAATCATGTCCTCTCCCACCCCCCAATCACATGCTAAAGGGGTGTGTGCTGTAGGCAGGTGGGAGCTGCATCTGGCAGGAAGTCAGAATTTAGAGAAATATTGGTATATCAGGAGTTAGTATCAATCAGGGACAAAGACGTCAGTTCACTCTTATTCCTTCAATGTAATGGCAGAATTGTAATAAGGAGCTCCTGGGAATCCCTTCCAGCACATCACTGGGCAAAAAAGACCCTTTAATTCTAATCCAAAGGTTGACAGATCCCCCTAACAGTGCAGGACTTCTTCTGCAGGACTTCAGTGCAATGTCAGCATCAGGTATAAATCCAAACTTTAGTGTAAAACAAACTCATGCCCTGGCCAAGAAGTGATTGTGCTACCAATGAATCACAGTGTAATAATGATGCAACTAACATGCAATGCCTTTTGAAGGAGGACCGTAGAACTTTTATTACAGCTGATATGCAGGGATGTAAGAACCCCCTTGAAGCAGAACCCCAGCTGAGTGTAAAGTGCACTGAATTCCAACAGGTGCCATTCACATCAATTAGTTGAGAAAGTGGGTCAGCCTTCCTGCTGTCTTATCCACTTGCTGATTGCCTGAAGCTGACTTCCTGCTATTCGTACCATCTGCAGACTCCCTTCTGCTGCCCTGTCCACTTCTTCAGAATTTTCCTTGCCAGATCTACAATTTTCTCCACTAAGCGACTTAAAACTGGGTTGTTTACACTGAAGAGCTTTGAACTAAAACAGAGGAGAAGTCAGTATTCATACTAGTAAACAACTACAGAGTGTATGCTTTAAAGATTTTAGAAACACTGCCAAAGATGGGGATTGTTTTCTTACCTTGCGCACACACACGCACAGCAATGGCACCTATTCAGCTATTTATTGGGGTAGGGGAAATCCAGTTCTCGCCTGGTCTAGCAGGGACCCTGTTCCAGGCCCCACTCATCCCCCACCCCTCCTGTAGGGACCCTGGGCCTCCTTAGGGCAGGAAGTCCTACCTCTTTCTCACCCCCACACTTTATGAGTTGGTGCCACCAGGAGTCAAGTTCTTGGTGGACTCCCTGTGCTCTTTCACACAGGAACAGACTCCATATGTACCAAGTCACACCACCATTTGGCCTGGCTGCCCCTCTCATCTGGATGAAGGGGTGACCAGGCCAAATTTGAGCGGTTTTGTGACCCCATGCAGTAGGTTGCAATGTCACTCACTGAAATTTGGCCTGGCTGCTCCGCTGTCTGTAGAAAGGGACGGCCAGGTCAAATTTCATTGGCATTGCAACCACATAGCCAGAGCAACTCGGGAACACTCCGGCAGCAGCAGTATTGATTTAGTATAGGACCACTGCTTAAAAGTGGTCAGGGGCCACGGCCCCCTAGATCCACAGCCTATGGAACATGGAACAGGCGCCAACACCTTGGGAGGGGGAGGCATTTGTCCCCTAAACCTCTTTAATTGATGCCACTGACAGGCCAAGCTTTGACCAAAACCACCTCCTCCCACAAAAAACCTGGTAAACCTACAGTCCTGTCAGCCAAAAAACGTGGCAAACACAGAGAGCAAATTTCAGAGTTTGGTCAGTGTGTCATCACCTGCCAAATCCTGGCCCTTGCCTTTAATTTGCAGCTTCCAGTAATCATTCAAAACCTTTCGGTGGAGTGGACACCATGTTATGGAAGGTCACCTTAGATCTGGAATGGTCCCCAGTGAAAGGCTTCTGGTCTGATGTTATAATATTGATGCAAGACTTTATTTCAGTGGTATGTCCCCCAAATTCCTCTTCCATGTGGATATCTCCTGATTGCTGAAATTAAACAAAGACAGATGCCTGCTTAGAATTCTTGTGCCTGCAGCCAGTAAATGTATTTCATCACTATGGCTGCACAAACCAATGTCAGCTAGAGAAATGTGCTCTCTCAGAATAAAAGAATTAAGAGAAATGAAGCAATTTTTACCACCTCTAATGGAGTAACAACTGAGCTATTTGAGGAAAGATGGGCCAAATGGTATGAACAGATGAAAAAAACATAACAATAGATACACTTACTGTAACTCAGATCCTATACTGCCTCGACTCTGTTATATTCCTGTATCTGTCACCTTCTCCTTTGATATATTTATGTAAGAAAACATTTATTGATCATTCATAACAATTATGAACTAAAATGTCATTTGTAATTGGCATGCACAGTTGAGCATAGGCAACATGGAAATAAGAAAGGCACAGTTTAGCTTCAAACAAGTTTGAGAACCCAAGCCTTTAAAGGAGTGAATCAAACATGGCTGTTCGGAGTCAGCTCAGACACTACAAAAGTCCTGCAAATTTCCCCATGAGTCCAACACTTCTAATCTTACTAGGCTGTAGATGCCAGGCAAGACTTTTCAAAGAATGCAATTTAGTGTAGTTGATTTCACAGATCCCTTGATGCAGGCTCTCACAAGATCCTGGGGTCCACCACACTTTTACAGTGATGGCACTGTAGTTATTGCATTGGCTGAAAAAAATAATATCTGAGATTTATATAGTGCCTTTCATCTAGAAAGGCTGCATATATTTCACTCCCACAGAAACAGTCACCTCTAGTGTGGAAGAACAGGAGTTGTTCTCTGGTAGTGACACTATACATCAGTTTTTAAAGGAGAAGCGAAGACTATAGTCCCCATTGGTAACAATATGGGATGGAGTGGACTAAGGGTATGGCTACACTTACAGTTGTGCAGCACTTGGAGTTACAGCTGTCTTCGTACAGCTGTGTAGGGAAAGCGCTGCAGTGTGGCCACATTTGCAGCATTTGCAGCGGTGTTGGGAGTGGTGCATTGTGGGCAGCTATCCCAGCGTTCAAGTGGCTGCAACGTGCTTTTCAAAAGAGGGGGGAGTGAGGGGGAACGTGGGGGAGAGAGAGAGAGTGGATTTTTGGATCTTTCAGCTCCCTGCTGCAAGTTCTAAGGACTAGAACATACACATCACCAACCTGCAATCAATTTAAAAGTTTCGAGCCCTTCCCCCACCCCTCTCTTATTCACTAAATGCAAATTATGCACTCCTAAATAGCCTTCAGACCACATAAGCAGCTGCTCAATAGGGACTCCCCCCTCCTCCTCTGCCGTGTGACTTCTTTCTTCAAGCAAACAGCTGTGAACCTTTCAAAGCAATTCCCCTGCCTGCCTCCGCTCACTCGCTCGAGCAAACAGCAGCTGTGTTTGTTTTTTAGTTAAGCAGCTCGGGGAAGCTCGGAGTTCAGCCATTCTTCCGGTTTGTTGTGAGCAGGCATTCTGGGATACCTCCTAATACCCTGGAGGCCAATAACAGCGCTTTTGGTGGCCACACTTGATGAGCAGCGCTGCATCGCCAGCGCTGCAATCGTTACACACCAAGCAGACCAGGTGTACAGCCAGCACTGCAGCCAGGGAGTTGCAGTGCTGGATGTGCCTTGCAGGTATGGACAGTTACTAAGTTGCAGCGCTGTAAACCCACCACCAGCGCTGCAACTCTCCAGTGTAGCCAAGCCCTAAGACAGGCAGAAGGTTGCTGGAATGTGATTTGGAAAGGCAAGGTAACATCTTTCCCTTAAACACAAAGAAATAGACACACATTTTTCTCACCAGCACTTCCAGGAAAGAGAGGCCATGTATTGCAGTTTGGACAAGCCATTCCAGATGACTTGCCTTTATTGCAAGAACCCTTTCTTCTTCCAGTGCTTGCTCATATCCATTCCAGTTAGGTGTGCACGTGCTGCGTGCACGTTCATCGGAAATTTTTACCCTAGCAACACTCGGTGGGCCGGCAGGGTGCCCCCTGGACTGGCGCCGCTATGGTGCCGGATATATAACCCTGCCGGCCCCTGCACTCCTCAGTTCCTTCTTACCGCCCATGTTGGTCGTTGGAACAGTGGAGCGCAGCTTAGCTGATCTCCACCTCCCTAGTGATTCACTCGTTTCTATTGTAATTGTATATATAGTTCAATTTCTTCAAGTATAGTTAGTGTTTAGTTATTAGTTCTGTAGTAGTTATTGTAGATAGTTAAGAGGGATCGGGGGTTAGCCCCTTCCCCTCGCCTGGTACCGGGGCCCATGCCAGGTTCACCGGGCTTCAAACCATGCTCGGCCTGTCATAGGCCGATGCCCACAGGAGACCCTCATGACTCCTGTCTTAAGTGGTTGGGTGAATCCCATCTTACGGACAAGTGCTGCATCTGTAAGGCGTTCAAGCCCCAGACTAAAAAAGAGTGGAACATTTGCCTAAAATAAATTCTGATGGAGGCAGCGTTGACTCCCCATGCTTCAGCACCGTCAGCGGCACCGGGAGCAAGTGCCTCCTCGGCACCGGAGCGCACGCCAACAGTGAAGGCTCCTTGACATCAACCATCACCGGCCCAAGCTCCTACCCAGCACCGTTTGCTCTCACCATGGAGCAAGAAGCACAAGCCTCCTGTGGCTGCTATATCTACACCGCAGTCTGAGCGCTTAGCCAAGTCGGACCGCCCGTCACCATCAACTACCGTGGCACTGACGTCCGCCTCACCGTTGATTCCGGCCTCGCAAGAGCCGTCGAGTCCGGTGCTTACCAGCTCCCCGGCACGCGCTGTGGTTGAGCTTATCGTGCCCTCCACTCCAGAGATGTTCTCCATGGCATGGGACTTGATTGCCTTGATGGAGCCTGAGCTGCCTCAACCCCCGGCGCCGCCAGTGCGGGTTCTTCAGTCAATAGGCAAGCCGGCCCTTATGAGACCTTCTTTGCCCGGTACCACTGAACGCCGCCGGTCCCGATCCAGGTCCCACAGGCACTCCCGGTCCCATCATCGATCCCAGTCCCGCGGCCGCTCACAATCCCGGTACCGGTCGTACTCGCGGCACCGTTCGAGGTCCCGGTCGCCGTCCAGATACTATCGGCACTGCTCCAGATCTCGGCACCACTCGCGGCACCATACCTCTCGCAGCCGATCTCGGCATGGCGATTCCAGGCACCGGTTGAGCTCCCAGCTCCGCGCTGGTCACAGGTCCTGGTCTCACTCCCGGCACCGTCACGACTCTCGGTACCGCTCTCCGGCACCTCGTAGGGACGGTTCAAGTGGACGCAGAGACCCACATCAAACGGTCTCCGCCCCCCCCGTAGCCATCCCGTCATCCGTCGATCTCCTCCCATGCAGACACTGCATCATATGGGGATTCGGATAACCACCAGGGACCTCATCAGTGGCCCTTTTGGACACCTTGGGCCTACCACCAAACCCAAAGTGATCTGCATATACCGTCGTGCTCCGGCCCTTCTGAACATCGGGCGCCAGAGACCACAGTGAGCAGACCTCCCCCGGCGGGTACGGAGGAATCTCCAGCCCACTTACCAGACCCACAAGATCCGCCACCTCAGGACATCCCCCAAGACCAGGAGTCAATCCAAGACCCGCTTGTCCCCAGGGTTTCATCCTCTTCTTCCCTGGATGAAGCGGTGGCGGGAACGTCTACATCTGGACCGCCCCCAATCGACCTCAGGTCACACCAGGACCTTCTGCGCCGCGTCGCCCTCAATATCAACTTGCCCGTAGAGGAAGTTCCTGAGGTGGACGACAGGGTTGTCAGTATACTGTCGGGGGACGCTCCAACCAGGGTGGCCCTCCCCTTCATCCGCTCGATTCAGGCTAGAGTGGATACCATCTGGCAATCCCCGGCATCCGTACCGCTCACAGCCAGAGAGGTTGAACGTAAATACATGGTACCCTCCAAAAGGTATGAGTACCTGTTTATACACCCTCCTCCTTGTTCATTGGTTGTACAGTCCGTCAATGAACGGGAGCGCCATGGCCAGCAAGCCCCTGCTCCTAAATCAAAGGAGGCCAGGCAAATGGATTTGTTGGGGAGAAAGATCTATTCCGCGGGAGGCCTCCAACTCAGGGTGGCGAACCAGCAAGCCCTCCTGAGAAGGTACAGCTACAACACCTGAGAGGCAGTAGGGAAGTTTGCAGAGCTCGTCCCGCAGGACTCCCGCCAGAATTCACATCTCTCCTGGAGGAAGGGAAGAAAGTGGCGCGAACCTCCCTCCAGGCCTCACTGGATGCTGCCAATTCGGCAGCTAGAACCGTCGCCTCTGGAATTGCCATGCGGCGTATATCGTGGCTGCAAGTGTCAGGCCTGCCACCTGAACTTCAGTACATGATACAGGACCTACCTTTTGATGGCCAGGGCCTCTTCTCCAAGAAGACGGACCCTCGGCTACAGAGTCTGAAGGACAATCGCGTAATTATGCATTCGCTGGGAATGCATACGCCGCAGACTCAAAGACAATTTTTCCGGTCGCAACCTCAGTGCCCCTACCCCCCGCCTCGGCCAAGGCAAGACTTCACCAGAAGGCGAGGTCGTACCTCTCGCAGACAACAGTCTGGATCTCAGGGGGGTAACAATGCCAGTCCCACCAAGCCACCGGCGGGACCGAAGCCAAACTTTTGAGGGTGCGCCCGAGAGCACTGTACCAATTACCTTCCAGGATCCTTTTCAGTTCGCCAGCTGCCTTGCCGCATTCCTCCCTGTGTGATCCCAGCTAACTTCGGACCGTTGGGTCCTCCACAGGGTGGAGTGTGGCTACTGTCTTCAGTTTGTTTCAACCCCACCTTCCCACCCTCCCTCCTCGTCCCTCTTCAGGGACCCCTCTCATGAGCAATTCCTTCTGCAGGAGGTTTTGAGGCTCCTTGCGATGAGAACTATAGAGGAGGTTCCGGAGGAATTAAGGGGCTAGGGGTTCTATTCCAGATATTTCCTAATTCCCAAGGCAAAAGGGTGCCTCCGGCCTATCCTGGACCTGCGAGGACTGAACAAATTCATGAGAAAGTTCAAGTTCTGCATGGTATCCCTGAGAACCATCATCCCTTCCCTGGATCCCGGAGATTGGTACGCTGCTCTTGACATGAGGGATGCATATTTCCACATCGCGATTTACCCTCCGCACAGACGGTACCTACACTTTGTGGTGAATCGTCAACATTACCAAATTGCGGTCCTTCCCTTTGGCCTCTCCTCGGCCCCTCGGGTATTCACGAAGTGTATGGTGGTAGTCACCGCCTCCCTCCGCCGTCGTCAAATACATGTCTTCCCATACCTCGACGACTGGCTTATTCGAGGAACCTCCGAGGCTCAGGTCACCGCTCATGTAAACATCATCAAGGCCCTATTCACCCGTCTAGGCCTGATAATCAGTCTGGACAAATCCATTCTGCTACCTACGCAGAAGATAGAATTCATAGGGGCCATGCTGGACTCCAATCTCGCAATGGCCAGCTTGCCCCCACCGTGGTTTCAGGCTATAGTCTCCCTTATACAACGACTACAAAGCTTCCCAACAACCTCTGTCCGCACCTGCCTCGGCCTCCTCGGTCACGTGGCTGCGTGCACCTTCGTTACGAAGCACGCGAGACTGCGCATGCATCCTCTTTAGACTTGGTTCGCCTCAGTCTATCGTCCACGCAGGGATGCCATAGACATGATAATCACGGTTCCACCAAGTGTTCTGGGCTCCCTCGACTGGTGGCTGACGCCCTCCCTGGTGTGTGCCGGTCATCCGTTCCATCCGTCGCAGCCCTCTATGTCTCTGACAACAGACGCTTCCTCTCTCAGCTGGGGCGCTCACTTAGGGCACCTGCGCACCCAAGGCCTTTGGTCCTTTCAGGAGCTGGCGCTTCACATCAGTGTCCGCGAACTGAGAGCGGTCCGACTGGTGTGCCAGACCTTCCAGCATCACCTACAGGGCCCTTGTGTTGCAGTATTCACAAACAACATAATGGCCATGTATTACATAAACAAGCAGGGAGGGACGCGATCTTCCCCCCTTTGTCAAGAAGCGATGCAACTGTGGGACTTCTGCATAGCCCACTCGATAGACCTGGTAGCCTCCTTTCTCCCGGGAGTCCGGAACACTCTCGTGGATCACCTGAGCAGGTTCTTCCTGTCCCACGAGTGGTCCATCCGTCCGGACATCCTCCTTTCAGTATTCTGGAAGTGGGGCTTTCCTCAGATAGACCTCTTTGCCAGGTGTTCTGCTCGCTGCAGGGTCGCTCCCCAGGCTCCCTCTCGGACGCGTTCCTAATTCCCTGGGAAGGTCGTCTACTTTATGCCTTTCCACCCTTTCCCCTAGTCCACAGAGTCCTGCTCAAGCTCCTCAGGGACAGGGCCCAGCTAATCCTGATCGCTCTGGCGTGGCCGAGGGAGCACTGGTACACCATGCTGCTCGACCTATCTCTAGCGGACCCGATACCTCTGCCACTCTGCCCGGACCTCATAACACAGGACTTCGGCAGACTTCACCACCCGGGCCTGCAGTCCCTCCACCTGACAGCATGGCTGCTGTCTGGTTAAACCAATCTGAATTGCTCTGTTCCACCCCGGTGCAACAGGTCCTACTGGGAAGCAGAAAGCCTTCCACACGGGTGACATATCTCTCCAAGTGGAAGCGCTTCTCCCATTGGTGCACCCAGCATAACTTTATTCCCGAAGGCGTATCGGTCCCCATTATCTTGGACTACTTATGGTACCTCAAGGAGCAGGGCCTGGTGCTCTCTTCGATAAGGGTGCATCTGGCCGCGATTTCCACCTTCCATCCTGGGGAATCTGGCAGTTCGATCTTCTCTCACCCTATAGTTTCCAGATTCCTTAAGGGCTTGGAGCGGCTCTACCCTCAGGTTAAGCACCCTTCCCCTACCTGGGATCTCAACCTTGTATTAGCTAGGCTCACGGGCCCTCCCTTTGAGCCGTTAGCCACATGCTCGCTGCTATACCTGTCCTGGAAGACAGCCTTCCTCGTTGCTATCACCTCGGCCAGACGAGTATTGGAGCTTCATGCTTTGATGGTAGATCCCCCATATACGATATTCCACAAGGACAAGGTACAGCTGCGACCGCACCCTGCTTTCCTTCCCAAGGTGGTCTCTGCCTTCCACGTTAATCAAGACATTTTTCTACCAGTCTTCTTCCCGAAGCTGCACACGTCGCGCCGGGAACAACAGCTACATACCCTGGATGTCCGCCGGGCCCTCGCCTTTTACATCCAGAGGACCAAACCTTTCAGACGCTCACCTCAGCTATTTGTAGCGGTCGCGGAGCACATGAAAAGCATGCCTATCTCTTCCCAGAGGCTCTCATCCTGAGTGATGTCCTGTATCCGAACATGCTACGACTTGGCCCGTGTTCTGACTAGCCATCTCACAGCCCACTCTACTCGGGCTCAAGCCTCATCTGCCGCTTTCCTGGCCCATGTTCCCATCCAGGAAATATGTCGCGCAGCTACCTGGTCTTCCGTCCATACTTTTGCATCCCACTATGCACTGGTCGAGCAGTCTAGAGACGATGCCACCTTCGGCTCAGCGATCTTACATTCCACAACGTCTCGCTCCGACCCCACCGCCTAGGTAAGGCTTGGGAATCACCTAACTGGAATGGATATGAGCAAGCACTCGAAGAAGAAAAGATGGTTACTCACCTTTGTAACTGTTGTTCTTCGAGACGTGTTGCTCACATCCATTCCACACCCGCCCTCCTTCCCCACTGTTGGAGTAGCTGGCAAGAAGGAACTGAGGAGCGGAGGGGCCGGCAGGGGTATATATCCGGCACCATAGCGGCTCCACTCCAGGGGGTGCCCTGCCGGCCCACCAAGCGTTGCTAGGGTAAAAATCTCGACGAACGTGCATGCAGCGCGTGCACACCTAACTGGAATGGATATGAGCAACACATCTCGAAGAACAACAGTTACAAAGGTGAGTAACCGTCTTTTCAGCTCACCTCAGTGAAGCTGCTGCCTATATTACTCCTTCCTCCCACGATGCATCCTACATTTATAGGATAAGGGTCCGTCTCCTTTGTGTGATGTGATAGGCTGAAACATATGCCATCCTCTCTCTTTAATTGGCAATTTCCTAAGCCTTTCATTAAAATTAGCATAATTCCACCTGAGAATTAGGAATTACAGAAGTTTTTATACAGGTTTTGAATTGGCCTAACTTCCTGGACTTCAGTGAAGCTATTGATTGAGGGCATGGCTAGATGTAGAGTGCTTTGAGTTAAACCAGCCTTCGTAGAGTGCAGTAGGGAAAGTGCTGCAGTCTGTCCACGCTGATAGCTGCCAGCGCACTGGCATGGCCACATTAGCAGCTTTTGCACCAGCCACAGAGCGCAGTGCATTGTGGTAGCAATCCCAACATGCAAGTGGCTGCAACGTGCTTTTCAAATGGGGGTGGTGGAGTGTGACAGGGAGTGTGTTGTGTGTATGTGGCGGGAGAGAGAGTGGATTATTGGGGGGCTGAGAGCATGCTGTCTTGTAAGTTCAGACAGCAGCAGACCTCCCCCTTTCCCCCAGCCCCTCTTTCTCTCTCTCTCTCTCTCTCACAGCAATGGTTGTTTTGTCTCGGAGCAGATAAGCCTGCTGGCTATCAAATGGAGCTTTCAAAGGGCATATCCAAAACATTGACAAGGGTGGCCACTTGACATAAGGGGATTATGGGACATTTCCGGAGGCTGATCAGAGAGCAGTAATGCAACACCTCATTCACACTGATGCTGCGGCGCTCCAGCAGGGGCACATCAAATATTATTCTACTCGCCAAGGTGGAGTACCAGCAGTGCTCTAGCCGTGGAGTCAGAGCGCTCTACGTGCCTTGCCAGTGTGGACAGGGAGTGAGCTAGTGCACCCGGGGCTCCTTTATTGGGCTGTAACTCGCAAATCTAGCCAAGCCCTAAGCCTGTAGCTACAAAAACAAAAGTGAAGAGTGAGGGAAATTTAATGACGAGGGGAGGGTATGTGGTAGGGGTGGCATTTAGGGGTCATCTGACAAATTTGGAAACACCGGGTGCAATGCCTTGCAGTGTAGGACATTATAGACTGTAGATTAAAAACCACATTTAGATTAAGACCTGTGACTGGTACCAATATAAGGGCCTGATTCTCCCATCTCACACCTAGAATAGCTATTTCCGCCTATTGTAAAAGCATGTGCAGAACGTTACCGTTGTGATTCACTAGCAGCTCACCCCCACTTTGCCCAGGTGTAAACAACAACTCACAAGATGGGGAAGTGGAGAATCATGCCCCCAAGTGGTTTGTTTTATTAGTTAATCAAAAAAGCCAGGGTTAATTTTGCATTTACAACATTGTTTAGATAGCACAGGGAACAAGAATGTTTAGCTCAATTGCTTCCTGTGTGTCCATCTCAAGAACCAGAAAGATGCACTGATCCTTGATATATTTTCAGACTCAGTCAGACAAATGACATGCATGTGCCAGACAGGTGAACCAACCGCACATGATTCCAAAACAAAACAAAAAAATCCTAGTGCCAGAAATCCAGCTCAGAATGAAAATGAAGACGACTATTCCTACTCTTCGGCAGTTATCAGTGCTGTATAACACAGAAGAAAGGCAGGGAACTTACACTGTACACTGTGACAGATACCAAGAGACCAGAGTGCTTAGATTTATTGCAAACATATCCATGGACTAATGTGAACTCTAGTTCACACAGAGATCAGGATGGGGCTATCTGGATGAGAGCACGATTACGAAGATAATCAGGACTGGGGAGAGACTCCACAATACACACCTTAATGAGCAAAAGGTCTCTGATTTACCTGTAGGCTCTTTTCCTTCTTCACCTTTTCTCAGTGCTTTGGTACTATCCATTTCCATCTGCATTTATCAGACCCCACTCCCACTCCCCACCCCATTATCACTACAGAGGCTAATTAACCAACTCCAAGGAAGTAATTAGTGGATAAAATAAGCCGTTTACTTTTTGAAAATGTAAATCCAGAGATTCCTGTACAGAAATTGCTGCGAGATGAGCACAGCCCAGTAGCTGAAATGGCACTTTACAGCTGTCCCCATTGTACATTGGCTATTAGGCCTGTAGACTGTTTTGTTTTTTAAATCATCCAGTTCCAATGCAGCATTGTGACTCTAAATGATCATCTGGTGCCAAGGTTACGTAGTGCTCTGTCTTTATGACAGAGAGAGCGAGAGAAGGGCTGGGCTGGGCTGGGCAGCTTGATGAGGAGAAAAAGTAAGATGAAAGGCAAAGTGCTGGATTTCTCCCAAGTCTTATTTTCTCACCTTACAATGCTACACAGAGGCGCAGTCAAAACAAAATAATAATGAAGTTAAAAAAAAAAATCTGTGGCTTCCTGCTGTTACATCTCTCTGTGTCATTCAGGATGTGTGTTCCTCAGAGTCATCTGCTAACATTTGTCAATATAGCTCAGGAGATCATTCAAGGCTTTTACACCTCCACCCTAAACAAAAATCCAGAGCTTCGTACTGTTAATGTTGCTATGGACCTAGATTTCCAAAGAAATCCAGGCCAAAGACCAGGACCCACTGCCATTCACACACCACCCGTTAAGTTATGGGAACCTGCTCTCCATCAGGCAGCTCCTGAAGCCAGAACTTCTGACCTCTCTAGCGTGTCTTACTAGTTCTGCTGACAGAGTTGATGCCATGTGGCAGATGTATTCTTGAGACTCCAGAGTTCCTCATTTGTGACGCAAGCAATTATGAGGCCAACATGGTGGCGAACAATCAAACTGCATTATGCTCTGTCCCCAACATCAAGAGGGAGATTGGTATTGACATATGCAGGTCTCAGACAAGGTATTATTGAGTGCTGCTCTGAGGGGATGTTGGCTCCAAGTGAACCAACCCACCCAGAATTGTCTTGACTCAAGCTAAAAGATTGGTGTAATGATGCTGGTTCTGGCAGGACTCAACTGAGCGTGCCGATTCAGGACAAATTGCTTAAAGCAGGGCAGTTACAGCCCAAAACGGGGGGTTTTCCACCTCTAAGGCAAACCCAAACAAGCCAAAGAGGACTTTGGTCTTACCCCACTGGCTAACCACAAGTCACACAAGCAATTCCCTTAGACACTCCAGTTCCCCAATATCACCACCAGTGCCACTCGTTATGGGGACAAATGGTTATGAAAACCAATACCCCAGTAAAAGAAAAAACAGTTCTCTTGATCCCAAAGGACCAAGCCCCAGACCCAGGTCAATATACACATCAGATCTTACCCACAAATCACACTGTTGCCAATCCTTTAGAATCTAAAATCTAAACATTTATTCAAAAAGGAAAAAAAAGATAGAGATGAGAGCTAGAATTGGTTAAATGGAATCAATTACATACAGTAATAGCGAAGTTCTTAGTTCAAGCTTGTAGCAGTGATAGATTAAACTGCAGGTTTTAGCGAACAGGAGCTGCTAACAGGGAGTTTTGCAAGGGAGTTCTCCAGGTGAAGGAGGAGCACATACAGCATCTGTGGGGTAAGTGACTGTCTGCAGTGTTTGTGTTTGTGTGTGGGGGTTACTGGCTGTGTGCTGAGCTTGTGTTTGTCAGTCTGTTTGGTTTGTTTGTTTGAAGGACCGTGAGCTGTAGCTGGCAGTTGGAGGTGGAGCTACTAGGAAGGTTTGAAAGCTAGAAGCCTCTGGTAATTGGCTGAGCCTTAACCAGTGGGCGGGGCATTCACTTAGGCCAGGGCTTTATAAAGCTGCGCACAAGCGACCAGGGAGCTTAGCCACCAGGAGCTGCTAACAGGGAGTTTTGCAAGGGAGTTTGGAAGGGGAGTAGGAAGGGAGGGGGGGTCCCTTGTCGGTCTCATCTGTGACCCGTTGGTCCCCTGAACCTAAGAACCGAGCCACATCCAAAACCTTTCTGTTTACAGCAGAGCAGAGCGGACAGGGAGCTGTAGACAGGAATTTGAGAGTTTAACAGAGGGAGGCTTACAATGGTGAGGAGGACCCGCAGCACCTGTGCCAGCACTGCTTCTGTCTCCTCCACCTGCGCCTGTAGCCAGACAGAGCACCAAAGCATGGATGCTTTTACCCAGATTCTGGTGTGGGCTTGCAAAGACTGTAATTTGCAATTTCCACTTACTGATATCCAGGCTGGGGGTGGCATCCAATGTGAAAGGTGCTTACTGGTGGAATCTCTCAGGCAGCAGGTGGGAGAGCTACAGGAGGAGGTGGCTAGGCTGAGGAACATCCGTATCCATGAGCAATTCCTGGACAGTATCCATGTGGAGACAGCTGACGTAGCTGTCCCAGTTGACAGGACTACCGACACACCAGAGGAGGAGGAGATGCCTCAGGGTGTATCTGACACACCAGTGGAGGAGGAGGCTCAGGGTGGACACAGTCAGCTGGTTACTTCTAGCAGCAGGCAGTGCTCCACCGCTGCTGCGAACACTCCTGCTGTGGTAAAAGATAACCGTTTTGCTCTTCTTGATACAGGAGAGAAGGAATCACCCCCAACAGTTAAGGAGGTGAAGCCTCGTACCCCTAAGGCTGGGAGGTCTGCTGCCACCACTGATAAGAAACGTAGGGTAGTGGTGGTTGGAGACTCTCTGCTGAGGGGGACGGAGACACCCATCTGTCGCCCTGACCATTCATCCCGGGAGGTATGCTGCCTGCCAGGGGCCCGTATCTGAGATGTTACAGAGGCATTGTCGAGGATTATCCGGCCTTCTGACTACTACCCCATGCTACTCATCCATGTGGGCACAAATGATACTGTGAGGTGTGACACTGAGCAGATCAAGAGTGACTACAGGGCTCTGGGAGTACGGATTAAGGAGTTTGGAGCGCAGGTGGTATTCTCTTCGATTCTTCCTGTTGAAGGTAGGGGTCCGGGCAGAGACAGATGCATCGTGGAGGTGAATGACTGGCTGCGAAGATGGTGTCGCCAGGAGGGCTTTGGCTTCCTCGACCATGGGATGCTATTCGAGGAAGGACTGCTAGGAACAGATGGCGTTCACCTTTTGAAGAGGGAAAAGGCCTTATTTGCGCACAGACTGGCTAACCTAGTAAGGAGGGCTTTAAACTAGGTTCGACGGGGACAGGTGAGCAAAGCCCACAGGTAAGTGGGGAACAAGACCTGGGAGATGGGTTGGAAACAGGAGGGAGCACGGGCTATAATGGCAGAGAGGAAGGAGGGTCAGGGCGAAGCTGGGAGGCAAGATCAAACCAGTATCTTAGATGCCTATATACAAATGCAAGAAGTATGGGTAATAAGCAGGAAGAACTGGAAGTGCTAATAAATAAATACAACTATGACATTATTGGCATTACTGAAACTTGGTGGGATAATACACACGACTGGAATGTTGGTGTGGATGGGTATAGTTTGCTCAAGAAGGATAGACAGGGGAAAAAGGGAGGAGGTGTTGCCTTATATATTAATAATGCACACACTTGGACTGAGGTGGAGATGGACATAGGAGACGGAAGTGTTGAGAGTCTCTGGGTTAGGCTAAAAGGGGTAAAAAACACAGATGATGTCGTGCTGGGAGTCTACTACAGGCCACCTAATCAGGTGGAAGAAGTGGATGAGGCTTTTTTCAAACAACTAACAAAATCATCCAAAGCCCAAGATTTGGTGGTGATGGGGGACTTCAACTATCCAGATATATGTTGGGAAAATAACACCGCGGGGCACAGACTATCCAATAAGTTCCTGGACTGCATTGCAGACATCTTTTTGTTTCAGAAAGTTGAAAAAGCTACTGGGGGGACGCTGTTCTAGACTTGATTTTAACAAATAGGAAGGAACTTGTTGAGAATTTGAAAGTAGAAGGAAGCTTGGGTGAAAGTGATCATGAAATCATAGAATTTGCAATTCTAAGGAAGGGTAGAAGGGAGTACAGCAGAATAGAGACAATGGATTTCAGGAAGGCGGATTTTGGTAAGCTCAGAGAGCTGATAGGTAAGATCCCATGGGAATTAAGACTGAGGGGAAAAACAACTGAGGAAAGTTGGCAGTTTTTCAAAGGGACGCTATTAAGGGCCCAAAAGCAAGTTATTCCAATGGTTAGGAAAGATAGAAAATGTGGCAAAAGACCACCTTGGCTTACCCTTGAGATCTTGCGTGACCTACAAAATAAAAAGGCGTCATATAAAAAAAGGAAACTAGGTCAAATCACGAAGGATGAATATAGGCAAATAACACAGGAATGCAGAGGCAAGATTAGAAAGGCAAAGGCACAAAATGAGCTCAAACTAGCTATGGGAATAAAGGGAAACAAGAAGACTTTTTATCAATACATTAGAAGCAAGAGGAAGACTAAGGACAGGGTAGGCCCACTGCTCAATGAGGAGGGGGAAACAGTAACGGGAGATTTGGAAATGGCAGAGATGCTTAATGACTTCTTTGTTTCAGTCTTCACTGAGAAGTCTGAAGGAATGTCTAGTATAGTGAATGCTTACGGGAAGAGGGTAGGTTTAGAAGAGAAAATAAAAAAAGAGGAAGTAAAAAATCACTTAGAAAAGTTAGATGCCTGCAAGTCACCAGGGCCTGATGAAATGCATCCTAGAATACTCAAGGAGTTAATGGAAGAGGTATCTGAGCCTCTAGCTATTATCTTTGGGAAATCATGGGAGACGGGGGAGATTCCAGAAGACTGGAAGGGGGCAAATATAGTGCCCATCTATAAAAAGGGAAATAAAAACAACCCAGGAAACTACAGACCAGTTAGTTTAGCTTCTGTGCCAGGGAAGATAATGGAGCAGGTAATCAAAGAAATCATCTGCAAACACTTGTAAGGTGGTAAGGTGATAGGGAATAGCCAGCATGGATTTGTAAAGAACAAATCGTGTCAAACTAATCTGATAGCGTTCTTTGATAGGATAACGAGCCTTGTGGATAAGGGAGAAGCGGTGGATGTGATATACCTAGACTTTAGTAAGGCATTTGATACGGTCTCGCATGGTATTCTTATAGATAAACTAGGAAAGTACAATTTAGATGGGGCTACTATAAGGTGGGTGCATAACTGGCTGGATAACCGTACTCAGAGAGTAGTTGTTAACGGCTCTCAATCCTGCTGGAAAGGTATAACAAGTGGGGTTCCGCAGGGGTCTGTTTTGGGACCGGTTCTGTTCAATATCTTCATCAACGATTTAGATGTTGGCATAGAAAGTACGCTTATTAAGTTTGTGGACGATACCAAACTGGGAGGGATTGCAACTGCTTTGGAGGACAGGGTCAAAATTCAAAATGATCTGGACAAATTGGAGAAATGGTCTGAGGTAAACAGGATGAAGTTCAATAAAGATAAATGCAAAGTGCTCCACCTAGGAAGGAACAATCAGTTTCACACATACAGAATGGGAAGAGATTGTCTAGGAAGGAGTATGGCAGAAAGAGATCTAGCGGTCATAGTAGACCACAAGCTTAATATGAGTGAACAGTGTGATACTGTTGCAAAAAAAGCAAACATGATTCTGGGATGCATTAACAGGTGTCTTGTAAACAAGACACGAGAAGTCATTCTTCCGCTTTACTCTGCGCTGGTTAGGCCTCAACTGGAGTATTGTGTCCAGTTCTGGGCACCGCATTTCAAGAAAGATGTGGAGAAATTGGAGAGGGTCCAGAGAAGAGCAACAAGAATGATTAAAGGTCTTGAGAACATGACCTATGAAGGAAGGCTGAAGGAATTGGGTTTGTTTAGTTTGGAAAAGAGAAGACTGAGAGGGGACCTGATAGCAGTTTTCAGGTATCTAAAAGGGTGTCATCAGGAGGAGGGAGAAAACTTGTTCACCTTAGTCTCCAATGATAGAACAAGAAGCAATGGGCTTAAACTGCAGCAAGGGAGATTTAGGTTGGACATTAGGAAAAAGTTCCTAACTGTCAGGGTAGTTAAACACTGGAATAAATTGCCTAGGGAGGTTGTGGAATCTCCATCTCTGGAGATATTTAAGAGTAGGTTAGATAAATGTCTGTTAGGGATGGTCTAGACAGTATTTGGTCCTGCCATGAGGGCAGGGGACTGGACTCGATGACCTCTCGAGGTCCCTTCCAGTCCTAGAGTCTATGAGTCTATGAGGTTCAAATCAAGTCTCTGGAGTACATCCCCAGCTGAGATGGGTCATCAGTCCTGTATGTGGAGATTCCATTTGTAGCAAAGTCCTTCCAGAGGTAAGAAGCAGGATTGAAGACCAGATGGAGATGAGGCATTAGCCTTTTATAGTCTTTTCAAGGTATAAGAACACCTCTTTGTTCTTACTGTGGAAAATTACAGCAAAATGGAGTCTGGAGTCACATGGGGAAGTCCCTGCATACTTTGCTGAGTCACAAGGCATCTCTGCCTTCTCTCAATGGTTGATTGTATAGCTGATGGTCCTTAACGGGCCATCAAGCAGGGTAGGTGACATCAACTTGTCTGGGGTGTCACCCAGAAGCATAGCATAAGTTTGAAATACAGACAGTATAGAGCTAATATTCATAACTTCCACTATAAAATGATACACACACATAGACAGCATAATTATAATGAGTAAACCATAACCTTGTCCTAGACGCCTTATTTAACCCCCTGTATACAAGATTTGGTGCCACTACAGGACCTTGGTTGCAACCATGTTCTATGGTCCCAGTTTAAGTCAATAACATGACAACTGGAGTGGACACTGCACGGGGCAAAGACCAAGAGAGCAAGAACAATTAACTCCTGACAGCATGATTTATTTGAGCCATTGACCAATTCACTAGCCACAGTGTCACACATGGGAGCACACTCCTAGCTATGTAAGTCTGCAGAAGTTCATTTTCTAATAGCAACAGATCTGACTTCTGTATTAATAGAAGCACATGCTGCTTGGTAAGCAACTTAGGACTTCCAAAGTTAACCTTGCCAGTTCTAGCCAGGCTACTGTTTTTGTTTTCCAGGATCCAAATGATCTGTGTAAGTGGTTCATCAATGTAGCAGCAGTGTACCAATTTAGGGATCAATTGCTCTGACTGTGGCTGGTGCAGAAGCAATCAGGTCAGATTTCTCCATAGGTTGATGCCTTGGAGAATTGTTGCTGCTCTCTCTGTTAGGAAATGTTGAGTGCAGTCAAGGAGCTGAAGTTGAGGCTGCCACTGCTAGGGCTGTATCTGAGACTGCAGAAGATTTTACTATCTGATTTGCCCCTTCTGGCCTGTCTGTGTAAAATAAAGTGCTTGGGCTATCAAGTTACAGTCTCTCTCTCTCTTCTGTCAATCCATGTGAAACCTGTACTGTATGAACTAAGGGTTATTGTGTGGCTAGCATGCAATGTGGGATTTGGAACACCCTATTTAACTGGGTATTACTGAGTAACTGCTCAGTCATTTTCTGCATGAGCATGCTGGCAAGTCCATGTGTGTTTTTCACATACACTTAATGGACCTAGTTCAGGGGTTCTCAAACTGGGGGTCGGGACCCCTCAGGGGGTCATGAGGTTATTACATGGGGGATCGCAAGCTGTCAATCTCCACACCAATCCCGCTTTGCCTCCAGCATTTATAATGGTGTTAAATATAAATTAAAAACACTTTTTTATATAAGTGTGGAGAGGGGGAGAATCGCACTCAGAGGTTTGCTTTGTGAAAGGGGTGTCCAGTAAAAAAAAAGTTTGAGAACCCCCGATGTAGTTGTTGTTTTGCAAGAGTCATTATTCCAGGAGGTTTATGACTCAGTAGCCATAGATAGGGAGGTAGATTCAAATGGATTGAGGATGATGAGCAACTGTTCTATCATATTCCCTGAAGTGGGGATTAGGTTACTGTCACCAAGAATGCTTTCTAAGCAGTGTTCTGCATGTAACATTAAGCTTTAGACATCCGTTCACTCTGCAGGAGATATTAAGCTGTGAATACCAATGTTGCATATGGCGGATACAGCATGAATCCGTTTAGAAACATATTCATGTCCACATAGTTGCTGCCATGATGGCAGACTGACTCCTGTATTGCAGAAATAAGAAAAGTGTAGTAACCATTATATAACAGATTCAACATAAACAACAGCTTAAGAAACTATAACTGCAAAGTCACATAATTGAGTCAACACTCTGCTCAATACATTCAAATATATCACAATCACCTATTCTACGTGGATATATTTCCCCTCACTGCCTCCCTCTCACCAATGTCATTTTTCTATGTATTGTAATGATCCCTGCAGACAGCACCTCCACCATTAGATGGTACTGTATCTTTATTTTAGGGCTAAGTTGTTTTGATATGATTTGTCTTGGTTGGAAGGACAGGGCAGGAGAAGGTTAAATCCCATCTGTATGTCTGGAGTTGTTACTTGCAGCATCCCAAAAGTCCTTTGATCTCTGTAAGCAAGTATTACAGTATTTTCAGATCACAGATTTATTGCTGTGTTCCTAGTACCTCTCTATTTAGTTTCTGGTCAGTAGCTAATTAGAATTTATTTCAAAACTCAGTAGGCGTCTCTGTACTAGAGTCTTCATTCCAGATAATTGTGGTACCACAGCTGTCTATGACTGAAATGAGAGAACATCTCATTTCTGGGAAATAACAACCATCTCAGATTTTAAAGGTAATAACCATTCAGACTGTTTTTGGATAGGCCATTAATGGTGGTGAGTCCACCACCTCTATGGTCCATTGGGTCAATAATCTGAAAATTAATGAGAATGTACTTAATGATTCATAACTGCATTTTTTAAACTACTGAACAAATGTTAGTCCCAGCAAGATACTGTGAACCAAATCTAACCTCTAGCTCTTTCATGGTACTGAGCCAGCCAGAGCAATGGAGCCTGTCTGGACTTCATTGCCACAGAGCCTGAATAGGGCAAAATCCCTTTCCCTCACAGCCATCTCAACTGGTGCATGGTGGAATAGCTCCATTGAAGTCAACAGATCAATGCCAATTTAAACCAGTAAAGGAGATGGCCCAGAGACTCTACCCCGTCAAGCACAAAGAGGCCTGCCAGCTCTCTGGGAAATGCGTTCATCTGTGTGGCCGTCAGCCAGCTGGGAGAATCTGAATGGGCCAGTCAGTCCAATACAATGATCCGAACGACAACAGTGGGATGGAGCAGGTGGAGGAGCAATGCCTGACCTGTCTTCCAGCAGGCAGGGAGTGCACTCTTGTCATGTATTTATGGTGGACTAACGAAGTGGGTCTGGACAATGAAGGCCAAGTTGCGAAAAGGAATACAGGGAGCTCAATAAGAGCAGCAATTGGTTAATCCACCATAGAGAATACTGTGCTTCGAAGCAGGGAGAGCACCACATCCATGGGTCATAGGATTGGGTCGTACCCCAAAATGAAACATTTTTCTGGTTATGTTGCATCATGCAGCAGGAACCAGGATCATGTCACAGTAGGGATTTCCGGACATCTTAGAGTAAAGGGTTTTATTAGAGCCTGTTCAAATAGTTCACAAAATGGCCATTAACAGGACATGTGGAGATCCCTACAATAGTCAAATGCATCGTGCCATTGTCCAGGTGAAGATTAAGCTGCCTTTCCCCCACATGCAGAACTAACATGAGAATTTAAGATTTATAAACAAAACATTACTTCCCACTATGGCCTAACTGATTTGCCTATTTTTAGTCTGTTTTTTTAAGAAACAAATTAGTTAGTCATTAGCAAACTAGTTGATATTCTGACCCATTCCACTCACATTCAATACAGAAAAATTGCTCTTTCCTGAAAATGTTTTTGATATTTATGAGTACAAAGAAGTACAGTCCAGGAACTCACCGAGTTTTGTTCTTTCTGGCTTGACTTTAGTCTCTGTGCTAAATTCACAGAGTCACATAAAAAATGGAAGAAAATGAATACAAAATCCAGATCAAAGAAATACCAAGCTGAGGGTAAAATATTCAATGTTGGGCTCCTGCCAGACACAAAGGACCCAATGCTGCAGGATGTGCTGAGCACTTATTGTGTGGTGCTGACTTCCTTCAACTCTCACAGGTTTCACTGGGTTTTCTGACTCAGCCTTAACCATTTTTGACTACAGCTTGCAAGTGAATATTTGCTCAGTTGCATCCTCACAGTCTCTCTCCAGCTATTCAAGTCTCTGACAAGCGTGTGGAATCCTGACTCCCTTTGCTGTACCATGGGGCAGAGGCAGTGCTGCTGGATGGAATGTTAAAAGGATACTGACACATTGATTTTGGTTCACAATTTAGGTTTTGTTAAAACAATATTTTGCATGATGACTCAAGCAATACATTCCAGTGCCCAGTCTAGATTTAACCATCCCTTTGCAGGTTTTGAAACCCCAGTGTTCCAGCACTATATTTGTACATGAGAGCCAGAAAGTGAAACTGATTAAAAACCAACTAGTCCATTTTGATCATCTGACATAGAAAGAAATGTAAAAAATAATCAATCAGCCAAACCTTTTCATTTTAATAATCTAAGGTGTTAGGAATATAGGTAAGGAAAGCTGTTTCTTTATGAATATAGGAATTTTTTTTATTCCTTTAAACAGCTTTCTGATCATGCCTCATAGACAGATCAGATGTCTTTTATGAATTAACCATTATAACTATTATTCAGGATTTTTAAAAATTCTATCAATGAAAACCAAAGCAGGTTAAAAGGCACCAGCACCTCACCCTTCCATTCAGACTAAGGCTAAGAAGAACACTTCTATTAGTCAGGCACATAGACTCATAGACTCTAGGACTGGAAGGGACCTTGAGAGGTCATCGAGTCAAGTCCCCTGCCCTCATGGCAGGACCAAATACTGTCTAGACCATCCCTGATAGACATTTATCTAACCTACTCTTAAATATCTCCAGCGATGGAGATTCCACAACTTCCCTAGGCAATCTATTCCAGTGTTTAACCACCCTGACAGTTAGGAACTTTTTCCTAATGTCCAACCTAAATCTCTCTTGCTGCAGTTTAAGCCCATTGCTTCTTGTTCTGTCATTGGAAGCTAAGGTGAACAAGTTTTCTCCCTCCTCCTGATGACACCCTTTTAGATACCTGAAAACTGCTATCATGTCCCCTCTCAGTCTTCTCTTTTCCAAACTAAACAAACCCAATTCCTTCAGCCTTCCTTCATAGGTCATGTTCTCAAGACCTTTAATCATACTTGTTGCTCTTCTCTGGACCCTCTCCAATTTCTCCACATCTTTCTTGAAATGCGGTGCCCAGAACTGGACACAATACTCCAATTGAGGCCTAACCAGCGCAGAGTAAAGCGGAAGAATGACTTCTCGTGTCTTGTTTACAAGACACCTGTTAATGCATCCCAGAATCATGTTTGCTTTTTTTGCAACAGTATCACACTGTTGACTCATATTAAGCTTGTGGTCCACTATGACCCCTAGATCTCTTTCTGCCATACTCCTTCCTAGACAGTCTCTTCCCAGTCTGTATGTGTGAAACTGATTGTTCCTTCCTAAGTGGAGCACTTTGCATTTATCTTTATTGAACTTCATCCTGTTTACCTCAGACCATTTCTCCAATTTGTCCAGATCATTTTGAATTTTGACCCTGTCCTCCAGAGCAGTTGCAATCCCTCCCAGTTTGGTATCATCCGCAAACTTAATAAGCGTACTTTCTATGCCAACATCTAAATCGTTGATGAAGATATTGAACAGAACCGGTCCCAAAACAGACCCCTGCGGAACCCCACTTGTTATACCTTTCCAGCAGGATTGAGAGCCATTAACAACTACTCTCTGAGTACGGTTATCCAGCCAGTTATGCACCCACCTTATAGTAGCCCCATCTAAATTGTACTTTCCTAGCTTATCTATAAGAATATCATGCGAAACTGTATCAAATGCCTTACTAAAGTCTAGGTATATCACATCCACCGCTTCTCCCTTATCCACAAGGCTCGTTATCCTATCAAAGAACGTTATCAGATTAATTTGACACGATTTGTTCTTTACAAATCCATGCTGGCTATTCCCTATCACCTTACCACCTTCCAAGTGTTTGCAGATGATTTCTTTGATTACCTGCTCCATTATCTTCCCTGGCACAGAAGTTAAACTAACTGGTCTGTAGTTTCCTGGGTTGTTTTTATTTCCCTTTTTATAGATGGGAACTATATTTGCCCCCTTCCAGTCTTCTGGAATCTCCCCCGTCTCCCATGATTTCCCAAAGATAATAGCTAGAGGCTCAGATACCTCTTCCATTAACTCCTTGAGTATTCTAGGATGCATTCCATCAGGCCCTGGTGACTTGCAGGCATCTAACTTTTCTAAGTGATTTTTTACTTGCTCTTTCCTTATTTTCTCTTCTAAACCTACCCTCTTCCCGTAAGCATTCACTATACTAGACATTCCTTCAGACTTCTCAGTGAAGACCGAAACAAAGAAGTCATTAAGCATCTCTGCCATTTCCAAGTCTCCCATTACTGTTTCCCCCTCCTCATTGAGCAGTGGGCCTACCCTGTCCTTAGTCTTTCTCTTGCTTCTAATGTATTGATAAAAAGTCTTCTTGTTTCCCTTTATTCCCATAGCTAGTTTGAGTTCATTTTGTGCCTTTGCTTTTCTAATCTTGCCTCTGCATTCCTGTGTTATTTGCTTATATTCATCCTTCGTGATCTGACCTAGTTTCCATTTTTTATATGACGCCTTTTTATTTTGTAGGTCACGCAAGATCTCAAGGGTAAGCCAAGGTGGTCTTTTGCCACATTTTCTATCTTTCCTAACCATCGGAATAACTTGCTTTTGGGCCATTAATAGCGTTCCTTTGAAAAACTGCCAACTTTCCTCAGTTGTTTTTCCCCTCAGTCTTAATTCCCATGGGACCTTGCCTATCAGCTCTCTGAGCTTACCAAAATCCGCCTTCCTGAAATCCATTGTCTATTCTGCTGTGCTCCCTTCTACCTTTCCTTAGAATTGCAAATTCTATGATTTCATGATCACTTTCACCCAAGCTTCCTTCTACTTTTAAATTCTCAACAAGTTCCTCCCTATTGGTTAAAATCAAGTCTAGAACAGCTTCCCCCCAGTAGCTTTTTCAACTTTCTGAAATAAAAAGTTGTCTGCAATGCAGTCCAGGAACTTATTGGATAGTCTGTGCCCCGCGGTGTTATTTTCCCAACATATATCTGGATAGTTGAAGTCCCCTATCACCACCAAATCTTGGGCTTTGGATGATTTTGTTAGTTGTTTGAAAAAAGCCTCATCCACCTCTTCCGCCTGATTAGGTGGCCTGTAGTAGACTCCCAGCACGACATCACCTGTGTTTTTTACCCCTTTTAGCCTAACCCAGAGACTCTCCACCCTTCCGTCTCCTATGTCCATCTCCACCTCAGTCCAAGTGTGTACATTTTTAATATATAAGGCAACACCTCCTCCCTTTTTCCCCTGTCTATCCTTCCTGAGCAAACTATACCCATCCACACCAACATTCCAGTCATGTGTATTATCCCACCAAGTTTCAGTAATGCCAATAATGTCATAGTTGTATTTATTTATTAGCACTTCCAGTTCTTCCTGCTTATTACCCATACTTCTTGCATTTGTATAAAGGCATCTAAGATACTGGTTTGATCTTGCCTCCCAGCTTTGCCCTGACCCTCCTTCCTCTCTGCCATTATAGCCCGTGCTCCCTCCTGTTTCCAACCCATCTCCCAGGTCTTGTTCCTCACTTACCTGTGGGCTTTGCTCACCTGTCCCCGTCGAACCTAGTTTAAAGCCCTCCTTACTAGGTTAGCCAGTCTGTGCGCAAATAAGGCCTTTCCCCGCTTTGAAAGGTGAACGCCATCTGTTCCTAGCAGTCCTTCCTCAAATAGCATCCCGTGGTCGAGGAAGCCAAAGCCCTCCTGGCGACACCATCTTCACAGCCAGGCATTCACCTCCACGATGCATCTGTTTCTGCCTGGACCCCTACCTTCAACAGGAAGAATCGAAGAGAATACCACCTGCGCTCCAAACTCCTTAACCCGTACTCCCAGAGCCCTGTAGTCATTCTTGATCTGCTCAGCGTCACACCTCGCAGTATCATTTGTGCCCACATGGATGAGTAGCATGGGGTAGTAGTCAGAAGGCCGGATAATCAGATAGACTATCATAGCACCCTACTTCTCCAGCCCTGCATGACCAAGTCCTTGGGGGTTACAAATTCATGGATTATACTAATCCCTATAAATGTAATTATGAGTCTTTATGGTCTTAGAAACCGTTGTATATTAGCTACATACAATACTATGATCACTTCTCTGATCCCATTTTTCTGATCTTTACAGTGAATATCACTGTGTTCTCCTTTACTGAGAGTGAAATTTGATGCTTTTGATCTGGCAGGATTTAGAGCCACCTGATCATGGTTCATAGGTGGCATGGTTTTGAAGGTTGACTCACTTGCTCTGCCTTGGTTTATATGGAAAGGGATAGGAAATATTCAGGGCAGATTACATTAAAACATGTATATAAAGATTATACTGATTTTAACTGTATCCCTCTCCCGCACCCATCAAATGTTGTTTGTGTTAGTAGGTTGTGAGCTCTTCAGGGCAGGGCTGCATTTGAGCATATGCACACACAGAGCTGGGAATATTGTAGCTGCTACTGGAATACAAACAAATAAAATAAATAAATACACTGGAGCCAGCCCCTGCTGGTGCACAATGCAGCAGAGAGCTGAGCCTTCTCTTCACTCCACTCTCCCACTTTGTACTCTTCATGCATGGGCTGGCCACTCTTGTAACCCTTGTGCTCCCCCTAGTGCAAGGATTGCTCAGGGCATGACACACGGCAAAGAAGAGCCATTTACCACCTTTACCTACCTCTGCTAATAGAACTAACCAACCAGAGAGGGAAATAGCTGCACTTCACAGGGATCCAATGAGGCATTGTGCCTCCCTTAGGCCTGGTCTATACTACGTGTTTAAATCAATTTTAGCAGCGTTAAACCGATTTAACGCTGTACCCGTCCACACAACAAGGTCCTTTATATCGATATAAAGGGCTCTTGAAATCGGTTTCTGTACTCCTCCCTGACGAGAGGAGTAGCGCTAAAATCGGTATTACCATATCGGAGTAGGGTTAGTGTGGCCACAAATCGACAGTATTGGCCTCCGGGCAGTATCCCACAGTGCACCATTGTGACCATTCTGGACAGCAATCTCAACTCTGATTCACTGGCCAGGTAGACAGGAAAAGCCCCACGAACTTTTGAATTTCATTTCCTGTTTGGCCAGCGTGGAGCTCTGATCAGCACAGGTGACCACGCAGAGCTCATCAGCACAGGTAGCAATGCAGTCTCCTGAGAATTGAAAAAGAGCTCCAGCATGGACCGCACAGGAGGTACTGGATCTGATCGCTATATGGGGAGAGGATTCTGTGCTAACAGAACTCCATTCAAAAAGATGAAATGAAAAAATATTTGAAAAAATTTCCAAGGCTATGATGGAGAAAGGCCACACCAGGGACGCAGTGCAGTGCAGAGTGAAAGTTAAGGAGCTCAGACAAGCCTATCAGAAAACCAAAGAAGCAAACGGAAGGTCCAGGGCAGGACCGAAAACATGCCGCTTCTATGCTGAGCTGCATGCAATTTTAGGGGGGTCCGCCACCACTACCCCACCCCTGTCCGTGGATTCCGAGGTGGGGGTGATAATCTCAGCCAAGCCTGAGGATTCTGTGGATGGGGAAGATGAGGAGGAGGAAGAGGAGGTTGAGCTTGCAGAGAGCACACAGCACTCTGTTAGCCCCAACAGCCAGGAGCTTTTTGTGACCCAGACGGAATTACCCTCTGTCATAAACAGATAGCTAAGGGTTAATGTCTCTTCCACCTGAAGCACCTGACCAGAGGACCAATCAGGAAACCGGATTTTTTCAACTCTGGGTGGAGGGAAGTTTGTGTCTGAGTCTTTGTTTTCTGTCTGCCTGCTTTCTCTGAGCTTTGGAGAAGTAGTTTCTACTTTCTAGTCTTCTGTTTCTAAGTGTAAGGACAAAGAGATCAGATAGTAAGTCATATGGTGTCTTTTCTTTGGTATTTGCATGAATATAAGTGCTGGAGTGCTTTGATTTGTATTCTTTTTGAATAAGGCTGTTTATTCAATATTCTTTTAAGCAATTGACCCTGTATTTCGTCACCTTAATACAGAGAGACCATTTGTATGTATTTTTCTTTCTTTTTATATAAAGCTTTCTTTTAAGACCTGTTGGAGTTTTTCTTTACTTCAGGGAAATTGGGTCTGTGCTCACCAGGGAATTGGTGGGAGGAGGAAATCGGGGGGGAGATCTGTGTGTGTTGGATTTGCTAGCTTGATTTTGCATTCCCTCCGGGTGAAGAGGAAAGTACTTTTGTTTCCAGGACTGGGAACAGAGAGGGGGAGTCACTCTGTGTAGTTTCACAGAGCTTGTGTCTGTGTATCTCTCCAGGAGCACCTGGAGGGGGGAAGGGAAAAAGGATTATTTCCCTTTGTTGTGAGACTCAAGGGATTTGGGTCTTGGGGTCCCCAGGGAAGGTTTTTCAGGGGGACCAGAGTGCCCCAAAACACTCTAATTTTTTGGGTGGTGGCAGCAAGTACCAGATCCAAGCTGGTAGCTAAGCTTGGAGGTTTTCATGCTAACCCCCATATTTTGGACGCTAATGTCCAAATCTGGGACTCAAGTAATGATACCCTCCCAGCCCTCCCAAGCCACTAGCCCAGACAGTGAAGCCATGGAAGCAACCTCTGGTGAGTGTACCTTTGTAAATATAAAACATGGTTTAAAAGCAAGCGTTTTTTAATGATTGATTTGCCATGAGGGCTTGGGATGCATTCACAGCCAGTACAGTTATTGGAAAAGTTTGTTAACATGTCTGGGGATGGAGCGGAAATCCTCCAGGGACATCTCCATGAAGCGTTCCTGGAGGTACTCCAAAAGCCTTTGCAGAAGGTTTCTGGGCAAGGCAGCCTTATTCCGTCCACCATGGTGGGACACTTTACCATGCCATGCATGTAGCAAGTAATTGGGTATCATTGCATGACAAAGCATAGCCGCGTATGGTCCCGGTAATTGCTGGCATTTAAGAAACATCCATTCTTTATCTCGCTGTGTTATCCTCAGGAGAGTGATATCGTTCATGGTAGCCAGGTTGAAATTCAGGAATTTAAGTAAGGGGACAGAGATGGCCATTCCTACTGGGCTGTTTGCCTGTTGCTTAAAAGAAATCCTTCCTTGCACGTAGCCAAGCAGAGGGAGGGGAATAGCGCTGAGCTTTTTCGCGTTTGGCTATCAGGGATCTTCCCTGCTACCAGCCACGCGGTGGGGAGGGGGCGGAAGGGGGGTGATTAGCAGTGATCTTCCATGATACCAGCCATGTGGTGGTGGGAGGGGTAAAGCGATCATCCCACAGAATTGGAGGCGGGGGTGGCTTCTGCTGCTGTATGTTAACAGGAAAGAAGCATCACTGAACGGGATTTGCTTGGTATTTGGGAAAGGGGGGCACTGTGTATATGAAGGCTGCAGAAGCCGAAAGACAATGGCTTACCATGGCCGCATGCAAGCTGAATTCTGATGCCCAGGCCTGCGTCTGTGAGATTTGTAACACCACAGCCGCAGGCATTCAATATTAAGATGCAAAATGTGACCTTGTAGTGAAATCACGTGTGCTATGTAAGGTGAATAGTGTTGTTCACTGTGAAAGAGTATAACCATTGTTCTGTGAAATGTATCTTTTTAAATACTTCTCTCCCTTTTTTCCTTCCCTCATGCAGCTGCACATTCTTCAAGTCTCTCTACTCCATCCCGAAGGCTATCTCAGATAAGGCGGAGGAAAAAGAAGATGTGAGACGAAATGTTCTCGGAAATGATGCAAGTGACCCGCAATGAAAGAGCTCATCTGAATGAGTGGAAGGAATGCGCGAGGTGTTTACAACGTCCACAATTGCGGTATTGATCTGAGCAGGGTCCATGGTTGCCATGCTATGGCGTCTGCACAGTTCACCCAGGAAAAAAGGGCGCGAAACAGTTGTCTGCTGCTTTCACGGAGGAAGGAATGAGTGATGACATTTACCCAGAATCAACCGTGACACTGTTTTTGCACCATCATGCTTTGGGGTCTCAACCCAGAATTCCAATGGGCGGGGGAGACTGCGGGAACTATGGGATAGCTACGAGATAGCTACCCACAGTGCAACGCTCCAGAAATCAACGCTAGCCTTGGACCATGGACGCACACTGCCGAATTAATGTGCCTAGTGTGGTCACGTGCACTCGACTTTATCCAATCTGTTTTACAAAACCAGTTTATGTAAAATCAGAATAATCCTGTAGTGTAGACATACTCAGAGAAAAATGACAGGTTTCAGAGTAGCAGCCGTGTTTGTCTGTATCCTCAAAAAGAACAGGATTATTAGAGACTAACAAATTTATTTGAGCATAAGTTTCCATGGACTACATCCCACTTCTTCAGATGCATAGAATGGAACATATAGTAAGGAGATAAATACACATATAGAACATGAAATGGTGAAAGTAGCCATATCAACTCTAAGAGGCTAATTAATTAAGACGAGCTATTATCAGCAGGAGAAAAAAAACCTTTTGTAGTGATAATCAAGATGGCCTATTTCAGACAGTTGACAAGAGATGTGAGGATACTTAACATGGGGAAATAGATTCAATCTGTGTAATGACTCAGCCATTACCAGTCTCTATTCAAGCCTAAATTAATGGTATCTAGTTTGCATATTAATTCAAGTTCAGCAGTTTCTCATTGGAGTCTGTTTGTGAAGCTTTTCTGTTGCAAAATTGCCACCTTTAAATCTGTTATTGAGCGACCAGAGTGGTTGAAGTGATCTTCTGATGGTATGGGCTGGCTCTGCACTGTCCCCTGTCTCAGGACTATGTCTTGATGGCACAATCTAATCCAGATTGAAACACTGATTGGTTTGTGATACACTGACATCCAGAGGATGGCCTAATTCCTACATTCACAGAGGCAAAGATCACACTGAGGCTAACTTCATAAATACTGGTTGAAAAAGAGGAATTATATTCCATGTGTGTGTGTTGGGGGGAGAATTGAATGAAATTAAGAGTTTGTTTTGGTCAACATTTTTCATGGATTTCTTCCAGTTTTTCAGCAAAACGGTTTAAAACAAACATGTTCATTAAAAAACGAACATTTAGCATGATGCAAAACAAATTTAATGAAAATTTCTGTAATGATCAAAAAGCCAATTTTTATTGGGGAAAAAAAGAAGCTTTTGGGTGAAAAATTTCCAACCAAGTATACTCAGCACATTGGCTGCTGAGCTCTTTTGAACATTTGGCCATATAGTCAGCGGGGGCTGGACTCCTTAGAAAGTCTGGCCCCAAATTGTGGGAGCTGGGCTCTTGAAAAATCTGGTCTCAACTGTGGGATTGAGCATCTGAACAAATAAGGTCAGATAGGAAGTTATCACAGAATCATAGAAATGTAGGCAGGGCTGGCCTTAGGGAAAATGGTGCCCTGGGTGAACTTGTATTTTGGCTCCCCAGGCCCCTCCTCCCATCACCGCCAGCCTTGCTGCCTCTCTGCCCCCATTCCCCACCATCGCTCCGTGCTCCCTTCCGCGGCCTCATACCCTAGGCCTGTCCCACTTCTTGTCTCTTGACCATGGTGTCCCTGCTGACCATGGCGCCCTTGGCGGTTGCCCATGTTGCCCACCTGTAAGGCTGGCCCTGAATATAGGGCTGGAAGGGACCTTCAGAGGTCAAGTCCAGCCCCATGTGCTGCGACAAGATCAAATAAACCTAGTAACGTGTGTGTGGGGAAGAGGGGTGGTATGCATTGTAATGCTACAGGCTGCCTCTAATTAGCAAAAATCAGGGAGTAGAAAAATGGCAACAAATATCCCCCCTTTTCAATGACATTTTAAAATAAACCCAGAAGCAGAGTCAAATCTGAGGCCCAGTCTCCCAAGCAGCACACAGGTTGTTCTCTGAAATACATTTCTTTAACAAGCAGTACTCACGAAGGGTACTTATACTGACAGCCATAAAGGCTGAAGTTCAGTCGTCTGTATAGTCACAGCACAAGCAGAGCATAAACATTGACAATTCACACTTCCTTCTTTGCACAGCTAGTGTGCATCAATCCTGCTCTGGAGGGACCACTTCTAGCAGTGAGAAGGTAGTTCAATTTCTCTGATCCATTACTTTAATGGCCTCTCTTCTTGAGACTGCCAAGAACAACTGATAGCAATTACAATATGGGAGGGAAGGAATCCTCCTTCCTCTGAAGTCAATAGCAAACCACCCTTGGATGTTAGTTGCAACAGGATCAGAACCATTACAGGAAATAAAGATGTACACCAACATGTTGAAGAAACTATGGAGAAAAGAAGTTTTGAAATCCTTGTAACTTGGTAAAGTAAGCAATTGAGCTACCTTCCTTCTAGATGGGTTTTAGAAGATTTTCACAATGCTTACGGGCAGAAGTCCCAACAATGTGGCACGGGGATTGCACACACATTTCTTTTATGTATTCATTTGTCTGTAGTGGAGGTAAATAGAAAAACTCCAATGCTAACAGTTCAGCTCTCAAAGGCCTCTTCAGAACTGAATGGGTATTATTACCGATGTGTCTGCATCAGACGAGTTTTACATTTTAAAAGCTTTCCTCTTTTCATTCTACCTTGCTCAGCCCATTCATGAGCCAAGGTTTCTCTTCTGATTTTGATGAACTGTGTGTCCAATGAATCCTGCTTTGGTTACTGTGAAACAAATGCTTGACTGGCAAGCTTGGAGACTACAGGGATTTATCTATACACACGACATACACAACATGGCTAGCAACAGCGTAAGCTTTCTCACAATGCTTCCTTATCTGACCTCAGTCTTGACTGGCAGGAACGATGCCTGAGGATAAGAATCTCTTTGGTGTAATGGTTCACTCTCCATGGGCCTTTTGGTCTTTGGCCTTTCTACACAGACGGCCAATTCTTGTCAGCTTTGATTTTTTGTGATGTGGACCCAACTATGCGGGACAGGAATGGAATAAGCAACTCCCTTCACAGCTATGTCAGGTGCTTAACAACTTTATGAGACCCCTATTACTGTTGTGGGCCACATTCAAACTACTGGCCTAACAGTGAAAGGCCTTAGCCTGTTTGTTACCAATCCCCTGAGCTATTCAGTCAAACCCAAGCAGAATGCTTTCTTGTTCTATGCCAAGCCAATCCTTCCCTAACTCAAAAACTTACTTCCACTACTACCCACTCCCCAGCACTCCACTTCTGAATATGTCTGCTTTGTCTTTAGCTGAGAGGACTCTATTCTTTCTGAACCCTTCGGGATTATATACCTCATTTCCAAGCAATAAGGCACAGCCAAGCAACTGGCTTGACTTAACAGAACAGCAAAGCTTTTCTTCAGACTAAGACAGTACAAGGCCACTGCTTTTGAATGCATTCCTAGATAGCACAGACAACCCCAGTGTCAGGAATGGCATAAGACTGCTAGTAGTGCTATGCAGTTCTAATGGGATAAAATTGAAAGTACAAACCAAACATAATTGAAAAAGTGTTTCTAGTCAACTAAGAGGGTGCCTTGAGTGTTCCTGTCACAGATGATGGTTTTTTCCCCCTTAAATTGCCAGAAGTAGCAACAGGACCAAAGAGTTAGAACCTAAGGAAAGGCCAAGCTCATCTTTTATTCCTGATACTGGACAATATAGGGAAGGAAAGCTCCTTATTTATTTTCTGTCCGTGGTAAGTGTCTCAAAGTGAGTTTCTCAACTGCATCCCACCACACCAATATAATTCTGAGATCGAATCTCACAAACAGCCACTGGCCAATACTCTCAATCTGCTGGCCTATCATTGGACTCCTAAATATATTGTCTCAATTTTCTACAGAGCTGAGTGTTATGTTCTAAATGTGAAACTTCTTCTTTTTAAAAACTAGTTAACAGGCAATGCTTCATACGTTAGCGATTGCAAAATCCTTCAAGTCACTTCCCTTTTAATCTGCTTCAAGACTCTTCAGAATAAAGTTCTTTCCCGGCATAGTGCATAAGTGCAGCAATACCTGGAAATTCAATTACAGGCTTTTGTTCCCTTTCAAAATGTCATTTCCCATATTTTCCTTTTATTGTCGCTATAACGAAAGGGTTTTTTTCATAGCCTTTTGAAATGTTGACATCAAAGTCCACCCAAGATTAGTGAAATGCTCCTTTGCTGCACAGTTTCAAGGACTACAGTAGACCTGTCTGTGTTACAGTGTTGCTCTATGAAGCTCCCAACGCCTGTGAAGTCTCTTCTACGTTCATGGCCAGATTTTGCCCAGGGTTATTCAAATGCACGAGAGGAGGTGAAGAGGGCACAGAGTGGTCCTTCCATCTCTCTTCCTCACAGTATCAAGGCAAGGTTCAACACATTCACTCCCATGCTGCCCACCACGTCACAACCCAGTGCAGCGAAGGTAGCTGCTTGCCTTTTATTGCATACAGAAGACAGGAGCACACTTGGCTCTTTTTAATCACTTTCTCTTATCAGTTGAGTCACAGATCAAAAGTTCACATTTCTGAATCTTAAAAATATTCTCTCTCTTTTGGTCCCTCATGGGCCCCTTTGCCACATACAGGCTGGCTGATCCGAGTGCTCCTCTCCATCTGGCTTTCCCAAAATGTAGTGTCCTCCTCTGAACCAGTTCTTAAGTTGTATGAAGCTCAAATAACAACACTGGACTTTCAGATACTTTTAAAATGCATGTGATGTGGACATATCTCACCCAGGAGTCAGGATGAGACAGCACATTCATTTTCAATGTATGCCCTGACCAAGAGTTTGAACCCAGTCCTTCTAACATGAAATACTAAGGATTGGATTTCAAAAGCACCTAAGTGATTTAGGGGCGTATGTCCCATTGAATGCAATTGAAAAATCTTACTCTAGAGCACCAACTCACTGATTCACTTATCTTGATATCAAGTTTTGTTTTTAAAACAGTTTTTAAAAAATCCACTGCAGACTGTGTCTTTGCCGGTTTTTTAAAAAGGCAGCGATTAGTAACTAAGGAATAAAGGTTTCATAATTAGGTGCTGTGTAATTTTTTTTAGTTTAAACTATGAAAAACTCACCAAAAAGGTAAGCCAGTCCCATCTTTAAACCTTAAACAATTACATGCCTGCTAGAAATATTAGCCCACAATTGGAAAATAGATAATCCATCTAAACACACTGTGGTGTAAAGCTACTATAAAAATTTGCTTTAAGTACAAACTTCAGAGAGGACGTCAACCTTTGAAGATTCTTTCAAGTACGAAGTGCATGGCTGAAATTAATCTGGCATAAACAAGGGTGGGATGCGAATCTACAAACACAAACCAGCCAAAGATTGACAAGGGTTAGGGAAAGTCAAGCAGAGCTGCCTTTTCATCCCTTAAATCTGCACTTTTCAAAGCATTGGACTACAAATGAACTATTCCTCCTTTAAAAAGCAACAAAGAGTCCCGTGGCACCTTATAGACTAACAAATGTATTGGAGCATAAGCTTTCATGGGTGAATATCCACTTCGTCAGACACATGCATCTGACGAAGTCGGTATTCACCCACGAAAGCTCATGCTCCAATACATTTGTTAGTCTATAAGATGCCACAGGACTCTTTGTTGCTTTTTGCAGATCCAGACTAACATGGCTACCCCTCTGATACTATTCCTCCTTTGTTAGCACTTCCCATTTGGTTACCTTTTGTTACTGGTTCAGCGGAGGAACTCAAGGACAGGACAGCAAATAGTGTAGATTATGATTAGCTCATCAAAAGTTATCTGCCCTGGGGAGGACATTTCCTTCTATAGGACAGGAGAGAGTGAAATCAGGTATTCAGAGTCATACTCCACTGCAGAACAGTCTGAGACAATCAGAAGGGTTGAGTGTCACCTTTGCTTGACCACGCCAAACAGCCAAAGACGTCTGAAGACAGGAATGTAATGTGGGAGGAGAGGAAAGAATCTATATTAGAAAATTCCAGAATTCTGTCACTCTGAAGCCTAGAATGTGTGTTTAGTCAGTGTGAAGTGATGGAAACAGCTACAAGTACGTTGGCAAGCTCTTTTTGTTCAGAATATTACCAGATGCAATCATTACTGGGTTTTACAGTCAGTTACAGTTCAATTTTAAAGTTCTCAGCCATTTTAACTTTATAAATTATACCCATGTGGTGTATGGCTACAGTAAGGCATGGAGCTATGCCATATCAAGAGTTCTAGACCATTGAGACATCAGAGGTAACTCAGCCAGTCACTACACTTACTCTAGTCTACAGCTAATTTGTATGTAGGGCTGGCTCCAGCGTTTTTGCTGCCCCAAGCGGCAGGGGGAAAAAAGCCGCCGCTGCGATCAGCAGCACTTCGGTGGCAGCTCTACCGCCGCCGCTTCATTCTTTGGTGACAGTTCGGACCCAGGTCCTTCCCTTAGACTGAGGGACCCACCGCTGAATTGCTGCCAAAGAGCTGGACATGCCACCCCTTACCGTTGGCAGCCCCAAGCACCTGCTTGCTGTGCTGGGCCTGGAGCCGACCCTGTTTGTAGGCAACCATTTCATTGGTTGTATGAGGGAGACTGCACAGATAGTGGATTACTTGACCTAACTGCCACACCCATGTGACATCATGGGCTTTCAGTTACTAGACCTTAAATAATACAGCTCATTCTTTTGCTGAAAGCCTGTGGTGGGGTGCACTGGCCAACCCAAGCTGGTCCCGGGAAAGAAATCCCATGATCCCTGCCTCTGCTCTGTGACCTTATCCAGGATCAACTGGTGTTAAACAAGAGGATGCCAATTGGGAATAATGTAACCTGTGGACAATTTCTGGGTGGGGGTCTGGGAGTTCAGAGACCATCCATCAGCTGGCAAGTGAGGACTATAGCTAGGAGAGCTGGGAAGGGGAGGTTCTCCTGTTCTGCGGACAAGTTAAGTTTCTCTTCTTATAATTGCGGCTATTAAGGACCATAAAGTAATTGCAGTCCTAGGACCGGAGATAGCAGGGCCTATAGCGAGGCTTGTGTTTTTGTTTACTTTTACTCTGAAAACAGCCTGAAATAAAACAATAAACACAGCATCCCAGGAAGCAGGGAAGACTAAATATTATTGAGCAGAAGGGTCTGACATGTCTGAGCTCATTTACAGGCCAAAGGTTGTTCCCTCTGTAAAGATAGCTGAGAAAAAGAACACGGTTCGCTTTAGAGTGTGTGGATTTTCAGCTCCCAAAATTAAAAAATCCTGTGATTTTCTAAATGCTTTTTAAATAGATGTTGGGTTCCTGGCTGTCTTCCTGGTACAGCCTGTGCGACTGGACTGTAAGCCTGATTCTCCGCTGCCCTGCATCCTGTATAGTCATTCGCACCAGTGCAAAGTGGGTGTAAAATGCTACCATAGCAGGGCCGGCTCCAAGCACCAGCGTAGGAAGCAAATCAAAGGGGCGACACTCCGTCCAGTATTGGGCAGTCCAGGTCTTTGGCAGGAATTCGGCGGTGGGTCCGTCATTCTCTCTCTTCCTCTTTGAGCTGCCACCGAAGCGCCACCGAAGAGGAAGAGAGGGAGGACCCACTGCCGAACTGCCACAGAAGAAGCGGCGCGATTGAGCTGCTGCCAAAGTGTTGCCGTTCTTTTCTTTTTTTTTTTTTTTTTGCCACTTGGGGTGGCAGAAAAGCTGGCGCCGGCCCTGCATATCAGAATGATTTATGGCCACTTTGCACTGGTAAAAATGCAATGCAGGACAATGGAGAACCAAGCCTTGAGCCTTTAGTCTCCTGCTCCTGGGGCTGAAGTGTCAGATGGATGGGGACCTTTAAAAAATAGATACTTGCAACACAGCAGTATTTACATTTATCAAGGTATGTGTGATATTCCTACATTTAGGACTGGTCTACACCATGAGGTTAGGTTGAATTTAGTTGCGTTAGAGTGATTTTGTAAGCAATGCACCTACACAACCAACCTCGTTCTGTCGACCTAAGGGGCTCTTAAAATCGACTGCTGTACTCCTCCTTGATGAGGGGAGTAGCACTAAAATAGACCTTCTTGGGTCAAATTTGTGGTAGTGCAAATGCAGCATTGTGCAATTCGATGGTATTGGCCTCTGGGAGCTATCCTAGAGTGCTCCAATGTGACTGCTTTGGACAGCACTTTCAACTCTGATGCACTAGTCAGGTACACAGGAAAAGCCCCAGGAACTTTTGAATTTCATTTCCTGTTTGGTCAGCATGGCAAGTTTAGTAGCACAGGTGACCATGCGGCCCCAGAATCGCAAATGAGCTCCAGCGAATGGGAGACACTGGATCTGATTGCTGTATGGGGAGAAGAATCTGTGCAGGCAGAAATCCAATCAAAAAGAAGAAATGTTAATATATATATGCCAAAATTGCACAGGGCATAGTGGGGCTTTTCCTGTGTACCTGACTAGTGCATCATAGTGGAGAGAGGCTACACAGGGACACACAGCAGTGCTGCATGAAAGTTAAGGAGCTCAGGCAAGCCTACTACAACACAAAGAAGGCAAATGGTTGCTCCGGATCAGAGCCCCATACATGCTGCTTCTATGATCAGCTGCCTGGCATTCTAGGGGGGACCTTACCAGTACCCCACCACTGTCTGTGGACACCTGCAAGGGGGGAGTCTCATGCAACACAGAAGAGGATTTTGTGAATGAGGAAGAGGAGGAGGAGGAGAATGTGCAGCAGGCAAGCGGAGAATTCGTTCTCCCCAGCAGTCGGGACCTTTTCATCACCCTGGAGCCAATACCCTCCCATGGCGGGTTCCCGGACCCTGAAGCCAGAGAAGGCACCTCTGGTGAGTGCACATTTGTCACTACACTACAGGGTTTAAAAGCAATTGTGTTTAATGTCTGATTTGCCCTGAAGAATTGGGATGCATTCATGGCCAGTACGGTAGATTTGCCCACTCAGAATTGATTCCTGGCTGATTAGTAGCAGTCAGGAGTTGCAAACTTCCACAGGGTTATTGCCATTCACTTCTCAACTGTCTGGGCAGGTCTCATCTTGGTATTCCTGTGCTTCAGGGTGGGGGAAAGCAACTCAAAGTTCCATGAAAGTGGCCTTACACATGCGAAAGTTTCACAGCCACTGGGAATCATCCCATACTTGCAACACTATGTGGTCCCACCAGTCTGTGCTTGTTTGCAGGATCCAGAATTGGCGTTCCACTGTATCAACCTGCCCCATTGCTGCCATGATGTTCCAATTGCCACATCCCATGCTTTCAGGAATGTCTGTGTCCATGGCCTCCTCACAATCATCCTCATGCTGGCATCTCCTAGCCAGGTTCTGCACATACAGCAGGATAATGCGTGAGGTGTTTACAATGCTCACAACAGCAGCTCTGAGCTGAGCGAGCTCCATGCTTGCTGTGCTATCATGTCTGCACAGGTAACCCAGGAAAAAAAAGAAGTGAAACGATTGTTTGCCATTGCTTTCAAGGAGGGAGGGACAGAGGGAGGAGAGACTGATGACATGTACCTAAAACCACCCGTGACAATATTTTTGCCCCATCAGGCATTGGGAGCTTAATCCAGAATTCCAGTGGGCAGTGGGGACTGTGGGATAGTTACCCATAGTGCACCGCTCCATGAGTCGATGCTAACCATGGTATTGAGGACGCACTCTGCCGACCTACTGCGCTTAGTGGGGACATACACAATCGACTGTATAAAATTGCTTTCTAAAGATCAACTTCTATAAAATTGACCTAATTTCATAGTGTAGACATACCCTTAGAATGGGAAATGCAGCATTTTAAATGTTACTGGTACTGCAGGTTTAAATTGGCTTAGCTCCAATGCCTTCAGTTTCTGCTCTGATACTCCAGTTTACATAAGCTGAGGGTCCAATGCCGTATTTTTCATGGCTCCAATTGTATTCCATATTCATTTTTGCTGTGCAGCAGGAATTGATAGACCTGTAATCTTCCTTCTTCATAACACTGAGCAGAATTAAACACACCAGCTGAAGAATGAGCACCATAAATTCTGCAGTTTTGGCTCTCATAACCGTATCTCAGCGTCTGCATAGATAGATGAAGCATTTTTACTAGTTTGCATTAGTGGCCTATCTCCTGCCACCCACTGTTTAAAGCATCATATTTGGAAGTAGAGATCTACAAAGAATGCCTGTTGTCTAGTTTGATCCCTGCAATCCAGTAAGGCCCAAAGCGTGTACTTTACAACCTGTCCTGTGTTGGGTGCCAGGCAGAGCTGCACTACCAAAGGTGAAAGTTCAGTATCATCCATGAAGATCAGAAAATAAGCACGGCCATGCTGGGTCAGAACAATTCTCCATCTAGCCCAGTATCTTGTCTTCTGATGGTGGCCAATGCCAGATACTTCAGAGGGAATGAACAGAACAAGGCAATTATCGAGTTATCCATCCCGTCATCCAGTCCCAGCTCATGGCACTCAGAGGCTAAGGGACACCTCATGGGGTTGTGACCCTGACCATCCTGGCTAATAGCCTCAAAGTACAGTTGTATTTGAATTGACCACACTAATCGGAGCATTCTACTTTTGAAAAAGCCTTTGCTTGAGTCCTAGTGACTCAAAAATGGTACAGTTTCCTTCTGGGGATGTAAATCTACCTTCTGGCCTGGCTACTGACAATATTGTTTATGAAAGGTTGGACAATGTGGAATGTACACTGCATGAGGGTCAACTCCCTTGGTGTCTTTTACCAATGACACGGAGCAGGATGGGGAAGTGTTGCAAATTGCTTGTTCGTTACCTTTGTTAAGAACTGGTACCTGCCTGGAAGAGGCTATGGGAACAGTTGCACTAGTAACAAGTAAACTTCCTGTGCAATTTGCAGAATAGTTCAAAGCAGATGCTGGACCATGTCCTGCCTTACAGAAAGTGTGAGATTCCCAAAGAGAAGATAGCCCCAAAAGGGCAGAATAATATTGATCCGTAGTGCTGTCCTTCCTTTCAGGTCCATGGTGAGTTAGTCCCTCATGGCATATATTTGATACATGAGCCTATTGTTCTTATTGAGTTTCAGCCCATGTTTATTTGCCTTTCTTATGAAGCTCATCAAAACGGGGTTTCAGCAGGTGGGGTGCAATTGCACCCAGACCCCATACTGGATTTGCATAGGAAAATTATTATATTGGTAGGAGCTTTTGAAACAGCAACTGTAGACATCCATTGTGCCACTATTGTAACTTAATGAGTTTTGAAAGACTGTTTGCAAACTGCTGACCTAGAAGAAAAGCCTTGGCAGTCATTTGTCATGTTTCTTACATACAGCCATTAAGCAATTTGACATGCAACAAGCCAGAGGGCAAATCCTGAAAACCTTATTCAGTTTTGACTCTTTCCTTACCCAGGTAACACTACCAGGGACTTCAGTGGGAGTCTTGCTTAAATAAAGGCTTCAGTATTTGGCTCCATATAGCTCCTGAATAATTGTTGCATTGGAGAAGGTGGTCTCCCAAGTTTAAATGTTGATCTTCAAAATCATTCTTTGACGAAAAAGAAGAATACAGCTCAATGCAACAAAATGTCCAAGGCACCGATAGCAGCTGGATAACAGCAAATGGTTGAAAGGGAAATGCCATAATGCTAGGTATCCAGAATTCCAGTATACTGCTTTTGTAAATTGTCATCAGCTTGTATTTGTAAGAAAAAAGTATGATCGAAAATTAGCAACCTGCTCCACATTGTGGAGGACAAAGGCTCTTCTACATAGAAATGATTGTATGGGAAAACATAGAAGGCATTAAATTTTACCTGTAAATCAGGAACAGAGAATCAATGTTCCTGATTATTATGATCATAGAATCATAGACTTTGAGGTCAGAAGGGACCATTATGGTCATCTAGTCTTACCTCCTGCACAATGCAGGCCACAGAATCCCACCCACCCACTCCTGTATCAAATCTGTGTCTCAGCCACTGAAGTCCTCAAATCATGGTTTAAAGATTTCAAGGTGCAGAGAACCTTCCAGCAAGTGTCCTGTGTCCCACGCTGCAGAGGAAGGTGAAAAAACCCCCAGGGCTTCTGCCAATCTGCCCTGGAGGAAAATTCGTTCTCATTGGACAATGATTTTTGCTCCAGATGTTCTCAACTAAAATAAAGCTGTGCTAAGATAGCACAATAAAAGGAGTACCTTTATGGACTAGAGACTATATTTTGTACCAAAAGATTGTAATTACACACACACATATTCCTTGACACCACGTTTGCTGTATTATGTTGCATCATTAATAGAAACTTATTTTTGGTTAATTCATGCATATGTTTGTTAATTGATTTATAGGTTACAGAACTATCCTGGAACTCCTATTTCTACTGAGATACATAGCACCAGAACCTGTGGATTACAGTCTTTGCGGTTTGTTAGAAGCTCCTGTAATGAAAGAAACGGTTCAGTGTTTACATATGGATCACTATAAACTGAGATTTGCAAAGTTCTACCTACATACTCAGCTGGGAGAAATAATTTTTAGATGAGTGAATTAAGTGTCATTAGCTCTTTCATCATCACCATCATGGCAAAGGCTAGGCAAGTAGATTTCGTAGTTGGATTGGTTAATTGCTAGGCCCATTTTGTCAGAGCTCTCCAACACAAAAAGGACTGTCCCCTATTTATGGGAGGACATGACTGACCCCTAACTCTTCTATCTGTGTCCTTTCATGCTAACTGGAATTGCTTTCAGCCCATTGTAGGCCCCACTACAGAGATACAAGCCCACATTTTCAAATTCAGATCTTGGGCAATTTAAATTCTCAGTGCCCAGCTTTAGTTTATCTAGGCTCTGATTTTCAGAGCTGCTGAGGACCCACAAGTTTCCATTGACTTATACTGGAGTTTTGGGTGCTCACCCCTCTGAAAATCTTGCCCTTGTTTTTTAAATAGGGTAAAAGCTGCTTTGGAGAATTAATGGGTCATGTTCACTATGAAAATGTCATTGGCTTCTTTCCAGCAGTGCCTGTTCCAGTTTGCAAGGCATTGGTCAATCTAAACCAGCAAGTTTAATTCACCCAGGTTTGAGACTCTTGAGCTTCAGGTGACATTATGAAAGATTCACTCATTTCTGGTTATAATTTCTTCACTACTAACCACAGACTCCCTGTGCCTCCCCCATATTACAGAACCTTCCTTTGTCACCTCTGTAACTATTGAGCCAGGATACTGGCTTCCATCTCTACTACTTTTAAATGTCATCTCTCTTACTTCCCCTGCTCACTCTCTCACCAGGCTGGATCCTTATGCCAAGACTTCAAGAGCGTGGCCTCCTTAAAGCCAGTAACAAATAATGAAGACACATTATGGGGCAGACAGCAGGAAGTGTGTGAAACCATCATGAACTAAATGTGAATAGTATTGATGCTGGGCAATAAGCAGCATTCATCAGTGTAAAACGCAATAAATAACCTGCGTTGGAAAATGGATTTAGACTTAAGTTCTATTTGGGCCTTTCAAACCTAGCCAGATATCAAGCTTTAATTTCTTATTTGGCTCTAGATCAAGCCATTCCATTCCATTTTCCTGATGCATCATCTTGCCATCTAATAAATAATTATTAGAATTTATGTAGCACTTTCCACATACAAACTAATCCTCACAACATCCCTAACAGGCAGGGAAGTAAGTCCCTTTAACTGTGCGGAAACAGAAGTTAAGTCACTTGCTCAAAGTCACGCAGGGAGTCCATGACAGAGTTGGGATTGGAATTTGGAACTGCCTGATGACTCCCAGTCCTCTGCTCCTTTCTCTACACCATGCTGTCTGTTGTAGGTAGAGAGAATGCAGGTGATTTTACTCTGAACTCAATTCAACCTCCTTAACCAGACATTCTTACATCTAACTTTGCTCTTTGATTGCTGCAATTCTGCTGCTTTAAATAATTCCCTGAAGTGGTTCTGATTTATTCAAAATGCTGCTGTTTAGCCATTTAGCAGCCAATGCATGAGAGAAATATAGTCTTACTGTGATTTGCTTCAGTTACCAAACAGAATAGAAAATACAGTATAAAAAACTCTGCACAGGTGCCTCAGTGATCCGTCACCCTGCATGTCTGAGCTACTTACATCCAAAGCTCATTGTTAACAGTCACTCGGCTCTGTCTCAGCTATCATTATTATCCTAGGGTAGATGCCAAAAGGATGTGAAGAAGGGCTTTTTTCCCCTTATTCCATGCCAAGTTTACAGGGCTAGAATTTGCAAATAGTAATAATACATTCTCCCTCAAAACATTGTCTCTAATCTGCACAAATGGGTTCTTTTCTTGCTAGTGGAGGCCTGGGGCAGTTTGTCTGAGCTGATGGGAGACTGGGATTGAAGGTTGCACCTGCTCAGCTAAGCTTCCCATCAGCCGGCCAGTCTTTAGCAGTCAGGCATAGCATTGTAATTCAGACTCTTCTTCACGTTTCTTTTCATCTTCCTCCCCCAACACTTCTCTTGGCAAATATTAACCAGGCCCCTTTAATTTTAACTCTCAGTGAGTCTGTTTCTCATTTGCTTCAGCTGAAGGCCTTTTTGGAAGAGCATTTTTCAACAGAGACCATTCAGGGGAGCATCCCTATCTGAACTGTCTGGCAGACATGGCCCAGCTTGCAGTAATACAGCTCCACATCCAACTGAGATACAGTACTTATACCTACTGTGCCAAGCCTGCGAAGCATCACCCTGCCAGGATAAATGGGCTCTGATGTGGAGTGATATGGGATGGACAGGAGAGCCTGACACAAGCATGGTACCTCACATAAACCTTTGGCACAAACAAACAAAACTCCCTAACCCAAGTGCTCAGAAAAAATAAAAGTCACCTCATCCTGTCTTATTGCTGCTCTCCTAGCTAAGGAGAAAAGCCAGTTCACTTTCCCATATCAGGAAAAGTATCAGCTTATTGTAGAAATCCACTATTTCCCTCCAAAATGGTGCTAAATTCACTCAGTCCCAATTAACAGGCATTTGCTCTTCCTTTCTTAGTGATCAGCCTAACAAAGTGCTCTCACTCACAGGGCATTCCTCTACACTGGGGGAGGTCGGTGTAAGATACGCAACTTCAGCTACAAGAATAGCATAACTAAAGTCGACGTATCTTATTTCGACTTACCTCACAGTGCGGGATCAATGGCTGCAGCTTCCCCGTCAACTCCGCTTCTGCCTCTTGCCCTAGTAGAGTTCTGGAATCGACAGAGAGCGTGGCGGGGATCGATTTATCGCATCTAGACAAGACGCAATAAATTGATCCCCGATAGATCAATCGCTACCCACTGATCTGGCAGGTAGTGTGGACGTACCCTCTGACTCTTCACCTAGAGGCTCTCTCTAATAAGAAGGAAATTTCTTAAGCTAGTACATTCCTGAGAGCACTGTGCTGCCAGGGGATCACTTAGGCAATGTCTACACTACGCAGCTTTTAGCGACACAACTGTGACTCTACAGCCAGGCGGTTAAAAGTTGTGCATGCAGCTGCTGTTTGTCGGCAGGAGAGCGTTCTCCTTCCGACAAAAAACTTCCATCCCCAACAAGCAGCATTAACATTGTCAGGAGAGCGCTCCTGCCAACAAAGCACTGTTCACACCAGCACTTGTCGTGGACAAAACTTTTGTCTTTCGGAGGGGTGTGTGTGTGTGTGTGTGTGTGTGTTTTAACACCTCTCAATGACAAAAGTTTTATCTTTCACTTGCCAGTGTAGACAAAGCCAAAAGAGGAAATCCCCTTGCCCTGAGAGGTCATTCGTTCTTCATAAGAAATACATGCAGAAAAAACAATACAAAATAAAAAGTAAAACAACTAAAGAACAACAAAATATAGAATTCTCTTCAACATCCGCCCCTCTGGGGAGGAAGGAAAATGAACTCAGTCTGAAAAAAGAGGATCTTTCCACCAGAATGTCTTGGCACCATAGGCCTATTTTAAAGGTATTTAGGTATGCAGAGATGCTGATATAGGTACTGAGTGGGATTTTCAAAAGTGCCTTGCTGTCTAAGTCCCTTTAAAAATCTGGCCCCATGTGGCTACTGCTGTTGTCACACTGTCTTACAAAGAAGAGAGGGATAAAATGGCAAATATCTTCCCTTCAAGTTAGAAAACAAAAATTCAGATCCACTGTCCTAATTCCTCATCTGTGGATGTAATTTACACAGAATGGGAAAGCCCTGATAAGGGGAAAATCAACAAATAATGAAATTTTGTAATCCTCAATGGTCAAAGGCTAATTTAGTTTCTATTTCCCCAAGATAGATCCTGCCACAGCTTCTGCACCTAGAGATATAATTAATCCTTCAGAAAAGGATTTTTTCAAAGGACCCCCATGGACAGGAAAATAAAGGAGAACCTTAGATGTAATTCTGAAGCCAGCTCAGCCTGTCTTCAGTCATCTCACACAACAATCTGTTCTGCTAATGTAGCCAAGCCATTGTGTGATGATTTAAAAGATACGGAGCAGCACCAGCAAGTCAAACTTTTTTCTGTCAAGCCCAGATGGTCCATGAAGCTGCTTCCATCTATCTCAATTTTTAAACTGAGCCCATCATTGTGGTATCAGATCACTTTCCAGCCAAAGGCTATAGAGATCTCAGCAGTATTCCCTAGTTGCCTGTTAGTGCAATCAACTGTGCTCACTGCTAGATTCATTGCTTTAGTAGTGCTGTGAAAGTACCATTTCAGAGCTTAGCAGATACCCCCCATAAGCCACACATCAGTTATTGAGCAACCTCTGTTCAACAGCCTACAGACTCAAAAACAACAAACAGCCTAACACAGCTGCCAGTGGGGAGTGGAGCATCTCTTTAGTCCATTGGGGGCTGTGGCTGGCCTTGGCAAGGATAGAGGATGAAGGATCCAGCAGTAGGGAAGAGGGAGTGATGGGAGGAGGTGTTATAGAAATTACAGTTGCAGGAGAAAGATTGAGGAATTTACTTCTTAATCTTCAAATCTGCCAATGTGTGACAACCCACCAAAAAGTATAACAAATAACCAAAATTTAGAACTGTGTTTTGTGGGCATCATGCCCTACTTGGTGGATTATAAAGACCTAACTGTGAAACCTGTTTTTAAAGATGCTTCCTCTCTATGTGTATTAAATAAACCAGATGACCATTTTTTAAAGGAAAATGCAACATGGAATGTCAGCAGGTTTTGAATGCTGGTCCTCAGCACAGACACATACCAACTGAACTAGAGGAGGGCCCTTTAGCTTTCTGCAGACCAGCCACTAGAATGGAATGTGATATACATGCTTTGCTAGTGGATCTCCCATTTGTTAGACAGCAGTAGAATGCTGGTGATTAGGATTTCTGGGGTGCATTCCTGTTTCTGGGTCAATCTTACTGAGAGAGAGGCAGGAGAGCACTTTGCTCCAGATACAGTTCTCATGAATAGTTGCTGTTTGATGACCAAATTGTGGGTAAGTTTTGTTAAGCTTGAACATTCAACCTGAGCAAAGGCTCAGTGGACTATATGAATTTAGTAGCCAGGGTTTAGTAGATAGGCATTATCTCTGGTGTACATTCTGATAACCACTGCAAAGAGAACCCATCCTCAGGAAAATGTACAGTTATTTGAGAAGATCCCATAGACTCATAGACTTTAAAGTCATAAGGGACCATCCTGATCATCTAGTCTGACCTCAGGCACATTGCAGGGCACAGAACCTCACCCACTCCTGAAAGAGACCTCTAACATCAAATCATGGTTTAAAGTCTTCAAGTTACAGACAATTCACTGTTTACACTAGTTTAAATCTGCACGTGACCCATGCCTCATGCTGCAGAGGAAGGTGAAAAAAACCAGAGTCTTTGCCAGTCTGACCCAGGGGAAAATTCCTTACCAACCCCAAATATGGCAATCAGGTAGACTTTGAGCATATGGGCAAGACCCACCAGGCAGATACCTGGGAAAGAATTATCTGTAGTAACTCAGAGTCCTCCCCATCTAGTGTCCCATCTCCAGCAGTTGGGGATTTTTGCTACTGGTAGTCGCCAATGGGCCACATGCCATTGTAGGCCGGCATCCCATCATACCACCCCCTCCATAAATTCATCAAGCTCAGTATTGAAGCCAGTTAGGTTTTTTGCCAGAGAACATAACAGCTAAACAGAGAGACAAATACAGGCATTTCCTTCCAGCTCCTTTTATATCCCCAAAGCAATGTTTTTAAATCTCCACCTCAAGGGCTTTGCCTAGAGTAAGACTAGTAGTCAAACTTAGATCAGGTTTATTTTACACATGATAACTAAATCTAACCTAAATTCAACCACTATTCCTTGTCAAAACAAAAACCAAGGAGACTAGGACATCAATAGACTGGGAGGAAGCCTACCTTCATGTCCCACTAAGGCCTTGGCATCTTTGTTGATAATGTTGGCTTTTGTAAGCAAAAGGAAGAGCTGTGCTCTTCACACTCTTCCCCTCCCTCAGGGTAACTGCAAAGATTTTGATTGTCATCACACCCCAATTAAGATCCCAAGTGTGACCCCACTCATGTATTTTTTTCTTAGATGCTATACTTCTCAGAGAAGCAGAAGCATGAAATGCCAATAAGCATAATGAAGAAGTAACTACTAATGATATAACAGTGCAGGTTCATAATAGAAAAGTTGTTTGATCCTATCTCAAAGTGGCCATTTGGGTATAGACAGACACACTTCACTTGGTAAAGTTTTCATTAGAAGACCAAGCAAGCAAGATTCAGAGAATCCTATCCTAGATCTTTAGAGATTATAGATCAAATTCATCCCTGGCATAAACCCATAATCAATACAGTTAAACCCATGATGAATTTGGCCAAATGTAGCCTTGATTCTTTCATGTCTATAATTACTAGGCATGGTGGCTGGGATTTACAAAAGCACCTATATGACTTAGGAGTAGAAGTCCTACTGAAAATTAGTGCGGCTTCTGCTCTTAAGTCATCCACATACTTTTGAAAATCCTGCCCTATGATCTTTTGCATCAAAAATTAATCACAGCTCAATCTAAGAGGAGACAAGAACCCCAGATATTTAACTCACAATTCCCTACCACTAGATACGTTGTTTATTTATAATGCCAAAATTACATTCACTAGATCTTTGATAGACTCCCTTTGCTACAATATTCACCTCCATTTATTCAGTTAGATTTATGAAGGACCTTTAACACCACCTTTCACACTGCAAAGAGAGGATATCGTGAACAAATGCTGTTTACAAGCATGGAAACTAGCTACTGTTAAAGGTGGCATTATATTGCATACTCCCACATTAATACCAAAATGGTTTACATTTGAATTAAATTGTTCCTACTTTACTCTTAGTTATGCTTGTTTCAATAGTAGATAATGGGCAAAGGAGCCCAGAAGCAAAGTGTTTTCAATCTTGAAGTCAATGGCAACTGAGGGTGCTAAGCAACTCTCAGAATCCAACCCTCAAGCTGCTTTTGCAGCATATAGATTTTGCAGTGGGCGTTTTTAAACCCCCTTGTCTGTATTTACCACTATGAAAGCAGCAATATGTGAAGACACACATGAACTGCAATGGAAAGCTACATCATTTTCTTAGAAGCAAAGTCACATAAGCATTAAAAATTATAGTTTACTTCTAGATTTTATATTCACTGGTGCAGGGTGAAGGATTTTCAAACATTTTTAAAAAGCACCATTTTGGAAATGTGTTTCTATGAAAACACTAAACTTTGAAACCAGACTTTCTGGGAAATGATTTTTTACCACATACCCTGCTTGAAAGATTTTTTACTTCCTGTTCCCAGTTAATAATTTTGGTTGAATTCTCTAGTTTAAACAGGCCTGAAATATTAATGGTTAAGCTTTTACGGTAGTAACTAGTCTAAGAGACTTCTTGAGTTTATAATTTAACTTGCAAAGTCAGACAATATTTACTCACCTGTTAAAGATTTGCATCAAGGTGATAATTCCCTGAAATTTTACAATTGGTAATTGCTGGTATGAAACTGATAAATAAATTAATGAGGTAGGAAGCAGCGGTGAGGCAGTAACTTATCCCTGTAGTATGTCAACCTCTTCACCAAATATTTGGATAAATCAGTCATCCATCAGCCCTAGTGTTATGTAATTATGTTGGATGTAGCTTTGAACAGATGTCTGAAATCTTTCTGTTTATAGCGTAACATCTTTTGTATATTTATTGCATTACATCAGACTAAGCATGGTGAAATGAAGGTCTCTGTTTCCCAGGGTTTACTAATGGGAGTATATGCAGTCAAACAGGAGAGCAAAGGAATCCAATCAGGTTCAAAAGCTAGCATTCAAAACAACAACAAAAAATACTATATTATAAACCAGGACAAGTTACACTCAGAAACAAGCCCAGCTGGAGTTCAAATAAGATACTAGTGAAGATTTAACAAGATCTTATTGCTGGAAAACAGTTTGATCTTGACTGAAAGCACATTCCAGACTAAAGGAACTTATAAGCAAAAGGACTGGGCTGGCCAGAGTGAAAAGATTAAACAGCAGCATCAGGGTTTAGTGACAAGTATCTCTACTGACAATGCCTCATTCAAAAGCACAAGGGTGAGGTGGAGGGGCTGCCTAATGCACCTCATTGTCAGTGAGAGGAGAAATGCTGTTGGAGCCTATGGGCATGGCTACACTTGCAGATGTAGTGCGCTGGGTGTTAAACCAGCCCTTGGAGAGTGCAGTAGGAAAAGCGCTGCCCTGTGTTTACACTGTCAGATTCAAGCGCACTGGCATGGCCACCTTAGCAGCTCTGGCAGTGCCACAGAGAGCAGTGCATTGTGGTAGCTATCCCAGCGTTCAAGAGGCTGCAGCGTGCTTTTCAAATGGAGGGATGGGGTGGAGTGTGACAGGGAGTGTATTGTGCGTATGTTGGGGGAGAGAAAGGCTTGTTTTTTGGGATGCTGAGAATGTGTCAGCACGCTGTCTTATAAGTTCAGACAGCAGCAAACCCCACTCCCCTCCTGCCTCTCTCACACACTTACAGCAAGCAGCATTCCACAGTAATGGTTGCTTTGTCCCGGAGCAGATAAGCAGGCCGGATGTCAAAAACTGAGCTTTGAAAGGGGATATCTGCATTCCTACAGCCAAGTTCAAAACAATGATAAGAGTAGCCACTTGACTGAGGGCTTGTCTACATCAGAAAGTTGCAGCGCTGGTGAGGGAGTTACAGCCCTGCAACTTAGGAGGTGTACACATCTGCAGGGCATCACCAGCGCTGCAACTCCCTGTTTGCAGTGCTGGCCGTACTCCCGTTTTGTCTCGGGTGTAGAGGATCCAGCGCTGGTGATCCAGCGCTGGTAATCAAGTATAGACACTTACCAGCGCTTTTCTTGACCTCCGTGGAATAAGCAGGTATCCCAGCATACCTGAGGAAGCCTCTGGTAATCAAGCTGGTCTCCTTCCCCGGCTTGCTCTCGCGTTCCCCGAATCCCGAGCAAGCAGGTCTCCTTCCTTGAGGTTTGCTGGGTGATTCCGGGAACGCGAGAGCAAACCGCGGCGAAGCTGGTCTCCTTTCCCGGTTTGCTCTCTCGTTCCCCGAACCCCCGAGCAAGCAGGTCTCCTTCCCTGCGGTTTGCAGGGTGGTTCGGGAACGCGAGAGCAAACCGCAGCGAAGCTGGTCTCCTTTCCCGGTTTGCTCTCTCGTTCCCCGAACCCCCATTGAAGCCGCCCAACAGCGCTGCAGTGTGGCCACATCTAACACCACTTGCAGCGCTGGTTGCTGTAAGTGTGGCCACTCTGCAGCGCTGGCCCTATACAGCTGTACTAATACAGCTGTAATAACCAGCGCTGCAAAATTTTAGATGTAGACATGGCCTTAAGGGGATTATGGGACATTTCTGGAGGCCAACTGCAGCACAGTAATGCAACACCTCATTCACACTAATGCTGGGGCGTTTCAGCTGAGGTGCAGCAAGCATTATGCTTTTCATGGAGGTGGAATACCAGGAGCGCTTCAGCTGCAGAGTCCAGGTGCTGTAAGTGCCTTGCCAGTGTGGACGGGTCAGGAGTTAGGGCACCTGGGGCTGCTTTAATGCTCTCTAACTTGCAAGTATAGCCAAGCCCTATGAGTCATAACAGCGTAAGACCAGTGTGAGAGTAAAAACAGACCCATTCTGCCATTTCAGGACAGATACTTATTTAAGTTCTGTCTCTCTAACTGTTACCATCTTCTCTTTTTGATGCAGGGTCCTATTTCCATCTGAGACATCTCTTTGGTAAAACTGGTCAATGAAGGCATCAGAGAACCATCTGCTTGGGGTCTTTGGACAGCCAGGTAATGTGATGCATGTGAGGATGAGCCAAGCTCTGCATTGCTGTGACTGAGGGTGAAATGGACCAGGACTGGCTTGTGTGTTTTTAATCGTAAAACCTTTTTTCTTCAGATTGGGCTTGAACTGTTAAATCTCCATGAGATTTGCAAATCAAGTGTAAAGTTTTCTGAAGTGTAAGGTTTCTAGTATAAACACATGGGGTGGGGGAAGGAATTATTTCCCTGTTCAGAAAAATTGGCTGAACCAATTTTGCTCAAAACTGTTTTTTATTTTTTATATATACACGCAATCCACCACTGGCCTGAGACCAAGCATAGAAAAATTTGTATCAAAAGGGACATGAAAAGTTGTGAGCAGCTGAGAGGTGAATTAGAATGGAACTCAACCTGAATTACAGTGGATGCTAGGCAGGGCCCACTATAATACTGAATATTTTGGACTCCTCAAAAACATAACAGTTCTGAGCCATAAATCCCTACTGAATGCTTCCTTATGGGAAGGAGCCCAAAGTGTTCAGCAGCTACCGGCCAAGTCACATGCACCCAGTGATTCATTGCAGGAGCATGATTCCAGGAACTGTAACCCACCATCAGTGTGAACAAACTAGCACAGAAGGTTTCACAAAACAATAGGTTGGTGGAAACTTGTGTTATATGAACTGTGGAAACTTTCATTCAGGGGTAGCGTCATTTTAATAGCTCCAAAACCACAACGGCCAGTACTTGTGTTACATGAACATTAAGGGCTAACATTAAGATTCACGAAAGGGACTTAAGTGCCTAACTCCAACCTTTAGGTACCACTGGCATTTATAAAACCAGCTCTCAGCTGCTACCTATCCCTAAAGGCAACTAAAGTCCCTAGGTGCTCAAGTGTCCACCAATAAACCTCCCAACGCATCTATATATCCTGCATCTTGGCAGAGGGTCAGATTGGATGACTCTTGCAGTCCTTTCTAACCCTGTGGGTCAAGAATTCTATACTTCTGCCAGTGGGCATGCACAAAGGTGAGCAACTCAGCACCTCTCTCATGCCTAAGCCCTGGCAAGATTAATGAATTAGGTGTTTCTCCTACCTTGCTCACCTGAGACACCCAAGCTGTTAGGCATCTCAGAGGCCATCTCAGAGAGCATGTACTAGTCTGGGGCACTCTCACAAGACACAGTCCCATGGTTAGAACACTCACCCAGCAGTAGGGAAACCTGGGTTCAAATCCCCACCCTGCCTGATGTGAAGCAGAGACTCAAAACCCATTTCCTAGGTGAGTGGCATATGGAGTATTCTGGGTTGGGACTCTCTCAATCTCTCCTGCTGAAATTATTTCATTTTGTCTAAATACTTAAATATTAATAGAAGCAGAGACTGGAACTCAAGTCTCCCAGGTGATTGCCCTAACCACTAGGCTATCAAGTCACTCCTCTCTCTCTGTGACCCGGCCAATGGAAGTTTTCAGAGAAGAATCTGTGTAGATGGTGCAAAATATTTCAGGGTGGGATGGGCAGGCAGAGGCAATGCATGGGGGGCAGGCAGGGTAACGTGCCCCCCCCAGACTGTTCTGTTACATGGTGTGGCCAAGCCCCTTCCCTGTAGGGCAGCTGAGCCTGCAAGCTGTGCCAGGCAGGGAGAGGCAGAGGCAGGAGGAAGAACTGGGAGCTACAGGGAGGGGTTGCTGCTTTCCAGGAGGAGAGCTATTGGAGGTGTGTGCATGTCTTGAGCTGTTCTGGGGTTGTGCCCCCCACTATCAGCAAGCGTGGCAGAGCCTTCTCAAAAGTGGGGGCCCCCCGCTATCTAAACCCAAGCTATCTTACCCAGCTGTGGCCTTAGGGTAGAGTCCAGTCTCTGCTTTAACTCAGGCTGGAATCTGCCCTTTTTTGCAGTGAGGATGCAGGCTAAACCGGGCTGATAGTCCTCTGATGCCATCCCACAATTCCCCAAAGAACAGACAAGTTCCCACCCCCCCATTCATACATTTGACTGGGAAAGAATCCTGGAGCATCTCAGAACAAAGAACCAAGAGATATGTCCCCACACACATACAGGTGAGTTTGGAAACAATGAGGACACAGCAACTCAGGTATGGCTTTGTAGTGAAGACATCGCCTGAATGGGAAATGCGGGAGTCAGACCATAGTTTTGTGACTGTTTGGAAGAGAGCTTAATTTAATCAAGTGAGGGATATTTGCAGTTGGAGCAGGACTGCACTTGAGACCTTGTCAACAGTGGGGATTTGTCTCCACTACAGCATGAGTGAACAGCCACCATTGCCAACCCCATGGTAAATAGAGTCAAATACTCTAAACTGCTATTTGCACTGGTGAAGTTACCCCATCTTACTTACTGTGAGCTCCTTGTTTCATTCTCGGTGTGTGCAGGGCCTAGCACGGTGGAGTCTGGTTTATGACTGGGGCCCTACTGGTGCAACTGCAATACAAGTAACAGATATTAAATATTTGTAGGATCCACCAGTGCAAGTCGTGTCTGCTTTTTTACACTAGGGGGTTTTGCTGGTGTAGCCACACAGATGACATTGGAGCAAATCTTGCAGGCAAGAACTTCGGGATATTCCTATTTTTGTGAGATTGCTAGAATAGCAACGACAGCTAGCAGAAACAAGATAATCATAACAATAGAAGCTACTTACTTACTGCAGGGAATTTGCTATGAGCAGCAAAAAGTGTTCTGCAATATTTGTTTTCGGGAGGAATGGGACAGCTAGGTCAGGGACACTTAATAGCTTTGAATACTTAGCGCGGAAAAGCCTTGTGAAATACTGCTAGTGACATCGTAGGCGGAAATCACATTAAGTTAATGGAAATGTATGAAAATTCCACATACCCACCCCCACGAAATACATGAGTTTGAATCTGCTTTCAGGAGACCTTGTTGGGAGTGTGTGGGGCTGTCCATCCATCTGGCAAGGTTACGAACACATCAGCACTGTCTACAACATGCCTGATGTAACCTCCTCTCTGTAGCCTTTGCACTCTTCTTGCAATCTTTGTTTTACACTGAAGAATGAAGCACTGCAAAGCGGAAGCAGTGAACCATGAAAAATGTAAGGCTCCAAACTGCTGGCTCCCATGAGAAGAGAAGAAAAAAAAGCACAAAAGGAGGAAAGAGGGAGGGAGAAGGAGCTAAAAATACAAAGAAGATCCTAAAAGCGGGGTTGAAGGAGAAGGGGAGGGAGACATGAAGAATGTGCCAGAGACGTGCGGTACCCCTTGCAGTGTGGTTCAAGAATAGGTTATTACTTTGCTTTCCATGCATGTTCCATCTGTCAAAATGTCAGTATCGAACTGTCTAGGTATTTACATTACACTCATCATCAGAGAGCCTGTCACTAGCTTTTTCTCTCTTCTCTAAAGCAGTTGAGAGGAGAGTAGATCTATTTATGGGCCAACTTTTGTTTATTTTGTGATTTGTGAGTTTTAATTTATGCGGCAGACACCCACTGCACGGGCGGGGCCCCTAGTGTTATATTTTAGTAATCAGAATGACCAATAATAAAATAATAAGGAAATAGTTACTGCATGAATCAAGAACAGGTTTCTCTACTAGAAAGCTTTTCCTTCTGGTACTGTGGCAGACTATACTATACTTTTTAATTCAAAGGCTCCATGACCGATGACCTGAGGTCATCAACAGCCAGGGTACTAATACAAACTATAAAACTATGACACACTTAAACACACACTTGTTTATATTTCCTACAGAAGGAACTTTCTTTTGTACTGCTAATTTATGGAACAAATGCAGTCCTTTCATCCTGATGCTTTTGAACAAGGCGAGAACAGGCCATGCTTTCCTGGATAGTTTGGGGAGGGAAATTTTGCCTAACAATGTAGGGGACTCCTCCACCAACTCTCAGAGAGAGGCTCAGGCCTCATTTTCAGAAGATCAGCCACCTTTTTTTACAGGTGCAAATCAAAGTAGTTACATGTCTATTGATCTGATTTATGTCTGCAATCAGACAATCAAATATATTAACTACTAAGATTTGTACTTGCCTCTTACCTGAATTTCAGGCCTTTTTTTTTTTTTTTTTTTTTTTTTTGGGAGAGCAATTTGTGCCCAGTCTCAGCCTAGCTGGATATTTACTCTTTAATTCTCCTGCGTCTCAGTTTCCAAGACCGGGGACTCATTGCTAAAAAGTGGTAACACAATCAATAACTTCATTGCATTCACTTCTAAAAGAAGAGAGATTATTTCTTTGACCTAGCTTTCCTTTAATCATTCATTATTTACAGAAATTAATAATACAAAAATCAAAGCAAATAAATCATTCCACCCAAGGGGGAACGAGAAGGACAACCTGAATGCTGCTATTGCATGTATTCATTATTAAGTGAAAAATTAGTCTGGAAAAAGGCATAGTATGAAACCAATGGCCAGATCCTCAATTTGCTGAAATCCCATAGATCATCTGAAGTCAACAGAGCTATGATATTTTATAACAGCTGAGGTTCTGACCCCTAGACTTCAAAATTTCAGAGTTAATCAAGAAATTTTCTTCATCTCTCTTTCACAGTGAGCGCTTTCTCTCTTTAAAAATAAAAACAAACAAAACAAACCCAAAACACTTCTCTTTGGACTACTGTTGTTCTCCAAAGAAGGCCAATTGCCACTGCAAAATCAATGTCCGCTTCAATATACACACAGGAAAATCATGCAGCTGCATGCTGTCTTTCATAGCTATGAAACCTCACCAACTTTGCCAGGAAACAAACAAGAGATGGGATCACCAGTGTGCTGTATTACTCTACTTAAAGGGCTTTTGCTGTTGCTAAAGACAATTTGTTATTGTCTGAAAAAAATTACATGCAGTCTTTATTAGTCACACTTTTCCTCCCAAGAACATAACCTTAATTACTGTAACTAGGTTTGTGTGCCTAATGTATTTGGCCCCACTTATTTTGCTTTTGAACCTATTATTTTCAATCTTTGCCCTAAAAAGAAGCACTTTATTATTATGACTATGATTGTGTTATTTCTTCACAAAATGCCATGATGTTTATCTTCCTCTGAGCTGGAGGGATTGGAGGGCTCTTTTAACTGCTTTGTTTGGCACAGTAGCATCCTTGTTTTCCCTGTTATTCATAAACTAGAAATATAAATGATTCAAATATATTAAAAAAAAAAGCAATGCTGGATCATTCTCCCTTTATTACTAGCTGTGTCTGAAACCCTCGGGCTTGGAACAAGAGCTAGACATGGATCATGATGGTAAAAGTCCAACTGCAGTAGCTATGTATTCTAATTAGACTCTAATAAGAAATAAATCCATTCATGTATAAATCCTGGGATTTCTCATATGTGTGGATGTGCCTCATCACATTCCCTCAGCCCCTAGAAAGCTACTGTATAATGAGATGGCATTGCGATTTCTTCTACAATAAGAGACCATTATTCTCCTCCAATCTACAGTGTGGTTGTGATAACTGGTTTCTTTGTTATTCACTGTTTTTGTTTGTGATATTTTCCTTTTAATACATAATCAGAGGACACAGGGCAAATTTTTATAATTGCTTTTTATTGCAATGGATTTTAAACTTTTGTTGACCTTGTTTACTAAGTTGTTGTCACGGAAACAAATTCAAACGGTTGTTGAGTTGGTTGTGCCTTTACATTTTGATTGTCAATGATGGTGAAAATACCAATGGTTGGCTAGTTGGCCATTCCACACAGCACAGAGAGAAAGCTGCTAGTAGTAGTTAAATTCTCTGGTGATGTTATTCTCCTTAAATTTCTCCTAATTTCAATGTTCCCATTAGAATTTGTTACATTTACTGCTCAATGGAACTTTACTTGCAGTAGGAGAGAAAGAATGTGACCTGTGAGAAGGAAAGATGCAACTTTTGGAAACGACTGCTCATATGACATGAGGTTCAGAAGGCCACAAGGGAGAGAGTCTACAGGGAACCAGCTGGTGCTTCAATTGCTTCTCTATAGTGTAATATTTGTTTTTAAAAGGTTTTCAAGTCTAGCACATTTGTGCAGCATGCTGTCACACTCAGGATGACCTACTTTGGAATTCTCAACAGATCCAAGAATTTACTTCCTTGCTAAAAACTGCAGTATTTTCGTTTGCTAATTATTGTGCTTTTAAACTCCATTTGGGTGCCTAAAAAACCATAACAACCTCAAAGCACTAGTGTGTATTGAACACCTTTTGCCTGCTTTCTCTAGATACAGTTACACACAGCCCAGGCTAAACAGCTGCCGCTTAAGCAGTGGGTCTCTCTGTCAACTGTGGTTTATGGGCAACTGGGTGCATAGTGGGTGGGGGATCATCTCTTTAGGACAGAAGGAAGTAACAGTAATACAGGTTGCCCTTTCCGTAGAGATCCCAATTGCAGAGTCCATTTTCTCAGCAGCATGTTTTCAGCACAGAGCATGCTGCAGGACAATGCATATTTAGAGTGGAAATGAGTCATCAGCACGGAAGATGAACTTGGGAGATCAATGCATGCAACCTGCAGACTCGGCTGTTCAGTGATAGTGCTACTCATTGCCTCACCTATACTGCACAGGCCATTTTGCCTCAGTGAATTAATTAGATGCTCAGAGTAGATAGTAGGGGAAGATCATCTGAACTCATTACCCCCCCTACCCAAGTCCTGATATCTGGGGGTTGAAAATTACCACCTGTCTAGTTCAGCAGGGTGACAATTGCCAGCACGATTATTATATTGCAGCTTCATGAGAAATTTGAGGTGAGGCAGCCCTGGAGAGGACAGGGGGCGACATAATTGAGAGACCGGATATATCCTGTTTATATTTGCCTATGCACTTGGACATCCAAAATATCACACTAAGTCTATCAACCCAGAGTCTGCTGTAAGTTACACTGGGGCCTGAACTGGCCCACAGCTGTCGTTAAAATGTGGGGGGCTGAAAAGTGATATATAGCCAATTTTCCCCTCTCCTCCTTGTCTCTGGTGCACCAAGAACTACTCCAGATCACAATGATTCACAGGTTCTTTGAGGCCCCCTCCCTTCTCCATCCTGGCCCTCATCACCCCCCCCCCCAAACTGCAGTGGTACTGCTTCAGTTTGAGTCTTCTGTGCCCTGGCTAAGGTGCCAGTATTTTGCCTTCAGTACATCTCAATGGATCACTGACTCAGGCCTTGGCTACACTTGCAGGTGTGCAGCACTGGGAGTTACAGCTGTCTTCGTACAGCTGTGTAGGGAAAGCGCTGCAGTGTGGCCACATTTGCAGCACTGTTGGGAGTGGTACATTATGGGCAGCTATCCCACAGAGCACCTCGTCCCATTTTGGCACCATGGATTGTGGGAAGGAGGCGGAGGGTGCAGGTCATTCTACTTCCTCTCCAATGCCCCGTGATGCATCGCTTCACATCCCAGTAATCCCTGTTTTTCCATCCACGTTTGGCACCATCTTGACTCTCTCAATGGTTTCTGTGCAACGCAATTTCTGTGGGAAATGGAGCCCAAACTGCTGAGGAGTATGCTGATGAGTCTCGCCAGCACATCACGTTTGGCAGTTGAGCTATTCCTTATGATCCAAAGTGATGAGGAGTCCGACAATGATAGCGAATCGCCTGACGCGTACGACATGAAATTGCTGCTGGCATTCACAGAAATGCTCAGCACCGTTGGAACGCCGCTTTTGGGCTCAGGAAACAAGCACTGAATGGTGGGATCACATCGTCATGGAAGTCTGGGATGACGAGCAGTGGCTGCAGATCTTTTGGATGAGAAAAGCCACTTTCATGGGACTGTGTGCTGAGCTCGTCCCCACCCTGCGGCGCAAGCACATGAGATTGAGAGTTGCCCTGCCGGTGGAAAAGTGGGTGGCTATTGCAGTCTGGAAGCTGGCAACTCCAGACAGCTACCGATCGGTCGGGAACCAGTTTAGAGTGGGAAAGTTGACCATTGGGATCGTTTTGACGCAAGTTTGCAGGGCCATTAATCGCATCCTGCTAAGAAGAACAGTGACTCTGGGGAACGTGCAGGACATTGTGGATGGCTTTGCACAAATGGGTTTCCCTAACTGTGGAGGGGCGATAGATGGGACACATATTCCTATTCTGGCACCACCCCACCTAGCATCCGAGTATGTTAATCGGAAGGGGTATTTCTCTATGGTTCTCCAGGCGCTTGTGGATCACCGTGGTCGTTTCATTGACATTAACACAGGCTGGCCTGGAAGGGTGCATTATGCACGCATCTTTCAAAACACTGGCCTGTTCAGGAAGCTGCAGGCCGGGACTTTTTTCCCAGACCAGAAGATCGCAGTAGGGGACGTTGAAATGCCCATTGTGATCCTTGGAGACCCTGCTTACCCGTTAATGCCTTGGCTCATGAAACTGTATACAGGGAAGCTTGACAGGAGCAAGGAATGGTTCAACTACAGGCTGAGCTGGTGCCGAATGACTGTGGAGTGTGTTTTTGGCTGTTTAAAGGGCCACTGGAGATCTCTGAATGGGAAGCTAGACTTGGGGAAAGCAGCATCCCTGCGGTTATATCCGAGTGCTGTAACCTCAATAATATTTGTGAAGGGAAGGGTGAAACATTCAGTCAGGCATGGACCTCTGAGATTCAACGCCTGGAGGCTGAATTTGCACAGCCAGAGAGCAGGGCTACTAGAGAGGCCAAGCACAGGGCTTCAAGGATTAGGGATGCCTTGAGGGAGGAATTTGAGGCTGAAAACCAACAGTAATGTTTGGTGCCTTGCACGGGAGTAAAGTGCAGTGATTACAATGTTAGTAGGAATCTGTTTTTCCTAAGCTGATTTGCAGTGCCTATTTCTTTCCTGGGCTAAGGTATCTTTTTACTTTCTGCAATAATAAAGACTGTTTTCAAAGCCAAGAATTAATTTATTTAAAAGAAAATAACTTTTTTGACAGACACACAACATTTTGGGAACCTAAAAGGGCAGGGGGGTGTGGTGGGGAACTGTACAGTCACAGTTTTGAATATGTCATGTCTGGAGTGCTGTGCAATGACTGCTACACTTCAGGATGCCTATACTGCATGGTGATGGGGGTTGAGTGCAGAGGGTAAGGGTCATAGTTCTCCGAGCTGGTTGGTGAATGTACAGGTGTTGGAGGCAGCTGGTGGTGGTGGTGGTAAGAACCTGGATGCTGGGAAAAGGGGGTTTGAGCTGACATTGGGGCACAAGTGAAAGAGCTTTGGCATGGGGCGGGGCGGCACGATAGTGCTCTGCCTGAATGTCTACGAGCGCCTGGATAGAGTCCACTTGCGGCGCCAGGATGCTTATCAGCTGCTTTGTGCTTTTCTTCCTGGCCGCTGAGTTTCTCTGGAGGATCCTGCTTTCTTTTTCCTGACAGCCCTGCAGTTTTTGATTCTCTCTGGCAGAGTGATCCATAACTGCTTGCAGCAGGTCATCTTTGCTTTTTCGCGGCTTCTTCGGGAGGTTTTGGAGTCTTTCAGCTGTTGATAACACGGGCATCCGAGAAGTCAAGGTTGCTTGTAGAAAGGCAAAAAAGGCAACAGTTATACTCACACAGTGAAGGAGTTTACAGTCTTCACAATAGCATAATTTTCCCATGCCAAAGAGAGCGCACATAACCCACAGGAGCCCTGAAATGGTGAGTAAGGGGGACTGATTGATTGCTTCTGGGCTGTACTGGAGTTTTTGTGCATTGGGGAAAGCAAACAGCTGCAGGGGGCACCTACACTGAACAGTCTCTCAACATTTTCAACAGGAGTTGATGCTGCAACATATCTCGCTGCTGCGGGTTACCTGGGAAGGGGGAATGATTGCTTCTGGGCTGTACTAGGGTTTCTGTGCATTGGGGAAAGCAAACAGCTGCAGGGGGCACCTACACTTAACAGTCTCTCAACATTTTCCACAGGAGTTGATCCTGCAAGATATCTCGCTGCTGAGGGTCACCTGGGAAGCAAGGGAGGGTCTTCTACAGCAGTGCGGATTCCACCCTGGCCCCTATGCAGCTTGCCTGTGTGCAGCAATGGTCCTATCACCCCTTGTGGCACAGTGGATCGGACGAGTTAGCCTGACCGGGACAAGGACCACGGTGGCTCTCCCGATAAACTTGCACAAACGCATTGCCCACGCTCTGGCTGCAACTTTTGAAGAGATTACCGATGCCGATTACCGCGATGTGATGGACCACATCAATGGGCTATTCCACATCTAGGCATGCATGCATGCAGCCATAACCTCCCCTCCTCTCCCGAAACATTTCCATCCTGAAAATACAAGCCGCTTACCAGGAACCCGCTCCTCTGCTTGTCCTTCACCAAGTACCGGCTGCTGCGACTGGCTATCTTCCTCCTGGCTTGAGAAGAGCTCCTGGCTGCATGCCTCCTGGGACTCCGGGGTGTCTCCCCCCACCCCAGTACTGTCACTCTCGGTTTCCTCCTCTCCCCCCCCCTCCGCCTCCCCCTCCCGCTCTGAAGTGTCCATCATGGTCCTCCGATCGGCAGTGGGGTCACCCCCAAGTATCGAGTCCAGTTTCTTTGTAAAAACGGTAGGTTGTGGGGGCAGCACCAGAGCGGCGGTTTCCCTCACGGGCTTTGCAATAGGCACTCCACAGCTCCTTCACTTTAACCCTGCACTGCAGCTCATCCCAGTCATGGCCCCTTTCCATCATATCCCTTGATATCTGCCCATAGGTATCGTAATTCCTACGGCTGGGGCGCAGCTGGGACTGCACAGCTTCCTCCTCCCAAACACTGATGAGGTCCAGCAACTCACCATTGCTCCAAGCTGGGGCTTGTTTAGTGCGTGGAGGCACGGTCACCTGGAAAGATTCACTGATTACACTCCACACCTGGCTGAGCAAACAGGAAGGGGATTTTTAAAATTCCCAGGGCATTTAAAGGGCAGGTCACCTGAGGCCAGGGCAGTAGAATACGAACTGATAAGCAGAGTGGCTGAACAGGCATTCTGAGATACTTCCGAACACCTCTGGAGGCCAACAACAGCGCTTTTGGTGGCCACACTGGCAGAGCAGCGCTGCATCACCAGTGCCGCAGTCGTTATTCCCCAGGCAGAGGTAGAGTACAACCAGCGCTGTATCCAGGGAGATACAGCGCTGGATGTGTCTTGCAAGTGTGGACAGTGTGTTAGTTGCAGCGCTGTAAAGCCATCACCAGCGCTGCAACTCTCCAGTGTAGTCAAGCCCTCAGCTTTCTGTAACCACATTCTAAGATTGCATTATTTTTAGCACTTTCCTTCTTCCTGTGTTTCAGCTTCTACAAAATTGTACAAATTTTGTTGCTAGGTTTTTGAATATGGTTTCCTGGAGTCCAGTCATGCCACTTACTGGTGCATGCTCCAAGATCATGATTAGTAATCTCTCTCCTCTTCCTTGGAGTTCTCTAGAAATTAGGAAGACAATCATATTCTGGTTTGTGGGCTTGGCTACACTGGCACTTTACAGCGCCGCAACTTTCGCACTCGGGGGTGTGAAAAAACACCCCTCTGAGCACTGCAAGATACAGTGCTGTAAAACCTCAGTGTAATCAGTGCCGCAGTGCTGGAAGCGTGGATCCCAACGCTGCAAGCTACACCCGTAAGGGATGTGGTTTACGTGCAGCACTGGGAGAGCCTCTCTCCCAGCGCTGGTACTCCGACCACACTCACACTTCAAAGCGCTCCCGCAGTGCTGCCTTGGCAGCGCTTTGAAATTTCAAGTGTAACCATACCCGACAAACCAATGTATCAGTTTTTCCGCAAATGGTCTGCATATGATCATCAAAATCCTGTTTACACTTTGTGTTCTCCACAAACAAATACAGGTAGACACCCTTCAGGAGAGATTTTACAATGCTATTTCCAAACATATCTTGGAAATACAGACTACTTTTGTTCTTATTAAAGAGCCCTATGGAAATGTGTGCTACAGACAGGACCTAGACAGGAATGTGAAGGAAGACAAGTTCTTATAATTATATTCCCATCGTGTGTTGGCCCTTCAGAACAGTTATTCTCTGGCTTCCAATTATTTTTTTTTTAGTCAACATTAGTTTCTCCACCAGTGCTATGATAAATAGCGCTATAAAAACAAAAAGGGAGAAACGCTTTCAAGGCAATAAAAGTGAAAGCAATAGAATACGTAAGAACACAACAGTACAAGTGGTAAACATTGCAAATTTTTTTTATCTTCTCATAAAGACATACTGTACACATAAGGACCACTACCTTGCCCCTCCACCACCAAAATCTCTTCTCACTTTTGTACCGCTTGTATTGTACGTAATTACTATAGTTTCTTACAGCCATATTAATCTTTGAGCCTCTCTTATTCTAAGTAGTAGCTTCCTAGTAGCTCCATGACACATGCAGAGCTGCACTGTAAGCATTTTGCAAAAGAAAAGAAACTGGGAAATGTGCAAACTGTTCCCCCCCCCCACCTTCCTTTGACAGAAAGAAAAACAAAAACTTCCCAAAACAATAACAAAAAAAAGCACAGTAAAAAACCAAACACACATTTTGCAGAAGTTATCAATTTCCCCAAAACCATTACAAATAACTGACAAAATAACTGAGAAATGTCATAACATTACCACAGCCAGGAGGGAAATGAAAAGAATGAGGTTGATTTAGAGAAGCAAAACAGAAAAACCGTCTGCAAATATTTCCACTGAGTTTTCCAGTTTCATCTTAACAATTTCTTGAAGCAGAAAGAAGAGTTTATATAACTCAGCTCCATATGCTCTACCAGACAAACATGCCTTCTCTTAACAAAGGAAGTTCTCTAAAATCCATGGATTTGGGTGAGGGTTTTTGCCTAGCAAACGGTCACTGAATCAGTCTCTGAGTCCTTGCTTTGCAAAGCACACAAAGACCTTTAGTGTGCAAGGTACACACATAACTCCCAAATTCTATTTACTTTATGTTCTAGTTATGCAGAAAATAAGGTAAGGAGTGGATTGAGACATTTCAGGATTATTATTATTATTATTTTAAATAGGCTAGATACCCAAGCGGTATTGTGGGCTTGAGCTCAGGTGGCTAGCCGAGCCTTCGCCATTGCTGCAACTTCCACACAATTATTTTTAGTGCATTGGCATGAGTCTGTCCACACAACTGCGAGGCTCGCTCCTAGCTGCTGTGTAGCCATACCCCGAGAAACACAATTCATTTACTGGCTCCCCCTCGCTCAGGAGTGGAGGGGAGAAGGAAGTCATCTGCTAGAAATCTATGCTAGTATATAGTCTTGCTGGCAGTATATTCAGGGGCAGTGGTGGCACAGTCAAAGTTCCACCCAGTTGACACTTCCCTTGCCCCTCTCTGCACAAGTGGGGGAGTAGCAGCCCTGAGAAGGCTGCTTGTCCACCTACATGTTGATACACCTTATGCCCTCTTACTTTCCTGTGCAGGTACATACGGCAAACAGTGACCTTGCCCTTGTGCCTCAGTTCCCCACTCTTCGGCTTGTGTGTTCCAACCTTTTCTCCAACCCTACATCCATCTTGTCTGTTTAAACTGTAAGCTCTTCAGAGCCAGGGCTGTTTCTTATGATGTGTCTGTACAGCGCCTAGCATAATGAGACCTTCTTGTTGCCTGGAGCCTCTAGACATCACCATAAAATATATGGTGATTAACAATAACATCCATAGTGATCTGCTCCATATTCTACATAAATGTTTGTAAGAGCCAAATCTGAGATATTCTCTTACAGAATCCAGCATATTTTTTTGTATAGTGCTGGTCTGGGCATTAGAACTGACACCAAGATTCTTGGGCTGTGAGAGTTCACTGTGGGGCATCGCTCTGTATGTTGCCAGTCAGGAAGATGTGATCATTGAAAGCTCCTTCCACTCCATTTTGGCTCAATATGCACACATGAGCTTTATCTCAGTTGCCATCAAGCCAAAGGTAGTCGCTCCAGACATTATACATGCTACTTCCAGTGGCAATGCCTTTAGATATGATCAGGCAATGAGACTTTTTTCTGATGGTGCAATGATTCTAACTTACTGCATTAGTTGAGAGTGTCCTCATGTCAATTCCAGTTTTGTGTGGCACTACAGAACCCCTAAACCCAGGGATCTATCCTTTGCCCACTTACACAGTAGCAAATAATCTCAGTTCAATTAACCTCTTGACATAAACTCAGCTGTTATTTTTCTAATGTACTCCAGACACAATATTCACCCTCTTCCCCATACTCCTCTCCCCAACACCACAAATACACATGCTCACTCAGCAGCTGCCCTTAAGAGAGAACCTGCCTATGGAAGCCTGAAGCCATTTTTACTGGGTCACACTCTGGTCAGAGCCACTCTTCCATTACAATTCCAGGCCTTCACTCTGGATTTATAGGAATTTCTTTCAGGTTAGCTCTCATAGGCAAAAGTAGAACTAAAGAAAACATTGAGAGAAAAGTCATATCCAGTAACATTGGGCCAAATCCTGAAGTCCTTACTAAAAGCTAGATCTGCAGGTGTTCCAGAGCTATGCTTGGTAGAGGAAGGTAGGGGGCTTAAAGCCACCTTTCTGCCCCCTGAACCTGTGGGTTGTCTGGGACCAAAGTGGCCCTGGTACAAACAGAGTAGCCTTAGAGTTGCTGTAAGTTGTGCTGGCAGATAATGTTCCTCAAGGATCTGCTCTCCAGCACAGGCTCTGGCCCCACCCCACTATGCCACTTCTGGCTTTCAGCCATCCTGAAACACCCTCTACATTTGGGGTGGGGGAAGGAGAGGAGCAGACATAAGGAGGATCTGGATAGATGCTCCTTGCCTCCTGTTGATCCTTTGAGATCTACGTAGATCTTCAGGAAGCTGCAGGATAAGATGGGGGACCTCCCATCTTATTCCTTGGAAGTTGAGTGGGGACACCACACATTCCAAATGGCAGAACTCCTAGGAAATTCTATGTGCCTGATTGACAACAGCAGGTGCAAGGCAGTGTCAATGAGAAAAAAAGGTAGAGAATCAGGCTCCATGAGTTGAAGCTTGTGGACCCTCTTCTCCCTGGCATGGGTTATTACACAGTACACAGGGAACAATGGAGCTCTGTAAAGGTTTCAGATTTGTCCAAGAGTTACACAGTATGAAAAGAGAATATCAACTAATGTGCATCCCTCACTTATTTTCTCTAGTCTTCTTTCGCTTATCTGCCTCTTTCTAAATCCCTCTTAATTCAGCAGGTAGTGCTGTACTTATTACTGCCAATAGTGCATTCTTCCACATGAACAAAACACTTATTTATTACCTTGGGCTCTCATTTAATTGAATTCAGTGGATGACAACACCATGACACTGCTAAGATTAATGACTCAATAATTTTCAACACAAGGCAAAATGTGAAGTTAAATTGATTGCATTAATTGCTTCTTTGAGAACACTATCTTGTATCTTGTTCAGCAATATCCTGGAGTGCTCTCTCATCAAGGGAGGCCTAGTTACCCATTTCTTTTTTAGGGTTTGGCTCTGTGACATTATTTTAGAGTTACTTTTAATGTCTCTTCCCAGCTGAAGAGATGCAGCGTATAATTGCACTGAGATCCCAACAGACAAAATGATAAATGGAGAGGGCTTTTCAGAGTGGAAACCTGGGTTATTATTAGATCATTCAAGAGAAGGTGTCAGAGCATGAAATGGAGAATTAAAGTGGCCAGACATCTCACTCTTAAATGGATATGTGTGGATTTTAATGTCATGTTCAGCATCTTGATAGTTGTATGTGTTTATTTAAAAATTCCTCCTTACATAAATGTTATGACAGATGCAACATCTTGTTTTCAGTGCTGTTGGTAGGCCATGAGATGATTTATTTAACACCTTCAGTATCATATAGATGCGTAGGGTAGACACTGCATAGAAAAGTGTCATTTTTGTGTAGTTCCCCTTTCTGAAATTAAATGCTACCGTGATGGGCTGCTGTGGTGTTCTCCTCCTCTCCCCACAAGGATGTTAAATTTTATTATGTTATGGTCACTATTACCAAGTGGTACCATTTAGCTATATCCTCTTGGGCCAGATCCTTTGCTCCATTTAGGATTAAATCAAGAATGACCTCTCCTCTTGTGGGTTCCAGGACTAGCTGCTCCAAAAAGCAGTCATTTTAAGGTGTCAAGAAACTTTGTCTTTGCATCCCATCCTGAGGTGACATGTATCCAGTCAGTATGGGGATAGCTGAATTCCCCCATTACTACTGACTTTCTTAAATACAGATAGAATCATAAAACTGTAGGGCTGGAAGGGACCTTGAGAGGTCATCTAATCCAGACACCTGCACTTATTGCAGGACTAAATATTATCTAAACCATCTCTGACAGGTTTGTTTAACTTGCTCTTAAAAATCTCCAATGATGGAGATTCCACAACCTCCCTAGGCAACTTATTCAATGTTTAACTACCCCGATGGTTAGGAAGTGTTTTTTTTTTAAATGTCCAACCTAAACCACCCTTGCTGCAATTTAAGCCCATTGTTCCTCAAAGGTTAAAGAGAACAATTTTTCTCCCTCCTCCTTGTAACAACCTTTTATGTACTTGAAAACTTTTATGTCCCCTCTCAGTCTTCTCTTTTCCAGACTAAACAAACCCATTTTTTTCATTCTTCCCTCATAGGTCATGTTTTCTAGATCTTTAATAATTTGTTGCTCTTCTCTGGACTTTCCCTAATTTGTCCACATCATCCTGAAATGTGGCACCCAGAACGGGACACAATACTCTAGCTGAGGCCTAATCAGCATGGAGTACAGCAGAAGAATTACTTCTTGTGTCTTGCTTACAACACTCCTGCTAATGCATCCCACAATGATGTTCGCTTTTTCTTTCTTTTTTTTTTTTTTGCAACAGTGTTACAACATTGACTCATATTTCATAAGTGATCTACTAGGACTCCTAAATCCTTTTCTGCAGTACTCTTCCTAGGCATTCATATCCCATTTTGCATGTTTCAACTGATTGTTCCTTCCTCAGTAGAATACTTTCCTTTTGTCCTTATTGAATTTCATCATATTTACTTCAGATCATTTTTTCACTTTGTCCAGATAATTTTGAATCTTAATCCTATCCTCCAAAGCACTTGCAACCCCTCCCAGATTGGTATTGTCCACAGACTTTATTATCTAAGTCATTGATGAAGATATTGAACAGAAACAGACCCAGAACTGATCCCTGCAGGACCCCACTTGATATGTCTAGCAGCTTGACTATGAACCACTGATTACTCTCTGGGAATAGTTTTCCAATCAGTTATGCATCCACCTTATAGTAGCTCCATCTAGGTTGTTTTCCCCTAGTTTGTTTATGAGAGGGTCATATGAGACAGTATCAAAAGCCTTACTAAAGTCAAGATATACCATGTCTACCACTTTCCCCCTATCCACAAGGCTTGCTACCCTGTCAAATAAATCTATTAGGTTGGTTTGACATGATTTGTTCCTGACAAATCCATGCTGACTGTTTCTAATTGCCCCTTTATCTTCTAGGTGCTTGCAAATTGATTGCTTAATCAATTATCCGTTATCTTTCCAGGTACTAAAGTTAAGATGACTGGTCTGTAATTCTCCAGTTTGTCCTTATTCCCCTTATTATAGATGGGCACTATATTTGCTCTTTTCCAGTCCTCTGGAATCTCTCCAATCCATGATTTTTTGAAGATAATCGCTAATGGTTCAGATATCTCATCAATCAGCTCCTTGAGTATTCTAGGATGTATTTCATCAAGCCCTAGCGACTTGAAGACATCTAACTTGTCTAAGTAATTTTTAACTTGTTTTTTCCCCTATTTTAGCCTCTGATCCTACCTCATTGTCACTGGCATTCACTATGTTAGATGTCCAATCACTACTAACCTTTTCGGTGAAAACAAACAAAAAAGTCATTTAGCACTTCTGCCATTCCCACATTTTCTGTTATTGTTCCCCTCCCCCCCAACCTACTGAGTAACACTACTATATTTGCAATTCACCAGTCAGAGTATAACCCCCAAGTTCATGGATTCATTAAAAATCTTTGCTATTGGACTTTCAATGTCATGTGTCAGTTCTTTTAATATGTTTGGATGAAGACTATCTGGGCCCCTGATTTGCTCTCACTAAGCTGTTTGAGTTTGGCTTCCAAATCCAATATAGTAATTTCTACTTCCCTATCCTTGTTCCCATTAGCCACTCTGCCACTGGCTCTAGGCTCCTTTAATGGCAATTAAAAATTGAGGCAAAATATTCATTTAGGTATTGGGCCATACCCAGATTATCTTAAATCTCCACCCCTTCCTCAGTGCTTAGTGGCCCACCTATGGCAAATTGTAGAAGAACCATCACTGCTGGGGACCATTAGTCTATTTATTTTGGGATAGGTGGTGGGAGGAAGAGACTTGACATTTAAGATGGTAAAGCCCTTCAAGGCAGGGACTATTCTATGTATGTGTGCATAATCCAGCACAAAAGGGACCTGACCTTGATGGGGGATACTGGGGACAACCACAATAGAAATAACAATACAAAAGAAAAGCAGAGGTCAGACAAACCACCACATGATAGGTCTCTGACATTTAATGCACACCAGTTGTTCATATAACTCATATTTTTAGGAAAATACATTACATGATTTTGCTTCTTTCATGCTCTGTTACTTAAGGAAACTTGATCATTTAAGGCATTTCTATTCATTGCAGTTACTATACTATTCAGACTTGCTTTGTTTTGCAGAGGCTGAGATTGGAAAAGAAAACATTTCCAGCCTGATAACTGATCGTGTTCTACCTCAGTGGCTAAACACGATCTCCCTCTTTTAGTGCAGTATTATTTGCTTTGCCATCCGGCTGCATGCCTCCTTGTCCAGACCTAAGTGCATAAGATATTTCATCCACAGGGGAAATGGTTTCAGTAATGCTGCAGCAGTAGAGAAAATTTATGACCCCAAAAAGATGGAGGTTTATAGTCAGAGGCCATTGAATCATTACAGGTTTTGAAGGAAAAAGGGCAACAACATGTTTTCCCTGAACAATAATCTCATCAGGTTCAAATGCATTTTGATACGACCTGATGATCAGCACACGACAGAAGAGATTTCATTGCAAAGGTAAGATTTAAAGAAGCAGAACCTGTACAATCAAGGTTTCATACAGCACTGTTCATAGAGTCCATGCATTGTGAATGGAACTGTTGGATAGAGTTTTGCTGTTGATAACAGATACTTATAAAAACCTTTTGAAAAGGAACCACTGATTTTTTGGGTGGCTCAGATTTTGGATGCCCAACTGCAGGAACCATTGCCTGCTTCCAAGGAGTGCTGAGAACCAACAGCTCCATTCAAAGCTAACAGGAACTGAGGCCCATGGCATCATATGCTAGGCAGCCAGAAAGGGAAGCATCCCAAAATCAGTGGCTTCTTTTGAAGACTTTGGCCCAAGTGAGATCCATTCCACAGACTTTTTCCATAGATTAACCTCAGTCAGGCAATCCCCAGCAACTCGCCGGAGACTCCTTTGCTGTTGATCCTTGATGGCTCTAACTGTTGGTGAAGGAGCATTCTACAGAACACCTTCAGGGTTGTTATAAAATTGGATGGGTGGGGTTCTGTGGCCTGCCTTGTGCAGGAGGTCAGACTAGATGATCAGATTGGTCCCTTCTGACCTATGAGTCTATGAGTCTATGAGAAGAATTTGATTCATGGATGATCTTCAGTGACACTAGCTGAATATCTAAGGGACGTGGAGGGATGAAGAGTATGAAATGCTGGGGAGGGAATGTGATGTAAAATGATGGCATTGGGTGAAGACAGGGAGACAGAGTAAGAAATGTTTTAGGAGGAGAAAAGCTGAAAACAAAATCAGGTTGACTTGGAATGAGAGTGAGAGAACAGAGTGCTCATGGAATAGGGAGAGTAGAAATGAACTGGATTGATGGTGGAGGTCAGGGTGAGTGTGAGAGATTGTGTGGAAACTGGGTTGTGAAATAATTGGATGAGCTGCTACTCTCCCCAGCCAGGCTGGAAAGCCCCACCCCTTTCTCCTTCTGTTCATCTCTCCCTCCCTACTGTTTTCACACTGAGGATGTTGATGAGTATATGGTTGCCAGAGTGAAACTTCTTCAATGCAATCCTTGTTACATTGTCACTAGCTATAGTCCTTGAAGAAACATATAGAGATATAAAAGATACTGGGTTTTAATGTGAGGGGGAAGGCAGGGATCATATTAGAACTACATTTGCCATCATTAATCAGAAAAAAACAGTCCTACACTAATGCTGACAGTACAGTTTCAGCTTTCCACTAGATTTATACCAGATGTGACTTGAGAAACATGAAAAAAATCTCTTTTCCACTACAATTGTCATGTTTTCTAAGCAAGAAACCTGCAGACGCTGGGCTCCTAATTAAATCACAGTTCTACTGAAGTGTGAAGGCGTAGGAGACAGACATGTTTCTCCTTCTGGGGTGCAAATTACCATTCATCATCATTCTCTTCAGTTCAGTCAAAGCATAGTTTAGATATGCCCTTTTCCTCGCTCTGTACCTTCTTTCATGCCATGACATCATGCTGTGCTGGAAGGAACTCTCTGATTAAAGTCAGCGAGCCCCCTCCCACTTCCCCTGTCTAGCCTCTGCTGAAAGTCCCACAATGCTTTACAACAGTTGTCAGTGGGCCAGCTACTTGGGTTATAAGATCTGAAGAATATGCTGAAGTGGAGTATACCTTCCTTCAGCCCACTGTACATCAGTGTATTTACAGCTGACAAAGCCCCTTTATTTGGGCCATTACATATAAAACATCTCAACCATACCTAAAACAGTCACTTCTAGAGTGGAAGGCAGAACTCTCTACCCATACTCATGTCGACACTATGCAACTGTTCAGTGAAAGGTACCTCTGTGACACTATGCTCCCATATTCTTCATGAATATATTGTTATGATGCGAGTATGGCATAATTATGATGCATTTTGTGCAAGATAAGGCATGTGAGATATCATTGGAAAAGTAATGATTTATTGAATATGATTATCCTATTTGTATGCATATATCATTTCTGTATCTGAAGTTAGGAATACTGACTATGTATCAATTACGAGTGTGTTTACACCTGGGGAACACCCACCAGATAGAATGCAATCAGTCTAGATGGCCTGCTGTATGGAAGAGCCATTAGAGAGAACATTGGGTCTCAGAAGATGTTTATCACCTCCAGAGAAGCCTTTCTGGGGACACTGCAAACAGACTGAGCCATAGCTTCAGGGTCATGTGATCAAGTTACCCGATACTAGACACCATGATAATGCTAGTATTTTTCCACTGATGGGGACGAGGGGGTGGGAATCACACTGGAAGACAAAGGATTCCCGTTATACGTAAAACCTATTTAAGGCAGGGGAGTGAGACAGTCAGGGTTCATTCTTCACTGCATCCCAGCCCAAGATGACTACTGTAAACATCTAAGGGCTTGTCTACATCACAAAGTTGCAGCGCTGGTGAGGGGGTTACAGCGCTGCAACTTAGGAGGTGTACACATCTGCAGGGCATCACCAGCGCTGCAACTCCCTGTTTGCAGCGCTGGCCGTACTCCCGTTTTGTCTCGGGTGTAGAGGATCCAGCGCTGGTGATCCAGCGCTGGTAATCAAGTGTAGACACTTACCAGCGCTTTTCTTGACCTCCGTGGAATAAGCAGGTATCCCAGCATACCTGAGGAAGCCTCTGGTAATCAAGCTGGTCTCCTTCCCCGGTTTGCTCTCGCGTTCCCCGAACCCCGAGAAAGCAGGTCTCCTTCCCTGCGGTTTGCAGGGTGGTTCGGGGAATGCGAGAGCAAACCGCGGCGAAGCTGGTCTCCTTCCCTGGTTTGCTCTCGCGTTCCCTGAACAAGCAGGTCTCCTTCCCTGCGGTTTGCAGAGTGGTTCGGGGAACGCGAGAGCAAACCGCGGCGAAGCTGGTCTCCTTCCCCGGTTTGCTCTCGCGTTCCCCGAACCTCCGTGCAAGCAGGTCTCCTTCCCTGCGGTTTGCAGGGGCGTTCGGGGAACGCGAGAGCAAACCGCGGCGAAGCTGGTCTCCTTCCCTGGTTTGCTCTCGCGTTCCCTGAACAAGCAGGTCTCCTTCCCTGCGGTTTGCAGAGTGGTTCGGGGAACGCGAGAGCAAACCGCGGCGAAGCTGGTCTCCTTCCCCGGTTTGCTCTCGCGTTCCCCGAACCTCCGTGCAAGCAGGTCTCCTTCCCTGCGGTTTGCAGGGGGGTTCGGGGAACGCGAGAGCAAACCGCGGCGAAGCTGGTCTCCTTCCCCGGTTTGCTCTCGCGTTCCCCGAACCCCCCTTGATGCCGCCCAACAGCGCTGCAGTATGGCCACATCTAACACCACTTGCAGCGCTGGTTGCTGTAAGTGTGGCCACTCTGCAGCGCTGGCCCTATACAGCTGTACTAATACAGCTGTAACAACCAGCGCTGCAAAATTTTAGATGTAGACATACCCTAAGAAACAAAGACTGAATGAGGGGAGAAGGACAGAGCCCAGGCTGGAAGATTATCTAACCTGTGAATGAAATATCTGAAGTTTTAAGCTGCAGGCAAGTGCAGCTGGCCTTCAAGAATCTCTGCAATCTGCCTAAAACAACATTTACAGTGAGAAATTACAACTTGTAACCAGTTTCTTTAGTATCTTAAACTTAGATTGCATTTTTGTTTTATTTGCTGGGTAATCTGCTTGATTTGTTTGCTTTCCCTTATAATCACTTAAAAATCTATCTTTTCTAGTTAATAAACTTATTTTGTTAAGTCTAAAACCTAGTATGTGGAATTCATAATGGGGTGGGAGGGTGAAAAGCTTTTGCATCTCTCTCCACATTGAGGGAGAGGGCAAATTTCATGAGCTTACGCTGTACAATTCTCTGTGCAGCGCAAGATGGTATAATTTTGGGTTTATCCTCTAGAGGAGGGTGTGCACCTGAGTACTGCAAATCCTTAGTTGAGCCTTCCCACACAGAGCTAATTTCAGTGTCTGTGTGCATTTCTGCAGCTGTGCATGTCCCTACCTGTATGTGTCCTGGGAAAGTGCATCCTGAAGCCTGAGGGAGGGCTTAGCTGGCTTGCCTTAGGTATGCAGTGTGAAGGAAGCCAAGACTGGTGGGTCAGGTGAGGTCAGTGGTACCCCAGTTCCAAGTGGCACCCCAGGGGGAGCCCATCACAACCTCCTTTAGCTAAATTATAAGGACATTTTAGAGGGAGAGAAGAAGGGTGTGGTAATACCTTTTACTGGACAAACTTCTGTTAGTGGTAGAGACAGGCAGAAGAGCTCTGTGTAGCTCAAAAGCTTGTCTCTACGACCAACAGAAGATGGTCCAATAAGAGATATTATCTCACCTACCTTGTCTCTGATATTCTGGGACCAACACAGCAAACAAGGAAATTTTAGATATACAGAACATAGCAACCTGACTGGAATTTCTCAAGACACTGGAGCTCTGTGGTACTTTGATGAGATTTGTTAACAACCACAAGCAGTTAAAGGCAGACCTCTGTTTTACAGCTCATTCAGAAGATATCGCCTCCAGCAACATGGTATCCCTTAGCATTGTGCTAGAGCACTGATTCAGAAAGAAAAGGCAGCCAGCTACTGACTCCCCACAATGCTTCTTGTGGCAACATTTTCCTTGCATTCATAGAAGGGCTGAGAAGACCCAACTCTGCTTAACTTACAATATCTGAAAAGACTTCAATCCAAGTAGTTCTGGTTCATGACTAGGGCTCCTAGGTGCTATATGGTAACAAATAATAATAAAAACAGTACTGATGGTAAAATACACAACTGGATAAAAAAATTTGCTCAGTAACAGAAGGCCAGAGCAGGGTAGTAAATGGATACAGATCAGGTAGCAGAGAGGTGATAACTTAGTATCTTGGATTACCTACTATCAAGTGAACTGGTTTTGGGTTCAGTTTTAATCACACTATGCTTAAGTGACACAGAGGAAGGAAAATGCAACTCCCTCTCATTATTCATTGGCATTGACCAAATTTTCAAACTTGGGTCCCTAATGTTAGAGTCCTAATTAAGGCCTCTAAATAAGTGACATATTTTCATAAGAACTGAGCACCTACAGCTCCCATTTAAGTCAGAGTTTTGCCAGAGTCAGGACTAACTGAAAAACTAAGTAAGGACACTAGGATGTAATTCTCCAAATGGAGTTTCGTTATGAAAGGAGAGGGTCTACATGACAAAAAGCATTTCCTCATCTCCCCACCCCAAGTAGTTGACAAGGCATTGGTAGCTGCGGGAAGCCTCTAGAAAGCCATATTTTCATTCCCACTGAGGAGAAATTACAGCAAACCAACTCAATTCTATTTCACTTTCTTGTGATAACATGCATAATTAGTTAGCTTGCCTACCCCACCTTCTTACTTGTGGGTCTCATACATTGGTTTTATCTTTTTATTAAAATATAAGCTCTTTGGGGTGGTGATTGTCTTTTTTAATATAGGTTTGAATGGTGCTTAGAACAATGGGATCTTGATCCTGATTGAAGCTTCTAGGCTCTATTGCAATACAAATAACTCCCTAGTGAGGAAAAAAATTAATCACAAGACCAGGAGCCAGGGAGTCCTCTCTACCATCCCTCAATGGATAGCAAAGCCTTGTCTTCCCCTCCACCTACTCTTCTGCTCAAGGCTGGCTTACACAGTCTTACACAGAAATAACAAAAGGTGCAAATTAAAACCCAATTAGTTATTTCCACACTAGTCTGTGTGTACACTCTTATTTTGGAATAGAAGTGCTAAAGTCAATTTAGCTACAATTTGTAACAAACCAATTTTAACCAAGGGGAAAAGGCAACAATAGCTGGTGTGCACTAGCTACTCCACACTAACTCTGTGTGTGGAGAGACTCTTATGCACAATAAGATTTTTTTATTGTGTATATACACGCACACACACAGAACATGAAAAGATGGGGGTTCATGTTTTCACCTTTTCATGTTCTCTGTATATATATATCTATATCTTCCTACTATATTTTCCACTCCATGCATCTAATGAAGTGGGTTTTAGCCCACAAGAGCTTATGCCCAAATAAATTTATTAGGGCTTGTCTACACTACAGAGTTGCAGCGCTGGTGAGGGGGTTGCAGCGCTGCAACTTAGGATGTGTACACACCTGCACGGCACTACCAGCGCTGCAACTCCCTGTCTGCAGCGCTGGCCGTACACCCGGTCGAGCCTCGGGTGTAGAGGATCTAGCGCTGGATCACCAGCGCTGGTCATCAGGTGTAGACACCAGCGTTTTTGTTGACCTCCGTGGCATAAGCAGGTATCCGAGCATACCTGAAGAAGCCTCTCTGGTAATCAAGCAAACTCCATTGCCCTGTGCTCACCTGACCCCTCCTTTAAATGCCCCGGGCCTAGCCAGTCTCAGCAGCTGGAAGCTGATGTTGAGGAGGAAGCTGAGGATCGTGCTTGTGGTAAGTAGTGTGCTCCCGTGTTTCCCACCCCCCCCCAGCACGTAGACAGCCCCGCGGTGTGCTCAGGTGTTCCCCGACCCCCCGTCCAAGCAGGCATCCAGCCCCGCGGTGTGCTCCCGTGTTTCCCACCCCCCCCAGCACGTAGGCAGCCCCGCGGTGTGCTCAGGTGTTCCCCGACCCCCCCTCCAAGCAGGCATCCAGCCCCGCGGTGTGCTCAGGTGTTCCCCGACCCCCCCTCCAAGCAGGCATCCAGCCCCGCGGTGTGCTCCCATGTTTCCCACCCCCCCAGCACGTAGGCAGCCCCGCGGTGTGCTCAGGTGTTCCCCGTCCCCCACTCCAAGCAGGCATCCTGCCCCGCGGTGTGCTCCGGTGTTCCCCGACCCCCCCCAAGCATGTATCCTTCCCCGCGGTGTGCTCAGGTGTTCCCCAACCCCCCCTCCAAGCAGGCATCCAGCCCCACGGTGTGCTCTGGTGTTCCCCGACCCCCCCTCCAAGCAGGAATCCAGCCCCGCGGTGTGCTCCCGTGTTTCCCACCCCCCCCAGCACGTAGGCAGCCCCGCGGTGTGCTCAGGAGTTCCCCGTCCCCCACTCCAAGCAGGCATCCTGCCCCGCGGTGTGCTCTGGTGTTCCCCAACCCCCCCTCCAAGCAGGCATCCAGCCCCACGGTGTGCTCCCGTGTTTCCCACCCCCCGCCCAGCACGTAGGCAGCCCCGCGGTGTGCTCAGGTGTTCCCCGTCCCCCACTCCAAGCAGGCATCCTGCCCCGCGGTGTGCTCTGGTGTTCCCCACCCACCCTCCGAGCAGGCATCCAGCACCGCGTTCCCCCCCCCCCCCGGTCAATTCCCACTCCCAAGAGGAAATCAGGGCAAAACCACTCACCCCATTGCTCGCCATGACTTAGCTTGCCTGCCCTCCCTGTGTTATGTGAGGTATGTGAGAAGGATGCTACCAAAAGTCTAAAAAGTCCTTCAAACTGTGATAATAAACAATGATGCCTCTGTGTATTACATGGTTCTATCTCTCTGTTTTCTAGGGACCTTGACTACTGCAGCCGTATCACCAGCCTCACGTAGGTTGCAGAACTTGAGACGGAATCCTAGGAAATCAAAAGAGGAATTGATCAAGTCTGTAATGAGCCACTACAACAGAGAAAGTAGGAAGACAGAGGAATGGAGAGAGAAGACCTATGAATGGAGAAGCAGTGTACATGAGTGGAGAAAGACTGTACATGAATGGAGAAAGAGTGTACATGAATGGAGGCAAACAGAAAGCAGGAGAAAGGAATTGTCTGCCAAAAAAACCACAAAGCAGATAAGCCTCCTGTCTCGCCAAACTGAGTCTTTCGAGTCTCTTGTAGCCATGCAGACAAATATGTATCGTGGTAACCCACAGCCCTCTTCCTTGTTCCCCAGTATTTCCACAAAACAACTTTCTCCAGCAGCTAGTTCCATATTATCCCCAGCTGCCCCCAACACCTATATGATCACCTACCAGCCCTGATAACTATAATCTTACCCTGTTCACTCCACCCCCATTATTCTGCAGCATAGTAATCTTGAAGTGCAGCAGAAGTGAATATTGATCAAAATAGGACATATTAAAACCTGTAAATGTACAGTCCACCACCCCTACCCCCTTGCCTGTTATGTACTGTATGTTGAATAAAGTTTTTTTTTTTTTCTATTTCTTTCACTACGTTTTGTTGCTGCTGGAAGTGGTAAATATTACACAGCAAGGTAAAGCAAAGCACATCAAATGCATCAAACATTACTGTTGGCTCTCAGCATCAAATTGCTCCCTTACAGGATCCCTAATCCTTGAAGCCCTTTCCTGGGCCTCCCTATTAGCCCTGCTCTCTGGCTGAGCAAACTCATCCTCCAGGTGTCGAACCTCAGAGGTCCATTCCTCACTGAATCTTTCACCCTTCCCTTCACAAATATTATGGAGGGTGCAGCACGCGGATATAACAGCGGTGATGCTGCTTTCCACCAAATCTAGCTTCCCATAAAGACAGCAGCAGCGAGCTTTCAAACGGCCAAAAGCACACTCCACAGTCATTCTGCACCGGCTCAGCCTGTAGTTGAACCGGTCCTTGCTCCTGTCAAGCTTCCCTGTATATGGTTTCATGAGCCATGGCATTAAGGGGTAAGCGGGGTCTCCAAGGATCACAGTGGGCATTTCGACGTCCCCTACTGTGATCTTGCGGTCTGGGAAAAAAGTCCCGGCCCTCAGCCTCCTGAACAGGGCACTGTTCCGAAATATGCGTGCATCGTGCACCTTTCCAGGCCATCCTGAGTAAATGTCAGTGAAACGCCCACGGTGATCCACAAGCGCTTGCAGAACCACGGAGAAATATCCCTTGCGATTAATATACTCTGATGCCAGGTGGGGTGGTGACAGAATAGGAATATGCGTCCCATCTATTGCCCCTCCACAGTTAGGGAACCCCATTTCTGCAAAGCCATCTACAATGTCCTGCACGTTCCCAAGAGTCACGGTTCTTCTTAGCAGGGTGCGATTAATGGCCCTGCAAACTTGCATCAGCACCATTCCAACGGTAGACTTTCCCACTCCAAACTGGTTCGCCACCGATCTGAAGCAGTCTGGAGTTGCCAGCTTCCAGATTGCAATAGCCACCCGCTTCTCCACTGGCTGGGCAGCTCTCAATCTTGTGTCCCTGCGCCGCAGGGTAGGGGCGAGCTCAGCACACAGTCCCATGAAAGTGGCTTTTCTCATCCGAAAGTTCTGCAGCCACTGCTCGTCATCCCAGGATTGCAGGACGATTTGATCCCACCACTGAGTGCTGGTTTCCCGAGCCCAAACGCGCCGGTCCACGGAGCTGAGCACGTCTGTTACTGCCACAAGCAATTTACTGTTTTCACAGCGAGGCAATTCAATATCATCGTCTGACTCCTCACTGTCACTGTCGCTCTCATTTTGCAGCTGAAGGAATAGCTCCACTGCCAAGTGCGATGTGCTGGCAACATTCATCAATAAGGTCGTCAGCTGCTCAGGATCCATTAAAAAAAAAAACGCAGAAAAAGCGCTGTACAATCACAATGCTGCCACACTGCTCGGAATGTGTACCAAAGCACCACGGGGCGTTGGAACAGGAACAGGAAGCGGAAAGACAATCACACTTCCTTCCCCTTCCCACAAGCCACAGCGCCGAAATGGGACGAGGTGCTCTGTGGGATAGCCGCCCACAATGCACCACTCCCAACAGCGCTGCAGTGTGGCCACATCTAACACCACTTGCAGCGCTGGTTGCTGTAAGTGTGGCCACTTTGCAGCGCTGGTTGTTACAGCTGTGTTAGTACAGCTGTATAGGGCCAGCGCTGCAGAGTGGCCACACTTACAGCAACCAGCGCTGCAAGTGGTGTTAGATGTGGCCACACTGCAGCGCTGTTGGGCGGCTTCAAGGGGGGTTCGGGGAACGCGAGAGCAAACCGGGGAAGGAGACCAGCTTCACCGCGGTTTGCTCTCGCGTTCCCCGAACCCCCCTGCAAACCGCAGGGAAGGAGACCTGCTTGCTCGGGGGTTTGGGGAACGCGAGAGCAAACCGCAGGGAAGGAGACCTGCTTGCTCGGGGATTCGGGGAACGTGAGAGCAAACCGGGGAAGGAGTCCTGCTTGATTACCAGAGGCTTCCTCAGGTATGCTGGGATACCTGCTTATTCCACGGAGGTCAAGAAAAGCGCTGGTAAGTGTCTACACTTGATTACCAGCGCTGGATCACCAGCACTGGATCCTCTACACCCGAGACAAAACGGGAGTACGGTAGGCGCTGCAAACAGGGAGTTGCAGCGCTGGTGATGCCCTGCAGATGTGTATACCTCCTAAGTTGCAGCGCTGTAACCCCCTCACCAGCGCTGCAACTTTGTGATGTAGACAAGCCCTAAGGTGCCACAAGTACTTCTTGTTCTTTTAACTTCACTGTGTAGACAAGCCTTAAATTAACATTAGCTATTTTTGTTCCAGATAAGATCATTCATACACAGATGTGCAGCAAAATATCCACAAAGATTTGAGGCAGCCAAATTAGTTGAACTGGTATAAATGTGTGTGTAGACCAGGCCTCAGTCAGAACAAAGGAGAAGATAATCTCCTTGTAATGCAGCATTTAACACCAGTCAAAGGTGATAATTGCTTCAATCTGAGGGGATTAGCACACTGTAACCTGGTTATAAAGTGGAGTGTAATTTCCCTATGAAAGCTTGTCTACACAGGGAAATTATACCAGCATAAGCTAAAGTGTGAATTTAAATCAATAGTGTTATAACTCCACATATGGACACACTTATTCCATAATAAGGATGACTTTTTAAGTTTATATTGTCACTTTGGAAGGGGTTTAAAAGTGTGTTTCCCCCCTGTGGTTTAGTTTATAGTAGAATAAAAATGCTCATGCAGGGAGTTATACCAGAATAACTATATTGGTTTAACTCTACAACTAGTAAAACTATCCTGTGTAAACAAGCCCTAGACAAAGTGAAGCTTCAGTCTAAATGAGAGTGAATGCCTATTGAAATAAGTTGAAGCAGTTTGCTCCAGTTCACTAGAAACAAGTGTTTATTTTAAGAGTTCACTGTAAGTAGGTTTCATTGTACATTGATCAGTTCTCTGATTACTCAGTGAGAACAGTTTATGCCATTTTGGAGGCCGGGCAGTGTATACTATGTGTAGTCATATGCTTCTGTTTGCCCCAATATGCATGTTTATCTATAGGGATCTATGTAATAATGAATGTGTATACATATGCACACATATACTAGCCAATCAGGTAGTCTTTACTCAAGCAAAACACCCATTGATTTTTGCAAATATTTTTGCCTGGCTATGGAAGCAGGATCAGGTCAACAGAGAACGTATAATGATAGGTTTTTAGTTCTTAAACACCCTGCACAAAGTCCTGTATTGACAGCACATATGTCCAGGCATATAGTTTATAGAATGTATTGGGGTTGTGGGGGAGGGAATAGCGAGAGGCTACTGCAGCTCACTCACTGGAAGAGTTCAGAGAGAAGCCAATGAAGCTCTGATACAGGCTAGAGGAGCTCACAGAGTGGTTTGGAACAAAACCAAGGAGACATACCAAAGAGCTAATCCTGGTACCATGGATTCCAATGGCAAAAAACATTTACTTCAGTGGAAGCAGGATTAGGAACCAAGAGTACTGAAAGACAGAGAGCAGCTAGTAGAATTGTTAAAGTAACCAAATCTAGGGAGAAGATTTCTGATCCTGGAAGCGCTCTATAGTTTAGCAGACAAAGGCATAACAAAGCCAAAGACTGGAAGCTGAAACTAAACTAGCGGGTTGCACTTTTGTTGCATCTGTTGGCTGAGCTCATTGCATACACCAGGAGCTATTTGCATCCCTCCCTCCTCTCAGGCTCCCTTTGTGCTACCCTCCCAGCCTCCTCTATTTCAGGGACCCCTTGCAACCCTTCACCCCCTTCTTCATGCCCTGTGTCTCCCCCATTTCCCCTTCTGCCACATGCCAGGACTCTGTGTGCCCCCATTTCCTTCTCACCTATACCAGGCTCTCCTCTGTGTGCATGTCCTTCCCACCACGTGTCTTATACCCTTGAAGTCTGAAAGGAAGGTCTGAGATAACTCTAGAGTGTAAACATTTACATTGCTTGAGATGGGAGGGGGTATTGCTATGTGGAATGTGAATGACTGCCATTAACCGCTTCTCTATCAATAGGCAATTAAAAACTGGTTGAAGGTACTGGCTTTGCTAACCAGATGCCCAGGCCTCCATGTGTACCCCACTAGCATGACCAGATGTCCCAATTTTATAGGGACAGTCCCAATTTTTGGGTCTTTTTCTTATATAGGCTCCTTTTATCCTCCACCCCCATTCGGATTTTTCACACTTGCTGTCTGGTCACCCTAGTGCCCCTGTTTCTCCTTTCCATTTTCCAATTTTCACCAAAATCAATAGGGTTCTGCCCATTGATTCCTAGAACATTCCCTGAAATTTTGGAATTGATCAGATTTGGCATTCAAAAGTTATTATGGGACATGCAGATAGACAAGGTGAGCGAGGATAATCTCTTTTATTGGGCCAACATCTGTTGGTGTGCGAAGCTTTCAAGCCACACAAAGCTCTTCTTCTGGTCTGGGAAGTGTTGTGTCACAGTTAAATACAAGGTGGAACAGACTGTTTAGCATAAGTAGTTAACACATATTTCAAGGACCATTCAAGGTGAAGTGGCCTGTTATCACCCCTCCAGTCACAGGGGGGAAGGAAGGCGGGTGGGGGAAGGCAGCTGGGAGGGTTGTTAGTGGGTTACAGAATGTTGCAATACACCATCAATCCAATGTGTCTGTGCAGCCCATGATTTTTAGTACCCAGCAAAGTTATGGATTTCAGTTCCCAAGATCATCTTTTGAAAGTATAGTGCAGGTTTCCTTTGAGGATCAAGACTGATCGATCAAACTGTATCTGAGCTCTGTGTGAAAAGCATTCTCACACAGATGATATGTAGTGTTTTTGTTTTACCAATTTCCCATGTGGGGTCATTTGAGAGCATAGTGAGAGTCTGATTTCCTCACATCTTCACCTCGACTGATCCCTTGAAATACGTGTTAACTAGTCATGCTAAGGCCTTGGCTACACTCACACTTTACAGCGCTGCAACTGGGGTGTGAAAAAACACCCCCCTGAGCGCTGCAAGATACAGCGCTGTAAAGCGTCAGTGTAATCAGGGCAGCAGCGCTGGGAGCGCGGCTCCCAGCGCTGCACGCTACACCCGTAAGGGATGTGGTTTACATGCAGCGCTGGGAGAGCTCTCTCCCAGCGCTGCCGCTCTGACTACACTCACACTTCAAAGCGCTGCCGGGGCAGCGCTTTGAAATTCCAAATGTAGCCATACCCTGAGTTTCAGAGTAGCAGCCCTGTTAGTCTGTATCTGCAAAAAGAACAGAAGTACTTGTGGCACCTTAGAGACTTCTGTTCTTCTTACTCATGCTAAGCAATCTGTTCAAACCTTGTTTTTAACTGTGAAACTGAGTACTTTTCCCAGATCTGAAGAAGAGCTCTGTCTAAGTTCAAAAGTTTGTCTCTCTCACCAACAGTATTTGGTCCAATAAGAGATATTACCTCACACACCTTGTCTCTCTAATCTCCTGGGATGGACACAACTTCAACAACACTAAATACAGACAGACAAACAGAAATACCATCAAGTTGAATGTAGGACTTCTGTCTGCCCAGCCAACACTCAACCCTGCACTAGGCACGATACCAAATTTTGCAACAACCTATTTCAGACTAGAAATAAGGCACAAATGTTTAACAGTGTGGGTGGTTAACCAATGGAACAACTTACCTAGGGACATGGTAGGGTGACCAGATGTCCCAATTTTAATAGAGACAATCCCAATATTCAGGGCTTTTTCTTTTATAGGTGCCTATTACTCTCTACCCTCATCCCGATTTTTCACATTTGCTAATTGGTCACTCTAGGACATGGGTGGAGTCTCCATCACTTGAAATCTTTAACTCAAGACTGGCTGTCGTTCTAAAAGATGCGCTATAACTCAACCAGTAGTTATGGGCTTCATGCAAGAAGCCCTGTGTGAAATTCTTTTGCCTGGGTTATATGGGAAGTCAGACCAGATAGTCATCATGGTCCTTTCTGGCCTTAAAAGTCTATGAAAAAGCCTATGACATCTAGGCAGTTGGGGTCTAGCATTTAGATAACGGGTATCGAAAAACAGATTCCACCTTATTTTTCTGGCCTCTTGATCTTCTTTCATAGCTCTCTACTCATAACTCCAGGTTGACCCAGATTCTTCCTTCTCCCCTCACCCACATGACAACTTGTCTCCCAGGAACAAATATACCTTTGAGCAAAGTTCATAGGCATGCTCCTTCTTTCTCCTGGTCACAGGGTCTTTGCAGAGGAGCCAGTTCAAGGATTTTCCTTTCCCAACTGTCCTGCTGCTTTCAAGTACTGTACAATGAAGACACGTCCCAGAAAGTGCCCTGCTGTGTTGCTACAGCACTGCAAAGGTGATAGAAGAAAAAAAAACAACAGATTTTTCAGAATGCTGAGCATCTGTTGCTCCCTTTCACTGAATCTGGAGTTGTGGGCACGCAATACTTCTAAAAATGTTTTTGGTGGGGATCTGGGTCACATCCTGCCTTGCTGGTATGATTTATCTGAAATGGAAATACTTGCATGCAAATGCCATAGAAATCCCATGGACATATTCTTGTTTTAATTCCACAAAAGATTAAAACAGAAACATTTTAAAATCTAGCACTCTGTAGCAGCATCTGAAAGCGGATAGGCAAAACTGACATGTAACTATACCACTCAGAGGCAATTTACAGCAGCCAGTAGAGATCATGCTGTTTCTGACTCAAAACAGGCCAGGCAAAACTGACTGACTCTTTGGCCTGGTCTACGCTGGGTGGGTTTGGAAGGGAAGGAGGAGGAAAATTGATCTAAGTTACGCAACTTCAGCTATGTGAATAACATAGCTGAAGTCAACGTACTTAGACCTACTCACTGCAGTGAAGACACTGTGAGTCGACTGCTGCTGCTCCCCCATCGACTCCACCTCTGCCTCTCCCAGCGGTGGAGTACAGGAGTCAATGGGAGAGTGCTCGGGGATCAAGTTATCGCATCTAGATTAGACGCAATAAATCGATCCCTGCTGGAGCGATTGCTGCCCGCCGATCCAGCGGGTAGTGTAGACATACCCTTTGGGGGGAATCTCTGTTGGCAACAGGATGAAATCATGTTTCCTTTTAATACTCCACATGCTCATCGCCATCTCTAAGCCAAATACCCCCTTACTCATAAGCCACAAGAATTGCAAATGCAAAATACATAATTCAGATTTGGGGGCAGAGGGACATGTTAAAATATCAAATATGCACAAAACCCAATAATTCAACAATAAACTGGAACTGTTTTACAGTAAACTGTGAAATAAAAGTATCCACCAAACAAATATATTTGTACACTTGATTAGAAGTTAAACTAAAAAAAATCCTAGGACTATGTGTCCAAATTAGAGATCTTTGTCAGTGTGATGGAAGGCATGTCATTAGCCTGTAGGGCCTTGCTTAGCAAGTGGATTAACATGTTTCTAAACACTACAGGGACTCTAGAGTTTAGCACAACCTGCTAATATTTGTATAAACTGCTGCTTTTATACACCACTGTCTTGGTTTGCACTAGGTGCTAAGTGCTGTTTAAAAATATGTTAACTAATGTGTTACCTAAGGCCTGGTCTACACACCAATTCTGTGCCAGTATAACTATTTCAGGATTATTTTTTTTTTAAACCGAAGTAGTTATATGGGTACAACCCCCAGTGTGGATGAAATTAATTGGTATAAAGTTTCCTTATACTGGCATAGTTTGTTCTCCTTCGTGTGCAGGAATAGCTATATCAATGTAAAAGCACATTTATACTGGTAAGACTGCATCCACGTTGAGGCCAGGGAGCAGAGGGGAGATGGTGCTGCTTCAACTGTATTCTGGTATAGTTAAAATGATACAACTTGTGTGTAGACAACACCTAACTTTCCCTGATAGAATCATCATGGTACATAGTTGTCGGCTATTGCCAAATCTTGTTTTTATTTATAAATTACTGCTTAAAACTCATGTATCTTCAGTAGTAATAAGACACCTTTAGTTCAAGGATCTCAAAGCACTTTACAAACATTAATGAGGCATTAAAGGTCACTTGTGAGCCAATTTGGTGTTATACATATTTTACTGGAGGTCTGAACAGATACAAAGGTTAAGTGACTTGCCCAAAAGCACAGAGTACGGCAGTGACAGAGCCTGGAAAAGTTAGACCTTAATGTATTCGCTAGGATCATGGCAGAATCAAGAGTTTTATCACATACTCCCTTCCCATTTCTCCCTAAGGAGCAAGCACTGATGAGCTCTCACCTGGCTGTCATTTTACGCACACCCAAGGTCATCATGAATAGTAAAATATGAAAATCTAATCTGCTTTAATAATGCACAATAATTTCTTTCTGTATGTGACCTCACAGAGTTCAGCTGCTCAGCTATAACAGGCTAAAGATTGCTTTCCAAGTCTTAATTCAGTTTCAGAAAGCACTATGTGAACTCCTGGAGAACAATAAGGATTTCTTTCTCTTCCTACCCCAAAAAGAATACATCACAAAGCTGTCCTTGATGAGCTCCAATTTCAGATCCACATATATGCACATAAAACTCAGCTCAGATGCTTCCTTCAAATTTGAATCACCTGGGGATTTGGTTTCCACACAAACAAAGCCCATTACCCCTTTCCAGGCACTTACATATCAGAAAAAAAAAAAAAGGATTCTTAAAAGTTGCTTTAATTCTTCTTCTAGCAAATATTCTCTAGGTATCAGTGTACTCTGGAGGAGCCAATGTATCTATATTTTTCCCTACATAGATGCACATAACAGTATTTTCCATTATTGAAAAAAATTGCACAACATTTTACCATAGTAGCCCCAAACGCTGCAATATCATTATCGTAAGCTATGCTTTAAAACAGTTACTGTAAGATACTTTAGTGCTTTTATTATATGGGTCAGGACAAATGTGAACACACGTTTGCTAACAGTTCTGTAACATGGCACTCACCCCCTGTAATCAATGGGAGTTAGGCGCTTAGGTGCTTTTAAAAATCCTACTAGGTGCCTAGCTGCATCTTTAGGTGCCTAAATGTCTTTGAAAAATCAGGCCCTAAATGCCTATCCCAGGGTTTCTTGTATAGGTGCTGGCTCCATGGGCGCTCTGGGGCTCAAGCACTCACTGAAAAAAGCTGGGTTAATCTTTGTGGACCCCAGTGCCTGGTCTGTGGTCCCGCCTCTGCCCACACTTTGCGCTGAGGCCCGCCCCCACTCAGCCTCTTCCCTCAGAGGCTCCGCCTGCCACTTGCATGGAAGGTAGGGGGCAGAGAGGAGCACTCACTAGTAAAAATGAAAGTCAGCACCTCTGCTTTCTTGGACCTTCTTTTGAAGCCTTTAGTACTGGTAACCACTGAAGACAGGATACTGGACTAAATGGATTAGTGGTCTGATTCAGCATGTCATTTCATATGGTCCTGTGTACCACTGAAGCCAGTGAGAATTTTGCTAGTGTCAAACTGGAGCAGGATCTCAGTCCTAGTTACCTGCTGGGTGGGACTGTGGATATGACTATCAAAGCAGAAAAGGAGCCAGGCCCTTCTGCTGGTATGATTTCAATGAAACTATGGCAATATACACCTGCTGAGGACCTGGTCCAAGATCTTACCTATTGCAATTTATGGCCAAAAATCATTCTTTTCCATTACACAGTTTTAAAGCATTTAGTATTGACACTTCTTTACTTATAAACTATTAGCATCTATATCAAGGAACAACAACTGTAAAAACAAATGCATTGTTGGATTTAATTGTATTTATCTGATCAAGCTCTCAAGGAAATGTTCTCTGGTAAGGAAGCAGAGGCTTTTTCCCCCCTATAGCAAATGAGGTAAATGTTTTGCTAGCTCATTGCATAAGAGCATTAATCTTTTCCTGCTCATTCCCGGCTGAACAACTAGAAGAAATTAAGTTTCTTCCTAATTATTCTGCTGCATGTTTACTACATTATTCAATTCAAATTTAATAACAACACTTAGCACATACGATTGCTATTTTAGATCTTCATAGTTACATTACAAAATTAAATAATGAATCTAGAAATGTTTAGCACTCAGTTAAATGAGTGCACTACTATGGGTAAATAACCATTTGCTTTACATCTCACATGACATAATGTAGATTAGACAAACACAGATAGTCATGGCATTCATGTTAGATTTTTAGGCACCAAGTGGAATCCTAATAAGATAAAGAACTTTAATAAGTTGATCTGAATTTAGGAGGCGACTACTTCCACCGATTTACAGGAACGGAGGCTCTTATTGTCAAGATACTAGGGACTGAGTACACGGATGGCAAGATGGTGAGTCTGCAGGAAGTAGATCTGGAAGTCAGGACATTACCCCACACCGACTGCCTGTATGGTACTAAGATGTTCTAACATCACACCTTTAAATCCTTGTCTGGACAAGGCCCTGGGGTGATATCCATTCAGACTGCATTGCAAAGATCATTTTCCTAGATTGATATTTTGACCTTTCCTTTCTTTGCATTGCTCCACTGACTGTCCCTTTTCCAGTGCATCAGACATAAGTTACTGGTCTTCACTTTCAAGGCTCTTCATGGCCTATTTCCACCCGATCTATCAACTCTCACATGCTATGACAGTGTCATCTTCCAGTTGTGCTCTGCCAATGATGCCAGCCTTCATCATTCACTTGGTAAGCCTTCAAGCAAGCATTTTTATTTTTTATCCCATGCTGCTCCTCACACTTGGGAGGGACTTCCCATAAACACTGACAAAGCTACCTCATTGTCTCCCTTAAATCCGTTCTTGAAATGTTTCTTTGCAGTGATGTCAATAGTTAAACAGCTAGTGTGCTGAGACCACAGCACATCATACTGACAACTATTTTCTCATTATTTCCTTTTTCTTCCTCATCTGTCTATATCTACCTGTTGTCTCATACTTAAATTGTAAGCTCTTTGGGACAGAGACCTTCATGTTGTGTGTTTGTGCGATATCCAGCACAATGAACACAGAACTAACTAACTAAACGCAGAACTAATTTCTTCTACTCAGCTTTCCCTCACTAAGCTTTTTACCACAACTCCCACTCCTTCACATATGCCCACAGAGAAAAACTCATTAAGCTATTTATCCATTAGGCTGGGAAAAGATAATGTGACAATAAGAGTTATTTTTATTCATAGATAATTAAGGGGGAAAGGGGTACTCAGATATTACAATGATGTGAGCCACATATTAGACAGATATCTATTAATGCAGCTATACTACATTAGCCATAACAGATGAAATTGTACAAACAAAACTAACATACTGACAGAGAAATTCTATTTCAGCTGTGGAACCTTGTATCTTTTAAATTAAAGACACCAGTGATGCTGATATGACCCTGACTTCAAATACACCTAACATAAAACACCACCAACTGTCTGAATAACTCACTCACTCACTCTCGCCCATCACCCCAATTGGGGTATGGCCGCCAACCACAGATCTCCAGAGTCCTCTATCCTGGGCCATTCATTCTAAGTGGTTCCAGGTATAGCCCATTTTTTTGCTATCGGCCTGAAGGTCACGTCACCAGGTGTTTCTTGGACGGCCTCTTTTCCGCTTGCCTTGGGGGTTCCACCGCAGTGCTTGTCTGGTGATGTTAGTTGGTTGCTTGCGTAGTGTATGTCCTATCCAACCCCACCTTCTCCTTCTGATTTCTTCCTCTGCTGGGAGTTGACAGGTTCTCTCCAAGAGGTGGATGTTACTGATGGTGTCTAGCCAGCGGATCTGGAGAATCCTTCTGAGGCAGCTATTTATGAAGGTCTGGATCTTCCTGATGGTTGTTTTGGTTGTCCTCCAGGTTTTAGCTCCATACAGTAGGACTGATTTCACATTGGAGTTGAACAGTCGAATTTTTATTGCCAAAGACAGCTCTCTAGAGCTCCAGATTCTTGAGCTGTAAGAAGGCTGCTCTTGCCTTACTAATCCTTACTTTGATGTCTGCGTCTGTGCCACCCTGCTGGTCGATGATGCTACCTAGGTAGGTGAAGGACTGCACTTCTTCCAGGGGGCTTCCATTCAGTGTGACTGGGTCATTGCTAGTGGAGTTAATCCTAAGGATCTTGGTCTTGTCCTTGTGAATGTTGAGGCCAACCTGTGATGACGTGGCTGCCACTACGCTGATCTTCTCTTGCATCTGCTGTTTACTGTGCGAAAGGAGCGCAAGGTCATCAGCAAAGTCCAGGTCATCAAGCTGGGTCCACAACGTCCACTGGATTCCGTTCCTACGCTCGTAGGTGGATGTCTTCATAATCCAATCGATGACGAGGAGAAAGAGAAGTGGTGACAACAAGCATCCTTGCCTGACTCCAGTTTGCACCTGGAAGCTGTTAGTAAGCTGCCCTCCATGGATCACTCTACAGTGTATACCGTCATATGAGTTCTTGATCAGGTTGACCACCTTTGCTGGGATGCCGTAGTGCCGATTCCTCTATAATTGGCACAGTTGCTAAGGTCTCCTTTCTTGGGGATTTTGATGAGATATCCCTCTTTCCAGTCTATCGGAATCACTTCTTCTTCCCATATCTTCTCAAAGAGGGGGTACAGCATTTCCACTGAAACACCCAGGTCTGCTTTCAGGGCCTCTGCTGGGATGTCATCAGGTCCAGCTGCCTTCCTATTCTTCATCATGGTGATGGCTTTTCTGATCTCATCTCTGGTTGGTTTATCGCAATTAATTGGGAGGTCCTCATTAGCTGAGTTGATATCTGGTGGATTTGGTGGTGCTGGTCTGTTCAGGAGTTCCTCAAAGTGCTCTGCCCATCTGTTCATCTGTTGTTCTATTCCTGTTATAGACTTTCTCTGCTTATCTTTAACGGGACGTTCTGGCTTGCTGAACTTTCCAGACAGTCGCTTGGTAGTATCATGCAGCTGTTTCATATTACCGCTGTATGCTGCCTGCTCTGCTTCTGCTGCCAGTTCATCCACATATTCTCTCTTGTCCTTCCTGATATTCCTCTTCACTGCTCTGTGGGCTTCAGCATACTCTTTTTGAGCTTTGGCCTTTGCTGCTCTAGTCCTGCTGTTGTTGACTGCTGCCTTTTTCTTCTTTCTGTCTTCTATCTTGATCAAGGTCTCCACTGTGATCCACTCTTTCTGCTGATGTTTCTTAATTCAAAGCACTTCCTGGCATACTGACCTAAGTGTCTCTCTCACTTTCTGCCATCTGTTTAGGACACTGTTCCTCAGACCGATCCTGTAATATTGAAAACTTATTCTTCAGCCTCAGTCCAAAATCTTCCTTGGTCTTATGGTCCTTCAGAAGGCTGACGTTGTACTTCACTCTTCTGTCTGACGTGTCTATCCAGTTCTTTTTCAGCTTCAGCTTCAATCTGGCCACCAGTAAGTGATGGTCGGACGCCGCATCTGCTCCTCTTCTAACTCTAACGTCCTGCAAGGATCTTCTAAACTTCTTGCTAATGCAGACATGATCGATCTGATTTTCTGTCGTGCCTGCTGGTGATACCCAGGTACTCTTGTGGATCCGCTTGTGAGGAAAGATGCTACCTCCTATGACCAGGTTGTTAAGTGCACACAAATCCACAAATCTCTTTCCATTCTCACTCATCTCTCCCAGAGCGTGGGTCCCCATGACTTGTTCGTATCCTGTGTTGTCAGGTCCAATTTTGGCATTAAAGTCTCCCATAAGGATGATGATGTCTTTTTCTGGGAGAATCTCTAATATTTTCTGGAGTCTGTTGTAAAAACAATCTTTATCCTCCTCTTTGCTGTCATTAGTTGGAGCATAGCACTGAACAACATTCATCTTAATCCTCTTCATTTTAGTTCTGAAGGATGCTGTGATGATCCTGGGACCATGTGCCTCCCAACCAATCAGTGCTCTCTGTGCCTGCTTGGACAACATGAAGTCTACTCCCTGTGTGTGGGGTGCGTCGCTCTCTTCATGTCCTGAATACAGCAACAGCTCTCCTGTCAACAGTCGTCTCTGCCCCGCTTGCGTCCATCTTGTCTCGCTAATGCCTAATAGGGTCAGGTTGTTGCTCCTCATCTCTGCTGCAACCTGCGCCGTCTTTCCTGACTCGTACATGGTCCTCACGTTCCATGTGCCTATGGTAATCCTCCCGGTTGCAAGAAGGGTAATCAGCTTAGTGGCTTCCTCTTGGCTTTTACCACCCAGCGTCATGCATCTTCGAATTGAAGACCCTTCTTTTTCCAGGGTAAAAGTTTCTATTGTCTCTATTGTTGGCATTTCTGTAGCAGGTTGATTTTTTTTACGGGGTGGAGTTGGTAGCCCCACCCCCAACCCTCCTCCTTTATCCTGACTTGGACAGGCAGATGGCCCCAAAGGACCTCTCTGGTGGAGTTCTGAATAACTGGTACTCCTAAATATCTGAATGCAAATAATTTACACCAAATTGCCCCTTGCACACTGCCCAGTATACATGTGTTACCTTTATCCTCCTTCCCACCCCATACTGAGATGCATTTCTGTTGTGACCAAGTGGGAATTTTCTGTAATATTTTTATGAATATTATGTGTATCCACATTGTTGCCTGACACTTCCTGGAATGCCTCTTGCATTTATAAAGGGTGGGGAGCCAATCAGGAGTCATGAGGCTGCTGCCTGTCAGACCCCTCCAAGACAGAACTTCCTATGGTCTGGTTCCACAGCAGGTCATGACTAGTGGAGTACAAGTTGGCTGCTACTGAGTAACGGCATGGCACTATCTGTTGGCTGTTAGCTCTGCAGACCCAGGTTCTAGACCCACTGGGCCTGATAAATAGGAGTATAGAAGCCCCAGAAGTTTGTTCTCTGGAGGTGGTGAGGCCGTGTGGCCTACTGGCATATCAAAAGAGACTGGTCTAAAGCTGAGGCTGTAGCATGAAGCTATGAAAGATTGTCTTCCTGCCTTCCCCCCAACAAAACATAACAACAAAAACCCACGTAATCAATGATGGCTCAGTGGGGGAATAGTTTAAGTAAAACAACAGCAGCAAATACTTTTAGATGATTTGGAATCAAACTGTGCAACAACTAAACTTACATATACCTTACTCCTGTCCCTCCTTTAGTTTATCCAGCTTAGGACTAGTCTACATGGGAACGCTTAGGAAAGCCAAGACAAACTGATTAAGGTGTGAAGTTAATGTACAGCTGTTGAAACACATTAACTCCCTCCATGGATACTCTCATTCAGAAATAAAGTGGCTTTAGTTCACTGTAGCTTAATCCTCCATTCCTAAGGCCACTTTATTTCTGAATGAGAGCACCCACATGGAGATTTAATGTGCTTTAACATATGTGCATTAACTTCAGAGTTTTAGTTAATTAATTAATCTCAACTCCCCATGTAGACATGCCCTAATTGTGTCACATTTCAAATAAGATCATGAGCTATTTGAGGCAGTGACCATGAGGCAGTGACTGCAGTGGGGCCCCAATCCTGACCATTACTACGACAATAGGGGGCCTTCATTATATAATTAATAAAAACAGCAGCTACATTGAATCATGAGAACCAAGAGCACTTAGACTGCCATTAGACAAATAGGGCAAGCGTAGCTTAGTTCATTCATTTTAAATTCTGATGCAGAGAGTAACTGCTTCACTAGCAACCATTAGTATGTAGGGCAAACATCTCAAACTAAATTAGTAACATAATAGCAGGCAGGAAGAGACAGTCTCATTGCTGATTTTGCCTTGGGTTATTTAAAGATGACAGAAATTTCTAGGGAGTCCAGGCAGCAAAGAAGCCAATATTTTCATGAAGGTTATATTATATGTGCGCAAATCAAATTAGTAGAAAGATATATCACACTGCAGTCAAAAGAAAACGGAAACATTTCACTTGCTGCACACGGACATTTCTCCTCAGGAAACTCTTGAGACTCACTGTTCCTGTCAATCAGGTTAATGTGCCTGTACAATTTACCCAACAGAAAATGCATCATAGTATCAGTTACACTAGGAAATGACAAGTACAGCCAAACCATGAGTGCACTACAATCAAACAACTTCAGACTGCAATAGATATACACCAGTTGAGAAACTGGCCTGTACTAGCACCAATCCAAATAAAATACACCAGCCACTTGTAGAGCTGGTGACAATATATGTAAATTCAGTGACCTACCTCTCAGCACCCTCATTAAGTTCTGCAAGAGGAGACAACTAAACTGCTTGGAAGAAGAGCAGGCTGAGATGAAATTTGCAAGCTACAGTGTCTTTCTGGCATGTGTCCTTTCATTAGATCATCATAGTGATGTAATGCATAACCTATGCCAACATAATGGGGGTCTTTGTCTGGCTCAGGTGGCTAGAGCATTTATAAAATGGTTTATAGATCTGCTGCTGCCTCCAAGCTAACAGACCCAAACCTTTAGCTCAAATAGAGAGTCGTTTTTTTAGACCCAGAAGACTCATTTTCAATCCTCTGTAGGTATCCCAACCAGAGGTGTGATCACACATTGCCCACAGACTAGAAACAGTACAACGAATTGAAAGCTTTTGGGCTTTCCTCTCTGACAGAGAAACCTGAGCATCTCTGGACCCACAGGTTATCTTGCTTCCTCACTGCAGGTTCTCAACTTCTTTTGCAGCAACCGGGATTCACCATCAACTGCACTGAGGGTCTTTTGGTGTTCTCCAACCAGTGACTGAGGAGTTAGGGGCTCATTAGCCACGATGAACCTGATATGGGCTAACAATTATCAAGGATGTTTAGGCAGAACAAGAGGCATCCCATATTTTCGTTAGTAATAACTGCTCTGGGCGTTGTTTGAGTGTTTTCCCTGGGCCAAGACTGGCACAAATGTCTTCCTCTGCAAGGTTTCAGGGCTTCTTCAGGGTGGACTGATTTTTCTTGCATTTGTTTTTCACCTTGTCTAAAAGAAAAGGGAATTGGGTAGAAATGAAGGAAAGCAGTTTAAAGCAGCTCAGATTCTCCTTTATGCCACAAATACACGCAGCAATGTCTTTTCTATTTCTTTTGCTTAGAAGTCCATGCAGAAAGGATGGTGGAGGAAGGTAAGTTTGCTAATACCACCTCAAACCAGCCACTGAAAAGAATTAAAAGGTTAAAAAAAATAAATAAAATGAGAGCAGTTTGGTTTTGATCTAATGAAAAAAGGCTGAATTAGAGAGAGTTGCTAGATTGGACCACTTGTCTATACTGTACCTTTTATTCTTCCTCCAGTTTGATGTAGCACAGATGTTAGACAGCTAAACACCACATACGTCAATCTCTAGAGCCATACCATAAGATAAGCTGCTGCATAAGCCACAATGACCCATTGACATCATTCAGACCTGTGGCGGGTGCAATCTATGAGCAATCTGCAAAAGCCTTAAAAGATCTTTAGCCTTCTGCATTACTTCAGAGCATCTCCCTTACCCTATAAACAAACTCAGACTCCATTAAGATGACTCACTGGAACTGTCTATCCATCCACTGTTGTGTCTGAGCAAAATCACATCCGATATGTTGAAAGTAGGCAGTTAGGCAGACAAGATAACTAATGCATAAACAATCACCCTCAAGAGATTGGGTCAGTAAAGTTAATAAGAAGCTATTTTCTTCCCCAAAGTCCTCAGAGCTTCTTTCAGAGTCCTGAGCAGTCTTCCATTTTTTACTCTATTCCCCCGTTTCTACAGGCACCTTGATGCTATGGTGATAGTTGCATTAAAAATGTACTGACAGAAGACAGCCCCAGATTTTCAAAGTCACGAGTCAGGCCCTGCAAAATCATGAGATTGGCTTAAGAATCATGAGACTTGAAAAGAACCCACTGGTGGGTATTTTTGTTCATCTGCTTTCCAGTATTTGAGTTTTTAGGGTGGATTGGGTCCCATTTTAAAGTCTTTTCCTGCAGGCATGAGGGCTAGAAACTTGTTATTTTTTTTTAAAAATTGACATTAAGATTTTCACAGAACCACATATTTCCTGGAGCTGGGGCTATAAGTGAAACATCAAATATTGCCAGCTCTCATTATTTTAATTAGCGTCTTGTAACACGGAGACCGATAATATTGGATCATGACTGACTGAGGAGGGCTGGGCTCAGCAGCTAGCTGACGTCATCCTGACTAGGCCAGAGAGATCACTGCAAAGGCAGAGGAGACACTCTCTACTCCCACTAAAAATACTGTCTTCACAGGGCCCACACCTCCTGGCAGCCCTCCAGCAAAGAAATGGCCAGGTTCCTGTCACTTGAATCCCCTCTCCCCACACCCCAAGTTATTGTGCATTCACTAATCAGCTGCACTGAAAGAACTGGGAATTTCCCCACTCACAAGCTAATATCAGTAAGGTTATCCAACATCACAGGGATGATTCTTCCATTTCCAAGAAAAGAAAATACATTATAAGGTAGGTTTATCTTAGTTGGTTCTTGTTGTGGATATAGTTAAGTGAAACCAGAAGCAGCAAGTGACCTTCCTTTTGCTCTTTCAGCTTCAGCAGAGCCTCTCAGAGGAAGCTATCTGAAGCATTTATGAGTTTGTCTCTGTTCTGTCTGCAATCTGCATGTTCTTCAGTGAAGTTTAGATCCTTCTAATGCCTTTCTTTGCTGGTTATTGTTACACTCTGTTTGGGGACTCTGACTAAAACATTACATGTACTAACCGTGATTGTAACAGAGCAGCCACCTGTTGGCAAGTTGATAATGTCAGTCCAGTTCCTAGTGGAGAGGTGTTCACGTGAAAAAAATGACTTTCAAAATTGACACTAATCATCTCTTTTCTAGGCACTCTCAGCATGGAGCAAATGGCTACGAAAATCCACTCAGCCGTCCACGAGAGAGAGAGAGACACACACACACACAGCTTGGTTGGTTGTCATGGCGAAGCTTGTTCAGCAATTACCCATATTGTGACTGTTCTGCAGAGTAACATTCCTGGGCACTGACATCCTATTGATCTGGTAAATGTCGTCAGTGCAAAACATTTAAAATGTTGGGAGGAAAAGAAAAGGAGAGAAAATATGGACTACTGCATTGGTAGTTCATAGCACTGCATGTGTTGAGTTTTTCTCTAGTGATATTCATTGGAAAAGTTTCCCACTCAGAGGTCCATGCTTTAATATGAGGCCATGCCTCAAAGCTCAAAGTGAACAAGTGAGGAAGGCTGCTGTCCCCCATCACACAAGTGGTACATTCCACTTCTACCGTGGCCCCTGCATCCCATAACTGGCAGTTCTCTTTTCCTGCTAATGACAGAGGATGTTTGTTTGACATTTGCTCTTTTTAAAAATAAATAGTCTAAGAACAAGCAGCCGGTCTTTGTGCTCCTTATGGGTATCTAATGCCAGGACTTCAAATGCTCATTTGCACAGGTGGCCATAATGGTTAGCCATTGCTTAACTATGTATTTACGCAGTACCACTGTCCTACCCATAGAACCTCTGCAAGTGCCCAGTAGATAGGGAACTGTTAGGGATGAACTAAAACCCTTACCCATTACATAAGCCTCTTGTTTACTCAGATCGTGCAGTGTAGTGGACACACACATGCACAATGCAGAGGTCCCATCAAGAAAGGACAAGTGGCTATATACAGTGAGCCAGGTTTTCTGCTCTGCCTGACCTGTGCTTGTTGCGAGACCAGAAGGGAGGGGGAGGGAAAAGGTGGCTTTACTATATCCGGTCCACTCCCCTAAATCAAAGCCGTCTAAAACCTGCTCCGAGTTATACCTGGCTACCTATGCTCTCAAGCAGCCATTCTGGTAGCAAGGGATAGCTGGAGAACAGGAGTGCCCTGGTATGTCCCTTCTGCTGCACTAGTCCTGCACCACCCAGGGAATTTATGACAAGGGAATCCCTAAGTAGCTGGTTAACCTGATTTCTAGCCACTATGCATTGTTGGAGTGATCAGGGCCATCCTTAGGCATAAGCAACATAGGCAGCTGCGTAGGGCACCTGAAAATTTGGGGCACCACTGGGTCTTAGTGTCCACCCACTTGTTTTCCTATCCCTGTTTTGACCCTTCCTGCAGGCTCCCACAGATGGCTGCTCTAGCCTGGTGAGTCTTCCTTGGGAGGGAATCTAGTAGTTAAAAGTGAAAAAACCTCCAGCCTGCCAGACCTATTAGCACAACATTGAAACTATTAAAGAGACATTCAAGGGGTAATAAAGCCATTTAACAGGCATTTGCCAACCTCAAGGTATATACTGACAGGTTTCAGAGTGGTAGTCCTGTTAATCTGTATCAGCAAAAACAAGGACGAGTCGTCGTGTCACCTCAAAGACTAACAAATTATTTGGGCATAAGCTTTTGTGGACTAGAACCCATTTCATCAGATGTCTATGAAAGCTTATGCCCAAATAAATTTTTATACTGTCAGTTTCTGACTTTACTGACAAAAACAGTTGTGCATTAACGTAATATTTACACAGAACATGTCAGTCTACAGGACCTTAGTTTAAAATTTGCTTTAAAAATATTTCATTAGTGAGCTGGTGAAGATTATAAAATCACATTTCTAAAAAATGCTTGCATAGAGTTTTAGATGCACAATCATCTTTAGCCTTAAATGTGTGGATCTTCACACACAGTTTTTTAAATAAATCCTTCAAAAGACCTCCCTTATCTAAAATACACATTTTAATTACTATAGTTAAAAAAAAAAGTGCTTCCAAGTCCTCCTGTCCTTTCTGTCCATCCCTTCACCACCTCTCCCCCCAATCCCCACTAAAGAGAGCCCTTAAAGGGACAACAGTCCTTCCCTTCCAGATAGCTGGACAAAGAGTTCCCTTTCTTTACTTCTGACTATCTGACAAACTAGTTTTAAAAGAGCCCTCCAGCAAAATCAGTACCTTAGTAAGACAAAATCCTTGTTATACCTAAAATCTTTGGAAACATATTTTTTTACAGTTGGTGAAATTTCATAACCATGTCTCTTGTTATGGAGATCACACAAAGTAAATTACTGTTTCCTTTTTCTAAAAGCAATGAACATTGTTATGAACACACTAAACCTCTCTGATTAATTTAAAAGAATGTCTTTGTTTCAGTGAGTTAAATATGTAGTAATCTGGAATGCTGGCTTAAGATTTGGGTACATTTAAAATATAAATTCAACTTGGAAATACTGAATAAGAAAATGTAAAACGGAGAAGAGCTGCATCATGTATTCCATTATATGTAATGTTGTATTCAGCAGGACAGCTGACTCACTCTTACTATGAAGTTTTTGCAAATAAATCTCTGATAAACTTCAGGGCATATCAAAAAACCTGTGACTGACATTTTTTATTCCCAAATTTTAGTGCTTTTAATTAGGTACTTTCTTCATGTCCATTCTGCCTGAGGGAGAGTGCATGGAAGTCTCTGCGGGGAACTGTGACTCTTCGCCACCATGAGGCAGGCTGGGCATCTCATTATCCTTTGCTGTCAAGTCCCTCCTCCCCCTCCCCCACCAGGCTGTGAGCTTGGGCTGCCATCCGGCATAGGGGCACCAGTTTAATAATACTGCCTAGGGCCCCATAAATCCTAAGGATGGCCCTGGGAGTGGTACAAAGAAGCTAGCATGAGGGCCAGAATCTGGCTTCATGTCCTCCCCTTCTGCTTGCTGCCTTTGTGCCCTCTGTAAGATATCTGCACACTAGGATTAATACATCATACATAAGCTTAAAATGGTCAAACTATTCAGGGAATATAAATGAATAGAGAATTCATCTGTAGAAATTGTGATCAGTTTGGGAATAATTTGCCAACAGGAAAAATTAAAGTTCCATTCACAGCAAATAATTTAAACAGTTCGGTGCCTGATATTGCTTGTTCTATATCAGGTCAAACTAGGGCACACTTTGATCTCTGTTTTAGCAATAATCATGCAAAGGATCAGATATTCCAATACAACAATGCATGGTTTTATCCTAGGGTGCTAGCCCTAAAAATAAGCATTGCCCTGTGTTTTTCACACAGCTGTCCTTTTATTTTCTTGAAACATGGATTATCTTGACTAGGGTTACACTTAATCACTCTACATGCATGGGCACATATGTGTTCTGGGGGCGGGGGCGCATTGCAGGGAGAGAGAGACCAGAAGGGATAGTAAAGGATGGTAAAACACAGATGCAACTGCTTTTCAACGATTAGCACCACTCCTACTTATACTTCCATAAACCTCATTCCTGCAACTGGAAGACTGGCAAAATGACAGTAGCATAGCTCTGGGGAACAAGTGCTTGACTAGGAGTCAAGTAAACTGGGTTCTATGCCTGGCCCTGCCAAAGCTTTTGGACCTTAATCAAGTCACTCAATCTTCTTGTGCCTAATTTTCCTCATCTGTAAAATAGGGATAATGATACTTTTTAAAATGCTTTCAAAAGGTACTGAGGAAATGTTCTATAACAGTGCAAGGGATCATTTTTGTAAGGGGTTAATCTTTCATTTACTTACAGAAAATTGTACGGCTATCTAGCATTGTTGTGGGGGTTAATTAGGGAAATCGGGACCTGTTCAGATGTATTGTTTATTGCAGAAAACAGTTTAAAAGCAGCTGGAGTCTCAGCTGTGTTATGGCTGGTATTGGTTTCCTCCCTTGTTTTGCTTTGTTTCTTTCTCTTTGTGTTTATTCCACCAGTACAAACAGCAGCTATTAGAGGTCTTCTCACCTCAGGCCAGGTGGCCTGCTTCCAAAGGTGACACCACATCTGCCTTGGGGATCAATTAGCCACTGGGCCATAGCAGTCCCTCCTTCTGTGAGGGATTCAACCTCTGAGAACACAATACATCTGCTGTGAGAAAAACTCCTCAGGAAAGCCAGGCAAGCATGGGGTCTCAAGGAAACTGGGAGAGTCAGAACACCACATTCATCATGAGAGGCACTTAAACTCACACACAGGAGATCCAGTTGTAAACATTTTGCTATTTTCCATCCAATGTTTATTATAAGGTTTGTGAATAAAATGGACCACAGATCATTGTAAGCAGCAACAATATAGCAAGGACACAGCTGACACTCTGATCAGGGCAGATTAACTAAGGGTCTAGTTTCAACAAAATCAAAGTGACCTTTATGGAGAGCGCTGAGGCATATCTCCACCTAAAGTCAGAGATCCTTTGCTTGAGTGACCCCTGCAGAGACTGGGTCTTCCAAAGCTCTCCTGTTCCTCCTCAGTGCCCAGCTTATGGCTCCCTTCCCTTGCCTTCTCTACTGCTCTCCTCACCTGAGATCTTTTCAGCTCAACCCACAGCTACTTTACTTCCCCTCAGCTCCAAGGCTTCCTTTTTCCCACTCCCCTCAAGAAAAGAATCATGCAGTTTGTTTTTGAAAACTTACTATTTTCCCCTAGTTCCTGAGTCCACATTAACTAAAAGTGACTCCTTATGATCCAGAGCACCTGCACACCACAGGGTGAAGTTGTGAGAGTACGGTCAGACACCTACGTGCTGGTGGCTGAATCTTCTGCTTTCCCTTAGGTCACATGGCTCATGACTCATTATCTCGGGAAGAAGAGACACTGACCCTGGATCTTCCCTTTGGGATATGATTGGCCAAGAGGGTGAGCTGCTGAGCTGGGTTTGTGAGAAAGCAGATTCTTCCCTGCAATATCTGACTGCATGCTGGCTGCTCCCTTGCTCTAGTGAAAGCAAGGATCAACTTTAATGACACCCCAGCCCCTCCACTGTGGATCTGAAGATTCACTCTTTGGGGGCTCATATCTCACTCCCAGCTTTGCTCCTGGATCCACAGATGATAATAAAATATCTGGACTCATAGGCACTGACTCTGTGGAGTCTGGAGCACCCAAGGGGAAAATTAGTGGGTGCTCTGCACCCACCGGCAGCCAAGCTCCCATCCTCACCCCACCTCACGTCACCTCTGCCTCCTCCCCTGAGCATGCTGCATCCCCACTCCTCTGCCTCCCTCCCAGTGCTTGCCACTGCCGGGGTGGGATGGGGATTTGGGGAAGGAGTCAGAATAGGGGCAGGGAGGGGTGGAGTTGGGGCAGGGACTTTGGGGAAGGGGCAGGAGGGGGTTGGGCAGCAGTGAAGTCAGGGTGGGACCAGGAAGAGGCAATGTGTCAGGCACCCGCGGGCACAAGTAGAAGTCGGTGCTTATGTTTGCACTTCACAGATTTAGATAAGTGTAATTACTCCCATTTTATAGATGGAGAATCAGAGGCACTGAAACACTAAGTAACTTCCCCAAAGTCCAATAGGGATCCAGGAGCTGAATGGTGATAGAACCCAGGGCTCCCCAACTATCCCGCTCCATCATTTAGCATACACCTGAGACAGATCTGCAAAGCAGGGGACTACAACTTCCATCAATATCTTCCCTAGTGCACTTTCCTTTCTTCTTTCTTCTGTCCAGGTAAGGGTAGTGGCTGTGTTCTGTTTGGGAGCGGGAGCTGCATGGCAGCAGGGAGCTGGAGAGAAGCCTCTGGAACTGTGAACAGAGCCACATCTGGAAGAGACTGTGACTAGTGGTGGATTTCAAGTTAGTGGGGCCCTGTGCTCAGCTTCATTTTCGGGTCCTTCCCTTGGGACCAAGTCAAGAAAAAGAACATTCCCTCTTATCTCCACCTTCCCTGTTTTTCATTCTTTTTTTCCTTCATCCTTCTCCTATATTATAAGCAATAGGAAGTAAATGAAAATAAAATGAGGTATCGTGATTGTTTCTGTAGTCTAACTTTTTTTCCACAGGCCACTTGAAAATTGCTAAAGGTCTTGGCAGACCACTTAATGATCTTTCCAAATATCGCTTGTACCATAGCTAACTATTGTGAAGTGCTTTGGATAAAAGTGCCTTATAAAAAAACCTAAAAAAACATTGGAGTGCAGGGTCTGACCAGGAGTTAGGATGTGGGAGGAGGCTCAGGGTTGGGGTTTGAGGTCTGTGAGGGAGTTAGGGTGCAGGGTCTGGCCAGGAGTTAGGGTATGGGAGGAGGCTCAGGGTTGGGGTGCGGAGTCTGGGAGGGAGTTAGGGTGCAGGAGCAGGCAGGGGGTTGGGGTGTGGGCAGTAGCGTAGCTAGTGGGGAGTGGGGCAGTGGCCATTCCCCCACAGAAAACAAGTGGCGCCTTTTAAATTTTACTCGCCCGGGAGAAAGAAAGAAAAAAAGGCGCCACATGCTGTGGCGCTTTTACTGAAGGGCAGCAGGCCCTTCACTCAAAATGCTGCTGAAAACCTGTGGAGTGAGTGAAGGTCCCACCACCAAAGTACTGCCGAAGACCCGGAGTGCCGTCCCATCAGTAAAAGCGCAGCAGCAGGTGGTGCCTTTTTTCCCCCCGCTCCCTCTGTTCCCTCCAACTGGCTATACCCCTGGGTGTGGGGTCTGGCCAGGAGTTAGGGTTGGGGAGGGGGCTCAGGGCTGGGACAGAGGGTTGGGGTATGGAGCGCTTACCTTGGGCAGCCCGTTTGGTGCAAGGAGTGCAGATGGGGATGGGGGGAGGGTGTAGGAGCTCCCATTTGGTGCTCGGGTGGAAGTGGGGATGGGGAATGAGGGGGGTGCAGGAGTCATGGCAGGGGGAGGGGTGTGTGTGTGTGTTGGGAGGGGGACATGACCATCTCAGGCCAGGGGGTCGGAGGGGGTGTGTGTGTAGGGAGCAGTGTATGCGGGGGGGGGGGGGTAGGGAGGGTTGGGACAGTCCCAACACTTGCTGGGTCACCTTACCTGGCTGGCTGGCTAGCAAACATGTCCCTTCCCTGCTGCTGCTCCTGTCGGCTGCCAAAGAGAGCTGTGGTGACAGCAGCACGCGTGAGCTGAGAACCCCTGGCTTGCGGTTCCCTTTCCCTGGCCTTTTTCCAGGGGCCACCAGCAGCAGTGCACGCCAGGGATTGCACCTGCACTGCCCGATATCCAGAGGAGCAGGGCAGCAGGACAGACATGGACGTCTGCCCCACAAAGGGAGTGCACCTGCCTCCCCTACAGCTTGCCCCCAATTGGCCCCTCACCTGCTTGCCTCATCTGGCCACCAGCGCCAGCCTGCAGCAGAGGCCCCGGAAGCCAGCAGGAGCCCGGCTCACCGGCTGAGAGAGCGCACGCATGCTGCACCTCCAGCACAGCTCTTAAACGGCTCCATCTCTGTTCTCCACCACAGCTTCTGCCCCCACAGCGAGTTCTGGACTGTGTTGGGGTACCCAGCCCTGGGGCCCCATGCAGTTGGGGGGTCCCATGCCAGGGCACTGTGTGTTTCATTGTAAATCCACCTCTGGCTGTGACTGCCAGACATTACAGCTGTGTGGGACTTATGGGTGGGGTGGCAGCAGGGTCTGGCTGGGCATTAGCACAGAGAGGTCCCAGTGAGAGAGACTAACTGAGCCTGGCCTGGAAAGCTGCAAGTGTTTATTTGCTTCAATAGAAACTGGACTGGAGATGGCAGCCCAGGCACTAGGCCTGACAAGCCCAGATTGACAATTGGACTGTCCCCAAGGACCCAAACAGTTTAGGCTGTAAATACCCTAGGTACAGAGGCCTTTCGCTTTTTCTGCCAGCCCTAGTACATTACCCTTTCACTTAGCCATGTGACAAGCGGTTACTGGGATCCAGCAGAACTAGCACCTATAAGGCCTGGCTGCTGAAGCACCTACAATGCTCACCTCCAAGTTGCTGTACACCTGGCATGCTACTGGCACTCTAGGGGTTTGGTGTAGTGCGCAGCCACAAGAATTAAACATGCTCCCCATGCATTATTCTGGCATCAGAGGTGCACAGAGGTTTTGGGGCATAATCTGAAATTAAGGGTCCCCCAACCCTTCTAAAAATAATTTTCACAGAAGTGACCGCGGGAAGGGGAAAAAAAGTGTGTGTGGGGGGGGGGGGGAGCTTAGAGCAAGAGTCTGCCCTGAACTCACCCCAACATGGCAGCTTCTATTGCACAGAGCTGAACCAAACTTCACACTGTGGACATTGCGACCTGGTGCTTAGGACTGCAGCATCATTCAGGTTTGGCTTGGCTGTACCTCCATCATGAGTGGTGCCGCAACCCCAAGTACCGTGTTACACCATCACTTGGTTTGGTGGCTCTCTCAAATGGGAAGCTTGGTACAAACTGCACTTCTTGCACTCACCCTCCATTGGGTGGCCCTATCTGGGATGTCCCAGATACCAGAACAGTCAGCAGCTACCGGAATAAAATGCAGGGCACTGAAACATTGCATTAATTAAGATCAATCCTGTAAGAGTTGGCTTTTCTGGGGTCAGCGTTGTCCTGGAATAATGTATTCCAGAAAGTGCCAACAACTTGACACCCATTGGCAGGGGTGGCTCTAGGTATTTTGCTACCTCAAGCACGGCAGGCAGGCTGCCTTCGGCGGCTTGCCTGCGGGAGGTCATAAGAACATAAGAACGGCTGTACCGGGTCAGACCAAAGGTCCATCTAGCCCAGTATCTGTCTACCGACAGTGGCCAATGCCAGGTGCCCCAGAGGGAGTGAAGCTAACAGGCAATGATCAAGTGATCTCTCTCCTGCCATCCGTCTCCATCCTCTGATGAACAGAGGCTAGGGACACCATTCCTTACCCATCCTGGCTAATAGCCATTTATGGACTTCACCACGATGAATTTATCCAGTTCTCTTTTAAACACTGTTACAGTCCTAGCCTTCACAACCTCCTCAGGTACGGAGTTCCACAAGTTGACTGTGCGCTGCGTGAAGAAGAACTTCCTTTTATTTGTTTTAAACCTGCTACCTATTAATTTCATTTGGTGACCCCTAGTTCTTGTATTATGGGAATAAGTAAATAACTTTTTCTTATCCACTTTCTCCACATCACTCATGATTTTATACAACTCTATCATATCCCCCCTTAGTCTCCTCTTTTCCAAGCTGAAGAGGCCCTAATCATTTTAGTTGCCCTTTTCTAAACCTTTTCTAGTGCTAGAATATCTTTTTTGAGGTGAGGAGACCACATCTCTACACAGTATTTGAGATGTGGGCGTACCATAGATTTATATAAGGGCAATAATATATTCTCAGTCATATTCTCTATCCCCTTTTTAATGATTCCTAACATCCCGTTTGCTTTTTTGACCTCCTCTGCGCACTGCGTGGACATCTTCAGAGAACTATCCTCAATGACGCCAAGATCTTTTTCCTGACTCGTTGTAGCTAAATTAGCCCCCATCATATTGTATGTATTGTTGGGGTTATTTTTTTCCCAATGTGCATTACTTTACATTTATCCACATTAAATTTTATTTGCCATTTTGTTGCCCAGTCACTTAGTTTTGTGAGATCCCCAATCCCACGGCAGCCTGCAGGAGGTCCACTGAAGCTGTGGGACCAGCGGACCCTCCGCAGGCGCGCCGCTGAAGGCAACCTGCCTGCCGCCCTCACGGTGACTGGCAGAGTGCCCCCAGTGGCTTGCCGCCCCAGGCACGCGCTTGGTGTCCTGGTGCCTGGAGCCACCCCTGCCCATTGGGCCAAAGTAGCCAGCTCCTCAGCCTTGATGGGAGGAATCCCCACCCATACATCTGCCTAGAACCCCGTCTGGTTATTCAGGGTTGGCCCTGGTGGGCAATTTTGTTCTTGTTGACAAGTGCATGTTCTTCATTAGAATTGCTTATAATACTATAAAATATATTTTGAGTCTGGATTAATTTATTAAGGCATCAAAATGGATCAATGGATTTCTCACTTACACCCATTATTTATCAGTTTATTCTTGATATGCACCAGTCTATGAGGGAGCAGAATCTGGCCCAACAAATCTATCCAAAACTTCAACTATAAAATGCATGGCAAGATCTTCCAGCATCATTAATTATAGATCAGTTATGCAGAAGATCTATAGTAATGGGGGGGGGGGTGGAGAGAAGAGGAAAAATTGTTTGTACAATAGGAATTAGCCATTGTATCATTTCACATGAGGCATGCAACTTCAATATTCACAGTCATCTACGCTAGCTCTCAAATAAACAAGCAGATAAACAAAATAAAGATTTAATTGCTCCAAAATGTCATTTGGCACTTTCCCCCTGTATTAATTGCATCACATTACTAGACTCGGTGGAATTAATATGGAATTGTTGTGGCAGTGCCAGCCAGAATGTGTTGCACAAGCCTGAGTACAGATTTTTCCCGCCCAGTTCTTTGCCACTCTTGTGAACACTAAAACAATCACCGGCCTGCATAAACAGTTGTTTGGTTTGTTAAGGCAGAACTTCAGAGATGGTACATTTTTAAAGTGACAGTTTAGAATCTCTGAGTGCTAACCCTTTACTGCTTTATCCTTCAGATAAACATATCTAGGACACAGGAGTTGTCATATTGGCTCAGATAGATGGTCCATCTAGGTCAGGGGTTCTCAAACTTCATTGCACTGCGACCCTCTTTGACAACAAAAATTACTATACAACACTAGGAGAGGGGACTGAAGCCTGAGCCTGCCCAAGCCCCGCCAGCCTGCAGGGGGCAAGGAGGCCAAAGCCAAAGGGCTTCAGCCCCAGGTGGGGTCCCGTAACCTGAGCACCACTGCCCAGGATGAAAGCCCTTGAGCTTCAGCCCTAGGCAGCAGGGCTAGGCCCTGGGTTCTAGCCCCCAGCAAGTCTAATGCCAGCCCTGGCGACCCACAGTTTGAGAACCACTGATCTAGCCCAGTGTCTTGTACCAAACAGTGGCCAGTAGCAACAGCTTCAGAAAAGAGTGCAAGAAACCCTAGGTACATATGGACTAGCCTGCCTATAGTTTCTCCCTAATCCCTGTTAAAGTTTGGCTTATGCTCTGACAAATGAGGAGTTATCCCCTTCTCAAACTCTTGTCTCTTTATAACATTTACTATTCTAACTCTAGATATTCTTTTCAGTGGTAGCTGTGTTAGTCTCTATCAGCAAAAAGAGTCCTTGGGGCACCTTAGAGACTAACAAATTTATTGGGGCATAAGCTTTCGTGGGCTACAGCCCACTTCATCAGATGTATGAAGTAAAAGATACATGAAAGGATACCTGATCCTGTATTTATACCTACTCCTGTATCTTTTACTTCATACATCTGATGAAGTGGGCTGTAGCCCACGGAGCTTATGCCCAAATAAATTTGTTAGTCTCTAAGGTGCCCCAAGGACTCCTCGTTTTTTTTCCTAGATAGTCTTGTTACCCATATAAATATACAATCCTGTTTTAAATCTTTCCAACCTCTTAGCATGTGGAACTCATTGCCACAAGTGGTCATCAAGGCCATCTTTATGGGTGAGAAAGGATTGCCTTTTATTTTTCCCTTTTATATGTTTAACTCAGTGCTCATCTCAGGCCAAATAGTGAAGTAAGAATAAAAGCAGTTAAAAGCTAGCCCAGAATAAAACCTTTTAAGAATTCTTTCTCCAAGGTTTAGGTCAGGCAGCTCTAGATATCACTGGCGCATACTGAAAGCAATTTGTGGCAGCTGTGCGCAGCTATTTAAGTCTAGGGACTACTCATAGCATCTTAAGCTGGAAGAGTATTAAAAGGTTAAAAGGACAGAATTGTGCTGAGGAAATTCTCCCCACAGACATAATATTAGTTGGTCGTGTGGTCTAAATGGTTAGAGTCAGAGGGATGCTGCATTCCAATTGCAGAAGAGTCAGTGAGTCACTTGTGTAACTGCATGAGTCACTTTACCACCCTGTATCACAGTTGTTAACCCACCTAGAAAATGGAATAGAAAAAACAGCCTCTATGAAGCCCAAATGCTGCATCTGAGCTGAAAATTCCAGGGCAATATAAATTACTCCCCTTATAATTAAGTGTGCAGGGTGGAGGAAGGACCCAATAAATAATTACAGACAGCCAAGTTCTGACCTTGGATGTGCACAAGTTCAGCTCCCATGGACTTCACTGATACCACGTTTCTTAAGACAGAACTTGGCTCAGAATAACTGCAGAGAAGATGAAAGGCATCACAAATACCCCTTGTGACCCATATGTGAAAGAGAATTCCCTTCATATAAGACACGCCTTCCCAACCCCATGGCAGCTTTCCTGCCTTCCCCTGCAGTCCCTGATCTATGTATGAGGAGGAGACAGGCTGTGGAGAGGCACTGGGGGGAGAGGATGATGCGTTGTCCTCTCTGTTGTGCCTGGCAGCTTTTTTGGTTATTAGTTATTTGTACTTTGATGGTGTCCAGAAGCTTCAATAAGGGATCAGAATCCCCTGTGGTAGGCACTGTGCAAACACATAATAAAAAGCCAGTCTCTGCCCCCAAAAGATCTTACCCTGTAGGTAGTGAGCATTTCCCTTGGAAAGGGGATACAATTAGAGAAGTTCGTAGGCCTGGGGCACAGCCTATTCCTCCAGGGAAGGGGAAAACTCTGCCTGAAAATGAGGCACACAGATTGGGAGGAAACTCCATAGAAGGGAATCTCATGAAGATTTTCTTCTCTGTTCAGTGGCCTCCTCTGGGTTTTCCTGTGGGAATGCTCTCAGACAGAGAGTTATTTTTCCCCTTAGACTAAAGCTTAAAGTGACATTCGAGTAGCTTCGGCCCCAAACTTAGGCCCTGCTTTCTTATTCTTCCTCCTTTTTTTTAAATTGCAAAACATAAGATCTTAGCCCATGAAATTAAATACAAATAATTTAATTAAAAACATTTTCCTGCAGCGTTGGAAATGAAAACAAAGCCTCATTGTGCTAGTGAGTGGGAGCCAGCAAAAGTACAATTTATTATAAATAGGAAGTGAAACAGACCAGTATTATCCACCCAGCAATATCGTCAATCTATCCAACTACACACTCAGCCCAGAAGAAAAGTCTGTCCTATCTCGGGGACTCTCTTTCTGCCCTGCCACCCCCACCAACATGATACAGTTCTGTGGCAATCTGGAAGCCTACTTTCGCCGTCTCCGACTCAAAGAATACTTCCAGGACAACACTGAACAGTGCACTGATACACAGGTGCCCTCTCACCAACAGCACAAGAAGAACTCCACATGGACTCCTCCTAAGGGTCGAAATGACAGTCTGGACCTATACATTGAATGCTTCCGCCAGCGTGCACAGGCAGAAATCGTGGAACAACAACATCGCTTGCCTCACAACCTAAGTCGTGCAGAACGCAATGCCATCCACAGCCTCAGAAACCACCCTGACATCATCATCAAAGAGGCTGATAAAGGAGGTGCCATTGTCATCATGAACAGGTCTGACTACCAAAAGGAGGCCGCCAGACAACTCTCCAATACCAAATTCTACAGGCCACTTCCCTCAGATCCCACTGAGGAATACACTAAGAAACTACAGCATCTACTCAGGACACTCCCTACACTAACACCAGAAGAAATCAACATACCCCTAGAGCCCCGACCAGGGTTATTCTATCTACTACCCAAGATCCACAAACCTGGAAATCCTGGATGCCCCATCATCTCGGGCATTGGCACTCTCACTGAAGGACTGTCTGGATATATGGACTCTCTACTCAGACCCTATGCCACCAGCACTCCCAGCTATCTCTGTGACACCACCGATTTCCTGAGGAAACTACAATGCATTGGTCACCTCCCAGAAAACACCATCCTAGCCACCATGGATGTAGAGGCTCTCTACACAAACATCCCACACACAGATGGAATACATGCTGTCAGGAACACTATCCCTGATGATGCCACAGCACAACTGGCTGCTGAGCTCTGTGCCTTTATACTTACACACAACTATTTCAAATTTGATGACAATATATATCTCCAGCTCAGTGGCACTGCTATGGGCACCCGCATGGCCCCACAATATGCCAATATCTTTATGGCCGACCTGGAACAACGCTTCCTCAGGTCTCGTCCACTCACGCCCCTTCTCTACCTACGCTACATTGATGACATCTTCATCATCTGGACCCATGGGAATGAGACTCTGGAAAAATTCCACCACGATTTCAACAGCTTCCACCCCACCATCAACCTCAGCTTGGACCAATCTACATGGGAGGTCCACTTTCTTGACACCACGGTGCAAATAAGTGATGGTCACATTAACACCACCCTATATTGAAAACCTACCGACCGCTATGCCTACCTTCATGCCTCCAGCTTCCATCCCGGACACATCACACGATCCATTGTCTACAGCCAAGCACTGAGGTACAACCGCATCTGCTCTAACCCCTCAGACAGAGACCAACACCTACAAAATCTCCACCAAGCATTCTCAAAACTACAATACCCGCACGAGGAAATAAGGAAACAGATCAACAGAGCCAGACGTTTACCCAGAAGCCTCCTACTGCAAGACAAACCCAAGAAAGAAACCAACAGGACTCCACTGGCCATCACATACAGCCCCCAGCTAAAACCCCTCCAACGCATCATCAAGGATCTACAACCCATCCTAGACAATGATCCCACACTTTCACAGGCCTTGGGTGGCAGGCCAGTCCTCGCCCACAGACAACCTGCTAACCTGAAACATATTCTCACCAGTAACTGCACACCGCACCATAACAACTCTAGCTCAGGAACCAATCCATGCAACAAACCTCGATGCCAACTCTACCCACATATCTACACCAGCAACACCATCACAGGACCTAACCAGATCAGCCACACCATCACTGGTTCATTCACCTGCACATCCACCAATGTAATATACGCCATCGTATGCCAGCAATGCCCCTCTGCTATGTACATCAGCCAAACAGGACAGTCTCTACGGAAAAGGATAAATGGACACAAATCAGACATTAGGAATGGCAATATACAAAAACCTGTAGGAGAGCACTTCAACCTCCCTGGCCACACTATAGCAGACCTTAAGGTGGCCATCCTGCAGCAAAAAAACTTCAGGACCAAACCTCAAAGAGAAACTGCTGAGCTTCAGTTCATCTGCAAATTTGACACCATCAGCTCAGGATTGAACAAAGACTGTGAATGGCTTGCCAACTACAGAACCAGTTTCTCCTCTCTTGGTTTTCACACCTCAACTGCTAGAACAGGGCCTCATCCTCCCTGATTGAATTGACCTCGTTATCTCTAGATTGCTTGCTAGCATATATATATATATACCTGCCCCTGGAAATTTCCACTACATGCATCTGAAGAAGTGGGTATTCACCCACGAAAGCTCATGCTCCAAAACCTCTGTTAGTCTATAAGGTGCCACAAGATTCTTTGCTGCTTTTACAGATCCAGACTAACACGGCTACCCCTCTGATACTTGAGACCAGTAATGTTCACTGTTCAAACAGTGAAATGCAAAAAGTAGAGGAACACCCTCACTCAGGGAAAAGTAAATTTGATTTTAAATGATGTACAGTATCATTACTAACAAATAACGTATTGAAATGCATGGGATTAAATCCTGCTCGGTTACACCTCTATAATGGAGCCAAATTTGGTCTCCAGTTCATAACTTTAAATTACATATAAAGTCATCACAACACTTAAAAAAATATGATAAGCTTCTTGCTCTATCTTGGTCAGCCTTTCAAGATGAAAAATTGTTTTATTCCACCTGCAAAACCTAACTTCATGGTGTGGACAGTAAAATCACTTGCTTACAGGAGGAGGATAAAAACAAGGAGTGTGACTGGAGTTTCAGCAATAATCTCAGCAGGGATCCCAAACTCTCTCCACCATTTCATCAGCTGCCAACTGAGAACAGGCAAGAGGGTCACTGCACAGGAAATGGGAAGTAGCACAGCCATTCTTAACATTTCTTCACTCTCCAGATGTAATCATTGTTATTCACACACTGATTCCTCCAAGCCACATCCTGGCTGTAAAGTAGGCGCTGACATGTCAGGACAGAATTTTGCAGCTTGTCTTGCCTGTACAGAGTATGCCATCACAACCTTCATCTTGATCACAAATAAAATGCTTAGTAGGTGCTTTTCTAACTAATGATGGCCACCCTGGCGAGTCTTGCCAATCTTGGGAGGAGCAACGAGGTTGTCTCTGATGATCAGTTAGAGCATTATAGCCCCTGATGCAGCACCTAGTAAAAAACCAGAATCTTTCCATGGACGACTTCAGTGAGAACTGGATGGCACTCATAACTAGGGGGCAGCTAATGCTTTCTTTTTATGGGCAAGCAAGCAACAATACTTTACATGGCATCTGGGGCACCATACGATCTTCCTCGTTATTCTGGGGTGTAGAAGAAGGGGTCCATCTTAGCAAATAACAAATTTAACAAATTTTGCCTTTATTTACTGTTTGCTAATTGTCCCTGAAAGGATTGCAAAGGCCTCAGATTTATTCAGTTTTCAAAATTATTCACAAATTTCTTCAGTAAATGATTCTTGTCCAGCAGTTCGCCTGAATGGCAAGTGTTACACATTCAATTTGTGCTGTATCTTAAGTGAGCTATCTAAGTCACTTAATGTAGCTCACTTAACTGTTTGATTGTGAAAGTTTTAGTATTTCACTAGTTATACAAGTCCTGCAATTAGGATGTGGAAAGCACATCATATGATAGATGTAACTAACCTACACACAGCGAACTGCACATTTTATGATTGATATACAATTTGAAATTATTTTTTCAGCAAATAGTTAGCAGAACACTCACTTTTTGTAAGTCTGTGTCATCTGGATCATAATCTAAGATCTGCACATGGAAGGAGCCTTGTGCATGCGACTCTCCCACTTCACCTGGAAGGCAGACAGGTTAGCTGCCTCCGTGGCACTGTCCTCCCCTGCTCCTCTAGGCAATGCAAACAATTCCGGAGGTCCAGGGTCTGTGAAGAGGGGTGCGGATGGACACTAGGTAGGAAGAAGAATGAGTGGATAAGCCAGGGACAGTGTAGGTAGGATGCATGCGGTCCCCCATATGGTCCCACAGAGCTTATCCAGGGAAAACAACACAGCCAACTGGAATTTTGCCTAAGCATGGACTGACTGAAAACTGACCGAGCACCAAAGTGCTATTTTGGCTGTTGGCTCTCTAGTTTCCTTACCTGAAAGCCACTGATCATCTTCCTAATTGGGAATAGGAACAGCACTTAGATATCAGTGTGATATGACCTATATACAAAATTTAAGATACATTGATCAAGAGAAAGAATAGCATTTTCTGACATGCCGTTATATGTTTGTGCCAAAAGACCAGGCTCTCAGAATAATTATGGTGGTAACTCCACAGTTAAAGATGAGAAGGAGATAGAAATTAGAGATGGAAAAATCCCTACCCTGGCAGATCACTGAATTCATTTCCCTGCCAATCTAGTATTGTTTCCTACAATGCAATTACTAGTGTTTCATTTAGTCTAACTTTTAACGTCCCAAGTAATGAGGCTTCTCCTTTCCCTTTGGGAAATCAGTCTACGAACCAAAAGATCTCACGGTCAGGAAGTTTTCCCTCATATCCAGCCTAATTTCTCATTTGTAAAATTTTGTCCCATTAATTTTATACTTCTCCTACAAGGATTAAAGAATTAAGGTTAACCAAACTTAAGATAAGAAAATAGAAACTTGTTGTAAAGAAATGCCCTGACTATCACGTAGAAGGAAGACCTTGAAAATAATGAGGTCTGAAGCCTGAAGGAATGAAGTAGGGAGGGTGTCTGTCTGGTTCAAAGAATAACTAAAGAGATAAGGGAAAGTTTCTAAAAAGAAGGCCTCTGGCTGGCAAGGGTGACTGAAGATGGTTTTCAAAAGTCAGAAAGAATCTCTCTTAAAAAGGAAGCATTATGGACCTTCCCCCCCACATACCAGTGTTATCTCTTATGTGAACCCAGGTGCAATGAAAAAGTGGTTGGTCAGCAGGAAGGAGGGCAAGCGATAAGGAGGAAAGGAGGTTGTAAATCTTATCTGGATTAAGACTGGAAGTAAGGATGAACTGTCTCAAATTAGTTTTTAGCTGAAGTCAGTAATTGGCAATGACATCACTTGTTTGTTAAAGGATATAAAGAAAGAAAACTCTTAAGAGGTTCCTTACTAACACCTGTCTGTTGGAGCCAACCAACAGGAGTCGAAGCACCCCTGAAGTTAGTCTGTGTTTTGTTACTGTTTGGATGCAGTAAGTTGCTTATCAGTTAGGCTTTTTTGGCATAGTTAAAGCAACCGTATAAAGTCCCATTTGGTCTTTGGATTTAAAAAAGGAATTTATTGTTAAATTGATATTTGGTGATTTCCCATATTAATAATTTCAGCACTCCTGGGCATACCCCTTTCTATCAACTCAAAAAATTCCTCTTCTGCCTCGACATTTGCATTTTCAAAAGCTCATAGATGGAGATCACCTCCCAAATTTAGCAAAACTTTACAGATTAAATCACTTTTAGCCACTCTTGATGAATAAGTCTAATATTTGCCCCCTTTCTCTGAATTTCCTCCAATTCTATCAAAATCTTGCCTAGAAGAGAATGCAATAGTATTACATGGCCCCAGAAGATAACCTGGGAGTTCATTTCATAGTGCATGAACCCACCCGTGACTGATCCATCCCTGCTCCCTACCCCCTTGGCTCAAAAGTCAAGAGTGTCTGAGCACCCCAACTGAGATAATCAACACTTTTTTTTTTTTTTGAGACAGAAAATCTATTATCCCCTCAAAGGATGTCATAATCCAGCAGTTTCTTCAATTGGTGCTTATAGACTCATAGACTTTAAGGTCAGAAGGGACAATTATCATCTAGTCTGACCTCCTGCACAATGCAGGCCACAAAATCTCACCCATCCACTTCTATAACAAACCCCTAACCCAGGCCTGCACAACTCGTAAAGTGGTGAGGGCCACATTACTCCAAAGAAAACAGCTGAGGCCCGAACCTCCCCCCCCCCCCCCCAGGACCTCCCAGCCCGGCAGAAACAGTCCGCCCCAGCACCGCCCAACCCTGCAGAAACAAACTCTCCTTCCCCAGCGCCGCCCCACCAAAACAGCTGTGGGCCAAAAAGGAAGGTTGGGGGTAGGGAGGCGATACTTGATTTTAAATCAACCAGGGGCTCCCAGCTGAAGAGGTGGCTGAGAGTCCTCAGGGTCAAATTAAAGGCCCAGGGGCTCTGGCGGCTGGGGGAACCCGGAGCTTTGTGGGGCTGGGGCAGGAATTTAAAGGGTCCAGAGTTCCTGCTGCTGAGGGGAACCCAAGCCCTTGAAATCCCAGCCCCAGCTCATCCGCTGGAGCGGCGGCCAGGATTCAAAGGGCTCTGGGATGCCCTCAGTGGCGGGGAGCCCAGAGCCCTTTTAATCCCAACTGCGGCTGGGATTTAAAGGGCTCTGGGCTCTCTGACGCTGCGGGCAGCCCAAAGCCCTATGAATCCCGGCCGCGGATGAGATTTAAAGAGCTCTGGGCTCCCTGCCGCTGCGGGCAGCTCAGAGCCTTTTGAATCCTGGCTGTGGGCCGCACAGTGAGCCTTCAGGGGCCGCATGCGGCCCGCATGTTGTGCGGACCTGCCCTAACCTATGTCTGAGTTCTTGAAGTCCTCAAATTGTGGTTTAAAGAAGACCTCAAGCTGCAGAGAATCCAACCTCCCCAGCTACAGTCAAGAGTCCAACTTTTGATTCCTAAATAAGCTATTTGAGAGCCACATCAAAGATCTCCTCCAATTCTGCCTAGATGTTGCTAGGGTCCCAGGAGGCTTCCTGTAGCAGTCAGTGTAAGCTTAGTGGCAGCTCAGTGCTGTACAACGTAATGCCGGTGTAATGGCAAACTGGCACAGACTTTGCATCCAGCATCCTGAAATCCATATAATTCAGTGCTACAGTAGTGTCGTTAGTTTTGGAAGCACTGCACATAATAGTTTTCCTGGCCTACAATTTGTTGAAAGTCCTGGTCTCTTCAAGCCTTGCTCACTACTGGATTGCAAGCCATTGTTTGGAGCCTGCATAACACACTTTCCTTGCAAATGCCAGTGCTTACTAGTAGCTAAAGAGAAAGTACATTCTCTTGTCTCAAAATATAAGCAGATGATATTTTCCATGTGCACCCTGCATTATGCTCTTACTAAGGAGTGTATATTACAATATTATATAGGAAGGGTTGAAGCATTTTGTGATATATATCTGTGCAAGTGAGAAGTATGTCACACACCCGCTTCTTGGCTTTGGGACGCTGCTCTCTCTCTCTGCCATGACATTGCTAGTTTGCCATTTAGACTGTGCCATGCTGCAAGTCACATCCATGTGCATGGCAAACAGTGCTAAATACTTCAATCCCTGTTGCTCAAGCAGTTTGAATTGGGCTGTTTACGTTTGTAAGTGGAAGCGGCGTCCTACAAGAGTTAATAAAAGCTCCCTCTGCTATGGCCAACCCTGTTTCAAAACAATACTGCCAAATAATTTTCAGACATAGTTCCCAGCTCATTCATGTGGAAAAGTGCTTATTATCTTTGGAAATTCAGAGTACCGATGCGAGGAAAATAGATATGGTTTTCTTTTAAACAACATGAGCAACGTTGGAACAGGATTACATCTGTCACTGATAAAAATGCTATATTTATGCCTCACTATAATCCATTCACTGGTTTATGGACCGAAAGTCCTTCAGGGAGTGTCACAAATACGCACGATGTTGCCGAGTGCTACATTTTGCATTTGAATCTTTGATTTATCTGACAGATGTGTACAATCACATCTAGCAGCCAGACAACTCCCTATTTACTATACATCTGAGGAGGATCAAAAGGGCAAATTATTCCAGCTAAGGTCAGCATTAACTTGAGCTCAAAAATATTCCCTCCAGATCCACCTGTTTCAGAGAGCAACATGCCAATAAATGTTGTTATTCTTTTATTAATTCTGACCACTTCCCCATTTCACATCCCCTTTTGGGGCTCTGCCATCACAGATGCAGAAGACATATGGATCCTCAATTAAGCGCAGAGACCGCATTCAGCCCACGGAAGGAAAATTGCAGTTCTAATACAGTACATAGGAAGTTGAATATTAGTGACTATATGCATATGTGCTGTATATATAAATACACAGCAGTTCTTGGTTTCTTTAGGGTAAGTGTTATTTATTTAGAACCGTGTGGAAAACACTCAAGAATTGATCATATTAAAAAACAATGTTAAATCAAATAAAATCAAATATTTCCTAGAAATGTGCTTTAAACACAGAAGCGTCTCCAGTTTCTCTTTTCCTTTCAAAGAGCATGAAACACCTTACTTTCCTCACAAGCTGCATATGTTGCAGAGTGGCCAAACAATGACTTTATTCCTAATTCATGCCCACTGCCCAGCTTTTCCAAATGTATGCAAGGGGTCACCTGCTCATTCCCACCCTCTTATGCTCCCATGCAACAGCCCAGGAAATTATAATCCTTGCATTCCTACAAAACGCAGCTGTTTCATGCTCCTGTCAATATTGTGCACAAGATAGAGAGGAAAGGAGACGTGGCCCTGCCACTCTCAACCAACAGTGTTCAACAGGCATGTGGTTGGGAACATGCTAATAATAAAATTCTTCCTCTGGTGAATAGGCCTCTTAGATGCAGTCATTCTCAGCAGGGTGGATTCATCTGCTGGATCATAAGACCTTCACAGCTATTATGTCAGCTTCAGTTGTCCTAGACCTATGTTAAGATTCCTTGGCCTGGAAGAAGGATGAAGGTAGAATTGGGGAATATCACTAGAAGCAGTTCATTGTTCATGAAAAATCCCTTATTAAAAATAGTGTGTGTGTTAGAGCCATTTAAGTTAAGTTGCAAGTCTAAAGAGTTTAGAGATATTCCACAAAGGCTCACATGTGTAGATGTCAAAGCCAAGGGGCCCACACCACCATGTTCACTCACACAGATTTGATATTTTTATTGTCCATGCCTGAGAAAGTAATGCCATTAATAGCTGTAACAGAGAACCGTGTCTCCCTCACAGCAGGTAAACAAACAATCTGTGCAAGTGAGCAAAAATTGCGATAACAGAAGCCTCATACCAATTAGAGAGCTATAGAACAAACTGCGTCAGCAAAAATTCCTGTCAGGAAACTCCTTAAGGCTCGCCTTGTTTCTTTATAAGGATATTTTCCTCATTCAGCACCCTGAAATCTAAAGTCTATGGCAAAAATTTATACCTACCGTTCTTTTCTGAAGAGGAGTAAGTTGTACAGCAGGTGTTGTCTGACATCCTGACAATGATGTGATATTAGCTGCCCTGGGAAATGGCAACTTAAAATAAAACAAAAGCACAGACACACAAACAGATGGACACACTCACACAGACAGGCAAAGACTAATATACACAGACATTTAAGTTAAAGCTCTAGGCAGCTGTGGGAAGCTGCAACTTCTGCTTGGATGTTTCCATTTGAGCAGCTCTTAAAATTAGAGTACTTGGAAAACAGATGGGCCTTGAAGCAGACCACAAAGGTAATCAGAATGGAGCTATAATGAATCAAACAGGGAAAGTGCATATCAGAGCTGAGAATCCATCATCAAGAAAACCCTGTCACGAGACCATTCTGATTTAAGGAAGAGGATTGTTGGCTTGTGGTATCACAAAGAGATAGGAGTGGTCTCAGAAATAGATAGAATCCAAAATTATATATTTTATATATATATATATATATATATATATATATATATATATATATATATATATATATATATATATATATATATATATATATATATACATACACACACATACACACACACACACACACACACCTCTGTTTATGAGGTGCCCTACAAGGATACAGCACTTCACAAACATAGACAGTCATGGTCTCTACCCTGAGGAGTACACAGTCTAACACAGACAGACATATGAAACTAGCAAAACAAAGTGATGACAATGGGACAGAGTCAACATGAAGATCAAAACTGGAAGACTGTGGAGAAGAAGGGAGCATTTAGCAGACAAGAAGGCTGTTCCACATATAGAGACATCTTGAAAGAATGCCTGAATGCTTAACACTTTGATAGCCTTCTCATCTGTAGTGCTTTATAGAAGCAGGACATTACTATGCCTGATTTACAAAGGGAGGTGTAGAAACTCATCTGAGGTCAGACACCAAGTCAATGGTAGAGCCAGAAATAGAACCCAGCTCTCTCAAGTCCTCATTTACCAGCCTATCTGCTGTACCACATTTTTAATCTCAAGAGATAAAAAGGAGGCAAAGGAAGCAACCCAAGAGTGTGAGGGAAAGTAGGAGGAAATAAAACCAGAAATCTCAGCAGATACAAAAAGAGATGGAGATTTGCTCCTACTACTAGTAAAAGAGTGGAAACCACTGAAAGGATTCAAGGAATAGGATGGCACAGGTGACACGAACAGGTACCTGTTACAAATAAATACATTTGATTCTCTTCTTAATCAAAAGCATCTGCAGAGAGCCACAAAAGGCTCTTCTGTGTCCAGATGTTTAGTCTCATTGGCCTGTGGCATCAATGCTGAACAGCAATGCCCACTTTAAAGCTTCATAATATAGTTTGAAGGCACTGTTTTCCTTAGAAAGCAGAATGGTTCTGACAGTACTGTCTGTCTAAGTGCACTTAAATACCCTTCGTATACTCATAGACTTTAAGGCCAGACGGGATCATCATGAGCTAGTCTGACCTTCTGCACATCACAGGCCACAGAACCTCATCCACCTGCTCCTATAGTAGGCCCATAACCTTTGGCTGAGTTACAGAAGTCCTCAACATCTTGATTTAAAAAAACTGAGTTCCAGAGAGTCCACCACTTACCCTAGCTCAAACCAACAAGTGACTGGTGCCCCACACTGCAGCAGAAGGTGAGCCCCCCACCCCAATCCCTGCCAATCTGACCAGCAGGAAAACTCCTTCCTGACCTCAAATATGTTGATCAGTTAGACCCTGACCATGTGAGGGAGACCTACCAGCCAGCCACCTGGGAAAGAATTCTCTGAACTAACTCAGAGCCCTCGGCCTCTAGTGTCATATTTCCAGCCACTGGAGATATTTGCTACCAGCGGTCACAGCTGGACCATATGCCACTGTAAAGAACCTCATCATATGTTCCCCTTCATAAATATATCAAGTCCTAATGTTGTACCAATTATATTAGACCAGTAAAAAACAGCAGGATCTTATTAAAGGGGACAAGACAAAGATACCACATTTATTATAACAATTTATGACTAATAACTAATATTTTAATTCTAATAATTTTATTCTTATACACACATATTATACCTAATACCTATACGTACACACACATTTACATCATACCCAATACCTATTACACATTCACACACACACACATTCATCAGGTGTTCTGCAGCTGCTGCATAGTTACCAGTCCTGAAGATAGCTTAAGTTCATGGCTTGATTTTGTAGCTTGGGTTTGTAGCTTGTGGCAGCTAACTGGCCAGGAAAGCTGGGCACAAGGCTGACCTGGATCTCTGTTGGGCAGGCACCAATGTTCTTCCATGTTGGCAGCAGAATATTACCCAGAGTTTCTCATTTCACCCTTCTTTTTTATAGGCTTTTAGTTTGGATTCAAAGTCTATAGGTCTTGCTGTGTCATGCTGCCTCTGGGTTTAGATTGATCACCCATCAATTGCAGGCGTGACTTTCAGCCTTGGACCTGGCTTTGATCTTCCTTCTGTTGTTCTGTTGTCCTTTTCTTTTTAGGGTGGATGCTTCTTACTTTGTTTAGGGCTGTTGTCTAGGTCTTCAGCCGTTGGTATTTGAACTTTATCTCATCAGGACAGGCTGGGGCTGGAGGTTGATTCCATCATTCATACATACCTCATTTACACATCTAAACTAAACTAATAAGATTACAGCAGGGTTTGCAAAAATGAAGGTTGGAGGAAGCTTTTACAAAATGGAGTGAGTGTTTTAAAATGGGGTTTGAATTACAATCTGTAACTTCTGTTCCATTGTAGGCAAGTGTAGTGAATGGTTAACAGAAGTTACATAAATAAAGTGAAAAATTAAAAACAATTTCATTTATCAGTTCTACACTAACAGGATTTTCACAAGTAGTGGTTTTTGTATCCAGGGCCGGCTCTAGGTTTTTTGCCACTGCAAGCATACACACACACACACACACACACACACACATAGTCCGAAATGCCGCCCCTGAAATTGTGCTGCCCCAAGCTGATGCCTAGAGCTGACCCTGTTTGCATCAGTTCTACCTCCTACTAAATTCTGTTCTGGTCAAGGTTTTTTGTTTTGTTCTGGAGAACATTAAAAAAAAAAGGAAATCTAAGTGAAGTGTTGAGCATTTTGTTTTCACAAAAGGTATATTGTACCTGGAAGCTGCCAATACTACATTTGTTGTGAAAGAAGAAAGGAAGCTCCTTTGTCTATTGTCTTTGGAAGTTTCCACTAACATATAAATAATAGTACCCTGTTTGACATTTTATACCCATCTAGTGGAAGTTCAAGAGTCCTCTCCTTTTTAATTCAGCCAATCAAGGGCAGGCAGATGAAAAGACTGAAATAAATCATTCCCCTTCTCACAGTATCGTTAGAGGACATTTTGAGTGCCACCTCTTGAAAAGTAGGCAATAGGGCCTTGCAGTCCAAAACACTAGTTTGCAAGATCATCATGGTTGGTTTACTTTATCCAAAATGGTATGAAAAGGATGACATAGGCCACAAAAAGGCCAAATTCACTGCTGAGGTAAGCTTGTACCACTTCACTGTTGCCAACAGATTTTATCCACATATGCCAACAGCACAGGGAGAGACTTCTCTGATAGGAAAGCAAAGATATCCAGTCAAGGGATTCTAATGTCAAAGAGAATGATCCCATAGTGTGAATTACATTCTGTTGCTGTTTTCAGTGCTAGAGGATTATATCAAAATCCTAGGATGCTACCTCGGAATTATAATGGGGATGGAATGGCATGATGGCTTTTGAGTTTTGTCAAGTATCAGAGGGGTAGCCGTGTTAGTCTGGATCTGTAAAAGCAGCAAAGAATCCTGTGGCACCTTATAGACTAACAGAGGTTTTGGAGCATGAGCTTTCGTGGGTGAATACCCACTTCTTCAGATGCATGTAGTGGAAATTTCCAGGGGCAGGTATATATATATATATATGCTAGCAAGCAATCTAGAGATAACGAGGTCAATTCAATCAGGGAGGATGAGGCCCTGTTCTAGCAGTTGAGGTGTGAAAACCAAGAGAGGAGAAACTGGTTCTGTAGTTGGCAAGCCATTCACAGTCTTTGTTCAATCCTGAGCTGATGGTGTCAAATTTGCAGATGAACTGAAGCTCAGCAGTTTCTCTTTGAAGTCTGGTCCTGAAGTTTTTTTGCTTAAGGTCTGCTATAGTGTGGCCAGGGAGGTTGAAGTGCTCTCCTACAGGTTTTTGTATATTGCCATTCCTAATGTCTGATTTGTGTCCATTTATCCTTTTCCGTAGAGACTGTCCAGTTTGGCCGATGTACATAGCAGGGGGGCATTGCTGGCATACGATGGTGTATATTACATTGGTGGATGTGCAGGTGAATGAACCAGTGATGGTGTGGCTGATCTGGTTAGGTCCTGTGATGGTGTCGCTGGTGTAGATATGTGGGTAGAGTTGGCATCGAGGTTTGTTGCATGGATTGGTTCCTGAGCTAGAGTTATTATGGTGCGGTGTGCAGTTACTGGTGAGAATATGTTTCAGGTTAGCAGGTTGTCTGTGGGCGAGGACTGGCCTGCCACCCAAGGCCTGTGAAAGTGTGGGATCATTGTCCAGGATGGGTTGTAGATCCTTGATGATGCGTTGGAGGGGTTTTAGCTGGGGGCTGTATGTGATGGCCGGTGGAGTCCTGTTGGTTTCTTTCTTGGGTTTGTCTTGCAGTAGGAGGCTTCTGGGTACATGTCTGGCTCTGTTGATTTGTTTCCTTATTTCCTCGTGCGGGTATTGTAGTTTTGAGAATGAGTTTTGTGTAGCTTTTGCCTCCATAAAAAGTCCTTGTTTTTAAATGGGACTATGGCCCAGCAACGTTCACCCCACTTCCCCAATTAAAATGTTCCAGTCCTGGATTTTAAAAGCTGTGCACAGCTGTTCTAAATTGATTTACAGTAGGCTATGGTGACTGCTGGACAAAACCTTGGAAACATTTTTTACTTAGCTATTTGGCCAAGCTCTAGCCTACTTGAAGCCTTTAAAAAACACACTGGCCCTCACTCTGAACTCATTACATTGAAGTAAGCCAGGAACAAGTAAAAGGAATTTAGCGAAGGTACCCTACTGCAAAATGCATGAAAGTGGAGTCAGAATAAGGCCCAACGTTTTACCATTTGCACAGAGTTTTGGAGGGTTTCTTAAAGTTTTATTCCAGGCTCCCAGCAGAGGCAGACAGACCATCTGCTGTTTTGTGAGTTTAATGAAATTTAAAACATCTTTTTTTTCTATCCAGATGTGTTAAAAAATATGAACCTCTGCTGCGTTATGCCCAGGTGCTGGCTGTCCCCTGAATGAATGTGCATAGAAGGGAAGCGTGCAAAGAGCTCTCACTAGCACACCTGCCAGGGACTATCCGGTATCCTTGCTAGTGCCAGCACAGGAGTTAATGGTCTGAATGGGGTTAGGAGAGTGCAAGGTGGTAGTCCACTAGGAATGGAGCAGACAGCACCAATGCAGCTAGGAGCATCACAATAAAGCAAGTAAATAATAAAATAGTTTTGTGCCATCACCCACAAGTTACGAGAAGGAAACACCTAGTGCAGCAGTGCCACAAGACCCATAGAGATTTACAAGAAATTAAGTCTTGCATAATTAATTGACCACCTGAAATCTGGTTTCTCCCCAGAACAAGCTTTTCAGTTTTACTGCTGTTTGCTTGTCTGTTGCTTAGAGATGGAAATTTAAAAAACTTGAGAGGTCACATAGGGTCACAGCCCAAGCTCAGGGACCCTCCCACCTCACAGGGATCTAGAGACCAGGGTGCAGACAGAGCCCAAATGTCTACACTGCAATTAAACAGTCCCTTAGCCTGAGCCCTGTGATCCTGAGTCAGCTGATATGGGCCAGCTTGAGGGTTTTTGCAATGTAGACATATCCATAGTTAAAAAAAGCAGCAGAGCAGCATTTTATGAGCCTCCATGTGATGAGTATTTTAATCATAAAGTCCTCCCCCTGCCTTCTTTAATGGTGGTACTTGCATTATATGAACCATTTTTAGTGAACTTCCTGCTTGTGAAAGGTATTGCCTGGGAGATTGAAGTCCTATTATATAGCCACAGTAGTAGCAGTGGAATCTTTCCCCATGCTGCCAAGACAGTGTGCCTCAACCCTGTTCTAGAGAGTCCATCTGACAGTGGCATTGCAGTTTGCCTGGCCCATGTGTTACTTGGCCTCTCTGTTGCAACTGTTAACGTGTCCATTTGTGGTGATGGGTTTTATGATGTGGGCATTTATCTACTAGGAAGGAGACCGAGCCCCGCAATGTGTTTTACATCGGACACACACAGTCAAACGGTAACAATGTTCAGTAACTACTGACGGGATCAGAGTTTAAATTGGTGATTTAGACGTGAAATGTTAGATGAACTCTTGTCACTTATCTTAGCAGCTAAAGCTTCAGTCTCAGAACCTAGCAGACCTGTGTTCAGTTTTTCAACTCAACTGTTTCCCTTGGCATGTGGATGACAAATATTCTTAGCTTGATTCTCTTTTACATTAAGGCTGTTCATGCCATTCTGGCAGCACAGCATAAATGGCCCTTAGTGTACATACAAAAAAAGGTCTTTTTTCTTCAGATGTATGAAGCACCTATCCATTGCTCTAGGCGGCATTGTTAATTGAGCTCCTCTAAAGATATTTATGCAGAGCAGATTTTTTTGGGGAGAATCTGCTGATGGTTTGAGGTTCTTCGGTGCTCGACTGCTTAATATGTAGGCGTCATTGTTTCCTTTTAGCTATTCTGAGCCAATAGCTATTGAGAACCATATACAGATACATAATCCAGACATGCAAGGTGCTGAGTTACTAATATATTAGGCTGGAGACCGGGATACTGTCTCCTATCAGACAAGCCTATGGAAACTGAAACAGCACAATATTCAATGGCATTATCTTGTATGTGTTCAACAATTGAAAGAAGAATTTACTGTGGCAGTTTATGAATCCTTCCTTAGTTTTAACATACATGCTAAAATTGCATGTTTTCAAGTATGTGTTTTCTTAGGGCTGTCTCAACAATACATATTATGTGACCCATCACTGTAGGGGCAAGGACAGCAGCCAATATATGCGCGTTGCTGTCAGATAGGCTTGTTATGAGATGTCCATTGTAATTCAGCATTTCGCTGAAATGTCAACATGTTGCTTTTTTAAGGGCTAGTGCCAGCCATAACTAGAGGCCTCATGGGAAAAAAAATGGCATAAATCTGCTGTCCTACAATATTTTATTTTGAAATCAGTGAGCAACCACAGTCAGTTCTAGTGATGTGGGGATTTCCTTTCTTGTCAATTGTTTTTCAGAATAGCAAGATACTGTGTGTGTAATCAAGACCAATGACCAATTTTGAAGAACGAGTACATGGGAGGAAAATCAGAATCTGCAGTGAGCACCACTACAATCCAGAGCATATAAACCTGAGAATAGGACTGCACAGCAGTTGGGGATTGGTCAGCAGCACTGTAGAGTAGAGGCCCTGACGTAGGATGTGATCCTGGCAGTGAAGAAGGGTGGGACTTTGGAAAGGATCAAAGCTCTATAGGCTAAGGACAGCGAGGGAGTAACGTCACAAAGACCCAGTGACAGAGAACAGCTCTTCTGGGTAGGGACATGAGCCAATTCCAAGCTTGAGAGAAGGAGGAAACATTGGTGTAAGATGCAGACCTGGAAGAGAGACAATGTAAAGGAGCTTGGGTAGAAGCTGGGCATCAGAAAGAGAATGTGGCACTCCAACATTCTTTCCAAAAATCTTTTATGTTGCCGTTGCCTACGGCTGCAGCGTGAATAATGCTTGTGCGGAATACACAGTAAGGGAGCATGGACAGGTGCAGGCAGCCACCATTCAGGTTGTACCAGGTGTAAGGAATGGGCACAACAGCCATTCCCGTCATCACAGAATGCTCAGCCCTTGCTACCTCCCAGGAACAATTCTCAGAAAAGGGATGGGCAACTGATAGGGCTCACACAGCCTTAAATCTCTCCCCTGCATTACAATACAGTCTTTAATCGCTATTTTCCCCCATCAGACTCCTATCTCCTTGAGTTTGGAAGTACTGGGGGACAGAATTTAAGTTGTACAGGTGACCACACAGAGGCATTTCCTGAATCTGAGTGCTTGAGTTTCTAAACAAAACATCATTCTTTTAATGTAGGGCTTTTTAAAATGCAATTTAGTATATAAGAGAGGCAAATCTCTTGTACTCTGATATATTCTAACTTGAGGGGACTATTTAACACATTGTAAGGCACTCATATTAGGCTCTGAAACTTTGTGCATATCATTATAAGAAATCCAGGGAATAAGCCCTGACTCCCTGTCTGGGATTATGAAAATATATGTTTTAGGATACAGATGTTTTGTTTATTATACAAAATTACATCAGTTATGCTTGGCAAAAACCAGAACAGCTACATTGATTGTGCTGAAAGTGGTAAATTTAAAATTCAAGTTCCTATTTCATGCCTGCTGAGTGTGTGTGAAATTTGAAACCCAATAATGAAGTACATTTTATATTATAGAAACAAAAGAGTGAGGAAAACAAGGCTTAATTTAAAAATAAGGAGGATGTTAAAGGTTTCCCATAAAAATGTTTTGAAGATTGAGTTAGGTGGTGGGAAAGAAGTATGCTTTGGTCCTCAATTTTGTGAAGGGCGGCAGGTTTGTTTGTACCCCTCTGCATTCTCATCCCTAACACACTAAGGGCAGGGACAGCGTATGCGAGTCTTGGGGATAGCCTGTTGATTTTCTGGTAATGGGGACTGTATTTGTGGTGCAGCAAGTGCATCTACTGCTTCTACATAAGAACGGCCGTACCGGGTCAGACCAAAGGTCCATCTAGCCCAGTATCTGTCTACCGACAGTGGCCAATGCCGGGTGCCCCAGAGGAAGTGAAGCTAACAGGCAATGATCAAGTGATCTCTCTCCTGCCATCCGTCTCCATCCTCTGATGGACAGAGGCTAGGGACACCATTCCTAACCCATCCTGGCTAATAGCCATTTATGGACTTCACCACGATGAATTTATCCAGTTCTCTTTTAAACACTGTTACAGTCCTAGCCTTCACAACCTCCTCAGGTACGGAGTTCCACAAGTTGACTGTGCGCTGCGTGAAGAAGAACTTCCTTTTATTTGTTTTAAACCTGCTACCTATTAATTTCATTTGGTGACCCCTAGTTCTTGTATTATGGGAATAAGTAAATAACTTTCTTATCCACTTTCTCCACATCACTCATGATTTTATACAACTCTATCATATCCCCCCTTAGTCTCCTCTTTTCCAAGCTGAAGAGTCCTAGCCTCTTTAATCTTTCCTCATATGGGACCCTCTCCAAACCCCTAATCATTTTAGTTGCCCTTTTCTAAACCTTTTCTAGTGCTAGAATATTTGTTTTGAGGTGAAGAGACCACATCTGTACACAGTATTCAAGATGTGGGTGTACCATGGATTTATATAAGGGCAATAATATATTCTCAGTCATATTCTCTATCCCCTTTTTAATGATTCCTAACATCCTGCTTGCTTTTTTGACTGCCTCTGCACACTGCGTGGACATCTTCAGAGAACTATCCACAATGACGCCAAGATCTTTTTCCCGACTCATTGTAGCTAAATTAGCCCCCATCATACTGTATGTATTGTTGGGGTTATTTTTTCCAATGTGCTTTACTTTACCTTTATCCACATTATATTTCATTTGCCATTTTGTTGCCCAATCACTTAGTTTTGTGAGATCTTTTTGAAGGTCTTCACAATCTGCTTTGGTCTTAACTATCTTGAGCAGTTTAGTATCATCTGCAAACTTTGCCACCTCACTGTTTATCCCTTTGTCCAGATCATTTATGAATAAATTGAATAGGATTGGTCCTAGGACTGACCCTTGGGGAACACCACTAGTACCTGTTACCTGACTGGAATTCTCTTCTTCTGCAGACACCACAGTCCTCTAAAGATGAGGAACCTTGGGTGAGGGATTCACCAAAGGCCGAGATTTCATCTAAGAGGCTGAATGTGCCAGCAGACGTACTTGTAAAATTAGGACAGAGAAGCAGCTTGAGGAGGTGAGCACTCATCTGCCCTCTCCAGACAGATCAGCAGCCAGCACTGGTGGTCACATAAGCTGACCGGTGACATCACTTCTCCAGCAACATGCAGGACACTGTAAATGATGAGGACATATGGTGTGTGGGGAGAGGGAGTGATCATAGCTCTGGCTATTGTACAGCTCTAGCACTGTGCCCCTTGATGAAAGAAGGTTTAGGTAGGGACCCTTTAAATTCCTTTCCTGTGTGAGGCTCTGCAGGTGCTTTGCACTATTAGAAATGTCCATCAGTTCCTGGTTAGCCATGGTCAGTGTCCAGATCTTCGTGCTTCCTTCTGTGGGCCAACTGTTCTTCTGCTTGTTTCCTTCGGTGGGCCACCTCTTCTTCTTCTAGTTTTGTTTTGTGTGCTGCCTCTTTGGCTGCCTGTTCTCTTTGGTAGGCTGCCAGTTTGATGCTTTCTTCCTTTTCTTTCAGCTCCACCTCTTTTTGTCTTTTTTCCAGTTGTCGCCTGTGTTCAGCTTCTTTGATTTGTTCTTCGGCCTCCATTTTTGTCTTGGTAGACATGGTTCCTGTTTTCTTGTGTTGGGGTGCCCTCCGGTGTTTCTCTTCTGAACTGCAGGCTCTGTTGCCTCCTGGAGTCTGCCTAGCAACAGTGCCTTTAGCTAATCTTCAATGTTAAGTAAACCTGAAAAACCACTTTATTTGCATTTATATAGTGCTGGTAATGACTCTCAATGGGAGTGCTATTGTGTGACAAAAGACTCTTAATAGCACCTTAATGGCTTCTTGCTTAACATGCAAGCCACAAACTGCCAGAGAGCAGAAAAAAAAAATTCTCTCTGGTTCCCTTTTAAAACCAACTGTTTCTCTCTGCTAAAAAGCCCTTAGCAGAGAAGAGAAAAATATAATATTCCTACTGGCTTCTGGATTCTGTCTATATCCCAACCGCTGCTACACCATGTCATAACCTTAGTCCCAGATTTGGACCTTAGCATCCAAAATATGGGGGTTAGCATGAAAACCTCCAAGCTTAGCTACCAGCTTGGACTTGGTACTTGCTGCCACCACCCAAAAAATTAGAGTGTTTTGGGGCACTCTGGTCCCCCTGAAAAACCTTCCCTGGGGACCCCAAGACCCAAATCCCTTGAGTCTCACAACAAAGGGAAATAATCCTTTTTCCCTTCCCCCCTCCAGGTGCTCCTGGAGAGATACACAGACACAAGCTCTGTGAATCCAAACAGAGTGACTCCCCCTCTCCGTTTCCAGTCCTGGAAACAAAAGCACTTTCCTCTTCACCCAGAGGGAATGCAAAATCAGGCTAGCAAATCCAACACACACAGATCTCCCCCGATTTCTTCCTCCCACCAATTCCCTGGTGAGTACAGACTCAATTTCCCTGAAATTTCCCAGAAAAGAAAACTCCAACAGGTCTTAAAAGAAAGCTTTATATAAAAAGAAAGGAAAAATACATACAAATGGTCTCCCTGTATTAAGGTGACAAAATACAGGGTCAGTTGCTTAGAAGAAATATTGAATAAACAGCCTTATTCAAAAGAATACAAATCAAAGCACTCCAGCACTTATATTCATGCAAATACCAAAGAAAAGAAACCATATAACTTACTATCTGATCTCTTTGTCCTTACACTTAGAAACAGAAGACTAGAAAGCAGAAACTACTTCTCCAAAGCTCAGAGAAAGCAGGCAGACAGAAAAAAAAGACCCAGACACAAACTTCCCTCCACCCAGAGTTGAAAAAATCCGGTTTCCTGATTGGTCCTCTGGTCAGGTGCTTCAGGTGGTAGAGACATTAACCCTTAGCTATCTGTTTATGACAGGGTCACTCTGGGCTGGAGTTGTGGCAGAGTGCCAAAGCCTGTGAGGAGAGCACAGGGATTGATGCCGGCGGTCTCACTCTTCCCTGAAGAGCTGCCAGGTGTTCAGTCAGCTTGGCTCTGTGCCACAGATCAGCCCATTTTTTTGCCTTTATGCCTTCAGTTTGCCTGTGCCATTGCCTGCATATATTACGTCATGCTCTGGCCCCACAACTGTTTTTCACGCACACAGCTGCAAAGCTGGTCGGGGACTGTGGGCCCAGCAGCAGATTACCTCCAAAAAAAATCACTATCTATAAACTAGATTTTCTCTTCTGGTCCTTCACATGGGGCCCATAACCTTGCTCTGGCTCTTCTCTATCACCTACCTCTGCACCAGCAGGGGTGCTTAGCATCCCTCTAACAATACCCTTCCCCCTCTCATACGATGAGGGCATCTGCCCACACAGACCTGACTATGATAGCGGACCGATGAGTTTGCTTGCGGTGTGGGTGCCGAGTGCTGCGGATCAGAGGCATTTGCTTAACTGGTTCTGAAAACCTCAAATCCCTTCAGTGCCAGGCATGACTGGCTGAGCAGACAGAAGTCTCAAGCTCCACTGTGCTCACTCCTTAGCTCTTGATAGCACAGGATAAATAAAGTGCACATGAAAAGGCATGAATAAGCATACCCTTCATTGTGCCAATGAGACTTTTAGCTCTGTCTCCTCCATTCAGCTTTACTTCTGCGACTAGGCAAGAATAACTTCTCATGCTTGCTTTCATGCAGGAGCAGGTTCCCATGCTCACTGTCTTGCTGGTCATCTTTTCCCTTGTACTTACAGGCACAAACCTCCTTACTGGTGTTGTGCAGAATCAGGCCCTTGATCTCATCAGGATTCCTCTTAGACACTCTTACATACCCCTACACCCAGGCAGAACAGGTTTCCATTGCTTCTTCCTAGGACTCCTCCTTCACCTGACTGTTCCTGAATTCCTTTGATTGTTTTGAGAGGAAAGGATTAGGGAAGCTCCTCTTTCCTTGCACTTAATGCTAAACCTTAGCTTCTTTTGCACTATACAGATGACAACTGAGGCAGAAAACGGTCTTCTAGCCTTCCACCTAGCACAAAGGTTCATGCCTACAGGCAGTGTGCTGGCCTTTGGTGTTCATTTTAAGAGAGCCTCTTAAGTGTTTAACATGTCAAACTGACATGTACATTCAGTGCATGTTCCTTAAAACATCAAGGAAGTGCACTGCATTGGTTAGAGAGAGGGAATTCTCTTAGTGTTCAAGGTTTGAAAAAGAAAGGTGAAGGAGACAGACATCACAACTGAAATAAGGCCACAAGCAGACTAAAATTGAATTTCGAATTCCCCTAACGAATGGAGTGCAAAGTCTCAGTTTGTAATTAAAATGACCTGGAAGTTGAGGAGATATTAATAATAGTTAAGTTTTGTCTAATTAAAACAAATGCCTGATATACAATATCTTCTTTTTAAAAACCTTTACCTCTGTGGCCTGGTATTGGTCTCTGCTGAAAGCAGGATATTTATCTATCTTAAGCATTTGAAGTCTGGCATTCACTGTAATATATAGACACCAAAAACCATTAAAAGAAGAATCGATTCTGTCTGGGTTGGGCAAATTGCAAGTATTTTTAAGAGACACCTGGGAGTAAGGATTTTAGGGAAGTTGCATGTAATCCATATTCCAGTAGCCAATGTGTAGAAGGGGCATGTCTAGTTTGGTTGGAAGGGCATTGACCTTATTGTCTGTTCATTGGTAATAAGAGTTAATGTTATCAATTAGTTGTGCTATTGTGAAGTGCCTCCAATGGTTTTGAGGACGTACACAGAATGGGTCCCAGCCTGCCTTTGAAAGCAATATACAGTGTAATATTCACAAGACTGTAAGGAATCAAGGAGCCAGTCAGGAAGTGCAGCAAGAACTAGACTGAGAAAAGGACAGAACCAAAACAAGTACACCATAAGATGAGCACATCAGTTTGTCAGCAATCAAATTATTAGTTCATCTCCTACATCTCTATTTGGCTTCCACCCTCCACTTCCCCAAGATCCCTGAGGCCTCAGAGGAGCCTCTAGTAGTCTTGCCAAGTGCATGTGGGGGGGGGGAGCATAACTCATGCCAGCTCAGTATGGCACTCTGACCTTCTTTGGTGATGGCTAGGCCACAAAAATAAAGGAGACTGCTATAGTCTGGGTTAGGTGAGATGGGTCTCTTTGCTCAGTTAGTAACAGCTCATGTATTATGATGCAGAGGTCCCATATTAAATCCCTACTGTTGAGAGCGAACCCAATGAAAAGGCATTGCAAATGGTGACCCCTATGCGAAATTGAGCAGGGTGGACCTCTCAAGCTCCTGCTTATTTGATTGATGTACTTAGGACCTTCTTAAGCTAAGGCTGCCCAGCTGGGGCTGTAACAGACTCACATCATTGTAAATTGGGCATAGAGGGAAACCTGTAAACACATTCAACCAGTGCATTAGCTGTGGACAAAACTACTGCTGAGAAAAATTCAAGTGTCCAACCCTTAGGAAATTTCAACATTTGTTTTTGCCTCACAACGAGAGACTTGACATTTCAAAAATATTTCCATCAAAAGAATTCTGAAAAATTTCAGTTCAGAAGTGTTGGGACATGTCACATCAAAATGTAACATTGATATTCCTGAAATCAAAGTGTTTCATTTTGGTCTGTTGAAATTATCCAAAATGCTTTATTGTCCCTAAGGGTATGGCTACATTTGGAATTTCAAAGTGCTGCCATGGCAGCGCTTTGAAGTGTGAGTGTAGTCGGAGCGGCAGCGCTGGGAGAGAGCTCTCCCAGCGCTGCATGTAAACCACATCCCTTACGGGTGTAGCGTGTAGCGCTGAGAGCCGCGCTCCCAGCGCTGCTGCCCTGATTACACTGACGCTTTACAGCGCTGTATCTTGCAGCGCTCAAGGGGGTGTTTTTTCACACCCCAGTTGCAGCGCTGTAAAGTGTGTGAGTGTAGCCAAGGCCTAAGTCATTTCAACGTTAAACTGCATTTGCCTATGGGGCACAGCCTTATTATTACCGTAGCTCTGCTGCCCATTCTTTCCTATAGACCAGGTTCTCTAACTGGACAACCCTCCCATTATGCACCCAGAATTATGCTGCTCAGTCAGAGAAAAATGAACACATTGCCTTATGGGAGCTGTATATCTACGCCCAGACTCTTCTAGGTGCTGAGCTTCCCGGCAGACCTATGTCTTTCATAAAGCAATATGCTATATTGTTTAGGGATCAGTTAAAAAACCTGATTATTCCAATGGAACTTTTTTCTCTCCCCCCCCAAAAAAAATCAAAATTTCTTGAGAAAAGTTTCAATTTTGCAGAAACTGCATTTTCCATGGGAAACTCATGCCAATGAAAAATTCCCCATCTGCTATACTGTCTAACATTGTTAAGCATTCAGCTGCCCTTGTGCCTAGTACTGACAGTTGCATGTAGCCAGACACTCAACCAGTTGACGGGGTTGTCTTAAAAAAATAGCTGAGCTCTATATAAAAGGTAACAGCAAATAGGGACCTTCATAATAACATACAATCCTGCAACCTGAGGTCCTACACTGAGCTGGGTCTATACAAGTATTTTTGGTCTGAGTATCTCCTGGAATAACCACAAAAAATGGCATATAATGGAGGTGTGGGTTATCTCAAGAATGTGTGCATCTCTGAGAAAGAAGAGGCATGTAGTCAGTTCTGTTCTTCATGGAAATCAAGCAGCAATCAAACCTAGGCAGGGCCTGACAGCTGAATGATTAATTCTTTTCTCCCCTCCCTGGTGGGGAGTCTTGGCAGTGGGATGTTGCTGAACCCATTTGTTTAGGACAGGGGTGAACCAAGCTGCGTATTCAGCATAAGGATTTAAACAGATTTAGTAGAGGGCCTGTGGGGAGATCTTTCTGCCCAGGTAATTCCTGCCTTGTCTCTCTTGCTTGACCATTCCCCTCTCTCATTCTGTTTACTTTAGCTGGGGATAAGGGAAGGAATCACATTTTGGTTCCCCTAAGCATCCCTTTGTGTACTGGAATTGGGTCTTAAACACTTTGCTATATATTGAAACACAGGACACTTTACCTCTTCTCTAGGCTGTTCTGAGGCACTGCTCTTTGTAAAAGCAAGGTGTACCGGCCCCCTAAACACAGACAGCTTGTGCGTGTGCACGCACAGTTACCATTTTGTAGCCTGTTCTCCTGTAGAGAGGTGTACACCACAAGGCTGAAAATTCACCACTAGTGCTAAGGAAAGTCATGAGGTCTTCTCCTTCACTTAAGCCATGGAGAATGCAGGCAGGAGTGCTTGCACTAGTTGTAGACCCCCTACATACCATGGAAAATGGCAGTGCTGTCCTCTCATAGGACAGCATAGAAAGGGGCAGGCCAGGGACAGAACCAGACTCTGTACTGATGCACATCTACTGGCCTCAGCACAGACAGGTTGTGGCTGTACAGGCTGGAATCGCAGCCCCAGGGAAGGATTGCAAAGCAGCCTGCACACTGGCCCTGGATTTAGGATCAGAATCAGGCTCTGTAAGAGTGGAGTGGATTTCACCCTAAAAATTGAGACACAGGAGCTTCCTTAAATTTTATGACAGGTTTCAGAGTAGCAGCCATGTAAGTTTGTATCTGCAAAAAGAACGGGAGTACTTGTGGCACTTTAGAGACTAACAAGTTTATTTAAGCATAAACTTTCATGGACTAAAACCCACTTCATTGGATGCATGCAGTGGAAAATACAGTAGGAAGATATATATACACATAGAGAGAGAACATGAAACAATGGGTGTTACCATACACACTCTAATGAGAGTGATCAGTTAAGGTGAGCTACTACCAGCAGGCCAGAAAAAAACAAAAAAACAAACAAACAAAAACAACTTTGTAGAGGTAATCAAAATGGCTCATTTCCAGCAGTTGACAAGAAGGTGTGAGCAACTGTAGGCGGGGCAGGGAGGGAATAAACATGAAGAAATAGGTAGGTAAGTATAGTGGTCCACACAAGAGATCCACTGCCTGGACACTACAGTTCTAACAAGCAATGGTCACATAAACACCACCCTATACCAGAAACCTACTTACCTACATGCCTCCAGCTTTCATCCAGACTACACCACTTGATCCATTATCTACATCCAAGCTCTATGATACAATCGCATTTGCTCCAACCCTCAGAGACAAACACCTACAAGATCTCAAGCATTCTTACTACTACAATACCTGCTGAAGTGAAGAAACAGATTGACAGAGCCAGAAGTGTACACAGAAGTCACTTACTACAGGATAGGCCCAACAAAGAAAGTAACAGAATGCCACTAGCTGTCACCTTCAGCCCCCAACTAAAACTTCTCCAGAGCATCATCAAGGATCTACAAGGATCTATTCTGAAGGACGACCCATCACTCTCACAGATCTTGGGAGACAGGTCAGTCCTTGCTTAAAGACAGCCCCCCAACCTGAAGCAAATACACACACCACGCAACAAAAACACTAACCCAGGAACCTATCCTTGCAACAAAGCCCATTGCCAACTCTGTCCACATATCTATTCAGGGGACACCATCATAGGACATAATCACATCAGCCACACCATCAGAGGCTCGTTCACCTGCACATCTACCACTGTGATATATTTCATCATGTTCCAGCAATGCCCCTCTGCCAGGTACATTGGGCAAACCGGACAGTCTCTACATAAAGGAATAAATGGACACAAATCAGACATCAAGAATTATAACATTCAAAAACCAGTTGGAGAACACTTCAGTCTCCTTGGTCACTCCATTACAGACCTAAAAGTCACAATATTACAACAAAAAACACTTCAAAACCAGACTCCAATGAGAGACTGCTGAATTGGAATTAATTTGCAAACTGGACACCATTAAATTAGGCTTGAATAAAGACTGGCAGTGGATGGGTGATTACACAAAATAAAACTATTTCCTCATGTTTAATTTTTTCTCCCTACAGTTCCTCACACCTTCTTGTGAACTGCTGGAAATGGGCCATTTTGATTACCACTACAAAAAGTTCTCTCTCTCCCCTGCTGCTAATAGCTCACCTTAACTGATCACTCTCATTACAGTGTGTATGTTAACACCCATTGTTTCGTGTTCTTTGTGTGTGATTTATAATCTTCCTACTGTATTTTCCACTGCATGCATCCAATGAAGTGGGTTTTAGCTCATGAAAGCTTATGCTCAAATAAATTTGTTAGTCTCTAAGGTGCCACAAGTACTCCTGTTCTTTTTTCTTGAATTTTATGAATTACTGGCTCCCTTTAAAGTCCTGCATCCCCTATGAGCATAGGGGACCTTTAGGTCTCCAGGATACCTCCACAAACAAATGTTCAACTCTGTGAAGACTAAATTTGGGCAATTTTTTATCCTATATTTTATAAGGTCTATTTTCAGATGTATACTTTGCATTTTATCAGGTGGTTTGGCCTAAAACTAGAATCAAAGACATTCAATTAACTGGAGGTTCTGCATCCACACACATGCCCCTTACAAAAGTACTGAACTGTTCTTGCTACTGCTTCCTGAAATAACTCCCCCACCCCGATTGTACTTTAAAACAAAAAAGGAATAGCTTATAGATATTAATTTAGTGAATACCCTTGCTTAATCTGGTATTTAGGTTGAGCGTAAACATCAGTAAGCTAATGAATAAGAAACCTTACATCAAAAAGCAAAAAGATTAGATTAGAAACCCAGAAATTCAGAATTAAGATTAAATTGAAAAGACCACCAAATAATTGATACTAAAATCCACTCAAACCACTGTAACTCGGCCACAAAAGCAATGATCTGGAAAACTCCAGAAACTCTGAAACAACCTCATCTAGCCGCAAAAATTTAATCTAATTAGTTACTGAAAAAACTTGGATACGTTTTACTTAACTACTGTAGTCTAGTTGCACCAGCCATTGATTGATTTACACGTACATACCCAAACACACAGTTACAGTTTTAAGTCCTCACTTATAAGAAAAAACATTACAAGAACACAGCACATTAATTGCTCATGGACTTGGAAAGTGGTGCTGTTGCTGACAAGTAACATGCTCTGCACGCAACTCATCTCATATTTGGAAAAGATAAGCCTAAATACAACAAAAACCAAAAAAAAGCAGCAAAAATTCCTGCTGCTATAAATTAGAGAAAATCTGCATCCGTCTGCAATTTCACTTCCCTGTGCAGCTGGGAATGAGGTCTGGGCATTGTTGGGGGTTGTCAGTCACTGAAACCAATCCAAAAGGGACTATAATTACCCATACCCAACTGTTCAGTCAAAAGCAAAAGTCTCTGAATAATGTTGTTATATTTTTAATTACCTGCAGGTTTCTATCTGTCTTCAAGGGACTGTTTTATCAAGTTTCTATACACAAATTCTAGAGCTAAAGTTCATGCAGTGTTAAGGGAACAGCTTGGTGAAAGTGATAATTTCTGCTTTCCTGAAATTTAAAAAAAAATAGTTTTCAATGGCAGAAGCCGTTTTTCTCTACTAAAAAAGGGCAAATCTCAGGTTTGAAGATTCCATTCAGATGAATACGCAAAAATTCAGATGCTCATCTGTACTTTATCTAAAGTACCTGAACTTCTTGATTCTGCCAAGTTAGGCAGAAAGTGTGATAAGAACACACTCTTCCATGAAATTTCCAATATGCCTGCTTATTACTGGATCAGAGGTAACACATGAGAATCCTTCCTTGGAGTACTTTGCACTTCTTGAGCTAAGAGTGCCAATCTGCAACACCTGAGGAGCAGAAGCTGCAAAGGAGGAGTTAATGCTGGATTGATTGAGAAACACCACCCCCCCATAGGAAATGGAACATGAATATGCCAAACAGGGTTTCAGCTCCAATAGCATGAGACAAAGGGAAGGGAGCACCTGAGCCTCACTTCTCCAATAAGTGATAGTAACACAGAACTTTAAAAAAATCAGCTTACAGGTAGCCTGATATCTATATAGCCTGAGTCCATGTTTGTACTTTTTTTAAAATTCAGAGTGTTAATGAGTCAGAACCATGTTTCCCTTTGAAGGGTGTGGAAAGGAAGAGATAAGAGCTAAAAAAAGTCACTAAAAAGTGAACTGAGCAATTGACACATGAAATCTGAGGACACAGCCCTAATTATCTACCATAATAGGGAACAGCAGTTGTCAGAGCTGCTTAACAATTTAATGTAGTAACTTAGGGCTAAATCCCACTTGCCTTAGAATCATAGAAGATTAGGGTTGGAAGAGACCTCAGGAGGTCATCTAGTCCAACCTCCTGCTCAAAGCAGGACCAACCCCAACTAAAGCCTTTCCAAGTAAGCAGTCCTACTGGGTAAACAGCTTGGATCAGGCAGGCCTTGTTTACACACACACACACACACACACACAATTTGTACCCTTTTAACTTTCCCCACTGTAGTTAAAGCAGCACAGCCCTGTCACAGGGTCCACTCACCACTAGAGTGCCTCCTCCTGGCTGCACTGGGGATTAGCTCTTTCCAGGTTTGACACCCACTTCTGTTGCTCATTCAGAGGTCCTGCTGCCTCTCTCTGTGAGACAGGATGCTCTTTCTTCACAGCTTGGCCCTCCAGCCATTTCACTGTAGTCCTCCCCTTACAGGGTACTAAAGTCCCACTGGACAACTGTCCTAGGCAGTTCTCTGCTTCACTGCCTAGTCTATGCCACTTCCCCAGCAGCTGGTAGGGGAACCCAGGCCTATCCATTATTCTGGGTTCTAGCCACGGATCTCACAAACAGCAACCAAGGTCTGCACAGTCCCAAACATTTCTACTATTTCCCTAGACTGCTCCTCGTTTGTCTCTGTCAGACTCTTTCTCCACTCTTCTCTGGGTATGCTTTTCCTTCAGGGCCAGGACCACAGGGCTTCTGTTCTCCCCAAGTTTCCTCCTTTTCCTCTCTCAGGCTGGAGAGCAACTGCAGCTCCTTCTATTGTCAGCCTCCTAGTGCTGCACCAACTCAGCCTGTTCCTGACCATCTGAGTTCTATCCACTGTTAGGGCTTGCCTAGCCAGCCTCATTCTCCCCCAGGTGCAACCTATCAGATGAATTAGCCCCTTCCATGCTATCTTTACCTTTCCAGGGGCAGGGTGGAGTGAATGCCTCATCACAACCTCCCTAGTGTGAATGTAGTTGTACTGGCATAGAAATGCTTATACTGGCATAGTTATTCTCATAAGGGAAGGGGAATAAACTACAGTATTCTGGTTTGAGCACCTTTTCACTGGTATTGCTGCATCCACAGTAGGGGTTGTATTGGTAACTATATCTGTAAACAAATCACACCCATAACTGAAATAGTTATGTTGGTTGGTACAAAACCTGTGTAGGCCAGGTCTAAGATAAGCAGGATTTTGCTCTTGCATTGTTTTTCCACAGGTAATATGCACCCTACTTTGAATTAGCACAGGCAGATTCTGGCTCCTTCTATGTTGCTTTAGACTTCATCCTATTTTTTTGGGAGTTTGCAAATGTTACAAACAGAAGAGGAGAATGGAACAACCTGAAAAAAACAAAACTCATTTTTTGTTTACGAGAGTTTTAACTGACTACAAAGTTCATACAAATGTAAAGATCAAAGCTGCTCCCACTGAAATCCATGGTAAACTTCCATTGACTTCAGTGGGATCAGGACTGTGCCCTTAGTTATCACAATGTATATAGAGCCATATTGTGGCTGACTTTTGTGGAGATGCACAAAGACCCTACTCTCCACCCTCTTGCATGGCCAGCATAAGGGCCAGCCCCAGCTGCATTCTCTGTGCTCAGAGGAATGGAAGGACTGTTTCCTATGTACCCCAAAGAGGAAAGGAGGCCTGCCTCATCCTCACCAGCCCATTGGGGGAGAGTGCAGATGGCACACTGCCATATTCACCAGTGAGCTCAGGGAAAGATTGTTTGTGCCTCTAGAACAGCGGGTTTTCAAACTTCTTGACCTGAGCCCCTCCTTTGAGTTACAATGTTTGGTTGCACCCTCTCAACCCAGACCAAAAAAAAGACACAATACCTGCCCCTCCTTCCTCAGGTTTTCAGGATGGAGAGAGGCACGTGTGATTGTCTCTGGGAGTGGACTAGTGCGGGGTGCTGCTGAGACTGCCAGAAGCAGAAATTGGCACGGCCACAGCAGATGTTGACACTGACCCACAGGCTGGGTAGCCTGCTGAGGTGAATAGGGGGTGGTGATGGTGCTCCCTCCCCAAGCTCTGCACGCTGGCCAAAAACACCTGCTCGTTCCTTCCCCTCTCCAGAACATCCTTCTCACCACTCTAAGGAGGCATGCCCCACAGTTTTAATGCCTTTGCTTTAGGAGGTGTAATTCATTCACTGATCTTCCCTTGGGGGTGGTGAAATTTAGCAGCATTCCCAACACAAGACAGTGCCTTAAGGCATGACATAGCTCATAGGAAATAATGGAAATGAAAAACAAAGCATGAAGTAAACCCACTTTGGCCTATTTTGTATTGGCTCTGGTTTTAATGGAGCATAATATGCTTGTGGCTAGGTGATTCATGCCCTTTCAAAGGAATAAGAGTAAGCACAAATATAATTACTGTAAGAAAAGACAGACAATATGGGAGGAGTAAGCATAGAGATAAGGGGTTAAGTGTTTAAGGCATTTGAGTGAGAATCATCTGTAGACATGCCATTTTGGGAAGATCTTTCTTTCACCCTGTTAATATATCCTGCCTTGCTTGTGAGAATGCGTCCATGTCTTGAGAGAGTGTCATGTTATAACGTTTATGTTTGCAGAGCATTATGTTAGCAAATGTTTCCAGTAGTCTCTCTGGAATGTTTGAATGCTCAGCAAACATCTGCATAATGCCATCTGAGGCCCTTCCAAAGTGCTGTGTGGGTTATGTTGAGACCATAAACATTATATAAACGTTGTGACAGACCCAGGCCAGTGGGGTGCAGGAGTCTGGTCCTATTGGCATCCAGCTGTGGTGGGCGGGCGAAGCCCACCCGCCCACTTCTAAAGGACCTCCCCCCAGCCTAAGGGGAGGACCCACAGGTCTGGGACACCAAGTAATTAAGGGGGACAACTAATAAAAAAACAGGATCGGGGTGAGATCATAGGGCTAAACGAAGGGAACCTGATGGGGACACTGAGCAGAGAACCCCGGACAACGCCCACTGCTCCTCGAAGGCGTCAAGGGAGCCAGTGGACGCCGCCCAGAGGAACTCTGCCCGGATGCGTGAGCAGACGGAGGAACAGAAATAGGCCCTACAGTCGCAGGAAATCCCGTCGGCCAACCTCCTCTCCCTGGTGTTGTAGATGGCCAGTTTGGCCAGGGCCAAGAGGAGGTTGAGAAGGAGATCCCGCGACTTCGTGGGGCCACGGATGGGGAGCGTGTAGATAAAAAGGTGAGGGGAAAAGTGCAACCAAAAACGCAAGAAAATATTCAAGAGGAGCTGGAACAGGAGCTGCAACCTGGCGCACTCCAAATAAATGTGCGCCAAGGTCTCCTTCTCGGCACAGAAAGGGCAGGTGCTAGGGACAGGGGTGAACCGCTCCAAGTACACGCCCGTGCTCACGGCCCTGTGAAGGAGCCGCCAACTGATATCCCCGGCGGGCCTCGGGACCAGGGCAGAGTACAAGCTGGTCCACCGTGCAGGAGTCTGGTAGAGGGCAAATATACTGGTCCTATTGGCATCCAGCGGGGGTGGGCGGGCAAAGCCCGCCCACTTCTAAAGGGCCTCCCCCAGCCTAAGGGGAGGACCCACAGGTCTGGGACACCAAATAATTACGGGGGACAACTAATGAAAAAAACAGGATCGGGAGTGAGGTCATAGGGCTAAACGAAGGGAACCCGATGGGGACACCGAGCAGAGAACCCCGGACAACGCCCACTGCTCCTCGAAGGCGTCAAGGGAGCCAGTGGACGCCGCCCAGAGGAACTCAGCCCGGATGCGTGAGCAGACGGAGGAACGGAAATAGGCCCTACAGTCGCAGGAAATCCCGTCGGCCAACCTCCTCTCCCTGGTGTTGTAGATGGCCAGTTTGGCCAGGGCCAAGAGGAGGTTGAGAAGGAGATCCCGCGACTTCGTGGGGCCACGGATGGGGAGCGTGTAGATAAAAAGGTGAGGGGAAAAGTGCAACCAAAAACGCAGGAAAATATTCAGGAGGAGCCGGAACAGGGGCTGCAACCTGGCGCACTCCAAATAAACGTGCGCCAAGGTCTCCTTCTCCCCACAGAAAGGGCAGGTGCTAGGGACAGATGTGAACCGCGCCAAGTACACGCCCGTGCTCACGGCTCCGTGAAGGAGCCGCCAACTGATATCCCCGGCGGGCCTCGGGACCAGGGCAGAGTACAAGCTGGTCCACCGTGCAGGAGTCTGGTAGAGGGCAAATATACTGGTCCTATTGGCATCCAGCGGGGGTGGGCGGGCGAAGCCCGCCCACTTCTAAAGGGCCTCCCCCAGCCTAAGGGGAGGACCCACAGGTCTGGGACACCAAATAATTACGGGGGACAACTAATGAAAAAAACAGGATCGGGAGTGAGGTCATAGGGCTAAACGAAGGGAACCCGATGGGGACACCGAGCAGAGAACCCCGGACAACGCCCACTGCTCCTCGAAGGCGTCAAGGGAGCCAGTGGACGCCGCCCAGAGGAACTCAGCCCGGATGCGTGAGCAGACGGAGGAACGGAAATAGGCCCTACAGTCGCAGGAAATCCCGTCGGCCAACCTCCTCTCCCTGGTGTTGTAGATGGCCAGTTTGGCCAGGGCCAAGAGGAGGTTGAGAAGGAGATCCCGCGACTTCGTGGGGCCACGGATGGGGAGCGTGTAGATAAAAAGGTGAGGGGAAAAGTGCAACCAAAAACGCAGGAAAATATTCAGGAGGAGCCGGAACAGGGGCTGCAACCTGGCGCACTCCAAATAAACGTGCGCCAAGGTCTCCTTCTCCCCACAGAAAGGGCAGGTGCTAGGGACAGATGTGAACCGCGCCAAGTACACGCCCGTGCTCACGGCTCCGTGAAGGAGCCGCCAACTGATATCCCCGGCGGGCCTCGGGACCAGGGCAGAGTACAAGCTGGTCCACCGTGCAGGAGTCTGGTAGAGGGCAAATATACTGGTCACTGGGTGAGTAGTTTTCTGTTCCCTGAGTGACCAGGGCAGGATCTGCCCTAGAGTAGTCAGGAACTTGCTAGAACCAATTAAGGCAGACAGGCTGATTAGAACACCTGCAGCCAATCAAGGCAGGCTAATCAGGGCACCTGGGTTTTAAAAGGAGCTCTCCCCAGTCAGATGGGGGAGGAGCCAGAGGAGAGGAAGTGCATGTGAGGAGCTGGGAGCAAGAGACACAAGGAGCTGAGACAGAGGGTGTGCTGCTGGAGGACAAGTGTTATCAGACACCAGGAGGAAGGTCCTGTGGTGAGGATAAAGAAGGTGTTTGGAGGAGGCCTTGGGGAAGTAGCCCAGGGAGGTGTAGCTGTCACACAGCTGTTACAAGAGGCACTATAGACAGCTGCAAATCCATAGAGCCCTGGGCTGGAACCCGGAGTAGAGGGCGGGCCTGGGTTTCCCCCAAACCTCCCAACTCCTGATCCAACACAGGAGGAGTTGATCCAGACTGTGGGGGAGATCACTGAAGTGAGCAAATCTGCCAATAAGCGCAGGACCCACCAAGGTAGAGGAGGAACTGTGTCACAACATGTATAAGAAAACAAACCAAAACCAAAAAACTACAATGACAAAACCATTATACAAAGTGTAACCTATGCTGTAACATTTCATGTTACATTTCACTGTAAAACAAACTACAGAGATGTACTGCACTGGGGTACTGCTTGTGGCACATGGGGACAGCCAAGACATTTGTGTTTTCTTTCATGGTGCAATGGAACTTACCTCCTCTATTATGGAATCCTTTGTTCTTTGAACCAAAGGAATTTGATATTGTTATTTTCAAGTAGAGTACTTCCAAATTTTTGAAATTAAAACAATTTGAGGTGGACCAATTCCAATCTGTTCTTATGCACGGGCAAAGGGTTCTCCTGTGAACTCTCGGGCCACTGAGGAAGTAATTGCCTTTGCAGGAAGAGGTGTATGGGACCTTCACCTGTGACTGGTGGTGCCAACATGAAGCTGTCAGCCAGCATGCAACTCTGAGTAGGTAGCTCCTTCATTCCACCCCAGCCTACCACTCAGATGGAGCGTTCCAGGGCCCTACCACTACTGGACATTAGGGGAGATGTTATCATCCCCAATCGTTGCCATATATTCCAGCTGGGATGGAAGCACTGTGAGGGAGAGGCATCACAGATTCTCCAAATGAGGGGGCCGGGCAGCCCAATGTAGTTATGTGGTAGCTGCTATGGGGCACATGCGTGTTTCCCCTGTGGGTGTATACTGTTAATGATAAATAAAATAAATGTCTTTTATACATTTCCCTTAGAGGTGCCGAATTTCTAATGTGCTGGGGGAACTCCCCCTGACTCCGCCTAGGGGCGCTCTAGGCATTTTGCTGCCCCAAGCACGGCAGGCAGGCTGCCTTCGGTGGCATGCCTGTGGAGAGTCTGCTGGTCCCACAACTTTGGTGGACCTCCTGCAGGCGCCACCGAAGGCAGCCTGCCTGCCACCATAGCCTCAATTGGCAGAGCGCCGTCAGTGGCTTGCCGCCCCAAGCACGCACTTCGTGTGCTGGTGCCTGGAGCCGCCCCTGACTCCACCTCAGGCACCACCTCCACTCCACCCTTTCCCACCAAAACCCAACCCCCACCCTGCCTCTTCCTGCCCCTGCTCCCAAGTGCACTCCACCCTCGCTCCTCTCTCCTTCCCCCCGCACCTCCTGCATGCTGCTGAACAGCTGATCACCGGTACATGGGAGGTGCTGGGGTGTGTGGGGGGAAGATGCTGATCGGCAGAGCTTCCAGTGGGTGGGAGATGCTGGGAGGAGGGGAAAGGAGCTGATTGGAGGGGTTGCCGATGGGTGCTCAGCACCCACAGTTTTTTTTACTGTGGGTGCTCCAGGGCTGGAGCTCCCACGGAGTTGGCACCTATGATTTCCCTCCCTCAAATATATCCATAACCTGTACCAAATCTTTGATATCTTCATCCTCCTCACCGATGTAAAGCATTCTTTACCTACTGGCCACATTACTGGTCTTGCTATATGAAGAAACATCTCTGCATTCACTTTAGGTGCTTTCTTTGCAGCTCCCATGGTAGGTAGAAAGAATTCAAAATATTGTATTTGTTGAGAGGTGTCCTTGTGAGTTTATTGGAGATGGAGGAAGTCATTTCCACATCTTTGGCTTGATACAGCTTCTGACACCATATAGTGTTCTCTGAGTGCTCAAGAGTTGGATTTGTCAGAGGGGAAAGGGCAGCTCCTTTACTAACTACACATACCCTCACCTCAGTCTGTGGCTCCTCAGATTTCAGGAACCAACTGGTTCATGCTAAAGAAGTCAAGTATTAGTATAGCCACTCCAATAAGAACCTCATTTTGATTGCGTAGTTGCACCCATGCTAAGTGGGAGCAAGATAACAACCTTCACATGGTGTTTCTGTTAAGTGCTGGTGTTTTTTGTGCTCTGTGTTTTGTGCAAAACCACCAACACACCAAAGTTGTCAGTTGGCCATTGGATGTCCTTTTACTGACCTCCCAGTGAACATAGCAATGATAATACTTCCTCAAATCGCCCTTTCAAGGACCAAAAAGGAACAGTTGGGCCAGTCCTCCAAATATACCATGTTAACATAGAAGAGATGTCCAGATAAAAAGTGGATTACCTCTCTAGAACCCTCAAAGACCATCACATTGACATTGCATCTGACGAAGTGGGTGTTCACCCATGAAAGCTCGTGCTCCAAAACATCTGTTAGTCTATAAGGTGCCACAGGATTCTTTGCTGCTTTTACACATTGACATTGTGGCCCTCCAAGAAACACACATGAAAGGAGAAGATAAAGATGCCAGACATAAAATCTATGGCTATACCAAAATCGCTGGTGTCAGCCAGGGCTGTCTCTAGCCATTTTGGTGCCCTATGCTGTGTGGGGCCCCAGGCATCCATGGGAGTAGGGCTGGCCCCAGGCTTGGGAGGCAGGGGGGAAACCGCCCCCCAGCACGAGCTGGCAGAGCGGAGTGGGTTAGGGCCGGATCACTCCACTTCCTACCATCCAGTGGGTGCAGAGCAGGCCCAACCCTGCACTCACAGGGTGGCGAGAAGTGGAGTGACCCGGACCCAGCTCACACTGCTCTGCTTCCCTGGCTCCCAGCCTTGGGAGGCAGAGGGGAACCACCCTCCAGCACTCACCAGCAGCGTGGCTGGGAGCCAGTGGTGCAGAGAGGGCTGGGGCCAGGTCGCTCCACTTCCCACCAACGGTGAGTGCAGGGTGCCCAACCCCTGCTGCAGTCCTCAGGGGAAGGGCTAGAGTGGGGGCAGGTCTGGGATGGAGCATGGGCAGGGCAGAGCAGGGGCAGGCTGGGGCAGAGCAGGGGCAGGGGCTTTGGGGAAGGGGTGGAGTGGGAGTGGTGCTGGGGTGGAGCAGGGGTGGGAAAATGTGGGGCAGGAGCCATGGGGACCCCTTTCACATAGCAAGCCTCTGAGTGCGACCCCCTCCTTATAAATTAGAAACACCTTTTTATATATTTAACACCATTAAAAATGCTGGAGGCAAAGCAGGATTTGGGATGGAGGCTGACAGCTCGCAATGTAATAACCTTGCGACCCCCTGAGGGGTCCTGATCCCCAGTTGGAGAACCCCTGATGTATGGGTAGGGACGGCCCTGCTGTCAAGCATCCAAAAAATGGGCTAGCAGTGTACATGCAAAATGGATTAGAGCAGGTAGGCAACCTATGGCACGTGTGCCAAAGGCTGCACGTGAGCTGATTTTCAGTGGCACTCACACTGCCTGGGTCCTGGCCACTGGTCTGGGGGGCTCTGCATTTTAATTTAATTTTAAATGAAGCTTCTTAAACATTTTTAAAACCTTGTTTACTTTATATACAACAGTTTAGTTATATATTATAGACTTACAGAAAGAGACCTTCTAAAAACATTAAAATGTATTACTGGCATGCGAAACCTTAAATAAGAGTGAATAAATGAAGACTCTGCACACCACTTCTGAGAGGCTGCTGACCCCTGGATTAGAGGATGTGGAAGTTTTGGAAGAATCATTGACCAGTGGAAGAGAGATCAACATAGTTAGAATTAGGAACATCATTATAGTAAACATATACAAGCCACCTAACATCATGTGGCCTGATCCCATCTTCCCTTCCCTTCCTCATCTAGCCATCTACAAAGCTGACTTTCACAGCCATCACGAAGACTGGGGATACTGCTCAAATGACACAGCCAGGGAGCAGATCACAGAATGGGCCTCCTTTGAAGACCTCCACCTGCTCAGTGATCCAAAGCAATCTGGATCTTTTCGGTCTGCAAGGTGGACAATGGATCACAACCCTGACCTGTTTTTTAGTGACCCATAATAATGCAGGTGTCCCACTGGCCACAACAAGAACCATCCTGAGCCACTTCCCGCATAGCCAACATCGCCCAATCGTCCTCCAGATTGGCTTGGAAGTGTCTCTTCTGCAGTCTGTGCCAAATCTGTGTTGGAATTTCTGCAAGGCTGACTGGCTCACCTACATTTCAGAAACAGAATCTCAGATCCCATGGCTCCAACCGATACCTAGAAACTTTGGTTGACCACTAAGAAGAACATCCCGCGTGGTCACCACAAGTCTTTCACGCCTTGCTGGACAAAAGAATCTGAGTCTCTCCTGAGGGAATATGAAACAAGCGGCAACCCATATAAAGCCACTGTGCTGCTTGAGTCCTTGAATTCGGCATGCCTGGAAAGGTGGAAAGAGACAGCTGAAAGTCCTGATTTCACCCATTCAAGCCCTAAGGCATGGGATCTTTTGTGGCTACTTGGAGGATCCCAGCCAGTAATGCAATGCTCAGCAAAGGTGGCAGCAAATGCTGTTGCCTCTAATTTTCTTTCTAACAGCAAGATGCCAACAGACAAGATTACATGCCAGGAGGTCCAGCAGGGACTCAGCAGAAACTTTCAACAATGCCCAGAGGAATCCCTACTCTCTTCCACATATTCTATTGATGAAATCAGTGTTACACTGGCAGAAACCAAAAGCTGGTAAGCTGCAGGTGTTGATGGCATTCGTCCAGAGTTTCTCCAGAATCTGGGGAGACGGGGATGGGAATGGCTGTCGGTGCTTTTTATTGCCATGCATAGAACTGCAGAAGTGCCAACAAGTTGGTGACAGGCAACAGTAGTTGCCCTAATGAGGCCTGAGAAACCCCCAGAGGATGCAGCCAGCTACCTCTCTCCTCTCAACCACCAGCAAGCTCATGGAAAGGGGGGTTCTCCACCGTCTGTCTGATATTATTGAAGTCATCCTCCCAATGGAGCAGGCAGGATTTCACCAGAAAAGGAACTGCTGGGACCAAGTAGCTTCACTTACCAGCTACATTTAAGCAGGATTCCAACATAAATTGAAGACAGGAAATGCCTTTGTTGATCTGTCCTCGGCATACGACACTGTCGGGAGACAGGGCCTCCTCCTCAAGGTCTCCCACATCATTCACCGCTGATGAATGATCCACCTCTTGGTGGCAATGACTGGGGACTGCTGCTTTAAGGTACCCCTTAATGGCCAGATCAGTAGACCAAGAACTTTTAGCTCGGGCACCCTTCAGGGCTCTGTCCTGGCCCCAGTACTTTTTAATCCATACACCACAGATATACCAGCAATGGAATCAAGGAAATTCATGTATATAGATAATATTGCCCTATCTGTTCAGCATACAAGCCTCCATGCCATCATCTGCACCCTAACCTGAGATCTTAGCACAATGGCTGATTATTTCCAATGCTGGAAATTTAGGCCTGATCCAAAAAACCCATGGTAACTGCTTTCTACCTGAACAATAACATGGCTAATACCAAACTTGATGTGTAGTTCTGTGGTGAGAGCATCATCCAGAAAGCTAATCCAAAGTATCTTGTCATTACACTGGACTGGCGTTTGACCTTTCAACAACACCTTGACAACATTTGCAATAAGGTCAGGTCTTGTGTCATGCTTATCAGAAAATTGTCTGGAACATCATGGGGCTCCAGTCCAGGACCTTACAAACTGCAACAATTGCTTTGGTACATTCTGCAGCTGAAGATTGTGCACCAGTGTGGTCTCATAGCAGTCACACTAAACTCCCTGACACTCAACTCAATAGTGCTATGTGCATAGTGTCAGGGACGTTCAAATCTACTCCAGTTGACTGGCTCCCAATCCTATCACACATCCAGCCTCCACAGATTAGAAGAGCTGCTCAAATATATCGCTTTCTTAATCATGTCAATGTGAATACAAGGCTCTCACTGCACCATGACATGGAGAACTTCCAAAAATTAGATTAAAATCCTACAACCCTCTACGGAACCGTATCATGATCCTTACTCCCAACTTCAACGCTGAGGCTCAATGGAGAGTCACATGGAGCACTTCAACCACTCAAAACAAACAACTCATCATTAATCCTGTCGAGGAACCATCTGGTTTTGATTTATGTCTGAAAGACTGGTGCAGATTGAATTGCATCAGGACATCTCATGTGAGATGTGGACAAACGCCCTTTAAATGAAAAATGAGGCAAACACCTGTATGCAACTGTGGTCACCAGGCACAAACGATAGAGCGCATCATATCTGAATGTTCCCTTCATTCTTTTGCTGGTAGCCTGAAGGACATTTACCAGCTCGCTGCTGCGACAATGTGCTCGCTATCAAATGTAGACATAAATTTGTAGTTGTTGCTACCTACCCAAGTCATACGAAAGAAGAAGATCCATGCTAAGTAACAGTGTTTATCACTGCACAGGTTACACAGACAGATGAGCCCAGGAATCAAAAATAAACCTCCACTAACTGGTCAAGTTCAGTGCTTGGTCAGCAGTTAGTCTACACAGCCAGATACAGGGGAATTTCTACTGAAAACAAGTCAATTTCCACACAAAGAAGAAGAGCTCATGCTATCATTTTCCTATGCCAGCCCAGAGACTGAGTTAAAGATCCTTCATTCCAACAGGGTTTTTTTGCCTTCCTCTGCAGCATGGGGCACTTGCAGGTTTAAACAAGTGTAACTGGTAGATTCTCTGTAACATGAAGTCTTTAAATCATGATTTGAGCAATTCAGTAACTCAGCCAGAGGTTAGGGGTCTGTGACAGCCAAGAGTGGGTGGGTGAGGTTCTGTGACCTCCAATGTGCAGGAGGTCAGACTAGATGATCATGATGGTGCCTTCTGGCCTTAAAGTCTGAGGGTACGTCTTCACTACCCGCCGTATCGGCGGGTAGCAATTGATTGCTCGGGGATCGATATATCGCGTCTCATCTAGATGCGATATATCGATCCCCGAACGCGCTTATATCGATTCCATAACTCCACCAACCCGAACGGAGTTGCGGAATCGACAGGGGGAGCCACAGACATCGATCCCGCGCTGCGAGGACGGTGAGTAATTCGATCTTAGATTCTTCGACTTCAGCTACGTTATTCACCTAGCTGAAGTTGTGTATCTAAGATTGATTTTCCCCCATAGTATAGACCAGCCCTGAGTCTGATGGCGACACTATCCCTATATGGAGGACTTGCAGATTTCCAGGCTCCAGCTGAGCCTGTTTTCAGCAGGTGGAAGGAACTTCTGCAGACAGCTCTTAAACTAGCTCTACACTAAAAGTTAGGATGACCCAGGTGGGTCACTCAGGGGTGTGAAAATTAATCCCTTCCTCTGAGTGATGTATTTAAGATGACATAACCCCTAGCTACTGCCTTCTCAAGGAGATAGATTAACTACAGGGGCAGGAGACCCTCTCCCATCACTGTTTACACTGAAATACTGCAGCTGCACCACTGTAGTGGTTTAATTGTAGACATAGCCTAAACCTCAGGCTTGGGATTAAAGCCTTTCGATTTTTATCTTTTTCATGTAAATATATTGGCCTCCTTTCATTACTTTGATGCTTGCAACAGGAAGTTCTCTTTCTCAAGCCACAGAAATAAATTTAAACTAGGGTTACTTGTTTTCAAAGAGGAGGGTTGGAGGATGAATCTACAGTAATAAGAGCTGATCTCAACAACAAAAAAGGGTGTGTCTTTTCTTTGCTCAGTTAACATCAGATTTACTCCTGTGTAATTCTGTTGACTTCAGTGCAGTCACTTCAGATTCATTCTGGGGTAAAAAAGGAATCAGCCCCACAACAGGCTTTGGTACAAAGCATTTTGGGTAAGTAGGAAGAGGAAGCTCTTTTCTAGGGAAAAAGGCTATACATTTACTATCTTTCCTGCCTTAGAAGAAAATCCTCTTAAATTCAGGTGACACAAAAGGAAGTTCTATAAATGAGGAATTTTATATTCTATGAGGTCTGCTGGATTTCTTGATCTGAAGCTAAGAGTAAATCAGCGTCACAATCAAGGCATCCAGAGATACGGTTGGCAGCAATTAGTTTCTTACTGAGTTTGAAAGATGAGCTATTACATTTAGAGTTATCCACAGCTTATGAGATAACACATACTGGATAACTGTTAGAGAAATTGCTTAAAGGCAGGACTGTGAAATGACTGGTTTTTCATTTTACCTGGACTTGTTCATGAAAACTGATACTCACAGGTACAAACAAATTTGACACATGGCAACATTATCTCCCAGACTTTCATGGTGAAAACATCAAAATTCTACCCATGTGTAAAATCTCAATTTCAGGATTTAGACTGTAAGAGATTCAAGACAGGACTGTCTTGCTCGCTCTGTCTTGTATAGCTCCAACTGGCATTAAGCAAGTAACCATACAAACAAAGAAATTTCCCATTTTCACAGCTTTTTGTTGAAAACAGAATTTTGAGCCTGGGGGCAGCTCTCATGCATACTAGCTGTGAACGGTGTCCAAAGGACCAGACCCCCAGTTGAGCACAATGCACTTGACCACTCCCAGCATACCCCTTACACAGATGGATGCAGAGAGACGTGTCCAGGAACCAGCTACAATTGCTCTGTGCCCACTGAAGACTCCCCATGCCAGAGGAGTCCCCAGCAGGGTGGATAGGGCCAGATTCAATCTCCTTTGTGCCACCAGATTGGTGCAGAGAGGCTGGAGCAAAGAAGTATAGTGGTCCTACATGTGTGAATGAATATGAAGACTTGTGCTCATTCTCCTGCATAGGACTCCCCAAACTACGGATTTTCAGTAGCCTCACCGATTTCTCCTTTTCTATCCTTCATGTAGGGACTATTCTAGAAAAGTCAGAAAAGAACAATGCTGAAGAGAGTACAGATGGGTGACAGTGTAACCAGAGAACAGATGCCAGTCTCTCAGGGCATCTGCATCCATGGACCAGGCAGCTGCTATGAAAGGAAGGAGGTTAAAAAGATAAACTCTCTGAATTATACTAGCTGCAGCAATAAAACATCTTCCCGCTGAGTAAACCTCAAGTAACCAGTGAGTTTGTTTGGTACGATTGTAATTTATTCAGGTTCAACACACCCTGCCACCTCATAGATGATTCAATGACCTTTCTTGTCAGCAGGAGAAATGGATACTGATGCCTGAAGTGATTCTGGTGTGAATTATGTACGCTTGAAAGGTTTGTTGAATACATAGAATGTGTAAATAAGATCAAGAGAAGAATGTTATATTTGAGGCAAGAAACCAGGCAGAAATTTCTCTAGTTGTGCAGACAGCTAAGGTGTGATTCTTCACTGCTCTATACCTTGTCTAGGTATTTGCATATATAAGCAAAGTGGGTGTAAAAAGCTAGCAGTGAGAACACTGCCTCTTCTATTGTGTAGTCAGAGAATTGGGCCTGCATATATTTAGTTAAAGTACAGTATTGTATGTCATAATAGGAAAATATCCTCAATCACAGGAATATTTACTATACAGCTTTAACCTGACCTTGCAAAAAACAAAACAAAATAAACAAGACCTGAGACAGGTCATCTCCCTTATATTATGGGGAAATAAGAGCTTAAAGAAACATCTTAAGCAATGGACAAGCTCCGTCTGTGGGAATGATCCTTCCATGTGTTCTTGGGATGCTCATCACCTCAAAAGGGAAGAGGGGAGGATGAAGATTAGTGAAAAGAAAGGAACTAGAATAGAATCTGAGATAGCTTCATAATTTTACTGTGAGAAAAATAACTTTTTCCTGTTTTTTTTTTTCCAGAAGCATGAACTTTCCAGGATTTCCACACCACATTATCTCTAGATTTTATTGATGACTACTGTATCTATTTTCTTAACCTTCGCTATTGTCTTGTATACACACAAGGATATAATTGCATGACAGAATGTTAGCAGAATGTGGTTGTTTCTTTGTCCAAGGATGTCAGAAGCCTCCCAGCTGCTTTGGTTTTATACAGCAGGATCGCTAAGTGCACTTAGTCGGAGGCAGTGATGAAGAGTTCTGCTATCCATCATAGAGTCATTTTTCCAAATCGTGTTTGTTTCAGCTGTAAGAATGTGGTGCATGCAATTTTGTGTAATAGAAATATGTAGGGGGATGACAGTCAATCTGTTTCCCTTGTCATTTTGGGACATTGTTTTCCTTTTTCACTTAAAATGATCCCAGATAATTTAAATGAAGTCCCAACTTGCCTGTATGCTATTGCTAGCAGAGACATTTCTATGGAACACAAGAAAGAGACAGTATAAAGGTCGCAGCTAAGAAATTGAACTCGCCAGTTTAATCTTAGCCTCTTTATTTATACCATTTAAACATTAAGATCTACAGTATATTCCATCAGGATGTGCTTACTACAGAAATCAGTTTACATGGGGCAACTCCCAGGTTACTGATTCAGCCTAAGAAAAGTGAATAGCAAAGACTACTCCTTAACTGAGGCCTGGTCTACACTGGGGGGCAGGGGGAATCAATCTAAGTTAAGCAACTTCAGCTACGTGAATAACGTGAATACGTGAATAACATAGCTTAAGTCAATGTACTTAGATCGACTTACCGTGGTGTCTTCATTGCAGTGAGTAGATTGCTGCCGCTCCCCAGTTGACTCTGCCTGCGCCTCTCAAGATGGTGGAGTACAGGAGTCGACAGGAGAGTGCTTGGGGGTCGATTTATCACTTCTAGACTAGACACGATAAATCGACCCCCGCTGGATTGATCACCGCCTGCCAATCCGGTGGGTAGTATAGACATACTCTGAGATAGTAGTGGCAAAAGTTCTGTGTAATGGGGGTCACAACAGGTATGAAATTCTAAGTTCTGGGTTTTTAAATCCAGTGCCTGATTCATCATGGCATTACTTAGGTTTTATATTGGTGTAGTTCCATTGAAATCAACAGGCATAAAACTGGTGTAACAATGGTAACCAAATGAGACTGTTACAGTCAATACCATTTTTATTAGTGTGCTTTTGTTCAGTTCAATATTTTGTTTCATTTAAAGTCTTCTCAAACTGTTTTTCTCTCTTCCTTGTCTTATGTTTTTGTTTTAAAGGTCTCTTCCTTTACATGGGACAGCCATTTATGGTTCAGTCCTTCTCATTGCTCACTGTGGCATTTATAAGCACAGGTTAAAAAGTGTTGAGCAGGGATACTCAATCCTCCATTAATGAAATTGCTGCATAGCCACCAATTTTGTCCTCAGTCACTTCTACTACTTGACAGGGCTAAGAGAGGGCCTGATCCAAAAAACTTTTAAAGTCTTTTCCTGAGGCTCAGGGGGTTTTGGATCAGAACCCTAAGCACCTCACTAGCACAGTCAAGTTTGCATTTAAGACCATGTCCCATAGGCATCCCCTCTCCATCCATGTCCTGCATGGGAACAGGAGCATAAGGGGCCTGATTCTTGTGCTTAGTGTAGAAGACTAGGCCTAGAACTTAACCTTACTCATGTTTCTTGTGGCGTGCTCGTGCTCGGAGCAGGGGTGAGCTGGGGCTGGGAGGTGCCTCAGGGCGGGGGGTGGGGAGCTGCCACAGGGGCGCACCTCGGGGGGGAGCTGCCACGGAAGGGCACCTCAGGGCAGGGGCGTGGGGGGGACCCAAGGTGGGAGTTTTGCCTAGGGCACAAAACCTCCTTGCACCAGCCCTGACTAGCCCTACACTCCCTGAGGCATGCCACACAAGGACTTGCAGGATTAAGACCCCAATCAAGACTATAGTTTGTCTACTTGGCTATCTGAATTAAGAAGATTTTACTGTCATACATTATTCTACAACGAGGGATAGATGAATGAGATAAACTGTCCTTGCACAATAGATAACAATAAAATTGCCTATGAAGTGTACTTAATCCATCAGTGTTCCTCTTCAAAAGGAGGTTCAACCTATGTCAGGTAGCTTCAGAGTGTACTCTAGATTGAAAATGAATGTAGGCCAGAGAAGCAGAGAAAATGAGGATCTTTCATCATCCATCTCATTTTAGGATCTGTAGAGTTTAAGGTCAGAAGGCACCTCCCGCATAATACAGGTCAAAGAATTTCATCCAGTAATTCCAGTATCAAGATCTAGTTTAGGTGTCCTAAAATATGACAAGTTAGATTACCAGACCAAAAAAAAAATAAAAAATAAAAATTGAGAGCTTCTTGTAACAGAGAGGGCAAGATAAGGCAGAGATACATTATTTGAGAAAGCAAGAGAGTTACAAAGGTTTTTTTTGAATAGACATATTGCTTAGACTGTCAAGTCTAGATTATATTCTTTCTTTGCTAGTGCCAGAGGAAACCCTTTGCAAGTCACAGAAACCCCAAATCATGGAGTAAATTATGAATACAAATTTAGAGCTGACTTTTTTCAGGGTAAGCTATAAGTATGCCACAGAGTTCCTTAGTTGTCAAATATTATGCATGTAGATGGAACAGCTAACTAAGCATCTTGCTGCGTTTTCAATTATTTCAGATAGTAACAACAATTATGCATGGTTCAGAAATGGTTTAAGGTGTATTTCTACTTTGAAAAGTGACTATGTAAAAATAGCTCCTCCTTATTTGGCAGATCAGCTCCCTGTGTGCAGCCAGAGTTGGTGGACAGAGTGACGTTTTACTACTTTTTCTATCGTCAGCCCTATAGAATCATTCCACTTCTGGATAAGAACATAAGAATGGCCATATCAGGTCAGACCAAAGATCCATCTAGCGCAGTATCCTGTCTTCGGACAGTGCCCAATGCCAGGTGCCCCAGAGGGAATGAACAGAACAGGAAATCATCAAGCGATTCATCCCCTGCCGCTCATACCCAGCTTCTGGGACACTATCCCTGCTCATCCTGGCTTATAGCCACTGATGGACCTATCCTCCATGAATTTATCTAGTCTTTTTTTAAAATCCTGTTATAGTCGTGGCCTTCACAACATCCTCTGGCAAAGAGTTCCACAGGATGACTGTGCATTGTGTGAAGGAAACATTGTCAACAAAATTCTTAACTAAATTCCAGCTACAAGTTTTCCTGGACAAACCCATTGTCTTCAGATTATGCCCTTAAGATTCCACAAGTCTAAGTGAGGGTATAACATGAGGATATTGCATTGCACAGATGCAAGCAAGAGCAACATTTAGAACACAAAAAATAAGTTGTGCCAGGGTGTTCCACTCAGTGCTAGGCTGATGCCTCCTTCTAGACACTTTGGGGATTAGCTCATGAGGTTGACTCCCCTTCCCACAGTTGCACACCATCTCTCTGCTTTGCTTTCTGGGTGTGCAATCTCTCTCTCCCTCCACAAGGTGCTGGTCCCTCATCATGACTCAGCCCTCCGGCCAAGTGACTCTATGCATTTTCCCCTTCTGGAGTACCAAAGGGTTTTAAAGTCTCTCTCCACACTAGCAGTCCCAGGCAGTCTTCCCATTCACTGCCCCATGATGCCACTCCCTCAGTGGCTGGTAGACCCACCTTCTACTCCAGGTTCCAGCTCAGAGAACCTCTAGTCAACACTCAAGGTCTGTTCTCTTTTAGACCCTACTGCCTTTCCCTGAGCCCTTTCCTTATCACCTGGCACTCTCCCCTTTCTGGGTTTGCCAGCTTCACGACACCCTCCTCTCAGGGAATAACTGCAGCCTAATTTCCCAGCAGCCTCATCTGCACCTAATTTCCGTTCTTTATAAGTCTAGCCTAGCTCCTTCCTCCCCAGTTGGGCTCCCTCTCTCAGGTAGGGGATTGCTTAGCCACCTGATTTGTCTCAGCTGTGGCCTTTTGGGTTAATTAGCCCCCTCCTCAAGCTGCCTTACTTCTTTCAGGCCAAGCGTGGGGTGACCATCCCATCACAGAAGCCAATTTGATTTTCAGACCCCAGGCTGAGTTTACAGGACTGGTAGCTGGAAAAACTAACTTGTTACCTGCACAGTGGGTAGATTTGATATGGAATCTCTAAGACACAATGGGCCAGATTCTACTCTCAGTTGCAGCAGCATAAATACAGAGTAACCCTACCTCAGTGCAACTGAGATTACAGGATAGAATCTGGACCATGACATATGGAACCCCTATGATACCATTTTTGCCAAGGCTCTTTACAGCCTGGAACAGCCCTTTAATATATTTAATCAAACATTTATTGTTACACTTATCCTATATTTTTAAAGAGAGAGGAAAACATTGTGAATGAGAGTGCTAGGAGTTGAACCAAAATAATTCACCCAAATAAAACAAGATACCATGCAAAACAACCCTCCCTCCATATAATGTTGCCTGCAAGAGTTTGTTACCATTTACCAGCAGCAAAGGACATTTTCTTTGCCTGTTAGCAACCTCTTTGACTTCCTCAAGGAACCATGTTATTTAAGTCTTCTTTTGCCAAGCAGACCTGGGTGGGAGATTCAGGGAGTGGGGATATGTTTGGAAAGCAAACAGACAGACTATAGCCATAGAGCATTGGGCCAGCCTGCAGGAAGAATTCTTTTTGTAGATACTCCAGAAAATCTCCGTAGGCTTTCAATATAGCCACAAAAACATATTTTCCAACTGTGGGTTAAGCAATGAATTCAAATGAATCCAAAAAGGAGTCTCTGGACAGTTTAACAGAATCTACTTCAGGCTCTGAAGAGTGATGCTGCACATGGCAAATGTAGCATCAGGCATACTGCTTGTCAAATATCCAGTGAACAAACACTGCTGTATAGTTAGAAAATCATTAAACTAAGAAATGTTGAGAGAAAGACATCAGATAAATGGAAATATAATCTGAAAAAGAGAGCACTTTTGGAGACCCAGTCATGTTATATGGCCTGATAAATACTTGTGCCCTTAGATAATTTGCCCATTTCCCATCTGAGTGCACAATTGTACCCTCAAGATCTTCTGGACACTGCCTGAGAGGAATGCTATAGACTTCTCCGTTCCTTTGGCTGGTTCACAAACTGTCAAGTTCACCTTTCTTTACCTCTCTGAAGAAAAGAATGCATTTCCTTTGAAAGCATCTGTCAGTAATTTCCATAGATAACAGGGAAAACATATTTTGATCAAACCAAAAAGCGATTGTCTTTTCTATAGAAAAAAGATTGTTAAATAATATGCTTCAGATTATTACTAATATACTTCATATGCCAAAACATACACTATAAGAAGTACCTTCAGATTTGTCTATACTGTAAGATACATAGGAAGAAAGTCCATGGAAAATCCGAGTCACTTAAGAGCCCTCATAATAATGCCTCCGTATGTTAAAGCACTTTCAGTTTACAAATAGCTTCACAGACATTTGTTAATCCTCCCAATAGCCCTGTGAGGAAAGCAATTGTAAATATTATCATCCCTCCCACTTCACTCAGAGTTAAAAAGTGTCTTGTAGTTTTTGCTGTTCTGCCTGTTAGAAATTTGTGCAGTGTGAATATGTATTTGGCACCAATTCTGATCTCCATTGCATTAGTGTAAATCAAAAGTAACTTCACTGAAGTCAGTGTAAAAACAACCTGAGATTAAGATCAAGTCCTTAGTGCTGAAATACCAGCCCACCTACAGTTCATAGAATGTCTGATGTGCTGAAGTCAGTATTTACAAAGAAGTTTTTCTCCTTGTGTGAGATCAAAAATACACGTTAGCTTTTGATTAAGACTCCTGTTCCTTTGAAGTCCCAATCAATACACATACTTACAATATCCTCCTTACCATCATGTGATTTCTCTAAATAGTTCTTCCATTCTTTCAGGCTAGCTGAATAAACATCTTAGCATTCATGAATATTCTTCCACTAACTGGTGTTTGGGATAAATGTAAATTTCCATTGCCTTGCTTTTGTTTTACTAATGATTCCTGACAACTCCTTTGTAGAACTTCATTAGTAGAGCTGGTTGAATTATTCATTGCAAATGAATTATCCAATTAATTTAGTATTTTTTTACTGTTCTCAAATAGTTTATTCTGGGTCCAATGTCTACAAATTTGTTCATTAGTTTTAAGTATTTATCCAATAGTTTACGAACACGTATATCAGCCTATAGATTTTTTTTATTATTATTATTTTTTTGCAGCTCATTCATTTAGACCATTTACTATGCATTATTTGTGGTGTGCAATTGATCATATGGTACATTTTCTGCTCAGTGATTGGATGCCTGTATTTTTTTAAAACAGGGGAATGACAGATGACAAATTGTGAATAGTAAAAATTGAGCCAGATGAAGATCATGCTTTCTGTAAATTGTTGCTGGTTGGTTGCTGTGTAGAGTGTTTGATAAAACTTAACTGTGGACTTCCTCAAAGATGCCAACATTGCAGATATTTTAAGGAAATAGAAGGGTATGACCCACAGAAATGAGAGCTGAAAACACCTATTAGGTCACACAAGCTGTTCTGTTGCCTGTACCAAATGTTTGCAGATATTAATTAGATTGTATATTCATTGGGGAGGGATTGTTTCTTACTCCGTATGTGTACAGCATCTAGCAGTAGGGGGCACTAACCTTTGAAGGGTCATTTGGGAACACTGCCTAATAAGATAACATCTTACACATCCACACACCCTGCCCCCTACAGCTCATCTCTTTATTGGTTATCAGGGTTCAAAATGATGTTTGTGTATGATATTTTTAAGCAATGCAAAAGAAAAATTAGCTGTGATTTTGTACTAACAAAGCTTTTTCCTTAGCCTGAAGAAATATCTAAAATTGTTGTCCCTTATTTTTTTATTTTGTGCGCCCTCCAGTTAGTATTCCTTTTTGGTTTTGAACCCCTTTAATTATAAAATATTAATTGCAATTCCTCCATCTTTACAAGCTGAAATGGTCATCAGACCCAACAATTATCAGCTAACACCACACTGAATTCAATCTCAAAACCCTATCTTTTTTAGGGGGCAGAGAATGTAATCTGAATGCTAACATTTTCTTCCAGGCTGCCTGACCTACCTTAGGAGATTATTTCTTCATGCCATTTGTAATAATGAAATATGAAAATGGACTTCTCCAGCATATCAATTAAAGTATTTTCCAGGCTGAAAGCAATTCTACTGTTATTGTTGATGGAAGTGCACAAGTTGTTACAAAACTGAGTAATTGCCTAGGTTGCATAGTGAAAGAGGGGATGAAATGAAACATTTTATTATACAGAGTTGAGCACTTTTTTACTGTTGTTTCACTGCTTCAGTTCCCCAGCAAATGCAGCTTCCAGGGTCACCTGGCAATACAAATGCTAAGCTTAGTTACAGCAGCTGGGACACACTGTCCAGTACATACCCAAACACATATCCAAGGGATGACTGGGCAAAAAAAACTCAATGGCAAGTCTGTATTATAAATAACAGACTTGTTCTGTTATATATATTTTGGTATGGGTAATTTGAAAGATTAACTTCATCCCAAAAGGGCTGGGAACATCAGGCCAGATTCTCTGCTCATATGAAGGGGTGCAGCTTCATTGACTTCTATGGAATCTCTTCCATTATATTGGCAGAGAATTTGGAACATTCATTTTTAAGGCCAGGTTCTGGCATGCTCATTCATACTGAGCTTGGTACCTTATTCCATAAATAGGAACACTGGTTTCAATGGGATTTCTATTGCAGTAAAGTGCTATTCAGCATGATTAAGGGTGGCAGAATCTAGCCCTAATTTAAACTGTGGGGGACCTTCAGTCCCCCTTACAAGTCTCAGAACACCACTACCTCTGCTGAGTATGTGTATTTTCTACTGTGGCAGTGCTGAGTGAATTCAGCTCTAATTAATTCACCAGTATTGCCTTTGGTAGAGTATGACTGACACAATTAGAAATCTGTCCAGAGTACAGAAAAATACAGACACATTAAAAAAAAGAAAAGAAAAACCCTGCTATCTCATAAGAGGGGCAAAAACAAACCAACACATTTCTTTGCCACATTCTCCTGGCTTCCTGTGGTGACGAACTGGGACACAATGTTAATCCATGTTTTTATTTTATAAGACACATAGTTATCTATGTCCGTGTGCAAATAAGCTTCTCAACCAATTTAATTTTATTGTTGAGGCCCCTGCCTTTCCTCCCCCATTCCTACTCCACACTCTTGTTGATCCTTTGTTTCATCGTGACTGAAATTAGACTTTGCAATCTGATTTGCATGGGCAGCCTCTTATAGTTGTATAGCTTCACAAGGAAGCCACTGAGGCTCTGAGGAAATGCAAGGATCTGTGTTAATTTATCTGAAAACAGGTGTGATGAAGTAGGTCAGGCTAGATCTTAATGGTCCTTTCTGGCCTTGAAATCTATGCTTTTCCTCATAACTTCCAACAGAACACTTAGGGCTCCTTTTCTCAAGCTTCAGCATTACTCCAGGGGGCAGGCCCACAACCATCTCTCCTGGTCCTTCCCATTGTAGGACTCAGAACACTTGGCAAAGTGCCTGAGGCCTTAGGCTGGGTCCTGAGTTTGCATTTTGAACATAGGTGTTGTTTGACTTTTATATTTGGGGGGACAGTTCCAGTCAGGCCAATGGGGCCACGGGTGGGAAGGCAAATTCTGTGCCTGCCCAAGGCTTGCAGTTTGGGGGGCAGTAATGCATCCCCTGCCCCTTGATCTACAGTCAAGATCTTGAAATACTACTAGCTATGTCCTATCTATCTTGGGTTTGCATGTGGCACTTATTACAATGGTATCTAAGCACTGCTGTCCTGTCAGTCAGGGGGTAGGTGTCAGACTAAGAAAGGGAAGCTTCATGGGGCCTATTAGATGGAGAGAAGGCAAAGGGCCTATTTGAGGATCACAGGAAGGAAACAGGGCTCTGAATTGAGGAAGATGAGGAGGAGAAGGCCTTCTCTGAATGAGGAGTGGGAAAATCAAAATTCTTGTTCTGATTAATTCAGGAGTAGGCCTGAGTACTGGAGGATTCAACTGGATCTCTTCCTCTCCCAACTATCATTTTGTCCCAGTCCTGGAGGTTATCAGATGTCAATAGGTTTATCAAGCTCTTTCATTATAAAACACAGTGTGAGACACCGTTCTGTACATGTCATCCATTTGAGGTCAGTTGAGGGGAAAATGATAGATTTCCCCTCCTCAACTGGTTAAGATATTTAAACATTAACATTCTGGAGGTATGAGTTATATAGTCAGACTCTTGTTATAAACTATAATACAGATCTTAGCATGTGTTAAGATCCAAGAGTGGCGGTAAATTTTTAACCCGTTGTTCAGCTGCACAAGCTACATAATTAATCCATCTCCTGCTAAATATTTCAGCTAAAAAGTAATTATTCATCTTTAGTGGCTAAAGGCTGGGGTAAAGCTGCCACTACAACTTATAATAGTGGAAACTCTTAATTTGACCCCTTCGTCTGCAGAATCTTTGCAGTTGTTGCTTCAACAAAAAAATCTCAAAGATTCATACAAAAATATTTTATGGAAAGTTAATATACAATGAGCCTTACCAAGTTGAGCCACCCAGGTTGGGAAGAGCCTGTGGGGCTGAGGATGTTTGAACACATTTATGTATAGTGCTGCACTGCAACAATTGCAAAACTGAGATAGCAATGAGTCAGCATTGCCTAACAGATTGTGTCTACAAAGAACAGATTGCAATGAAGACAACAACCTATGAACCATGAAATTATACCAGGCACTTTGACGGTAAATTCTTTGGTGCAGCGACTGTCTTCTTGTTATGTGTTTGTACAATGCCTAACATAATAGTGCCCTATGTGGTAACTAGCACTGTGCCTGCAATGGCAAACAATATGATCAGTCACCAGGGGTTGGCACTGCCATGTTGCGTGACGGACAGTTAACAGAATTACCGTACCTAGTGACTGACATTGGTGGTGGTGTGGGGGTGAAGGCGCTTATGTCATTCAGTCATTCAATTTTTTGAAAAATTACTACGGGCCTCAAAATTTTTACCACGGACACTTGTGTCCATGTATGGACACATTGCTGACCCCTATCAGTCACTGGCCCTATGGTTTTTAAAATTATTTATTTGTATTGTCAGTGACCTGGACTTCCAAATGTTGCCACAATACAGAGTATATAATAAAAATCATAGGGTCAGCAACTGAACATATTGTTTGTTCTTATCTGTATGTAGTTATATCACAGCTTGATCTATGCAGCATACTCCAACTTCCTGGGTGTCTACGGCAGCAGTATCAACTATTTCTTTCTGTGGTCAGTGCTACTCTTTGCATTTCATGTTATGACTGTGCCAGCGAGGATCAGTTTGCTCTGGTGATACCATGCCAGTGAGAGCTCTTCTGGGAGTTGATGTGCTGCTGATGTGTTAAAAGTATCCAGGTGACTGATACCACAATGAATGTTTCCAGTTTGAGAGGACAAAGCTCATAAATACAAAGTTGTATGTAGTACACAGCTGGAATCCAGTGTGGTTGTTGCTGTGCTGGGTGTTTCTGACAGGCATGCAAAAGCTTTGTGTGTTGGTATGCATACGAACCTTTTGCAACACACTGTTGAAAATGATTAAGTGAGTGCAAGTGCAAACATGCTTCTGGAAACTGAGTTCCTGAGAATACTGAATCCTTTGTAAATATGTTTTTGCCTGAGTCATGCCATGATCGTGACCACTTCTTTCTGTTGTTGAAATCTATCACCAACTCTGCATTTGTGGGTCTTGGGAACAGCCAGATGAGTAACTGCAAGTATTGGCATATATAGCATATCAGTTTGTATTTCTTACAGTTTGCCATATGCATTTCATTATAAAACCCAGCAGCTCAACTTTGTCTATATGCAATCATTATTTCTAATGGCTTCTACCAGTGCTTTACCATCCTTGACATTTTATTCATTATTCATCACTTGCTCTATTCCTGTTTGTTCTATTCAGACGTTGCTTGATTAATTTGCCTCACTGCAGTTAAATTACATCTGTACCTGCATAAGCGGATGGCAGCCCATGACATGGTGTATTTTGACCTCATCCTCTATCTACTGAGAGCGAAAGGGACACACCAGACTTCATATACTCCCATGAGATTGTCTATGACTATGAGCCTTACCAACCTGTAGTTTGTGTAAAGGCCATTTGCTCCCTTGTATTGCAACAATGGTCATGCAGTCTGGCTTATATAACACTGACTAACCCTGTTTAACCTGGCTGCTACAGGATTGCACCTTACCTACCCCATACATAGGCCTCACCATTCATATCAATCTCCCTCATTGTGTTCATGGTTGTAACTCCCTGTGATGTTGCTGAAGTCACAGCTGGTGATCAATGTTTATTTACACGAGGATTTTTGGGGCCTTGTGTGATCAGTCTTGACACTTGTTCTCATATTTTCTTGTCGGAAGTCCATTTCCCGCTCCCCCCACCCCATCCTGTCTCCTGCTGGAGCCTGGCAAGCAGTTGTGAAAGAGTTCATATGGCTAATTATTCAACACAGGCAGCATTTGGGCAAGCTTCCCCACACTGTCTCATCCAACCTTGATTGGAAGGAACTGCTTCTTGGGATGACAAAGCCAATTCAGTCTCTGTGCCCCTGCAGGCCTCCATCTCTTAGTAAAGATTACCAACAAGAGTCGTATTAAGAGCCACTTTTCAGGGGAGTTTACAAGGATCCATTTCAAGTAGGAAAAACATTCTGTTTTGGGATTTATCTGTGTTTGTAACAGGTCAAAAGCACTCACTGAATTGCTTCAAAGCAACGAGTGCAGAGCATTCAGGCCAATAATAGGTCTGAGTTCATGTCACAAACAGATAGTTAAGGGTTAATGTCTCTTTTACCTGTAAAGGGGTAAGAAGCTCAGTAAACCTGGCTGACACCTGACCAGAGGACCAATAGGGGGACAAGATACTTACAAATCTTGGTGGAGGGAAGTCTTTTGTTTGTGCTCTTTGTGTTGTTGTTGTTCGCTCTTGGGACTGAGAGGGACCAGACTTACATCCAGGCTCTCCAAATCTTTCTGAATCAGTCTCTCATGTTTCAAACTTTTAAGTAATTAGCCAGGCAAGGTGTGTTAGTCTTATGTTTGTTTTCTCAACTTGTAAATATTTCTTTTTGCTGGAAGGATTTTTACCTCTGTTTGCTGTAACTTTGAACCTAAGGCTGGTGGGGTGGGGGGGAGGTCCCTCTGGTCTATAGGAATCTGATTACTCTATAAAACTTTTCCATCCTGATTTTACAGAGATAATTTTTACCTTTTCTTTCTCTAATTAAAAGCTTTCTTTTTAAGAACCTGATTGATTTTTCCTTGTTTTAAGATCCAAGGGGATTGGATCTGGACTCACCAGGGATTGGTGGGAGGAAAGGAGAGGGATGGTTAATTTCTCCTTGTTTTAAGATCCAAGGGGTTTGGATCTGTGTTCACCAGGGAATTGGTGAAGTTCCTCAAGGCAACCAAGGGAGGGGAAAGTTTTGAGGGGACAGAAAGTGCCCCAGACACTGAAATTCTGGGTGGTGGCAATGTTACCAGATCTAAGCTAGTAATTAAGCTTAGGCCTTGGCTACACTGGCGCTTTACAGCGCTGCAACTTTCTCGCTCAGGGGTGTGAAAAAAAAACACCCCTGAGCGCTGCAAGATACAGCGCTGTAAAGCACCAGTGTAAACAGTGCTGCAGCGCTGGGAGTGCGGCTCCCAACGTTGCAAGCTAATCCCCATGGGGAGGTGGAGTACGTGCAGCACTGGGAGAGCTCTCTCCCAACACTGGCGCTGCGACCATACTCACACTTCAAAGCGCTGCTGTGGCAGCGCTTTGAAGTTGCGAGTGTAGCCAAGCCCTTGGAAGGGTCCATGCAGATCCCCCACACATGGACCCTAAGGTTCAGAGTGGGGAAAAAATCTTGACAGTTCGTTAATACCTTCCTCCTGATAAAGTAATATTCAATCCAAGTCTGAAGATTCTTGCCTATATTGAAACAATTTGAGCTACATCCTAGTGTAGGAACTGGTCAGACACCACAAACTCATTTCACACAGGCTACTGAGCAGCCTTCAGCAAGAAATGACCTTCCAGTAATTTATAGCTTAGGCTGGAATTGAACTGGCAAGCTATTTTTCCTTAGTAAACATCATCACTCTCATGAGTATGTAACATCAAAATGGTTAATTACAAATACATAACAGTTGGGATTTTTCTGCTTTTAAACAGCCCCAGCTGATCTTATGCAATTTCCGTCACCTTGGGTGGAAACCTTGTCTAAACAGCTGTTTCTTTGAGATTTCAGCTGCATCCAGCCCTGAACTAAAAAAAACAACCCTCCCCCCCCACAACTGCTGGAGCCAAGCTGGAACCAAAGCCACAGTTCAAAGCCCAACTACCATCTAAAATTCAAATATGTTCAAAATCCTAATTTTGTCCCATTTCTATTTATTACATAATGAAAAACATAGGGCAACATGGATGTCTAGTCTTATTGTGCTATAGTCATGGGGGGAGTAAACTCTTCATTCAGGTTTGGCTCCTCACTCCTAGGTTGGCGAATACAGGGATGCAGTGCACTCAGCCCCTTCTGCATAAGGCTGATTATGCAACATTTTCTGGCTGTAGACTTAGGAGTTGCATTGTTAGGCACTAGAAGGAGCTGCCTGCAGCCTTCCTTGGCTGTGTGGAAGGTCACCTCAACACAACATTGAGGCTCTGGCAGAGAGGGAGTAAACAGAAAAAGGAAACACTAGGATCTTCAGAGCAGGGCCGTCCTTAGGATTTATGGGGCCCTACGCAGTATTATTAAACTGGTGCCCCTGTGCCGGATGGCAGCCCAAGCTCATAGCCTGGTGGGAGAGGGGGAGGAGGGACTTGACAGCAAAGGATAATGAGATGCCCGGCCTGCCTCATGGTGGTGGAGAGGCTACGTCTACACTACAGCATAAAATTGAAATAACTAAAACCGGTTTTATAAAACCGATATAAAATCAATTTTATGCGTCCACACTAGGGCACATTAATTCGGTGGCGTGTGTTCATAGTCCGAGCTTAGCGTCGATTTCTGGAGCAGTGCACTGTGGGTAGCTACTGTAAAATGATGAGGCCAATAACTTCGATTTCTGTCCGCACTAACCCTAAATCGATATAGTAATATCGATTTTAGTGTTACTCCTCTCGTTGGGGAGGAGTACAGAAATCGATTTTAAGAGCCCTTAAAATCGATTTAAAGTGTGTTGTAGTGTGGACGGGTACAGCGTTAATACAGCGTTAAATCGATTTAACGCTGTTTAAATAGATTTAACTGCGTAGTGTGGACCAGGCCAGAGTCACAGTTCCCCGCAGAGACTTCCATGCCCTCTCCCTCATGCAGAATGGACATGAAGAAAGTACCTAATTAAAAGCACTAAAATTTGGGAATAAAAAATGTCAGTCACAGGTTTTTTGATATGCCCTGAAGTTTGTCAGAGATTTATTTGCAAAAACTTCATAGTAAGGGTGAGTCAGCTGTCCTGCTGAATACAACATTACATATAATGGAATACATGATGCAGCTCCTCTCTGTTTTACATTTTCTTATTCAGTGTTTCTAAGTTGAATTTATATTTTAAATGTACTCAAATCTTAAGCCAGCATTCCAGATTATTACATATTAACTCACTGAAACAAAGACATTCTTTTAAATTAATCAGAGAGGTTTAGTATGTTCATAACAATGTTCATTGCTTTTAGAAAAAGGGAACAGTAATTTACTTTGTGTGATCTCCATAACAAGAGACATGGTTATGAAATTTCACCAACTTTAAAAAAATATGTTTCCAAAGATTTTAGGTATAACAAGGATTTTGTCTTACTAAGGTACTGATTTTGCTGGAGGGTTCTTTTAAAACTAGTTCGTCGGATAGTCAGAAGTAAAGAAAGGGAAACTCTTTGTCCAGCTATCTGGAAGGGAAGGACTGTTGTCCCTTTAAGGGCTCTCTTCAGTGGGAAGTGTGGGGAGAGGTGGTGAAGGGATGGACAGAAAGGACAGGAAGACTTGGAAGCACTTTTTTTTAAACTATAGTAATTAAAATGTGTATTTTAGATAAGGGAGGTCTTTTGAAGGATTTATTTAAAAAACTGTATGTCTGAAGATCCACGCATTTAAGGCTAAAGATGATTGTTCATCTAAAACTCTATGCAAGCATTTTTTAGAAATGTGATTTTATAATCTTCACCACCTCACTAATGAAATATTTTTAAAGCAAATTTTAAACTAAGGTCCTGTAGACTGACATGTTCTGTGTAAATATTACATTAATGCACAACTGTTTTTGTCAGTAAAGTCAGAAACTGACAGTATAAAAATTTATTTGGGCATAAGCTTTCATGGACATCGGATGAAATGGGTTCTAGTCCACAAAAGCTTATGCCCAAATAATTTGTTAGTCTTTGAGGTGACACCAGGACTCGTCCTTGTTTTTGCTGATTTAGGGTATGGCTACATTTGGAATTTCAAAGTGCTGCCCCGGCAGCGCTGCGGGAGCACTGCCGCGGCAGTGCTTTGAAGTGTGAGTGTAGTCAGAGCGGCAGCGCTGGGAGAGAGCTCTCCCAGCGCTGCATGTAAACCACATCCCTTACGGGTGTAGCGTGCAGCGCTGGGAGCTGTGCTCCCAGCGCTGCTGCCCTGATTACACTGACGCTTTACAGCGCTGTATCTTGCAGCGCTCAGGGGGGTGTTTTTTCACACCCCAGTTGCAGCACTGTAAAGTGGGAGTGTAGCCAAGGCCACAGACTAACAGGACTACCACTCTGAAACCTGTCAGTATATACCTTGGGGTTGGCAAATGCCTGTTAAATGGCTTTATTACCCCTTGAATGTCTCTTTAACTGTTTCAATGTTGTGCTAATAGGTCTGGCAGGCTGGAGGTTTTTTCACTTTTAACTACTAGATTCCCTCCCAAGGAAGACTCACCAGGCTAGAGCAGCCATCTGTGGGAGCCTGCAGGAAGGGTCAGAACAGGGATAGGAAAACAAGTGGGTGGACACTAAGACCCAGTGGTGCCCCAAATTTTCAGGTGCCCTATGCAGCTGCCTATGTTGCCTATGCCTAAGGACGGCCCTGCTTCAGAGTTAGGAGAAAAACCTTCCCCAATGAGAAAAAAAGCTATAGGATAAATGAAGATTATAGATTAGTATCCCCAAACAATATGAAAACCTCAGTCACTTCAGATAACTATATATTTTTATATCATTTGCACAAAAATAACACTTGGTAGTTTTATTAGCGTATGATACAAATGCAATCCCAAAGAAAAGCAGCTAGCTTTAAAATCAGAAGGCATGCGCTCCATGAATTTCTCCATCCACACTACTCTAAGTCGTTCTTCATTTATATAGGAGCAAGGGAGTTGAGCTCTTTTCTTTGGTCAAAGACTTAATACTGTCTGTCAAATCAGAATGCTTGGAATCTTTATAGGTGTTTGAATGGATACTTGATTACTATATGGAAGACAAGGTTGCACTAAGAAAATCTTTTCATTAACATTCAGTACATAATCTGCCCCTTCAGTGAGAATTTTTATAGTATAATACATCTCAAATATAGAAATGTGACAATTTTGAATCTTTCCTTGAACAGTATTCACAGGTTTCATTTTATTTCAACAGCCTCACCTGAGTGTTTTCCAAGACTAAGACACTTTAGGAACATTTCTCTTGCATTTCATAATTAAGAAACATCAAAATTTGCTGATATTTATTTAAAGAAAGCTGACTAGTTCACTAAACTGTCCCCCCACTTCCTTTCTTAAGTGCTTTACTCCCATTTTTGTTTTCCTGTGATGCTTGTTCAGGCTTCAATATACTAGATAAGACAGTAGTTCTTAACTGCTGGAGAGGTTGCTATCTTTTCAGGAGTCACTTACAAAGTATATTAGAGTCCTGTAAAAAACATTGGCATGAACTGTCCCCTCTGTCCTACCAGGGGAAGTGGTGGCAGTGTGTATTCTGTGAAACTGAGCTGCGTGGGCACTATAGGGAAGCTGGAGAGAGTGAGACGGGAGTGCAGAAGCACACATCCTGTGCCCAAATGGCTCTTGTCTTTCGCAGCTGTAGATACCTGTGAATCTAGGGGTGTGACTGCTCCCCTCCCCCCTGTTTCATCTGTGGGCAGATAAAGTCTCATCCTTCCTAGGGAATGATGCCATGGGAACCTCATGCTGATTCTAGTCCCACACACCTGCCTTTCCTGATTGGTAATTATAGAAGGGAAGAGTTAGTACTTCTTAATAGCATTGGTGTGGTAATTATAATATATAATGACTTCTGTAGATGTTACATCACTTACTTTTCTTTAAGAGAACAAGCAATTTAATTTCACTCTGCTTCCAAACAGACTAAATGTTAATCTGGCACAAAGATTAAGGGGCATCAGCTGTTCCCCTCAGACTGGAACAACATGCCTCACTGGGGCCACAGCACCAGTTGGTGGCTCCACCCAAAACCAACTGCAAGGTTTGAAATTACTTCATTGCTTCCAGCATCAGTGTGTGAAACGTAGATGGGATGTGAGGGAGAGGAGAAGGAAGTGCAGTGTGGGCGTAGAGGTGCTCAGTTTGATGGTAGTTGTGGTGAGTTGTGGAGCCCCTTTGGAACAGAACAGAAAGGCTATGCCTCAAAGACTGCTGAGAATTCCATGTGTGCAAGCAGATGAATAAAACAACTTGAAATGATACTGGTTTTGTTAATGAATTCTCACTTGGTAATACATGGGCCTCCACCAGGGCCGGCTCCAGGGCTTTTGCCGCCCCAAGCGGAGGAAAAAAAAAATTCATGATTGTGATCGGTGTCAGTTCAGTGGCAGGTTCTTCCCTCCAAGAGGGACAGAGGGACCTGCCACTGAATTGCTGCCGAAGAGCCCGATGTGCCGCCCCTTCCCCTTGGCTGCCCCAAGCACCTGCTTGCTGAGCTAGTGCCTGGAGCTGGCCCTGGCCTCCACTCTCTCAGTTGTGCTGGTCTGAGCAGTGACTTCACTGAAACTGATGAAATTACAGCAGTATAAAGCCAGTGTGAAAGAAGAAACAAACACATGGGAGCCCAAAAGGAGAGAAAGAGACACATATGAAAACATACAGATGGGGAGGAAGGAGTCTTACACCTAGAGATAGTGGGAAGAAATGATTGAAATGTTTAAAGTATTCGCACCCTTCAAAAATATAGGACAGAGTCATCATCAAACTGTGGCAGATGTGAAGAGTCCATAACCACCGTTCTTCCTACACCACTATGTTACTTAGAATGTATCTATATGGGAGGTTTAACCTGAGGCTTTTAGATGAGTGTTAGGTAACTCGCAGTATGCAACTCACACCAAGAACATGCACATAGAAACGTGTTCCATTTTCAGTTCCTTTTGTGTGAACACACGGTGGCAGTTCACTGCAAACTGAGAGCATAGTGTTCTCTGGAGGTATCCCATGGTCCTTTACTTCACTTCTGAGCAGTGTGCATCATAGGATTGGTTTCACTGGGAATTGTGGGAAGCCAGACAGGTTCAAATTCTTTTAAAATCCCTTGTTTTCATTGTCTCCACCCCATACTTCCTTTGTGGGCTGTTTGGGCCATTTTCAAATTGCTGTTGGCCAGCATGGACCCAGCAATGTTCTGTGCCACTATGGTAACAAGCATGAAAGTTCATAGGCTGCTTGGACCATATTACAAACTGAGAGCCGGATGAGTTTGGCATTGGAGTTTGCCCTTCACACCATGAGCAGATGATGCAGGAGCAGGATAATGTTGTATGGCAGCAGGCGTATCAGTTCCTCTGACAGCAGGAGGATGCTCTGCAGCGGTGACACAGGATAAGGCAGAAGAACAGGAGAATGCTGAGATGCTGGAAGAAGAGGACTGGTTCCTGGATCACTTACATAGCATTCAGTGCCATTTCTGGGCCCAGGAAACCAGCGTGGTTTGGTTGGAGAGAATTGTTCTGCAAAGCTGAGATGACAAGCAGTGGCAAGAGAACTGTAAGATGGGGATGGCCACCTTTTTAAAAAATCTATGCAGAACTGATCCTGGAGTTTCAGCAACTGTGTACCCCAGACCCATGGAAAAGCAGGTTGCAGCAGTATTTCAGGTCCTGCTTCCTGCTCCTGCTCTCAGCTACTTCCTTGCTCCTGCCTCCTGTTCCTTGTTCCTGGCTCCTGCTCCTGACTCCCATTTTCTGCTCTGGCTCCTGCCACTGTTCTGGCTGATATTCTGTCTCTGACCCTTGGCTCCCGATTCCTGGCTCTTGGCTCCGGCTTGCTTCCTGGACTTGATATTTGGCTCCTGATTTGGACTCTGGCCACTAGGCCTGGTGACCTCTCCACCAACCACTAGGCCAGCCTCCAGCCCTGACCATTAGGCAAGATCACCCATGGCCCAGTCCCTGACAGATTGAGTAGCCACCACTGAAGAGAGGATGACTCAGAGAGAGGAAGGGAAAGGGGGCAGAGAAAGGGGAAGGGGGCAGAGCCACCCACAAGGAAGGATCCTGCCGAAGGTGGACTTCTCTAGGCAACCTGCTGGGTACCATGCAGCTCAGCCAATGCAAGGCAGGAATCGGGGTCCATATAGCAGGGCAGGACTGGGGCTGGCTTTCTAGTTGATTGTCATCAGGGTCTTGGGTCACAGAAAGATCCTAGCTCTCAAGGGCCAGCTCCTCTCTGGCATCCTTCTGGTCCTCCTTTGATGGATCTTGCCAATTGTCCTTGGTGCAGGGGCAGAGAGCAGATGGCAGACTCTGAACAGTGCCTGGGATGATTCATACAATAGTTGTGTAGAATCCTCTCCACTTCATCAGAAAATAGATAGGTCACATGTCTCCTGCTAGATTGTTTCAATGTCCTTTCTCTTGAGCTGCTTGCTCTTTATCAGGCACTGGCTGACATCCTAGTCATGACCCCTCACAGCCATCTACTTTGCAATGTCCCCAAAAAGTTCCTTATTCTTGTGGCTGACCAGAAGAGCTTCCTGAGCGACACTTCTCCCCAGATGACGCTGAGATCCATGGGCTCACCACGGCTCCAAGCAGCTGCATTAAGCATGTTGTGGGACTTCTAGAGTTCTATTGTTGTTGTATCACAAGAACACTGATACACTGGGATCCAGGAGCAAATGGGCAAAATCTGTGCCACCTTTTTAAGAAGGAAGGGTCATCCTGGAAATCAGGGCAGAGAGGGCACACAGATAAACAGACAGGGTTCCTGCTAAATGTGGAGTTAGTGTGCTGTGCTGGGCTGTGTTGTGTATAAACAAGTGTTTTCAAACCCGATTAACTAGATTTGATCTGGTTTTAAACCCCGTGTAGACCAGCTCTTAGACTATGATAAAATACTTCATTCTCACTCCATATGATTATCTCCCCAAACATATATTCTGGGACAATATTATCTTGTGATGGCAAGAGTAAAAGAAAGAAGAAGAGAAAAATATAAATGATGTAGTGCCTTGCAACTAAAGTTTCTGATCAGGATTGGGAGGAATTGAGGGAAAAGAATCTAAAGGTCTGAACTGGCAGAAAACATACAAAGCCATGGATCCTCGATCTGCAACTGGCTGGTCAAGTTCAGAGGAAAGGTGAGCCTACCAAGAAGTACGAAGGAAGAAAACATTCTAGCTTGGTGTTCCCAAGCTGTATATCTAGACAGCAGGTGGGAAATGTGCAAATTAAGTGACCACCTCCCACACTTCACTTCTCATTCGTTGGCTTTCCAAACATTGCAGCTATCACCAGTCACTCAAGCTAAAAGGTTTAACTACTGTCCTTTGTGGCAGTGAATGAGCAATATTATTCTGAAATCCCTGTAATGTAGTTCATCTACCAAATATATGGCTTACACAGAATACCCGATGATGTAGTATAATGAACATATTGGTACCGAGTAATCTAGTGATCTTAAGATTCTGATTTATAAATCTCTATACCGTAAGATGCCATAAAAGTTATATTTCTATGTGTATAGAAGAAGTTGTGCATTGATTATACGTTGGTGACCTTCATTCTGCTATAGATGGAGACAATGAAACTTCACTGATTCATATCAATGTTAGGTGTCAAGATTGTGAGTTATTTGCTGGAAGAGTACGACTGTTGCAGGCTTCAGTGAGAAAGTCTGTGGGCAGTTACAAAGACTTACAAATCTTGCAGTCAGCTTTAATGGGATTCTCATGAGTTCCTGCAAACTTTCCCACAAACCATCATTATAAGTATCTTGAAGTAATATGTCTTTTCACAAGATCTTGGCAGAAATTGAATGACTTGTGATGGGTGTGTATTCATTCATGACAATGGTAACCAGAGTAATTAAACAATCAGACATGACTTGCAATATGATGCAACATCTGCATGCTTACAGGTGTAGTGTAAAAAAAGAATACAGGGTGTGACACGAACCACCCGATAACTGTGATGCAAAGGTGTCATTTTACAGCTTACGGCTTATATCTCCTATTGTAAGGAAATCAGCTTCAGAGAAATAATGGAATGCTTACTTGTTTTGTAGGCTTCATTCTAGACTAAGGACCTCCGGCTGTGAAGTAGGATCAGGATTTATAATACATTATATGACCCTCCCTTCTTTTCCATTCTTACCTGAAACCAGGGTAACCCACTCTTTTACCTCCACCATTGCTCTGAGTTGGTATCCTAGTCTCTCCATCTACACCCTAACTTTAGGTCAAGGCTATCACCTCTATCTCTATCTTTGCTCTCAAATTGTTCCCTGTTTAGTCTTTCAAATAATAAGATACATCTTTGAATATTTATGGATACATTTGAACCTAAGGGGTGATCATCCCCCAAGATCCATGCATGGAGGCAAACCCCTTTGTGCAGATCTCTCTGCACAGAGAAAAGCAGCTGGTTGCCTCCAAAGCATTATCCCTCATGTCCCGGACCCCATGGAGGCAGTATAATATGTTTGAAGATGAGCACGGTAGGGCTGGATGGGATGAACATTATTCCCCGTGCACCCTCCTATTCTGCAAGAAGCTTATTTGAGATTTAAAACTGCCTGAGGGTCACGCTGAGGTACAGAGGAAAATAGGAATTACCAAACTGGGTCAGACCCTAGATCCCTCTAGTTCAGTACCCTGTTACCAACATGCCCAGCACCAGCTGCTATAGATATGGGTGCAAGAAAATTTGCAGTCAACATTTCGGAATAACCTACCTGCCCTGGTAAATGTTCTTCATAAATCCTGATAATTAAAGGTTATAGCCCTTTGTGAAAATGTAGCAAAACTCTGTATGTGTCTAAATCAAACTACAACCTCTGTTTGTTGCATGAGCACCAGTTTGGTTGTAAGTCTGATCTGTGCCTGTCTTCCTTGTTTTTTGTGCCTTCATCTTAGACTGGAATCCTAGGAGATATTTGTGACATTCTGTCCCTCAAAACAGCACCTTGGAACTCCCATATTCACCGCTGTGATATGATTCTGTGTTTTGTACAAGTATGCCTTGTGAGGCATCATTTAAGAAGTCTTGATTTGTTGAACATTTATATCCTGTCAAATTGTATGTATTATCATCATTTCTCAAACGTCCAAAGATTGTCATATGTGGCTCGGAGGGTCAGTAAGTTTGGCCACTCCTGGTATATAGCCTTGTTCCTCTGGTAGATCCCCAGTATCTACCGGTATGTAGATTTTAGATCTGCTGGTTTTGAGGGCTGAAACTTTACTACTTCTACAGTAACCAGCCCTGGAAGGATTCAGAGGAAACTTTGTGAGGGAAACCCAACTGAATTTTCTTCTTCTGTCACACATATTTTCTGTGGCAGTATTTTTTAGCTTTTCAACTAAAAATTCTTACAAGTGTAGGTGCATCTGAGACATGCATTACAGTAATAATAGCTAGACTGATGCAGGGAGAGTGTTCCACAAAATATTATTTGGGAGGTATTAGGATGCTGTTTCTTGCTATTAATAGTCTTTTGTGTTTCATTTTGGGATGAGGCTAAGAGCTTGTGCCATTGTGACAGAGCACCATTGCCAGTCAGAACTGGGGATAGCCAAACATGTTTGGGAAAGCAAAGAGGTATCCCATACCATCGACTAAAAGTTGAAATCAACCAAATATTTTGGTGTTTAAAAAAGTTAAGGGAAGCTTTTTTATTTCTCCTTTTGGTGTTCTGCGAGGAAATCCTGCTCTTGTGAAATCTCCCTCCAGTCTTTGCAGACCCCTAAGTGGTCTTGATACCTCAGGTAAGCATCTGAACTTTTGTGATCTTATCTGAAGTGGATCTCTAGCTATTACCAGACACATCATTAGACAGACAGATGGATTGTGACTGGCCCTATATGGCAAGAGGCATAATAATGAAGGCTAAAGATATTTTTGCCCTTACCTTCACCCCTTAGCGTGTCCATGCAGAACTTCTTATTGGGTGAGTGTAACAGGTTCTTACTTTTCTGGCATGTGGGTGTAATCATGCCTGTTTCCTCTCCAGACCTTGACTTGTTTTCGCTTCTGGTCTGCAGTCTCCCTCTTACAGTAAGGTAAGTTAGTTTCCCTTCTGATAGGGAAAATGAGCCCTCTAACCAAACCATAAAGTCCTCCTCCTGAAGAGCAAATAGAAAATAGAGTACAAACACAAAGCAGTCCTTCAGGGCTCTCCAATGCAGCTTTTACACCTGTTGGTAAATGGGTGCTCTGTCATCTGCATTCCGCAAGATAAACACTTCAACACTTTCTCTACCAGGTTCTCTCCTGGTCTCTCCACAGTTGAAGCAGGGGTTGAGGCAGGGTTCCTCCCAACCTCTATGGAAGGCCAAGACACAGGCCTCGAAATAGGCAGCCAGCCAGTGGTTCTAGGGTTACCACCTTTTTAAAAGGCAAAAGTGGGACACATACAGGAGCCCCACCCATCTCTATGGCCCCATCCCTGCCCCTTCTTTTCCCCTGAGGCCGCAACTTCAGTCAGGCCAGAAGCCAGAGCTGGGCCATGGTAAATGCCTCCCAGTGAGCCTGAGCCCTTGTGGGGAGCTCTGGACCCTCCACCTGCCCTGGGTGGGTGGCTGGGGGGCCCAAGAGCAGCCCCTGGCCATGTTTCCACCCCCTGGGGTGCGCTGCCTAGGGCAGGTGGTGGGTCTGTGGCTCCCCACAGTGGCCCAGGATCCATGGGCAACTCTTGTAACTGCCCCTCTCTGACTTCTGGCCTGGCCAGGGAGCAGGGCCTCATGAGGAGGGGAGCAGAGGGGAGGGAAGAGGCTGGCGCTGCCACTGAGCTTCGGATAGACATGGAGCAGCGCCGCAGGGAATCCGGGACAAATACTGTCCTGGAGTCAGCCAGCCCAGCACCGGGACTTGAACTCTGTATTTTGAGACTTACCCTACTTTATTCCCATCCCAAGCTGTCGTTGCTCTCTTTGCACATGGCCTTTTCCTGCATTTGCTTCATCCCTCTTCCCAATCTCCTTCACAGACTTCCTCCAAAGCTTTCCGTCTCCTAGGACACACCTTGAACAACTTACCCTTGCTGGGGCCTGCTTCTGCACAGGTCCTTTGTCACAGCCCATGGTGGCTATTTTGATAGAGAGCCTCATCCCCAGTTTTCCTTCTGAGGGAAGCCTGGTACCTATGGTCCTGTTCCTGTACCACTGAGGCCAGCTCATTGAGCCTGTTCCTGTACCACTGAGATCTGCAATTGACTTAATTGATAGCAGGATTGAGCCCTATATTCCCCAGCAGTCCTTTCTAGCATGCCTTAGGGTCCCAGCCCACAGTCACAGGAACTATATCTCCCTAGGATTACCAACTGTCTACTTGCACAAAACCAAACACCCTTGCCCTGCCCCTGCCCCACCCCTTCTCTGAGGCCCCACCCCCAGCTCATTCCATACCTCCCTCCCTCTGTCATTCGCTCTTCCCACCCTCACTCATTCGCTGATTTTCATTGGGCTGGCTCAGGTGGTTGGTGTGCAGGAGGGGGTGCAAGCTCCAACTGGGGGTGCAGGCTGTGGGGTGGGCCAGGGATGAGGGGTTTGGGGTGCAGGAGGGGGTTCCAGGCTAGAGGGTGGAGCTGAGGGGTTTGGAGTACGGGAGAGGGCTCCGAGCTGAGGCAAGGGGTTGGCATGCAGGAGGGGGTGAGGGTTCCAGCTGGGGTTGGGGGTTCTTGGGTGGGGCCAGAAATGAGGGGTTCAGGGTCTGGCATGGGGCTTCAAGCTGGGCCAGAGGGTTAGGGTTTAGGGGGGGTGAGGGCTCTGGCTGGGGGTGCTGGCTATGGCGTGGGGCTGGGGCTGAGAGATTTGGGGTGCAGGTGGGGGCTCCAGGGTTCAAAGTGCAGGTGGGGGCTCCAGGCTGGGGCAGGAGGTTGAGGTGCAGGGGGGTGTGTGAGGACTCCAGATGGGGGTGAAGAATCTGGGGTGGGGCTGAGAATGAGGAGTTTGGGGTGCAGGAGGGTACTCTAGGCTGAGACTGAGGGGTTTGGAGGGTGGGAGAGGGATCAGGGCTGGAGCAGGGGGGTTGGGGAGGATAAGGGCTCCAGCTGAGGGTGTGGGCTCTGGGGTGCAGGAGGGTACTCTAGGCTGGGATCAAGGAGTTCGGAGGGCAGGAGAGGGATCAGGGCTGGGGCAGGGGGGTGGGGCACAGGAGGGGGTCAGGGGTGGAGGTTCTGGGCAGCACTTACCTCAAACAGCTCCCGGAAGCAGCAGCAAGTCCTCCCTCTGGCACCTATGCAGAGGCACAGCCAGGCAGCTCTGTGTGCTGCCCTGTCTGCAGGCACCACCCAGCAGCTTCCATTGGCCACAGTTCCCAGCCAATGGGAGCTGCAGAGCTCGCGCTTTGGGTGGTGGCAGCATGCAGAGCCCCCTGGCTGCCGCAATGCATAGGAGCCGGGGTGAGGGCATGCAGCTGTTTCTGGGAGCAGCACGGAGCCTGTAGCCCCATTGTGCCACTGACCGGACTGCATAGAAGAAGTGTATTGCTATTTGGAAAACACATCCCATTTTTCCATGGACCTGGCCTTCATTAGTTAAACTATTCTTTCTGCCCTATTTGAGTTGTGCTAATATTGGCAGTGATTATTTTGGTATTTAGGAGGTCAGATGTCTAGGGAATACATTTTAAACGATTGTATTTATAGCGATGTTTCAGCTATCTCCAGCCTAACATTCTGGATATCTCTCTCTCTGTCGCTCTCTCCTGCTTTCACTGTAGATACATTATAAACATTTTTCTAAGTACTTTTAAAAATAAATGTTGTCCTTTCTATGACACTGTATGGTTTCTTTTCTTCATTATTGATGCCTTTAATAGTTTGCACCATCAAAAGCAAACAAAATATCTTCCTAAGAATGAATGAAAATTGCCAGAAACGCTTTTTCATTTTGGTTGTTATTTTTTTGTTGCTGTTCCCAATTGCTCAGACATTAATGTTCAACTTTAAAGGCAGTTTTCATTCTGGTGCTGGTTTTATACTCTTTCCTTTTCATTCTGCATTGTACTGAATCAATATGACACAGGACAGTCTGTAACAACTACATATTACCTATGAAATAATAAATCTGCCACATTAATCTCAGACTTTAATTTTTAAAAACCTTATTACCAGAATCTGATTAAGAGAAAAGCATATTGCTGCTACTGCTGTTGCTGCTAAAAACATTTCTTGATGTTTCTATTACCTTTCCTTGTCTTTGTCTAGCACTGCTGATGCCCTGCCTCAAACAAGTTCTATGTGCCAAATACATTGGGTCAGTCTTCAATCCCCCATTATTTTAAAGCAAAATGTCAAGTCTTCTTCCCCCTCTAGCTCCACTCAGGAGCCATGATTTTGAACAGCAAGTGTAACTGAAATTGACCTTTTTAAATGAGAAAGTCCTTCAGTAGGAGAAATCTACATGCCACAAAGTTGAACTATATTGAATTTTTGATTATTTTACTTAAAAACCCTTAACAATAGCAAGGACAGTAGTAGCAGCATCAGTCCTATGCCACCAAATGCAGCAACACAATATCCTACAACAGCAGTAGGGGAGTAGAAGTACTGTGATGAATTGATGGTTCATTAGTCAACAATTTACAAAATCAATGGTGGAGACTTCATGCTCACTGCAGCCAAATATCAACACGTCACGCATTTGACGAAGTGGGTATTCACAAACGAAAGCTCATGCTCCAAAACGTCTGTTAGTCTATAAGGTGCCACAGGACTCTTTGCTGCTTTAACATTTTAATTGCAGCAAGTGCCATGTAAGCTTATAAAGGCCTCAGTAGAACAAAAATAACCCAATCAAACAAAGTGAAAGAATGAAGAACTTGACAAGAAAGGAAGAATAATGTTCTGGAAAGTCACTTTGCTGTGTTCACTCCAGTTTTTGAGATATGGAGCCATGGGTGGCAGGTGAACCCCTGCTTTGGGGAGGCTAGCCCACCAGCCCCGCATCTTCTGCCCAAGGCCCGCCAGCCCCCAAACCTGCCCCCCATAAAAGTAAAAGCCCTGAGTCCCCTCCTTCCCTGACTGGAGGAGCCTGGCCTGCCTACCCCAGCCACATTGGGCCAAGCTGCCACCACCCAGGCCCCCCCACCCAACGCACCACCCCATACCCCAAGCACCAGACCGAGATGCCGGCCTCCCTGAGTGCCGGGCTGAGCCACTGTCCCCCTCTCCCACCACTAGCCCCAGAACCCAGCTGAGCCTCCTCAGTCTGCCAGATGCTGGCTCTCCACCTCATACCTCACTTCCCCATCCCGATGAGGAGGGACAGCACGAGCAGCAAGGACCTTGGTGTGTGTGTGTGTGTGTGTGTGTGTGTGTGTGTGTGTGTGTGGAGTGGAGGAGACGGGGGGGTCTAGGTCCCTAGCCTATTTTATCTGGCCCCCATTATTGTAATATCTGAGCACCTAGCAACCTTTACTCACAAAAGAAGAGGCAATTCTTGATTTCATTCAAGTGGAGCACAGGATCTGGTCCAAGAAGTGAATATAGTTGAACTGCTCAGAGACAGCAACAGTAATATAATTAAATTTAATACCCTGATTGGGGGGGGGATATCAGAGAAACTCACCACATTAGCATTTAACTTCAAAAAGGGTAACTACACAAAAATGAAGACACTAATTAAATGGAAACAAAAAGGAACAGTTACAAGAGTGTTATGCCTGCAAACTATTTTAAAACACCATAATGGAGGATCAAACTAAATGTATACCCCAAATAATAAAAAAACAGTAAGAAGACCAAAAAATGACATCGTGTCTAAACAGAGTACAAGAGTCAGCTAGAGGCAAAAAGACATCCTTTAAAAACTTGAAGTCAAATCATATTGAGAAAACTAGAAAGGAGCATACAGTCTGGTAAATCAAAGGTAAAAGTATAACTAGGCAGGTCAAAAAAGAATTTGAAGAGCAACTAGCAAAAGACATAAAAACTAACAGCAACATTCTTTCTAAATACATCAGAAGCAGGAGCCTGCCAAACAATCAGTGAGGTCACTGCATGATCAAGGTGCTAATGGAGCACTTAAGGAAAACAAGGACATTGCGGAGAAGCTAAATTAATTCTTTGCATTGGTCCTAACTAGAGAGATTCCCACATCTAAGCCATTCTTTTTAGGTGACAGATCTGAAGAATTGAGCCAGAGGAGGTGTCAGTAGAAGGGTCTTTGGAACAAATTGATAAATTAAATAGTAATAAGTCACCAAGATCAGAAGGTATTCACCCAAGAGTTTTGAAGTAACTCAAAAGTCAAATTACAGAACTATTAACTGTGGTATGTAACCCATTGCTTAAATCAGCCTCCTTCCAGATGACTGGCAGATAGCTAATGTGACGCCAATTTTTTAAAAAGGCTCAAGAGGTGATCCTGGCAATTACAGGCTGGTATGCCTAATTTCAATATCACACAAATTGGTTGAAACAATAGTAAAGAATAGAATTGACATATAAACACAATATGCTGGAAAGACATGGCTTATGTAAAGGGAAATCATGCCTCACTTATCTATTAGAATTCTCTGAGAGAGTCAACAAGCATGTGGCTGAGGGCAATCAAGTTGATATAGTGTATTTAGACTTTCAGAAAACCATTAACAAGTTCCCTCACCAAAAGCTCTTAAGCAAACTAGAGCATTCATGGGATAAAAGGAAAGGTCCTCTCAAAGATCAGTAACTGTTTAAAAGATTGGAAACAAAGGGTAGGAATAAATGATCAACTTTCACAATGGAGAGAGGTAAATAGTAGTGTCCCCCAAGGATCTCTACTGGTACTTCTGCTGTACAATATATTCATAAGTGATCAGGAAAAAGGAGTGAACAGTGAGGTAGCAAAATTTGTAGATGGTATAAAATTACTCAAGATAGTTAAGTACAAATCTGACGGTGATGTGATTTAAAGGGATCTCACAAAACTGGATGAATGGGCAACAAAATGGCAGATGAAACTCATTGTTGATAAATGCACAGTAATGCACATTGGAAAACATAATCCTAACTATAGATACAAAATGATGGAGTCTAAATATGCTGCTACCATTCAGGAAAGAAATCTTGGAGTCATGATGGATTGCTTTCTGAAAACATCAGCTTATAGTGAGTTGCAGCAATCAAAATAGCAAACAGAATGCTAGGAAGCAATATGAAGGGGATAAATAATCAGACAGAAAATATCATAATGCCACTATATAAATGCATGGTATTCCCACACCTAGAATACTTTGCACAATTCTGGTCATCCCATCTCAAAAAAGATATATTAGAAATGGAAAAGGTATAGAAAAGGGCAACAAAAATTATTAGGAGTATAGAACAGTATAGAAGGAACAGCTTCCATATTAGATGAGATTAAAAAAATGAGGATGGGTCAGATTAAAAAAAAAGATGACTGAAGCGGGATATGCTAGAGGTCTATACAGTCATGACTAGTGGAGAAAGTGAACAAGGAAGTGTTATTTACCCCGCCACATAACACAAGGACTAGGAGTCACCCAATGAAATTAATACATTTAAATAAATTAATACTAGGTTTTTAAGTAACAGAAGGAAGTAATTCTTCACACAACACACAGTCAGCCTGTGGAACTTGTTGCCAGGCAATGTTGTGAAGGCTAAAAGTATAACTGGGATAAAAAAAAGAATTAGTTACGTTCAGGGAGGATAGGTCCATCAATGGCTATTATTACATATCGTCAGGGTGTGCAACATAACATAAGAACATAAGAACGGCCGTACCGGGTCAGACCAAAGGTCCATCTAGCTCAGTATCTGTCTAACGACAGTGGCCAATGCCAGGTGCCCCAGAGGGAGTGAAGCTAACAGGTAACGATCACGTGATCTCTCTCCTGCCATCCATCTCCATCCTCTGATGAACAGAGGCTACGGACACCATTCTTTACCCTTCCTGGCTAATAGCCATTTATGCACTTAGCCTCCATGAATTTATCCAGTTCCCTTTCAAACACTGTTATGGTCCCAGTCTTCACAACCTCCTCAGGTAAGGAGTTCCACAAGTTGACTGTGCGCTGTGTGATGAAGAACTTCCTTTTATTTGTTCTAAACCTGCTACCTATTAATTTCATTTGGTGACCCCTAGCTCTTGTATTATGGGAATAAGTAAATAACTTTTCCTTACCCACTTTCTTCACCTCACACATGATTTTATATACCTCTATCATATCCCCCCTTAGTCTCCTCTTTTCCAAGCTGAAGAGGCCTAACCTCTTTAATCTTTCCTCATATGGGACCCTCTCCAAACCCCTAATCATTTTAGTTGCCCTTTTCTGAACCTTTTCTAGTGCTAGACTATCTTTTTTGAGGGGAGGAGACCACATCTGTACACAGTATTCGATTTGTGGGTGTACCATGGATTTATATAAGGGCAATAATATATTCTCAGTCTTATTCTCTATCTCCTTTTTAATGATTCCTAACATCCTGTTTACTTTTTTGACCGCCTCTGCTCACTGCATGGACATCTTCAGAGAACTATCCACGATGACGCCAAAATCTTTTTCCTGACTCATTGTAGCTAAATTAGCCCCCATCATATTGTATGTATAGTTGCGGTTATTTTTTCCAATGTGCATTACTTTACATTTATCCACATTAAATTTCATGTGCCATTTTGTTGCCCAATCACTTAGTTTTGTGAGATCTTTTTGAAGTTCTTCACAATCTGCTTTGGTCTTAACTATCTTGAGTAGTTTAGTATCATCTGCAAACTTTGCCACCTCACTGTTTATCCCTTTCTCCAGATCATTTATGAATAAGTTGACTAGGACTGGTCCTAGGACTGACCCTTGGGGAACACCACTGGTTATCCCTCTCCATTCTGAGAATTTATCATTAATTCCTACCCTTTGTTCCCTGTCTTTTAACCAGTTCTCAATCCATGAAAGGACCTTCCCTTTTATCCCATGATAGCTTAATTTACGTAACAGCCTTTGGTGAGGGACCTTGTCAAAGGCTTTCTGGAAATCTAAGTACACTATGTCCGCTGGATCCCCCTTGTCCACATGTTTGTTGACCCCTTCAAAGAACTCTAATAGATTAGTAAGACACAATTTCCCTTTACAGAAATCATGTTGACTATTGCGCCACAGTTTATGTTTTTCTATGTGTCTGACAATTTTAATCTTAACTATTGTTTCGACTAATTTGCCCGGTACCGACGTTAGACTTACCGGTCTGTAATTGCCGTGATCACCTCTAGAGCCCTTTTTAAATATTGGCATTACATTAGCTAACTTCCAGTCATTGGGTACCGAAGCTGATTTAAAGGACAGGTTTTACAAACCTTAGTTAATAGTTCCGCAACTTCACATTTGAGTTCTTTCAGAACACTTGGGTGAATGCCGTTTGGTCCCTGTGACTTGTTAATGTTGAGTGTATCAATTAATTCCCAAACCTCCTCTAGTGACACTTCAATCTGTGACAGTTCCTCAGATTTGTCACCTACAAAAGCTGGCTCAGGTTCGGGAATCTCCCTAACATCCTCATCCAGGAAGACTGAAGCAAAGAATCCATTTAGTTTCTCCGCAATGACTTTATCGTCATGCTCTGGGTGTCCCTCGCCTCTGATCAGGGCCGGCTCCAGGCACCAGCATTCCAAGCTGGTGCTTGGGGAGGCAATCTTCAAGGGGGTGGCAGTTCCTGTTGTTTTGCCCCATCAGCGCACCAAATTGCCGCCAGAGATGGCAGGGGCAGTCAGTGTGCCCTTAGGGCGGCATGTGTGTTTCCGCGGTGGTGGCAATTCAGCAGCAACTTCTATATTTAGCTGTCTGCTTCTATATTTAGCTGATTGCCAGAAGCTGGGACCGAATGATAGGGCATGGACCACTGGAGAATTGTCCTGTTTTATTCAGTCCCTCTGAGGTATCAGTGAATGTTGGAACACATGATACTGGGCTAGATGGACCATTGGTCTGACCTGGTATGGCCATTTTTATGTTCTTATGTTTAATGTATTTATCCTCACAACACCCCTGTAAGGGAGGGAAAGATCTATTACCCTCATTCTACAGATGGGGGACTGAGGCTCAAAGGTCCTGATTTGCAAAACTACTTAGGCTTCTAACTTCTACTAAAATCAGTGGAACTTGGAGCCTTAAGCCTGGTCTACAGCTGAAACTTAGGTTGATCTAGCTAAGTCTCTCAGGGGAGTGAAAAAATCACATCTCTGAGAGATGAGTTAAGCTGACCTAAACCCTGGTGTGATGTTCCCTCTGGTGTTATCTGGACCAGTGATCTGCTAGGCCACTCCAATCCTTGACTCTGAGAGCCAACCTTACCCTGCTCTGCTGTGAGAATACCCACTCACAACCCCAACTAAATCATCCCAGCCAGGGCTTTGTCAAGCCTGATCTTAAAAACCTCTAAGCATGGAGATTCCACCGCCTCCCTAAGTAACCCATTCCAATGCTTCACCACCCCCTAGTGAAATACCCACTCCTGCTTCTGGTAGAATAAACAAAGAGATTTATTAACTATAAAGAAACTTTAAATGATTATAAGTCAAAGCATAACAAGTCAGATTTCGGCCAATGAAATAAAAGCAAAATGCATTCAAAGCTGATCTTAACAGTTAGATGCTTCTCACCACAGTCTGGCTAGTTGTTCTTCAGCCAGGTTCAGGGGCGGCTCTAGGCATTTTGCTGCCCCAAGCACGGCAGGCAGGCTGCCTTCGGCGGCTTGCCTCCGGAGGGTCCACTGGTCTCATGGCTTCGGCGTACCTCCCGCAGGCGTGCCTCCAAAGCCGTGGGACCAGCGGACCTCCGCAGGCAAGCAGCCAACGGCAGCCTGTCCGCCACCCTCGCAGCATCGGCAGAGGCCCCCCCACGGCTTGCCGCCCCAGGCACACGCTTGGCGTGCTGGGGCCTGGAGCCGCCCCTGGCCAGGCTCTCCCCTTTGATCAGTGCTCCAGTTGCTTGGTGTGGTGGTATCTGTAGATGGAGATGGAAGAGAGACAGCATGGCAAACGTCTCTCCCCTTTTATCATGTCCTTTCTTCCCTCTTGGCTTTGCCCCCCTCCCTCCCCTTCACAGTTAGGTGAGCATTACCTCATTGCAGTTCCAAACTGAGCAAAGGAAGGGGGCTGACTCTCTCAAGAGTCCAACAGATCCTTTTTATTGCTGTCTAGGCCAGTGCCCTTTGTTCCTGTGAGGCTGGGCTGGGATTGTTCCATACATGCCCTGAAGAGGTATACTGCCTCTCAGCTCTTGGAGAGGTTTTTCCTGGGTTTATTTTAAACCATGAGGATACATTTTCAGCCTCATAACTACATACATGAAATTATAACCTAACATTACTGTAACAGCAATGCTCATGAGCCTTCTGAAGACACCTGACATGACAAACTTTGCACTGGATACCACACAATCATTTTACAACCAATGAACAGGGGGGTGCTGGGTGTCCCCCCCGTCCGAGCTACAGAGCATCACACATGGTATAGACTCAACTAGAAGAATTCCATATTCCTAACTACCACCTCTCAAGGGTGGATTGATTACAGTGACAGAAACCCCCCTCCCCATTTCTGTAACAAGCGTCATAGAATATCAGGGCTGGAAGGGACCTCAGGAGGTCATCTAGTCCAACCCCCTCCTCAAAGCAAGGCTAAGCCCCAGACAGATTTTTGCCCCAGATCCTTAAATGGCCACCTCAAGGATTGAACTCGCAATCCTGGGTTTAGCAGGTTAATGCTCAAACCACTGAACTATCATTGGCCCCCCACTGTAGCAGCTGTAGGGCAGACAAGCTCTGAACATCTTTGAGGGTCTGATTTTAGTTAGGAGCCCAAATACTTTTGAGGATCTGGGCCTAAGTAACTTGCCCAAATCACACAGGAAGTCAGTGGCGGAGGAGGGGACTGAACTCAAGTCTCAAGCTAGGGCCCCAACTGTTGGACCATCTCTTTCTCTTTTATGTGTAAATCTGTTCATATTTGAGGTCGTTGCCATTTTATGTTTCAGTTCAGAAGCAGAATGTTACAGTGAGCCAGAGATTTCTCTTGTATGGAGACTCCATATTTGTGTTCTTTGTTGTTTTCCATAATCTGAAAGAAAAGTCATTTAATCTAAAATGACAGGGCCCTGGGACTGTGACTCAGAGACCTGGGTTCAATTATTGGCTCTAGCACTGATATGCTGTGTTTCCTTGGGCAAGTCATTTATCTCTTTGTGCTTCAGTTTCCTCTCCAACTTTTAGTCTGTACTGTCTATTTAGATTGCAAGCTGTTCAGGGCAGGAATTCTTCTTGTGATGTGTGCGTATAGGCCTTGCCAATATGGCCCCAATCTCAGTGAGGTGCTACTATAATAAAAATTATAAATAATAATAAAATATACATTTAGTACTCCCTTTGAACAGGTATAAATGTGACTACTTGAGGTGCAAAGCAGTGGAGAATACAGCCCAGGGTCCTCTCCTGGAAGACATTTCAGTATAGGTCATGCCATGATGCAGGAGATATGGCATCAGGCTGCCAGGGGAAAGAGGAATATGTAAAATAAATAAGCTTAAGGGGCTGTGTGTTTTTTTCATGTGTAGCATGCATACACAGCTGTTAGCTAATATTATTTTATGATAAGTAGTTAGTTAAAATAGGAGAATGAGTCTTTATAAGAGAGATAGTAGATAAGGTAATATCCTGCTCTTTGTTACACTGGTGCTACTCTCTCAACATCTGTGGGGTCACACAAGTGTGAAAAAAGCAGAATTTTGGCCCAAATGGTCCAATTTAGTCCAGCATAATTTCCTTGTAAACAAGCATTCACTTCAGTGGAGATACTCTGGTTTACACAGAAGTTGGAATTTGTCCCATTCTGTATAGCATAATTTGGGAATTAAATGATCAGAAACAGAATTCTTGTCTAGAATGGTCAGGGAAACCTGGCTTAGCAACAACTATGCTTGAAGATGTTTATTGTTAGCAGAAACATGGCTGTGCAGAGAGCATTAAACAACAACAAAAGCATAACAGAACCATTTAGATTATTCAATCAGGTAACATTAGGGGAACAGGAGAGCAAAGACAGCTCACTGTACAGTAAAATTCTACAATGGGTGACATATGGTACGGTACATAAACATAATATTCTATTATTTTACAGATGCCCTTGAAGACTGGCCAATCTTAGAGAAATCTCATGAGACTGGCAATGAAATCCTAATAAGAATATTTTATATTGTATATGGTGTGGGAGACTATTTGAACTAATATTATCAAGAGGCATGTCCACGATGGGTGCAGTTATCACCATATATGATTTGCACACTGTGCATTTAGAATGTTCCAATAATTAGCTTCTGCATGATGCAGATTTAAGAGATTAGCATGTAGTCAGTGTCGGGCAAAGTTACTCACACTGAGAATGAAATCAACTGTTCAAGATTGACACCTGTCTCCCTTAGATGGTTGCAGGAAGCACAATTTGTATCTGAGGAAACAAGCTTACTACAGTTCAATAAAGAGCCTGATCTTCGCAAACTTGTATTCATGTTGAGTAGCCTTTACTTATGTTAGTAGACCCATTGCATTCGCTGACTTTTGTGATCAAGGGTTGGATCTTTGTTATTGTTCTGCTGCTGTGGAATGAAAAGAGCAGACTCCAATTACTGTCATTCAGATCAGCAGAACCTGTCCCCTACTCTGCCATAGTGTCCTTATGGAAGTCATTTATGCCAAAATTTTCAAGAGTGGTCACTGTTTTGGCATATCAAAGACAGTTGATTTCAGTATTGACATTTAGATTTAGGTGCCTAAAATTAGGCACTCTGATTTCAATATTTTGTCCTTAATGTATAAGGCTGTATACCAAGACATAAGTTAGTACTTTACCTTTAGTAGTGAAGATGAGAATTTTTTTCAGCCAGATGCCTAATATACAAAGAAACTCCCTCTTCAGCCTCCACAGTACCACTTTATATGTACAGTGCATACACTGAATATTATCCACTGCAAAGTATACTGCTAGGGTCAAATGTTCTTTTGTGGAAAGTATCCTAGAAGAGGAGAACAGAGCCATAGCTTGGTGTTGACTGTTTGTACTATTGTCTCTGCAGGGCATTCTGTACTTTCCTGAGCTGATAGCTTAGGGTGACTACTGGTCAAATGATGGTGCTGTATAAAGCCTCTGAGGGGGCAGAAAAAGATTTGGGATCTGCTGTACTTTCTGTAGCATGTATCTGTTCATTGTTAATGATGGCTGAAGGCAATGTCTAATAATACAATCCTGCAAGCAAGTATAGTTTGTGTGTGTGGCATTTTAAAATAGAGATAAAAATAGGGCCAATAATATAAATGTTTTATCTGCTAGGAATCTGTCAAAAGATAATGGCTTGATATTGAGCACTCTAATGAGGACAAATGAAATATGTATGTCACGTAAGCAAAAGAAATAACTGCAAGAGATACTGATATCAGGGAAAGAGTGAAGCCAGTAAGTAGCTTCTGTTCATCTTCTTAAGGAAACTCAATCTCAGGACTTGACTATTTACATAGTCAACAGGATTTCTTACAGGGAGTCATTCAGAGTCAGCAAAACCTCCATCTGCATCGGAATCTAGGCCAAATAAAATAAGAATTCACATGATTCTGGGTGGGTTGCTTATGGGCTACTAAACATGTGGGAATACAAATGAAAATGGAAAGGATGTAAAGCTCTGGATCCCAGCAAAGAGAAGAGGAAAGAGGGAGAACTGATTTTTGATTTAAAAAAAACAACAACAGACGTCTTGAGGACACACATGGTGAAATTTTCTTTACACAAAAAACAAAAAACAAATTATATTGTAACAGCAGGGTGGTATTATTACTCTCAAGGAGGAAGCTAATAGGAGAAAAAGCTCTAGAGACAAAGGAAATGCTACCCAAAGGAAATTAAACCAAAGCCCTGCAAATAAGAACAATAGCGTAGAATGCAGGTAAAACTACAGAAACAAATGAATAAATACAAAATGAACATTAGCAGAGCCTGAAGCTAAAACACCTAGAAATACAAAGGAAGGGAGGGTGGCTTCACAGCACCAACTGAAACGAATTTATAACAATATGCATACTAATGAACTTGAAAAGCCACTTAGTTTTTGCATCCATTATTCATTGTTCAGCTTTATAGAAAATGCAACATTACAATGAAATGATTACAGGGAGCATCCCTGGGAATGAGACGATAACAGGAAAGGAACAGTAGCAGCATCTGTTCCTTCACCCCCAGTCCTCACGCATAAGAATTACCATAGAGTCAGACAAGGAAAAGGTTCCAAGAAGAGAACGTTTATGGAAGGAGCCAGGAGTCTTTGGGCTTCCATCCTGCTCCCACTGAAGTTCATGGGCTGTTGACTGCTGACTTGATGGGAAGCAGGAGCAGGCCATAAACAGAAGAAGCTATATTGGAGCCAAATTCTTCCTTCAGAAGTCTATTGACGCCGACGAAGGAAGCCATACAATGCGCCTGAGAGCAGAAACTGGCCCTTGATGACTGAAGGACCCAATGTGAAAGAATTAATGTCAATGCTGGGCAGAACTAGCTTAGACAATAATGCTAAACTTGCAGACACAGCAGGGTCCCATCTTCCAAGGGGAAGCTTGAAGCACTAGCTTGTTCTGTACTGCCCAGGCTCTACTGCTGTTTGTGTGAATCATAGAAGATTAGGGTTGGAAGGGACCTCAGGAGGTCATCTAGTCCAACCCCTGCTCAAAGCAGGACCAACCCCAACTAAATCATCCCAGCCAGGGCTTTGTCAAGCCTGATCTTAAAAACCTCTAAGCATGGAGATTCCACCGCCTCCCTAAGTAACCCATTCCAATGCTTCACCACCCCCTAGTGAAATAGTGTTTCCTAATATCCAACCTAGGCCACCCCACTGCAACTTGAGACCATTGCTTCTTGTTTTGTTATCTACTACCACTGAGAACATATCCAGCTTCTCGTCCACTGTAATCTCCAGGTCCTTTTCTGCAGAATTACCATTTAGCCAGTCAGTCCCCAGCCTGTAGCAGTGCATAGGATTATTCCATCCTAAATGCAGGACTCTGCACTTTTCCTTGTTGAACCTCATCAGATTTCTTTTGGCCCTCCAATTTGTCTAGGACAATCCAGACTCTATCCTTCCCCTCCAGTGTATCTACCTCTCCTCTCAGCTTAGTGTCATCTGTGAACTTGCTTAGAGTGCAATCCATCCCATCATCCAGATCATTAATGAAGATGTTGAACAAAACTGGCCCCAGGACCGACTGCGAGGGCATTCCTCTTGATACCGGCTGCAAACTAGACATCGAGCCGTTGATCACTACCCGTTGAGCCCGAGGATCTAGCCAGCTTTCTCACCACCTCATAGTCCATTCATCCATTCCATACTTTTAAAACTTGCTGGCAACTGAATCAAATGCTTTGCTAAAGTCAAGATATATCACATCCACCACTTTCCCCATATCCGCAGAGTCATTTATCTCATCATAGAAGGCAATCAGATTGTTCAGGCATGACTTGCCCTTGGTGAATCCATGTTGACTGTTCCTTATCACCTTCCTCTCCTCCAAGTGCTTCAAAATGGTTTCCTTGAGGACCTGCTCCATGATTTTTCCAGGGACTGAGGTGAGGCTAACCGGTTTGTAGGCCCATGGATTCTCTTTCTTCCCTTTTTTAAAGATGGGCAGTATATGTGCCTTTTCTAATCATCTGGGACCTCCCCCGATCACCATGAGTTTTCAAAGATAATGGCCAATGACTCTGCAATCACATCAGCCAACTCCCTCAGCACCCTCAGATGAATTAGATCTGGATCCATAGACTTGTGCATGTCCAGCTTTTCTAAATAGTCCTTAACCTGTTCTTTCACCACTGAGGGCTGCTCACATTCTCCCCATACTGTGCTGCCCAGTGCAGCAGTTTGGGAGCTCACCTTGTCTGTGAAGACCAAGGCAAAAAAAGCATTGAGTACTTCAGCTTTTTCCACATCATCTGTCACTAGGTTGCCTCACCCATTCAGTAAGGGTCCCACACTTTCCCTGACCTTCTTGTTGCTTACATACCTGTAGAAACCCTTCTTGTTCCCTTCACATCCCTTGCTAGCTGCAACTCCAATTATGCTTTGGCCTTCCTGATTACACACCTGCAAGATTGAGCAATATCTTTGTATTCCTCCCTAGTCATCTGTCCAAGTTTCCACTTCTTGTATGCTTCCTTTTTGTCTTTAAGCTTCCAGAAGATTTCTTTGTTAAGCCAAGCTGGTCACCTGCCATATTTGCTATTCTTTCTGCACATTGGGATGGTTTGTTTCTGTGCTCTCAATAAGACTTCTTTAAAATACAGCCAGCTCTTCTGGACTCCTTTCCCCCTCATATTAGCCTCACAGGGGATCCTGTCCATCAGTTCCCTGAGGGAGTCAAAGTCTGCTTTTCTGAAATCCAGGGTCCATATTCTGCTGCTCCTTTCCTTTCCCTTGTGTCAAGACCCTGAACTTGACCATCTCATGGTCACTGCTGCCGAGGTTGCCACTCACTTCTGTTTCCCCTACCAATTCTTCCCTGTTTGTGAGCAGCAGGTCAATAGGAGCATGGCTCCTAGTTGGTTCCCCCAGCACTCCCACTGTGAAGTTGTCCCCAACACTCCCCAAAAACTTCCCGGATTATCTGTGCACTGCTGTATTGCTCTTCCAGCAGGTGTCAGGGTGATTGAAGTCCCCCATGAGAACCAGGGCCAGTAATCTGGAAACTTCTGTTAGTTGTCGGAAGAAAGCCTTGTGTACCTCATCCTCCTGGTCTGGTGGTCTTAGCAGACACCCACCATGACATCACCTATTTGGGCAGAAGTTTCTTGGGTAAAAACCACACTTCTTCAGATGCATGGCTTGAAAATTACAGATGCAGGCATTATTATACTGACACATGAAGAGAAACTGTAGAGCTACAATTCATTTGCAAACTTAACACCATTAATTTGGGCTTGAATAGGGATTGGGAATGGCTGGCTCACTACAAAAGCAATTTTTCCTCTCCTGGAATTGACACCTCCTCACCAATTATTTGAAGTGGACTACATCCACCTTGATTGAATTTGCCCTGTCAACACTGGTTCTCCACTTGTGAGGTAACTCCCTTCTCTTCATGTGTCAGTATATTTATGCTGCATCTGTAATTTTCACTTCATGCATCTGAAGAAGTAGGTTTTTTACCCACAAAAGCTTATGCCCAAATAAATCTGTTAGTCTTTAAGGTGACACTTGACTCCTTGTTGTTTTTTGTGGATACAGACTAACACGGCTACCCCTGATACTTGACATCACCATTGTTGCTCATGCCTCTGAACTTAATCCAAAGACCCTCAACAGGCTTTTCTCCAGTTTCATACTGGAGCTCTGAGCAATCATGCTGCTGGTCTTACATACAGTGCAACTCCTCCACCTTTTCACTCCCACCTGCCCTTCCTGAACAGTTTATACCCATCCATGACAGTGCTCCAGTCATGTGAGTTATCCCATCAAGTCTCTGTTATTCCAATCATATCATAGTTCCTTGACTTTGCCAGGACATCCAATTCTTCCTGCTTGTTTCCCAGGCTTCGTGAAGTGAGAGATGCTTTGCGTTGACTGAAAACTCACCACTCATAACTTGAGCATGCTCTCCATCTTTTTGAGCAGGCTCTCCATCTTTTTGAGCAGGCTCTCCATCTTTTATTTTGATCCTTGCTGGAATTCATTGTGAGGTTCCCTTGCATTTTTATCAGAACCCCCCCCATTCACTGTTCCCTTAATCCCCCCACAAGAATTTCCACACCTTAGGCTGCAATGTTTAGCCATGGAACATGTTCTCCCCTCTGGCACAGAACCTCTTGCCAGGAAGAAGCTTTTGGAGTAGGCTGAATAGAGGTAGTCACACACTGAGCCTTGGGCCTTGCAGCCAGGGGAGGGGTGTCCAATCTTACAGCTTCACAAGCAGGTGCCAGCTTTGATCGATCCAGCACTGACACTGAGGAAGTGGACATTGATTTTACCCTGAACTGCCACGTGGCCTCTCATTCTTTCCATTTACACTAATAGTCCAAGATACTGGGACTAAACATGCCTTTTTGAATTCTAGAGAGACAGAGTGGGTGAGGTAATATCTTTTTCAGGACCAGTTTCTGGTGGTGAAAGGGAAAATCTTTCAAGCTATACAAATAAACAAAACCCCCAAATCCCTCAAACAACAGCTGGCCAAACAGTAGAGCAGAATAAAGCCCATTGGCATAGCAATACAATGCCCCCTGTTTGAAAATTAGCACCAGGAGTGGATACCCTCCTGGCCTTCCCACAGAACTGACCCTAATTTGAAGCCACAATCTGGCACTGTGAAACCTTTGATTTTAACAGGCACTTCTGGAACCTGCTCTCGATCATGGAAGTATGGTTTCCATTCAGCCTCTTACAATAGTCAGTTGGTCATAACTTTCTCAAACTATTTTAAGGGTGACATTTTTCATGTAACGTTGACTTGTTTTTGAAAAAAAAGTCAAGCAAAATCAGCCCAGCTGGATTTCAGTTATGTAAATGGAAGGGGGGAAAATTCCCTTTCCTTGTAAGTTCTGATTAGAAATCTTGTGCTTACATTACTTAGTAATGTATGTTGCTAAAAATGTCACATTTGATTTGTTTTGTAGATTTCACCGAGAAGTAAAAATGAAGGTAAGTTTGAAGAAAACTGATTCAGTAGTTTTAAAGTTAGCAATATTTAAAGCCAGCAATTTTATACATTCCCATGAGAACTTGTCTGTGCATTTTTAAATGCACTTCAAAGATACATTTGTTAAAGATGCTTTTCCACCGGTGAAGTCTGGAAGCCCCACAAGCTAAATATCCTTTGTTCAAGGAACATGTATTCCACTGACGACAGTTCAGTATAAAGAAACATACCAGGTCAGTTACGGATGATCTGAGTTAACAACAGCTCTGTTACAGCTGCCAGGGATGACAGCTTGCAGATCTTAAAATCTCCATAGAAGAAGGAGAAAACAAGCTAGAGAGATTTTTAACAAAGGCCCCAATATCAAGGAACTTGAAAACACTGCTGGCAAAGCTGGCAGACAGCTTTTCCCTCCACGCTTTTGGTGAAGAATGTCCTTTTCCCAGGATCCCCAGGATCTGTGGGGCTGGGAATCCTCACTCCCCATCACGTCCCCCACGCCTCTCCCCTTGAATGGATGCTGCATGAGAAACCCTGGAAGGATCTTTGCTGTCTGCCTGCCTCTTTTCCATGGGTTTCCAAATGGTAGGGAGTGATCTGGCGCAATGATCCAAAGCCTGTTTATGAACATTAATTAATTTAGCATCACAACATCCTTATGCAAGAGGTCAATATTTCTATCCACTTTCTATAGATATAGGAGCACATCTTTGGCCCCTTCTACAGCAGCACAAAAGAAGGATACCAATAATACTGTATGAATGTGGTAATCATAACTTTTTGCCCTGTTACCATTGAAGAGAGAACAAAATTATTACTGGGATAGAATATGAAGAGAAAAACAAAAAAGATAAAGAGAGCCCAGAAGCAAAAGATGTCTTCAGCCCAGGTAGAGCTGTTTGGGGATTGCTCCAGGTTTCTCTGCAAACTGGTCATCACCAAGAGACTCTTCGATAATCAGTAAAGGGTCACTAGCCTTGCTGGAATTATGCTTTTTGGTGATTTGTGTTTAGAAAGGAAGTTTGAAAAAAATCAATATCTTTATTGGCCACAAAGGCACGTTCTCTTGTTATAGCCAGAGAGCAGTTTGCTGATTTCATTGGATGGATAGTTAGTCTGCAGTTAATTAGCTGTGTCCTTGTCCGTACTAATAGGCATAAAAGTCAAACAATGGGAATGAAGAATGTGCATTCCTCCCCTCCCCTAAGAACTATCTGTTGCTTTAATAAAGGAATCAGCTAACATCAGCCCTGTGTGTGTGCATTGCTCTTTCAGTAGATATCACTGTACCTGTCTCTGCATGTGATGCAATAATCATTTGTTTGGGGGAAGAAGAGTCCTTATCCAAGTCCTGCAAAGAGCCAGGCTAAACAATCTGATCCGCTCCACTAGGACACGCTTCTGTAAAAGCCAATTCTCTGTTTTATCATTTTTATTATTCCTGGTACAGTTCCCTGGTAAGAGAGGAGGCATTGTGATGACAGCTTTCTACTCAGCATCAGACATCGCTGTCTTTAGCTATCCGTAGTGAAACTGGCCAGGGATGCTGACCAGTTTATCTCAGAAAGATGATTACTCCATGTACAGTGAGAGCTAATAGGAGCAGAATAAAAAACATTGTGTCTTCTAATGTTTTCCAGAGGCATCAGCATAAGGGAAGTACTGGTGGGTATGGGGGAGAAGGGAACTGAATGATGTGAAGAAAAATATTAGTAATTGAAGCTCTGGTGAGCTTCTGTCCTGTTTATTTTAGAATAACCCAACTGTTGGTAGTAACTGAGAATTACTGAAGTGAGTTCCAGAGAACATCCAGTTAAATGTATTGGCCAGTGCAAGGAGAGAAAAACACAACCAAGATAAACAAGGGAATCTAAGACTCAGACCCGTAGAGCCATGCTGATTTACACCAGCCGATGCTCAGACCAGTGGAGCCATGCTGATTTACACCAGCCGAGGATCTGATCCTTAGTCTTTAGAATCCTCAAGACATTATAGTACTTCTTTCCCGGGTAGAGCTGCGAGAGATCAGTATCTCTCAGGGTAGTCATTGCAAGCTGCTATTGTCCAAAGGTTACAATAGAACTCAGCCATAAAAACAGTCATTCTGAAAGGAAGGAAAACGTGGCTAGATATTGTGGGGGGGAATCCTGAGGTGAGATCTGTTTGATTATTGAACAGTTCCCCAAGGTGGCAACCCAGCTGATCAAGTCATTTACAACCAGGGCCGGCTCCAGCGTTTTTTGCTGCCTCAAGCAGCAAAAGGAAAAGAAAAGCCGCTATCAGCGGCACTTCTGAGGCAGCTCTACCGCCGCCACTGCTTCATTCTTCAGCGGCAATTGGACGGCAGGTCCTTCCCTAAGAGAGGAACTGACGGACCCACTGCTGAATTGCCACCGAAGAGCTGGATGTGCCGCCCCTTACTGTTGACCGCCCCAAGCACCTGCTTTGGCGCTGATGCCTGGAGCCAGCCCTGCTTACAACTGGAGTGTACAGAGCCCAAGCTAATACATTTTAGGGGAGAATCCTGATCAGGATGAACAAGATAACCTATCACTTCTCCATTGCTAATTCATGTTTGGAGCAATAGTAGTTTCGGTTCAGTTCTACTCCTGGCTCTGAGGGTGAGAAAGGTCTTGCCCGAATGGGACTGGTGCAATTCCACTGCACAGGGGCAGGCAGCATATGAGAAGCCCTAATACCTAATCTGACCTTACTACTGGGCACAGGACTATTTTCCGCATATGACAGTAAGCCCTGAGTCTTCAGTGAGTGCAGAATTTGGCTCACCATACAGCAGCCCTGTCAATCATTCTTAATCACTGTTCCGCAGAGGTAGCAAACAGTGCATCAGACCCTCCAGTGAAAACTCAGCAGCTCCAAAGGAGCAAATCAGATTTCGGTGAAAGCATTTGAACCATCCCAATTCTGGATTTTTTAACAAGATAACAAAAGGAGCTAGATGCTGAATTACAGCTTGTAGGATTCAGTGGACTCTTACTTCCAAGTGAACTTGCAGAGGCTGGCACTGAGCTAGTCCTCTCACCACTAGTGTCAATTCATTTATCTCTAGCAAAGGTAACAAGCCCCAGAAAAGGGAAACCTCATCATCACCTGATGCCTCTCATCTAGGCACCAGGAGCCCTAGTCACGGATCAGGACCCTAATGTACTAGGCACTGTACAACACAGATCAGAAAGACCATCCATGCCCCAGAGAGCTTAGAATCTAAGTATACAAGACAAGAGACACCAGGTGGATACAGACAGATGAGATGTTTCAGTGAAACAATGAACTGTACTGGTCAGCATGAATTGACACACCAGCTGCCTAACCATTGTCAAGTTTTTTGTAGGCATCATGGCAGTTTTAAGGATGGATTTGAAGGACAATGTGGTAGCTTGGCAGATGTTTACAGGGAGCTTCTCCCAAACGTGAGGAGCAGCATGAAGTTCACGGTCCCTCCTACACAAAAAAAGCAGGCTTAAATATCTTGCTGCAATGATGTTTTGTCACCATAGGCCCATTGCGTCTCTGGTGAAGCCTGGCTTTGCGGCCCCAAGGCAGGATGATAGTTAAGAGTGATATGCCTTAACATGGAGTGTCCTGCCTTTGTTGGTTTAGCTCTTTACCACTTCCATTCATGTATCACATTTGTGTGTGTCGTTCATTATCAGAATGCTCTTGCATTCCCTCACCCCCCCCACACCACAATGATCTCCCAACCAACCCATTAATTCACAAAGCTCCCCAGCAGGACCAGGACTCAAACCATGAATCCTATGCAACCTGATGCAGTATTCAAAGCAGCGAGCAAGTGGGGTCACTTCAGATAAATGACACCCTCAGGGAAAAGCCTCATATTGTTAAGCCAGCACATGCTCAATGATGAATAGCCAGTCTTGCAGGGTCTCTCTTGAACACACTGCACAGTCCTCACCCTGTTAGTGGACTTTATTATGGGCACAGCTGGCAAGAAGCCATACTATAAGCCATAATTATGCACACACAGTCCCAGAAATAAACATAATCTATTGTGTTTTTGATGGGCAAGTATGTGTACGTGATTTTTGTTGCTAGAAGAACCCTTATAGAACAAACACTTTCAGTAGGAACCAAACAGATTTCAACTCTGTCTCTCTAAGGAGATGATCCATTGTTGTACCTCTTCAATGCTGTGGTTGTTAATACCTACATGATATTGCAGCTTCACTTGTTTCAACTCACTGGAATTTGTTCATCACTGCTAGCAGAATGGTGTCACTGCATGAAGTGTTAGGCATGCACTGGAGAGAAAATGCTGCTAGTGTATGAAAGAGTCATTTATACATTAAGAATCTTAAGGCCAGGCCTGCCCCTACAGGACTAGTGACTGGGCACTACCTTGCTACACAGTCTACCTTGCTAATCTCGTAGTGTTTTATTTACTAACTAGCTCAGGGTCGGCAACCTCTCAGAAAGTGGTGTGCTGCAGCTTATCTCATTTATTCACTCTAATTTAAGGTTTCGCATGCCAGGTAATACATTTTTAACATTTTTTCGAAGTGTCTCTTCATACTGAAATCTACTGCTTTCATAGAAATCAGAGTTGGACCTCAGGAGTCATGTAGTCCAACCTCCTGCTCAAAGCAACGACCAGTCTCCAGAACAGATCTTTACCTCAGTTTCCCTAAAGCCCCCCCCCATAAACCCCCAATATAAGTCTATAATATATACTAAACTTTTTGTTGTATATAGTAAATAAGGTTTTTTTTTTTTTGATTAAATGTTAAGAAAACTTCATTTTAAAAAACTAAATTAAAATGAAGAGCCCCCCAGACTTGTGTTGGCCAGGACCCTTGGCAGTGTGAGTGCCACTGAAATATCTCGTGTGCTGCTTTTGGCACACGTGCATAGGTGGCCTACCCCTGAACTAGCGGACAGCCAACAGCTACATTGTTCTTTTAGTAAATTCCATTCTCTTCATTGCCTTCTGTTCAGCCACAGCCATGAAGGAGTTAAAAGAGAAAACATATAAAGCTAGAGCTTCCAAAAATCACAGGAAGGTGAATATCGGAAAGAAATAGAATGACTGTGAAATGATTTTGCAGGTTTTGTTTTCCAGCACACATAATTAGATGCATAATTATGATTGTGATCAGACATATACTGTGATTGGAGCCTTTCCTGTGATTTTGAGATTAATAGCCGCTTAAAACTGTGAAGGCTTTGTTTCCTATATATTGTACCTTTCTGTTTCAAAAATCTCCAACTCTCTGCATAGAGATCAACTGTTTTGGCCTCAAAGCCTCTGCAACATTTTACAGAGGAGACACACTCTGTTCTCTCACTGAGATTTTATTTTTGTTCTCTCTTCCAGTTGTTTTCTTTAATCGAAAGTAAATCAAATCTTTAGATTGTGCATCTTGCTCTTTGTATATGGAAACATTCTCTCAGCTGCAAGTCAAATGTTCTACAGAAGTCAGTCATTAGCACATGCAAGCCCAAGGGCTGTGCATTCATGTTCTTCAGGAAGCCAGATAAACTCCAGCATCTCTGTATTTGGGTTTGTTTGCCATTGGTGGGTTTGTTTTCCATTCATGAAGCCATTTATGGCTGATAATGCAAGACTTAATCTTTTCCTAGTATTTCCACCAACCAGGATCTGAAATGTCATGAGAGGTCAGATCATGTGTTATTTTGGCCCCATGAAATGGCTCTCTTACATGTTAGAAAATAAATTCATTAAAAACATGAACTAGAGCACCCAAACACTCTAAGAAATGATTCTCTTCCTAGATTTGATCATACTGTGATAAAGCAGAGGAACCCACCGCCAGCATGGCAGGGGTTAAGGTCAGCCCTTGGGCTCAGCTAGCCCTACCACATTATACATGCCACCACTGCCAGGCCTGGTGGGGAGAGAAAAGGAGGTAGCCTGGCTCAGTTTGGGGCTGACTGGCGAAGAGCTAGGAGTTAGCTGCCTCTCTACCTGAGGGAAAGATCACTAGCCTGCTGGCTGAGGCAACTACCAGGGACCAAGCAATGGTCTTTCTGGCCGAAGGAGACATAGAAAGAGGCCTAGGAACACCTGGCCTCAGAGGAAGCTGGGTGACCGAAGTGCAGAGACCTTGTGGGGGTTCAGGTTCTGTCAAACTTATGGCTCCCTAGCCCGGAAGAACCTGGGACTGCAGCAGGATGCCTCCCATGGTCCACGAAGGAACAAGTAGAGGGGACTACGAAGAGACAAGGCACCACAGGAACTTGGACCATACTTTCAATGCCCCAAACTGAAGGGGCTATAGTAGGAAGTAGCCCAGGGCAGTGAATGTAGACTCCCTGCTGGAGGTCCTCTACTCAGCAGTGACTTACACAGAGCCCTGGGCTGGGACCCAGTGTAGTAGAAGGGCCTGGGACCCCTAATCTGCCTGCCTTAAAGACTGAGGCACCTTGACCACAGAAGCAGAGCAGGAAGTCTCAATCACTAGGCCAACTGGTTACACATATACTATATGCTCGTTGTATCACATTATGTATGTTTGGTTCACATTTTACTTCTTCCCTTTAAAAATAAGTACAGAAACATCAGACATTTGTGATATACTGTAAACCCTTTTCATTGTCTTCAAAGCATGATAACTTGTTTGCCCCCAAGTAGCACTTACTGTAACTAATGCAGTTTATGTGGAATGATTGATTATAAAATTTTTACTCGTAAAACTAAAGCATGATATTTAAACACATCTCTTCATTTTAAAGATATTAAATGATTACTGTACCTTGATATGGATTTATTATTTTGAGCCAGTCATCTACAATATATGGGCACAATCTATAGCTGCCAAAACTATGGCTCAGTGTGCGTGCATGGTGTACAATTTCAGGTAAATAGTCAGTGAGCAACAAAACTACTGTAGTGGCATATTTGCATAAGAAATGCTTCTATATTAATGTTGTGCTCAATAAAACTATTGACTAAAGGGTTATGAGATTGAAGTTTTACATTTGCAGGCCCTTTACCATATGACTCCTGTGGGTAATTTTTCAAATCTTCCTACTGAGATCCAAAACAGTATGTTGGTGTTGAACATCGACCCCTGACCTGAACTTGGAGGGTCTATAATTTTGAGTAAAATATAATCTATCTGCTAAGCATGTTTACAGAAAGAATAATAGAAGCTGTAACAGCAAGCAGAAGAACTAAATATATATGTATTAAAAATAGGCTTGGCTATAGGTCTTAATTATTAAGTGTTAGGCCTAGAAGAAGTTGGCAGTTGGTATAAGATAGCCTGAGTGTTATGTGCTTGACCAAAGGTTACGGAATGATACAAGCTTGACCTAAGGTTGTAAAATTTAGTAATATGTGTCTTGTGATAGTTTATCAATGCATTTAGTGATGAACAGGTAAACCACAAATGAGGGTAGCATCTTAGGGGCTATTTGTACTAAGAGGTAATCTCATAGTTGTCTCAAAACTTTTGGGAAAGAAACTGACACAAATGGTTGAGTTAACTGTTGGAAATGGAATTATGGTCAAGAGGAACACCACATATGGACAACTGGAACCCTAAACCTGAGTTCCCAGAATACCAGATATGAATGGAGGGCTGAGATTTGACTTGATCAGATATAGTCCCAGATGTATGTGTGGATAATGGGAAAAGGTGTAATAGGTTGTCAAACCCATCTGTAACACCTGGACGACAACAAGGGACAACTAGATAGGAAGACTATCTTGGCACCTTCCTCTTGGGATGATCTCAACTTACTTTTCCTTCCATCTTTGTTTCTAATGGTCTCCACGAGGTTGTAAGTATGCAGAATATAAGATTATAAATATAAACAATGCAGGACACCACGCTACTGTACTTATTCTAATATTTATACATATTTTTTTCCTGTGATTTCTATTATTTATGCATATTGTTTTTCCTATGATTTCTATCATTTGTCTGTTTTAACAAAAGTTCATAAACTTTGTGTGTGTACTTCCCCAATTTCATCTTCTTTAATTAACTATAAGTAGCCACCTGAATAAAGAACCTGTTATTTATGCCAGGTACACTTTGCACACTAGATTCATCCCAGGCTACATTGTTCATATACTTTTAATGCAATTTGTATCTGTGACTCCAAACAAAGACAGCGATAGTATGCGTATGTGACACTTTGAGATATTACTACTTGAGCCGTGTAAAGGTCCTCCTGCAAATCCTAGGCCCAAGAGATACTTCGCTAACAAAACTATTGATACACTTTCATGAAATACAATATTTCTTAGGGTACGTCTACTTTCGAGCTGGAAGGGGTGATTCCCAGCTTGTGTAGTGTACCCATGCTAGCTCTGCAAGAGCTAGCACCTAAAAATAGCATATCTGTAGCAGCACAGGCAGTGGCTCGGGCTAGCCATCCAAATACATACACAGGATGTCAGGCGTAATTGTATTCAGAGTGGCTAGCCCAAGTGGCCACCTTGCAGCCACAGATACATTGCTACTTTTAGGTGCTAACTCAAGCAGACCTAGCATGGGTGGGTGCATCTACATAAGCTGGGAATCAGCCCTTCGAGTTCAAATGTTGATGTAATCTATACTTCCACTTATTTAGGAGAGGGTGTAGAAAAAGGTGTATTGACCTGATTATCTACATTTGCACTGAGTTTAAAAATCCATGAGTGCAATTCTGAGAGTAGTAGCCTTTTAGAGCAGTGACAAAATGCAATTTCTAGATTTGTAACAAAAAAAATAGGGGACAACATTTTAAAAGTCTAGACTCTATTAGATATTCATCAATGTAAATTGTTCATTACTGATGGATTTTCAAGAGCACCAATGAGACTTAGGAACACTAGTATCATTGAATTTCAGTTTTACTGTACTTGTGCACCTTGGTCACTTAGGCATTACTGAAGAGTCCATCTATTCTTTTTCTCTCTATCACAAAGACCCTTCAGTATAAGGGAAAGCAGGTGGAACCAAATGACAGGCACAGGATCCTGAAAAACCAGGAGAGAGTACGCTCTCCTCATTGGTCAGAGAGAAGGAAAAAGTATCCTGAAGAGCGAAAATAAATGCAAAAACAAAGAGATATTGCAAAGGAATGCAGCCCTTGAGATAGTCTTTCAGCCAAGGAAAATGAGACTGTTTTATTTTTGTTATGCTGAAATATGCAAATCATCCCATTTAGCTGCAAAACATGTTGTTATTGGATCTGGAGAAATTTCCCTTTTAAAAATAAAAAGTAATATTTGGAGAAAACACTCTCAGTGGCAGCAGATTGTTTTCCCATCTCATTTGAGTCATGATTCATCATTCACTTACAGATTTCAAATGATTGGTTTTTTACATCATATTTGGAAGCAAGAATAAATAATATGCTCTGAAACAAGAAAAATATGTTAAATTGCACATTATTCTTCAGAACCTGAGAGATTTAGAATGTTTGCTGCAATAGAAAGCTTAATTCTTTCTCCTAATGATTTACGTATGTGCTAATATCCTCAAGTGTTTCTGCATTTGCTGTCAACCATCCCCATTAATTGTAGCCACAATTTTTGTAAACATCTCTAGTCCATTTAATTTTGGTTCCCCAGAAACAATGTTTTGCTGACCAGATGGTTCAGGAAGGAATGCAAACTTTCTCAAATCAGCCGTGTGAGAATCTGCAAAATGAACTCTGATTTAATATGGATATGTGTGAGTGTCGTGTATATAAAGATTTCACAATTACACATGTGCACAATTTGTAGAGATGGACTAATGATACAGTAGGCCAAATACGGAGGCTAATCTGTAACCCTAATTTTACATTTTTAAACTCATGCAAATCAGCAGAAGTACGGTGTAAAAGATATCAGAATCAGGAAGCCCATAATATGTGATGTTAAATCAGGATGAGCAAGTCAGATTGAAGGAGGTGTAATTTATGCCATCGTAACCCGTGTGCCTAACAGGGAGATATCTCTTTAAGAGACCCATGTGTAGGAGGCAGGAGTGAGTTGTGTGTGGGTCATTGTTCCTAGCAGATTAAGCACTCTACATCCAGAAACTTCTGGAATTGGGTGTGGTAATTTTGGGTATGCTCCAATAGGTTCCCTGTTGCTGGAGTCAGACTCCATGAGGGCAAGCAGTCAGGGCAATTGCTTTGCAGAAGGCCATATGACCTGTGTGAGCTGGGAGAAGCTGAGGCCAGGAGCAGGCTGTTGTTCCTAACTCTGAAGCATTTTGCATCAGGTTAGTGATATTGTTAACCCTCTAACAGGGAAGCATGGGCAGTGCTAATTCTAGCAAGGGGAAATTGAGAGAGAAAAATAACTTCTGTTTTAATTATATGCTTTGAATGTTGTTTTGATTTTAGCCAAACTGTTCTAGTTAAATTGTCTGAACTAATCTGATTCACCTACTTGTCTTTAAGTGTAATGGGGAAAGAGTCATTTCTATTTTGCTATTCTCAGTATTTTCTGTAACAGGGTTTTCTTTAAATCTATACACTTAACTGAGTGGTTGGTTAATCAGTTAGCTGGCTTGCAGGGGTTTAAGCAGATAAAGAGTCTGCATAGATTCCAGCTGAAGATTCCGACAAGCAAGTGGAGGGAAGATGTTGTTTTAAACTCAGCAGACTGTATAGATGTGGTGATCAAAGACTAACTGAGACTGAGGCCTGGTCCACACTACGCTGTTAAACCGATTTTAACAGCGTTAAATCGATTTAAGGCTGCACCCGTCCACACTACAATGCACTTTAAATCGATTTAAAGGGCTCTTTAAATCGATTTCTGTACTTCTCCCCAACGAGAGGAGTAACGCTAAAATCGATATTAACATATCGATTTAGGGTTAGTGTAGCCGCAAATTGAAGTTATTGGCCTCCGGGCGGTATCCCACAGTGCACCACTGGCTGCTCTGGACAGGAACTGAACTCTAATGCACTGGCCAGGTATACAGGAAAAGCCCCGCAAACTTTTGAATTGCATTTCCTGTTTGACCAGCGTGGAGCTCTGATCAGCACAGGTAACAATGCAGAGCTCATCAGCACAGGTAACAATGCAGTCTCCTGAGAATAGAAAAAGAGCTCCAGCATGGACCACATGAGAGGTACTGGATCTTATTGCTATATAGGGAGAGGATTCAGTGCTATCAGAACTGCGTTCCAAAAGACGAAATGAAAAAACTTTTGAAAAAATTTCCAATACCATGAGGGAGAGAGGCCACACCAGGGACTCAGTGCAGTGCAGAGTGAAAGTGAAGGAGCTCAGACAAGCCTACCAGAAAACCAAAGCAGCAAACGGAAGATCCGGATCAGGGCCAAAAACATGCCGCTTCTACGCTGAGCTGCATGCAATTTTAGGGGGCTGCGCCACCACTATGCCCCCTTGTCTGTGGATTCCGAGGTGGGGGTTATAATCTCAACCATGGATGAGGATTCAGCGGAGGGGGAAGATGATGAGGACGAAGAGCTTGCAGAGAGCACACAGCACCTGCAGGAAGATCAGAGGTGGCAGGATGCAACGCTGGAGCTGCTCCGTGATCAAACTGATATCCTCTGACGTCTGGTGGATCTTCAGAAAGAGCAGCGGGGTCACAGAGTGCTGCTCCAGCCCATGTTTAACCACCCTCAGTACTCACCACGTTCCATATCTTCCACACCCAGACATGTAAGAACGCTTGGGGGAAGGCTTTCTGCACCCGCCCACTCCACCCCCGTGGACAGTCCAACCAAAAGGCTGTCATTACATTGAAATGTCCTTAATGGCCTTTTTCTTGCCTCCTATCCTCCTCCCAAACCACACCGGGATACCTTGTTAATTCTCTGCCTCTTTTTATAATTACATGCTTTTTAAACAATAGTGACTTTATTTCCTTAAGCAAGCTGCAATCGAATGGGGAGGGTGGTTTGCTTACAGGAGGAGTCAGTAAAGGGGGGGAGGTTCATGAAGGGGAAACAAACAGCAGTCACACTGTACCCTGGCCTGTGATGAAACTTGTTTTCAAGGCTTCTCTGATGCGCACCGCTTCCTGGTGTGCTCTTCTAATCGCCGTGATGTCTGGCTGCGCATAATCATCGGCCAGGTGATTTGCCTCAGCCTCCCACCCTGCCATAAAGGTCTCCCCCTTTCTTTCACAGAGATTGTGGAGCACACAGCAAGCAGCAATAACAAAGGGGACATTGGTTTGGCTGAGGTCTGAGCGAGTGAGTAACGCTCGCCAGCGGGCTTTTAAACGGCCAAATGCACATTCCACCACCTCCTGCACTTGCTCAGCCTGTAGTTGAACAGCTCCTGACCACTGTCCAGGCTGCCTGTGTATGGCTTCATGAGCCATGGCATCAAGGGGTAGGCTGGGTCACCCAGGATAACGACAGGCATTTCAACATCCCCAACTGTCATTTTCTGGTCCGGGAAGTAAGTCCCTTGCTGCAGCAGTTTAAACAGAACAGTGCTTCTGAAGACATGAGCGTCATGAACCCTTCCTGGCCATCCCATGTGGATGTTGGTGAAATGTCCCTTGTGATCCAGCAGTGCTCGCAGCACCATTGAAAAGTACCCCTTGCGGTTTATGTACTGGGTGCCCTGGTGCTCTGGTGCCAAGATAGGGATATGGGTTCCATCTATGGCCCCCCCACAGTTAGGGAATCCCATTGCAGCAAAGACATCCACTATGACCTGCACGTTTCCCAGAGTCACAACCTTTCGTAGTGGCAGCTTAATGATTGCTTTGGCTACCTGCATCACAGCAGCCCCCACAGTAGATTTTCCCACTCCAAATTGATTCCCGACTGACCAGTAGCTGTCTGGCATTGCAAGCTTCCAGAGAGCTATTGCCACTCGCTTCTCCACTGTGAGGGCTGCTCTCATCTTGGTATTGTGGCATTTCAGGGCAGGGGAAAGCAAGTCACAAAGTTCAAAGAAAGTGCTCTTACACATGCGAAAGTTTCGCCGCCACTGCGAATCGTCCCACACCTGCAAAACTATGCGGTCCCACCAGTCTGTGCTTGTTTCCCGGGCCCAAAATCAGCGTTGAATGAGTAGAACCTCCCCCATTACCAGCAGGAGCTCCAAAGCGCAGGGGCCCGCGGTTAGGGAGAATTCAGTGTCCATGTCCTCATCACTCTCGTCGCCGCGCTGCCGTAGCTCCCTCCTCCTCTCCTGCGTTTGCAGTTCCTGGTTCACCATAGACAGCATGAGAATGCGTGAGGTGTTTACAACATCCAAGAGTGTGCTATTGAGCTGAGCAGGGTCCATGCTTCCTGTGCTATGGCGTTTGCTCAGTTCACCCAGGAAAAAAGGCACGAAATGGCTGTCTGCTGCTTTCAAAAAGGGAGGGGTAAGGCTGTACCCAGAACCACCCGTGACATTGATTTTTGCCCCATCAGGCACTGGGGTCTAAACCCATAATTCCAAGGGTCAGGGGAGACTGCGGGAACTATGGGATAGCTACGGGATAGCTACCCACAGTGCAACGCTCCGGAAATCAATGCTAGCCTCGGACCATGGACGCACACTGCTGAATTAATGTGCCTTGTGTGGACTCGTGCAATTGACTTTATAATATCTGTTTTATAAAATCGGTTTAAGTTAATTCAAAATTACCCTGTAGTGTAGACGTACCCTTAGGTGAACAAAACCTAAGCTTTTGGGAACTTTCAGTTTCTTCTCAGTATATTTCTGTGGGGACTGAACTGTTCAGATTTTAATTTGTTGTCTTTATTTATGTATATGCATAACTGTGAAGGTAATGTCTGTGGATTATAAAATAGCCATGTTATGCTGTAAAATTTAGATTATTTGTTTATCATAAGATTTTATAAAGTTATTTAATTACATTCATTTCTTTAGTTCTTTTTGGGACTTGAATGTGAGGAAGTGGACCTGTGCAATCCTTGCTGAAAATCCTTAGACTGAATTCTGGGTCTCCAGCTACTTTCTGTGGGAGGAGTTTTGTTTTTTTTTAAAGCCCTGGAGATGGGAAATGAAATGAACTGTAGCCCACCCAAAGGTTACATCATCTTCTGGCCTCCTCATTGGGCACATTACAATACCTTAGGCTTCAGAACTCCCTTAGATTTACTTACTTAAGGGCGTATCTACCTGGAGCAGCAATGCACACTCTGTTCTACATGATAGAAAAACTGCAGCAGATCTTAAAGGACCCACATTTTCCAAAAGGTCTTAAAGCTTTTGAGTCTGCATGCTCACAAATTGAAAGCTTCAAGTTTTGTGTTATAATTTTGGATGACCAAGTATTGCATGATCCTAAGTAAACCTAGCAGGAAAAATTCTGATGAAACATTTTTATTGGCATCACAAGTTTCTATGGAGATGGCTCATTTTCAACAAAGCTCTGACAAGATGAGGGAGCTATCTGGTGGAATCCTGTTCTGATTTCCTGTCAGCTTGCTCACCTGGCTCCTCAGCAGGCCCACCTACTGGATTGCCTCAGAGTTGGGAAACCAGAGGCTACTCTAGCTGTAGGCAAACTAGGACAGAGGTGTGGCCAAGGCCGTATTTGAATGGTGTTACAACCTCATGTGTTGGGTCGCAACACCATTCACTCTGTCATGACGGAGTGGTGGCTGGGCCATACTTGCTGCACTAGATCTTTGAAAAGGGGAGTGGCATACTGAAGAATGGTAGGATTGTCTTGAGTGGCCTGTGTTGAGACCCCAGGGCTTCCAGGATGTGTGGTTCTGGGGCTCATCTCTTTTCATGGCAAATTTCAAAAGTGTTGGTTTAAAAAGCAAATCCAACTTTTGCAATATCAAAATCTTTCGTGAAATGGAATTATCTTTCCCTATACAGCTCTGCTTCCAAATCCAGGGGTCAAGCTGTCCTGCAGTGGCTCAAGAGCATGAGTACTAGTCTCAGGGAAGACTGTTCAGAAGTAGGGCACAAACCCCACACTGGCTGTGAGTTCTATACTTAGATTTTACCAACAAAGTATGAAGTATAAACTCCTCAGGCACTATAACAGCCCAACTATGGAGTCACAGACAGACAAGCATACCCGGGGAACAGGACTATCTTGCCACCTATGCAAGCTTGCCTTTGTGGTGGATGATCCCTTACACTGAAAAATCACAACAATATTCACTTACTGTGGGACAACTGCACTTTAGATCTTACATTAAGACAAAGCTTGTAGTCAGTCCTATAATAAACTCTATAAAGATTTATTAGAAGAAGAAATTGTTGTCTTCTTTTTCTTAAGATTATCATTACATTCAAAATTTTAATTATTAAATTTAATTATTAATTAATATAATTATACCAATAATGATTAGTATGTTATGTTATGTTATGTTATGTTATGTTATGTTATGTTAATATAGTATAATGATTCTATTTATTTATTGGAAGAAGAAATATTCACTTACTGTCGGTTAATTGGACTTTAGTTCTTACATTAAACACAATGCTCGTAGACAGTCCTATAATAAACTAACGATTTATTAGAAGCAGAAAAAAATGAGAGGTTATGAGATTAAAGCAGGTGAAGACACATATATACACAAAGGAGTTCCAGTCTTAAGTTTCAAAAAGTAATAGAAGCTTCTATAATGAGGAAGCTCTATATGGCCTTTAGGGCTAACCAAGATCAAGCACTGGAGTTCTTTTGCTTATGCTTAGTAATCTTTGCCCCTCAGGGCTTGTCTACATTGGCACTTTTCATGCTGCAATTTTCTTGCTCAGGGGTGTGAAAAAACTCCCCCTGAGCACTGCAAGTTTCAGTGCTGTAAAGGGTCAGTGTAGACCAGGGGTCGGCAACCTACAGCACGCGTGCCAAAGATGGCATGCGAGCTGATTTTTCTTGGCATATGGGGAGGGCTGAGCCGCTCAGCCCACCGCCTCTCTGGGGTTCCCACTGCTGGCCCCTTGCCAGCCGGGGTCCCGCTGCTGGCCTGGGTGAAGGAATTCCAGGCTGGCAGCGGGCTGTGACCCAGCTGGCAGGAGCCAGCAGCCGAAACCCCAGAGCTGGGCGGGCTGAGCGGCTCAGCCCGCTGCCACTCTGGGATTCCAGCTGCTGGCCCCTTGCCAGCTGGAGTCCCCACCGCAGCCCCACTCACCTTGCTTCCAAGCACAGGAGTTCCAGCGCAGGCCTCTGCCAGACAGGGTCCAAGCTCAGGCCCTGCTCAGCCCTACCAGCCGCAAGCTCCACTCACCTCAGCTGCCGCCTCTGGGGTTCCAGCCAGTTAACGACTGATCACTCAGAAGCTGGTGTGCAGCTTAAAGTATCCAATACGTTGCCACCAGACATTGGAAAACTCAGCAAGGGCAAGGATCACACTAAACTAATAAGATCTGCATTTAATTTAATTTTAAATAAAGCTTCTGAAAGATTTGAAAACCTTGTTTACTTTACATATAACAGTAGTTTGGTTATATATTATAGACTTATAGAAAGACCTTCTAAAAAACATTAAAATGTATTACCGGCACGCGAAGCTTTAAATTAGAGTGTATACAGAAGGACTCAGCACACTGAAGGTTGCTGACCCCTGCTGTAGACAGTGCTCCAGCGCTGGGAGCTAGTCCCCCGTGGAGATGGGGTTTTTAGAGCCTCTATGCCCTGACTACACAAGCCACAGCAGCGCTGTTAATGTTGCCAGTGAAGACTAGCCCTCAGAGTCCAAGCAGCATAAAGATAGTTTCTCCTTGCCAGAGAATTTTTTATTCCCTTTTCCCAGTAGTTCAAGCTGATGGGATGAGTTCACTCAGGTTCTTCTGTTTATGGAGGGGTGGGGGAAGAATGCAATTAACAAAATCTTTGTTCTTTGATGTTTCACAATGGCTCATTTGGTTTCAATGGGCCTCTTGGTGAGCAGGATCTAACACCTTCTGTAGGAAGCCAGCATTTTTACATTAATTAATGCTCCTTTCCTGTTTGATGACAACCAATTACAGTGGATTACAATGCAAACACTTACTGCCACCTTATTACACGGTGCATAGATGTCAAGTGTGATTAATAGATGCAGCATTCTACAAGCGTTTCATAAAATCTAAACACTAAACACATTCTGATAAATTTACCATCTATTTCAACAATGTTAACAACACACAGGTGAGCCATACTTGTTGACAGCTATGTATTTGTCAATAAAAACAACAAGGAGTCTTTGTGGCACCTTAGAAACTAACAAATTTATTCAGGCATAAGCTTTCGTGGACTAGAACCCACTTCATCAGATGCATGAAGTGGAAATACAGGAGAGCTATAATACATGAAAGATGGGAGTGGCCTTACCAAGTGTCAGGTCAGTCTAATGAGACAATTCAATTAACAACAGGATACCCAGGGAGGAAAATTAACTTTTGAAGTGGTGATGAGAGTGGTCCATTTCAGACAGCTGACAAGAAGGTATGAGTAACAGTAGGGGAAATTAGTATTGGGGAAATTAGGTTTCGGTTTTGTAATGACCCATCCACTCCTAGTCTTTGTTCAGGCCTAATCTGATGGTGTCCAGTTTTCAAATTAATTCCAGTTCTGCAGTTTCACATTGAGTCTGTTTTTGAATTTTTTTTGTTCAGTTGAGACCTAGGGCCTTGACACGAGGCGACACCTCTGGTCTGCCCGCATCACACCACATTTATGCTAGCAAACAGTATTCAGTTATATACCATGCTATCTTTTTTTTTTTTTTTTTTTTAAAAGGTGTTTGTGAGTAGACACCCAGGTTTTTGATCACCTGAACCACAAGTGTAAAACTTGGGCACACGAACGTAGAGGTCACTTTTAAAAAATGCATCCCAAACATTAGCTAACTTTTCTGTATTAAGGTGAGTGCCTGGCTAGAATCCCATCTATATAATTAATGTGGGCCAACTCTGCCACAGCCCTGACTTCAACACTGATTGGAAGAAAACACATTCTCTCAACTAAGAGAGAGAATTTAGAAAAGGGGAACAGAAGGAAATATAAGTATTTCATTAAAGTGGGATTCTAATTGGAAAAGTGTATATACACAAATAGCATCTTCATACTCGGTAAATCTGCTCTCTCTATGTATCCACACTCCAATCTGTTCATTTCAATGTCAAAAATTAATTAAAAACACTTTTTACTTCTTTTTGCTCTGTAAAGTAAACACAGCTATGAATGAGTGATCTTAATTCCAGTCCCTCTTAGGCATCATCAACAAAATTAATACTTCTAAAACTTCTATCTGGGGTGTAATTAGCATCTCATTTACATATATGCAATCTCAATAAATTAATACTACTACTACTTATATAACACTTTACATCACTAGATCTCAAAGCAGTTTACCAAAGAGGTGGTATTATCCCCATTTTACAGATAAGGAAACTGAAGCACATTGAAGTAACTTTTTCAAAGTCACCAAGCAGGCCAGTGGCATAGCCAGAAACAGAACCCAGGCCATTTAACGTTCAGTGCTCTATCCACTAGGCAACACTGCCTCTCCCTGAAACCAGTTGGATACATCTATGCAACCTCTATTCAATCTACTGAGGTTACAGAGGTGTGAGGCCAATATTTGAAACAATGGGATTTACACAAGATCCCAGCGTTCCCTATGCATTTCCTTAAGGTGAGATTCACTTCTTCGTGGGCTAACATATAAAAGATCATAACCTTCTGGCAAATGGTTAAAAGACCATTTTGACTATTGCTGAAAGATGATCATCCAACGATAGGTAGGTATCCAGCCAGAGTCAGAATCCTTTGTTACAAACATGAACACCAAATGGTGAACACACACCTGAGAGGGATGAATAGATGGATTGTTATTTTCATTGGTGCTTCACTGAAATCTTACAAGTAGTAAGAAAACAATTTTAATACAAAAAATATCACAGTAAACTTGCTGCTTTTCATCTAAGTGGCAAAGCTGAGAGTTTTTCTTTATTTTTACTAATTTTCAATTTGACGCAGATGTGATTCCAATGTTAATTATGCTCCCTGCTGCCTTCAAGCTCTTCTGAAATGTGGCTCCCTGATGTTTCTCATTGTCTTTCATTTACAATTGGAAGGAGCTGACAGAAATCAGCTGTTTCTGCTTGTGTCCTGTTCTGGGATTTGTACAGCAGGAACCTGTCCATCTCATGAGCCCTCGCACCAAAACTTCCTTTGGGTCAATGTAGGCTGCAATCAAAGCTGAAAATTCTTGCATCTGTCTGTGTAGTTCTCTGACTATTCTGGTGGTTGTATGAAGTGTTGTAGCTATGTCAGTCCCAGGGTATTTGGGTGAGGTAATATCTTTTAGTGAACCCACTTCTTTTGGTGAGAGAGAGACCAGCTTCAGTCTTACACAGAGCTCTTCTTCAGGTCTGGGAAAGGTACTCCCAGGCCATGTGTATGCTGCCACTTATGTTGGCACAACTTACGTGCTCAGGGGTGGGAAAAAACCCGCTAAGTCTGTGGAGAGCTTCTCCACTGACATAGCTACCGGCACTCGCTAGGAGTGGTTTAATTATGTTGGCAGGAGAGCTCTCTCTCATCGTCATAGAGCGGGCTACACGGGAGATCTTACAGCAGCACGGCTGCATCGGTACAGATGTGCTGCTGTAAGGTGTCTAGTATAGACATAGCCTCAGGCATGGCTACACTTGCGAGTTAGAGACACATTAAAGCAGCCCTGTGCGCTCTAACTCATGATGTGTCCACACTGGCAAGGCACATAGAGCGCTCTGACTCTGTGGCTAGAGCACTTCTGGTACTCCACCTCGGCGAGTGGAATAACATTTGATGCGTCCCCGCTGGAGCACCACAGCGCCAGTGTGGATGCCCTGTTCTGTTAATGCACTCTGATCGGCCTCCAGAAGTGTCCCACAAGGCCTGTTCTAGCCACTCGGGTCATCACTTTGAACTCTACTGCCCTGCCCTCAGGTGAACCACCATCAGACCCGCCCTTTAAATTCTCTGGGAATTTTAAAAATCCCCTTCCTGTTTGCTCAGCCAGGCATGGAGTGCTCTCAGCGAATCTTTCCAGGTGACCATGCCTCCACGGGCCAGGCGATCCCCAGTATGGAGCAATGGCGAGGTGCTGGACGTCATCAGTGTTTGGGGGGAGGAAGCTGTCCAACAAGGCAGGAGGGAGATGGAGGAGGAAAGCAGGAGCAAGAATGCTGAGGAGGAGGAAAACACCCCGGAATGCAGCCAGGAGCTTTTCTCAAGCCAGGGGGAAGGTAGCCAGTCATGGTGGCTGGTGCTTGGGGAAGAACAAACACCAAAGGAAGTTCCCAGTAAGCGGCTTTTATTTTGGGAAGGAAGTTATTCAGTGCAGGCTCTTGGGGCGAGGAGGGTTAGGGCTGCATGCATGCTTAGATGCGGAATAGGGTGTTGATGTGCTCTCTCACATCGCGGTAATCAGCCTCAGTGATCTTTTCAAAGGTCTCATCCAGAAGTTGAGCAATGCGCTTGCGCAGGTTCCTTGGGAAAGCCACTGTGGTCCTTGGTCCAGTCAGGTTAACATGTCCGTGCCACTGTGCCGTGAGGGGCTGGGGGATCATTGCTGCACACAGGAAAGCTGCATATGGGCTATGGCAGAAGCTGTATTGCAGTAGAAGATAATTCCCTTGTTTCCCAGATCACCCTTAGCAGCGAGATATCTTCCAGGACAAACTCATCCTATGGAAAATGTGGGGACAGTGTTCAGTATAGGGGCCCCCTGTAACTATTGGCTCTCCCCAAGGCACAGAAATCCAGAGGACAGTATGGCTGTGAAACAATCAGTCTCCCTTGACCTTGTGCTTACTCATCATTTTGGGGCTCCTGTGAGTTATGTGCGTTTGCTTTAGGATAGGCAAATTATGCTATTGTGTAGACTGTGCCCTTAAGTATGGCGGAATCATTGCTCTGTCTGGTGTGAACAATGCTGCCTCTGTTAAGTGTTGCATTTTGCCTTGACAGATGCAACCTTGAGATCTCAGACGCCTGTGTTATCACCGGCCGAAAGACTCCAAAGAATTAGGAAGAGACCACATAGAAGCAAAGAAGACATGCTGCATGAAGTAAAACAGCAGTCCCTTAATGAGAATCTAAAAGCGCAGGAGTGGAGGGAGAGTGAAAGGAGGATCCGCCAGCAGAATAAGGAGCTCTGGCACAAAAGCGTGGAGCTCCAGCAGCAAAGCATGGATCAGTGGATAAGCATCATGGAGCACCAAGCGGACTCAGTCCAGGTGCTCGTAACCATGCAGACAGAGCACTACCACTGCGCCACTTTCCTTCCCCCGTAGCCCTTGTCCCAAAACTCTTTTCCTTGTGCCCCCATGTCACCTCCAACCCACTTTCCCCAACATCCGGGTCCTTATCGCCACCAGCTGCCTCCAACATCTACAGCTTCACCATCCAGCTCTGAAAACTACGACCCTTCCCTACTGCACTCAACCACCATCATGCATTATAGCCATCCTGAAGTGCAGCACGCATTGCACAGCACTCCAGACAGGAAGGCTGAGTATGATAACAGGACATACGCAAATCTGTGATTATACCATTCCCCACCCCACCCCCTTGCCCTTTTTGTTTCCCAAGAAGTTGTTTCTTTTCAATAAATGGATTTTTTGGCTTTGAAAACATTCTTTATTATTGCATAAAGTAAAAGATACTTTAGCCCAGGAAAGCACTGCACTTCAGCACTGCAAGTCAGCGTAGCAAACACAGATTCCTATTCACATTGGAACCACTGCACTTCATTCCTGTGGAGGGCACCAGACATTACTGGTGGCTTTCAGCCTCAGATGGCTCCCTCAAGGCATCCCTAATCCTTGCAGCCCCACGCTGGGTCCCTCTAATAGCCCTGCTCTGTGGCTGTTCAAATTCAGCCTCTAGGTGTTGAACCTCCAAGTTCCATGCCTGAGTGAATCTTTCACCCTTCCCTTCTCAAATGTTATGGAGCGTATAGTACGTGGATATAACCACAGGATGTTATCAGCCAGGTCCAGCTTCCCATACAGAGAGTGCCAGCGGTCCTTTAAGTGGCCAAAAGCACACTCCACAGTCATTCTGCACCAGCTCAGCCTGTTGTTGAACCACTTCTTGCTGCTGTCAAGGCTTAATGGGTTTCATGAGCCACGGCATTAACGGGTAAGCAGGGTCTCCAAGGATCACAATGGGCATTTCGACTTCCCCTACGGTGATCTTCTCATCTGGGAAAAAAGTCCCGGCTTGCGGCTTCCTGAACCTGCCAGTTTTCTGAAAGATGCGTGCATCATGCACCTTTCTGGACCAGTCTGCGTTAATGTCAATGAACCACCCACAGTAATCCACAAGCACCTGGAGAACCATAGAGAAATACCCCTTCCGATTAACATACTCAGAGGCTAGGTGGGCTGGTGCCAGAGTTGGAATATGCGTCCCATCTTTCGCCCCTCCGCAGTTAGGGAAACCCATTTGTGCAAAGCTAGCCACAATGTCATGCACATTACCCAGAGTCACAGTTCTTCTGAGCAGGATGCGATTAATGGCCCTGCAAACTTGCATCAACACGATTCCAATGGTCGACTTTCCCACTCCAAACAGCTTAGCGACCGATCAGTAGCTATCTGGAGTTGCCAGCTTCCAGACTGCAAAAGCCACTCACTTCTCCACCATCAGGGTAGCTCTCAATCTCATGTCCTTGCAGCATGTGATGGGGGCGAGTGCCTTACACAGTCCCATGAAAGTAGCTTTTCTCGTCTGAAAGTTCTTCAGCCACTGTTTGTCATCCCAGACTTGCATGATGATGTGATCCCACCACTCAGCGCTTGTTTCCCAAGCCCAATAGCGGTATTCCATGGTGCTGAGCATGTCCATGAATGCCATAAGCAATCTCAAGTCATATGCATTACTTGAGTAGATATCATCATCAGAGTCCTCACTGTCAGTTTGGATCTTAACGAGTAACTCGACTGCCAAATGTTATGTGCTGGTGAGACTCATCAGCATATTCCTCAGCAGTTCGGGCTCCATTCCCGCAGACCAAAAGGGAAGACAGAGCGTGCAGTACAAAAAACATTGAACGATGGCGCCAAATGTGGACGGAAGCAGAGGGATTGCTGGGATGCGAACCGATGTATCACGGAGCGTTGGGACAGGACCCAGAATGCTCTGCACCTCCTGCCCCCTTCCCACAAGCCGCAGCACCAGAATGGGAAGAAGTGCTCTGTAGGATAGCTGCCCATAATGCACCGCTCCCAGTGCCGCTGCATGTGCTGCAAATGTGGCCACACCAGTGTGCTTGCAGCTGTCAGTGTAGACAGACTGCAGCGCTTTCCCTACTGCGCTCTACGAAGGCTGGTTTAACTCAAAGCGCTCTACATTTGCAAGTGTAGCAATGCCAGGTGGAACAGATTGTTTAGCATAAGTAGTTAGCACGTATTTCAAGGGACCATTGAAGGTGAAGTGGCCTGTTAACACCTCTCTAGTCATAGGGAGGAAAGGAAGAGCTGGAAGGTGTTGGTGGTGGTGTTAGTGGGTTATAAATAACTTCAACTGCTTCTTCCCCTCTGCCCTTACTTGTTTTTCTCCCCAACAGAAGATGGTCCAATAAAAGATATTACCTCACTCTTACCTGTCTGACTATTCTGGAACAAAGGAAGACTAATGTAGTAAATAAAACTCTGGACTGGGACACAGGAGACCAGGTTTTGACTCTCAGGTGTGCTAGAGAGTTTCTGTGTGACCTTGAGCCAGTAAATTAATTCAAGTTTGTGATGCACTGGGATACTGTGGGGATACAGGGCCATATAAGTACCTAGATAAAATGGTCTCCAAAGCCACACTTCCCACTTAGATACTGTATCTCTATTTCATAATAGTGTGAAGGTCTGGTCATATTATTGCCCAATCAGGACAATCTGCAAAAGTATTTACATTTGCTGGAAATATACTGCAATACAGGGCATCTGGAAACCTGGATAAAAACTACACTCCAAGCTATTTCTGAAAAATAAGCAACACAAATACAATTTTGGTTTCAGATACATAAATATTGAACACACCTTCAATTATACATAATGTACCTGGGCATATGGCACCTGTAAATGCATCAGCAAGCTTCATACTGGCTAGAAAAAGCCAACTGGGACTTCAATTGTATCCAGAAACCACTAGACAAATACAACTCCAATACTGCAACTACTGTTCAATAGGCAAATGCAACTCATTCTAATATTTTGAAGTGAAGTTTGTGGTGTAACACTTGACACAGCCACTAAGTGGGACTAAACTCTCACAGTGTACATCTACAATTCCACAATTAAATATTTGCAGGTACGCAGGAATTCCAGCAGCAATGGCTGTGAAGCAGAACTAGGACAATTCCCTTTCCTAATCAGCAAGAAGTTGGCACAGAACCTTGATGAATCTGACCAACAACTGTATGTTTGTTACCATGTTCTTGTTTCTGGGGCAACTGCATATGGTAACGTATTGCCATAGCTTTACTGCAGTTGTACCTAAATAGAACATACAGATCATTCAATAAATGCTGGTGATTTGTTTCTGTGTCAGCTCCCTAGAATGTAGTATTAGCGTATTCCTGTAGCTGTACTCTGATGGGAGTCACAGATACAGCACCAGAGTTGTCAATTCAGTCTGTAACTGCAGCACTCTGAGAAGGAAGTTCAGAAAGCCATCAATTCTATTTGTATATGCTTAAAAATTATGCTTCATGTATGCCTAGGATAAAGTGACCCATATGATATGAGTTAGTGGCCTCTGTCCATGTCCCTGTAGGCAAGTGCCCATGTCACAAAAACTACATCACAACTGGTACCAGGTGATACCCACATGGATAACAGCAGCAGAGGTCAAGGACTGAAATGGACATGGAGCCTGAACTCCATTCTTAGCCATTCATTGCCTTCATTATAGGCCTCACTGTGCCACACTCACTAACACTGAGAGGTATTTACCCGAGAACCAGCATGAGCAAGGGTTGCAGACTCAGGCACTAAAGTTCTGTGGACAGAGGACTCGTTTCCAGCAGTGTCAACCCAGCACCTTTCACAAGCCCTGTCATAACACAAGATTTTGAACAAGATTGAAATAATAAAAGATCATAACGATGATGGTTTTAAGTGCATTTTGTCAGTGCAATTGGAAGGCTCTGCATAATCAACTTGTATGAGAAGACTAGAAATAGATAAAGCTTTTCTGGGTTCCCAGCTTTTTGCAAAGTGGGGTATTCGCTGTTTGTGAGTAGACAGATGTTCACATGACACTGTGACTTGGCACACTGTTTCTTCGCAATTGACCAAGGGATTGTACCAACATGAAGAATGAATCACTTCAAATCACTGGAGGGTGAGCATGGAAAATTCATGTTGAAACTTGCAATCTTCTGCAAATTTCCGTTGCAGAAAACTCCTCCAATATAAGGCCCAACACTTGTCTCACTTACATCAATTTCACATGGATAGCATCACATCACTACACTGGAGATACTCTGAATTTACACTGAGACAAGTGAGAGGAGAATCAGACCCACGTCATCTAAGACATACTAACGTACAAACATATGCTAATTACTCCAAGGAACATTTCATAAGTGACAGGCATTTTTTCATAACCTATAGTTAGTTGATGGCCATGCATTACTAATAAACCCATATTTTCAATGCTGACCTCCTGGTGTTACTGCCAGTATTGTAACTAGTAATGAATGCCCGTCTGTTTTAACAATGAACTGAACAGTCACAGTCTTGCGTGGGCTGAGGATATATCAGTGCTTCATTTTACCTCAGCTGGCTTTTCTTCCCACTTAAAAGCTATCAGAGATGGGAGGATGCTTCAATGTGACCTTGAACATACTGTACCTCGATCAATCTGCTGAACTTCAGAGATGTTGCCCTCTCTGACACCACAGCCTGTTTCTCCAGTGTCCATGCACAGAGAAGCTAAATGTTCTGTCCTCTGCAGAAGCCCACACAGGGAAAGCAGGTTAGAGGGATCCTCCAGCTCAGAAACCTTAAAGCAAAGCTAGAACTCTTCAGCTGTGACCTTTGCAGTCTGCAGGGAGGTAGAAAAATAAAGAGGCAACTGGAAAAATCAGTTCTGTTGAAAGAGGCACCCTGCAGCTGGTAACAATAAAAAATATGTGACATTTGAAGGAAAAGTAACTTCCAGTAACTCAAGCATTATAAACTCCTGCTGGTGTCTCCAACTGCTGTTGCCTTCCTGTCTTTTTCACCTGCTGCCTGCCTGATGCTGTCTTTCTGCTGTTCTATCCACCTGCTGCCTGCCTGATGTTACCCCATACCTTCTGCCACCCCTATTTGGCTTTACTTTTAAAATATACCCTTTTTACGAGGGAAGGCGACCGCTTTAAAGCTGTTCACAAAAGGGAACTGGTCCCAATTCCAGTTTCTAAAAGCCTAACAACATCTCCCCTCTTCACTCTCATTCACCCGTTTACAATGTCCTTTGTCTTGCCCAAATTTGATGTGTCATAAATCTAGCAAACCAAACTGTTCTCTTCCTAGCACCGCTGTGGAACCCCTTTGAAGTTACCTCGGTTGTGACTTAGGACAGAATTTGACCCAGTGTGTTTACAACTAAACATCTTATAAACACACGTGTAAGGAGTTGGAGAAAGATCTCCCTTGGGAAAGGTGCCTCTGCTTGGGCTGATACTGAAAGCCAAGGCTATATCTATGGGTTGCTACTTTGTGTTTTCTGTATATTTAGGGTAAACAAGTAGTTAGGTTTTCTTCCTCACCAATAGACTGAAGTAAGGACGAGAACATAAAATGAATACTATTTGAAACCAAAGGAAATGTGGTCTGCTAGCTAGACTGGGACACTGGGAGTCTGACTTTGGCACTGGTTTACAGCGTGATTTGGGGCAAATTATCATGCTGCTCTGTGCCTCAGTTTACCCATCTGTAAAACAATAATAAACATACTTAGCTCTTGCATAGTTCTTCTGATCCATAAATCTCATGATGCTTTACAAAGGAAGATCAATACTGTAATCCTCATTTTATGGATGGGGAAAATGAGGCACAAACATTTGTAGTGACTTGCCCGTGGTCACAGGTCAGAGTTTGGAAATGAACCTAAATCTTTTGAGTCTCCTAAATCCACTGGATAACATCATCTCCCTGCAGCAAGTATAATGATACTCACTGGAATGCAGCTAGCCTTAATTAATTAAAGTTGGCAACGTGCATTAAGATATGTGGATGAAATTATTATTATTATTACCACTAGACTTTTGCACTAGCCACATAGATAGAATATCCAAATGTTGCATTTATATGAATGTTCAGACACACAAAATAGTATTTATATTAGGGCTGTCAATTAGATGTAAATTATATCAGAAAGACTCTACTAGTCTTAGTCATGCTGACTAGTACTTCTCCCCGGCAAGACTCCGTGTAGATTGGAGAACTCTTCAATACCAGTAAAAATGCCAGAATCAGGCCCATAATTCACACCAGCAATTGCAAAATGAGTAGTCCCTTTACGTTTTGGCTACAAAGCTTTAATCGGAGAGATTATATCACTAAGCAAGAAACAGAAAGATAACACCAGTTAATAATTTTTGAATGTACGTTTACATAGAAATCAGACATACGGAAACCGACACTGTCCTTTGAAGTAAAGAGGTTGAAGAGCATATAAAGAGCAGTGAGGCTCCGCCACCCCCCACGCCCCGAACCCTCTTTTATTAGCTTCTTGTTCTCTTTGTCCACAAAAGGAAGCTAGCAGCGCACACACGCAAACCCACAATTATTTGGACAATGTGTGATCATATTGTTAGCAAGGTTGTTTTTTCTTTTAATATCAGCACAGTCAGCTAAATGCAGAGAATATTTCCAGCCCATGCACACAGAGGCTGTGATTATCATACCCTTTGCACTGTCTGCAGTCGAACGAGTGCTGAAAGCCTAAAAATATTTCTCTCGATTGACTTTTTCTCTCTTCTCTTTTCTTGCTGGTGAGGCCATGACCCTCCCTCCCTTTCCTTGTGTTGCAAATAACCCTATACTGCCTATTTCTCTATTAGATCTCAGAGTATATGAAGTTCTTGGTGCACAGCTGAGGCCCTACAGCTTCGTGGTTCTCATAGGTTCTCTCTTCTAAGTGGATGCCTTTATCCTCAAAATGCATCTGATAACTTCAGACTTACATTAAACAGTCTTCTGTTGCACACAAACTCTGATATTTGGGGGCAATATTTTAAAAAAAGATGCTTGCAATATATGCATGCATGCAAGAAGGCAGGTGCGTGTGCACACACCTGGCTGTGCAAAACAGGTGATTGCACATCCAAAACAGATATTGTGTGTCTAAATTGCCTGTTTTGCTCTTTGGGGGGTGTTTGTCTACATGCACTCATATAGGGGCTTATCCAAAGCCCATTGAAGTCTGCAGGAGGCTTTCCATTGATTTCAATGAGCTTTGAATCAGACCCAAAATCTGCAAACATAGTGTCTGAGCCTTTTATGAAGCATTCAATCTTTCAGATTAAAAGTACGAAAAAGCCTTAATTTTCTATAGAAAAAAGTTAAATTCCAGTCTATGACCATACTTAACACTTGTACAGCTAATAGTTATTGATGAATCTATCCTCCGTGAACTTACCTAGTTCTTTTTTAACCCTGTTATAGTCTTGGGCCTCACATCCCCTGGGCAATGAGATCCACAGGCTGACTCTGTATTATTTGAAGACATACTTCCTTTTGTCTGTCTTAAACCTGCTGCCTATTAATTTCATTGGGTGAGCCCTAGTTTTTGTGTTATATGAAGGAGTAAATAACACTTCCTTAGTCACTTTTTCCACATCAGTCAAGATTTTTATTGCCCTCTATCATAATCCCCCCCTTAGTCGTCTCTATTTCAAGCTAAAAAGTCCCAGTCTTTTTATCTCTCCTCAGATAGAAGCCATTCCATACCCCAATCATGTTTGTTGTCCTTCTCTGTACCTTTTCCAATTCCAATATCTCTTTTCTGTGATGGGGTGACCAGATCTGCATGCGTTACTCAAAACGTGGATGTACCATGGAAATATAGAGGCATTATGATTTTTCCTGTCTTATCATCTCTCCCTTTCCTAATGGTTCCTAACATTCTATTAGCTTTTTTGACTTCTGCTGTACATTGATTTTTTCAGAGAACTATCCACAATGACTCCAAGATCTCTTTCTTGAGTGGGAAAAGCTAATTTAGACCCCATCATTTTGTATGTACAGTTAGGATTACGTTTTCCGATGTGCATTACTTTGCATTTATCAACAATGAATTTCATCTGCCATTTTGTTGCTCAGTCACCCTGTTCTGTGAGATCCCTTTGTAATGCTTCGCGGTCTGCTTTGGACTTAACACCATCTTGAGAATTTTGTATCGTCTATCACTGTCTAAACATATTACTCCATACAGAGGTGGTGATCAGTTAAATATGAGCTTATCTGATTTATTGGAGCACTTAATGCTGTAACATAATTCTAAAGGTTTGAACAATCTGTTACATTTCAGCAAGACATGGTTAGCTTTAGCAATATTTGTGCATGAAGGACATATTACTGTGTCAATGGCAAATCCACATCAACCCACCATCAGGTATTTGTTTCTAAGTATGGGGAAAATAGCATCTTTTTAGGGGTAAATATACTGACTTTATGCTAACGTAGAAACTTTTCAAAATATAGGAGAAGATTCCATGGCAACTGAAAACAATGGAAAGAGAAAAAAAGAAAATGAACAAACACAGAGACAAAATTGATGAAGACAGTCAGACAGAGTGTGCACTAGCAATGGATGTACCTCAAAATGTACAGAGCACAGAAGAGAGGATTCCCCTCACAGCAATGGACAGTGGGTGTCCAGAAAAGGGTGCTTGCTAGGAACTTGATCCTTACACACACACACACACGCGCACACACACACCTTTTTCCAACCCCAAAAATGTTTTCAGCTTGGTTCAGACTTTGAGCTTCAGACTGATTATCTTCATATACTGGTTCTTCATAGTGCTCCTTATTTTATCTGAACTAGTTCACCCTGGGGTCCCTTTGTTGGTTCCATCCTGAGATGAATGGGCAAAATTCTCCTTTCATATTTACACCATAAATCTGTGCACCAATATTCCCTAAATCACATATAAAGAGAGTCACTCTATGAATCTTGGAGGAAATATTGGCCTAAGACAGCTGTCATAGAAATGTTATTTTGTTTTTAAAGTGGGATTTTTTTTAATAAAGGGAAATAGAATAATAATGCACAGAAACATGTTTTCCTCCAAACAAAATCCCTTTAAAAATGACAAGATGTTCAACAGGAATGCAGGAGGAAGTTGACCTTTTGTAAGGTTACCCAATACCATGGATTGCTACATCATGTATAAAAGGGCTATACAACATCTCTAATACCCTGCCCTCACCTCTTAAAGGAAGTTTTTTACATCTAGGGAAAGCAGATTATCAGAAACAAGGTTTCTCATACGGAACTGAGAAGAGAATTTTGTCCTTTCTATAGTGTGATTTTTTTTAGATTACTAAATATTCTATTTTGATGAAAGAGTTTGTGATCAGCTTTGTTGCTAACCATTTGATTACAATCTGGTATTTTGGGGTGAATTGAATTTGTGTCAGCCCAGCTCCTAGTGGATGGTTACCTACATCACAAATATTCCAACAACATACTGGCACTAATAGACCTCCTGGTCAGCAGACAGGCCTAGTAATGAACCAATATGAAGCCTATCTTCACACTCCTAGAGGTGGGTGTTTCAAAGCAGAGTTGACAGATTGGCAGGACACCAATAGTGTAGGAAAATGTCCATTGATCTTGTGGTAAAGGGGGTACTTCAGTCTGCAGTGCCATTCAACCCAGCATCTCTCTCAAGCACTAAATTTATTTAAATAATTTCTTAAAGGATCTGTTCACTGAGCTGCCACCCACCCTTAAGTATAATTCAGTGAGGTTTAGAATCAAATCCAAATTTCTTCCAGTCCTTATTATTTTACATTTTCACACAAGGCTTCATGATTATTGGTTTGGAACATTAAAATGCAAATGATAGAGGAAGCAATACATATTTAAATGTACAGTGTCAGCTCAGTATAAAAGCTCTTCTGGAATGGAATGACACTTTTTTCTTAAGTATTAAAAGTAGTAAAATAAAAATGAAAGGAAAAAAGTCTCAGGTTTATTTTTATTCATGCTTTGTTGGTCATGCTGAAACAAAAGTCTTCGTAAGTGGGGGGAAAAACAGTCATTAGTGTAAATGCAACCCTCAGCTAACTTTTTGACTCAAACAGCTGGATAAGAAGACTGGTAACAGGGACATTAGGTTTAAAACAAGGGTTGCCTCCTATCTGCAGAGAAACAAAGAGCTTTGACTTATCTTGTCTTTGTCATTTCTGGAATCAACATCCTCCACACTTAAATGCGAAGGACAAAGGGTGAAGACAAGGAGACATGGGCAGAATGTCTAATGGCTTTCTTACCTCCTGCCTTTGGGAAGTGGAATGTATGTTCTCTCTTCCAAGTTTAACTTAGGGGTAAGATGTGACAGAAGGTCACCTATGACACTTTTTAAAGCTTGCTTTACTGCAAGAATAATCAAAAATGTTTCCTGTTTCTTTTAAAAGACTTTTGCCTGCCCCACTCCCTCCCAGTATTAAGCATCTCAGAGGTGAACTAGTGTTTTTGGAGCACAGCAGTCATAACAAGGAGTCTATGGCCTTGGCTACACTGGTGCTTTATAGCGCTGCAACTTTCTCGCTCAGGGGTGTGAAAAAACAACCCCTGAGTGCAGCAAGTTACAGCGCTGTAAAGTGCCAGTGTAAACAGTGCCCCAGCGCTGGAAGCGCGGCTCCCAGCACTGTAAGCTAATCCCCATGGGGAGGTGGAGTACCTGCAGCACTGGGAGAGCTCTCTCTCCCAGCGCTGGCGCCGCGACCACACTTGCACTTCAAAGCACTGCCGCGGGAGCGCTGTACAGCTGCAAGTGTAGCCATACCCTATAGCTGGATTTCATAGGCATGTAGCTGTAGTCCGATTGTTTTGCGTTGCCCATTCCTACTCCAAAGAGTTATTTGACATTGGGATTTAATTATATAATTTTATTTCTAAAATTATTTAGGAGTCATATGGCGCTCAAATCATTATAGGCCCAATTCTGCAACCCTTACTCGTGTTGCACAGCAGTTACACAGTACTACTATTGGCTTCAAGGGAAGCATTTTAATGAGTAAGTGCTGCTTAACATGAGGGAGAACTGCAGAACTGGGCCCTGGATTAGTAACAGCAAGTGTCACTATTCATTAGAGAAAGCCTCAAGCCACAAAACGTAGCTCTCTCTCTAGATACCGATTTTGACCTCCCCAAAGTTTAAGAGTGTTTGGATCGAGGGGTTTGGTTTGGGCTCATCTCTGCTATGCAATATAGATAACATTAGATAAAATTCACCACTGTGCAGAGAGCCATCACAAGGTGCAAAAATGCATGCACAGGCTCTCTGAATATTGGCAAGTTTCACCTTCTGAGACTAGTGAGAGACAAACCTTAAGAAATTTTGTGATTTGGTTTAGTTGCTTAGGCCACGTCCAGACTAGGAATTAAAATCGATTTTAGATACGCAACTTCAGCTACGAGAATAACGTAGCTGAAGTCGAATTTCTAAAATCGAGGTACTCACCAGTCTGGACGGGGCTCCATCGATGTCCGCGGCTCTCCGTGTCGATTCCGGAACTCCGTTCGGATTGATGGAGTTCCGGAATCGATGTAAGCGCGCTCGGGGATCGATACACCGCGTCCAGACTAGACGCGATATATCGATCCCCGAGCAATCGATTTTAACCCGCCGATGCCGCGGGTTAGTCTGGACGAGGGCTTACAGTGTATGAATCTCATGGGTCTGCAGAATTGGTGTGGAGGTAGCCACAAGATATCCAGACTTCCTCTCTCCAAGGTTGCATTACTTCCTGCTCCTGATGAAGCTAGAATACTATGAGTCTGATTTCATTGTTGTAAATCAGGAACAATATAGAGTGACCAGATGAGAAGGAGAAAATATAGGGACACGGGGGGGAAAGGGGAATCCACTGGCAGAAAAAAAAAAAAAAAAAAAGCCGAGTACGTCGGGTGGAGCAAAATATCGGGACAACCACCTAAATATCTGGACAGTCCCAATAAAATCGGGAGGTCTGGTCACCCTAGAATAATACCAATTAAATGGAGTCACTTTTATGTGAAACCAATAATACAGGAAGTGATATTAGACTTAAGCACTTAAGACCTGCCTTCTTTCCAGTTACTTGTATCTCTATTTCCACAGCCAGATTTCAGAAAGGCAGAGGGGAGCAAAAGTGAAAAAGGATAGAGGAAAACAATCTACCTTTTAGAATGCCTGAAATTGTTCATTTTAGATTGGGTTCAAGATCTGACCAAAGGTCTGAAGGGACCATATTCTGTCTAGTTATATGAGTTCAACCATCCCTAACTGGGACACTATATTTTTCACAAACATTCCGCTACCACAGAAACAATATTCCATCTCTAAGAGTCCTTTGCATTCAGTGAATATTTGGTTCAGAATGCAGGTTAGCCTATTAGAACCTTCTGTGTGTATTTCTTTTGTTTATGTCTTTAACACTCTTGTGTTACCCTAAAGGATGTGGTCAATACATCAACACTTCTCAATGACAACTGTGGTTTCTAATTTTCCTTTGTGCTTTCCTTATAAAGCTTGTTGAATGCTTCTGAACCTTATTAAGTACATTTTGTCTCTTTTACCCTTCATAGAGTCACCGTTCATACTGCAGATGTGTGCTTTTAAAGTAGAAGTTTAATCCAAATATTGCTGTTTTCTCCTCATTCGTAAACTACCATTATGCAAATAGAGAGCCTTCGGTTTACAGTTGTCTGAGTTCTTGTCTCTTTCGGAGGGCTGCTTCCCATGCTAGTTCTACAAAAGACATTACCCTGGGATTCCAACATCCTGAGCTCAGCAATGAGTCAGATATGAAATAATTATGAATGTGAATTGCAATATGCCATGGAAATATATTCAGAAGCTCTTCTTCATTTAATGACTGTCAGTGACATTGTAAAAGGGCATCCAAGTGAAACCAAAGCCATACGTAGTTCACAGATGTGTTTCTGGAGCAGCTGCTGAGCATTCATATCCCCAACGCAGGAAGGCTACTTGTTGTTGTAAGGGCATAAAAACTTGTTTGCAAGCAGCCCACCATATAAAGAACCAGGCTTCAACTTGGCCTGTGTTGGACCCCTTTAGTACTTACTGTTCCCTGCAGAAGATGGGGAGGAATTCACTATCTTAGATATACTCTTTTGAAGTAATAAAGATAAGGCACTGTCTGAGACCGAGCTATCCAAAGGAAAGGTACTGCAACAAACTAAATAAAGAGAAACTAGTCTGTCAGCAGTCGCAGCTTGAATCTGTTATTCATCAAAATACTTGGAAAACAATTTTGAATAAAGAATACAATCACAGAAACGTAGGGCTGCAAAAGACCTTGAGAACTCTTTGCAGACAGTTCACAAACTAAAAAAAGAGCTAAGTTTGCCTAAAACAAATGTTCCTAGTAGAGAGTTCAACCAGTTCCATGTAGCAAAATCATGACTAGTGAAGGTGTGGTGAGTGGGGAGGGGGTGAGAAGCCAGTCTTCCTGTGTAGAATAAAATCTTGAAGCTATAAGTACTAACCGTATTATGCTTGAAAACTAGTGGCTGTTATGATCTTGTCCTCTGTCCTCAAGGGACTTTCAGGGTTTTACAGATTCAGAAACTACCCAAAGAGAATGTCTGCATTTGTTCAATGGCAACACTTACCTCCCAGCCTGTAGATTCTTGCTTCTTTTCTGCTCCTTTGTAGTCTATGCTCCCTCTGTGGATCATTTGTGAACATCCATTAGTATACCCCTCTGAAGTATCCCTTGAAATTTAAGGCACTGGTTTGTGATATAATGTTGCTTTGCTTTGGAGCGGAGGCCGGTGATGGCATGTTATTTGAAATGATGCAATTTTACATACTCAGTGAGGTAAATTCAGATCCAGACTTATTTTGCACTTGCACCATCTTGTTCTATAATGCAGAAAGGAGACATACAGCTGACTGATGCAATGTTGCCAGCTGTTGTAATTGTATCAAGTCTCTCAATATCTGGTGCTTTTCTTAAAGCCTCAGGTGGTGTCAAATGGTTGTTAGAATCTCAGCTTTAGCCCTAATTGCTGCAGAGTAAAGCTTGAAAAGGTGATTTGAATCCCAGAGGCTCAGAAATCCAAGGCAAATACAAAATATCTGCAAATTATTATTTTTTAAAATCTCATGATTTTTAACTCAATCTCATGATTTTGGGGGTCTGACTCATGATTTTTGAACCCCTGGGTTTTGCAATATTGGTCTTATCATTAACTTACATGGGAGCAGAACTACACCAATGCTGAGCACTTTTGAAAAATCCCATCCTTAAAATCCATATAAGCAGAAGTCAAAAGCATTGTGCAGCACGGTGCCATACAATCCAGGTAAAAGCTAGAAAGCCTGGAGGTAAGAGAGAAGTGGCCTGCTAATGGGCTCAGCTAAAATGTCAGTAAGATGTGCCCTCTGATCCCTAAAGACATGCAGAAGACACAAATACACCTCTACCTTGATATAACTCTGTCCTTGGGAGCCGAAAAATCGTACCGTGTTATAGGTGAAACCGTGTTATATTGAACTTGCTTTGATCCACTGAAGTGTGCAGCCCCCCCCCCCCCCCCGGAGCACTGCCTTACTGCATTATATCCAAATTCGTGTTAAATCAGGTGGCATTATATCGATGTAGCCACGTACATTGAAAGGGCAGCTGACCTGTATGAACCTGTGGATATGCACTGTGTGGCCCATGCACTGAGAAGTAAAAGTTCTGATTTACATGAGCACTGTGACAAACTACAGCAGCAGGGACAGCTAAAGAAATGGTCTTATCTTCTAGGCAAAACCTCTCCATATATGTGCCTCTTCCCTCACCCACCCTCTGTCTGAATGAGAGATCAGGGCCTTCTTGATGTGAGGCAGCACACACCAGCTGCCGAGCAGTCAGCAGAACAGATGCTGCCAAGGGGACAAAAGAGGTGATAATTTACATTCGTAAAAGTGTTTTTTAATCCAAAGGCTCATTGTCCTCTTAGAGCTGGACGTATTTTTAATGGCTGTTTAATGTTTTTAATTTTTTCTTCTTGTTTTGGAGGGGGATGAAAATATTTCCTGACAAGAATGAAACTCTGTTTCCATTTAAAAGAATGAACTAGCTTGTCTGACACTCTCTTTGCACATTGTATTTTCTGGGGAGTGTAACAAGGATTCAAACATACAGCTACATTCTCCTCTTGATGTGAGTGCTTAGTTCCCATTATTATTAATGGAATGTGTGTGTGTGTATGTTGAGAGAAGAATAGACCCCTAAGAGCCTGTATACTTGTAGTAGGAGCTAATCCTTCTAATTGCATGCATTCTACAGTGCCCTGAAATTTGCCTCCTGCATGAATCCTCGTTTATTTTAATATTTATTTTTACAACTTCCATTTTAAAAATCTTCTCTCCCCATTTATTTCACACTGTCACAGATATTCCAGCTCCACACAGGATTTAGTATCTGTGCAGCAAACAAATCAGGGAGTCTAGCTAGTGAATTTATCTTCAGCTGCATTGCATTATAGCCTGGGACCTGGTTGGTCAGGGCAAATGAAAGGTAAGTCTTTTCTTTCCCTAAGAGGTCGACATGCCTGGAGATGATTTTCCCATTAGCAGCCACACAAACTTAAAGCATGTCCTGCAAACTCCTCTCCTGCAGCTTTTACATTTAATTAAGATCATGCCGTGTGCTCAGCGATAGCGGTGCTGCACAACGGCTGCTGCCATGGCTACTATGAGAGAGGGGAGGCATTAGCAAAACAGAAGCAGCTGTCACCGCTTGCCACCCCACAGGCCTGGTCCCTGCAGCATCTTCTTGATTTTTGAGTAATATACAGTAGTTTATCCAGAAGTTAGTTTTCCTTTGAATCTGACAATTGATGGTTTTTGTGGTTGGCAACATTTTTGCTATACATTTAGATTCTGTAAAGAAAAGGCAATGAAGAGATGACTTTTGTGGTGGAAGAAGAACATTACGTTCAAAGTCTAAATCAGTTGGAGTGTTCCCCCCCATCTCTCCAGTGAGGATGCTGGCACTAATTATGAACCAACAGAAATCCCAGTGGATGACACCATCTGCAGTGAAGTTGATGAATTAGATTCTTAGCACTGGTGGCAGGTGCCACAGACAACGTCCCACAAATGAGCTTGATATGGAGGTAATGATGGGGGAAGAGATCTTATTTTATAATTGCACCTCTTTCCAAATAAATTCCAGCCAAACATTTCCATATCTCCTCTCATTTGTCACTAAGGGTTAAGACATGAGGATGACTTCCACAGTGAATTCAGTGCCAACGACTACATGCATATTCAGTGTGCTTTTGTGGGATATTTCTTTTTCTGAACACTCTTTATTTAGGGCTTGATTCTGCTCTCGCACAGATGTAGATCAGGATTGAATCCTCTGAAGTGAGTTGAGTAACAGTGCTGTAAATCTGAAATGCAGTCAGAGTCAGGTCCTCAGAAGTTTGTCATAAGCCCTGTCCCACTTATCAGTTAAACAGCCCTTTAAAACACAAATCAAAATGGAGTAGTGTGGTTATTAGTCACACCATTGTCCAAGTCCTGAAGTCCTTACTCAGATTTGACTTAGTTCTTCCCCAGGTAAACTTTCATTGAGAGCTTTGTCTGAGTAAGGATTTACTGAAAAAACCTGACTGAGAGCCTCATGATTTTGCTGTATAAATTTGCCAGAGATCATGGTACAAGTGTTACAAAACCGTTGCTGAATTCTGCTGGGGGGTCATGCAGGATGAGGAGGAGGGAGGGAGGGATTATTTTAATATATGTTTCTGGTTAACATGATTCCCTGACCCTTAGGGAGCCATTTTACATGCAAAAGACATGGTTCCTGGGGGCACAGTGGGATGCACTGACAACACTAAACAGTAAAATATCATGAGATTAGATTAAAAATCACAGAGGGGAAAAATCAGTGGTTCTTTTTGTTTACCTTCTAGCTTTTGAGCCTTAAGGGTGCACGCGGCATATTTTCAAGCTTTACTTCACAATCATGAAGGTCAGAAACTTACTTAAAAAAACAAGAGAGCAAGCTGAGATTCTCACATTAGGAAATGAATATGGGAGCTGGGGCTTTAAGAAAAACACCAAATTATCATAAGATTCACAATAAAAGTCACAAGAGTTGGCAACTCTGCACTCTCCCCATTTCCAGTGTGGTCTCTCTAGCATGGTGTAACAAGGAGGGCCATAAATGATATACACGGCCACCTTTGGTCCCTTACGAAGGGAAAGATTAGTCCCTCCTGAACACAGTCTCCTCTTGTCCCTCCATTCCCAATACAGAACTAAGTCTATCAGGCACAAGTGAGCCTTACTATCTTAAGGAGCATTGCGTTAGTGTTGTTGAACTGCTTAAATAATCTTCTCATTTTCTTATTCTCTAAAAGGAAACTTCATAACGGTCTGTCTAGCTTGCCTAGGATTTATTAAAATTTGCTCCCTCCACACATATGTCCTCATGTGTGTGGAGTCCAACTTGGAGCCAGAGCCTGCAGCTGTGAGATGCAGACTCGCAAGGTAAGTGAGATTTTTCATCACATGCAAGACGTACTCAACATTTACACACAGTTTTTTTTAAACAAAATTCTGAACTACACCATGTTCCAACATGTTCATGTTTTAACAAGTCATTCATCCACAGTTCCAGATACCTCCTTCACATGCTAAATGCAGGTTATCATTTTCAGAGCAAACTTATGATGGGTTATTGTAGTAGTGGTCTCAGAGGCCCTTCTATGTATAGAAAAAGTCATTCATAATACATGCAGAGCACAGGAAAACATTGTGAAAACATCAACATGAGTATGAATAATTAACATATTTAATTCAAGAACTACAACTTGATTTCAAAAAGAAAATCCTCGCTTGTTAGATATCACAGTTCCAGGATTATTTTACAAATTCCTTTGCAACAAACGTTTCTGTGTAATTCCCATTCAGTCCTTGGTCTGGCTGTAGAGACCATCAACCATTACTGCCGATGACAAAAGAGCAACGTGCAAACCCATTGACTGGAAATTGGATTGCACTCATTATAAATCTATAGATATAGAAAGACACCTATATTTGCAAAACATACTTTCAAGTTGTTTGTCTCTGCTAGTGCCCATCTTGCCAGCATCTTTGTTTCAGTTTGGAGGAAAGGAATCAATGCCATTTTCCCTTCCTATTTCTGACCACACCAGCTCAAAGGTCAGAGTTCGGTTGCTGTTCAAAGCATTTGACAATGCCCAAGACTAGAGCTTCTTGAATTTTTCATTACAACTTATTTATCCAATGAATTTAACTGTTTTTCTGTTCATGAAATATACATGATGAGGAAATGACTTTTACAAATTTGTTCTTTATTCACAATAGCGAGCATTAGCTTAATGGTTTATTCCTGAAATAGTTAGCTCTGAGTATTTGCTATTTGTTATCCACACTGTATGCATGGTCGCCAAAGTCACATGGTGCTGTTTCTGTTCTCTGATTGGGGAATTTAAGATTTATAACAGGACTAGTATTTTCTTTGTATAACTGTTCCACAAATGTAATGTGTGAATAATAAAGAGAGCTTTGTTCAATGGCTCACAGAGCACTTCCAGTGCACAGAATTTTGTGAACATTGACTCATGCTAGTATTTGTGACATTTTTGCTTCCCTCCAGCATTTCTGCAAATAAGAATTCACTCAGCTAAATGTCTGTGAATAAGCAAGTAGGGATACCTGGGAAGAAAATCAGCTGTTTTTACTGGCAAAAATATTTGTGAATACTCATTTGCAGTATTAACCCGGTGCACGATGTTTTAAATAAACAAACAGTTGCCAAATCATCAGAGGAAATAATTACATAAAAGACAAATAAGTAAAATAAACACTTGTCTAAAAAGCCACTTTGAAAGCTTTGCAAAGCAAACAGCCTTAACACTCAAGTTAGGAGTATTCTGAAAGTCTTACTGATCAGGAAATCTTTGGTCTGACCTATGAAAGCTAGTTTAGCACAGGAGATCTTTTAAATATTTCAATAGTTAATACATTTTAAATTAAATAATTGTAAATAGCAGATCTTTCAGTCACGTGATACAGCAGTGGTCTGTGTAACCAGAGCTGTTGAAACCCTTTGAAGGAAACACGTCCTTTTTCTTCCTAATGGTTCCCACTCTTTCTTCCCAAACACTATAGGTGAGGAGACCTTTACGTATGGCATCACTTTCCAAAACCATCAAAGTGGTAAAACTAGTCTGAATGCAGTTTGAATTATTCCTGCTTCTTGCTACCCCCAACCAGCATCAATGAACAGTCACTGGCTCTTTTAATGATCCAATCTTGCCAATTTCCATTGGCTTCAAAGGGAGCAAGATGGAGCACTAAATATCCCCCTTTCCCTAGTATTCCCCATCTCTGAGATGGATTTTAATTAGCTGGCTATTGGGAGGTGGCTTGTAAGCCAATGGGAAGCGAAAGATGTGGATTTCAGCCCTCTTCAGTAGCAAACAAGATGTTAAATTATTAATTGCAGTAGAATCCAGCCAATCCACGCTTCACTAACCTGCAAAAAATTTACAGTCTTCTCTCTACTGCTCAGCAAAGATTAACAGCAAAGTGCTGTAATGAGTTCATGTATTGTTCTTTTACTAAATTTACTGTAGTACATTTACTAGTACATTAAGAAGTATTACCATAAATAATTTAAAACTAAGCTATGATTTTCCAAATAAATGAACATAGTACCCTTTATAATGCACAATCCGTGCTTTTTAATGGAGTTTGTTCTCTTCCTAATTTGCAACATTCAGTGATTTACAGTGGATTCATGCAATTCTATTGTACATATATTTTACAAAAGAACCTTAAACATCTGCTAAAGGTACCCGAGAAAGCAATTGAGAAAGGAAGTGAATAGCTAGTGTTTCATTTGCAAAGAGTGAAGCTGAATGTAGGTTAATTTTAACTAGTGGAACTTTATTAAACCCTGTGGACTCTTTCGAGCTGCTTCCAGCCTAACTTCCTGTGTTTGCTGTTCCACTGCACTCCTCAATAACAAGCCCTTCAGGGAACATGGACCCTCTGACTCCAGTCCCAGTGATCATCACACATCTTCCTTGTTCTACAAACATTTTAATATAAACATTAAAAACAAATAATTGTTTCCCAAATCCCCACCTCATGGTCCTTCAACCAGAGGTTGGTAGCACATAACTGCCATTGCAGTCTTGTCTTTAACACAGGCTCAGCTGGTATTTTGAGATAGTTTGGTCTCCTCCATGGGCAACCACACTGCGAGTAACCCACCTCTGTGTCTCTAACACCTGTCTCCAAGTCTAACAAGCTAACTCTCTGTGAAGTCTCCTCGTTCCCTGTGGGGTCGGCCTCCGAGTGGTTCTCAGTCTCTGTTCTGTGGTGATCTCTGTATCTCTGTAGGCATTCCAATTGTTGTGTATGTTAGCTCATAAATGCCTCCTGTTTCTTCAGATGATGTGTCCCTCTTGGGTAGTCACTCCCAAAACTGGTGGTTAACACTGAAGTTAAACTCACCAACCAGCCACAGACTGTACTTCTGATCTCCCACACACTGGTTATCAAGAAGTTTAAAAAAAAAAAAAATCACACAGCCCCCTTCAGTGCATTCCAGTTCTCTGGCTCGCAATCTGCACCTAGATCCAGTACAGTTAGAAGTTATATAAAACACTCTGCTCACTATACAAAATGTTTTTCTGCACCCCAAAGGCTAGCCACATTGCCAGGTCAATATTAGGTTGGATCTTACCCAAAATACCATGCTGCCAGCCAATCCTTTAGTGTCTAAAACTAAAGGTTTATTATAAAGAAAAAAGAAAGAACGAGAAGACAGTTGCTAAATGATAAAGCAGTCAAATACAACAGAAACTTCAAAGTCCATCTATCAGGTTCTTAGCAATACTGGTGAGTTTGCTGGCTTGAAAGTCCCTCTGGAACACATCCACAGCCTGGATGGGTGATTCAGTCCTTTGGTCAGAGCTCCAGTTTGTAGAAAAGTCACTCCAGAGGTAAGAAGCAGGATTAAAGATAAAATGGAGATGATGTAGCTGCCCTGTATATTTCATTTGCCATGTGGCTAGTACTTTGTGTGTCCCAAACACAAGCTTCGCAGCACATGGACATGGAAAAGCCTCAGAGTCCTGTCCATAAGCATACCACATGCCTTCCCAACTCATAAGATGTATCCCATAATTCCTTCAAATGGATTCATTGTACAGTTAATGATCCTTGATGGGCCATAGAACATGCTAGGCAGTGATGATGCCAATCTGCCTGGGGGGGTGTCACCCAGAAACACAGCACAAGTTTGGAATACAGATATAAGATATAAGGTTATACAAACATATAAACAAAATTATCACACTTGGCAAATTGTAACATTTTCACAACTACCTCACACGGCATATCTAGCACGATTCATCACAATTTTATAATATTGGAATCAATATCATCATAAAGTGTCCTACATATTCCATACAGTGTCACGGGTCTCTAGGGGCTTGTCCTCTGATTGCATTATTGCTGGGTGGCCATAGTGTGATGGTGGAGTCACTCCACTCCAAATACCACAGCCAAAAGCTCTTTTTCTATTTGAATGGACCCCTGTTCAGTTTCTGACAGGGCTCTGCTGGCATAAGTGACTTGCTGCTCCTGAAAAGGAGCTACACCCAATCCTTTTTCTGATCCATCACACTAGCATCGTTGTCTCTTCTGGCTGGTAGTATTTCAGGAAAATATCTTCTGTGTCAGCATGTCAAATGCTTGATGCTGGGATCCTGCCCAGTCCTATGCAGGATCCTGCCTTGTGAGATGATGTATGGGTTCCACTACTGCAGCCAGGTGTAGACAAAACTTGGACAGAAAATGTAGCACTCCTATGGAGTGCTGTCCCCTTTTCACCTCCACTGGAGCTGGCATGTCTCTGACTGCCTTGATCTTGTTGGCATCTGCTTTCAGTCCCTCTGCTATGAGCTGATGTCCAGTATATGTCACCTCATGCTGCTTGAGTTACATTTTTTTCTGGGATTTATGTTCTTCTCCCTGCATCACTGTAGAAAAACTTGTAGTTTTCTTTCATGGTCTTATTCAGTTTCTGTATTATTGCTCCTTTCACCTACAATGAGGATATCATCTACAATTATTTTCATCTCAGGCAGTCCTCCTATCATGTGGGTGAGTCTTCTCTGGAACACCTCTGCTGATAAATTTATGTCCATTGGCATGCAACAGCCATCTGTAGTGACCAAGCAGTGTTGCAGAAGTTGTTAGTATGGTGGACTCTTTATCACAGCTTATATGCCAAAATCTATTCCTCACATCACAGGCCATAAAGATTATGGCTTTGGAAAGTTCTGGCAAGATGTAATCAATTGTGAGCAGTGGATAGTGGCATCTTTTCAATGCTTCGTTCAGTGTCTTTGAGTTGAGGCAGATGCATGATTTCCTGACATTTCTTTACCACCACCAGGCTGCTTCTTCTACAGGTGCTATGATACCCCTGCTCTGCCAACTTTCAAACTCCTTGCATACTGGATTATGTAGTGCCACTGGCATTTTCCTTCACAATAAGCACACAGATTCCACTGTGGAGTCTACTTCCAGTCACAGCTTTCCTTTGAGGCACCTTTGCCTTTGAAAATATCCCCAATAAGCATCTAAAATTGTCTCCATGCCCATGGTGCAATGGAATGCTAAACTGTATTTTAAGTGCAGTCGCTAGGTGGTACTATGTGTAATATACCTTATTTAAGCTAACCTCAGCCGTACCTGGCAGAGGATTTAAAGGATCTTATAGGGAACACAACTGGTGTTCCGTTTTGAGGGCTGGTCTACACTACGGGGGAAAATCGATCTTAGATACGCAGCTTCAGCTACGTGAATAATGTAGCTGAAGTCGAAGTATCTAAGATAGAATTACTCACCATCCTCACGGCGCGGGATCGAAGTCTGCGGCTCCCCCTGTCTATTCTGCAACTCCATTCTGGTTGGTGGAATTACGGAATCGATATAAGCGCGTTCAGGGATCGATATATCGCGTCTAGATGAGACGCGATATATCGATCCCCAAGCAATCGATTGCTACCCGCTGATACGGTGGGTAGTGAAGACGTACCCTTAGAAGGAAGTACTGTAGTCAGTACATATCTGGTACAAAAGCCTGACCTGCTAGTAGCAGTTCTGCAACACACTGTGTACAAACTATACATGGAGGTTGGTATTGTCCCTTATTGCTTTCTTGTCCAGACTGCCTGAACCTGATATGTTCTCAGATTCAATGAGTCATGATGTTATCACCACTATTTGATGTGCCATCCCCTTCTTGTGCAAATCCATCTGAAGCTTTCTGAGACCTTCCTCTGCTTTTGCATACACAGTTTAAAGGTTCAACTTACCACATTGCTTGCAGAGTTGTCCTATTGTGGGGCACTTGCCCTTACCAGCTCATGCTTTCTCCCACACAATTTTAAAATCAAGATTGGATGTTCTTGTAAAAGATCTGCTGTAGAAATGATTTTGGAGAAGTTTTATGGCCTGTGTTATTCAGAAGCTCAGGCTAGATGATCATGGTAGTTTCTTTGGGTCTTGGAATCTATAAATTTATACTTCTCATCAGTCCTTCAGGGAACTAGTCCTTCTTCCTTGAAAATAATCAAAGGTAGGGAACCGTGGGTCAAAATCATGGAAGGAGGATGGATCATTGGAAGGAAAAACTTGACGTATTATCAAGAGAAGGTCAGGAACTGTTGGAAGTTTGCAACTTACAGTACTGGAATCATTACAAATTAGCATCCTGAGTAACCTGACAAACATTTTAAAGTTTGAAGTCACTCATGTAATTGATGTGAGTCTTGTAATGTTCATCACACACAAACACACATACACACGAACCCCAAAACAGAGAGAGAAAAAACAGGCTGCTCCCAAAAGCAGTGAGGTACAACTCATCCTGCCTTGCTTTAAGCTTTCCAGAGTGACTCTGATCACACTCTTTGCTACAGAACTGTAGGCAGGACCAGGAACCCCCTCAACTTTCAAAATGAGAGCTTGCAATTTCTACACAGTCTTCAATATACCACAAATCTTACATACATTTGACTGCAATTTACGAGGCAGAGAGAATTTTAAAGTGGAATTTGGATTTTAGGAGGATGAGTTGCAGATGCTGCCACTATGAGAGAGCCTCTTTTCTTGTAGGTAGTTGTTTTCAAAGCAATATTTTCCAGTAGAAATTTCTTTATAAGCACTTCATACTATTTGTGCTCAAAAGGCAGAGTAAAGGATCTTATTATATATATTTACAGTCATATTAAGGGTCCTTTACACTGCCACGGTGATATAAAGGGGCCTTCATGTAAATGAGAATCAGGCACAGAGTCTTGTTCTGAGAGAAAATATTGTATGGCAGGCATATTATTAATCATCAAACAACAGACATCTATGACCATACAGGCTGATAATTGTTTTTGGTCATGTTCCATTTTAAAATATTTTTCAAGTGATAAGTTCCACAAAATGGAATCAGATCTGCCCCAGCAGAATATAGAACATTATTATAACAAGATGTTTGTGATTATGTGACTCAGAACATGGTACCTGTTTGCCTCAATATTGCCAGGGACTGAAGTCAGTGTGTGGCGTTACAAACTACAGAGCCAATCCTGATTCCATTGGCGTCAACAGCAAAATGCCCATTGCAACAGCAGGTGGAAGGCAAAGGTAGCACTACACCAATTCTCCTTCTCCCTCAACCTGCCCCATTCCTGAGATGGCTACAGGATTTGGCACTAACACCAGTCAGAGCAACCTAAATTCGGCACCAATTAGAGCAACCTAAATTGCTAAGTATCATCTGAAGAAGTGAGGTTTTTACCCCCGAAAGCTTAAGCCCAAATACATCTGTTAGTCTTTAAGGTGACACCGGACTCCCTGTTGTTCCAAGTTGCTAAGGGGTGTCTAGGTGCTGCTCTAGCAAGTGTTATTTGTAATGGCCTCCTAAAGGCCATTATGCCAGTGGGGAATGTCAGGGTACAGTGCCTTCAGGTCATACTATCTTTTGGTCCCCTACACTCCCTGTACACGTGTGTGTGTGTGTGTGTGTGTTCTTGTAGACGTAGCTATGTGATCAAATGCCAGTTGAGGATTCCATCCTGCCGAAGGAATCCTTGGCAACTCACGTAGAGTAGCTTTAAGGTTGCTGCACAAAAGGTCCTTAGTGTGGAACAGGATCTGGCCCAGTCTATTGTTATTCAAATAACATGCATCTTAACTCTGTGTGTGTGTGTGTGTGTGTGTGCGCGTGTGCGCGCGTGTGTGTGTATGCATGCACATGTGAGAGAAAAAAGAAAAAAGGATGAAAAATCATTATTAAAAGTACATGAGACACTCAAACTCCTATAAGCAATGGTGTATTGACAAGCTAGGGATAAGCACAGTGTAACCTATGTAGGTTAATAGAATGCAATTAGACAATGGATTACTGATTTAAAACCCTATAACATCTCCTCATGGTTTATCAGTGGGAGCTTGTAGGGCTAAACAAATAATGTACTGCTCAATCTTTATACCAATTAGAGTTTGCACAGGTTAAATGTTTCATGTAAAGGACAATAGCTGCTTTTTCATTCTGATCTCCGTTACAGCTGGGTAAATCAAGGCAAAACTCCAGTGAAGTTAAACAGGTATAAAGGAGATAAGAATCAGGCCCAATATTTCAGTATCTTCTATTTCTCCCCAAACATATAAAGCAAGACGACATCATTTTGTGTGTTCTGATGCCCTTGTTATTTTAATCCAATATTATAATTTTAAATCAAAGCCTTTTTGAGTTATTTAAAAAAAATAAAAAAGCTGGATTGAAATAACAACCACCCTTCCTCACTCCCTTCATTTTCCTCACTTCCTATTTAGACAATAAAAATAATCCAAAGCAACTAAAATAAAATCACTTCCTTGCTATTATTTTGAAAGCCCAAGTTTGAGCCTGGAGCAGATTTCACAGCTGAGTTATAAACTCCTGGGGCAAAGGGGGTTTTATAATAGAAATGCTGCTGGCACAATCTTAAGTATAGTGTTGCTGGCAATACTTACAGCCGGAATAACTGCATGCACAGTGTCTTTCAGACTGAAAATAATAGCTAGAGAAAGATGAGACAGTTTTCTGTCAAAGGCCTCCTTTTCTACCTTTTAGTGTGTAGATTACAGCTGGGGCTGTAATCGGGCTGTGTAAAATATGTGCACAAGCCTTGTTCACTCCCCTTATTCAGGCAAAGTTTAAGTCAGCGGGAATATGGGCTGGAAAAGGGGTTCTGAATAGGGTCCTTGGTGTGTTATGACTGTACAGTACATACCAAATAAAATGAATTGGATGTGTGATCTAAGAGCAGGTGGTTACGTAAACCAGGGAATGGGGTTTTTAGGCAAAACAATTGCTGCTAAAGATTACAAGTACCATTTGCAACATTGTGAAGGAAGGCACAGTACGTTGCAATAATGCAGAAAGCTGGTTCCTGCGTATTTTAGTTGTATGTACTACTTTCATCTATCTCAGGCTTCACATCTTTGTTGTCCAGACTTGGGGTGAAAGTCTGACCCCACTGAAGTCAATGGAAGTTTTGCCACTGTTATACTGGTTATGTTTTCTACAGAATAAGACGTAGAAGGTACTTTTGGGGAAAAGTAGGCCAACAAGTTATCTTCCATAATTTGAATGTGCTGAATCAGAAAAAAAATATGGTTAAACTGAATTTTGACTATTTCACCTTCTAAACTGGAGTTCAAATTTTAAGTAAAATTTGAAAAATTAGTACTTTTCTATGGCTTTTATTCCACTACAGACAGTTACTATATATTATGCACATTTTTCAGACAAACATAATTTAACAGTTCCTACATGTCCCAACACACTCCTTGCATGTACAAGTCCCAGTGCTTGCCAACGTAGCATTTCTGCAGCTACAGCATTGTGATACACACCCTTTGACATATCCATGAGTAACAAATTCTGCACAGCTGTTGGGGATTGGCTCCAGTGACATTACTTGGGTACCAGTTTGCCATTGTATTTGCTCCAACCCACATTCTCTGGCAAGGGTACTGTAAGGTTGTTGCAGCTTGCCTGCCTCAACACATTGGCTTGAAAGTGAGTTCTTGTCAAGTGCACCACTTGTCGGGCAGTGCCTCTGGTGATTGGCATTTGCAGAACAGCATCATCTGTGCCGCTTCTCATCAGGTAAATTGTACGTGGGTGCAGATGAACTTTTCTACTGAAATGATTTTTTTGTTCTGTAGATCATCCTTCCCCAGGTGTCTCAGAAGTCCATGTTTCTTCATGAATATTGTCCAAGAACTTTTCTTGCTGTGCCCAGCACTATGGGAAATGGAATCACAGACTGTCAATGCATAGAAGGAAAATATTGGTTCTATGTCTGCTTGAGGAATTACAGGGATGCATTTGGGTTTTTTGATGTTTTTTGATGTTCTAGCCTTCATCCACTGCATTTTATTATAGTGTGCCACTAACAGAAGAACAGCATCAGCAGTGTCTTGTACTGACACACACAACACAGTCAACATCTGTATTCATGCAGGGCACTACAATCCTGGTGTCAACCTTTTCATGGTCAGCTCGCAACTGACTTGTGCCCAGAGTTGGGTTTGATCATTTAACCATACGGTCTTCTATAAACCCTCTGGATATGTTTTGTGGAGCATTGGCTAGGAGTTTGAGAAGAAGCAAGACTTATTTCTGGAATGGGCCAAGAGGTCTGGCCAGCAGCTGGGAAGAGAAACAGAGTCATCAATGATTTTCCAGATTGGCCTGGAAGCTTTGGAGCATGTCTGTCGCATCATTCCTTTAATAGCAGCTGGGAAGAGAAACAGAGTCATCAATGATTTTCCAGATTGGCCTGGAAGCTTTGGAGCATGTCTGTCGCATCATTCCTTTAATAGACTCCTGTCTGTACCTGTCAATGGTTACATCAAACCTGCTGAAGTGCTGTCCAGAATGAAGAACTGACTTGACAAAACTGTTTGCAAAGTCACCAAAGGTTATTCATGGAAGTTTCCCCAGTGCCATCACCTGCACTTGGCCATCGATCCCCAGAGAGGGGGTCCTATGAAGTGTAATCTCAGGAGGATAAGGAACGTTTCTGGTTAAAATGTCTGTCATAGCAGACTTATTTCCAACTCTAAAATGTCCATTTAGTTCAGTAAGAGAAAGTGGAACTGGCATTAGTGCATGATACAATATGTTGTGCAGATCCTTCCTGCATTATAGACAGAAGTGATGCACTGTAGTATGAGATGATCAGCTTTTATTGTGACTATCTGGTCTTTGCTTTGCTCTTTCCAACTAATAATTAGCTCATAATAATTTATAGTTTTGAAAAAGGCTAACTTATGGAAATAAACTATAGCAAACTACATTGTGTATGATACATTGCGTAATGATAGGAGTGCATTTAACTCTTTCACATATCAAAAATTTCTGAAAAGTGGATAGTTTACTTACTCTTAAATGTTGACCTTACTGTAAAACCAACAAAATTCAAATAAATATCATCATATGACCAGAGGAAGCAGATACTGTGGTCTTCCACAGAGCTCACACCCTGGGCTTTCTGATAGCACAGCATTCCAAATTAAGAACCTATTCCATATTGAGTACTTCTCCTTTAATTTCTATTTAATTTCAAGTTACAAATGGTAGCTGTTTTCTTTTTTTTATTGACCTTAAAGTTCAAAATTCAGCACATTCAAATTACAAAAGAAAACACGTTTGACAAATTTCCCCCAGCAATGCTTTCTGTTTTGTTAATATCAACATAGCTGGGAATTTGGCCCTCTCTATGGAAGAGTAGAGCCAGGATTCCACCCTAGATGTCAAAACAGTGGAAAACAACAGGATAAGGGTGGATAAGAATGAGACTTGACAGAAAGTTTTACCTTGACCCCAATACCGAGGAGGCAGTGGGGGGGTTCTGCTTAGCATGAAAAATGAGTCTTTCAGCATCTACCAAAGAAACCTAAATAATAATAGTAGAACCTTTGTAGCACTTTTCTTATGAGGATCTTAATGTGCTCTCTAAACATTAACTAATTAATATCCCACAATACGTATGTAAAGGGATCACCTCACCCACTACTGAAACAGCAATCTCTGGGGTGGAACATGACAGCAGTGTAATAAAGTTCAGCAACGCTGTACAAACTCTTATGCAGAGTGTCATGGAACCTTTAATGATCATGCGTGTTCTAGACCTTAAATGTATGTCTCACATGACAAATGCCAGTGCCACCTGCGCAGTTCTCCCGACATCGTGCTGGGGCACTGGTTTAGTGGACATTCTGAATCATCAACGTGACTTCCAGCAGGACCGTGGTGTTCTTTGGAGCTCACAGAGTTAACCCAGGAAAAGCCTCCAAATCCATTCAGTGGACACCCACAGTATAAAGTAAATTTCCTTTAAAGACTCACATGGAGCTTTCATCTTTATTTGGCAACATATGATGCATATCATTCTAATCCTTGTTCCTTTAGGAGATGTTTGAGTATGAACAGAAAAATAGACTCTCACTTTTTAATAATATGTTGTCAAGTACTTTCAGCTTTTTATTATGGAGGCTGGGGGCTGATTTCTCACGCTGTTGTTTGTAATGTCCTCTTAGAAGGTAGAAACTAAGCATCCTTTTCCTGACAATTTTGCTCTCTCATTTCAAAAATACTGATTTTTCGTGTCTGTGTTTTTAACTGCTTCCTTGCTAGTCTCTCACTCCAGCATCTTAGCTGCAGGGGTTTGTTCACTTCCATTGAAACCACAATGGAACTTTAGGATGTACCTGGGATGTGGGCAACACTAGAGTCATGGTTTGCTTAATAGGTGGAGCATGTTATGCAGCAGTGAAACATAATGGAGATGAAATTTCCACGGCCTGCAGTCATAACACCTTGTGCTGTGGGGTACGCCAGATCTCTGAGACTGGTCAATATTTGAGGCTAAAGTTTACCTATTACACATAGCTTTGACTATTGAGCTGCACCACCCAGCTGCCTCAGTGAAACAGAATCCTTCACCTAGCTCTTCACTGCACGTGGGAGCACGCAGGCTGTGCTATCCTGCCGCCTCTTCTTTCCACCCTGCCCCTTCGGGTGTGAACTGCATGCCCAAAGGTGCAAAGAAGGAGCAGTCCCTGCAGTGCCCCGAGCCAAGCACTTAGCTTGTCCTTGCCAGACTTGCAAAATGCTTGAAGGAAGGAGCAGGGCATCTGGCTACCCATCAAGTTGCTAGTCTTATCTTGCATAAGAGAATTGACAGTCAGGGAGGAACTCTGAATCATGTGCACACAAAGGAGGAAAATACTGGCCATATCAGTATTTGAGCTTTTCATGACTGTAAAAACACCTGTAAAGTTTTTATTCTCCATGTATTTAAAATCTGCCCATAATATATGTATGGTTAAGTCAGCTGAGTGTCACATTGCCTAACTTTTAGCTGCCTGGGAAAATCATTGAAATACACAGAGTCTGAGTTAGGTGTCTAAGCTCCTTTATAATGAATGGGGAGAGAGAAGCGCTATAGACTGGCTTTCACAAAAGCCAGCTTGGTAGGCAGGGAGTCACCTATGCTAGCCAACGGGAGACGCTGACCAGAGGGAGGTATGCTAAGCCTCACCCCTCTTAGGCCACGTCCAGACTAGGAATTAAAATCGATTTTAGATACGCAACTTCAGCTACGAGAATAACGTAGCTGAAGTCGAATTTCTAAAATCGAGGTACTCACCAGTCTGGACGGGGCTCCATCGATGTCCGCGGCTCTCCGTGTCGATTCCGGAACTCCGTTCGGATTGATGGAGTTCCGGAATCGATGTAAGCGCGCTCGGGGATCGATACACCGCGTCCAGACTAGACGCGATATATCGATCCCCGAGCAATCGATTTTAACCCGCCGATGCCGCGGGTTAGTCTGGACGAGGGCCCATAGAGATAGGTGCCTTGGCTGCATGAGGTGCCTATTTCTGCTTGTGATTCACACCTGGGAACCTTCTTTGGAGTTAGACACCCTATGCCATTTTAATGAGAAGCTGCGGGGGAAGGAGATCTTCTCTCATAACTCCAGTTTAGGTCCCCTTTCAACTTAATGGGGAGAAGGGATTGGAGACCCTCAGGTGAGTGCTCTAACCACTGGGATGTGGCTTATCCTGATGTGGGGAATTCCTCAATCTTTCCCACCAAAGGTAGCTGGATGGCCACAAGGAGGCAGCACTGCACATGCTCAGTGGCAGAAATGTAGATACCTAGGGAATTTTTAGTATAAAAAAAATAATATATGGAGATATACCTATCTCAAAGAATTGGAAGGGACCCCAAAAGGCCATAGAGTCCAGCCCCCTACCTTCACTAGCTGGACCAAGTACTGATTTTACCCCAGATCCCTAAGTAGCCCCCTCAAGGATTGAAATCACAACCCTGGGTTTAGCAGGCCAATGCTCAAACCACTGAGCTATCCCTCCCCCCTTAGGTGCTGAGTGAGTTTAGGTGTCTACAGGGTTTCAGCAGGAGTTTTGTGTGTCACACAGGTCCAAAAACTGGGATTTAGGTACCTAAAAACAAGGACTTAGATGCCTAGATCCTTTTGTGCATTCAAGCCCCTGATTGTCAGTTCTATGTCTGTAAAATGGGCATAATAATACTGTACTTGCTGACCTCACATGAGTATAATTCCTCAGGGTTTATATGGTGCTCAGATAGTAGGTGATGAGAGCCCAAAGGAAATCCTAGAGAGGAAAAAAAAATCCTTATTCAGTGGAGGAGTTGGATTCTGTGCAGTAAGAGCCTTATCTAATGCCTAGTGAAATCACTGAAAGGCTCCCATTGACTGCAACGGGCATTGCCTCGGGTTCTAAATGGAACTCAAGGCTACACATTGACTGATAAGGTTAAAAAGAAATATTAAACATATTTCACTGCCTCATTCACAGTGAGCTGTCCATCCCGCACACCAGCTTAGGTGAAGGGTCCCTGAAAAAAATATTAGATGGTAACATAACAGAGTCTGTATCACAATGCATACGCATAAGGGGCAGAGATAAGGTTGCAGGGGCAACATTAAACCTGACATTTTCTTAATTTTGAGTGTTACAGCTTTGCAAATCTAATATTGGTTTAATATAGTTGTTTAGGTAAAAGATTTTAGTAATTTGTTTTTCACACAGTCCTGATCTCAGCTGCTACCTTGCTCTGTATTTCAAAGAAAAGAATGGGAGCAAAAAAGCAATGACCGGAGCATAAAGATCAGTGACCTTGCCTTTTCTTTGCACAAAGGGTAGGCAAAATATGCAGCCTAAGAAAGTTTTGATGACATATTGTCTTTTAAGTCTTCATCATATTTTCCAGTAATGGTACTATTATGTATCTTTTTTTACACTCTGTGGTATCCCCGTGCAATGCATGAATTTATCAGATTTCAATGATATGGAAGCTTTCATTTCCACCTCAGTGAGTTCTTTATCTAGCGGCTGCCTGTCACACACTCTCGATCTCTCTCTCTCTCTTTTTTCAAATAGCAACTGTTTATTCAAAAATAAACTCCAGATGATTGTTGGCTGACTTTGCAAGAAAAAAATTTTTTTTTTTACGTACGATGCCCAATTGCCCATTGTAGAGTGAGATGTGAGGGGGAAATAGGGGAACACAACATACCCATTAATGTGCTTTGGAGGAACTGCACCAAAATCATCTCATGTAGAACCAGCAATGGCGGGTGACAAAAAGTGAATGTCATGGCCAAAAAAGCCAGTGTGTGTGGATTAACCACTATGGCTAAAATAGTAGTATTTTTCTACAGCCCATGCTTTAATGATAAATGCAACTTGAAACTACAAATACTTTGGTGATAGATACTAGGTATAAATGGAAGCACAGTTCGAAAGGCACTAGCAATGCCTTTTAATTACTGAAGGAAAAATCCATGGTCGGCTGTATTAAAAACTAGTAAGAAGCCCAGCATGACCAGATTAGCTAGCTGATCCAACAGAAAATCAGCTCCAAAGGAAAGCCAGACCTCTGCAGAACCGACACATGATTCTCTTGGTGTCCAGTTTGAGTAACCAATGCCTTTCTCATTCAGCTTACCCCAAAAGAGATTAGCCATGAATTAACCGGAGCACCAACATCTGGATTTTTGAGTGGGAGGTAGACCTCTGTATCTTTAAAAATGACTGGCATCCAACTGTTCTCACTTGAGGTCTTAATAAAATCTGTCAGCAATGAAACTACAACTCCACCACTCATTTTAAGTAAGGAAGTGGAACAAACGTTAGAGTCACAAGGCTCAGGAAACTCAAAGAGTCATGGACAGTTCCATTAAAAACTAAGCTGAACTCAATCAAGAGACACAGACCATTGGGAGGTCATGCATCTGCCAGTCAAAATCCTGTGTAGACTTATGTTGAAGCTGATCTAGCTTCCCCAGGAAGCATATAAGATCATCACAGCAACCACATGAAGGAATGGTTCTAGACAATCTGCATGAAACTGACAGAGCACTACTCAGAAGAGTTCAGCTGGATGACGCCTGTAACAAGTACAACTAGCATGAGGAACTCTCCTGACCTCCTATCAGAGCTCCTCTGTATTGCCACATAAAATCCTTGCTCAGAAGAAGTCTAGACTTTAGGCATCTACTCAGTCATCATCTCCCCCAGTCTGCAGTGCAGCTACTTCAGATCCTGGAAATCATTATGAAAACACAACTCTGGACACAAAGAACAGTAAGGCCTGGAGAAAAGATAGGAGCCCCTCTCTAAAAGCTACTAATAGCTACCTGTGAGCGTACACCCTGTCTGGAAGTGACTCTGGATCTGTACTTCATCATCAAACTGAGTTTGTTTTTATAACCATATCTTTCCTGATGTAGATAATGAAAAAACATAAGAAAGTTTCACGTCCTGGGACCCTTGCTCATTTAAAGCTACCGGGAATGGTACCTTAGGCAGGACTGCAGGCTTGAGCCTTAATACATAACAGTAGCTTCACAGCAGGAGCCGCATAGTAAAGAGGATGGTTGGCTTTGTGGTTAAGGCACTGACAGAGGACACAGGAGATTGAGTTCTACCACGGGTTTCTCATGTGATCTTGGCCAAGTCATTTAATCTCACTAAGCCTCAGTTCCCCGTCTGTATAAAGGGAGTAATACTACTTCCTCACCACCCCAGGGTGCTGTGGAGAAAATGTCATTAAGCTTTGTGAGGTGCTAAGATGCTGAGGGCCATATAGGCACCTATATAGGTAGGTAGATGGATCATTGCAACTTCTTGGACAATAGAGTTCTTGTCATTGTATCACATTCTTTGGTGAATACAGTAGTGGTATTAGTGACCGAGGGGCTGTAGATTGGTCAGGAGACAGATGTGAGGGACAAAGTAGTGTAATTTGCATAAATGTGGCATTCTGTGGGTGGGCAAAATTACATACTAAGAAGTTTAGAGTAAGGGAGGGTACAACTGGAAAAGCAAATAACTGGTGGTTGTGGATTAAAGAGAGGGCTGATGGCTTTATTCTATACCTTCCTGTTAGTTACTTTTCCTGCTACAATGCCCCTCTCTGCACCCTTGGTATGTAAATTGCACTGATCTTGCACACACCTGAATGCCAAACTAGTACAAGTTACATAGGCCTGCTTCACCATTGTGTTACTCCAGTTTTATGTTGATCAATGTGTGACAGCAGTGTAAAACCGGAGTAATACTGTGCTCAGTGAGGCCTCACAACTTTAACACTCAGACCAGTCTGATGACTCATTTAATACCCAGAGGACCAATTCTCTGCTGGTGTAAATGGGTGCTATTTCACTGACTTCAATGCAAGTTCAGTCCTTACACCAGAGAACCTGATCCCATGTATATTTTACAACCACATATTTTTCTGGAGTTGCATATTCTTACACAAGGGCAAATCTGGCTCATTATTTTTCCTCTCTTATTCAGAGCTTTCAAAGATATATTTTAACATGTCTCCATCAAGAATGTAGTAAAGGAGATTTGCTTTTCTTTTGTAAAAAAACTGCCCAATCCTCAAAGTTCTCTATTTAAAAAATTCAATTCGCCAACAACCAGCTTAAGTTTTATTTCCTCTGCTCACCTCAGAATAATATTAGTTTCTGCCACCACAAAGCATATAGATCATCCTCAGCTAGAAACCCAGTAAAGCACATTAAAGAAGAGATGATATAGTGGATTAGGGTTTATGGAGAGAAGCAGCAGCACCTGCCTGGTCTAACAATGCAGCATTGTCTGGCTGTGGTATGTTTAATCTTCTGCTGCACAGACACGTGCTTTTCTGAAGGGATGAATGATGGTTTATTAGTATCATGGAATGGTCTGGAACATTACAAATCTTTCTACATATTAAAGACATACCAAACTTGGTGATTTCTGACATATAGTAAAAATGTACCCATGGAGACTTGACTACTGCCAAACATCTGAGGTGTCCTCTCAGTGCATCAGTTCTTTGGTGATATAGATATACCATGTAAATGTAACCACTTCAGGGTTTAGAAAGCCAGGAAGGAATTCCCGAGAAGGACAGACCGGAGCTGGATCCAGTATTACTGCTGCCCAGAGCTGTATGGAGCCCTGAGTACTGGGGCTCATGACTTTGCATTGGGAATAAGGAGGGAGGCTTTTAGCAAGTTAAGTGGGGAGGTTGTCGCTCTGTATGGCTTTGCAGAGAATGGCAGAAGAGGGCAATGGAGGGGTTTGTTGGGGGAATTTTACTGATGGCAAAGACGACTAGGAGCACCCAAGACTCACCACTGAACTGGAACTTTGCCCAGGACCCCTGAACTCTGTGTGCAGACACATTGTTGGGAGTTTGCCCTTTCAGACTGTGGTATCACTGGGCTTGTTTTACTGCTCCCTTTATATTTCTCCCTGTTGTTTTTCTCCTTTCATCCCTCTGTAAATAAATATTTCCCTTTGCTATATTCACTGTATACTTTTCCAGTGTGTGTGTTCACTCTGGGGAGTTTGGAACAGGTGCCCCTGGGGCGCAAGGGACCTTCCCTGCTGCATTCCTGCACAGGCCTTCTCTTGGCCAGAGCTGTCTGCAGAGCAAACTCCATCTTGGCCACCAGGGTGCTAAAGTTACATATAGTACCTAGAAAAGAATCAGACTAAAGACTGGCTAGAAATGAAGAATTTGGATCCAGATCCATATTTCAAGCATATTTCAAGTTTAAGGGTGGATGAAAGTGGAAATTTTTGTAATAGTTTTCTGAATTACCTGTCCATATGACTCTATATTTATCCCCTTGGCATAGCTACTCCCTGGGAGATAAGAACTGATTTTCTCCCTGAGACATGGGAGCTTAGGCTAGGTCTTTGTGACATAGAGCCATTAAGACTGTCTGGGCTGGAGTCGACACATTTGAATGAAAGACCCTACAGAGGCAATGGAAACCCTGAAGATAAAGGTCTAGCTGCAGAGGCAGCTGAATATGTGAATGCTGCCTGGCTGTGGCTGGAGAACAAAGATGAGAGGTCTCAGGTCTCTGTGTTAAGAAGAGAAGAGTATATGGACATGGAGGACTTCTCTGGGGACTGAGAGCCAACAGGGACTCACAGGGCGACAATAGGGCTTAGGGAAGCCGGGCATAGCAAAACCCTGGTTCCCTTCACCAGGAATCATATCCTAAGCCTACTTCACTCATGCTAACCCAAAGGCTTTCAGATTCTGTATCTCCAGTGACTAATAATTGCTACCTTGTTTTAGGAAGGCTGCTTAGTATCACTGTAATTACTGACTGAAAGCATTGTGGGAAAGGGCGGAAAAAGTCTCCTGCAGGAATCTGGCTTTACTGGACTTGTTGCAGGGAGCCACAGAGAGACAGGGATTGCTGGAGCCCACAGGCCCAGTTTCAGAGTCATGGAGACCATGCTCCTGACTCTGCAGAACTGTGTAGGTCCTTGCTATACAGCACACTAAAGGGGTAGTCCCAGGAAACTGGTTAATGGCTGGGCTGTAGACCATATACAGGGGCATTTGGATCAAAGGGGATTTTAAGCAACACAGACAGGCACTAGCTCTTAAAAGCAAATACAATTCCAGGTTGGGAATTCTGCGCCAAAAAAAAAAATCTACACACAATATTATAAAATTTTGCAAAATTCTGCATATTTTATTTGTCAAAATAACATAATATAATCACACGTCACAAGTGTTCTTATTCTGTATAAAAGCATCATCTCTGTCTGGGACTTGCCAGCTAGTCCGATGTTCTGAACAACTTGTGAGTGAACACAGTACCAGAGGAACACATGCTTGGGACTGGAAGCAGCCAAGAGACCACCAGAAAGTCTCTGAGAAGCAAGTCTGGGGTTTTTTGAGATCACAAAATCCTGACTAGAAAAATCCACATTCTATTCTATTCTACCCTCAGTCCTTCCAGTAGTGCATTAAGTGATATGGCTAACATCTGGCACGTGTGGTTCATTCTTTCATTCGTCCATTCCCAAGGGTGAGACTTACATTTGCAGTGTAATGTTTTGTTTTGGTAGGATTGGGGCGGGGTGTGTGTGTGTGTACATGCTACTATATGTTTATGTTAGTGAAGGCAGGTTGAAGAAGTATGCCTTGCAGTTGGAGCAAAAGGTGGTGAGATATGTTATGGTCCTTAGTTTCTGTGGGAGTTTGTTCCATGATCCTGGACTGGCCCCGGAGGAAGCTCTGTCTCCTTCACAGATGAGCTTTATCCTCATAGTAGAAAGTTCCATTGTGTTGAAGGAGTGGAATTGTCAACCCTCATCCTTATCCTGGAGCTTCCGACATGCTTCCCAGTTTGGGCATCTTTATTTAAAGATCTGGTTTTACAATGGAAAATCCAGTGTGTGAGATCACATTCATCATTGTGGATCAAAACCTAGTTCTGGCATACAACCTGAATAAAAAGGCTCAGAGCGGGGATACTCCTTTTGTCAAATCTCAGGGACCAGCAGTGTAGCCACATTGTGGCCATTATAACAACCTCTGGACCACAGTAGACTCCACAGCCACTGGGCCTCCCATCTGCCATTTAGGAATTTTGTTGTTGGAGCCATATAATTATAGATCCACTCCCCACCCCCCTTCCATCCCAAATCACTGTGGTGATTTGTAGTGCCCTTTGGAATGTGCCCATGGAAAGAAAGATTTGCTCCATGTTCCAAATTTTCAGTCAGCCTCCACTCAACTTCTAAAATTGTACCAATATGTTTTGTGCAAACAAACAAGCCCAGTCATGAGACTGATGTTTTTATTCTTTGGTAACCATAGGAAAAGTCGTGTCAAATGTACGTACTGTAGTTTTATTACAACCAAGTACTTGTGTTATATTTTATCTTACTATTAAAAATTGCTACAATTCTAAAATCCAGCCATAATTTTACACTACTACTTAGCTCTTCTATAGTACTTTTCATCTGTAGATCCCAAGGTGCTTTTCGAAGGAGGAGATCATTATTCCCATTTTGCAGAAGAGGGAAAATGATGTACAGAGAAGAAAGTGACCTGCACAAGGTCACACATCAGCCTGGCGGTAGAGCTATGAGTAGATCTCACATCTCTCCATTCCCAGTCTGGTGCCCTCTCCACTAGACCATGATGACTCACTCTAGGAGGAGAGAGAATCTGGACACAATACAACTTTAATAAATGCAGGATCTGTCCCTTTGTCTTACTTGTTTACTTGATGCACCCTCCAATAAATACACACTTGGGGCCTGCTCCAGCATTCCAGATTCTGGGAGCATTGCTAACGAAATAATGACCAAGTAGTACAGGATTGGGCCTTTGAGCTGAAATGTTAGCTGGGGATCTTATATTCCATGCAAGATGAGCTTATATTTCCGTAAGGTACCACTGAAAGGGTGTGTGCCAATACTAGAGAAACATCTAAGAAAATTATGATGCATACTAACAATGTTCCAGTTAATTAATTGTAAATGATACCTTAAGAAAACATTTGATACAGTACCATCTGCTCAGAGCTGTGGCAGTTCTGCGGCCTGGTGTGATTCTCAGCGCACAAGTCACGAGTATGCTGGTGCTCCCTCAGTTGCGCTTTGAGGCAGGTGGCACTATTGCAATGAAAAGGGGATTTTTGAAGGATGTAAGACCTTACTAATTAAAAAGATAAATCTCTTGAATTGCACTACTATAATTATATTGTCATTACAGCTAACACAGCTAAATTAACAGACAAAAGCATGGCTTTTGCATTACTCCACTATGTTTACATAAAAATCTCTTCATTCTGCAGCCCCATGACTGAATTGTTAGCTTGTTAATACCATATGTTTCTCTCTGTACACTCCAATGGGCAAATCCAGGCCTTTTAATATTCCCAGTAACTACCTCAGAAAATCCAGAACATCGATTTTGGTCATATGGTGTTCCATCTCCCTGGTGACACTGAAGTCTGACTCACTGCTGGCGTTCAGATCAGCTGTCGGAACTCATCTTTTCTTCTTAAATACTGTAATTAGATTGGTATTTTGTGCCACTGTAAAGCACTGCATTCTTTACTTTCCCAAAACCCAGCCGCTGTTAATTAGCATTGTTGTGCTAGGTTTTTGTGCACAATTATTTGTGGCTGTGTTCCAAGTGATGCTGGGTTGCACCGTCATAAGCTACACCAGTTTGGTGGGCCAAAGAGGATTTTATTCAAAACAGGAATATAGCAATGGAACCACAATGGAGTGAAGCTGCAGGCTATGCAATGAGGATCACAGCGTGTATAATAATAGTCCTATGATCCTCCTACAATTTGTGATGGGCTGTGTTGCCCCCACCATTTTTAACTTACAAGCTGGTGGCTGAACTCCTTCTTAACAGAGCTCACTGAATCCCAGGAAGACGAATCTCAATGTTTTGTTTTTTTTTAATGTACATTTCTAGCCCTTTTCCTTGAACAGATAACGGTGAAAATGTCAACAACTGTAAACCAATGTACTGTACCAGTAAAACAATTCTTAATGCTGAAATGAAGACACAGCTAGTCTCCACATCTGCAGCAGGGGGCTGGTGGACCTAAATATCCTTGCCACCCACTCCACCAGGCCTGCTCCTACTTTTTATAGAGAATAAGCCACTAAAGTTTTGGGTGTATCCCAAAGAACCCTTTCAGCAACCGTTCTTGGACACTTTAGTGCCTAGTAGTGACTGAATGGTGGGCAGGAATTGGTTACAATGTTTAGAAGAGGAACAGCAAATATTGTTTCACAAGTCTGTCCCAAAATGCGAAGGTTGATTGTGATTGTTAATGTTTTCAGCACCCTCTGGGGCTGGCTGCTGCCCACTCTACTCAGGTGCTGGCCATTACAGTGGCAGCTGCTGCTACAAGGCCTCTCCTGTGACCCACATCAGTGCTGCTAGGAGTACAGAGGGGATGTCCCATTTCTTTCCCAGCTCATCAACACAAATGTGTCGTATGCTCCAGCAGCACACAAGGAAGAGTAGGGAGAAGATGAAGCCAAGTTGCTTCTATACTGAGCGGGAGTCTTGGAGCCATTGCACCCAGCAATAGTTTGCCTGCCCAACTCAAAAATGAGCTGGTACGGGGAGCTACTCCCACCCTAGTCCATCAGTCCCTTCAAGAGAAAGTCCAAACCCACCACACCAGCCTTGGGGAGACCTGTCCACTTCTGACTCCATCACACCAGCTAGGGGAAGCTGTCAGCAGTCAAAGGAAACTTGCCTGCCTCGAGAATCAAAGGAGACGCAATCTGCAACTGACCATCCAGTCCACCACCACAAGAGACCTCTTTTCCCAGCCAACCAAACACGCCTCTGGCTAGCGGCCTCAGTCACTTGCTCCTATCATTGACAGCAAAGGGATCAGGACACCTTGCTGCCACTATCACTATTACTGTGAGGAACAGCTACCAGGGAGGGGAGGCACCAAAAGGAGACTCCATGAGGAGGCTGGAAGTGGCAAGCACTGGGTGGAGTGTATGTAGTGAGGAGAGATGGATCTGTGGTATTGTTTTTGGGAAGTTCTATGGCCTGCATTACATAAGAGGTCAAACTAGAGCAGGGATTCCCAACATGATGCCCACAGGCGCCATGGTGCCCATGGGAGCATCTTAATGCGCCTGCGTCCTAGCCCCTGGGAAAGCACCCACCGAAATGCTGCAGCGGCGTTTTGGCGGGGACGCCTCTCGATGACGATGCTTGTCGCCGACAAATGATGTCATCGAGAGGCGTCGCTCCTGAATTTTGGTGGGGACGCCTCTCGATGACGCCGCTTGCCATCGACAAGTGGTGTCATCGAGAGGCATCACCCCCAAATTTCGGCGGGGACACCTCGCGCTGACGCCGCTTGCCGTCGACAAGTGACATCATTGAGAGATGTTGGTCCCCAATTTATATATTACACACACAGGCCAGTTGGCTATCCCCCCATCCTACAATACTTCCATAATTTCTCAATATAGACCTGCCATTGCTCTCAGTGGATAAAATTCATCCCTGTGCAGAGGACCAGCAAAAAATCAAGGCACTTTTCCACTTACCTTGTGTAACAGATCCAAACCAGTGGGGTACAGGTGTCTGGTAGAGGGCAAATATACTGGTCACTGGATGAGTAGTTTTCTGTTCCCTGAGTGACCAGAGCAGGTGCTTCACTAGAGTAATCAGGAACCTGCTAGAACCAATTAAGGCAGACCAGCTGATTAGATCACCTGCAGCCAATCAAGGCAGGCTAATCAGGGCACCTGGGTTTAAAAAGGAGCTCACTCCAGCCAGAGGAGAGGAAGTGCGTGTGAAGAGCTGAGAGCGAGAGGCGCAAGGAGCTGAGAGTGAGAGGCTGTGCTACTGGAGGACTAAGGAGTACAAGCGTTATCAGACACCAAGAGGAAGGTCCTGTGGTGAGGATAAAGAAGGTGTTTGGAGGAGGCCTTGGGGAAGTAGCCCAGGGAGTTGTAGCTGTCATGCAGCTGTTACAGAAGGCATTATAGACAGCTGCAATCCACAAGGCCCTGGGCTGGAACCCCGAGTAGAGAGCGGGCCCGGGTTCCCCCCAAACCTCCCAACTCCTGATCAGACACAGGAGAAGTTGACCCAGACTCTGGGGAAGATCACTGAGGTGAGCAAATCTGCCAATAAGAGCAGGACCCACCAAGGTAGAGGAGGAACTTGGTCACACTTGTTTTTTGAGGGAATAAATGTTGCATATAGAGCTGCTCCAAATGTTTCCATTAAAATTTTATTTGATGGAAAATGGTTTTTAAATTAGATGAATTTTTGTGGCAAAAATACATTTTTGATTAAAACATTACAGTTTTGTTAAAAATCTAAATAATAGTTGATGTTTCCCTTTTTTGGCAACTCCCTCAAAATTTTAAAGAAAAATTGAGACAGAAATGAATTTTGCCTAACATGATCACTAACACAGTGGGTACAGTTAGATTAATCTACTAGAGGTGTGTGTAAGAACAAAAAAGCCCAAAAATCACAAGGAAAATTGTTTTCATTCTATGGCAAATGCAGGGAGGGTTGCATTGAGAATGATAGGAAAGGCACAGAAGAATCTGAAGTAATATCGAGGGGAAAAATTCGGAGAGAGTTAATGAAGAATGATGATGCAATAAGATGGGACTGGGTTAGGAGAATATAGTAAGTGGGTGATACAGTGGAGAAGGTTTGAATGATAAGATATGGAAAAAGGAATGAGCGGCAGATATAGGGAGATTGTAATCTGATAAAATAGGGTTGGAGACAGAATGATAGAATGAGCAGCCAAACAGTTAGGGCAATATGATACAGAGATAGGAAGAGGTAAAATGTCTTCATAAGAAGAAGATAAGACAGGCGGTATAAGAGTGCAAGGGAAAGATGATCTGATACTGAACTGATGAGGCATCACAATATGAAACAGGAGAAAGAACACATAGAAAATTAGTACTTGGTGAGCACAACATGGCAGGAGAAGGGTCAAAAGAATCATGAGCAGAGCTGGATGAACAGTTGCACAAATTATCTGAACATTTAGACCAGTTCTAAATAGAATTCTGTTTCAAACCAGGCTGGAATCCCTTTCCTATTTGCTTTTCAGAAATATTCATATGAGTGAAGTGTGTACGTATTTTCACAGCTGGCATTTATCCCTTTGCAGAGAGACAGCACAAGGACAATACACCACATTAATCCATTCTGAGGACGTACATGGGATGTTAGTGGTGCGTAGCCTTTGTACTGATCCTCTGCATGGGGGTGAATTTTACCCTAGAGTGAAATTCAGACCCATAGCTAAGAGCTGGTCTGTGAGTAGTTGAATTCATTTTGAGTTGGAGCTGGAATGATTTATAAAAGATTAGGACATCCACTCAGGGGCTAAAAACAATCTCGTATGAATTAGGTGACTGACCACAGAACTCAAACATGCATCATAATGAATGCACCAAGGAATGCTTGCAGTGAATGGGCATAGGCTGACATTGTAATCAAATGTACTGTTGTGAATCAGTCACAAAGTTCCAATAGTAAGTTTTGCTCCTCCAGTCGGGAGGTAGAGATTTCTGTGTTAATGGAAACCATGGACTAGATAGAAAACTCTCCCCTGCCCCCTCCGTCTTTGTCTCTTTTCCTTCCTTCTGTCTTCCTTTTACTCTGAATTCAGTCATACAAATATTTGTGGAAAGCAAACCCCAAAAGGGGGCAAGCATGGCTGAGGCAAATTCATTTACAGATTGGAGCAAAATAGTCACAGGAAAATGTTAGCTGCATTCTGCTCAGCCATGAGCAATGACCATCGGGGACTACAGATATGGAGTCCAATTCTAATCTCACATCTGCGTAAATCAAAATTAACTATTGACTTCATTAGAACTATTCTGGATTTATGGGATGTAGCAGAGCAGAATTTAGCCCCAAATCTATAAGATCTGGATTTGAGCCAGAGGTTGAAGACTGATCTTGCGTTAACATTATTCCAAAAATATCTCACTGTTGCACTAACGTGTGTCGTTTCAAAACTTGTAGCATTGTAGAGAGTGCTAATGTTAACTGGCCACTGTGGCGTTCAGCATGTTAACCACTCTGTTGTCAAACCCTCCTCTTAGATGATACAGTACTTAAAATATCAACAGCTGGTTTACATTAGCACTCTTGTCAGTAGAGCTGTCTCTCTCTCTCTCTCACACACACACACACACACACACACACACACACACACACACACACACACACACACACACACACACACACTTTAACCTCTGTGTATACACACTGATACCACTGTAAAGTGATGGTGGGAAATTTTTAGATAAATGTTAGCGCAATCAAGACTCTAGAAGAGAAAGTCTGGGCTAGATTCTCAACTGGTGTAAATTGGCATTGCTCAATGTGGAACTTTGCCAGTTTACACCTGCTAAGGACCTGGCCCTCTACTTATTACCGTTGCACTCAGCCAACAAGTCCCTTATTCAAGTCACTTTTACTCTGCTGTGAGCATGTTCACACAGCAGAGAAATAGGAGTGTGGCACTGGGAGCAGAGGGAGGCAAGGAAAAACAGGAAAAGGAAGTGGAGGAAAGACAATGAGAAGGGGTTTTTCAAACCTTATCTCCAGCATAACTCAACCACTTTGGTGTCTCTTGCACCCACTATATACCTGACATTCCAATTCCTGATCAGAATAGCACTGCAGCCGGCAAGAATCTGCTGCTTGTATGGGACAATCCACATCCCAGCTATCCCCTCAGATCAGCATCTTATTGCCTGACAGCAGCTTTCCACTGTCCCAGGTTGCCAAGCTGTTTTTCACCTTCATGGATCAAAACTTTGGCAGAGCTGCTTATGAGCAACAGAGAGCGGCAGATTTGCCATGCCTGTATCATTTGCGGGATACGCTGCCCTACACTGGCTGTCATGGACCCCGATCCAGTTGTCTCTGTTGCTGCTGATACTCAGTTTATAGAAAGACAGGCTCACACAAGAGTCAGAAAAGGAAATGACGCCATAGATTCCCTAGTTCACGTCCCTGCCAAGGCAGGATTGCTCCCGCCTTTATACTTGCAAGCGCTTTGTCCAGCCCAATTTTAAACTACTCAAGCCATGGAACTTTCCCCACTTCCTCTGTGAGGCTATTGCCCCGGCTATGTCTGCAAATAGCATCTGCCATTCCCCTTTGTTCTCACTACATCTTCCTCCTTAAAAGCAATTTTAAAAACTTTCCTGCGCCAACGACAAAAAACTAGACAACCACTAGGCAGCTGGTGTGCTGAGACTGCTGCCTTCCATGCTAGTTGTGCCCTTGTATCCCCCCGTCCATCCAACTGTATCCACCTGTTGTCTCTTGACTTATACTTGGCCCCTGCGCAACGAGTGTATAATCAATCTTCTTGTTCTGTGCCTGTACAGCACCCAGGCACAATGGGAGTTTGGTCCATGACTGAGGGGGCTGGTTGTTACAGCAATACAAATAAACTACTAAATAAACAAATAATATTTAAACTTGTGTAGGCCCTTGTAAGCGAGGCCATTATTCTTTCTTCTGCTGTCCCACTCTCACTTAACATTTTATCTCTTCGGCTACTTCACTGGGAGTTTTGTCTTAGTAACAACTCAGTCAAAACTGAGCACAGACTTCTAAATGTATCCCAGTAAAACTCAATATCTATTTAACTTTTTATAGCTTCATATAAAGCACTTTATAAATGCCAACTAATTAATCTTCACAATAACTCTGTGAGCTGAGCAAGTGAGTCCGAGAGGTTAAATGACTTGCTCAAAGTCACACAGCCAGTTTGGGACAGATTTGGAAAAGTATTCAGCAACCGCAATTTGGGCTAGAGTGTCAAAGAGTTTCAGTCCCCCATCAAGGTGCCTAAATAAGGGCCAGATTTTCAAAAGAGCTCAGCACCCAACCTGAAAATCTGGCCCTACACGGCTGAGCTTGGAATAAAACTCAAGAGCCATGGGTGATAGGTGAACCACGGGCTTCCAGGCCCACCCCTTTTGCCTGAGGACACGCCCCTCCCCCCTTCCCCTCAAGACCAGAGCTGCCCTCCACAGACCCAACCTTGGGTCACCCAAGCACGTTCACCTCGGAGTGCCAGGCAGGCAGTCAGGTGGTGTGCACCCCCTTCCCCGCCCCCAGCCACAGATCACCAAGTGGGCGGGTGACATGAGGCCCTCCCTCCCCCACAGCCCTAAAGCACTGGGTGGCACAGCCCCAGCACCAGGGGCCATCTCAGCCATCCCAAGTCCCAGCCTCCCTAACCCCAGCTGGCTTCCCTTTCCAGAAGAGGAGCAGCCAGTCCAGGTGGCTGGGGCCAATTAGCAGCAGGAGGGGGCCTCAAGGAGGAGCATAGGCGGGGCTACGCAGTGCTGTCTGGGGAGGCACAGCCTTCCCCAGCCTATTATATGCGCCACCTATGTCAAGAGCTCCTGGTTTTCGGGACCTTGTGTTGCCATTCTCCTCTGGAAAAAAGTCCTCAAAGAATTTGCTGATGGTTCCTTTCCAGCTCATACCCACCAAGCAAGGAAGGAGATGCCCTCTTCCACCATGGTTATTTTTCCCTGCTCACAGCCAATATTTAAAACCTTCCTCTGTGATTATTTTCTTCCATTTCCCAAGACAATCCCACACTTCACCCTACCCTCCCATATTCTCTGCCACCACTTACCAAGCTCCCCTCTGTTTTGAGTCTAATTGTGCAGGCGAGATTCTGACCCTGAAAAGCTGCCACGATGTGAAAAATTTACCCCGTGACCTTGACTCACCTTGTCCGTGTGATCCAAGAATTTACTTTCCACCATGTACAAAACTGTTTCATTGACAAAGCAAAACCTAATTGTTGCTCACACTTTATCGGTGCATAACTTCCTAGGTAAAAATGGTCCACGCTTACTTTGTGAACACTAGTCCAGACTCACAAAAAGTTTGTTGCACTGTGCTTTTCACACAACCCTAGGTCCCTGAATCCCCAGCTCTCTCCATAAGGTCCTCCCAGCTGACAGGGCAACAGAAACTGGGAAACCCTCTTGCTTTCACTGACAGAAATATTAACGAGCCAGAGCATACAGTTTCTCGTAATCCCTAGCATGATGGGTAGGGAACTACCTCCTATGATTCCTAATGCATGGTTGCTAAGGGTGCTGGCAGCAAAATCATGGCAGTTTTCTTAGTTCTGCTACTCCATGGAAGCTCAGCATATTTCATCCTACCTGACCAGTGTTGGGTCTCTCCTTCCGCTGGAAAGCTGCAAGACTGGGAGGAGTGGCCATCTGGCATTCCTTGAAGATCCTGTGGAAAGCGCCACCTAAATATAAAATAATATTAGGTGGATGTGTGTCGGAGTTCCCATAGCGACAATTCCAGCGAGTAAAATCAAGTAAGGTTCAATTTATGAGTGCTTTGCAAAGTGACCCTTACCAAGGTCATTCTGTTCCCATCTACCAGGATGTTTTCTTTCTTGCAACATTTACCTCTTTTGCGAACATTCAAAGCTCTGTAAGGATTGCAGCTCTTACTTCTGCTGACAGGGGCAGCGGTGTCATCAGCTATTGCATGAAAAAGAGAGACCCAAGGGCCTGAGCTCAAATCTTGGAAGTTTAAAAAGCCTTTCATAGGAACACAGTAGATATAGAGAGAAGAATCATAGGAGTTCAGCATTATCCAGCCTCTGCCAGAGCAGGATATGGTCTTGCCACAGCAGATATTAAACTGATACTGTGCTTGATCTTAAGTCAAAGGTTGTCAGGTCATCTCTAAGTTACAGCTTTATCATTTGTCCCCAGTTGCCTATGCTGATTTATATTTATTGTGTTTGCCCTTGTGGCTTTCAATACAATTATCTTTTTCCACATCGTTGCTGTACTGTATACGGAGTATGAATAGATCCTTACAAATCTACTCACCTCCCTAAGATATTTTTGTCTCCATTCTCCCATAATGACAACACTTTTGCACACAAAAAATAAAAAAAAAAAACAATAAAAAAAACTTGCTTAACAGCCTCTCTTATATTGACTTTTCACAAATATCTCTCAACTCCAGCGAACCCCTCTTGGATCTGTCCAACTCTGATTTATGTAAGTTACGGATGGCACAACAAGGATCAGCTTTGCTTATAGAGAAATAATACCACAAGACAGATTTATTTCCTCCCCCCACCAATTCCTCTGAGACTATTACTCTGGCAGGAGGGAAGGTCACTCTCTTCTCACTTCCCACTGAGCTCATGCACCAAGTGGAGTGTCACTTTAAAAGATGTAAAGAGCCACTGCCAGCTGAGACCAGCTTAGCACAGTTCTTGCTGGTTTGGCTAAAGGGAAGCTTCCATTTGGAGCTAGGAAAACTGCTGTCTGTAGATCTCAAGAATGTAATTGGAGTCTCAGCTGTGATCAGTGTATGATGGTGACTCCCGTCACTGGAGGGGAGTTTCTGCAACTAGTTCCAATTACTACAGTCTGACATCACTGACCTTGTTTAGATCAAAGGCCAGCTGTTATTTAGTGTCAACTCAAGACTGCAGAGGTTCTGTATTATGCCCTGCTGCTGATTGTTCTGTGGAGGTAACCCAGGCCCCATCAGCATCATCAGAGGGACTAGCTGAATTCCCCATCCTGGGAATTACCATATCTATCCATTCCCATTTCATCAGTGGGAATGATAAAAGTGGTATTCTTTTGCCCATCATTACACACAACATACAGTATTATCCTTATAAGAGCTGGATGTACACCAGTAAAAAGATCATGATGCTGTGGATGTTAACTGTGGCCTTCGTTTTTCAAAAGCAGCAACTGGGGACCAACCTGTGTGACTGAGATGTCATGCAGATCTCTGCCGGAGGATCTGGCTTCAATTACAGTACTGTGCTGAGACCTGAGTCTACATGGTTGGTTTCAGCTTTAAAAATTTGAAGACTTGCAAGGCTCTATTTTATATAACTACTGATGTTTTCCCTAATCCTGAGGCTCAGGTAATGACGCTGAAGTGATTTCTCTGCCACTTGGTAGCAGGTTTCCGCTCCCCTCGCTCTGAAGGAGTCCATCAGGGCACAGCTCAGCTGCTCAAATTTTGTGTGGAGTCCAAGATTTTGTCCTTTGGAAATGCTAATCATTTTCCAATTATTATCCATTTTCAGAGCATATCCTGAGTATTCAGAGCTTCTCAGCCAACACCTTAGGTCATTATTTCCTATCTTATTCCTCACATGATGCCTAACATCCCAGGAGCTCCCTCACAACAAACATGCTGACAAATAGGCAGTGAGGCTTTTCAAGAACTGTGTGAGCACTGCAGTGGAAACTACATTTTGTCTGTGATTCCCAGTGGCTGGTGGTGTGAGAGCTTTAATATTATAGAAGGGAGTGAGTAACTGGGCAAACCAGATTCTGCTACCTTAAAAAAAAGGAGGAGGAAAGAATTACCAGAAGACCAAACTCAGTAGCGGTATGACAAGTCAGAATGGATTTATATAAAAAGGTTAGTCAGATAAACTCCATTATGGCCTGCAGCTAACAGGGAGTGTGTGGGAGGAGAGAGGAACAGTGTGAAGCAGAGAAAGGGTGTGAGGCAGACCATTATAATCTGACATATATCACTCTAACAGGGTTAGGGCTATGTTTTCTTTAGCTTTGAGTGACTACCTTGTAGCTGGAGTTGCTGGCCTATCTGAATGCTAGGCAGGGCAGTGTGAGCCCGCCAGAACAAAAGGGCCACCCTCCCAGATGGGGAAGGGGCCACAGAGCTCAGTGGTCAACAAATGAGAAGCCAGGGTTGGGGTGAAGATTGCAGGCATAAAATGAGGGACTAGAATGGAACAGAGAGAGAACCCTAGACAATGGCCACTGCTCCAGGAAGGAGGCCATGAAGTTGATGGACTGACAGCCCTGGAGTCTGAAGTGTGTTACTTACCACAGATTAGCAACAGCACCAGCAAAAGCAGTGCAGGCTTTTCCCTGGCTCAGCATCTCGATACTGTTTTAGGGCAAGTGTATGTAGGGGAGAGAGTAGTTTTATTTATGACAAAAATTGACTGAATATTTTGAGCCTCAGTGACTGTTCAGTCTCGCTTCTTTTTCTTTTTTTATTTTTTCTTGAGCAAATACTTAAAGAATTCAGTGGTTAAAGTAGACCAAAACAGAGGGGGAGCTCTCCATTTTGGTGATTGGATGTAGTGAAGGGTGCTAGTACCATAGAATCATAGATATGTAGGACTAGAAGGAACTGTGATAGGTCATCTAGTTCAGTCCCCTGCAATGAGGCGGGACTAAGTATTATCTAGATCACCTCTGACAGGAGTTCGTCCCTGGAGGTTTTTAAGAACAGGTTAGACAGAGATTCCACAACCTCCCTATGTAATTTGTTCCAATGCTTAACTACCCTTACAGTTAGGAAGTTTATCCTAATATCTAATCTAAATCTTCCTTGCTCCCTTTAAACCCGTTACTTCTTGTCCTGTCCTCAATGGTTAAGGAGAACAATTTATAACCTTCCTCTTTATAACAACCTTTTGCTTACTTGACAATTGTTATCATGTCCCCTCTCAGTCTTCTCTTCTCCAGATGAAACAAACCCAATTTGTTCAATCTTTCCTCATAGGCCATATTTTCTAGACCTTAAATCATTTTTGTTACTCTCCTCTGGACTTTCTCTATCTACTGAAGTGACATTGCATTGGCTTGTGTGACAGGACACAGTATGAGGAGGGACAAAGTATCTGAAAGAAGCCCATGTCCACAGACCTAACCAGCCAAATAATAAAATGTATGTTAAATGTGCATAAAGCAGTGTAGTGGAGTGAACATGTGTGAGTTCATGTAAAGCTCTTCTGGTAGCTTCTGCCACTTCAGATTCCTTCACATGATGAGTCCTTATGTCACAGACAGCGAAGGGGTAGGAGGTGGTAGAGATCAGGCAAAGCTGAATCCCCATTTGGAAGACAGAAAAGAAAGGGGAGCTTTTCATTTGCTTTTAGCAAAACAGCTAGAGTTACACTTCCTCCACATCTTTAATCCCATGTATGTTTTATTTACTCGAGGCACAGGCCTCGGTGAGGTGACTGGCACCTCTGACTGACTGACTTTTGGTGAAAGCATGGGATCCTGTGAGAACTCCGACTCAAACTCTCCCTTGCGGGGCTGATGTCTCGACACAGGCCTTTGTGAGATTATTGTCTGGATGGTAGGGCTGATGTCAAAAGCCGGGCTGCTGTGAGGTCTTTGGATCAGCACCTCTAGCTTCCATGGATGAAGCTACAGCACAGAACTTTGTAAGGTTACTAGCTAAGGATGTCTATCTTCTTGGAATCATGTCAAGGCACCAAACTCTCTGAGATTACATGTCTCGGCACCAAGTTGGTTGGTCTGATGTTAAGTCTGTTTGCTCAGCATCTCTAGTGTGTTTGGTTGATGTCTGTGATCACACTGATTTAGCACCTCTCTTTGGTTGGACTCATGCCAAGTGACATGCCACCATGATGTCAATGGATCATCACTTCTGTCTTGCAAGGCTGATTTCATGGTGCAGATTTCTGAGAGATCTGTAATTCAGCATCTTTAGCTTGCTGGGCTGATGCCAAAGCACAAGTCGCTGTGAGACCACTAGCTCAGCAAGATCTCTGCTTCTATTTCAGGAGGGTGTGGGGAAGTACAGAACGCATTGTGAAAGTTGACTCAAAGAATAATCTCGCTTTTCTTTTGCGCCAAAGCATATTAATATCAAATGTCCATTAACATGTCAGACATGGGCCGAACACACACAATAAACCCTGTAGCACAAAACTATTTCTGGCCAGTTCTAACTTTTTACAAAGGTGTAAATCAAAGATGTTTATTTAATCCGTTTGTTCTGGGATTGATGCTGCAAACTGCGGAGCACCTTCAACACCCGTGCAAATCAGTGCAAATTGAAGGTGTATAGCACTTTGCAGGATCAGGCCCTTAAAAAGATGCAGTTGAGGCCTTAAAAAGTGCACCTACAAATACCACCCCCAATCTATGGCCATCAACATTTGAAAATGGATCTCATACTATCTTGGTTGGGAGGAAGACAAAGGAACTAATGTATTCTATAGAGGAATGTAGGAAAAAGTTTGAATAAAATCAGCTTCATGAAGTGGCATTTCCTTAGGGCAGACTTTTTTTTTTTAAGCATACCCTGTGCAATGTCAGATATACCATGAGCCTTCCGGCAGCAGGAAATTGGCTCTGAGCATACATTTACATATTAGCTTTGCTAACCCACTTTCAGATGGCATCAGCCTCCGTGAGTCTAAGGCTCAGGTGCATTGTTAACAGTCTTAGTACTCAGCGAATTCACTCCGGTCATGAGAACTGACAATGAGGGAGGCTGGGGAGAGCAGAGAGGGAGACTGCGTAATAGACAAAATAGCAGCTCAGCAGCTACATGCCACATGTGACTCAGTGGAACGGCCCTAAGCCTGCTGTTTGGATAACGACAACTTGTCCTTATGGTCTCAGGCAATATGCACCAAAGTCCTGAAGGAATCACATTGCTGTCTAGATTTTCTCAACTTCCATTTGAGTAATGAACTACGTATTATGCCCAGACTCCCACATAATAAACCCATCCTACTGTTCCTAATGGATTGTCACTGTCCACCAGAGTCTCATCAAATGTCCCTTTTAGCTGCTGCCTGAAATATGTGGCTGACTAAAAATTGCTATGAGGTCCCATAAGTATGGAAAGAGAAGGTACTTTATCCTGGGAGTGGGATCATTTAGTCTCCCTTTAACTAAAGGTTATGTATATTCAACAAGATTGCCTGTCTGATGCAATGAGAAAGATGCTCCTACAGTAAATTACAAAAGACAATTGCAGGGCAGCAGGGCTGGGAGGATGTAGTTGCTTCTGAGTTCACTTTGTACACTGTGCGAACACAACCTGCCTTTAATTCCATTCTGCTCCATGTAGAAGAACTGTTTTCCGATGTTTGAAATCATTAAATCAGATCCTGAGATAGGCTGAATTCCCACTGCCCCTAAATCATGAACTTAATTGGGCTTTTACACAAGCAAAATTCCCACTGAATTCATTTGTGGGAAAAGTCTTGATTTTGCTGATTTCCCAATGTTCCACTGAGAAAAGAGAAATGAAATATTTTGTTTGGGTCCTGATTTGGAATATTTTGGATTTTTTGAACTGACCCAAACCAATTCCCAATCAGTCAATAAAACATCAAACTGCATTTTCCTAGCTGCACATTGCCTTATGGGAGTTGTACTTTGGGAATATGGGAGTATTCTCTCATACAGGACAAGTTCCTTGGAGGACTACATCTCCCATAATGCAATCCAAACTTCCCTTTAACCAAGCTTTGCATGATGAATCAGAGAAGTCAGATAACTCTAGGTGTATCTGGAGAGTCTGGCTAGGCAGCTTAGCCCATACAGCAGAATAGAAACATCAGGCTCCCAAACTACCCATGAGGCAAATATGTTTGTGAGGGGGAGTTTAATGTTGAAATTGCTCAAGATTAAGTCGTTCAGGTCATTTCAACAAACTGAATTTTCATTCTGTTTCAATTTGGGATAAGAACAAATGTCATTTCCCAGGGGATGGAAATTCTGAATTTTGCTCAGCTCTACAGTTAAGTGACCTGTAGGACTCAGGTTTAGGGAGGTACCATTAACTTGACTATATTTCTATCTTCCTGTTAGATTCCAGAAGCATAGAAAAAACAGGCCACCCATACAAACCCTCTGTTTAGTTCTTAGTGTTAGGCCCCGCCTACACTGGCAAGTTTGTGCGCAGTAAAGCAGCTTTGAGTGCTGTAACTCCTGATGTGTACACACTGACAAGCCACTTAGTGTGCGGAAACTGGGCAGATGCAATGCTCTATAAAAACTCACTTCAACGAGAGCCATAGAGCTTTCTGCACCATGGCTATAGCGCTGCAATGCCAGTGTAGATACAGTGGTGATTACAACACTGCTGTTCTCAGTTCTATGGCCATCGGTTTGAACTCTTACCCTGCCCTCAGGCGACCAACTCAGCCCTAACCTGTAAATACCTTTGCAGATTTGAAAGTCCCCTTCCTGTCTGCTTGGTGATGCGTGCAGTGGTCTCAGCTTATCATTCCAGGTGGCCATGCCTGTTCCACGCACCAGGCGATCCCTGCTTGGAGCAATGCCGAGCTGCTGGACTTCATCAGTATTTGGGGAGAGGAGGCTGTTCAGTCCCAGCTGCGCTCCAGTCGTCGGAATTTTGATACCTACTGTCATAAACAGATAGTTAAGGGTTAATGTCTCTCTTACCTGTAAAGGGTTAACAAACAGGGACCCCAAACACCTGACCAGAGGACCAATCAGAAGACAAGCTACTTTCAAATCTCTCAGGGAGGGAAGCCTTTGTTTGTGGGTTTTGGGTTTGGCTTTGTTCTCTCTGAGTCCTGGACAGGGCTAGAGGTGTAACCAGATTTCTGCCAATCTCCCTGCTATAGTCTCTTATCTGTTCAGAATTGTAAGTAGAAAAGGCGGTCATAGTCTTTTAATTTGTTTTCTTTTTCATTTGCATGTGTGTACTTGCTGGAAGTAGCTTAAATTGTGTTTCTGCAGGAGAAAGTTTCTTTCTATTATTTATAAGTTGAAAGACCCTGTAACTTTTTACCATCTAAGTGCAGAGACAAGTTTTATGTTTTTCTTCTTTTATTAAAGTTTCCTCTTTTTTAGAATCTAATTGATTTTTCTGGTTATCTTTTGTAAAACTCCAGAGAAGGGAGTCTGCACTCACCAGGGAATTGGTGGGAGAAAGGAACGGGGAGGAAGGAAGGGAAACCTGCTCTCAGCATTTATCTGTGTATCTCTCTCCGGGGAAGAAGGGAGGGGGGAGTGGTGATTCAAGGAGTTGAATCAGGTGATCTCCTAATGTTCCCAGGGCGGGAAAAAGCTGGGAGGAAGAAAGGAGGGGGAAGGGAAAGGATTTATTCCCCTTTGTTGTGAGACTCAGGGAATCTGAATCTTGGGGGTCTCCACGGAAGGGTTTGGGGAGACCAGAGTTTATCAGGCGCTCTAAATAAGTCCTGATTGGTGGCAGCCTAGCAAATCTAAGCTGGTAATTAAGCTTAAGGAATTTCATGCTAATACCCATACTTTGGATGCTAAGGTCCAGAATTGGGAATTATGACACCTACGGACAGATTTCTCGCTGAATGATAGAAAAGGGCCATGACCAAGACACACTGCAGTGCAGGATCAAAGTGAAGGAGCTGTGGAACACCTACCACAAAGTGTGGGAGGCAAACTGCTGCTGCTGGTTTCTATAAAGAGCTGGACGTGATACTCGTGGTGACCCCCACCTCCACTGCAAAGTCCCCTGTGGATATTTCGTTGGCTTCATTGCCAATTGAGAGTGGGCCAAGTCTGGAGGCAGCAATCTTGGATGAAGAGGGGGAAGTGGAACCAGAGGCAGAGGATGACTCGGAGGCCAGAAATGTATGCAGTCCAGAGCTCTTTTCTACCCCAGAGGAGCCTAGCCAGAATTTTTTCATTTGACTCTCTCCTCTGGTTATTGTCTTTCAATAAAAGTATTGTGTTTGTTTAAAAGCAATCTTTAGTCTATTAAGTGAAAGCAAAAAGAGCCCTGCAAAGCAACATACAATTATGTTAAGTCCCCTTCTTGCATAATGTGCACCAATCACTTCCTAGCATTACAAGCACTGCAATCCCAAGCATAGCAACAAATATTAGTGGCTTTCAGATTCAAATTGCTGCCTTAAAGCATCCCTGGTCCTTATGGTCCTGTACTGTGCCCCTCTAATAACCTTGGTCTCCAGCTGTTCAAACTCAGCCTCCAGGCACTGAGGCTTCATGAGACACGGCATTAAGGGCTAGGTGGGGTCTCCCAGGATCACAATGGACATTTTGACTTCCTCTACTGTGATCTTCTTGCAGCTTCTTGAACAGGTGACTGTTCTGAAAGATGTGTGCGTCATGCACCTTTCCGGATCAGCCTGCATTAATGTCTGTGAAACGTCCACAAGTGATCCACAAGTACCTGGAGAACCATTGAGAAATACCCCTTGCAATTAACATACTCAGTGGCTAGATAGTCTGGTGTCAGCACTGGAATGTGCTTGCCATCTATTGCCCCTCCACAGTTATGGAAGCCCATTTGTACAAAGCCATCCACAATCTCACGCACATTGCCCAGAATCATGGTCTTCGGAGCAGGAAGCGATTAATGGCCCTGCACACTTGCATCACACAACTCCAACGGTCAACTTTCCCACCCCCACAGTGACCGATTGCTAGCAGTCTGGAGTAGCCAGCTTTCACAATGCAATCGCCACGTGCTTCTCCAATGCCAGGGCAGCTCTTATTCTCGTACCCTTGCACTACAGGGCTGGTGCGAGTTCATCACAAAGTCCCATGAATGTGGAGTCCCTCATCCAAAAGTTCTGCAGCCACTGCTCATCATTCCAGATGTGCATCATGATGTGATCCCACCACTCAGTGCTTGTTTCAACACTTATTTCAACGGTCAACACCTCCATGAATGCCACAACCATTCTCGTGTTGTAGCTACTACTTGTGGCAAGATCAATGTCGCACTCCTCTTGTCTTTGTAGTTTAAGGAATAACTCCACTGCCACTCGTGACGTGTTGGTCAGTGTGAACAGCATTGTTGTCAACAGCTCGGGATCCATTCCTGCAGCCAGAAAGAGGCAGGGCAGGGCGCACAGTACACAAACTGTTGAAAGCTGGCTCCAAATGTGGACAAAAGCACAGGGATTGATGGGATGCGAAGCAATGCATCAAGATGCATTGGGACAGGACCCAGGATGCCTCACAACCCCTTCCGCCTTCCCACAAGTCTTAGCAGCAAAATAGAAAGAGGTGCTTTGTGGGATAGCTGGCCAGAGTGCACCGCTCCAAATAGCACTACAAGTGCCACAAGTGTGAACATGCTATTGTGCAGGCAGCTGTCAGTGTGAGCACACAACAGTGGTTTTCCTTCAGCACACTCCGAGCGGTGCTGTGACTACCGGCGCTGTAACATTGCAAGTGTAGATGTGCCCTTATACAGATGACCCTGAATATCAGACTGCCTAATATTTGTCTACTCCAGTTCCGGGCACTTCAGTGAACAAATAAAAAAATGCCCAAGGAGCAGCTTATTCAGAAAAAAAAAATGTCTCTGCCACTTGGGGCTCCTGTGAACCATCTGCTTTGCCAAGGTTGTCACTCACCACTGGCATGAACACTGTTAAGGCAAACATTAGTGGGTTCCTGCCCATCTTAAACACACTTCCTTCTCCTCTAAAACTAACAACAATCAGAAAATGAGAGCAAAGCCAACCCTCCTGTATAAATAAATACTAAAAGAAAAAAACCTGCAAAGATTTCAGGATGTTTCACTTCCCAGAAGCCTTTTGGGACGTCTGCCAGATGAATGACAGATCAAGATTCCTCCCAGTCCCTCCTAAGAAATGGCATCAGATAGCACAACTAACTTAATAGGTCCCAATAATTGAAGTTAGCCCTGCTGTCATCCCAGCCCACGAGGGAGAAGAGAATCATCAAGAAGTCTAGTGAGGAGGAGAAAAAGAGAAAATTCAGACTATTAAGCTTTTAAGGGAATTCTGGGAAACATGGCAGCGGTAAGAGGAAAGTGAAGATATGAGAGAGGGAAATGCTACAGGCTGTGAGGAACAGACACGAGAAACTGAAGTCAGGGCACAAATCTTCCAAAAACCTTTGTGAGTAGGATTCCTGGAGAACCAGGAAGACAATATTACTATCACTGCCACTAAGCCTATTAGCTAGACAAAGCTGATTGGCTTGGCTGGTAGGGTGGGGAGAATGGCAGGCATAGGCCAATAGCTATTAGTCAGCAGGAAGACATTGAGTAAAGCATGAAGAAGCTCCTGACACGTGCAACACACAAGTGAGCAGGGCAGGATATTGAGAAAGTGGAGGAGGGAACAGCAAGGATCTGACATACTGTGTGCATCAGGACAAGCTGAGGTGCATGGCCAATGCCTCCTCATTGTGCTCCCTTTGTTCTGGCGCTGGCTTTAAAGCTTAGTTTGGCTACTTTAAGTTTTACACCTGGGTGGGACATGCCATCTGTCTTTCCAAATGGTGACTGTGAATTCTTTTTTCCTTGCTATGTCCCTCCTCAATGAGCATTCCTCCTCTGTATACAGCAATGCTTCCCTTCCTATCATTGTACCCAGGGTGGCGTCAACACAAGGACCCTATGCACCTTGCCCTATTTGCTGCTGCAGTGTGTGAAAGTTTAAGTATCCCTCTGTATCAATAGCACTAAATGACCTGCTTGCATATTGGGCTACCAGCGCCATATCTGATCTTTCATATCCCTTCCACATCATCTCAAGGGGCAGAGTAGTTATAGATGCATTTTTAATACAACAGGTAAATGTTCTAAAAGTTTAAACACTCAGCTAAGAGAAACCATTTGGACAAAAGTGAAAGTTAAGGACAGGAGGTGAATGGACAAGGCTAGTGAGTTATGCAATCCCTCTTATGGAAACATCTTCGACAAGTTGGGTGCATATAACAGGCCTGAGCCAAACAGTATCTTGTATAGCACATGAGTAGGGGATGCAAATGTGCCCTTTGTGCTCCCACAATCCTGAGCTATCCAGTTACCAGGCTGTTCCCTGTCATAATCCAGAACAATCAGAAAACTAATCTAATCTACACTGGCTGCCCATAGTCCCACAAGGCAGCATCAGCAGCCACTGATTGCAGAGGAGCAGGGACATCCTAATTATGCATCTTTGCCAGCCATAGGAAAAGACAGATGAGAGGTACTTACTCTCTTATACCTTCCAGTGTGTGTTAGAGTGGCATGCAACAGTCCCAGAACTGTTAATGATGGAGGCTGACATGTTAGAAAAGAGGGTCTTCTCCATCTCTCTCTACAGGCTCCTGTTATTAAAGTAAAAAGGTTTAACAATTCAATTCTTCTAAAACAAGTCACAGCTTTTAAACCCTTGGGATACTGTGTCATGCGAGTGGTGCTCAGAGACTATGGTGATGGCAGGCAATATTAAGCACACAGACAGATGCGTCACATAGACTTACTCCAACATGTCAGCACAAGTGACGTAAGCAGATGTGACTTGGTTTGGAGATGATGTGTTCACCTTGGTAGAAACAGCAAAGAAAAAGCAGACTTAGAAAGCTTTTCACAATACAAAATGAATAGCCAGTTCCCCACACCACCACTCAGAATGGGCACTGGCCTTGGGAATTTCACTGGAGGGAAAGAGTGTAGTAAGGTAGTGTATATAATGACAGGTGCAGTACTTAACTAAGCCCAGAGAGACGAAGCAAGGAATGTACAGCTGCAAAAAGGAATATTTCTCACTTTTACATTTCTATTAAACACCAACGTCCTCCTGTTTTCTGAATGATTTAGATCTACTGAACAGCCAGACTTTTGGGACATGTATTCATTCACCAGCTATCTGACCAAAGTGCCACACAGCTAGACAATGGCAACAATGGGACTAGAATCCAGGAATCCTACTACCCAATCTCCTGCATGTAAAACCAAAATGATAACATATGAGGGACCATATTCTTCCCTGCACTGTGGTGGCTTTATGCCACTTTGATGCTCAAAGCAGACATAAAACCAGACTAGCTGGCTAGTGGAGGATCATCTCAGAGTAGGAGAATCTTCTGATGGGGAAGTGTCAGAGTAACAGTTCTTCCACCTTCTTGTGATTAATTGTGGGAAAGGAGGGATGGTCTGTTGGGTAGAGCACTAGAATAAGGCTATGTCAGCACTACAACCTGTGGTCAATGCAAGTTACATCACTGGACAGTTGTCAAGGTTTGTATGTCACTTGGGTGCATGCATACTTGTCTGCTTGCGTCAATGCCGCACATACTCACCAGGACTGCCTGTGTCAATGCAAAGTACTCTACTTAGGAAGGAACAATTAATTGCAAACATACAAAACAGGAAATGACTGCCCAGGATGGAGTACTATGGAAAGGGATAGACTCAGACTCAGACTCTAGGACTGGAAGGGACCTCGAGAGGTCATCGAGTCCAGTCCCCTGCGCTCATGGCAGGACCAAATACTGTCTAGACCATCCCTGATAGACATTTATCTAACCTACTCTTAAATATCTCCAGAGATGGAGATTCCACAACTTCCCTAGGCAATCTATTCCAGTGTTTAACTACCCTGACAGTTAGGAACTTTTTCCTAATGTCCAGCCTAAATCTCCCTTGCTGCAGTTTAAAACCATTGCTTCTTGTTCTATCAAGGAGGAGGTTCTAGTGGGTTACAAGCTAAAAATCAGTCAATAGTGTAACACTCATGCAAAAAAAGCAAACATCATTCTGGAGGCATCAGCAAGAGCGTTATAAGCAAGACACAAGATATAATTCTTCCACTCTACTCTGCACTGATAAGGCCTCAGCTGGAGTATCGTGTCCAGTTCTGGGTGCCACATTTCAGGAAAGATGTGGAAAAACTGAAGAAAATCCAGAGAAGAGCAACAAAAATGATTAAAGGTCTAGAAAACATGACCTATGAGGGAAGATTGAAAAAAAATGATTTATTTAGTCTGAAGAAGAGAAGGCTAAGAATGGACATGATAAGTTTTCAAGTGCATAAACAGTTGTTACAAGGAGGAGAGTAAAAAATTGTTCTTGTTAATCAATGGTCTTAAACTGCAGCAAGGGAGGTTTAAGTTGGGCACTAGGAAAATCTTTCTGCCTGTCAGCGTAGGTAAGCACTGGAACAAATTGCCTAGGGAGGTTGTGGAATCTCCTCACGGGAGGTTTTTAAGAACAGGTTAGATAAACATCTGTCAGGAATGGTCTAGTTATTACATAGTTCTGCCTTGATGCAGGTGGCTGGATGAGATGAGCTATTGTGGGATCTTCCAGTCCTACACTTTTATGATGCAGGAAAACCTGCAGGATGTACTGCAACAACAGGTGACATGATGATTTCTTTGGGGACAGTTTGCTAAGGGACATCATGAAAAAACAATAGAAGGTAGTTGGTGGTGTTCATGGAGCAGCTGTAGACCACAAAACTCCGCCTCTGATAGGTGGGATCGCATCGCAAGGTTTGGGAGGATGAGCAGTTGCTGCAGAACTTTCATTTCATTTACATTCCTGGATCTGTGTGCTGAGCTCGACCAGCCCTTCAGTGCAGGGACACCAGACTGAGGGCTAGGCTGAGAGAGGAGAAGCAAAAGGTGAGTGCTCTGTGGAAGCTTGCAATGCCAGATGGCTAACGATCAATGAGAAATAATTTTGGAGTTGGAAAATCCAAAGTGGGGACTGTTATCATTCATGTGTGCAGGGCCATTAATTGTCTGTTGCTACACAAGACTGTAACTGTCCATAATGTGCAGGACATAGCGGATGGATTTGTACCAATGAGGTTTCCTGAACTGCAGTGTGACGACAGCACACAGATTCCCCATTTTGGCACCAGCCCACCTTGCCACAGAGTACATCAATAGAAAAGACCATAAAGTCATAAAAACAGTCATACTGGGTCAGGCCATGGTCCATCTAACCCACTATCCTGTCTTCCGAGAGTGGCTGGTGCCAGGTGCTTCAAAGGGAATGAACAGAACCAGGCAATTATCGAGTGATCCACCCCCTGCTGTCCAGTGCCAGCTTCTGGCAGTCAGAGACAGTCTTGGCTAATAGCCATTGATGGACCTATCCTCTATGAACTTGTCTAGTTCTTTTTTGAATCCTGTTATGTTTTTGGCCTTCACAATATCCCCTGGCAACAAATTCCAAGGATAGACTGTATGCTGTGTGAAGTACTTCCTTATATTTGTTTTAAACCTATTGCCTACTGATTTCGTTGGTGACCTCTGGTTTTTGTGTTATGTGAAGGGGTGAGTAACACTTCAATTTCTGCACACCAGTCATGATTTTATAAATCTCTATCATATCCCCCTTTTTTATCTCTTTTCTAAGATGAACAGTCCCAGTCTTTTTAATCTCTTCTCATAAGGAAGCTGTTCCATACCCCTAATTATTTTTGTTGCCTTTCACTGTACCTTTTCTAATTCTAATATAGCTTTTTTGAGATGGGCGTGACCAGAGCTGCATACCATGGTTTTATATAGAGACATTATGATATTTTCTAATTTATTATCTATTCCTTTCCTAATGGCTCCCAACATTCTGTTTGCTTTTTTGACTGCCACTGCACATTAAGTGGATGTTTTCAGAGAACTCTCCACAATGACTCCAAGATCTCTTTCTTGAGTGGGAACAGCTAATTTAGACCCCATCATTTTATATGTAGAGTTGGGATTATGTTTTCCAACGTGCATTTATCAACACATCCATTTGCATATCAATATTGAATTTTATTTGCCATTTTGTTGCTCAGTCACCCAGTTTTGAGAGGGTTTTTGTAGCTCTTTGCAGTCTGCCTGGGACATAGCTATCTTGAATAGTTTTGTATCCTCTGCAAATTTTGCCACTTCACTGTTTACTCCTTTTTCAAGATCATTTACATTTTATTACAGATCCATTTTAAGAAATGTGTGAAATCCCTAAGATTCTAAAGTTTGATAACCAAAGCCCATCCAAACATATCCATCTCTTTGGACTAGAAGCTGTCTGGGAAATCTTCTGAGAATAGACTTTCTTGCAAGATTCCCAGTATTTTCTGATTAGAGCTGATGAGAAGTACAGTGAGAATATCCTTGCCCTATTTCTGCTTCCATTCCTGGTCTTCTAGTTGCTCATCTGATAGTAATCTGGCATATTTGTTCTTTTGCTTTGACATCATGTTTTGAAGTATTCAGCAAAAAGACCAACATCTAGAATTTCCATCAGCAGATATTTACAAAGGCCACAGGTTCTATGGATCAGATATGCCAGAAGCTCACATGTGGAAACAGAAAACATGCAAAGTAGCAGAAATAATTTAACAGTTTCTTGATTGGTGCTGATGCCTGTCTGAAAATTACTTTGAGGACTTGATGTAGTTTCCTAAAGTGCTCAAGCGTGATGTCAAGAGACCAAGTCTTTCATCCAGCTGATAACTTAACTAACCCCCGGAGTCTGGGAGTCAGTATTGCTAGGAGCGAATTGCTAGTGTAGTAGCTCTGGCAATCTGCATCAGCATGAACATGAGGAGAGCCTCCCATAAGCTCAGTCGTCCAGCTGAGTCATTAAGAGAAGCTGTCCAGTCAATTTGTCTCAAGTGGTATAATGTGCATACATGTGTGTGTGCACACAATGAGATGACATATCCACAAATATCTCATCAGAACCTTCTGATCAGTTTCATGTTGATCTAGATTTGTAGCTATATCAGATGATTTGTTTTTGTTCCAGGTCTGAGGGAGCCACTAAGGGGTACTATGGGAGAAGGGACTAGGATTCAGGATTGCATGAGGCAAAGCCCCATTAAAACTTTTATCTGGAGCAAATCCTGACTGGTCCCACCTCGATCATGGTTAGAAAGCCATATCTCCTGCCCTTTTCTTACTGCTAGATTTTGACCCATCTCTCAGAGTGGAAACCAGCAGAGCCAAAGGACATCAGGAGGAGGGAAGAAGGAGACCATTGGGGGCCAGTGACAGTGAAAACTGGGCTGGTAGAATGAGGCCATTTGCCCACTGGGAATGGGAAAGATTTTCCATGCTTGCTGGGGTTACAGTGTTAGGGGAGGAGATAGGACAAGTTCAGGAAATGGTAGGGAGAGCTGGGAAGGCACAACGAGTTGTGAGACAGGAAGCACACTCCTTTGGAAGGAAATGGGCAAGGAAGGGGGAGATGAGAACAAAGCACATTTATCCTGATCATTGGGTTATTCAAAAATACCAGACCACTTTAAAAAAGATATCAAGAAACTATCTCCAACAGAATAATAAGTGAGAAATTCCATACATGAGAGTTGTTCTACACAGGGATTCTGGCACTACTATAAATCATGAGATTCAATATTTATAGTAAAATTAAGGAGGACTCAGTCATGCAGAAAACTTGAACAGCTGAACATTTCGCACATTACAAATGGGAAAAGTTGTCTCACACAACATGAAATAAGCAAGAAACAGAAAAAGAAAAAAGAAAAAAAAAACTTGTTTGTTTCTCTAATAGTCTACCTAGAGAGTCCCTGTAATTCAATTCTAAGTATCTGTATGACTCATGCTTTGCAATGATATAGTTTATTTTTATGTTTAATAGATTTAAAAGAAAAATCCAAATCTTTCCTCTTGACTAGTCTCAGATAAAATTGACATTATTATTAGCTGGCTGCAGTAGAGAGGAAGCAAAAGCTTGTATTGTTTGGATATACACTGAAGGCATATAAACTTAAGGGTTTACATTTTTAGCATTTTTCACCAACTCAAATTCTTATCTAAATGCCACTGACCTGATAAACAATGACTTAAGGACTTACATTTATTCTAGTTGAACTCTCTGTCTGGGACACAAGGATAATCAGTGTAAATAAGTCAAATTAAAATAAAGTGTTTTATAACTGAGGTTGCATTTTTTTAAGTCAAATTCTAGAAAACTGAAGGAAAAAATCACCTTTGTTTGCTTTTATGTTTTAGGTATGGAAAACATGCACCTTTGCTTCTTGGCCATGGACCTAATCACAGTGATTCCTGAATTGATCACATTCATGTTGGAATAGTGCAGCTCACTCCTTGTGGGACTGGAGACTATGTGGAATGACCAACTGGGATAAAATACACCAACCTATCCTTTAGGAGAAAGACTGAAGAGAACATATCACCACAGCTGCCAACCTTCACGCAGTAAATAAGCATCCGGATTTTCACAAACAAGCCAAAAATCAAGCTAATCCCATTTCAAAACAAGGCCAAAACAAGCCACTCCCTAAGAACCCCAACTCTCTATGTGATTAGATCCCCATGGCATGCAGTCTGGGACTGTAGTGGGCCCACTGTGGACCCCGACTCTCTCTCCTCCCCCTCCACCCTTGCCTCTGCTTGCTGGGAGTCGATCAAAAAAAAAAAAGAAAGCAACAAGCTACAACGAGCCAAACAAGCTACACGCCAAAAACTAGCCAACATGCAACACACAACCCAATTAAGCCAAAAACAAGCCCAGTTTCTGTGTTTTTGTGTGGGTTTGGCATGTCTGCATATCACACCGATACACCTCATTCTCCGTTGGTTCCCACTGTTTTGTATATTCGCCTCAAAGTCCTGGCCCTCTTTTGCAAAGCCTGGCTTTGCAAAAGAGGACTCAGCCTTATTAGAAACTTCCATACTCTCCATATTTGTCTCCTAATTGCACTTTGGATGATGGAGCCAAGGCTGCATTCCCAATGCCTGGGGTAGGGCATTCTTGGCTGAAGTCGTTTCTCAGGTGCACAGTGGCAGAAAAATGCTATTTGTGTAAGATGTTAGTTTTGGTCATCTCATTGTCCCGCTGTGTGAAGACTGATCATATTTTTTCTTGACATGGCTTCTGTTTAATTGAATTACTTTTCTTCATGACCTTAACTTGAGGACAGCTTCCAAAGGAATATGGCTCATTAAAACACCATTCCTTGCGAAGTGTTCAGCTTTTAGTTTAATTTAGGTATCTGTCTAAATCCCTTTGTGCCTTGCACCTATGACCTAAGAAAGTAGTTCCATCAACCTGTGAGCAGACAACCAGGCTCAGCAAATAGACAGGAGAGTACAATAGACAGCCAAAGTGTGGACTGAATATATTTGTCTCAGGGAACAGTCAAATTACAACCCATCCTGACCTCATACATCTATAGTTATAAGGGTATCTGTTCTTGCTATCAATTTATGATTTCAATGGAGCTACATCAAATTTACATCAGCTGAGAATCTGGCCCCATATCTACAGAACTAGGGTACTATATGGGTTAGAGTTGACAGAATGTTTGTTTTATTCTCATTCTATTCCATTTCTTTTGAGCATTTTGATTGTCCCAGTGGCAGCACCCCACTGACACCAAGACCAATGAATACTCAGTTATAGCCACGGGAGACGGACTGGCCCTGCAAAATCCTTCACATAGATAGGGACAAGGAAGCTTGAAATATGGTTACTTTATAAATGATCGTGAAAATAATGTGCCCCCAAATAACCATATTCTAGTCCTGGAAAGGCAGCAAAGAATCCTGTGGTACCTTATAGACTAACAGACGTTTTGGAGCATGAGCTTTCGTGGGTGAATACCCACTTCCTCAGATCCTTGATCTGGATGCTTTGTTGCTTTCAGTTTCAACAAGGGGACTTAATCAGTATACAGACACTGTACATGAGAACCTATAAATTGGGGCAGACAAAGTTATTTAAACAGCTGCAGAAAAAAAGTGTTCCACTGAAAAACGGAAGTACTGCACCTTAATAACTCCCAGTAACCTTCCGTAGTCCTTATTACAGACTCTTCAGTCATTTCATTTTGCTATTAAATCCATCACACTTGCTCAAGTAACTTATCCTTGCAGGATGGAGGTCAGATTGCATCCAGGGTGGCAGATTCCACTCTGATAGCACATCCAATATGAGGAGATTCCCTGCCTTCAGCAAGTTTTTCAAATGAGATTATTGATTCCGTTCTGCAACTGCATCAGACTGGATCACATGAGTGAATGCACTGGGATTTTGCATCTGAGGTGAGGACAAAAGGTGAAGGTTTTTTATGGCATACTAAGTAGAACAGGTGAACAAGAGTTCTTACAGCATATTCAGAATAAAAACACCCGTCTCTATTTTAAGAGCTCTCAGAGAGAGCAGAGAATACTGTGGCTACCTATTTGAGCAGCCTGCAATGCTTTGGCTGGTTAAAGCTAAATATGATTTTCTTTTTTTGGTTAATCTAGCACTAGATTATCCTCTTTACACTGATAATCTGATTTGTGAGTGAGAACTTTATATTAAAGATGGCACACATCAGTTTTTAGCTTCAGGTCTGTAGAGCCTGAAGACTGAATGGCCAGAAATATATTTAAGTCTCCAAAGGTGTAAGACTTTTCTATGGTTTTTAATGTATTATCTGTAATGCTAAATCTGCCACTTGAAAGTTATTGGAAATACAGTTGGGAAAAGATGCATATTCCTAGTTTAAGGACATTTTACAAAGCCTACATCGTTTTGGAAGAATAAATATGTTTTTGGTTCCACAATTGGTCTTTTTTAAACCTGTGCTCACATTGTGGATCACTTTTATGCATCAAAACAGTGTCTGCCACCAGTGCAGTAACTCCCTGGTGCAGGGATTGTGCCTTTATCCTTGTAAGGAAAGTGCCTAGCAAACTGTGGGCACTACCAGAAATTGGTTGATTAATTGGTTGTTCTAATTTCTGAACAGTCAAGAAAATTTAATACTCCATAGACCTCAGGTGGTCAGTGGAGTAATGTCAGTTTACATCGGAGATGAGATTCTGTTAGTTTTGTGCCCCTTGGATCCTAGTCCTCTTCTCCAAACACAACTTACATCAGCCTGAAGGCTGATCCAAATTATTCCAGATGACAATGGCCCCAAGGAGCAGTTACAACAGCTGGCATCACTGGGGCATAGTCATGTCTCTATATACTGGCCAGAGGCAGAAGATGGCATAGGATCTGCTATGTCATCTCTATGCCCTGCACTGAGCTGGCTCTTCCCGTGGCTACTAGCTATGCTAGGTGGCTGTCTAGACTGCACGAATACAGCTAGAATTTTGATGAACCTTTTTTTCCCCGGACCAAAAAAATAAATAAAAAGCCTATTAGTTGAAACCAAAACGATTTGTGAAAAGGGCTGGTTTTGATGAATTCCAAACTCAGAAAATTTTAGTGAAAAAAAGTTTCACAACTGTCAGAATAATCAATTTTGATATTTCTGATGTGGAAAGTTTCAGGGGGTTGTATTTTGTTGAGAAATTTTAAATTAGACTTAAAGGTGAAAAAAGGTTAAACGGTCCAATCGGAACAAAATCTTTCAAAATGATAAAAACAAGGCATTATGATTGGCCGGAACTGAATTCTTTTCAGATTGCAAGAATTGTTGACCTTTTTGACTTGATTTGAGACAGGGAAATGTTCATGGGACAGGAAAACCATTTCCAACTGTCTCTATTTACCAATACAATTTATTCTCCCAGTGACAGGGGTATTATTAAGAAGCATAAATCTCCTTACCCCTTTTTAATACTGAAGATATTTGACTATTATTTGTTCCCTTTGGCGATGACAGGCTCAAAGAGTTGTCATGTGCCTTAGGAACTGGTGCTGCTGGAGTTAATTCCCATGAGTATTTTTGCAGTATGAAATATTTCATCATTGAGAATTAGACAATGGTATAAAATTGATCTGTTTTTCTCCACTCATGAGTGTAGAGTTTTTGCTTTGCTGCTAATGCTATTTTGAAAAATCAGTATAATTTGTTTTACTGGTGATTTTGACCAGAAAACAGATTCATTTTCTTTAGCAGAGTCTGGAAATAGTTTACAATCAGAATAAACCTTCTCAACATTAATATTCAGGAGTAAATATGTCCTACAAGATGACAAAGAGGCCAAAAATGCCATGCAATGTGACAGCATTCTTTTATGATACCTATTACTGTGGCAGCATGTACTAGGCACTGCTACTGTTACGGTTTGTGTCACCATTTCCATTTTTAAACCCTAATTTTAGAAGCTTTTAGTTTGGCGGTAAAAATTTGCCCTAGGGAAAAACTTGTCACATAATTGTTCAGCCAAGAACTAATTTCTTTTCACAGATATTAACAAAAAATATTTGGCTGTTTTAAAAGCTGAAAATCTTCTACATCTAAATCTAATCAAAAGGCCTGGGTGTTTTATGCCTCTCCAGTTTTATGCCAGCGTAACAGCAGTCATTGCAATGGATAGACCCAAATATTTTCATAATCAGTACCCTGGCTACTGGTACTGGGAGAGATCTAGCTATCATTGCTAACAGTGAAATATCCAGACTTTGGTTCTGGGGTAATCACCGGGTCAGCTGGTGATGTAAATGCAGCTGGAGTAGTGGAATTCTGTGATGAAGATGGCAATGCTGAGGAAGATGGCACCATCAAAGATGGTATTAAGCATACTGGTACAGAAGCAAATGACGCTGCTGACTAAGGTTTTCTATCACTGCGTGGTACTCAAGATTCCAAAACTGACAGTACTGATGACATTGGGGCTGAGGTTGTGATTGCTGAAGACTGAAGGTGCATTACTGGAGCTGAGTGATGTGAGTCAGTAGATCCCAGAGACTCACAGTGTTGGTGAGGTTTAGCTGGCGCTGACTTGGACAAGTCAGAAGAGTGTTTTAGATCTTTTGGTTGGTACCTGGGATGGTGATTGACGCCACGCTGTGTGTGAAGATCTCTGCTACTTGGGCAGCAGGATTCACTGATTGACCTGGAGAGTGCTGGCTGATGATTCAGTTCTTTATGCTCCTCCCAGAGCAAAGTTCACTTGTGGCAAGAGAGGAATGTGACACTTGAAGATATCAGCAAAGATATCTCCAAAAAGTAAAGGATTGATCACATCGAGGGGTTTTCCTCTTCTAGTCTAGTCCAAAGAATTTGAAAAACCCTATTCTATGGGATGCAAGAAGAAATGCAAAAGTATTTTAGGAGCAGATAATAGTCACTATAGTAAGATTCCAGGATTGTCACTTTGTGTGTCACTCTGAAGACTAGAACCTCTGTTGAGTCAGTGTGAAATAGCTACAAGCATGGTTGAGCGTGCTTTTTGCTTAGAGGATCACCATAAGCATCACTAGGATTCACAGCCTGTTACTGTCCAATTTTTAAGTTCTCAGCCATTTTGACTCTATGAATTACACCCATGTGGTGTATGTTTACAGTAAGGTATGGATCTAGTCCATGCCAAAAGTCCTAAACCATGGTGAGATCAAAAGTAACTCAGTCAACACATTTACTCTATAGCTAATTTGTATGCAACAGTTTCACTGGCTGTACAAGGGAGACTGCACAGATAGCAGATTATTTGGTCCGACTGCCCGAGGCTGTCAGCTAATAGAAATACTATAAATACTGAGCACTTATAAAGTACCCTTTGTTGTCAGATGCTACCGGTGTGGTGTTCTGTTCTGTTCAATGTTGATATCAATCAGCTGCGTGCGTGTGTTCTCTCTGCGTGCTGCCCTAGCTCTGCGCAGATAGCTGACACAGCAGGTCCTGAGAGAAGCCCCAATGACCACAGACTCTAATAAGGTACGAAGGCACGTCAGCCAGGTTTATTGTCGAAGAGAAACACAGTCTCCGGTTCCCTAGCAAACGAAGTCCAAGGTGCTGCTAAGGTGCAGCTAGCCAGTACTTGTGCTCCCTGGCAATGGACTCAGCTCAGTCAGTGGTGGGACTTTCCACTGCCCCCTAGGCTGGACAAAGACACCGCCCCAGGGATGCATTCTTATACACAGGTACAAACAAGTTACACATCACTCCTGACCTATGAGGTGCAACCCCTCTACGTAGCAAGGTACAACCCCTCTATGTAGTAAGGTGCCGCCTCTCACCTTGTACATGTTGGTTCGAACAAAACAACTCTATCCATCATATTCCCCTTTTGGCCCTGTCATTGGGATGGGTCAGACTGTTCCTTGTTATCTGTGTGGAGTGTACAAGTATGCAAATGTTCTGATATCTGGTGTCCAGTACCTTTTAGGTATATCTCTTTTTGCAGCATCAGCCCTTTCCTTGCCAGCTTCTGTGAGCAGGGCCTCTGGCTTAACTTTGCTTTATTTTAGCAAAATTTTAACCATTACTTTAGTTCAGGTCTTAGGCCTCCTACCGGGCCTCTGATACCAAGGTTTATATCTCAGGGCCTCCTCTTACTACACCTTTCACCCATGGTCTCAACGCTATTCTTAAACATTGACTAAGGGCTTGGCTACACAGTTTTTGTACTCCTATATTGGTTTAGAAACTGATATGTTTAAAACAGTACAGCTCCCTAGCCTGGATGCAATTATAATGGTATAAAGTGCTTGTACTGGTACAACTTATTCTTGTAAATTTAGAGGAAAAAGCTACACCGGTGTAAGGCACCTTTGTACTAGTATAACTACATTAGGGAGCTGTAGCACCTTAACTATATCAACTCCTAAATGGATATAATTGTAGCGGTACAAAAACTCTGTAGCCAAGCCGTCTTATATGCTACCTGTGAAGCAGGGGTATCATATGCATTTACAGCTGGACACTTTGAGGTGCAGGGAGTATGATCAACAATAATTCAGTGGCAGAGCTAGAAATGAAGCGGATGATAGTGTTGCCATCAACTTCTTGAGAAAAGGATTGGCCAATAGAATCTTGTTAGCCTCCTGGAATGGAAATAATTAACCACATTCCACTTTGTAACCTGGCTTCCAGCTGTCATTCAGTTTGTGCTTAACACCAGTAACAGTCAGGCTTCCAGAACTACCATTAAGTGACCACAGGTAAAATTTCCAGAAAGGACTAAATGACTTGGAAGCATAAGTCCCACTTTCAAAAGTTACTGAGGAACCTGAGTCCCGTTGACTTTCAGTGAGATTTAGGCTTCTAAGCACCAAAGTCCCTTTTAAATCAGGGACTTAGGCACTTGGTGGAAATGTTACCCCATGTGAAAAGGAGTTATTTTATAGAGAAAATGTACATAATATTCCTTATTAAATTTGTGGACAGTTCATTACCAACATATTATCGTCAATTCACTTAACATATTTTACTTGCAAAGCACTGGATGGCAGAAAACACGTGGCGTATTCAGGAATTGTACAACAGGCTGTGAAAAGTGTAACTGGTTATTTCCTCTCTCCCCATGAGGAAGAGGAATCAGATGGCGATTAAAACAATATCTTGATTACATAATTTTTAAAATAAAGGGATGTATAACAGACTGACAATTTCCTACACTATCCTGAATAACCTTTAACGGTTGTAAGTTAAACTTTATTGAATTAGATTTAATACCTTTGGAGTTCATTACAATAAAATGCAGTTGTGTGTGTGTTATTGTGGCATTGTATGTACCTTCTCTGGTAGGAGGAGGATACTAATATAATTCGGTTGATTACGAGCCCTTTGAAGATGCCTCCACCTACCTCTGAGAGATACATAGTTCAAACTGGATTCTTCAGGGACCAGACAGACAAAGAAAAGACTTTTGCATAAATGGTTTTAAACAGGCTCAGGGCCTTCTTCTGGATCCAGGAAATGGATAGAACCCTGGTCCATGGAGGGCCCCAATCCTTAGAGAAAGACTGGAAGGACTTGGCCTGCTGAGGCCCCGTAAGTCTGTGCACTTGTTCTGAGCTGAAGCTGTGCTGAACTTGTGACCTCAAAGGAAACCCTGTGGGTAGGCTGTTGAAGGACTGCTCCTGCCAGAACTTGTGAGAGAGCTGGGGTGATGTCTGGGGTAAGGTTATTGGTTTGCACGTAGATTCTTTTATTGTTTTACATACGCTTTCTCGTAGTGCTTTTATCTTAAGAATAAAATAGACTTGCATTAAAAAAAAAGGTGTGGTAACTGTTCACAATGTGTTACCAGTCTCTCAAGAGAAAGCAAGCAGGCATGCTTGGGCAACTTGTCTCTGCTGGGAATAAACACAGTCAAAGTAGGGAACTGTGCAGCCTGAAATACCTTGGTCAGAAGGGAGTGAGACACAGATGTCCATCCAAGAAAGGTAACAGCTGGAGATCTGAAGCCTGTGAGTGGGTGCCCCTTGCTGAACCATTAAGGCGTAATACAGGAACACTTGCCCTGAACTGTGCCAGGATGTTCATTGATGTTACACCTAAAATTGCACCTACTTTCTCTCCATAGCTTTCTTTGCAAAATCCAGTCAATTTGTTTTGTAACACAAATGAAGCAATCCAGCATTCCTGAGCCATTCTTCAACAACAAACAAGTATGCATTAGGAAAAGAGGAGTGTGCAGGAATATGAATTTCAAGTTTCCAAGAAGATTTGATACATGAGGTTAATAAAGCTATTCAGAGATGACGACAATATCTTGATAGCATGCCTTTTAAAAAGAACAGGAGTACCTGTGGCACCTTAGAGACTAACAAATTTATGGCAGCATGAGCTTTCGTGAGCTACAGCCCACTTCATCAGATGCATAAAGTGGAACACAGAGACAGGAGATATTTATACATATAAACATGAGAACATGAAAAGGTGGAAGTATGCATACCAACAGGAAGAGTCTAATCAATTGAGATGAGCTATCATCAGCAGGTGACCTAGAATCCTACTTTCACCGTCTCCGACTCAAAGAATACTTCAAAACACACCTCTGAACAACATACTAACCCACAGAATCCTTCCTACCAACGCTGTAATAAAAAGGATTCTGCATGGACCCCTCCTGAGGGCTGAAACAACAGACTGGACTTCTACATAGATTGCTTCTGTCAACTTGCACGGGCTGAAATTGTGGAAAAGCAGCATCACTTGCCCCATAACCTAAGCTATGCTGAACACAATGCCATCAACAGCCTCAAGAACAACTCTGACATCATAATCAAAAAGGCTGACAAAGGAGGTGCTGTCGTCATCTTGAATAGGTCGGAATATGAACAAGAGGCTGTTAGGCAGCTCTCTAACTCCACATTCTACAGGCCATTACCCTCGGATCCCACTGATGATTACCAAAAGAAACTACACCATCTGCTCAAAAAACTCCCTGAGAAAGCACAGGAACGGATCTGTACAGACACATGCCTAGAACCCCGACCAGGTGTATTCTATTTGCTACCCAAGATCCATAAACCTGGAAATCCTGGATGCTCCATCATCTCTAGCATTGGCACCTTAACAGCAGGATTGTCTGGCTATGTAGACTCTCTCCTCAGGTCCTATGCTACCAGCACTCCCAGCTATCTTCGAGACACCACTGAGCTCCTGAGAAAACTACAATCCATCGGTGATCTTCCAGAAAACACCATCCTGGCCATTATGGATGTGGAAGCCCTCTATGCCAACATTCCACACAAAGATGGACTACAAGCCATCAGGAATAGTATCCCCGATAATATCACGGCTAACCTGGTGGCTGAACTTTGTGACTTTGTCCTCACCCACAACTATTTCACATTTGGGGACAATATATACCTTCAAGTCAGCGGCACTGCTATGGGTATCCGCATGGCCTCACAGTATGCCAACATCTTTATGGCTGACTTAGAACAATGCTTCCTTAGCTCTCATTCCCTAATGCCCCTACTCTGCTTGTGCTACATTGATGACATCTTCATCGTCTGGACTCATGGAAAAGAAGCCCTCGAGGAATTCCATTGTGATTTTAACAATTTCCATCCCACCATCAACCTCAGCCTAGACCAATCCACACAAGCGGTCCATTTCCTAGACACTACCGTGTTAATAAGCGATGGTCACATAAACACCACCCTATATTGGAAACCCACTGACCTCTATACTTACCTACATGCCTCCAGCTTCCATCCAGGACAAACCACACGATCCATTGTCTACAGCCAAGCTCTAAGATACAACCGTATTTGCTCCAATCCCTCAGACAGAGATAAACACCTACAAGAAACTATCAAGCATTCTTAAACTACAATACCCACCTGCTGAAGTGAAAAAACAGATTGACAGAGCCAGAAGAGTACCCAGAAGCCACCTACTACATGACAGGCCCAACAAAGAAAATAACAGAATGCCACTAGCCATCACCTACAGCTGCCAACTAAAACCTCTCCAGTGCATCATCAAAGATCTACAACCTATCCTTAAAGATGATCCCTCACTCTCACAGATCTTGGGAGACAGGCCAGTCCTCGCTTATAGACAGCCTCCCAACCTGAAGCAAATACTCACCAGCAACCGCACACCATACAACATAAACACTAACCCAGGAACCTATCCTTGCAACAAAGCCCGATGCCAGCTCTGTCCACATATCTATTCAAGGGACACCATCATAGGACCTAATCACATCAGCTACGCCATCAGGGGCTCGTTCACCTGCACATCTACCAATGTGATATATGCCAACGTGCCAGCAATGCCCCTCTGCCATGTACATTGGCCAAACTGGACAGTCTCTACGCAAAAGAATAAATGGACACAAATCTGACAGCAGGAATCATAACATTCAAAAACCAGTGGGAGAACACTTCAACCTCTCTAACCACTCAGTGACAGACTTGAAGGTGGCAATTTTGTAACAAAAAAACTTCAAAACCAGACTCCAAAGAGAGACTGCTGAACTTGAATTAATATGCAAATTAGATACAATTAACTCAGGCTTAGAGAGAGACTAGGAATAGTTGGGTCATTACACTAATTAAATCTATTTCCCTATGATAAGTTCTCCTCACACCTTCTATGGGTCATCTTAATTATCACTTCAAAAGTTTTTTTTCTCCTGCTGATGATAGCTCATCTCAATTGATTAGACTCTTCCTGTTGGTATGCATACTTCCACCTTTTCATGTTCTCTGTATGTATAAATATCTCCTGTCTGTGTGTTCCACTTTATGCATCCGATGAAGTGGGCTGTAGCTCACGAAAGCTCATGCTGAAATAAATTTGTTAGTCTCTAAGGTGCCACAAGTACTCCTGTTCTTTTCGCGGATACAGACTAACACAGCTGCTACTCTGAAACTTGCCTCTTAAAGTTTCTCTAAATAAATATCAACAATCTTAGCAGACAGTTGGCAAGATGTTAAAAGGCTTATTGCATGCTGCACTGTGGAGCTATCTCGTTTTAAAGAGCAAATGACTCATATTGAAAGAACATTCTTTAGAGCTTAGTAAGAGGTTTAAACCACATCAACATTAGAAATCAATGAGCCAACAAACTGTGGACTACTGAGGTCATGGTTAATAAAGAAGGACTTCAGTTTTATTTTTATTTCCCATTCTTGATCTAATCCTTTGACCTCAATTTTAAGACAGTGTGGGGTATAATTCACCATTCTACATATAAAGGGATTGATTCTCTTCTCACTTGCACCAGGTTTACATTATTCATTGATTTTACTGGAGTTAACTCCCGATTTCCACCAGTGTCACAGAAGAATCAGACCTCAATTTTTAAAAAAAGAATAAAATCAATGCACCAATTATACAGCAGATGTCTCAAGCAGTGTGTCACCAAAAGCAGGCTTAACTAACTAACAATGCTATTTAGAGCAGTTCTGACTAAATGATGCGACAGGTCCCACCTGTAATGCCTGAGTAAGGTATGTACAGATGACCCAGTGGCTGTCCTACTGAGCTGCGTGGCAGATGCCTCCTTGTCCAAAAAGCTGGACTGGAATTAGGGTGAGGGCTTTTCACTAACTGTAGGCAAGGACTTTTGACCTGAATACAGACCAACAGAATGCAGACCAAGATTTTCAAAACATTAGGGCCTAAAATTTAGGCTCCTAAATCATATTTAAGCATGGCCTAATTTTCAAAGTGCTGAGCACTCAGCAGCTCCTATTTTTATAACAGGAGCTACAGTGTATAGGAGAGAGCAGGACAGGACATTAGTACCTTGCCATATGAAGATGCTTGAAAACTGATAGTAGGTTGAGTCCATTTTCTGTTGTGTCAAACTCCCTTGGGCCTGCTCAGCCTTCCAAGCCATCAAGTTGTAGGAAAGGGATCAGGCCCTGGGAAAGAAAGGAAGGTTTATTATGTTACAAAACTATGGTCAGAGACAGGGATCAAGAAGGATTACTTTGCTCACCCTGATTATTATTCTGCTTTGGTGCCCAAAAGTAGATGTGAGGAGGGAAGGAGGAAAGGAGAACAGCCCCACCACTTTAGAGCTATGCAGTCATAGGACAGTCAATAGCAGTACATTTCATCTATGGGCTGGTTACTAAATCATTGATCAAGGGACAAGCTTGTGGCTGGCAAATTTCCTCGAGGACATGTGGCTGGAGGCTGCATTCCTCCAGCACTCACTGAAATATGCTTCATGGAATGTTTGGGGCTTTTTCTCCTTGTACAGGAGGGGAGTAGCTCTTGTTGAAGAGGGGGAGGCATTGCTTGCCAGGGGTTACACATAAGAGCATCTGCCACCCGGAAAGGAACCTACATATTCAAAGCTTTAGAAATTCAAGGTTTTTCAGTGCAAATAAGGCTCAGATGTTCATGAGCGATATTTCTTAGTAAAAAATGACCAGTTATCAGTTAATTCTGAACCCAAAGGGGAACGATGGTATTAGTAATTGTGGGGAGCTATGCTGATGGCTAGTAATTAAACATTAACACCACCATGGAGTCACGTTTTATTCAGTGAGTGATAACACCAGTCTCTCAAATAGTCGAGCACATTGCCATGCTGATCAAAATGGAAATAAAGCTTAGAGGTTCACTGCTTCTCAAGTTTCTAAATTTGGGGTTCAGTTTGGTGAAGCACCCCACTGTTAGGAAGTTTATATCCAAACTGTCTGAACATCATGGGTCTCCAAAGCTGGGCTGAAAATCTTGACAGATTTCTGGTCAGGTTTATACTCATGAGACAATCACCTTTCTTTGGTATTTTAACAATTCTTCTTCTGTCCGGAATCCAGATGGGCACACAAAACAGAACAATTTAAATTAATATTTCAAAGCTCAAAAAAGCAATGGAGTTCTGGGCACCAATGTATCCATTACTAATGAAAATTCCCCTCCTCCCCTCAGGATTCCACTGATATATTGCTAGTGTACTACATTTAAAATTTACTGGTGAGAATGATGCAATGTTTTTCTTACTCTCCATCCGCTTTTCTCAGACAGATTATTTTTGCTTCTGACTGATGACTAGAGTCAAGGACACCTGAATTGGTATCAGTTCATTTGATAACGCTCCATTTCTGATTGTTGGAAAAGGCCTGTCTGCTTCTTTTAAGCTTTTGAGATTTCATAATTTGATTTTGTGAAGCAGGGATTAGGAAGAGTCCAAACATTTATTTTATTCTTTTTGTCAGCAACAGTTCATTCCACTTTGGACAATGCCAATGTGATCATTACTGTATTAAAAATATGGTATGTAGCACAGGAAAGCAGACTTTAAATACTCTTCTTTTGCAGAAGAAGATGACTTATACCTTATACCTTATTCAAAATGGTTTCCCAAGAGAAGTCAATAAAATAAACAGGATTCAGACACAGAAATATGTTACCTTTGGATAATTTCTAAAAGGAAAGGACAGAGGGATTTGGTCTATTCCTCTTCCCCATTCAATTCCAATTAGCTGCAGCAACTTGCACTGCTGTTCATTCAGCTTTAAAGAAAAAAAAACAACCCCAACCCCATTTTTCCTTTCATTGATCTTCCCTGAACAAGATTTCAGTAATCCCACTTGAAGCAGTACTTTTGGAAATTCATACTCTAAACTATTTTCTTTGGTTTATGAGTAAATTTGATTCAGTGGGTTCTCAGACTTATACATTTGAAAAGATAGTGAATGATTTAGGAGCCAATTAGAAGGTGGGATTAAGATTTTGCAATGTCAGAAAGAAAGCACAAAATCTCTTAATGGTGTCCTTATTGAAGGTAACATTCTGCTCTGTTCTAAAATAGGAACTACAGAGAATGTTAATCCTCTATTGACAGAATATGAGGGCAATGATCACAAAATATTTAGACCCTATCTCACTTGATTTTCCTTTTAATTTTAAATCCTTACCTCACAGGTTCCTTATTCTGACTGACTTCCTAGAACCATTACTGGTACCTTTGCATAAAGCAGGCCTGCACAACATGCGGCCTGCGTAGGCTCACCTGCGGCCCGCGGGGGGTGAGTAGGTGGGCTCACTGTGTGGCCTGTGGGGGGTGAGTAAGCAAGCGGCGGGTGAGGGAGAGGGGCTGAAGAAGCAGGCGGGTAATGGCGAGAGGAGCTGAGGTGGCGAGCTACGAGTCGGTGGCTGACCTGTTTTATGATCTGGTCTGGCTCCCATCCCTCTCCAAGGGTTGCAGCTGTCTGGAGGTGCTGCCTTCCTCAGTCACACCTCATTCATTCACCAGGGCAATTGATTACAAAGTGGGGGGAAGATCTTATTCTACTAGCAAAAAGACATTTTTCTTTTACCTTACTTATACTACCTTAGGGGCCCGCTATAACATATTACCAAGGTTCAATACCACTGTTTTGGTGGGGCAGTGCTAGAGGAGGAGGGTTTGTTTTCACAGGGTGGGCAGTGTTGGGGGTGGGGAGTATTTCGGGGGGCTGGGCGGCGCTGTAGGGGTATTGTGTTTCGAGAGGGCTTGGCGGCACTGGGGGGGGGAAGGGGTTGGTAGGGCCGGGGTGGGGGGTCGGCCCTCAGCTGTTTTCTTTGGAGTAATATGGCCCTCACTGCTTTACGAGTTGTGCAAGCCTGGCATAAAGAAAGGGTGAGATTAAGATCTCTTTTCTGATAAAGTAGATTCTGGGATTTAAAAAGGGGCATATTGTCTCCCACTTTTGCAGAAACCACTCAGCCACAGGAAACCTTTGGACAGTGAAGGCAGAATTTTTGTCTTTGGGGTTCAAGATAAGCTCTTTTTCCAACTAAACTTGATGGTGGTAGACCAGAAAAAAAGAAAAGGGACAAATTGATTGGAGATAATGTAGATAGTTCTTATGCTTTCAAATTAAATAATTTCCACGTTTCACTAAGCCTTTTGGGTTAATGCTAGCATATTTATTGTAAAGAGCACAGTAATTGTTACATGCTTCTCAGTGAAGAAAATATAGTCAAATGTTCCAATGGAACAGGTTTTAGAGAAGTAATTTTCAACACCTTAAACAACTGCTTCTCCAAACAGCTAGATATAGGGCATATAAGAGGAATACACAGGAGCTGGTTCAAGAAGTGGACATAACTTAGGCACTAAATAATAATGACCACAATATGATTAAGTTGTACATCCTCAGGAGAAATCATACCGAAAATAGCTCTGCATCACTATCTTTAGAAAAGAGAATTTTTAATAAAATATTAATATGTGAGCAATTTCTGTAGTTGCCACAAGGGTATTATGAGATCATGAATGGGAAGTGGGATAGTTCATGTGGTCATGAATGGGTGGGCAGGTGCCCCCAGAAGACAATCTCTGTATTGAAGTATTATCCACATTATCACACATTTAGGACGGAAGCAAAAACAATTTTGTAGTCCCATTGTAGCTGCTATTAGACATTTGTTAACGTTACCAAAACAGCACAAAGTTTGGCACAGATGATTGATTTCTGTTCAACACTGGAATTCTGCAGGTCAGCACTGAGGTGCTGGGAAGGTTTTGTCGGTAGTATGGCTGCCTCTTGCTAGCGTTTAGTCCGTCATTTTCCTGAGCACTAAGTTCCTCTGAAAAGATGATTGAAAAGAGTAGATAATCATATCTCTACCTTTAAATGCACCCGATTTCTACCTTAAACCTAGAATAAGGTTTGTGGTAAAATTGACAGATTGCTCATCTCATTAAACATTTAAGGCCAGATTGTGAACCACTTCCCTCTTGGTGGCAAGCAGTTACTCAAGTAGATTCATTTACTGTGGCAGCACATGATGGAATGATTATTGAGAGTTACAATCAAAATAAAGGGGGTCACAATCCTTGAGTGACATTAGTTTTGGGAACAAAATATTCAAGTGTTTGAGACCAGGAGGGAGAGAGAAAGAAGAAATCTATTTGCCAAGCTTCTTTTGCACAGTAAATTATCTTAGTTATTTCAGCAACTGAAAACAGGAATTAGTATATATACACACTATATCCCGCTAATATATGTTATCTAAAAAGTTTTATTAACTATTATACAAACTCTATATTACCTCTCCAGCAAAAGCTCTTTCTTTGAGTTCACTTCAGTTAGCACAGCCTCCAAAGACGACAAGCCTCTCCTGAAGGCACATTTTACTGACAAATTGTGAAGGTTGTACAGTCTGTGATTTGGCAAGGTCTCCAGCCCAGATGGGTTTACTAATGACTTTTGCAAGGTATTTAAATCAGATTCTAGTGAAACACATGACTGCCATGTTTAATTACTCTAACTTAATGGAGCTTTTTGCCAGACATTGCCCGGCACATTAGAATCAGAGCTATTGCTAAAAAAGTACGGGGACTCAGAATGCAGTTCCATTCTTCTCCTCCTCCTCACCTCCCCAACCCCAATTTCACTAGTAAATTGTGATATTGAAATTTTGGCCAAAGCCTTGATTTTTTCTGCCCAAAGATGATTTTTTCTATTGTTCATCCAAACAACATTTTAGCAGAGACAGATATTTGTTCCACTTCAGAAAACATAATTTGGCCCACACAGTACATAATAGTGGATGAAGAATAATTTGTATCAGCTGAGTTTATGTACTGAAAGCTTTGAGAGCTTTTACATTAGGCTTTAAATTTCACTTTATATATTCACTTAGAAACCATTTCTTGTGCCTGTGCTTTCAATATCACAGTCTCAAACTGGTTTCTTCTTGGCAGACTAACATCAAAGGGGCTCGTTAGCTTCAATTCATTTCATACAATTGCACCTTTCCAGTAGATTTTAAGGATAGTATTATATGTGGAATTGCAGCAAAAGATGATGAACATAAAATAGGCTCAGCTATCATCAGCATGCTTTCATATCTCGCAGATGCTAACAACATAATCAAATCTTTGATTGCACACACTAAAGATAGCAGGCTATCTGGCATTAAGATAACTTTTCAAAATACTTGATGCCTTTTGAGTGATTTTTCTATACTTCTCCTTGGTATAGTGATAGCTTTTTTAGGTCAATACACATATAAGTAGCTGGATAGTTTTTGCTCCCTGAACAGAATAGATACCTGTCAGGTACAGATCAGATCACACCAAAATGGCATCAACTTCATGGCCTGATCCTGAGAAGTGAATGGAAGCTATGCATGCTTAGATTTTCTCAGGATCAGAACATAAATGTAAGATCACAGATCAATACATATGCGCACATGATATTCACAATGGACTGAGCAGAAACCCAAACTATGGACAGTGGAACTGGATGTGTGGTATATGATGAAAAACTGAATTTTTTTGAGGTTTATATTTTTAATGTTTATTAAAAAAGCAAAACGTATGTTCATCTCAAATGAAACAGTTAAAAATGTTAAAGCATACAAATAGTGTACTAGCAGCATCCAATCATTAGAATTTTCTAGACCTCCTCAGTACAGTCTCAGCAAGCTAAAAATATTACAGCTCGCAACCAACTGTCTTCACCATAGTGCAGATAAAACAAAAACTTTATAAAATTAACAACTGAAGGTTAAATAAGCTTAAATAAAGGTGTTAAATACAAGACACTTGATCAAAGCCTCTGTACAAAGAAATGAATTTGGCATTGTACAAGTGATTGGCTGGCTCACACCATACGATTTTAATAGTTAAGCAGTATAACTGTTTTAGCTGAACATCAACTATACAAAATTATCTGAAGTTGGAGTGGGCTAACCCAGTGAGTCATTTACAAGGCATGTGTATCTTTAGAAAAATCAGAACACTGTTTATATTCAGGCACCATTTGTTCCTGCAAATAAATAATCTCTAATGTATCTGCATCCAAACTAGTGTTAAACACATCAGTGCTAACATTTTATAAACACAGCTTTGTGACTATTCACTATACCTCCATTCTTATTGCTATGACAACGTGACTGTGGAAATAAACTACTGTACATACAAAAAATAGAGCACCTTTTAAACATTAAGGTATATGTCTGATTATTCTTTTTATCTTACAATACTGAAGCCCAAGCTACTGTAAATTGCTTTAAACATCTTCTCCAGAGGACCTGAAATATAGGAAATAAAACCCAAAACGTTCCTCTTCAGGCAACCCCAACCCAGAGCATCTTCTAAAAATGTCTAAAATGACACCAAGATTTTTACATTCATCTTCACACAAACAAATGTCTGCTAGTCTCTGCTTTCTTCAAAGGAATATAAAGATAGATCCACATGGCCCTCAGTCTTGTTCAAGTGAATACAGGTGGGCAGAGAATACAGCAGAAACATCTAAAATGGATTGTGAACACAATGAAATAATATTTTGCTAATTCAAAAATACAGCTGTTACGCAGTTCAAACAGTGCTTTCCAGGGGTCTAGACATTAGGATTTCTTGTCTATGGTATTGAAAAACCATTCTGTGAATTTTCTTAGTTGAGCGGCTGCTGTCTGAGATTCCTCCTGAAGTCTCATGTTATCTTGTCTCAAATGCTGGACCTCAGCTTGGAGAACAGCTTTGTCTTGTTTTTCCTGGTTAATAAAAAATAGAAGTTGAATAAAGTGAGTAGCCAGGATGACATTTTTGTTGCTCCTATTTCTAAAATGAGTCACAGAGCTCTGTTTACTTTAGCTCCCTAATCCATTGTGACAGCTATTGAACTGTAAGCTGAATCCCCAAATTTGCTGCAATGTTGTACTTAAGATCACCACATTTCAGGCTAAAAAGAAAACTAAATGCAATTTCTGTATGAGAATTCTAGAACCCACTTCCTGTATAACACAGATTTGAGCACTAAAAAGTTATTCTACAGTTCAGATTAGACTCATCCCTAAAAGTAGGGACTTACCAATTGTGAAACCTCTCAAATCTGTTTTCCCAAAGAAAAGATTCAAGATCAGAGAATTAACAAGTGATACAGAAGAATTCAAGTCACAAGGATTTGATTTCACAAATACAAAGTTAATGCAAAATGTTTGGCTTAAACCATTAGAGGGAAATGATTGATTTCATCACTAAAAGCAATGTGGCCCGTTGCTTAACAGACATGGCAGCCAAGTTCCTGTTTCCAGCTCTGTCACTAACTCACTGTTTGATTCCAGTCATGCCACAAATCATTCTGTGCCTCAGTTTACTCATCTGCAAGTTGAATACCATACTCCTGGCATACTCATGGATTGTAAACAGCTGCACTCACTGCAGGTATGCCTCCTGGTGGCTAGGTCTGAGAACTGGCTTTCACCCCACATGGTGTCCCCATAATTGGTTGCTCATGACTTGATGTGCTCCATCTTTTTGACTTGGCTCTCTAGCCAAGTCACTATATAGTCTCGCATTCCAGGGTATCAACTTCCTACCAGACAAGATGTCCGGATGCCATCTCAGACAGTCTTCCATTTCACCTCTAGGTACTTCGCCTCTTCCCAGTGGTGGGTAGAGGAACCTGGGCCTGCCCACAACTCTGGGTTCCAGCCCAGGGACCCTATGACTAAAAATGAAGGTCTGCTCAGTTTCTGTTGCTGTTTCTCTGAGCTCCTTCCTACCCCATGTCTCTATCTCCTGGCCTACCACTGGAGTATTGTCTGTTCTCCATGGCTACTTCACCCCTCTTGGCCTCTTGTCTGACTCCATAGTCCAGGGCAGGACCCGAGGGCTCACTTTCCCCTTGGACTTCCACATGGTTTGTGATCAACTCGCTTTCCCTCTAGGGAGTGACGGCATGCTCCTTCCCTGCAGCCTCCTCCTGGCCTCATTTCCTGGCTTTATAAACCTATCCCAGCTTCTCCCACAGCAGCTCTTGATCTGAAGTTAAGTCTTCTCAGTCCCCTCCAGGTGCACCATATAAGGTTAAATGCCCTCTTTTTGACCACATTAACCCACTCTTTGAAACCCTTGGATGGAAGGTATATAAGTATAGTAATTTCTACTGGAGAGCCATGGAGACATTTAATCCTGATGAAGAGATTTTTTACCTTCCGGAGGTCAGTTTGTAGTTGCCGGAGGATCACTTCTAGCTGGTTTACTTTTCCAGTCAGAGTAGATGGAGTGTGCTCCCTACAAAGTAAACAATAACTTCACTCTGGAGTTAGTTCAAAATACTTCCTTCCTTAATGTCAATAAAACATACTTTTATAGGGACACATCACAAAAAACAATTCACCCAGGGCCAATTGGGTATGTCAGCTGGAAAAAGCAACAATAGACTAGCTCAAGCACGAACCCACTACTGTGATGTTTGAAATATGTTGCTGCATCTCACACTAATGAAGCAGAAATGAAAAATGACTTTAGAAAGGAAGTGCTTCAGATATTACTCTCACATGTATTCACAGTGTAAGTTAACTGTTCAACTAAATAATGCGAAGAGTGCATTTGTGAACAAGCTGCTTTCTGATAAGGAACATTAGTAACAAAGCAAGTTGCAGCAGCAATGGATATAAACATTTAGGGTTATTTTAGTTCTCTTCTCTGGTCTGCAATTGTTCCATTTCAAGTAAAAAGATAGACCAGTGACTTAATGAAGACTAACATTTTGTCTTTAAAGGTCAAATGTACAGAATATAGCCAAAGGTTAATCAAATGCATGACTGAGAGAAAATGCAGAGAAGAGCAGTTGTCCTATGCATGACAGTGAATGCTTTGGGAGACAGTTACATACATATTCACAGATTAAATTAGATGTAATGTGAATTGTTTCATCTAGATGAGAGAAGCTGAAGAAATATACAAAGCTGAATCAGCTGCTTCATGCAGGTTAGCAAATTGGACAGGTTTGACAACACTGAACATGGAATGCCTGCATGCCTTTTTGCTATTCCTAATGCACACTAGCTGGAAGAGGTGATGTGAGTTTAAAGTCGTTGAGGAGAAACGTGCTTTGCCATGTAAGTAGATTAATTTGTCTAAAATTGGTATTAAGTAAAAACGACACCCTAATAAGCAAAAAAAAGACTAAAGTTGCCCCCCTTTCCCTTTTTCCCCCCACTCCTCAAGTTGAAAAGCAAAACAAATCAAAGATTTTAAAACAGATACATTCTATTGCTGAATCCTACTTTTTTTGAAACCCACAACTCCCTAGTAGAAAGGATAGAGGCCAGGTGGTAGTCTAGAGCTCCAAGCACTGGACTAGGTGTGAGGCACTAGGGTACTTTGTGGCCCTAAGAAAGTTACAATCTCTCTGCTTCATCTGTAATCAGGGGCTATAGGTTTGCCTGTATTTGTTCTCTGAAGACACATAGCTGCCGTCTTTTCTTGTACCAAGTCATCAGACAGGGAACTCCCATCATGCTGAAGACTTAAGCCCCTTGTTCCATCTGGGGGCACTGTATGCCATCTCTGCTGTGCAGAGTTACACAACACCCACTGATCAATTCCATCCAAATGAAAGGTAGAAATAAACAGAGCAAAGTGTGTTTAAAGAGTTAAGCGGGTGGATTGTAACAAAAGATTACAGAACTCAACTTTGAAGGGAGATAAGGTAGTGAGTGGTGATCTGAAGACCAGATTCTACCCCACGTTAGATACTAATTTCAAGCAGAAAATGTCACATGGCTACCCTGCAAGTCTCCTAGATGGAAACTGACCAGGGGTTGGCTGCGAAAGCAGAAATCTCTTGGATGCAATGTAAAGGCATATTGAGTCAAAGCTGCAGATCTGCAAAGGCATAGCAATGAAATGTGTAGAGAGCCATTTAGACATGGTACTCTTGGGAACAAGGGAGCCAATTGTATTTGCTATTAAAGAGGACACAGTAAGCTGCATAGCCTTTGAGCACTTTGTTTGAAGATGACTGAAGTCCCAGGTGTCATTCTCACACCAAATTTTAGAGAAGAACCTGTTAATATGGTAATGTAGATAGGGTAAAATGACAGATTTCAGTGGAATTCTTTGGGAAGAAATTAGGAGGTGCTCATAAGCAAGTCCTTTATCTTTAAAGCAGGTTGTATACTGGGTTAGTAGGATCTGACATTCTTTGCTAGAAGGGGCTGGATTTCCTCTTGCTGAATCTGATAGAAGGAAAACTCTACACAATTTATTTAGAGAAATATTTTTAACACCACTTGAGAATCCTTCAGGCTGATCTTTCAAAGTCTGCATTACTAGAGCACTGGTGACCCGGGGAGGCCTGATGCCTTTCCAATTCTGTGAGCCTTTTAAGGCTCAGAGGTTTCCAAAGAGATGCTTGTTGGAGGTGGTTGCCTTGTCTTCTCTAGAGAAGAGCACTTTTTTTTCTGGCCAAGATTAGAAGTGCTCTGCAGGCAGGCACCTACCCCAGCTATTGCCCACCCGAAAGTCCTTAGGTGCAAAGCTCCTACTGCAGCAGTGTTTTGTAGCTGCAGACCTCCCAACTTCCTGGCTGTCCATGCGCTTTCCACAGTGTACTTAAACTTGATAGGAAGGACATGGATTGAGCAGAGACCCAGCCTCACTGAGGTGCACAAACTTCATTTACTCAGCACCAATGTTCAGCTGCTTTTGAGTGCTGAAACAGTACCGTATACAACTGCAGAACAAAGAGGATTTACCTTAGTAATTGTCCTTATATCAGTATACCTCACAAGGCAACTACAATGCCTACTTGAGGCAGAGACCATCTTTTGTGTGTGTGTGTGTGTGTGTGTGTGTGTGTGCAGAGACCATCTTTTGTGTGTGTGTGTGTGTGTGCGCGCGCGCACGTACAGTGCTTCCTTACACAATGGGGTTTTGGTCTATGATGAGGGCTCTTGGATGTTACAGTAATCCAATAAACAAACAAACAAATAAAAAATTAATAATGTTACTTAATTGCTCAGAGCAATTTCTTCTAAGAGGAAGTGAATACTTCATAACTGGTGCTTCTCTTGCTAATGCTGAAGCAACTCCAGAGCTTTGGAGACAGAATGCTTCAGCCTGATGTGCTGATCTGTCTCCTGGCTTCAAAAAATTCAGAAGCATAATTGGTCTATAGGTATAGCAAAGGGGATCCAGCTTTAAGTTCTAATACAACCTCTCCTGCCTGAAATCGCCAGTCAACAAGGCTACTTAAATTCCTCTTCCACAAAGGCTGAGGGTCCTGCAGACCTGACCACCAGTGGTGCCTAAGTATTCCTAGTCCTGGAGGGACCCTGGCAGTCCCTGGGTTCCCATTAGTCAGTCTCCCAAGGCAGTGGATGTACTGAATCACTTTCCTATGCACGGACAATCTTCCTAAAGCAGAAGCAGAAGCTCCCCCTCAACCCCATAATACTTTTTTTTTTTTTTTTTTAAATCATGGCTTGCCAGAGACGCTCTTTAAATGAAGCACAGGACCACATATGAGATATTTAAAAGCAGTCTTATTTAATGACTTCTCTTTTTAAAAAGGGACATCAGACCCTGGCAAACTGTTATAGCCACTGATGTTCCTTAGGAAGTTCACTGAGTGCTGATGAGTTTTAAAAGTTTTCTGGAAACCAAGAAAAAGTGTCTGTACACTGACAGGTCTGCAACATAGTATAATACACTGCAACCTCCTTTCATATTGGAATCATTTTTTTCTATTCTGTTTTATTTTGCCTTTGGTGATAAATCAAAAACAGCAAACAGTAAGATGAATACATTCTGCTCATCTTGAAAGTCAGTAGTTTCAAAAGATGCTGAATAAAATTTCATATATATTCATTTGTATATTCATGCTAATAGACATTTCAAAGGATAAGAAGGACCTATGTGCTGGTCTAAGGAAAATGGGTGGCATTACCCATTTTATTAGAATGAAATACTAAAGAACAGGATTAGGTCTGTCCCATGCTGACAGCATTTTATTAATGGATCTAAAATTTTCCAGAGTACATCCCAAGTTCATATAAATTACTTGAGCGTTGACATTGCATGGAAATGTTTGAAGAAGCAGGTATGTTCAGATACATATTCTTCTATATGTCCGTTTACATACTTATCTTGTTTTCTAGGCAACTATCACTGTGCTAGCTATGTGCCATAAAACAGTTACAGATGGCAGTGTGTGTTCCTTGAAGGGCCAATTTCTCACAGCCTCTTTAGTTCCTGCTGTGTACGAGTCCTTGCCCTCTACTATTTCTCCTTCAGTATTCCAAATTGTTGCTTGGTTACGGAAAGTTGCAATTACTCAGTAAAAGCCATTACAGAGATAGACCTTGCATGTAAACCTGAACATGACCAAGATTGGGCTTCATCTGATCTCCACCTGGTAATCAGGGAGCTACACATTAGATGACTTTGTAGCTGTGGAATCCAACCCTTGCTCCAGAATTGTAGTCCAGTATCTCTGCTTGTATTTTAAAACGCTATGCCCAACACAACAAAAGGTGCCTGAAGTTAAGCACCAGAAGTCATTTGTAGGTATAAGTTGTAAGAAAAGTAAGCCCCTAATTTTAAAAAATGCTGGGCACTCAGCCACTCCCATTAACTTCAAATGAGCAGTATTTTTGGTATGGTGTGTACTAAACACTTGGTATTTTGACTTTCTTGAAGAAGTTGATTTAAAAAAAAACAAACCACCAAAAATAGCTCTGTCTGCCATTGCACTTTATCTTCGATAATTCTTCTTCAAGACTTCATAGCATTGCACAGAGAGATATAGTTGTATTGGCAGGCCAAGAGGGTAGGAAGAAGTATTTGTCCAGTGATTCAATGAGCTAGCTCAGCATTGCATGCAAGTTTCCTCTGGATTTTTATCCCTCAGGGAAACGATTACACTAAACAAGCTCATTATTTGGCTTGTCATGATCTACAAACTTGACAATTTACCATGGACAACCACAAGTCACAAGTTGAGGAGCTGCAAAAATTGTTCTTAATTTCCAGAAAACAGTAGGTAAACCAAAATAATTCCCTTCAATATCTTACCACTCTGACAGTTCTTCAAAGATATTTGGCTTATAAAATATGGTAACTCTGAATCTCAGTTGAACTCCTAAACTTTTGGGAATGCCATCGTTGTAAAAGATATTTTCTGCACTATTTACAGGGGAGTCTAAGTTTTAATAATATGACAATTTGGGCATTTTAACACCTTGTTCTTTGAATAAGTACCTCCTGTAGTTAGAATAAATTATTTTCTTGGCATGGAAAAGTAAAGAAAGTTAGGTATTGTTAAGAACATCACATATTTCAGAAGTTATTCAGAACACGTAATACACGATATTAAGAGGAAGTGATTGTCATCTGCTTCATAATAAAAGTGCTCTAAATCTTCTATACCCAGTAGCATCAATGAAATCTTTTCCATTTGTTGGCTCTTCATCCAAAGGTAACTCTGGAGCACCCTCCAAACCTGGAGCTTGCTGCATATCATTCAGGGTGCAAAAAGATGCCACTCTCTGATCTGTAATGGCAAAAATAAAGCTAATGTAAAGCTATTTCTAAAGACAATTTCATATACAAAATTAAAAAAAAAAATCAGAGGCTGATGTACAATTAATGGACCTGGTTAGAGCCTGGGAAATAAAATAATAATATATGGAGATATACCTATCTCATAGAGCTGGAAGGGACCCTAAAAGGTCATTGAGTCCAGCCCTCTGCCTTCACTAGCAGGGCCAAGTACTGATTTTGTCCCAGATCCCTAAGTGGCCCCCTCAAGGACTGAACTCATGATCCTGGGGTTAGCAGGCCAATGCTCAAACCACTGAGCTATCCCTCCCCCCCAACATGGCTGCTTTGAGAACAATCAGCAGATATACAATTTGTTCCAGTTAGTTGCTGTTTCCAACATCTGTGTCAACATCTGGTTTGCAAATATCAGCAGAGTGATAGATTTGTTTTGACTAGTTAATGATAATTTGAACAGTAAATTGGTCAGGCTGAAATCCACAGAAGACCTGAGAAACAGGAGCCATGACCAGTGATAATACCAATTTATGGAAAACATTTGCATTTTCCATAGAGCTAAAGCATCAAATTCCACAGAAATTTGCACAGTTCCATTTTTATTATTCTGATATCTCAAACACATTGTGTAAGCTGCTGGTTATCTATATACTTGAAAAGCAGGATACAAGTGCTATTATTATGCACTTACTTTGTCATATTTAAGTATAAAAAGTAGCTTTTATTTAGTAAAAGCACCTTCAAGTACCAATAATACTACACCAGGGCCACCAGCATACATGCTCAATGTGCTTGGAACTTAGCCTGTCTCCCAATGACCAATATCATTATCAGTGGACATTCAGTGTAGCTGCCAAAATGTACCACATATCATCATTTATGAAAAATATGCCATGCAGAACATCACTGCACATAATAAAAGTAAATGATTCATCATGATTTAAATTGTTTGCTATGGAAAATTCATATTCTGTGGAGATTGATTTAACTGATTTTCATATAAATTCCATGCCTGCAGCTTTCTATTGACTCTGGCCATGACATGCCTTCCCCTCTCCCTCTCCTCCCCCGCAGGCCCAAAGCTTGCATTACCATGCAAACGTGCAAACACTTGAAACAAAAAGGAAGGTTTACTAAAGATAAAAGCCAACAATCAACCCCAAACCATCACCTAGAAACGATGTATGATGACAGACTGGCCCAAGATCTTCATCAGAGTCAAAACCTGGAATAAGATTTAGAACGTTCCTATCAACAACAGAGTACATCCAACTATCTCTCTGCTAAAGCAGCTGTGGTCCTTGTGCAAGATTCACATAATGGAATACTGTCAATGCAGTTCAGACTGCCTCTTACTGTGAGAAGCCCTTAAGCCTATCAAAACCAATTGTTATGTAATGCCAACCAACATGATTGTAATTACACATTTCATGCTCAGCGGCCCTAATATAATGTACAGTATGATGATACGTAGCATGGAAAAGTCACAAAAGTCAAATGATAAATACATGGCAAATTGTTTTAAGTAAGATTTTTTTTTTTAGTGATTTGTTTAAAAAGTGCTACCAAGATATTAAACCAAAAACAAAACCGGGGAATCACAGCAATTAGAAGCTTTTATTAAGTGATTACAAAATGAACACTTTTCGAGCTAACTGTAAAGGCTGAAAAGTCATTTCCAGCTATAACTCTACTTTGATTCAAATCTGCACTTTTATATCGGATTTCAAGACCAACTTTATACAGCAGTAGTTTCCCAAGTTTTATCCTTATTTGCAATTTGTCATGTGTCTTGGTAGTTTTTAGATCATGAGTTTTCCACACACATCTAAAGTGAGAAAAGAGAAGAATTTCACACACCATTGCTATCACAGTGACACAACTCACACTACGGAAGCAATATAGCTTAATTAAATTAAGCATCAGGGAAAGGTTAAACTCAGTCAAACTAGGTGCCACAGAAAAGACTGTGCAAACAATTATGTTCACAAAAGAAATGGGGCAGAAGTAAATTTAGGATTCACGTCTAATTACCCATTTCACTTGTTCTTTTCTTCCCTTGCCTAAACTTTGATTACAGAGACAAGGGGGTGCGGTAATATCTTTTATTGGACCAACTTCTGTTAGTGAAAGAGATAAGCATTCGAGCTTACACAGAGCTCTTCTTCAAGTCTTTGACATTTGATGGCGGAGGACAGAAAAGCAGTGGCAAATCTTACTGTTCCTAGCTTTCCTACATAATGAGTTAGTTAACGTTCAGTAATGTACAAAACATGGGTATTTGTGTCACTGAAGTCTATTTCAATATAATTTACCCTGCGTTTTTCCTCACAATACTGACTAAGCATTTCTAAGGAGAATGGCTGCTTGTCTAGTCTACTGAGCTTAAGACATTTTCTGTTAAGTAAAAAATAAATAAAAATATTGTAGTTCTGGACCTACTAGGGGTATCTGAATCAAACCACCATCTTTCCTTTAGTGAGGAAGAATTATAAAGGACGTTCATAACAGTCACTGAAAGCACAGTATGAAGTTTTAAAATAAAATATTTCACCCAGTTTTTAAAAAATTTCCATTGATTCATAGATTCCAAGGGAGAGGGGACCATTGTGTTCAGCTAGTTTTACCTTCTGTATAACACTGGCTATTGAACTTCCCCAAAATAATTACTACAGCAGATCTTTTAGAAAAACATCCAATTTTGGTTTAAAATTCTCCAGTAATGGAGAATCTACTATGGTCTTTGGTAAATTGTTCCCATGGTGAACCAACCTCACAGTTAAAAACATATGCCTTATTTCCACCCTGAATTCGTCTACCTTCAACTTCTTGTTACTGGACCCTGTTATACCTTTACCTGCTAGATTGAAGAGCCCATCGTCAAATATTTGCTGCTCATGTAGGTACTGATAAATGTAATTAAGTCACCCCTTTAGTTTAACAAAGAGAAGGAAATACACTGAGTTTATTGAGTATCATGATAAGGCAGGTTTTCTAATCCTTTAATGATTCTCATAGCTCCTCTCTGAACTCTATCCAATTTAGCAACATCCTTCTTGAATTTACCTGAAAACTTTAATTTTAGTCAGCAAAAACTATAAATAGATTATATTGCCTTAAATGTGCATTGACTATAACTTGTGCATTTGTAACTTTTTATTCCTTGCAAAATTCTACTAAATTTCAAATGTTGTATTTGTATGAAACATAAATTTTATATTTAGAGCTTTTTATTACTGCACTTCTGCTAGTTTCTAAACAGAACTTTACTATAGTCAATTACTTGTGAAATGTTGAACAGTAATCCACCATTCACAGGCTGGGCAACAATGTCATTAAATAGGTGTTAGAAACCATTAGGCTCCTACATTGTATGCTAAAGAAGTAATTTTGTGAGTTGTTACTGCAAGAACAACCACCTAATTTAAGCTGCTCATGTTAAAGTCAAAGTTTACTCCCTCAGTAACAAAGTTAATATAACAAACATAGATAACAGCTAGGACATCACCACCAAGTTCTCTTATTTTACCTCCCCAGATCAATGCACAAGACAGTGCTGTCATAAGAAATAAGGAAATGGAATATTGCAAAGTTAATGGTTACATAGGAAGATTCTTATTCAGCTGCATGTTTATTTTTTTATTTTCAGTAATTATTTCTAGTCCCACTGAATGTGTCCACGAGTACTTTCTCGAGTTTAATTGTTTCACCAATTTAACAGGGCAATTTTTAAAAGGTGAACTGAAATAAGAGTTAAATTTGTGCTTTGGAGGGCAGAATTTGACCAAAAGTTTTTGTTCTTGACTATGCCTAACAGAATTTTACACAAAATATAAAGTATTAACTCCTTGGGTGTGACTCTCCATTCACTGGCACCAGTGGAAATCAAAAGACCTCCACTGATACCAATGGAGTTAAACTGACACAAGAGAAGAATCTAGTCTTTTGTCTATGATTGCAACACTTGTGCTACCAAAACCTACAAGGACAACTCCTACTGACATTAATAGAAGCTCTATGTGAATATCATATCCTTTTGACTGATAAATCTTTTCTTTTTCTAATTTTGGTTTGGTATGTCATTTTCCAAGCCAATTACCTGAGAAGATATATGGGCACTTACATCAAAATTTTAAGCAAAAATTGCCAACTCCAGATAGACAAAAATGAGGTCACTGAGCCAAAATGTGCAACCCATCCAACTCAGTGGATGTTAATGGGACTGCATAGTTGTAAAAGAGCAGAATTTGGACCAGAACTGCATTTGTTCAGCAATATCACAGATTTGGGGGGGAGGAGGAGGAAGGAGGGAGAGAAGGAATCCAAACAGTTGAAGTTAGGTAACATACAGCATAATAGAAGAAGGCTAAAAATAAAATGGTGCATTAAGTGGACCTCTCATTGCTAAACTCCCATCTCAAGGTCAAATTCTGTCCCCAGACATGCACACAAACTTCCACTGAAGTCAACAGGAGTTACACATGCATATCAGAGAACAGAGCTTTTCCTAAATGTTTTTGAACTTTATTTTTCTAAACACTTAAGTCTCTAATCAAATTAGCTAGTTTATCTTTTATGCTAAATGCTTTTTCCCCTAATCACAATATGTTTAGCATAAATTTGATTAAACTATGAAGATTTAAAATGAAGATGTTAAAACAATATTAATTATAGTAGCACAGATGGTGCCACAAAGATAGAATGGCATTAAGAAATGGTGCATCCTAATTGGCATAAGTAACTTAGAACCATGAAAATACCTGGTATAGACCAGTGGTTGAAATTACTTTTGTTTATATAACCAAATCATAAACAATACATAAAGAGACTCTGTCAGGTTGTTTAAGCTCCAAAATATTTAAAAAACAGATAACACCCATTTTTAAACTAAAACCACCAATCAACGGTGACACAAATACTGCTGGGTCTGTACATAAGAGTCAACGTTTATGTCCCACCCCAAACTCCTAGAATGAGAAGCAGTTGTGGGAATCTTGGAGAGTTTTCTGTTTTTTCTCCTTCACTATATTAAGTTATTTGATTTTCCGGAGTAGCCATCACTATTAATATAATCTAAGTACTCAAAAAGTACACTGCTCTGCCCCAAACTCAAAACTATGAGGATTTTAGAGAAGTGTAATAAAACAATTAAAGGAATATGAATCAAATTTTCTAAAGGTTGTCTCTTTTCCTGCTTATTCTGACATTTCTTCATCCCCTTTTCTCTCCATTCATTCTCCATTTTAAATACAATTCTCTTTTCTCAGTTGTTTATTGTTTTCTTTCTAGTCTATACTCTTCTTTCTTTAGTGCCTTGCCCAGCAGCATCCAATTCTCTGTTGTTCAGTTCCTCTCTCTCCTCTTCCATGTTACATTTTCTCTTTACCCGTTCTTCTCTTATCTTGTTATCTGTCCCCTTTTCCCTCTGTAGTCTCATCTGTCAGCTTTGCTCTCAGCTGTATTCCATTAGCTCTTCAAGTTTCTTCCCATATTATACGCAGAGAATACACGCTTGTTGCATTGCCATAAATTTGGAATGTGATTGAGTACAAGTGGTGAAACCACAAGTGAGTTAATTATAGGCACTGCAGCCTATAAACAATGGTCACCACATCATAGTAATGTAGCTAAGTATTGAGGAAACAGATAAAAAATTTTAAAAGTGTTTTGGCCGAGGACACAACAAGAATCAATGTTTGAGCTGAGCTGCACACATGCTGACTGCTCTGGAAAGGAGCGAAAACTGCAAGCAGCTGCCAAGCAGACAGGAGGGAGCCTTGGGTGTTCTAGCAGCATCAGCTGCAGTCTTTCTAACCCCAACTTCTCCCCAGCCATGAATGGGTTCAAAAAGCAAGGAACTGTTCCTGTTGATTTCATCAGTTGCAAAAGCCCTCTCCAACTGACCATGTGGGAACTGTGAACTCCACAAGAATGTCAGAACATACTAGCGGTAAACTTTCAACTCTAGAAAGGCTCTGTCTGCAGCAAGAAGTGCAGAAAACTTTTTCTTTCTTTCTTTCTTTTTTTTTTTTTTAAAAGACAACTAAGTTGTGCTTTGATATTTAAAATAGTCCCAAATCATGGACCCCTAGGGCCATCTCTGAAGAGAAAATTGGACCATGAGGTTGAGCTACAGGAAAAAAAGGAAGTTGCCCAGGCTCCCTGTCATCAAGATCCTAGTTAGTGTGAGGCTTCATCATCCACCTGTGCACAAAGTTCTTGTCTAGCAAGGGTGGTAGCAGTGGGATCCTCAAAAAGTGACTTATGAAGGAGACCAGCAGCATCAGGATCCTGATGAAGAGTCTGACCTGCTGGAAGCACTGGTACCTGGATCTCTAAGATCCTGTAGCATTCTATTCATAGGGGCTTTTATCAAGCAAGGGTTACAACAATATCTAAAAAAATAATCTCAGTATCAATTTTTAAAAATATATTTTCCAACATTAGCTTAGACCAAAAACTTTGCAGGAGCAAAATGAACTGAAAGAATAACTAATGATGAGTTAACTAGGGGGAAAAAAGCTATTTGGTTCATTTAGCTTTAAATTACAAAAGAACGCCTCTGTAGCATCTAACAGTGAATTTCAAGTTCTAGCTGTGATGGCAATAAAAGGCTATGTCGACATATTCATTCTTAATCACATCACTCCCAGGCTTAAAATCACTCATCTGTTCCACACTGTTCCATCTTGGATGAGAGTTGGGTTTAAAACACAGAAGAAGAATGATGGTAATAGCTCAAAATTTGTATTTATGAATAAGCATAAATTTTATGGGTTGTCAATAGATAGAATAGAGAGACCCAAGAAAGAAATGACCTTTGAATCATGCCACCAGCTATGGAGAGGAAGAGATATAGAGAAACTGCCTTGTATGAAAAAAGAAAATTAAAATAAAAGTTCCCTCTCAATAGCGGTAAATTGCATAAATGTTAGAAGACTTGGCAGATCAGAATTGGAGACTAATTTAACTTTAATTTCTTAAATCTTCAGTAGCAAACAACCCCATTAACAATGGCTTAGTCTTCATTAACTGGATCACTTTTCTTTAAAGACAAACATATCTCAAAAGTTGTGACCACATTCTCATCCACCAAAATAAAAAGGTCTCAGAGGTTTTAATCCCCACACAACTAAGGAAATGATTATGGCATCTCAACTTCTGTGCTGGTACAGACCTTACCTTTTTAAAATATTCTTAAAGAAGAATGCTGAAATAGCCATTTGGCTTCATTTCTGAACTTCTAGAAATGTTCAGTTTCGAACACCATGAACCCTGCATAGCAAAACTCCATTGACATTTTTATCATCAATTTGCATAATCTCTGGGATCATCATTTCTCTGTTCATTACATTCATAGAGTCCAGAACACTAGCTCCCACCTACTCTTAATACCAAGTCTTGAAGTAATTCCTCAATTATGAAGGACAACTTCAACATACACAGGAAAATAGCATCTGCTTCCTCCAATTCAAACTCGACTATTTTAAGAACTTTTTTTTTTTTTTTTTTTTTTTAAATATAAAGGACTCCCTCCAAATGAACTTTTCATAGTATGCTAGTCCGTTTAGCTTATTTTGATTTTGGCTTTCTGGTTGTGAGACTGAGGATGCAGAAAGTTGACCAAATCTTTTAGAAAGCCCATTTCCACTTAGGAGGTCCATATCATAGCATAAAATCAAAAAATTAGTTATAATGTTTTATAGTTTATATAGAACAGGCATAGATCTTTCCACCTTCTGCATGAATGTACCCACTAACAGAAAAGAAATGTACATACTAGCAGAAAACATAGAAACACTTACTACAGCATTCTTTATGGGAATCTGCATTACAACTCATATTTTTCAAATAATTCACAAAGCAATCAATGAGATCTGTATTTTGTGACTCACTGCAGTACAAAATGAATACATTAAAATATCTGAAATATATGCAACTAAAAACAAGTCAGTCAATAGCTTCTCCTATTTGAGCAGAACAAATGAGAAAAAATATGACTCTGCAACTATACAGAATAAGCCTTAAAATTACAAGAATCTAGAAGTTGCTGCTTAAATTGATTAATTGCAGAATAAAGCAGTATGCCCTTGTTCTGAGCTGAAGGTTTAAGGAGACTAGAAAAATGAAAATAAAAAAAGTTTCTAAAAGACCTTCAAAATATCTGAGTTTCAAAAAATTAGTACAAAACAAGTACTTTCAGTCAGCTGAACTGATAAGAGTTGTTGAATATCAAAATGCTTTTTATGCAGCAGTAAGAACTGCTTTAGCATGAACACAGTTACATTACTCCAACTCTTCTTCGTACTGATAAGTCTTTATTTTCCAGTTGCTGCATTAGGATATTGGTAACAAAAAAATATACACATATCTTCCCCATAAGCAACCATGTGTGTAAATACAATGGGAATCCTTTTCAGAGTATCTTTCAATTTTATAATACTTCCTACCAGTTAGGAGAAATTTATCTGAGAAGGACTGAGCAGAGATGAAGGAACTCAAAGTTAATCAAGATAAAAAGCAAGATAGTGTTTTAGAATGATGATCATCACTGTGATACATTTTCTGTTCATTCAGAATAGTACTACAATAGTTCTGAATGCCTGTAACTAAAGAGTAAAGCAACAAAATCTTTCTACGTGAGATTGTTGAACTCTAGGACAGTACAGAGAAAGAGCTGACCAAAGCATATATTAAAACAAAACCTTTAAATATGCATGTCTACTATTCTGTTTACTTTTAAACTAAGCATGTATAGGTTTGATATCAAAGAGATGGAGTATGTCATTTTCTTCAGCTTAACCTGGAATTATAGTCCAATTCTGCAAGACTGTTCTACTTCTTGACTGCACACTATTTTGAAAACATATCAATAGACATTTTAATACTTGTACCACTGCAATATTCTTCTGAGGGCTTATTATGCGAGTTAGGGGAAGGGGCAACATCACCTGGACTGCACATGCAGAGTTGACAGTAGCCACACAGTACATATTGTGTCCAACACGTTTCCTCATTTGAAAGTAAGTAATATTACAAAAATGACAGAAAAGGCTATAACTACTGAGATAAATAAGATTTTTCTTATTCAAAATGAGCATATGGAAAATACAGGAAAAACTCGGAAGATCAGTCTTTATGCTGAATTTTCTTACCTTCAAACGCTCGTGCAGCATCCACCAGGTTGGACCAGTCTAGTTCTGCAGCAGTGTCTGGAAGGGGCATCAGGCCAGGATCATTGAATTTAGCTCTATCAGACAAGGAGCCATCTGAGAACCAGAATTCATCTATCAAACATAAAAATTAGTCTTCTTATGATAACAGTCTATATTTAGTTCTGAGGCTATCAGAATTAAATTTCAAATGTATATATAGCCAAAGGGTGCTCATCTTCACTTCTCCTTTGTGCCCTGCATATATATATATATATATATAAACATTTAGTGTCAGCATAACATTTTAAGTGGCATTGGACTGAGGAAGAATGAGAAGGAAAGATTTTTTTTAAAAAGAATATTCTCTTCCTAATCACCACTTTACATAAGAGAGCATACTAATATTATAAATAGACAGAACACAGTTATAAACAGTAGAATATTACAGAACCCAAATATTTGCTTTTTTAAGATCCTTTATGAAGAGAAAGTTGCTAGACACACATATAGATCCATATTTTCAGAAAATCCATGAAACCACACATGCAGAATTTGTGTACCTATACAGTTATATACACAAAAACGAGATGTGCTCAGATTATGAGTGCAGGTACAGAGACTACTTTGAAAATTATGCCTACGTTTCACCCAATATTCAGAAACTTTCCCTTTTTAGTTTATCAATTTGTTCTAACCTCGAAAACAAAAATTATATTCAGATTTAAAAATGCTCTTTCAGTTTTATATTGACAAAGTATATATCTCAGGAAGTGATAGATTTCAACATATTGTAACACTATTTCCAGAATGAACTGCAAGTCTTACTATACAATAGATACAGCACAAATTTGTATTAGAGCACAAACTCTCATTTATCATTAATAGTAAGTGATATTGAGCTTTTAGGTTATACAGCGTTTTACAAACATACTATGAATTTACATTGCAGAAAGAAAAAAAGATTTTCATATTCCACTTTAAGAATTACTTTACACTTTCATTTTCAAGCCAGTCGATCTTTACAAAGGAGGACCAATAACAGTCTTCATATATGTTATTGGTTATCACAAAGAAGACTGTGATCAATTGTTCTCATTATCTACTTAAGATAGGATAAGCAGTAGTAGGGTTAATCAGTAGCCAGGGAGATTTAGGTTAGATACACCTCTACCTCGATATAACGCTGTCCTTGGGAACCAAAAAATCTTACTGCATTACAGGTGAAACTGTGTTATATTGAACTTGCTTTGATCCACAGGAGCGTGCAGCCCCGCCCCCCCCGGAGCACTGCTTTACTGTGTTATATCCAAATTCGTGTTATATCGAGTCGCGTTATATTGAGGTAGAGGTATATTAGGAAAACTTTCTAACCATAAGGGATTTAACAGCTGGAATAGTCTTCCAAGGGAGGTTCTGGAATCCCCATCATTGGAGGTTTTTAAAAACAGGTTGGAAAAACACCTGTCAGGGATGGTCTAGGTTTATTTGGTCCTGCCTCAATGCCTGGAGGTGGACTTGATGATTTTGAGGTCCCTTCCAACCCTAGATTTCTGTGATTCTGTGATCTAGCTGTATATTGATGTATACTTGCAGACAATATAATAAATATTGAGGTGAGAAATACTGACATTCATGAAAGTAGATATAACAAGTAGATTTAATCACATTAGGGAGAAGAGAACATTAAATTTTATACTAATAAGATTAATGACGAATGTTATTTCATTAAATGTCATTCAGCAAAAAAGCTATTCTGCTTCAACCCTTTTAAAACAAAAAAGAAAATAAATCAGAAGTTTAAAAAAATATTTTAAAAATAGAGAAGTTTTTCCTCCCTCCAGTCCTTCCCCAGATATAGGCTATAATATGTTTGAGGAATATTTTTCTCACCACTGTACCATTTAAAAAAAATTAAGAAGTGTTTTTTCACAAGAAACAAGGCACACACAACATGGAATATCTTCCTATTGTATGAAAAAGGCATGGTATCATTTGTCAAAATATTAATGGAAGAATATAGTATACAGTCTGTATAAATTAAAGTTTGTATGTAAACACAACAAGCATAGAGTGACAATACATTCTATTGCATGCAGCAGTCTCTAATAGAATGAATTATCTTTCTCACGGAGAAGACGGGATGGAGGAGCAGGTATGCAATCCTCAATAAAAACACTGGGGGAGAGGGGCTTGCATCCTAAATATGATGCAAGACAGATAAAAATCCTATAGACCATGGGATTTTTCTGTCTTATCCTGCAATTTATATGCAAGATATTCCATTATCAAGTTTTGATGGAGTAACTAAGAAGGTATGCAGTTAGTCTGTTTAGTAGAATTTGCTGTAACATATGTGTCTCTACCGAACCCCAGGAATCCAAAAGTAGATTTTATATCAAATGGAATTTCAGCATACAAATATACTCTCTTCCCACTTCCTGCCTATATTAATGGCAGAAAACATTAGAAGTGTCTGAGGGTGAAATCATACTTGGGACTGATCATGGAACAATCTCTTGCGTATACGGCTTGGAGTCTGTGAAAGCCCTTTGTAGAATAATACAAATACTTGTGTATTCTGGTGCTTCACAAAAAGGGAAATGTTCTTTGCAGACAGAAGATCTTATTTGAAAGCTGGTGGTCCAGTTCCTTTCCTAGAGAAGTGTTCAGTCACTTTAGAAGAATCCCTGCTTTTGTGTGATAAGTCAATAGAAGATGAACGTGAAACCTGTCAGAAAAGTGTCTACTTGATAAGATTCTGCTAGTTTCCCAAATTGGAGTGTAGGATTGATTTAGTCACCAGTAATCATCTCATTTTATACGTCTTTGTGAGGACCTAAATTCATAGGACCTACACTACTTTGTCCAGGGTAGACATAGGGCCTTAATAGCAGAAAGTCTGCTGGATGAAAGCAGGTTTGGTTATTGAGAGGTCCAGGGCCGGTGCAACCATTTAGGCGATGGCTAGGATTTGGGGGGGCGCCATTTTCTTCGGCAGCGACCGCGGCGGCCGGATCTTCGGCTGCTCCGGTCACCACCAGCATTTAGGCGGAGGGAGCGGGGGCAGGGTAGCATGGGGAGGGCTGCCTGCAGCAAGTAAGGGGGGCGGCACGCAGGGGAACTCCCTGCCCCAGCTCACCTCTGTCCCACCTCCTCCCCGAGTATGCCCTGGCTGCTTCACTTCTCCTGCCTCCCAGGCTTGCAGCGCCTAAGCTGATAGGTGCCACAAGCCTGGGAGGTGGGAGAAGTGAAGCAACTCACCCCTGCCCTGCCTCCTCCCTGAGCACACTGTCGCTGCTTCACTTCTCCCGCCTCCCAGGCTTGTGGCGCCAATCAGCTTAGGTGCCACAAGCCTGGGAGGCGGGAGAAGTGAAGCAGCGAAGGCGTGCTCGGGGTGTTCGCGCTCATAGCAGGGGCAAGCTGGGGCGGGAGAGGGGTGCCTCAGGGCGTAGGGTGGGGAGCTGCTGCAAGGGGGGTGCCTCAGGGTGGAGGAGGGGAGAAGCCGCAGGGGAGGGCGCCTCAGGGCGGCGGCGTGTGCGGGTGAGGGCACAAGGTGGAAGTTTCACCTACGGCCCAAAACATCCTTGCACCAGCCCTGGAGAGATCTCAAACCTCACAGTGTCTATACTGAAGGAAGAAATAAGGAGGAGTAACAACAGTCCAGGCATCAGTACGCCATGACAGACAATTATTTAAAAAAAACTAAATAGAGAAAGAAAAGCATATTCTGGTGTACTAACAGTGCAAAAAACTCCTGGGTTTCTTGAGCTTCAAGGAATGATTCTCCCATGCCATTTGCATTTTGGGTGTGGTCTGAGTTTAGGAGAGAAAAGACTATGCCCTCTGGGACAGCAATCCATGCATTAACCCATAGTTGTAAAGAAAACATTTTTGTTTGTTAAGTCCGTGCTTTTTGGTACAGTTATTGGTCTTGCGACTTCCAGTTCTTTTATATGGAAAACAGCATGACCATACCATCAAACTTTATTCATTTTCACTTCTCTTTTATTATTGCAGAGAAGTGATATAAAGCAACTTTGATAACATTTAGTTTCAGCATTTTCTTATTTAAAACTCATAGGTTCCAAAGCAGTTCTCCTGAAATCAGCTGACATTAGTGCCAAAAAAAATCTCCTTATTCAGAGACAGATTTCTTATTTATATAAGGGTAAACAGATTTTATCTTATCTGGTCCGTCCTGCTACCAAGACAACTATCCTGTTTCTGTCAATGGGAGTTGTGAGTTCTCCTCTCATGAAGAGATCTTAAGTTATGGGAGGGGGGGAAGTTACTATATATTTCATGTGCAATATACTGGGTAATGACATGAGAGGACTCCATGTTTCTAAAACTAAACTGACTCTTTATTAAGAGAACTATTTACAGAGATACTGCAACTGCAGCTGGCATTTAAGCCATATTCACACAGATTGGTGTCCCTATGCCTCTTCCAAACTCTTTCCTCCTGCAACCTGTGCTCTCCCCTCCAAATTCCAAGCAGCTTGCAACACTGCACACAGCTGAATTACTTTGTTCCTCTATACCATTCACTTTTATAGGCAACACTGTGTAAATCAAGATGTCAGGTTCTCTTTGAAGTCATGACTGTGAGCACTCCCCAAGCTAACAGTTATAAGATCCATAAGGGGTATCTCAAATCACCCTTGCAAGGGAACGCAAGCACCCCATGTGCTCCAGCAATAAGATCTTTGCCCAGAAATTATCTCCATACGTAAAAGACCCAAAAGAATAAAGTAACAGAAATGTTACAGAGCATTCAACTTCGAAGAGGACGGTTGGCAAGTCATTATGTATTTATTTTCAGAGGACAGTTACAGATAAGTAGTTCCCTCTTCTTTGAAGGTAGGCTTCATTAAAGATTCCCTCTTCTGGAGATTAAAAAGCTCCAGGGTTATTCAAAACAAAACAAGAGATGCATGTAGAATGTGAATACAGGGTTAATGTACCTTTATTCTGAATGGTGGGATACTAGTTTTCAAGTTTTAACTATTTCTCTAAAGTAGGGATGTCAAGCGATTAAAAAAATTGTGATTAATCATGTGATTAAAAAAATTAATTGCGATTAATCACAGTTAAATAATAATAGAACAACAACTATTGAAATAGTTTGGGATATTGTCTACATTTTCAAATATATTGATTTCAATTACAACACAGTATACAAAGTGTACAATGCTCACTTTATATAATTTTGATTACAAATATTTGCACTGGAAAAATCGCAAACAAAATAGTATTTTTCAATTCACCTAATACAAGTACTGTAATGCAATCTCTTTATCATGAAAGTTGAACTTACAAATGTAGAATTATGTACAAAAAAACTGCATTCAAAAATAAAACCGAAAAACTTTAGAGCCTACAAGTCCATTCAGTCCTACTTCTTGTTTAGACAATCGCTCAGACAAACAAGTTTGTTTACATTTGCAGGAGATAATGCTGCCCGCTTCTTGTTTACAATATCACCTTAAAGTGAGAACAGGCATTCACATGGCACTGTTATAGCCAGTGTTGCAAGATATTGATGTGTCAAGATGCACTGAAGATTCATACGCCCCTTCATGTTTCAACCACTGTTCCAGAGGACGTGTGTCCATGCTGATAAAAGGTTCTGCTTGATAACCATCCAAAGCAATACGAACTGACGCATGTTCATTTTCATTATCTGAGTCAGATGCCACCAGCAGAAGGTTGATTTTCTTTTTTGGTGGTTTGGGTTCTGTAGCTTCCACATCAGTGTTGCTCTTTTAAGATTTCTGAAAGCATGCTCCACACCTCATCTCCCTCAGATTTTGGAAGGCACTTCAGATTCTAAAACCTTGGGTCGAGTGCTGTAGCTATCTTTAGAAATCTCACATTGGTACCTTCTTTGTGTTTTGTCAAATCTACAGTTAAAGTGTTCTTAAAATGAACAATATGTGCTAGGTCATCATCTGAGACTGCTGTAACATGAAATACATGGCAGAATGCAGGCAAAACAGAGTAGGAGACATGCAGTTCTCCTCCAAGGAGTTCAGTCACAAATTTAATTAATGCATTATATTTTCAACAAGCATAATCAGCATGGAAGCATGTCCTCTGGGAATGGTGGCCAAAGCATGAAGGGGCATATGAATGTTTAGCATCTAAATACTTTGCAATGCCGGGTACAAAAGTATCATGCGAATGCTTGTTCTCACTTCCAGCATTATCCCCGTAAATGTAATCAAACTTGTTTGTCTTAGCAATTGGCTGAACAAGAAGTAGGACTGAGTGGATTTCTAGGCTCTAAAGTTTTACATTGTTTCGCTTTTTGAGTGCAGTTCTGTAACCAAAAAAAAAATCTACATTTTAAAATTGCACTTACACAATAAAGAGATGGCACTACAGTATGTGTATTAGGTGAACTGAAAAATACTATTTATTTTGTTTGCATTTTTCCAGTGCAAATATTTGTAATAAAAATTATAAAGTGAGCACTGTACACTTTGTATACTGTGCTGTAATTGAAATCAATATATTTAAAAATGTAGAAAAACATCCAAAAATATTTAATACATTTCAGTTGGTAGTCTATTGTTTAACAGTGCGATTAAAATTGCAATTAACCATGATTAATTTTTTTGAGTTAATCGTGTGTAACTGCGATTAATTGACGGCCCTACTCTAAAGCTATGTAGATATCTTTTTATATCTGCAAAGAAGGAAAATAAGATATCCTAGAAAAAGGATCCTAGAAAAGGTTCCACAATAGACTAAATCTTAACTCCTGACTGGAAGCTGAATCTGAGCAATTGAGTATAATCTGAGTATACTCAGTTAACATAAGATACTACCTTGTAAATCTCCAAGATAAAAACAGATTAGAAGTTCGCTGCCATAACAGATTCACTCCACACCAAAGAGACCTTGACATGACCTACAAGCTGCAGGCCTGCCATGGTATAACAATGAAACAGCTATTGAGAAATGTGGTCTCCTTGGAGACCACACAATCTATTGAGTTAGTGTCAGCTGAAACAAAGGTGGGTGTATTTTTTAAAGGCTTTAGTTCTCCCCAAATAAAAGCCAAAGGATCTTTTGGCATCAAGTTTATCATAGAACCATAGAAAAGAGTTTCACCATGATAGATAAGTGAGTGTGGAAGAATGCAAGCAAGAGGATTGAATGATTGAAGCAGAACTCAATTACTATCTTAGGCCATTATCTGGTATTTGTCCGTAACACTACCTTACTTTTGAAGGATTTAGTTTAAAGTGGTCAGTGAAACTCAACCTTAATCACTGAGTGGCAGTTACTGCAACCCGAAAAGTGATTTACCATATTAAAAAAAACCCTTGATTTCAGAGGTTAGCAAGTGGTTTGATAGTAGCTTTCATCAGCTCAGTTAAAATCATATTAACAACCCATGACAAGTTCTAATTTTAAATGTATCATGTGCCACATTATCCTAATGGTTCTGAAGGATCAGCTGATTACCTACTTAAGGATTAAGAGTCCTGTGGCATCTTATAGACTAACAGATGTATTAGAGCATAAGCTTTCATGGGTGAATACTGACAGGGCTGCCCAGAGGATTCAGGGGGCCTGGAGCAGGGCTGGGTCTTCGGCGGCAATTCAGTGGCGGGTCCCTCTCGGAGGGAAGGACCCGCCGCCGAAGAATGAAGCGGCGGCATTACAGCTGCTGCCGATCACGGCTTCCCCCCGCCCCGCCACTTGCGGCGGCGCTTGTACTCAGTCTTCTGCTGCACTGAAGGGCCCGCCGCCCAAGTGCAGCCGAAATCCTGGAGCGGCTCGCAGGCCCCGGGGCAAATTGCCCCACTTGCCCCCCCCGCCCCTCTGGGCGGCCCTGAATACTGACAAGGTGGGTATTCACCCACAAAAGCTTATGCTCCAATACATCTGTTAGTCTATAAGGTGCCACAGGACTCTCTTGCTTTTTACAGATCCAGACTAACACGGCTACCCCTCTGATACTTAAGGATAAGGATAATTGAAAATAAGGATCATTGAACATCCTCGCCTAAGCTTAGTCAGAACCTTTGCTATCAGAGATAATGGATACATATGTAAACTTACCTCAGCAGTGAATAAAAAATAAAGTGTTTGTTGGCAGTGCATTTTCTTTCTGGTGCCTCGTGAAGAACACTGGTATTTTGTACAGAGGTGTTCTGGAAATACTTATCTCTCCAGTGTTCCCCACTTGATAAATCTACCACCTTTATCAAGGGAACATTCTTGTTCTTCATTACCGATCAGCTTAGCTTCTTTCCATGTATGGGTTTTCCTTTCCTGTTTGAGTGCCAACTCACGTCGTCTTATGACAGCATCCAAATTCTACACTTGCAATGCTTCTTGACACAGGAGACATGTACTTATTCCATCCTGCTTATCTGCTAATAATAAGTTCACCTGGCAATTCAATCAAGATCTGGTTTTTGAACACTACCTTTACAAAGATCTTTGTCCATGAAAGCTATGTAGGTCCTCAAGATGGACCGTAAACATAAGGAACCTTCATTCCAAAACCTCCAAGCATTTTAAATCAGGGTGAGGAACAGAGATTTCTCTCTAAGGGCATGTCTTCACTAGCAACGTTGAAGTGCTGCCATGGTAGTGCTTTAATGTGGCTGTGTAGTTGTGGCACCACTGGTTAAAAAAAACCACTTTCATGAGAGGAGTAGCTACCGCTCCCAGCGCTGGTGCACTGTCTACATTGGTACTTTACAGCACTGAAACTTGCAGTGCTCAGGGGGATGTTCTTTCCACACCCCCGAGCGAGAAAGTTTCAGTGCGGTAAAGGGCCAGCATAGACAAGCCCTAAGACGTGCACCTGAGAGGACATGCACTAGTCTTCCCAGCTTTGCAAATTGCTCAGCGAGTGTCATTCAATACGGGCAGCCAAAACAGCTGCACAGTGCAAGCTTGAAACTGGGCTCCCTTTGCTGTAGTTTCAGAGCAGTGAGTGTTAGGGGAGCCCAGATCAGAGTTGCAATTCCTTACCATGCCTAAAATGTGGGTGGCAGAACCAGTATAGGCCTGCAGGGAGAATGCGTAAGCATTTCAGTACTTTCCTTCCCCTCTCACTGTCTCCAACCACCACATAAAAGGCTTCAAAAATCAATTTGCAAGATGTGAATAGGAATTTGGAATGGGTAAATGAGATTACTGGATCCAGAAACCAGAGTGGAGCAAATGGAACTGCTGGTTCCTTCCCTGCAGGAAAGTAAAGTAACAAGTCTAGGAGAAAAGGAAGATGGAGTGGTTCAGGAACTTCTGAATGGAGCACGTGGGGAATAGCTGAGAACAAGCTTGTGAATACATGTGGTTGAGAAAATTGCTGCAGACATGAATGAATGTATAAGCAGATGGGTTCCTTCACCTGCTCCAGAACAGAGTCCCCACAAAAGTTGTGTCATGTCGAAAGTTACCTTCATCACTAGCTTTTGGTTGTATTCACGAAAGGGATTAAAGTAAGCCACCACAAAATCCAAATTTTCTGTCTAGTCTTGGCTTCTCCCATTTGTCCAAAAGTCTGACAAGTAACATAATTTGCTTAAATGAAGACAGCAGGGTAATCAATAGTTTATGGTGTTCCAGGTGGTTTATCAGCACAAATACAATTGAAACTGAGGTAGCTGGAGGCCTTGGACAGTTGCAGTTTAAGGGGTAGAGGGCAGAGCTGGCTGAAAGTTGGGAGTTCACTAGGCTCTTGGTGCAGACTTGCTTTGGCACTTGCAGAAAGGGAATGCCTGGCTTCAAAAAGTGTCTGTTTTGAAAACAACCAGAGGGACAAAGATGAGTTTCAACATGTTCTGTTGACACACATGCACTGGGTCTTGCTGATGCTGCCTCCAGGGTGTCAAGGAACAGCTTTGAGCCTCACATGTTGGGTCTTTGCAACTGTGGGAGGTATCAATACAGAGTCTCGATACCCAGCTGTTACTCTTGATTCTGGGTCACTTGAAGCCAAAAACTTCAGGGCCTCTGGGTTGATTTCACATTAGACTTAAATGAAACATGAGAGGAGACTAGGGAGCTTTCTGATGCTCTGTCTATGACTTGATAGTTTACAGTGACATTGCCAGCAAATCTCAAAGTTAAGTGTCAGTCTGTTCTGAAGCACATAATTCAGTAGTTAGGCCTGTCCATTACGGACATGGTCTGGACAGTTTTTTATAATAATATTACTAGTTATTATTTCTTTGATCTTACGTCTGTCCATCCCTGCAAGACTTCGATGGGACTTGTGCTCCTAAGTAATTTAAGTGCTTAAGTCACTAATTCCTAACCATAGGTGCCTAAAATATGGAGTTAAGAACCCAGTTTGGCTCCTGTTTTTGAAAAAATTGGCCTAATTCCAATATTAAGCTACCTAAATAAAAGTGGCTAGTTTTTCAGAAGAGCTGCTCCTATAAGAACACACTGGGTCAGACCAATGGTCTATCTACCTCAGTATCCTGTCTTCTGACAGTGGCCAATGCCAGGTGTCCCAGAGGGAATGAACAGAACAGGTAATCAAGTGATCCATCCCCTGTCTCCCATTCCTAGCTTCTGGCAAACAGAGGCTAGGGACACTTCAGAGCATGGTTTTGCATCCATGCCTATCCTGGCTAATAGCCATTGATGGACTTATCTTCCATGAACTTAACTAGTTCTTTTTTGAACCCTATTATAGTCTTGGACTTCACAACATCCTCTGGCAAAGAGTTCCACAGGTTGACTGCATTGTGTGAAGTAATACTTCCTTTTGTTTGCTTTCAACCTGCTGCCTATTACTTCCATTTGATGACCCTGAGTTCTTGTGTTGTGAGAAGGATTAAATAACAACACTTCCTTATTTACTTTCTTCACACCAGTCATGATTTTATAGACCTCTATCATATCCCCCCCTTATTTGTCTCTTTTCCAAGCTGAAAAGTCCCAGTCATTAATCTTTCCTCATATGGAAGCTGTTCGATACCCCTACTCATTTTTGTTATCCTTTTTCTGCACCTTTTTCAATTCCAGTATATCTTTTTTGAGATGCTGTAACCATATCTGCATGCAGTATTGAAGATGTGGGCATATCATGGATGTATATAGAGGCAACATGATATTGCCTGTCTAATTATCTATCCCTTTCCTAATGATTCCCAACATTCTGTTATCTTTTTTGATTGCCACTGCACGTTGAGTGGACATCTAAATTTCAGCACCCGAGTCTGAAAATTTTGGGCTTAGTACAGGTATTAGTATTTGCCATCCCAAATATTTACCTTACAATTATTCTAGAGTAAACTTTGCCATCTATACTGATGGAATATATCCATACAATAAGATCTCATCTAACATACAAATGAAGAAACACCTATTTAAATCAATTTAACTTACCCCAAGACCACTGTTTTCTGCTACTAAAAAGTGATAAATGAATGGCTAAGAGCAGGGATTTAATATTGTGAAGAAACCTCAGTAGATTCTATCTTGAAAAGGGGAACAAGGATCACATGTGCATTAAGTTTTAAGATATTGTCACTAAGATAAATGGGCTATCTTCATATCAAACTTAATAGACAATGAAATGGATAACACTAATATATATTTGTTAACAGTTTGAATGCACTAGAAAAACAAATGGCAACAAAATAGAGAAACCAACTTAAATACAAGCTTGTGCGGCAAAGCTAGTTAGCTTTATTTAGCTAGATCATTTATTGGTCTAAAACAGACAAATGAAAAGAGCTGTCTTGAGGCAAGCATTCTTTGCCTATCCCTTGCTTTGTGAAAATCCACTTTGTGGAAAATGTCTCTTCAAATCTGGAAAAAAGTTTGACTTCTGATCACTAAATCAAATATAAACAGGCACTACTGACCAGACTCGATACTTGCTAGGGTCTCTAGAACATAAAATGCTGAAATAATTATGTAACTTGCCATTAAAAGAACAATTATTTTAACATTTGGCAAGTCATTTGAGTTCACTAACAGAAAATCTGAAATCTGCTCATAACATGATCAATCACTTACTTCTTAGATTTCCCATTCCAAGAGCCAGACTCATTCTGGGAGGCAGAGTGCTGTGATATGGTGGGGTAGTGCTGAACAAAATATCGTTTGGCAAGGCTTGATCAAGCATTGAACTCCGTGAGCTAGCATACGAAGATCCTCTCCGATTACTACATATGCTCTCATCAGAAAGGGTGCGATAAAGCGTCCTCCTTGGAGATAGGTTCCCATAAAACGAAAACTAAATATTAAAATAGTTTTAGAAAAATGAATTGGTAAAGAAATGAAAATACTGAACATATTTTACTAGTTAAAATAATTTCTATGATATTGTGAAAACTCTTGTAGTATTTCTGTAGGCAGGCATAAAATATCATTTTGGAATTCTTGAACTTGCAATAGAAGATCAAATATTAGTTCCAACATGTCAACTCTCCTGCAGCCTCAGTGGAGTTACTGGATTAGATTTTTATATTTTCTCTTGACATTTTGGAACACGTCACCATGAATTAATTAGATACTGCATTGTTTTATTAATTCTGAAATGTTAAATGAAATCTCTATAACCCTCTGACAGTAATGGCTTCCAGAAACATATATAAGGTTACCATCTCTGGCAACACTTATCCAAGACCATACATAGGACTGCTTGATTTTAATTTGAAATGACTAGGTTTTAATATCAAGCCATTCTGAAGTTATCAACTATATGTGAGGTGCAATCTAATTTATATGACAATAAAGCTGATTTAAAGCATTATAGCTGTCTAGATAACATGAAATATGCTTAGAACAAGATAATAGAGTTCAGTGAAAGCTGTTCTATCTTTTATAAAATTACTTAAAATACCATCTCAATGTCTAAAGTAAAATTATATCTGATTGCCCTAACTGGATCAAACTTGGCTATTTTACTTGAGAACCCTTTAATTCTATAGCAATGCAAAAATAGTTACTCTGCATGTCTACAGAAGTAATTTATTTGTACAAATGATCTTAAACTGGTATTCTTTGCTTATAAGAGTCCAACATCCTGACCTGCTTTCTTTATAAATAGTTTAGGCAGCACACTTCCTATGTTGGATACACCTCAAGTGAATGTCGCGCCGAGTTAAAAATATCTACATTGTTGTGTTTCTAACAAGTCTTCCTAACTGATGAATACTTCTCAAAGAAACAGAGGGAAACATTCAATCATGCAAAAGGATAATATACTATGTACAAAATAGTACAATATACTCTAGGGGCCCATTTCAGGAAAGTATCCCTCTTCAGGACAGCACTGAAGCATGTACTTAACCGTAACCATGTGTTTAAGTCCAACTGAAGTCAATGGGGTTTAAGCAAATGTTTCAGTGCTGCCCTAAAGCAGAACTTAAGCATATCCTGAAATTCTTTCCAGAGTCAGGGTCTAAAAGCTACTATATTCTTTCAATATTAGACCCTGATTCTGGAAAAAATGTAAGCATATGCTTAAGTCCATCCTGCATTAGGATTGCACTGAAACATTTGCTTAAACCCCACTGACTTCAGTGCTTTCCTGAAGAGGGATGCTTTACTGAATTTGGGCCTCAATGTGTACTGAACAATTTTTTACAGAGTATATTTCCCTTTGAATGATTGAATGTTTCCCTCGGTTCCTTTGATGAGTATTCATCAGTTAGGAAGACCTGTCAAAAAAAAAATAACGATGTAGATATTTTTAACTCTGGTGCTACATTCACTGTTTTAAAAAAGCCACTGCATCTATACTTACTTGATGGGTATCCAGAATAGAAAGTGTGCAACCTCAGTTATTTATAAAGAAAGCAGTGTAGACAGCCTCTTAGAGTCAGAACTGCAGTCCAATTAGTTATTATATTAACAATGCATCATTGTAGGAAAATATAACAAAAATTATCAGCTATTATTCCTAAACTTTCAGAGATTTTATAGCTATATATGTATTTAACTTAATACATATGTTAAAAATAAACAATCTGACTCCTTTTAAATTAAATTTAGCACATGAGGGTCCCACATATGACCTATTTATACATGATGAACATGTTCTTTAGTATGCATTATGGACATAGTGAATTAAAGTACCATTGAGTTAATATCTATTTAAGAGCATTACTTCAAGTAATTAAATTGCTAGTGGTGCCATTTCCTATTATGCAAAAAATGCATTGTCACTGGTATTTGCAGTCCAGAAAGCATACTGTAAGTTCAATATCAGTACTTTAATGAACTTTTTAACATGAACAACATTGTCTCTGTATGACAAACAGATCACAGCTTTCTATGGGCAGACTATGAGACCTTTCCAATTAACTGTATATACTTGCTAATAAGCCAAATTTTTTTAGTAAAAAAGGGAAGCACCAGAGAAGGGGGTCACCTTATGAACGAGTATAGCGAGGGAGAGGTGGGACACAGCCCCTCCCCCCAACAGAGGGAGTAAGGAGAGGCAACACAGCCAGAAGGGAAGAGGCGGAGCCAGAGTCTCTCTGCTTCTGGGCCACGCTGCTCTCCCCCCAGCCTCCGAAGCGGCTGCAGCTCCAGAGCAGGCTGCGGCCGCGGCCGCGCCACCTGGCCCACCGGAGCAGGCTGCAGCCGCGGCCGCGCCACCCGGCCCGGCCCACCGGAGCAGGCTGCGGCCGCGGCCACACCGCTTGGCCTGCCAGAGCAGCTCCAGCCAGGCCAGACATCCTCCCCATAGAAGGTGGGAAGGAATGGGAAGTGTGTGGAGGTCCCGAGCTAGAGGTGGGGTCATGTGGGGGGTGGTCACAGGGGTTACTCCCCTGACCCCCCCAACTTCTCCTCCCCCCCAAAATTTCCCCACCACTTGCTGGCCCGGCCTGTCAGGGTAAGCCGCTGGCACGCCAGGACATTTTGTTTACTTAGGTTTACCTCTGTGCCTGCAGACCTTCTCGGCCCACTAGCAGCTTATCCTGTTGGCCTGGGAGCCAAAGTTTGTTGACCCCTGAATTATAGCGTTGGCTTATGAATGAGTCATAAAAAAATTCCATTTTTACTTATCCATCTTGGGGGGGGGGGGGGTCGGCTTATAAACGAACTGGCTTATGATCGAGTATATATGGTATTTATAATTAATATCTAAGTCACTGACTCATACAAACTTCAAATTGGAGTTGCTGTTGCTCGAAATCATGAAAGCCATGCCACTTTATTCAATTGCCTAACTTTAGGTACCTAGGTTTTAAAATACTGATCTCAGTCTTTGGACTTGTACTCAAAATTAACTAGGTGTTTGTACGAAAAAGCTCAGCTTTTAAATTTGAGAGAAGCATGTTTAACAAACACTGAATTTAATCCACAGTTGCCAAACACTAGGTATCATTTTATAGAGCAGGGTATGCATATTATTTGAATTACTGTCAGAATTCATAGTTTCTGCCTACTATGTTTGGTTTATATAGAATGATCTTGTCTAGTCTAAATCTATTTCAGAACTAAAAGTAGATGACTTCCGGGTAATTGCCTCTTGTATGTGTAGAGCCAAAAAAGAGTAGCTCACCTTTCTTCTACCCTCCTCCATAGTGAAACTATCTGGCAGCATCAGCTTCAGAAAATCTTCTTTGGACAAGACTTGCTGGCTTTCAGTAACTGCACTCCTCACAGAAGTCTGAAGCTGACTTGATGCAGACATATCATCCTCACCATACAGTCTGCTGAAACAATTGGTATATTACTATGGTAAGAAGTACTGGTCATGGATTTACAATACTGCATTTATTTTCATTTATGAAAACTAAAAGCTGCTGTATGAATCTCTCTCTCTGCATAGTGCATTGTTACCATTTCCCCCAATCATTTTAAATTTATGAATTAGTTTCAGTTTCACGATAGAATTTTTAAATTATTCAAAAAGTACTGAATTCCCAAGAAATGGGAAGCAGCATGTTTCCCAAAGTCTGCATTTTTCTTTTGTATACACTACACTTCTCTATTGTCTTGTTTATACTTAAAATATTTTGATCTGTGATAAATTATTAAACTTGTGCTTCCTGAGCAAATAAGAAAATCAATATCTTGTGGTGTGAAACTGTACGCAGCATCACAATCTGACAAAATCATCATGGTCCATCACTGGTAGCACCAAAAGTTCACCTGTAATCAATTTTGCCATGTGCCAAGCGCCTTTTATTATCAGCCCTTTCACAAAGCTGTTTGTATAAATAAAACAGGCGTCTTCTTTAATTATCAGCATACAGAAATATATTTACATTCAACAAAAGACTGTCAAACTGAATTACTGTCTTTCAGCTCCCTTCCAGCAAGAAAGGAGAGAGATGATCTTAAAAGGTTTACTCTGGAAATGGAATCTGAGGAGCTGGAGATTTCCAAACACACAGTGCATACATTTGAGACCAATTACTTACTGCCAAGTGCAGCATAATCAGCAATTGTATTCTCAGCAGAGAGGAAATAGGCTTTGCTACGTTAAATTGTAATTCTCAGTGAATTATGTCTTATGGTGGCACAACCTTCAGCAAATGACCTGATTTTCATCACCACTGCTAATTTGAGATGCTATTTTATTTCAAACTAATTATCTTTGAAATAGAGTCCCTTCCCTCCCCACTCCCACCCCTCATGATGCATGGAAAGCTTTCCTAGAGAGAGAAAGTTAAGCATTGCTCTAAAGCATAGAAAATTTATGAGAATATTTTTTCATATGTGCAGCGTGGCCATCTTTGATTCACACTCTTCAGTTGGAGCTAGTCCTCACAGACATTTTTCAAAGTTCCTGGGTTTTTAGTCCAAAGGGAATGCTTAATTATGCAGTTTTCAATAAAAGTTTTCATTTCAAAACTGTAAAAAAGGTTGCAGGATCTCATTATGCAGAGGCCCATGGGACAACAGAGACTGCCACACTTTTAAAGAGGCAGCATTCTTATGACTGAACAATCTAGTGAACGCGTGCTTATTCATAATATTAAGGCAAAACAAATGTGCAGTGAAGGCCACAACTGGGAGTAGTTGGTGCTCATTACTTTTGAAAATGAAGCAAGTGTTGAAATATGGTTTTAAAGAGCCTAAAGTTAAGCTCCTACTTTTGAATATGTAAAATTTTGGCCTACATTTTTACTGTAGATTTTGCTATAAATATTATGTAATATATATGAAACATTTACAACATTGTAGATGTAATATTCATTTTCCCCTCCCACAGAATAAAGGATAGTCCACACATCACATTTAAAAATAGACTACTCCATGTGTTTTGCTGCCAGTCTGCCAAGATACACAGCGCTTTCTACTATGTAGAAAAGGAGGCAGAATCGGTTATTTATACTCAATAGGGAAGTAAGGGGATCATCATTGGAACATGATTTTGAAGATAAAAAGAATATATAACACACCTTTATTATTATTATTATTACATGGCAGATCCAAACAGTACTTGTTGCTCCTAATATGCTGGTACAATAGGAAGGATGCAAAGCACCACCTGTAACCAAATTTGAGTAACTGCACCACATTCTGAACCAAGGCTTTCACTTCTGCACAGGAGGAAGAAGATCCTCCTGAGCTTTCCTAGTGCCAGGCAAGATACATTGCTCTTTATTAGAGGTGGTTGGAACATTTTCAGCAAAATGAAATTTTACTGAAATATGTTGTTTCGTTGAAGCCAAAACATTTCATAGAGATCTATAGATTTTAATCAAGTTTTTGAGAGAGATGTGCGCTCACCAGACGGTTATGGCCCCGATCTGAATTGCGGGAGACCTCGGTTCAAGTCCCTTCTCTGCCTGATTCAGAGCCCACCATCCTAGATCACTCTGAATCAGGCAGAGCGGGGGCTTGAAACTTTGCCTCTCACATCCCAGGCCAGGGTCCTGATCACATACACATACATACATACACACCTGTACCAAGGCCCACCCTGTCTTAAGTGCTGGTTTGAAAACAGACATTTTGATAATTCCATTTCCATGCAAGTGCTGTAAAGGGTTCGTTTTCATTCCAATCCACAATGAATACAAATACTGAAACCTCCAAAAGTGCCACAAAATGAAATATCATCTGGCTCTAATGTTAATTTCACCAGCCCCTTCATCTTGGGACAGTTCCAGTAAGGGGACAGTATGTGGCCAGGATTGGAAAGCAGCTGAGGTGCCTCAATTCTTTTGAAGTTTCCTAGCTCTAGAAACAATTGCTGCAGGGTCCAGTGGAATAATCAGAAAGGCCTCTGCTTCCATGAAGTTCCACATGCCTGCAGCTCCACATCTCTGCCCCTGAAGAGGATTTTTTGGAGATCTGGGGGGCTATTTCTGAGGCAGGGCCTGGATCTTCAGTACTTCTCTGCCTTTTTCCCTCTCCTTGCATCTAAGCAGAACTGAGTAGATTTTCTAATCGCAAGAATCAGGTCAGAGAGAAAATGCCCAAATTGTGAGAAACCTCCACTCCCAAGCCCAAGGGGAGGTCTTCTGGCGGGTAGTGATCGATCTATCGGGGGTCGATTAGACACGATAAAATCGATCCTCGATCGCGCTCCCCATTGCTCCGGAACTCCAGCTCACGAGAGGCGGAAGCAGAGTTGACAGGGGAGCGGCAGCAGTCGACTTGTCGCTATCCTCACGGCCAGGTAAATCGACCTAAGATACACCGACTTCAGCTATGATATTCGCGTAGCTGAAGTTGCATATCTTAGGTTGACCCCCCCACCATTAGTGTAGACCTGGGCTATGTGAGGCCTTTTCATCAAGTGCCCCAGGATCATCCAGGGCAGGATTAAAGCAGTTGAGGCACTCCACTACGTAGTGGACTCTGTGGCTTCATTCCTATGCCATGACCCTGCCCTCCTCCCCAACTTGGAGTGACACTGGGACATCAGGATGGGTAGTGGCTTGAAGTCTCTATCTACCCCCCAAGAATAGTAGCAGTAGTTCCAGCAGGGTCCCAGTACTTAGCTCAGCAGCCTGGAAGTATTTAAATTGGATGAATGAACGGGTAGGGCACACTGCATTTTCTGCCTACCATACACACAGTCCTCTGATGGGATAGTGCTGGCAGGGCCCTCTGCTATTTTCAGGTACAGTTTAGTACCCCCTTGAGATAATGGGGCTGTTTGCACTCTCACAGCTATTCTGTCATGGTTTCTGCAGACTATGGCAGACACTGTTGTATTAGTTATAGTCAGTTAATGTTTTCTAGCTTTCTTTTGCAGTTATAAAGGCTAGAAATATTTTTTAAAGTGAAAATTGTAATTCTGATGTAATTACATAATTCCAGGAATTGGGGAATATTCTAACACAGAAGTAGGGGTGTCCCTCCACCAAAGGACTCAAAAGCAACACTAATTTCAATTGACAAGGCTCAAAGTTTTTTTTTAATCTCCACAATACTCTTCTTTTTTTCATCTCAAACCAAAACCAGCATAGCAAAATCTTGAATTAAGGTTTATAGAACTGGGGCCCTTGGATCCAAAACCAGAGGTTATATCCAGGAGCAACCTTATTTAGAACCCCTTCAATGAAAGTTAAGCTTTTTTGGAGAATCATTTGAGAAGATACTGAGATTCTCCAGACCTGAATGGGGTTATGCCTAACTAATCCTCTTCAAGATGGAATTTCATGTCTTTACAACACAACTGTAATTTTTTGCCACATTAACAATGCCAGTCCTTTCTCTCATTTTGCTTCACTGGGTAAAAGGGAGGTGGTTCAACAGGAAAGAAACAAAGAGAAAAAGGAAGGAGGAGGCAAGAGGACCCTCCAACCAATGATTTTCTTTCACCTGTGTCGAGATCTCTGGTACATAAAGGAAGAAAAAAACCCAAATATTTCAAATAAAATTGAAGACAAGGAGAGGCATTTTATACTTTTCAAATAATGAGAAAGTTAAAAACTTTTCCCACACAATATAAATAACACACACACTATATTATTTTATATATATATATATATATATAAATATATATATATATATAGATATATAAACTTTATAAAATAAGAATAAAAAATATCTTACTTTTGGCATTGAGAAACTTCAGATTCTTCAGGTGTAGGGCTGCCTTCTGACTTTTTCCAACCAATGACGTATTTGCTCACTGCTCCTTGTCTGTGGTGTAATTTTGATACAGACCCAGAGATCTGCTGACCACTATTCTGTGACACTATGTAGACTTTGGAGGTATCTAGAGAGCCACTGTTTTTAGAACAATGTGCTGAAGGGCTTCCTGAATGGTGAGATCCACTGAAAAGGAACACAGAACAAAATCTGCAGTGCAATAAAACATCAAGGACTTGAGACTACGGCCAGCTATGCAATCATAATTCTTTTACATTTTCTTTAATACATTTTATATATAGCTAAATCACAGCTATCAACTCTTCAAGCACACACGCATGTGTACACACACAGAAGGACTCCACAAGATGAGCATTTTCTATCACTGAACCTATTGCAATGCCAAGGCAAACCAGACTGATTTAAAGACAATGAGCCAAATTCAACCGTGGTGTAACTCCATCAATGCCAAGAATTACATCAGGAATGAACATGGCCCCAGATGATTGCCTGAACTTTGAGAACTTCTAGGGATTTCCACTTAATATTATTCTTGACAAGACACATCAGCTAAAGGTAGGCTCTTGATTTAAGCTCTCTTTTAAAAAAAGATCATATGAATAGAAATAACTTTCACCTCAATGAATGTGGCAATGAACACAGTTTTCTGGATTATTTTAATATTCTCTTGCATTATTAATAGCGCTAGTAATTATTAATAGCATGTTTCATCAGACTCTCTCAAAGTACTTTACAGTCAAATTAAAGCAAACAACATCCTCTAAAACGATAGCCAAAGAGCTGATGGGGATCTTTGCCCAAGTGGGGCTACCAAAGGAGATATTAACAGACCAAGGAACCCCACTTATGTCTAAAGTAATGAAGGACCTCTGTATGCTGCTCCATATACATACCATGAGAACTTCAGTCTACCATCCGCAGACTGATGGATTAGTAGAAAGGTTTAACCGAACCCTCAAGGCTATGATAAGGAAGGTGGTATGTTGGGACGGGAAGGATTGGGACGCCCTACTACCCTACCTTATGTTCGCTATCTGGGAGGAACCTCAGGCCTCAACTGGGTTTCCCCCTTCGAGTTATTATACGGGAGTCACCCCCGTGGCATACTAGACATCGCCAAAGAGATCTGGGAAGAGGAACCCAATGAGGGGAGAAATATAATAGAACATGTGATACAGATGCGAGACCGGATAGCCCGTGTCACCCCTATTGTACGGAAACATTTCGAAAAGGCCCAGGAGGACCAGAGAACCTATTACAATCACCAGGCAAAAGTCTGACAGTTCCAACCAGGGGATCGGGTGATGGTGTTGGTACCTACGGCAGAAAGCAAGCTTCTGGCCCAATGGCAGGGACCCTATGAGGTGGTTGAACCTGTGGGAGAAGTAACCTACAAGGTGCAGCAGCCAGGACGCCGAAAACAAGAACATATTTATCACATCAACCTTCTGAAACCCTGGCATGCACAAGAGTCGTGCATAACTGTCCAAAAAGACCTAACCCAGGAAAACAAGCCTGCCAAACAGGTGAGAGTGTCTCCTGATTTAACACCAGAATGAGAAGAGTGATGTGTCTGAGATGATCTTCCGGAACCATGATGTGTTCTCGACAAAACTGGGTCGAACAACCGAGACGTATCACCACATTGTTACGAACCCTGGGGCCAGAATAACAATGAGGCCCTATTGGGTGCCAGCGGCCAAAAGGGAGGAAATGAAAGCGGAAGTAAAAAAAATGCTGGAGTTGGGGATCATCGAAGAATCCCAGTCAGTGGTCCAGCCCAATCATGCTGGTGCCCAAACCTGATGGCACCACAAGGTTTTGCAACGACTTCCGGTGACTAAATGAAGTATCCCAGTTTGATGCGTACCCCATACCTTGCATAGATGAACTAGTGGACCGTCTGGGTAATGCCCGGTACTTGATTACTCTAGACTTGACAAAGGGGTACTGGCAAATTCCCCTTGTGGAAGATGTAAAGGAAAAGACTGCGTTCTCTACACCAGAAGGTCTTTTTCAATATACTGTCCTCCCTTTTGGACTACATGGGGCCCCAGCTACTTTCCAGAGCCTCATGGATAAGCTATTACGCTCGCATAACAGTTATGCTGCTGCTTATTTGGACGATGTGGTCATTCATACCCCAGACTGGGAAAGTCACCTAAAGAAGGTGGAGGCAGTCCTTGATACCTTCAGGCGAGCTGGCCTTACAGCAAACCCTGCCAAGTGCGCTGTAGGGTTTACGGAGGCCAAATATCTTGGCTACATTGCGGGAAAAGGTCTGGTAAAACCCCAAGCGAACAAGTTGGAGGCCATCCAAAATTGGCCGCGACCACGTCGCAAGAAACAAGTCCGGGCATTCCTAGGTGTAGTGGGGTATTACCGACGATTTATCCCCCACTATGCCACAAGGGCAAGCCCCCTGACTGACCTAGTAAAAGCCCGTGGACTTGATCTGGTGAGGTGGTCTGACACAGCAGAGGAAGGATTCACAGACCTAAGAACTGCCCTCTGCAGTAACCCTGTCCTAATAGCCCCTGATTTCACCAAGGAATTTATCCTGCAGACGGATGCATCGGAAGTAGGGTTGGGTGCCGTTCTATCACAGATGGTCGGGGAGGAGGAACACTTAATTCTCTACCTCAGTAGGAAACTCCTTCTGAGGGAACAAAAATATGCAGTGGTGGAGAGGGAGTGCCTTGTCGTAAAATGGGCCATGGAAGCCTTGCACTACTACTTGCTTGGGAGCAGATTTGTCCTCATGACCGATCATGCTCCTCTCCAATGGATGCAGCAGAACAAGGAGAAGCACACAAGGATGACCAGGTGGTTCTTATCCCTCCAACCTTTCCAGTTCCATGTGCAACACAGAGCAGGGAACCATCACGGCAATGCCGATGGCTTGTCACGTATGCACTGTCTGGCTTCCCAAGCTGCCCAATCCCTTGGTGTTGAGCATGGGGGAGGGATATGTGACAGACCCAGGCCAGTGGGGTGCAGAAGTCTGGTAGAGGGCAAATATACTGGTCACTGGGTGAATAATTTTCTGTTCCCTGAGTGATCAGAGCAGGGTCTGCACTAGAGTAGTCAGGAACTTGCTAGAACCAATTAAGGCACACAGGCTGATTAGAACACCTGCAGCCAATCAAGGCAGGCTAATCAGGGCACCTGGGTTTTAAAAGGAGCTCTCTCCAGTCAGATGGGGAGGAGCCAAAGGAGAGTAAGTGCGTGTGAGGAGCTGGGAGCAAGAGACACAAGGAGCTGAGACTGAGAGGGTGTGCTGTTGGAGGACTAAGGAGTACAAGCATTATCAGACACCAGGAGGAAGGTCCTGTGGTGAGGATAAATCAATGTTTGGAGGAGGCCTTGGGGAAGTAGCCCAGGGAGGTGTGGCTGTCACACAGCTGTTACAAGAGGCACTATAGACAGCTGCAAATCCATAGGGCCCTGGGCTGGAACCCAGAGTAGATGGCGGGCCTGGGTTCCCCCCAAACCTCCCAACTCCTGATCAGACACAGGAGGAGTTGATCCAGACTGTGGGGGAGATCACTGCGGTGAGCAAATCTGCCAATAAGCGCAGGACCCACCAAGGTAGAGGAGGAACTTTGTCACAGTATGTAGAGACTTCTCTATCTCAGGTAACCGGTTCAGTATGACCTTGCCTCATACAGTGGCACTACAGTCACTAGCTTTTGAGTTCAAGACTATTGACTAGCTAGGAAGGTAGGAATGCAAAACTATTTGACGCTAAATGAAACTGTTTCAGCTACAGTAACCTGATTGTATTTGGTAATCCAAGGGTGTAACTAGAATTTAAAAAATGAGACAGCAAGACAGAATTACACAGCTGTGAAAAACAAGGCCGTACACATTTCAAAGGGATCTGATAGTTTGTGATGTCATTACACAAAATAGGCTTGATTCTGAAACCCTTACTCAGACAGATTAATACTTTCTCCAATGGGACTACTCAGTATGAATAAAGGGTGGTAGAATCAGGCCCAATACGTCTATACTCAACAGCATTCCTGTGCTGTATTTCATCCATTTAATAAACAGCATACAATTTTAACAAGGAACCACTGAATTTTTTATATAGGAAGTAGCTTTCCACCAGCCCTCTGGTTTGTTTCTTGTTTAAGTTTTAATTTATTAGATATTTACAGATGTTTATTATTAAACATTTATACTGTGGTAATACCTGAAAGTCTCAATCAGGTCAGAGCCCTACTGTGTTAGTCAAATTCTGAACAGTTATAGACTACCATACTGAGAGGGATTTGGCATTGGGGTGACTTGTCAGTCAGAACACAATTCATTTACGTATTAAAATAATGAAAACACTGTATTTCACAGTAGTAATATCACAGCTGTGAAATAAGACATTTCTTAAAGCTTGTTTGGCTACAGTATATCAGATTCTTAAAAGTGTTTAAATATCTATGAAGCATGGTTTGTGACACAACTCATTTGAAGAGGATCTTCACATAAGTTATACCTAAAACAGCTAACCCACATGAAATACAATTTATGTGTTTTTTTTTAAAATAGTAACATCATTTGGCACTCAAATTAAGAACAGATATTTTTTAAAAAATATTACCAAAGTGAGATCGGACAACCCTGAAGGGATAGTCATGATCTCTTAAGTTTTAACTCGCTCTGCCACTGACTTAGATAAGTCATGTGAATTCTTTGCATATCAGTTTTTCCATCTGCAAAACAAGAATAGATTTTCCTGTCTACCTCACGGAGGTGGATTGAAGATTATTTAATGTCTGTATGGCATTTTACATATTTAAAGTGCTATGCAAATAATTATTTCTATCCTTCAGAAATCTATTTCAGACCACTGTTTCTATTATGTATGTATATAGTATTCAATATTTGAAAGTATTTATCGAGTTTTCTTCCTGTCTGAACACTACTGTATCTTCCACAGTTTAGGAAAATGCTTATGAAATTAGATTAGACAAATTTACTCATAGAACACAGAGGGAGGATGTGGAATGCAACTCATTGTTTTTTCCTGTACTGGTGTGCTTGAAAATGGACAAATCAGAGAAACAAAAACGTGCAAATAATTTCCCTTTAAATGACTCCACCTTACCAAGCAAAAGCCTTCAACATACATTCAAAAGCAGCACCCTCAAAAACACCAGAAAATGGGAATTAAAAGATGAAAGCGACCAGCTGTACAAATCCTCTCACACAACACAACTCGCTTTAGAATACAAGTAATGTACACAAATTTCATCTATAGTCAAAGGGCAGACAGGAAAATCCATCAAATTCAATCCAACATACACATTTTGCCAGACAATTAACATATTAATTTAAATTTAGGGGCAAGGTACGCAATGCAGCTTTACAATACACAAATATAAAGAAACAGATATTTCCAGTGGAATTATATCTGATTGCTATAGCATTAAATCCTTATGCCATCAGTTGCATTGTACTGAAAGAGCATGTGCAGCCAAGTGCTTCTTGAAAAAATGTGCTAAAGGGGTGCCAAGCTAACTTGACTGGTTTCTTTTTGAAGCTATTACAGTTATTTATATTAATTGGAATAATGGAGGCAGTGATACTAATGCAAAATTAACATTAATAATATAAACACACTGGGCTGATATTTTACTAATTGACAAACTTATTTTGTACCCATTCCAATATTTTAATGATCACTTCATTGCCAGTAGGACAGAGTATAGATAGACTAATTTATTTATTTATTCATTCCATCTGAACAGTTATGCTGCTGAACTGAAGTGTCACAATAGAATGGGATTTTCAAGGAATAAACTATATACTTATTTATGAGTAGGTTTCTCTATGGTGCTCATTGTATTACCTGACAACTCCAGCAATATTAATGAATGTATTCTCCTAACACTGCCGTGAGACAGGTGTTTATTCTCCCAATATTCCCACAATGCTATCCTATTTTGTTATTTTCTTGATTAAGAAATTAGAAAATGTTGTATTATGCAATACATAAATAACACATGCTTTATCCAATTAATCCCACAACCCCAGAACCCTTAGGGCCCTGCAGCTATGCCACCTTGTGCTGTGCTCTTGACAGGTCGCACAAACTATATCAGTATAATTTTACCGGTACAACTGTAAAATTTTCCCATGTAGGCAAGCCCTTCGAAAATCATGGATGAAAGTATCCTGTTAAATAGGAGAAGGAGGAATCTACAAGGTGCTGCCACATAAGGCTGCAATAAACGGGAAGGCACTTTGATTGTCCAGGGTGCTTGGTTATCCTCACAAAATTCTCAGTGAATGTGAAGCAGATTGTACTCCTCATCATGTCTCACTGTAGCATGACAACTAAATATCATAGTAGCATTTCATTATGGCCCTACTGGAAAGTCCTTCCTCTCCAAAAATACTCATAAGGGCCCTACAGTGCAAGTTTGACACAACTGTCTGAAATGGCCTTGACTGAAACAATGGCCCATCATTTTGCTATCTTAACACCCTCTACCCAGTTCAAACTGATATAGATGTTATCACTTCCTGTCCTAAATGTTTGTCCAATGTAGTCAAGTGCCATTAAACAGGTACTGCATTTTCACCTCAAGGGTAAAAGTGCTTTGGGGAAAAAGTGCAATATATTTATTATGCCTTTCAGGGTAGGTCAATCAATTTCAAAGGAGTGATATATACTGAATAGATTGTGTGTTCCCCCAAAGATACTAAATGTTCTTACTAATTTTTTAAAAATTTTGTCACACACACACACATCCGGATTAGATTTTTAAATAGAAATTCATACACACAGACACACCCTACATGCACCGTCTGTAACAGACTCATGGAAGGTGAGGGAAAGCCTTTTGTTGGTTCTCATTATGTATTGAAATATAAAAAATTAAAATTAATAAGCACATTTTCAAGAAACAGAATCGTTGAGCATAAACAAAAGCAAATTCTCTCGGTCACTAATTGAATCACATAATTTGTATAGAAAAAACACATACCTGGAATGAGAGGATATTTCACTGAGGTCTCCCATGCTACCTTCAGCTGTATGACTGCTAGAAATGGCAGAAGAATAGCTATGTACAGCATAAATTTTAGCTTGTTCATCATCTTGCCCAGGAGTTTCAGAAGATTCAGTCCACTGCTCAGCCCGACTACGCACGCCAGACCTGCTGCCAGCAAGGTGTAAAGGGGCCATGAGAGGAGCAGGCATACAAGGAGCTGTATCAATTCCACTGTCAGTAGAAGCCCCTTTAATATATGTTAATCCAAGCAATTCAGGGTCCATCAGGTCTCCGGAGCCAAAGTGCTTTTCATCACTATTGCTCGATGTATTACTGGACAGGGTATTACTGCTGGAGTGACTGGAACAGGTTTTGTCTCCAATCTTAAAAAAAACCAAAGTTTATAAATATTTACTTCCGTTTAAGATCACTTAATTTTCTTTATTCAAAGGTCATTTAGCCTGCATTTAATACTTTTCACAGCATCATTGAATACAAACACCAAATACAAAAGAAACTAAATGTGCAATGAGCTTCTATAAAGTGAAATGAACTGCACAATTGGCTAGGTGTATGATGGGACTTTTCTTTCCTCCAAAATAAGCCTATTGTGTGGGTAGGTACAATAGACTTTAGACCAGGGTCGGCAACCTTTCAGAAGTGGTGTGCCGAGTCTTCATTTATTCACTCTAATTTAAGGATTCGTGAGTCAGTAATACATTTTAACGTTTTTAGGTCTCTTTCTATAAGTCTATAATACATAACTAAACTATTGTTGTATGTAAAGTAAATAAGGTTTTTAAAATGTTTAAGAAGCTTCATTTAAAATTAAATGAAAATGCAGAGCCCCCCGGACCGGTGGCCAGGACCCGGGCAGTGCGAGTACCACTGAAAAATCAGCTTGTGTGCTGCCTTTGGCACGCGTGCCATAGGTTGCCTACCCCTGCTTTAGACCATTGGTTTGATCTCTTATGGAAAATCCCATGTTCACATTTAAATTCTTTGATTCTGACATGCTTACATCCATAAACTGTCATTTGTGGATAGTTACAATGAACAACAAACCACTGAATTGGGTTCTCTTGCAGTTCTGGAGAACAATGGAGATTGAATTACTGTTATCCTCTCTCAGAGAAGATGAACTATCCAGTTTATTGGATCAGGTGCAGCATGTATGACTACTGGAGATGAAGGCAAGTGGAATGTGTGTACCAGATACAAGTGACTTGACCCTTTGGGGGTTCAAGCTCAGTATGACTGCTGGACTAGAAGAACTGTGTCAGACAGTTGCATCAGTAGAAATTTTGAGGAGATTTTACGAAGAGCTGAATTCATTTACCTGTGAGGCAAGACAGCCAGGACGAAGCCAGATAAAGCCTAGGTAAGAAGTAAAGTGGGAGGGTAGACTACTATTTTTAATTAGATTCCCCTTCCAGCAGATGTACATGAGGAGGATAATTTCTTATATACCAAGCTGTTAGAGGTAGCCCTTTTCAAAAGACTGCCTCACCTAACTGCACATTGAGAATTAACAAGTCTCAGGGTCTGTTTGAAAAGTTGCTACAAAAAGAGGGGGTTTAAGTGCATTACGAACCTTTTGGAGATGGTTTTCAACTTCACTATTAGGGAACTAGATGCTGGAAATGCAAATGAACATGATTCTAGAGACAGGATGCGCTAAGATTCACTAGAGAGTTGTCTCGGGCAGAGGTGCTTCAGTTTGGACCACAAATGCTACATGGCGTCAAAGAGGAAAGAAACCTTTAGGAAGGAAGGAAGCCTTCAAGAAGAAAAAAAACAAAACACAGGAAGGAGCGATGTAAGTATCAGTCCCAGGAAAAGCTTCCTTCAGGCTGCTCTAGTTTATAATAAGTACCTGCTTGGCACTGGAACTGGCACAGAGAATTGGGGTGAGCTGGAGAACAGCTGGCACCTTCGCATGCTCTCCTCGTAGGCTACACCAAGCAAACTTCAACTACAGCTCAGAGTCATGTATTTCCATGTGTCAAGGCCACTCTTCTTAGGGAATTTCAGTGTGGCCTTAACAGAGACCAATCTCTAAACATGTCATGGATCAATTAGAACTCAAGTATAGTAAATCACCAGGACAAGATGATATTCAGCCAAGATTTCTGAAGTGCAAAGATACTGAGGTGGATATGCATAATATCCTAAACAGCAACATTTGTTCGTGAAGAATGTAAAGTTTTTCATTTAGTGCTCATCTCCAGCAATGGACAATCCAAGGAACTGGGCAAAAAAAGTGACCAAGGTATGGAACAGCGTCCATATAAGAAGAAATTAAAGAGACTGAGACTTTTAAGTTTGGAAAGGAGATGACAGAGGAGATATGATAAAGGTCTATTAAATCTTGACTGGTGTGGAGAAAGTGAATAAGGAAATGTTATTTACTTCTTCACGTAATGCGAGAACTAGAGGTCACCCAATGAAATTAACAGGCAGCAGGTTTAAAACAAACAAAAGGAAGTATTTCTTCACACAACGCAGCCAGTCAGTCTGTGAAACTCTTTGCCAGAGGATGCTGTAAAGGTCAAAACTATAACAGGGTTAAAAAAATTAGATAAGTTCATGGAGGATAGGTCGATCAGTGGCTATTAAGGATGGGCAGGGATGCAACCATACTCCGAGTGTCCCTAGCCTCTGTGTTCCAGAAGCTGGGAGTGGACAACAGTGGATGGATCACTTGATGATTGCCAGTTCTGCACATTTCCTCTGAAGACCTGACACTGGCCACTGTCAGAGACAGGATACTGAGCTAGATAGACCATTGATCTGACTCAGTATGACCGTTTTTATGTTCTTATGCTTTGGATAGGCCTCTCTCAGTTTTGTATTAAGTGATTGATTGAGTAATTCAAGGATAGAGTAATGCTGTGCTGCATTCAAATATATATGTAACCAAGACATAATAAATGTATGAAGTTCAGTGAATAGAACAGTATCTCAGGTATTGATACTCGGTTTAATGTTATTCATTCTACACAGTGATTCAATCCTCAAACTTCTGGACAACTTCTCCTTGCCTGAAAACATCAGGAAGTAATTTCCTCCATGTGTTAGATTGTATAGTACTGTACACTACAGCATGATGAGGGTCTTTTTTCCAAGATCATAGACCAGATTCACAGCCTGTTTAAATCAGAAAGCCAATTTACTCCAGCAGAGAATCTGGCCCTATAACCTTATTGAAATTATTTTACAAGTAGTACCATATAGTCTCCTGGTACATCTAGCAAGACTTTTGTTTTACAAACATACAAGATGCTATTAAGGGAACATGGCACTTTACTAGTGCTTTTTCCCCCCCCCCCCTTTTCCTAAATCATAAGACACCGGCCACTATTAAATGCAAGATACTGAACCAGGTGGACCAATTATCTGATCCAGCACTTCAACTTCTATGTGTCTTTTCTTAAGGCAGCCATAGAATTTGTATCATGCTTAGAAAATAAATCTGTTTAATAACTTAACTTCTAATCCTAATGAAGTTAGCACAATATTGGTAAGCAGCCCTTATTTGCCAGTTCTGATATTTCAATCCAGCTGGAAATCATTAAAAAACAAACAAACAGGCCACCACTTTCACACCCACAATTAAAAAGGCACAAAAAGATAACATTTAACTAGATACAGTCTTTCGAGGTAGAACCTTTGCCCAAATAAGAAGAAAACTGATTGCTGACAATTATAGTACATATGTATTTCATACAACATGTCAAGAAATTGCATGCATGAATGTAACATGCACAATGGGAGGTGCTCCTAAGACTGAGCAAACCAATGTAAATGAAGCTCTTATTAGATCCCAGAGTGATGCTTACATTACTAAGGATTTTATCCCTGCAATGTCCCAGAAACCAGAACATGACCTTTTTAATGTACTTAGTTTGAGAATACTGAATCCAGGCCTGAATCAGAGACTCTTGCATAGCTATACATAATATTATTAGCCTCTCAAACACCAAACTGTACTTCAGGAATTACTAAAATGTATTTTAAACATTTAAGATTCTTGCACGTATCTTTTCAGACCCAAATTTTTAACAGTAGAAGAGAAGTTTGAAAAGACTTACATGAGAAAGTTTGCTTGGCGAATCCTTGACATTGCCTTCTTTTGGTAAAGCCCGGTCTTTGTAGGAACTCAGGACTTTGGTGGATGGCGAATGCCACTTCGTTTCTGCCATAAATAATTGTGTTTTAATTTCTCATTTCTAAAAGGATGAACATACTGCACAAAGAAAAAAGCACAGAGCTCAGTGCTTTAAGCATCAGGTTTGAGACAACTAAACCTCGTGGAATCACAGGTTCAAACCTTGGCAGAATTTCCTAACCCTTTTGTTGTTCCACAATAATTGAAGAGTTCTATGCAGTCCACTCTGTGTGAGGCTTTTGAATGAGACCTTAGAAATCAAAGTGTTTGTTCTGAGCCTACTTCAAATATTCCAAGGCACTTCCTATAAAAGAGTAAGAATTTGCCTCAAGTGTTCTTTGGCCAAAATCTATCCTATTCTGACTGTTATACTGCTTGTTTAATTTCCTCTTACCACCTCAGGAGGTGGCTGCTTTTCACTGATGCTGCATTAGTTTTGAAGCATTTTAGGATCCTTTGGGATGAAAGGCTCTATATAAATGGAAATTAGGATTATCATCAGAACCAGTAGTTAACTTTACTTGTATACCCTAGGAAGATTATTTACTTTTAATATATGGTATTATTATTATTACCAGCAAATCTGGATCCTTCCAAAGTTTCCTCTCGTTCTCTGCCTCCTTCACACTCCAGTGGACCTGAACCTTGGTGTTCATGAAGTAAAGGGGATTGGCACCTTGTAACATAAGCAGACAATCAAGTTGTTTCTTTCTTAACTACAAAACTGATTATCCCACAAGAAACTTTCCAATGTAAAAATCTTTGTAGGTCATTAACTGTAAACAATCATCACCACCCAGCAAGCAAATAGCATTGGGAAACTTGTTACTTTAAGTAAATATATCTAAGTGTAAGTTTCTTGCCAGAACACTATTTATGATTAATTATAAACAAACATAAACAACAATGCTAGATTAAAAACATGTACATTTTTGAGGCCAAACATTCAAAGCCCCATACAATGGATGGACCATGAAAATGCATCAACTAGCTGTCCCATGGACGAGTTCCCACTTCCATGCACACAAATATTTGACAGTATGTGCAAATTCAGGATTCTACTAATGAAATAGGTGCACAACATAGTTTGCATCTACTGAACAGAGGTTTGAAAGTTTGCCGTTTATTCAAAATTGGAATTGATGCCTCTACACACTTCAGTACTAAATCCATTACTTGAAACATTTCCACTTTCACAGATGTCAGGCCCTCTTAATTTGAAATTCCTTGAGCAGGTTCCAAGACACTACACATATCTGCTACATGGGATATTTTACACATAAACATGTCAAGGCAATATTCTGCTGATAACAGACAAGAAAATTATTTCAGTGTCCATATTTTATTATAAAAATAACGTAATTAACTCTGAGTAGCAGGTCTCAAGCGTTTTTAAATTAGGCAGCTTATATATTTCTGCATCTCAATATTTAACAGCAAAAATGTTACCAAGCAGTAGATTCATGCAACCAAAGTGCTACATTCATGGTAATGAAGAACAGATTTCACATAGAAAATATGTAGCAGAACTGAGTTAGTTAAATGTTTAGGGTCACCAAAAAGTTAACATATTTTTTGTGAAGGGGTTCCTATTCACTAACAGCTCAATTGTGAATCCTTCTCTGCAGGGAAGTAAGGGGAAGTAACAAGCCCCATTACACTCATGTGAAAGAACTACCCATATTGCTGGAGCCGCCCAGGGAAAGAGACCAGCTGCCGCTGGGATACCACTCAGCCCCGCAAGAAAGTGGAGAGGAAGCAGATGTCACTGGAGCAAATGCAGAGGGAGAAATCATTTGCACCAGCAAAAGGACTGGCACAGAATATTACCCCCACTAAAGCAAAGGGGAAGTAGAAACCAGACTGGAACTGAGTCACAATCTGGTTCCTGCACTTAGGCTGTCCTAATCCAACACTAAAGCAATTACTAGTTTGGTTCCCAAACTGTATTTGCATACAGATTGCATGAGAGATCTGTAACTCCCTGCTTCCTATTTACTTAGGGAAGTATCTTATCACAAGCACTTCTCCTAGTCCTCATTAATTTGCAAGGATCTCAATTTGTGGGTAGAAATTCACAAGTTTTCCACACTAGTTTGAGGACCAAATCCTGAACTCAATTACAGCGGTGCAAATCTGGATAACCACCACTGATTTACATTGAGGTATCTCAGATCAGACTAGGGCTGTGATGCCCCCTATTTAAACTACATTTCCATTGCAAATGGGACTATTTAATATTTAGCTTGTACATAAACTCTGTTTCATAAAGAATTATTTATGGGAGTTGCAGTGAGATATAAAATCACCAGTACCCGTCATATCCCACTTGCTGTCTCCACTGGCTACTCCCGCTGGGTCCTGGGTCACTGGAGGAGGACTGGTTGCTCGGTGAACTTCTGTAATGTTGACTAGAATCATTAACAGTGCACTGAGGTATTTGTGGAGTTTCAACATCTTTAATTGGACTGTTATTTATTTTACAAATAAATTCATTTTTACAATTAAAAATGAGGCATACAGATTGCAGTTTGAATACTTCAAATATATTCCTATTGGGATTTTACAGTTAGACTTATTTCCTACAATTCATGTCATTTAAGAATTTTAGAAAATAATATTTCCCAGTTTGTTACTGGCAGGATATTTCCATATGAAAATCTTAAAAAGACACCATGAAACACAAAAGCAGAGGACAGACTAGGTTTTAACAGACTAATGGCCAAATCCCACTCTCCTTACTGATATAAGTAGCCTCATTCCAACAAATAGATCTACTTGCATGAGTAAGCAAAGCAAGACTTTGCTCAGTTTTGAATATGGGAAACTCCCACAATGAAAACAAGTGCCTTCCCACCCAGAAACAATTGTTAACATACTATGATATACCAGAAAGGATAAGGGTTTTGATTACACTCTGGTATGCATAATATCAGTACCTTCATCCAACTGACAACTAGGTCATCCTTCATATACATTATGTGGGTAATATGAAAGCATTTTAAAGGGAAATTTTATTATTATATTTTTAAAGATCATCATGTCTCACATTGCTAACTGTCTCTCTGACAAAAAAATCTTGTATTTCCAGCTATTTGAAATATAATCTCCAAATTCTTCCTTAAACTGTTCTGTTTCACCTTGCTTCTCATTGCCAATTTACAACCTCACAACTTCATAATCTTGACTCCTCATCCTTCTTTCCTTTCCCATTTCCTTCATGTATCTAGTTTCTAACTTTGGTAATTTCTTCCTTTTTAATCTCTAAAATTCACCCTTCTCCTTGTTCCTGGTGTTATATAATTCACATTTCTTAACCTTGTTATCTCCCATATTACTGTAAACTTCCTGTCTCATCTCACTGCCCTTCCTAGCCTCAACTCCTCTCCAAACTGTCTGAAATGTTGCTTCTAAAGTAATCTCCTATTTCCTAGAAACTTTCTATTGGCTTCGTAGTCTGACCACAGTAAATCTGAGTTTCTCATCCTCACGGACAAGGTCCTATATAATACCTCTCCTATTTTTCATTACTCAGTATCTAAGTCCGTAGGCTAGTTCCAAACCCTTTTTTATTCATCTTCCCACCTCCCTACTTCATGGATTCTACCAGGCTGCTTCTCATGTCTGAAGAGTCCTCATCCATTAGGCACCATCTCTCTTCTCTATATCCCTTTTCAAAACCTCACCTCCGCAAGCAAATTGTTTTCCCTTGTTGTTATCATTAATCTCCGCACCCTGTCTCTCTTGAACTGCTTTCCAATGTTTTGTCTTTGTTAAACTTGTCCTATTTCTATTATATAGTAAGCTTTTCAGGGCAAGCAATGGCTCACTATATTTAAGGCCTCAGTCCTGCATGTGCTTCAATTAGTTATGAATGCTTATGTTTGTAATGTGCTGTGGACATTAATAGCAAATATTTATTCAACAATTAATGAAATAGGTACTGTTTCCTAACAGAGCTTCACAAATCCAGAAAATTAGATATTCAGTACTACTGCCCCTGTAACATTGGACCTTAACAAGCAACACAAGAATGGGACAAGCAAGGTGATCTTAAGTCATCTAACATTAAGTGTGGTTAGATAAAATGCATTTTTGAAACAAGATGTAAAATATTCAAACCATTAACTCAGAACCTTCTTTCCCTAAGGACAAGTTTTAAAATGTGCATTACTATGACTAATAGTATAACTGTGCATGTTTTAAACAAAGTAAAAATGCTGTCAATTATTTCTTAAGTACAGCAATAATTTATGCTTGGGGGGTGGGGGCAGAAATTTTCAAAACCAATACATGATAAATTTTAGATTTTTATACAAGTTAGATTTCAGTCATGAGATCTGTTTTGCTTGGAGGTTAGAGAAACTGTATGGTTTAAGGGGAAAGGGCATAAAGGAGGAAAAACTCCAAATGAAGAAGAAATTAATGGGGAAAGAATTCTGTTTAAGAAGCAAATGTGTTTGTTTAATTCTCACCAAATAATGTAAAGAGTCAAATGCATTTACATAGCTTTTTTTAAAAAAAGATTTGTACCCCTTTTCAAGAAGTATAAGTAAAATGATTTATAATTATCTTTAAAATACCTCACCATAATGTAAGAGATTTGATATTTTTATAATCACAAGTTCTCTTTTGTTTAATAAACAGTGAAAAAAAGCAAAGCATAAGGACTGGTAATGAATTACAGAATCCTTTGAAACTGTGTCCATAATACAATAATGAGCTTAAATCATTCATTTTGCAAGAGACAGGTTTGTTTTTATTTATGCTTATCACTCATCTAAATAGGTTTCCATAACATCACTGATTGTGCCTCAGCTTAGAGTAAAAGTAGCCAGTCAGCTTCTGTTTCATTTGATTTGGGGTTGAAGGGGATGGTTGGTAGTCCTCATGGGATGAAGTTATGAATAGTGATGAGTGAATCACTCATTTTTCAGTTTGAAAAATCTAAAACATTTTTGAGGAGATGTGCCAACCTGAAAAGGAGGTTTTTCTTGCTGAAGTGAAAAAATGTTTTGTTTGACCAGAAACAAATTTTTTTGTGTTTCATTTTCAACTGGTTTTTACATCTTTTTGTTTTCTAAAATAAATCTAGCAAAATGTTGAAACAAAAGATTATTTCAAAATGAAAAACAAATGTTCTGAAAATGTCAAACAAAACATTTTGCTTTATTTATGTATTTTATGGGGGAGGAGAGACACAAAACTATTCACCAAATCAACCTAATTTGAGCAGGATAGCTGAATTCATGGATAGCTTTGGTCTACCAGAAACTGCATTGTTTAGTGAATAAACTATTAGTCCACAAAATTCTGCCCATCTCTAGTTATGAGTAGTACTACTGTTACACTATCACTTATCACTAAACCCAAATGTCACTTGTTTCAACTAGGATGAACTGGGGTTCACTGGGTTCACTTTGGCACTTAATCTCAAACTTAAATCCCTGTTAAAACCCAACAGAGTAATGTATGAATGATCAAAAAAGGCTTAAAAAATAACTCCATACCAAGGCCTAAAAACAGAGGTTTACAAGTGAAGCATTTAGGAAAATGATAGGAATTAAACGGAGAGTGTATTACCTTGCACCATCTGGCAGCTTTCTATCAAAGGAAGTGCTGCGAGGAATGGCTGTCTGAGCCTGCTGAAGAAGCTGCTGGCATTGCAGTCTGTCAGATGTTCCTAGGATTGGAGATGCACGAGAAAGAGGCTGCCCAGCAGGAGTTGGCACCCGATGCCAAGTAGTATTCCTTCTGAAAGGAGTTTTATACTCACATGGGGTGCCTTCGCTGTCGAGTTTATATTCCACCATGGGGAATCGGCATAGTTCTGAACAACCCCTGCAGGACAAATAACAATGCCAATAAATCTTATTGGAGGGAAAAAAAAAATCTTTCTACCATAAAAGGTATGGGTATGTTTTTCTTACAAATGCTCAAACATCCCCATATAGCATTGTCTTTTGCACACTTCAAAAAACAAACCACTTATCTGGCAAAAAAATAATTTAAACTATTCATTACTATGTGGAAACCAGTGTTTCGGATATCTGTCTTTCAAAGTGAAAGAGCAATATATAATACTAAAAGTTAATCCATGTCTTAAATTCTGCATTATACAAAATAAAATCTGAAAATGATTAAGACTGCACTGTTAAGCACTCAGAAGTCAGGAAATGCCAACATTAAGGTTGCAAATGCAGTCTTAACTCTATTCCCTTCTGTGTATGCATCACACTACAAGTCAAATTATACGATCACACATGATGTCTCAATTTATACAATATCATACAAGTTGAAAAATATTTAATGTATAGTTTTTCCTGCAACCTTATATACTATTATGTAGTTATCTGGCATGATTGATTCCTTCTCTGTGTATGCCAGGTAGAGTGTACTAAACTCATTTCTACTCATACTACAGATTAAATAAACAGAGAAACATACATATAGGCCTCAGAAGTGTGCAGAAAACAAGTCAAGTTTACTACCTCATCACATGAGTTATTTAACCTAAGAAAGGCTTTCCTGTTTCTTGAAAAGAACATGTATAGTCATCATTGCTGACTAAAGCAAAACACATTTCTTAGGGAAATCTAAGAATTTATACAAAAACGTTCTCAACTGATCAATTTTGTACAAGTACGTTATGCATCCAATTAATAAGACTGCTCACTGTGTGAAGGTACTCAGGTGCTCCAGCATTTGCTGGATCAAACACTAACAATAAGAAATATATACTATGTTCATATTCAGTCTTGCAGCAAGTATATAAAATGAAAAAAATATTATCAGATGCTAACTGCTTTATCCAAGTTTGTTGAAAAATAAATTATGGTACAGCAGTAGCAACTACATTCTCTGGATATTCCATCTTCACTGAGCATTTTCCAAACCAGGATTGCAGGGGATGAACAGCACTGTCCCTTCAATGGCTGGTCCCCAACTGCTGTGGCACTGGAACTGACAGCAGGGGAAATGTCTCTCCTGTGATCTCAATACTCCGGACTCCTGGTTCTGAGGCAGTGAGGAGGAAGCACTTTGATTAGAATGCCAAGGATTGAGCAACCAAGAGTCTATAGAGCGAGAGGGAATGTAGAGGGGTGGAAGAGGAGGAGACAAGGACTGGCTGGAAGGACAGCTGGAGCAGAAGGGTCTGTAACCACTTGAGTATGCTGAAATACATCCCAAGATTTCTGAATTTTGGCATTTCTCAATGCTGTGCCAGGGACATTCTGCGTCTGGTTGGAAGATTCAAAATCAGCCTCTGCTGTGCGCGCCTGCCCCCCACCCTCCCGGTAAATAATAATAAATAACCCACGATCACTGCCAAGTACTTTTACAAATGGACCTTTCTAGCCTCCTCTGATGCATTCTCATTAATTAGCTCATCCCAGTCTACCCGCCTTGCTTCCAAGCTCTCTATAAAAATAACTAGCAGATCATTTAACCCTTTCCTGCCCTATGGACATTCTTAGCGAGGTCTTGATTAATTTCACCTTGCTGAAACTCCTTTCATTAGCAGCTATGGTTACAGGAAGATAGCAAAAACTATGCAGAGCTGTTTCTGTGCTAGGAAAACTCATCTAAAGACTTTTTGTCTATATAGCTAAGGAGATCAATGTGCGCCTCTGTTTATAAGTCATCCTTGAAGATTCACTCACAAAAAGTGGCAAAGAACTCCATCTCATTCTCAGTACTCAGTTTAAATCCCCAGAGTTAGCTGACTTGCTAAACTTCAAGCATGCCTCTTTAGGTCTTCGACGTTGAGGTTCTTCAGTTTCTCATCTGCCAAAAAAGCAGCCTTTTTTATGACTGCATCCTATTTACACATCCTATCATCAAACTGTGTTAATATTGTGTCTAACTGGGGATTGAAAGCCTCACATTCAACAACTTTTTTGGGATCTGTTGACCTTTCATCCTTTGCAAGTTTGCCTGGCATTACTTTTCTCCTTCCTTGAACTGTATGAATATTCCTACTGTGTCAGCCTATGAAGTAGCAGAAGCAATGAACCCAGAAGCCCATAATTCTGATAAAGCATCACGAAGACCACCAAGTAAACTGTCGTTTGAATGTCACGATCTGGACTCGGCAATTTTTTACTCACAACATTCATTTTTGTTCAGTATAGTAACTAATGCCCCAAAGTTATGAGTTATTACTATTGAAGAATTGCCCAGACATCAAGCCTGTTTTAGAAAAGACAGAACAGATGGAAGTGAGAATAAAAACTTAAGGTCTAACAGCAAGATTTCTTCAGACTGTGTGAGCACACTCAGAATTGCTCCAGCCTTCTACAAGAGTGTACTACTGGTGCTGCTGAAGAGACTTCCCCTTTTCCCTGTCTGTCAATGAGTGAGTGAATAAACTAAAAATTAAATTACAGACACTCCCCGGGTTACACAAACGCGACTTACACAAATCTGCACTTACGGAAAAAGTTTTGTAAGCTAGAAATAGGAAAGGTTTTTCTGCCCACCTTTTTAATATAATTTTTGGGATATAATTATCAATATGGATTGTCATTATTGGATTAGGAATTTTGCTTATGTGAACTGTGATCTAAACTACCCCTAATTTGATTCCCTAAGATCCTGCATCCTTCCCTCACCCTCACTCCAATGAATCCTGAGTGTGAGAAGTTTTTGCTTTAAGCTGAAAACATCACTTACAAATTCAGGCTTTTCCAGATATTGATTTTACCACTTAGTTTGGTAACTTGAACACGCTCTTTCTACAATATGTACATGTCATTCTCCAGATCCTTAAACCAAAAAAGTATTTTAAATTTAGCTGCTACAACCACATTTTCATAGATTTTAAGTGCAGAAGGACCATTATGATTATCTGGTTTGCCGCATATCTAAAAACATGCTATATCACCAAATTACCGCTTTCTCAGCTAACATTAATACTTTAAGTTTTGTACAGATTTGTAGCTACTTGCCTCAACTGAAGTATATGTCCCTTCAACTAACCAATGACTATGTGATTCAAGACATTGTTTCTGTTACAGAGGTTTGTAAATAACCCTATTTCAAATCACTTTGAGATCTAATCAAGCAACTTTCATAAGTTGAATAAGGACACATTGGACTTCACATACAAAACGATACGAAGCAATGGAGTTATCCAATACTGTCCCAGTCACTTAAAAACAGGTAAATACATTGCTTAAATCAAAATATTTTTGAACATTATCCTCCTTGAAATCACAAAAAGAAAATACGTTGTTTGGTGCACTCAGATTGAATGGTATACTTTACTACTTCACAACAACCATACACAGAATGAGTACTGCAGTTTATAGAAATATAAAGGTCATAACTGCATTAACTCCATGTACTGGGGACGTGTGAAATAAACTACTAGTATGTTTCCAGCCGAATACTGACACTGCTATTTTGGATCTAGAAAATTATCCTGGCTAATTGCTGAAATTGTATATAATTTACTATTAAACATTTAGCTGGGTTGCTAATGAGTCTTTGTTTGCTACATGTTATTGCATTATTTGAAAGGTATATGTGGACATTTGTATTTAACAAAAGCGTTTGCACCTACTTTTTAAATGCAAAGACCAAAGCTAAGCCTTATGCTCCTATGAAGATATTTAAATGATGTAAAATAGAAGTAGGGAATTGCTGGAGAGTTTTCCCCCATATCATCCAACATATTGCTTTGACAGATTAAAAAAAGATCCCTGATTCAAAAAGTTAGATAGTAAATATGATCAGAAGGGAAAATACAGATGACAGAGTCAGTTTCTAGATATACACATCAGAAGCCAGAACATTTCTTCCCCTTCATAATGGCATGTAGGTTAGTACTCAGGCCTCTGAGCCAAATAGATGGACTCAAATATTTATGGATCCTCTGTTCAGAAAACATGTGTTAACCTCTAGCAATTTTAAGTTTATAAAAGTACCACCTACAGGCCTAACTGGAACAGCTAATACTCCGAGTCACCGGACAGCGCTGATTACCGCATCTTAGCACATAAAAAGCAGCAGCTGTGGTCATCTGCAGTGTTAAAATATTATTGCAAACATTTTAGTTTAATACACTTATGAAGCAGTCTGCACCAATAAATTATCAGCTTTAAAAACCATGAAGCTCTGAAACCTTTCAAGCTCCTACATGAAGGGCTTCTAAGATGCGCCTTGAAGGAGCTACATTAGGCTAACATGGTACTTAGAAGTTAAATGTGAAGCTCTTGAGAAAACGTAAAAGGCTTTTATATATTATGATTAAGAGTCTGCTGTCTTGATAACTACATGAAAGCCTTGTCTTTTTCAATTACATTCCACCATCATAATGAGACTTACTCAGTATAGCTGTTGTACTTTGGATCACAATTAAATTGGGCTCTACAACTAAATCTTATGAAAATACAACTGTTGTATCATACTCAAAATGCTCAATTTCCAGCTCCTTAAATTCTCAGAACCAAATGGATTTGCCAGCAGTCTCAGCTGATCTACAGTTTGACTCTTGCCTCCTTGTTCTGCTTCATTTGTTTGTGTTTCCAGTCAAATTCCTCATCTTCCTTTATGAACTGTAAAACGGGGTTCATAAACTTTTTTCACCTTAGCAAGTGAGTATGTCCACAAAAATATTTGAAGCAACATATGGAGGCAACCATGCGCTTGATGGAACTTGCAGAATGGTGAAAGGAAGCATTATTCAAATTTTACAGGTGGGAAAATGAATGAAGACACTAATGGACATTCTCAAGGTTACAAAGGAAGATCATGGCAGAACTGGGACTGCACCTGTATCCTCCAAATCCCTGTCAAGTGCCTTCACCACAGACTATCCTCTTGATTCAAAGAAACCGTTGTGTTTTGGCCAGACAGCCAAACAAATTCCAGTAAATAAAGAGCAGGCATAGACATGGTCAGAAATAGCTTCCAGATTTTATTGATGAACATGCATGTTTTATCTGATTTCAAGCAGGGCCACAGAAAGCATGCAAACATCTTCCTCAGAGGGCATAGTTCAAAGCCCATTGAAGTAAATGCAAATACTCCCGCTGACTTCAATGGGCTTTGGATCAAGCCTAGAGATTCTATCTGGACAATATTGGCCAAACAATGAAGGTCAATCCATGTTATTATAACTTAGTCCCCACAGCCTTCCAGAAATCTACTAACATTAACCGCATACTGTCAAAAATCAACAAACTGATGAAAATATTAGTTAAAATAATGTATAGCATCATAAATGTACAATGATGTTGCTAGTAACCTCTGATAATGAAGCTGCCTCCAGCACTACCAGTTCTACCAGTACAAGTGATAAGCACTCATGGCATGAGATGTGAAGAGCTGAAGTTGACAATGTGCTCTTATTAAGTAAGATCTTCATTTTTAGTTTAAAAGGAAAGCTTTGGGCTGCTGAGCCCACAAGAAGTTGGAAGCTTCTTAAATGCCATTGGAGATGCAATGCTGTATGTGAGAGACGAAGGATGGGGAAACAGTACATGCACTGGATAAAGCGGATGACCAGGACATCAAAAAACAAAAAAGTACAACCTGATTGGCACACCTGTGTGATCAGTGAAGCAGTATCAAACCTGCAGTTTGCGCTAATGAGAACAGGACCACAGAACCAGAACAAGACATTTCCAAGTCCCAAAGAATACAAAAAGAACCATACACAAAAGATGACATGATACAATGTTTATGGGGAAGGTAAAGGATCAGAAGGAAGGAAAAATCCGGGGGGAGGGGCGGAGGGGAGGAGAGAGAGAAAAAGGAAAAGTCATACCACAGCTGTAAACCTAGGAAAAGGGAATGATATAGTCAAGTTAATAATGAAAGGGAGGAACAAAGTTGGGGAATGATATCAGGATGAAAGAGAAGATATCTAGTGCTGGAAGTTTAAAATGATGATGGAACATGCAAGTGATGTCAAAGACATCTGGAGATGCAAGATCTGGAGGAGGAAGACAGGTCAGAGAGATTTAGGAATCATTCATATAGAACTAGTAGTTGAAGCCATTTTTCACAAATAATTCAATACCAATCAAGTCTGAAATGCAAAGTCAGCTACAAAAAATCTGCTCTCATATGAACACATAATTCAATCATTATTATTATTTACATTTTACTTCTGCTGACATATCAGATCAATTAAACTGATTTGTACAAAACTTCTAGTGGAGGGCATAATTTGAGATCATCATCAGACTTATCAAAAGGAAATGCTTAAAAAATTTAGATAAGGTTGACAGATCAATTACATACAAGTTTTTGGCAATTTTCTCTGCTCAATAATAAATGTACATACGTGCTTATGCAGCCTGTAATTACAGTGCTGGATAGAAACTGGAAGAAAAATGAGGACACATTCAACTTTAGGGTTAAATGAAAACATAACTGAGTTTCATACCATTGACGGTGCAAAGAAACACAAATTTTCTTGCTGTCTCCTGAGAATAACCCTGAAATTCTGGGAGCAATATATTTTGGAAAACAAAAAAGCTTGCTACAAGGCATTAAGAATGCAATGATTAGAAAATATCAAACAAAGAAAAGCAACCACATTAGAGCTTTCTGAGTCCCAAGCATTCATTTTAATGTAAAAATATAAGCTTTGGAATTTTGACAAATAGCAGGGTTACTGCCTGAAAAGTGATTATTTATTATACTTCCCAAGTGTGCCATCTTCAACTGATGAATAATCCTTCTTTTGGGTAACAAGTTTGCTAACCTTGGTTTCACTCTGACTCCACAACAACAAAGCCAAATTCTAATTGATATGAACTAAAAATATCTTTCAAGGTCAGAAATAGTGTATTCCTAGTATCTGAGTGAGATTAGTAGGGGGAAGGAGAAGATGAGGGAACACTGGAGCAGGCAGGCACATCAATAGATTCCTCCTCCTCCTGTCCACTTGCCTGGTACTGGGGGCAGCTACATTTTTGTGTGATAGATCTTAGTGCTAGAGAGATTCCTTTGGAATATCATATCACTTTCTTCAGAGGTTAAAGACCTTGTCTATCACACTCTCCTACAGTGCCCCAAACAGACCGAGCAAGGCTCTTAGCACAGCCTCCTGTTTCAACCAGCAGGCTATTTGGGGAAGAGACATAGGCAGCCATCAACACATTCTGTAATGGGTTCCCGTATTCCAGCTTGCAGCACAGTAGCATGCAGTGATTCCTCCTTTATGTGGGACAATATGCACACAAGGGATCAGTGAACACAGTGTGCCCACTTTCCTTGAGGTTATGCTCTGAGTGTGACTCAAATTCCAAAGTTACGGAAAACTGTGTGAACATACACAGATGTTGGTGCTTACACACCAAGGTGATAGTCATCTTAGATAGACCGATCTGCTGATTTGTCACCCACTGAGAAATGGACCATATCTTCAGTAGGATGTACTTCTGGCCCTGCACTTTGAAATTTTCCTTACAGAACTTCATCCATTTTCTGCTTACATAGAGCCAAATGACAAATCAACTTTGGCCCTAATTTGGAAGGGTAAGAAATTCTCTCAAGCTTGAATAAAGTGTGGAATTTAAGTGAAGAGGAAAGATGTGTGCGGATTGGGTTGGTCAACAGAAAACAGTCTTCTGTTTCTTCACCACTGATGGATGGAGCTACTGAAACAGCAGAAGAAAGAGGAAAGCACTAGGGAATATTTAAAGACCATAATAATGGTGTGAGAAAGTACAAAACAGAAGTGTCTTAAAGTGGAAGATGCTTCCAAAACATATAGTATACGGAACATATCTTGTCAAGTTACTTTATACCTAGGAAGTCTGTGACAGAATTTAATATAACATTAGCTATTAAAAAAAATCAATGAAAACAGCAAGCTTCTGTTATATATAAAGATACGTATTGTCATAAAATCCATTGGGTTAAAGTAAGTGTATTCAGACAAGGATTCAGACAAAAAAGGCACATTCACTCCCCGAAGTTGAAATTATCTTGAGATTTTGTTTAAGATATGATTAGTATTTAGTAATCATAGGAGACTAACTTCCCAGATATAGACTGGAGGACAAGTGCTAGTAATAATAATAGTGCTCAGATTTTCCTGGATGCGATAGCTGATGGATTCCTTCACCAAGTAGCCGCTGAACCAACAAGAGGGGATGCCATTTTAGATTTGGTTTTGGTGAGTAGTCAGGACTTCACAGAAGAAATGGTTGTAGGGGACAACCTTGGTTTGAGTGATCATGAGCTAATTCAGTTCAAACTAAATGGAAGGAAAACAAATAGATCTGTGACTAGGGTTTTTAATTTCAAAAAGGCTAAATTTAAAAAATTAAGGAAATTAGTTAGGGAAGTGGATTGGACTGAAGAACCTGTGGCTCTAAAGGTGGAGGAGGCCTGGAATTACTTCAAGTCAAAGTTGCAGGAACTATCAGAAGCCTGCATCCCAAGAAAGGGAAAAAAAAAAATCAGACAGAAGATGTAGACCAAGGTGGATGAGCAAGCATCTCAGAGAGCTGATTAAGAAAAAGCAGAAAGCCTACAAGGAGTGGAAGATGGGAGAGATTAGCAAGGAAAGCTACCTTACTGAGGTCAGAACATGTAGGGATAAAGTGAGAAAGGCCAAAAGCCATGTAGAGTTGGACCTTGCAAAAGGAATTTAAACCAATGGTAAAAGGTTTTATAGCCATATAAATAAGAAGAAAAACAAACAAAGAAGTGGGACCACTAAACACTGAGGATGGAGTGGAGGTTAAGGATAATCTAGGCATGGCTCAATTTCTAAACAAATACTTTGCTTCAGTCTTTAGTGAGGAGCTTAGGGATAATGGCAGGATGACAAATGGGAATGAGGATATGGAGGTAGATATTACCAAACTCGAACAGCTTAATGGGACTAAATCGGGGGGCCCAGATAATCTTCATCCAAGAATATTAAAGGTATTGGCATATGAAATTGCAAGCCCGTTAGCAAGAATTTTTAATGAACCTGTAAACTTGGGGTTGTACCATATGACTGAAGAATTGCTAATATAGTTCCTATTTTTAAGAAAGGGAAAAAAAGTGATCTGGGTAACTACAGGCCAGTTAGTTTGACATCTGTAGTATGCGAGGTCTTGGAAAAAATTTTGAAGGAGAAAGTAGTTAAGGACATTGAGGTCAATGGTAATTGGGAGAAAATACAACATGGTTTTACAAAAGGTAGGTCATGCCAAACCAACCTGATCTCCTTCTTTGAAACAGTAACAGATTTTTTAGATAAACGCAGTGGATCTAATTTACCTTGATTTCAGTGAGGCATCTGATACGGTCCCACGGGGGAATTAGTTAAATTGGAAAAGATGGGGATCCATATGAAAATTGAAAGGTGGATAAGGAACTGGTTAAAGGAGAGACTACAGCGGGTCGTACTGAAAGGTGAACTGTCAGGCTGGACGGAGGTTACTAGTGGAGTTCCTCAGGGATTGGTTTTGGGACCAATCTTTTTATTACTGACCTTGGCACAAAAAGTGGGAGTGTGCTAATAAAGTTTGCGGATGACGCAAAAATGGGAGGTATTGCCAATATGCAGAAGGACCAGGATATCATACAGAAAGATCTGAATGACCTTGTAAACTGGAGTAATAGTAATAGGATGAAATTTAATAGTAAAAAGTGCAAGATCATGCATTTAGGAATTAATAACAAGAACTTTTGTTATAAGCTGGGGACTCATCAGTTGGAAGTAACAGAGGAGGAGAAGAACCTTGGAGTATTGGTTGATCACAGGATAACTATGAGCCACCAATGTGATACGGCTGTGAAAAAAGCTAATGTGGTCTTGGGATGCATCAGGCGAGGTATTTCCAGTAGAGAAAAGGAGGTGTTAGTACCGTTGTCATGGTATAATTCCCCACTCTGAACCTTAGTGTCCAAAAGATGGGGTACCAGCATGAATTCCTCTAAGCTCAATTACCAGCTTAGTACTTGTAGCACTGCCACCAACCAGGAATTCCGGTGCCTGGTACACTCTGGTCCCCCCAAAACCTTGCCCGGGGACCCCGAAGACCCAGTCCCTCTGGATCTTAACACAAGGAAAGTAAACCCTTTCCCCCACCGTTGCCTCTCCCATGCTTCCCCTCCCTGGGTTATCCTGGAAGATCACTGTGATTCAAACTCCTTGAAGCTTAAAACAGAGGAAAATTCTCTTTCAGAGAGAGTCTGGGAGGGGGAAAGAGAAGGAGGGGGGAAGGTGAAAGTAATGCTAACACAGAGAGAAATTAACCTCTCTCTCCCCCTTCCCTCCTTTCTCCCCACCAATTCCCTGGTGGATCCAGACCCAGTCCCCTGGGGTCTCACCAGAATAAAAAAATCAGGTTCTTAAACAACAAGAAAAGCTTTTAATTAAAGAAAGAAAAAAACAGTAAAAATTATCTTTGTAAATTTAAGATGGAATATGTTACAGGGTCTTTCAGCTACAGACACTGGGAATACCCTCCCAGCCTAAGTATACAAGTACAAATTAAAATCCTTTCAGCAAAATACAAATTTGAACTCCTCCCAGCCAAATACACATTTGCAAATAAAGAAAACAAACATAAGCCTAACTCGCCTTATCAACTAGTACTTACTATTTTGAATCTGTAAGAACCTGTATCAGGGAGATTGGGGAGAAACCTGGTTGCACGTCTGGTCACTCTCAGAACCCAGAGAAAACCACCACCAAAATCTAACAGCACACACGAAAACTTCCCTCCTTCAAGATTTGAAAGTATCCTGTCCCCCGATTGGTCCTCTGGTCAGGTGACAGCCAGGCTCACTGATTTTGTTAACCCTTTACAAGCAAAAAAGATATAAAGTACTTCTGTTCTATAAACTCTTACTTATCTGTTTATGACAACCATTATACAAGGCATTGGTGAGACCTCATCTGGAATACTGCATGTAGTTATGGTCTCCCATGTTTATGAAGGATGAATTCAAAACTGTAAAAGTACAGAGAAGGACTACTAGGATCATCCGAGGAATGGAAAACCTGTCTTATGAAAGAAGACTGAAAGAGCTTGGCTTGTTTAGCCTAACCAAAAGAAGGCTGAGGGGAGATATGATTGCTCTCTATAAATATATCAGAGGGATAACTATCAGGGAGGGAGAGGAATTATTTAAGCTTAGTTCCAATGTGGACACAAGAACAAAAGGATATAAACTGGCTATCAGGAAGTTTAGACTTGAAATTAGATGAAGGTTTCTAACCATCAGAGGAGTGACGTTTTGAAACAGCCTTCCAATGGGAGCAGTGGGGGCAAAAGACATATCTGGCTTCAAGACTAAGCTTGATAAGTTTATCGAGGGGATGGTATGATGGGATAGCCTAATTTTGGCAATTAATTGATCTTTGACTATTAGCAGTAAACATGCCCAATGGCCTGTGATGGGATGGGGTGGGATCTGAGTTACTACAGAAAATTCTTTCCTGGGTGTCTGGCTGGTGAGTCTTGCCCACATGCTCAGGGTTTAGCTGATCACCATATTTGGGGTCGGGAAGGAATTTTCCTCCAGGGCAGACTGGCAGAAGCTCTGGGGGTTTTTGGAGGATTCTCTGCAGCTGGAAGTCTTTAAACCATGATTTGAGGACTTCAGTGGCTCAGACACAGGTTTGATACAGGAGTGGGTAGGTGAGATTCTGTGGCCTGCACTGTGCAGGAGGTCAGATTAGACTATCATAATGGTCCCTTCTGACCTTTAAGTCTATGACTCTATATGATTGATAGCTGAGTCTTAGAACAATGTCAAAGTCAATATGAAAGTAGGCTACTTTTGGAAAGAAAGCACACATCAAATTTAACATACAAAGGTTCTTTTAGGGATTTTCAATGATGGTGCATGGAGCTGCATTCAAAATCTACACTTCTAGCCAAAGTAATGGTTCAAACAGAGTGTTAATTTCAAGAGAAAAATCAATATAAGCAATCTTTTCTAAAGGATTTTTGTAAACCATTTAAAGAATATAGAAAAATCATTATAGCTGCTAATAAACTTTCAGATATAGAGCAGAAAGAAACATTTCGTGCACAGTGAATTCTGAGTTGATTGCTACTTGGTTGCGCAAAACAAAAAAGGCCAAAGTAAAACACTTCTCCCCTGACCGTGGATACTTTCATCACCAAAACAGATAATTTCATACTGCTATAAAAAGCTACCAAGAAATAAACAAGCCAGGGACTAAGCAAAAACCAGAAGTTCACCTATCTTTATATAATGTAGATTCTCTCTACTAAATTCCAAAGAAGCACTTTGAAAATTTATCATACCAGATTTCTTCCACTGATGCAAGCAGGAGTAACTCCATTTGCATTACTAGAAACTACAGATATAAACGCTCCTGCATGGTAATGGGACAATCAACCATTTAGTAACAGACTTACAGAACACAAAGAAACAAAAAGCACATCATCAGACTTTCCTTTTCTGCCCCCCTCCCAATTGTCTATTAACCATACTAAATCAAGATACTGAAGTTGAACACAAACTGATTTTTAATACATAGTAAGACACTGTAAATTATAGCCTTCATTGTATGGGTAGTAATATAATGGAATAACTCCCCCACCCAATTTCTCGATCTTCACCATTATTGCTGCTTCAATAAAAGGGATGAAACAAGGGTGTTTTATTTAACTAGAATCAATTGCAGAAGCAATTAAATGACTGCGAAGGATCTGGTTCATTAAACAAACTAGGTCTCTAATGCATTATATATATATACAGTACCTTCAGCAATTCACACACTATTTGCAGCTGCAAGAAGTTTCAGTATGGGTCATTTGCTTTTAGCAATCATTTCACCCTGTAAGCATATTGTATTTATCTACTGGAAAAAAACAGATCCTTTGAAATAAAGGCTCACTTCCAAGGGAAGTAATTTGTGTTTCTTTTAAGTATGGTTGTTAAAACAAGTAAAATACTGGTATTACAAGGTAACATGCAATAACACTTTCAAAATGTAACAATGGATACATCAAACTGAGCAAAATTCCAAGTTACAGAACAAAAACTATTAAGTTCTCACTCAAATTACATAATTTTCCCTTCCAGAATTTAGACATACCAAGAAGTTTGTTAATTACATGATAGTTAAAAGAGAGAAAATCAAGTCCGAATTAGCAACTTATATATTTCTTCCCCTGGTTTACAAAAACAGATAAAGCTTTTGGGAAGAAAATGCAGAAAGCTAAGTTAGATACAATAGTATAAGCTATTTCATTTACTGTAATACATATAACTTTATAAAATCAAATTCCTGTTTGATATATCTGTATTCTCCATGATAGTCCTTTCATACTCATTTCAATGCAGAAATATCCAGGGGGGGGAAAAAAGGCTTCAAGATAAGGCAGCTTTAACTTTTGCAAACAGCAGTTATGAATGGTGTAGAGAAAATGAATAAAGAAGTGTTATTTACTTTTTCACATAGCACAAGAACCAGGGCTCACCCAATGAAATTAACAAACAGCAGGTTAAAAAACAAACATATGGAAGAGCTTCTTCACACAGTGCACAGCCAGCCTGTGGAACACATTGCAGAGCACGTTGTGATGGCCAAAAGTATAACTGGGTTAAAAAAAAGAATAAGCTAAAGTTCATGGAGGATAGGTCTAACAATGACTATTAGCCAAGATGGTCAGGGACGCAACCTCATGCTCGGAAGACAGGATACTTGGGTAGAGGGGCCATTGGTCTGAACTAGTATGGTCATCATTATTTTCTTACGTTTCCTTACAGTCAATTCCTTCTGTTGCCTCTGAAAAATCTAGTACTCTCAAATTACAAGTCTCAGATATTTTCAAGCATTTCAGTCTTGTAGCATTGGCCACAATTAAAACTCCACTTAAAGCCTTGGTACTTTTGAGCTCAATTTGTATAAACAAAACTATCAGTTACGGTTTCAGAGAGTTTCACATTTTTCTGCTTTAGCCTTCAGTGCAGTCAGTCATGCATAATGGCCATCAGTATGAGATTACAAATTATTAATAGCCTAAAGGACTGATCTTAGAGAAATAATTCTCCCTGATCTTAAACCCCAGGAATTCACAGACTGACATCAGGATTTAAAAAAAAAAAATTATACAATTCTCAATTTAATTGGCAGACAGCTTTAGAAAAATTCTTAAAGGAAAAAGAGTAAAAGTCTCAGCAGGGTTTGATGATAACTCCAAGAAAGTTCAGGAACAGCCACAAAACTCAAAAACAACAAATATTTCAGAACTGTTGGAGCTGAGTATACCAGCAGCAGCTATAAATCCCCAAAGTCACTCCAAGCCATTAACTCACTCACAGACCCAGTCACTGGAAACTACTGCTGCTGAAACCATTCTGGCACAGTGGCTACTCTTATGTTTCTATTCCTGGTCCATCTGAATGCTGTTTGTTTTGAATTTGTTTGTTCTCAGATTTTAAGCCACCATTTCATAGTAGTTATAGAAGCTCATAGTTTAAAAGGGACTTAGAACTAGAAGGAAGAACTCATTGATTTGGCTTGGCTGATCAAAGCATGTGGTATAATCTCTGAGCACTATTGTGATAATGTCAAGGAATGCAAGTTAAAATTCAGTTCATTATTTTACTGTGACAACGTGTGCATAGTTCTAAGCATTGCTATGACAACACTGGGCACACTGACAATAAGAGCAGCAAGGCACAAAATCTTCTTAAAGATAGAGTCCTACTGAAGCAAACCTGAAATATGAACATTTATACAAAAACTAATGCATTGTCTTGCGTGTTCTTACACTCTACTGGAACAGAAGGTATTCAGCAGTTTCTCCTCTGTGGATGAACATCAGTGTGTTGCCATGCAAATATTTGTGATATCCCAATCTGCGCATAATGACTTAATAGCTGAAGAAAACAAGGTGGTAAGTGTTCTGTCAATTTCAACGTCTAAAACAAGTTTATTATTTTTGCTAATTAGTAAACTTAGGCTCTGATCCTGTGATTGATTTTGCAGGCAGACTTCTGCTCTCAAGTAGAGCAGAAGCGCAGGGAGTCAACATGCAATGATCTACTGGCAGAAATGAATAAGTGATGGAAAACATCTATTATATGAATGTGTTGACAGTAGCAGTCTGATATATTGCATTGAATAATTCTCCCCTCCTCACCCATACAACCATCTTTAAATATGAGCAAGATTCCAAGGCATCTCTCTGTGTGCTGGAAAGAATTATGTTGCAAATGATCTTATATTAAAAATAAAAACTCATAGTTAATGATTCAGTGTGTTAATATTCTAGATGTGTTCATACTTACAAGGTGTAATTAAAAATTTATAATGGTGGGGGACTAAAGGCTGCATCGCAGGTAAGCCATCATCCCTATTTAAAATCAAACTAAAACAGTTAAGGTCTGGGACTGGACTGCTTTGGAAACACCCTTCCAAACTTTAAACTATCATTTTCATTTGAAGAGTGTAATTCCCAAACTTCTACATGGCAGTCATATCCAATGCAAGTAAACTCACTCCAGAACTTGATCCCAGCAAGATGCCGGTGCTAATAAGCACCCCTCCTTCCCAAAGAGGAAGTTCTTACTGCTCTTTATTCCTAAAACTCAGCAGTCAACAGCTTTAAGTGAAAACTGCTTCCCTTTCAAGCCAGGGAGGAATCAGTTGATTCTCTCAGTAACTGAAAAAGGGGCTTTAATAAAATGCTAGATGGTTGTTCTATGAAACAAATGCGATTTTCTTAGCTAAGATTAGATGTATATTCTCATTCAGAGCCAAAATTTCTATTTGTACTTTGATGCTAGTAGAAATAGAGCGGTTAATGAATATCAACGTCTTAATGATAGCTAATCTGAGATAAATTTAAGATACATCTAATGGTAGAATTCAAAACCTCTGATTTTCTTTGTATTTAATTACACGTTCATAAAATGTCATTTAAACTACAGTGCTTTCATAGGAAATGAGATTAAAATACAAGATGACAAAAATAGGCCAGACACAAGTCAAAGGTAAACTTATGTCTTCTGCCATACAATTATTAGAATTTGATTTTTTAAAAGTGTTGACTATAGTTCTCCAGGATCACCCCCATATATACATAGAAACTTCATGAAATAAAGTACACCACTACCTTGATATAACCCTGTCCTCGGGAGCCAAAAAATCTTAACGTGTTATAGTGAAAACGCATTATATCAAACTTGCTTTGATCTGCTGGGGTGCGCAGCCCTGCCCCTCCGGAGCACTGCTTTACCACATTATATCAGAATTCATGTTATATCAGGACAGAGGTGTATCATGCATCGGAAGAAAATGTTTTTTCCTTCTGGTCATTTTTTCTTCTTTAAATTAAATATGAGTTGGAAAATAAACTCTCTCTAATGAGCAAAATCTCATGACAGAAGCATAGGTTAAATGAAATAATGCAAAAATATGTATGAAACCTCTCTGCTTCTTCACCATCCTCCCTCTAGACATGCAAAACCTGAATGAAGCAAAGGTTTGATTATGCCCCGTAACGGAAAGAAACTCCTCTTGACAGGAAATGTATTTTGAGAACCCCTTGCTGATTTATGTAAGCTACTGCTGCCACAATGCTGGTTCTGACAAAGATTTGATAATAAAAGGATTCTCTCCCATGGTGCAGAGGGCGTACCTCTTTTGTGCTCAATGGCATTCATCAGAGACAACTCCACACAAATACCTGGTGCCATCTTATGGTTTATTCAGGCTGCCCAAGCCAAGATACTGGTATCTGTTATCAATTACACATGAATTGGAACCACCTGGGGCATATTTTGTTAGATGCTATCTCTTTTCATCTTTTGGTGGAGCTTATTTCTCCTCTAATTCAAATAACTACACTCCTAAAGTCAAAAAAATCTGCTAGTGGCTCCTCAGGTGTAGCTAAGACCAAGTCACAATCAGTTCCAGGAGTGAGGAGAAGAGGCTTTTGCATCTCAATCTGCTGAATGAGTCTTTCCAGGGATGGAAACGCTTGTTGAATCTGACTAGTTCCTGCTCCCACCAATGACTTCTACTGAAAGGAAATGAGATTTAAAAAACTAAAAACACTTTCATCACTAGGTCCAGAAACCAAAACTAGCTTTTGACCTTGTTTTCACAAAAGCAGACTGCTGAAACAAGATGACCATGTTCCGATGAGCCAAAACTCTAAACAAGGTATGACAAGTTGTGACGTTACACCACATATTCTTTATGGAAATATACTTATGATATGGATATGGCAAACACATATTTTAATGACAGATGGGTCTTGTAAGGTATCATTGGAAAGGTTATGATTTACTGAATGATATCCAATTTGTCTGCATGTATCATTTCTGTATTTAAAGTTAGGAATATTGACTATGTAACAATTATAACTCGGAGTGTACTTGGGAAACACCCACCAGACAACTGGCCATCAGCCTTGAAGGTCCATTAGGAAGAAACAATAAGACTTTGAAGATACTCATCTCTCTCCTCCCTGGGAGAGACCTTGCGGTGACACTACTAGGTCATGTGGTCATGTTACCTGGTACTAAAACACCATCTTGGACTTCTAGTACTTTTCCACTAAAAGAAGGGGGAGGTCAAGACTGGGAAACAAAAGATTCCCACCTTATGTAAATTTTATTTAAGGCTGAGGAGTAAGTTGATCTAGGTTCACCCTTCACTGACTCCCCAGCCACAGTGACTGCTGGAAACACCTAAGGAACAAGGACAAAGGGAAAGAGGGAGGAGTACTGAACCCAGGCTGGAAAAGGGATCTAGTCTGTGAATAAAATACCTGAGGATTTAAGCTGCAAGAAAGGTAGCTAACCTTCAAGAATTTCTGCAGTCGGCCCAAAAGCAACATTTAGGGTGAGAAATTACTTCTTGAAACCAGTCTCTTCAAGATCTTAAGCTCAGTGTGCACGTTTTGTTTTATTTGCTTAGTAGTCTGCTTTGTTCTGTTTGCTATCCCTTATAATCACTTAAAATCTGCCTTTTTACAGTGAATAAACTTATTTCTTGTTTATAACATAACTCAATTTGTGCAATTCGTATCTGGGAGGGGCAAGAAGCTGTGCATCTCTCTCTCTCCACACAGAGGAAGAGGGCAAATTTTTATGAGCTTGTGCTGTGAAGACTTTTCTGTACAGTGCAAGACAATATTATCTTGGGTTTACTCCCCAAAAGGGGGGGTGTACTTGAGTCCTGGGCAATTTCCTAGCTGAATCTTCCCATAGAGAGCTGCATGCTGAGTGTGTGAGATTCTACAGCTGGTGCATCCCTACCTGTGTGTGCGTGCTGTCAGAGGCCGGAAAGCCTGATTCAGCAAAACAGGGAGATGGAGCCCAGGCTAATGGAGCAGGCAGCTCAGTGAAACCCCAGTACATCAGGTGGCATCCTGGACTAGTGGGGAGGTCCAACCCATCATACAAATACTCTCCCTCCCAGGAGAATTACTGCCACTACTACATCACGGTTTACAGGAAGATCCTTAGGCAGTAATCAAAAGCATTGAAAGGATCAAGTACTAGAAGTAGGGCTGAACCACCCTGAAATGCATGAATCAGGATTTATAGATATGCATCTTTCTTGCAGATTAATTCCAGAGAGTCTTCAGGGGATAGTTCTAGAAGAGATTAATACATAGTTTCCATCCTGAACTTCTGACATCCTACAAACTGGTTCAGCCACTTTACTTCCAGTCTTGTGCCTACTAAGTTTTTGGAAACTATTAATAGTTTTAAATACCTACCCATCCTGGAACTCTGGACTTGTTGGGACATTCCAAATAGCTCTAATCACATGGTTTATAAAAAAGTGTCCAGGCAATTTCCAAACAATTAAAAACTCCTTAAAGAAGATAACCTATTATTTCACTGCATAAAAAATTTTCTGCTCAATGTCTAAGCTAAAAGGTATCACACTATCATTTCTAAAACACTTGTAAAGAACATCCAGGAAACGTAGCAGAATGTCATTAAGAGGCATGACTGCTGACAAAAAATACTCAGTTGCTTCATGATGACTCTTAAGGGAGCTGGAATTGCTCTACATTATCTAAGATTCCCCCCCCGCCCCACCTCCCCAGTTCCATGCATGCCCTCCAAATATACACAGCCTAAGCATTAGGGCTCAACAGGGTTGCAGATAGTTCAAAATTACTACAGTCTCCTCAATCATCTGAATGCAGGTATCTTTGGAAGAGATATTGGTTTCTAATGGAATAGATGACCATGTTTTCATGGGCTACATCTTTATCTGAGCTGGGAGGTGTGATTCCCAGCTTGCGCAGACACACTCACTATAGTTCTGCTAGAGCCAGCATCTAAAAACAGCAGTGTGGCTGGTGTAGCACCGGCAACAGCTCAGGCGAGCTGCTCAAGAAACATACACAGGTTCCCTGAGTATGTATGTGCTCTGGTGGCTAGTCCAACCTGCTGCTCAAGCTACCCCAGCCATACTGCTATTTTCAGCATGCTAGCTCGAGAAGAGCTAGCATGGGTATGTCTACATTAGCTGGGAATCACACTTTCCAATTCAAATGCAGACATACCTCAGTGGGATCAACCAAAAGGGAGGTTAAACAAGCATGCAGCGTTTCTCTAATTTAAAATGCTCATTCATTAGCCTGTCTAAAGACTTGTTCACATCCACAGTCTCCCAAAAAGCATAAAATTCCCAGAAGAGGCTTTGCCTTGGGCTGCATGTATGCCTGAGACCATGCTGGCTCACAGAAGTTCTTTGATTTACCCCAGAAGCTAGTGTTGTGCCGGATGCAGTGGGTATCCCACAAGGAACAAAAGAAAATGAGGATGGAGGCTCATATTTGTATCCCTGAAGCTAGCATACTCATGGTCCTTGAGAAATATCCTTGGGGAAAGCACCCTTCTCATTTCTGCTTATTCTAAGAGAAATTATGAAACACTGGAGAAAGTTTTTTTTAAAACAACTGCCCTGAATAGTGACAGTTTCCTTGTGCTACTTTTTTTCAAGGAGCCTGGAGGAGAAAGGGGAGGAGATATGGTCTAAGTGACTAGAGGTAGACAAAACTAAAGAATCATTCGTTGCCCGTCAAGCAAGGAGGGACGAGAAAGAGCAAGATGTGTGGGGTCATAGCAAACTGATTGTATATTATTTCTAAGAACACATACAATAAATCTTCATCTATGCTCCCTGCTGCAAGGAGTAGCCTACCTTGGAACTCTAGCACAGGGAGCATTTCACTAGGGATTTGCCAAAACATGTGCATGTAAACGCCCTTGGTCTGCAGCCAGATCCTTAAGATCAAAACTTGAAGTGTATTAGACAACACTTAAGGGAGATAATAAACTGAGTGCCCCTGAACTGTTGCATTTAAATGTATCATATAGCAAATTGAAAGGCATCTAAACTGCTGGGTGCAGGAAGAGTTGCTCAACACTGTTAATGTTCCTGCAACCGTTGTGTTCCTTTCCCCCAGCTCTTGTCTGTCTATTCTCTTTCAATTATCAATTTTGGGAAAGGGTGGGTTCTCAGCAATTTCTGCACATCAGGCCCCTTTCAGGCATCTCAAATTGTTCCCCAAATCACTAGTCACACTTTTGAAAATCTTGGGATTTTCACTTCAGTGGGATCAGAACTGGGCCCAGTGAATAGAAAAGGCAGGAGCGAAGAGTCCCATTTCTTTTGTAACTTTATTTTTGATTACATGGCTTTTTATTTTAATAAAGCACTGGTGCTTTACACATTTTACAGCTAGACTGTAAATTTAAAAGTAATCTTCAATTTATTTTTAAGTAGTGATTAGATACCCAGTTCTGAAAGATGTGAAGAATCTATATTTTGGTTCCCCAGGAGATGCTTTGAAGTTTTCTTTCCGGTTCAGCGGCACACAGCTAGAATTCTAACTTACAGATAGAGCAGATGCAATGCATCTCTTAGTGTATTATACTGAATTTTGACTTCATAATTTTAACTGAAAAAAATGTATCACATGATATGTAAAAACTGCTCATAAACAATACATAATTCTACCAAGCACTATAAAATATACATTTTATCTTAAGTATAATGAATCAGCTCATTAGGCTTATATTTCGTAATCAGCTTGGGAATGTGCACGACACAAGACAGTGAAAATTCATATTCAGAAGCAGATGGAGAGAAAAGCTGAGCTAAGCAGAGAGACATTTAACTACAAATTATATGCAAGTAGTGAAAACAGAGGGGTGTGTACGTCTGTCTGTCTCTCTCTCTCCCCCCACCTCCCGCCCAAAAGGAACCCAAAACTTGAAGGTGCAGGTTATGGCAGGGAGGAGAACTTTTTGTGTCATTCATCCGTCCAATAACTGACTGGAGAACAAACACATCAGCATTCATACATAGCTTGCCAATAACTCTCATCACTGTATATGCTGTAAAAATGTATGGCTGATTTTCATGCCAAGAGCAGCATGCCTATTTTTTTCCCTTTGTTAAATTAAAAGAATATCAACAGAAGATTTAAGGAGACAAGCAAGTAATTCAATTTACTGAAGCACACTTCTAATTCAGACTCATTAGCCAAACTCATGGTGCATAGGTAAAGGATGAGTGAAATAAGATTGGATTTTTGTGAAGTTTTGAATGTAAGTTGTCAGCTGATGTACTTTTATTCAAAAGGTGGCAACAAGGCAAAAATCTTCCAGCCACGAACAGCACCCTAATCAAAGGGAGGCACTGGCAGGCATTGCACCCCACCCACAGAAAGAATGATACAGTCATCTTTTCTTATGTTCTTTTCCCAAGCATGACCCATTTATTTCATGTTACAGCAAGATTTTAGTTTTAGCTAATGATTCAACTGATATGATTCAACAGTTAATGTGAATGACTTAGAGCAGCTATTTACGGAGAACGGGAAAGAAGCTGTGGCATGATCCCATATCTCTCTCATATCCAATGTTTCTCTGTTAATCACAGGTTAAAATAAAAGTCCCCTATCTCAATAGTTAGAAGTTAAAGAAACCTCAAAGGAAATAAGAGTATATTGTTCAGGCAAGGTTTCCTAATTTACAAAACTAATATTAAAATAGAATAAAACTGTCTCCTGTGGAAGAGAAGTCACAACCAATTTTTAAAATTGTTCAGTCATGCTACAGTTTATAAGGCTTGAGAGGATAAGAAGTAAACTAAAGTCAGTTTCCCATTAAATTGCATAAAGGATCACATTTTATCTTCTATTACAAGGTAATGGCTCTTTTTTTCTGAATTGCTTTAACACCACAATCCCATTATTACCAAATATGAGAGACAATATCCATTTCCTAAGGGTCTTTACCAAAGACAGCACTTGTTAAAAAGCCAAATAATAAGCACCAGCAAAGAAAAGACAGTTGGAAATGTCACATTAAGGACTATTGCTTGTTACCTTCTAGGTGATCCATCCTCATGTGGCTGAATAATCACCACCTTTACTGTCACCGATGTGCGTAAAAGGTCAATCATTTGTTCATGAGTCAAGGTTGCCACAGCCACTTTACAGATCTCAACTAGACGGCTCCCTTGCTTTAGGCCTGCCTTCCATGCAAAACCAAATGGCTCCACATCTGCTACTATTCCTTCGAAGTTAACGTGGAATCCAAGCTGGCCCAACCCATTCCTCCGTAGGGTCATTTCCGTTGTTTCACATCCTCTGGTGACTATCTAAAGGAGTATCAGATTGTTATGCTACTGTCTTTATAGGCTGATTTCTTTGGAAACATGAAACGATCTATTTTCTGACATAATAAAGCTATGTTTGGTTTCATGTGCAATACTCTTAACATACTAATAGGTGACTAAAAATCATTTTGTCATTTATGGTTGACCACAGGTTTCCGCATAGAGCAAAATAAATGAAGATCTTCAGAGTCCTAAAATTTGACCTCCCTGGAACAACTAGTTGTCCTGTGTCAAATTCTTATTTTTTTCCAATGCAAAGACATTTATATCTTACTGAATACTTCGCAGCTGTCTTAGTTTCAAAACACAGGGCAAGCAAAATGCAAACCTGTCAATTACTTCATTTTTTGTTAGCTGATTGACTGCAGGTGTGTAGTGGGGTTTTTTCTTCAGGAAAATAACCACCTTGAAATTTAAAATGAGTAAAATCAAGTGAAATTTTTTCAGTTCCAACAGATTCTCATCCTCCAACACTAACAAAATAAGATAATGTATTTCTTTTGCTCTAGCAATCAGATTCTGATCTATGACATCCATGCCATTGCCATCTCCAGATGGAGGCTTGGCTACAAATGAGAGAAGATTGATTATTTCATTGGGAATTGAGAGAAGAGAACTGATATCTTTCATACTTAATTGGAAGTTATTCTGGCATTATATGGAATAATCAAGTAAACTGAAATTTTAGCTTTTACTACAGGGATTTCTTTTTTCATACTACATAAAATTGAACAGTTTCACAAATGGTAAAGCAATCCAGGGACAATTCAGTAGTTTGTGCAATACATTAGTGCACTAATATTTGGAGATTGAAGGTCAAATTCTGGCTTAGGTCATAACACAGGTTACAGGACTGGAGTCCTGTCCCCTGCTATCACAAGCAACCCAGTCATAGTCCCATTCATAAATTTATTAAGCTCCATCTTAAAACTTGAGTTGTTTGCCTCAATTTCTCCTATTGGAAGGCTGTTCCAGAACCTTACTCTTCCGACGGTTAGAAACCTTCTAAACTCCAACCTTCTTTTAGTTTCTAGTCATAAGTTAAAATTAGTGTTATATATATGTTTTGCCTTTTATTAATTGCTTTAATTGAAGGATCTCCAAGTGCTTTACAGACAAAGAATTAAGTCTCACAACATTCCTATAAGAGAAATAACTGTATTTGAAAAAGGGGAAAGCTGGAACACAGATTATGTGATTTGCCCAAGGTTACACAGTTAGCACGTGGCAGAGCCAGGGAAGGAAGCCAGTAATTCCAGCTCCTCCTACTCTCACTCTAACCACTAAATGACTGATTGGAAAAGCTTTGAGGAACTTTGCATAACTTGTGCCTGCACTGTAACTAGCTCAAAGCCACTACTGTTACCTCCTTACAAAAGTTTTAAAGGTGCTAGACATGTTTTTACAAAATGCTGTCAGTACAACAGTAAATTCTGCAACTGAGTAGGAAGGCTAAAAGTGGAACTCAACACCTTAGAGTAGGACATTTTAAAAAATTATTATGTCATCCATTTATTCTTAGAGGGCCAGCCCCCACTCCAGTGCAACATCACAGCATGCCCTGCTTACATACTCATGGCACAAGCATGGGAGCCCCACTGGAGAACTGAGATGATATTCAGAATAGTAAAATGTGCCTCTTGTCCTTTGGGTTCCACAATACAAACTTTCGCCCAAATATCCTGTCCCAGTGTGACTACTAACATGTACTCTGCTTTTTATATTGCATCAAATGGGGAGGCTTGCTGGAGAATGAAGCCGCGTTTACGTATGTTCAGATGTGTACTTCAGATTGTCCAGTTTTGCAGTTTTAAAAATATTTTATCATATTTCAAATATTAAATATTGAATGCTGAAAAACCACAAAACAGACTAACAGTAAAAACAGCACTTTTCTCAACTCTCCATAAGCCAGTAATGCCAGCCTCCATCTCCCATTTGAGATATTTTCAAACAAACAGGGTCCTTTGGGCTTTTTCCCATGCTACCCCTTTATGTTTGGGATGAGCTCTCTGTAAACATCCACAAAGCTACTTCATTATCTTGCTTCAAATCCCTTCTTAAGACCCTTCTCTGCTATGATACCTACAAGAAAAACTTGCGGGGCACCACTGCCCAGTACTATAATTATTTCCTGGTACGCCTCTGTTTATCTGTAACCATCTGGTGTCTTATGTTATACTTTGATTTTAAGCTCCTTGTTGTTTGGGGTCTGTACAGTGCTTAGCATAGCTGACTTCTGTTCCATGACTATGGCTGGTAGGTACTATGGTACTACAAATAAAAATAATAAACTTATTAGCCTTCTGGGCTCACTGCAAAGCCTACTATTTCCCAACGTTTTTGGCAAGAGAGGAGAATGATAGCTGATTGGAAGGGGTTTATAGACGGTGGGTATTTATCTAAGAACATAAGAACAGCCATACTGGGTCAGACCAAAGGTCCATCCAGCCCAGTATCCTGTCTACCGACAGTGACCAATGCCAGGTGTCCCAGAGGGAGTGAACCTAACAGGTAATGATGAAGTGATCTCTCTCCTGCCATTCATCTCCACCCTCTGACAAACAGAGGCTAGGGAAAGCATTCCTTACCCATCCTGGCTAATAGCCATTAATGGAATTAACCTGCATGAATTCTATTCATAGAAGTCTGATAAATTCATTATAAAATGTGACATGATGGACATCGTATGCCTCAATCATACACGGAACTCCACACAGATGGACTCCTGACTTCAGCAGTGCTCTCTGATCAGGTATGGGGGTCCGATCCTCCACTAAGATCTATGCAGCCAGAGTCTCATGTTATGCAGATGTTAATGTGTGTAACGGTCACTTTTAAACAGCATGAGCCCCTATTGAGATTTTCATAAATCAAATAACTAGCTAAAGGTAAAGAGTGTCTGGGTGTTTAGAACATTCTCCATTAAAAGCCAACATTTAGCACCTGTGTGAAGGTTTCAGGGGTAAGGAGTCCAGCATTCCAAAATTCAGCTTTCAAATTAACTTTTAAAGAGAAATATACATAAAATTAAAAAAAAGGGGGAGGGGAGAGGCGAGAAAGAAAAGGGAGCTTTAAAAAAAAAAAAAGATTACTCAACATAGGGTATGGCTACACTTGAAATTTCAAAGCACTGCCACGGCAGTGCTTTGAGGTTTCGAGTGTGGTTGGAGCGCCAGCGCTGGGAGAGAGCTGGGAGAGTGTGGTTGGAGCGCCAGCGCTGGGAGAGAGCTCTCCCAGCGCTGCACGTACTCCACATTCTCTATGGGTGTAGCTTGCAGCGCTGGGAGCCGCGCTCCCAGCACTGTGGCACTGATTACACTGAGGCTTTACAGCGCTGTATCTTGCAGCGCTCGGCGGGTGTTTTTTCACACCCCTGAGAGTGAAAGTTGCAGCGCTGTAAAGTGCCAGTGTAGCCAAGGCCATAGTGACTACTCCTTCACAAACAGCATCAAATTTGAGAGGTCTGGGGTGAAAGAGGAAGTGCACAATTCAAGAGAACATCAACATGAAGTACTTGAGGGTTATTCAATGTACCTTGCTGATAACTGTTTAAGGACTTTGCATTTAACATTGAATTTCATCTGCCATTTTGTTGCCATCACCCAGTTTTGTGATATCCCTTTGTAACATTTTGCAGTCAGCTCTGGACTTAACTATTTTGAGTAATTTTGTATCATCTTTCACAGCAGCAGCCATGTTAGTCTGTATCCGCAAAAAGAGCAAGAGTACTTGTGGCACCTTAAACACTAACACATTTATTTGAGCATAAGCTTTCATGGGCTACAACCCACTTCATCTGATGCATAGCTATCCTATGCATCAGATGGAGTGGGCTGTAGCCCACGAAAGCTTATGCTCAAATAAGTGTGTTAGGGCTTGGCTACACTAGCACTTTACAGCGCTGCAACTTTCGCACTCAGGGGTGTGAAAAAACACCCCTCTGAGCGCTGCAAGAAACAGTGCTGTAAAGCCTCAGTGTAATCAGTGCCGCAGAGCTGGGACCGCGGCTTCCAGCGCTGCAAGCTACACCCATAAGGGATGTGGTTTACGTGCAGCGCTGGGAGAGCTCTCTCCCAGCGCTGGTGCTCCGACCACACTCACACTTCAAAGCTTCAAGTGTAGCCATACCCTTAGTCTCTAAGGTGCCACAAGTCCTCCTGTTTTTTGTATCATCTGTAAATTTTGCCACCTCACTGTTTACCCCTTTTCCCTTATCATTTATGAATATGTTGAACAGCTCTGGTCTCATAAATCAGAGATTGTGGGTTCAAGTCCCATCTGGGGTGAAAAAACCACTGTTTACTTCTCTCCATTCTGAAAATGGACCATTTATTCCTATCCTTTGTTTCCTACCTTTTAACTGGAGGGCCTGGCAATGCTTTCAGGATCATCTAATGATCCTTAATTTAATTTAATGACAAGCCTTTTGTTATCTTAATCACCCTGCCTCTGTTTATAAACAAACTCCCTGTCCCAAGGGCAGAAGCTGTTTGCAGCGCAGAACTCACATTCCACACTCAAGCTCCCTCTGTGGCAAGGGCGTGCCCCATGAGCAGACCTCAGGTACAAAACTATGGCTCTTGGGCACTGAGCACTCCGTATTTTTTTCCATGGGTGCTTGAGCCCCGGAGCACCCACAGAGTCAGCACCTATGTTGTGGTCGCAAACTAAAAGTTCCTAGTATCAGAGGGGTAGCCGTGTTAGTCTGAATCTGTAAAAAGTGACAGAGTCCTGTGGCACCTTATAGGCTAACAGACGTATTGGAGCATAAGCTTTCGTGGGTGAATACTCACTTCGTTGGATGCATAACATGCCACAGGAGTCTGTCACTTTTAAAAAGTTCCTAGTTCGCATCAATGTCATCCTTTTCAAAGGTTTAGTCTGAGCCCACAGAGTCCACACAGGGGAGTTACAGCACAACATATTGGTATGCACTGCTGTTCACCCCTGAACACTGAATCGTGGGGCAGTGCAGACAGATCCTAAGTTTCTAACTCTGAGGCTTCAGGTCAATAGATTTATTTAGCAGAGAATATGGTTATTACCTCAAAAAAGGAGCAGTCTCAAGTTAAATGTAAATAATGTTGTACTGTAACAGATGGTTAGATTTGAGTGAAATACAAGGCCATTTGAATCAAACTGAGTGAAGTCAGTTGTAATGATTAATGTCTCCAAAGACATAATTTTCATAGATAACCATTTCAACTAATGCTATACAAAAACTAAAATGTTTTTATACATCATATATAATGAAGATCTGTCTGCAGAGACTCAGTAGATACCTTTCCAGTTTGCCAAACCTGCTATAATTTCATGTATGTTTTAAGATTCAAGAAGTGGTAAATGAAGACAGTGCAACTTAATAGAATGGAACTACAAAAACCTGGGTTCTATTCCCAGCTTTGCCATTCACCTGTTGAGTAACCGTGGGCTAGTCATTTCCCCTCTGTACATCAGTTTCCCCATCCGTAAAATGGGGATAATGATACCACTTTCCTTTGTAAAGTGATTTGCAACCTACTGAGGAAAAGCACTATATAAGAGCTAGGTAGTATTATTAAAATAATAATAAAAAAACACCAAACAATGTGTGTTACAATATGTAGTGATGCGATAAGACACTAACGTTCATTAAACTTATTTTCAGCACAACTTTGAGCCAATTTATAACTGTCCGATTAGTGATAATTTTACAACAGTAACATGATAATTAGAGAACATTTTTTCTATATTTCAGAAGGAAAATATTTGTATAAGGAAAATGACAATATCTTAAGAACTTAACAAGGTAAATACAATGCAAATGACAATATGAATTTACAAATATTAACCCACTGGTAAGTAATATTTGTAATATTTACAAATATTAACCTGTACTGGAAGAAAGACTCCATCACACAGGGTAGGTATTAATCTCAGCCCTGTGCAGCACTAAGCATCCTCAACAGTCTCGAAAATTTAAGGTAGCTGAGCACTTTGCAGCATCAGGCCTTTATTTAACACATCAGTTTAATCCTGGCCACTTCATAGCTTGTACTTCAGCTCTACTAATCTCCAAAAAAATAGGTCTAGTGATTGTTTTCCAATAGAAGCCTCAATTCAATATAAAAAAGGCTTATGCCACTCACCTCATTTAATTTAAGGGGTAAGGTCAAAGTCAAACTGGAACAAGAGCAGTGATACCTCAATGTTTTGTACCCTGCAGCCTGTATCAATCCATTAGTACACATTTGTAATAGCTATAAGTCAAATAATTTAAGATCTTGAGTTCATAGAATGCCTGAGCTCCACCTGTCTTGACTGAGATTACACCAGCTCTGATAGTCAGTGTTAACTGATCTAACTGCCGCCTTCATTTTCTTCCAGCTCATCCATGCAAAATAAGCAGTATATTCCCTGCTTTATTTAGAGGATTTTCACTGTTTAGGTAGCAATCATGTTCAAAAGGGTATTCTTTATTTTATTATTATTATTTTTTTTAAATTAAAGGTATTTTTATTGAGGTGTGTACTCTGACCACTAGACCACAGGGCTGGGAACCAAAAATTCAAGTTTTAATCCTGGCTTTAAAACTAAAACTCTATGTAGCCTTGGACAAGCCAATTTAATTAACTGCATCGATTAGTCACCCGTAAAAGCAGGATGACAATATTTATCTATTCCACATGGTGTTGTGAGGAATAATGTTTGTAAAGCTCTTTGAAGTTGGAAAGTGCAATATTAGTTTAAATATAGGAAAATTTGAGTTCTTTCCCAAAGACTGATAGACATGAATAATTCTGAATAAAAGCTTTGGTAGATCAATTTAAAAATGTGACTTACCTCTAGTCTTTGAACAACTTCTCTGATGTCATCAGAACAATTATCAATTGCAGACAGAAGAATGCATTCTCCTCTTTCATAAAAGATTTTGATGCTCATTAATCCTGATGTCCATCCAATAACATCTCTGCAGGAGCAGTTAAACACCACGTTTTTAGACTCCTTTTCAATCAACATGATAAATTCATTGGAAATTCCAAGGAGACATTCAATGTCTGCAGACTGGCCAAAGTCCCGTGCTATCACATTCCACATAATTGCTCCAACACTAAATAAATGAGCATCCTTTCTTGGTTTCACTTTCTCCTTTTTCTTTGCACCTAGAGTAATAAAACTAAACTTCACTGAAGTATCCACTGTAGCTGTAGTAACAAAATTTTCTGCCAGATCTTTCAAGTATTCTTGTCGTGTCCTGGTGGCCATGGCTCGGAATTTTTCTGACTTATGTGCTGCATTTTCAGCATTAATAACTTTGGCTAAAAGGAAGTCCCTAAAGACTGCTGATTTTGGGAAAGTTACTCCTTTGGGGATTGGTGGACCAAATGGAGGTACATCTTTTGATCTTGAAACTCCAACACTAGAAATAAAAAAAGAATAAAATGGATAACTGCACCAGCAAAACCTCATTATAGGACTATGACCTATATAACCCATCGACACAGGTGAGTTTCAATGTACAAATTGAGACAGAAGAAATTTTAGAAATTAGGAAGCTGTGTATCTGAAACATACAGGAAACCTATTACTGTATATTTGCACACATCTGCAGATCAAATAAAATGGGTATAAACAAAATTGGACAGTCTTATAAAACAAAGCCATTTATTATTTTATAATCCTAAATTATACGAATTAATAAAAGTCACAAAGTCCAGGATTTACCAAGCTGCAGCATTTCAAGAAGGACTGTTTATAAAGTGTCTGTTTCTTCTTCCTTTCAATGGGATAAATAGAAAATGCTTCCTAGGGGTATTGTTATTTAGACAGATCCTTAATTTAAAGGAGCTTTAAAGTTGAATTTTCTTAAGGCAAATATATCTTATTTACTTTTCCACTCAGTTGTTCCATCTCTGACAAACTGAACCAACTCCCCCCAACCCCTGTTACACCCATATCATCCCATTGACTTTGATAAGGTAGTACAGATACAATTGAGGGCAATATTTGAAATATAGGGTATACCTGGCACATTTGTCCAAATCCTCCCATACTTGAGTAAAAAAGTTATAGGAAGAAAAAAGTCTGCAGAAAGCCAACTGCCAAATTGCACAGTTTCTGTTCCATGCTTCCTCTAATGGAGAGGGTCCGAGACCATATGTAATAGGGAAGGGAGAAGGATTCATCCTAGCCGAGGGAAACAGATTCCATAGCCTCAGTATACATAGGTATCTGCCCGTTCCTTACAAGAGCTGGTAGTGGGGCCAAATAGTGCCACCTTTATCCTTGCTAAGTAGTATCTTATTCTAAAATAGTCTCCTTAAATAGAAACAACATATGGAATAAAGTCCTATTCAGTGAGGGTAAAGATGGCACAATCTGGCCCATCGGGAGCAGCTGCTGCTACAGCATGGGGTCTCAATTTGCAGAATCCTGCAAGCTTGAGAGCAAGGGGAAATATTCCATGGAGTTGCTGCTTCATGTCAGATCTCTATTAGACAACCCTTGAACAAAATTGAATGATTTTCAAAAGACTACGGACTTCCAGGAGATCCACTGTCATTTTATTTGAAATTGACAGAACGAACAACAAATGTAATGCAACTCATAACTGGATTAAAATAAATACAGATAGCACCATAGACTCATAGACTTTAAGGTCAGAAGGGACCATTACGATAATCTAGTCTGACCTCCTGCACACTGAATCTCACCCACCCACTCCTATATCAAACCTGTGTCAGAGCCACTGAAGTCCTCAAATCATGGTTTAAAGACTTCAAGCTGCAGAGGATCCTCTAGCAAGTGACCTGTGCCCCACGCTGCAGAGGAAGACAAGAAACCCTCAGGGCTTCTGCCAATCTGCCCTGGAGGAAAATTCCTTCTCGACCCCAAACACGGTGATCAGCTAAACCCTGAGCATGTGGGCAAGACTCACCAGCCAGATACCCAGGAAAGAAATACTCATTAAAATCTATCAGACAGCTCTACAATTTATGACTGTATTCCTGGCAAAAACTTTAAAAAAGAAACTTGTATTTCAGGTGAAATTCATAAATAACCAAGACCCAGAAGCCAACCTCTCATACAAAAGGCCTTTGGACAGTGGGCAGCTGGCACAACAGACAGAACATCTAACAGACAGAGGTTTGAAGAATTTCTTCTTAAACTTGGCTTATAATTTTTACCTTTTCTCTGCATCTCCTTAAAAAAAAAAATCAAAACAACATGCAGTACGGATATGACCCAGTTCCAGGTTACTAGCAGAGCAACATACTCTGAGACTTCTGTTTTACTCCCAACATCGGTAACCCCTGCCCTAGCTGTGGAACTAGAAGAAACAGATTACTCTAGAAACTATACACATTACCTCTTCTATCACAGTAAAAATACATACGTGCGGGACTTAGACCAATATTGGCATTAATTTCTCAGAACTAAAGAAATTAGTTTTAAAACAAAACTAAGAAGAGTGACCAAGTTGTCATTAGCCGATAAGAATTTCAACTTTGAAAATACATAGAATGTTAAACTTAATATATTTGGCAGCAGTACACCACTAGCATTTCAAAAAGGTTCATTTAGTAGGTCATGATCATTAGTGGTTTAAGTTCAAAGAGCTTTTTATTTATTTCAGAGACATGCCTTAAAACTAAAGAATAACCAGTCTGACTGATTTCAGTCCTTAGCCAGCTCATGAAGCTGACAGAAAGAGAGAAAAGAACCAGTGCCGGGCACATGTCTATGATGGGAGTACTCAGGGTTTTTTCTTGTTTTTTTGGTCGGACAGAGATTCCCTAGCCCAAGTGATAGGATTTTAAGACACTTGAAACTCTCATTTTAGAGTGTTGACAATGAGATTTGGGGAGATATTTTGAAACAAAAAAGGTTTTCATTAATATATAAATCACTGGCAAAACTGATATTTATCTGAAAGGATCTCAAAGTACTCTGAAAACTATATAAAGGGACCACTTAAACCATGATTGAAATACAGTCAAATTTGGGATCACATCCTATAGATATTCAGCTAAATACACTGCCAGTGATTTATATTTGTATTAATAATCTTCTAAAATGACTTGGCTCTACCCTAAAAAGAAAGTTAATAAAAAGTAAAATTATTTCCATTGCTATAGCTTCAAATCTTATTTTTAAAACCCGATTGCCCTTTATACGCTCACAAAGAAGCTAAACAAATATCTACACATCTTCAATTGTGCCTACAAAACTGTACCTACAATTTCATATAGACAAAGCACTCTGAACTTAAACCACTAATGATCCTTTCTGAAATGCTAACGTGTACTGCTGTCAAATATGTTAAGTTTTATATTCTATGTGTCTTTTAAAATGAAACCCTAAAATAGAAGAGAAATGTAACAGAAATTTAGAAAACACACACAACTTCTTTGGAAATACAAGATTGCTAGAAAAAGATGCTTTATTGGAATCAAAATAGCAAAAATAAAAAAATAAGTATCTACTCACCTATAGCACACATTTTCAGTGCAAGGATTATGCACTTTGACTATGACAAACACGTGTTGAAAATGAGATCGGATATTTTTTGGAGTGAAAGGAAGTGCTCCAGGCTCTTGGAAGACAATGGTAACAATATCATTTCCTATGTGCCTTTTCCTTAGAAGCTACATGCAAGAAATATGATTTTAAAAACAGTTTAAGAAATGATATGTTTTCTTCACACTGGCAAAAACAATTGACAGCTTAATTTAAAAAATGAAAGTCACTTCAGAAAGTGGAGACATTCTTATAAGGCAGTATTATTTACATGGAGCTGCATGAAACTGGGATGAATGGGAAAGAGATCTGGGGAAAAAAATGGGCTAAGCTCATAAGTTTACCAGCCTCTCTTTCTAATGTGATTCCTCTTTTACTATGCCAGCCAATTTTTATCTCCCCATATTAGTGTATTTATGTAGTAATACGAAAAGTGCATAATGCCATCTGACATTTATCGCTGTCTAACATTTACTGTAGAAAAGGACAGAGAACAGACAAAAGGCTTGTTTTCATATCTGAAATACAATATTGTTTATCTTTTCTCAGGAAACCTTTCCTTTCCCAAATTGTATTTAAAAACTTAATATTAGATTATGACCCTAAATTTTTTTTTAAAATAGTGTCCTATTAAACGCTCAGCACAAATTCTAGCTATCTTCAATTTAGCAATGCGGCAGCGGAGACAACTACAAATGTACCAGAGATTCAAATTTACTGATGAAAACCTTATTATGGTAAGCAATTCTTCGTTGTCACTTTATTATGATAGGGATATATTTTAGGACTCATTTTATAGGTAATATAATCCTTTTTGTTACAGGTAGAAAATCTAATAGACATGTAATTGGAAAAATAAGTGTCTAGTGAGGGAGAAGGCCTCTTCTCAAAAATGATTTATTTAGCCTTTTGTGGATAGAAAATGAAATTATGGATATTATGGTATGAGTTGTACATCTCTAACTTAATTTTTTTAAAGAGAACTTTCTTTTTAAAGAGCTGCTGATGCTATTATGTAGAGAGTGCTAGAACAGCACACGCTGTAGGGTACAGATGCATTATCATCCAAAACTCTGCAGAGCTTGCATTGTGGGCTAGTGACTCAGATTCTTAAGGCTGCACTAACATTTAAGAGCCAAAATACAACTGAAAGAACTGTACAAGAACAAATTTAATAGACATCCACATGATATAGGGCAATGATATGGTTATTTATCAAGTGTTTAGAATGAAATTATCATTTTGCTCTTTGGAATAATTGCTTTTCTTAGTTAATTATGTTACAAGCCAATATTGCAACTAACACATAAAAAAGGCAAAGTTACCTTATTGTTTACATATAAATAAATGCCTGTTTATGACTCTCATTGTGCCTCTCAATACTGAGGGCCAGAACCATACAACCTGAAAACCAACAAGAATGGCTGGAAATGCAATTCTGAAGTACTAACAAAAATATGCTATTTCAAATGCACTAAAAACATGTAAAGAAGAAAAGGTTAATCAATGAGCACTTAGAAATATTTGCCAAATATATTTATTAGAACAAAAATTAGTAATTTCTTATTTATTAAATGGTGAAGCCACAATAAATGGCTGTTTAGGCAACTCTAAGATGTACATTTATTGCAGACAGATTATGTCTGAAATGCATAATAAAGTATTTGATAGTGTGTTAGATTGAATGTCAGAAATAACGTAATTTGTTTTACTGGTGAACAGTGCACTTAGATTGGCACAGTAAAGCACAAGTTCACGGTTAGAGATTATCATTGCCTTAGAGGTTGGAACCTACATAGCCGCTCAATTTGTGTCAGATCTCCCAATTAACAGATATAGCAAGGACACCAACTCATTAGTGTACATATTATTACTGATCCATAGTTGGTTCTAACCAATTATTCTTCCTCGTTAAGTTAGAGTTCATGCCTACTGCTATACCTGTTCACAGGGGGATTTAAATTGAAGTTGAGGAACCAAAACTCATGTAAGACTGAATTTAGTATATCGTCAAGGAAACTATTTTGTCTCCAAGCATATTCTTTTTCTTTTTAAATGTGATAAAATGTCTTTTGGGAGGTGCTGCTTAAACTGCCAATAATCATAGGACACATAGGCAATAATAGGACGCACATCTGCTAAGAGACAAGCCTAAGAAGTTTTTGAAACCTAGAACCACTGTATTAGCAACAGGGTCCTTATGGTAAAATAGGTTCTTGAGTTCTATCAATGAACTGATTGACATTTTTAGGTGCTTAAACCTTTAGAAAGCTTAAAAATATTAACATGATTTAAAAGGTGGTCAACATTCTTAATACCTTACCAAGTTTGTTGATATTTGAGTGACTTCCTTGAAATTTTTAAATAAAACCAATATAACTATCATTATAAATGGCTACCATGCACAAGTGATCAGTGAAGTTCAACACAAGGTGAGTGAAGGCAAAACATACTGATGTGTCTGTGTATAGGGAATCAGAATGCAAAGAACTTGAAAGGGGAAGAGAAGGAAATTGGGGGTGAACTGGAACATGGAAGAAAGAACTCTAGCAGGATCAGAGAACAGGAGAAGGAGTAATTATTGAATGGAGAAAAAGGAGGGGAAAACACTTCCCTGGAAAGCATACATCAGGATAGTGGGCTGAAAATGTAAGAGGAATTGAAGGAAACCAGGCTAAATTAAAATGTTTGTCCCATGCCCTTTTCCATTTTGTCCCCTTTAACCTATTCTCTTTCCAGCTTTCAGCTCCTAGGCACTTTAGAGTCCTCAGTTTCCTCTTCCTCTCCCATTTCCAGGTCTGCTCAGGTTATTTAATCTGCCTTTCTAACATATTATGAAGATTCTCATGCCAAATGTTGGAGCACACTGGGAATTCTCAATAGGGTACACAGGCCACGCAGGGTTACTTACAGGAAGAAGACACCAGATACTCTCTGAGATCACTCTAGTATCAAGCTAAATTGTTATGGTAAAATGTGAAAATGAACTTAATACAATATGATGGGCAGTCAACAGGAAACCAGTGAAGAAGTTTTACATAAGAACTTGAGACACATAAAAGGGAGTCCAGTAAGGAGAATATGTTAGAAAAGCAGAAGCTGTTAGATTAAAAAGTAGTTACTCAAAGATATTAGTTACTGTATTGAATATGATCTCTTAACCATAATACTTAACTCTAATTTTCTGATGTGTACATATATCTGGAGGAAAAATATGGGCTATCATGTTAAAATGTGGCACACCTACTGGCTATGTAGAGCCATACATAACCTACCCATTTCTGTGGAATTTCAACCACCTGTTCCAACTGAGAACCAAGGAGTTCTTGTGATATTTTTCACTCTATCATTCTTCATTCAATTCAATGGTGAAAAGCGAAAAGTGAAGAGATATCACAAGTAAAGAAACCTTCAACCTTATTTTAGTACATTTCTAAAATAAGCAAAGGGGCTTCAAAAAAGCTTGAATTTCAGCACGTGTTACTGTTCAATACAATAAAAACAAATGTCAAATGACATTTCAATCAGACCTGGTTAAACTGAGTTAGGTACATCCATGTGTCTGGTTCTCTCAAAAATTTTAGCAGTAACTAATCTTATGTATCAATAGAATGACTTGTTAATCTAATTTCTAGTTTTCATTAATCCAGATACAAATGACTTATGAATTGATTTGGATTAAACAGGTCTGACTACGTACAGAAGCAGACTCAAAACGTGAAGGAGAAACTTGCAAGGGAATGAACTGGAAAGGAACTTTGTAAGGGGAAAGTTTAAAGGAGAAAGCCTTCAACTATGATTTGAAGGAGAGGCTAATAATAGGAGAAAGAACTGGGGCCACACCAGGGCTGGTCGTCCTCTCTGTTCTAGGGAAAAAGCAGCTGAATTGAGGGTCCCCAGCCTATGTTGCAGCCAAAGTGAAAATTACCTTGCTCTTTGGATCTCCTGCTGGCTCTAAAACTAGAGGGATGTCCTGATCAGTGACCAAGCAGGGCGTAGTTAAGTCCTGGAAGAAGCAACAAACAATTCTGGTGTGGCCTATTTTGGCTCACCGATATTTGGAACGTAACAAAAGCTCAGAGCTTGCTCATAAGAGGTCTTGTTTCTAAATGCTGAAGAAGAATGACTTGATATCTTGGCAAGTGACTATAAAAAGTAGGACACGATATTGAGAGGGCAGAGTAATTTCAGTGCCATTATACATCCCTTATGACGGTGCATCAAGCTACTGATTTGGGGTCCTTGGTTGCCTTTAGTATCAATAAAGGAAAGCTGCTGCGCTCTCTAGACTGGTATGTGGATACAGTGAGCCACCTCCTACTGAGAAAGCAGTGTTTATATACCACAGGGCTAATAAGCCTTTCTATCCTGGGAACATGAGCAACTGCACCTGTGGTCTTGAGCCTTCCAGGTTTATTTTTCTAATCAGATTTCTTCCTAACTTGTGAGACACACCACTGTAGATACATTGCACATTTCAATATGTATTTTGGTAACTAAATAGCAATAGTGATAAATTAAACAGTTGTTTATTAATGATCCCTTTTACACATTAAGGCTGGCTAAATGCTTGGTATTTTAGTGTGCTATCACACCTGAGGAAGGTGCGCATGCTGTGCAAACTTTGCTGGATTCAAGCATCTAAAAAAATAATGTGGTGGGTCTTCAGGTATGCATACTGCTTGAACTTGTGAAACTGTCACATTATTTTGACCTCAAGAAAGCCATGGATCACAATACAATACTGATGCTAAACACTGATACTGTCAGAAGTACAAAGACTGATGAGTGCTTGCTAAAACACTGTGCAAGGGAGTGTTCATTGCAGGGGAAAATAATAGAATTAACACTGGAATATTTTGGAAGTAGATCAACAACAGGCATCTATCTAGAAAGGAAGAGACAGAAGGAAGTGCCAGGGAAAAGGAAGAAGAGAAGGCAAAAGAAGAAGTGATAGGACAGCAGTAGGGGTGGTTGAACAATGCAGCAGTGGAGCTGATAAACAGCAAACAATCATGAAAATTAGTGGAGCAAGGTAAAAGGGTTCCCTATGCTCACAACTGAGGGCAGCTCAAGACAGACAACCAAAATAATAATAATAAACTTCAAGTAAGGCTATATTTACTGTCAGCACCTGTGATCAGCAATGAAAATATTCATTTTAAAATCAAGCTCATTCAGCATATTATATCTTACTGCACTGCAACCATTCCTAAGTCCTTAAGCCATTCACATTAACATCAATATTCAGAAATATTCTACTATTCCAACATATTTTGCATCTGTGTTTAACTAAGGAGAAAGAGGTCTTTGCAGATAAGTATACAACATTAGTTGATACATTGCCAAGATTCAAGTTATCTTTGAAATATCTTCCATACAAATTCATCACTTCAATCTCCAGTTTGTTTTAAACTTATATAGTATCTCAAGAAAACGTAATGTGATTTTTAAATTAAGCATAAAGCTATGTATATTTGCAAATATGGTAAAAATTAATATACAAGTTTCATCTGACAGTGAATGAAGTAAATCTGGTCTCTGGGCAAAGTGACTCTTATGCAACATATTCACTAAATGACTAATACACAGTAAGAGATGGGCCAAAATTGTCAAGAGAAGTATGGGTGTAGTCAAAACAACAGATGATCTCTTAGCACTGAATTATGAGATCACTCAACTTTTTTGCCATCTGAATGCAATGTACATTTTGAGATTGGCTGATTCTATGACCTAAGATGGTTTTTACCATGGTAGTAGCACCAAGGAGTCCTTGTGGCACCTTAAAGACTAACGAATTTATTTGGGCATAAGCTTGTGTGGGCTATAACCCACTTCATCTTCATCAAATCTGATGGAGTGGGTTATAGCCCAAATAAATTTTTAGTTTCTAGGTGTCACAAGGACTCCTCGTTGTTTTTGCTGACACAGACTAACATGGCTACCCCTCTGAAACCTACTATGATGGTAGGAAATATTTTTCCATTTTATGAAGACTTTCCACCTATTTTCAAGTTTCCAGATCAGACCTAAAGCAGAGGTGGGCAAGGAGTGGAAGAAACAGATATGAATAGGATGACGAGACAGCAAATGTGAAAAATTGGAACGAGGGTGGAGGGTAATAGGAGCCTATATAAGAAAAAGACCCAAAAATTGGGACTGTCCCTATAAAATCGGGACATCTGGTCACCCTAGATATGAGGGACTAAGACTTTGGAAAACTGTTCTAACAATTCATTACCTTTGCCAAGTTTAACATCAGCATAGAGGACTGACTACTGAAATTTAACAAACAAAATGTGTCCCATTTCAGTTTTCACAGTTAATTCTGCGACAAGACTTTGTACTTTGTAACTTTTGTCTATTGGTTGATGCCTTGACACATCCCTCCTCCCTCCCACAATAGCTGATGGTAGGGCAAAATGTGAAAGATACAGATACTATTAATATATATATCTAAAATAACAGTCTGCGATCTGAGAAATAACCAGGAACCACAAAGTTTTCCAGTAATTTTTCTACATTCTTCCAAAACAAAAAGGAACAAAATCTTTGCAGCAGAACAGCCCCATATCATCATTGGAAAAATGATTATATCTTGCCCTGCAACTGAGAGGATATTGTAATTAAATACTTCTTGTTTTACTTCTATAGATCTAGAAGTATGCAGAATATGTAAGAGAAGTTATATCTTCAACAGTAAACTGATCCCTGAATAGATCTACTCTTTATTATTCTTAAGTGCCATTGTTTTGATATACTATACCAAATGTGCTTTTCAACTTATTCACAAAAAATATTTATTCTTAATGATTTCAGTATCTAGTACAGGCAAAGACAGACATAACCTTATTCAAGATTCCATACACTTTGGATGCTATGTTGTTTTTTAGCCATCCTTAATGCTCTAAGAGTTTCAGAGCTGTAATATGAACAATGAGCATTTTTCAGACATAAAATAAGTTTGTTGCACAGCTTTCTGTGTCTACAAGCAGATGCCTTATAGGATTTGGTGAGGTATTTATTATTAAAATAGTAGAGTAAGAGAAGGTTTGAAGACTGAAATGAAAAATAAAGATTACTCAGGATCATTTAAAAACCTGTTTACATTATTACATATTTTAACCACATGATGGATTTTAATCCAGTTTAAGTTTTAGAAAAATGTTTCAATCTCCACAGATGTCAATACTGTTTAATACTGACATGCAGTGGAAGAGTCAGGATAAGCTTCTGAATCATGCAGATAAATTAAAATCACATCTGAGTATTTAATGCTTTAATAAGATTTTAAAAACACGATTCCAAATGACATTCACAATTTGCATAAACTGTTAATATTGTTGTACAGCAAAAATATAATTTCAAGCATAAACAAAAACTTTATTTAGCCCCTAAATCTAACTCCACATATTACTACAAAAATGTGAATTAAGAAAACGTACCTGTTGCCTATTACTGGGCATGCATGGCAGCATAGTTGAAACATGAAACATTAATTCATAATCTTTATAGGTGGTATAGAGGGAATGAGTTCCTGTTGAATCAGCTGAAAATAAATTTCATTATAAAAAGAGGGTCAGTAAAACTGAATATTCACACTGCTTTTAAGACACCACTTGTTGCATATTATGGCTAAAATTTCCTATTTGGATTCCTAATTGTAGGCTAAATGGATTTCAATGGAGCTATGATAGTTTATACTACCTGAAGATCTGCTCTCTAATTCCATATTGAGGCATAGATAGGGCCCGGGGGTCTTGCCAGAAGCTGTCTACAGTGAGCTCCTTGCTAGATTGGTGTGTGTGTGACCTAATTTTGAAGACAGTAGCCACTGGGGGTTCTCACTGTCTTTTGAAAAATCAAGCCACATATTTAGTTATCTAAATATGAAATTAGCTAAACTTCCAGCAACAGGTTCAAAAATTATTCCTATTTTTAAAAAAACATAGCCAAACATTTAATTTTTCAACACACAAACCATGGCGCACACAGTACTTTCTCCTAAACAACCACCACCACCATAGATTGTACTTACAAATACTTCACAATTTTTAAATTTATAGAATAGAAACTGCTTAATCGGCACTTGGCTACTCCATACATTAATCTACAGGAAATACTGACAGTATTTTTCTATCTATCATATTAAACAGATACTTCAATTGAGACTAAAAACCCCCTCCAACCCTACATTCTATTTCATAGTACATTATGAAAATTCACAATTATAACTAAGTTACAGATGTAAAATGAATCAAAGTACAGTTTGTGATGGAAGATTATGGCTTTAATTTGCAAAATTTTGTAATACATCTTGGGTCTCAATCATTACTAGTAGCAAATTAACCAATTTTATCCCTCTTTTATAACTTTACCTTACAATGAGAGAGACAAGGTGGCTGAGGAAATATCTTTTATTGGACCAACTGCTGTTGGTGAGAGACAAGCTTTCAGGTCCACAAAGCTCTTCTTCAGGTTCGGGAAAAATAATCAAAGCATCACAGCTAAATATAAGATGGAACAGATTCTTAAGCATAAGGATTTGACACGTCACAAGAAAGCATTCAAAATGAACAGGGCAATTAACATTTCTGCAGTCATAGGATAAAGGATAGTTAGCTGGTTACAGAAAGTTATGAGACTTAAAACCAATCTCTCTCTCCAGTGTATGATTTTTGGTGTCTAGCAGAGTTATGAATTTAAGCTTCCAGGCTTGTCTTTTGAAGGTGTGGTGCAGGTAATCTTTGAGGATGAGGACTGAAAGGTCAGATATGGAGTGCTTGTTTTATGAAAAGCGTTGCCCATAGGTGACGGTGTTACTGTCTAATCTTTCTGTGAGAGTTCATTTTAGAGTAGTGCTTGCCTGACTTCACCTACATAGTTGTTGTTGATGCATTTGGTGCACTGGATAGGGTCCCTCCACGTTTTGTGACAGGCATGTGTAGGACCCAGATATCTTGAAAGATGTATGGTGGAAGGTATTGATCATCGTAGCTATGGAGATATGTCTGCACATTTTGCATCTGTTCTGCAGGGTCTGGTGCCACTGTGGGTTGGTGCGTCCTGGTTGGCAGGAAGCTTGTTTCTGATGATGAGCTTGGAGAGGTTGAGGGGTTGTTTGAAGGCCAAAAGACAGTTTGGGGAGAGATTTCTTTCAGAATGTGGTCCCCATCAAGTATGGTTTTTAATTGTTTGAGGATACCCCATGTGGGTTCCAGTGTGGCATGGGAGGTGTGAAATAGGAGTGTGCAGTCAATATTTTTTGTTGGTTTTTCTCTTGTATTGAAACAGGTTCTTTCCAGGAATTAGGGTGACCTGTTCCATAATGCAATCTTCTTCTCTGGCGGAGTGTACTTGTTCAGTGAAGATGGTTTAAATTGTTTTAAGGTACATATCCCAGACTTTCTTCTTGGAGCATATTCTATAGTATCTGAATGCCTGGCTGGTTGGTCAGATTTCTTGGTGAATCTAGAGTGGTTGCTGGATCTGTGGAGCTAAATATGGTGATCCACGGGTGTGACAGTCTACACCATTTTGTTCACCTCTTTTACAAGACTATGACAAATTTTGTATCAAGTATGCATTGTGAGGTATCATTTGAAAACTCAACGCGCTCATCATTGTCCTAATAAAATATGCGTATCAATGTTGTCAGGGACGGTGCAAGGAAGTTCACGCCCTAGGCGAAACTTCCACCTTGCACCCCGCACCCAGTTAATCCCCTCCCACCACCGCAGCTAACTCAGCCCCCACCCGGGGAGCCCCCCCCACGACAGCTAACCCCTCTCCTCCACCAGTCCCACCACGGCAGCTAACCCCGCCTGGGGAGACTTCCCTCCCCGTCTCCGTGCGGAAGCTAACCCCGCCTGGGGAGACTTCCCTCCCCGTCTCCGTGCGGAAGCTAACCCCGCCTGGGGAGACTTCCCTCCCCGTCTCCGTGCGGAAGCTAACCCCGCCTGGGGAGACCTCCCCGTGCGGAAGCTAACCCTGCCTGGGGAGACCTCCCCAGCTCACCTTGGCTCCGCCTCCTCCACTGAGCATGCCGGCGCTGCTTTAATTCTCCTCTCCGCCCAGGCTTGCGGCGCTGACTGGAGGAGACTTAGAGCTGGGCAGTGTGCTCAGTGGAGGAGGCAGAGTGGAGATAAGCTGGGGTGGGTAGCTGTTCCCCTGTGCGCCCCCCCCCCCCGTTACTGCAGGCAGCCCTCCCTGCGCGCCCCCCCACGCAGCTCACCTCCACTCCACCTCCTCACCTGAGGGGACTTTTAGGCGCCCCCAACCATTAGGAGCCCTAGGTGGCCGCCTAGTTTGTCTAAATAGTTGCACTGACCCTGAATGTTGTATGTAAAGTTATAAGTTTCTATTGTATAACATTGCTGTATCATGTTCCAGAATTAGAAAGGCATGACCAAACCCATTCTTTGGGGACAAAGCAGCACTGACACTGTTACAAGAGAATTGGACTTGACATAACTCACAGCCATCTTGTGCACTTAGTCACCATAAGCTGGAAGTGAGGACATCACATAGCAAGGAAGAATCTGGCCTTGGCTTAGGCAGACAGAACAAAAACAATAGCTGCAGCATTACTAACAAGGATAGATACAGTGAAATGACAGATTCATGAAAGTGAAAGTGAATGTAGATAGCTGACCTTGGTCTGGGCATCTGTGTCTTTACATTTCTTGCTGAAGTTACTTTGCTGATAAGTAGAATAATTAATTATTATTTGATGTTTCTAGGGAAATTGTTAGCCTATTAGGGTCCATTACAAGTTACATGCTTTGTTTGAAGAATCCTATAAAGAGTTTAGTGAGAATGTACTTTGGAGAAGTTTTGATTTTTTTATGAGCAAGCAGACACAGACATCAATCTCCCCAGCAACTAGGAGGAAGGCTGGCTACTGGAGAACTGCTGTTGCCACCTGACACAAACTCAGGACTTTGAGTAACTACATCTATTTGGGGTGCCCTAGACTATTGCTATTTTAGATGCATGCTTTGTATTCAATAAAAACAAGGATTTCTCTGTGGAAGCATTTGTGTGTACCAATTATTTATCAGACAGGAGGTGCTATGTCCATGAGAAACTGTTTCTCACCATGACTCAGCAAGGATGTTTCTAGAACAAGAAATTGAATTATAAAGAGGGGAAAAAAAACGCTTGACCTCACTCTCCTCCTTCATTTCTGCTCATGATATCAATGACTCTCAGAACTAAAGTTGGGCACAGGAATGGGGTGGAGGGAGTCCTGGCTGGGAGGCTTTTCAGCCAGTACAAACTGCTATAAGCTTATGGAGAGAGAAATCTTTTTGCTTTTAAGTTCACTTAGCTTGTTAAGTAAACATTTAGCTTGCAATTTATTTTTTATTTCTTTTGTAACCAATCCTGACTTTTATGCCTCATTACTTGTAATCATTTAACATTTTTCTTTTCTTTCTATAGTTAATAACCTTGTTTCACTGTTTTATATAACCAGTGTGTTTGGATTAAAGTGTGTGGGGAAAATCCATTTGGGATAACAAAGTTGGTATGTATCATTTTCCATTGATGAAATGATAGACTTTATATGAGCTTGCATTGTTAAGCAAGGTGCTGGGCAATACAAAACACATTACTGTGGGGAAGTTTGGGACTAGAGAATCAGCTGGTGTTCTTCTGCAGTGCAATTCATGAGTGGTTAACTAGTAGGACTCAATACTGTGCATCTGGAAGCAAGTTACAGGCTAGAAGTTGTGTGTTAACTGGCCAGTACACCAGTGAAGCAGTGTAAAAGGTATAGCAGGTTGCAGAACTGAGGAGATAGCTATAAGGCAGTCCAGGTTGTACCCTGGGGAAGGTCACAATAGGTTTCTTGCATACAGTGGTCTGTAGGATTCCATTGTGGAAGCTGATCACGGTGTTCAGGAAACTGATGCTGGTATAGGAGTGTTCTAGAAAGAGTTGGATGGATGGCTGGATGGCTGGATGGAGGTTGACATTGTAGTGGAAATCTGAGGGAGTTTAAGACATCTCTCCATAGATAAAAATAGAATGCCTCAGGTATATCAGTTTTGCATTGCATTTTTCCAGAAATTCTTCCTCAAAGTGGACCAGGAAGATGTTGGCGTATTGGTGAGCCATCGTAATACTCACAGCTGTTCTCATGGTTTGGACAGTGTTTGTTGTTGAATATAAAGCTACTATGGATACAGATTAAATGGATGAGTTTGGTGATGTGTTTGGAATGCATATCTGAGTGTCCATAGTCTTGTAGATATTTGAGGTAGGCAGTGATTCCATCATGGTGAGGGATGTTGGTGCATTGGGAGGTGATAGCCATGGTATCAAGGATGGTGTTTTGAGGGAGTTTGTTGATGTTGCAGAGTTTTTGGAGTAACTCAGTTTTGTCCTGGAGGAAATTTGTCCTTTGATGGGTGAGTGGTTTGAGGATGGTTTTTCAGAGTTCTGATACTCCTTCAGTAAGAGTCCCATGGCCAAATATGACTGTCTGGGTTCCCTTGTTTGTGTAACTTGGGAAGCATACAGAGGTCCCTGCAGTGGATCTGTGGGGGATGAGGAAGTAGAGTGGTTCTTGGAGTTGTTTAGGGAAGGATTTGATAATATCCTTAAATTTCTCTGTGAATTGTGGTAGAGAGAGTCTTTGTTCAGTTCTTTATAGTAGGTCATGTCAGAGAGATATCGGTTGGCTTCATTGACATAGCCATCACAGTAGAGGACTACAATGGCACTCAATTTCTGTGCTGGTTTGACAACTATTTGGTGGTTGGATTTCAGGGATTGTATAGCTGTCCTCTCAGCAGTGGAGAGACTATGGTGGATGCATTATTTAAGGATTTCACAGTCAATTTTTTTCCTGAGGCAATCAATGTGATCAAGTGTGCAGTTTTGTCCACTGGTGGGTGACAAGTCAGATGATTCTTTTAGCTTATGACTGTCAGTAGAGATATGGTAGCTGTGGGTGGTGACAGAATTCTTTGAGGCAGAGTCAGCAAAAGACTTTCTATTTCTTCACATTAGTATGAGATCAGGTTGTGTGGTGGGGTAAAATTTCAGTCCCTTGGAGAGTACAGATAGTTCAGGTCCACTTAGGAGCCTACAGTGTCTCTTTGGATTACAATTATTCAAATAGACGACCTGGTATCTTCATAAAATTATAGATGATGGGACAAGGAAAGACTTTAAGGATGTCTAGTCCAACCCTCCGCATGAAACAGAATTTTTCTTTACACTAGCTCCTCAAATGATCTTTCACTACCTCTTAAGCCTTGCTAGTGGCAATGCATGAACTGCCTTCAAGATCCAGCTATTCCCTAAGTGCTTCTGTACGGAAAAAAAGCACCTAAAAGAAAAGCTAAGTTTAAAGCTATTAATTAAATAGCAATGAGGACAACGAAAATGATCATGGGGCTGGGCACATGACTTATGAGGAGAGGCTGAGGGAACTGAATTTATTTAGTCTGCAGAAGAGAAGAGCGGGGGAGAATTTGATAGCAGCCTTCAACTACCAGAAGGGGGGTTCCAAAGAGGATGGAGCTATGCAGTTCTCAGTGGTGGCAGATAGAACAAGAAGCAATGGTCTCAAGTTGCAGTGGGGGTGGCCTAGGTCCGATATTAGGAAAAACTATTTCACTAGGAGGGTGGTGGGGTTACATAGGGAGGTGGTGAAATCTCCATCTGTAGAGATTTTGAAGGCCCGGCTTGACAAAGCCCTGGCTGGGATGAGTTAGTTGAGGTTGGTTCTGCTTTGAGCAGGGGGGTGGACTAGATGACCTACTGAGGTCTCTTCCAATCCTAATCTTCTATGATTCTATTGTTTCTGTATAAAATATTCTCACTGGTTTAAGTCTATCCCTATTCAGGGAAGTACCTACACATGCTTAACATTAAACAGGTGCTGGAAGTGTTTTCTTGTAGAGCGATAATTCAGTGAATCCTTTCCTGCCATTAATCCTTTCCTATCTTTCATGCTCACTCATTTCTTTGCTGGTAATTATATTGCCTCCCCACACTTACTCACTCTCCTTTTCTCCAAGTTATACTCTAGGTCCTGTCTAGTACCAATATTTCAAAACCAATTTCACCTATTTTAGGCCCAGATTCAGCAAAGTACTTAAGCATATTTTAGATGTTTTGTTGAAATGGGGGTTTGAACTGTTGACAATCTGTATGAGAGTTTCAAACTTATAGTTAAAACAGCCATGTTAGTACCTCCTGAAAAAGATTTAAAATGGAAAACATAAAATTAACTCTTATTTAATTAGTTTTTTCAAAACTTTGTTTTTAATAACTTTGTATTTTAAGACATGGCCTGTGTCTGTGGCCCCAATCCTGAAAATACTTATGCACATGTTTAACTTTAAACTCCTGTGTATCACCACTGGTTTCGATACCATATTTACATTCTTAAAACTAAGTTCATATGTAAGTTTTTCAAGAATGAGGCTATATACACAGTACAATTCCCACTGAAGCTTTTTAATTAAATAAGCACAAAATTTCAGCCTAAGTTATTTTCCTCTTTATTTCAGCATATTCCCTGGAACTACAATCTCATTTAAACCTTTGGATACTGTTTTATAACATCAGCTTCTCCCTTTCTGTTATTTATTACAGAGAGGCAGCTCCCTTACCTGTAATTTGAGTTGTTTTAAGGTAGCATCCCTATGTAGTTTAATACTTTTGGTTTAGTGCCTTGGAAATGAGCTAGTAAGTCTATGCTGTAAATTTAAGATCCTCTTATTTGGGACAAGCTGAAATAATCTGGTTCAGAAGATGTTATAATGGGCACTTGGTAGTTCCCATTGTAATTAAGATTACAGAATGGTTGCTACTAGAAACACGTTTTCATAATTTTTGCTTACAATTTTCCAAAACATTTCTTTTTAGTACCTCATTCTGCCGGACTATGAATTTTGTTTCAGAAAGTTTGAGTAAAATCCCTTCAGCCTTTCTGAGTCAGAGTGTGTGAGACAGGGTGTACCAACTCTGCACTGGGCTGCTGGGGGCAGACAAATCATTGTGGGCGCAGGCGACCATGCCCTCTTTCCCCTGCTGTGCATGCTCCAGGTGGAAAAGCCAAAGAAAAGGAGGCAACCCAGTTCAGTCGGGCAGGCAATGGAGGAGGAAGGTTCCTGCAATGCTTCTGGCAGTAGAGCCCGAAGATCCAGACTACCCTCCAGGTGACTCGCAGTTGGTGGAGACTGCAGGGGAAGCCAAGCCGCTGCCTGCTGAGGAAGCTGCTACCTGCTCTGTGTCCCAGCCCAGAGGGAAGTAACACATATAGATTGTTTGTTTTGCTCCACCCAGGGGCCACAGACTAATTGACATTTTGCCCTGCCCAGGGGGCTAATTCACCAAGTGTCACTGCTGCCCCAGCCTGGAGGCTGCAGACTGCTTGCTGTTATTCCCCATCCAGGGGGCTAATTTACCAAATACTACTGCTTGCCCCAGCGAGGAGGCAGTAGGGCTCCAGGCTGTTTGTTTGTTTTGTCCGCCCAGAGACCACGGACTAGTTGTTTAAGTGACCCCGTCAGTGGCTGAGACCCACTTGGCTGAAATTAGCCACTTAACGGGGAAGCCTGAAAACAGGGTGACGGGATGCACCAACCCAGCTCAACACGCAGGGCCCCCATCACAGAGTGGGATCAGAAAAACCAGAGAAGCGTCCTCATCCAAACAATGGCAGCAACAAAATCAAGACTCCAGTTCACTTTAGTGAGATATGAACTTCAAACCCTAGAGCAATTTCTTCCACCTTCACTTTCCTTTTAAGGAATATAAGGAAATAAATTATAAAAAGCTTTGTCACTGCCACTAAGGTTACATAGTTAAAAGTAATGAAAAATTCAAGATATGAAAAAGTTAAAGTTCCAAGAACAATGTTAACGTGACTCTGTTGCACATAGTATTTTCACTCCTGTTTTTCTGTGTAAGCATGTAGCCTATTATATTACTATTTATGTTATAAAACATATCATGAAACATACAGAGTATGCAATATGGCAGAAGTAGAAATGCTGCCTTAATTTTTTTCCATTTCCTAGTTTTGAAATGTAGAATTGTACAATCTTAATGTTGCACTGATGTATTTTTCTGCATGTAATATATGCTGCAGATCTGCATGTAATGGCCCAGATGTATCCAGTTACACTCATCAGAATAATAAGTATGATGAAAACTAGTAAACAATAAAAACCGTGCAACAGATCAATTGAAGGATAAATAATCCTTTAGTAAAAAGATCATATTAATTCATAAACTTTTGAGGAATGGAAGAAAGGAATCCTTTTTTAAAAAATTCAGTTTAATTAGTTACAGCACTATAAAAATGAAAATGTTAAACATCAAAAGCAAATGTTATGGTACCATTATGCCTGGTACAGGAAGTGCTGAAAAAGTGGCTAAAAGGAAAAAAGGAAGATCATCATAGAGCATTTTAAACTCAGTCTGTAGAATATGGAAAGATTAGTTTATTCTAACAGTAAGCACGGCACTCCTGTGACATTCACTATGGTTTTCAGCAAAAAAGAATTATATGATTACACAAATGGAAAAGGGTCTACTGAAGCCAGAGTTATATATTCATCATAAAATCAGAGACAACTTGTTTGTCAGTCATCTTGATTTCACTCCCTTTCAGACAGCAACATAAACATCTGATAGCATCTTCAACAACATACAGCAGTTAGCAGCATACCAAATTATGTTACTGAACTCCATGGGGCAAAAATGTATCAGCTGTTTGCTTTAATAGCAAATCACAATAAGTGTATGCTGAGAACATTGCAGGCACTAAATTTGATGAGATCGTATCAGCATATATATTGATATGCAGACTGTGCCTGATGATTTTCAGTCACACTCTCCTTGTGGAATGTCCAAAAGACCATTGAGCCATTTTTTTTCCTAATGTTTGTACTGATCCCAGAAGACTTGAGCCAAATCAAAGTATTGCTAATCAGTATATGCTAACAATATTTCTATATGTTAATGTCAAACAAGAGAAATTAATAACATGCTTTACAGAAATAGAATGCACTAACCATGCTATTATCAAGAAGAGATATGTATTAATATTATCCTGGCAAATCCCAAAAGGAATGTGGTCGCCATGGAAATCTAGTAGTAACAGCAGTATTATTTCAAAAAGATACACTATGCTAATGAAAAATACTCCGGTTATGTCATCTATAGTATATTGGTGTAAAGGTACATGTGTTGTATTAATCATTCATTTTAAAGTTCTAGGAACAAATCACCGCCAGTGAGGTTCCCCACTGTCTGCGATTTGGGGGGCGTGTCAAAAACAGATAGTTAAGGGTTAATGTCTCTTTTACCTGTAAAGGGTTAACAAACAGGGACCCAAACACCTGACCAGAGGACCAATCAGGAAACAAGATACTTTCAAATCTGGGTGGAGGGAAGCCTTTGTTTGGGGGTTTGGGGTTTGTGTGTTGTTCTCTCTGGGTCCTGGATGGGACTAGAGGTGCAACCAGGTTTCTGCCAATCTCCCTACTACAGTCTCTTATCTATTCAGAATAATAAGTAAGTACAAAGGCGGTCATAGTCTTTTAACTTGTTTTTCTTTATTTGCAGATGTGTACTTGCTGGAAGTAGCTTAAATTGTGTTTCTGCTGAAGAAAGCTTCTTTCTAAAAACCCTGTATATTTACCATCTTGATTACAGAGACAATTTTTATGTTTTTTCTTTCTTTATTAAAGTTTTCCTCTTTTTTAGAACCTAATTGATTTTTTTGCGTTATCTTTTGTAAGACTCCAGGGAAGGGAGTCTGCACTCACCAGGGAATTAGTGGGAGAAAGGAAAGGGAGGAGGGAAGAAAAACCTGCTCTCTGCATTTATCTCTGTATCTCTCTCCGAGGAAGAAGGGAGGGGGAAGGGAACATTCCTTTCGGGTGGGGATTCAAGGATTTGAATCACGGTGGTCTCCTAGTGTACCCAGGGTGGGAAAGAGCTGGGAGAAAGAAAGGAGGGGGAAGGGAAATGGTTTATTCCCCTTTGTTTTGAGACTCAAGGAATTTGGGTGTTGTGGTCCCCAGGGAAGGTTTGGGGAGACCAGAGTTTATCAGGTACTCAGAATCCTGATTGGTGGCAGCCTATCAGATCTAAGCTGGTAATTAAGCTTAGGGTAATTCATGCTAGTACCCATATTTTGGACGTTAAGGTTCAGATTTGGGAATTATACTATGACAATTGGTAAGTTCCACTATCTGTTTGTAGGCCATGCCACCTTCAACAGTCAGGTTGGCTGAAAGCTGACACTTGGTAGATTATAGCAGAAATAAGTAAATCCAAGCAGTACGAAACATTAAATAAATGTAAGCAGGAGAGATACCTACTCTGCATTTCACCAGATCATATGGAGTTGATGTTAAAATCATTTCAAAACCGGATCAAACTAAAAGAAATTAGTTCTGTTGACCATACACCAGTGTGACTAACTCAAATTGAGGTGTTCATGGTAATAAATTGATTGCACTGACCCAGTCAGAACATGTCAATGTCAATGCACCAACAATGTGAGCTTCAGCAGAGCAAATTGTCATGTCCATGGTACACAGACTAGGTTGATGTCCATATTTCAAAACATATCAATAATAAGAGAAACTTATCTGAAACTAAATATATTCAATAAATTTCTTATCCTTTTGCACTGTTGATCTATAGTGCCTACAAGAATGAAACTTAAGAGCTAGAAACAAATCTCAAGTCACAGAAACACCATAGAAATTAGGTATGTGTTTGGATGTTACATGAAGAAAAAGAAAATGTTGGTCTTATTGAAAACACTGGGTCTTTCTTTAAGTATGAACATTAATCCAAGAAATCCTACCATCAAATGAGGAAAAAAAGTCCCTTTTCCCTCACTTCCCCTTCAACAATACATAAGCTTTCACTTTTCCTTTTCAGACTAAGAACCAAGATGGTAAAATGTGGGTCAATGATATTAATATAGTTCTTTTTTCATAGCTGTAAACATAACATAGGTATAAATTTAGTCAAAGATGCTATGACAAAGGAAGAGAAGATTGACGCACCAAAAGTTTTCCTAACTGTGTCACAGTAAAGAGTATTAACCTTTTAGACTTAAAGTAGGCTGTATATCGCATCTATGGGAATTTAAATTACTATAACATAATCTTGCTAGTCAACTCCCAAGGCCATGTGTACAGAATAAAGAGACAGAATTTACAAAAGATGCTTACCTTTGGAGAATTATAGACTCCTCCCACATGTTAGAATTACAACTTACTTTTATTGTCTAGCTGAGCTCTGTATTTACTAAACCCTTTTAGCCGTACTCTCTGGCCCAGAAGATCAAGGAACTCTTCAAAAGCAGGCCCTGCTGTCTCATTGTTATACATCTCTTCCTCTGTGCTTTGGCCCGCTTTGCAATACAGGACCCCAATCTTGTGCTGAAAACTCAGCTGAAATAAGAAAAATAAAATTACAAATGGCAAAACATGGGAAGCAGTAACACAGAAAAATATGAACTATTAAAAGTACAATTTTATTTCTGCAATAGCAGGCAAGGATTATTTAATAAATATGATCAAATAAATTATTTTATAAGGTAAGGAAAAATTCAGATGTGAAAGATAAAGAAAACTATATTCAGCGAAGTCGACAGTCAGCATTCAAGAACAGACAGAACAAGTTGATAAATCCTTGACTTTTGACTTAGCTATCAATTATATATAGGAATGTCCAGTATTGCATGCTCTACAATTTTAGATCTTTAATTGGCACTGGCTGTACAATTGTCTTCTTTCACAGTCTGGGAACACAGCAAGGAGTCTATTTTTAGAGCCTTGCAAATCCATAGGTATCCACTTTGTATCCACAGACCATTTCTGCGGATTGCAGCGTGGATACAGATACAAATTTAGTATCCGCACAGGGGTCTGCAGCACACACTCACTCAAATGGAGCGGCCATCACCCAGACTGCAGGCTCCAATTCCATTCTCTGAATCATGCAGCAGCATTCCGGGAGTTTTAGTCTCCAGCTTGCTTGGAGGAAGGAGAAGAACTACAACTCCCAGAAAGGAGTGAGCCAAGAACCATTTTGAAGGTGAGATTGTTCTTTAAACGAGCCAGCGGCAATAGCTACATGCATTAGAGTCGCCATAACTGCATAAGGGTGTCCTAGCCCCTCAAGGGAGGGCTGCATAGAAGAACCCAGATTTTTAGCCTCCCTGCCCAGAGCGGGGAAGGATGTATGGCAGGGACAGAGCAGGTGGGAGGGCAGGAGGTGTCTAGAGAGAAGTGGGGTTGGGATGGTTGTTGGGGGTTTGACAAAGCCATGTGTCCGCTGCACAGTGACCTGTGGATAGAGTTATTAACTGTCTAATCACACAAACACCCTTGCCCTGCCCCACTCCTGCCTTGCCCCTTCTCTGAGGCCCTGCCCCACTCACTCCATCTCCCTTCTCTTCGTCATTTGCTTTCCCCCACCCTCACTCACTTTCACTGGGCTGGAGTAGGGGGTGGGGATGCGGGCTCTGAGCTGGGGCTGAGAGGTTCAGAGTGTGGGAGGGGGCTCTGTGCTGAGCCTAGCAGGGCCTTTGGGTGTACGAGGGGGTGCGGGGTGCAGGCTTTGGGAGGGAGTTTTGGGTATGGAAGGGATTCAAGACTAGGGAAGGGGATTGGGGGTGCCAGAGGGGGTATGGGGTGCTGACTCCAGGAAGAGGCTCAGGGCTGGGGGTTTGGGGTGCAGGAGGGGATGAAGGGTGTGGGCTCCAATCAGGCAGTGCTTACCTCGGGTGGCTCCCGGTCGATGGCGCAGCGGGGCTAAGGCAGGCGCCTTACCTGCCCTGGCCCAGTGCTACTCGCAGAAGCAGCTGGCACATCCCTGCTGTCCCTGGGGGCCAGGGTGTTCCACGTGCTGCCCCTACCTGCAGGCACCGCCCCTGCAGCTCCCACTGGCCACAGTTCCTGGCCAATGGGAGCTGTAGAGTCGGTGCTCAGGGCAGGGGCAATACATGGAGACTCCCTGGCCTCCCTCCCAGGGGACACAAGAATGTGCTTGCTGTTTGAGAGTGGCGCGGACTCAGGGTATGCAGGGAGCCTGCCTTAGCCCCGCTGTGCTGCTGGACTTTTAGCGGCCTAAAATCTCCCAGTTTGGCTTCTGTAGCCTCCGGGAGTTAGAGCCCAGTTCCAGGAGTCTCCTGACGAAACCGGGAGGGTTAGCAACCCTACCAGTGGAGCTGTTTATAACTGTGCAAGTCTGCGGATATCTGTGGATATCTGCATCCGTGGATGCAGATATCTGCAGACAATTTTTGCGGATTGCGGATCAGATGCAGATACACTTTTTGTATCAGTGTAGGGCTCTATCTATTTTCACTTATTTTTAGCTTTTGAACTTTAGCTAGTTGGTCCCCTGTATGTCAAATGCTTCCCCATTCCACCTTTCTAATTATATGAGAACAGCCATTTAAAAGGACATGCTTTAAATGAGTACTGTAAATAGGTTTTCACAAGATTAATTTCTTTTATATGCATCAATAAATCTTTTTTCCTCAAAAATGTCTTTTGCAAAAAAGTAATTTCCTATTTTCTGACCATCTTCACTTGCAGAGATATGTTATATGCACAGTGTACTGTAAACTAAAAATCAGACTGCAATTGAATGTTGTTAAAATCTCAATACTAAAACATTGTTAGATTAGATGGGATTATTTTCCTGAGAAAAGTATTGACTTATTTTTTAAGACGGATTCATGAGACAACAAACAGGAAACTCCCATATGAGTGGATTAGTCCTGTTAGTCTTTCTATCAGCTATTAGAGCTTCACAAATTGACAGAGATCAGTAGTCACATCAGATTCTCTTAAGACCTTTATCCATACACACTCTTCACATTTACTATCAAGTTCTAAAATACTTCCTTAATCAAAATTCAGGACTACTGTCTAGGTCTGTAGAATAAAGAGTATACAATACTCTTCGTGTCAAAGCACACTCAGGTGTGTGACAAAAATCTACTGCACGATAGGCATACGTAATATAAAGGCTACAGTGCTAAACATACTTCAAACCACATTAATCCATGGGTGTGATATCACACTCGTTTTATCATGGCAACTGGTATGAAAAGTCATGAGCTAGGAATGGTACAAAAGGCAAGCAATGAAAATATGGCAAAATAGATTCAAGTGTCATGAGAGCGGCTTTAAACCCCAAATTCCCGTTATCTTCCCATTTTAGTAATAGCCGTGCTTATACTAAATGAGTGGGCAGTCATGAAGAGTTAAACTCTGTGGTTTGTGTGCCTTATTTTTTAATCTATTCATTTTTAAAAGAAAAAACTCATCACTCCTGGAGGAATAAAAGCTCTCATTGCTGGTTTACAAAACTGGTCTTTTGTGCCATCATGATGTTACTGCTTTTCTGAGCTCCTGTTCTGTTTGCCTCTCATGCAGCCTTGAGTTCAACTTGGCAGCACTCAAGATGCTCAGTAAAATTGACTTAATTATCACAGGCACCCACCACATACAAAAATCCTCAAATGTCAAAAGTCATGGATATTTTTAAAAACTCTGGAAAGAATCAGATTCTATGCATCTCATGACAAAGAATACAGCAAAACGTCCCTTGACTTCTACAGGGCCAGAATTTCACTCTTAGTTATTAAATTAACTATCAGTGGGACAATTTCTACTTTGTTTTACTGATATAAAACTGGCCTAACTCCACTGGTACAGAGAACAATTTCATAATTCTATCTATTCTGACTCAGGGCAGATATTTGTTAGTCATTACCTAATGGATAATGCTTTAGCTACTGAACAAACATCAGCATAGTTATGCTTGATGAGAAGCAGATCACACTCCATTTATTAAGGGAATGCTTAGATGACAACTTCTGGATCTCTATCCTACACAGTTCAACTTTTTGGCTGCGATGTTCAGAGGAACCCAGGGAAGTTGGGTGCTCAACATCAACTGAATTTCAAAGCCATTTGAGCACCATTTCCCTTGGACTCCTTTGTAAATTCCTTTGTTCCAGAGGAGGGCAAAAAGATTCACATGCAATAAGAACACTCACCATATCCTATCACCAGAAAAAGGAAAAAGTACAATTATTAAAAATATTCCATCCTCATCTTGAGATGAACAGGTGGCTTTTCCCATAAAACCTATGGTCAATCCGAGGTAGATCAAATTGCCCGTTTCTCACAACAAATAGGAAAATATAGATTCTTTATTTACATTCTTGAAAGAGGTTAATCATTCTGTTCACATCTATTTTGCTATTGTCATCATTTCCTACATATCAGTCTCTCAAATGACTATTACCCTGGTGACAAAATTAATCCACTAGACCATGGTTCACATTTAAAAAAAAATGTGCTCTACAACTAGCCATCACCTTCAGTTACCATGAAAGACTCTTTTTATATTTGCTTGATTAATAAACTCAATGTATTAAACACCTAAGAGGATTAAAATCATAAAAAGATCTCATGCTAGTTCTATACACAGCTTTCTGTATTTGCCTCAGTAACTATCTCAAGATAAGAAGCATTAAAATAATATATTCATACTGATGACAGCACATTTCACAACAGAACTGAATTCTCAATACTAAACATCAGGTATAAAAAAGGAAAAATGAGGACTGTTATATCTCAAAGTCATTAACTGATTATTACAACATTACTTTGGTTAGTTTGACTGCTTTATGCTTCCACAATGGACACCCAAATTACAGTCCCAGTTTACGGTTGTGGATGATGGCAATGAGTTCTATAAATGCACCATACAGTTTGTTTAAAGAAGGAAATGCTTACATTGCCCCAAGTGCGATTCCACTCTGGCCAATTAATATCATTGATATTACGAGCTGGAACTCACTTGAGTTTAAACAAAAAAGATAGCTACAATGATGTCGCACCCGAGGAGCACTAAGCTTAAAAATTGGCTGAATGCTCTCGATTTCCTTTACTGTTTTTCATGAACTCTGACAGACCAAAGGAGAAAATAAAAACATTATGCAGAACACACATTAAATTTAAAAACATATTTGGTAATTTATTAAAAATTCTTTTTGCCCTAGGAGAGCAAATGAGTGGGGAAATATAGAGGAAATGGGTACACCGAACTGACATTCTCATAGCTAGGAACTATCTATTGATCTACAACTACTCTGTTACAACTAAAAGAAAAGAAACAACAGAAGAATGCCTTGTATACACTAACATGTTAGACACAATCACCGTCTTTCATACTGAATTAATACTGAAAATTATTAAGACATGATAGTCTCTTATTTTTGCATGTACAATGATCATTTATTTAAAATTAAAATCTTAAACATTCTTTGCATAGGTGAACTAAAGGCATTCACAAGATAGTCCTTCACAGATTATTCAGAAGCAGTAAACATGCTTGGTAGTCTTTGAACAGAGAAAGTTCACCTTACTGAACCTGTTAAATCTCACCATTATTCACTCTGAATTTTAAGTGCACGTTTGTTTCATTGCTGATGCAGTGTTAACCTGTTAGATAGTCTCAATTAGAATTTTAGCTGTTTGAACTATCACACATTTCACTCCACTGATAAGATTGCTACAATGAATAAGAGTGCTAATCATAAGTTAAAATATGAAAACTAACTTGGGATTCATGGGACTATGATATAAGTAAACCTTATTTCTAACTATAATACATCTAATTTTCCAAAGTGCTGAACACTTCCAGCTGCCATTGATTTCAGTTTTGTTTGTAGAGGCTCATCATGATTTTATAGAATTTTACCTACTCTGTCTATAAGAAATACACATTAGTTAACCTGTTTATATTCAATATTTGCACATAGAAAATATGGACTTCAATCTGTGAAAACCATTTTTTGTGAAAATTTTAAAAACAAACATAGCACAAAACTATATTCTCTCCCTCTCCTTACTCTTGGGATTCTCTACAGGTTACTTGGTCTTTCCCAAATTGCAAGTCAAAAAAGGCATATTGCTTGGAAAATAAACAAATTATTGTTCAAGTACTTGTAACTCTGGCAATAGGGCATTTTTCTGGACTCACTGAACCATTACCTATCACCATTCTCATTTTATTATTAAAAATACTCAGCTGTTTGTGAACTCTTCTTGAAAATAGGGCAAATGGCTGTTCAAGAGAAAATATATTACATCACAAATTCATGTTTATTTACAACGCCAACAAAAGATTTAAGGAAAAGGTACATGTTCTTTCAAGTGGATAGTCTTTAGAGAGAAATCAAACACTACATACCCCTTGTTCATCCAGTTTAAGCAGCTGTTCAGAGACTTTGGGTGAGCTTGAAGCCTGCCTCAGGCACTGAATGCTCAACTCTGGTATTACATATTCCAGTACCTCTTTGAGAGGCAGGCCTCGTGCTGTGCCATGTCTTGCAGTAGATGGTATGGCATCTTCTAATATTGCTCCTCTCAATGTAGTAAGCTGCAGCAAGAGTGGAAGACCTCATTGAATATTTATAATTCTAACACTATGCTATTAAAATACAATCTTCAGGCTCTGAAGTGGGGACTTGGGGGGGTGGGGAAGACACAGACATGTTTAATTCTCTGAGGATATTGCAACAGTTAGTAAAGCAATTAAACATTAAAAGAGGAAACAGACATTTGTAACTTCTAAACAAAGAAGTTAAATATAGTAACACTAGACTATGTACAATTACTAGAAAATAGAAACTTTGGGCTGATACTCAAATCCAGAACTCATTTCTTTTGTTACTAAAGCTGTGTCTTCATTGAAAAAAAAGGTGGGTCTTTTTACAGCAGGATAATTAATGTGCATTAGCTATCCCACAGTAAAATCCTAGCTGGGCAAGGCACTGTACTTTTAGGGTATGTCTACACTGCAGATTAGGAAATGTGACTGCAGCACACAGAGACATATCCGGATCTAGTTAGATCAAAGCTAGCTTGAGTAGCAGCATGGGTAGCAACTGTTTGAGTATGTACCCAGGGTCCTATGCAGGCAGGACTAGCCCAGCAGCTGCCTGTGTGGCCATCGCTTCACTATCATCATTACTTGATCTAGCTTTTGATCTGGATCAGAGCTAGCTGGGGTACACCCACCCATATTTTTATCACACTCCCAGTTGCAGTGTAGAGAAATTCTTACTGTGAGATAGTATAGGTGAGGTCAGCCACAGGCAGAAATATAGTGTTGATCTCACAGTTACAACTACAGTGCCTTGTCTCTACTAGGAGTTTACAGTAGAATAGCTAGTGTATATTAGTTGTCCTGAAATTCAAAAAAAAATACAAAAAAACACACCACTCCCCGCGCGCGCGCGCACACACACACACACTTCTTTTTAATAGTGAAGACAAAGCCTAAGTATTATACAACACGTTATATATATGTACAGTGGAAACCTGAACATTACAGTTAACAGGAATAGAACTGGGCAAAAAATTTTGGACAAAACTTTCACTAAAAAAAAATGCAGATTTGAGTTGGCTAAAACATTTTGCAAGTTTGTGCTGAATTCACCAAATTGTTTCAACAGAACTAACCCCCTTCCCTCCCCCCATCTAAATGTTTTTGTGACGGAATGCCCTCCTGATCCCCTTAGAGTGGCAATGGACCTAATGTATCTGGACTGTCCAGGGGAGGACTGGACAGTGCAGAGCACACGTTTTTGGGGGAAATCTGGGACTGGGCATGTATTGGGGCCACCCTTCAAACAGTAATCATGGCTTCTGGAAGCCAGAGCATGGTTGGGGTTTGCTGACAGGCTGCTGGGGTCATAGTTGCTGGACCAGGGCTGTGGCTATACACAGACTTTGTGGGTGTACCTGCATGCTGGCAGGTTGTTTGTCAGAAGCCCACATTGGGAGCTACAGCAGCAAAGCATTTTGAGGTATCCCACATTGCAGGGCAAGTGGTGACACCCCTCGCTGGCCTAGATTGCACCCCAGAATGTCAAAGTTTTGTTATGACTTTTTTGAAACAAAACATTTTGAATTTTAGTTCACTTTTATTTCAAAAGGTAAAAAAATCCAAAACTAGATGTTTCATTTTAGTCAACCCCCATCTTCCTCCCACAGTTCAGCCACTGGACCAGTTATTGGCACAGCTCTAATCAAGAACTGCCACTTTATGGCTAACAGGTGTTTCTTGCCATGATGAAGAGACAAGTTCTGAGAATCAAAGGAAAGTTTGCACTTGTATGTCATCTTTGGTTGGTCTCTGTGATAAGCACCTGAAACTTTCCTTCAAATAACCACTAAAATTAGGATCCATGTGACTCACTGCTGTGATAAAGAAAAAATGAACCAGTTTGGGAAAAAAATACTAACTAGCCTGAATGTGAAAGTTTTGATCAGGTTTGATAAGTATACCTCCAATACAATCAAAGACCGCTTCTACTTCAAACAGGATCCACTATTTTTGCTTCAGTAAGATATTAGCATTCCCTCTCCTTCCATAAACCATGTACTTGGAAGAGATTTGGTATCCCAGTTATTCCAGACTACAAATATAGTACATCACTTTTGAAGAGATAGCATTTTAACAGGCATTTTGAAACTATACACTTGTAACATTTTTTTGGCTAAAAAACCTTGAGGAATAGTAAACATCTTCAAGTTCCTCATCCCTCCCTTTTGTCCCAAACTTTCCTTCCTGCCACAAGAAACTTAACACTCTCCAGAAGCACCTCAGGCTAAACTTATCTTCCCTTGTTTGCTGTCTGCCCTCTCTGGTTCCCCATCTGTTCCCTTATGGATCCCTCTGGATATGTACCTGCTACCAATCGAACTGTTCTTTAATGGTTCCCAACCGAAGGAAGGAAGCACTTCAGGAAGCAGAAAAATAAGCAAAATTTTGCTTCAGGAATCAGTTGCAACATGTATTAATGCTAACAAAACAAACACTTCCCTGCAAATGTATTCATCTGTAAAATCTTTTAAAAGTCAATTTCCAGATCGATGCTAGCATGGGAAAACAGCCAGTGTTCTAAGAGTTAACTTCTCTTTTACCTCCTTCTTCCCATCAAAACAGCACTCAAACAGTACCTCACTTGTCCTGAAAGCTATACGATAGTTGAATTGAGATCCTTCTCTCTCCTTAGCATCTTCAACCTTCTCTCTCCTGATGCTGACTGCAACAGGACCTAGATTTTCATCAATTCCAAAGTAGTTCTGATGCTCTGTAGCAGAAGAGAATGAATGCAAAAAAGAAGAGAATAGTGAAGTGTTAGACTTACGACTGCATCAAATCTTATAAAAGAGAAGACTTACAGTGATAAACAGGCATCTACTGTTGCACTGTGTGCCATACAATGGCTTTTCTATGTCTAAACATTGTTTGATAGAAGAGATTACATTCTCTAGTTAAGATTAGCGACACACAAGAATCAAAATATATCGTAGGACAAGTTCCCAATAGACAACTAAATCACATCCATTTCTCACAAGTAGACAAGCAGCATGTATCTTTCAAAATATATTGCTTTTTAGTAATATTTCCAAGAGTGAACCATTACAAAGTGTCATGGCATGCTTTATCACTGATTGACAATTTGTGTCTTAAAGCAGTATAACAACTGTCAGAAATGAACACGAAGACTTCGTTGTAGTGGGTAGAAACAAAATTAGTCTGTAGTAGGAACTGGAAAAAAAACACGTTTTCTAAATAGTTTACTATGACAATACAAGCCAATATTTTATTTATTTTAAATAAAATGCTGTATTAAATTAATCTAGGTGGATCAGTGTGGAATAATATGCACAAACAGCAAGTTTTATACATATTAGAAGAAAGTCTGTAGCTCTAGTATCATTTACCAGAATCAACTAAAACACTGTGGGTTTGTTTGTTTTTTTAATAAAGCAGAGACAGAAAATAATTAGATAGTCTTGTGGTTAATGCACAGGCCTGGGAGTCAGAATATTAACAATATCAGAAAGAACTGAAGTTAACAACTTTCAGTTTATGGCAACCTGTTAATTTTGTGAATAATGAACAGCGTGTTCCTCTAATTTTCTTCAGATTTCTATACTCACTTGGGCACATTTTTTCCAAGTTCTGTGAATTAATTGTACGTAGAAGCATCATTACAGGAAATGTTCACAGAAGTGTATTTCAGGGGGAGATGAAGGCCTAGAGGACTGGTAATGGAATGCAAACCCTTTTACCACTAGCTTACCAATTTAACTACAGCTCAGATTGAAAACAAATGAAAATTGTTAACATTTGACGGCTTTTCAGGGATCTATATGATACATGTTTGTGGTCTCTCAGTGGAAAGCATTCACAACAGCTGGTACCCTCGGTTCCTCCAGGAAATAAAGACCAACACAAAATCTTACCACTTTCTTCTGCAAATGCAAGGACATTTCTTTGACCTTGCCTTCTCTTACATAAACTCACAGTAACAGATATATTTATATTAAAAAGATAAACACACCTTACACATACTCCACTCCACTGCACATGCTTCTCCCTCTGGGAAGAGAACGGGGGAGGAGGGGAACAATGTGTGACAGATGTGTAGTCAAATTGCTTAATGCACTACTGGAAGGTGCTCAGATACTATAGTGATGAGCATGGTATATTAAAAAAATACTATACAGAATCAAATAAACCCTTGTTAACAATCCTGGAAGTGACACTAAGGATCAAAGGGGCACAGAGACTGAATCATAGATTCATAGATTCCAGGGCCAGAAGGGACCTCGAGAGGTCATCAAGTCCTGTCCCCTGCCTTCATGGCAGGACCAAATACTGTCTAGAACATCCCCCGATAGATATATATCTAACCTACTCTTAAATATCTCCAGAGATGGAGATTCCACAACCTCCCTAGGCAGTTTATTCCAGTGTTTAACCACCCTGACAGGAACTTTTTCCTAAGGTCCAACCTAAACCTCAATTGCTGCAGTTTAAACCCATTGCTTCTTGTTCTGTCCTTAGAGGCTACATGTTTTTCCAAAGATGAGTTCAGTCTCCAGTAGTGCCAATATGGCACTTTTCACAAGTATTACATTTACTTCAAATTATTTACTTATTTTAAACAAAAGCAGGAGAGAGGTTAAAAAGCTCACATAAACCTAAATTGGTCAACAAGGCAAATCTTATTTTTGGTAGGTTACTCAAATGAACTCAACATATTTGTATGGATCAAAAGTATTTTTAAAAAGTATTTTTTAATTTGATCTGGGATATCTGAACAGCTGCTTAAACTGGATGAAACAAGGGGTATGTAGATTAAAGGAAAAGGTACATGTTCTTTCAAGTGGATAGTCTCAAGTGGATAGTTTTTAGAGAGAAATCATATGTAGTGTATATTTCTCTGTTCAGAGACTTTGGGATATCTATAGAAACTAAACATTTACTATCAACAGGAATTTCCATAATTGCACATTCAAGCTGTGAATAAAGGCAAGCACCTTCCTTAAGGTTCTCCTATCCTTGGTTTCTGATGCAAATCAAGAGAAAGGTTTTCCTTTAGTTACTGGGTTTCTACCATGTAACATAAGTAAACACAATGCTTTGTGCTTCAGCTAAAATCATCCTGTCAAAGTAATTTAAACATTCATCTTACAGTTTATGGAAAATATCAGCACATGATGTAAAATAGCAAAAATTCTGCAGACTGAATAAAGGAAGACTTAACTCCTCCAAATATACAACTTTATTGAAAGATTTGCTTATTCATCCATATTATATTTACCTTGTCCTTGTGGATTCATGGGACAAGAAACTTGTAATCATAACCTAGTAACCCTTTTAATGTTCAAAAAAAACAAAAAAATCTGATTGAAATGACAATACATGGACATAACATTTGTCTGGTAAATACTTTTAAGTTATACACAGTTAGGGCTTTTTCATTTTTCAATATTCTGATGGCATATACTGTTTGGGATGCCCTCTCCTGCAGAGCCATAAACAAGTTTCACCTATACTATTCAGTTAACTTCACTTGGACAGTTAAATATATTAAAAATTAGCGGTGGATAGTTTACAGAGGTTTGTTCATATGTCTAGCACAAAAAAAAGTGAGAAACTGTCAATCTTCGTACCACAATCTTGAAACTCATTAACATCTGAGAGGTTTTCTTGATAACTTGCCATTGAAATGGGTTCCTCTTCCATTTTTGAAAATGTTAGCAAACATCTTTCAAAACACGTGATTCTCCACCACCAAACCCACAGAGACCAAGTGTGTCAAAAGATAGGAGACTAACTTTAGGCTCTAAAAGTACATTTAGGCACTTAAATAAATAGAAAATCAGTCTAAGTGTACAGTGCACACAAACTCCCAACACCTTCTAAAAACTGGCTGGGTGCTTAGCACTTCTGAATATCAGTTCACTTATTTAAATAACTGATTATGGACTTATGAAACTAAATTTAAACTATCACTTTTGAAAAACTCTTGGCTAAAGGAGTACTTCTCAGCACAGCAAACAAAAACACAATCAATACAGAATTTCTAGGACAACCCATTTTGAAGATGTGGGCAGGAAAAAAAAACAGTTGGGAAAAACATGGGTCAGTAATAAGGCAAGCAGTTGTAGGAGTTGCTTCTGGTGAGAAAGGAAACTTCAGTGAGTCCCAACTCCAGAGCAAGGAAAAGGTGCCAACATTTTTTAGCCAGGTCTGGTACTGCCACCTATCATTGTGTCAAAGGAGAAGCCCAATCAGTTCTTTGTATTTACTAACTTTCCCATAAAACTAATTTTAATGATTCCCCAAAGCTTTAGACTTGGGAAACCATCAGACAGTACCGCATGGCTATGTAAAGACATGAGCCTCAAACCAAAACCCCAGATCAGAACTAGATCCAAACTTGGCAGTTCCAGCTCATCTCTTGTCCAAAGTGCGAGACATTCAGAAACAAACTTCAAAATTCAGCTAAATATATTAGTTTACAATGAATCAAAGATGGAAAGTACGATGCTTTCAAGGAAGAGAACTCAACGAGTGAGGAGGTGCATCTAGAAAATGAAAGCATGGTGAAGATACTAGCCTTTCATCTTTGGGAAGGGGATTTTTAATGCAAAATACAATTTTTTAAAAATGTTCCAATGTTCCAGACTGAAGAGAAAAGAGGAAAAAGCAAACAAAAGTTACTCTCTGTGGTACTCTGTACCTCAAAGCCGCAACCTGGAACCCCCATACTCACCACTGACATAATTATGATATTTTTGCACAAAGCATGCCTTATGAAGTTTCCTTTTAAAAGTCTTGACCTGTTGAACATTAATATCCTTTTGGATTGCATGCTTTATCATTGTATGTAAAGTTATGAAGTTTTATTACATGTGTACTACTGATATATGTTGTGAGTTCGGGAACAACCACAACCAGCCTTTCAGGTATAACAATAGAGTAGCCTGGGGTGGTGCCTTTGGCTCCAGAGCCACATGCAGCTCTTCAGAAGTTAACATGTGGTTCCTTGTATAGGCACCAACTCCAGGGCTGGAGCCACAGGCACCAACTTTCCAATGGGCCCGAGGGTGCCCATGGCTCAATCCCTGGCTCTGCCACAGGCCCTGCCCCCACTCCACTCCTTCCTGCCCCCTCCCCGAGCCTGCAGTGCCCTCACTCCTCCCCCTGCCCCCAAGCCTCCTGCATGCCATGAAACAGCTGATCGAGGGTGCAGGGTGGGAAGGATGGGGCATGGCTGCCAGTGAGTGGGAGGCACTGGCAGTGGGGGAGCTGATAGGGGGCAGCTGACATATTACTGTGGCTCTTTGACAATATACATTGGTAAACTCTGGCTTCTTCATAAGCTCAGGTTGGCCATTCCTGGAGTAGCCAGACAGCATTATTGGTTCATCAACACCCATCAAGGAACAAATCCACTATCCCAGGAACTGCATACAATGGAGACTGCTCAGAGAGAGCATGTATACAATGGAGACTGCTTGACCCACGTCATAGCAAAATCTTTCCTGCAAACTGGAAGAAACATAAGAGGGGAAGTGATATCATGACTTGGCCACAGTCCCCACACTACTCAACACCTGGAAACACATCTGGAGGATAAAGACTTTGAACTGGGGAGGGTGGGTCCAAGCTGGAAAGGAGTCCCAGTCTGGGTATTGAGGAAAAGACGGTTACTCACCTTTGTAACTCTTGTTCTTCGAGATGTGTTGCTCATATCCATTCCAGTTAGGTGTGCGCGTGCCGCGTGCACGTTCATCAGAAGATTTTTACCCTAGCAACACTCGGTGGGCCGGCAGGGCACCCCCTGGAGTGGCGCCGCTATGGTGCCGGATATATACCCCTGCTGGTCCGTCCGCCCCTCAGTTCCTTCTTGCCGGCTACTCCGACAGTGGGGAAGGAGGGCGGATTTGGAATGGATATGAGCAACACATCTCGAAGAACACAAGTCACAAAGGTGAGTAACCGTCTTCTCTTCTTCAAGTACTTGCTCATATCCATTCCAGTTAGGTGATTCCCAAGCCTTACCTAGGCGGCGGGGTCGGAGAGAGACGTTGCGGAATGTAAGACCGCTGAGCCAAAGGCGGCATCATCTCTGGACTGCTGGACCAATGCGTAGTGTGATGCAAAAGGTGTGGATGGAAGACCAGGTAGCCACACAACATATTTCCTGGATGGGAACATGGGCCAGGAAAGTGGCAGATGAGGCTTGAGCCCAAGTAGAATGGGCGGTGAGATGGCCAGTTGGAATGTGAGCCAAGTCATAGCATGCCCGGATACAGGATGTCACCCAAGATGAAATCCGTTGGGAAGAGATTGGCATGCCCTTCACATGCTCTGCCACAGCTACAAACAGCTGAGGCGAATGTCAGAAGGGTTTGGTCCTCTCAATATAAAAGGCGAGAGCCCTGTGGACATCCAGAGTATGCAGCTGTTGTTCCCAACGCAATGAGTGCGGCTTCGGGAAAAAGACTGGTAGAAAGATGTCCTGATTAACGTGGAAGGCAGAGACCACCTTAGGGAGGAATGCCGGGTGCGGTCGCAGCTGTACCTTGTCCTTGTGGAATACCGTATACGGGGGATCCACAATCAAAGCTCGAAGTTCCGAGACTCGCCTAGCCGAGGTGATAGCGACGAGGAAGGCTGTCTTCCAGGACAGGTACAGCAGCGAGCATGTGGCTAAAGGCTCAAAGGGGGGACCCATGAGCTTAGCTAATACGAGGTTTAGATCCCAAGTAGGGGTTGGGCGCTTGACCTGAGGGTAGAGCTGCTTCAAGCCTTTGAAGAATCTGGAAACTATGGAATGAGAAAAGATTAAACTGCCAGTTTCCCCAGGATGGAAAGTGGAAATAGCTGCAAGATTCACCCTTATAGAAGAGCTCGCCAGCCCTGCTCCTTGACGGACCATAAATAGTCCAGGATAATGGGGACCGCTACAGCTTCTGGGATACAGTCATGCTGGGCGCACCAGTGGGAGAAGCGCTTCCACTTGGCGAGATATGTCGTCTGCGTGGAAGGCTCTCTGCTTCCCAGCTGCACCTGTTGCTCTGAGGTGGAACAACGCAACTCAGATTGGCTCAACCAGACAGCAGCCATGCTGTCAGATGAAGGGACTGCAGGTCTGGGGGTGAAGCCTGCCAAAGTCCTGCGTTATGAGGTCCGGGCAAAGTGGCAGGGGGATTGGGTCTGTCAGGGAGAGGTCGAGCAGCAGGGTGTACCAGTGCTGTCTTGGCCATGCCGGAGCGATCAGTATCAGTCGGGCTCTGTCCTTGCGGAGCTTGAGTAGAACTCTGTGGATGAGAGGAAATGGTGGGAAGGCATAAAATAGGTGCCCCTTTCACGGAATTAGGAACGTGTCCGAGAGAGAGCCCGGGGAGCGACCTTGTAGGGAGCAGAACACCTGGCATTTCCTGTTCTCTCTGAAGGCAAAGAGGTCTATGTGGGGAGAACCCCACTTCCAGAATACTGAATGGAGAATGTCCAGATGGATGGACAACTCGTGGGACAGGAAGGATCTGCTCAGTTGATCTGCGAGAGTGTTCCGGACTCTTGGGAGAAAGGAGGCTACCAGGTCTATTGAGTGGGCTATGCAGAAGTCCCACAGTTGAATCGCCTTCAGACAAAGGGGAGAGGACCGTGTCCCTCCCTGTTTATGTAATACATGACCGTTGTGTTGTCTGTGAACGCTGCAACACAACGGCCCTGTAAATGATGCTAGAACGCTTGGCATGCCAATCAGACCACTCTCAGTTCTCGGATATGTATGTGTAATGCCAACTCCTGAGACTACCAAAGGCCTTGAGTGCGAAGGTGCCCTAGGTGAGCACTCCAGCCAAGAGATGATTCGTCTGTTAGGGACGCGGAGGGCTGCGGTGGATGGAACGGCAGACCTGCACACACCAGGGATGGCGTCCGCCACCAGTCGAGGGAGCCTAGAATGCTCAGTGGAATTGTGAGTATAATGTCTATGGCGTCTCTGCCCGGACGATAGGTTGAGGCGAGCCAAGTTTGAAGAGGACGCATGCGCAGTCTGGCGTGTTTTGTGATGAATGTGCATGCAGCCATGTGACCGAGGAGGCCAAGGCAAGTGCGGGCAGAGGTTGTTGGGAGGCTTTGAAGTCTTTGTACAAGGGAGACTATAGCCTGAAAATGAGGTAGTGGCAAACTGGCCGTTGCAAGACTGGAGTCCAGCGTGGCTCCGATGAACTCTATCCTCTGCGTAGGCACCAGAGTGGACTTTTCCAGATTGATTATCAGTCCTAGACGCGTGAATAGGTCCTTGATGATGCTAACGTGACTGTTGACTTGTGCCTCGGAGGTCCCTCGAATAAGCCAGTTGTCGAGGTATGGGAAGACATGTATTCAATGATGACGGAGGGAAGCGGCGACTACTGCCATACACTTCGTGAATACCCGAGGGGCCAAGGAGAGGCCAAAGGGGAGGACCATAAACAGATAATGTTGATGAATCACCACAAAGCATAGATACTGTCTGTGCGGGGAGTAAATTGCAATGTGGAAATATGCGTCCTTCATGTTGAGGGCGGCGTACCAATCTCCAGGATCCAGGGAAGGAATGATGGTTCCCAGGAATACCATGCGGATCTTCAACTTTTTCATGAATTTGTTCAGTCCTCGCAGGTCTAGGATAGGCCGGAGGCCCCCTTTCACCTTGGGGATTAGGAAATATCAGGAATAAAATCCCTTACCCCTTAATTCCTCCAGTACCTCCTCTATAGCTCCGATTGTAAGGAGCCTTTGAACCTCCTGCAGGAGGAGTTGCTCATGAGAGGGGTCCCTGAAGAGGGGGGTTGGGAGGGAGGGGGTGAAAGAAACTGAAGATGGTATCCAAGCTCCACCATGCGTAGGACCCAAAGATCCGAGGTTAATTGGGACCACGCAGGGAGGAACAGGGAAAGGCATTGTAGAAAACTGAAAAGGATCCTGGGAGACAATTGGTACACTGCTCTTGGGTGCACCCTCAAAAGTTTGATTTGGGTCCCGCTGGTGGCTTGGTGGGACTGGAATTGTTACCCCCTTGAGGTCCAGACTGACGTCTGCAGTTGGTACGACCTCGCCTTCTGGTAAAGTCATGCCTTTTCCTAGGCAGGGGGTAAGGGTGCTGAGGTTGGGAGCGGAAGGATTGTCTTTGAGTCTGTGGCTTATGCATTCCCAGCGAACGCATAATTACGCAATTGTCTTTTAGACTCTGTAGCCTAGGGTCCGTCTTCTGTGAGACTAGGCCCTGGCCATCGAATGGTAAGTCTTGTATAGTGTGCTGAAGTTCAGGTGGTAGGCCTGACACTTGCAACCATGATATATGTCGCATGGCAATTCCAGAGGCGACTGATCTAGCTGGCGAATCGGCAGCATCCAGGGAGGCCTGCAGGGAAGTCTGCACTACTTTCTTTCCTTCCTCCAGGAGTGCTGTAAATTTCTGGCGGGAGTCCTGTGGGACCAGCTCTGTAAACTTCCCTATCGCCTCCCAGGTGTTGTAGTTGTACCTACTCAGGAGGGCTTGTTGGTTCGCTACCCTGAGTTGGAGGCCTCCCGTGGAATAGATTTTCCGTCTCAACAAATCCATTCATCTGCCCTCCCTTCATTTAGGTGCAGGGGCTTGTTGGCCGTGGCGCTCCCGTTCATTGACGGACTGTACGACCAATGAACAGGAATGGGGGTGCACATATAGGTACTCATACCCTTTGGAGGGCACCATGTATTTCCGTTCGACTCCTCAGGCTGTGGGTGGGATAGATGACGGGGATTGCCAGATGGTGTCTGCCCTAGCTTGGATCAAATGGATGAAGGGGAGGGCTACCCTAGTTGGTGCCTCTGCAGACAATATACTTATCACCAGGTCTTCCACCTCTGGAACTTCCTCTACTGGCAAGTTGATATTCTGGGCAACACGCCGCAGAAGGTCCTGGTGTGACCTGAGGTCGATTGGAGGCGGGCCCGATGATGACGTCCCCGCTACTGCCTCATCTGGAGAAGAGGAGGATGAAAACCCCGGGACGAGTGGGTCCTGTACTGACTCCTGATCCTGGGGGATCTCTGGAGCTGGAAGATTATATGGGTCCAGTGTGTGGGCAGGAGCTTCCTCTCTACCAGCCGGGGGAGGTCTGTTAACAGTGGCCTCTGGCACGCGGTGTCCTGAGGGACCAGAGCTTGATGGTATAGCGGGTTCCCCTTGGGCTTGGTGATAAGCCCAAGGTGTCCAAAAGGACCACTGATGAGGTCCCTGGTCCGGGCCATGGGATCCTTGGGGGAAGCTGCTGTGAGTATCCGAATCCCCATAGGAAGCAATGTCCACATGGGATGAGATGGATGGATGATGAGAAGGCCACGGAGGAGCTGAGACAGTTTGAAGATGGTCCCTGCATCCAGTCGATCCGTCTCCATGCGGCACCGGAGAACGGTACCGGGAGTCATACCGGTGCCGGGAGTGAGACCGGTGCCTTGAATCCCCACGTCGAGATTGGCTGCAAGAGGTACGGTGCCGCGAGCAGTGCCGTGACCTGGATTGGTGCCGAGAGTATCGGGTGGGCGACCAGGATCTCAAATGGTGCCGCGAGTATGACCGGTACCTAGATGGAGAGCGGTATCGGGACTGTGAGCGGCGTCGGGACCAGGATCGATGACAGGACCGAAAGCGCCTGCGGGACCTGGACCGTGACCGGCGATGTTCGGTGGTACCGGGTAAGGATGGTCTCATCAGGGCGGGCTTGCCTAATGATTGAACAACCCGCACAGGCGGTGCTGGGGGTTGAGGCAGCTCGGGCTCCGTCAAGGCAATCAACTCCCGTGCCATGGAGAACGTCTCCGGCGTGGAGGGCACGATAAGCTCAACCACGGCATGTGCTGGGGAGCTGGTAGGCACCATACTTGATGGCTCTAGCGAGACCGGAATCAACGGTACAGAAGACATCGGTGCCGCGGCAGTTGATGGTGCCGGGCGGTCCGACTTCGTAATGCGCTCTGACTGCGGCGTAGACATGGAAGCAGCAGGAATCTTATGCTTCTTGCTCCTTGGGGAGAGAGAGCGGTGCTGGGCAGGAGCTTGGGTCAGTGAAGGCTGGTGTCGAGGAACCTTCACTGCACCCGTGCACTCCGGTGCGGAGGAGGCACTTGTTCCCGGTGCCACAGTCGGTGCCGAAGATGGAGGAGTTAGAGCTGCCTCCATCAAGAGTTGCTTCAGACGAATGTCTCGCTCTTTTTTCGTCTGGGGCTTGAAAGCCTTTCAGATGCGGCACTTGTCTGCGAGGTGGGATTCGCCCAAGCACTTGAGACAGGAGTCGTGAGGTCTCCTGTGGGCATCGGCCTATGACAGGCCGAGCACGGTTTGAAGCCCGGTGAACTGGGCATAGGCCCCAGTACCGGGTATGGGGAAGGGGCTAATCCCCGATCCCCCTTAACTATATACAATAACTACTACAAACAACTAATAAAACTAGAAAACTAACTAGAAATATAGAATATCGAACTATATACACAATAACGATTAGAAATAAGCAAATAGCTAGGGAAGTGGAGATCAGCTAAGCCGCACTCCACTGTTCCAACGACCGACACAGGCGGTAAGAAGAAACTGAGGGGCAGATGGGTTGACAGGGGTATATATCCGGCACCATAGCAGCGCCACTCCAGGGAGCACCCTGCTGGCCCACCGAGTGTTGCTAGGATAAAAATCTTCCGACGAACGTGCACCTGGAATGGATATGAGCAAGTACTTGAAGAAGAACTATACCATCTGCCACGGTGAGCCACTGCTTGATTCAAATCCTGTTGAATTTGTAGAACTCAGACTGCGAATTTACTTTTATTTTTTAGATAACTAACTTTGATCTCTGTGCTTGCTACTTATAATTACTTTAAATCCATCTTTCTGCAGTTAATAAATCTGTTTTATATTTTACCTGAAACAGTGTATTTTGGTTGAAGTGCTTACGAAATCTCAGATCAGTTTACCAAGGCGAGCATGTGTTCTCTCCACGTTGAGGGAGGGGCAGACTGTGTAAAGAACTTACACTGATCAGGCTTCTGATGAGGGCATGACAGTACAGTTCTGGGGTACAAGGCTAGAGAGCTGGGGGGAATTGGCTGGAGCCTCTCTATTGTTGGCTCATGAGTGTCTGGCAAAGCATTCATATAACTTAGTTGGGTGTGTTGCTGCCTTTGGATATCTGTGTAAGTGCAGTACCTGTCAGAGGTTTCTGCCTTAGCAATAGCATCACAGTGTGAGAGAGGGATACCCCGGGTTGGTGGGACAGAGGGCTCAGTGGTCCTAGAGTACAGGTTGCACCCTATGGACCCTGTCATACTTTCCCAAAGCCCTACAATTCAAATATCTAAAAGCTCTTCATTTTTTCATTTTGGAGAGTACAGAGGTCAATTTTCCTTCTAATACAAGGGTCCTATCGATACTGAACGGATCTCACATTCATAAAATTCCATTTGCAAAGAGAAAAGACTGTCTCCAAGCTATTGAATACAAAATTGGCAGCTGATGTTGAAAGTCTGATAAAGGCTTCCGACGTATCCTTAAAAATGTCCTTTTTAGACACAGACACTTATTTGCTGTCCATAAGTAGGAGTAGTTATACATTAAGAAGTGGTTGTAAACATGCCACAAACATGGTAGTGATAGTCCTCATTGGTTGTTGATGGAGACAATTTCTTCATGAAAAAGGAAATTTTAAAAAACAAACTCAATGCTAAATAAAGCTTTCAATTATCCTTTAAAAATTTAACATACATCTGTCTCCTTTTACTCCCTCCCTCAGGTCTGCTAAATTGATATCCATGAAAGCACACTGTCAATGCATCAAATCTATAAAATATAATAAAACATTTTAGTCATTTCAAATCATATCAAGAGTGATAAATATTTACACTATCAATGTGAAAATATTTTATATTACATCCATGTCATGTGTGGAGTTTATTTTTGCAATAGCTATGCAACTTATATACAACATAAAATTACAGTTTATTTCAGAAATTAGAAACTGAATTCCTAATTCATAATTTGCTGATAGGGAAGGAAATTGTTAATGCTGCATAGCTGAACTGTTTCTTAAAACAGAAATAAAAGCTGCATGTTGACAGCTGCCAATTATAAAACTGAACTAAAACTCCAATTAGGCAGAAAGCTATTTCTCTTTCATAGGTATCTCCTTAAAGGCACACGCAAAGGAAGGTGGATGCGTATTTCTTTATAAACAAGCACCTGTTTGCTACCTTTCTATTTCATCTTTCCACAGCCTCTTGTTAAGTTTTCCTCTACTATTAAATCTGCAATTCAATGTACAGTAGTTCATAATGTCAACTGGTGAGCTCACTATCATGGAAGGCTATCAAGTGAGCCTGTGCACAATTCATGTGTGCATATCCATACACATTATCATTTTATATATCAGGAACATGTAGGAAATTGAATGTCTAAGGTAGCATTCTAGAGGCAAAGAGGAGGAAAATCTAATACTGTGAATGTTAAATGTATCAGACATGTATGGTATTTACAGCAGCAGCAAAGTCAGGGATGTACATGTAACTTTAATGAGCCACTTATTATCAAGGTCTAAGTATTTCAAGCAAACAGAAGGAGAGGTTACTCACCTTGTGCAGTAACTGGAGTTATTTGAGATGTGTGTCCCGGTGACTGCTCCACTTCAGGTGGGCCTGTGCCCTGAACCTTTGGAGATTTTCAGTAGTGGTGGCCATGTGACCTGCACATGCACCCCACATTGTGGCTAAATGGGGCTGTGTGAGTGAACCACCCTTAGTTTCTTCTCCACTGCAAAGTCCCCCAGGAAACTGTAAAGCAAAGGGGAAGGAGGGCAGATAGTGCAACCCCCACAGGGACACACATCTCAAAGAACTCCAGTTATTGCACAAGTTGAGTAATCTCTCCTGTTCCAAATAGTGTCTCTGGGAGTGCTCCACTTCAGGTGACTCCCAAGCAGTACTCCCAAGCCCATCATCTCGAGCATTGGCACTCTCACTGAAGGACTGTCTAGATATGTGGACTCAGATCCTATGCCACCAGCGCTCCCAGCTATCTCCATGACACCACTGATTTCCTGAGGAAACTACAATGCATTGGTGACCTTCCAGAAAACACCATCCTAGCCACCATGGATGTAGAGGCTCTCTACACAAACATCCCACACACAGATGGAATACAAGCTGTCAGGAACAGTATCCTTGATGACGCCACAGCACAACTGGCTGCTGAGCTCTGTGCTTTTATCCTCACACACAACTATTTCAAATTTGATGACTATATATATCTCCAGATCACTGGCACCGCTATGGGCACCTGCATGGCCTCACAATATGCCAATATTTTTACGGCCAACCTGGAATAACGCTTCCTCAGCTCTCGTCCACTCACGCCCCTTCTCTACCTACGCTACATTGATGACATCATCATCATCTGGACCCATGGGAAGGAGACTCTGGAAAAATTCCACCACGATTTCAACAGCTTCCACCCCACCATCAACCTCAGCCTGGACCAATCTACATGCAAGGTCCACTTCCTAGACACCACGGTGCAAATAAGTGATGGTCACATTAACACCACCCTATACCGAAAACCTACTGACTGCTATGCCTAGCTTCATGCCTCCAGCTTCCATCCCGGGCACATCACACGAGCCATTGGCTACAGCCAAGCACTGAGGTACAACCGCATCTGCTCTAACCCCTCAGACAGAGACCAACACCTACAAATTCTCCACCAAGCATTCTCAAAACTACAATACCCGCACGAGGAAATAAGGAAACAGATCAACAGAGCCAGACGTGTACCCAGAAGCCTCCTACTGCAAGACAAACCCAAGAAAGAAAACAACAGGACTCCATTGGTCATCACATACAATCCCCAGCTAAAACCCCTCCAACGCAACATCAGGGATCTACAACCCATCCTGGACAATGATCCCACACTTTCACAGGCCTTGGGTGGCAGACCAGTCCTCGCCCACAGACAACCTGCCAGTAACTGCACACTGCACCATAGTAATTCTAGCTCAGGAACCAATCCATGCAACAAACCTCAATGTCAACTCTGCCCATGTATCTACACCAGCGACACCATCACAGGACCTAACCAGATCAGCCACATCACCACCAGTTCATTCACCTGCACATCCACCAATGTAATATATGCCATCATGTGTCAGCAATGCCCCTCTGCTATTTACATCGGCCAAACTGGACAGTCCCTACGGAAAAGGATAAATGGACACAAATTGGATATTAGGAATGGCAATATACAAAAACCTGTAGGAGAACACTTCAATCTCCCTGGCCACACTATAGCAGATCTTAAGGTGGCCATTCCTGCAGCAAAAAAAACTTCAGGACCAGACTTCAAAGAGAAGCATCAGTTCATCTGAAAATTTGACATCATCAGCTCAGGATTAAACAAAGACTATGAATGGCTTGCCAACTACAAAACCAGTTTCTCCTCCCTTGGTTTTCACACCTCAACTGCTAGAAGAGGGCCTCATCTTCCCTGATTGAACTAACCTCGTTATCTCTAGCTTGCTTGCATATATATACCTGCCCCTGGAAGTTTCCACTACATGCATCTGACAAAGTGGGTATTCATCCACGAAAGCTCCTGCTCCAAAACGTCTGTTAGTCTATAAAGAGCCACAGGATTCTTTGCTGCTTTCACAGATCCAGACTAACACGGCTACCCCTCTAATACTTGACAAGAGAGCCTTAACGCCAACAAGCCCCTAGCACTCTTTAACAGAGGAGACTCTGGCTCTGAAGACACTATTGGGTCCTTGGGGTACCTAAATTCTTGTGGTACCAATGGTATCAAACAGGGTGTCGAGTGATAACCTGCGAAGGACAGCTTCAGTCCCAATGCAGCTGGTACCTAACTTTTGGCATTTGGATGAGTCAGCTCTGATTGCATGAGTACTGTAGGCAGACAAGCGGTCTTTTGTATCCTTGACTTTAATGTTACCGGTACTGAGTGTTTTTCAAGGATGGGCTTAGAACTCTCTTCAACAATGTCTTTGCTGCTCTGGGTACAACTACTCGTATTCAGTACTGTGTTTATCTTAGATGACTGACTCTTCTTCCTTTGCGGTACCAGTATCAGTCAGAGAATGTATGAAACTCCCCTTGGGACATGAGGTCTCGGTAGCATTCTTGTGTGTCAGCGACCAAGGTGTTCTTGGAGATTTACTCCTTACCTCCTTCTGCTTAGAGGCAGATGTCAGTGAGAACTTCGATACCATAGATGTACTTGGTGCTGCGTTACTGCATACATCTCTAAGGGTCTCCGGTGACTGAGATTTTTACATGGATGAGGCACTAGCGGAACTGGGAGTGTATGTACACAGTGGTCCTCCACCCTAGATCCAAAGATGACTGTAAAGCTTGCTCCATCATTAGAGGTTTAAATTTGATCTCCCTATTTTTCCAGGATGAAGAAGGTACAGTTCTTGCACTGGAATATAAGTATCACCCAAACACCAGAGGCACTGGCAATGTCCATCACTTACTGGAATAAGCTCATGGCACCTCTTGAATCCTGGGGAGCCCAGCATATCCAAGTAAAATAATGAAAATAACTCTTAGAAAGTGAAGCTCTTAACAACTATCTAACTAAATCTGAAATTAATAAAAATTGTATTATTTTTAATAAGAAAAGAAAAGAAAGGGAACTGTTCCAACAAGTATAAACACTGTAAGTGACTAACTATACGCTAACAATTTGCTGAAATATTAGAGAGAAAAGGCACCTGGAGACACGCTGAAGGCAGTTGAACAGGATCTGAGGGTAGTTTGCCTGCACAGTCCCATATAGCCTCAGCACAGGGCACAAGGATATGTGGAGCAAAGGTATGGGCTGCACAGGCACCCCTACCAAAATTCTCTCAAAGGCATAGGCCATAACGGCACCTGAAGTGGAGCATCAACAGGACACTACTACAAGAAGAATCCTAAAAAAACACTAAGCAGCATGCATTTTTACATTTCAAACCATTAAGGAATCAGTGATTGTAAAAGGTGTCCAAATGAGCATGCTGATTCCTGAAGTCATCTACCCACAGTGCAGTTCACAGCATGGCCAGCAGCAGTGCAAATTTCCCAACACTTAATTAGGAACACACCTCAAACCAGACCTGGAGGGACTCCCACTGTTTCAATCACGGTACCAATTAGTGACAACTGTCACTGCGGGTTGTTGAGCCTTTGCCCCCGGGAACAAGAATGACACCAACAATTTGTTTCACAGAAGTTATAGAACAGGTATCAGATGGTAACAATTCCATTTCTTAGTGTTTATATTTTGATTCATATATTCATCAAGTGTGCTGTTTCTAGCAAAGGAATCTTATAAACTTTCATTTCTAATGGTATCAAAGCAAATATTACCCAAAACAGATTTCATTTGGGTCAACTCTTCCAAATGACAATAAGGGTTGTGTATATTGTATTATCTGAAGGGGTTCTGAGAAACCTGCCTTGCTAAAGAAGGGACATTCCATAATGGTTTTATTTTATTTCCTTCATTCTTATGCTCCACTTTGTCTTCCATAATAACGCAACTTTTGTTCAGTCTTATCTGCAATCTGCCTCAGGCTACTTTCCAATATTTTTGAAAATTACAATTTTTGCTTTATAAAACCCATTTTTTTAAAAAAAAAATTCTCTTTGATTCGGCTTGTCTCTCTCTCCCCTTTTCTTTTTACTCTAATTTTTAACTCAGCTCATAGACTCAGACTTTAAGGTCAGAAGGGACCATTATGATTATCTAGTCTGACCTCCTGCACAATGCAGGCCACAGAATCCACTCACCCACCCACTTCTATCACAAACCTCTAACCTATGTCTGGGTTACTGAAGTCCTCAAATTGTGGTTTGAAGACCTCAAGCTGCAGAGAATCCTCCAGCAAGTGACCCGTGCCCAGGGGCAGCTCTAGATATTTTGTTGCCCCAAGCACGGTAGGAAGGCTGCCTTCGGCAGCTTGCCTGTGGGAGGTCCCTGATCCTGCAGATTCGGCGGCATGCCTGCGAGAGGTCCGCCGAAGCCGCAGGACCAGCGGACCCTCCGCAGGCATGCTGCCAAAGGCAACCTGCCTGCCACCCTCGCGACTTGCCACCCTAGGTGCGCTTGGCATGCTGGTGCCTGGAGCCACTCCTGCCCGTGCCCCATGCTGCAGAGGAAGGCTGACTTTAAAGAAGATGCAGTACAGACTCAGTGTTCTTAGCATTCATACTCAAATTTTCTATTTTCAGTACATTTTGTTTTTACGTAAGTTATTCAGACTCATGCACAATAGCTATAGCTGGCTTCTGAAAAAGAGCAACAAGTCCTTGACAATCCAGATTTTTCTGGAATAAGGTAAATCAAAGTTCAGCAAAAGAGATAGCTAATTTGGTTTCCAATGTAATTTAATCAAATTAAAGTTACCAGAAGATAAAAATAATCAAGACAAGGATAGCAAATGTTTAATTGAAGAGACTACAGGTATCTGCCAACCTACAAAGTGATAGAGAAAACAGCAGTATCTACCCCACAGATTTGCTTTCAAGTGTCGAATATATTTAGAGAGATATGAAGTCAAAACATAGTATGAAAGTTTTACTTAAGAGGCCTTCACAACACTGATTTTTTTTAAAAGCCAGAGCAGAGTGTAGCCCCTGACTTACGATAAACATGAGCACACATTTGGCAGATGAGACTTATTTAAATAAATTACACAGCAGCAATATAAGATGTGCTAGGTTACAGGGGTTCTCAAACTGGGGGTCAGGACACCTTAGGGGGTCATGAGTCGTCAACCTCCATTCCAAACCCTGCTTCACCTCCAGCATTTATAGTAGTGTTAAATAAAAATTAAAAACACTTTTTATATTGGTGGGGCGGGGGGGTTAAATTCAGAGGCCTGTTGTGTGAAAGGGGTCTCCAATACAAAAAGTTTGAGAATTGCTGTACTAGGAGACAGTTTTCAGAGTGGTAGCTGTCCATCTCTTCTCCATTTTCCCTTTAAATCAATCCCTTCTTCTCCCAGGCTTTCCAAACATATGCCACATATTCTCATGTCACCAGTTTCCATGGTTCTCCTTCAACCTTGAACCCCAACAGTCCCTATCCTTGACCTCCCAGACTGCTCAAGATCCATTCTGCATCCTTATCTCTGTCTTTCTTTATACAACTGTGGGTCTTTTTTCCTCCTCTACCAACAAAGTTTCAGGTTCTTACTTTCTTCCCTTTCCTTGTCACCCTGTTCTCACAATTTTCTCCCCATTCTCAGATCTCTATAGCATGATGGAGGGAAGAACTGTACTGAATCCTATTGAGTTTCTTGCATGGGGACAGAAGAGGAAGTAGCATGTCAATCAATGTGGTGTGTGCTGTTGCTCAGATTTGGTTGGGAAGGCACAGCAAGCAGGCCATTAGGAAGTCTCAGCTAAAGGCAGAGAACCTTTGTTATGAAGAGTGACAGAGGTTTTTGTTAAAATGGGATAAAAACCTGAAGCTGTGTCTATACTAGTGATTCACTCTGAAAAGCAGTTTAACATTTTTCTAGTGTAGATATACTACAAGAACAGGGCTGATGGGCTTGAAAGGGAACATATCCAGCCCTGCTTAGCTGGAAGACTGGCTATTGTAATGCAGAGATTTTGAGGGAGCTGAAACACCAATGTAGGAGCGGTATATGGAAGATTCCAATAGCACCCCGAAGAAAAGAAAATACAGGGAAGAACCACAGAGAGAAAGATGGAAGAAACTTAAACTAGATTGGCAGACAAAATGCACAGAGAAGAGAAGAGAAAAGAGAAGAGAACAAAACCCAGGCATGGTGATGTATTTTTTTTTTTAAAGTAAATTATGTAATCTGGTGGATGGATGTCAACCTAATTAAAGGTGGTAGTTAACTCGATTGAAAAAAAACTTAAAAATAAAGCTCTCTCTCTAAAATTTTGGGCCCCATCTATTAAGAGTAGTTAGACAGGAAATCAAGATTTTCCCTGTTCTCAGACAAAGAAAACTCAAGCCTTGTACAAGGAAGCTAATTTACTTTAAGTTATACTACACTACTCTGCGACCTTGGACAAGTCACTTAATATTTCTGTACTTCTGTGACGTTATTGATATAAACTGGGACCATATAGAACATGGTTTGTAACCAAGGTCCTGTAGCGGCACCAAATCTTATGTAAAGGGGGTCATATAAGGTGTCTAAGACCAGGTTATGGGTTACTGGTTATGATCATGCTGTCTGTATCATTATGTAGTTGAAGTTATAAGTATTGGCTGCATACTGTCTGTATTTCAAATTGGTGCTGCAGTTCTGGGAAACACCCCAGACAAGTTGGCGTTAGCTCTGCTTAGCCTGCTTGATGGCCCATTAAGGACCATCAGCTACACAATTGACCCATTGAGAGGAGGCAGATACGCCTTGTGACTCAGCAAAGTATGCAGGGACTTGCCCATGTGACTCCAAACTCCATTTTGCTGTAATTTTCCACAGTAAGAACAAAGATGTGTTCTTACACCTGGAAGTGCCTATATAAGGCTGATGCCTCATCTCCATTTGGTCTTCAATCCTGCTTCCTACCTCTGGAGGGACTTTGCTACAAGCTGAAGCTCTACACAAGGGACTGATGACCCATCCTAGCAGGGGATGTTCTCCAGAGACTTGATTTGAACCTGCAGTTTACTCCATCACTGCTACAAGCCTGAACTAAGAACTTTGCCATTACTGTATGTAATTGATTCCATTTAACCAATTCTAGCTCTCATCTCTATCTTTTTCCTTTTATGAATAAACCTTTAGATTCTAAAGGATTGGCAACAGCGTGATTTGTGGGTAAGATCTGATGTGTATATTGACCTGGGTCTGGGGCTTGGTCCTTTGAGATCGAGAGAACCTCTCTCTTTTACTGGGGTGTTAGCTTTCATAACCATTCATCCCCAGTACGGATGGCACTGGTGGTGATACGGGGAGACTGGAGTGTCTAAGGAAATTGCTTGTGTGACCTGTGGTTAGCCAGTGGGGTGAAACCAAAGTCATTTTTGTCTGGCCGGTTTGGTTTGCTTAGAGGTGGAAAAACCCCAGCCTTGGGCTGTGACTGCCCTGTTTGAGCAATTGGTCCTGAATTGGTACTCTCAGTTGGGTCCCACCAGAACCGCATCATCACAACTTCATTTTACTCATTGGATATTACTACTACTTGCAATCCTCACAGATATACTGAAAGGTTTATTTTTTGTCAAATACTTTGAGAGTCTTTGGGGGAAATGCTCTCTTTTAAAGGGCTAAATATTAAGCAAATTAAACCCGATATGTACATATCAAGAAGGAGAGAGACTTACCTTTTCCATAGAAGAACTTTCGGTAATAATATGCTCCAAGATCAATGTGCTCTATAATATAACGCTTAACTTTCTCCCGGTGAATTGACTGATTCTCTCTTGGCACCTCCAGTACAGAAACACCAGCATTCGTGCAGTGGGAACTTAGAGAGGATTCAAAGGAACAACTTTCACCTGAAGCAAAAGATGCAAAGTTTGCCTTGGAAAGTGCAATCCTCCTATCTCCTTCTCCACCAGTTTCATTCCTGAAGTAAGGGCAACTCAGGATTAGGTCATTGCTTTTCCCATCACCCTCATCAGCATCTAGGTTTTCTTTTGAATTGAGGTCCTCTTTACTTCCCAAAGGAGATTCACAGTTTCCTGTCTGGCCTGCTGTCATCTGAGTTTGCGATGCGGCTGAAGCCCCAGTGGTTATATTTTTTCTTTTTCCCACATTAACCCTGGTAACCATTGCTTCATTTATGTTAAATAAAATGCTCTGAACATCATAATGTGCAAAACATTTTTGACAGTTCCAAGGACGAATGTTTCTCTCAAATCCACCATCATCCAGTTCCGAGGAAAATTTGAAAGTTTCGTGCTCACTTTTAACAGTTCTCAGTTTTCTAAACAGAGATGTTTCTACCGCTTCTGATTTTAGTCTCCATTTGAAAGATTTGTCCCTGTCTCTACCAATAAGCAGGGCACTATCCATATAATCCAATCCAGAAATCCTGACAAATTCTCCCCTGGAAATCTGTGTGGCAGCATGAAGACTTGGAGAAATCGTAGGGTCACAGCGGAAAAATTCGGGAAATCCAAATGGAGCAAGAGTTTTATGTTCGAAGTTTTCCACTCGATATCCTCGGATCATTGCAAAAAAATTCTCACCAGATAAACCTTGCCTATCAATTGAAGAAGTACTTCCATATTCTCTATGAAGAGCTGCTCCTGTATTTGGGTTAACAGCATTCTGGTCCAACACATCTTCAGCATCAATGTCACTAATGGTGACATCACTGTTGCTTCTTTGTCTTATGGGATGAAGTCCCCTCTGGGGCGAATGGACAAAGAGATCTCCTATTCTATATTTGGTCTCTTCAAATTCCAAATCCAACTGCTGTTCTTGTTGCCCTTCACTTTGCTCATTTTGTCCATTTGGAATTATTGATCCAACACTTTCATAACTAGTTTGAGGTCTACTTTCCCATACTGCTTTACTTATTTCCTTAGAGCAATCCTTTTTAGGAGGCCATTCAGATACTCTCGCTCGGACACCCATTTTAGGCATAGCTGGTGTACCATTAGTTTCATTTTTGCTAGATGTATTTAAAGAAGCAGGAGGACCCACATTGCCATTTAAAGCTTTAAATTTTCTAGCAAAGTAGTCATCGGACTGCATACTTCTTGAAGACTCCTTGAACTTTGAGGACGTTCGGCTAGGTTTGTGCTTATCTTCTTGTGAAGACCTTTGATCGCTCATGTCCACTCAAGGGCAAGGAAGTACCTAGTCTTACCTCCAAGACTGGCACTGCTGTTATTACATTATCATCACATATGGAACAGAGAATTGCAGATAAGACAATTATTGTCTGTATCAGAGCATAATGGTATCAGAGTGCCATTTTTGTTAAAAAAAATATTAGAGGTCTTCATAATATTTCCTTCAGTTTAAAAGTGTTCAATCTGATCTCAGTCCAGGTGTATTTCTTGTACCTGTTCTGAAAAAAGAAAAATGTGCATTAAAATGATTTACATTCAGGAGCAGGAAGTCTACACCCTAAACACCATTAGTGGCCCATATATTCTCAAAGGAACTCAGATACAAACATAGTGCATATATTATAAATTATTATGTAGTCAGAAAGGTAAAGATAGAAGTATGTACTGATTTGCACTTCTCAGCAACCAATGAATTAAGCCCAGTAGTATTCTTAATTATTAATGCTAAAGGTATAGAATATGTAAATCAATCCACAGATTGTTATTAACGTATGGAAGAACTTATCTATAACATAAGCCACTACAGTTAACCAATTTAAATCCACTATTAATACATCCTTGCCTAATTAATTTAAATCTGCAATAGATTACAGATCTATTCCATCTGTCTTCTTTTCCTACTTTCATCTCAGTATCTCTCTCAATACTGTCCTAATGCATGGAATGCCTTCCCCATCCCAGTTTGCCAAAATGACACTCCATATTCAAGAAGCTCCTGAAAAGTCACTTCTGTGATGCTCATATGAACAGAGTCAACAGTAATAAGGAAATCAGAAGGCATACTCTTCAAGTTACTCTCTACTGTAGGTTTTCCAGTGCAACCTCCTTTTTTGTACATCTCTGAAAGCAAAAGCACTTTCGGGCAGGGACCGTGCTCAGCCACTATCATCACTCAGAAATGCACTTGTGGGTACATCTGCTAAAAACTAAAGGTCTGGTCTATTCTAAAATACTGGGTCAGTTTAACTATGTCAGTGAGAAGTGTGAAAAAGCCATGCTCCTGAGTAGCGTAGTTAAGCTGACCGAAGTTCCTGTGTAGTCAGACCTAAGTAGATGGAAAAATTCTTCTGTCGACCTAGCTACCAACACTCGAGGAGGTGGATTACATACACCAACAGGAGAGTGCCTTCCATCAACATAGGCAGTGTCTACATTGAAGCACTACAGCACCACAGCTATGCCACTGTAGCATTAAGTGTAGACGAGCCCTCAGTGTTTCAATTTCTTGGATGATAGACCGGAAGAATCCATAGGTGATTCTGTCCACTGGTACAAAAGATTCAGTAAAATTCAGTCTGATCAGGAAAAACATTCAGTTGGTGATTAGAGCTGGTTTGAACATTTTCAGTGAAATTTCATTTCATTGAAGCCAAAACACTGATACATCTCCATGACGTTTGGAGTTTCAACCAAGTTTAAAGCACATGCTCTTCCTGGGTCAGTCATCTGGAACAAAAAGCCCTCTTCTCAATCAGATAGAGCAGGGACTTGAATTAGGGTTTCCCATATCTCACACCAGTGCTCTAACCACCAGGCTATAGAGTCACATACCTTCCCAAAGTAGAAAGCTCAAGCTTCTGTCTGAAATGGACATTCTGACACAATTCTGTTTTTGAAAAATGTTTGAAAGGTTTATTTTTATTGAAAACGCAGAAGGAAAACAAAGTTCCAAAAACTCAAACTTGCTACAAAACAGAATTGTCTTCCTCCAGCCAGCTCAACTAGTAAATGTCTATTAAATTGTGGAACAGTCTTCCCACAGATGTGATTTAAAACTATGCTGGACAAGAACAACAGAACATACACTGTAAGGAACAATCCTCTGATGCTAGTGCTTAAAATATTCTATTCTGAAGGTCTCTGATTTGGATTTCTATTTCACTTCTATATGGCAATATTTCTGTTACTCTGAATTATAGTACACTTGAGTAATCCTTGAAAGTGAATTGCAAGGATTTTGTTCCAAACAAAAATGTTCCAAACATTTTACAGTTAAATATTCCAGTTGCATAGCAGAAAATATGTAGTTACTTCAAATTTACAAGTACTCATGAAGACAAGTCCTTGAAAACTGTGTCTTTCTTTGAAGAGGGAGGTTGCGGGGGCACAGAATTTTGAATTTGGGACTTGCCGGTTAGGCAAACAATGATGAAATTGCAAACCATGCTGGAAAGTAAAAAAGAGTCCCAGCGGAAACTTAAAGGCAAAATCATTAAGCAGATATCTAGATAAGGAAGAGAGGAGAACTCCAATTAATGTTTTGTTTTTTTTAAAATGGCAATTCCTTTCATTGTAATGCATCTAGGAAACAGCAGTAAGATACTGCATGATTTTCTTCAGTTTTACTATTTGGAAGACAAAGAATGAAGTAACGTAAATCCAACTGCAGAACAGCTGTAACTGGAGCATATTCTCTTTTATATTTCTCTGCTTGCTAATCTAAGAGGCTACAGCTACTACGTTAAAGAACAACAACATGGCAGCCAAGTTGGCAAACGTTAATTCAGTCAAACATTGAATTACTAGAACAAGAAAATATTTTTCAATTGTTTTTAATAGTTCTCAGGATAATCATGTAGAGGAATGTGCACAGGGTATGCACATTCATCTGCAGCCATGTCCAGTGCTTTTCTCTCATTGTGAAAGATCAGTTTAAGGGTGAGGCAAGATTGAATGTTATCTACTCCCATGGCAGCTTTTCTTCTTTGGGCAGTAAGAGGCAATGTAATGATCTTTCAAGATGCTTCAAATAAAGATGTGCACATTTAGGGCAGTTTTACACAGAGAGGGTAAATAGTACTGAAAGCTTCCCATAGTACAGTGAAGTTAGTTGGGTGGAGGTAAGAGGAGGGCAGAGAGGAAAAAATTTATTTCCTACCTATATCACGAAAAAATTAACTATACGCTTTCCAAAAGGACTTTTTTCCTTCCATGTCTGGAGGAACACAGGAACCTGAACTCAGGCTTTGCCTGGTATTGCAAGACTGAAGCCCATTGTATATGAACCTGAGTTAGTTAACAGTGTTTAGAGTGTAGAATCAGTCTTGCACTTGAAACTGTTTCCATTTTGCTGCACAACAGAGAACAGGCCAAAAACATGTTGCTCTTAAGCAACGAAAAAAGTTGTGTTCCAGCCTAAGACCTTAAACACAATACCTAACTGTAGGTTAAAGCAAAAAAGTTTTGCTTGCCCACAGTGATCAGCCAAACTGTTTAAATGTTAGTTTGCATGGAATCTGATTAAAATATCTTTTAAATATGACACAAGATTTTAAAATTTATTTTTAAAGCATTTTATATTCCTTTGGTAAAAATAAAATGCAAGTAGGAAAATATCTTGTGGTCTAACACTTTTGGGAAAAATTACTATTACAGAACAAAAGCAGAAGAAAGTTTCTGTATGAATTATGGTATCATGTAAACTACTGACAGTAGCAACTAATAGGTGATCCTTCATATTCTTCAAAGAGTTTTCTCCAGATGTCAACTACAGTGATGTTAGAGGATTGGAGGTGTCCCCCCCCTGACCCCAGAGAAAAGCAAATCAAATAAGACTAAGGCCATGTCTACATCTAAAATTTTGCAGCGCTGGTTGTTACAGCTGTATTAGTACAGCTGTATAGGGCCAGCGCTGCAGAGTGGCCACACTTAAAGCAACCAGCGCTGCAAGTAGTGTTAGATGTGGCCACACTGCAGCGCTGTTGGGCGGCTTCAAGGGGGGTTCGGGGAACGCGAGAGCAAACCGGGAAAGGAGACCAGCTTCGCCGCGGTTTGCTCTCGCGTTCCCCGAACCACCCTGCAAACCGCAGGGAAGGAGACCTGCTTGCTCGGGGAACACGAGAGCAAACCGGGAAAGGAGACCAGCTTCCCCGCGGTTTGCTCTCGCGTTCCCCGAACCACTCTGCAAACCACAGGGAAGGAGACCTGCTTGCTCGGGGAACGCGAGAGCAAACCGGGAAAGGAGACCAGCTTCGCCGCGGTTTGCTCTCGCGTTCCCGGAACCACCCAGCAAACCTCAGGGAAGGAGACCTGCTTGCTCGGGGTTCGGGGAACGCGAGAGCAAGCTGGGGAAGGAGACCAGTTTGATTACCAGATGCTTCCTCAGGTATGCTGGGATACCTGCTTATTCCACGAAGGTCAAGAAAAGCGCTGGTAAGTGTCTATACTTGATTACCAGCGCTGGATCACCAGCGCTGGATCCTCTACACCCGAGACAAAACGGGAGTACGGCCAGCGCTGCAAACAGGGAGTTGCAGCGCTGGTGGTGCCCTGCAGATGTGTACACCTCCTAAGTTGCAGCGCTGTAACTCCCTCACCAGCGCTGCAACTTTCTGATGTAGACAAGCCCTAAGACATCCCAACATAACCCTTCTACCTACTTTGCATTTTGCAACTACTTAAATAGTATTCAAAACAAAAAAAAATGTTTTGCTTATCTGGAATGATATGAAACTCCACTCATACTGTGAAGATTAATTTTATTTTCTTTGAACTGGCTGTAAATTATGTTTTTCACATTATCTATCCAATTCACACATTAAAAATGGAAAATCATTCATCAAAATCTATTCAACCTAGTTTTTTGAAGGGTATCGCAAATATCTTGAAATTGTCATAACAAACTAAATATAAATATAAAATGAGAAAAGACTAGGCTGTAATAATCTCATTCTTCTCTTTCCCAGCAAGAATTAGGAACAGAGAAATTCCTACATCAGATCAGAGCAGCAGACCATCTATTACAGTATCTTATGTCTGACAATGGCCAGTACCAGGTGCTTTAGAGAGAGGTGCAATTTTCCATTACTGTGCATAATTTTGGAATTTATACATATATATAAAATTAAATGGCTGTCATTCTAGCTCATGTAACTATGTATTTTCTTGTTATACATATAAATGGATAATCCTTTTTTTAAACAAGCCTGTTTCGTCTTCAAGGATATCTTGTAGCATTGAGTTCCTCTAGTTAACTATGCATTATGTAAAAATAGGTATTTCCTCAAATCATTTAATATACATTATCCTTCACTTTCATTAGATAGTTCCTTGTTATTGTATTATGAGAAAAAAGTAAAGTGGGTGTTCCTATTTACTCTTTCTATAACATCTGTTGCTACATCATGTCAACTTTTATTCTTCTCCTCTGTAAACAGAACAGTCAAAAACGGTTCAGTCTCTGCTCATATGAAGTCTTTTCATTTGTTTATTTAGAAGAGAAGCTCTTCTGGGCAGGGACAGTCTTTTTGTTATGTTTGTATAATATGCCTAGTAGAATAGGGGTGGCGTTTCTAGGTGCTTCTAGGTGCTAAAATCATCATCATTTCATGCCTCTCATCTAATACAGCTAGATCTTTTTTGTATAGTGACCAGAACTGGATGCATCATTTCAGGGAAGGGGTATAACTGATTTGTATAAAATAGCATTATAATCTTTTCTGTAATTTTTTCATTGCATTCCTTGTACTCGCTCAACAATGTTGGCTTATTTGACTGCCACTGCGCAATGAGATATCCAATGATGCCATGATTTGTCATGTAGTTTCAACTAATTTAAAACCCAGTAATTTATATTAGTAGTCCAAGTCATTCCTTCCTGTGCACAGTACACCTTGCATTTAACACAACAGAATTTCATCTGCTGTTCATTCATCTATCTTTGTTGCATCCCTCTCGTGTTCCCAACAGTCTTCTCTATGCTTCACTCACCTAAACAACTGAGTCACCTGCAAAGTTTACCACGCACTTTGGTTTTATGTTCTTTTTTTACCAGTTTCCTCTTTTAAAAAAACAAACACCTTTTTAAAAGATGAGTGTCATAGTACTCTTCCCCGCCCCCCTCCGACTGTTAACTTCCTATGCCAGCAGTTTGCTTCCACTTTTTCTGCATATGTTCTTCCTTCCTCAAGATGTTCCCCAGCACCAGATACATTTCTTGATGCACGAGGAAGTGATCAGGCTCTTTATCTCTCTCAATGATCTCAACAACAGAAGTTTCCTTTCTCCATTCCAGCCTCATCCACTCCTAATAGATGCATGACTTCCTTAAATGGAAGACAGAGAGTCAGTTCTGAACTGGAACAATTCTACTATGTCTGTATAAATAATTCTGTCTCTTTTTGCCTTTTTAGTTCAAAAACCAGTAAATGCACCATGGGATCCATAGTGTTGATGCTCCATGCTTTCCATCACCTGAGAGGCTTTGAGGCCATGCCTCCTGCTCCATCTGATGTTGGAGGAAAGCATACTTCAAAAAGACTTGACCATTGTGGCAATTCTCTTTTCTTATGCTTCTACATCCTTTCAGTTACATAGAAAGTATGACACAGCCCATTCTCAGGAAAACAAATATTTGTGTACATTCATTATTTTAAAGCAATAGCATATTGTATCCAGTGGTTTTCGGTTTAAAACAAAAAAACAAAAAAAAAACAGTTATTCCCTCCTCTGATTTATGAAGCAGTGAACACCTTAAAACTAGGGTATTGGTCGACCAAAGAGATGCCTAAATTGGCACTGAATTATGGATTAACCCTTTATTGGAAACAGCAACATTTGGAAAAAAAACTGCCTTTACAAGAACCACTGAAGTGAAGGTATATGAACAAATAAGGCAGTCCTTTTAAAAATCTATAGAATCATAGAATATCAGGGTTGGAAGAAGGGACCTCAGGAGGTCATCTAGTCCAACCCCCTGCTCAAAGCAGGACCAATCCCCAACTAAATCATCCCAGCCAGGGTTTTGTCAAGCCTGACCTTAAAAACCTCTAAGGAAGGAGGTTCCATCACCTCCCTGGGTAACCCATTCCAGTGCTTCACCACCCTCCTAGTGAAAAATTTCTTACTATCCAACCTAAACCTCCCACACTGCAATTTGAGACCGTTACTCCTTGTTCTGACATCAGGTACCACTGAGAACAGTCTAGATCCATCCTCTTTGGAACCCTCTTTCAGGTAGTTGAAAGCAGCTATCAAATCCCCTCTCATTCGTCTCTTCTGCAGACTAAATAATCCCAGTTCCCTCAGCTGCTCCTCATAAATGATGTGCTCCAGCCCCCTAATCATTTTTGTTGCCCTCTGCTGGACTCTTTCCAATTTTTCCACATCTTTCTTGTAGTGTGGGGCCCAAAACTGGACACAGTACTCCAGATGAGGCCTCACCAATAGTTGGACTAATTTACATAACCTCTTTATTTTTAATATAGTCCAGTGGTTCTCAACCCATGGGACACTTAAGGTCCAATCACCACACAGCTGTGGCCTATGTAGCATCCTCAGGGCCATACAGATAGTATATACATATTGTGTGGATGCAGCCCACATAACACATAGAACACTGCATATGTCTGCCACAATGGTAAATAGGTTGAGAACCACTGACATAGGCTGTGTGTACATTTTAATAGTGAATATTCCATAGATTCATAATTCAGTAATACAGAAGATCCTCTGTTTGAAAAAGGATCAGATGACGAAGAGATTGTATTACCTTCTATGGCATTACTCCCCCTCTCCTACATTTGTTTTTCATCAATTGCTCTTTGCTCTATTTGTTTGCTCTCCACAAAAAAGAACTGGACAAAATAATCTACGTACACCCCTCAGTTATAACTAATGCTTGCACCATTTATTATAAACTTGCTTTTGTTTGTGTTATGAGACATAGCATTTAACAAAACAGATTTCCTCCCCCGCCCCAGCCCCAAAAGAATACTTGTTAATATCTTCCTCATCCCTGAACACTGCGCACATACTCCTCTAGGTCAAGTTCCTCACTTTTCCCTTTTTTCCTCCTCACCTTAGTCTTTCAGCTAGAGAGCCATTGCCAAACATGGTCAAAAGATAAAACTGGATGCCTACCCTGCTGTTGTGCTTGTGCCAATCCTCTGCACTAGGGCTGCTGGATGTTATGCAAATAACTTAAGTTCCTTCCACAGAGTTACAAAGACTTCCTTCTGAGCTCAATACAGCAGCTGGTTTGTTAGCCACAGTTTCAGTTCTCTTTAAGGTGGAATGTTTCCAAGTTTCCTGGGGACCTGGATATATGCCCACAAGTGGTCCTGTGCCAGTAACAGAGCAATGAATAAAAACTGTACTATTGGACTACCCTGTCAAAGGGAGGCTGCTTGATAATCCTGCCTCATGTCAGCCTTGATAGACAGAAATGAATTATATAAGGGGCCTTTTGAGATCTTTTTGTTGATCAAGAAACTGGAAATCTGCCCCTATTATTAGAGAATTTTATCACCCTAAGAAGAATGCATAGTTAATCCTTGTACTATTTATCAAGATTAAAATTCTAGAATTGTGATTCTGAGGCTGTGCTAATCTTAAAAAATGAGAAGTGTAATTTGATAAAATAGGAATATAAATGTGAATAATAAGCCAAATCTGATGATCAGCCAGACATTTGATATGCATTTGACTGATTCTACATAGCATTTTGCTATGAGCAGTAAGAGTTCAGTCAGCTTTCAGTCTTCAGAGTAACACATTTAAAGAGCATAGCGTTGTGTATTTTGCCAGAATAGTTAATCTAGAACTCCTCAAGAACTCGAAACTAGACAATTCACTGAGTAACATCAAGGTAACGACAGTGTTAGTGGAAGAATACCTGAACTTTCAACTATTTAAGACAGCAGCACCTGTACAAAAATTGTCAAAAGGAAAATATAGAAGACTTAATTTAGTCTTAATTTAGAATACTTTTCTAAATTAAATGATTTTCCATTTGCTTCTTCCCTTGTTTTTAAACCACTAAGATTAAGAATCATTATATAGATGGAGTTCATCTGCTCCTACTGTTTATTCCTTAAAGCCATAGACCAGATATTTCCATTTTGGGTTCCTAAATCAAAATGGCCTGGATTTTCAGGGCACAGTGGAGGGTGTGGGTGCTCATTTAGGTGTTTAAATAGGAATTTAGGTGCCTAACTTTAGATATCCAAATTGGAATCTTGGCCATACATTGTGTGATATCACAATCTCAAGAGCAGTGAATTGTGATATCACAAAGGATTATTATTCAAATGAGGAATATGCAGGAAGAGCAGATGAACTGCTTTAGCAAGAGCCTGTTTTCATGCAAATGTCCTTAGAAAATGCGATATTTAAGCATAATTGTCTTAAATAGAATGTTTTTCAAGGTTTTCCATGAGGCATCAGTGAATCTTTAAGGCTAACACGAACTATAATTGAGTCACTTACATGGATTGCAGCTGTGGAAAAGGGACTGAAAACCGTACAATACACAAATTATGAACCCAGTTCACGAAAAAATGGCTCAAATTATTATACATCAGATTTACAATAAAACTATAACTACAGTGTAAATGGTTACTTCTTATACCCATACTTCAGGTCCATGACTAATATGCATATTTAGACAGGAGGCAGAAGAGACATGGGAAGCCTCTCATTTTGATTAATGGGGATACACATGAGTTTCTGTACACTGAGTATTTGTTGTGAACTTACTCATTTGTGCTCTTTCTTCACATGTATAGTCTTTGGTTGTAAGTGAACTGTAAGGGCAGAAAATGAAAAAAGCTTGCTGAGATCAAAAACCTGTGATAAAATATCTAAAAAAAATTCTATTATACTACTGTTATTGTGTTAGATCAAGGTTTGGATTATTTGAAACAAGAGTTATAATTAAGCAATTATGCTAATACACTTTTGGAATGATTCTATATTTAAACTGATGCAAATCAGGAGCAATTCCTTTCATGTCAATGGAGTAACACTACCACAAAACAGGTGTAAATGAATGGAGAATTAGCCCTTATATTTGTACTTCACGGATGGTCTCTTCCACTCATGGATAAATGCTAGAGACATGTATCTTAAAACAAACATTAAAGCAAAGCCACAATATATAACCTTGAAGCTATACACTTGAACAATAAAATTTTGCCTAATGTCAGTGCAATTTCACAAAAGGTAAAAAAAATAATGCTTTCTAAGTCATAATCATGTTTCCCTTTGGTCTTAGAAGGAATCCAAGATGGCAATCACAATAACATCTATTGCAGCAGTTTTAGAAGATTTAAAAATAAAAAGCAAAACCATAAAAAAACCCCAAAACTTATCTTTCCTATTAAACAGACTTATGGACTGGATTCTCTTCCTTCACTTAGGAAATCAAAGATGACAAAGTGATTTAGTGAGTCCCACCTCCCAATTATTATGATCATCATTATTATGTCAAGATACATTGCAATCAGTTATGAAGCACACACAAGTTTAGTTTGCAATGAATCTTTTTATTTATTTTGGATTTGGAAAGGTAATAATAAGGTACCTATCCCCAAACTCTTGGTACTTATTGACAGAGGTGCTTTTATACATTTTTTTCTGGTCATTTCCCCAGAATAATCAACCTTAAATACTATTGCTCAATTTGTAATTTGTTTCATAGGGAAACAATGATAAACTTTTCAGTATGCAATTGGTATAGTCCCACAATTAACATTTCTACTTTATATTACTATCTTAATTAGCACAATGCTACATCAATTTAATTAATAATATTTCAGAAACAGAATAAGGTTGCTAAAGGGACTTTTTTAATTTTAATTTTTTTTTTAATTTGCTGAAAGGAAAAAAGTTTATTTTATATTTCAGAATTAGTACTTCAGACTTTTCTTGAACTATTGACACCATTACCCTACTATTTTGCTTCAGCATTTTGATAAGTGATACAAGTTTTGGCAGTTGGATATTTTAAGGCTAATCTGCTTTCTAAAACAAAGTAAATCTCTCACGGTTCTTATAGCTCTGTCAAAAATGAGCTCTATCATGCTATATATGCCAGAGCTTGATTAAATGACCAAAGCTGAAGAGTAGACTGGGATATGACCTCACGTAGGCTGGACTACATAGATGTGTAGGGTGAAATCCTGGCTCCATTGAAGCCAATAGCAAAACTCCTATTTGGGCGATATTTTCACACGTTGACTTGCAATTCAGTTAGACTATTTTTAGTTCATTTATGGAACCACACACACACCCACACACACACAGGATTTACAAGGTAAAGAACAGTATTAAAACAATTATATCCTCAGATCAAGGGATTTTTCTGGGAGAAAGTACTCACAGCTGTTTTTCTAACTGTTTCCTATTAAGCCAGAAGGAGAAAAAGTTGCCCTCCCACCATTTCTCATAGATGATTTTAGCCAGCGAGTATTCATTTACCATGATTCATGGATCAAACTGCAAAAGGATGTTATTTGCCTATAACCTGAGTTTTTCAATATGAGCAGACAGTGCAGCTTAGGCCGATAGAAGTTTCTAGAAGCAGTGCTCATTGGAGCACTCACGCCCCCTCTAACTCTGCCCCTTCCTTCATGGCTCTGAACATTTGAATAGCCAAACTACAAAAGGACAACATGGTTTGCTGACCACCTTAGGGCTGGTCTACACTACGGGGGAAAATCGATCTTAGATACGCAACTTCAGCTATGTGAAGACAAAAGACTGAGTCAGTGCATCAGAAGGTGGAGAAAGACACATTACATTCATTCACTCAGCAGGTACCTTGAAACAATGCAGGTGAAAGACCAGGTCTAGCAAACGCTACAAAAGACTATGTGAATAACGTAGCTGAAGTCGAAGTATCTAAGATTGAATTACTCACCGTCCTCACGGCGCGGGATCGATGTCCGCGGCTCCCCCTGTCGATTCCGCAACTCCGTTCGGGTTGGTGGAGTTACGGAATCGATATAAGCGCGTTCAGGGATCGATATATTGCGTCTAGATGAGACGTGATATACCAATCCCAGAGCAATCGATTGCTACCTGCCGATACGGCGGGTAGTGAAGACGTACCCTTAGTTTCATCCAGTCCCTCCTTGGGTTCAAAACTGAAATTAGGACCCCAAGGAAGAAAAGAAGATGGGCAGGGGAGCATGAATGTGCAGAGGTTATTTCAAAGAACTGCACTTACATATAAGTAACCTTCATTATTTCTTCTGCACATTTTCCACTCTCAGGATTTTAGCAAGCAGTATTCCTGCCTTCAGAGGATGGGACAAAGAGGCCTACTTAAATGGCAATTGTAATATTGCTTTACCAAATTGTACAGCTCTTCTAGATGCCACATCTGTGACAAAGCATTGGTGCCAACTGACAAAGGATTCACTGCTCTTTACAAGCAACTCCCGTCTCAGACAGGACAAACACACTCACCTAATACACTGTTTTCATGGTATTTATCCATAAAGGGTGGAATGTGAGGTCTCTACTGAAAGCTTGTTGCTCATCGATAATGTGAGATGTGTGTACAGGTAATATTTAAGGCATAATGTAACTGTATAGAAAATTATGACCTTTATAAGTCTTGGAGCCAAAGTGAGTCACCAGGGTATCGTGTCTCAGTGACGACTCATTCTAGTGGGAAGGAGTTGTCACCCCTCCCTGGCTAGCCAATTATGCAATGTATTGCTCAGTGGTCCACTGTTGCAACAACTGAGAAAAGTCAGTGGAAAATCATCAAAGACAAGCTATAAATGTCAAAACTACTTGGCAGTGAAAAGGAACAATATGACAGCAAGGGGATGGCCCTGTCTGTGAACAAAGACAAAAGACTGAGTCAGTGCATCAGAAGGTGGAGAAAGACATTACATTCATTCACTCAGCAGGTACCTTGAAACAATGCAGGTGAAAGATCATGAAAGATCAGGTCTAGCAAACACTACAAAAGACAGAACTTTGGAGTGAGAATCTATTCTATTAGATAAGAATAAATGTATTCCCTACTCTCTGTTTCATGATTTTGTTTTGTATGTGACCATTTGTTTCTAAAACTCACACTTATTTCTATTTGATTCTCTATTCTGTTCTTAAATAAATTTCTTTTTTTTTTTTTTTTTTTTTTTTTTTACACACTATAATTGAACTCAAATGTTGTGTGTGATACAGAAGCAGCGGCCTACGGTAAAACTAGTAAACTGGGGTACATTATTCCTTTGAATTGGGATCAAAGATTTCTGTGGGTATCCAGTGATCAGGGGGCAAATACCACTGGGGGATACTTTGAAGGGACTCAGGGGACGAGGTGCATATATTGTAAATTTCCAGGGCAAAGGAAGGGGTGGTATAGCCCAGAGGAGAGTGTGATAGTGGAAGGCAAGCTAGTTGTGTTAGGGAGCAAACACTCAGCTGGCACAGGCAAGACTTGATCATGTTGGAAGTGGCAACAAGGTGACTCCTAGCTCTGGGTGCCCCCAGAAGCATCATAACTTCTATGGCAGGACGGACCTCTGGGCCAGCAGTGGGCTGAGTGGGGCCAGTGGCTGGAACCCTGGATGGCAGGAGCCGGTGGACAGAACTCCAAACTGGCTGCGGGCTGAGCTGCTCAGCCTGCTACTGCTCTGGGGTCCCAGCTGCCAGCCCCGCTCAGCGTGCCGTTGCTCTGGGCTTCCGGCTGCCGGCCCCTTGCCACCCGGGGTCCTGGCCGCCGGGACCCCGGCCGGCAAGGGCCAGCAGACGGAACCTAGAAGTGAAAGTAAGGCAGAGCGTGCACGCTCGGAGCTGGCTGATGCTGGGGCGCTCCGCTGCGGCTGGAGGCAGGGCACGTGGCGCGCTCCCAGCTGGGGTCCTCTTGGCTGCCGGAACTCTCTGGCAGGCTGGCGCTGGCGGCCCCATGCAGTGGACTAAGCAGCAGGCAGTCAGGCAAGTGAAAGGGGCCGGTGGAGGGGTGGGGGCAGCAGAAGTGTCCGTGTCCCAGCCTGTCCTGCTGCCCCTCTCTTGCCACTGTGGCTGGATACCAGGGCAATACAAGCACGTGCCGCCCCTGCGGCATGCACAGCTGCAGCCCCTCGGGGGGGAGATGAAGGGAGCGGCAGGCCAGGGGGTCTTCTGCTACCGTCCCCCATTTGCCTGCTGATGCAGTGTCCCCACACAGCTGGCCCACAGCTCCCTTGGCAGGAACAGAAACAGCATGGTGCAGGGACCCATCCACCATCCAGGTAACCCAGATACAACCGGGACTGTCTGAGGCAAGTCCCAAGCCCCCACCACCCCAGGACTTCCCTCATACACACACTCCCTGTCCTGAGCCCCTCATGCCACCCAACCTTGACTCCTGCACCCCCCATGCTCCCAGCCCTGACTCCTGCATCATCCACATCCCCACCCCCTACCCTGAGCCCCCTGCATCCCAACCCGTTGCCCTGAGTGCTCCCCCACGCATCCCCAGCACCTGAGCTCCTTCTCCCGAGGGGGGAGTTACAATATGACAGTACTTGTAAGAAATTTAAATTACTTTCACCCCTGCTGGGACCCCAGATCAGCAGCGGACTGAGCAGAGCCAACGGTGGGCTGAGCGGCTCATCCCGCTGTTGGTCTGGGGTTCCGGCCGCTGGCCCCGCTCATCCCACTGCCAGCCCAGGGTACCGGCAGCCAGCCCAGGGCTCTGCTCCTGGCCTCGACCCAGCGCTCTCCAGTCACCCACAGCTGTAGCCCTCATTGGAAAAGTCAGCAAGGAAAAGCGAGGGCAAGGATCATACTAAACTGATAAGATCTGCATTTTAATTCTGTTTTAAAGGAAGCTTCTTAAATATTTTAAAAACCTTATTTACTTTAAATACAATAGTTTATTTATATAATATAGATTTATAGAGAGCGTTAAACGTTAAAATGTATTACTGGCATGCAAAACCTTAAATTACAGTAAACTTGGCACACCACTTTTGAAAGGTTGCCTACCCCTGTTCTACAGAATAATGCTTTGTGAATGCATGAATCAACCTCCAAATGGTATCTCTACCGCTTGCTAATACAGAATATATTTAAAGTAGGTGGTGACAGTGGCTTTTGTTCTAGTTACGTGCACTCCAAGCCCTCTGGAATAGAGATATATTTATATCACACCTCCATATAGCTTAGCCCCCTTAGAAAGGCATTGGGGTACAACTGCCTGCTCTTTATTCTTTTTCCCCATAAGGAGACAAACAGTCTAGGTTATTTCCTGTACTCCTCTTAGACCTGTTGAAATAGGCTACCTCTGTCTTAGCATTCAATATGTGTAGTTTAGCTCCCCAGGGGAGCAAGGCTACAGAAACATATGGACAACTTATGGCCAAGTTAAAATAGAATCATGTTACCACCTTGGGGAGAAATTTCAGGTGCGGAGGAAGGATGAAATTTTCTACTGAGTTCTTCAGTGGCCACTCGGGCTGACCATGTAACTCTCTGCTCATCTGATTTGTCAGCATATTGTCCTTGTCAGCAAGCTGGAAAGCTAATGGGTAAGTTTGGTGTCAGAGCTACAGCTTCTTTGCACAGGTAGATGAAATGTGCTTACCCACCTATTCATGTAAAAAAACTGCTGTATAATTATCTGTAACTGCTTTAACTTCGGGTGACCAGATAGAAAGCATGAAAAATCAGGACGGGGATCGGGGTAATAAAGTGCCTATATAAGAAAAATTCCCAAATATTGAGACTGTCTCTATAAAATCGGGACATCTGGTCACCCTACTTGAACTACTCTGCCACATAGTGGAGGAAGAAAGAACTTGAGTGCCCAATGTGTTGTGCTTAATTCTAGAATACTTGATATGGAAGTTTTTTCCTCCCAGAAATTCAGGCAACAATGAATTGTCAAATTCTTGTAATAAGCTTCCAAGCCCAGATTGACTGCGATGACAGTGACTGACTGAGCTAGGAGGCTGAATTCAACATCTCTGAGAACTCTGATGTTGAGTTTATCACATAAGGAATAAGAACAGGAACACATCCTTGGGTAGTATCAATTTCATAAACATGCTTACTGTATTTGGAATATAGCATCTTGCTAGCCAATGTTGTATGTACCTCAACTGTAGACGTGCACACGGAATTACAACAGTCACTGAAGTCATAAGGCCCATCAACCTGAGGAAGAACATTACTGTTTGACACAAGTTCTCATGTACTACATCTTTTGTTGTAAGCATTTTTAAATTTTTTGAGACTCCAGAACTATCCCAATAAAAGGCATGACCTGGGTTGGTGTTATTTACAAATTCTTTCAGTTTATCTTGAACCCCATTGCTTGGAACAAGGTACATGTTTGTGACATAGCTTTTGGCAGGCCCTCCTGTGACGACACCTTGATGAGCCAACTGTTCAAGTGGGGGTCAACCTGGATAACCTAACATCTCAAATGGCCTCCTACTGCTGAGAGGCACTTTGTGAATACTCAAAGTGCTGCAGATTGGCCAAGTGAAAAGACCTTATATTGATAATGATCTCCACCCACAAGAAATCATGTATTTTCTATGCAAAAGTCTCATTGAGATGTGAAAGTAAGCATCTTGTAAATCAAGAGCCCCAATCCAATCATAGCTGAATAAGGAGGGGATGAGTGAGACTAGGGTAAAGCATAGTGCATTTGAACTTTCTGATGGAGAGCTGAGCTTCTCAACTAAAATGGGTCTGAGACCTCCATCTTTCTTAGGGTTAGAAAGTATCTGGGAAAAAAATTCCTTTCCCCCAGATACCTTCAGGAATTTTCTTTATGGCACCAGACTCCAGCAGTGAGCAGACTTCTGATTTCTGCAAGTTCTTTCTTTTGAAGAGGAGGGTTGGTGGGAGGCAGGATAGTGTTGAACTGAATGGAGTAACCCTGCTGGACAATCTCCAAATTCCATTTAGCTATGGTGATTACACTCCAGGCCTCTAAGAAATGTGGATTGCAGTGAAGGTGAGAGGAGGGATGAGAACAGAGGGGGGTAAAGTTTACAAATGAAAGGGATGCATAGTTTAAAAAACTGATTTGGGATTTTTGTGCATCTCATCAAACCTGTGATATATAGGCTGATACACAGGAAGATGATGCAGCAGATCTTTCTTTAGCTTGCATTTACTAGGGTTTGTATGTCTACTGATACTGAATTGGGGGGTGAGGAGGGATTATTTTCTTCAAAAGAATAGGAAGTAGAGCATTGGTATGGTTTCTGATCAAATTTGGTATCCCCATTTTTTCCCTAGGGGTTTCAGAAATCACTAGACACCTTGCAGTAGACTTGGTGTCTTTCAGTTCCCTTACAAACTCATATGTTCTAAAGCTAAACAGCCCTTCACTATCAAATGAGAGGTCTTCTCCCCACCATTCTTTTCCTGAGGAAGTAGAGAGAGAAAACCATGAATGGTACCTCAAAGTAAGGGTAATGACAGTACTAGAAACCATATCAAAAGCACAGAAGGATGCTCTCAAGGCATGGCTCACTACAAACTGACCTTTGGTAACAATGGTTTTGTCTAGTTACCCTCTCATAATCCCTGGGTGAAGGAGGGTGATCTTGTGGTCTGAAAGACTGGAATTGAGATAGATGTTTAATTTCTTGCAGAAGAAGGAATCAGCCCCACTGCTTTATGCGTCTTTCCTTTCTCTTTAAGCACTAAGGACAATGTACCCAGTGCTGCACAAAGGCCCCCTGATCTGAAGGTTGATCTAAATGAGGGTGATTAAGGGGTTCAAACTGATGAACCTGCCTGATCTATTATGGTAACCATAGATCCAGAAGGAACTGACAGTTGTGTTAAAGCAAACAATGAATGAGATTTTTAGTACAGAACCAACAAACACCCTTGGATCCAGACAGCCTTTACTCTCAATATTATTCTTCACTGTGGCACCAACTTCCAAGGCCTGATGCTTAACAGTATGCTTTTGCCCTTCAGTGTGCAGAACTGGACGCACTAGATACATAGAGGTATGCTCTTGAGGACTGTCTTTCAGCAGAGGTGGAAACTTGTGAGGCCACGCATTTGTGCTCAGCTGGAACCAATCTTTTCAGATTCATAGTGATTGGCTCAAGACAGAGGCCAACACATGAAGGGATTTTGCCATGATTTTTAACCTTATCAGGAGTCAAAGCTGAGGCTGGTCTCACAGCACTTACATAACTGAGTTTTAGAACCAGAAGCTTTACCTATTAATGATTCCTGCAATAACATAGCTTGAAGGCAATTCCTGGGAATAAAGGTGCTGCATATGGAACAAACACACAGCACCTTGCCCCAAACAATGTGTGTGTGTGTGTGTGTGTGTGTGTGGTGTGTGTGTGTGTGTGTGTGTGTGTGTGTGTGTGTGTGTGTGTGTGTGTGTGTGTGTGTGTGTGTGTGTGTGTCTCTCTCTCTCTCTCTCTCTCAGGAGAAATAATAGCAGGGCAAGAGGCATACCTCTTGAACCCAGGTTTCTTTATCATAGGTTTTGATGTATCAGAACAAACGATTCATGCCACGGTGCTAAAATACTTAGGTAGTTTTTTCTTGTTTTTTGACTAGCTAAACCTCACTAAAATAGGGTGAGAACAAATCAGGGTTCTGAAAATTTGGGGATCCAGTCATCTGTGAGCTTCCTAGTTTATCTGCTATCACAATTGGAAAGAACTGAGGTGGTTTTCATGACATGCCCCCTTTTATAACCTCACCCTCCAAATGTTCAGGGCCTCAAGGAGAAGGCAAGAGGCATACGAGTGCTCCAATGGGCACAGCTGGTAGAAGTTTCCACTGGTCCAAACTGCACCTTGGCACATCACAAGAGTCAGAATGTGCAGAGGCCACTCAAATAAAATGATTTGTCATTACTTGCAATTAACAAGTTAAAGGTAAGCATACATACACAGAGAGAAAAAATTAATAATCTAAAATTACATTTTGATAAATTCACCACACAAGGCAGAGGTAAGAATGATTGGATGCCTTCACCATGCATTTCCATAGCTTAACAAAATTGAATTTCTTTTAGGTTTATCATTAACTCCAAATTTTCTGGGTTTGCAACATTTGTTTGGGGGATAATTACAACATCCCTTTAATGTTTTACCCTTAAGTTACTGATATGTACTCAGTCTTAACTTCAGTTTAATGTAGTTTTTCTCTGGGAATACAGTATATTTAGAACAATGAATACAAAGTGAACTTTCCTACTGAATATCAAATGATGTACCAAAAGTAAACAGAAGGTAAATTTCATACAGCACTTTACATCTTCAAAGTGTTCAAAGTGCCTTACAGGGTAGGACATCAAATGCTGGTGGTGTTCTGCGAAGGGCAGCAAAAAAAATGCCCTCAGCATTAGTGTGGACCTCACCCCAACCATTAGAACCGATTTCATTAAGAGAGGTAGCATTAGCCAGAACACTAGAGTTATCCCCTGCTCTGCAAGAAAAGCAAGGTGTCAGCCACGATTGCATTTGTGCTGCCTGGAACACACCACCAAAGTCAAGATGCTCAATGAAATAGTTTTTCAAGTCAAATATGCAGCCAAAGTTTAGAGAGATAAACAGGGGACTTCTGTACTATAGAAACAGTGTACTTGGCAACTCTGGAGGTTGGGTGAGGAAAGGAAGTATCTTGCATAGCTTTTAAGCTGTCCTCTTCGAGTGATTCAAGTACCATATTAACTGGCTCTGGAGAGAGCCAAATCACCCTGGCCTGAAGACTTGACTTGACAATAAGTCTTTGAGGGGATAAAAGGGAAATTGTGTACATTTGAAAGAGGGGACTATCAAAAGAAATCCAGCAATTCTCAGTGGTATTCAGTAACTAGTGGGTATATTCGCACTAGACAGATGTTTAAATCCCCCATTTGCTGAGATAGCAACTCCTTGCATAGAAATAAAAACAAACTTCTCACTTTGAAATTATATGGACTAAAGAATGTTATTTTTAAAAAGCTGAATATGCATAACATAATACAGCCTTTCCACTGTTTTTGGAGAAATAAAAAGCAACCCAGAAATGTAAAATATAAGATAATGACACATTTCATTTTATAAAAACATACAAAAGAGCACACTAACCTCTCAAAAAGTTATTCATATCAGAAGTCATTACTTTAGCTGGTTTTCTAGCTCAATGTACAAAGTAGGTATTGAAATTGCAACAGAGAGAAAACAATATGCACAACAGCAGGTACAGAGAACAAATTAAGAGCAGAGAATATTAAGAGTCATATCCAGTTTAACAAAAGATTAAGTTCAAATTGTAAATAAGAGTAACCTCTGGAATTCATCATTGTTCCTTTATTATTTCTAAGTTATACTTTCATCAACATTTCTGAAGACAGGAATGTAATCCTACACAAATATGACAAAATGTCTACCATCACCCATGTCTTAGAGGGAGAGAAGGAGGGAGATTGTCTAAGCAGACAAACACGGAAAAGACAAACCCTGGGATCCTGAGACTTAAAGGGAAGGTCAAGAATAGCATCTCTGCTACTTACCAGCACCCCCCATTTCTCCAACATGCCAAAGCTTTTACTGTAGTATGATATTCTGGTCCTCCTCCACGCTGGCAATACCTTCCAACTTAGTCATCCACATTCCCAATCAATAAAAATATGACTAATTTAAAATAGTAGAATGAATATTTAATCCTCCTGAATTAATTTAAGAGTCCTCCAATACACTTTAATATGGAACAAATGTGCACCTAATTCCATCTAGCACAAACATTAAGTCTAAGTTTCTTAACTAAGGTTCCACGGAGGGCAGGGAGAGTAAAAAACATATACTATATATTATAGTACATATATTCCTATTTAGACCGTGCTGTAAAGAAAGCTAGGTCATTTTTCAAAATTCCATCTCTCCCATCAGTTATCGTAAACCTCATGCAGGGGGGAGGGACAGCTCAGTGGTTTGAGCATTAGCCCACTAAACCTAGGGTTGTGAGTTCAGTCCTTCAGGGGGCCATTATAGGGATCTGGGGCAAAAAATCTGTCTGGGGATTAGTCCTGCTTTGAGCAGGGGGCTGGACTAGATGACCACCTGAGGTCCCTTCCAACCCTGATATTCTATAAATGATACAGTTTATTTCACAGCATTGACTGGCCTGACTTCATTGTGTAACAAAAGTCTTCTTTAGTAGTACAAGCATGACAGTTACTGCACAATTCTCATTTATTTTATGACTGTTGCTTGTGATATAAAAGTAATTTTGCAGCCTACGTTATGACTATAGTGAAATATTTTTCCATTGCATATCAGGGTTTACATCATTTATTTGTGGGGGAACGGTGTTAAATTGGCAGAACTGCAGGTCTCACCTTGGAGACAGGGTGCGTGTAGTGCTAAGAAACAATTCTGCAAAGCAAGCATATTTGATCATTTAAACTTTTCAAATGTGCCCACAATTCATAATTACTGGAATGACTGGCTTAGGATGAGATCTGAAAAGCAAACAACATACTTCAGTTCTAGCTCCTTTCTGTACCAATTCTTATCTTCCTCCTCCTTCCCCATTGGAGGTTTCATCTCAAACCAGTCCTCAATCCTCCCCTCTCCCCACTTCTACTACAGGTTCTCTCTTTATCCAATACATGCACCAAACACCCTCCTTCTATTCTAATGCAGACTCCATTCTGAGCTCATCTCTAATTTTCTACCTCTACACCTGCAAGGTTTTTCCAAATCCCAACACCTTCCTCTATTACTATCAGCCTTTTGCTAACAAAAATGGATGTTCCTGCAGATGCTTATCTCAGCAGGCTCCAGAGGCATCCCCTAGTCTAATGTTTCCCACACTTAAAAGCTGAACCCCTGCCCCCTCATCAGAAAAATGTAACCAATCTCATTCCCTGGTAGGCCCTAGATGTGTTACTAAAGACTTATGCATGCTCCTACTTGTCTTTTGAGCTTCTTCCCCTTTGACACACACATTTTAAGAAATATTAGTATAGATTTCATAATATACTTCCTCTTGATTCTTAAAATGTCCTGGATCAGCAAATCATTGACATTTATATTGACATTTAAAGTATCATTGCCATCTGAGTTCCCAGTCATTGAAATGAATTGGGCAGTTCACAGCTCAGAACTTGTTTCTGGCTCTCTGCAAACTCAGGCAAACATGATATCATTGATTACATTCCCTCCTATTTGAATATTTTCTTTCTTTGTAACTATAGCAGCTAGAATTTCAGCTTTCACTTTAATAATAAAGCAAGACTCTGGAGGACAACTTAGAGGTCTGTCTAGCTTTGCTCTACCATCCAACTTCCCCTTTAAATACCCCAGTGGAGTGTGGCCCAGACTTTGAGAAACAATGCCCTAAACCCTGATGTGGTCACCACAGATATTACACCTTTTATATGAATGGAGAAGACCAAACACTTGCCTTAGGGCTTGTATTCCACAAAAACTGTTCCAAAACATGATCAAAGTAATACGGAACACTTGTTAGAAGCCAATAGATTAGAGATTAATAGGCTCATTCACACAGTGATCCTGCTCTTATGAAACATTGTATAATGGGGATCTGCCTTGAGTTCCTGAATCTTCTGTGCCTTTCCAGATAATGCAGTGGCTACTAAAAAGACAGTTTTCATGAATGGGCAGTAAATGGAACAAGTTACTGAGGGCTCAAAGGGAACCTATCGATCCTGTTAACAGTATATTGAGGTCTCAAGAGTATATTGAGTCCTGAACTGTGAGTGCAAAACGTGAATAATGTGTTAAGGAATCTAGCCACTGTGGGGTGAGAAAACAGTGTGGCCCTGGGTAGGAAAGTGATTGCTGCTAGATGGACCTTTATGCAGCCGACAGAAAGTCCAGATTGTTGTATCTCTAGTAAATGAGTGCTGAAATGAGTGTTGTCAGAGGACACAGCTAGTGCAAAGCTGCCCAAACAGAAAACTTCTTCCACTTCACTTTATAAGTCTGTGTAGCTGATGCTTTTCTGCTTCGCAGAAAATCCTTCTTTTGTAGGATTTCGGTCAGTCAGCATTCAGGCTGTCAGACAGAAGGAGGCTGGGTCCAGGTTTAGGATCTGGCTGTTCTGAAAGACTATGCTGCGGCTGTACTGAAGCATTCCTTAGATACAAATATTAGAACTGCTTGGCCTATACTAGAGTTATCATCAGTTTTGTGTCTTGCCTCAATTTCCTCAGGACCCTCAGTATCATGGGCAGTCAGGAGAAAGGCCTGCAATAACACGAGTGTCCAAAGGATGGGAAAGGTGTCCATCAGGGAGCTTTGCTGAGGCAAAAGAGGCACCTAGTGTGCCCATAAATGAGCAGGACATCAGCTAATAAGAGGGCCAAACTTTAAATGCTGCGGACTCTGACTCCAAGATAGCAAGTTGAGTCTAAGTACCAAGGATATCTATCATCATAGGTTTATTGTTAGTGTGTATCTGTTAGCTAGCCAAAGCGTTTATAAGCCGACCCCCTCAAGATAGTTAGGTAAAAAATAGCAAAAAACTGTATGACCCTTTCATAAGCCGATCCTATATTTCAGGGGTTGGCAACCTTTGGCTCCTGGCCATCAGGCCGTTTTGTTTACTTGGAGGTCTGCAGGCGTGGAGCTCCTTAGCTCCCTGTGGCCTGGTGAAACGGCAAACTGCAGCCACAGGGAGCTGAGGGGCTCCATGCCTGCAGATGTTCTAGGTAAACAAATTGACAATGTATTAGATATTCAATTCAATGATTCCATAAAGTTTAAACTCACCAAATTTTGGTGTAGATCCGTTTATAAGCGACCCCCCCTCTTTGATGCGTCACTTTTTTACCAAAAAATATTGGCTTATGAACGAGTCAATACAGTAGTTGTGCTTTTTTGCCAACTACACTAACACTAACAAGCCTAACAAGAAATACCACAATGCGTAGAGGTTCCATGTTGCGTCCACAGGCTGTAAGAAGGAACCGAGGGATGGAAGGGCCTGCTCCACCCTTTAAACCTTTGAGCGCAGGAAGCGTGAAAGTGCATCTCAGGGCCAGGCACAGCCCCAGCAGATACTGCTAGCCAAAAGGACTTTGATCTTGCATGTGTGGGGCACATGCACATGAAGAATAGAATCCATGTAAATAATCCCTTGAAGAGCCATCAAATATGTTACGCTATGGGTAACTGTAGTGAGACTGAGTGGCCTCCCTCCCCACAGGACGGCGAGGGACCATTACATTCCCCTTGGAGAGTGGACCCTAGATTTCCCCCACCCTCCTCACCGGAAGTACCTGGGCATGGCCAGAAGTATAAAAGGCAGGCCTGGCGGCACAGCTGGGGGAGAACCTGCAGAGGACGACGACGATTCGGCTGTGGCTCATTCGGCACATTGCGGCTGGATCCCTGCTGACACAGGGGATCCTGCGTCCCCTTCCCACTCCTGCCCCCCAGGGTGGTCAACTCCCTATACTTCCCTGAAAAGCTCCTGCACTGGGGAAGGAGCCTCCCTTACCGGCCCCCTTGTAGACTTTGTTTTTTAGCTAGCCATACAGCAACATCTAAAGCCAGCCCTTGGACTGTTTTGCTGCTGGCTGCCTGAACCTCCTCAAGCTCAGGCCTCAGCTCAGTTATAGACTCTGTTTAAGGGCTGGCAGCTTGAGCCGCCCAAGCCCAGGCTAAAGCCTGATCATGACTGTTGGTCACCCAGCCCTATCGTGGGCTCTTGATTATCCTGCAGACTCTGGTCCTGGCCAGATGGGACCAGGCTGAGTGGCCTCCCTCCCCATGGGAGAGCAAGGGATCATTACAGTAATCTCTGTATCTGTGCTTAATATTTTGGCACAAATGTGAATCCCTTAATTATTTCATTAATTTGCCCTGATGTCTTTAGGTATTCTAGAGGATAGGGCAGTTTAAACTGTGATAATGGTGTGATTGCACTAAAATAAGTTTCAGTTGACTTAAAATCCAATTTTTCCTAAGTAAGAGCATTAAAATGGTTTACTATAATATGGAAATTATGAATCTGGATGTCTGTAAAAATAAATGTTTTCAGATCATGTATCAAATTAATTTAAAAATACAAATCACAGAATTTCATAGCATATATGTATTTCGAAAGTAGCATTGAAGTGCTGCACCACTATGTATCTTCAGTAAAACACAGTACAAAAATCAGCTATATTAACCTAAACACAGTATTTTGATGATGATGCAGAATAACTGATGTGGTTATTGCTCCGGTATCCAAACTAATTAGTATGGACTATAGCCAGTTTATAGTACTATAAACACTTATGTAACATACAAGTTCAGACTGAAGAGGAAAAGCAGATAACATATCTGACTGATGTAAACATTCCAATTACAGTACATGGTAACAGGTAGATTGTTCAAAACCTTGCTTATCAAGTTATGGAAAAGATAGAAGCAAACAGAGTATTTCTATTTCCTCCACCAAATGTCCTATCTTGATGTGCACTATGCATCCTTTCTTTAGCAGTAGCTCACACTTTAATAGATACTAAAATGAGCACAAAACAAAGCGTGTCATTTGGCAACAGGACTCCTCTGACCAACCACTTCCTACATTACTACCAAGTATCATTTAGAACTATGGTTTCAAACTAAAATAAGCTTTGAGAAAGAGAAATGAAACCTCATACTTGATTTTTTCTGAAAACGGCTTTAGTTTAACCCTGCTCCTTATTGACTAGTGGGAATTGTGAGGTAATAAATTGATGTATCACTGACTAATTTTCTATAGCCTACAAAAGGTCAGTAGTCCTGTGGTTTCAGATGTAAGGAAGTAATTGTTTGTATATAAAATTTTACTTCAGTTGAGAGAAAGCTATCATTTCATTTATAAAAGGAGGTCATAATGTTGAGTAAGCTCAAAAATCTCTGAATGTTCTGCTTTTTTAAAATGGGCTCTTTTCTCTTCCCCCACACCTTACGAAGTCTGTTTGAAACAACAGAAACAAATATATCTAGAAAAATATATATCAAAAACTGTAGGTGACTAAAATATATTAATTTAGTATATAGGCTTCTAGTAAATTAGAACTCAGTCTTGCTCTTATATATTAAGTGTACAGTGTAATGTTAGAGAGCTGACTTCACAAGATAGCAGGAAACAAGAAATTCCATGTATTATGAAATAATTCAGTGAAGTTCGCTTTGGGACAATATGCAATCAGTTACTTAACTTCAAATCATTTTAAACAAAAACAACAGAAGGCAAACTAACGAAAGAGGATCTCTAAAGAAATATAGAGCTTTTCATTTTTCTATTATCAGTTCAAATCTTGCCTAGGTAAGTAGCAGTCAAAAGTTATCACCCTCCATATAGTGGACATTTGGCAGTTTATCTCAAATCGACACAGTTGATTAATGTTCATAACCAAACCTAAAAGGTACTGTATTAAAACATATTACAAGTAATAAAGTTCTGCATAAAATATTACTCCTGTGCTATGGTCTTTATAACTTTTGTTAAAAACAAATGGTTATCTTCCTCTTCATGATTCTTCAGTTCTGGGGAGTTGCAATACGCTACAGAAAAGAATGTCAAAAAACTCCTTTGGAGTGTCGTGCTGGGAATGTATGCTACACATTTTCACTTTTAAATAGGGAAAATAACTGTCAACAGAATTACATCATGGAAATAACATCTTTTAAAAATTCCCAGCTGGAACAGCACATAACCATGCTTAATTGAACAAAAGTTTTAACTCTCTCTCTTGATCACTATGATGAGTGGAGATAAGGAAGGTATGTTCAATGTCATATTATTTCATTCAAAAAGGGTCACTAAATAAAAAACTTCAACCACCTTCCTTTGATCCTTTGTGGTAGTGATGATGGATTAAACCAGCCTTTAAAAGGGCTACAACATAGGATAAATCCCATTTTATTAGGTGGGGATTTCTCTCACTACCCATCTGCTCTTTCGCACCCCACAAAAACCTTGTGCCAGGTGTGTTTGCAATCACAGGCTATTGCATATACATTGCATCCTCTCTCCACTCTACTTCTGTTATTGTGAATTGGCAGAAGACAGAAATTTGAAAACATCTTGCTCTAAGATTTTTTGAAATATTTAAATAAATTGCCTACCCAGTGAAACTGACTGGGGAGGAATCGTAAAGAATGGCCTAAATGAACAGATGTGTCTTCAAATGAAAATAAAGCCAGGAAGGTGTCATTTTGACAGCTTTGAACATTTTCCTTTAACACCTGTCTGAGTAACATCCATACTGATATGAAATAATACTGCTAAGAAGTATGAATAAAGAAGCCATTGTCCAGTGCTGGTATGGATTAGGCAATAACAAAGATTCACGTTAATCAAATAAGTGCTGGCTTGTTCTCAACTTGGGACAATATGCTCTTTATTACTGACAATATAACCTCCAAACCAAGGCAACTCAGACAGAATTTTACCTTATTTTATCAGGCTCTGATCCCTATGTAAATCAAAGTGTTCAAACATAAGGGTGTGATTATCAGGGCCAAACAGTTCATGCACTGGCATAATAACTCACTGTGTATTTAACTAAGCATACTGTGGAAGAAACCCCCCTCTGAATCTGATGATAGCACTTGATCTAGCATATCTTTGGGCAGCCAAAACCAAACTGGGCATCATTTAAACAGACTGTACATTTAGAGAAATGTTTTCACCTAGTGCCAATGCATATTCTCCTTTAGTGAGGTATATTTGTAATACAGAACATTTCTGTCAAAAACACAGCTTAGAAAGGGACAGTCAAGTTCATTGAGTTATTGATCGTTATAAAAATTTAAGGGAAAAGAAATTTAAAAGACATTACAACTGGAGGATATTTCCTCCTTCCCTTCACCCTATAATCACCTGCCCAATCAATCCAACAAGTCCACAGACTATTTACCAAAAATTAAGACATCATTAAGCAAATGCAATTTACTAGAGATTTTAGATAAGTGGTTTCCCATAAGCCAAATTCAAATGGTGCATAAGCAGGTGCAACTTGTCTCCAACAGAGTTGCATTGGTTTACATTAGATCTAAAAGAGAGCATCAACACTGAGGCTATGCTAACACTGCACATCTTATAGTATGCCGCTGTAAGGGCTGGTCTACACTACGGGGGAAAATCGATCTTAGATACACAACTTCAGCTACGTGAATAACGTAGCTGAAGTCGAAGTATCTAAGATCGAATTACTCACCGTCCTCACGGCACGGGATCAATGTCCGCGGTTCCCCCTGTCGATTCCGCAACTCCGTTCGGGTTGGTGGAGATACGGAATCGATATAAGCGCGTTCGGGGATTGATATATTGCGTCTCATCTAGACGCGATATATCATCGATCGCCAAGCAATCGATTGCTACCCGCCGATACGGCGGGTAGTGAAGACGTACCCTTAGGTACGCAATGTAACCACTCTTTGTCAGATTTTCTATCTATAAATAAATGTGTTATATCCTAGAGAACAAAAGTTGGCTCCTTAAAGGGTAAATGGTGATTGTCTAGGGCTTTATTCACAAAATTAAAAGGCTGTCTATATCCTCCAGTAGACTGAAGGCTTGACTACATTGGCAACTGCGGGGAGCGAGGGGGAGACAACACTATAGAGATTTAGATTAATAAATTACAGTTGACTACTTTGGGGATGAGGAAAAGCAAGACCTAGAATCGTGCCAGCCAGCTTAAAGAAGGCTGTGCAATTTACCAAGTGTTTCATTTGCTGATCTGCTCTTATTTCCTCTTCAAAATATCATTTCTTTATTGAGAAAACAAGCAGGCCACCAACGCCCACAGACTGCTATGGTTGCACGTAACATCGTTCCATCAGAACGGTAACCAGCCCTGCAAATATTTAGATGTGAGGATACAGTAATGCAAAGTCACATTCATAACAGAAATGATAAGCATAAACTGTATGCATTCTAGCAATTTATTGTAACTCCTTAAAAACTTTCCATGAACAAATTAAGGGATCACACACTTTGTTGCATGGGATGCAATCCTATGCTCTGGGTATCCCTAAACCTGACTGCCAGAAGCTGGGACTGGATGACAGGAGGATTACTTGATAAATTGCCCTATTCTGTTCATCTGGCATTGGCTATTGACGACAGTAGAGTGAACTAGATGGACCACTGATCTGACCCAGTAAGGCCAGTTTCTGTTCTTATATAATCGAGCTTACTATCCAAAACACCAGGTCTTTGCAGCCTTCCAGTCTCCCCACACAAGTTCCCTGTGCACTACCCTTCCATTCCTCACTTTTCAGGGACTCACTGCTACTCCCCAAACTCTTTTCCTCATGCCAGAGGCCCTGTGTACGCTCCCTTTACCCTGCCCCTGCCATCATTATCCTCCTTTCTTTACTGTCTCTCTCTTTTAGGATGTCAGCCTTTGTAGGGCTTTTCTACACACGGTTGCATCTGACGAAGTGGGTATTCACCCACGAAAGCTCATGCTCCAATACGTCTGTTAGTCTATAAGGTGCCAAAGGACTCTTTGCTGCTTCTACACATGAAGTTATTCTGTAACAGCTATCCCTGAATAACAGAACTCCATGTGTGGGTAAGTCCTTAAACTGTACTTGGAGGATGGGAAGAGCTAAAATGAGGGGTATTATATTGGAATATGTTCTTGGCTGCAATAAAACTAGAGATGGCTGAAACTGCTGACTCTGCTAATCAGATGCTGGGGCTTTGTATGCCCCTCATCTCCCCATTTTGGTTTTTGCCAAAAAGCAATAAGGTTTTGACCACTGATGCCTAAATAGTTCCTAAAATTTTGGATGCAGCATTCAATGGTTATCACATTACAGCCAAACAGAGAATTTCAATGCAAGGCCTCACAAGCTTGGCCAACTATAACGTACTTTGTTCTCTTTGTTTGTTACTTCCTTTTCCTTTCATTTATTCCACTTTTCTTTTATTGTATATTCTGGTATACTTCCCCCCATTGTCTTTGCAATATCTGTTTTTCCTTGGACTAACTTTTCCATTTAATATTTTGACATTTGAAATCCGTTTTACTTTGAGATCATTCCTCTTTGTTCTGACTCTTATCCAACATGCTTATTTCTGATTCTGCCTCATTTTCACTTTGAGTACCAGCAACTTCTCTTTCAGTGTTCTCCTCTCTCTAAGTCCCCGTTTTTCCTCCACTCCCTTCTTCTCTATATTTATTTCCTTTTTTAAGTTTCTCTCCCTCTGTTCTTTCCTTTCTTCCCCAATATTCCCTTACAATAGCACCCATGAATCCTTTCTATTTTGTACAGGTTCTTATACTGTAGCATCCAAGCACCTTCTAACAGCATATTAAGCAACATGACTAGCATCTGCCACATGAGGTTCTTTCCTGGTAAGATGGATAGGGGGAGAATAAGGTGTCAGGGAATAGGGAAGTTGTGTGAATCTTTAAAAAAAGTATGCTGTGTTATATTTTATTTTTTTTCTTTCAGAATAAAAAAGGGCCCATACACAGACTCATACTTCAATCCCTCTACCGCTCTTCAAAAGCCTGGTGTAAAAAACAGGCCCTGCAATGTGTCCTGAAAGTAGACAAATCTTGGCTATTCTAAACAAGAACCAGTAGGGTGCTTCAGAGTTGCTGGGCCCTTATGGAGAACACCCTGCCAGCCCCCGCTCTCTATTACTTTGCAAAAGTGATTGCAGCTAGTAGCCCTGCTACTATTCCAAAGGGATAGTAGCACAGTAGGAAAAGGGAAAAAGCATACCCCCACTATTTTGGATCCGGTATCTGACAAAATCGTTAATATGGATTTGGCAACTTCAAACGGCATTTTCACTTCAAACATTACCATCTGGATAAACTAGGGAGATCTGTTAACATGGAAAATATGGAGTGCATAATGGCTCTGTGGCAGTATTTCACTACTGTTTATGTAGAATTACCAAAGTGGAATGCACTTAACTTTTAAGCCCCTACTTTGGAGTAGAAATTAAATAGGAATATTTAGTCTTAGCTTTTAATGATTTCAGAACTTCTGAAACAATTATTAGGATGGCAAAACTGGTTGAATCATCTTTGAGTTCAGACATTCAGATATTACTGTTTGAAAAGCTTACATATCAAAGACCCAATGTAAGCTGAGCAAATGTAATGTATGTCTGGGGCAAAGTGATAAAACCCATATTATGGGAATAACTTAATTAAGGATTCATGATCAAAGTAGTTTAGGAATTCAAGAACTCATCTTCAAGATGAATTGTGGATTCTGTATTACTTAAGCATATTTTACTGGAAAACTGAGTTTATTAAGAAACAATGCTCTAACTGGAATTCTCTTTTCCTTATTGAAGCATTTGAAAATGGCTTGGAGCAAGAGAGAGCAAACTATGGTTCCATTCAAGACAATTCCTCCAGTGATCAAAGGAAAATGTGTCTATATCTGCAAGGATATAACAAGGAGTAGCAAGCCAGATTCAAACTGGGGGTCTCCTTTGCACAGAGATATGCCCAAAATGCTGCCTTTCAGGTAAACCTGCCTTTACCAATTTTTGCTGATTTAACAATCACATTTGAGATTTTAAGAAATTCCCCATTGCAGCAAAAGACACACACAAATGGGAAGCCAACACCACACTGGTGTTCTGCCTCACGAACTATAAAGGAGAGGAATTATGCCTCAAAGAAACAGTTCCTTCCGGCTACTCTTTTGCTCCAAAAGCACAGTAGTTTCCTACTAATCTCTATCAGCAGCAATTACTGTTGCCCATCCACATTACCTCAGCTGCACTTGCTGACTTATTAGGAGGTGAAACCAAGGTGCATCCACTTTCCATCCACCTGTTTGAGCAGGAGTTTAGTTAAGTATCAATTAAATAGGTGGTTTAAGGTTAACAACAGTGCTAAGAGGTTATTAGAACTGCCTTTCTAATTAGACAAGAAAAATTCCAGATTAAGTTAAAAGTGGCCTGCAGAGAAACAACTGCTGTCTACTATTTACTCTTGAGTGATACTGTTATGCAGTTCTTTTTAATTTAGCTTTCAAACAGAAATCGTGGAGTTGAACGAATGGTACTTGTTCAAACTGATCATTTCAATAAACCTAGGACTTTTAAACAGATATCAGTGCCATTATTTATGATCTTCCAGATTGATTATTAAATATTTTCATAAAAACAATTTTACGTGATCCATTGGTATGTGCTCAATAGTTCTGACACTCGGAATTCACCAACACTTGCTTGTGTGCTTCAAACTGGGGCCAGTATAATAATGTGAATCAATATGCACGGAACAGAGTTGGATAACAGGAAACTAGTAAAACACAGTGCTTCAGCCCAACAAGAAAGGCATTATTGCCATTTCTATGCAAGCCCTAGAAACAGCTCTGAAGTAACTGGGAAACCGCACACATTATCATCAAAATTTGAGAAAATCAGCTTTGTGGAAACAGCAGAATTAAAGTAGCAGTGCAGAAAAGATTATCCAGAACAGAAAGGGAGTACAAGGCAGTCGATGTCTTCCTATCCTGAAACAGTCTGCCAAAAGGTGGACCCACAGGACAAATGTACCACAGGGAGTTGAGTGTTACTGCTAAGTTACATTTTCTATTAATAAAAACCTAAATTGACAGACAGCATTCTGCATGTCAGACATGCAATTTAGCTGCTGAATAAGCAGTGCCAATTCTAGGACTGTGCTTTCTATTATTTTTGTGTTGCGATATCATCCAAAGGCTCCCATCACATAAGGTACACGTACACAAGTAGACTTAAGTGCGTATCTTGAAGAGTTTACAATCAAATCTGATAACAAGACCTAACAATTTTGACAAAGAAAAGGAGGAAGGAAAAAAGGACAATGAAAATAAGATCATGGTTATATGGTTTAGTTATTGCACAATTTGATAGTTCTAAATCAATGAAAGATTTTATTTGTTTTTGGTTTTTGTTTTTTTTTTTTTTTTTAAGTAAAACTGCTCCACCACCTAGCCTAGATTCTTGCACATGACAGCAGAAGTGGCTCTTGAGACAGGAACTGAAGATGAAGGTAGTAACATTCTATGCATAAAAGGGCAGAATGGAAAGGTTTGTAGTATTGGTAGAAAAATTAGTGTTAAGGCTGGCATCACTGGAAGAGTGATATGAAACAGACAAGAACAGGAACCACCAGGAAGCTGTGAAGGACCTTAAAAGTGAAGAAGAGAAGCTTAAAATGTTATGAAGTAGAGAACAGAGCCAAGGGAGGGATTCAAACTGGAAGGTGGCTTGGTAAGAGAGTCAAGCCTGGAAAAAATCATCTGTATTTTAAAAGATCTTTAAGGAGTGTGTGCAAGGGAGTTTGTTCAAGGGAGGTCACAATAATTAAGATAGGTGACAGTGAGGAGTTTAACAAAAATTTTAGTTGTGCAAAATTTTGGACACCATGTAGAAGAGGGAGGGAGGGTCAGCATGACCCTCGGACTATGTCTCAGTTTCAGGGACAAAAGTGTTGTTGTAAAGAATATAGAATGCAGTCATGGGGAGGGTTTGAGAGGAACATGGTATCTAATTTTCGCCATGTTACAGTTAACTACATTGTGGCATCCAGGATGTGAGGTCAAAGAGAGAGGTTGAAATAGAAGATGGAATGGATAGACAAGTAAGGAGATAGTACAGAAGTGTGAGTAATGCAGAAATGAACACGAGTACATGTGACTGTAGGACGGCAATTTGGCAGCAACTTTTGGAATTTATTTTTGTTCAATGTTGGAAATAAATTTTCACAAAAAACATTCACAAACAGAATGAGAGTGTGTGTTTTGTCCCCATAGTTAGAGTACTGGCCTGGGATGTTGTGGGAGACACAGGCAGAACAGGGATCTGAATCTAACTCAGAGTTTTCATCCAAAAATCACTTCACATTAGGCACAGTGGGGACTTGAATATAGGACTCTCACATCCAGTGCCTTAACTGCTATGTTAGAGATTATGTGAGAAAGTCTCTCAGTCTCAAACCTTATTGATGAAAATTTTTTGGAAACATACATCTCTGCAAAATATTTCAACATATTTCACCAAAATTTCATTTCAACCAAAATGTTCCAACCAGCTCCACTTCAGAGTATACACTCTGCACAAGTCATCACATATGTGGTTAACAGGAAGAGACCTGTTCAGCATAAACAGGTATCAGAAAGAAATATTTGATTCTATTAATGAATGGTTTCATATCACAGCTAAGTTACAAAAGGCAGACATCCATATCCACAGAAAAGGATCAACAACTGAAGTGTGAATTGGTACGCAAAAAGAACATATGTATACATACACGTGCATCTCCATTCTCCCCCTTCCTCCTCTCCACCCAGGGACATTTTTCTTACAGGAAGACAATCACACAGCTTTGAACTGCCAGATACTAGAAAAGCTTCCACCATGCTGTGAATTCTGGTAATACTGCAATATTTTATGACTTGAACCCAGACTGGCATTTATCAGCGCTTTCCATAGTATTCCTCTAGGATGTACATGCTTCACTGTGAGCTTTATTTCTGCAAACTGGCCAATAACTTCTTTTTTTTTTAACGTATAGTTAAGCTTTGTTGAACAGTATATCTAGGGGGGTTGCTGGAGTGGGTGCTTTTAGAGAAAATAAACTAGGTTGGGGAAGCAGCGAACCAAGGAGATAATAGTATGAGTCAAGGACAAGAGAAGAGGACAGTCTTCATCCAAACCCATATAGTTACTAAGGGGTACAAGGAGACAGTATCAACCTTCTGGAGAAATCTCTGACACTGCCAGTGGTAATAAAGGCACTCAAAACAACAAAATTAGAATATTCTATCTAGTTTATGAGCTCAGAGGAGTAAATTAGCCATCAAATCATCTGTAAAAGATAAAGAAGCTTTGCATGGGATTAGACAGCTGAACAAGTATACTACTGCTACACTTATTCCAGACTAATCTATGACCTCCTAACAACCACTATCCTTCACACCATCACTATTTTTCCCCTCTCTCTGACCACTGTGGATGTACATTTCTCTACAACAGACATGACAGGTTACAATTATCTGTGAGGGATGGTAAGGTTCTGTATTGCTATTCATCATTTTGGAGATTAAAAGCCTAATGGGAAACAGGGAAGGAGAAAAAGCTTAATGTTTCTGTCCCAGGGGACAACAGCATTGTATTATGCATACAAGCCCATTAAAATGGAGTGAGCTAAGTCCTTCATCAGTACAAGTCTTGAAAACAATGAAAGCTATTACGTTTGTGGCCCAGAACCAGGGGGTGACGCTTACCTGACAAAAATAAAAAGGCCATTAGTTCAATTAAGTTACAATAATACTTCATTCACCACCAAAGGGGTAGATCCAAATAATTTTATATTAACCAGTCAGGAATGCATTGACAGAAGGTCACCCAGTTTGGTTGGCGCTCCCCATAGAAAGGAGGGGCAAGAAAATCTAAGGAAAGAAATGTGGTCAAACTCTCCTTTCTCCAAAATTCCAAGATGCCACAATCCACACAACACACACACACACACACACCACACACACAAACACATACACCCCTACCTAAATCCTACGTGACCTTGTGCAAATCACAGTCTCTCTGTTTCTTCAGCACATTTGCTGGAATTTTACTTATGAGAAATATTTCTGCAGAGTCTTCCTAAAAATACGTACCTTTGTTCATTCTCATATTACAGCGCCTACTTAAGACTAATCTCTTTAGACCAAAAGGAAGGTAAGAGTTGCTTTATTTTAAAAAGTTATTTGTACATAGAGCACTTCATACTGTATTATAACAGTGTTGATATGTGTATATAAAATTCTTACGTTTTGTTTCAGAAACACAATCCCTGTTATAACATATATACCTTGTGTTTTCCCTAGACGTGCAGCTGCTGCATTGGCAAGTGTAATATTGTTCCTCTGCGTATCATGGGTGTATTTTGTTTAAGTAGACCCAAGTACTACTTTAGCATATTGACAAAATGGACATTTTCAGCAATGAATTCATATTAAAGTAATGTAGAACAGCTAGTTGTGATGTGCCTAACATTCATAGTAAAATACACTATGCATGAAATGTTTTGTTTCTTGTTAATATGCCCATGCAAAAAAAAAATAAAGCAAGGAGGGTCCAGATCAAATTATGTTAACATTTTACAAAATATTTGGCATCTATAATATAATCTGAATTTGCAAAGCTTAGCATAGATTTTATATTTTCAACAAATTTACAGCACAGAGTCATTTCAAGGGATATTTTCCATCATAAAAAAACACAACAAGCAGTATATAAATATAAATGAAAGCTTGACAAATTAAATTTGCTTTAATTTCTACTGCATCACTTTGTTAACCTTAGGTATGAAGATTCAGCTCCAACAACTCACCACTATTGTAATAATCAACAAACAAACAAAAAAGATTTTACAGAATAAGATTCCATTCTAATTCCACCATCACTGCCAACACCTCTAACCACCTAACATTTATGTTTGCCTACACTAACATGTTCCTCAAAGAAATAAAGGGAACACCTTAAACTACATGGTACAAATTAGTTTAAAGAACACTGTCTCAAGGTCAACCTGTATCAATAAATACAAAATGTAACAGACACAAGATTACCTTTCTAAATCTAGAGTACCATAAATCATGACGGCCTGCAAGACAGTTAGCTGAAACGAATACAGCTGTTATATAATCCACACTCTTCCTCCTCCTCAAACAAAGCTACCAACTGCCAAATGTAATAATAATTAGCATATGTAAGATGAAAGAAATAGACCATGACATCAGTTTATCGGCTTCAATTGTTTTGAAACAAACCTACAGCCCACTATGACCACAGAAATGCCAAATAAATGGCTACTGAAAAGGAACACACAGCATGGGCTGCAGGAATCCACCCACTTTAAAATGCTAAAGTCTAAAATGAGCAAAAAGCATTTATAAAGAAAATCTACCCTTCCAGAAAACTCTTGTTGCAGGGTGGGATTCATGTGATTTGAAAATTAACTCCTTTACATGTAATTTCTAAGCATGATATGCTGCAGAAAAACTCAATATAGAAAATCAGAAAATGAAGTGAAATTTCTTAGAACTGAAAGAAATTAATAAATAAAGGCAAGCCAAAAGTAGAAGTAGATTGACAGTTCAAATGTCATGCAAACTTAATTGGCATCAATCACTAACAATGATAAAGATCCCTTTTCTAGACCTTCAAGAGACCATTGACAAGAGGCAGGATTTCATAAAGAGAAAGCTAAATCCAACTAGCCTCTAATAAGCTTGCTAGTTAGCTGACATACTTGGCAAGACATGGCAGAAAGTGATACCACCTGCTCCAGCCCACCTCTCCTAGCAAGAATATCTAGCAAAAATATTTACAAATTGAGTTTACATTTTAGTGCATGGGTGCTTTAGGCAGCTCTGGATCCCCAGCCTCTGCTGGTATGCAGCTTTCTCCCCCCTCCCCATGCAATGTATTTAATCTTGCTTGCTTTCAGGAGGGCAGAGGAGATTAAACAAAGAAAAAAGGAATTGGAAGATCTCAAAGAATGATACCTCTGCCTCCACATCACCTTTTCTTCTTCTCACTGACAAGCTCTGAAAGAACAACTGTGGACATAATCAAAACAGTTTAAGATTATACAGGGCATGAAGAGACCTGGCTTCTTAAAAAAAATTGACCTTGGAGTATGCAATTCATTCAGAAGAGAGGGGAAAAAAAAAATCACTGTACCAGACTCTGGTCAGATTACTAGTCTAACTGACAAACAAAAAATCCTGAATTCCATCAGCTGTGGATGAAACTGAAACGGTAAACTATTAAGCACTGTTCACAGTAAAACAATGCTTACCTCATTGACTTGGAGGGCTCTTAACTAGAGTAGATGAAATACTTGTGGGACTGCTATTTTGAAACCAGACACCTTTCCCTCTCCCTTTGAAAAGAGACAGGGCAGAGAGCCTGCTGGGTTAATAACCAGTCCAGGTCAGCTTCCAAGAGATTATTTTAAACTGTCTGCATTTTTTAGATAGGGACTGGATGCGACAGGCTACCCAAGAAAAGACCAAATATAACAAAAGGTCATCTGTATCGTATCATCATATTTTAGGACTAAAAGTATTGAAGACAAATGCTTAGGCATTTCTGTAGGCAATGTAAAAACTCTAGAAAGCAGAAAGTTTAATAAGACATATTACACTCTAGCAGTGGTACAGTTACTCCATCCATTCTCACCACGACAAGATGTTACCCAACCTAATGAAACTTTTCAGTTAAACTAAGGAGCCACAGCCAGCAAAAGTTACCTACATACCTGACGACTAAGCTTACTAGTCAGGATGAAGGATACCCGGCCACTACTCCTCAAAGTCTCCTGTAGTCTGAAGGATTAAATATTAAATAAAAATAAGACAACCATGTTATTGAAAGATACTGTCAATCAAGTTTCTATAGAATCTTTTAAAATATTAAATTTGTGCCTACCTTTTGTTCCATCTCCTCTCTGACTATACTCTAGTTTCAATTTTCTTTCTTGTGAAGTCTCTTTTCCTGCATCATTTTCAGTTCATCTCCACTTATTTACATCTCCTTTTCACCCGATATTACGTGTTCTATTTTCTACCATATATTTAGGGGGAAATTGGACACAAAGAAAAGTCTGTCCCTCTCAATGGCATAATTTTCTTTTCTAATTTGTCCCCCCAACTAGCCACATATCATTCCGGCACCAAGCAGAAGAAACCTCCAAGAATACATTATTGTGCCAGTCTTCAGTTCTATACTCAGGTGCCTGAAGTAATTAATTATCTCAGATATTTCACTAATATTTGTTCTCACATGAATTACAATCAAACAGAAAATTCCCTTCAATTAATGTAACTCATTGCAATAGCTTTCCTTCAACACTTAAAAAAACAGCATACCACCCTTTTACTTGTATCTGGATCACAGATATATTAGAATTACTGTTCAGAACATCTCATTTTTCTTTTCTTTCTTTCTCTCTTTCTGGGACTTCCCTCCACTTCTTTTTCCTGATCACTGGTCCGTATACTGTTCACCTCCAATCTGTTCTCAATCTGCACCTGCAGTTCATCTGCCGCCTCCTCCCCATAGGCAAAATACACATCAAGGACTTGGGCTGAAAGGCTCTATAGGTGTTTGGCTACCAGGAAGAGTAAGAAGAGCAAAGGACTTTTTTGCTCCTCCATTGCCATTATTTCCATTGTTTCCAATTGCGATCTCTTAACCAGTTCCTTACTTCACGTTTCGTACACCTGTGCTTCCTCAGTTTCTCATCCTGATTACAACTTCCACTCTACTGTGTGTGTCTTTTCTTCTGCTATTAATTATTTGTATCATGGTAGTGTGAAGGGAGTCCCAATCATGAACCAGGACGCCACTGTACAAAACAGAACAAACAGTCCCTGCCCCTATCAAAAGGAAACTAGGCTCCTCTTGATGTAAATGTAGCACTCTTGTTCTTCATTTAGGAAAATGAATATTGTACAACTTTCATACTTTAGTACTTTGGGTTCTTTAATACCTATTCATACATCAGTTTGTCTGAGGTCATCTCAACTTGTTGGGAAGTTCTTCTGAGATCTCTTATTTAGTAACAGAATTAACAGAATCAGGGCTTTATGTCACAAAAATAATAATAAATTATAATATAATAATAAATAATTCTGCAATGGTGATTTCAATACACATGTATGAGTCCAAAGTTTAAACCATTCTACTTAGTAAAATGAATTTTTTGAATAATCTGAATTGCTTTACCTTGACCACAATACTTTTTCAAAGCTGGCCAAAATATGAATGAAATAAAAACTGATTAAAAAAAATCATTCTTTATTCATTACAAACTGCAAGTGCTGAAAATGTACAATTTCTGCTGTGTGTGCTTGCGGGACAAGGGGAGGGGCAGTGTTCACAAAGAAACAGGGAAAAGAAAACACTTATGAAAACAGGAAAGCGTGATTGTTGATACTACAGAAATTGTCAGAATGACTCAGAAGCAGGTATAATACCTAAAATGACATAACTAGATTTCAAGCCTACACTGTCCCTTTAATATAAAATATGAGTATTCATTTAGAAGAGGGGAGCGAGAGTGGAAAGGGCTCAGAAGTTTATTTCAACAACTGGCTGGAATGAAAGAAGAAAGAAATGCAAAATTGGATACTTAACTTTTGAGACACTTCAATGCTAAGGAGAAGATGGGGAGACCCTCAGAGATTGATACAAACACAGATATTCTAAAAGTGTCAGCATTTTCTTTTCTTGCTCAATCCTAAAATAAACTATAAGGTTGTGGTCCACCTATCTGAACCAATGTTTAGTCTTAAATCAACATATGTTTTATACCATTTGTCTTGGATTTTCTCACAAACTTGATAGATTTTTGGCCTTAGACAGCTCTTGGGCTATTCAGTCATCCATTCTCAAAACACAAAAGCTGGGAATTCTCCCATGCCTCTTTTTGATAGTCTAAATTGAGTTAAGAATCAGAGGAAGGCACAACTTTGCCTCCTGTACTAAAAGCAGAGGGAAAGATCTCCTGTTCTCCAACCCCCAGCACTCAGGAGATACTGTTCTCACAGAACTATACTTCTGTCCCCATTATCTCTTCCACTACATGATGCAGGAATCTCACATGATGGTCTGTTAAAATACAAGAGATTTTATTGTCACTCTTTTGGAATAACCTGAATAAAAATCATTTGTGAGTACTGCACTGCTTCAAACTCATACAGATAAAACATACCGTACTTGATAATGTAGTATCTCAGATTTATTATACACAGATATACACATAACAAGCCACAGAATGTGTGTATTACACATTTTGTTTTAAAAACAATCTACAGCAAATGTTCTACTAAACCATCAAGAAAGTATAGACAAAATATCGGAAATTTAAATAACTTAGTAATATCAGCATTGTATGCTCAAGTAAGTTATATGGGGGAAGGGATAGCTCAGTGCTTTGTGCGTTGGCCTGCTAACCCTCAAGTTGTGAGTTCAATCCTTGAGGGGGCCACTTAGGGATTTGGGGCAAAGATCAGTACTTGGTCCTGCTAGTGAAGGCAGGAGACTGCAGGAGTGGCTCTAGGTATTTTGCCACCCCAAGCACGGCAGGCAGGCTGCCTTCAGCGGCTTGCCTGCGGGAGGTCCCCATCCTGCAAATTCAGCGGCAGCCTGCAGGAGATCCGCCAAAGCTGCGGGACCAGCAGACCCTTCGCAGGCATTCCGCCGAAGGCAGCCTGCCTGCCGCCCTCACAGCGACCAGCAGAGCGCTCCCTGGGGGCTTGCTACCCCAGGCATGTGCTTGGTGTGCTGGTGCCTGGAACCGCCCCTGGGGGGCTGGACTCGACGACCTTTCAGGGTCCCTTCCAGCTCTATATAGGTAAGTTCCATTGGTTGATAATTCAGGTCAAAACTCCAAATTTCCAACACATTCAGTCCTGAAGATGAACAGTAAAATCATTACCATCTGTAACTTGCTAGGATCGTTACTCATTATCATTTCAGTTAATCTCTATGTATCATAGATCTTTTTTTAAAGAGAAGGTTAAGTGACAAAATTTATCTCCAGTATACTGTACTATAAGCCCCAGGGAAGACAAAGGAATTATAATGGGGAAGAATTTAGCCAAAAAATGTCTAAAATCCTGTTAAAGTGAAAAGTTTTTCTATACATTCCCATAAGGAAATATTTTCCGAAGAAGTGCTTATTCAGGGAAGAAAGACACGTGAGAGTACACGCTTTAATGATGCAGTCATTTCTCTATTGTGCTGCAGGGAGCATTTGCTGACCAGATGGTAATCAGTATGCTAGAATTATAAAACAACCCATTGCACTAGATTTGGACCAGATCAAGAAGTTTACACAGTAAGAAGCCACAAAAACAAAGTGACTGCATCACCTTTCATTCCTTTCACAGCAAATATCAGCCTGTCTCAATTCTTTGGCAAGTGTAGTTTCCTAAGATTTTGTAGAAGCAGTCTAATTAGCTTTTACAAAGAACTCCATTTTTCAGCATCCTGGTGCTGTTTTCAATTTTTGGTCATGTCAGGTCTTTTCCAAGGAACAGTCACTTATCCCAGCTGAAGATCTGCAAAGTCACCATAATTATAATTTGATTTTTCGCTTAGCCAGCACACTAGGAATGCAATCATTCTTCACTATAATGAGATTTGGCAATCATGCCTCATAAAACTACTGCACCTCATATTTACAATCTTTAATAAAGGCAAACTGCCAAATTACAAATTTCAATAAGCATTACGTTTTACCTGTACCTGTAGTTACACAATCAAATGACTCCATGTGGTGTTTTAACCGCACCCATCAAAACTTCATTAAGAGTTGTTCAGCATTAAGAAAACAGTAGTTAGAAGCAACTGTTTGTTATATCAAATCGTCAGCACTCAAGTTTGAAAGTACATCATATAGGGTTGCCAGGCATCCGGTTTTCGGCTCTTAGGTGCAGGGGTGGCCGGGGCAGGGCTGCACATTGCTCCTATCCCAAGCGCTGGATCCGCAGCTCTCATTGGTCATAAACCAGGGGTCAGCAACCTCTGGCACGTGGCTCGCCACGGTATGCACCATGGCAGGCCAGGCCAGTTTGTTTATCAGCCACATTGGCAGGTTCGACAGACCGCGGCTCTCACTGGCCACAGTTCGCCATCCCAGGCCAATGGGGGTGGTGGGAAGCGGCAGCCAGCACATCTCATGCCACTTCTCGCCACCCTCATTGGCCTCGGACGACGAACCGCGGCCAGTGGGAGCCATAGTCCGCCAAACCTGCTGACGCAGCAGGTAAACAAACTGGCCCGGCTCCCTGGCGAGCCGCGTGCCTGTGGTTGCCAACCCGTCATAAACCATCACCAATGGGAGCTGTGGAGGCAGCACTTGTGGATGGGGGCACCGCCCTGAGCCCCCTGGTCGCCCCTCCACCTAGGAGCCAGAGGAATATGCCAGCCACTTCCATGAGCTGCCCAAGGTAACTGCTGCCCAGAGCCCACATCTCAAACCCTCTCCCACTCCCAAAACCCCTGCCCCAGCTAAGAACCCCCTTCTGCACTCTAAATCCCTCATTGCTGGCCCCACCCTGAAACCCACACCCCCAGCCCAGAGCCTGTCCCCAATCCCACACCCCAACACCCTGCTCCAGCCCTGAGCCCCCACCTGTGCCCCAAACCCATCCCCCCCCCACCCCAGATCCTCCTCCCCTAGCCGGAGCCCTCACCCACTATCACACCCCAATCCCCTGCCCCAGCCTGGTGAAAATGAGCGAGTAATTGAAGGGGGTGAGAGCGAGTGATGGATGGAGGGGGCATGCAGTGAGTAGGTGTGGGGCCCCAGAGAAGGGGTGGGGCAAGGATGCTCAGTTTTTCGCAATCAGAAAGTTGGCAACCCTAACATTATATGAAAGACAAAGAGGAAGAATGTTAAGATTGAAATAAATAGGAGAAAATTCTAGTTTGGCAAAATTGAAGAAATGCAAGGACACTGAGATAGACATAGATATGGCTGTATCTCACACACACCCACACTCCACGTTATTCATCTCCTTTTATACCTATTTGAAAATGAAGCATCTTCCTTACCACTTTTCTTCTTTTCCAGTTAGCAGAGAAGTATGTCCATGTTCATGGTCTATCATTAGCATCAGTACTATTTCAACAGTTAGCTCCTAACAAAGGAAGTACTGGACCATACAAAATTGTTTTTGGCATTCAAATGAAAATAGTGGCTCTCCAATTTGTTAGATGGAAATTAAAAGCCATTGATTTCAATGAGCAAAAGGGACTTGAAACTTGCAGGATCTGGCCTTGTGAAATGAATTTTGAGGACAGCTATTTCTGATTCTTTAAAGTATGGTTCTACTCTAAAACGTTACCACCAGTGATGCACTGAAGGGAGCTCCCCAGGACCCTTTCTTAAAATATCTTCCATCAAGTACAATGGAAAGTTAAGATGATTTCCCTGTCTCTCTTGGAGTTCACACCTTCCCTGCTCACTGTTAAGTCATCTCTACTTGAGACGATTTATCCCTGTGGCTCAAAAATACTTCTGGTCAACTCAAAGCCAAAAAATCCAGAATACTGGAGTAAAGTAACAAAATCTCTGTGGAAAATACCAACAATCCCCAAAACGAACACTATTATATAAACTATCAATACACTGAATATATTTTTCAGAAACTTTTATAACAACTGCTACTGCTTAATATTAAGTTGGCCCAGTGCCATGTCCTCCCTCTTTGGCTATGGTTTTGAGAGTTTTCATTTAGAAAAGATAAATTAATATATTTCACAGACCTTCCTCCTTCCTTCCTGTAAGCGCCCCACCTACACACACACACACACACACACACACACACACACACACACACACAACCTGTCTCCCCACTGAACACAGGGTTTAATCACAAGGAAATTTTTTTTGTAGGAGCCCCTTATGAATGAATTGACAGCACATCACTGACTATTCTGCAAACAGCACTTTTACTCCACAAAAAAGTTCCTTGTGTATTTTGAAAGTCTTATCAACTAATGGTGATGAGTAAAGTATGTTTCCACTGCTTATTACCCCATTAGTACTCAGAATCCAAATCTGGTAATAGTAAGAAAGCAAGAGCTCGATTCTATTCTCTGAGGCATAAGCAGGATTGCTTACTAAGCTCCAGGTACATTAGTGTGAAGCCATGGAAAACAATGACACTGCACAGGTGTCACTGAGACCATTTCTAGCAATGATATATGAAAAGGAAAGAACCCAGCTTAACTTTCAAAATCCAACTGAGTCTTCAGTGCTGGTTGTTAGAAAAACTATTTTTATCTGCAAAACCGAGTACAATCTCATAAGAAAGTCATTGAGTGAGAATAATGTCAGGGTATTTCAAATTTTTTTTAAGCAGTCACTTTTAGAGTATGATAGAACTACATATTAAATCTTACCTAATCAAATGATAACAGTTTAAAGACTAGCCCATGAATGGTTTTAACTTCTTGGGTAACCAAAAAAAACCAAAACCACCTTTTAATCATTAATTTAATTTTATAGCTGTCTCCTTTACTGAACAGGGAAGAGAATTAAATAATTTACCAACAAATTTTATAACCCCAAACAAACTTCTGTTTAACCTAGTAAGTCAAAAATTAGAGCAAACAACCTCAAGTTCCAAGTGCAAAAACATTCATTTGCACATTCAAGTTATTTACTTGCATGCACAAATTTGTATTTGCATGCACACATGTAGATGCATGTGTGAATGCATTTCTTTTGTGGAGACTTTAGCTTTTTAAAAGGTGATTAATATATTTTTTAAAAGGTGACTAAGGGTTTTCCAAACAAATTTAAAATTAGACTGGAGCATACTACATCATTCATTTAGACAGCCTGGTTGTGAAATCACTACCCTCAGCAGATTAACAGGTATGCTTACCTTTGGTTATAAGGGTTCTAAAAGTATGCCTTCTCACTTCCTTGTTTAGTGATATAGGGAACAATGAAGAGGAGCCTGGAAGTCAAATGAGAAACCCTTATTTTTAACATGAAGGCACTCTAAACATGTATATCAATAGCAAGCATACATAAAATCAATATTCTATATATCTTAAACCAGTGGTTCTCAAACTTTATTGCACCATGATCCTCTTCTGAGAACAAAAATTGCTACATGACCCAGGAGGGGGGACTGAAGTCTGAGCCCACCCAAACTCTTCCACCCAGGCGGGGGCAGGCCAAAGCCAAAGCCCAAGGGCTTCAGCCCCAGGCAGTGGGGGTCTGTAACCTGAGCCGAGGCAGTGGTGCTCAGGCTTCAGCTTCAGCCCTGGACCCCAGCAAGTCTAACACTAGCTTTGGCGACCCCATTAAAACCAGTCACGACTCACTTTGGGATCCCGACCCACAGTTTGAGAACTGCTGTCTATTTTACATAGAACAATAATCTACATACACAAATATGGAAATATAGCCCTGAATGGTAAGAAATCAGTACAACTGTTTCATATCCTATATGATTTATTGCTATACCTTCTTAGGTGTAATTAATATGCTAAAACATGTGGTAATTATTCCTGCCTACAAAATGTCAAGGAATTTAACTTTGATTCCTGAAGACAAAAAGCAATTTGTTGAGATATTAATGAAAAAAATCCGCATTCTATACATTCCAGTGCCTAGACATATAGTACTAGAGTGAATATTTCTATATGAAAGAAGCTAGAACAAGAACATTTTACATAGGTCTGTTCAGCCAATCAACATGCAGATGTGGAATACAAACTAATATTCCATAAAAAGTGGCTGGACCCTTTCTAATCTATATCTGTATTAACAGAATTGCAATACAGACATTTAATGCGCTCCCTAGATATTAAAATAGACTTTTATATGCAGTTTTACACCTATATAGTAAAACACAGTAGGAACAGATGTGGCTGCCTAAACTAAATGATCAGTGCAGGATTAAAAGAAACACCACTGTTACAGAATAGTGAACATGATTAATTTCTTATTTACTAAAAATCCATCCAAGCAGGCTACATAAAGTTTACTGCATTTAGATATAGTAGACAGCAGTTGTATGTATATATAGTAACTCCTTGCTTAACGTTGTAGTTATGTTCCTGAAAAATGCAACTTTAAGTGAAATGATGTTAAGTGAATCCAATTTCCACATAAGAATTAATGTAAAGGGGGGGGTGTTAGGTTCCAGGAAATTTTTTCCACCAGACAAAAAACTATATATTATATAGATACACACAGTATATGTTTTAAACAAACAATTTAATACTGTTCACAGCTATGATGATTGTGAAGCTTGGCTGAGGTGGTGAAGTTAGAGGGTGAAGAGGGAGGGATATTTCCCAGGGAATGCCTTGCTGCTAAATGATGAACAAGTACTCAGCTGAGCCCTCAAGGATTAACACATTGTTAATGTAGCCTCTCACACAAGGCAGCAAGAACACGAGGGAGGGGAGATAACATAGCAGACAGGCACACACCTTGTGTGTGGGGGAGAGAGAGATGCACACTCCCTTAAAGTACGCTGAACCACTCTTAAGTGCATTGTCTTTTTAAGTGGATCAGGGAGTTGAGACAGCAGCTGCTGCCCCAAGCTCTCTATGTCTCTCTCCGTCCATGTCCCCTCCCTGGACACTATATGGAGAAGGGGTAAGCAGGGTGTAGGAGCAGGAGGGAGGGGGACACCCTGACATTAGCCCCCTCCCTTCCTGCCCTGTACAGCGAGCAGGAGTCTCTGGAAGCAGCACCAAGGCAGAGGGCAGGAGCAGCATATGGCAGTGGGGGGAGGGACAGCTGAACTGCCAGCAATTTATATCCTGCTGGGCAGCTGCAGCACAGGAAACTTAGGGGAGTGGGAAGGTGATGGTGGGCTGCCAGTCCACCCTGGTTACAAGCCCCCACCAGTCAGTTGTAACGGGCTGCTCTTCCTGCAAGCAGTGGACAAAGCAGGCAGTTGCCTCAGAAGGGAGCATTGCACAATTTTAAACGAGCATGTTCCCTAATTGATCAGCAACGTAGCAATGAAACAACGTTAACCGGGATGGCTAAGTGAGGAGTTACTGTATTAGGGAGAACAAAATACTATCTGAGGGCCAGTGGCAGTCTCCAATTGCCTTTTCCCTAAAGCATAGTTTACACTTAAAAGTTTGTCAGAATAGCTATTCTGGCAAAACCCTCCTAGTATGGACACAGTTTTATGCCATAAAAAAAGTGTTTTCTTCCCTTATAGCTTATACTAGTTGGGTCAATAAAATCAGCTATACTGGGAAAAGCACTTTTTGTCAGCTTAACTGTGTCTGTCTACACTGGGGATTTTTGTGAAAAAGGAATAGCACAAAAGTAAAACCCTTGATCTAACAAAACACAAAAAAGGCAGCACACCCCTTGATGTCAAACGTTTTAATGTAGACTAGGCCTAAGTGAAGTTTGAGGATCAAAGGCAGGTAGTTTTCTGTTGGTTAGGTTTTTTTTTTAGAAACTCTGATAAATTCTAATGTAACTCTGGTGCTGAGCCCCTTCTCTGGCGCTCCCCTTTTTTACTAAAAAAAATCAGCTTATGAATGAGAATATACAGTATATATTATAGGTTTATAGAAAGAGACCTTCTAAAAACGTTAAAATATATTACTGGCACACGAAACCTTAAATCAGAGTGAATAAATGAAGACTCGGCACACCACTTCTGAAAGGTTGCCGACCCCTGCAATAGAGGCTCATACACTAAACTTCAGAGGTCCTAAATTCAATCCTGCTGGCTGATTACCAGGATCTGTTGGCATTATATTAACATGCAGAAGCATGGAAGACCATCAGAAGTACATTAAATAGAGTAACTTCACCCAAAAAATGTATATAGAGTAAAAGGACATGAAAAATAGATGTTGCCAAGTTTTAAACAACACTGGTATATATCAGACTATATAGCAAAAAGTAGGACTGACTGGCAAAATTAGTTCTCTCATCTGTAATTTTGCTCACGGAATGATCCACTTCTCTGGACTGATGTCTAAACTCATGGGTATTTCTGTCCAGCCCATCAGAATGGGGCAAAATTCCTCTGAAAGCTTTCCCAGCTACTGTGTTTGCTATACCAATTACACACACCTCAGTCAAATGCTTTCAAAACTAGATTATTACAGTGTAAACTGAACACACACATATACATAAAAGCATGGTATTGATATCAGTGTAACATATGTAACTCTGTCCCAAATATAAATAAAGACAAAAGAGAATCACAGACTAAGCCAAGCATACACAGAATATGTGGTAAGCATAGGGAGGATCTGTACAAATTAGTAAGATAAATCAAAATCAGAGGTAAGAAAACTAATTCCGTAATACAATTCACTGCTCCCAGAAATTACAATTCATGGGAAATAGTAAACAGTGACCATCATCCAATCACCATATAGGGAGAGTAATAAAAGTGAACACATAGTCATTACAAATAAAGAAAAAGTTGGCGTGAGTCAAACAAAAATAGACCACTGAGAAACCCTCTCAAAATAGAAATAACCTGAGACTAAAAATTATAAACTCCCTTCAATTAGCTTTGAATTCAAAAGTTATTTTCCCAGAAGAAACAGCTTTATCTCTACATGCATTGTATACAAATACATTATTTAATACAAATCTTCATCTTAAAACATATTGAGAGCAGTTTAAAAGATGTTACTAAGAAATTTGTTTCCAATACAATATAGCAAGACAGTTTTGCAATGTTTAAAAAAGAATGCATAGATGACCACAATGCAGTTTTGCAAACCGCTCACAATTGCATCACAAGTCTTGCAGTGCTTGAGGTTTCTCTGAAATCGCCAGATCCTAGAGGCATGTGATTACCTGAGAATCTCAGCTTTACCGTTTTTAATTGTCATTTTGGTTAAGTCCCTAGCCCTCATAGTTGGAGAAAAAACTTGAAAACATGACTTAAATTTACTCTTAAAGGCTCAGATGCCAGAAATCTAAGATAGAAATCTTTTTATTTTAATTGTACGATTTCAAGACAATATCATCTTTTTTTTTAGCCCTGACTCATTGATTTCTAAATGTTTCAGGCTAGCAAGTTTCCTCCTTCCCACATGATACATTGAGGTTTTTCCATGCAGTGCACACTTCTAGAATGTGCCCCAAATCTCAAAGAAGGCTCCTAGAATTGACCGATTTTTGTGCCGGAAAAATGGCATCAATTAATATCTGGTGAAGTGGTATTAGAAGATTGGCAAGTCCTCATAAAAGCTATATAACCATGAGAGAAGCATTAGACTTCCTCCACAGGTTAGAATATTTTTATCTAAAACTCATCCAGAATACTTCCTGAGAAGAAAGTTTATGCTAAGTGGGTATGATTAAAAGAAAAGGAATTAACTACTTTAGATAAGCTATTGATCCACAAGGCATTTTAGGACTGTCTATAGAATCCCTTACTCAGAATATTGATAAGCATCTACAAACTGAAATAAAAGAACCCTCACGACTGTTTCGCTACAGTTCTCCTGCTGACAACACACTTCCACTCCCAATGAGAAGAGATAACATTGTCGGCAGGAGAACACTCCTGCTGACAAAGCGCGGTTTACACCGGCACTTGTCATCGACAAACTTTTGTGTTTTGGAGGGGTGTTTTTTTAACACCTGTGACAACAGAAGTTGTGTCTTTCACTTGCCAGTTGTAGACAAAGTTTAAGAGAAAACCCTGAGAAAGGCCTAGAGAGTTAGAAAATAGGCAGAAACATGGCTGGATGACTTCTTGAAAGTAATTTAAGACGGTTTGTAGCAGACATTAAAACTCCCGGATCCCCAGGTTGCATTAACATATTTGTGTAGAGCCACAACAAGAAAGTGAGAACGGCAGGATTTAACAAAGAATATAACGTAAGAGGTTAGGTGCATAGCATATAGGCTGAGATTTGAACAAAACAAACTCCTTCCTTTTCAGACCTTAAGAAAATGCCTTTTATATAAAACTCTAGAATAACTTTAAAATCGGGGAATTAGGAAGCATAAAGTTTTAGCAACATCACCACTGAGGTCCATTCAAACATGTCAGGAGACTGCACACTTTCAGTTCCAGTTTCCAAATCAAAACCCAGCCCCCACCCCTTTTCATGGTTTGGGTAGAAACACTCGGAGTTAGGATTTCCATCCAGAACAGTGGGAAAAAGGGGACTCATTCTTACTACGATATGTTGCTTCTTAAAATATAGCCTAATTCAGTGGTCCCAACCTTTTTCGCCTGGCGGGCGCCAGACCGACGAGCCATGGAGGACCATGGCAGCAGACGAGCATCCGCAAAATGCCACCAACAAGTGGCAACGTCAGTAGGCGCCGCCACTGAAATGCCCAAGTGGCAACGTTAATAGGCATTGCCATCGGACAAGCAGCGTCATCCAGTGGCGTCACCACTGACATGCTGCCGATTTCTGGATGACACTGCTTGTCGGCGGCATTTCGGCAGATGCTCATCCGCTGGCCAGTACGTGGGTGCACTAGATGCCCCGGTGGGTGCCATGGCACCCGTGGGCACTGCGTTGGGGACCCCTGCTCTAATTTATATTTTTGGTAGCCTTATGCTAGAATTTAAGCTTTTCTGGCTTTAGCTGTATTTTAAGCAAACTGCTCTTTAGTGTCTTCACTGCCATGATTTGAATATATTTTGGTGTTTTACTATGTACATCTATTAAACGCTTCTAAGTTATGGAGTAGAAGAAATGGACATAAGTAGAATTATTATAATAGATTTCAACTTTAAAATGTTATGGTAGAAAAACGCTTAACTAAAAATTTCACTTTGTCGAGGACTATATCTACTCCATGCATGCCTGTGTCATACCTGCTTATTTTACTATTAGAGCTTTTTATTATTGTCTGCACTTCCTGTTAACATATCTTCAAGAAAGTCTGCTTACTTTATAATGCTTATTGCTTGATCATCAGAATTCAAAGCTACTAAGCCCACAATCTTTGCTGGTGATAATGTTGGTGGGTGCTACGGAGGATACAAAAGAGACAGAATGAAAATCTAGTGATTAATCATAGATTATACAGTAGGCTGCTAGAAAAAAATAAAAGACATTGTTTAACTTGTAAACTGAACATTGACAAACTCACTGATGAAGAATTACCACTACATTTCTAACCAGAATCACATTTATATATTTTATGAGTCATGCCAACTAAAGAAAGCATACTCCATGTCCTTTAAGCCATTATTTGGGGAAAATCTGACTATGGCTTTTTTTTTTTTTTTTTGGGTAGTGAAGGAGATTGTATTTCAAAGGTTGCCAGCTGGAAAGTGGGCCCTGCAAAGCAATTTGAAGCAATAAGACATTTTCAAGGTGGTTTTACTATTACATAAAGTATTGAGATACTCATGCTCTATAAATGCCTAGTTTTTATTTTAAAAATGCACTTTCTACAGCTAATCAAGTTCTAAAAAACACAAATGTAGTGGCTGGGGGACAGATCCTGACAGGGGACTGAATATCCAAGAACTCCTTTGATTTCAACAGTTAACATGGGTTGCTCAGTACATCTCTCAAATCAGGGCTGAAACGATTACATGCATTTTGCTGCTAATTTCCCCTTAGAAAGCTAAACTTAATTAACTTGCAATATCCCCAACACAATGGGCTGATCTCCGTAAAAGGCACTTTCCTTCCTTTCATACAGAAAACATCCTGTAAACAATCTATTCCACTCTGTTAACTGATTGCTTTTGTTTACTGGCAGGAACAGCAATAGCAAACTCGGCATGCAGCAGTGAGAACTAGAAAGTTTTGTTTCATTTCCTACTGTGCAGGTGTTTTATACAAGGCATCTATTGTAATCTTTCAAGTTTCGTTTCAGAGGGAACATGCTGCTTCTTTCCAAAGCACAGACCAAGGAATAACAGAAACAACAGAATTAAGGAAACAGCAGTATGCTTCAGTGTGAAGCAAAACTCAAGTATACAGCCACCAAACCGTATACAAGACCAACAAGTTTCCTATTTTATTTACCAGATACAAAAGGGAGGCTAGAGAGAGAAAACAATGGAGTAAAAAATATGAAATCACAAGACAAGTGCAGAACTTCATCATCTGATCGGTCACCTTTATTGCATCTCATTCTCAGACGCCAATATCTGTGTGCTCATTGCCTGTTTAGTTCCCAACTGCAACTGCCCAAGCAGGTAGACTCCTGTGTAGTGTTGCCAACTTTCTATTCACACGAAACTGAACACACTTGCCCCGCCCCACCTCTGAGGCCCCACTCCCGCTCACTCTATTCCCCCTGGCCCTGTTGCTCACTCTCCCCACCCTCACTCACTCATTTTCATCAGGCTGGGGAAGGAGGTTGGGGGGCAGTGGGCGGGGGTGAAGGCTCCGGCTGGGGGTGTAAGCTCTGATGTGGGGACAGGGATGATGGATTTGGGATGCAGGAGGGGGTTTCAAGCTGGGACTAAGGGGTTCAGAGTGTTGGATAGGGCTCTGGGCTGGGGCAGGTGGTTAGAGTGTGTGAGGGTTTCAGCTGGGGGTGCGGGCCCTGGGATAGGGCTGGGGATGAGGGGTTTGGAGTACAGGAGGGTGCTCTGGGCTGGGATCAAGGACTTTGAGTGGGGCAGGGGGCTGGGGCACGGGATGGGAGGCAGGCTCCGGGCGGCGCTTACCTCAAGCAGCTCCCAGAAGCTGCAGCACATCCCCACTCTGACTCCTACACGGAGGTGCGGCCAGGTGGCTCTGCATGCTGCCCTGTCCACAGGTGCTGTCCCCGCAGCTCCCACTAGCCGCAGTTCCTGGCCAATGAAAGCTGCAGAGCCAGAGCTTGGGGCTTAGGCAGTGTGCAGAGCCTCCTGGCTGCCCCTATGCATAGAAGCAAGAGGGGTGATATGCTGCTGCTTCTGGGAGCTGCACGGAGCCCCACTGTGCTGCTTACTGGACCTGCCAGAGTCCTTTTGACCGAGATTTTGGTTAAAAACGGGCACCTAGCAACTCTACTCCTGTGCCTATGCAGAGGCAGTTTCAGGACTACGGCCTGGTCTACACTAAAGTTAGTTCAACACAAGGTAGCTTACATTAACCTAATTATCAGTGTACACACTGCAGCCTTGTCCCGCTGATGTAAATGCCCTACGACACCGACAAAGTAACTACACCTCCATGAGAGGCACAGCGCTTATGCTGGTGTAGTTACTTACATCGGCTGCTGTCATCAATTTCAAGACTGGCTGCCAACAGCTCCCTACTCCCAGCCAGGCTGCTGCCTGGAGGCTCACTACTCAGGGAGGCGAGAAGTCTGGATGGCTTCCCCTTCTCCCCGGCCCCAGGCTAGGAGGAGGAAGGCAAGAAGTTTGGGTGGCTGCTCCCCTCTCCCAGCTGGCAGCAGGGAGCCAAGAGCTGGGGGGGGAGGGGGAAGCAGCTGGGCTTCTGGCAGGGAGCTGCACAGCACTGAGAGCCCTGGCTTTCAGCCTCCCCTCGCCCACCCGTCTTCAGTTGGTGGAAGCATTCCTGGTGAGAACACACATAACTGACAGAACAAGGATAGTGTGGACATCACAGCCACCACAGTAATTACTGCGATGGCTGTAAGATGACCTAACACTAGTTGACTTAGTGCTGTAGTGTAGATATGCCCGAAGATTTCAAAGTATAAGCGCCTCAAGTCAGAAACAGTGTGTTTGTAAAGCACTTAGTTTTGGGTAGGATATAGATAGACAATTAAGAATATTAAGAATATCTCCTTCATTAATAAAATCATGCCTCTACATAGCATTAGGGGACCATGTATCTGATATAAAGCCAACATCCAGATGACACATGGTCACTAAAAATCTTTTGGCACTTTAGTACTTGTGTCAGTTCCACATCCAGGCCAATAGGGTTGCCAACTGTCTAATCACACAAACTGAAACACCCTTGCCCCATCCCGCCCTGGCCCCTTCCTCAAGGCCCCACTCCACCCCATCCCTGCTCCAAGGCCCCATCCCACCTCCGTTGCTTGCCCTCCCCCACCCCCACTCCCCATCACTGGGCTGGGGCAGGAGGTTGGGATGTGGGAGGAGGTGCAGGCTGAGCCTGGGAGAGGGGATTGGAGTGTAGGAAGGGGTGAGGGTCTCAAGCTCTGGAAGGCAGTTTTGGTGCAGGAGGGGGCTCAGGGCTAGGGCAGGGGGTTGGGGTGCTGGCTCTGGGAGGGAGTTTGGGTGTGGGAGGGGCTCAGGGCTGGGATAGGGGTATGGGAGGGGGTGCAGGCGTCTGGCCAGGAGGTGCTACCTCGGGCAGCTCTTGGCTGGCAGCCCAGCAGGGCTAAGGCAGGCTGGCTCCCTGCCTGCCCTGGCCCCGCGCCACTCCTGCAAGCGCTGCCCCCGCCACTCCCATTGGCTGCAGTTCCAAGCGGGGCAAGAATGTTTGGGTTTGTGTGATTAGACCGTTGGCAACCTATAGGCCAAATTCCAAGTTAGACACGGTATAACTAAAACCCACCTTGGAATTTCTATTTAGAGATTTCTCTTGGTGTTCCACCACTAAAATGAATATATGAATAACCTTACCCATCCACCCACCCAAATCCTATGATGTGCTAACATTAGTTGGTCTGAGGATGCTAGTCACTTCATGTAACCTTTTTATCATGATGTAAGATCATTATCAGGGCCCTGCAATTCTCTATTGCCCAACATCAGAGGGAAAAAAAAATCACTTCTATACGTTTGTAATAAGGCACATGCAACTAAATAAGTTATTCTGTAATACGTTTACCTCTGTTAAAAGATCTTGAAAGTTATTACAAAATCACGAAATCAAATAATCTTAAAGCATTTTTCATTTAACAAAATTCAAACTTTTTAAAATCTCTTCCCTGAATGCTTGACAGTTTATTTGCTTATATTTTTGAATTCTTAGTATTTGATTGTCTGTATTTCACTTTGCATGACATCCGTGCACATACTTGAATTACTGTACATACACTACAACACATGACATATGTGCATGATCATTTACAAGAATCTCTTCATATCATCCTTTGAACTGCAACCTACAGCTATTTGTGCTTTAAATTTTCATTGAGTTATCATAAGACATATCATGCCCATTTTCCCCAGGGAAGCAATGCATTCATGCAAAGTTGAACTGACATACGATACATGATCAGTGACCTGGCCATGTAAATGACATCATTGAAGCCTGCTACTTATAAAAGTAGTAAGAATTTGCTAATTGAAAGTGATTAGTTATATGCTGTACATGTAGCTGTATGTTAAAAATTGACAACCATTTAGTTTTTGTTTGCACAGTCAGTTGCTGAGTTGGGTTGTCTATAGAATCTGCCGAACATCCGATAATTTTTATGGGTCCTTTCTATGTCTTAGATAATGAAGTACAGTTGCTAAATAGTGAGATTGACATAATATGTAGTGCACAATATATTGATTAGTGAAACAACCTGGAGCAGACTGCTGTGCGGCTAAAGGGCAACCACTTCGTTGTTTCTTTCAATGAAACTTGTGTGCGCTCAAGTGCAATGTACCTCTTACCCATGGGTAGTTTTAGCACATTTGAATGTAGAATTTTTTTCCAAGTTGCATGGTTTTATTGTGCTGAATTTAATTATGGAAATACAAGTTAAAGATTACTTTACCCTCTCCACTTCCTTCTTCAAATGGGAGAGGAATTGTGCCTCATATTGAATGCATCAGTTAGATGACAAAGAATCAATGGAAAAGATTTGCCCATCATTTCAACTTGGGTCTCCTTACCACCCACACAATAGGTAGCTAATAAGAAACTCTGATAATTTAGCTTCAAATTTCTTATCTTTCCTCTGGAATCCTCACCACTCAACCGGCACTGTTTAACGAACTACCACCTTTCCTATTATGGAAGTTCTCTTCATTCCCTCCTTCTTCCTCACATATGGATCATGTCAAGATTCTGTCACTTCTTCCTCCACAACATTTCTATGATCTGTTTATTTGTTTTGTCCACACAGCTAAAAACAAAGTAATAAAGATGTGAGATGAGGGTCTGAAACCACTTCTTTTCTAGTGGATAGACCACTGGTCAGGGGCTCAGGAGACCTGGGTTCAATTCCTAGATTCTGATCTTTTTATGCACCTTGTACTAGTCTGTGCCTAAGTTTACCATCTGAAAAATGAAGAAATATTGTGATAATAATATACTAATGTTGTGAGGTGTTCTGGTGATAAAAACTGTAATATCAAGACAGATAGAGAATCAAACAAACTTTGTATCTAGGCTACCTAAAAAATATCTCCATGCCTTCTTCCATTCAGCATTGTAGGCACAGTAAGCCTCTCCTAAATTGGTCCATAAGACCCTCTTATTAAAATCCCTCAAGATCCATAATTAGCCCTGACACCTATAAGAATTCATTTTATTTAAAAACAAAAGAATAAATTTACTCCAAGTTGTTCTCTTGTATTAGTAGGGTCAATCCTATTGTTGGTAACCCCTCTCTCCCTGTCCCCCTTCCAAACTGCTCCCTAAATGTCTTGCTACAACCTTTATGTAAAATACCAGTTTAAGAACCTTGGGGCCAGCATCATGCCTTTTTGTGAGTGTTGCAAGACGCTGCCCATACTCCTGGGAGCTGTAAAATAAACTATTAAATTATAAATACTACCTACAAAGATTATCAAGAAATCAGAGTTCCTTTTACTACATTAGCAGTTTCTTCAGTAATAATTTGTAGATGACACAAAGATTGGGGTAGGGGTAAATAAGGAAGAGGACAGGTCACTAACAGAGTGATCTAGATATCCTTGTAAGATGGACACAAGCAAACAATATGCATAAAGTCGTATCTAGGAACAAAGAATGTAGGCCATACTTATAGGGAAGCAGCAACTCCGTAAAAGGACTTGGGGGGTCGTGGTGGATAATTGGCTAAACATGAGCTCCCACTGTGATCATAGAGACTAATGCAACCCATCACTATATAAATAGGAGACTATCAAGTAGGAGTAAGGAGGTTATATTACCTCTATATTTGGTACCAGTGCGACTACTACTGGAATACTGTGTCCAGTCTAGTATCCACAATTCAAGAAAGATGCTGACGAATTGGAAAGGGTGTAGGATACAACCCCCAAGAATGATTAAAAGATTGGAAAACAGGTCATAGTGACTGTGCTCCTTAAGTCTACCTATTTAGCTTCACAAAGGGAAAGTTACAGAGTTTACAAGTACCTATATGGGGAGCAAACAAACGAACAAAAATCTGATAGAGGGCTCTTTGATCTAGCAGACAAAGGTATAAAAAGATCCAACACAAATTCAGACTGGAACTAAGGTGTACGTTTTTAACAAGTGAGGGAAATTAACCATTGAAAAAATTTACCACAGGCTGAGGTGGATTCTCCAACACTGGCAATTATTCAATCAAAACTGGATATTTTTCTAAAATATAGGCGGCCTTCAGGGGTTCTCAAACTATGGGTAGGGACCCCAAAGCGGGTCATGACCCCATTTTAATGGGATCGCCAGGGCTGATGTTAGACTTGCTGGGGCCTGGAACCAAAGCCTGAGCCCCACTACCCAGGGCCAAAGGCAAAGCCCAATGGCCTCAGCTCTGAGTAGCGAGGCTCAGGTTACAGGCCCCCTTCCTGGGGCTGAAGCCCTTGGGCTTCAGCTTTGGCCCCCACGGCCCAGGGCTCAGGCTTTGGTCCCAGCTCCTGGGGTTGTGTAGTAATTTTTGTTGTCAAAGCGGTGTTGCAGTGCAATGAAGTTTAAGAACGACTGCTCTAGTTCAAACAAGAATTAATCCAGGGAAGTCCTATGACCTCTGTTATACAGGTGATCACATTGTGACGTAATGATCCCTTCTTTTAATCTATTAACAATATTTGGTTAATATTTATAGTTATTTTACGTCTTCAAAGCAGTGTACAAACATTGGATATTTAGCCCTCACAATCATCTTAAGGCAGGATGGGCAAACTTTTTGGCCCGAGGGCCACATCTGGGTATGGAAATTGTATGGCGAGCCATGAACGCTCACAAAATTGGGGTTAGGGTGCAGGAGGGTGTGAGGGCTTCCGGCTGGGATGCAGACTCTGGGGTGGGGCTGAGAAATTGGGGGTGCAGGAGGGTACTCTGGGCTGGGACTAAGGGGTTCAGAGGACAGGAGGGGGATCAGCGTTGGGGCAGGCTCCGGGCAGCGCTTACCTCAAGCAGCTCCCAGAAACAGCTGCATGTCCCCACTCCGGCTCCTATGCAGAGGCACAGCCAAGCAGCTGTGCGCGCTGCCCTGTGCACAGGCACTGCCCCTGCAGCTCCCATTGGCTGCAGTTCCTGGCCAATGGGAGCTTGGAGGGTGTCGCTGGGGGGGGGCAACATGTGGAGCCCCCTGGTTACTCCTAGGCATAGGAGACAGAGTGGGGATGTGCTGTTTCTTCCAGGAGCCATGAGGAGTGGGACAAGACCCCGATCCTGCTCCACAGCTGGAGTGCCGGAGCAGGGCAAGCGCCAGACCTCGCTTCCCAGCAGGAGCTTGAGGGCCAGATTAAAATATCTGGAGGACCGGATGTGGCCTCAGGGCCATAGTTTGACCACTTCTGCCTTAAGTAGTAGATAATTAGGTGATGTGATCTCCATTTCACAGAACACCACAAAAAGAACCCCATCCAAAAACAAGATTTCAAGGCCACACAGGAAGTCACCAGCAAAACTGGAATTAGAATGAAAAAGCTCCTAACTCCAAGTCTCTTGCACAGCTCACTGGACTAGATCCATGCTGCAGCCATTTCTATCACAATCCACTGCAAATGGAGGAATATACTCGAAAGCTGCCTTGCCAATAGGGAAGCGAAAGTGTTTAAGGACAGTTTTTTACTATAATGTTTTAAGTCACTTGTGCAGTCAGCCAGAGATTTTTGCTAAATTCAGCTAACAGGTTCACTATGGATGAAGTTTATAATACACATAGAACTGGCCCACTTTCTCAAAGTTTTCATAGAAGACAAGTAATAGACACTGTTCATCTATTAAAGTGTTGCTGGTATACAGAGTTTCATAATTTAATAAATAAAGCACAAGACTGGGAACCAGAGTTCTATTCGTAGCTCTACCATTACAACTTACCAGCCTGCCACATCACTTATTCCTAATGATGAAAAAGGTCCATTTGGAGCTGGAGCAGAAAACATTCAGGAAGCAGGAGCTGCAAAGAACCTGCAGACACAGTACTTCTATGGCATTAAGGGATTCCTCTGCCAAGGCATAAATAACCATTTTCTGCCCACTGCATCTCTCTACATCCTTCAGCTCATGGCTGCTGATGCTGAGAGAAGCACATGAAGAAAAATCAGACCATCAAGGGCAATATTAGTGAAACTAAGATAATGTTTTCACCCCTCAATCACAAGGCCGAGAAATACCAAACAGATTGAAGCACCACTGCAGGGAAACAAGACAGGGTCCCCATCTTCCACAATCTTACAAGCAGAGCAGTGGGAAACTTGCAGTGCTTCAAATATCAACTACATGAAAAGAAAAAACCAAAGGATGTGAGGATGTGAAGGTGCTGATGCTGAAAAATGTTAATGACTGTCTTACAGATGGAATAGCAGATCTTGGGTAAAAGTTAGTAATGAGCAGAAATCCTTGATGGTGTTCACAGTAAAGCAACCAAGTGGAAACTGTGATGCCAGTGGCAAAAAAGAGTAAGCAAGAGAAAAGGTGGTACCTGACAATTTCCAATTAAAAATACAGCAGTGCAGGCAGTTGGCACATTAAAGCAAATGCTTAAAACCAGCAAGCTGACACCAAAAGAAAATATTTTTAGAACAGCTCAAAGTCAATTCAGAAGTCAGCATATGAAGCAATAAAACAGCAGTAATTATTTCCATGTTCCAGTTTAGTTTACTACTTTCTATGTGTCATATTTTTGGAGAGGTGGACTATATTACTGAACACCAACCACATTTTTTCTCCTCTAGAAAAAATTCACTCTAGAACACACAACACCTAACTAACTTATACCGACTTTCCATTAGAATTTGCTATGTGAGCCCCTTTCACCCAAACAGCTATCAAGTATTATGCACTAAACTAGTTACCTATACTTATATTTCTATGTATTTTTATAGAGAAAAACGGTACCATGTTATATAGTTGTACTATTACACAGTCAACACAAATAACCACTAATTGGAGCAGATAACAGTGGAGGAACGCACAACCTCCTCTGAACAGGACATAAGAGTACTTTGGCTCACAACAATGTAACCTCATGAGGTCTGCCATGTTCAAACTATGACCGTGCAAAACTCATGAATACCCTTAATACTCTAAGGCCATGTCTACATCTAAAATTTTGCAGCGCTGGTTGTTACAGCTGTATTAGTACAGCTGTATAGGGCCAGCGCTGCAGAGTGGCCACACTTACAGCAACCAGCGCTGCAAGTGGTGTTAGATGTGGCCACACTGCAGCGCTGTTGGGCGGCTTCAAGGGGGGTTCGGGGAACGCGAGAGCAAACCGGGAAAGGAGACCAGCTTCGCCGCGGTTTGCTCTCGCGTTCCCCGAACCACCCTGCAAACCGCAGGGAAGGAGAGCTGCTTGCTCGGGGGTTCGGGGAACGCGAGAGCAAACCGGGAAAGGAGACCAGCTTCGCCGCGGTTTGCTCTCGCGTTCCCCGAACCACCCTGCAAACCGCAGGGAAGGAGACCTGCTTGCTCGGGGGTTCGGGGAACGCGAGAGCAAACCGGGAAAGGAGACCAGCTTCGCCGCGGTTTGCTCTCGCATTCCCCGAACCACCCTGCAAACCGCAGGGAAGGAGACCTGCTTGCTCGGGGTTCGGGGAACGCGAGAGCAAGCTGGGGAAGGAGACCAGCTTGATTACCAGAGGCTTCCTCAGGTATGCTGGGATACCTGCTTATTCCACGGAGGTCAAGAAAAGCGCTGGTAAGTGTCTACACTTGATTACCAGCGCTGGATCACCAGCGCTGGATCCTCTACACCCGAGACAAAACGGGAGTACGGCCAGCGCTGCAAACAGGGAGTTGCAGCGCTGGTGATGCCCTGCAGATGTGTACACCTCCTAAGTTGCAGCGCTGTAACCCCCTCACCAGCGCTGCAACTTTGTGATGTAGACAAGCCCTCAGTGACTACTATATTTCTAAAGAAAACAAAACAAAAGGAGTGGAGATTATGCCCAAGAAGTCTAGAGCAGAACAGTATTTAACACACCTAATTATAACAAATAATTTCCCCTGGTAATGTAGTTACATAATGTTCTCTTGGCAATACAAGAGCCCTAGACAAAACGTGGCCAAGGCTAGGTCAGGCCTTCTCTTAGGCATTTTTTTTTTTTAATTTAAAAAGACCAAGCAGTTAACCATGCCACGTTCTTAACAGACTAATGAAAAAGGCAAACCCTCCCCTAAACTCATCAAGAAAAGGAAACAAGTTATTTGCATGTCCTAAAATAAATATAAACTAAGCCCAACACTCATGATGCTGCAATCTAGTTATCTATACAAACAAACAAACAAACAAACAATCCTACAGGAAGAACATGGAGCCTGCTAATGAAATTTTCTAAGTATATGTTGAAGCTCTAGGGTATTTGAAAAAAATAAAATACAAAACCAGTATTTATATGGAAACCTAAAAAATATTTAGGTGCTTGTGTAAATTAGTATTTAGCTAATGAACTGAAATGACTCAAACTGTAATAGGAAAAAGCAAGCAAAATTAATTAGCCTATTTAAAACAACAGAATTTGCTTTTTTATTATAAGGTGAAAAGTACATTTCAATTCAAGCATACAAAAGACAACGCATCAGTGAGGGGAAAACCTTCATTCCATTGACATGGATTCAAGTCTCAAGTCACACATGCAATACAAGTGAAACCACAATTACTGCTTGCATCATTCTAATGCATGACAGACACTTCCACTATCAAACCCCTGTTGTCCATGGATAGTAGGACGGTCATATGGGGTTAGTACCAATTCTTATTTCCAGTTATTTTTAACTCCTTGCTGAGATTTAATAAGTTAAAATTTTGTTTCTTAATATTTTTCAATTTCAGTAATTACTGAAGCTGCCACATAGAGGTTATGTGATTGTTGCATGACAGGAGACTTGGTTAGTGGGACACTTTCTTCTACGATGCCATCCAAACTACAAAAAAGTTTGAGAATCCTTGCATGCCCACTGATTCTGACATCAGTCCATATTGCTTTTCAACAGGATAAAATGTATGTATGGTAAAAGACAGTTACCTTTTCCATAACTGGTGTTCGAGATGTGTTGCTCATGTCCATTCCATATTAGGTGACTCAAAAGCTGTACCCCAGAGATGGGTAGGAGTTCAAGGACATGTAGATTGAAATACAACTCTGACAAACCCAGCGTCATCTCTGGCCTGCTGAGTGATGGCATAATGAGCAGTAAAAGTGTGAACAGAGGACCACGTTGTGGCTCTACAGATGTCCTGGGTAAGGATGTGTGCCAGGAAGGCCGCCAAAGATGCCTGCACTCTCGTCGAGTGGGCTCTGACAATTGGAGGCAGCAGAATCCCCGCCAGGTCGTAACAGGTCCTTATGCATGAGGTAATCCAATTGGAAATCCTCTGCAAGGACACCGGGTGACAGTTCATCTTATCTGCTGTAGCGATGAAGAGTTGAGTCGATTTTCAGAAAGGCTTAGTATGTTCTAAGTAGAAAGCCAAGGCCCTCTGGATGTCCAGGGCGTGAAGATGCCTCTCCTCACTGGTCTTGTGTGGTTTGGGACAGAACACAGAGGAAGATGTCCTGGGGTTCATATGGAAGGTGGAGACCACCTTTGGCAGGAAGGCCAGGTGGGGCTGCAACTGAACCTTATCTTTGTAGAAGACCATGTACGGAAGTTCTGAGGTCAAGGCTTTAATTTCAGAGATCCATCTTGCTGATGTCGCTGCCACCAAGAATGTGACCTTCCATGATGGGTGGGAAATGGAGCAAGAATTCAGCATCTCAAAGGGCAGGCCGGTGAGCCTAGAGAGGACCAAGTTAAGATCCCACTGTGAGACAGGAGTCCGTACCTTCGGGAAGAGGCTCTCGAGCCCTCTCAAGAATCTGACCGTCATGTCATGGAAAAACTCCATCTGTCCTCGAATCGGTGGGTGAAAAGCAGAGATTGCCACTAGATGCACTCTAATGGAACAGTGTGCCAGGCCTTGGTTCTGCAAATGGAGCAGGTTGTCCAGGACAGCCTATATGGAAGAACACGAGGGACAGATGCCATGCTTCGACGCTCAGTGGGAAAACCTCATCCACTTGGCCAAGTAAGTCATTCTGGTTCAGGGCTTCCTACTCAGTAAACCAGAGGGAGCATCTGTGCCCTTGAAAGATCTATGTGGAAGTATGCATCTTTCAAGTCAGGGGCGGCATACCAGTCTCACAGATCCAGGGAGGGGATAATAGAAGCCAGGGAAACCATGTGGAACTTTAACTTCTTTAGGTGCTTGTCGAGGTCTCGCAGGTCCAGGATGGGCCATAGATCACCCTTGGTTTTGGGATTAAAAAGTAACAGGAAAAGAACCCCTTGTTCCTGTACTCGAGGAACTTCTTCTACTGCATGCAGCTGTAGTAACCCCTTTACCTCCTTCGTGAGGAGACTCTTGTGAGAGAGGTCCTTGAAGAGGGATGGAGAAAGCAGGTGGGAAGGGGAGCAGGGGTAGAAAGGAACTGGAGGATATAACCCTTTTTTACTGTGCTGAGGACCCATCGGTCCAAGGTTATAGCCATCCAGCAGGGAGGAAAAGGGAAAGGTGGTTGGAGAACACAGGAAAGGATGGATCCAGGGAGTAGGCTGGTAGGTCACCCTTGGGCACACCCTCAAAACCACCGTTCAGTCCTATGCTTATTACAGGTCAAGCCCAACTGGGCAGAGGGTGGAGACGGGTGGTTCAGGCAGCACTTGTAGCCCTTGGTTCGTTTATGGGGCTGGTCCTGCTGAGGCTGACTCCCCGGCCCTGCAGCTGCTGCGGTCTGAACTGCTTACACGCCAGGGCTGGGACATAGAGACCCAGGGTTTTTATAGTGATGCAGGAGTCCTTGAGACCATGCAATTTTCTGTCTGATTGCTCCGTAAATAGGGCCCAGCCATCAAAGGGAAGGTCCTGTACTGACTGCTGAGCCTCAGTGGACAACATAGAGGAGCAGCCAAGAGGCTAGCCACATGGAGATAGCAGAGGCCATGGTGCAGACAGCAGCATCTGATGTCACCTGGAGGGCCGCCCTGGCCAGTCATGCCCTCATCCAGGATCACTCGGAACTCCTTCTTGGAAGCCCAGACAAGCAAACGCTGGCGGGATGTCCCCCTCGATGGGGAACAGTACAGCTGAGGCGGGAACACACACATAGGTCCCAACACGGGTTTTCCTTGAGACCGGGGTACCGCAGGAGTCAGTGAGGACAGCCCCGGGAGTGTCAGGATCTCCTGAGCAGCTTGAAGGGCTTTGATGGCACCTGAAGCCGGCAGGGGCCTGCATCACTACCTGAAGTCGCAGGTAAGGCATGGGATGGGCTGCACCGCTTGACTTGAGCTGGGGCCCAACTTCCCGAGAGGGATGTTGAGCTGCCCAACACAGGTCTTGGCTCGCGCCCCCCAGCCCTCTCCTTTCCCTTGCAGGAGGTGGGAGATCTTCCCTTCACAGTCATTTTCAGCTTTTTGACCAGAGCCACGGAGGGAGACCAGTGTTGGCTCGTGGACGGTGCTGGGGGTGCACTGCACACAGAGGCCACGGTGCTCAGTGCGGAGTCAGTCGGCTGCTCCAATGCCAAAGTGAGTGCCGGCTTCATTAGGAGTGCTCTTAGGCGGATATCGCGCTCCTTCTTCGTCCTAGCTTTGAAAGACTTGCAGATACGGCGTTTGTCACTTACGTGCCCTTTGCCTAAGCACCTTCGGCAGCTGGTATGGTGATCACTGATGGTCATAGGCCATTTGCAGAAACCACAGGGCTTAAAGCCTGAGGACCGAGGCATGTCCTGACACCCGGCTAGGTCTCGTTTGGAATTAATGGAGAGTTTGAGAATTACTATTAAGGGTAACTAAGAAAACTACTAACTATGTATAATTATTTTACAGAATTTCAAAGTTCCCAAGAACAGAGAAGGAATCAATGCTAGCTGAAGCAGCAGATGTTCCAGCACTGTTACTGGCAGCAAGTAGTAACTGAGGGTGGGAGGAGCTGGCGGCACCTCTTACCACACCATGCGGGTGTAACTCCAGAGCCAGTCCCCTATGGATACTGCTGCAGCAAAAACTTCCGGCACCAGTGCATGTGGCGAGCGCACACACCTAATATTGAATAGACATGAGCAAGCACTTGAAGAACACCACTTAGTTTCATTCCCACAGTGATGTTCAAGGTAGAGATAAATTTATTACAAGTAGTGGCAGTAAAACACATGAAGTTTCTGACTCCTACTAAGGATTAAGTGGAATTCTTACCCTCTCCTACACAGGATGAGGAACCTTTTTTCTTTTTTTTAAACTGATAAAAGTTGAAATTTGGGGGGGGGTGGGGGCAGGGGAGGGAGAAGGGGAAAATATATTTTCTGACCAGCTATAATTACAGGAGATTGGGGACTTTTTTGGAAACATTCCTAATAAATAAAAACAAAAAACTTTCCTCTGCACCATTTTACAACATTTTAACAAAGTAAACAGAACTGTGGGAAAAACATGATTGAGAGCACAGCACGTTCAGGATCTGCTTTCTGACATGATTCTTATCAATCACAGCAAATTCAGCAAAGTTTAAATGGAAAAGGGGGACATAGTTTAAATAAATAAAACAAATGTGGATTCTAGTCTTAAGATTCCCTATCACTGCAGCTCCAGCAGCAGTAGCAACAGTACAAGTGGCACCGGGCAGGTGGTATTTTAACCACTTTGTTTTCTTGATCTGCAGTAATCATGCTGTAGATAAAATGCCAGTGGCTGGTCTTATTCTACCATTCTCATCTTATTGTTGATACCATCAGTGACAAATGGTAAGACCCCAAAAATAAAAAATAAAAAATAAAAAGTCTAGTGGTAACAGCCACACACATATTCAGCAGCCCACACAACTTAACACAGAAGCTTCCCCACAGCCACAGACTACCTACCTCAGGCAAGCTGCACAATTTTCAATTGGCAAAAGGCAAGTAATTGAGATTTACTTACTGATTTGGAGAAATGCCTTGGGTTTCCTCTCAATATTAATATTATACAGAACTTAGTAGATAATTATAAATATTCTTTCCCCACCCTGCATAACATCTTTGAATTGCTTCCATTCCCCTCACAAGAAGTAAAAACAAAGAGTTCAGTTGGCCTTCAAACTTATTCTAAGAACATGCAGCATTTAATTTACTATTTGCGATATCATTATGTTTGCACTCTCTCGTCAAAGAGGAAAATTCAGCCTTGTGTTTTAGTCATTATCAAGGAACTGGATCTCTCTTTTTATGTTGTTAATGTAATTTGGCCATATTAAAGGAATTTGTACATGAAAACTGAAGCTGATCAAGAACAAAGGAATCCCTGCACTGATGTGGCTACAGAGGGAAGACACTAGCCTAATGTCCTTTCAGTGCAAGAAAGTGCAACCTAAAATATATCAATCCAGATCCTAGTGTCACTGAAGTCTATGGGAAATCTGCTATTGACTTCAACATGACCTAGGATCTAGCCCAGTGGTAGGTAACCTGCAGCCCACAGGCTGAACACGGCCCATCAGAGTAATCCGCTGGTGGGCCACAAGGCAGTTGCTTTACATTGACTGTCCGCAGGCACGGCTGCCCACAGCTCCCAGTAGCCGCAGTTCACCATTCCTGGCCAATGGGAGCTGCTGCAGGAAGTCTCATGGCCCACCAACCGATCACCCTGATGGGCCACATGCAGCCTGCGGGTCACAGGTTGCGCACCACTGATCTAGCCCGTAGAATATATACTGAGAGGACTAATATGCATCTCCTATGAGGGCCATAACGTTGGACGTTTTCTTGGGAAGGGGTGTCTTTAAATCAGAAAATTTGTAGCCTGATGAAAAAAGTAAACATAATTACAGTTTTGATTTGATACGATATGATAATCAGTTCTTAAGAACTGGGAACAGGATTATGGGTCTGTTTTTGTTACCTTTCTACACAATTAAAGAGGCTCACCCTAACTATCTTGACTAAATTAAGAGCTATTATTACCTTTATGGTCCTGCTTATAAATGTTTACCATAGAAAGCACCTCCATAATTCCTTAAGCTGAAGCCTTTATTTATACTTACACATCTTACCCACGTTTTCTTGGGTTGTATAAAAATTAGTATTATAAATCACTTCAGCCAATATCCAGTGTCACACTCCAGGGCAACTGCAGCTGTATTTTCCCCTCATGGTCCAGCAAAAGTACACACTCTAGGCTTCCAGCTCTTCAGCTGTCATCTCTCAAGTTAAGATCTGCATCTCTCACCCTCCTGACTCAGGTATTTCCACACAGCACAGCTTCCTTCCTCTACTGTGAGCTCCCCAGCAAAGTCAGGCTACCTAAGCCAGTCTGCTTTACTATTCTCTTCAGAGATGGTAAACAGCATAATTACCACAGCTAAATTACCACACAGCTCTTTCTAAGCAAGCATGTTTATTCTTGAGGTAAAAGCATTAGAGAAAACCTGTTAAAAACAATATAACAACCTATTTGCATGTTAATAAATTACTAGATATCATCCTCTCACTCTCACAAGGGCTCTAATTAGTGTCAGTCCTTCCAATCCTTACCTAAGGATTGGGGTCCTCCCTTTGATAGAAGGTCCTGTCTATTTGCTGGATCAAAATGAGAGCCCTGAGTCAGTTTAAACTCAAGCTATTTATCCAAAAATCCTTACTCTATCTAGTAGTCCTTGGAGAATCCAGTTCAAACTAGTATATAACAGCCTGTCAACAGGTGGTGGTGGTAGCTCTCTGGAAGTGTTACAACTTGAGTGAATTTGCCTCACTGTTCTTAGTTTCTGGGGGGCTGCAGTCCCCCTCCTCCATGGAATTACATACAGTCCCCAGCCCACAATGATACATAAACTTAATTCAATAAGGTTTGTCCAGGACACTGCAGGAAACTGCCATCCGTCACATTCAGTACAAGATATATTTGGATATCACTATGTACTTCTCAGTATACTTCATTTGCCCAGTACCTCTGCTAACAGTGACCATTTCAATTATTGCTTTATCCTGTCCTCATTTATCTCATATTAGCAGTGGAGAGATGGCTTATTCATCAGCCCAGCGATAAAGATACAACAGGAAAATGCTTTTCTTAATTAAATCTGTGCAACTCCTACTTCAAATTCTGCTCTTTAGTGAAGCTGCACTTGTGCAACTGATGGCAGAATTTGAAGACAATGGTGTGACACTGGCAGACCAGGTGCCAGCTCTTCCCAAGGCTTTAGGCCTTGGCTAAGCACTGACAAATTCATTGCCCGAAACCACTTGTGTATTTGAAGAAAACCTCTGAGTTAGTATGGCTAAGGGTATGGCTACATTTGGAATTTCAAAGCGCTGCCAGCGCTTTGAAGTGTGAGTGTAGTCAGAGCGGCAGCATGTAAACCACATCCTTTACGGGTGTAGCATGCAGCGCTGGGAGCCGCACTCCCAGCGCTGCCGCCCTGATTACACTGACACTTTACAGCGCTGTATCTTGCAGCGCTCAGGGGGGTGTTTTTTCATACCTCTGAGCGCGAAAGTTGCAGCACTGTAAAGTGTAAGTGTAGCCATGGCCTAAGATGGTTACTGAACTTAAAACAAGTGTTTAGACTTTATCAAATGCTTGTAAATTGTTGTATACATTAATCTCACTTATCTTCATCATGTGCTAAAGAAATACTTAAGTTTGTTTTATAACTGTAAAACTGTTTACCTTGAAACTGTCAAACTGTCAGAAAGGATCATTTCCTGCTCATTAAGAAGGCTATCAAAACTAAATGGGCCATTGTGGGACATCACTATACAAAGACTGTTAATTGCCCCTTCACACATCATGAAGAGAGTACTGCAAAAGAGCTCATCCCATCAACTTGAATTATGGAGGAAGGACAAAGATAGTGAACAAGAAAATCTGTCATCTCTTTGCTGTTTGGACTCTCACAGGGCTGGAGCTAGGAAACAGAAGCAGAGATTCCCAGTGTCAACCTGGGTTAACCCTAAAAGACATTCAGTGCTGACAAATGACTACATATCTGTCACCTTTTAAAAATGGACTAATTCATTCATGTATATATGTTTGCCTGCTTTAATCTGATAACTCATTTCTTTTTTCCTAGTTAGTAAATCCTTAGTTGGTTTACTATAGGATTGGCTACAAGTGGTGTCTTTGGTATGAGATGTGAGGTACAAATTGACCTGGGATAAGTGGCTGGAAACAACCTGAATTTTGTGTGATCTCTGATGTATGGTAACCGACCATCACTAAGGGTATGTCAATACTACCTGCCGGATCGGCGGGCAGCGACCGATCCAGCGGGGGTCAATTTGATAAATCAACCCCAGAGTGCTCTCCTGTCAACTCCTGTATTCTACTGGGGCTGGGGGGAGGCCACAGGCAGAGATGACGGGGAAGCATCAGCAGTAGACTCACCTCAATGAAAACACCACAATGAGTAGACCCAAGTATGTCGACTTCAGCTATGTTATTCACATAGCTGAAGTTGTGTAACTTAGATTGATTCCCCCCGCTCCCAAAAGCGTAGACCATGCCAAAATGCATCTTGTCTGGGTGGGAAGATAGAGTAGAATGCCCAAGGGGACTGTCTGACTCCATGGTAAGACTGTTACAGAGCTTCAGGAGTTCACATTTTTACTGAGTTGGTGAAATCTAATTATAGAACATACAGCCAGTTTGGGGTGTCTGCCCTACTTTTTGACATTCTGCCCTGACGCGTGCACAGGTTACACTCCAATTGGAATGCAACAGTTTTTGTTGAATAGTTTGCATAACATGAATCCAGTCCACTCGCCCAAATGTGTGTTGGTTCTGCAGGACCGAACGGTAGTAAAAATTTGTGTCACTAAAACAAGCAGATGTGATTGAATGCATACAGTCAACAGAGCTTAGTAAGGTGGTACCATTTTCCAGTGTTACTTTAGAGTGTAACACTTGAGAGTAGATATACACTTTGAGCCCTCCATCTCCTGATACAAGTCAGCCTATCCCTGGTTCATGATAATTATGACTGACATTGCTTTCCCACGTTCCTTTCTTTCTTTATTGGTAGGCAAGCTGGATTCAGACAAACCTTCCATAGAGCAGTTTGAAATTAAAACCTACTTTCTGGTTAGGAGATCAGCCTCATTTTGCTTCCTCTTCTGAATGTGACAGATGTACTCTTTTCTGTTCTCTTTTTCTGCAAAGACCTAGGTAGACAGAAATTCAGCTTAAAATTCTTAACCCTACCATTACTGCAGAAGGATTTCAATTAGATTACTTAACATTACATAGTTTGTGTGCTTTCTTAAGAAGAGATATGGACTGTAGTACAGAATTTTTTAAACAAACCAACTAGTCAACTAAACCAGATATATCCCCAAAGGCACACACAACAGCTTAATATGGGGAACAGGGCATGTGAACTATACATAGAAGGAAAAAGAAATTGGCATTCTTCCAATGCCATCAAATATCACTTAAGGTATGAACAAGACTCTGCCATCCCTGTCTATTTACTATGGAACAAAAATTTCTCTTGGTACCCAGATTCATTTGCTAAAATGATGATAAACGAGAGTAGTATTCAGCAGACTTTTACTGTCTGAAATAAAATAGATACAACACAGATTTAAATCATAATAATTAGCAATGATAACATTTTGCTTTGCAGTGTACCATATCCAGTTGAAGAAAATCTGCTGCTGATTTTAACATGTCCGTAATACTGAGACACTGTTGTGGCTCTCCAATAGTTATAACAAGATCGTCTTACGATTTTTTTTTTTTAAAAGAGTACGTTAACCAAAAGGTAACCCATTACATTTCAACATGCAAATTGTTTAGAAATAATATCATGCCACAGAAGTGACTACAGGTTACAGACAAAAAGTCCCTACCCTGTATAGAAGACATACCCTTATTAACATCTCTCTGACCTTCTCTTGATGTGCTGGAATTTTAAAATGGCTTAAGTAACGTTCAGAGGCACTTGTGCTCCTAAGTCACTTATGACTTTTCCACCTAATGTGCCCTTCATGGCTAGAAATGGTCACTCTGGGCATAGTTTGACATACTGTATTGCTGCCAAATACAAGAAGAAAAAGTTGGATTTAAATAATTAGGGCTTTAATCCACTCTACTTAAAAACCCAGAGGTTTTTCCACATCCAACTAGCAGATCAGGCTCTTGCCTAAGAGTATGTCCACACAGCAGCTGGGAGGTGCAACTCACAGCACAAGAAGAGGGAAACATGACAGCTCTGCATAGCTACAGCAGCACAGGAAGCAGCTCAGGCTAGCCAACTGAGTACAATCCCGTCTGACTTCCTGAGTACGTAATTGGGTGGATAGCCCAAGCCTCCACAGACACATTACTAATTTTAGCATGCTAGCTTGAGCAGAACTAGTGAGCACATGTCTACTTGCTCTGAGAATCACACCTCCGAGCTACTGTACGGACATACCTTAAATGGCCATACAATGCAAGGAGAAACATACTTGCCAGCACTAAATGTTCAAGGTGAAATTTTGACTGACTTACAAGGAATCTGAGGTATCCACAACACCATCCTATTTTTATCTAAGGAATTCACAGGGCTCAATGGAGCTGTGCTGATCTACACCAGCTGAGAATTTAGCCTGTAGTATCTCATTTTGTAAAAATTAGGGTAAGATCGAGCAGTCACTACAGCTGAAGCTCACTTTGTTTGTGAACTGATATTGTCAACAGGAATAAAAATCTCATTTAAAATGGGAGCTCACAGGTGGCTCAAAGGGAAGCATATCACAATTCCAAACCTAACAGGAAGTTTCATATATGAACAGACCTCTCATGAGCCTGGCCACTATGGGCTGAAGAGAAACTGATCTGTGTTCTGTTTAGTGCAAAGAATAACTACGTAAAAGAACCAAAAAGGAACATTTCTCTGATCCAGAATGACAGTTTTTGACACTTTGTGCATCTATGTGGACAAGTGAAAGTAAAGTTGGGTCCTTTTAAACAGAAATTGAGAGAGAGCTGGTGTGTTATATGAATCTTTAGTTCTCATCCTTTTTTCCAGTTGCCTACACAAACAAAGAAGTCACTCCATAGTTTGGCAAAGCCCCAGCTCATAGCTACAGGTACTAAGAAGGAAATGAAGGGAAGTGTGGATGGTACCACCCTTTATACCACTCATTTGAAGGCACAAAGAGGCACAAGGCACGTTTCATCCCGCACGCACACGCATGCAGGCATTTAAGGGATATATGGTACTAAGATACAATGTACTGACCCAAGGATCTTATTGCCCACATTGTTTATTTTTCCACTGGTATTCCTTTAACATATATGGATTCGGCAATGACTGGCAACCATATGAGTTTGGAACCATGATGGGGGTGGTGGGTTGTTTGCTTTTTCAAAGCTCCTCCACAAAACCACATCTATCACAGTGGAATAACCGACGATGCTAGCTACTGAGAACAAACATTTTAATTTATTGTTCACAAGTTATTCTTATTTTATATATTCGCTATTAATCCTCTGCTCTTGCGGTTAAATAGGATATAAGCAACACAAACAAGTCTACCCAATGCATTTAGGAGTTTTGAAAGGTTTAAACAACGTCATGCATATTGTTACACAATTTTCAGTCTTTGTCCCTCAAGATATATAGTGATCAACATTAGATACTATTTTGTTCTTGATGCAAAGAGAGATGCCTAAGGTTTGGCCTTCATTGTTAAGTGAATTTATATAATGTATAGAAAAGTCAAAACTCCAGACCTTTCCATCGTGGTGGAGAAAAAACAATAGGTGACCTTGCAGACATTAAGCTTGGTTTTAGAGAGATACAATCAGATTAGTACACTGGGAATAAGCATCCAAACCCTACTTCTTCTCTCTTTTCTATTGAAAGTGACAGCTGAAAAGAGTCTATATCAGCTATGTGGCAGCAGTGACAGTTCTGCACAAAGGGAGGCTCACTTCTCGAGTTTTTGCTTATTCTCATACATCACCCCATCACACAAGATGGCATTAAGTTTTCTGACAGATCATCTTTGTTCAGGACATACAGACTTCCTTACCTGATTGTGAATTCCTATAAACATACTCTTACCCTGCTCTCACATAATACAAAGATAGGTCGGATAAAATAATTTATGAAGAAAAGAGTCAAATTGACCTGATTTGGAGTTTAAAACATTTAAAACTGAGATTACGCAATGTTCAACATGAAATCTAGATTATTAACATGGAATTTAGGTCTGTGGCATTCATTGTGAAATACATTTATGGTAACCAGGAACTTCATTAAGTCATTGTTTTGATTTCAGCAGATAAATGTGGTTTAAGCAAATCTGAGAAGTAATGTCTAAAACTGAAAACATGGGGAAAATACGTCTAAATGATAGCATCTGACATTTCTTTAATCTAATGGAAAAATCTTGAATGTCAATTGCTTAATAACAATTCTCTGTGTGTGTGTTTTTGTTTAAGATCTTAATCTGCTCTCTTTTCACCTCTCTTCTGTCTCCATCATTATGGTACCTAAGTGTCTCTTGAAAGCGCCAGGCACTCCAACTCTTGTAAACGGTGTGTATTTTAGGGAAGTAAACCAATGAGGATCCTATGCTATACATTAACACTTTATAGGGAAGTAGTGTGGAGAGAAACTGCTACTCTATATGCATTAATGTCCCATACATCTTGACTGTTTCAGTGTTAGCAAGTTTTAAATGTGCACATTAGAATATTCTGATGAGAGTGTCATGTTAAAAGTACTACATCTCATTTTCTTCACATGCAAGTAGTTTGATATTTCATATAATGCCTCATCTTTAAAGATCTTTAAGTTTTATTTATGTAAGATGTAATCATCACCAAAATTTAGCAGTCTCTAAGTCAGGGGTCTCAAACTCAATTTACCCTAGGGTCAGTGCCGGTCCTCTAATCCTCCCAACAGGCCAATAATGTCACTGAAGATGGTGTTCAGAAAAGAAAATGTGTATATTGTATTTTTTATTTTGAATTTCTTAGAAATAATAAAATTGTCATACAACTTTATACAATTCTTCACTTGCCAGAGAGTTTTTAGGGTTTGCCAGACACCTGGCAATGCTTCAGGTCTGTCAGTTTGTTGATGTTTCGTCTCAGTGACTGAGCAGTTGAAACCTTCAGGATTGCAGCAAGGTGTGCATCAGATAGTTGTGTTCAGTATTTTGACTTGTTTATATTCATTGTGGAAAAAAGTGACGCTGCCTCCATAGCTGACTCTGCCCAGCAACTAGTTATGATATCTCTGTCCCTCTCCTCCAGCTAATGGGAGCTGCCGGGGGCGGCGCCTGCAGGAGACATTGGGCAGCATGTCTGTATGCGTCTCTCCTCCATGGGCTACAATGGGGAGGTTCTCAGGCCACAGATGGCCCGCAGGCCAGGACTTTGAAATCACTGCTCTAAGTGAAGAGTGGCAGCCAACTGGGGAGAAAAGGAAGAGAATTTTTGGTCAAAGGCAACGGGGCTAGTATCCCAACACTTTTAAATGCCAAAAGTATAGTTAGCATCCATACAAAGCTGAAAGACACAACCTTGGCTGGTCTTTTTGTTTGTATTTGTTCTGCTTTAAAGGACCACATCTGAAACAGACTTGCACTAAGATACACTGAACTATTTACTTCAGAAGGATGAAGAGCTGAATCAGTTTTGGACATAGTTGAGAGAAATGGAAAAACAGGGCACCGGAACCAGCATCACTAGGCTAGATTGGATATATAGGTCAGGTTGAGTTAGGTAGGTCCTTAAAGGAAAGAATAAGTAATTTAACTTCATATGCTGCATAAGTGTGAGCCAGAAGAGGTATCTGAAGGTAGCACTAACAGTCAAATAAAAAAAAAAAGTTAAAGTTCATTTTAGCGGTTGCATTCTGGATGAACTGTAGCAACTACAATAAGGGAAAGGAAGCAGCTGTAATAGTCAAGATACAAGATTACCAGAGAACAGACAAGAGTTTTAGTGTTTGGCTACACTTGCAGCTGTACTGCGCTGGGAGTTAAAGCTGTCTTCGTACAGCTATGTAGGGAAAGCGTTACAGTGTGGCAACACTGACAGCTACCAGCACTACAGTGTGGCCACAGGGTATGGCTACATTTGGAATTTCGGAGCGCTGCCGCGGCAGCACTTTGAAGTGCGAGTGTAGTCAGAGCAGTAGCGCTGGGAGAGAAATCTTGCAGCGCTGCATGTAAACCACATCCCTTACGAGTGTAGCGTGCAGCGCTGGGAGCCGCGCTCCCAGCACTGCTGCCCTGATTACACTGACGCTTTACAGCGCTGTATCTTGCAGCGCTCAGGGGGGTGTTTTTTCACACCCCAGCTGCAGCGCTGTAAAGTGTGAGTGTAGCCAAGCCCACATTTGCAGCGGTGTTGGGAGTGGTGCATTATGGGCAGCTATCCCAGCGTTCAAATGGCTGCAACATGCTTTTCAAAAGAGGGGGGGTGGGGTGGAGTGTGACAGGGAGCGTGGGGGAGAGAGAGAAAGGATTTTTGGAGCTGACAGTGTGAGCTCCCTCCTTGCAAATTCCGACCACTTCCCCTACCCCTCTCTCATTCACTCTTAAATGCAAATAGCCTTCAGACCAGATAAGCAGCTGCTCCAACGGACTTCCTCCCACCCCCCGGGAGCCCTGAGTTCACAACAAAAGAAAGAGAAGCATCACAACAAAACAAAGAGTTCTTTAGTTAAAAGCATTATGGGAAAATTCCGGAGGTCAGTTACAGCGTAGTAAGATTAATCACTGTTTACACTGGCACTCCAGCGCTGCAGCACCAGCACTGTTCTCTTTATTCCTCTCATCCATGTGGAGTACAACCAGCGCTGTAGCCAGGGAGATACAGCGCTGCATGTGCCTTACCAGTGTGGATGGGGAGTAAGTTACAGCGCTGAAAGCCACCACCAGCGCTGTAATTCTCAAGTGTAGCCAAGCCTTTAGACGCCAAAAAAGGAAGAACTGGATTTTCAACACATGGTGGAGGAAAAAATGGTAAGATTTGGACAAGGCCTGTTTGTGCGGAAGAAGGAGGTGTCAGCATCAAAGATCACACACACTATGAGTCTACTGTAAACAGTAAAATATGAACATTCTAGGCAGCATTAGCGGTGAGTCTAACACTTTTCAGTTGCTTATAAATTTGACAGACTTGAACCTTTCAGGCTGAAGTTTTCCATGTTGGATCTCTGCCTCAACCTGAATTTATTTTTATTTATTCTGGGAGTAGGAAGGCAGAAGTTTCAGCAAAAACTGTTAATCCATTTCTGAGAAAAAGGGTTAGGAAAAATATGGTTTTACCAATGTAAAAAATTCTTACAACTGTTTCTTTGAAAAGTTCTAACACACCTCCATGCTTTGGAACAGGGATTTGAAATGTGACAGGCAGGGCCACCCAGAGGATTCAGGCAGCCTGGGGTCATCCACCCCCAATGCCGAATTGCCGAAGACCCAGCACTTTGGCAGCGGGTCCCAGAGCAGAAGGACCCCTGCTGCCAAATTGCTGCTGAAGACCCACCCCAGGACCCGCCGCTGAAGTGCCGGAAGGACCCCCCACCGCGAGTCTTCGGGGCACTTCGGCGGCGGGTCCCGGAGCAGAAGGACCCCTCCACAGCCGAATTGACGACGACGACCTTGAGAGTTTTCTGGGGCCCCCGGAGCGAGTGAAGGACCCCAAAAAACTCTCATGGGGGCCCCTGCGGGGCTTGGGCCAAATTGCCCCTCTTGCCACCCCCAGGCGGCCCTGGTGACAGGATAATTTTTGATGTCCCTGTGAAAATCTACCCAAATTAGTCTGAATTCTGAACCTCTGAAAATCACCATTTACACATGCTCAGAAGAGGCTTGTTCAAAGCAGAGAGCAAGATCTTCCAAACACAGAGGGCACTGAGCATGCACCAGTCCAGAGCTGAGCAGTAGTTTTGCAGCAATTGCTCCCGAGGCTTCTGAAGGTAATTGCGGTGTCAAATATTTATTCAGCAGCAAAAAACTATGTTAACAAAGAATTAAGGTTGTTTGGTGGTATGTTGCCTCCTTGCACAAAATTGGGTTGAGCAAAACCTCAAACTTCTGAAAAAAAATCAGGAAATACAGTTAGGGCAGAGTTAAGTTCGCATGGGAAGCCTTATTTCAGAAATCCCCTCATACATCCCATTAATATACACACACGCACGCACACGCACCCCTTTACTCTGCCAACCTCACAGCTGCTGAACGGTACAAGATCTTCACCTACTTTTGTAACCCATTCACTTTCACCCATAGTATTCTATCTAATACTATTAAAGGACAAAATGGGGGGAGAGGTTTGCTCACGGTAATGTGATGTTCTCAGCTGAATGAGACCGCAACATGAGTACAACACGAAACAATGGTTCTGAGACATATGAACTGTTCTCTTCATCTCAAGGGATGTTCCCATCCACTCCCAAGAATTTTAGAGACTGATATATATGAAAAGTGCCCATTCTCGGCTCCCCACCCAAAAGGGCAACATCATCCAAAAACTGGCTCACATGAGGTGGAGGGGGAACTAACCCCCTGTAGATGGGCCCCCAAATCCTAGCACACAAAGGAGAGCAGTATGAGGAGCTCAGACACACTCAGAGGGGCAAGGCCCCAATATCTGAGCTCATTTGAGGGAGGCGATGAGGACTCAGACTCTACTAGAGGGGCAAGAGTCCCCTAGATGTGGGAGGGGAATGTGGGGCTGACACTGCTCCTGCCCCCTCAGTTCCCCTGGCATTCACCACCACATCCCCGTTCCCACTCCTCCACTCTCCCCAACCTCCCTCACCTGAACCTCCAACCTCTCTCCCCCATAGCACCCACTCCCATTTTATCCCCCCATAACTTCCTCCCCTCACTGCAGCCTCACTCCCTCTTTTCCCCACCTCCACAGCCACCAAGCTCAGTGAGATCTGTGATTCATCCAGTCATTAGTACCTCTCAGTTTAACAGCAGAAGAAAACCTTTTTAGGGGGGCCTCTAACTCTGGAACCCCTCAATCATATGACTCCAAATTTGTATCACTAACCCTACCCTATAACTCTAGAAAGTGCACAAAATTTCAAAGCAATCCGAGTAACTGTTTGGATTCTAAAGCACTTATCATTAGTCAAGCTTTGAAGTATATAAAATGGTGTGAACGGAAACCGTATAGCGATTTTTCAGTATTGTACATTTTTACAGAGTGCATGTGCCATTTTGGTGGGTGCTATGCACTATCTTGGGTAAGACTTGACAGACAGAAAACATTTTGACCCACATCAATGATTTTATCATTAACTCTTTGCAAAAGACACTTAGGGTATGTCTACACTGCAATAAAACATCTGTGGCTGATCTGTGTCAGTTGATTAGGGCTCGCAGAGCTTGGGCTGGAGCCTGAGGGTCCCAGTGCCCTGGCTCCAGCCTGAGCCCAAAGGTTCACACTGCAATTTTATACTCTAGTATAAGCACCATCAGTTTGAGTCCACTGACACAGACCAGCCTCAGGTGTTTTACTGCAGTGTAGACATACCCCTGCAAAAAAACCAAAACTTTTTTAAAAATTGCTAAGAGTGAAGGCTTATATTTTCAGAATCTTAGCTCAAATGACTCAGAATTTGGGTCACTAACCCCACCCTGCATCCTCCAGAGGCACACCAAATTTAAAAAAGCAATCTGGCTAAGCATGTTGATTTTAGAGGAGTTTGAAAAGTCAACTTTTAAACAGGAGTCATGACAATCTTAAACACAGTGGTGCTGCCACGCCACCAGACAGAGCTATCAGCATATATGGTAATTCACAATAGTATGCCAAATAAAGAATGAAATCCTTGCATTCAAGATCTCACAAGCTAAAACAGCACATTTGAGGATAATATAGACTAATACACTATAGAAGAAAGGCAGTGTTGCCTAGTAAATTAAGCACTGGACTGGGACTAAGATGTAGGTTCTATTCCCTGATCTACCACTGGCCTGCTGGGTAACCTTGGGCAAGTCATTTCCAGTCTGTGCCTCAGTTTCCCCTTCTGTAAAATAGGGAGGACATTGGCCGCTTTGGAAACTGTTTTGAGATCTACTGATGAAGTGTGCCATCAAATTGCTAAGTGGTATTAATATTACTGAGCAGCTGAATTTTAAAAAAGCTGCTGCATATATGAAATAATTTGAACCTATTGGTTTATAAACAGAGAAACTTCTTAATTCGTATTATGGATAACTGGCCTATGTATCTTAGGCACTTACATGGCTCCCATCATTGTAGTATTTCACAATGGTTAATGTATCATTCTCAACACCCCAGTGATGTAGAGAAGTGCTATTATTCCCATTTTACAGATGCGAATTCAAGCACAGAAAAGCTAAATGTTCAAGGTCCTACAGGAAGTCTGTAGTAGAGCAGGAACCTGAACACAGGTTTCCCAAATCCTAGACCAGTGCCCTATATTGAACCATCCTTCCTTTCCTCACCTATTAAAATGTGAATAAAAAGTACTTCGAGCATTAAAGTGCAAATGACTAGTAGTCTGGAAACTTTTTTTTTGGTACTAATATGATTTATAAGATAATTTGGGGTTAATTTTTTCTTCTTCTTCTTGCCCTTTCCCCCCAACCCCAAAACCAGACCAACTTGAAACAAGAAGTTCAAATGTTTCATTTTGAAAGTGTTCAAACAGAATATTTCAACTGTTTGGAATTTCACCTCCCTTTTTTCAGCTGAAAATATTCACCAAATTTGACACAAATTAGTGAATACTTTTGGCCTCATTGAAACTATACTTTTCAGCAGTTCACTATTTGCCAAAAAAAAAAAAACACAAAACTTCCTTTAGCTCTATGCAGTACCTTCCTATCTTTTGGAGCCATGAAAGGAGTATTTCTCTCTTCTGATGATGTACTGTTTCATCTCGTGAAGTTTTGTTTGAAAGGACAAAGTTCTCCCTTTTAAAAATTAGCAAAAGTGTATTTAATATTTAACAGTGTTCTTTAGTCCTTTAATAAAGAACCGTTCCATGAGTTGAAAGTTAGGCCTTGGCTACACTGGTGCTTTACAGCGCTGCAACTCTCTCACTCGGGGGTGTGAAAAAAACACTCCTCTGAGCACTGTAAGATACAGCGCTGTAAAGCACCAGTGTAAACAGTGCCCCAACGCTGGGAGCGTGGCTCCCAGCGCTGTAAGCTAATCCCCACAAGGAGGTGGAGTACGTGCAGCGCTGGGAAAGCTCTCTCCCCCAGCACTGGTGCTGCAACCACACTCGCACTTCAAAGTGCTGCCATGGGAGCGCTTCCGCGGCAACGCTTTGGAGTTGAGTGCAGCCAAGCCCTTAGAAAAGAAAAAAAGAAGTACACCTTAATTCACGTACGTTCATTGCTATTTTAAATGAACTAGCCTGAATGAATGGGTACCCTTGGTGCAATTATGTCTTGCCACAGTTGGTTTCAAGTCATGAACTGTTCTAGGCAATTTTTTTTTTTTTTTTTTTTTTTTTACATACACATTTATTACACCAATGCAAACAGGCATCAAGAGCTTCATTATAAAACTCACATTTTCAGGTTTATATTTAATCTCAGATTGCATGGTCAGCTCAAATGTGAGCATTTTTATATTATTGCTGTAAATCAATTGAATTGTTTGCGACAAAGGCTCTAAAGAGTTGTTTTAGTAGTTACAATTGTGCTGTAGTGTTTCAGCACAAAGGGCCTCAGAACAATGGTTTCTATATCTAGTCCCAGAAAAATAACTTCATTAAGACTCAAGTTGATTATAAATGGATATCAAGTAATTGAAATGGATATCAAGTAATTGAAAAAATGAGAACTTAGTTGAACAATGTTTGAAAGTAAGGAAAACAGGATTAAGGCACAAATGGTTTTTTGTGCCCTGAAAAGGATTGAATGGGGAGGAGTGCATGTTAAGGAATGGCTGATGTTATCCTAAATCATGACAGGCTAAATAGAAATAGATGGTTAACTCACTTTCCTTGTTTTCCAGTCTCAAATGTCCTCTGCTTTCCTTCATCCCTATTAAATGACTCAGCCTCCTTTTACTTTCCCCAACAATCCTCGCAAGATTTCTAGTGCCCGTAGCAGAATTTGAAGCCCAAATGCCTCTGCTGAGTTCCAGTGATACAATGATCCCTATTGCTACCACACCCCATTCAATCCTATGCATTATAGCCTGTCCTAGATTTTTTAATCAAAATCTTAAATGATTAGTTTCATAAGCAAGTTTGTCACAGTTCAAGGAAGTCAAGCTTATTTTCCACTTTTTCCTTGAATCCGAACACTTTCCATTTCTTTTTACTCGGAGTACTGCCAGTAGACGTGTATTCCTTTCTTTTGATCTGGAATTGAGTTTAAGGTGCAATATCTGCAGCTCTCCAGTGCTGCTAGTTGGCAGTCACAGTGAATGCTAATCAATTTTCTCTTTACACCATCCTACAATACTACACCTCCATCTGAGTTCCCACCTCAGTTCTCAAATTTAACAGTGTTAGAATACATTTTTAAATGCCCATGCATTCTAAATATAGTCCCAGGTAAAAAAAGTAAGTTTTCACATTGAAATATTGCCCTTTAAAATATCAATGAAACATTTTAATCAAAAATACCAGAAACTCAGAAAATATGCAGTTAAGGTTTTCATATTAACCTTAACAATGACCTGCAAAGGGAAGAAACTAAGCTTCTTCTGTTTTTTTCCCCCCACCAAAAGCAATCTATTACCGGATGTTAGAAATTCAAGTCATGTATAGTCTTGAAGGTTCTATGATAAATGAACTAATGAAATTATGACATCATTAGAACAGGTTCAGAGACGGGCTACAAGGATGATCCGAGGAATGGAAAAACTGCCTTATGGAAGAAGACTCAAAGAGCTTGGCTTGTTTAGCCTGGCCAAAAGAAGGCTGCGGGGGGATATGCTTGCTCTATTTAAATATATCGGCGGGAGGGAGGGGAATTATTTCCGTTAGGGGAATTATTAATGTTAGGGAGGGAGAGGAATTATTTAAGTTTAGTACTAATGTAGGCACGAGGACGAATGGGTATAAATTGGATATTAGGAAGTTTAGACTTGAAATTAGACGAAGGTTTCTAACCATTAGGGGAGTGAAGTTCTGGAACAGCCTTCCGAGGGAAGTAGTAGGGGCAAAAGACTTTTCTGGTTTTAAGACAAAGCTTGATAAGTATATGGAGGGGATGTTATGATAGGATCGTTAATTTGGGCAATTGATCTTGGATTACCACCAGATAGGTCTGCTCAATGGTCTGCGGGGAGATGTTGGATGGGATGGGAACTGAGTTACTGCAGAGAATTCCTTCTTGGGTGCTGGCTGGTGAGTCTTGCCCACATGCTCAGGGTTTAGCTGATCGCCATATTTGGGGTCGGGAAGGAATTTTCCTCCAGGGCGGATTGGCAGAGGCCCTGGAGGTTTTTCGCCTTCCCCTGCAGCGTGGGGCACGGGTCGCTTGCTGGTGGATTCTCTGCAGCTTGAGGTCTTCAAACCAATTTTGAGGATTTCAATAACTCGGTCCTGGGTTAGGGGTTGTTTTAATATTGGATGGGTGGGGTTCTGTGGCCTGCCTTGTGCAGGAGGTCAGACTAGATGATCATATTGGTCCCTTCTGACCTATGAGTCTATTAGTGTAAAGAGTTAAAGTAAAGTAGTGAGCGACTAGGAGATTTTCAGAGTGTTTAAAACTCTGTTTTATTACCTATTCAAGCTCCAGTGACTGACTAATATTTTTGAGATAGGACATCTTTGTTAAAGTTTCAACATTCCAACTTCTTCAACTAAGTTACAAGAGCTAACATATATATCTTCATCTCAAGGGGGAAATAACATCCTGAGATCAGAGTTGATATTCCTAAGGTTAAAAAAGCAGCAAATAATTTGTTAACAAAAATAAAGAAAAGATTTTTCAGGCACTCTTTACACAATATAAAAAGATACAAAAGGTATAATTTTTTTTTAAATTTCTCTGCCCCCTTAGCCCTATTCACCTTCCACCTAAAGAATGTGGATCCTCAACAGATGCCAAATTAAATTGTTGCATATGTGAATTCCAACAATAATGTCTTCAGTGGTACAAAGACAACCTGTACCCACTCTTGAAGCTTACATTGAATAGAGGGTCAGAGAGAGGTCCTCCGATATCAGGAGGGTGTCAGAGAAGAGTCTTATCTTTGGGATGAAGGCCCAGTACTGAATATTAACACTGTATTTGTCAACAGGCAACACCCAGTTAATTAATAGGCAGCTGCCTGCTGCTGCTGTAATATGGAGGGTTCACACTGAGACATCAGTGAATAGGAGCTACACACAGCAAGTTCCCACTATGGCGATTTTTCATACGTTTCTTACCATTACCACCAATGATTCAGCTCTACAAGTATTAGCAACACCAGAATAACTGTTGCACACGGACTGGCTGGCTGCCATCACCATTTTTAAAGTACCACTTCAGTTAATCCGTCTCAGAACAGGTTTAATCAACACCGCGCTTAAAATCATATAAAGACCCACTACTGTTAATAGAGTTGAGATGAACTGGTATCAGCAAAAGTGAGAAATTATAGGGAGAGTGTCCTTATTGTAGAGCGGATTCAAAACATCCTCAGGTTACATCACATGATTTACTGGGTTGGGGCAAACAAATACTGGCAACTGTATGCTGCTTGAGGTGGAAGGCAGCTGCCAAGCATAGCCTGCGCACATGCCAGCTTCCCTCTCCCTTGTTATGGGAAGGGTGCGTCAGTTATTCTTGGACAGCAGCCCATGTGTTAGGTAAGCAATGTAAAGAGAAAACTAACTGTACCATGCCTGGAGGGTGGTGTCTCAGAATCCTTGGCTGGGACAGTAACTGAGTATCTGCACATCTCAACTCTCCTACAAGTATATCCAGGCTATACAGGGAGGATTACTAGGGCAGATGGGCCTCTCCAGCCCCAACTGGCATGGTAAATGAAAAAGGGCTATTTCTCAGTTGTACATGAAGAGCAAGATAAAAGGGAAAAAATCCTTGGCCCATTGAAGCGAATGTGAGTTTTGCTGTTGACTTTAATGGGACCAGGATTTCACCAAATATGTGATAATCTCTGACCCATAGCAAGGAGATACATTTAAGAAGAGTCTCTCCAGCTTCTGTATAGCAAATGAATGGGTAATTCACTGGTTATAATATAGCATGTAAGTGAGACTAGTGCTAGCCTGTGTATCATATTGTAAATCTAGACTGGTTATGGTGGCCAATTTTAAGCTCTATTAATTATACAGGTTGATACTAGGTGGAGATTTAAGGACAGATGAGGTAGATGTTGGTCCTGGTTTCCAAAAGAAGTGACTGTCTCTTTTTTATTAATTCATGTAATTCAAATGGAAATTTACATATGCTTCTGTGGTGCTTGCAAAACCAAGAATGAAGTATTAACACACAGGACAGTAAGAAAGTGAAAATGATTAGACACCGACAAATAAAACTAACTTGATTCTACTGTCCACACGAACAAGATAAAAAGAGCAAAGTGAATTATTCTAATTCTCAGTAATCCAAGATGTCCAATGCAGGAAAGAAAGTGGTTCTCTTTTATCAATATTATATAGCCTCATTATTAAAAAGTGTACTTCCCAAGTTTGCTTGTTTTTAAGTTTTGATCAAGAACCAAGTTTGTCACAGAGTTCAAGGACATCAAACTTATTTTCAACCTTTTTCCTTGAGCCCCAAAACTATTTTTTTTTAAGTTTTGCCCATTTTTGAAAGTTCTCTACTTTATTTGTAATATTTTACTAACTGTGTTTCCAACTCATTATTTTATCACAAACCTTATGATATTTGGTGTTTTAATTAAAACCCAAGCTCTCGGAGACAAGTGATTACATGAAAATCTCAGCTTTCAAGTTTCTCACCCTCACATCTGCAACCAACACCTTTAAACATGTGATCTTCATGTACTCTATAGACTTTAGAAACTAAAGTACTTTAAACTAATTGCACGATATTTTGGTGCCTGATTCTCAATTTTTGAACCTTTCCAGTTGGGAATACTGCTAATTTTTACAGAGCAAGATCAGGCTTAAAACAAGGCAAGAAAAAAAAGTAAGAGGCTAGGGCAAGGCCAAAAACTTTATATATAAAATATAAAAATGGGGAGGGTGGATCTTGTGGCCTTCCCCAGCAAATATGAAACACAAAAAACAGTATCCTGGATTTTAAAATATTTTAGGCACTGAGAAAATATCTGACATTTATTTGAAAATCTAAAACAAAGTTTTCAGTAGAAAACTCACCAGCTCCAGGGGGGGAAATAATCACTATCTGAACATTCTTTAAAAACATACTATTATCCCAACACTTATGATTACTACAAGTGAAAGTTAGAGGGGAAAAAAAAGTTAGAGGGGGGCGGGGAAAAGAACTTCTCCTCCATCATTTACTTTGTGCATTTGACACCATAATGAAACTGGAAGGGATAGCTCAGTGGTTTGAGCATTGGTTTGCTAAACCCAGGGTTTTGAGTTCAACCCTTGAGGGGGCCACTTAGGGATCTAGGGCAAAATCAGTACTTGGCCCTGCTAGTGAAGGCAGCGGGCTGGACTCAATGACCTTTCAGGGTCCCTTCCTGTTCCATGAGATAGGTGTATCTCCATATATTTATTTTTTATTTCTTCTAAGATACCTTCCCATTTGTATTAGGCCCCATCTACACTGGCAAGTTTGCATGCAGTAAAGCAGCTTTGAACGCTGTAACTCCCAAGGTGTACACACTGACAAGCCAGTTAATGTGCAGAAACCGCCCAGATGCAGTGCTCAAAAAAAAACCCACAACCCTAAAAGCCACACACATCCTGACAAGAAGCACAGAGCTTTCTGTGCCGTGATTACAGCACTGCAGTGCCAGTGTAGACACCGTGGTGATTACAGCGCTGCAACTGGCCTCCGGGAGCTGTCCCACAATGCCTGTTCTGACCTCTCTGGCCATCGGTTTGGACTCTTCTGCCCTGCCCTCGGGAGACCAACTGTCAGCCCCACCCCATACATTCCTTTGCAAATTTGAAAGTCCCCTTCCTGTTTGCTCCATGATGCGTGCAGTGGTCTCAGCGCATCTTTCCAGGTAACCATGCCTGCTCCACACACCAGACAATCCCCCACTTGGAGCAATACCAAGCTGCTGAACCTCATCAGCATTTGGGGAAGGGGGGCAGCACAGTCATAGCTGCACTCCAGCTGTCAGAATTATGATACCTATAAACAGATTTCTAGATGCATGATAGAAAAGGCCCATGACTGGGACACATTGCAGTGCAGGGTCAAACTGAAGGAGCTGGGAACGCCTACCACAAGGCACGGGAAGCAAACTGCCGCTCCAGTGCTGCACCCATGAGCTGCTGGTTCTACAAAGAGCTGGATGCAATACTTGGTGACCCCACCTCTACTAGGAAGTCCCCTGAGGATAATTTGTTGGCTTCGTTGCCACTCAAGAGTGGACCAAGCCAGGAGGAGGCAATCTTAGATGAAGAGGGGGAGGGGAAACCAGAGGCAGAGGATGACTTGGAGGCCAGAGATGCCTGCAGTCCAGAGCTCTTTTCTACCCAGAAGCCAGGGCCAGATTAACTTTTTGTGCGCCCGGCTCCAAACATTATTTGTGGGCCCCCTAGGGAATTATTGTAAAAGGGGCCGCAGGGGGGAAAAACACAGTGGGGTGGGAGCTAGGGTTGGTCCCTGGAGCTAGGGAGGGGCCAGGGGTAAACTGCAAGCGCAGCAGGGCTGGGGAGGAAGTAAACAGGATCCCCACCCCCGCCCACATAGAGCGGGTACCTACCTTCTCCCCGGTTCTAGCCCATTCTCTTCGTCTCTCTCTGCACTGAGCTGCCCCTCCTCCAGTGTGGCAAAGTGGGAATGTTCTTAATGTTTTCTCTGAATACTGTGTGAGTGCCTCAGTTTCCCCTATGCATTTCTTAAGTATCTAGGTGTTGGGATAAGGCTATGTGACTGTTACAGAGCCCTAGAGGACAGGTGTAATGCTGCCTGCACAGAGATTGGCCTGGGTCCCTCCCCTGCAAGGTGCCAGTTGAAGGTGTTGGATAACAAAAAGATCAGGTGACCTCCTGGCCCGGGGAAAGAGACAAAGGACAGAGGAGGGGGTTACAGTTTGCAGCTGGCTGGGGAAACGGAGGGAGGCCTAGCACTGGTATCTGGGCTCCCTACCCCACAAGATGGACCTGACTGAGGGGTCCTGTTTTCCATACCTACAAGCTCTGCTTTCACTGTGTTCCTGTCGTCTAATAAAGCTTCTGTTTTACTTGCTGGCTGAGAGTCACAGTGAATTGCAGGAAGTGGAGGGTGCAGGACCCTGACTCCCCCACAGTCCGTGACATCCAGCAGCAGCAGGACAGGTTCTCTTCCAGCCCTCAGGGGTAGCTGTTGGGAGTGAGAGGAGCAGAGGGTAATGTGGTTACTCCCATAACTGGGCTTTTAGTTTCCAGGCAGCACAGCTAATCAGACACCCAGGTCCCATTTTCTACTGGAGTTTCCAGTCTAAAACTGGATACCTGGCAACAGGGGTGCCAGAAAAGCCTGAGGGGTGGAGGAGGGGCAAGCAATCATTTTTAAAAGTGAGAGGGCTAACCCTTAACCGATGGGAAGCAAGGGGTGGGTGGGCTAGGGAGTGGAGAGGAGCTAATGGGCAGGGCCATGTCTGCTGTACTGCCCAGGTAGATTGGAGACTGTGGCGATCAGCTGACACAGTATCCCCAGCCCAGGTGATGTGACAGCCTGCGGTGGATTTAGAGTTAGTGGGGTCCCCTGGCCCTGTGCTCAGCTTCATATTTGGGGCAGGGGTCTCAGAGTGTGTAGAGGTGCAGGGGGCTGGGTGTGGGGGATGCAGGGGTCAGGGTGGGCAGAGGGCTGGGGTTGTGGGGGTGCTCTCAGCAGGGGGCTGGAGAGGGTATGCCCCCATTCCAGCCCCTTCCCCAAGGCCCCGCCCTGCCTCTTCTCTGCCTCCTCCCCAGAGCAGTGAGCATGCTGAGGCTCTCCTCCTCCCAGCAAACAGCTGATCCAGAGGGTCAGCTAGTTAGTGACAGGTGTGAGAGTACTGGCTGTGTTTTAAAGCACTGAAACAGTGTTGTCTGTGTTGCAAACAATACTGCTTCCACCTCTCAGTCCCCGCCTCCACCTAATGGAGGAAGAAATTTGAACTCTGATCTGCCACAACTCAGGTGAGTGCCCTAACCACTGGTTATGGGATGTTCTGATGTTGATTCTCTGTCTCTCCTGTCAAAGCTGTTCCACTGTGGATAAATAATGAAAATAATTGAGTCAGAGAGAGAAAGCATGTGTGAGAAAGACTCTGTAGCCTGGTGGTTAGAGCACTCATCTGGAAGACCCAGGATCCTAGTGTTCTTCTTCCAATTACTTTTCTTAAGTTATTAACCAAAGATACAAGCATCAACTTTTCATTGTTTTACTCACACAAGAGGTAGCAGTACAACAAAGCTAGAGTTATCTGCTTTTTATACCCGTTGGGTTAGGCGGAGGTGGGAGGAGGAAACACATGGAGCACTTTGTTTATGTACATAGGAATAGTGTTACCATACATCTGGGTTTTCCCAGACATTGCGTCTTATTTGATCCTCTGCCCTCTGTCTGTGTGGACTTTTCAAAGAGGAGGCAATGTCTGGGTTTTTTGCAGAGCAGATGTAGCAGCTTAGAAAGAGCCCACTTCCCAACTGGTCCCTCCCCTGCACCCACATCTGACTGGTCCCTCACAGCTGCTGGATTCAGCCCACCCAGGCCCCAGCTCCCAGCCCTGAGGCAGGGAAAAGCCCTGTGGGGTGGTGCTAACAACTGTCACTGTGCCTCCGTATCTTCACCAGCCTCCCTGCCACCATGACAGAGAGCAGCCCTGCCCCACCCCCACCTCAAGAGTGGGCCCTCTGGCACCCCCTCCTGCATTCCCCAAGTACCCCAGCCCAGTACACACACACACACACACACACCCTTCCAGCACCTCCTAAATTCCCCCTCAACTGCCCCAGGTATCCCCTCTCAGTTCCCACATCTCTACAGCACCCCTCCAAATACCCATCCAGGTACATGTCCAGACTCCTCAACTGTACACTCTCCACATTCCTCTCACCCCAGCTTCTAGCAGCGTCGTCTTTTTGGGAACCTGAAACATGGTAATCCTACACAGGAATGTCTCTTATCCTTCTGAAAGAGACAAGTGAAACTTTCCTGGAAATACTCTGCAATCTTCTCCTGAATGTTTCTAGGGTGGCTGCCTTATTTCTTCCTCCTTGGTAAGACACTTTCCCATGCCACTCTGTGACGAATTCAGCTGGCACCTTTGCAGGCTAATGGAATACAGCCCCGAGCACCTTCAGTATGCCAACAATAGCAATGTTCTCTGTACCTTTATAACCCTCAGGACTGAGATATCAGCTACCACCACCGCCTGTTGAAAATAGTGCCAATATTCAGTGCCATTGCTCTATATTCATACCCATGGAATAGGGGCCAACATTTTATTGCTTTCTGAAACTGAAAATCCTTCCCCACCCCTCCCCCTTCCAGGAGCTAGAGAGCAATGCTGTCCTGAGGCACTGCAAAACAGAAGTGTGAATAAGTATTTCTTATTAAAAGTGTGTATGAGAACAAAGGACAGGCGTTTTGAATCCATTTTCCCTTTCCGTTGTGATTGTAAATCCAATGATACATCTGTTTTTAATCAGCAACTGCTGATGCGGTGGCCCTGAGGGATGCCCCCCAACACACAAACACACTCCACTCCTGTGGAACACCTGACCATGAGGAGGAGGAAGACGATGAGGGAATACATGTTCAGTGATATCCTGCAAGCCAGTGCTGCATCTGACCATGAACAAAGATTGGAAGGCCACTATGACTGACAGCATGGAGAACAACAGAGGACAGGAGAAAAGCCCAGGAGTCCCAGAAGGACAAAAAGAGGGATATAATGTGTTGTCTTCTTTGGCAGCAAATCCAAATGCTGCAGACCCTGGTTAATTCATAGGTCCAAAAACCCCAGACTCCCCACCCTTTGCAATCCTTGGAAATCTCCACCAGGGCCGCCCGGGGAAGGGGGCGGGGGGGAAATGGGGCAATTTGCCCCAGGCCCCACAGGGGCCCCCATGAGAATATAGTATTCCATAGTACTGCAACTTTTTTTTATGAAGGGGCCCCTGAAATTGCTTTGCCCCAGACCCCCTGAATCCTCTGGGCAGCCCTGATCTCCACAGTCAACGCTCCATACAACCCCCAACATACCACATGGCATCAACGCTCTCATCCTCACCCTTATTGCTGCATGCTGGGGAACAGCAAAGAAATCTACAGCTTCACATACGCTGATATGTGAGAACCCTGGTGGTATATGTGTAACCACAACGGACTACATTTGTGCACTAAAAAGAACAGAAATGTTTGCTGCCTTTCCAACTTCAAAGTTTCCCGCCATTAATTTATGTTAAAAATTTGTATTGCATTGCCTGTGGTTTTTTTTTCCAGTTTTTCCTTACTCAGAGTTCTAATTTGAATCAAATGATCTTTAATAGTTCACAATATATATTGCAGAATGCATAGCAGTAGTCAAAGTAAACAGTAATTGTAAATATACAGCAAGCACCACATAATTCATAGCATCTGAAAAAGACCCAGTCATATTGACAAATGCATAGCAAGCACTTCCCAATTCTTAGCAGCACCTAAAGTTCCAGGCCCAAAGAACACAGTAGTGTTCTGTACTGGAAAACGCTCTTTCAAAGCCTCTCTTGATGACATAGCTGCACGTTGGGTTCAGCTTTATGTCTGGCTGTTCGAAGTCAGCTAACAGCCATTCCACCTGTGCCCTCCACTATGGTGGGAGCTTTCCTTCCTACCCTTCCACCCCCAATATCATGCAGGACACAACAGGCAGGTATAATCATTGAAATATTTTTCTCACTGGAAAAATACTACACCAGAACCCCTTCAATCATTTTGTACCTGCTGAGCCAGTAGTTAAATTTTTCCTTGGTATTGTCGAGCTAGTCGGTGCACAGCTTCATGAGCCAGGGGTAGACTGGATCCCACAGCATTACTATTGGCATTTCAATATCACCTATGGTACCCTGCCTGTCGGGAAATAGGTTCCTGCATATTCCCAAGAGTCACAGTCCTGAGTAGCAGAATGCAATTCATGGCCCTACACACCTGCATGACAATGGCCCTGTGATGGGGCAGCCAGCCCATGTTGGGAGAGAAGGGGTTAATAGAGCCCCAGGGGGAGGCTGCATGGGAAGCAGCCATAAGAGAGGGGCTGCAAGGAACAGCCAATCAAGGCCCAGCAGGTCCACATAAAAAGAAGTTGCAGGGTAGAGTAGTTCAGTTGCTGCTGGGAGCCCAGGGAATAAGAACTGCATCCCTGGAGGACTGAGAAAGCTATAAGCACTTTGGACTGAGCAGTGGCTGGATCTTGGGACTGAGCAGCTGAATGCCCTGAGCTGAGGGCAAAGAAGGTGCTGGAGCCATGAGGAAATGGCCCAGAAAAATAAGAGCATCAATGATCGAGGTTACAGAGGAGCAGCAGGAGGCTGCTATTTACAGGGTCCCTGGGTTGGGGCCCAGAGTAGTGGGTGGGCCTTGGTCCCCCCACTTGCCACTGGTGAAGTGACAGGACTGTTGGTGACAGAGGTCCTCCCCCAAGAACAGGGAAACATAGTTAATCTAGTTGGAGGGCTGAATCAAGAAGAGAACACTGCAGTTCTGGGAGCTGACAGAGGAGCTGTAGGTGGGAGCAGAGAGAGTGCCAGTGTACAGACCGTGGATGTAGGTGTCTGCTTCAAGCTAATCCCCAGTACGACCAAGAGAAGGAGCCAGTTGGGCAATGAGGGTTGCACCCCGTGACAGGTCCTCATTGTGGATTTTCCAACTCCAAAACAATTTTCCACCGATGGTATCAACCCAGGGTTACAAGGTTACAGAGTGCAATCACCACTCATTTCTCCACTATTAATGCAGCTCTCAGGCCATGTCTACACTTAGTTTTGCAGCGCTGGTAGTTACAGCTGTGTTCGTACAGCTGTGTAGGGCCAGCGCTGCAGAGTGGCCACACTTACAGCAACCAGCGCTGCAGTGTGGCCACATTTACAGCACTTGCAGCGCTGTTGGGAGTGGTGCATTGTGGGCAGCTATCCCACAGATCACCTCGTCCCATTTCGGCGCTGTGGCTTGTGGGAAGGGGAAGGAAGTGTGAGGGTCTTTCCGCTTCCTGTTCCAACGCCCCGTGGTGCTTTGCTACACATTTCGAGCAGTTCGGCGGCATTGTGATTCTGCAGCGCGATTTCTGCTGTTTTTGTTATAAATGGAGCCTGAGCTGCTGACGACCTTGCTGATGAATGTTGCCAGCACATCACGCATGGCAGTGGAGCTATTCCTTCAGCTGCAAAATGAGAGTGACAGTGAGGAGTCAGACGATGATATTGAATCGCCTCACGGTGAAGACAGTAAATTGCTTGTGGCAGTAACAGACGTGCTCAGCTCCGTGGAACGGCGCGTTTGGGCTCGAGAAACCAGCAGTCAGTGGTGGGATCACATCGTCCTGCAATCCTGGGACGACGAGCAGTGGCTGCAGAACTTTCGGATGAGAAAAGACACTTTCATGGCACTGTGTGCTGAGCTCGCCCCTACCCTGCGGCGCAGGGACACAAGATTGAGAGCTGCCCAGCCAGTGGAGAAGCGGGTGGCTATTGCAATCTGGAAGCTGGCAACTCCAGACTGCTTCAGATCGGTGGCGAACCAGTTTGGAGTGGGAAAGTCTACCGTTGGAATGGTGCTGATGCAAGTTTGCACAGCCATTAATCGCACCCTGCTAAGAAAAACCGTGACTCTTGGGAACGTGCAGGACATTGTGGATGGCTTTGCAGAAATGGGTTTCCCTAACTGTGGAGGGGCAATAGATGGGACGCATATTCCTATTCTGTCACCACCCCACCTGGCATCAGAGTACGTTAATCACAAGGGGTATTTCTCCGTGGTTCTGCAAGCGCTTGTGGATCACCATGGGCGTTTCACTGACATTTACTCAGGATGGCCTGGAAAGGTGCACGATGCACGCATCTTTAGGAACAGTTCCCTGTTCAGGAGGCTGAGGGCCGGGACTTTTTTCCCAGACCGCAAGATCACAGTAGGGGACGTCGAAATGCCCACTGTGATCCTTGGAGACCCCGCTTACCCCTTAATGCCCTGGCTCATGAAACCATATACAGGGAAGCTTGACAGGAGCAAGGACCGGTTCAACTACAAGCTGAGCCGGTGCAGAATGACTGTGGAGTGTGCTTTTGGCCGTTTGAAAGCCCGCTGGCGCTGTCTTTATGGGAAGCTAGATTTGGGGGAAAGCAGCATCACCGCTGTTATATCCGCGTGCTGTACCCTCCATAATATTTGTGAAGGGAAGGGTGAAAGATTCAGTGAGGAATGGACCTCCGAGGTTCGACGCCTAGAGGATGAGTTTGCTCAGCCAGAGAGCAGGGCTAATAGGGAGGCCCAGGAAAGGGCTTCAAGGATTAGGGATGCTTTAAGGGAGCAATTTGATGCTGAGAGCCAACAGTAATGTTTGATGCATTTGATGTGCTTTGCTTTACCTTGGTGTACAATATTTACCACTTCCAGCAATAATATAACAGTGAAAAAGAAAAAAAATCCTTTATTCAACATACAGTACATAAAAGGCAAGGGGGTTGGGGTGGTGGACTGTACATTCACAGGTTTGAATATGTCCTATTTTGATCACTATTCAATGTCTGCTGCACTTCAGGATTACTATGCTGCAGGATAATGGGGGTGGAGTGAACAGGGTAAGAATTATAGTTATCAGGGCTGGTAGGTGATCGTACAGGTGTTGGGGCAGCTGGGGATAATAAGGAACTGGCTGCTGGAGAAAGCTGTTTTGTGGAAATACTGGGGAACAAGAAAGAGGGCTTTGGGAGGGCTGTGGGTTACAACGGTACACATTTGTCTGCATGGCTACGAGAGACTCGAAAGACTCAGTTTGGCGAGCCAGGAGGCTTATCATCTGCTTTGTGGGTTTTTTGGCAGACAATTCCTTTCTCCTGCTTTCTGTTTGCCTCCATTCATGTACACTCTGTCTCCATTCATACATTTTCTCTCTCCATTCCTGTGTCTTCTGACTTTCTCTGTTGTAGTGACTCATAACAGATTTGATCAATTCCTCTTGATTTTCTGGGATTCCTTCTCAAGTTCTGCAACCTACGTGAGGCCGGTGATCCGGCTGCAGTAGTCAAGGTCACTAGAAAAAAGAGAGATAGAACCATGTAATACACAGAGGCTACATTGTTTATTATCACACAGTGAAGCACTTTTTAGACTTTTGGTAGCATCCTTCTCACATACCTCACATAACACAGAGGGCAGGGAAGCTAAAAGTCATGGCGAGCAATGGGGTGAGTGGTTTTCCCCCGATTTCCCCTTGGGAGTGGGAATTGACCAATGGGTCACTGGGGTTTATCTGCAATGGGTACAGGAGGTAGCTGGTGTCCTGAAGAGGGGACAGTAGTGAACAGGAAGGTGATGAGCTGCTTGGGGGGGGGGGGCGCCTTTGGTCCGCATTCACGCCGTCCTGCTGGTGGGGGGGGAGGAAGCACGGCGGTGCTGGATGCCTGCTTGGAGGGGGGTGCATAACACCGGAGCACACCGCGGTGCTGGATGCCTGCTTGGAGGGGGGTTAACAACAGAGCACAATGGGCTGGGGAAACGCGAACCTGGCGCCCTGCACTCAAGTATCCCTAAATTCTCAACAGGGTTTCCTACTGCCAGACATATCACTGCTGCGTGTTACCTGCGAAGAGAGGGAGGGTCTTCTACAGGAATGTGGATACCGCCCTGGCCCCTATGCAGCTTGCCTGTGTGCAGCCATGGTCCCCCCACCCCTCGCTGCACAGTGGATCGGACGAGTTAGCCTGACCAGGACAGGGACCACGGTGGCTCTCCCGATCAACTTGAGAAAGCAAATTGCAAATGCTCTTGCTGCAACTTTTCAAGAGATTACCGAGGCAGATTACAGAGACGTGATAGAGCAAGTCAATGAGCTATTCCACGTTTAGGCATGCATGCAGGCAGCCATACCCAAAACCCTCCTCTCCCAAAACATAAAAATCTACTTACCCCGAGCACGATCCTCAGTTTCTTCCTCACCATCAACTTCCTGCTGCTGCGACTGGTTAGCCTCCTCCTAGCTTGAGGAGAGCTCCTGGCTGCATGTGTACTGGGACTCCGGGGTGTCTCCCTCCACGCCAGTAGCCTCACTGTCGCCGTCCTCTACAACCTCCCCCACTTCTCCCTGCTCTGAACTCTCCATCGTGCTCCTAGGATTGGCAGTGGGGTCACACCCAAGTATGGCATCCAGCTCCTGGTAAAAACGGCAGGTCGTGGGGGCAGCTCCTGAGCAGCGATTTCCCTCACGAGCTTTGCAGTAAGCACTCCTCAGCTCTTTAATTTTGATCCTGCACTGCAACGCGTCCCGTTCCTGGCCCCTTCTCATCAAGGAGTGCGATATCTGCCCATAGGTATCATAATTTCTCCTTCTGGAGCGCAGCTGTGCTTGCACAGCCTCCTCTCCCCAAACACTTATGAGGTCCTGCAGCTCTGCATTGGTCCATGCTGGGGCTCGTTTGGTGCGTGGAGGCATGGTCGCTGAGTGATTGATTAATTGCACTCTACACCTGGCTGAGCAAACAGGAAGGTGATTTTTAAAATTCCCGGGGCATTTAAAGGAGGGGTCAGGTGAGTCCAGGGCAGTGGAGTTTGCATGATTACCAGAGAGGCTTCTAAGGTATGCTGGGATACCTGCTTATGCCACAGAGGTCAATAAAAACGCTGGTAGGTGTCTACACTTGCTGACCAGCGCTGGATCCTCTACACCCGAGGCTCGACCGGGTGTACAGCCAGCGCTGCAACCAGCGAGTTGCAGCGCTGGCCGTGCTGTGCAAGTGTGTACGCATCCTAAGTTGCAGCGCTGTAACCCCCTCACCAGCGCTGCAACTCTGTAGTGTAGACAAGGCCACAGTCTGGTATCCCTGCACCAAAGGACTGGGAGGAGCTTGGCACACTGATACAGGAATGAGGCCTTTTGCATCTGAAAGCTTTGCAGCTCATCATCCCAATTAAGCCTGCATTACAATGTGATCCCACCAGTAAGTACTCGTTTCCTGGTCCCAGAAGCAGATCCTCTGCAAACACCACCAACAACCTTGAATTCTTTTTATGTTCTGTCCCACGGCAAACTGTCCTGTCATGTCCCCTGCTGTTGCAGTGCTTCCTGAGGATCTGCAAATACAGGACACTTGTATGTCCTATATTTTCAGTGTTTGCAAGAATAGTGCAGAGCCCTGTGGACTCCATGCTTCTGAAAGAGATGACAGAGACAGAAAAGTGCTGTACAGGTTTGTGGGATCTTTTTTTTAAAGGCACAAAAAATATAGGACCTGGATGGCATAATAAGATGCAGAATGTTGGATGCTGGGAACTTAACCACTAGGTCCCAGAGATCCCCGGGCAAGACATTTCTACCCAACCCCACATTGTGAAAATTTCCCAAAAGGCACCGTGCCGGACAGCGGCACATGCACACCGGGATACTTACCCAAAGTGCCCCGCACTTTGCATCGACACAAGTCCTCCTGAGTGTGTGTGCAGTATCAATGCAAGCAGCAAAGTATGTATGTGCACAAGCAACACACTTTGGCAGCTGTATGCCAAATTTTACTTGCACTGACCAAAGTTTGTATCATAGACATGGTCTCAGTATTTGACACGGAGACTTCCTGGCCGTAGTGGATTGGAAGGCTGAGCTTTGCCAATGAAAAACCACCAACAGGGAATGTTTTGGTCACAGACACTAGCAGGTAATGCTATTCCATTCTACATGGGTTCCAGGAAGAGCATTGACTGCTTCAGGTAATTAACAAATCGACCCTACGCTTGAGTAAAAGCCTCCCTCCATTTTCTCCTGATGTTTAAGTGAGCGTTGGAAGAGGATACCTGCCTGATGGCCCCTTTCTCATCCGTTTTCTTCCACACAAGTCCCAGAGGATAAACAATAGATCACTCCTTCTGGATGTGGGAATAGGGGATATAGATAAAGGACAAAAAAGTCCCCAGAGCATCCTCTGAGAAGTCTGCCTTTCACAACTGGGGATGGATTTATAATCAGACAGTTGTTTGTTGACTGTCAGTACAAAGGAAATAGACAAAAGTTTGCAAAGAGAAAAAGGAGAGGTCTTAACAGTTTAGCAATGAAAACTTAATTGTACCAGATTAGAGAATTTTCCCATTCTACTTATAGCTATAAAAGTAGAGGCATTACACTACTTATCTACATGCTTGCCCCTACCAGATTCCCTGAGCACCTACACAACCCAATACAATGCAATAAAGACAAAGGCCTCCCCAAAGGACATTATTAAACAGTTATGGTTGATAGCTTTTTATCAACCATAGCAACCTAACAAATGGCAGCTGTACCCTAATAAAGGGCCTAAGAATCCCCCTTTCCCCCCACCTCCCAAAGGTCTGTTCCTGTAGATAGCAGAAAACACTGAAGTTAGATTAGAGGTTGAACTGACATCCTATGAAGAATTATTCAAGTTGCAGCCTTGCTCATCAACATACATTATAGAGAAGATCACAAGAGTAAGCTTGTGGAGACAGAACACCCTTTATGGTAGGCAAGTTGTACATGTACATATAAATCTTTTGAGGTTTGAGATTATCTTTGCTGCTACATTTGAAATAGTTACCGTCGCAATTTCAGACCTATCTTTCTGATACTTGTGACCGATTTTGCTTTATATGTTGATTTCACATTTTGTGAAAGATTCACAGTGAAACTGAACCTAAACAAGTTTTTTTTTAAAAAGAAAGAAGTTTAACAATAAATACCTCAAATTAGCAAAATAGTTGCCTAGAACTCAAAAAATGTGGAAAAATTTGTTTTGGAAATTACAAGTGAAACATTGACACAAATAACTGATCAGATACCAAATTACAACAGCTAACAAAAGCTATAAAAAGGAGAGACAACAACAAAACAAGACAGTTGGGATCATCAGAGCATTTGTGATATTACAAATTTGGGTTTGAATGTGACAGATTCATTCCAGGAAGATGACATCTCAACTGATGGCAATCCGAGTGACCAAACAAACCCCTCGCAAATTAAAGAGCTTCAAGACTTTATGGGACACCCACAGATTGTGCAAGTCACTGACAGATAATGCCCATATAAAAGAACTTTCAATGGAATCCTGAAATTAGATTGACATCTTCAATTTCTCTCTCAATACTTGTATTATCCCGTGTAAAAGTGTGTAGGTCACCATGGGAAAGAGTCAATTATTGATCCACTGCATTACGCAGTGATAAGAAGAAGACAGTTTACCTATAAAAATTTAATATGATGGAGAAACTCATTAAAATAAATAGAGTTTATTTCCTCCAGGGCAGGAAAGGCATTGATAATATATGACAACTGGCTAATGTTCTCCACTATTCAAAGTTAAGCCTTATAGTATGCTTAAATGCAGAAGAGATTTTCAGCCAGGTTGAGTGGAAGTACTTCTGAAACACTACTTGGAATGGATCTTGTACAGATACCCTAAATGACAGAAAACTAAACAGAGCCTGCAGACAATGTCTGAAAAGAAAGAAGCGTCAGGGTACCTATCCTTTGCCGTATTTAATATTTTAGTTGAACTCATTAGTATGCCTGATCCAGACATTCCCTCCCTGAAAAACATGGAGTATCTAGTGTAAGGTATAGAGCCTCTCATCTCTATATACTCAACATCACATTTAGTTTTTTCTTTTAGATGCCACAAAACCCATTCCAGGTTCTACCATACAACATTCACTTAGGATACGTCTACCATACCCGCCGGGTCGGCGGGCAGCGATCGATCCAGCGGGGATCGATTTATCAGGTCTAGTCTAGATGTGATAAAATCGACCCCCAAGCATTCTCCCATCAACTCCTGTACTCCATCGCCGTGAGAGGCACAGGCAGAGTCAATGGGGAAGTGGCAGCAGTCAATTCACCGCAGAGAAGACACCGCAGTAAATAGGTCTAAGTACAATGACTTCAGATACGTTATTCATGTAGCTGAAGTTGCATAACTTAGACTGATCCCTCCCTAGTGTAGACCAGGCCTTACCGTAAAGCTGTAGAAGAATCTAACAATCATGAGCATGACAGCACACCCCAAAACTAAGACATTTTTGTAGTCTTAAAACATTGACATACACCTTATAACACCATCCAGAAACCCACTTAATGTTTGATTTCCCCCCTCAAATAAAAGCTGAACTGAAATCTTTCTTTGCCACTCACACCAAGCAATCTCTCCCCCTTCTACAGTTCCCAGACTCCACTAACTTCTCTCCGCTTCCCTCCCCATACTGCTAGCAGTATGATAGTGTTTTGCTTACTCCTGATCCATTCCACTGTCTAGTGCTCTGTTCATTCTGGCCAATACAGCATGATCATATAGAGCAAATAAAAGGCAGGAGTGACATATGCAAAGTGCAAGCAAAATTAGGAGGAGGTGGGGGGAAGAGACATTCCATTTACAACCTTATCTAAACCGGCAGAGGTGGTACTCCCCTATCCAGATAGCTCAATCAAGCTAGCTTGTCTCAGTTGAAAACCCTACTTAACAGTTAAAATGTTCAGCTAGATTTTAGCAGCTTGAGTTAAGATAGCTCAATTGAGCTACCTAGATGAGGAAGGGGGAAGTGCCTTGTTTCTTAGAGACAAAGCTGGGGAGCTAGGGTTGCCAACTTTCTAATTGCATAAAACTGAACACCCTCGCCCCGCCCTCCTCACCCACTTTCACTGGGCTGAGGCATGGGGTTGAGATGCGGGAGGCTCCAGCTGGGGCAGGGGGTTGGGGTGGGGCCAGAAATGAGAGGTTCAGAGTGCAAGAGGGAGCTTCAGGCTAGGGCAGGGGTGCAGGCTCTAGGCAGGAGTTTGGGTGCAGGAGGGGGTTCTGATCTGGAGCAGGGGGTTCGGGCTCTGGCTAAGCAGAGCTAACCTCAGGCGGCTCCCGGTTGATGGCACAGCTCCCTGCCTGCCACGGCTCCGTACTGCTCCCAGAAGCAGCCACCATGTCCAGCCCCCAGGCAGCAGCACAGCCAGGCGGCTCTGCACAGTGTGTGCTGCCCGTGCCCACAGGTGCTGTCTCCCGGTTCCTGGCCAATAGGAGCTGTGGGAGCAGCATATGGAGCTTCCCTGATCATGCCTGCACCTAGGGGCCGCAGGGACATGCTGGTCACTTCCGGGAGCTGCGTGGAACCAGGGCAGATAGGAAGCCTGTTTTAGCCCTGCTGACCAGACTTTTAATGGCCCAGTCAACGTGTCTAACTGGGTTTTTGACCGGGTACTCTGGTCGAAAACCAGACACTTGACAACCCTATGGGGAGCAAAGCCTGGAGGAATGAAGGCTTGAAACACATAACCCAACTAAAAATAAAATCAGACCACTATATTTGTTCAATAATTACAGTCAGGGTGACAGTCTTGAGCAGGTGGGACTTAGAGTATATGTTGGTGTGACTGAGATTTTGATAATTGAGAGAGAGAGAGAGGACCCACCATAAAGGATATTAGAGACAGAGAACTTAGAAGAGTGAAATAATTTAAATACTGAGGATCACTGGTTGCAAACAATGGTGCCCTCCTGAGCAATGCCTAGCATCATACCAAAGATGTTTGGTACAAATGGCAGGAGCTGACCCCAATTCACTGTGATAAAAAGATGCCAAAAAAGTTAGAGAGTGTATAAAACTGTTATTATACCCATCCTAAAATACAGGACAGACTTTGCCAGCCACAAGAAAAGAAATTAGTAGGTTTTCCACTATGAAAAGAAAGCTATTGAGATGGTCAAATTGTTGGATGCCACGTGATAATAAATGAAATGAAGTTGTAAGGGGCCTAAAGCAGGTCGCCCCAAATGAAGAAAAGTTGAGGGAGACTAGGCTATGTTAGTGTGGACATGCCCAGCAGAGATGGCAAAAATTATATGGGTAGGATGGCCCTTGCAATGATCATGGATGGAAGACAAGTGGAGAGGTCAAAGATTCAGTACATGGACTGGATATCAGCAGATCTTATAAAGACCCATTTTCACAACAGCAAGGGGTACAATCATGATTTTTGTAAAGAGGCTATAAAAGTTGACAACCCTTAACAGGGTTTAAAGAAAGATTTTTTGGAAAAAAAAAAGATGGTTTATTATTTAGAAGAAAACAGACAATATTCTATGAACCTTGTATCCTTTTGATATCCGCTTTCTTCTCACATGTACAACTATAGCTTTTTAGTAAGCATTTCCCCTGCAATCACACCGTTTTTAAAATCACACACTGAGTAGTGTTTAATTCCCCCCTTAATTCAGAATTTGCTTTTTGAAATGAACAGTTTGAGTTGACTGATATATGTATTGGAGTGAAAAGCCACTAAAAGTCATCTTTGTGCCAATAATTTTATTTTTTGGAAAATATTTTTTCTTGTAATTGAGTTAGCACAGTAGAGGCTTTCAGAAGTACTTCATCCACGGCTGTGCCATTGAACTTTCCATTATAAAAAAGTAAATTAGGAATCAAACATCTAGGTTTAGCAGCTTTTTTTTAACAACATAAAAACAAAGTTAAGTGACAGAGTCAGAAAAACTCCCAATTAAAGGTAAAGTAGTCTCCCTCTTCTCTAATCACCAAGGCAGATTCAATGGATGGCGGGAAGCAGCCTGCTAATCCCTGGGTGTTTTGATTCATTTTGGATGTAATAGCCAAAACATAGGAATGAAAGGTTGACTGTAACCTTAAGGAGAATGTAAATTTAGGAGTCAGGAAGATTAAAAAGTGAAGTTTTCCAAAGAAACATTATCTCTTCCCTATACTCCTATTGCACATCCAGCAGAACCTCACCTCACTCACACTAATAACTGGGAACTGCATGTTACTGATGTAACACTTAAAACTAGAAGGCTTAAAAGGAAAGTAGGCTCTCTGCTTCCCCTGTAGGTGAAAAGGAAAACTAGGTTTGTCATCTTAATTTGCAACATGAATATACATGAATTATAATATATACATGAATATACATGAATATACATGAATTATAATTCTCCTCCTGTGCATTTCAGTACAGCGTTTTGGTTGGATGTCTACAATGGATGAAAATAACCCGCTACACACAAGGCTGACAATGGTTCCAATAGGTGCAATAAGCAATGCACATTTCCCACATGAAGATCTGCACTGCTCCAGAAGAAAAGACGCATCTGATGTTCCTGTTGACTTGCCATGACTGACTTTGGCCACGTCCAGACTAGGAATTAAAATCGATTTTAGATACGCAACTTCAGCTACGAGAATAACGTAGCTGAAGTCGAATTTCTAAAATCGAGGTACTCACCAGTCTGGACGGCGCCGCATCGATGTCCGCGGCTCTCCGTGTCGATTCCGGAACTCCATTCGGATTGATGGAGTTCCGGAATCGATGTAAGCGCGCTCGGGGATCGATACACCGCGTCCAGACTAGACGCGATATATCGATCCCCGAGCAATCGATTTTAACCCGCCGATGCCGCGGGTTAGTCTGGACGAGGGCTTTGTGACAACCTGTTGCAAAGGTTCTTCATGCATTCATGTCCAGTGCCTACCTCAGATGAACGGCCTCACACAGTGGCGGGCTGATGAACTTCAGAAGTCCTAACTTACAGCCAACTTTTTGCAACCTGTGATGCAGATCCTGGACTAGGCTTAACAGGTTGCTAAACTGAGTGGCAAGAGAGGCTTTCACAATGCAGAAATTTGCAGCGTGACTGCAGGACAGCGATGCAGATGATCAAACATATGGTGGAGGAGTGCACAATTCAAAGAGCGGAAATTGGACTGCAACACTTGCTACCCTCAATGTTGCAGCAGTTAGATGAAGAACAATCTAGATATTACTCCTGAGGGGATTCTGTGGGACTGCGCACCCGCAGAAAAACAACCGCCCCCCACCCTGTAGATTTCTTGCTTTTCCCTGCAGAAAATGGCAGACCCCACACACACGCACACACACACCAAGCCCCATCTCCCCACACCCAGATCCCCCCCACTGAACCCAACCACCATCACCTGGATTCCCTGCAGAGTCCCATTGCCCCTTTACCCGGAATCCCCTCAGCAAACCCCTGTGCATCCAGATGTCCCACTGAGCTGCCTGCACCTAGACTGCCCCACACAGAAATCTCTCACCCTACACCTGGATCTCCCCCCCCCGACCCCCCCACACACACACTAAGCCCCTCCACACTTGGATCCTGCTGGGCTGAGCCTTCCCGGTGCCTGGCACAAAGGGGCAGGGCTCCTGGGTGTTTCTGGGGAAGGTTCTGCCCTTGCACTATGTTAGGGTGAGGTGCAGCCTCACTGCCGAGTCCCTGTATTGGGGGGGAAAGGGACTTCAGGGTGATCTTCCACCCCAATGCAGCCAGTGGCCTGTGCGCCCCACTGCCAGAACCACATTTATTGCAAATTTTGTTTGTCAGAATTTTAAAATATTGTGTGCAGAATTTTTAATTTTCTGGTGCAAAAATTCCCCTCAGGAGTAAGATATGGACTTGTGTCACATATGAAAGAAGGGTACAGCCAAATCCATCCACAAAGAGAAATAGTTTTATAAAAGGATAAAATAAATTCAGATGAACACGTCTATAGTATTCAGTACAACAACAACCTCTAAACAGAAAGGAATTTGATTACCTTTATATGTCTATTTAACAGTTACTTACTCCACCTTCAGAGCAAAACAAAAACGGGATGGGGGGAGGGGAAAGAAACAAGATAACCAGATCACTCAGGAGACTCGTATTGTATAGTACAAGGCGCCACAATGCTAGTCAAGGAGAGGTAGCAATTTTCACCTCTAAATTATCTGTTGGAATCCAGCCGATTCATGACCAAAAGTTACACTTTTGGCTTGTATGCAATATGTTTTATCATCATTTTCCCCAGAGGATAAGCATCCACATCACAAAAAGTTTAAATAAAAAAGATGTAATGAGTATATAGCACTAAATTTCATCTTAGGTGTGATTGAAAAAATGTCAACACTACATTGACACACAAAAAATTCATTTCAAGTAAGGATATAAAGTGAAAACATACTACAGCTGGATATCAACTGAAATTCCAGTTTGACTCAATTATCAAATCCACAAATTGTAAGATTTGGTATAGCAACTGCCACAAGCAAGAGTAAATCTAATTTGATGAGATTTACACTTTCAGCAACACAATGTAAAGCCTCAGGACTATCTATGAACATATAAAAATTAATCAGTGTTTTCAAGCAAGATGAGACATGTATAAATTAGTGTTTTAGGAAAAGCTACACTTTCTCCAGAATTTTGTTTGTTTACTTTTGGTGGAGAGATAATATGGTTATGCACAAGGTGCAAAGATATAAATTTTATAATCTATAATTGTTTCAGCAAGAAAAATGTTGTTTTCATCAGATTAGCTTTTATAGGTTGATAAAAAACTAACCCATCTTGAAACTTCAATGATGTGACAGGAAAGTCTTCTGGATACTTGCAATGTGGTTTTAATGAAATTTGTTGGTGTGGTTTTTTTTTTAAATACACCACTTCAACTGAATTTAAAAAAATGTAACCATGACCATATATGCAAGTGCTACTTAAGAGATCAGTTAATGGCTTTCCTGGTGAGCAAGATATGACATAATATGAAGGACAGTATGAATTAGTCTGTATGTTCTCAGATTCTGGTTGATGGGTGGATGGCAATGGGTGAACCACTTAGTGGTGGTCCATGGAAAAATAGCTGGTTACATGGATCTGGTTTCCCTGGATTCCTGTTGCTAAATTGCACATAACAGACAGATAAAGTACGCTTGATTATTTTCTAATATTTTTCCACATAAGTAATTGCTGTAATTGTCACCAGAATGTTACGGCAACTGCACAGTTGTTAGTGGGAGAGAAAGGGGTCGGTCCATGAGAACCTCTATTAAATTGAGGTTCCCACAATAAAAAGTTTGACAACTTCTGACCTTCCTGCATACTTAATTTGGTGAACTTAGTAAAACGGAATACTGACATCATTGAGTAAAGTCTACAGAGGAAAGAAAAAAGGAAGAGGTGAGGAGCATTATCATGGGTCTGGTTTTCAAAGATGAGTGGACACAACTATTTATGGAAATACTCTGTTTTCAACATTTCACAAATAGCCATGGTATTTTCACAAGCACTTGGCAAATTAGTTGCCTCACTGGTTTTTTGTGCATGCAAATACTTAATTTGCATAAACCTACTCTTGAAAGGATCTTTTGTGTTTGCTGATTTTGTAAATACTGTACTATACTAGAAAAAAGAAAAGAAGCTAGCAGCAAAACGCCAAATAATAAGATACAGGAACATAGAAACTGCAGTACATATCTGCAACAAACCGCTAGGATGGAAAGAAAGCATGAATGAAAAAACTGCTGGACTATTAAGGAGTTTGAAATGACCCGATATTGATCTCATGGAGTATTAACTACCTGAATGCCAGTTGGCTGGTAAATATAGCTAAATACAGATCAAAGTGATTCCTAAAATTAAGGTACAGGACAACTTCAGGATCCACCAAAATCAATAAAAGCATTGCTAACAAGTCCTCTTTGTCTTCCTGTAAAATAAATACTATTTTACTCAAACCCATTCTGTATCTTCTCTCACACATTTCTCACCCCCATAATCATACTCAAATTCATATGAAATTAAGACAATCATCTTAACTGTACTTGTTTGGCACTTCACATATTATGACCACATACACAGAACTACCTTTCCGGTAATTTTAGTTTCATGTAAATAAACTAACTGGTATAAACAGGCATTATGCATTTGGTATAGAACAGAATACAAATTCTTAAAAAACGTAAAGCATCTAATTTCCAACTGGCAACACTATCATTAGTGAATAGCTTATGACTGAACATTTACTGCATAATATATTTGTGTGGATTAAATAACTAAATACATCTAGCAGAAGGGCAGGAATACCTAGCATTTTCACTCTAGTTCTCCAATGTCAGATTAAGCAAATAGACACAATCCAGACCTTAAATCAGTTCTTTCCTTCCCTGAACCCATCCCACAAATTCCACACTGTTAAACTTCAAACATTTTGCTTTGAGTTTCAGAATGGAAGAGATCAGAGTAATAATGACAATATCATTGAGAAAATAGGACTTGGATTTGTAAACACAATGGGTTGTTTTGCATTAGTCTAACATACAAAATTATTCTCACACTGGGTGTGAATTCATCATCAATTAGAATTTTTACATGAGAAACCCAGACCATCCTGCTCAATCCAAATCACAGCTGGCAATCCTCACAGCACCAACCCTGACAAAGCAGCCACTCACTCTTTTAAACAGTTCCCTCCATTGATATAGAAAAACAGTCAGGACAATAATATGCTGTTGTCCTGACAACCTCACAAAGCAATGACTAGGTTTACTTTACTCCAGCAGAAAAGCAAGGATAATCTCTTCACCTTAAACTGCTCCTAACTCATCAAAAACAGCTAGCCATTACAATAAGCAAAAACAAGTATAACAAAAATATGCGTATGTGTTTAATCTTCACTATGGAGTCATGCTAATATTTCAATGAGATTTTGAGCATAAGATTAAGAGCATTTAAAATAGTTGCTTCCAGCGTTAAGAGTATGAGAAGATACCTAGGAGTATGTGTATTGTTTGCTTCATGTGACTTATAAAATGAATAAATAGTTCATTCTGAACTAGAAGCTACAAATGAATACAAGCGGGGGGAGGGAGGGAAGAAGAGACAGGAGCAGAAGGGAGTAACTAGCTTCCAGAGCTTAGAAACAAAAAGAAGTAATTGACATCTTCTCTTTCACAAAGTTCTCTGCAGAATATTAAAAAAACCTGAATTTGAGTAATAGAATTTTGCCAGCTACTCTAAGCAGTGTGTTAATTGCATCATCCTCTTTTAATCCTTCTTCTGGGAGAAAAAAGATGCAATAAATATTTAAGCAAAAAGTGTACATTTAACAAACTATGAAAGCTGTATTCTGGCTTTGCTTCTCTTCTGCTACTCTGCTTTCATATCCTGTAACAATTGAACTGGAGAGAGTTGATTATGCTGAACGTGAAATCCCATATGAATCAGATCCAGCATTAAGGAATTAGAGATGGGTCAGAGTTGGCCCCTCTATCTATTGCACATCAAACCACAAAGCTTGATCTCCCTCACAGCAACCTATGAAAACATCTATAGAAGGACTCAAGAATACTTATTAGGCTACACAAACATTTTTATTTCATATAACATTGTTACTCCATCCCTCAAAGTGCGTTCAAAGTAGATTTTGTTGCAATAATTATGCAATGTCAGCCATTAAGTTTTATTAACAAAACAGGTGTCAATTCTGTAACTTTAACATAGACCCTGTCTAGTTTAAAGTAAAGATCAATAAAGTGAACAGAGATTGGAAAAAATGAAATACGAATTTAAATTTATATTTCATATCTTCCTAAATGAACTTTAAGTACTCTAATGCATTCTTAACTTTTTTTCCATGTAATTCAGAGCCATTATGAAAGATGGAGAACCATCAACAGAGTCCACAGGCATTGTCCTGGTGAGAAACCCAGAATTTGGATGGGAAGCTAAGGAAGAGGAGGGGATACTGAGAGCTGTCCTGGAATCTGCACAGAGACTCCATTTTTCATATCAGTTTCTGCATACTAGGGGTGAAAACCTGACCCTGTCAGAGACAACAACAAAACTCCTATTGACTTTAATTGGGCCAGGATTTCAATGTAAGTATCTGAAATTTGAAGAGCCTTCAAATGAGAAAGAGTGAGAAAGATATTCTCAACCCCTCACTCATCTTGAGCCTCCCTGGTTATTGCTGGGGAATGGCCTACCTCTCTTCAGCCTCTTTTTCTCAGAAACAGCCACCCTGTCTTCCTATACTACTGCTCAGCTTTATCAAGCAGGGGTAGGGTGTAGTTGCAATAATTTGTCAGTTTCACTGTGCCCACAGGATCCTCAATAACAGTACTGAAGCAAATGCCTTGTTTTGTTTCAGGCAGCAGCTACTGCTCCTAAAACCTATGAACAGCACCAGTTATTGGAGTTGTCTGTCTACAGATTCAGGAAGACAAGAGAGCATCTGTTCACATTTATTGCAAGTTTGCAAAATTGTCCTTATAGTCAACATTTAGAAACTTTATTTTGAAATGGAACCTTTAATTATGTAGAAAGTGATTATTTCACACACACACTAGGGAAACTCACTACTCATGATCACCAAGTGGATTTTCTAAATGCTGCTGTTATTATACTTGTAAATAAGTTAATGATCCGAACAGTAAGTTCTACATAGTTTCTAATAAGAATTTTAAACACAAAACTATAACAACATTAACATGACATCATTTCTGCTATCAACTCAAAAACTAAATTTAGTGGGACTCTTAAGCTTCTCATGCTCATTCAATTGCTCCTAGATATGGCTGAAAATTTGGTCATTGCTCTACAGATAAAGTATCATGGGATAAAGTCTCAAGTCTTCAACAATTTGCTTTTGTTGTATATGTCTGAACTTTAGCATCACTGTAATAAAGTGAACTGAACATTAATCATCTTTAAAAAAGAGAGAGACTTGTACTTCTTTCAGGTTCAAAAGTTTCTTGAAAATCCAAATTATGTACCTCACTATCAAAATAGGCATTACGCATCAGGTCTATATTTTTTGCCAGACACATTCTTAATGCATCTTTTGTTAGAGAAAATAGCATTTTTATATAAAAAAATCCTTTCCAAGTAACAAACAATTATTATATTCATCAGAGTTCTAAACTACAAAGTATACTCATTTATCATATAAACAGACTGAGTTAGCAGACAGCCTTTCCCTGATGTCTCCCATGAAATACAGGTGAAATAAATGGACTGGAGAAAGAACAAGCATCACTAAACTCAGCTGCCCAGCCTGCTCAGATTATAAGAGATTCTCTTCAAAAATGACCATTTTTAAAATTTATTTAGCTTTTACTTTTTTAAAGATTGAAAAAATGAATGGGTTTCAGAAGTCAGATAAAAATTAAACTATTTGACATACTATAAGTACAATACTGCAACCTAAACAATAAAAATAGCAATTGTCTACCTTTTAGTTCACCGATTCACAATCCAATTTGTCCAATCACCTTCAAGTCTGGTCATAAAACATAACATAAAAAGTATAACATTTTAAACTGTGAAGCAAACCACACTGATATAGAGCAGCAGTCTCCAAAACAAGGTTTCATTTCTAGCTTACAATATTGCTACTGTTGGGAAGCTTGAATGACTAATGTGAGAAACTAGATCAGCAGAAGCTCCACCCTCTTTCCAGAGTCACTATATCTATAGTATGCATCTTGTATTTTTACACTGATTACATGGCAGCTCTCACTCATTGTTACAACACTCCATTCACTCATCTGTAAGAGACATGAAGCTACAAAACATCCTATTTCCAACAACACAAGACAGTCAAAATCCCAGTCTGGGCAAATGAAAATTATTTACTTACTGCCTGCAGGTCAAACTGCTGATCTGCACTTAAAAATCCTGGGTGCAATGAGTGACTGATGTGTCCAATGTAAAGATGAAAATGACAACTGGCTTCCTGCCTCAGTTCACTTGTAAATGTCAACCAGCAAAAGAGATTTATGGTTTTGCCTGTTTTGACCACAGCTTTGCTTAGTTCCTCTTCTAGCTCTCCTAATTCACAATTGTGAATCACATTGCACACTGATAGTAATTAATGGCTACCCAAAAAATGAGTGTCATTTGTGTCAATCAACACTGAAATTCAGGTTCTCCTTGGACAGAAGCCTTGAAGAATGTCCTTCCTTGAGCAGCATGTTAATGCCAGTAAGACAGACTTCAGTTTTTGTTTTAGTCTAGAATTCATATCAGACTTTTAATATAAGCATTTTTTACTGAACAAAAATGTCATGAGTTAAGTGGTCCTGTACCCTGACACACGGGTATTCCTTGACGCTTTATGACCTGTCAAATCAACCTACTGGGTGTGCAAAAACCAAGACAATGCAGAGACCTCTCAGTGGTCATGCTTTATGTGAACATTATATGAATTATAAATCAAATGTTGTGGAGTCTCAGTAATGTTAAATGTCCAAAATGCATTACAACCCTTCATGATTTAAACATTTTTGCATAAATTAAAAAAAAACAACATTTCAAAGTGGTTTTAAAATTCAAATCTTCCAGAGATAAAATTGTAATAATCAATATGTGGCCCAATGTTGCATTTCACTGAACACTAAACGAGTTTTGGACATAAAATACAGGATTGGGCCCTGATTATTCCTAAACCCAGCAAGCTCTGATGCACTGTGCTACTAAACTCAGGGTTGAAGTGTACCATGGCATCTCTAAAAGCATCTGCAGAATTTAGGAGAGATTAGCTGTTTTCCCCATGAATGTTAGTACAACACAGTCCTAAAATAAGTAAATAAAGAAAGTCTATCAAACTATTAAAGAATAGGATCACTTAGAATGGGTTGTTTGTAAATAAAAAACAACAACCTGCTTCATTATAATGAACCCCATACTTGGATTTCTCAAACTTCCAAATTAATCTAAATAGCTATCTGCTATAAAGATACCCTAAATATTTTTCTGAACATCAGACTTTGTCTTAGAACCAAAAGATTTACTTTAAATGTTGGTAATAATGTGCATGTAAAATGACTTTTGTCAACAGTTAGATACTGACCAAAACAATAAATGGTAAATGAGTAAACTTTAAATTCTGTTTAGGTCTAATCAGTGCATAACTGATTATGAAGGCATTTCAGAATTCGTAGAAAACCAGAGATACATAAATCAGGCAGCAGAGACAGAAACGTTCCCTGTTTTCTGATATAAGAAAGCCACCTAGTGTTAGCATTTAGAAATGAAAACTGCACACAAAAGACTCAAGAAAAGAATTCACATAAGCAATTCTTATCAACTCTAATGTCTTCAGCATCATTAGCAACAAAAATAAAGTTTCAGCCACATGAAGAAAGGCTGAGTTATAACATTCTAAGTACCAATGTTTTAAAGTTATCCTACAACAAATACTAATAACATACTAAGTGGATCAGTAAGCTAATACACACATCTGAAAGTCAACTTTAGAGCAGTCTTTTGTCAAGAAAATATTGACTAATACCTCCGAAGCAAAAGGCTATGTTATCATACAGTAACTGCAACATTAAAATAAGTACACACAAAGTAACTCTCTCCTGTGTTTCAGGGAATGAACCAGACAGATACTTTAACATAAAAAAAGTTTGAAAATGGATCACGGGGTACATGTTAGAGAGAACTGTATTATAGAAATAAGAAAGAAAGCAAAAGATGTTTTTGAAAAAGAATGTAGAGTCCTCGATACAAAATAAACAAACAAATATCAAATCGTCTGTGAAATCACTTGAAGAAATCGGACCAGTTCAATCTGTTACAGAGTGTGTGTCCCTCCGCTAATCCTAAATCTACACTGGTCTCTCTCTTCCATGATCGCTCCCTAAAAATAACCCACAGATGCCTTATAAAAATAAACTTTTTAAAAGCTGCTTTTCAAGACCAACGCACCTTGACAGACCTGTTTTAAAAAAAAAATCAGCACCTCCAGGCGACCGACCCCCCCCTGGAAATGATTTACGCAGCAGATTGGAGCTCTTTTTAAAAGCCTAGTGCAGCAGCAGCGCGCCAGGTGTAGCGCCGAAAAGGGGGCGCCCCACTGCGCCGCGCGGGTGGCGGACTGGGGGAGATGACCCCACCCCGCCTCCTCTGGGGCGTCTGTCCACCGACGCGCCCGCGGCAGACACCACGGCTGCTCCGGGGCTGGCGAGACGGCGCCTCACATCCCCGCCCTCCCCAAACTGGGGTGTCCTCTACAGAACCCCCCCCCCAGCCTGGATTCGCTCCCGTCCCTCCAAACACCCCCCGAACCCGGGGCTCCCCCGTCACTCCACCCCGCAAAGTGACCCCGCGTCGCTCGCCCGCCCCCCAGGAGACCCGCACCCCCCAGGCACGGCTCCTTACCTGGCACGCGCCGCCAGCCGAGCGCTGCCGCGGGATCCCCGGCCCCGAGCCGTGTCCCCCGCCCGGCTCCCCGGGACGCTCCGGGCTGGGCAGGGGCGGCCGGGGCTGCGGAGCGACTCGGTCTCTCGCGCCCGCTGCCCGGCGTAGTTGCCGGCACTGGGTCTCGGGTCTGTCTCTCAGCTGCCGCCGGACGGGTAAGGGAGGGGGAGCGAGACTCCCGCCCTCCCGCACGCATCCCGCCCTTGGCCACGCCTCCCCACCCTCCCATTGGCTGCACCGGATCAACCCCGCCCCTTGAAAGATTCTTAACTCTCGATTGGGGGGTCTCCCTGTCTCTCAAGGAGCAACGTCACGCCCACGCCGTCTGGGGACCCGCTCCCTGCGGGTGGGTCCGTTGATAGCTCGCTGTTTACCCTCCGGCGCTTTGGTTCCGCGTTCTGGAACGTCCTGGGGGGAACGTGTGGGGCTCGCGCTGCGCGGGGAGCAGCGGCTGCAAGAGCAGGTGGTGCTGCACCGCGAGGGAGGTCTGGGGAGGGGGGATGCCTAGCGTCTGGACTGCTGTGTGAAGGGCGCTGGCTGCACCACCTGGTCCCAAAGAGAACTTCGAAAAACGCCTTATCCGCACCAGACAATGAGGATTGGGCCCTGCTCTCGCACTAAGCTGGAAGCCAGGCTGCGCCCTTTGCAGCAAGTCTGTACGCATCACGTCAACACTCAGTAATCATTGTCTTCGTTTTCAAGACCCTGGACAACTCCGCCCAGACCCACACATCTCTGATCTTATTCCTTGCTGGGTTTTGTCCATTTCTCCTCAGTGCCCACTCCATGTCCTCCCACTCCTATTTCTGTGCCTCAAGCACAGCCAACCTTCCAAACTCTGCGCTAGGCCCCAACTTGCCCCTTGTTCAAATCCTTCCTAAAATCTCTTTTCTTCTTGAAGTCCCACAAGAACTGAATTAGTAGCCATTTTAAAATATACAATCATTATTAATAAACATTCATATTCTGCATAATAATGAAATCCTACATGGATAATACACATGCAAGTGAGAAGTATGAGATCCCACTGAGCTAGGATGGTGTAGCACTTCAAGGCTCTGTTTTTGCATTGTCCATCTTTGTTATTTTTCCACAGTTACTGTTATTCTTATATGTAGTTTGATAGGATTGTTTTGAAATCAATAGAGATACTTATAATAAATACACACTAAATTATTTCTTCTGAATTACCCTCTGTACTGTGCCTTCCGTATGCCACTCTTTTAGATAGTAAACTGGGGCAGAGAATGTCTTCATCCTGTTTATGACAGCAATGAACACATTGTCTTTACTTAACAAATAAGCCACAACTATTTATCCAAATTTCCCCTGCCTCCACAAACTTCAGGGTGTTGTAATAAGTGATGCAAACAACATCTGGTTTTGGCTTTGAAAAAGTCATCAGACTGTCTCCATTTGTATTAGGGCCAGTTCAGATAGGGGACCCACCTTACCAAGGCAAGGTTGCAGAATAAATATGTAAATTTTCATGCCATCATCCTGACAGTTGAAATAGTGTTTCTCTGTCCACTACTCCAAATTACGAAGAGGATTGCAACATACTTTAAAATAAAAGCCCACTCCTATGTAAGCCTATAGAAATAAACCCATGGTACTGCTTTTTTCCGATCTTTATGTAACTTTCTGGTTGTACCAGTTTGCTCAGCTCTTGTGAATAGGCAGCATATTGACATTTACAAGAATTGTGCTGTCTTGTAAATTTCACTTTACTGCCTATTCTTCCTATAGAAACAGAGCAGAAAGACACAGTGGAGAGGAAATGCCATATGGATGCCCAGTATCCAAAACACACATGCTAGATCAAATGCTAGATCAAATTATAGATGCTCACTTTAACTGTTCCTTTTATATACATTTTAAATCAGAAACATACACTGCCCTCTATAGAATTCAGAGACTCCACATTTACTGACAGGAGACCCCATTATATATCATGATTTACTCCAAAGTGCAGATAAACATATCTATTATTTAATATTTGGATTAATTTTAAATGTTATTTTAAACTAAAATGACTCTTAGACAATAGCTGATTTGTGTATTAAGGCAAGGGGACAGGCACCGTTTTGGTGCCATGAAACTTCAGAGAGAAACACAGCCAGTAAAACAAGGTATTTCTCCATTATGAGCATTTGATAAATATTCTTGGTGGAAAGTTAATTCCTCTAAAACCCAGGCTAGTTCAGGAAAACTCACCTCAAGAGAAAGAGTCTTAACCCAGAGAATACAGTTAGGTTTAAGCGTAGGATAAAGCATATATTATAAAGCCTGACTTTTGCTATTATTTCTTCTTATTGCCCAGTCTTTTTATTGTAGTGCCCTGGCTGCTTGTTGGTTAAATCTTTCTCAGGAAACCAGGTGCCTCTCCTCTTAGATTTCAAGCTTCTTGCTACAGCTATTCAGTTTTTTCATATTCTGAAAAAGACTCTTGCTGTCTCTCTACTTCTCTACATCTGATGAGAAGTTATCTCACCCAAAGGTTTGCTCCCCCCTCCCCAGTCCTTCCTAGAAGCCTTCCATAAGCAGATCCACAATGCCCTTCTTAATCATTCCTCACCTTTTTCTTCTTTTCCCCTCCCCGCCCCCAAAATCCCAGGTTATGCCTGTTGGTCCTGCTGGCTGAGGACTGAAAGCTTCTCTCTACATGATTGTCCCTGAGTTAACAAGTGTATGTTCGTATTAAGTGATGCAAAAAACTCTTGGTCAAATTCTATTCTCAGTTACATCCAGGCAACTCTGTAACTGATAGCAGAATCTGACCGAGAATTACGAGTCTGGGAACAAAAGAGTAAAAAATATTGTGCATCTCTAACTATTATACTCCTTATTCAGGAATGTGCTTTTACTACTAATCACCACTAGGTGTCCTCTATCAGTTACACAGTTGCGGCCTCGAAAGAGAGAACAATACTGTACTAACTTCTAGCAGACTCTCTACAGCACTAAGATATCTCTAATTCAGCCTTACTTGCATTCAGTCAAATGAGTAACAAGTTACTATTGTTGCATTTCTCCTGCGTATCACTTCTCAATATGGCTAAACTGTTCTTTTACAAACTTGGCTTTTCATGTGAAATATTTTTGACCTGACATAGCGTAACAAATAGCACTATTGCATCTTGCACGCTGAAAACAACACTTGGCATCTGCTTGTTGATTGTTTAAGATGTATATAATAAAGTGCTCCGGATGCAGTTTGAGTTTCTGCACCATATGTACTCTTTCACCAACCTTGACAAAGGAAAAAAAATGCCAAGGAAAACTGACTGAAAGGTCTAGATGTGCTGTATGTTTCGGAGCACCTTTGTATCATCCACAGACCCATGCTAATAAATCCCTATAAGGATATTCTTTATGCCTCTACAGCAATCTCATTAACTCCTTCCTGCACTTAGGGTGAAATTCACCTCTCTGCAGAGAGCCAGTGCAAGGCCCATGCACCACTTAACACTTATTTAATAAAGCTTAAATTGGACTTGTGAGGTACATAGACCTCATGTTGGTGCTCCACACTGGGGTGAATTTCACCTTTATGAACAGCCCTAATGACGCAGCACATGTAGTTAAAAATATATTTGTCATTTGAGTTAATGAAGTGAGTGTGTGTGCTACATTAGCAGGCATACAACACAGAATATGCTTAGACTGAATTCCTAAAATTATATATTACCTATAACTTGACAAGACCCAATAAGCTGCTGTTGTCATACAGCCATGTGCGATGCCAGAGCAGCCTGAAGTCATACTCTGATCATTATTTATTTATTTTTAGGCAGTGTAGTTCTCTTACAGTGTCACTCCATTTGCTTGCAAGGCTTCCATCTGTGCACTCTCAGGGACATGACAGAAAAAGAAACAAAGAAAAAGGAGACGGAATACAGGTACAGAGAGGTAAACAGGAGCTTTGCATTAAGCAGGGTTGGTTCAGGTATCTGAAATGCAGGAGAATAGGAAGGGGATGAATCCCCTGTCCTAGCAAAGACTAAAACAAATTGAAAATGTAACGGAAAAGGGATGGAAAGATGGGAGGATGTTGACATTCAAATACCTCCAGATTGTACCAATTTTTCTAGAATTTTCTGGTGGAGGGCACCCCTTCTAACATATATTTGAGATTTAAAACCTACAGCAAATCAACTTTATCGCTACCGTATCTTTTCTTCAAATCTCCATTCCTTATTTAAATTCAAATCAGCTACAATGCTGTCTCACCCAAACTACCCACGTTTGGAGCTGGAGTTCAGAAACTGTTAACACATGGGTAGTTGTTCAAAAATCTCATACAGGTCGGTTGTTTCCATTGACTTGGTAAATGGACTTCTCAGTTCATGCATCTAGAAATAGATCTGTTGGTATGCCAGGCGAAAGGAGGAGTGGCTGGAGACCCTGCAATGAGGCATGTTTGGCTGATGTGAGTGTGTGAACAGGGCAAATGAAGAAAGGATCTGTTTGTTTCCTTGATCCTGGGATACTCCCTAGAATCCAGGTGAAGCAGGGGTAAGTAAATAAGTACTGACTGCAAGATCAGACAGTTTATACAGAGAGGTCATATCATTTGCAAATATTTTCTCTGATATTGTTTAGTATTTTCTTAAATACTCACCCAGGATGAAATTCACAGAGGTGCAGAGGTCTCACACAAGGCTAGACCCTTCCAAGGGGTTGTGTAGGGGAAAGCTGTGGGCAGAGTGGGTTTGCAGACTGGTTGCCACACCTCCTTTGCACCATAGGGCTCCATCATAGCATGATGCAAAAGGAGCCACAGAATCTGTTATTCTATAGAATCAGTGACCCTAAGATCCCATAAAACAGTTTGCATCCACTATTCCAGCCCTTAAGAGTGGTAACTTACCTCACAGTGGGACTGAGGAGTGGATTTTACTCACTCAAACCCCATGCATTTCAACAATATGAAGACCTTTTAATTGAGCCATGTGGGGAAAACCAATTTCCCATAATCCATAAAATGTCTGTTTTACCATTGCTATAAAATACAAAAACATTTACCACGATGTTAATATTACATCCCAGTGGCTTTCCTAAACCACAGCTTACTAAGTGTAACAAACTTTGCTCTACATCCCCTGAAATGGACTTGGAAAGCCTAGCTGCAGGAAAATACTATTTATTTTCATTAGTGATATCCTTCAAACGAACCTCATATTAACTGAAGAGACATACAATGTTTCATCTCATTTCCCCTAGTTTACTTACTATTGCCTCCCTTTTCTGTGGTTTACCAGCAGGAAACCACTAGAGGGGACATATCCAGATAAGATTAGACAACATATAATTATCATCTTTACTCTAACCAAGCTGACATTCTCCATTCGTTCTGTGAAACTCTGAAATGAGAATCACAGCTGTTCCAGCTTCAATTCACGGGGGGAAGAAAGCAATTTTGTTTAATTCCACACTCCCACCGCCAGTTACGTTTCTTGTGACAAAGTGCCACACAATAAAAATTGGGTTTCTTCACTGATGAGCAATTAGACAATATGTTGGATTCACCCCAGTTTATGCCGATCGAAACCACGGCCCAGAGCTCCTGGCAGTGGAAAGACCTTCAGGGGAGAAATTATGGACCTGCAAGGCAGCTGCAACTTCTGCTCTGCTTGAGGGCCCTGTGGCTGCCAGCACAGCGTGAAACATGGGCTGTGATGGCAAGAAAGGGGATGTGACTGGATCAGCAGGGATATGCTGCGATTCAGCACTTCTCCACTGCAGCCTATACCAGCAGGTTTCCTATGGGGCCCCCACTGCACACTAAGCTATCCTCTCTTGGCACAAACCTTGAAGGAGGCTGCAGCAGCAGCAAGAAACACCTTCTGTTCTCACCAGGCTGAATGCCTGAAGAGAACAGCTGATCTAACTGTAATGTGGATATACAGTCAGGGGTGGCTCTACTGTTTTTGCAGCCCCAAGGAGTGCGCTGATTTGCTGCCATGGGCAGCTGAAGACAGAAGCTGCTGCCGAATTGCCGCTGCTGCAGAAATGCACGTGCCGCCCTAACAGCACATGGCCTGCCCCCGCCATCCGCAGCAGCAATCTGGCGCACTGCTTGGGGCTGCAAAAACACACGGACTGTGGCCCCTTGCAGATTGCCGCCCCAACCACCTGCTTGGAATGCTGGTGCCTGGAGCTGGCCCTGTACACAGTGCTACCAAATCAAATTCTCCACATGCTTAACTCTGCTGCTAGTGTTGAAAACCCATTTTGCATTCACTGTTCCACCACTCTGGATGACTATGCAAGTGTGCAAATCTATGGAAATCAGGCCCTCAGGTATGTAAAATTTACATTCATGTTAGATGACATGTCATTTTTCATGTGAATAGGGGTGTAGATGTCTATATTCTGTCCAAATTTGAACACAGGAAAATTACACTCAAATTTTCCCAAAATCCTCTATTGTGTCAACTGGATTCAATATTCTTCTGCTGTCCTATTGTTAAGTATTAGTGTGCACACTGTGGCTGCAGTTCAGTAGTTATTGAAATGATACCTGCAATCCCTTACCTACCTCGGGGGGGGGGGCGCTTAAATTGACAGACACAAATCTTTACATGAGTTAGGCTGGCAGAAACTTGGCTATGGGTAGTGCAGACATTTCAATGTGAGAGGGAATCAGAGAAAATTGGAGTTGGAAGGGACCATCAGGAGGTCATCTAGTCCAACCCCCTGCTCAAAGCAGGATCAATCCCCAGACAGATTTTTACCCTAGTTCCCTAAATGCTCTCCTCAAGGATTAAACTCACAACCTGGGGTTTAGGTAAGCCAATGCTTAAACCACTGAGCTATCCCTTCCCCCCAAGCAGTACAAGCTGACTACAACACCCTAGTCTGTTGGGGGACCTGGAGGGAGCTGGCATTGTCCAGAAAGTGGATGAGGTCAGCAAGGCCGTCCTTAGGCATAGGCAGAATAGGCAGCCGCATAGGGCCTCACTCTGCCTGGGGGCACCACTCTGCAGGCAGCCCAGACAGTGTAGAAGCAGGGCTGCTGGGTCCTAGAGAGAGCCGAATGCAGCACAGTCTGAGGAATGGGATTGGCTGCTGGGGTCTCTGGGCAGGGTAGGGGGTAAGGGTTGGGGAAGGAGCTCACCTGTGAGTGTGACTCTTTCCCCCTGGCTGAGGTGAAGTGAGGCAGGCTCTGTGGCTCTGAAACCAGTATCCTTTGTTGTCCCCCATAACATCAATTCTTCTCCCCCCCCGCCCCACGGAGCACCCCCTCCTTTCTCCCTCCTCCCCAGGAGCACTCCTCTCTCTCTTCTCCCTCCCCTCCGTCAGGGCTGGGTTGGGTGAGGTGCTGGAGGATAGGTGAGAGGAGGAGGCTGGCTGGCTGCCTGCTGAGGAATGAAAGTGAAAGTAACTCACTTCCTCGGCAGGCAGCCAGGATTGGAATGTCACACAGGGCTTGGCTGGGGTTAGCCAGATGTGTGAAAAATCAGGATAGGGATTGGGGTATAGTGATCAGATATCCCTATTTTATAGGGACAGTCCCAATTTTGGGGTTTTTTTCTTATATAGGCTCCTTTTACCCCCCCCCATCCCTGTCCTGATTTTTCACACTTTCTGTCTGGTCACTCTAGGTGGGGGTAATTGGTGCCTATATAAGACAAAGCCCCAAATATCGGGACTGGCCCTATAAAATCAGGACATCTGGATCTGGCCACCCTAGCTGGGGAGCGCCTCTCCCCCGGGCTGGCAGCTGCCAGCGATCCATCTCATCCGGGAGAGCTGCACAGGGCAGGATGAGCTGCTGTGGCTCCATGGGTGCCCATCCTTGAGATCAGATGCTGTGCTAACTTCACCATGGTCCGTAAGGCTGGTGGTGGTGCCCATTGGCGTGTGATTGGACCTGAGGGTTTGCTGCTGCTGTTGCCACTCTGCACCCCAAGAGGTGGATTTTGGGGTCCTGCAGTTTTCCACCTATCTCCTCCTCTACTGCAGCTGTTGGACCAGCAGGCTGGGAGGTGAGCCAAGCATGAAAGCAGTACCGTGTTTGCCATTTAGATTGTCATTTAACAACTTTGTTTGCCAAAAATTCTTGTTAACACTCCTGAATCCAATTTCAATATTTTTTTTAAATCAATATCTTAGCCAAAAACAGAAAATTAAGTTGTTGACAGTTATTAGTGACAGGTTTGGTTTGAGGCAGGGAGTGGGCCAGTTTTCATCAGGAGAACAAAAAATGTTGACTGACTTTCCTATAGCCTGTTACTCCTGATAAGAGCCCTCCAACAACTGTAATATGCTCATCTCCTTACTAGTGTATAAGCAGGGGTCGGCAACCTACAGCACACGTGTCAAAGGTGGCAGGTGAGCTGATTTTTGATGGTATGCAGCAGCAGGCTGAGCGGCTCAGCCCATCACTGCTCTGGGGTTCCGGCTGCTGCACTATTGCCAGCTGGGATACCAGCCATCGGCCCCACTCAGCACCTGCTGCTGGCCTGGGGACCCCCAAGGAACCCCAGGCTGGCAGTGGGCTGAGCAGCCAGCTGAACCACTCAACCTGCTGTCAGCCTGGGGTTCCATTCACTCAGCCGGCAGCGGGCTGAGTGGGCTGGTGGCGGGCTGAGCAGGGCCGATGGGGGGTTGAGTGGCTCAGTCTGCTGCCAGTCTGGGGTGCCAGCAGCACTCAGCCTACTGCTACCCCGGGGTTCCGGCTGCCAGCCCCTTGCCAGTCAGGAGCTCAGCTGCCAGCCCCACTCTGCCTCCTGCCAGCCTGGGTGAGCAGAATCCCAGGCTGGTAGCGGGCTGAGGGGGGGTTGGCAGCCGGGATCCTGGCTAGCAGGAGTTGGTGGTCAGAACCCCAGACCAGCAGTGGGCTGAGCAGGGCCTGGGATCCTTGTCTAGGGTTCCAGCCACCAGCCCGCTGCCGGTTTGGGGGTTTCATTTACTCAGCTGGCAGTGGCCTGAGCAGGACCGGTGGCCAAGACCTCAGATAATAACAATAATTTATTTATATAATATAGACATAGAGAGAAACCTTCTACAAACATTAAAATGTATTACTGGCACGAGAAACCTTAAATTACAGTGAACTTGGCACACCACTTCTGAAGGTTGCCGACCCCTGGTATAGAGTGACCATATGTTGTACTAAGATTCTCCTGCTTTTTTTTTTTCCCTGTGAGTCAGTATAACTTTTGCCAGCCCAGAAGTTGGGCAGCCAATGTTTTACGTTTTCACATTGTTTTCTCCAACTTTCATAAAGTAAATACATAGTTAATATGAGTTAAAAAGGCCAGGGACACTTCTTTGTGAAGAATCTGTACAGCAGATCATGCCCATAGATGATTCAGAAAAGAAATTTGAGGTTGAATTTTTTAATGTTGTGATGGATAAAGCAGTATCTGCTGTTGATGAAAGGTTTAATACCTTGCAAGTACACCATGAACAGTTTGGATTTTTGTATGACATAACTAAATTCAATGAAATAGGAAAACAAGAGCAACTAATGACAAAGTGCAAGAACCTAGAGAGCCTCCTGAAGCATAGTGATAGTTTTGATTTAAATGGACTTGAACTGTACGAAGAATTGAGTACACTGTCATCAATGTTGCCACATGCAAAATCGGTGATGGACATTGTACAGTTTATTCATACCCGCAAACTTGTTGACATATATCCTAATGTGTACATTGCCACTCGTATTCTACTGACAATTCCTGTAACAGTAGCATCAGGAGAACAGAGTTTCTCAAAACTAAAGCTCATTAAAAACTATCTCCGCTCTACAATGAGTCAGGAACGCTTAACTGGTCTTGCTATTCTTGCAATCGAACAAGACACGACTTTGTCTTTGTCATACGATGACATTATTACTGATTTTGCAGCCAAAAAAGCCAGAAAGATTGCTTTTAATTAAAAAGAAATCTTTTTTCAATACCTCTTCATATAAATTCCAATAAAATTTTGATAAATTAAAAATATATATTATTGCATCATTCTGTCATATCAGAATTTTTTCTATAGTGCTGCTTCTTTAGTGCTAGTCCATCAGCATTACTGTGTGCTTAATTAAGTTAAACTGGTTTTAATAACGTGAATGTGGCAAGTTTTCCAATACTGTAAGCTTATGTTTGTGTTGCTAAGAGCAGATCAGGCACAGGGGCACCAGTTTAATAATCTCGCCTAGGGCACCATAAATCCTAAGGCCGGCCCTGGAGGTCAGCCATGGAGAGGATAAGCCCAGGGCATCCAGGAGATGTACTGACTCAGCACATCTCCCCAACAACCGCTGCCAGCAGGGCTCTTACTGAATACCAGATGGAACATAAAGTTGCTTCCACCCCAGTCCCCACCTCTCCTAGCATAGAATTCCATGAGGCAGTAGCAATTGTGCTATCCTATTTCCTTCCTTTGGGGGTATCCCTTCCTTTGGGGGTATCCCTTCCTTTGGGGACAGCTGTATCCATGTAAGGAGGGGAGTGCAAGTGGTACCCCAATGAATCTGTGGAGTGAATCAAGTCCAGTGGTTTTTTAATGCTTTGGAATTGTAGATTGGAAGATGCTATACAAGAGCCAAATGTGTAGTTATTATTATTACTACTATTACCATAACCCATAGGTACTCCAGTAATGGACCAGAACCCCACTGTGCTAGGCACTGCACAAAGAACAAAAAGATGTTCCCTGCCCCCAAAGAGTTTATTCTCTAAGCATATGGCAAGAGACAATAGGTGGATACAGACAAACAGGGAAGCACAAGGGAACAATGAAGCAATAATGGTCACATGACATGTAGTGTCTCATCACATCAGCAGGCTAACCATTGTCAAGTGTTTTTTGTAGGCATCATAGCAAATGAGAATTTTAAGGAGGCATTGGAGGGAGGATAATGTTTACAGGGAGCTCCTCCCAAGCATGGGAGAAAGCATAAAGGGGCATGTTTGAAAATTTAACAAGTGTGCAATGGAGGCTGACATCATGGGCTGATCAGAGATGGGAGTCAACACTTTAGTAGTGAATGAGAGATGATTGGTAGGGCCTTCACGGTTGTAGAGGGCTTTGAAGGTAAAAGCAAGTATCTTGCATTTGATCCGATAGAGAAAGGGAAGGCAGTGAAAGGATGCAAAGAGAGGAGGTGACATGGCCAAAGCGATGGGCTAAGAAAATGATCTTTGCAGCAGCAATATTAATTGACATGAGTCAGGCATTTATCAAGGCCAGAGAGAAGGATGTTGCAGTAATCAAGACATGAGAAGATGAAAGCCTGGATGAGAGTTTAGCTGTGTAGATGGATAGGAAAGGCTGCATCTTAGAGATGTTATGCAAAGTGTGTAATGTAGTTAGTTCCTGTCACCATCATTATACTTGAGTTCCAGCTTCCAACCTAACCCCTCCTCTTTCTTTTTTCAGTTGCTAATAATTTTCACAAATTCCTTTTGAACTGACATTTTCCAGATTTAGTCTTAACCTAAAATCATCTTTGGGTGTTTGAAAGTTGTAGCAAGATAAACTGAATTATTCAAGTGTGAAAAAATACTTTTGCCTTATGTTCCAATCACAATGTTTGCACTTGGCCACCTCAAAAAAAATGGCTGAAATTAAAAACTTTAAACTTATTTATCTTGTAGACCTCACTATCTCTTGAAAAAAAAAATCAAACCTATTTGGAAGAAAATTGTTCAGAAATTTTAAAGATATGAAAGTTCAAAGTTGGCAATTTCACACATGTACATTAGAACTTTTTAATGTATTTTTAAAGCATTTTCAGGAGACATAAATGGGTGAATAAATTTCGAAATCTTTTTTAAAATGTTTATATATATTCAACTCAAGTAGATGCTCCTATAACTACAGAAGCATGAAGAGCAGAAGACTGCATGAAATCCACTAGAGCCCTTGCTATGCTAACCCAGGGAGAATTTAGATAGTACTGTGAGGGGAACTATAGAAAATCCTAAAATAGATCATTGTTAAGAATACCCTAGGTAAAGACACATTTGTTAAGAACTTTTCAACTTGGAACAACAGAATTAAAGGGGATAATAACCAATATACTATACATTTCCCCAAGTGACTTGCATTTGGAATTAATCTGTTAATCCACCAGTGGATGTTCGAAAATCTCATACAGGTCATTCTCTCATATTCAGCCTATATCAGCTGAAACAAATTTGTTGTGGTTGAAATTCACCCCTGTGTAGGTGGTCCGTACAAGGCTCAATGCATCAATTAAGCCTCTCTACAATCCTTATCATTGGGATTAAGTAGGGCACAAGGCCTTGTATGGATCATCTACACAGGGAATGAATTTCATTCTGTTAGGATTCAATTTGGCAGATTTAAATGTAACTTTGTTGAGTGATCTTGAATCTGTGCCTCAACCCAATCTATATACTTCTTCTCTATTTGTCTGAGATGTCATCCTAGCTCAAACCCATTTCTGTCTGTTCTCTATACCTATCTGCCTCTCTGCAGCATTGGCTTCTGAGCTTTACAATCAGAAAACATTTGTTCCCTCTGGAATTCACAGAGGTGCACATCTGGGCCTAAACACAACATAGGAATACTAAAGCCCAAATATTTATATTTCATAGCGATGCCAGAGACAACATGTACTTTGATGTATCTACTGGAACTCTATCAAGGAAGCACCTGCTTCTGTGTGCTGAAAATCTTTAGAAAGGAGGGTAACCCGGAAGTTGAATTCTTAAATGTTTTCAAGGCCTAGACACACTTTTTGTCCATGTGTTATGTCTCCTGGTACTTTATAATTGCTGCATCTTGGCTGCCAGTTGTGGGTGTCATTTCACAACAAGTTATCTCTTCTATCTAGTTGTCTAAACCATAACCCTATTTTCCCTTTTGCACGCCATGCTCAAGTGATATGACTGTTGCTGGAAACAAAGGTTTTCTGACTCATCCATCACATGAGACATTTAACAGTTTAATGGGTTTTATTTTTCTGCTAAGACTGTTCACCCAGTGCCCTGACTAGTATTACAACACTATCTTTACCTAACTTTTGACCCACCAATAAAAATCAATGAATTTGTTCAGTGTTTCAGAAATTACCAGATCATAAATATCATTCCAGAAACTCTAGGCTTTAACAGTTAGATGTAAATGATTTGGGCCAAACTCTGAAGTCCTTGGAAATTAGTCTTCCTTATACTAAGGCTCTTTACAATGTTGTTTGTAAACAGGACTCAGACACCTTGACTGCAATGGGAGTTTTGCTAGAGTAAAACTTGAGTAAAGACCTCAGGACCATTGCATCATTAATAAGTTTCATTGTTACCTCATCATCTGCTCCTTCCCACCACTTCTGTTTGTCTCGTCCCTCTGTTGTGTCTTGACATAAGATTGTCAACTCTCCAGAGCAGGGATTGTGTCTTTTGCTTGAATATCTGTATGGCATCCAGCCCAGCACACTGAGACTCTGATTGGCACCTCTAGGTACTACTGCAATCCCAGTCGTAAATAGTAACCCATGTGCTGGTGCTGTGCCGAAGTATAGTAAAAGACTGGCCCCAAAGTTTTTACAATTTTAGTTTAAGACAAGATGCAAATGAGCATGGGAAAGAGGTTAGTATAAGTGAATATTCAAAAATGCACACTGGAGATAGATATTGGGCTTGATTCACCTCATGGGTGATGGAGAATGCTCTCTCAGTCGTGCACACACACCGCAGAAGGCTTTAAGGCCTTATGGAGAAAGTTAGAAATTTAGGAACTCAGCTGACAGAGGCTGTTTGAGAGATACACTAAATTATCATTGCCCTCAGCTATGCACTGTTGACTATGCCCTCAGCAGAGTAAGAGTTATGAACCCTTTGCACTGCTGCATCCCCACTCCATGTAGGCTTTCTGCTGCCAGTGGGATGATCAGATTTTCAATGAGTTAAAAATCAAGGCAGTAGCCACAGAAGGATATATTTCAGAAGGTGGTCTTATGCACTTAGCCAGCTGGTGTCAGTTTCAAAGCTCAGCTGACTCGTAGTCAGAACCTCTCAGAGGTCCAGAGAGGCCCAGGCCACTTCCAGTTTTTGAGGTGCCAACCCATAATAAAAACAAAAAACATGAAAACAAAAGGCACCAAAAAAAAATGAGCGAGACATAATTTGAATATTTTTTAATTTAACAAATGCTTTTCTGGTCCGATAGGGATGTGCATAAAAACAAGTTTCAAACTTATCAAATGCCAAAAAATTAACAAGTGTTATTAACAGCTACGTGAATAACTCGTGTCTTCACCGCAGGGAGTCGACTACTGCCGCTCCCCTGTCAACTCTGCCTGCGCCTCTCGCTGAGCTGAAGTACAGGAGTCAATGGGAGAGTGCTCATGGATCAATTTATCACATCTAAACTAGACATGATAAAGGTAATGATAAGAGTACCATAGAAAAGCCCGTAAAGAAATACACTGACTAAAGCATATTATCCCAGAGCTCTGTGTAAGTTTGAAAGCTTGTCTCGCTCACTAACAGACAGGGCCGGCTCCAGCTTTTTTGCCACCCCAAGCGGCAAAGCAAGAAAAAAAAAAAAAAAAGAAAGCCGCGATCGGCAGCACTTCAGTGGCAGTTCTACTGCGCCGCTTCATTCTTCAGCAGCAATTCGGCAGCGGGTCCTTCCCTCTGAGAGGGAGTGAGGGACCTGCTGACGAATTGCCGCCGAAGATCCAGACAATCCATTTCCATGACCCTTTCCATTGGCCGCCCCAAGCACCTGCTTCCTTTGCTAGTGCCTGGGAGCCAGCTCTGCTAACAGAAGTTGGTCCAATAAAAGGTATTATTTCACTCACCTTATCTCTCTCAAGCATAATATGGACTTTCACTGCTAGGCAAATCTCAGCCAGTTATTCTTTTGAATCTGATCCTAGTATTTGTCCAGTTTTTCTTTTATCTGCAGAATTATACTGTGCAATATTCAAATCTGAATGAAAAAAAAAAGTTAAATCCAAATAAACCCCAGGATTAGATTCCTGGCAGTAAAAGGAGCCTAAATGAAATCTAGTTACATCCTTGGAAGGTAATATATTGGCTATTTCCAGTGTGGGGAGACATTTGGGAGTTTTTCCAGTCTCAGCTTTCTTTTCTAATATATATTCAAATGTAAAAGAGGCTGCATATTCGAAAAATCTATATAGGATTAACTCCTGCATCACCTCTGCAATGCAGGACCAGGAAGTTATTGGATTCCTGCAATTCTTTATTCACTCTTTTTGAAGGTGTCACCTTCACAAAAATTCATTCTGTCCCCTGCACTCTGAAGCTGTTATCTTGGGCACCTGCAGAATTTAGCTTATTTCTCCTACTCTTCCATTTCTTCAAAGTTCCAGGGAAATGGTCAGTCAGGTACCCTGCCCCAATTTACTGCATCCATTCTAGTTTTGCAAAGAGCAGGAAAGTACACTTCATGCCTTAAGCTGTCCAAAGCCAGGCCAGACACACAAGAGCAATTACTCATTGTAAACTTGTACCATTGATTTCAATGGGAACAGGACTGAACATCACGTTTTCAACAAGTTACTCATTGTATCTCCCCTTATTGTAAAAAATAGTTAAAGTTGTTACGCTTGTTTTAATTTGCCATTGGAAATAGAAGAAAATTTTTCAGCAGAACTGTTGAATCTGGAGCTGGTAGAAAAATGTTCTGCTAAGGGTAGTTTTAACTAAATTTGTTTTGTTGAAGCTGAAATGTTTCCTGGAGATGTATTGACAAACTTTTCAAAGGGAAAAATTCTGAAATCTAGGGCTCTCTGGTCTCTAGCAAGATGCATGGAACTTGGAGGGAGGAGAACAGGTTGCAGAAGGGAAGAGTTTGGAGGAAGCACCAGGAAGTCAGTCTGTTTGCCCATGCAACGTTATGCAAATATTAGCTGCAATTGCAGCATCTCTGTAAATAGTTCTTTTACTAAAGAGACAGCTTAGTTTTAGAAATGTGGAGTCCTGTCATATTACCCAGTATGTGGAACATGAAACATATCAGCCAATAACTCTCAGTAAGGAAGAGAGTGTAATTAACAGGAAAACAAACCACCACCATCAAGAAACAAAGCAAACAGACTGACTTATTGGTGTATCCTCCCAACTCTTCCCTCTTGCAACCTGTGCTCCTCTCATCAAGTTCCATGCAAGTTGCTACAGTCACTACTGATGGAGACAGAGAGAGACTAGAGTTGAAAAGCTGACCTTTTTGTCCCCAAAATGGACATTTAAAGAAAATTCAATTTTGCAAAACTTTTGAAAGGTTTGGTTTTCATCCTGCATTGGAACAAAAACAAAGTCTTCATGAAATGGAATTGCTGGTCTCCAGCCAGCTCTAGTTGAAACACCTGCCACATGCGCATTCTCTTGTTGTACACCTATGTGCACAGAACTTTGCTTCAATGGGAACAGATCATCTTTAAGAGTAGCAGCCGTGCTAGTCTGTATCCGCAAAAAGAACAGGAGTACTTGTGGCACCTTAGGGACTAACAAATTTATTTGAGTATAACCTTTCGTGGGCTACAGCTCACTTCATTGAATGCATGCTCAAATAAATTTGTTAGTCTGTAAGGTGCCACAAGTACTCTTGTTCTTTTTGCAGATCATCTTCAGAATACATGCTTGATATTCCCTGTAATTGAGTCCTGGTTAGTATTTAATGACTTTCCCATGCATAGATTTTTTTTTTTAAATGTCATCTGAAATGTATCTGCAAATTTCAAATGATCTTCTGACTATCTGAACAAATCTGTTTTCTCAAGAGAAGTGAATTGCAAAGTCTTGAATTTCACAGTTGTGATGCTTATCTTAATGGAAGAGTCAGAATCTGACTGGTAACACAATGATTATGATGCCATTGACACTTCTATATTGGTGCTGTTAACACTTCCTTTTCATGTCCTCCAGGGCAACAGCTGACTCTTGGAAGTCCTTTTGTTGTGGTGTTTGCCTCAGGATGTGCCTACAATGCGAAAAATAAAGAATGCATGGGATTTTCCAGCCTCTTACATTTGAAAAGAAAATCCTGGCTATCTGCAGCAGACACATTCAATGTGTGCTGGTTTGTGTTAAAAGCTGCATTAGGCATAGGTGTTATTCAGTGTGGAAGTGTCAGCAGGGAGACAGAGGGCTAAATTGCCGTTTTAAAATATTAAACTGGTTTAGATTGGCCCACTAGGTTTGAAACTAGGCAACAGCACTTTTGGTCTACTGGCTCTTTGAATTAATGGTCCATCAACTGAAACCAGCAGAGACAAGTTTTAAAGACACTAATGGGATTTCAGCTCAGGATTCGATTCGATTCTATTCTATACAGGTTTTTATACAACCCTCATCACAGTAGCATCTCAGCATCTTCCGGTAGTGCATTAAGCAACATGACAACACATCTGTTATGGGTTGTTTGTTTTCTCAGCCTCTCCCCAAAACAAGACATTGTTTTGGTAGGCTTTGTTATTTTTTGTTAATATAAATATACCTGTTGCTGTGTGTTTGTTAGAAAAGGCATGGTCAAAGAAATGCCCCAGCATTTGTAGGAGAAACTGGTGAGGATTGTGAATGGCCCTTAGTTCTTAGGGGAGTTCATTCCATGGTTCTGAACCCTCCCAGAGAAAGGTCTGTCTCCCGCACAGACAAGCTTTACTCTTATTGTTGAGAGTTCCATTGGGCCAGAGAAGCATAGTTGTCAATCACAGTCTTCATCCCAGAGTAGTAGATGGTCTTTTAGATACTCTGGACACAGGTCATGGAGGACAAGCGTGACATGTCTGTGGTAACCTGTGTTGCTGAGGGGAGACACTGTAGCAATCATAACTAGCTGGAGCTTCCTAAGTGCCAAAGGATTCATTCCCAGGTATATTGCATTTGATATAATCATAGATTCATAGATTTGAAGACCAGAAGGGACCATCATGATCATCTAGTCCAGGGGTGGGCAAACTTTTTGGCCCAAGGGCCACATCGGGATTGCGCAACTGTATGGAGGGCTGGGTAGGGAAGGCTGTGCCTCCCCAAACAGTCTGGCCCCCACCCCTTATCCACCCCCTTCCTCCCCCTGACTGTCCCCCTCAGAACTCCCAACCCATCCAACCTCCCCTGCTCCTTGTCCCCTGATTGCCTCCTCCCGGGACCTCCGACCCTATCCAATCCCCCTGCTTCCTGTCCCCTGACTGCCCCGACCCCTATCCACACCCCCGCCCCCTGAAAGCCCCCCCGAGGACTGCCACCCCCTATCCAATTGCCCTCTGCTCCTCGTCCCCAACTACCCCCTGCTGGGGCTCCTCACCCCAAACTGCCTCCCGGCATCCCACCCCCTTACCTTACCGCCCCTGCTCCCTGTCCCCTGACTGCCCTCCCAACCCCTATCCACATCCCTGCCTCGCAACAGGCCCCCCAGGACTCCCACTCCCAACCCTCCCTGTCCTCCATCCCCTGACCGCCCCCCCCCCCGAATCTCCGCCTCATCCAACTGCCCCTTCCTCCCTGACTGTCCACCAGGACCCCCCCACTCTCTTATCCAATCACTCCTCTCTCCACCCCCTTACCAGCAGTAGTAGCTCACAGCCACGAGATCCGGCCAGAGCCAGCTGCGCTCCCCACGCTGCCCAGCGGGAGCAGTGGGCCAGAGTGCAGCCCGCTCTCTGGCATGGCTGCAGGGGAGGGAGGCAGCGCGGGAGGGGTCAGGGACTCTGCTCCCTGGCCGGGAGCTCTGGGGCTGGGCAGGACGGTCCCGTGGGACGGATGTGGCTCACGGGCCATAGTTTGCCCACGTCTGATCTAGTCTGACCCCATGTATAGCACAGGCCATAGGACTTCCCCAAAATAATTCCTAGACCATATCTTTTTTTAAAACATCCAGTCTTGATTTTAAAATAGTCAGTGATGGAGACTCACTACAACCCTTGATAAATTGTTCCAGTGGTTAATTACTCTCGTCTTGAAAAACTGATGCCTTATTTCCAGTGAAGAGGAGATGAAGGCATAAGTAACTGATGGCAGGTCTTTGTCCATGAGGATGGGATGGAGTTTCCTAGCCAGGCAGAGATGATAGAAAGTGTTACTCATGGGATATGGAATGAATATTCCTAGCAAGTACCATGAAAGAAGGGGCTGTCCAAACATTGCTTAACTGAAGGCTTTATTGATAAGTTGCCAGGAATACCTAAGTTATCCAAAATGGAGCGGCAGTCATTTTTAATATGGAGATGTGACCCAAGGAGACTATAGATCCAAGCATGCAATTATCAAACCTTGGCTAAGCAAAGCATTGCCTCTTCTCTCTCCCCTTCCATGTTTTCCCTATTGACTCTTCTCCCTCACATGTCATTGTCTCTTCTTCCCATGCTTGCTACAAACTGTCTGTACTGGGTTATCTTGATTATCACTTCAAAAGTTTTCTTCTCTTACTTAATTGGCCTCTCAGAGTTGGTAAGACAGCTCCCAGCTTTTCATGCTCTCTGTATGTGTATATATATCTCCTCAATATATGTTCCATTATATGCATCCGAAGAAGTGGGCTGTAGCCCACGAAAGATTATGCTCAAATAAATTTGTTAGTCTCCAAGGTGCCACAAGTACTCCTGTTCTTTTTGCGGATACAGACTAACACAGCTGCTACTCTGAAACCTGAATGTTAGTACGTTTGATTTTGCAGTAGAGTCAAAGCACAATGGCACATGGAAACTGCCCTGTACTGTTCCCCTGTATTGTGAATCCCCATGGATTCCACTGCAAAGACAGAAGAATATGGGATGGGTGGGTGAGAAGACAGAGGAGGCTGAGCTATGGAAGATAACAGGACACTTTGGGAAGCAGAAGAAATCACCTTACTGATGGGCATTGGAGGTGGGGAATATTTGGAGGAAAATCATTTGTTAATAGATATAGGGCACTAATGAACACATAGTTGTTTTAACACCATCAAAGAGCTGATCAATAAGAATCAAAAATCTCACTAGTTCTGAGCTCTATAAATGGACTCCCCATCATAAAAATAATCTGTGATATTCAGTCCTCTTGTGAAGTTGCCTGCATTTTGCAGAATAAAGAATGCACACTATAGCCTAAATACTTTTCAACAGGAGATAAAACCAATCTCCTTCTATAATGATGAGTTGATTCTGTGCACTGTTAGGTGTAAAAAAGGAATAGATCCTCAGTCACTGGAATGAATCCTCTCCCTGGCTTTTTCCTCCCAACGTTGTCCATAATCTTCTTCCCAGAGGTGTCTGTCCCATCATTCAAAGATTTTCAACATGCAGAAGAACCTCAACATACTACTAGAACAGGTATGCCCTTTGCAGTTACTAACTGGTACCACAGGTAACTTTTCTTGGTTCATTAATGAACCTTATATACTACTACCGGATTATTAGGAATGTGGTCTACACTTTAAATTTGTCACAAGGAAGGCCTGACCCTGATTTGCATTTTATACCACTCTGTCAGCCACAAGAGAATTCTCCCTGAGCTAGGGTTGCCAACCCTCCAGGACTGGCCTGGAGTCTCCTGGAATTGGCATTGATCTCCCAGTGACTATTGAAAGTAATCCAGGAGATTTTAATAGGATATTTTAAGAAAATGACATTATGTCATGTTGTAAAACAAACAAACAAACAAACAAACAAACAAACAAAAACTCCTGGAATAGCTTCAGTCAGAATTGGCAACCCTATCCTGAGCAAGGAGTCTTCCCAGTTGGTACACGGGCTCTGTACCTGCCATGCTGCTAGCCCCTGGAGTTGGGTTTGTGCCAGGATGCTGCAGGGGTGTAGCAGGAATGTAGCTATTCTGTACAAGACTCATAAGGAGGCTTGGAAGCAAAGTGTAAGTGAGAACAGACCTAAGGCTGCTCTAACTTATGCCAGAGGTCAGGCAGGCCCCTGAGTGAGCCCAGCATAGAGGGATCGCAAAGGTGGTTTAAAGCCACCTTTGCCCACCCCCTCATTCCTGCCCCAAATTCAGGACCTGACTAACTGAGAATTGGGTTCAGTTAGTCATCAAAGCAGGCGATGGAGAATCAAGACTCCTGGGGCCTCTGATTCTGATCCCAGTACACATACATAAATCAAGAGCTACATCAAATCCAAACTCAGACCTTCAGGGCCTAATCATTCTCTTACATTGGTGTGAATCAGAAGCATATCCATTGCATTCAACAGAGCTACACTGGTGCATAATAAGCAGGATAGGAGAGTCAGGGCAGGCCTCTGTCCATTTTCCAGTGTCCTTTCTCAAGGCATTCCCCTCAGGCCATGTCTACATCTAAAATTTTGCAGCGCTGGTTGCTACAGCTGTATTAGTACAGCTGTATAGGGCCAGCGCTGCAGAGTGGCCACACTTACAGCAACCAGCGCTGCAAGTGGTGTTAGATGTGGCCACACTGCAGCGCTGTTGGGCGGCTTCAAGGGGGGTTCGGGGAACGCGAGAGCAAACCGGGAAAGGAGACCAGCTTCGCTGCGGTCTGCTCTCGCGTTCCCCGAACCACCCTGCAAACCGCAGGGAAGGAGACCTGCTTGCTCGGGGGTTCGGGGAACGAGAGAGCAAACCGGGAAAGGAGACCAGCTTCGCTGCGGTTTGCTCTCGCGTTCCCCGAACCACCCTGCAAACCACAGGGAAGGAGACCTGCTTGCTCGGGGGTTCGGGGAACGAGAGAGCAAACCGGGAAAGGAGACCAGCTTCGCCGCGGTTTGCTCTCGCGTTCCCGGAACCACCCAGCAAACCGCAGGGAAGGAGACCTGCTTGCTCGGGGTTCGGAGAACGAGAGAGCAAACCGGGAAAGGAGACCAGCTTCGCTGCGGTTTGCTCTCGCGTTCCCCGAACCACCCTGCAAACCGCAGGGAAGGAGACCTGCTTGCTCGGGGGTTCGGGGAACGAGAGAGCAAACCGGGAAAGGAGACCAGCTTCGCTGCGGTTTGCTCTCGCGTTCCCCGAACCACCCTGCAAACCGCAGGGAAGGAGACCTGCTTGCTCGGGGGTTCGGGGAACGAGAGAGCAAACCGGGAAAGGAGACCAGCTTCGCCGCGGTTTGCTCTCGCGTTCCCGGAACCACCCAGCAAACCTCAGGGAAGGAGACCTGCTTGCTCGGGGTTCGGGGAACGCGAGAGCAAGCCGGGGAAGGAGACCAGCTTGATTACCAGAGGCTTCCTCAGGTATGCTGGGATACCTGCTTATTCCACGGAGGTCAAGAAAAGCGCTGGTAAGTGTCTATACTTGATTACCAGCGCTGGATCACCAGCGCTGGATCCTCTACACCCGAGACAAAACGGGAGTACGGCCAGCGCTGCAAACAGGGAGTTGCAGCGCTGGTGGTGCCCTGCAGATGTGTACACCTCCTAAGTTGCAGCGCTGTAACTCCCTCACCAGCGCTGCAACTTTCTGATGTAGACAAGCCCTCAGTCTCAGCCAGCATTCCCAGCTATTTGAGCAATACTTGCTGCATTTTCCAGTGGCTTTGTAAACCTAGCTGGTATCCTGAGGTGGTTTGGTTCTTCCCATGCCCACAAAAGTTCTCAACACCTTTTCTGTGGCATCAGCTGTTGAGTATTCCTCTGGGCCTTTCAATGCTGCCAGCAGCATTACTGACCCTGCTCCCTTTGCACTGAGGGAGAATAGACTGTCAAATTATGGTTCCTCCTGCATATAAACACTGGGCAGAGAAGATCTTTGCATCCGTTCCCCCAATCTAAATCACACTGAAGTAAAGTACCCTCATTCAAGGAGTCCTTTTGAATCTCAGTCCACAGGTTTGAGGCTTGTCTTTGTAATATGTTAATTGGGTGGTCCCTCCTACTGGAATTTCCAAGACAAACAAGGAACAGTAACAAATATATACACATACACACCTATTCACTCACAACTAGACTTACATTTATTCAGAAAAAAGATAGAGTAGAAATTAGTTTGCTAAACTATATCATGTACCATAAAAACTGGACAAAACAGAATTCCCTGTGAGCGTGCTACTGAAGAAAATACATTCCTTAATGAAAGCTGCTGAAATGACAATGTTTTTATAGTGTTCAATACTTGATGCCTTATGAGTCTCTCTCTCTCTCTCTCTCCTCCTCCTCCCCCCCCCCAAATGTCCTCTATACTTTGTTTTAGTTCATATTCCTTCTCTAGCCTTTGCAAACTTGGGGCAAAAGAATCACTGTTCAATCAAAATTCAAAAGCACGTGATAGAGTTGCTAAAGGGCTTGATTCAACTTTTGAGAATTCATTGAACAGAGATTGTTTAAACCAGAAGAACTGTCAGACACAAGGTACCAGATGTCCAGACATCTGTGTCATCCCATCCTTTGCTTCAGAAGGTTTTCAGGCTGAAGATTGTCCCCAGTTGTTTTCTCAACCTTTTCTTTCTTCTGTGCAGCACTTGAACTGCATGTGTGGGAGTACCGTGGTTATGCTGTACTACTTCTTCCTATTGCTGCCAGGTGAATAAAAGAGGAAAGTTAAACCTGGGCTTACTATGATTGGGGGGCATGGATGCCATTTTGAGAGCATGGGTAACACACAGTCTCTTTTCTTTCCTAATTCAAGCATTGCTTCTGAGGAATATTTCTTAATTGCTCGGATATTCATTACTGAAAATTGCCAGCAAATTCCCAAAGTATCACCCACCTTACATATACTAAGTAGAGTGATCCATCACCCCATCCTAAGAGAGCTTTATTGATTCATTCATTTCAGTGGACACCTCCAGAAATTGCCTTCCTTGCTTTTAAAAGTCTGGGGGCTAGAGTCTGATATTCTTATTCAGACTGAATAGTAACTTACTCCACATGGTGCAAAGTACTATTCTGTATGAATCAGGCTATCACAAGTGGCCTTATATAAAAGTGTTCCAGGCTAACTCTCATACCTTTTTTATTTTGTCCCCTCCCTGGTACTTCTATTCATAGAATATCAGGGTTGGAAGGGACCTCAGAAGGTCATATAGTCTAAACCCCTGCTCACAGCAGGACCAATCCCCAGATGGATTTTTGCCCCAGATCCCTAAATGGCCCCCTCAAGGATTGAGCTCACAACCCTGGGTTTAGCAGACCAATGCTCAAACCACTGAGCTCTCCCTCCTCCTTAGCTTGCCTTTTTGACTCTTTTTATAATCTTGATATTTTTCGTGAGAGCACCTTCTCCACAACAGCCCCACCACTCCAGTGTAGATGTACCCAGTGTGTCCCTGAATATCGGTCAATATTTTCTACATTTCTCCCACTAAAAGCCACTAGGAAATAGCGCACTGAAGCATGTTTTTTGTTATGTTAGGATTCATCTGCTTCAGCCGCTTAGAGACTATGCTGTGTAATTAGTAGCAGCTGTGCACTTGCTCTTCCTATATTATACTGGACTTTGAGAAGAGGAAATAGACTGGCATGGGACAGGAGACCTGGGTTCATTCTTGGCCCAGTCACAGACTTCCTGGGTGACCGGACAAGTCACGTAATTGCCTTGGCCTCAGTCCTCCATCTGTAAAACAGAGATCATGTAATCCTCCCTGCCCCCACCTCCCAGGGAGGTTGTAAGAACAATTAATGCACTTAGATATCATGGTGCTGAGGGCCATAGAAATAAAGAGCTGAATATTTATATTCATAATCAATAGTACAGCTTCTTAGGTACTTTAAGTTCCTGTCTCCACAGAGAGTGTCCCCTGTTTTGGGTCTTTATACTTTTTTTTTTAAGTAATGTTCCTGATTTCAAAGCTAAGGAACTGAGAAATATCCTTATGTAGGCAGCTTTCCTCCACTGCAAGCTCATTTTAACCTAACTACAGTGTCTGGACAGCTCTTGTGTAAAGTCTGTTGGTCACAATATCTCTTGGGGTTTGACTTAAGGCAAAATGTGCATGCAGCCTTTTAAGAGGAGACTGTGCTGTTTAAATTAAAAGTGGCATTTTGGTGTCATTTGAGATTTTAAAAAGTTATCCCTATTCTGGGCTTGATCCTGCTCCCATAAATTGCTGGGAGCTTTGCTATTGTTTTCATGGGAAGCAGGATTGGGCCAAATAAGCCTACAAGCTCAATTCAAAAGCAGCAATGCCAGATATGAAATTGCTGTTATATTGCAAGGGGCAGGGAGGAGGAATGTATTTTGTAGCTCTACTGAGCAGAATCTCAGTAATCCACATATACAGGGTCAGACTGTGACAATTAAGTACTATCTTGCATTAGGGGTTCATTAAAACCTCACTTCCCCAGCGGGAGCACTGGGAAAGAGAATGCCTCCAAGAGCTCCCCAGCACATAGAGGAAAGAACTCACTGTATCACCCTTTAAAAGGGTGTAATGTGCTCTCTCCACTTTCTCTCCATCTCTGCCGGCCAATGTAGGGTGAGATGGAGCCACGTCACCACCACCATACTGCCCCTTTTGGAATGGCTTTTGCCTTCGAGAGCACTAGCAGAGACTGCAATGGTGTCTGGTTCCTGCATGGATTGTCCAAGTAGGAAAGGCTCCTTGTAACTTTGCCTCCTTGTGCACTTAGGACTTGATCCAGCAAAGCATTTAGGCACATGAATAGTCACATCGACTAATTGTCTGCTTGCTGTTAAGCAGGTACTTGGGTGCTTTGCTAGATCAGGGCTGGAGTGCTCAGCACCTTGCAGGATTGAGCCCCCATTGTATAATCTGCACAAAGAAGGTGACCTTTCTTTACTACTCGCCACTGATTTAATAGCAGTGTAGTCTTGTGATACTATGTCTTCCTATGCTACTGTACTTTATGAAGTATTAGAAATAATTAAAATGAACCTGCAGCTGTCAACATAAATATCTATAGAAGATACATTTTACTCTTTTTTTAATTGCCTTTATTCCTTTGCCAATTAGCATAACTCACTCATTCACAATTGGTCTCCCAGTTGTCATATTTCAAGTGTAACTCAAAACACATATAGCTTGATAATTTGGACAGTGAGAGGCTAGGCCTTGGTCAATTCACAACCAGGGCTGTGTGCAAAGAGGGAGCGGGAGTTCATGTGTGGAGAAAAGGTGAAAGGCACTGTGCAGAAACAACAGTTAATTTATAGTTTTACAACACACTTGGCCGTGTGACATTGTTTGGATAGGTAAGAGACAGAATATTGCACTGTACTGAGGTAGAAATGTTTGAGTAGCCAGAATCTTATTTTAACATTTGTGCTGGAAATAATGTAAGCCAGAAAAAGAGGGTTTTGTTTTTTCCCAGTACTATCATTCTGGTTCAACAAAATTTGAGAGGTGAGGTCTATGGAAAACCTCTCAAAAGGAACAGAAATTAGGAGACTACTCTGAAGATGACCAACCTATTTACTGAATTTTGTAAAACTCTCTGGCAGTCAGTCCCACACAACTCTGTACTTTGTTGGCCTGTAAGTTAAAGGGTGACTTCTTTATTTTCAGCCGCTCAACAATATGGATAAAAGCTATCATGAACGTTCTTGTCTGTTGGATTGTTTAATGGATGTATATCTCATTTTTCTTTCTTCTGCATATGAGGTGTAAAGCATGGAAAAGAAAGGAAAATGTACACACACAAATTAGAAAGAAAGAGTTGAGAACAGTATTGGTTTAAATGCAGTCAAAAGAAAAGAATCAAATTAATGATCTGTTTTTTGAAAGATTCTGGAAGCTGTTTACCTTAGCTTCCTCTCCCTTTCTGTGTAATGGATTTCTGCTGTAAGGATCTGATCCAAAGCCCATTGAAGTCAATGAAAATATTCCCATTGTCTTCAGTGAGCTTTGGACCAGGCCATAGTGTGCGTTTATGGGGCAGTGCCAGATCTTCTGTTAACACTTTAGGTGGGCTTTTTTTTTCAATTACAGGTAAATAAATAAAATAAAAATTTAGACATGAAATGGAATGAGAATATAGAAAGAGAGACAGAGCAAAGAGGAGGAGGAAAGGAAACTGAACATCTGATGGTTGAAGTTTTCCAACAACACAAAAGGTTAAATAAAGAGATACAGAAGTGATTGTTTTCTTTTCTATAGGCTTAAAAAGCATCCCCAGCTACAACCATAACTGAAATTAGTGGGCCCAGTTCAACCCCTTAGTGCCAGTGGAACTCAGGCTGTGCCCCCAACCCATGGTGACCATATGCCACTGAAAACCAGAAATGTCCATTTTTGGGGCTCATCACTGTGAGTTTTCCACAAAACAGCATTTTCTTTCAGTTATCCCATTGCTTCGCAGACTCTGGCAACCTGAAGGAGCTACTAGCAGGGCCAATCAGAAGCAGGGCAAGGAGGGCCATTTGGCCTAGGCCTCAAATTCAAAGGGGGCCTCAAATTTAGACACTTGTTATTTACGTAGCTGAAGTTGCTTAACTTAGATCAATTCCCCTCTTCCCCCGCCCCGTAGTGTAGACCAGGCCTTAGTATCTGAGTGCCTTACAGACATTCATGAAGTTATTCTCACAAATACCTCACTAACCTAGGGAAATATCCCCATTTTACAGGAGGGGAACTGACGCACAGAGAAACTAAATGACTTGTCCAAGGACAGGTAGGAAGTTTGTGGCAGAGCCAAAAATTAACTCCAGAATCCCAGGTCAGAGTCTTAACCACAAGAGTTGTGGTAAACAATGGGGGCAACAAATTAGACACCATTCAGCCAGTCAGATGCTGAATGATATTTGTCAGAGAAAATACAGAAGGAGTGGATAGTTCAGTGAATTATTAATGGGCTAATAATCCTTTCCCCTCTAGATTCAAATCAGTAGAGATAGTTTTGACCCAGAGAGTACCTCAATGCCAGCTTGCAAAGAGCATACCATACCACATCTATCATCAGTCCTGACACATTCATTGCCCCAACACATTGTTGTCATATTCTGTATCTAAAAGGTGTCATGTGAAGTATCATGTGCCAACTGGTAACGTGCTGGTCATTAATATTATTGTGTGATGTTTGTATGGGTAGTGTGTGTAAAGAATTATAGATGTGTGATAAAAATATATTCTTAAAAGGTGATTTGCAAGTAATAGATAAGCCCAGCCTGTCCTAGATAAAGGAATGTTGTTTCACCTGTTTTTCCATGTCTCCAATGTAAATTGAGTTAAGTATTATTACCTTAGAGTACAATGAAAAGTACATCTACTTATATGGTAAACAAAACCATCAAGCTAAATGAGCAGGGTTAAAGACCGTTTAATGATCAGGACAGGGATGGAGCCTGTACTCCAGGAAGTCTTCCTTGCTCTTGAAACAGAGATGACAATAGGCTTTGGGAAATATAAGCAAAGGCAGAAAACCATTTTGGTATCCATCGTCTAGGGGACTGTAGAGAAGGGGGCCTCACCCCTGCGGTGCCTCCTGCTGGTGACTTCTGGCAATTAGCTCATTCCAGCTCTGGAGCACCCTCTGCAGGCCAGTGATCCACCTGTCCTCTGGACTCGGTGCCCTGTTGTCTGCTATGCTACCCCCTGGCAGTAACCCCTCAGTCTTAGGGTCTCCCCTCCCTGGGGAACTCCCACCCTCTATCCCCACCTCACCTCAGTATAAGGCTACTGCCAGTCATCATCTAGCCCCACACCCTGGGGCAGACTGCAGTCTCAGCCTACTCATCACTTGCAAGGTTGGGTTTGGACCTGCTGTCTTAGCCTACCCCTAGGCTGCTCTCTGCAACCCCCAGTGCCTGTTGGCCTTATGCTAGGCCACAGCCTGGGGCTTTCCAGGCTGGAGCTCCCCAGCTCCTCTACCTTTCCCCAGCCCTGCTCCACTCAGGTACCCAGTCTCTAGCTCCCTGCAGCCAGGCCCTTCTCCGTCTATAGGCAGAGGGAGACTGACTGGGCTCCTGGCTCACTGCCTCTTACAGGGGCCAGCTGGGCCTGATTGAGGCTTGGCCACAGCTGAGCCTACTTCCCCAATCAGCTCAGGCTTTTTGCACCAGCCACAGCCCTCTCCTGGGCTGTTTTCACCCCTTCAGGGAAGGAGCAGGGTCAGCACTCTGCTACCGGGAATGCTCTCTCTGCTTGGGCTGCCCAGCTGGCTGGAGTGCTCCCCCTTCTCTGGTTGCCTTGCTGGCCAGCCCCCACTCCTCCACCTCTGGGGGAAGAAGCCAGGACCCCATCACCACCACCACCGCTGCTACCACCTATGTGGGGTCCGTCCCGCCTGGCCACCAGGGTTGCTGGAGAAGGAGCTGCTGCTGCTGCTGCTGGAGCTGTGTTTGCCTGGGGAGCTGCTGGAGCCTGGAGGAAGGTGAGGACTGAGAAGACCACTGGCTGCTGGGGGAGCGCACAGGAAGATTCTGGAGACCACTGTGGAGGGGGCCTTCAGGAACTGAGTAACTCTTTGACTGTGCTCTAGTGGTGGGGGTGTAGACTGTGTTTGTGGGGGCACAGGGGGTGTGGTGTGGAGCCTGCCCCCTGGTCCATCTGTGTCCCCCCCCCAACTCCCACCACCACCGCTGCCCCCTCCACCACCCCCACAGACTGCTTGCCATCTGCTTTGGTCCCCACCTCTGGGACTCAGCTGCTTGCTTGGCTTGCCAGGCCCTATTGCCACCATTTGGGCCTCCAACAGCTGCCAGCCACCCATATTGACTTTGCACAAGTGCTCGTGGGTGCACGCACCCCCCCTCCCCTGGACTGACCCCTTCCCCTCTGCAACAGGCCCCCTAGCTTTGCCCCTTGTTGCCTGCCCCATTGCCCCTTGTAGCATTTCCCCCCCCCCCCACCAGCTTCAGTTTGTTTGCCTGCCCCGCCCGTCTCCCTTTGTAGCTTTGTTTGTCCTGCCCCAGCCCTGCAGCTAGCCCCTTGGTCCCTCTGCCCCACTCCCAGCCTGGTTGCTCTCCTTCCCTACGGCCCCTTCGTCCTGATCGCCCCCCCCTCGTACGCCCATGTCCTTTTAGTGCGCTTGTGCTTCCCCCCGTTTGAGCTTGTCCCTCTTGCACTGCACCCTCCAATTGCTGTTGTATCCCTCCCTCCCCTAGTGCAGCTAGAGGAGCCGGATTTCAATCTTGTGTCGGTGACTGACCCCCCCGCAAGTCCTTGATAGTCCCCTTCTCTGTCCCCTTCCCCCTTTTTGGCACCCTCCTCCCCTGCCTACAGCCTAGCAGGAAGGAGTGGTTGACCTGCTTTCCCTCCCCTCCCCTTCTCGGGTATTTCCCCTCCCTCCCTACTCACCATGGCGGGCGATGTAGCGGGTGGGACTCCTGGGACAACCCGTGTCCTCCCTCCCCTGCCTGCTCTCCCCCCAAACCACCAGTCTCAGCCTCAACCGCCGCTACCAGACCGCTTGCTACCTTTCCCACTAAAGCGCCGGAAGCGCCAGGCACCGGGGTGACCTCCGCTGCTGCCACGTCCCTTGCCCCCTCCGATTCTGGGGGATCCTCCCCTGCTGGCAGAAAGGGCCAGGGCAAGAAGAAGGGGAAGGGCCCCACTCGGAAGACTAAGCCCTCCATGGCAGTGGCTGCCACCGCTGCCGCGGCTCCATCATCAGCCATGGTGCCTCTCTCCGCTGTTCCCTTCACCAGCTCTGCGGGTGCCCCTCCCCCGGCCCCCAGGGCATACACCCAGGTGGCGGCGGCCCCCCAGCCCGCCGCTACGTCATCTCTCCCGACCGCCACCTCCACTGCCATCTACGGCGGCTGAGGCCCATTCCCCACCTTGACCAGGAAGCACAGTGTCCGTTGCCTCCTGGTGCCCGCCTCGCCCCACGTGGAGACCTATGTGTGGGCATTGGCGAGGGTGGTGGGGCCCACAGACATTGTGGCAGCCTCCAAGATGTATGGCAAGGTAGTCTTCTTCCTTGCCTCGGAGGCTGCCGCCCAGGAGGCGGTGGAGAAGGGCCTGGCGGTGGGGGGCGTGTTCGTCCCCCTGGAGCCGCTGGAGGACCTGGGTGTCCGTGTTGTTCTGACGTCCGTCCCTCCCTTCCTTCCCAATACCGCCCTGCTACCCGCCCTCTTGACTCTGGGGAAGCCCATTTCTATAGTGAGCCCTCTCCCCTTGGGCTGCAAGGACCCCACCCTCCGTCACGTCCTCTCGTTCCGCCGGCAGGGGCAGCTTCAACTGCCGCCGCCGGTGCGTGGCGGAGAGGCACTCGAGGGGTCCTTCCTGGTCCCTTATCAGGGGGCCCATTACCAGGTGCACTATTCTATGGGGGAGGCCCGGTGTTACCTCTGCCGGGCGACGGGGCACATCCGGAGGGACTGCCCCTTGGCCCAGCTCGGAGGAGCACCCGGGACCCCCGAGCCCCGGCAGAGTGCCGGCCCCGTCATCGCCGGCGCGCCTGGACGCCCGGTGCCCAGGGCCGCCCCTCCTCCTCCTCAATCCATCACTGCTCCCGGTCAGGCTGCAGGGGTACCTCCCTCGGCATGCCCAGACGAGCGGGAGAGCCCCGCCTGCGCCCTGGCGGGGCCTGTGGAGGAGGGTGCGGCAGGGGTACCGCCGGGCGTGGGAGAGGGCCCTTCCCAGGGGGTATCTTCCCTTCCTCCGGCTGTCCCACCAGTGCCCCTCCAAGTCCACGAACCAGCATCCCTGCCCTCTGACACAACCCCTGTCGACCAGCCCACAGGTGACGCCATGGAGGGCTGGACCCTAGTACAGGGTAAGCGGGGCAAGCGGAAGGCTCGGGCTCCGCTCGCGCCATCTGATGCGGAAGCCCCCCGTAAGACCAGGAAGGGGGCCACAGACACCGATCCTTCCGCCATGCCCACGGGATCGGACCATATGCCAGTCCCGGCTGTGGAAGATGTGGCAGCACTGGAGAGTACCACCGTCCCTCCTCCGCAGTCCCTCCCGGCGGAGGCCCCTGATGAGTCCCCTCCTATTCCCGTGCTGCCTGTGCCCCCTACAACACCCGTGGTGAGCGTCACCTCGGGTGCGAGTGGGACGACCCCGGGGTGGTGGGCGGTGAGTTCCCCTCCCTCTTTGAGGAGATCGAGGCCCTGGGTCTGACCCCAGTTACCCTGGGGGAGAACGACCCTCTGTCAGTGGGCCCCGACCTAGCCAACCTCACCCCGGATTCCCCCTCCCTGTGTCCCATCTCCCCGACTGCTGCGTCCACTCCCACCTCTGGAGGCCCCCTGGACTCTTCTGCCTGCCCGGCCGCGGAGGGCAACCCGCTGATGGCCGCTGAGCCTGTTGAGGCGAGGGCCGGTGCCTCACGGCCGAGAGGCGAGCCACCAGGGTTATCCCTCGGTGGCGCGGGGCAACCGGTTTCCTTCCTGGGCGGGGGCCCCACTGAGGGTTCTCCATCCCTCACCGCTGAGGCTGCCCTGCCAGCGGTTGAGCCTGAACCCGGTGTCCCCAGGGACCCTTTCCCTACCCCTCAAACCCCTGCACCTGGCCACGAGGAGCCGCTTCCTGACATTTCAGCTCCTGCGGCCCAGAGTCCCATGTCTGTCCCTCCTCCCGACCCTGCACCTGACCCCAGCCCTGCCCTTACTCTTGACCCCGTCCCTGTCCCCTCCACCTCCCACGCTGTTATTGCCGCCCCTGGGGCTGTCTCCTTCCCTTTCCTGGAGGGAGACCCCCAGGGAGCGACCTTTACATTTCACAGTCCCGACCCCCTCGGGGCTGCACTCTTCCCTCCGCCGCCCCCCATCAAGCCGGGGTCTGAGGCGGAGCGCGTGGCACCGACCCATCGGGCGCCATGTCGCGGGTCCGCCCCTTGCCTGCCCGTCTCAGTAGGCCACGGGGCTGTCCCAGAGGCCCGCCGGTGGATCGCTGGAGGCCAGTGACCCCACCCCCCCATACGCTACGAGAGGAGCTGCGGGAGTTCCTGGAAGACATCAGGGGCTCCCGCAACAAGGTAGCGCTTGCTCTCCAGCGCTGGGGGGATTTCCACCAGATCCTCCGGGCCGCGAGGGCCCTCATGGGGGAGGGCAGGAGGACCGGGAAGCAGGGTGCCGCGACTTACCACCGGGTCCGCAGCTTCCGTGACTCCTTGCTCACCTTCAGGGTGGGTCACGGTTTGCTGCACAGCCCAACGGGGGCCGTGAGCGCCCCTGCTGGCGAGGATCCAGCCCAGCCCTCCTCATGGCACTCATCACCTTTGCCACCTTGAACACCCGGAGCTGTAGGGTGGGTTTCCGCAGGAGCCAGGTGCTCTCCTTCCTTCGGGAGGGGGGTACTCTGTGGTTTTCCTGCAGGAGACCCAGACAGATCCGGCCGCTGAAGCCAGCTGGCTGCTGGAGTGGGGGGACGGGGTCTACTTCAGCCATCTCACAACCCGTCGGGCTGGCGTAGCTACCCTGTTCTCCCCCGAACTGCGGCCCGAGGTGCTGGGGGTTGCCGAGGCTGTGCCGGGCCGCCTGCTGCACCTCCGGGTCCACATGGAGGGGCTCAATGTCAACCTCGTGAACATCTATGCCCCGACATCGGCCCCGGAGCGGCTGCCATTCTATCAGCAGGCATCCGCCTTCCTCGGCTCCTTGGATCTTCGTGAGTGTCTGGTCCTGGGCGGGGACTTCAACATCGTCCTAGAGGAGTGGGACTGCTTGGGGACCGAGCGGAGCCCAGCCGCCGCGGATGTCCTCCAGGAGATCGTCAACCATCACTCCCTGGTGGACGTCTGGCGCGACCACCACCCGGACGATGTCTCCACGTTCACCTATGTCCGGGTGGGGGCCCACCGGTCGTGCCACTCCCGGTTGGACCGCTTCTACATGTCACACTTCCACCTTTCACGGGCCCAGTCCTCCAGCATCTGACCGGCCCCTTCTTCCGATCACCACCTCATCACCGTGACAGCCTCTCTCAGTGCGGAGAGGCCGGGGCCAGCCTATTGGCACTTCAACAACAGCTTGCTGGAGGATGCGGGCTTTGTGGTGTCCTTCCGGGAGTTCTGGCTGGCCTGGCAAGGGCAGCGGCGTGCCTTTCCCTCGGCACGGCGCTGGTGGGATGTGGGGAAGGTGCGCACCTGGCTCTTCTGCCATGACTACACCCGGGGTGTCAGCCGACGGAGGGATGCGGCGATAGGGCAGTTGAAACGGGAGGTCTTAGAGCTGGAGAGGCATCTGGCCGCCAGCCCCGAGGATCCATCCCTTTGCGGAGCGTGCCGGGAGAAGCGGGAGGAGCTCTGGGTCCTTGAGGACCATCGGGCTCGGGGTGCCTTTGTTCGCTCCCGCATCCGCCTCCTTCGGGAGATGGATCGCGGCTCCCGCTTCTTCTACACCCTGGAGAAATGGAGGGGGGCCAAGAAGCACGTCACCAGCCTTCTGGCGGAGGACGGCACCCCCCTCATGGATCCGGCGGAGATGTGCGAGAGGGCTCGAACCTTCTATGTGCACCTTTTCTCCCCGGATCCGCCTAATCCTGCCGCTCGCAGAGTGCTCTGGGACAGGCTCCCAATGCTCAGTGCGGGTGACTGGGACCGGCTAGAGCTGCCTCTCTCTCTGGCCGAGTTCTCGGACGCCCTCCGTTGCATGCCCACCAACAAGTCTCCGGGCATGGACGGGCTGACCGTGGAGTTCTACCACGTGTTCTGGGACGTCCTCGGCCCAGACCTGGCCAGCGTCTGGGCCGAGTCCTTGCAGAGTGGGGTCCTCCCTCTCTCGTGCAGGCAAGCTGTGCTCGCCTTATTGCCGAAGAAGGGGGCCTCCGTGATCTATGGAATTGGCGTCCCGTCTCGCTCCTCAGCACGGACTACAAAATCGTCGCCAAGGCCATCTTGCTGCGGCTGGGGGCCGTGCTGGAGGACGTGATCCACTCAGACTAGACCTACACCGTCCCGGGCCGTAGCATCTTCGATAACCTCTATCTGGTCCGGGATCTCCTGGAGCTTGGGTGCAGGGATGGTCTGTCGTTCGCCCTCCTGTCCCTGGATCAGGAGAAGGCGTTCGACAGGGTGGACCACGGGTATCTCCTGGGCACTCTGCGAGCGTTTGGCTTCAGGTCCCAGTTTGTGGGTTTTCTCCAGGTGCTGTACGCTTCCGCAGGGTGTCCGGTCAGGCTCAACTGGACCCTGACCGAGCCGGTCAGCTTTGGGCGGGGAGTGCGGCAGGGGTGCCCCTTCTCGGGCTAGCTGTACGCTCTGGTGATCGAGCCCTTCCTCTGTCTCCTCCGCCGGAGGTTGACGGGGTTGGTGCTTCGGGAGCCGGAGCTGCGGCTGGTCCTGTCGGCGTATGCCGACGATGTGCTTCTTGTGTTCCAGGACCTGGGCGACCTGGTGCGGGTGGAGGCTTGCCAGGTGGTATACTCGGAGGCCTCCTCCGCCTGGGTCAACTGGGTCAAGAGCTCTGGCCTGGTGGTCGGGGACGGGTGGCAGGCTGGCTCCCTCCCACCCGCACTTCAGGCCATCCGGTGGAGCACGGGTCCGCTGCTCTATCTCGGCGTTTACCTATCCGCCACGCATCCGTCTCCACCGGAGAACTAGCAAGGTTTGCAGGGCAGGGTGGCGGAGCGGCTCCGGAAGTGGACAGGACTCCTCCGGTGCCTTTCTCTTTGAGGGAGGGCACTGGTGCTCAACCAACTAGTCCTCTCCATGCTCTGGTACCAGCTCAACACACTGGTCCCGGCCCCGGGCTTCCTGGCCGACCTCCGGAGGGTGGTGCTGGAGTTCTTTTAGCCAGGACTGCACTGGGTCCCTGCAGGGGTACTCCACCTGCCCCTGGAGGAGGGAGGGCAAGGCCTGAAGTGCCTGCGCATTCAGGTTCACGTCTTCCGTCTCCAGGCACTGCAGAGGCTTCTTTATGGTGCAAGTAGTCTCGCATGGAGAGCACTGGCGCACGCCTTCTTGTGCCGCTTCCGAGGGCTCCGATACGACCGGCAGCTCCTTTATCTCGATCCAACAGGTCTTCTGCGAGACCTCTCCAGGCTGCTGGTCTTCTACCAGGACCTCCTCCGGACCTGGAGGCTGTTCTCTGCCACCAGGTCTGTGGCAGCCACCAAGGGGGCAGATCTCCTCATGGAGCCCCTGCTACACAATCCCCAGCTCCGTGTGCAGGTTGCGGAGTCCCCCGCGGTGCATCAGAGGTTGGTCCTGGCAGAAGCTACCAGGGTCAGAGACCTCCTGGACTATGACCGGGGAGGCTGGCTGGATCCCCTGATGCTCGCTCAACGCATGGGGATCCCAGACCTTGTACTCCCCGGCGCGTACTCCAGGAGGTGGAGGCCGCTTTGCCACCCGCTGCTCGGGCGTACCTCGACCGGGTCCTGCGGGAGGGCACGCCCTGCCCACCCCCCACTCCAAGCCCTCCGGACCTTTTCATCGGGCCTCTGCCCCGTAGACCCGACCGGCCCCCCCGCCCCTTCTCCGCAAGCTGGCTGCACAATCTGCAGCCGATCCGTTTTCAAACCGCGCCAAGGAAACAACTCTACACACTCGTGCTCCACACCCTTCACTTCCTCACTCTCGTGTCCCGCCCCGATACAAAGTGGCGGGACCTCCTGCCACTTCTGGAGAGTGAGGAGCCCCGGTGGGCCAGCCTATACTCTACCCTGGTCCCGAGGCCCGCCGGGGATATCAGTTGGCAGTTCCTTCATGGGGCCGTAAGCACGGGTGTGTGCTTGGCGCAGTTTACCCCTGTCCCGGACACCTGCCCTTTCTGTGGCGTGAGAGAGACCCTGGTGCACGTTTACTTAGAGTGCGCCAGGTTGCAGCCCCTACACCGGCTCCTCATTAACATCCTATTACGTTTCTGGCTGCACTTTTCCCCTCACCTCCTTCTCTATGCACTCCCTATCCATGGCCCCACGAAGTCCCGGGACCTCCTGGTCAACCTCCTCCTCGCCCTGGCTAAAAAGGCCATCTACACGACCAGGGAGAGGAGGTTGGCCGATGGAGATTCCGGTGACTGTGGGGCTTGTTTCCGCTCCATGGTCCATTCACGAATCCGGGCGGAGTTCCTTTGGGTGGCGTCCACTGGCTCCCTTGATGCCTTCGAGGAGCAGTGGGTGCTCTCCGGGATTCTCTGCTCGGTGTCCCCGTCAGGTTCCCTTCTTATGACCCTTTGACCGCACTCCTGTCCCTGTTCTTTTATTAGTTGTCTCCCGTAATCAGTGGGTTCTGTGGTCCTGTGGGTCCTCCCCTTAGGCTGGGGGAGGATCCTTAAGCAGTGGGCGGCCTTTGCCCACCCACATCCCGGAGACCCAATAGATACCAGGAGCACTCTGCCTGCTTGGGCTGCCCTGTTGGCTGGAGTGCTCCCCCTTCTCTGGCTGCCTTGCTGGCTAGAGCCCCTTCTCCCTTCCTGGGCTGCTGCTGCTGGCTGGAGTGCTCCTTTGCTGGACTGCTGCTGCTGCCACTTGCTGCCACTGCTGCTGAGTGAGGGGTGGGGGGGCCTTGCTGGCCAGCCCCCACTCCTCCACCTCCAGAGGGAGAAGCCAAGACCCCACCACCACCACCACCACCACCGCCATTACCACCAGTGAGGGGTCCATCCTGCCTGGCCGCCAGGGTTGCTGGAGAAGGAGCTGCTGCTGCTGCTGGAGCTGTGATTGCCTGGGGAGCTGCTGGAGCCTGGAGGAAGGTGAGGACTGAGAAGACCACCGGCTGCTGGGGAAGCACACAGGAAGACTCTGGAGACCACTGTGGAGGGGGCCCTCAGGAACTGAGTAACTCTTTGACTGTGCTCTAATGGTGGGGGTGTAGACTGTTTTTGTGGGGGCACAGAGGGTGTGGCATGGAGCCTGCCCCCTAGTCCATCTGTGTCCCCCCCCCAACCCTCACCACCACCACCGCTGCCCCCACCACCACCCCCACAGACTGCTTGCCATCTGCCTCAGTCTCCACCTCTGGGACTCAGCTGCTTGCTTGGCTTGCCACGCCCTATTGCCACCATTTGGGCCTCCAGCAGCAGCCAGCCACCCCTATTGACTTTGCACAAGTGCTCGTGGGTGCACGCACCCTCCTCCCCTGGACTGACCCCTTCCCCTCTGCAACAGGCCCCCTAGCTTTGCCCCTTGTTGCCTGCCCCATTGCCCCTTGTAGCATTTTTGCCCCCCCCCACCAGCTTCTGTTTGTTTGCCTGCCCCGCCTGTCTCCCTTTGCAGCTTTGTTTGTCCTGCCCCAGCCCTGCAGCTGGCCCCTTGGGCCCTCTGCCCCACTCCCAGCCTGGTTGCTCCCCTTCCCTACAGCCCCTTCGTCCTGATCGTCCCCTCCCCTCGTGCGCCCATGCCCCTTTAGTGGGCTTGTGCTTCCCCTCTGTTTGAGATTGTCCCTCTTGTACTGCACCCCCCAATTGCTGTTGTATCCCTCCCTCCCCTAGTGCAGCTAGAGGAGCCGGATTTCAATCTTGTGTCAGTGACTGACCCCCCGCAAGTCCTTGATAGTCCCCTTCTCTGTCCCTTTCCCCCTTTTTGGCACCCTCCTCCCCTGCCTACAGCCTAGCAGGGAGGAGTGGTTGACCTGCTTTCCCTCCCCTCCCCCTCTCGGGTATTTCCCCTCCCTCCCTACTCACCATGGCGGGAGATGCAGCGGGTGGGAATCCTGGGACAACCCCTGTCCTCCCTCCCCCGCCTGCTCTCCCCCAAAACCCCCAGTCTCAGCCTCAACCGCCGCTACCAGACCGCTTGCTACCTTTCCCACTAAAGCGCTGGCAGCGCCAGGCACCGGGGTGACCTCCGCTGCTGCCACATCCCTCGCCCCCTCTGATTCTGGGGGATCCCCCCCCACTGGCAGAAAGGGCCAGGGCAAGAAGAAGGGTAAGGGCCCCGCTCGGAAGACTAAGCCCTCCATGGCAGTGGCTGCCACCGCTGCCGCGGCTCCGTCATCGGCCGTGGAGTCTCTTCCCGCTGTTCCCTCCACCAGCTCTGCGGGTGCCCCTCCCCCAGCCCCCAGGGCATACGCCCAGGCGGTGGCGGCCCCCCAGCCCACCGCTACGTCATCTCTCCTGACCGCCGCCTCCACTGCCACCTACGGCGGCTGGGGCCCGTTCCCCACCTTGACCAGGAAGCACGGCGTCCGTTGTCTCCTGGTGCCCGCCTCGCCCCACGTGGAGACCTACGTGCGGGCGTTGGCGAGGGTGGTAGGGCCCACGGCCATTGTGGCGGCCTCCAAGATGTATGGCAAGGTGGTCTTCTTCCTTGCCTTGGAGGCCGCCGCCCAGGAGGCGGTGGAGAAGGGCCTGGCGGTGGGGGGCGTTTGTCCCCCTGGAGCCGCTGGAGGACCTGGGTATCCGTGTTGTTCTGATGTCCGTCCCTCCCTTCCTTCCCAATGCCGCTCTGCTACCTGCTCTCTTGACTCTGGAGAATCCCATTTCTATAGTGAGCCCTCTCCCCTTGGGCTGCAAGGACCCCGCCCTCCGTCACGTCCTCTCGTTCCACCGGCAGGTGCAGCTTCAACTGCCGCCGGTAGCACGTGGCGGAGAGGTGCTCGAGGGGTCCTTCCTGGTCCCCTATCAGGGGGCCCATTACCGGGTGCACTATTCTACGGGGGAGGCCCGGTGTTACCTCTGCCGTGCGACGGGGCACGTCCGGAGGGACTGCCCCTTGGCCCAGCTCGGAGGAGCACCCGGGACCCCCGAGCTCCGGCAGAGTGCCGGGCCCGTCATCGCCGGCGCGCCTGGACGCCTGGTGCCCAGGGCCGCCCCTCCTCCTGCTCAATCCATCGCTGCTCCTGCTCAGGCCACAGGGGGACCTCCTCCAGAGCGCCCGCCTGAGCGGGTGGGCTTCGTCTCCGCCGCCTGCACTCTGGCGGGGCCTGCGGGGGAGGGTGCGGCAGGGGGCCTGCCGGGAGTGGGAGAAGGCCCTCCCCAGGGGGTATCTTCCCTTCCTCCGGCTGTCTCACCAGTGCCCCTTCAAGTCCACGAACCACTATCCCTGCCCTCCGACCCAACCCGTCGACCAGCCCGCAAGTGATGCCATGGAGGGCTGGACCTTAATACAGGGTAGGCGGGGCAAGCGGAAGGCTCAGGATCCACTCGCGCCATCTGATGTGGAAGCCCCCTGTAAGACCAGGAAGGGGGCCGCAGACACCGAGCCTTCCGCCATGCCCACGGGATCGGACCATATGCCAGTTCCGGCTGGGGAAGACGTGGCAGCACTGGAGAGTACCACCGTCCCTCCTCCGGAGTCCCTCCTGGCGGAGGACCCTGATGAGTCCCCTCTTATCCCCGTGCCACCTGTGCCCCCATAACACCCGCGGTGAGCGTCACCTCGGGTGCGAGTGGGGACGACCCCGGGGTGGTGGGTGGTGAGTTACCCCCCATCTTTGAGGAGATCAAGGCCCTGGGTCTGACCCCAGTTACGTTGAGGGAGAACGACCCTCTGTCAGTGGGCCTCGACCTGACCGACCTCACCCCGGATTTCCCCTCCCCGTGTCCCATCGCCCCGACTGCTGCGTCCACACCCGCCTCTGGGGGCCCCCTGGACTCTTCCACCTGCCCGGCCACGGATGGCACCCTGCTGACGGCCGCCGAGCCTGTTGAGGCGACGGCCGGTGCCTCGCGGCCGGGAGGCGAGCCACCAGGGTTATCCCTCGGTGGCACGGGGCAACCGGTTTCCTTCCTGGGCGAGGGCCCCAATGAGGGTTCTGCATCCTTCACCACTGAGGCCACTCTATCTGCAGTTGAGCCTGAGCCCGGTGTCACCGGGGACCCCCTCCCTACCCCTCAAACCCCTGCGCCTGGCCGCGAGGAGCCGCCTCCTGACGTTTCAGCTCCTGTGGCCCAGAGTTCCATCTCTGTCCCTCCTCCCAACCCTGTTCCTGAACCCAGCCCTGCCCTTACTCCTGACCCCGTCCCTGTCCCCTCCACCTCCCACGCTGTTATTGCAGCTCCTGGGGATGTCTCCTTCCCTTTCCCGGAGGGTGACCCCCAGGGAGCGGCCTTTACGTTTCACAGTTCCAACTCCCTCGGGGCTGCACTCTTCCCTCCGCCGCCCCCCATCGAGCCGGGGTCTGAGGCGTGGCGCCGGCCCATCGGGCACCACGTCGTGGGTCCACCCCTTGCCTGCCCGTCTCAGTAGGCCATGGGGCTGTCCCAGAGGCCCCACCGGTGGATCGCTGGAGGCCAGCGACCCCACCCCCCCATATGCTGCGAGAGGAGCTGCGGGAGTTCCTGGAAGACATCAGGGGCTCCCGCAACAAGGTAGCACTTGCTCTCCAGCCCTGGGGGGATTTCCACCAGATCCTCCAGGCTGCGAGGGCCCTCATGGGGGAGGGCAAGAGGACCGGGAAGCAGGATGACGCAACTTATCACTGGGTCTGCAGCTTCCGTGACTCCTTGCTCACCTTCGGCTGTGAGCACCCTTGCTGGCGAGGATCCCCTCCACCCCCCTCATGGCACTCATCACCTTTGCCTCATTAAACACCCGGAGCTGTAGGGTGGGTTTCCGCAGGAGCCAGGTGCTCTCCTTCCTTCGGGAGGGGGGTACTCTGTGGTTTTCCTGCAGGAGACCCACACGGATCCGGCCGCTGAAGCCAGCTGGCGGCTGGAGTGGGGGGACGGGGACTACTTCAGCCATCTCACAACCCGTCGGGCTGGAGTAGCTACCCTGTTCTCCCTCGACCTACAGCCCGAGGTGCTGGGGGTCGCCGAGGGTGTGCCGGGCCGCCTGCTGCACCTCCGGGTCTGCATGGAGGGACTTGTGGTGAACTTCGTGAACGTCTATGCCCCGACATTGGCCCCGGATGGGCTGCCATTCTATCAGCAGGAGTCCGCCTTCCTCGGCTCCTTGAATCCTCGTGAGTGTCTGGTCCTGGGCGGGGACTTCAACATCGTCCTAGAGGAGCGGGACCGCTCGGGGAACGAGCAGAGCCCGGCCGCCGCGGATGTCCTCCGGGAGATCGTCAACCATCACTCCCTGGTGGACGTCTGGCGCTACCATCACCCGGATGATGTCTCCACGTTCACCTATGTCCGGGTGGGGGCCCACCGGTCGTGCCACTCCCGGTTGGACCGCATCTACATGTCACACTTCCACCTTTCACGGTCCCAGTCCTGCAGCGTCCAGGCAGCCCCTTTTTCCGATCACCACTTCGTCACTGTGACGACCTCTCTCAGTGTGGAAAGGCCGGGGCTGGCCTATTGGCACTTCAACAACAGCTTCCTGGAGTATGTGGGCTTCGTGGCGTCCTTCCGGGAGTTCTGGCTGGCCTGGCCAGGGCAGCGGCGTGCCTTTCCCTCAGCACGGCGCTGGTGGGATGTGGGGAAGGTGTGCGCCCGGCTCTTCTGCCATGACTACACCTGGGGCGTCAGCCGACGGAGGGATGCGGCTATAGGGCAGTTGGAACTGGAGATCTTAGAGCTGGAGAGGCGTCTGGTCACCAGCCCCAAGGATCCATCCCTTTGCGGAGCGTGCCAGGAGAGGCGGGAGGAGCTCCGGGTCCTCGAGGACCATCGGGCTCGGGGCGCCTTTGTTCGCTCCCGCCTCCGCCTCCTTCGGGGGATGGATCGCGGCTCCCGCTTCTTCTATGCCCTGGAGAAACAGAGGAGGGCCAAGAAGCAGGTCATCCGCCTTCTGGCGGAGGATGGCACCCTCCTCACGGATCCGGCGGAGATGTGCAAGAGGGCCCGGACCTTCTACACGCACCTTTTCTCCCTGGATCCGACCGATCCTGCCGCTCATAGAGTGCTCTGGGACAGGCTCCCGACGCTCAGCGCGGGCAACCGGGACTGGCTAGAGCTGCCTCTCTCTCTGGCCGAGTTCTCGGACGCCCTCCGTTGCATGCCCACCAACAAGTCTCCGGGCATGGACGGGCTGACCATGGAGTTCTACCGCGTGTTCTGGGACATCCTCGGCCTGGACCTGGCCAGCGTCTGAGCCAAGTCCTTGCAGAGTGGGGTCCTCCCTCTCTCATGCAGGCGAGCTGTGCTCGCCTTATTGCCGAAGAAGGGGGACCTCCGCGATTTACGGAATTGGCATCCCGTCTCGGTCCTCAGCACGGACTACAAAATCATCGCCAAAGCCATCTTGCTGTGGTTGGGGGCCGTGCTGGAGGACGTGATCCACCCAGACCAGACCTACACAGTCCCGGGCCGTAGCATCTTTGATAACCTCTATCTGGTCCAGGATCTCCTGGAGCTTGGGTGCAGGGATGGTCTGTCGTTCGCCCTCCTGTCCCTGGATCAGGAGAAGGTGTTCAACAGGGTGGACTACGGGTATCTCCTGGGCACTCTGCAAGCGTTCGGCTTCGGGTCCCAGTTTGTGGGTTTTCTCCAGGTGCTGTACGCTTCCGCGGAGTGTCTGGTCAGGCTCAACTGGACCCTGACCGAGCCGGTCAGCTTCGGGCGGGGAGTGTGGCACGGGTGTCCCCTCTCAGGCCAGCTGTATGCGCTGGCAATCGAGCCCTTCCTCTGTCTCCTCCACCGGAAGTTGACGGGGTTGGAGCTCCGGGAGCCGGAGCTGCGGCTGGTCCTGTCGGCGTATGCCGACGATGCGCTCCTCGTGGTCCAGGACCCGGGCAACCTGGCGCGGGTGTTGGCTTGCCAGGCGGTGTACGCGGCGGCCTCCTTTGTCCGGGTCAACTGGGTCAAGAGCTCTGGCCTGGTGGTCGGGGACGGGTGGCAGGCAGGCTCCCTCCCACCCGCGGTGGAGCGCGGGTCCGCTGCTCTATCTCGGCCTTTACCTTTCCGCCACGCATCCGTCTCCGCCGGATAACTGGCAAGGCTTGCAGGGCAGGGTGGTGGAGCGGCTCCGGAAGTGGACAGGACTCCTCCAGTGCCTTTCTCTTTGAGGGAGGGCACTGTTGCTCAACCAACTAGTCCTCTCCATGCTCTGGTACCAGCTCAACACACTGGTCCCGGCCCCGGGCTTCCTGGCCGACCTCTGGAGGGTGGTACTGGAGTTCTTTTGGCCAGGATTGCACTGGGTCCCTGCAGGGGTACTCCACCTGCCCCTGGAGGAGGGAGGGCAGGGCCTGAAGTGCCTGTGCACTCAGGTTCACGTCTTCCACCTCCAGGCACTGCAGAGGCTTCTTTATGGTGCAAGTAGTCCAGCGTGGAGAGCACTGGCGCACGCCTTCCTGTGCTGCTTCCGAGGGCTCCGATACAACTGGCAGCTCCTTTATCTCAATCTGAGGTGTCTTCCGCGAGACATCTCCAGGCTGCCGGTCTTCTACCAGGACCTCCTCCGGACCTGGAAGCTGTTCTCTGCCACCAGGTCCGTGGCGGCCACCGAGGGGGCAGATCTCCTCGCGGAGCCCCTGCTACACAATCCCCAGCTCCGTGTGCAGGTGGCAGAGACCCCCGCGATGCGCCAGAGGTTGGTCCTGGCAGAAGCTACCAGGGTCTGAGACCTCCTGGACTATGACCGGGGAGGCTGGCTGGATCTCCTGACGCTCGCTCAACACATGGGGCTCTCCAGACCTTGTACTCCCCGGCGCATACTCCAGGAGGTGGAAGCCGCTTTGCCGCCCGCTGCTCGGGCCTACCTCGACCGGGTCCTGCGGGAGGGCATGCCCCGCCCATCCCCCACCCCAAGCCCTCTGGACCTTTTCATCAGGCCCTTGCCCCATAGACCTGACCGGCCCCCCCGCCCCTTCTCCGCAAGCCAAATGCACGATCTGCAGCCGGTCCATTTTCAAACCGCGCCAAGGAAACAACTCTACACACTCGTGCTCCACACCCTTCACTTCCTCACTCTCGTGTCCCGCCCCGATACAAAGTGGCGGAACCTCCTGCCACTTCTGGAGAGTGAGGAGCCCCGGTGGGCCAGCCTATACTCTACCCTGGTCCCGAGGCCCGCCGGGGATATCAGTTGGCAGTTCCTTCATGGGGCCGTAAGCACGGGCGTGTACTTGGCGCGGTTTAGCCCTGTCCCAGACACCTGCCCTTTCTGCGGCGTGAGGGAGACCCTGGCGCACGTTTACTTAGAGTGCGTCAGGTTGCAGCCCCTACACCGGCTCCTCATTAACATCCTATTACATTTCTGACTGCACTTTTCCCCTCACCTCCTTCTCTATGCACTCCCTATCCGTGGCCCCACAAAGTCCCGGGACCTCCTGGTCAACCTCCTCCTCGCCCTGGCTAAAAAGGCCATCTACATGACCAGGGAGAGGAGGTTGGCCAATGGAGACTCCGGTGACTGTGGGGCTTGTTTCGGCTCCATGGTTCATTCACGAATCTGGGCGGAGTTCCTTTGGGCGGCGTCCGCTGGCTCCCTTGACGCCTTTGAGGAGCAGTGGGCGCTGTCCGGGGTTCTCTGCTCGGTTTCCCCATCAGGTTCCCTTCTTATGACCCTTTGACCGCACTCCTGTCCCTGTTCTTTTATTAATTGTCCCCTGTAATCAGTGGGTTCTGTGGTCCTGTGGGTCCTCCCCTTAGGCTGGGGGAGGATCCTTTAGCACTTCCCAGAAACCCAATAGATACAGGGACAAAAAAGGAGCTGTGCCCTTTGAACTCAAAAAAGGGAATCCTCTTAGCCTGAAAATCAAGAGTATAGGTGAGATACCTGCTTAGACAAAGATTATAATTTGCTGAAGTTAAGTTTTAGTTACTAGAAAGCGTGTGTGGTCATGTTTTACTTGTAACCACAGCTTTGTTTTCTATTCTTACTTTCTTCACTTAAATCTGTCCTTTGTTAATAAAATTATTCTTTTATTACAAAACCATTTCAGTGCTGTGTATTAAACTGAAGGGTAAAGTCATCCATTAAACTAACAAGCTGATGTATGTTCTATCTCTTTTGAAGGCAGGAAACTTCATAACTTCTGTGAGCATCTAGTGAGAGGGACTGGATGCTGCGGGGGAGACTGTGCTGGAAAAACTGTTGGTGTCACCCTGCAGGTGGAACCCAGGATGAGCTCATTGTACTGTGAGCAGGCTGCTGGTTTTAGGGCTCTGAGCCAAAGCTGCATAACACAGAAGTACCCAGGGTTACATGGCAGATGGTGACAGAAGACCTTATTGGTGTAGGTGAACCCCCAAAGCATCACAGTACTGATTAAACCTTTTACCACCAGATTTCTTGCAGAGCTCTGCAAGAAATGAATTGATAATCTCAGCCCAATACCTAGTGGATAAGTGTCCACAATGCAAAAGCTACCACCACAACTAGCATTAGTTGGCAGTCTCAAATAACAGGCCAATGATTGAACAGACATGGAGAATGAACTATTCTCATGCCCTAAAGTGCTCACCAGAAGGACTGAGGGACACTTGGTAGGACAAAGCATGAAAGTTTGCAGTACTGTTGCTTGGGCCAGGCCTATTCTGTAGTTAAGTGAAGGATTTCAATACCCAGCACTGTGAAGCGCAAGCACTATGTTCATCATCAACAATAAAAAAATGAACCTCTTTAAAATTGAGAGCGTAGAATAGATCAGCAACATCAGTTGTAAAATTAACAGACCTGGTAAGTTTCCCAAGAGGATTGCAAGTAATGGTAGTTTGGCATAAATACCACCAATTTCTTTAAAATAATTTGAACACGGTCAAAACCTCCCTAACCCCAAGAATATTGCTGTCTGTATTTCTGTATGTAGAATATGCAAGTAAGTTGTATGAAGGTGAACAGATTTGTGCTGTCTTCCTATTTAAAAAAAAAATAGGCAACCAACTACTCAGTCTTCACTGGATTAGATTGTACCAAACCCTGAACCTAAATCTTGGCTCTTCCATTGTTTGTTTTTGTTGTTTGTTTTTTTGCTCCCACTTGCCACATCTTTCCCTTCCTAAACTCATGTCTTGGCTTCCCATTCCTTGCTTGTTTCCCTTCTGCCTCCCTTGCCTCCTGAACTCTGATCTCATTAAAGATGCTTAGAATAGACAACAGCTGTAGTGGACAAAATAAGCTTTGACCAATCAATCCATTCCAAATGGCCATGAATTAAAAAGACAATAATGGTTGACTTCTATTCTACTGGGTAAGAGTGAAAAGTCTTTAGCTTTAAATCAGATAAAAGGCCAACACCTACTCCATTTGTTCAGATGAACCATTATTATTTGTATTTTGTTAGTACATAGAGTTCAGAGTCACTTTGTGTTAGGTGCTTGGCACTACACACATAATGTAGTAACAATATCTGTCTGAAAGAATTTACAATCTAAGTATAAGATGACAGACCACAGGTGGACACAATGAACAAGTAACAGTGAGTCAGTTATGACAAGTGTAATAAGCATTGATTACAGCATGGCTATTGACTTCAATGGGACTATTTGAGTAAAGAGAAGGATTTGACTCAGAGAGCCAAATCCTCAGCTGGTGGACATGAGCCATGCTTCACTGAAGTCAACAAAGCTATGCTAACTTATACCAGCTGAAGATTTGGCCTTATCTTTTGATATTGTCACAAATGCTGTTGCCACATCCAAGTGCTATTTGATGTTTTCCACCTATGGTCAAATTTCTTGCCTATTGCTCTCATGCTTGCAGCATTGTAGAAGAACTTCAAAAAGTATTATGAGGACTATGTTGCAGTACTGTCAAAAGGCTCCATCGGAATCCAGATCCTATTGTGCTGGGGGCTGTACAAACATACAGGAACAGGGAACATGTTCTGAAAAGCTTACAATTTAATTTGACTAAAAAATCATGGGGCTCACTCTAATGAGAGAACTTGGAAATATTCCCATTATTTGTTCGAACTTTAAACCATCATTCTGCTTGACAAAATGGAGAGGAGAAAGGAACATTGCCAGCTCTTTAATAGCAATCACCTGGATTCTCCCAGAAAGCAGGTCCTTACATCCCAACTCAATGTGCTGAGTAATGCAACCTGGAAAAGAATTCCTCCTCCCTCCAAAATTGTCTCTTCAACTTCTTTTAAAATACACCCTAATAAGATGATTATAGTGAGTTCATTTATGAAAAATGTACTTTCCTCATTGAAGTAACTGCAAATGGAAAGCCTAATTGCCTTTAAACACAAAGACAGAAGCTCACATAAAAATGTTTGGCAACCTCGTTAGGACTCACCTGGCCTCATCTCCACCCAGTTCTGAAAATTCAGCTTCATTAACGTGATTCTTGCTACTTAGAGTGGTGAAAGTATTAGCTCTGTTTTTGTACAGTCATGACACTGGCTATGAACCTAGAAAGGTGAGTAAGAGGGCATAAGACACCCCTTCATAGGCAACTAATATGACAGGTAGCAATCTGGGGGGATCATAGAGGGACTACTCTCTCCCCTCTCACTCATCAGCTGGGCAGGAACAGGGAGTAGTCAGAGTGCTCATTGGCTCCACTTCTTCTCCCTCTTCCCCCACTCTCCAACATGCCAGCCAGCACTGCTGAGCCAGAACAAAGGGTGAAGTGAAGCAAGGTAGGAACCAGTGACCACATTGTGATTCTCAAGCTCAAGGCAAAGCCACAACTGAGCCCTTTAGAATACAAAAATACCTTGTGCAACTGTTGTTTGGTTACATTATTATTTATTGTTTGTATTGCACTAGCTCCAAATAAAATCAAGACCCCATTACATAGGTACTGTACAAACACAGTCCCTGCCTTAATGGGTTAATGATCTAAACAGGCAAAGGGAAGGTGGGGAAACAAAAGCGCAGAGAGGTGAAGTGTTTTTGCCCAAGGTCACACAATTGGTCTGTAGAGGAGCCCTAGTCTCCTGATTCACAGGCCAGTGCCCTATCCACTAGATCACACTGCCTGCCATGGCTACATGGTGCACACTAAAGTACATGAATGGCATAAACCATTTCTTGCCTAAAATGATAACACTGCTCTACAGCCAAAATGCTTCTGAAATAAATGTAGTTCAACTTTACTAATTCTGGGTCACTGAGAACGAAAATGATGCTTAAAATTGTTGATTGGCTCTAGTTTTCAAGATATGCTGTTGGGTCAGTATATACGACCCTTGACTTGGGAATGGCGGAGGATAAGTGAGTTATAAAGGGAAGGGATCTCAATTTAAACCAGAAATGACTAAAATACATCTTTGACTGGATCTATGAATAAATCTATGACTGGGTTTGGACAGTACTTGCTTTTGAGGCAAAACAATGAATGCTGCAATCTGAAGCTGGTATTGCGTCATACATGATATGAATTACATCATGTTATTCCTAGAAGTCATGGATGATGCAATCATAAGGAAGCTTACATCACTCTGCTGGACAAATTGCCCTATATCAGCTCTAAAAATCATACAGTGTCGTGCTCTCTTATTTGTCAGTGTTTGATTTTGTAAAGGGACACATTTCTGTTTAGCCAAAGTGAGCAGAGATGCCTGGTACTTGTGTGAACAGTGCAGATAACTTCTGCTATGTTTGTGGTGAAGTCACTTTTGCATCACAAAAGCGCAGTATAACCACTATGGTTAAGAAAGCCTATCACCTTTCTTTTGGCTGCAAAATTGGAGATCAGGACAAGAGGTGGGCCCCACACATATGCTGCAACACTTGTGCAACAAATCTTCGCCAGTGGTTGAACAGGAAAAGGAAATCTATGCCTTTTGCAGTGCCAATGATTTGGAGAGAGCCAACAGATCCTCCCAGCAATTGTTACTTCTGCATGGTGCCTCCAGTTGGGAAAGGTGTGTCAAAGAAGAAAAAGTGGACTGTGCATTATCCAAACATTCCATCAGCTATATGCCCAGTACCCCACGGAGAAGGACTGCTGGTTCCTGATGCACCAGAATCATTCTCACTTGAGTCAGACGAGGAAGAGGAAGAGGATGAAACTTCCGGTCCTGAACCATAAATGTCACAGGACCCCCATTTTCTCCCATCCTCCTCCTCTGAACCACACCTCCTAACACAAGGTGAACTGAATGAGCTTGTCAGGGATTTGGAACTACCCAAGAGTAAGGCAGAGCTGTTGCGCTCCAGACTACAGCAGTGGAATCTCCTGGCAGGCTATCAGGGCAAATGGAGCCCATCAATGCTTGCAGACTATTGCTGGACAGTGACAAGAGATGCTCCATTTAATGAATACAAGAGACAAGCCAAGAAGCGCCGAGTAGACACTGAATAGGTACATAATAGTTTTTTGTACATAATAGTTTTTTGCCTTTTGTTTCATAATAAATTTTATTTATATAACCCTTTTGCTAATTTTTAAAGTGTTACATAAACAGGACAAGTGAAATATTATCGTGTAAAGCAACCATAAACACATGAAAAGACCTAGGTTTACAATTTATGATTAAAACTCTACTATCTACACAACATACATAGACATAAAATGTAAAAACTTAAATATCTTAGAAACAGTAGCCAATCAGTTGTTTTAATTGTCATATATGAATTCAGCACATTAAAATACATAATAAATATCACATTTTATCTCTGAAGCAGACGACTTCTCAAAAATTGTAGACCAGTGTAATTCTTTAATGTGCTATCCAGGTAATAGAATGTTATCAACTACTTCTGCTGCTCAGGCTCATCAAGCAATTGAATGAGGAGCTGATTTTTTTGCATTTAATTTTACATGTCCATGAAGTATGATTTATATTGAGAGGGAACAATAAGTCCATTAAGGACAAGAATAATTGAACACAAAGGCAATGAAGAGGAATGATGTAAACTCTCTCACTGATACAGTGATTGTTCTCCTCTTAAAATACTTATCACTAACATGATTTATGGGCTTAGACAGAATAATAAAACTAAGGGGGCAATGAGACAGGCAAATTACAGCTATTAAAAAGATGATGATGACCTTCAAGGTCTTTATTTTAGCCTTAATGTCCCAAAGGGCTGAATATTAAACAACAACAACAACACTTGTTTTCATTTCCAAAGGGATTTGCATGATTGATGAATTCATCCTCAACCACCCTCAGAGAAAAACAATGACAATGTAACAGAGTTACAGTGAAGGCTTTGGAAGTTTGGCCCTAATGTCTCCCAATTTCAGTAGTTGGTGCTAGAAAGAAGTTTTGTTTGGAGTTATTAAAAAAAATCTCTGTAAGAGTTTAAGGTTATTTTGTCTGTGCTATAATATTTGAATTTGTTTGAATACTTGACAGGGTTGTGCTAAAGTGCTTTATTTCTCTGCATGTTTAAACATTTGTACAATTTAAGTATAAATGAATTAAGCCTTGATTCATCAAGGTATTTAAGCACCTGCCTAACTTTAAGCATGTGAAATGTCCCGTTGCCTTCAATTTAGGCATGTGTTTCAATACCTCTCTCAGATGGAGCATTCTCTGTGCACGGCAAGGATGGAGGAAACAACAGAAATGCAGCAAGAGGATTAGACAAAGAATTTGAGGAGACTAACAGCCAATCAAAATCACCATTTGAGTACTACTTCATTTGCATTCAGGGATTATGAAATGTCTCTGGTTTCAGGCTGAGGGGTAAATCCTGGAATATTTTAGATTCAGACAGACTAAGACTATAGGAGCTGTAAAGGAAACTGAAGAAACTCTTAAGATGCTAAGGGTTAGAACATTTAAATTTGGATTGTGCCCTGAAAAGGGCCTCAGTGAAATTAAAAAGAGATCCGACGTCTATCCATCCATCTATTTTTGGGTTTTTAAGTGTCTGTCTTTGTGGCATCTAAACATCCAAAACTATGAGGACAGAGTTGGAACTATATGTATAACAAGCAGAAATCCTGCTATTTCTTTCTTCCTTATTGGATTATTTATTACACCTACACAAGATCAAGTATATTCCAAATCAACTGGATTACAAATAATTTAATCAGGAAATCAGTAACTGCAAATCATTACTCTTACTTTCAACTATTTTACAACTATAAAAGTTCATTAATAAAGTGCTGCATTTCCTTGCGTGCTTTTAACTAACAAAAGGATAAATATCCAAAGTATGGACCAGTCAGACAATTTGAGGCCTATGCACCAAGTCCCATTCAGGCCCTCAAATTGACATAAATCTTGTGCTGGCCTTCTGCATAGGGATCTATTTTACCCATAACACCTTTTATTCAAACAACTCAAAGTGCTTTACAAACATTAATCAACCATCGTAACTTCCTGCAGAAGTACTGTCTTCATTTCCTAGATGAGGCACCTGAGGTACATGCCCACAAAAAAATCAGTGGCTGGACAGGAATTAGAACCCAGGAGTTTGTTCTTTTTAGTGCTGCGCTTAGAGTACATTTTTCTCAACAAGACAGCTAAGACCTCACTCCTTCAAAGATGTGGAGAACTGCCACTGCTGCTTAATGTTTACACACACTGAGCCATCCCACTGAATCCATGGGCCTACTCCTAGTGCCTAACATTAAGAACATGCATAAATCTTTACAGAATTGGGTTCTAAGAGTTCAGTCCTGCCAGGTGCTGGGCACTCTGTCCCTAATCTATCAATCAATTGAACTACTAAATGTTCTTAAAATCAGGGCCAGCTCCAGCTGTTTTGCTGCCCCAAGCGACGGCAAAGGACAAAAAAAATTGAGTTGCCATTGAATTGCCGCCAAAGACTGAAGCAGAGCTATTGAGTTGCCGCTGAAGAAGAAGCAAAGGACTGAAGGACCCGCCCCCAAATTGCCACCGAAGACCTGGACATGCCACCCCAACAACAGACGGACTGCCATCCCTTTCTATTGGCTGCCGCAGGTACCTGCTTCCTTTGCTGGTGCCTGGAGCCAGCCCTGCTTAAAATTAAGCACTTTGGAGGATCAGGGACCAGAGTGCTCAGCAGTACACAATATCCAGTTCTAAAAGAGTGGTAATTTACCATTCTTATTAATGAACTATTTTATGCTTGTTAATGAAGTAATATGCTTTTGTCAGATGTGTGACTTGCTACTTTGATTTCCTTTACCTATTTCAATTCTGAAGCAAAAGGAAGGGAGACAAATTTTATTGGACTTGCTTTTATGTAAAACTGTTAGTGTTGGCTGCTTTATAGCTGGTTCATGTTGGAGGAAGGATAAGGATATTTTTACACATTTAACTATATACGTTTAGTTTTATTGCATAGGGAATTCGGGTTATGTAGAAAAATGAATGTTTATACATCTATTTTGTTTTTTGCAATAATGCTAGATGCCCTAAAGCTGCATAAAAGCCAGATTATTTTTACTGTGTATTTGAAATATACAGTTTCATTCTGACTGGCAGAATGAAGAGAAGTTATGACAATACTAAATTTTGGCCCAACATTCTGATATAGCAAAAGTAAAAACTTTTAGAAAACCTTCATCCAGTAGAAATATTTTGGGAGTATTTTTTTTTATTACAAGCAAAATATTTTAAAGGAAGAAAGAAATTCTCCTACAATATTTGTGTCTCAAACAGTGCAGCAGCATCCTGATACACAAGAACCTGAACATGAAATTGCCTACATATTGACTAGTTTATTTCCATGATCCAAACTGCATGCAAACTGCAAATATAAATAAGTAAAGACGTTATAAATGGGTGAAAATAATTAACTATGCATTATGTTCTTTACCAATTTACTATACACACACACTGGATGCACTTATTGAGATATGTGCCATCTTACCCTTTGAACTCATTAGATCTTACAAGCTAAGTAGGTTTGGTTGAATTAATACTCTGTTGGGGGGGTCTCCAGAAAAAAACATGGGGCTACAGAAAAATGGGATGCTGAGCTGGTAGCACTTTTGCCTGTACACCACTCTCCCCACTTGGTATTTGGGAGCACAATCCTGTTGGAGATGCTGGATTTCAGAATGGATATAAATCCAAAGACCCACCATCTGTCATTTAAAATCCCATGACAGGTCCAAGTTTTAGCTCTAGCTTCATTGCTAAATTCTACTGACCTAAGGTCTCCATTTGCTTTAGCTGGATAAGTTGCTGTTCTTTACTTTCTGTTCCTTCTCGGTTGCATACAGTTGGTCAGGAAATGTCTTCTTTAGCCCATGGAAAATGTTGACAATTTAAAAAAAAAATTCCTTTAATCAAATTGTCCGTTGGAAAAATCCTATTTGTTCAAAAACCAAAACCAGATTTATTTATGCCAAAAAAACTGGAAAAGTATGTGTATGTGGATTTCTGACAAACTGAAAATTCTCAAGGAAAGCAGACACTTTGTGAAAATTCTCATTTAAGTGAAAACCCTATTTTTTAAAATCAAAAAAAGTTTCAATGGAAATATTTTGACCAGCCCTCCTGTTGCATGGTATTGCTGGAACTCAGGAGTTGCTGCATCCCACTCCAGATGGGGCTGCATTTTGGCTACTTGATGAAGCCAACCCTGTGTGCGTGTGTGTATATACCACTTGTAATTCAGTACAGTGCTTTGAGCATTGATAAAAAGAGATTAAAATCAATAAATAAATATCATAATTAAACACTGATCCAGTACAAATACTAAAAACACTGTGCTCTGAGTTACAGTAATTTGATTTTAATGTAATTAAAACAATGGATTACAGCCTGTCCTTTAGACAGTAACATTATTCTGCTCCAGAAGGAAAATCAAAATAACAGTAACAGTAAAATATAATAATGGATTATTACTATTAATAATAGTAAAATGGCTCTTGAACAGCAATATTCTTTCCCATGGAAACTTACATTGCAAAAGGATTACATCAAGAGTTTTGTATTTTCAAAAATTATGTTCCAATGTCTAATTCCGCCCCTCCCCCCCACAGTCTATGCAGGTATATCATCTTGGATCATGCGGATATTCTGCGTAACTCAGATACATGTTGATCCCAGGTGCACCGTTATATGGAAGCAGATTTTGCTGGACTTAAAAGACAAAAGGTCAAATGTGATCATGGAAATTTCCTATGTAAGGCACCAGACATATGAAGTCTTATGTGATGATTTTATGCTGTATTGTATTCTACCAAGTGGGGAAAAACATGGAGAACTGGAAATATCATGTCCCTTTTGGGCTAATTGCAACATTACTGGGAGCTCCTTGAATTCATTCAGTTTTGTTGAATGTGTATAGCTTAAATGGGTATCTACCCCAAACTGACTTTGGGCTCAATACTGCCTGCAAGGGGCTGAGTACCTCCTACCAAGACTTAACAGACCTGGCTTCTATTCCTGGCTTAGCCATTGCCCTGCTAGGTGACCTTGGGCAAATCACTTCACCTCCCCTTACTTAGTTTCGTCATCTGTAAAATGAAATAATGATACTGACCTCTTTTGTAAAGCATGTTGAGATCTATGGATGAAAATGGCTACATAATAAATTTATTAAACTCCCATTGATCTCTCAGTATCTCTCACAAGCTGTCCCTATTACACCTAAAGCATAGGCCCTGTAGGGAGGAAAGATGGGTCAGTGGTTGGGGCACTGACCTAGGATGTGGGAGACCCAGATTCAATTGTCTATTCAGATACAGTCTTCCTGTGTGACCCTGGGCAAGTCACTTGGCCTTTCTATGCCTCAGTTCTCTGTCAGGGGTCCTGGAGAGGTGATGGGCACCATAGGGATAAACTGCCCATTGAAACATCATTAAATGATATGCCTACAACTATGCTGATCACAAGATACATATATATAGATTGTCCCAGCATGCATTGCTCCAAGTGCAAAATATGAGATGGATTTTTCTTGTTCCAAAGTCCTGGCTCAGGATCTGCAGGGGAACCTTCCTAGAAAATTACACTTTGCTCCTGTTACATCTTTGCCTTCTGGTAAACTCTACCAAGTGACATCTGAACTGTGCAACACCAATGATTGTAATGTATATCCTAGTACAGCTTCCAATATATGTTGAGAGCAGCAGACAAGGCTTTATTTAGTCATATGGACTGTGAACGGACCAAATGAGAAGGTCAGAGAACACTTCTACTCCGCTAGATCTCATTTCCCTCCCCTCACTCCATTCTCATGAACCCTCCCTCAGCTTGATTTTCAGGCCCTCCACACTTCATCACTCAGTGTCCACACCTCTGACAACATACAACCATCAAAACTGGTGAGGTTTCCTTTCTATTTTGATCTGTTTTAAACCTGGATTAAAACCCTGCCCTTTTTGGCCAATATACAACACTCCTGCCCCTCTGAAAGGTAAGGCAGATCAAAGTGTGTGTGTAGGTTTGGCGAGACGAACACCAGAACTGAAATGAAAGTCCAGTATTATTTTTCACTCCTATCCTTTATGCTCATTGTTGGTCATCAACAATAACTAATAGGCATATTTAATCTTCCATTTAGCATACAGTGGATGATGAGCAGAAGGTGTGGAATAAAATAGCAACTGATAAAATAACCTCCAAGCCAAACTCAAAGCAAATTTTTTCTTTTGAAATTTGGAGAGAGTTGGTTGACTTTTTTTTGGTTTTTCACATGACTCTGCACTTCCTTTTTTCCAGTTGAGACCAGAATCAGCACAGCTGAATTACCATGGGAAAGGTTGCTCTTGTGGTTCTTCTGGTAAAACTAGATGCAGGAAGTATCTGAAATCTCATGAGACAGCCTGATATAATGGGATTTTCAACTACGTTGTCTAGACCCAGGAGCTTTGGGTAGTTTAAAGTATCCTGGGTGCCTACCTGAACCAACGTTCCAAACTTAGCATTTTTGTCAGTCTCTAAAAAAAATATACAAAATAAGATATGTAGGTAATGACAATACAGGAATCCTTAGGGCCAGATCCTGGCCCCCATTATGGCTGCTTTGCATTGATTTAGGGGATTAAAGCAACAGTAATGCTGAGTTTAATCACTCACTCTAGTATTTCTCCTGCATAGCTGCCTGCCACAGTAGATGTGACAAGGAGAATGGGGGAAGTGGCTGGGGTCCCCTTTGCTCCACAGATACCCAGCTGCTGGAACTGTCCACCAGGGATATACGTAATTGAGATTGCTCTAAATTTTGCTGGGGACTGTCTTAGTCCTGGTTAACCCCAATATCAAGGGGCATGAAGGTGACTAAAAGCCACCTTGACCCTGTCCTTTCCTGAGCTATGTTGAGCTCAGCTCAGACAGAGTCGCCCAGGATAGACTCTTATTGGCGAACTGTAGACTGGTTCCTGTCTAGATTTATTTTCATAGAATTAATTTCCTTTTAGTTCCCTAATATGAAGTAATCAGTAACACTAATCACTAGAGATACAGCAGTGCTTTCTATAACTGACATTTTACTGATTGTTATTGGCTAAATAATGTTTTTAAATTATATAATTGAACCAGTTGCAAACTAACAGGTCTACTGCATTTCTCTCAACTGCTGTTTCACTTTTTAATATTTTCTCTCTGATATATCTATATCTTCCAAGAAACTCAGAAGTTTTAAGCACAAGGAGAATATTCTGGAAGCAATAATAAAGGCAATAAAAGCCTTATTTGTGGGATTCCAATAGCTGATGTGGAACTAACATAAGAACATTGGTTCTTTACACAAATACTCAACAAGACAATAGTCTGTCTAGGTCAATCCAGTTCAAGATCAATGTCAAAAGATGATCAGGCTAAATAAATTATGATCACACTGCATAGAAAGAAAGAGAGAAGGGGTAAGACATGAACATGGTTCAAATAATAAACAGGCCAATGTCCATATTGTGAACACTGACCTCAAAAGCATACTTTGTTCTTAAAGGCAAGGAGAGATCTGGAAGGCATTGGCTAGCTTCATGGAGGCAGACAAGTAAGCTATAGAAGAATTGTTGTACATTTGATATTTCATTTAAAATATAATTTATCAAATACCTCCTTCACTTTTTAATGAAGAATCAGTAGAAGACCAGCTCCAAAGAGCCAGCTGTTATGCACAATATTTCAGTTTCCTTCAGCTGCAAATAAGGATGAATTTCCCAGTAGTATGCGCATTAATTTCCCTGGGTTTCCAGAGATGAAAAATCATGCACAGCAACTATTTTTTCCAGTGTTATATTTCCTAAGGTCATTCTTTAAAAAAAACCTCTCTCTTTTCCTCAGCATTTATCATTTTTCACGTTGGGGAATATGAAAGAGATAGAAGGGTATGTGTATGTGTATGTGTGTGTGGGGGGGGTGCACTGAAAGTGTGGTTAGAAGTGAACCACACTTTTGATATAGTAAATAGAAATAAGAATAAAAAATAATCAAAACATGAAAAATATCCCAACAAACCAAGTCAGTAAAAACTTTTAAACAATAGCAGACAAAAGTGGTCAAAACTGTCCTTTCAATTACACTAATGTAGATCTGGAATAATAACACTAGACTTCAGTAGAATTAGTCTAGATTTATACCCCTGTAAAGGAGAGGAGGCTTTGATTCAAAACAAAAGTTCAACAAAACTAAAGGCAATAAAAGGTATGACTAAAGTGATGAACATACAGGAATACAGTTTAGAGGCAAGACAATCTAAGTACTAAAAGTTTATCAGTAGTAATCAGCCAGTGGTGAAGGTTATGCAACAATTTAAAGCTTTTAAGACCTTGGACTCGATCCCCAGTGGATGTAAATTAGTAGAGTTCCATTCACTTCAATGAAACTACACTGACCTACCCAAGCTAAAAGTCTGGCCAGCATTGCTATTTTCTAAGCAAAGTAGAAAAGTCAACCAAATTACTAATGGCAGGCAAATGTCATAATATTGGTATTCCTTTTGACCTAAAGAGCTAGTCAAAGTTTGGGGCCTTGTGGGTTTTGGGGCCTTGTGGGATGATGGACAGGTATTTTTTTTGATGAAATCTTGTTTAATTACAAATATTATACATAAAAGTCCTGTTTGCCTGACACAGTAAGAGTTACACAACAGGAGACAGCTGTAGTTCCTGTACCTGCCTTTCCAACCAGCATTCTGTGTCCAAGAATTTTCCTCTCTTAGCTTTCTTAGCCACATTATTTACCAGTGAGTTCTGTTACTGGCTACTTCTGTCTCTGGCTTAAATTCCTCCTCTCATGCATACATAGACAAAAACTGTTTCACCAGTCAAAGCTCTAGTCCCTGCATTTGCTATCAGTCCCCTGGGAAAACCCTTTGGTTTAGCTTCTGCTTGAGCTTTTCCAGTGCCTGTTATTGCTATTATTTCAGCCGCTTGGTCATAATAGCTTTTTTATATGTATCCTGAATGGGAGGCAGTGGTTGCGCCTGACACATAACAACAAGGTTTAACCCAACCCACAACAGCACTCAGAGGCTTTTCTTGAATACACAACTAAGATATTCAGTAGCTCATTCAAACCCTTCTGGTCTGTAAAATTGGGCAGGTGATCTCTCTCATGGTGTTACAGTATTTCTGTTCCAGGTATCTGCCAAAACCTGGATGTCCAGGCATGCAGATTAGCCCATTGGTGATACCCCAAAATGAGACAAAAGCATATAGGTACCAGTAGCTAGTTTGCAGATTCATCATTTACTGCATTCCTAGTACACAGCTACAATCTCTCTAGGTTCAGACACCACACACACACACACACTAAAAGGGGGAGGGATAGCTCAGTGATTTGCACATTAACCTGCTAAACCCAGGTTACGAGTTCAATTCTTGAGGGGGCCACTTGGGGATCTGAGGCAAAATCAGTACTTGGTCCTGCTAGTGAAGGCAGGGGGCTGGTCTCAATGATCTTTCAGGGTCCCTTCCTGTTCTATGAGATAGTTAATATAATAATATATGGAGATATACCTAACTTGAATCATAACCTTAGGGTGCTCTAATCACTTAGAGTCTAAGGTATTCAGTTAATACAGTAATTAGCAGTATGAAATGAGGAAGGCAGACTTCACATGCATGCACACACGTCTGCTCATTCAGTCTGGCAGCCATCAGACTCTTTCCCAAAGTACAAAGATATATGAAAATTAACACAATGGCCAAGATTCTGGGCTGTGCCCAAGCTATGCTCCATGCAGTTCAGGAGCAGGTCTCAGCAGTAGTCATCATTCCTCATTGTACATTAGAGCACGCTCACGTGAATCCTTAGGAAGCAGATCCTTGAGCTTTATTTCCATAGGAAACACATGGAATGATTCTGCTTCCCTGGAAGTCAACAGGAATTTTGCTTTTAACTTCTGTTGGCCAATGAGGAATAAAACTGACAAACTGTGTGACATTCTAGTCATTTTCCTGGCAATGTGCAACCCTCAGGAAATAAAAAAAAATCAGCAACAATAATTTTAGCCAATTACAAAATAATGGGGATAAGCAAAGGCAGCCCAGCTACACAATAAGACCTACCTTGATTCAAGAAGGACTTGAGATTCTTGTTGCTGAGTCAAGGGTGAGAGAGCACATTGCCCTGGTAATGAGTTTCTTTTCTGATGATGGGTATGAGCAACAATATTTTTGCAGCAGCCCCAGTGACTCATCCAGGGAATAGCTGCAGTAGCATTTGCCTGGTAGTGAAGGTTCATATTAGTCGGGGGGAGGGGAGAAATGGGCCCATTCCAAAGGAATGAAGTAATGATATAAACAACAAAAAAATCACCTTTATGCAGTGCCTTTCATCATGAAGGATCCCTTGACAGTCCAGTCTATATTCAGAGAGATAGAGAGTGTGCGCGCAGCAGCCACCTCAGCAGTGCAATGTGACAGCCATTCTGCACCAGCAGTGCTACACAATGTTGTTTAAGAAGGGAAGTAAAGAACAGCTTCTTCCACTGAATACACAAACAGGATACCATGCAGGGAATAATGCTCAGGATATATTTGCGATTATGTGCCTCTGCAATCAAGGGTCTCATTCTTCTTGCACTCCCTCCTCCCCCAGAATTGGGAAACTAGAACAATGCTTTGTGCTACCTAACTGGGTTTTCTTTAACAAACAAAGTACTAAAAAATGGAAGCATGTTAGGGAGAAGGGAAATAAGACAGACAATTTGTTGTGAAATTATGTCTGCTGTGTATGGGCATGGTGGAGCCATTTTCTCTTTCTATCACACTTGCATAGGCAGCCACAAAGCTGCAGTCTGGACTCCCAAAGCACAAGGACATCAGCTAATTCTGTCACCAGTGCTGGCTGCTCAGAAGAGTCAGGCTGGGACTAAACAAATTAGCATTGGCAGGGCAAAAACCTGCTACATTTGTAGTAGTGAGGTCTTCTGCTTAGTGTGCTCTCTCCAGCTGCCCAGAGGCATTATGTCTTACACAGCCATAATGAGCCAGCTCCTCAGCTGATACCAATAGTCATCTAGTTCCACTGAAGTCGATGGACTTGTGCCAAATTACCCAGATGTAGATGTGGCCCTATGTCAGAAGAACAGCCATATTGGGTCAAACCAATGGTCCATCTAGCCCTCTAGCCTGTCTTCCACCAGCAGACAACACTAGATGCTTCAGAGGGAATGAACAGAACAAGACAGTTTATTAAGTGATTGATCCCCTGTTGTGCACTCCCAGTATCTGGCTGTCAGAGGTTTCTGAACACCCAGAGCATGGGATTGTATACCTGACCAACTTGGCTAATAGCCATTGATGGACATATCCTCCATTAACGTACCAATTTTTTTTTTAAACTAGTTATACTTTTGCCCTTTGCAACATCCCCTGGCAATGGAGTTCCACAGGTTGAGTGTGCATTGTGTAAATAATTACTTCTTCTTTTTTTTTAAACCTGCTGCCTATTAATTTCATTGGGTGACCCCTGGGTCTTTTGTTATACAAGGGGTAAACAACACTTCCTTCTTCACCTTTCTCCACACCATTCATGATTTTATAGACCTCTATCATATCCCCACACACACAGACTTAGTCATCTCTTTTCTAAGCCTAACAACCTCAGTCTTTTTAATCTCTGCTCATATGGAAGCTGCTCCATACCACTAGTCATTTTTGTTGCCCATTTCTGTACCTTTTTTTGTTACCTTTTTAGATGGGGTGACCAGAACTTCATGCATTATTCAAAGCGTAGAGATACCATGGATTTATATAGTGACATATTTTCAGTCTTGTTTTCTATCCCGTTCCTAATGACTTAACATTCCGTTAGATTTTCTGATTGCCGCTGCACATTTGTTTTCAGAGAACTATCCACAATGACTCCAAGATCTTTCTTGAGGGTGAACAGCTAATTTAGACTCCATCATTTTGTATATATAGTTGGTTATGTTTTCCAATGTGCATTGCTTTGCATTTATTAACGTTGAATTTCATCTGCCATTTTGTTGCCGAGCCACCCAGTTTTGTGAGATCCTTTTCAGACCTTCATGGTCCTGCACTCCTGGTGATGGACAGCTGAGCTAGTTGGCAATTTTCAATGAAACATTTTCTTCATCAGAAAATGCTGATTCATCTAAACTTGTGGAGGAAGATGGGCAGTGAGTGAGCAAGAGACCCTCACTACAAAATAGCCAATAGCTTGGTGGCTAGGCTGCTCCCATGGAATGTGGGAGACGTAGGTTCAAATCCTGCTCTGTATAGGTACATTCCATGTGCCTTTACCAGACTATATAGAGAAAATGACTATAATTTATTTTCTGGGGATTTGAAGCTGGGTCTCCCATAGCCCAGATGAGCATCTTAACCACTAGGGTACCTGTTTTCATCAAGAAGTTTCATCATAGGTGCCAACTCTGAAAAGAAATAGTGGGTGCTCAGCATCCACTGGCAGCCTCCCCACTCAGCTCTTCTCCCTCCCCCTCCATTTGCTCCACCAATCATGTCCTCCCCCCCACAGCACCTCCCACCTACCACAATCAGCTGTTCAGCAGCATGGAGGAGGCACTGGGGAGGAGGGGAGGAATGGGAGCAAGAAGAGGCAGGGCAGGGCGTGGGAAGGGGCAGAGTTGGAGCATGGACAGGAAGGGGGGGCGGAATCAGGGCAGCTTGATGTATTTTGCCGTCCGAAACATGGCAATCAGGCAGCTTTCGGGAGCATGCCTGTGGGAAGTCCACTGTTAAGCCAGATTCAGCAGCATGCCTGCAGGAGGTCCGCTGGTCCCGCGCCTTCGGCATACCTGCCACTGAATTGCCGCCGAAACCACAGGACCAGCGGACCTCCCACAGGCATGCTGCCAAAAGCCACCTGCCTGCTGCCCTCACAGCGACCGGCAGGCTGCCCTCCCCGCGGCTTCCCATCCCAGGCACATGCTTGATATGCTGGTGCTGCCCTTGTGTGGGGTATTGGCGGAGCAGTGGAGTTGGGGGCAGGGTCTGGGGCAGAGCAGGAATCAAGCATCCCCTGGGAACTGGGAAGTCAGTGCCTCTGGATCTCATGCAGAATGAAAAATGTCAAAACTGCAAATTTTTTCATGAAACAAAATTCTTGTTTTCCAGCCAGCCTCATATGAACACATAGCAAAAAGATGGTCAGTGCCTAAAAGACCTTACAGTGGAGGGTGATGACAAGGCACCATAGGTGGTTGAGACTAACAAACGAATAGAGGTGGGGGTGATAAGTTAATACTGATATCCCTTTTTGACCTGGGAAGTTAGTAAAAATTTGGGACCCTAGTAATGTTTCAGTTGGAAGTAGAAATTGATGGAGTCTGATATTGTCTTTAATGAAATCTTGTTTTATTTACAAAGGAATGTACAAAGTCCTGCTTCTACAAATACAGGAGGAACCTAAAGCTAAAGGAGCAGTTTTCTAGGCAAGAAGCTTGAACTCCTTAAGTTTACACGCCCATCGTTCTTTCAGCCAGCATCCCCTACCCAGAACCTTTCTCGATGCTTCTCCCAGGGTCACAACATGCTTATGGGCTGCCGCTTCACTTTCTTGTTCTGCTCTCAGTCTTTTGCCTGCACCCCAGCATGTCTTTTTCACACATTCCCACTCACCCCGGTCGTAATACCCACTTAATGCCCTGCCCACAAGGTGCTAGATCCTGGGCAGACTCTGTTAGGCCTTGTTTGGGGTATAGACCCTTAACTGTATTTTACCACAATCTTAAGTGAAGGGCACATTCACACAGTTTCAATGAGGTTTTAACTCAACTCATAATGAGGTTTAACCCAGCTCATAACAATACAAGCATGTTTGCATGTAGACTAACTACATGCACAAGGTAGCTTACCACCTGCCTAGCAGTTATTTTTCATGATATGTTACTTACTTATAATGTGACAACAACATGCATATTTAGGTATAAGAGTTAATTATGCCAATGATAAAGAACTCAAGCTGATGTTAATGACCCAGTTTGCACTTGATTTTGTTTTAATTTGATTCATTGACTTGGCATTAATATGAGTTCCAGTGTGACTAAGGCAAACTCTGTTGTACATATGATGGATCTCTTCAGACTGAACCACCCAAAGGAAGTCAATAGCCTTTGTAAGGAAGGTCATGTCTTAAGCATTTGCTCACTTGTAATCATGTCAGAGTCAATAAATATTTGTGTCTATGTCTGTTAGCTGTAACAGTACAGGTGGTTTTAATTAAGGAAGGAAAGATTCAGGATCAAGAAAGGAAGGGGAGATCGCAGCTTTAGCCTTCACTGGTGGAATACATTTTATTGACACAGGCTAGCATATATCATTGCCTGTCATGCTGCATAGGAATGTCTTCTTAGTTCCTTTATAAAGAATATTATTCTATTAAAAGCAGCAAAGAGTCCTGTGGCACCTTATAGACTAACAGACGTTTTGGAGCATGAGCTTCCATGGGTGAATACCCACTTCGTCGGATGAATGTGGTGGAAATTTCCAGGGACAGGTATGTGTGCATGTGTATGTGTGTATATATATATATGCATGCAAGCAAGCAAGAAGTAGGCTAGAGATAACAAGGTTAGTTCAATCAGGGAGGATGAGGCCCTCTTCTAGCAGTTGAGGTGTGAAAAACAAGGGAGGAGAAACTGCTTTTGTAGTTGGCAAGCCATTCACAGTCTTTGTTTAATCCTGAGCTGATGGTGTCAAATTTGCAGATGAACTGAAGCTCAACAGTTTCTCTTTGAAGTCTGGGGTCCCGAAGTTTTTTTGCTGCAGGATGGCCACCTTAAGATCTACTATTGTGTGGCCAGGGAGGTTGAAGTGTTCTCCTGCAGGTTTTTGTATTCCATTCCTAATATCTGATTTGTGTCCATTTATTCTTTTCCGTAGAGACTGTCCAGTTTGGCCGATGTACATAGCAGAGGGGCATTGCTGGCATATGAGGGCATATATTAATTACATCAGTGGATGTGCAGGTGAATGAACTGGTGATGGTGTGGCTGATCTGGTTAGGTCCTGTGATGGTGTCGCTGGTGTAGATATGTGGGCAGAGTTGGCATCGAGGTTTGCTGCATGGATTAGTTCCTGAGTTAGAGTTACTATGGTGTGGTGTGAAGTTACTAGTGAGAATATGCTTCAGGTTGGCAGGTTGTCTGTGGGTGAGGACTGGCCCAAGGCCTGTGAAAGTGTGGGATCATTGTCCAGGATGGGTTGTAGATACCTGATGATGCGTTGGAGGGGTTTTAGCTGGGGACTGTATGCGATGGCCAGTGGAGTCCTGTTGTTTTCTTTCTTGGGTTTGTCTTGCAGTAGGAGGCTTCTGGGTACACATCTGGCTCTGCTGATCTGTTTCCTTATTTCCTCGTGTGGGTATTGTAGTTTTGAAAATGCTTGGTGGAGATTTTGTAGGTGTTGGTCTCTGTCTGAGGGGTTAGAGCAGATGTGGTTGTACCTCAGTGCTTGGCTGTAGACAATGGATCGTGTGGTGTGCCCGGGATGGAAGCTGGAGGCATGAAGATAGGCATAGCAGTCGGTAGGTTTTCGGTATAGGGTGATGTTAATGTGACCATCACTTATTTGCACCTTGGTGTCTAGGAAGTGGACCTCCCATGTAGATTGGGCCAGGCTGAGGTTGATGGTGGGGTGGAAGCTGTTGAAATCGTGGTGGAATTTTTCCAGAGTCTCCTTCCCATTGACATCTTCATCATCTGGACCCATGGGAAGGAGACTCTGGAAAAATTCCACCATGATGTACACATATACATCTCCCTCACACCACAAACACACCTGTCCCTGGAAATTTCCACTACATGCATCCGACTAAGTGGGTATTCACCCACGAAACTCATGCTCCAAAACGTCTGTTAGTCTATAAGGTGCCACAGGACTCTTTGCTGCTTATACAGATCCAGACTAACATGGCTACCCCTCTGATATTCTATTGTTACTTATATGGCACCATGAATTAATGATAAACCTAGGCCTCAATTTCAACCACCTTCAAAAGACAAATTTGTTTGCAGAATTACATGACAATTCAGTTACATGCTTTAGAATGCTTTTGATGTCACCAAGATGGCTCATAAGCTTCACTTCTTCTGCCAAAAACAAGACCAAGATAAGTGGCAGACTAAATTGGAAACTCAGCATAGAAAGCTCGAGGCTCAGTTTAAATGCTTCTGACATTCCCACACATATGCTGAATTACTTGCAGTTAGTCTCTGGCTTTCAGAATTGGCACATGAACAGACAGATCTCATGCTCCTTCTGGCCCAAAAGAAACTTTACAGAGTGGAAAATGAAGCATGTAAATTATTAGTCCCTGGATCTGGGCAATTAGAGGGTTAGCGGATTCATACAAGTAATTTCAACAATCAACAGAATGCTGTAGTAAGCTCACAGCTTTCTGTATCTCACTGGACCAATCAGCACTTAATGACTGAAATCTAGCCCTCCAAAATCACATTAGAGGAGTCTTTGAACTGGATTTTATTATTTGTTTGCCGATGTTGTGTGGAGGTCTTACGGAATCTGACCTTTGTGGGAAATTGGTGGAACTGGAGAGACGTGTGAACATTTTTCAGGCAAAGATTTGGTTGAGTGTTTGATTTTCACTTGACCTCAAATCATTCAGAGTGATCACAAGATAAACGGTCTCACTGTTTTAACTGTGACAGTAAAATAATAGTGACATTTTAGGCAACATTTTGCAATACGTTTGGAAGACCTTCTTGCACACATTTTCCTTAATTTGGGATAGCTTAAGATCTAGACATTTATGTTGGAAAACAAACCGAACAGCAGAATATGCTTTAGTTAGATTTGAAATTCCTGCTAGTATGTTTAACTAGAAAACACTAAGTCAAGTGGCAGTGGATCAGCAGTGACTGGTGTACTACGCATATAGCAGTTCAAGTATCGAAAGCATTGGGCCTGATTCTTTTTGGCCTGTACCTTATGTAGACATTTACATCAATACAAAGTGAGCGTGTGAAAACAATACAAATGGGAGTAAAACACTAACATTCTGATAGGGTAGTTTCACGCCCAATTTGCACTGGTATAAATGACTACATGAAGTGCAAGGCAATGGAAAAATCAGGCCCATTGTGTGAATGAACACTCATTTGAAACAGCTGTTTTGTTTGACCATGTTTATATCCCTCATCATTTGCTATTCACAATCACTCAAATGAGATTTTGTTCATTCTAATGTTAGGGGAACTGTTATGGGTTCCACAAACACTTCAATTTTGACATACAAAAAAAAGATTATGCACAATATCTGAAGGCAGATCTGCGGGTGGCTTGAACTCATAGCTCCATCAGTAAAACAATTAAAGCCAGCTGAGGATCTGTCCTCTGCTACTGTTTATTCTTTTCTCATTCTTCTGTTTAAAAAAGCATCAGCCATCAAATCAGGGAGCAGAAATAATACTATATGGCTTAGATAAGCAACCCCACACTATGCATAGTCAAAGTGAACAGTTTGAACACCACAGATTGAAGTTTTCAGGCATTCGTTAATCAGTAATATATGTGAATAGCAGAAATGTTAGCAAGAATCCTGGCTGAGTCATGAACAGGAAAAGAGAAAGAACATTCTCCAGATTATTTATTCACAGTTAACAATTTGTCCTGTTCTAGTTACAAATATTGGAACGCTTTCCTAGCAGAACTATTGGTTATATTTCTTTCCTGTGTATGAACAGAAGATTAAATATACAACTAGTTGATCAGAGGCTATAGCAATGGAAAAGTAGAACATATTACTTAAATGCAATTATACCCTTAAAACAGTAATAATAATAATACCTAGCACTTTTCATCAGTAGCTCTCAAAGCACTTTCCAAAGGAGGTCAGTATCATTATCCCCATTTTATAGATGGGGAAACAGATACAAAAGGATACGTAAATGTCATCTCAGAGCGTGATGCAGAGATGCATCTAGAAACTGTTTCTTGGAGCAGCTGAGTCTGGAACCCACAAGGGAAGAGGCAATTCTTGATTTAATCCTAAACAGAGCACAGGATCTAGTACAAGAAATAATTATAGCTGAACTGCTTGGTAATAGTGACCATAATGTAATTACATTTAACATCCTTCTAGGGAGGAAAACAAAAAAAATGAAAATAAAATAAAAAATCCACCATGATAACTTTAAGAAGGGGAATACAAAATGAGGATGCTTGTTAGACAGAAATTAAAAGGGACTTGTCACAAGGGTTAAATGCCTGCAAGCAGCACAGGGACTATTTAAAAATACCATAATAGAGGCTCATACTAAATGTCTACTCCAAAGACAATACGAGGACCAAAATAATTTCACAATGGCTAAACAGCAGAGTAATGGAGGCCATACGAGGCAAAAAAGGGATCCTTTAAAAATTGGACGTCAAACCGTAATGAGGAAAATCGGAAGGAGCGCAAAATCTGGCAGGCTAAGTGTAAAAGTATAGTAAGAAAGGCCAAGAAAGAACTTGAGAAGCAAGTTGCTGAAGATGCAAAAAACCAACAGAATTTTTGTTAAGTACATTAGAAACAGAAAACCTGCCAAAAAGTGGGCCCACTAGGTGACAAAGGTGCTAAATGAGCACTCAAGGAAGACAAGGCTAAATGAATTCTTTGCATTGGTCTTTACTGCAGAGGATGTGGGGGAGCTACCCACATCAGAACTATTCTTTTAAAGTAATAGATCTAAGGAAATGTCCTACACAGATGTGTTAATAGAAGAAATTGTTTAATATATCAATTTGTTCTAAAACAAATCACCAGGACCAGACCACCACCCAAGTATTCTGAAGGAAGGCAAAATATAAAAACCTGTAGATCTACTAACTGTAGTATGTAAGGGATATCTGAAATCAGCCTCTGAAACAAATGACTTGGAGAACAGCTAATATAAAGCGATTTTTAAAAAGAGCTCCAGAGGCATTCTAGGCAATTACAGTCTAGTAAGCCTAACTTCAATACCAGACAATTTGGTAGAATAAAGAACAGAATTATCAGACACAGAGGAACACAATATGTTGGGGGAAGGGTCAACACAGCTTTTGTAAATGGAAGTCATGCTTGATCTCTTTCTTGAATTCTTTGGGGATGTCAACAAGCATGTGGATAAGGGTGATCTAGTAGACACAGTAGATTTTCAGAAACCGTTTGCAAGCTCCCTCAAAGGCTCTTAAGGAAACTAAGTAGTCATGGATAACAGGGAAGGTCCTCTCATGGATCAGGAGCCAGTTAAAAGATTGGGAAAAAAGGTAGGACTAAATGATCAGTATTCACAATGGAGAGAGGTAAACAGTGGGGTCCCTGAAGGATCTGCACTGGGGCCTGTACAGTTCAACATATTCATTAATGATCTGGAGAAGGGAGTGAACAGTGAAGTAGCAAAGTGTGCAGATGTTACAAAATTATTCAAGATAATGAAATCCAAAGCCAACTGAAGAGTTACAAAGAGACCTCACAAAAATGGGTAACTCAGCAATAAAGTGGCAAAGGAAATTCAAAACTCATAATTGCAAAATAATTCACATCAGAAAAAATAATCCCAACTACACAAATAAAATGATGAATTCTACATTAGCAGTTAACATTCCAAGAGATCTTGGAATCTCTGTAGATAGTTTCTAACATTCGGTTAGATTTTCTGACTGCGTCTGCGCCCTGATCTGTTTTTTAGAAAACTATTAGGAAAGGAATGGAAAATAAGACAGAATATCATAATTACTGTGACAGTCCAGTGACAGGGGCTAGACATGACAGAGAGATGCTTCCAATGTGTTTGGGGGCTAATGTACACCAGTTACCACCTGCAAAACAGAGTAAAGGCTGGCAGAGTTTCTGAGATTGTTTGGTAGCTAACAGACTGGGGCAACAGAAAGCTGACACCCAATTTAGCACTAGCAAATCTCTCTCGCTGTGGCAGGGGGGTAATAAGGTGACTCACGGTCATGGGTACCCTGAGAAAGCATAATAAATGTGAGTATTACATGTTGCTCTTTAATGCCACAGAAACTAACAGCATTTGTTTTTAAGAATGCTGTTAATTGTAATGGATAAAGGAGAGCAGAACACTGTAAATCAAAGCACCGAAGTGCTATTAAACATCTGTGCTCGTGTGTCACCATAATTTCTACAATAGAGAGACCAAAGATAGGTCAGACTTATTTACCTCTAGACAGTGATTTTAAGCTAAATCCACAAACACACTCAACTGGGAAGTGGAAGACTTAGGTTCAAGTCCCTACTCCAAATCCAGCAGTGGTAGGATTTGAACTCATGTCTCCTGCATCCCAGCTGAGTGGCCTACCCATTAAGCCTGATGTTCTCTCTGTCCTGACCTTCTTGCCTCTAGCTAAGAGCATCCACCCAGGGCCGGTGCAAGGAAGTTTCGCGCCCTAGGCGAAACTTCCACCTTGTGCCCCCCACAGCCCTGCAGCAGCTCCCCGCCCCCACCGCCACCTGAAGTGTGCCGCCCGCCCCCGTGGCAGCTCCCCGTGGCAACTCCCCACCCCCTGGCCCGAGGATCCCTGCGGTACCTCCCTACCCCAGCTCACCTCTGCTCCGCATCCTCTCCAAGCAGGACTGCGCAGTGGAACCCCTGGGCTGGCAGCTGCCGGTGTGACGACACTTTGAGCAACTCTCCCGTTTTGCAACTAGGTGCAGTTTCTGCCGCGTAACGTAACCATCTGTGCGCCTGCTCAGGAATTGCTGCTGCCTGGTCCTTGGGGTTGTCACTTTGTTACATCAGCAGCGGCGTGCTGACCCAGAGGACCTCCCTGGGTTCCCAGCGGCGCGACAGGGCAGCCCAGAGGATTCCGGGGGCCTGGGGTCTTCGGCAGCGGGGGGCCCCCGCTTTGGCGGTAATTCGGCGGCGGGGGGCCCTTCCGTTCCGGGACCCGCCGCCAAAGTGCCCCGGAGACCCGCTGCGGGGCCCCCCCACCGCCGAATTGCCGCCGAAGCGGGACCAGCTGCCGAAGTGCAGCCGGGTCTTCAGCTGTAATTCTGTGGTGGAGGGCCCCCGCCGCGGGTCTCCGGATCACTTCAGCGACTGGTCCCAGAGCGGAAGGGCCCCCCGCCACCGAATTACCGCCGAAGACCAGGCTGCATGTCGGCAGCAGGTCCTGCTTCGGCGGTAATTCACTGGCGAGGGGTCCTTCCACCCCAGAGTGGAAGGACCCCCCACCAGCGAGGACTGGGAGCAGAAGAAGCTGCAGGGGCCTGAGCCCCGCGAGAGTTATCCAGGGCTCCCGGAGTGAGTGAAGGACCCCGCTCCAGGGGCCTCAAAAAACTCTCGTGGGGGCCCCTGCGGGGCCTGGGGCAAATTGCCCCTCTTGCCCCCCTCTCTGGGCGGCCCTGCTAGCGCATTGACCCAGAGGAAGCCCTGGGCTGCTGGCTGCTGCGGTGGCGTGCTGACCCAGAGGAAGCCCCGGGCTGCTGGCAATGGCACACTGACCCAAGTGACTCCCTGGGCTGCTGGCTGCTGCGATAGCACCCTGACCCGGGGGACCCCCTGGGCTGCCAGCTGCCGTGCCCTGACCCAGGGAACACCCTGGGCTGCCAGCTGCCGCAGCGGTGCCCTGACCCGGGGGATCCCCTGGGCTGCCGGCTGCCGCGGTGGCGCCCTGACCCAGGGGACTTCCTGGGGTGCCGGCTGCCGCAGGCAGCTCAGACTCCCTCTCTGTCCCAGCAGCAGCGGCTGCTCAACCATTTAAAAAAAAATTGGGGGCGCTTTTTGGCGCCCCCAAATCTCGGCACCCTAGGCAACCACCTAGTCCCCCTAAATGATTGCACTGGCCCTACATCCACCAGACATGCTTTGAGAACACATACAGGATCAGGCCCTGCAGGTTAGCAAAGCAGGCAATGCCTAGTTTGACATCCCACTTCAGGGCTGCTAGGCCTTTGGTTTCAGCGAGGGCTTTGAGCAGCTCATTAGCTGTGGGGTGACATCAGTACTTGGGTGCTTTTGTGCATGCTCAAGGAAACATAGCTGTCGTAGGCACTTAAGGGCCCACAGAGTTTGTCGGTGGTTTTGGGACTACCCATGGTGCCTAAATATTGGTTTAGATAGCTAAAGAGACAGTTAGGTGCCTCAGTACCTTTGTGAATCTAGCCCATTGTGTATGCTACAAAACACACAAGTTTGTAAAGATGAGTCTGTTGCAGTGCTGACTTGCTGCTGGAGAGGCACTCATGTCTGAATAACAAACGCCGTAACACTCACCTAATTCCTGACTTGTTGAGTGTCTGAGTCAATGTTGCCAATTCCAAAGCAGTTAAAACTTCTCAAATAGCCAAAATGCAATGGGAAAGTGAAAAAGCTAATCACCACCCCTCCCCCCATGACACAGCAGAAGCTCAGTGAAACAGACAGTGAAGAAAGATATACAACATTTCTTCTATATGCCACAGAGATCAGAGAGAGGCTTGAATGGTTAACCCTATGCAATATAGTCCAGGAATTCCCTAAGTCTATGCCATGGCTCTCAAACTTTTTTACTGGTGATCTCTTTCACATAGCAATTCCCCCTTATAAATTCAAAACATTTTTTAATGTATTTAACACCATTATACATGCTGGAGGCAAAGCAGGGTTTGGGGTGGAGGTTGACAGCTTGTGACCCCCGCACATAATAACCTCACAACCCCCTGAGAGGTCCCAATCTTCAGTTTGAGAACCTCTGTTCTATGCTGTTTGGTCAACTGAAAACCCGTAAGAGTGTTCTCTGCTGTTCTATCCTAACACTATTTTGGCTTTCTCACTGTCTGGCCCTCTATCTAGGGCAGCAATATCAGTCACTGGGGTATTCCCACTGCTATAATGTGAACTGATTACCAAAAGTCACTGTGCTGCCGTCAGCTGCCTCATGACCCTATAAAGAGTGATTTGGAAAATATTAGCAGAAGCCACAGTTCATTTCCTAGAAGTGGCTGCAACAAACATGATGACAGAAGTTACACCACTTTGCAATTAAGTAGCATATTTTATCTAGAAATCTTGAAGTACCTAACCCAAAAAGTTGTTACTCACCATTTTACAGATGGAGAAGCTGAAGTACAGAAAGTTTAGATATTTCACCCAATGTTACTCTATGAATCTATGGCAAAACCAGCTGTTTGTCAGAGGGTGGAGATAGATAACACCAGGATTACCTGTTAGGTTCACTACCTCTAGGGAACCTGGCATTGGCCACTGTCAGCAGACAGGATACAAGGCTGAATGGACCTTTGGTCTGACCCAGTACAGCCATTCTTATATTCTACTTGTTCATCAGAGACTCTGTCTACACTACGGAATTATTCCGATTTTACATAAACCGGTTTTGTAAAACAGATTGTATAAAGTCGAGTGCACGTGGCCACACTAAGCACATTAATTCGGCGGTGTGCGTCCATGTACCGAGGCTAGCGTTGATTTCCGGAGAGTTGCACTGTGGGTAGCTATCCCGTAGCTATCCCATAGTTCCCACAGTCTCCCCGCCCATTGGAATTCTGGGTTGAGATCCCAATGCAAAAACAGTGTCGCAGGTGATTCTGGGTAAATGTCGTCACTCAATCCTTCCTCCGTGAAAGTAACAGCAGACAATCTTTTCAAGCCCTTTTTTCCTGGATTGCCCTGGCAAGACGCCATAGCATGGCAGCTATGGACCTCGTTTTGCCTTGGGTACTGTCACCGTATGTGTACTGGATGCTGCTGACAGACGCAGTACTGCCGTGTTACACAGCAGCATTCATTTGCCTTTGCAAGGTAGCAGAGACGGTTACCATCTCTATTGCACTATCTGCCATGCCGTTGTAAATTGGCAATGAGATGACGGTTATCAGTAGTTCTGTACCATCTGCTGCTGTCATGGGTGCTCCTGGCTGGCCTCGCTGAGGTCGGCTGAGGGCGCATGGACAAAAATGGGAATGACTCCCTGGGTCATTCCCTTCTTTGTTTTGTCTAAAAATAGAGTCAGTCCTGCCTAGAATATGGGGCAAGTGTACTACAGAACCAGAGCCCCAGAGATCCCGCAGAAATGATGAGCTGCATGCCATTCCAGGGGGTGCCCCTGCAACAACCCCACTCGTTGCTTCCCTCCTCCCACAACCGTCCTGGGCTACCATGGCAGTGTCCCCGCATTTGTGTGATGAAGTAATAAAGAATGCAGGAATAAGAAACACTGACTTTTTAGTGAGATAAAATGAGAGAGATGAAGCCTCCAGCTGCTACGATAGTCCAGGCAGGACATCAAAAGGGTGGCAAGGGAGAGGAGACCAGCCTCCAGCTGCTATGATAGTCCAGGCAGTACAGAATTTTTTCTTTAGGCATAAAAGTCGGGGGTCTGATAGAGCTCAGCCCCCAGTTGCTATGATGAAGACGGTTACCAGCCGTTCTGTACCATCTGCTGGGAATGACCGGGAGTCATTCCCATTTTTACCCAGGTGCCCCCGGCCGACCTCACCGAGGCCATCCAGGAGCACTCACGGGCTGCTGATGATGATGGATAGCAATCATATTGTACCATCTGCCATCTGGAAAGGGATGCTGGTGCTCAGCACGGCAGCACCCCATCTACCAGCAGCATGCAGTAGACACAGGGTGAGATTGAAAAAAAATGAGAATTTTTTTTTCCCTTTTCTTTTGAGGGGCGGTGGGTGTAAATTGATGACATATACCCTGAAACAGCTGGGAAAATGTTTTTGACCCTTCAGGCATTGGGAGTTCAACCAAGCATGCAAATGCTTTTTGGAGACTGCGTGGACTGTGGGATAGCTGGAGTCCTCAGTATTCCCTCTCTCCCTCCATGAGCGTCCATTTGATTCTTTGGCTTTCTGTTATGCTTGTTGCACAGCACTGTGCTGTGGCCTCTGTCTATCATAGTCTGGAGATTTTTTCAAATGCTTTGGCATTTCGTCTTCTGTAACAGAGCTGTGATAGAACAGATTTGTCTCCCCGTACCGCGATCAGAACCAGTATCTCCCGTATGGTCCATGCTGGAGCTCTTTTTGGATTTGGGACTGCATCGTTATCTGTGCTGATCAGAGTTCTAAGCTGGGCAAACAGGAAATGAAATTCAAAAGTTCGCAGGGCTTTTCCTGTCTACCAGGCCAGTGCCTCCGAGTTCAGACTGCTGTCCAGAGTGGTCACAATGGTGCACTGTGGGATACCGCCCGGAGGCCAGTACCGTCGATTTGCGGCCACGCTAACCCTAATCCGACATGGCAATACCAATTTCAGCACTATTCCTCTCGTCAGGGAGGAGTACAGAAATCGGTTTAAAGAGCCCTTTATATCGATATAAAGGGCCTCGTTGTGTGGATGGGTGCATGGTTAAATCATGTGGCAAACTCAGGACACTTAGCTACCAAGAGTGGGGTAGTAATTAGTCTCAGAAGGCTTAACCATGGAGGAATAAGGTTCAGCTGGAACAGGGGTTACCAGGTAGGTAATTAGTTTCAGCTGGCCTCAATGGCTGGAGACCTTTTTAAACCCTTCCTGGCAGGGAAGCAGGGGGAGAGGAGAGAAGTAGAGTAGCTACCAGCGAGTAGAGACAGCTGAACTCTAAAAACTTTTCTTGCAAGGCAGGTTGCACTCTCCCCAGGAGAGGAAAACAGAACAAGGGCCTGACTGAGAAGGGATCAGCCAGACCCTGTGCGACTGTGAAGGGCCTTTGCTTTGCCCAAGCCTGTGTCTCCAAGGCTGAGGAGGACTGAGCTAAGAGAGGAGAGACAGGTACTTTGCCACACGTGGTGTCAGGAGTGGAATGTACTAATGAGTGTGGCTCGGTGGCAAGCCATCACAGGGCAAGGAAAAAGAAAAAAAAAAAAGGAAAAAAAAAGGAGAGAATTTTTTTTTTTTGGGGGGGGGGGAAATGGAGGATGTGCTGAAGGCGTTGATGCAGGCCACCCCGGCTCAGCAGGAGGCTACCCGAGTACAGGTGGCGGCCCAGCGAGAGTCTGTGCGGGTGCAACAGGAGACCAGCCAGCTGCTGATGAGCCAGGCGGCCCAAGATCGAGCCACCCTGACCGAGGTAGTGAACCAGTTGAAGGCCCTGACAACGATGACGCACGCGGCCCAGGGGACCCGGCCGCTACGGGCAAGCAACTACTTACAGAAGATGACAACAGATGACGATATAGAGGCGTATCTCCTCGCGTTCGAGAGGACGGCACTGCGGGAGGCCTGGCCCCAAAACCAGTGGGCAGGTCTGCTGGTTCCATTCCTGTGTGGGGAGGCCCAGAAAGCCTACTTCGACATGACCGCAGAAGCAGCTATGGATTACCCTCGGCTGAAGGCGGAAATCCTGGCAAGGGCAGGCGTGACGCCAGCCATAAGGGCCCAGCGCTTCCACGAGTGGAAGTACCAGGAGGACAAACCACCGAGGTCCCAGCTATTTGATTTGATACACCTTGTGCGGAAGTGGCTCCGCCCCGAGGGCCGTGGGCCAGAGAAGGTAGTAGAAACCCTGGTATTGGACAGGTACATGAGAGGGTTGCTGCCGGACATACGGGGGTGGGTCCGCCAAAATGATCCCTCCTCTTATGACGATCTAGTTGCTCTTGTGGAGAGGCCTTTGGCAGCCCAAGAACTTTCTCAGACCCCCAAGGGAGGAAGATGCCAGTATCGGAGACCAGCCTCTGCGCCGAGGCCCCGGTTTGCCCCAGCTCCAGGCCGGAAAATGGAGGGGAGGCAGGAGGCGGGACAGCCACCGGCAGTCCCAGAGAGACTGGAGGACTGGGGAAGAAAGGCTCAGGGGATAAATCCCAGCAGCCAGAAAAATAGGGGGCTGCCCCGAGGGGGGTACCGCTGTTATGCCTGTGGTGAATTCGGGCTTATTGCTGCCGAATGCCATAATCTAGGAGAGCCCATGCAGTGTGAACTGGGAGATATAGGGGGACCATGCGAGCTAATAAGTCTAGTCGGGGTTGCGATGGTCCCCCATAGGTACACTAGGCCCATTAAGCTGAATGGTATAGAGACCACAGCTTTAATAGACTCGGGAAGTGCAGTCACACTGGTCTCAGGGAAACTGGTCAGGCCGGGCCAACTATCCCAGGCCAAGCGCTCGGGAATATCCTGTGTACATGGGGATATCAGCTATTACCCGACCGTCCCCGTACGCATAGAAGTTCTAGGGAACCCCGCTGAGTTGACAGTGGGAGTCATCCCAAAACTCCCTTACCTTGTCCTTATCGGACTAGACTTCCCAGGGTTTGATGGCCTACTCCCCAGGGACGAGGGAGAAGGAAAGAAGGACTCTGGGACCCAAAGGGTGGCCCAGATCAGGGACCCTCTCCCCACCTTCCACGAGTTTAGCCAGGATGTGTTCTCCCCACCGGGGAAGTCCAGGAAGACTCGGAGGGAACGGAGGGTGGATAAAAGGAGGGGGATGAGGATCCTGACACGGTACCTGATGCCTACACTAGCAGGAGAAAGAGGGAACTCAACTGACAGTGGGACGGGGTTGGCCAACTACAACCCAATTGTTGGACCGAGTTCCCCAGGCTCTGTCCCTGAGGGGGAGACAGAGGTAGATCCCCCCGAAATAGGGCCAATAGGGACCGCGCGCGGGACTTTTGGTCAGGATCAGGCCAATGATCCCATATACCACAACATTTTTAAGGAAGTAGTCGAGGTAAATGGGGTCCCAGTGGAGGGAAGAACTAAGGGCCCAGGGCCGTATTATATGATTAAAAAAGATCTTCTGTATAGAGTAGTCCACGTCCAAGAGCAAGTCATCGAACAACTTTTGGTCCCCCGCAAGCATCAAAAAGCGGTAATGGATCTGGCCCACAGTCATCTATTTGGGGCCCACCTAGGGATGGATAATACCCTCGATCAGATTCTACAGAGGTTTTTTTGGCCTGGTATTTATGCGGCCGTCCGGCGATATTGTTCCTCCTGTCCGGAGTGCCAAATACATGGGCCCAGACCATACTTAAGGGCCCCTCTGGTACCTCTGCCAATTATTGAGGTTCCATTCAAACGAATAACTATGGACATAGTGGGGCCATTGGAGAAGTCGGCCCGGGGCCATCAATACATCCTGGTAGTACTAGATTACGCCACCCGATACCCCGAGACCATCCCCCTACGGAATGCCATGTCCAAGACCATAGCCAAAGAGTTAGTCCAGATATTCTCTAGAGTAGGGATACCTAAGGAGATCCTGATGGACCAAGGGACACCCTTTGTTTCTAAACTGATGACGGACTTGTGTACCATGCTCCACATACGGACCCTCAGAACGTCTGTCTACCACCCACAGACCGATGGCCTCGTTGAACGTTTTAATAAGACGTTGAAGAGCCTGTTACGGAAGGTGATTAGCCGCGATGGAAAAGACTGGGATGCCCTGCTACCTTATGTACTGTTTGCCGTACGGGAAGTTCCTCAGGCTTCCACTGGATTCTCCCCCTTCGAGCTGTTATATGGTCGACACCCCAGGGGCATACTGGACCTGGCTAAAGAAGACTGGGAAGAACAGCCGAACCCAGGGAGAAACATTGTGGAACATGTGCTGCAAATGAAAGACCGAATAGCCCGAGTCACCCCTCTTGTGCGCGAAAACATGGAGAAGGCCCAAGGGATGCAACGGACGTACTACAATCGTCAAGCACGGTCCCGGAAGTTCCAGGTGGGGGACCGGGTGATGGTGCTCATACCCACGGTGGAGAGCAAGCTCCTGGCCAGATGGCAGGGGCCCTATGAGGTAATCGAAGCCGTAGGAGAAGTTGACTATAAGGTCCGGCAGCCAGGTCGCCGGAAGCAGGAGCAGATCTATCATATAAATCTGCTGAAACCTTGGCGGGATAGAGAAGCTCTGGTAGCTGCGCTGGGGGCACCATCCCCTAAAGGCGATCAGCCCAACCTGGTAGGAATATCCCCGGAGCTGACCCCGGAACAACGATCCAAAGTGGTCAGCCTGATCAAACGCAACCAAGATGTGTTCTCAGAAAAGCCAGGCAGGACTACTGAGGTTCACCATCACATCTTCACAGAACCTGGAGTGAAGGTGCACGTTAAGCCATACAGGATCCCGGAGGCCAAGAGAGAAGAGATTACGAAAGAGGTCAGGAAGATGCTGGCCTTAGGAGTCATTGAAGAGTCTCATAGTCAATGGTCCAGTCCCATGGTTTTAGTGCCTAAGCCAGACGGCAGTATGAGGTTCTGCAATGACTTCCGCAAGCTAAACAAGGTGTCCCGATTTGACGCCTACCCTTTACCCAGGATAGATGAGCTGATTGACAAACTGGGAAAAGCCCGTTTCATGTCTACCCTTGATCTTACTAAGGGCTATTGGCAGATCCCCCTGGCTAAAGCCGACAAGGAGAAGATGGCCTTTGCAACCCCAGAAGGACTATATCAGTATATTGTTCTTCCTTTTGGATTGCATGGGGCCCCTGCTACCTTCCAGCGGCTGATGGACAAACTGTTATGGTCCCATGGGGAGTACGCTGCTGCCTATCTTGATGACATCATCATATATAGCCCCGACTGGGAGACGCACCTAAGAAAGGGAGAGGCAGTCCTGGATACCCTGAGAAAGGCCGGACTGACTGCGAATCCCCCCAAATGTTCGATCGGATTGGCTGAGGCCAAATACCTTGGATATATTGTGGGGAGGGGCGTGCTGAGGCCCCAACTCAACAAGCTAGATGCCATACAGAAGTGGCTCTGATCACTCCGGAAAAAACAGGTCCGAGCATTCCTGGAACTCGTGGGGTACTATAGACGTTTCATTCCCCACTTCGCCACCAGGGCATGCCCACTAACGGACCTGACCAGGGCTCGGGGCCCAGATATAGTAAAATGGTCTGCTGAGGCCGAAGCCGCTTTTGCAGATCTGCGAACGGCCCTCTGCACAGACCCCGTACTGATAGCCCCAGACTGGAGGGAGGAGTTTATCCTGCAAACAGATGCCTCTGAAGTAGGGCTGGGGGCGGTGCTTTCACAAATAGTCGGAGATGACGAACACCCCGTCCTCTTCCTCAGTAGAAAGCTCCTGCCTAGGGAACGGAAGTACGCCATAGTGGAAAAGGAATGCTTGGCGGTAAAGTGGGCCGTTGAAAGCCTCCGTTACTATCTACTCGGACGGAGATTTACCCTGGTCACGGACCATGCCCCGTTGCAGTGGATGCACCAAAACAAGGACAAAAATGCAAGAGTAACGAGATGGTTCCTATCGCTTCAACCCTTCCACTTCACGGTACAACACAGGTCGGGAGCCCAACATGGCAATGCGGATGGCCTGTCGAGGGTGCACTGCTTTCCGACCCGAGTAGCCCAACCCCATAGTGTTGAGCGGGGGGTGGGGGGGATATGTGGCAAACTCAGGACACTTAGCTACCAAGAGTGGGGTAGTAATTAGTCTCAGAAGGCTTAACCATGGAGGAATAAGGTTCAGCTGGAACAGGGGTTACCAGGGAGGTAATTAGTTTCAGCTGGCCCCAACGGCTGGAGACCTTTTTAAACCCTTCCTGGCAGGGAAGCAGGGGGGGAGGAGAGAAGTAGAGTAGCTACCAGTGAGTAGAGACAGCTGAATTCTAAAAACTTTTCTTGCAAGGCAGGTTGCACTCTCCCCAGAAGGAGAGGAAAACAGAACAAGGGCCTGACTGAGAAGGGATCAGCCAGACCCTGCGCGACTGTGAAGGGCTTTTGTTTTGCCCAAGCCTGTGTCTCCAAGGCTGAGGAGGACTGAGCTAGGAGAGGAGAGACAGGTACTTTGCCACAATCAGTTTAACGCTGCTAAATTCGGTTTAAATGTGTAGAGTAGACCAGGCCTCAGTCTTGCATGATGGGTTTTTCCCCCAAAGGTTCCTCTCATCTTGGCCCCTGATCTCTGGCCCAGGGAAGTTTGTAAGTAACACCTGAAACTCTCACTACCCCGTCCTTCAGGGGCATTCCCTCCCTACAGCTTTTGGCCAAGCTCTACTCTTTCTCTGAGCTCTTAGGACACTCTTTCTCCCTCTAAGGCTTGTGAACAATTCTTTATAGCTCCCCGGGCAGTCCCACCCTCTTCATTACACCACACTAGGGCACACCTGACCTGGAACAGGCGTGCTGAGCCCAGTTTCACTTAAGAAGCTAGCTACACTGTTACAAGGGGGAAAACTGGGATGAACTCTTTCAACTTTCTCATTTCAATAATGCCAAATGGTTCATTCTGATAAGGTAAAATTATTTCACTCTTACTTTAGCATTTAGATCAATTCTATCTAGACTTATATTTAATATTTTACATGACATTGTATTTAATATTATACTGTTTCTGCATTATCCAAGAAAATGTTCTGATGTTTTCACACTGAATTTTTAGAATTGCCAGCAGAAATTTTGACTTTTCATCCCAATTTGGAACACAAACAAATTTCACAATATCAAAATTTCCAGCAGAATAGAAATTCCATGTTCAGACCAGAACTCTGTATTAATGTGTGCATTCTGGCTTTGTATTTCAGTCTGATTGTAACCCTTTCTTCTGCCTAGTAAATAAATAATGTTTCTTCTGACTGCTCAGTTTGAGCATGTTGCAGGAAGTGTGCTCCTGTGGGGAGTTCTCTTTTATGGCCATGACATATTTCCTCCTAAAATTTAGCTTATTGAATTTCTCTTTGATTTCCTTTGCTGACTGGGCTTGTCAGAAAGAAACATGTAGCTTAATATCTCTAAGGCAATAAGAACCTTCACAACGTTGAGAAAGCAGTACTAACTAAGGTCATTCTAGAGAGAAAGGATGGAGGAATCCCCTTCTGACTTTTCCCTCTTTAACTGGAAACTTTTGAATGTGAAGGATTGTATTTTAATTTTAATGCTTCCATATTCTCCTCCCTTGCAAAACCAAATAAACAAACAAAAAACCACAAGTATTTTGCAGAATAGTGTAGTATTTCTTTATTTTTAAGGGTTGATCCACACAATAGGTTACCCAGATTGGTTGGAGTTTGAGCTCTCTTATAAATCTCAACACAAGACAAAGGGTGTGATCTCACTTACACCAGTTTTAGTTCTCATTTACACCAGTGTATATGGAAGAAGATCCATAATACACAAATTCTGATAGAACTGGAGCCTGGAGGTTGCTCCATTACTTTGATCCACTTCCTGGATTTATAATATATTGGTGTTCCCTCCCCAACATATCCAAATGTTTTCAAAGGTTCTTTAAACAGGCAACAGTGGGGAAAGGATCTGATTAGCATCACTTACAACAGTAAATGGGAAAATCACAAAGGATCCCAACCAGCTGAAGAAGATGGCTATCAGTAAGGCTTACGATATGAAGGTCTTGTTGAAGAACCACAATAGGTGTGTTTGCGCTATCTGAAATAGAAACACCATACGAAGGGTGATTGATCTATGTGATATTTATGATTATGTTAAATCTTCCCTACCTTCTCCCCAGCAAAAACAAAAGAAAAAGAAAAAATGTTCAATGGAAATCCCTAGTAAAGAGGGATCGTAGGGCTGCTCCATTTTCCTAGAGCATTAACTTCATGACCAAATTAATGGAACATTGGGCCATAGAGATTTTATTACGCCACAAATGTCTCTCAGTGAAATGTCTATTGTTTAAGTCTATGCCGCTATATTCAAAAATAACCAGGGCTGGCTTTTGGTTAACAATGCTAAACTGTGAGGCTGATAAGGGTAGACTGGGAATTTGGACACCTAATTCTCGTTGGCTCTTTTGAAAACCCCAGTTGTAGCATATACACATATTAATAGGTATTGATTGATCTGTGTTGTGTGCTCTAGAAATATTTATCACTCTAGCCAAATGTTAGGAATAAGTTTACCTCAGAATGTTAGTTTTAGCTTCCAGTTTTAGCTTAGATAGACATCCAGAATAAACTTCTTGTATCTGCAGTGTATCCAAACTTTCAGCAGGCACCATGGCTCCCTTTCCAATACAGCCTTCTCCTTCCCCACTCAACAAATATTTTCTCTTATCCAGTGTGCCCTTCTGAGGAGAAGGAGGGAGAAGGCCCACCAGCAGTCAGCTACAGGGACCTTCCTGATGTGCTTACTAATTCTATCAGTTCTTTGCAGGGATGACTGAAGCTCTCCACCTCCTCTTTAAAAATGGGGGATAACTCTAGACCTACTCCCCCATGTCCAGTTTGGGGGCATACAGCAGGCTTTCTCTCCCCTTTTCAAGGGGAAACTACTACTTCCTAAGCCATTGGGGTCATGTAATCACTATAGTAAAATGGTCATCTCACTTTCTTCACTCAGGTAGTCCCCTCATGCGAATACACTCAAGTATTTAAGACCCCTCCTCAATCCCTTCCTCTATACAGAAATGTATTTCCATGTTCTGGTCCCCTTCACCTCCCAGGTTCATGAAGTATGGTGGATAGGTTCCCTCCCACGCCACACCTTTCAAGTTTATATAGTTACATGCCTGAAATTCAGTGATTATGGCAACCATGAAGACTGGAGAGATGCTGCAGTAGGTTATCCAGAAGAACACATTTGCTGCTTTCTACTGCAGAGCTGTCAAGGTGCAAAACTTAAGATGTGCATGTCTTGACAAGCCTATAAAGCACTTGCAGTTAGGATGGGTAGGTTTGGCCCACCAGGAAGAGGATCAGAAAGACTAGAGGAACAGCCATCTGAAAGGAAAGTAGGAGGCTCTTGTCACAGAAAGACATTGGAGGGGTTTGGCTGGCTAAAAGCGGGCCAGGGCACTTGTAGCAAGGGCAGCAAGAGGTGTTGGAATGGTGAGGAATGTTTCCCCTTCCTTGTGTGCACATTTTGGTTTGTTATTTTAGATTTGCTGGAATTTAATTTTGTTCTGTATTTTTAGCTATTTAGAGACAGATTCTGATACCCTTCCTCAGACCGGATCCTGGTAACTTTTCTGACTGCTTGAGGGATGGCAGGGATGAGCTTTGAAAGGAACCCTGGGCCTGATTCTTGTCTCACTAACAAGTATAAAGCAGGAGTGACTCCATCAAAGTCAGAGTTACACCAGTTTTGAACCATTGTAAGTGATGTGACACTCAAGTCTCTTTGTCCCCACTGCTCCCCATTCTGTGAGTGTGAGATAGGTAAGACTGCCATTCTCTGGGGCTTCTGTACTGCACTGTAGAGTGCTAGGCATCACTATGCTGCTCATAATAAAAGGCCACCATTATCTCGAAGTGTTTGGTTACCAATGGACACCAGACATAAAATGTTTTAGTTGTTTTTTTTTTTAATCTCCTTTCCGACCACCCCTTCTTGAATATCATTGGAGCCAATAATTCAACTTTTTAAATTTGCACTTTAGTTTTTATTTTAATTTATACTGCACAGGCTGGTGAAAATATATCCTGCTTTGTGGAAAACAAACCGCAAAAGACTATCTGTTGGTTTTATCTGTGTAATAATGGAAGCATATTGTCAAGAAAATGAGAATGGTAGATGTATAGACAGAAGGAATTCCTATGGAAATGGTGAGTTACTTTACTATACGAGGAAAGGAAGTGAATGTAGTAAATGACAATGACGCAGTAAGTCTGACAGACACTGAACAACATTGACTTGACTCTGTTTTCACTTACGCTGGTGTAATCTCATCGACTGCAATGGAGTTACCCCTGATCTACATTGGTAGAGATGAGCTCTGAACTAGACCTTTTGCCTTAGTGTGATTAAAATTCTAGTCACCTGTCTACTCTAGCTCAAGACTTGCATATAAGGGTTAATGAAACAGACTGGAGATGTACAGAAGAGGTTTATCATAATAAAATGGTGACTGTACATGGATTCATGCAAAAATATGAAATCACGGTTTTTGGAGATTAGGATTTTAAACTGAAATATTCTTTAATTTGCAAGGAATTTGGGAATAGTTTAAAAAAATGTATGAAGAAAGTACAGTTATGAACCTGATTCTCCACTCCCTTGCGCCTTTATGCAATCATCTACACCTGCACCATAGTAGGTGTAGAAGTGTTACCAAATCCTATTTCTCTATTAGTTTATGCACAGATTAGTTCTCCACATCCGCTTGACACTTGTTTTACACAGGTGTAAATGACAACACAAGGTGAATTAGGTCCTGTCTCTGTTTATTCCACATACTCCTCAATAATGATGCCATAAATGAAAGAAAACTTCCCCTGTCTTCACACAGAGTGCATTGCCTATGTAACAAGAAGAGTTCTGACCACGCATTTGGGAATACACCAACTCAGTCCCACAATAAAGTGTAGAATAGGAGGAGGAAGTAAACTTCTGTTCAAAGGATTATTAAATCAAAAGAGAAATGTTTATTTAAAAAGCATAACAGTATATATCTAAAACTCTATAAATTGGAACTACATAGTACAGACTGATGAGCAAAACCAGAGCAATTATGTACGCTGTCTAAGCTTTCAGAAGACAGGTAGACATTTCACCTTTGAAAGGGCATAAGTGGTGCAGTAGTTTAATCCATTTGCCCTTCTGTTCTCGGAAGCAGAGTCTGCTTCTGGCATAGTATCACAGGTAGCATCTGTTTTGTGTTCATATCAGTCTTGAGTGGTCATCTGTCAACATTTAAGCCACCACAAATTCAGCAACATTGGAAATCACTCTTGGGGAAATCCCAGGACTGGAACAGCAAGAATGCTGCTTGCCTGAATTAAGGAAGGAAGCTCACGTGGAGCCATATGTACTGCATGCTTGTCTTAGGTCAGTGCAAACAAATCTTTACGCAGACTGCAAAAGCTACCAAATAGAACCAAGAAACCAAACTAAGAGCCAATTCCTGGCCACATGTACAAGGCAGCAAGAGGCAGAGTAGCCTTTTACTACTAAATAAACCATCAATTCACAGGTCAACCATTCCTGAGTCACCCTGCTGCACACAGGAAGTGATGACACAGTGTCTGTTCTGCAATAGCTTAATGTGGAGAGTTTCCTGTCCTGCCCAATCAATTCTCTGCAGCACTTGACTAGCAGATTTGGAGATTACTGACGCTGCTGTATGTCTTCATAAGCTTGCCCTCTAATTTTGTCTATATTAACAATATTTTCACACATGGGAAGTATGAAAGCAGCAAATGAGCCAAAGTTTCAGCATCTGCTGTGCACACTGTGTTTGGTAAGCTCTTGGGTGAAAGGATCGTTGGAGAAAAGGCCCAACATGTATTAACTGCAGGAATGCCAAATTCAACCTGATCTGCTCAGGCTTCTGGCAACCACACGGCCAAAGATAGACTGCTATCTAGGTGCCTAAATATGAATTTAAGTGCCTGAATTTAGGTATTCAGTTTGAACATTTTGGCCCTTATTCCCAGTGGCCATACTCATAGATTTAACACATGGATGGATACAGTTACTCCCGTATTAATAGTGAGCTGCCTTTCTTTACGGTGTCTATTCCTGTGAATGCTTCATTTCTATCACCTTTTATCTGCATATAATGAGTGATGATGGAAAGAGTTAGTTATTTTCATGAGAAGAAAAACTAAGTGAACTATATTTCTCTATCATTCTTGTAATCTGTGCAATACATAGAGAACACATGTTGGATCACTCTGATTCAAAACTGTGCTGACAAACAATTGGAATTAACCAATCACATATCAGCTTCCTATGTTCCAAATCTCAGCATTTAGGAAACAGTAAAGCACCTTTGTTTTAAAAGCCCATTTCCTCACTCTGATTGCACTGAGGATGTTGTACGCCAGCTTTGTGCTGGGTTGGGTCCCTAGTAGGAGTTTCTCCAGGTAATATACTGAAGTGGTAATTCTTGGAGACAGTCCCTAACTTTCACCTACTCCCTTCAAAACATAATATCCAACTAGAACTAATTATAGGGCATAGGTCATAAGAGGGTTTATCCTTGTTTCAGTGGCATTTCTGTCCCCCTGGAAATAACTATTCACTTTCCATATATTTCTTATTCTTGTGCAAATGAATTGCACATATGGCATATGCAAAATACTTGATGATAAAAAAGGGAGGAGACAATTGCATGATTTAGAATCAATCTTAACATGAATCTACTTATCTAAATATTTGAATTCACTGATTCTTGATATAAAAAGAAAAGGAAATATTAGATAACATTGTTTAATATCTCAAACATTCAAAACTTGCATTGCAAATACAATATATTGTTGCCCCTTTGGCCCAAGTAGTTAGCCAAACTTCAGGGCTTTAGAAGACTGTTTCTGTTAGGATGAGAGACAGTTCTATGAATTAGATATATTCTGGGTGTGATCTTGTTTATTTAAAAAATGTTTTCCTTGAACAAAGAACAAACAGTTTGCTTTCTCAGAAATCCCAAAGTCTGCCACTCCAGCAAGCACTTGCCCAAGAAACCTTGCCCCCCTGCTTCCTCTGAAGATACACACTCAACTCCTTCTCTTGGCCTCTTTTCTCCAACACGCATAGGCCAATGGGAGCTGGGGGGGGGTGGCGCCTGTAGATGGGGCAGCACACAGAGCCACCTGGTCATGCCTCCAGTGAGGAGCCAGAGGGAGGACATGCTGCTGCTTCTGGGAGCTGCTTAAGGTAAACGCTGCACAGGACCTGAACACACACACACACACACCCCACCCCAGCCCTGATCCACCTCCCACCCTCCGAAACCCATGGTCCCCGTCTGGAGCACCCTCCTACACCCCAAACCCTTCATCCCCAACCCCACCCCAGAGCCTGCACCCCCATCTGGACCCAACCCACTCTCCAGCCCAGGGCCCCCTCCCATGCCTTAAGCCCCTCATTTCTGGCCCCACCCCAAAACCCAAACCACCAGCCCAGAGCCCATACCCCTTCCCACACCCCAGCCCCCTGCCTCAGCCTGGAACCCCCACTAATGACAAAATTACTGGACTTCCTATCTGACATCACTTAACATGGTGGTGCTGACCTCTGTAATGGTAGTTTGAGTGCCTCATGTCCCCATTCTCTGACAGGGGCCAGGCTACCTCCATGGACTACAGCTCCCATGATTCACCATGGTCTCCCCTCTGGTTGAACTGCTGCACTGCATTATGGTAGTTTAATGGCTGCAGTGCATCATGAAAGAGGTAGTCCAGCTAGGGATCTCAACCAAGAGAGGAAAGTAGGGGCATGAAACACTGAGGTGACTCAGGTGGACACAAATTAAGTGTGAAACCAAATAAAAACTAAACATTTCAAATCAGTTGGACAAATCAATGCACAATGTCAAAATAAAATGTTCTGGCATTTCCAAATTGAAATTTTTCTAAACTTTCCTCTTCAGGGAAAATTCTATATTTGACTTTTTGTCCCTATTCAGAATGAAAAATGTAGACATACCAGAATTTCCTGTGGCATAAAAATTCTGATTTCTGACCTCTGCCAGTAGAAGTCTAGTAGGTTTTCTCAGTTCTACTACTTTTAGTACATATGGGGTGGCAAGTTGGGTTGTTGCAACAAAAGGTATTCCTGCAGAGCTATCATTTCTACCTGTCTGCAGACTCAAGACTGGATCACAGTACTTCACTGCTTCTTATTCAAAGCACACTCTCCACAGTCCGGAGAGAATGTAAGTTACATTTACCAGAAAATACTGCAAATTCACAGAAAGACTATGTAAACCCTGGCGAAGGCAAAATTTGTCTGCGAGGTGTATTTTCCTAGTAGGTAAAATCATGGCTCACATTCTCCAAGTTAAATTAAATCCAGGGTGAATAATAATCTTGCTCACAGCAGAAGTGGCATTTGCATTATAATAGTCCCAAAACCACTTTTTTTGCTTATTACATTTCTAAAAAACAGGATTTCTCCTCATGTAAGCAATTCCCCAAAGAACAGATGTTTATAAGAGAAGTGACTGTGAGTGGTTGATGATTTTTGTGTTATTTCAATAAATAATGTGAATCACCTACCAATGTCTCAGTTTTGTTTAATTATTAAATAGTACAGCCCTTCTGATTTTTGAAACTGTGTGACTAGAACTGTTTGTTTTTTCAGGAGACCTTGGCATATTACCAGAATACCACAATATAATATACACAGGTGGTACACGAGTTTACTTGGTCTTTCTGCCCAAGGGTCACCGTACAGTGTGTGCTGCATATGCTATTAAAGGTATCAAATATTTATGCGGATATATGGCAGTGTTGGATTTTCTGTACGTGCATTGTTGTAGAAGTAAAATGAGTCTAGAATAAAACACTTTTCACTATAAAAAAGATTGATCATACTTTCACAGGTGGTAACTGCTGGGAACTTTGCTCAAGTTTGAGTAATACTAGACATTGTCCTTTTCTTGATGTCATAAGCAAAATGGTGTCATAAAAGAAAATAAAGAGAGCAGACACCAGATTTTTTTTCACTCAACTCTTTCCTTACTAGAATATTTAAATAATTATTAAATTACATTGGCCAATTTTTTCTTCCATTTTCTCTTTGTTGCAATTTGCTACAGCAATTACATCAATTGAGAATATGCCCCAGCTTCTTACAGGTCCATCTGTCTGGCAGGAAAGCAATACTTTTTTCCATAGGAAGCAGAAACAGCCTTAAATATTTTCTGCATGACCTGCAAAACTTTTTACACTATCAGCACGTCCAGAGTAAAGTGTAAAGAGGTGGGGGAATGCCAATTTGCTAGAAGCATTTTGTGGCAAGTAGCCCTGGCAAAAGTTATATAAAGGGTCAAATTTATACAAGTTCATGGCCTCCATCCCAAACCAGTGGTGGTTGGGAAACATAATTCAGAACTCACCGTGAAGTACTGGTGATGATCATGGCTCAGCTGAGTGGGGATTCAAACACACATTGTGAGAGTTGAGCTGCTTATTCACTGGAATGAATAGCTGTCTGGCTGGGTGACCTCTGTGGTGTATACTCCAGGGAAATATATATAGCTGGTCCATCTAATGTGCAAGAGGGGAGTAGGGCAAGTCATCCCCCCAAATGTAATTTGCAAAGACTAACTGACTTCAAACAGCAATTTGTGTAATAAATGTGTAGGCTAACCTAGAATTTCTCTTTCAAATTACATTGTGTGCTTTTTCCTTCTACTATGCCTAAAAATGTGGATTTGTTGTTGTCATTTGAGATGAGGGTAACCAAATGTTCCAATTTTATAGGGACAATCCTGATTTTGGGGGCTTTTTCTTATATAGGCTTCTATTACCCCCCACCCTCATCCTGATTTTTCACACTTGCTGTCTGGTCACCCTATTTGAGATGTATCTTTACAAATTGTATTTCTTCCCATTAAAGGCAATGGCAGTTTTGTACAGAATCCAGTGGGTGCAGGATCAGCCTATAGCATAGGAAAGGTCCTATACTTGTCTGACTTCGTCTAGTTTAATGTGTAGTCAGACTTCTCCATGCATGGGGGTCTCCTATAGATTTGAACCATTTTTCCATGTCCATTCTGCTCTTGCCTTTGCTGTGTTTGAGAATTAGGGATTAAGCTATGATTTTCATTAAATTTTTTTTTGAAGACTTCTATTTTTTGGGGTGCTCTGCATGTTTAATTGACCCTTCCATTCTCCTCCTCCTCCTCACTTTTCACTCAGCAAATCTCTAGGCCTTATATCAAGGCCCATTCAGCTTTCCTTGATGGAAAAAGTGGAAAAATCTCATCTGTTCCTCCTTTCTGTCAAGGAGAGCTGAATGGGACTCTCTTCATAGTTCCTATAGACCTGATGATTAATTGGTCAGAGGGAAAAAACTGTTGAGCAACACACTTCTAGGGCCAGCTCTGGCATAAGTCCACTGGAATTACACCTCTGACCTCCTTATACATGGATTGAATTTGGCCTTCTCACTGTTTTTATTGGGCCAGGGACTGAGAGAAAGAACTAGAAATGCTGTATATATTGTTTGAAAGATTCGAAATACCTTGTGGAGTGTTGTAAGTGTTTAGAGTCAAAGAGTTTAAGGCCAGAAGGGGAAAATCAGATCATCTAGTCCAAACCCCTGTATGTTACAGGCCACTAACACACCAGCCATTCACATATTAAATCCAAAAACAGGAATGAGACCAAGGTATTACAGCCCTCAGGAGACTAACCTGTTTCTCTTCAGGAAGCTGCTCAGTATCAGTCCGAACCCAGCTCCCACTCTTGTGGCTGCAGCTGCCACCAGCTCTTAACTATTTCTTACTACTTGGAAAATAAAAACACATGCAACCTTCGTAACATCCTAATGCATATTTTAATATTGCTCCTCGGGTGGCTTTAAATTACACAGTAATCTTGCTGGCATTTTTCTACGGCCTTTCCTCACAGAAGTATACATTTTACAGGGCTGAAACAGGACACGGGCTGCAGGAATCACAAATCTGAATAATTTTTGCAATTGCATGTGTGTGTGTCTTATACAATGTATTACATCACTAGCTGTAAAAATTAAGTGACATTTGCATTCATTAACTATACATGAAATCTAATTCTGTTAAGTCCAGCAGCATTAGGTCTGTCTGTTGCTGCTGATGCTGCAGCTTAAGGACATCATATCTTCTGTGCACATTCTGTTTCATGACCTAATAAAGCCAGGAATTAGATCCTGGCTTGATGCCTTTGGAAATCCAGCTCAGTGAGCATACAACATGAAAGCTGTGGATGTAAATTATTTATATTCATCGTTGTCCAAAATATTAATTTACCAAAAAAGGTTTAAAAAATTAAGCAAACTGTGGGCATGGTTGCCCACAGTTCGAACTGATTTAAGACCTTTTCAATCACGCTATTATCTTCCAGCTTTGTTACAGATACCATACAGAAGGACTGTTTAACATTTCATCAAGTCGAATCAAAGACTTACTATTACATTTCATGGTATGTGCCGAGAACTTATGATCTCCTACACCATAACGCCCGAAAATAATGGGCTAAATTAATTTTTGTAAAGATGTATTTTTATGGCTTTAGGACTATGTAAGTGTTAGAGACAAATAATTACACTTTAAGACAAAAATATAAATAAAAAAAAATACTGGCCATTTGTATAGCTTGTTTCACCAGAAGAGCAACTCAATGATTCTACAAACATAGGCCCTGGACTCTACAATAGATCTATGCAGGCAGTCCTCTTGTGTCTACATGGAGCCTCACTGAAGTCAATATGGCAATGCATTAGGATGTATTTAAAGGAAAACTTTAGTAATCAATCTCTCAGTGGTGTGAAAGGCTATTTTTCAAGGACTGAAACTTCGCCGCTGTACCTATTCCATTGCTTTGGCGGATCACATCTATCTAATGTATTTCAATAGCAGGTGTCTCCTTCACAGCTAAAAGTCAACTATTGCATGAACTATGCTTTCCCTTTTGTATTCTAGAATGTGATGAACAGAGCTCATTAATGAAATTCATTTTAGTGTCATCTTTCTCTTCAAGCTACATCATCATTCCCCAGAAACCTACAGGATCAACCTGCATTATTTCCTCCCCTTGGCCTCTTTTGGAAGACAATTGTGCTGACAAGTCATTACTCTGCTAGCAACACAGACAGTAAACCCTCAGCTATATTTATTTCATATGAATCTGTGTTACTTTGCAGGCGGTAACTTTACATCTCTCTATTTTATTTATGAGTAAACAGACCACTTAGGTCTGGAAACAAAAGTGGTGCCACAGAGATGTGCGGGCCGCAAATTATTCAGGCTGCTGAGAACCTGAATTTTAAAAAGATGCATGATGAGTCAAACTCAGGTCATATTTGGAAGAGTTAGAGATTCAACATTTAATGAGGTTTGAAAAAGTTATTTCATTTTGTTTAATAGTTTGTTTTTTTTCCACACCAGCTTCTGACAGGGACCAGAAACACCAAACATTGTGAGAAAAAGCTTTTCTTAAGGCATTTCCCACCAGAAAGTGAGTGAAATCTCACAAGTGTCTGTTCTGGAGACATTTACAATCCAAGATCTGGTTCCTGAACCCTGCTTTAGGCTGCATTGCACTGAGCTAGCACAAAGCAGCCAGAAAGCCACCCTAAAGGGGAAGCTGAGAATTGCCCCCCATCACAGCTAGTCCTTGGATGCTGAGCATCTGTCACCACCCTCCTCAGTAAAGTTGGCTGAGAATTTTCTCTGAGAATTTCCCTTTTTGCAAAAATTGACATTTTCTGCAGGAAAACTTCAATTTTGAAAAAAAAAAATCCAATTTTCTGTTGGGAAACATTGCCATGATGGATTCCTGGCTACTCCTCCCCCAAAAGGCTTTTGTCAACCTCACTTTCTGCCTGCGCACTGGTCCGGCGGCTCCGGTGGAGCTGCCACAGCCGTGCCTGCGGGAGGTCCACCGAGCCGCGGGGAGCAGCGGACCGTCTGCAGGAAAGCCTGCGGCAGCTCCACTGGAGCCGCGGACCCGGGACCCTCCGCAGGCACGACTGCGAGCAGGTCCAGAGCTGCCTGCGCCCTCCCCCCAGCAAAATGCTGCCCCCCAATAATCCTGGCACCCCGAAGCGATTGCCTAGGCCACCTAAATGGAAGCGCCGGCCCTGAGTCAGGAGGTGAAAGCTGACACTACTTTAGCAGTCACCCACAGTCTTCCTGTTCAGGGAAGGTCCTGACAGCACACTAGGCTGGCACAGGTGGCTATACTGCTCAGCCTTCCCCCCCCTCACTACTTCCACACACCCACTTCCTCAAGCAATGACACCAGGGTAACAGACGGGAACAATGTTATTTAAAAATACAGACAAAAACCTGGGAAATAGGCTCCTGTGGCTCAATCTGTAAAACAAGTAGTTTTAAAAATTGCTGCAATTCCACTTCAGATACAAACACATGTGCACATATTTATAGGGGTTTCCCCCTCCCCAAACAAAACACTTACCTCAGTCTGGGATGCCCCAGGTTTTCAGGGCCCACTGGAGAATCTCTAGCATGCTGGAATAGATAAGAGAGCAGGAAGATAGTAAATAAATATGAATCTCTGCCACCAGTCCCCCACCTAATTAGTCCCCCAAAAAGAACTCATACCACCCCATACTCCTCTGATACCCTCTGGTCACTCCTTCCTTGAAAATCTGAGATGATTCATGGTTGTGTCCCAGAATCTGAAAGATATGTTTGAAAAGCTTCCCACACATACACCTGCCCCACTCCCATGCCCCAAGAACACCACTTTAGGACAAGTTATTCTTTTAAAAAGAAACACCAGTTCTCTTCAAAAAGCTTAGCACAAATTTGCATGAGCGAGCTCTGGAAATTTTGCAGGAATTCCCAGCGATATAGATGGTACAGTATTCATTTCAGGTGGATCAGATGAGAGCTGATATATGTTGACAGTAAAAATGAAAAAATGTAACCATGTTTATCTGCACCTACTGTTTAGCTTGTGGCCATAGTCACATTAAATAAAGCTCTTGTGTCGCATCTGAACAGACAGGTAAACAAATTTAGCCTAAAATAAGAATATCAAGGATTTATAGTTTTTCCTTGTGACAGACTGTGCATGGGTGTGGAGAAAGAGAGACTGTGTTGCAATATCTTTAACACTAAAATGCTGCCACGAGAGGTTGGTAAATTAAATAATTATTCATTAGCTACCATAGTGATGCAGATGCAATCACACTGAACAAAAGACAAAACACGAAGTGTTGGCAAGAGTAAAAGGGCCTGCACTAGTTTTTTAAAAACATATTTTTATTCATTAAAATCCCCTGGCTACAGATCTTATTCAAATTCATCAGTGTTTCACTTGCATTCGACTGGAAACAACAAATACTTTGATATGGACTGAAAGAGCAAATCCTCTGCTGGGGTAAATCAGTGTAGCTCCATTGACTTCAGTAGAGCTAAGCCAATTTACAGCAGCTGAGGATCTGGAGCAAAGAGCTTTTAATTCCCTGTAGCTTTTGGAAGTTAGGAGCACTAGCATATCCTTTGCCTGGAATGTGGGTTTGTAACAGCACCACTCCCCAGTAAACCAACGTATGGAGGTTGAGATTTCAAAGCCAGCTGGGAGAATTTAGCCACAGAGCTCCCACTGAAATGACTGGGAGTTACAGGGCTAAGTACTCTCTAGTAAGCTTGCGAATCTCATACCCAGTCCTGCTGCCTCCAATAAGAAAAGCACAGTGGGGTTCAAAGTGTTTATATTTTGATGCAGTTTTAACCCCTGGGCAGCCAGCTGTTGTCATGCTATGTTTACATAGAGAAAAGTGCAGTGATTAGTTCAGGTGCAGGGGTCCTCTTGCCTTGTTTTCAAGGCATTTTGGACCCAGCTGAGTCACCTTAGGTCTGCACAGCACAACAGCACTGAGGTATGAAAGCAGCAGTGTTGTCTAATGAAGGTAAAACAAAGAATGGAGAAAGAATGCTGACCTCCCTCTGATTGCTTCTCAACCCCTCTCCCTTCCCATCACATATGGTCAACTGGCTGACAACACTAAGAGAGTGGCCTGTCAGGAGATCCATTAAAAGCTCTCCTCATTTATTTCTGTACAGCTATTCATTAGAAAAAGAAATAGCTAATCAATGCAACCCTGTGTCCCTGTTACTGCCATACTTGCTGTCCTCAACAACGCCCCCTCCACACACACAGGTGTTCCACACCCACCCTGGGGTCTTGATCTTAGACTCTAAGTTCTTTTATATCAGCTGGCACAGCACCCAGAAGACTGGTCTCACTGCAGTACAAACAAACAACCGGAGAGCATAAAGGGGAGTGGACAGATGGAAACAAACAGACAAGAGGCAAAGACAAGGTCTGAATTCATTCTTGCACCAGTGCTAAGGCCAGTGCAAGGCTGGGGGACTGGTTCTTCTCCAAACCTGGGACTGATGGGGATTGGTAAGGGGCTGATTCTTTCCCCAAACTCGCACTGCTAAGGTTTAACTTCTGGTGCTGATAGACATGCCCTGAAGGCTGCCCTAACATGCATCCCAGCCACAAGTGGATAGGAAGTTTGTTTAACATTTTGTCTTTGCCAAGCTCTTTAGACTAATTTATCTGAAACCAAATCTCAGCCACAAACTGAATCTATTATTCACTTGACCTGACACTGAGAGCTTATCCAGGGCAAGTGTAAATCTGTGTCAGGAGCCATGCAGAAGGCTGGGAGAAAAGTCTGTTTTTAATAAGATCTCTTTGGAATGTGTGACAAACTGTATGACTCTTCTGTGAGACTTGATGTATCTGATGCTCTTAGCTAACTTATTAACTACAGATATGTAGAGGGGTCAAGATGGAAAAAATGGCAGTATTCTTCTCAAAGATCTGCCTGCAGTTCATCCTCATTGCTGGCTGATGTTTCTGCTGAAATGATTAACAATTAACAATGTAGACATGATGATTGTTGTCATTAGACTTCAGAGTTAACACGCAAATTAAGTGGATTGAGAGGAATGGACACCTTTTGGAGGAATGAATTTAGAGGAACATCTACAGACATAGTAAGGCAGTCCATTCACATTTGGAGAATTCTCCCCAGCTACAGGGGCTAGAAAGTTAGGGTGAAAGCCTCATCCCAGCTCTAGCCTCTTTCCGGTGAGCAAAGGGTTGGAGTAGTGTAAAGGAGCACTAAAAGCCCCATCTCCAGCATGAGTATAAATAGCAGTCTAGCCATGGCAGTGGCAGTGGAGGCACGGCTGAGCCATACCAAGTACATACCCTCTGAGTTAGTGCAAGTGTGTGTAGATCAGCAGAGGAAATCATAGCCCTAGCTCATAGTGTAGACAACTGGATCCCTTGCCCAATCTGTATTATGACAGGGCCTTTCCAGGGTCAGGAAGGTGCCCTCCTCCCCCATGGCTCTTACAGATGGAGCACAGAATCTCACCATTAATCTTCCATTTACAAAAATGGTTATACATTTTTGTACAAACTGACAGAGTTACTAACAAAGAGCTGGTACATCATAATGCCACTTGCCCGCTCAGCCTGGCTAATAACTGCGTTAGTGATCGGACAATACCTAAACTCAAATGGCTGACAGCTCATTTGGGATCAACAAGAATAAAAGATGCATCAATACTCATTTGGAACACCCCCACCTGTAACAGTGGGCTGGAAATCTCAACAGAACAGCCTCTCATGAAGCAGCTGGGAGTCGTAGTACCCAGCTCAGATCAACATCCGAGTGCGAGCTTTGCTCAAAACAGCAGTTTGGCTGTGGTGGCACAGGTGGCATCTTGGGTTAGCTGCCTGAGTACAATCCCATCCAAGCTCGTAGGTGCATAATTGGGTGGATATGTCTACTTGAACTGGGAATTACACCTCCAAATGGCAATGCATCTGTACCCTCAGCTTGTTCCCTGCCTGAACCAGGAAGAGCAGGGGGAACCCAAATATTTAAATAAGTTATTAAAAACTTAAGCGTCTTTCAAAAACATTCAAATTTAATTTTAGGCAAAAAAAATCAGGTGTCCTATTTTATCAGGACTGTTTTGGTAACGTAGGGCCTGATTATCCTGTCTGTTAAATGCATGCAAGCAAGTCCCATTGATGCCGATACCGAGTGCAGTCTAAGAGCCTAAATAGATACCGACTTCAGTGGGAGCTGTCAAGTGCAACTGAGGAGATGATCATATTTTATACAGCTTGGTTTTGCTATGGTAGCAAGCAGCCTTGCTGCACTTTGGATAAAAATATTGTTCCTCTTTCTAAGATTATTAGCTAATAACATATGTGCTCAATAAAGTATTAAATCCCTGAACAAAGTAGAGTTTTCCATTTAAAGGGCCAATATCCCCAATCTAATATGAAATCTATTTATAAATATCATTACAGTAAATGGTAGCCATTTTTTACACAGAAACTTTTCTGACCATAACCCTATTGAAAGTGACTGTTTTATTTGGCACTAGAACAGGATTGCTTTTAAGCCTTTAGTACTTTGGTGAAAAAACCATAACACCATTAACCCATGTGAAAAAATCCTATGTTTTCACAGCACTTTGGTGTGTTACATTTAAACTCACTTTAATGAGCCTCTATGCTGTCAGCGTGGTGTAACAGCAACTGTATGTAAATGAGAATCAGGGTCAGTGTGTTTGCTTCATCTCTACTTGCATTGTGTATTTTCGTGGCTGACAGGATTAAGCACTATCCATGACCACCAAGCAATTTCACTTTCATGGAATTTTGAATAGCAAGAAGACGAAGTAGAATCCTGGGGTCTGGTTCCCCTGTCAGTTACATCAGTGCAAATCAGGAGTAACTCCACTGAAATCATTGGCGTAAATGAGCGGGGCATCAACTCCCTGCTTATACCAAGGATTCTGTGCATGTGCCACTGCAAATGGATATATGTTTTCACCATGACAGAATTCACAAGAGGCTGACATGGCGTTTTTCTCCTCTTGCAAGAATTGAACAGTGACAGATTAGTAAATATTTGTAAGTGGGTCCATTTCTCCTTGCAATGTAGCAGTCAGCTCTGAGCATTTGGACTGTGTTTATAGGATTTGTGCTTCTCAGGAACCAATAAAGCATGAACAGCGAGCTCTTTCCTCCACATGAAACATGCTCTTCACTCTTACTCTGTGCAGTCATAATTGAACTGCATCCTGGGAGCATGTTGACACTGTTAAGGTTAATGATCTAACAACAACAACAGAAAGCACTTTTGCAGATGAGTGGATTATAATAATTGCCTGAGCAAACAAATACAAACAGCATCTTGCAAATTGGCCTTCAGTCTGCTTTTAGCATCATCATCATCATCCCACTTCCAGGATGGGTAACTCCCTGTCCCCCATTCTGGAAAGAAATGGTGGTTTCCCTGAAGTCCAGTTGGCAATGATTGGTAACCCTCATGTATGTAACATGCACCTGTACCCTACAGTGCACCATACTATATAAGTATATAAATCCTCGTGGATATACGGTGTTCAAGGATTCTAGTGTTGCCAATTTTCACTATTTCCTGGAAAGTAACACAATTTTAGCCTCACCATTATGGGAGAAGCTCCAGCTCTCGTGCAATTGTCAGTCCTGTCCAGGGGAATATATCTTTCTTATTGGCTGCCTTCCCCACCTCTTGGGAAAGATCAGCCAATTAGAGCTGCTGCAGAGCTCTCCTCCTTCCTCTCAGGCAGGGCCACCCAGAGGATTCAGGGGCCCTGGGGCAAAGAGGGGGAACTGCAGCGCTTGTACTCACCCGGCAGCGGTCCAGGTCTTCAGCAGCATTTCAGCAGCAGGGGGCCCCTTCAGTCGCTCCGCAGCTTCGGCAGCACTGAAGGGCCCCCCACAGCCGAAATGCTGCCGAAGACCCAGAGTGACTGAAGGGCCCCCTGCCACCGAGGACCCGGACTGCTGCTGGCCAGGGCTCATGGGGCCTCTGTGGAGCCCAGGGTAAATTACACCATTTGCCAACCCCCTCTGGGCAGCTCTGTTCTCAGGAGCCAAGAGGAGAGTGGGGAGAGGACTGAGGAGAGCATCAGACATTCTCACAAGCAGGGAAGATGTGAGAGGGGGTAGAAAGAGTCCAGCAGTTCAGGCAGCTCAGCACCCTCCTCCACCCTGCCCAAAATAGGTCATTCTGCTTTCTTTTCCCCCTCCTGTCTCCATCTCTGCAACATCCAGCTTGGAAAGGGAGAGAAGTGGTGAAAAACCCCGGAGCTTGCTCTCCTCCTCAAGAGCTGGGAATGGGGTTCTGGCTGTAGAGGGGGTGGAGAGCTCCTGGAGCTGCAGAAGGAGCAGAGGTGCACTGAGAGGCAAGGGGCAGATGTGGGGCTGAGGAGGGCAAAATTGATGTGAGGGTTGGAGGGGAGAATTGCTGGGTGGGACAGAGAATTATTTTGTTAGAATTTGGTTGGTCCTCCAGCAAAAGTTCCTATAGCAGGGGCCCAAGTCACTTTACTGTATAAAATATGGGAGAATTAGCAACACTGTTTTTATCACTCACACGGGGAGTAGGCAGGGCAGCAGGGGTTTCAAAAGTCAAAGAGACCAAAAAAAAGCCACTCAACCCCCTCATTTAAAAAAACCCAACTCTTCTGATTTATGGACCAGTCTTATTTGTTAACGTTTGGGGTTGGGATGGGGAGTACTGGATTTCATGGACAGCAATGAAAATATTTTGAAAACTGGATGATGGCATGTGACACAGGGAGCACTGCCTTGCCTTGGCAGCATTATGGGACCTGGGTGACTCAAGAGCAAGATAGTTAAATGGCAGTGAACTGGAAAACTCCAATACCAAACATGGAAGACCGAGAGTAACATGGGAGTGAAAATGTAGACTGCAGCACACAGTAAAAGCCAGTCTCACAAACATGCTAATGCATGTTTGATATTCAGATGCCTCCATAAGCGAGTTTGATCACATTCTTTTGATATAGTTATAGCACACTCAGAAAACTCTCACCTTTCCCCTATATGCAAGCCCTCAGCCACAGTTTAATACTGAATTGCAAATTCAGGGCAATTGTGAATGTGCTACAGCACAACTTGTTACAGCTGTAGACAGAAGGCAGGATTCTCAGTCCGCAAAATTCACTTAGTGCTGCATAAACACCACAGTAAACTAACTCAAGTTGAGGTTCCCTTTAGAGAAGTCTATCTGCATAGGAAAAATCTCTGGATGGTGTAAAGCAGACTTTCAATGAGACTTGAAAACCCCACTGTAAAGACCTAGGGCCTCAGTTTTCCCCGCCCCCATCTATAAAAATGAGTACCCCACTATGGTGCTTGCCCACTTTGGGGATCTATGAAGAAAGTTGCTTTGTAAATACAAAACTTATTTTTTTAATATATTTCCTGTAGACACTTAAAAAGCAGCCTCTATTATAACACTGAATCTTGAGATGAACAGAACAATATCAAATCAAACATTTATAAGATTCACTTAGAACCATTGATCAGATTTCTATTTCTAGGCTTCAATTAGAGTAACATATTTTGTTAAATGCTGAACAAGTAATCAAATTGCAATCAGCAAATCTTTTTTAAAGAGAGAGAGAGAGATTTAAACACACGTTGCCAGATTTGAAACTAAAAGAAAATTCTCTTCTATAGTGTCATTGGAAGATATGTGGCATAGTTAATCCAGGATAGAATAAGTTTAAAAGAGGAGAGTATTGGATCTGGACTCAAAATTCAGGAATATAGGAATTCTTTCAGGTATATAGGAATTCTTTGAGAGCACAGTAAGATTATTATTCTGTTCTGTTTTTGTAGACAAATAAATTTTTGCTCCATTGGTGTTTTAAGAAATAAAAATAGACATAATTCCAAAAATATAGCTCACAATTTAGCAGGATGAAAGCTATAACTATTATGATGTATGCCATCCAACTGTTAGCTTATGATAGAATGTGATGGGCCAGTACTTCCACTGGTGTCAACTGGCATAGCTTCATTGACCCCAGCTGTGGAACCAGCACTATGTATTAGATCATTAAGATCCAGTAGAATAGACAACAACATAGAAATAGCTGAACAGTAATAATATGCAAATAGAAATTAAAGGAGCGTGGGAGGTAGGCTGGATACCTTCAGGGGACTAGTAATGGCAGCCTTTACTCCTAGGTCGCAAATTCAAATGAAAGTAAATTAATTAAGTCAACCTTGTTATGAATGAGATTGCTCACCGCGGGCTCCAGCCAGTGGTCAGGCAGGCATGGCAAGTCCTCTTCTTTTCTGAAGCCCCATATGACAGCCACACTGGTCTATGGTGAACTGTCTTCTTCCGTGAGCCAGCCCTCCAGCCAAGTTACATGTTCTATGTCCACCCCTTTTGTGGTATATAAAGAGCAGTGCTTAATTTGGAATGAAAGAGGTGCTGGGGCTCAAGCAATTTTTTTTTACATGCTATTACATTTACATACACAAATAAAAAGGGGCACCTAGCCAAGCTCTAGGATGCCCAAGCCATCAATTACAAAAACAAATGGCTATCACTCGCACAACATAACACAGTCATTTAGTGGAAAATACATGAAATGTATCGTTCCATTGATCTTGAATGGCCTTTATAAAAATGTTGGTCATTATAAATAAACATATTAAAATTATTAATGTATATGGAGGGAAAAGCAACATCAAGCTAACAGCACCCCATTCCATTTGATTGACTATAGGAAAATGTGCCAATTTTTGCCACTGGCAGCAGAACACATTTGGTCCACAGGAAGATGTCCGCAAAACAAATCATTTTAGACTGAGTGGGCACTGTAACTCCACTAATTCCCACTGGAGTCACCATCTTCAAGTGAATTCGTGTCAAGAATTACCTTGGTCTCACATGACTCTTAAGAGCAAATTACTGGGCAGGTTCTCATTTTGATATTTTAAAAATGAAAATTAGTATATGAATAAAAAATAAAAAGACATAAAAGAGGTAATGTATAAAGGAAAAAAAGTCAGCCCTAACAACCAACAAAGTGTTTGATATGAGCAAATGAAATATAAACAGATAATGGTTCTGGGAAGTTAATGATCTGTTAGCTGGAATTACAGATAGGTTGAAGTGCTGATATTCAGATACAGATTAAGATTAGGATTAGGCTCAAATTCCAGGCCATCTTGGGGTTAGGGGTTGATTAATAGATTCCAAGACCAAAAGGACCCATTGTGATCATCTAGTCTGACTTCATGTATAGCACAGGCCTTAGAACTTTCCCAGAATAATTCCTAGAGCTGATCTTTTTAAAAAAAAACATCCAATCTTGATTTAAAAATTGTCAGTGATGGAGAATCCACCATGACCCGGTAAATTGGCCTAATGGTTAATTACCCTCCCTGTTAAAATTTTACACCTTATTTCCAATCTGAATTTGTCTAGTTTCAACTTCAAGTCATTGGACTGTGTTATATCTTGCTCTGCTAGATTGAGGAGCCCATTACACCAGTCTACAATTTTTGAGAAGTTGTCTGCTTCAGAGATAAAATGTGATATTTATTATGTATTTTGATGTGCTGAATTCAAATATGACAATTAAAACAACTGATTGGCTACTGTTTCTAAGATATTTAAGTTTTTACATTTTATGTCTATGTATATTGTGTAGATAGTAGAGTTTTAATCATAAATTGTAAACCTAGGTCTTTTCATGTATTTATGGTTGCTTTACATGATAATATTTCACCTGTCCTGTTTATGTAACACTTTAAAAATCAGCAAAAGGGTTATATAAATAAAATTATTATGAAACAAAAGGCAAAAAACTATTATGTACATAGTTTAGTCCTATTCAGTGTCTACTCGGCGCTTCTTGGCTTGTCTCTTGTATTCATTAAATGGAGCATCTCTTGTCACTGTCCAGCAATAGTCTGCAAGCATTGATGGGCTCCATTTGCCCTGATAGCCTGCCAGGAGATTCCACTGCTGTAGTCTGGAGCCCAACAGCTCTGCCTTACTCTTGGGTAGTTCCAAATCCCTGACAAGGCCATTCAGTTCACTTTGTGTTAGGAGGTGTGGTTCAGAGGAGGAGGATGGGAGAAAATGTGGGTCCTGTGACATTGATGGTTCAGGACCAGAAGTTTCATCCTCTTCCTCTTCCTCGTCTGACTCAAGTGAGAATGATTCTGGTGCATCAGGAACCAGCAGTCCTTCTCCATGGGGTACTGGGCATATAGCTGATGGAATGTTTGGATAATGCACAGTCCACTTTTTCTTCTTTGACACACCTTTCCCAACTGGAGGCACCATGCAGAAGTAACAATTGCTAGTATGATCTGTTGGCTCTCTCCAAATCATTGGCACTGCAAAAGGCACAGATTTCCTTTTCCTGTTCAACCACTGGCGAAGATTTGTTGCACAAGTGTTGCAGCATATGTGTGGGGCCCACCTCTTGTCCTGATCTCCAATTTTGCAGCCAAAAGAAAGGTGATAGGCTTTCTTAACCATAGTGGTTATACTGCGCTTTTGTGATGCAAAAGTGACTTCACCACAAACGTAGCAGAAGTTATCTGCACTGTTCACACAAGTACCAGGCATCTCTGCTCACTTTGGCTAAACAGAAAATGTGTCCCTTTGCAAAATCAAACACTGACAAATAAGAGAGCACACACTGTCTGATTTCTAGAGCTGATATAGGGCAATTTGTTCAGCAGAGTGATGTAAGCTTCATTATGATTGCATCATCCATGACTTCTAGGAATAACATGATGCAATTCATATCATGTATGACGGAATACCAGCTTCAGATTGCATCATTCATTGTTTTGCTTAAAAATCAAGTACTGTCCAAACCCAGTCATAGATTTATTCATAGATCCAGTCAAAGATGTATTTTAGTCATTTCTGGTTTAAATTGAGATCCCTTCCCTTTATAACTCACTTATCCTCCGCCATTCCCAAGTCAAGGGTCGTATATACTGACCCAATAGCATATCTTGAAAACTAGAACCAATCAACAATTTTAAGCATCATTTTCGTTTTTAGTGACCCAGAATTAGTAAAGTTGGACTACATTTATTTCAGAAGCATTTTGGCTGTAGAGCAGTGTTATTAAATATTTGTTCCCAATGTAGATATTTATAGACTGTAATCAAGTCACCCCTTAACCATCTCTTTGTAAAACTAAATAGACTGAGCTCCTTGAGTCTCTCACTTAAAGGCTGTTTTCTAACCTTTTAAGCATTCTTGTGGCTCTTCTCTGAATTTTCTCCACTTTTTCAACATAACCGGAACTGGACACTGTATTCTAGCAGCAGTTGCACCAGTGCCAAATACAAAGGTAAAATAACCACTCTACCCTTATTTTAGATTCCCCTGTTTATGCATCCAATGATTGCATTAGTCCAGGGGTAGGCAACCTATGGCATGCATGCCAAAGGCGGCACACAAACTGATTTTCAGTGGCACTCACACTGCCCCGGTCCTGGCCACCGGTCTGGGGGAACTCTGCATTTTAATTTAATTTTAAATTAAGTTTCTTAAACTTTAAAAAACTTATTTACTTTACATGCAACAATAGTTTAGTTATATATTATAGATTTATAGAAAGATCTTCTAAAACCATTAAAATGTATTGCTGGCATCGGAAACCATACATTAGAGTGAATAAATGAAGACTCAGCACACCACTTCTGAAAGGTTGCCGACCCCTGCATTAGCCCTTTTGGCCTCAGCATTGCACTGGGAGCTCACGTTCATCTGATTATACATCACAATCCTCAAATATTTTTCAAAGTCACTGCTTCTCAGGATAGAGTCTCCCCATACTGCAAGTATGGCCTACATTCTTTATTTCTAGATGTACATGTGACAGATACAGCAATTTCCTGCCATATCCTTGGGACACCTTATTGAATTAAGTTTAAGTATCTTTGGGGTCCATTGTATTAAATGAATGGATCATGTATTATTGTGGACTAGGATTGTATGTGACAGGTGGCAGATGTGACAGGTGTGAGATATGAGGGTTCAACAAACTATAATGAACAATGTGTCACACAGGAAAGGACTTTTGGAATAAAAAGTGTTAAATGGTTCCTGGAGACTATGAGGGTGGGGAATTTGCATTCACTTCCCCCTGAAATTATGCAAAAATCCAGCCTTTTGAATCTATGCCCTGAAGAGTGGGCCATTGTCTACTGATCATCAGTTACATGAGGCCAAAATCAAAGGCCCAAGCTGTATAAAGGAAAGACTGAACCATGAATGGTTGTTCTGAATCTGAAAAAGTTATGAACGTATAAGCACATATAAAATCCAGTTTAGAAGAACTGACACCTAATAGAGCCTGAGGTTGGAGTTGGAGTGATGTCTGTTAAGCTTTTTAGCATGTATGTAGATTCTTTTATTCCTTTTAATATGTTTTCTCTTGTAATGGTTTAACCTTAAGAATAAATGTGCTTGCTTATAATATATGAGTGGTAACTTATAACTGCAGGCTATTACACTGTTTATAGCCTTCAGAGACAAAGCAAAGTGCAGATGCTGGAGTGATTAGGCAGTCTGGCTTGCTGGGAATATCCCAGTATAGGCAGGATACTGTGCATCCTGGAAAAACCCCAATCAGAAGGGAGAGAAATGTAGGTTTCTACCCAAGAGAAGTGACAGCTGAGGAACCTTGCAGGACCAAGAAGGCAGAATATAGGTGCAGTTGCCCTGAACTGTGACAAAACACATTTACATTTACATTTAGCCATATTAATATGCATATTGTTTGCCTGTGTGCAGCTTACCAAGTGATCCAGATCTGAATCAATGACTTATCCTCTTCATTATTCACCACTCCCTCAATTTGTGTGTCATCTGCAGTGATGATTTTATCTTTTACTACAAGAAGGATGTGGAAAAATTGGAGAGTCCAGCGGAGGGCAACAAAAATGATTATGGGGCTGGAGCACATGTCCTATGAGGAGAGGCTGAGGGAACTGGGATTATTTAGTCTGCAGAAGAGAAGAATGAGGGGGGATTTGATAGCTGCTTCCAACTATCTGAAAAGGGGTTCCAAAAAGAATGGATCTAGACTGTTCTCAGTGGTACCAAATGACAGAACAAGGAGTAATGGTCTCAAGTTGCAGCGGGGGAGGTTTAGGTTGGATATTAGGAAAAACTTTTTCACTAGGAGGGTGGTGAAGCACTGGAATGGGTTACCTAGGGAGGTGATAGAATCTCCTTCCTTAGAGATTTTTAAAGTCAAGATTGACAAAGCCCCAGCTGGGATGATTTAGTTGGGGATTGGTCCTGCTTTGAGCAGTGGATTGGATTAGATGACCTCCTGAGGTCCCTTCCAATTCTGATATTCTATGATTCTATGATTTTTCTTCCAGGTCATTAATACAAATATTAAATAGCATAGGGCTGAGAACCAGCCCCTGCAAGACCCCACTAGAAACAGACCCATTCAATGGTGATCCCCCATATACAATTACATTTTGAGACCTATCACTTAGCCAGTTTTTAATCCATTTAATGTGTGCCACATTAATTTTATATCTTTCTAAATTTTCAATCAAAATGTCATGTTGAACCAAGTCAAAGGCATAACAGATGTCTTAGTATATTACATCAGTACTATCACCTTTACCTACCAAACTTGTAATCTCATCAAATAAAGATACCAAGTTAGTTTGACAGGATCTGTTTTCCATCAACCGTTATAGATTGGTATTAAATATATTACCCTCCTTTTAATTCTTTATTAATCAGTTTAGTATCAGCTGCTCCATTATCTTGCCCCAAAACAGAGATAGAGAAAGCAGACTGCTCTCTAAGCTAGAGAGGCACAACCTACCCCACCATTTTCTATCTTCAGCACTGACACCACTAGGTCCAGATCAAACACTTCCCTAAAGAGCCCCTTTAGCATGCAACAAGAACAGGAAAACCCCCTGAACATTTAAAGTGGTGCCTTACAATTTTACTACAGTTTTCAGTAAACCACAAATTCTATTACATTTTTCTTAACCTCATGAAGAAACTTGCACACATCTGTTAGTCCATAAGGTGCCAGAGGACTCTTCTGATGAACAAGAATTTGTGAAAGCAGCAAACTTTTTGCCCCTATGACATACGCACCTGTAAGTACAGAAAATAAGGCACATGTTGTTCCCCTGAATAGTTCCTTCCTGGTTTATGCAGAAAGATGCTTAGGATTGTCTTCCTTCACTCAAGTCCTATTTCTTTTTTTCCCAATTTTCATTTTACTGGTTTTATATTTGAGTGAATCTGAACTATAGCCAGCATTGGAGAGAACTCTAAAGTTAAAGTTGTTTACCAGATACTAACTCTTGCTGCTACCATTTCAAGGAATACTTGTCTTTGGTTTTGAAGACATGATGTAATATCAGCCAATGCAATTGCTGTTGCTTGTTGCCATTGTGCCAGGTGATCTCATACTGAGAGCAGCTAGGTAGCAGAAAGTTGGGTAGCAGAAAGGTTGCAGCTCACTTTGCTTTGTCATGACCTGTTTTCCCCAGGCCTCAGGTGCAATGTTCTTTCAAAGGAATAAACACTCTAGCAGTGCCAGGCTGACAACGCTCAAAGCAATTGTGATAATAGGTGGACTGGATGTGATGCTGCTACCAAATGCTCAAATAAAATTTGCCAAAACCAAACTATGTCTAAAAAGTTCACTGCCCAAAGGGAACCTTGAAGAAAATGCTTGTTAATCTCTTTTTAACCTAAAAGTCCCCTCCATGGATTTTCTTTGCTTTAAAGACCGCATGAAATTACACTCCTACCATGTTGTAAAGGAAACTGTCTATCTGCAAAATCTCTTCTGTTTTTCACTCTGTCACTTCTCCTGGGGTCTCCTCAGGGGTGCAGCTAGTAATTTCAAATGTGTATACAACTGGCCAGTGTGTTGCCCCACAGTAGCATACTCAAAATTGCCTAAGGCAGGCACGAGGTTATATGCATTATCGCTAACAGATGAGAGAGATCAAGCTGTGCTAATGAAAGGCCTGATGAAGGAACTGAAGAATCTGCCAGTCACCACAAGAAAGGCAACCCCTAAAGAGCTATATAATTGGACACAGTGGCATATGTGATGCAACCCTGCCTATACCCATGTTTCTCTTCCCCGCCCCCCACCAAAGCTTCAACTCTCCAACGCATGGAAGTGGTCCTTCTGACCCCAGGGGCAGACTTACAGAAGCAATACCGGTAGTCAGTACAGGACCCACCTACCAGAGCTCTTGCTAATCTTTCCCATGAACTTTGAAACTCAGCTCAGCATTAAAATGTTTTGATGCAAGAGAGAGTGTGGTCCTCCAAAGAGCTGCGCTAGTGGGTGAACCCAGTCCCTAGCATTACTGCATTTTTCTTTAAATTTCTGTAAGCCAGGAAGAAGAATTGAGAGTAAGTCTGATCTCCCCTACAGAATAATAGATCCAGAACCAACATGACAGGGAGTTGAATTGTCCGATGGCGTAGTTGATTGCTGGATCCAGCAATGGGGAAGGACATTTTGGAGTTTTGAGAGAGAAGCCAAATTAAGCAGTCCTTGGAGTTTTACCTGAGTAAAGTTGGCAGGATATGGCCCATAGCATTTACCGAAAAACCTCTCAGGGTATGTGTGACACAGGGCCAGAAAGGATTACACAACTAGCAGGCTAATTGACCCAAATTCAACCTTTAGAGACATGTTAAAAAAATATGTAAATGGTAATTAGGGCCATTTCATGTTAGATAGACTAGAGCTTTGAAATGCAAACCTTAGTGTTAGAAAATTAGAAATAATAGTAATTCTATGTGTTTACTTATATTTTGTTAGATGTTAACCATGAAAACAGACAGCTCCTGTCTATTTCTATATCAATTCAAAGATCAAAAGGGAATATTAACATTTAGATTAAACTTGGGTGTAATAATTTCATTGTCTATACGTTTCTTTGAAGTTTATAGTAAACTGTCTATAAACTGCTTAATTACCTTATGCTGATAAATGCAACTAGTTACCTGCATATACATAGGAAATAGGAAGTCTACTTCAAAGCTGGGATGATTTCCTATTTTTCACCCAGGACTGCATGCTGTCAAGAGGCTATCATAGCCTGCCAGTAATATCTGTAAAAAACTCTTGGGACCTGACTCTTTCATCTCAAATCTATTTATGCCTCATCAGGGGAAGCTTGAGCCACAAGATTGAGGTCTCCAATTCCATTCTGGATCAACCTGATATCGAACATTGAACTGAACCTATGGACTAATTCTGAAAGAATGCTTTGCAACTCTAAAGCTCACTATCTCTCCTATGAAACTGACTCAAGAATGGCATGCTCGGGGAAGAGGAGGAGCAGGGGTGAGCTGCTTCACTTCTCCCTCCTCCCAGGCTTGTGGCGTCAATCAGCTTAGGAGCCGCAAGCCTGAGAGGCGGGAGAAGTGAAGCAGCGACGGCGTGCTTGGGGTGAAGGCGGAGCAGGAGTGAGCTGGGGCAGGGGGGGTGCCTCAGGGAGGAGGGTGGGGAGCTGCCGCAGAAGTGGGCGTCTCAGGGCAGGGGCTCAGGGACAGGGGAGGGCGCGAGGTGGAAGTTTCGCCTAGGGCGCGAAACATCCTTGCACCGGCCCTGGTGTCATGAGCATTGCAAACATAGAACACGCAATCCTCTGGTACCTGCACAGCTGTAAGAACAACCACATCACACAACATAACAATTTCATAGAGGAGAGATTGCAAAAGCCAATTTCATAGAGGGACATAGCAAAAACCAATTCAAGGTTGTTGGTGGCACTCATGGAGGAGCTGCAGATCGTGAAGTGCCATTTCTAGGCCTGAGAAATGAGCACTAACTGGTGGGATTGCCTCATAATGCAGGTTTGGGGTGATGAGCAGTGGCTGCAAATGCAAAAGGCCACATTCTTGGATCTATGTGCTCTACTTGCCCCACCCCTCCAGAGCAGGGACACCAGAATGAGAGCTGCAGTGACAGTAGAGAAGTAAGTGGTGGTCACACTGTGGAAACTTGCAATGCCAAATAGCTACCAATCAGTGGGAAATCCATTGTGGTGGCTGTTGTCATACAAGTGTGCAGGACTATTAATCATCTCCTGCTATGCAGGACTGACTCTTGACAAGTTTACAGGACCTAGTGGATGGATTTGAAGCAATGGGGTTCCTGAACTGTAGTGGCGAGTCAGACAGTATATCCTGATGGCATATCCCGATTTTGGCACTAGCCCACTTTGTCACCGAGCACATCAACAGACAGGGCTACTTTTCTATGGGTATGAAAGTGTCAGTGGTGCATGACACTCATAGCTTTAAGAACACGGTATTGTTCAGAAAACTGGCAGCAGGGTCTTTTCCCCCCTTACCACCAGATTACCATTGGTGATGAAATGACAATAGTGATGCTGGGGGACCCAACCTATCCCTTGCTCAGTCCTCCCTGGATCATGAAGCCATACACCAGTGCCAAGCTGAGATTCAGCTACCACTCAACAGGTGCAGAAGGGCAGTTGCATATTCTTTTGGTAGATTGAAGGAACAATGGCATTGTTTACTCACAAGATTGCATCTCAGTGAGAAAAATACTTCAATGGTTATAGCTGCCTGCTGTGTCCTGCATAATATCTGTGAGACAAAGAGGGAAGAGTTGCCACCAGAGTGGAAGGTGGAGCTGGAACGGTTGTTGGGGTCAATGCATCTATTAATTCTGCGGTACTTACAGTACATTTATGTTTATTATACTGTGTTTGTAACTGATCCTATGACTTGTCACACTGTACGGCAGGGGTCAGCAACCTTTCAGCAATGGTGTGCCAAGTATTCATTTATACTCTCTAATTTAAGGCTTTGCGTGCCGGTAATACATTTTAACATTTTTTAGAAGGTCTCTCTGTAAATCTATTTTATATAAGCAAACTACTGTTATATGGAAAGTAAAACAAGGTTTTTGAAATCTTTCAGAAGCTTTATTTAAAATTAAATTAAAATGCAGATCTTATTAGTTTAGTGTGATCCTTGCCCTTGCTTTTCCTTGCTGAGTTTTCCAATGTCTGGTGGCACATATCTGGAGACTTTAAGCTGCACACCGGCTTCTGAGTGATCAGTTGTTGACTGGCTGGAACCCTAGATCAGCAGCTGAGGTGAGTGGAGCTGGTGGCTGATAGGGCTGAGCAGGAGGCCTGCGCTAGAACTCCAACCAGAAGCAAGGTGAGTGGGGCTGCGGCGAGGACCCTGGGTGGCAAGGGGCCAGCAGTTGGAACCCCAGAGAGGCAGCAGGCTGAGCGGGTCAGCCCACTCAGCTCTGGGGTTTCAGCAGTGGGCTGAGCGTTTCTGCCCGCCACACTCTGGGGTTTCAGCTGCTGGCTCCTGCCAGCCTGGGTCTCAGCCCTGCCAGCCTGGGGTTCCTTCACCCAGGCCAGCAGCAGGTGCTGAGTGGGACCCCGGCTGGCAAGGGGCCATCAGTAGGCACCCCAGAGCAACAGTGGGCTGAGTGGCTCAGTGCGCCCTGCGTGCCAACAAAAATCAGCTCGCATGCCACCTTTGGTACGCGTGCTGTAGGTTGCCAACCCCTGCTGTATGGTAACAAGTAAGTTGGTGCTTTCAGTACAGCTAGGCACTCTGCAGCACGTGTTGTGACCTAACAGAGATGAAGTAGTTTCCAGAAAATAGAATTTTATTGAGTAACAAAATCAGTGCATAAACCTCTGCAATTTAAAAGCAGATACGTTAAAAACTTTAATGGGAAAGAACATTCATGTCCATTTTTGGCTATGCATACAGCAACTGGCTGTATGCGAAGCTGTGGTTGTCCTTATTATCCCCCCGGTAAAGAGTGGTAGGAGTAGGGATGTAGGCCCTGATACCACATGGAATGTTGAGGAGGGAGGTGCTGTAATGGAGTTCTCCATGAATTGCAAATGGAGGCAAGCCAGGAACTGTTGAACTTGTAGGTCCACAACAATCTGCAGCATCTGCATATGCTGCTGGAGAACCACCATTATGTCCTGGTGCACCTCCCTCTCCTTTTCCTGCTGGGGCTCTTGGGCCTTTCTTGTATTCTTTTTTCTTCTCCATACAGTCTGAAATAATCACCCTCCAGGCCCTTTGCTCATGGTCTGATGCAGCCAGGGCTTGCAGGATCTTGCTGAACTTGTCATCCTAAGTCTTCTTTCTCTTCCTTATCTGGCTCAGCCATTCTGTGGGCATGAAGGGGGAACCCATCCAGGCTTCAATGGTAGCAGCGACAGATAAAACACACCAAGGTACCATTGTCAGTAAAGTCACAATGGAAATCAAAAGTTAAGGTTCAAAACTCCCTTCCCTACAGTTTTAAGGAAGACATTCTTATTGACCCTTCTGATTCGGAGTGCTTGTGCACAGCAACACTCACAGCACTAGCCATGTTGAGTATAGCTCACCAGGGGTGAGAGAAATAAGGAGGGAATTGCTTGGTTGCATGAAACTATGAATATAGGGCAATGGCACTGAATACTTGCACTGTTTTCCCCAGGTAATGGTGGTTTTAGATGATATCTCACTCCTGAGAGTAACAAAGGCAGAGAGAGCACAGCTGCTGCTAGTGTCCCAAAGTCACTTGGGCCCATATGCCACTAGCTCATTTACTGCAATGGTGCTTGCCAAAGTTGTCACTCACTGGCATGGAAAAGCTTCCTACCACAGAGGAAGAAATAAGACTGCAATCCCTAGAAACCTTTGAGAGGGGCTTGCAGAGTACTTCCATGAAAGTTTCATTGAGATTTGTCAGGGGGATACACGTCTCCTGTTCTCCTCTTCCTCCTGGTCCTCGCTGTTCACACCAGGGGTCTGTCTCTCAGGCGCCTCAGAGACATCCACAGTGGTCTGCAGTGTGGTGATGGGGTCTCCGCCAAGTATGGCATGCAGCTTATTGTAAAATTGGCAGGTCTGCAGCTTGGCATTGGCCTCCCTGGGCTTCTGGTGTGCCTGCCAAATTTCCTCTGCTTTCACACAGCACTGCTGCTGGTGCCTGCAGGGCCGGCTCTAGCAATTTCGCTGCCCCAAGCACGGCGGCACGCCGCGGGGGGCACTCTGTTGCTCGCCGGTCCCGCGGCTCCGGTGGACCTCCCGCAGGCTTCCCTGCGGGGGGTCCGGTGGTCTCGCAGCTCTGGTGGACCTCCCGCAGGCGTGCCTGTGGATGCTCCACCGGAGTCGCCTGCTGCCCTCCCGGCAACACGCCCCCCACGGCATGCCGCCCCAAGCACGCGCTTGATGCGCTGTGGCCTGGAGCCAGCCTTGGGTGCCTGTCACACTCCTTCTCCTGCATCCCAGTGCAGTCTGCTCTTAGATGTCCACATTTCTATGGCTGGTTCGTAGCTGTGCTTGCACAGTCTCTTCTCTCCACAGGCCCAGGAGATGCAATATCTCCTGTCTGCTCCAGGCCAGAGTGCGTCTGGAGTTTGTAACCATGGAGAAGCATGTATTCATTGGGCTGTTAAGACTATTATTTATTTATTTAAAGCTAATGTTGTCCCACTTTTGCCTATGCAACTCCAGAGTAGTTTGTAATGCATTTGACCATGTCTATGCAAGTTGTTTGCCACACATTAACTCGGTGATAAGATCACAGCACATTGTTTAATGAGCTGCCATTCACACAGAATAAATAAGCTGGCAAGTGGTAGTTTATAGAAAAACAGAGCTTTTGTTTATAAAAGAAAAATTCCTGCAGGCCTGGTTCTCATTTACACTAAGGGCTTGTCTACATGAGTAGTTATACTGACAGAATTATATAGTTAAACAACTATGGTTACACCCGTATAACGCCTTGTATGGACACTCTTATAAGAATGGCTTTTTCTGGTTTAGCTTAAATTGTTTCCAAAGTGCCATCAACTAAATTGGAAAAAGACTCTCAGACTAAAATAAGATTATGTACATAGGGGTTTATAATAGCATCACTAGAGTGCTTTAAATTCACACCTTATCTTATACTGGAACAATTTCCCACATAGAAAAGCCCTTGGGCTCCCTTAAAGTGCTCTGGTAGTGTAAAGGAAACTTAAAATGGGTGTAAAAGTGAATCAGACCCATTGATTCAATCTTCATCAAAGACAGTTTACCAAAGACAGCTTTATAGAATTAGTTTGTAAACACAAAGATCGGGTAGAAGTATTATCGGTATTCAGCTGAATACAAGATAAAATGGAAACTGCTCCAAAGCTAAGGAGGGTCTGAAAGGCTGTATCCTTACCTCTACTCATTATTGAATGAAAATAGATTTAAGATTTAGGAGCTGAATTCTGATCTTCAGGTGCTTGGGGTGAAATGTAAGTCCCAGTAATTACACCAAACATAGCCCGTTTTCACATCTCCCATTCACTATTCGAAGAACAGATACTCTGTTATCAGAGTGCCTCCCTACTGTTTTAAGTTACAGCACTACTTTTTCAATGCATACAGCAGAAATAATTTTTTCATCTTAAGATCAGCCTAAGAAGTATAGTAAGAATGCTTCAGAAGGAATGTTCTCCTCTCCCCACCCCCTCAGAAAAATGGGGATAGCTTCCTAGACATCCATGATGAAGGGGTGTGGGATCTACCTCTGAGAATTGTCAGTGTTAATAATGGCATCTTTCAAGGAGACTTTAAGAAATGAATGAATGCACTTGGCAGCCCCTGGGTTGTTTCAGAGTGGTTTCTATTTTTACCTTTTATTATTCCTTAAAGGCACAGAAAACATATGCATTATGTGATCCCTGGCAGGGGATATTCATGTTCCCAAAAAGCTTCTATTCTCTCCAGGGCAGAAATTTTGGTCACCTGTTAGGGGTGTTTCAGTGGTTTGTCTTGGAAACAAAAATCTACAATTGTGTTTGCAGAACCATGTGCCTGGAGGTTAGAATCAGGCTCTTTCAATCATGCCTATTTACCAAGCACTTAAAACTTAAGTTAAATTAAATATATTACTGGTACATATCTAAAATTAAATAATTTGATTTCATAGTTCTGGGATACTATTATAGGTTATGATGCAATATAAGATCAGAATCTGTATCTACTCAAATAAGACTATTTTGAGAAAATGTGAATGATTGAAAAGGAAATTTTTAGAGTGGAATAATCTCAACCTTAACTATAATGCTGCTCTTCTGCTGCTGTAATAGCTGCTAACATGTAGTCTCTGGTGTGCAGTGGAGTAGCTATCTATTTGAAGCAGAAATGCCTATGTATAGTTCTGAAAGTGCTAATTGCCTAGCAATTGTACATTTAAAATATGAATGTTTTCAAATGCAATAAGGTCTCTTGCAAAACACTCCCCACCCCTCTTCATTACAAGGCTGCTTCTGGGCAGGGCTGGATGAGACTTGCTTAGTGTGTGTTGGAAGTGCACTTAATCAAGCAGATGCTGGGGCTGCTGTCTATGCAACACTTATAGACTCTGTTGGCCTGGCAGGCAAGAGATCAGGACCAGAAATTGAGACTGTCTCGCATCACAGGAGATGGCATAGCAGGCCAGAGAGCATGGTCACTAGGCCATATAACTGCCCTTCCTCTAAGAAGCAGGGATTACATATCTATTTTCTTGAATTAGAATTATATTTCGCTCTTCAAGTTAGGGTCTAAAAACAAAGACAGACAAGCCACAAGAGCACCATGCAGCATTTACAAAGTTCTAAATAAGAAGAGCTGCTGCAACCTCAGAGTGCCTTCTCACAGTAACAGGGCAGATTTGCGTTTTCCAGAACTTTTCGCTCTTGATTATTTTCCTTGCAAAATTAAAATGAGCAATTTAAAGCCAAGTTTGAATTAGCATATTGAGGACAGTTTATTATTTATGAGATGGAAATCAGGATCCTGGATGACTGAACTCATTAAAGACCTTTTGGAATAGTTCCCATCTACTTCCTCCACAGCACTCCCCACAACAAATGATTCACACAGTAATTATTGCAACATCTTCCCAAACAATACATGCCTCCAACAGGAATAATTCAAATGTGAAATGCACAAAATGTCACTGAGATAGTAATAAGCTTAAAATACTTATCTGTAAACAGGGTTGCCTTCACACAGAATTTCCACCTATAATTCAGCTCACTGAGACAAATATATTCCTGACGTAGCTCACCTAAATTCTATGGCATTAGACCAGGATGTGTTTGGTCCAATGTTCCTAAGCTGTAGGGTCTTCTGTGAGAGAGTCGTACAACACAGTGGGATACTGTACAGACAAGTACTCTGTGTTCCTGCACATAGAGATTGTCATACAGCAGCACAAGTGGTGTAAAAACATGTTCTAATTTGCCATGTACCACAGCATTATTTGGCTTCCTCTATATTGGAGAAATAAATATGCTCCATCTGAATATTGGTGAGCTAAATATTTACGGTTGTGGGACCCTTTGAATAGTCTCTTTGTACTACAATGCCTAGGCCTGAAGTGGGGGTGGGGAAAGGCTGATTCTTTGATTGACTATGTAATGCCTCACTTCCAGTTTTTATAAAGCTATGGTGTAGTGTTGCTGATGTCGTCATAACAACGGTTACATTGCACCACCTTTCGGTGCTGGGTGAGGGATCTCTATATGCGTATACTGGGGTTTACCATGGTACAAAGGACTGTGAGGCTGGCAAGAGGTGCTGTATAATCTAGCCATCCAAGGTAATTGCAGTTTTAATGTATTTATCCATACAACATCCAAGGTATTAGCCTCATTTTAGGGATGGGGGACTGAGGCACAGAGACATTAAATGACTTGCCTGAGGTCACCCAAGAAATCTGCTCTGCTATAGGAGTTCAGCTCAGATCTTGAGAGCCCTAGAGTAGTGCTCTAACCACTAAAACCATCCTTCCTCTCTAATCAGTAAGACAATATATTGAGCCAAATCCTGGCCCACCTACCTAGTTAAGTTTTCTGATTAACACAAGCAGTAAAGATCCTGCTCTCCTGTGAATAATCTTTAATGAAAGTTAATATCTATCCATTGTCCTGCTAGAAAATGAGGGAGTGGAAGAATTGCTCATCTCTGTTACGCAGCAACCTGGCTGTTGGGGGAAGGTGTCAGGGGAGGCAGGACCATGTCGGCAGCATGTTCCTCCACAGCTAAGCTGCAGCAAGGGCAAAAGCCTGAATGGGCTAGATGACCCACAAGCACATCACAGTTGAAGTTTCTGAAACAGAGCAGTCAGTCGGAGTGAGAAGAATACCAGCAGGGTGAAGATCCCATGTTCAGGCAATTGAGGAGCAAGATGAGGTGACAGCCCCACCTTGCCATGCTCAGAAGACACCCCCAACCCCCTCCACCTCAAAGGATAATGTTGCTGCTCCATTGGTTTTACTGCTGCCTTAGGGTTGCAGTAACTTCCATAGTTCCTAACTGGGGAAAGAGAAGGACAGTGATCTGTGGAGGGCTGATGGAGGGCAACAAATGTCTTTATATTAGGTCTCCACTCCCACAAGCATCTTTTACCTCAATCTCACTGAGCGAGGATGGAATACCTCTGCCTCCCTCTGCACAGGGCCTGAACATCCTCAGTATCATTCAGCCTGGTGTGGATATAGTTGAGTGTAAGAGGTTCATGCAGCCCTCACTCCCACGTAACTGGGCTGAGGATTTGGACTAATGACAGCAAAAGTCCTTGGCCCCTTACTTTCCACCACATGTTTTGCAATCTCTCAGAGCAGCAGCATTGATTTTAAACTCATTTTGAGGCAAAAGGGGGAAAAAAAAAAAAGTCTTCCAGGTTGGAAATTTGCAGTGAACAAAATAGACATATTATAAGCCTCTTAAAAAACATGGTTTGCAATGGCAATTATGACTTGAACTTAACGAGTGTCAGGCATGTGATTCTACAATGCACACACTACAAACAGTTTCCTAACCAAATATTTGCAGACATCTCCAGTTTTTTGTTAATGAAAGCTCATCTAACTGTTGAATTCAGTTTAAAAACCACCCTGAGGCTTGTAAGAGCTTTCACTGTAGAAAGCGCTGTTGGCTCTCTTAACTGCAATTTGCCCCCTGGTGGTTTCAGATTGACCTATAAGAACGCTATAAATGTAGCTTTTTAGGTGGTGTTGACTGAGCCAGACAAATCCTTGCCTACAGAGAAAGAACCAAATCCTGAGAGGTGCTGAGCACCTGCAGCTTTCATCAGTTTCAGTGGGAGTTGCACGAGGTCTCAGCACTTCACAATATTTAGCCCAAAGACTCTCTGCTTCACATAAAAAGTGTGCAACCCTGATTACGCCGTCCTTTATGGATGACTAAATAAATGGAATCCTAACATCAGTCAATGTACACAACCACAGCGAGTATATGGTTGCAGCCATAAGGCCAAAGAAAATAAACTGACCTTTTTTAATCCCTTGCAAGAATTCCCATGTACCGGATGTGTAGGTATCAGTATTTAAACAATGGTACATTAATTAATGCTCAGTTACAGCACAAATGCTCATGGGGTTTCCATTAATATCAAATGAGTTCATGATGTTATACAATAAATAATGGGAAAGAATGAGGGTGAGACCTTTAATTTAAAGTGATAATGACATACAGGTCTTTAATAAAAGAAGTTGTGCTGCTGGATTGTAAAAACAATGCCAAGAAGGATATTCACATAGGATTGGATTCCAAGGTCCATACTTCACTTCATTTTTTAAGCACAACTACTATAAACTTCAGTAAGAGTTTTGCTTGAATAAGGTATGAGCAAAGACCTCAGGCATGGGTCCACATGGACCACCTCTCTCTGCCACTTTTCATACAACTGCCTATCCCCTTCTCCTTAACATCCTGTTTGCCACTGGCTCTCACTGCATAATTCTCTCTTGATTCTTCTCCTTCCCTGCCTATTTCAGCTGAGCTTCCTCAAGTCGGGGAAAGGGGGTGAAAGAACAACATTCCCTCTGCTTTCAGCAGAGAAGGGACAGCTGTGTTCCTCTGCACTCCCCATTCCACTAACCCTTGAAAAAAGTCAAAGTCCAAAAAGAGGATGAGTTTGTGTGGATTGTGTTTTGGAGCAGGCTGGGAGAACCACTTACCCTCACAAGTTTGTTCATGTGACACTTTAAAAACCAACCATTATTTTTTGCTAAGGCAATGAGAGAACAATCTTGTGTGGCCCCCCTGCTGACTCTGCAGGACTAATTAACCCACAAAGCTTCTCTCTTAGCACTCAAGGAAAGTAAAATATTAAGGACAGCATTAGTTCATTTTAATCTCCCTAAAAAGACAGGAAATACGTCACTATTTGCCAGATAAGAAAGGACCGCACTGTTAGGAAAATAATGATTACTTTTAAACTTCCAAGAGGTGTTAAAGATAACAGCGAATAAAAATAAACTCAAAACCTGTTGTATTAAAATAAAGTCATTAATAGCATCATTTAAAAAAAATTATGACTTGAGTGCTTTGGAGCCAGAGCTCCAAACGTACAGTAAAAATTCACGGTGGGAACCTCCAAAGGTTCTGAGGTTCAGTTCAAATAACAATCCAAATATTTTTGGCCTAGAATTGAGGCTGGAACTCTGGCAGGATCAGTCTCTTGCAAGTGATTTTCAGTGCATTCTGGTTTTGCCTGAGTCAGAAATTGAACAAGAAACAGCCTTTTCATGATATTTCAGAAATTCTATTTCCAGAGACAATAGGTCATGCAGGGAATGCACTCACAAATACACAATACCCTTCCAACATATTCCATGAAGTCCCAGTTGAAGACAGCTTGACAACATTTTTGTTACACCTACAAGAACCCTTTTCTTTTACTGCTTAAAAGTTCTCCTAACTAGGTTAAATATGCAAGTAAAATGTGTAATCAAGAACTACTCACAGTTCTGTATACTTATGTGACATATTACAAACATATAGGGCCTGATCCAGAAAATTGATACTCAAGCAACAAGCCCCAATGAAGATAATGGGCTTACCCAGAATGCTTATGGGTTACTCCTCTGAGCAAATGTTTGCACAATCAGGCTGTTCATAGATAAACCGGTTAGAGACAGACATAGAAAGGACAAATAATTCAGGAAAGGAAGGGTGTAGGTGTTGTTTGTGTGTAATTATAATTATATTTTTATAACTATATATATATATATATAGTCAGATTCTCCATTGCACTCCAGCTTTTTGCACTACTTGGGCAACATAAAAGTCTCATACAAGTGACCACTGAGAATTCCCCTGGCAGAGAGGAACACACTATTGGTATAAAGCCAGCACAGCCAGCTCCTGTACCAGCTGGCTCCATCCTTTTCAGCATAGAGAACAAGCCAGGGACAAGAGGAGACATGGTGGAAGTGGAGCAGAGTTCCACAAAGCTGGTCCTCCACTAGCATAAGGGGCCTTCAGGAAAATTCCAGTGAAATAATTAGAGCAGCCACTAGGCTGCTCTTCCTCATGCCAGAGCTGGGGCAGCAATGGATTAGAGAGTCTAATACTCTCCGCTTCCTTGCACCAAGTGGATCTTGGGTGCAGGCAATAATTAAATCCCCTGCGTGTATATACAGACACATTGTCATAAACCATGATGGGGATGGTCAGGCCTCGTGGTTGGAGCTTGAATCAGGAGTCCAGAGCCAGATTTTAGCGAGGCCAGAGTGAGAGCAAGGCTGGAGCAGGACTAGGAACAGAGCTGGAGCAAGTGAAAGGCTGGAGTAAGATATGACTTGGGGAGTCTGTTGCCAATATCATGCAAGGGAGAATTCCAAGCCCTGGAGCAATGCTGAGCAGACTGAGCTGCCCTTCCTCTTGTTAGGCTCACCGGACCAGTTCCTGGATTGTGGATTGGCTGGAGCCTAGCACAGGAATGACTCATCAACACGCATGTGTTAATCGGACTCTATTTCAGGGATGACTCATCACCTTACATTCACAGTGTGAACTGCTGTTGTGGGAGGCTAGCCCCTGGCCCCGCCCCTCCCACCTGAGGCCCCACTCCTTCTGCCTCCCTCCCTTTCCGGAGCCCCAAGCCCCACCCCCCCATCATGGCTGGAGGAGCCCCGCCACGAGCCCCCACAAGTCCCTGCCCACCAGCCAGCCCAGACCATTGACCACCCCACCCCAGCTGGGCCACCCCAGCATCAGCCAGCCCCAGCATCAGAGCGCTGGCCAGCCCCAGTACCAGTCCCAGATGTCCCGAGTCCTGAGCAGCCAACTGGCCCACTCTAGCCCCAGCCCACTTCGGGGAAGAAAAGCAGCCTGCGCTGGGGCCAAGGAGGAAGAGCGGGAGGCAGGAGGGGGCCTTAGGACTGAGCATGGGCTCCTGGCTGTTTGGGGAGTCTTAGCCTCTGTTGGCCTGAGATGCGTACGCGCGCGCACACACACAGTGTAATTCTTAAAGCTATTTCACACTCCCACCTGAATTAGCTATTGTTGTAAACCCTTCTTGGACTCTCCAAGAGGGAATTCTGAGGATTGTTGCTCTGACCCTCTGCTTTACCCTTGTAATTTACAACTCTGTATTCTGTTGAACTGAAGAAGATGAATGCTGATAGGATCCGAGAGGGGGTTATTGAAGGCTGCCACATGAATTTCTGAATTTCTTTTTGTACTTCACTAAACTTGACAAGTGGATGTTTCAACACAGTGGCTGAGAAAGGACCAAATAAGACTTCTTTGAACTTATTGTAAGCTACAGTATTTCAAGAATTGCTCTTATTGTTACAATTGTTACAATATTCCAACAGACTGACTGACCTCTTTCTGAACATGAATTCTGTCAAGCTAAACATTTGTACAAATTCCAAATGCCATCCTCAAGGCCCAGGACTGGGAAGATTATTTTATATTTAATAAAACAAGAGATTGTTGGAAGATGAATAAATTGCCACAGCCTCTCATGTTCAGAACATTTTGTAATGGCCTTGGTCACCAGAATAAGCATCTTCTATCTGTAGGACCATGTAGTTAATTTTTTCCAGGATCTCTTTCCAAATGTTAGACCTCTTAATTTATACAGTGGTATCTCACCAAAGAAATAATCACTTGCAGGATGGTCAATAAATCTAAAGACTTAAAAACATTACTCTCTCTGAAGGGGACCTTTAACACTTTTCTTGTATCCTTTAAATAATTATTTAAACCAAAAGCTGGTGAGTTTCTAGAGTCAGTTCTCTATGCTGTGAGTCCTAGGAAAGAAGGGTTAATAACTCACACTGCAACAAAAGTTAAGTGAAAGTTTCCAAAGATAATTTCCCCAACCTCCCAGCTTCTCAGAAAGAATTGAAGACCCTCCAAGAAAGGAGGACCAGCTACAAAAAGGGAGAACTGATAGATTAAGCAGCTTCATATCTTCTGACTGGAGTAATGGATGAAAAAGGGCAAAATGGATGAGACACTGATCTTGCACTTAGCCAGCACTGCAGGCTGAAGCTAGAATTACCACCTTAACATGACATATTATTTGGTTGCCTTTCTCCTTCCAGAACATGGATTTGGCATTGCTAAAGGAGCAGCTCTTAGCTAGAATTCACAACTGTCTTTCTTCAGGATTTGAAAGAACCCACATCCAAACACTCAATGTAAATCTAACTGGCAAGTCTGGATTTTTTTCACAACTCTCCCAAAATTCATCTATTTGAGGTCAAATCTAGCAATCTGAGATGCCTCAGAAAGAAACTGATGAATGAAAGTGCTAATTTCAGGGGAGTGGGGGGGAGGGGGAATAATACAGACTGAAAAAAAAAAGTGTGGTTTTGTTTCTTATGTACTTCTGTTTGTCATCTGATTTGGCCATATCGAACTATTTGCATCCACCTGAATGGGAAGAAAAAAAAATGTAAAACACTGCCTGTTACCCATGTAGTTTCATTTACAGCTACTGCTGGATTCCAGAATCCAGTCTCCCAGCTGTATGATTTTTTCTTAAATAGCTCTTTGCAGAATGCTTCTGTCTTAGTACCTGAAACAAATAGTACCATAAGTCTTCCTGTGATGTTGCTCATTAAAAATAATGATGCGTGGGACAGAAGTTTTATCATTTCCCCCCTCCCCACCCCAAATTGTTGTAACTACTACAGCAATCATTTTCACATGGATTTCAAGACAGGCAGCATGTTCCTGCCAACTAATTGTGGGACTGGGAGCCATTAAAAAACCTTCGCTGTTCTAATCCTTGTTTTACTACTGCTTTACAGTGTGATCTTGGCCAAGTCACATTTTCAGACGTATCCACTAATTCTGTGTGCTTCCATATTTGGGTTCCGTCCTGAGACACATTGGGACTGATTTTCAGAGGTGTTGGACATCTGCAACTCCCAGTGAAATCAGTGAGACCTGTGGGTGCTCAGCATCTGAAAATCAGGCGACAGATGTAAAATTCATCCATGGCGTAACTACTAACTTCAATGGAGTTACACCAAGGATTAATTTGACCCTAGATTCTCAGGTTGGGCATTTTCAGAAGTCTCCACTAACCTTGAAATTTAGGACTACAACCTTAGTGTCAGTTTGCCCATCTGTAAAATGCAGATCCGTACCCATGTACCCCTGCTAGGGTATTCTGAGAGTTGTTTGTAAATTGCTAAGTATTTTTATTTCCTCCAACTCATTTAAAAAGGTGGACAGATTGCCATTTTGCTTTGTCTCAAAGATAATGCCTGTTCAACGGCATTAACAGAATACTAGCAGAGTTATACTGCAGATTTCTTGTTGCCCATTAAGTGTTTCCCATTCAACCGGTCACAAATAAAGGATCACATCCATAACTCTTTACTCAGGCAAAATACCTAATGAAGACAAAGTGTTGGGTTGGATTCTGACAGCATGGTGATTCTAGCCTTCAGTGCTGGCTAAGTGGAAGGTCAGTATGCTGCCTCAAAAAAAAAAGAAAAGGAAATTTTGTAAGATGGATGATTGTGATTGTTGGCAAAGGAAAGAGAAAGGAAGGAATAGAACAGAACAAAAGAAGGGAGGAATTAGTTTTCTTTTCCATTAGCTAGTTCCCTGCTGGCAAATGCTAGGAGTATTCTGTAACTTTAATTGAATGCCATCAATCTAGGTCATATTATTTTACAGTGATTTTAATTGAACAAAATAGTCTTCAAAAAGTAAGCACCTCACTGATAGAAAAAAAATGCTATTAGTGGCAATGAGACTGGTTTAAAATGGAAGAGGGGGATAAGAAAGGTTCAAAGGCACATAATGCTCTGGCTATAAGATGCTGAGCATGATTCTTATCTCACCTCAATTTTTAAGCTGGTACAGCTCAAGTAAGTTGCTACTTATTTACATGAGCATGATAAGAGATTTTAGACTGGTATTTTTCAATGGGTTTGCATGGTGCTCTGATACTACAGAGAGGAATGTATTAAAAATGAATAGATGGCATTTACAGCTGATACAATAACTTTTATTCCTCAGGAGAGCTGCACACAGTTTTGCAAATCCCACATCTAAATGGCAGGCATCCTGCCAAGTCACTTGGTCAGGTTCCTCCCACACTGTTAGGCCCTGGCAGCACACAGGGAGGCAGGGATGAGGGAGCCCCTGGGGCACATGCAGTGACAGTGGATGGGCACATGTCACTCCAGGGCTAGGTGTAGGGTGACCGCATATCAAGTGCGAAAAATCAGGACAGAGTAGGGGGTAATAGGACCTCACATAATGTAACATAAAATATTGGGACTATCCCTATAAAATCAGAACATCTGGTCACCCTACCTGGGTGCTACCCCCTGGAGATCTGGGGACTGAGCTCATAAGCCCCAGTCCCCTCCAGCCCTAGTGCGGGGTCAGCAGCACTAGGAGGGTTCTCCCACTCCAGCACTAGGGTTGAGACTACAACTCCCAAGGGGCTTTGCGAAGTCTTGCGGTGGCTGGCAGATTTTGTCGCGATAACTTCCTGTGCCGCTCCTATACGCAATCCGTGAGCCGCCACGCTCCTCTCGCGAGAACTTAATTTATCCCCTCGAGACTTCACCAACCCCATCCCACTTCGCGCCCGCCACCAATTCTCGCGAGACCTGACTGCGGCGACGGTGAGACCCCCCCGCGCGCTGCTGTTGCCCTCGCGGATGCTGGGGCATGGAGGAGGAGGGCGGCGCGCGCGAGGGCCTCTTCTCGCTGGAGCTGCTGGTGGAGTGGGTGCGGGTGGAGCCGCGGCTGCTGCCCCCGCGCGGGCCCCTGCGCCCGGCCGTGGCGCTGCGGCTGCTGGACTTCCCCACCCTGCTGGTGCGCCCGCCCGAGCCGGGCTGTCCGCCGGGGCGGCTCGTGCCCTTCGGCCGGGGCAAGTCCTGCCTCTTCCGCCTGGGCCCGGGCCCCCTGCGGGGCCTGCTCCGCCGCGCCCCGCTCTACGCGCTGCTGCTGGCGCTGCCGCCAGGGCCCGGCCCGGCCCGGCTGCTCGGCAGCTGCTGTGTCTCTCTGGCCCCGGCCGCCGAGGAGCTGCTGCGGCCGCCTCAGGGCGGGGTGGCGCCCGACTCCCGGGGCCGCAGGGGCCGTTACCCCCTGCGAGACCTCATGGGGGAGCGGGTTGGGGAGCTGGCCCTGGGCTACCGCCTCAGCAGCCTGGGGCCGGCCTTGCTGGGGCATCTGCCTGCGGACCTGGGGCAGGAGGTGGCTGGGGGAGCGCCCCTGCCGAGCCCTACTTGCCCCCCAGATACCCAGTGCAAGAGTGGGCCCAGGCCGCAGGGGACTCCGGGGGAGCAGGTGTCTGGTCACAGTAGGCATTGCACATCTATCAGCAGCCCAAGGGAGCCGCAGGACAGGGATGAGGTTGGGGAGCTGGAGCCTGAGCCCAGCGGCCCAGCCTCATCCTCCATTGGCCCAACCCATCCACCAAGTGAGGAGGAGGTGAGGAAGCTGGAGATAGAAGCAAATATCTTCTGCCCTCCCCCCTTGTACTACAGCCACCTGCCCACAGAACCCTCACCACCGCAGCCCCCTGGGAAGGTGGTAGTACAGCCTCAGGCACCGCAGGAGCAGATCCCAAGTGTACCCCTAGTGCCATTGCAGGAAGCTTGTCCAGACAGAGGTCAGGCATCTAGTTCCCTGGCCCCTTCACTGGGTAGTGCCCAGCTGCTCAGAAATGCTCTCAGAGAGCTACCTCTGATCAATGCTTTGCTGGTAGAACTGTCCCTGCTGACCAGTCAGCCCCTGCAGCTGGGACCTTCTACTGTTCACCCTCAGCTGGCCTGGCTATATCGAGAAGTAGAAGACAATCTCAAGCCCTCAAGCCCTCTTGCTAAAAGCAGATGGCTGGCAGGAAAGGACAAGGAAACACTTAACCCCAGTGAAACATTCAAAAAAAGTCAGCAGGAGTTTTCTAAATTGGTCTGTTCTTCCTTACAAGAGACTGGGGCCGGTAAAGGAACCAAGAAAGCTACAGCATCAGGAAACAACGATTTTGAAAAGAAGAGTGGAACCAAAGAGAAAACACCCCCAAGAAAGAAACTGTTTTATGGACTCACACATACACTAAGGTTAAGATTACAGCAGACCAATCCAGATATGTTAATACTTCATGAAAGGAGAGAACAATATAGAAAAAGGCAAGTAGAGATGCTGAGGGAAAAGAAAGGCAAAGGCTCTTTGTCCAGAGGGAAACTATTGAGAAACACTGCTGAACAGCATCTGATGTCTTACAGGCATCCTGCCAAGGGAGGAATTTTAGAACAGAATACTCAGCTTCATGAAAATATTGAGACTTTAATACAACGTAGTGTTGAAAAAGATTACTCTACCACTAAAATGGAAGATATTTCTAATCTACAAAAACATGCTCGCAATAGGCCGAACAATCATGAAGAAAACACAAAGGAAGAGAATCCGTATGAAGTGAATACAAACTCTTCACTGGAAGGAACTACAATTAAAAGCCCTTACAAAGTAAAGGGTGTGAATGTCCACCTGCCAAGAGCTTTCACACAGGATACTGATGCAAAGAGAAATAAAGTAGATGAGGAAACAGTACAATTTATTCATGACAAAGACATGGATGACTATAATGCTTCCACATTAGGTGATTATCACTCAGGCCCAAAAAACAGTTTTGAAAGTAACCCTGAACTCAAGTATTCAGATGACTTTGTTGGCAGCCCTGAGAACACAGGCTATTCAGAAGATTTCACCAGTGCTGATGATACAGGCAGAGGCTCAGAAACTCTTGATAGCAGCCCAGAGCCTGCATTGGTAAGCCCAAAGCAAGCTTGCTCAGACATGGATTCAGAATCCAAGAAGTCCAGACTTTCTGAAAAAAGTCTGAGAACTGAAAGTATTGCAGCTCCTCTACCAGTTCCTTCAACTGCATCTCCAGTCCATTCTCTTAAAAGAACCTATGATTTAAAAGCAAAAAAACAGAGTACAGGTGTGGCTGTCAGTGTATCCATTAGTGACTCCTCTCCTCCTACAGGTTCATTAGATAAGCAGGAGTTAGCACCACATATCAAGGAAGAAGATAGCAAAATTGACCAAAATATTTTCCAGACCCCTGAGGTGAAGAGTAAACAAACCAATTCTGATATGAATAATGTAGTAAAGGGCCAAACCTCTTTGGAAAAGAGCCAGTCACTGAGGACATCTCAAGTTAGCTCCTACTTGCCATCCAACATGTCTGATCTTGAACTCAGTGGTGTGGAAAACAATACATCAGACAAGGAAGAGGATGATGACTTTGGGACACTGAATATTCCTTATCAATATAAGCACATCAGTGAACTAGTAGTAAACAAACTTCCTGGATACACAGTGTAATCAATATACATTCTTCCTCAAAACAAAATGTTTATTTTTATAAACATTAAGATATTTGTAATTGGATATATAACAGATATGAATGGCTATGAATTTAATAAATTTGTTTTTGTAAAAATAAAGGTGGTAACTTTAGTGTATACAACATAAGTTCAATAGTCTGAGCCTAGCTTTAAAAGACAGACAAGCAAAAAAGCGTTTACACCATCTTTTCACTTGTAGAAATGAAAATGGAAGCAGTAAGCCTTCCTAGAATATCCAAAGACTTGTCAGAAGAAAATATTAGTGCTAAAGAAACAACCATGCAGTTAAGTACAAATTTATGAGTACAAATTATGTCTAACCATTTTTATAAACTGATTTTAAATCATGTAACCTTTTTCACAAAAGTAATCTTTACACTTCCAGGAAAGAAATGCAGTACAACTGCTTCTTAATGCACACAGCCTGTCATAGGCAATAGCAGTATAGATTGTAAAGCCAGAAGGAATCATGATGATAATCTAATCTGACTTGCATATCTAGACTATCATAATGACTAACGCAGGCCATAGCATTTCACCCAGTGTTTGTAACACTGATCCCATTAACTTGTGGTTAAACTAAAGTACTCTCACCTTTTTGAGTTGGGGGACTCTTTTACATGTTCATGACCCCTTACATCTATTATAAAGGAGTAAACAAAAAAGCCTTCCTAGAATTGATAAGCCAATTTGTATGTATTTCAGGAGGTTGACATTATATTTGACCTTGAAAGATAAGCTTGGGTGAGAAATTTTCATTGCTTTATATGGTAATAAATTCAGTCCTCTCAACCCTCCTGATTGCCTTTCATGATTCATTGGTTGACAAACACTGAACTAAGATATATATTGTAGAAAGATATTATATCTTGATGTAAAGATGCCAAGTGATGGAGAATTTACATCTCTCAGTAATCTCCAGTGGTTAGTTACCCCTTTTTAAATTTATATTTCATTTCCAGTTTATTTTTCTTGACTTCCACTTCCAAGTATTGAATGGTTATGCCCTTTTCCTGTTTTCTGACTTAATTCTGTTTTTAAGCATTGCCCAAATCCATTCTCTAATGTCACAGGTATTCTTCTAATTACTGCTTTTTTCACCTATAGGCCAATACCTCCCTATTCTACCTAAATCACTTTATGATGAATATGATCTAATGAGTACCGAATTCCCATTATTGGGAATAAATTAAACACCCCAGTTTCAAAGACAAGAAAACATGGTTCCTGTACTCAAAGTAAACTACAGTAGAGCTGTGTAAACTGTTTAGATACAGTTATTTGACAAAGTGCAGTTTTGGTTGACCAGAAACTATATGCTAGTTTGACATGAATAGTCAAAATGGCCAGAAGAGGAGGATGAGGTGGTGCTAGTGTTGTTACCACTCTCATCCCTCAATTTTTAGTTCAGTGGTTAGTGCAATCACCTAGGTTGCAGGAGGCTCACATTCCAAAAAGTTTCAGATTTGGTTAAACCTGAACCAATTTTTCCCACCCAGAACTGGCTCCAAACTGAAAAACCGGTTATTCACCCAGCTTTAATCTTCAGTCAGATGTGGCTGGAGATACTTCATCAGCTCAGTTCTAGAAATGAATTGAGGCTGTTTTCCTGCTCTCACTGGTGTTGCTCTGCCAGTGCATATCAAACACAAATGGTATTTGAATGTAGCATAAACTCAGTTGTTTTACTGATAGACAAAATTGTGTGTCATACTTATGGACAAAACAACCATTGAAGTACATGGCTGGAGTTCTTGGCCACACTATTAGTATATGGATGAATCAGTATTCAGTAATATTTATTAAACAAATAGTGATACTCATCTGAGATTCTTTTACATAGTGATAATACATTTCAAGTTTTATAAAGTAGCATCTAAAGGAAGTGTGACAAGATGACCAATGTAGTATAGCTGATCCTGCACTTTTCTTGGCAGGGAGCAAAGATGCCACCCCTTGCCCCTGCTCTTGGGGCACTGAGGGCCCCACTAGTGGCCCAGGAAGGTGGTAAAGGAGGGAAGCAGGGGAGGGGTCTGGGTTTGCTCCTCACAATGAGTCCAAGCCCCTCTCAACCCCTGCAGGTTCTTACCTGCTTCCTCCTTGAGTGGGGTACCTTTGGTCCTTAAACACTGGGGGAGAGAGTCTCCCTCCCCTGCTGGGGCAGTCTCCCTTACTCCAGTTTTCTGCTCTTCCAAATCTCACAGCACACATCCAGTCTTCTCACCTGACTGCCTGAAGCAGGGGGTTTTATTAGGTTGTTAACAGGGCCTTTATTGACTACAGGTGCTCTAATTAATCTGTAGCAACCCTCCCTAGTCTACAGGGAACCACACCTTAATTAGACTAGGGCTTATATACTTCCCTTCTCCCATTGTTCCCTGGCCTTCCTGTATCACAGGAAGGTTGAAACAAAACCAAGACATTTTCTCTGTAGTTTCCATCTGTTATGGAAATCAATTCACAACCTTGTCTAATCTTCAAATAATTCTCCATTAATAGAAATAGAGGAGAATTTGTTTCAGTGGTCTATTGCTGAAGATTTATAAACCAGCACAAATATGTAGGAAGTGTGTTTTAGTGATGGGATGATTTCTGCCCAGCAGAACAAACCACAGCTAGTAGTTATTGGTATAAGAAACAGGAGAGTATCAGGGAGAGGTGCCTTTTTGCATGAATCTTTGGCTATGTACACGCTACCTCTTAAATTGGTATAAGTGATGTTCAGGGGGTTAAATAAGCCAGCCCCCTGAGTGACATAAGTTACACCAACCGAAGCGCTGATGTGACAGCACTCAGTGCGAGAGCTCTCTCCCATCGGCTTAGAGCAGGGCTTTTCAAACGGGGTTGGGACCTCTCAGGGGGTCATGAGGTTATTACGTGGGGAGTTGTGAGCTGTCAGCCTCCACCCCAAACCCCACTTCACCAACAGCATTTATAATGGTGTTAAACATAAAAAAAGTGGTTTTAATTTATAAGGGAGTGGTCATACTCATAGGCTTGCTGTGTACAAGGGGTGACCAGTACAAAGGTTTGAGAACTACTGGCTTAGAGCATCTGCACTGAAAGCGTTGCAGTTGCACCACAGTAAGCCCTGTAGGGTAGCCTTACACTTACAAATTCAACTGTGGCTTACTAGTTAGTCAGCTTCTCTGTTACATGTACTTGTATCAAGTGTTCTCATGACCAAATTGCTAACGTCAGAAGCTATAATAAGGAATCGCTTTAGCTGAACTGAACAAATTTTCTTTAGTAAAAGATGTTTTAAAAATTAAGGGCAAACTGCTATCCTGGCTTATGCAAGACAGGGTAGGATGTGAGGGAGGAAGAATCAGGCGCTTCCTGCTATCCTTGTGTGTCCTGCATAAAGGCTGGCTAGAGTTACAGCCTTGGAACTCAGGAGCACAAGGAGTGCTGCCACCACAAAAGGCTCCATTTCCATTCCATAACTCCATTTCCCACTTCTGTGCTGACCAGCACAGCAGACTTTCTGAGTAGGGGTAGCAGAAGAAAGATGTAGCAGTCTCACTCACAAACAGGCATTTTCTGGTGTGGTTCTGTACTATCTTCATGTCTTGAAAGGCCTAATATAACCTCAAGTGAATTTAGTGCACATGAAAGTGCTTGATCAACACCCCTGAAGACTGATACATACACCAGATATTGAATTTCCCAGCGCTGCCGCACAAATGCACATCCACCCTCACGCTGTGTGGGTGAGAAAACAGTTCATTTCTCATATCCATTCTATCCTTTTTCTCTATCAAGATCACCATAATGATTGCCATTTTATGTCCACCCACTCAGATGTAGACTCTTGTCCATTGGAACTAATTTCACATAGGCCAAACAGCTGCCAAATTGTAACAGCTTTCAATCATTATCATCCCAAGATGGATTGAGATTAACATTAGGGTTGTACAATTCCCCTGAACATACTGCCCTTATTACAAAGTTAAGTGCTTTTTAAGTGTTAGAGGTCAACACAACAACTAGGTTAAAATGTAAAGTGTAACGTAGAAGCACTACTTACATCAAGAATTACTGATCTAGCCTGTAGTATCCTTCAAAGTTTTAAAATAAATTGATAAACTATTATGTAATTTCTTAAAATCTAATTAGCCCCATGAACTCTAAAAAAAAATCTTGTAATCACTCCTCTATTGAGCCATGAATCAACTACCTTATAGTTACTTAGAATGCGTAAGTTATATATTTAGCATGCCATATACTGCCAAACTCTTGCATACTTCAAATGTCAAAATGAAACTCCTAATGCTTGAAAATAAATGAATGAAAAAGTGAAAAATAACTAACGGTTACTAAACTGTTCAGCTGGTGCTTTCCTTGTAACTTGCAAATATGCTGCTTTAAGGCCCTAATTCTACAAAGACAAGTTTGTGTTTAACTTTACTACTGCAAGTAGTCCCATCGAAAAATCAGTGGGGCTGCTCGTAATAGTAAAGTTAAATACATGCATGAGCATTTGCAGATCCGGACTCTAGATAAGATTGGCCATGTGGGTGTTTATGAACAACAGTTTTCAGTTACCTAAGCTAGAGATGATTGAACCAGTTATAAAAAATAAAACCTTAAGCTTCACCCAAACCTTTAGCTAACCCACTTAAAAAAAAAATAAAAAATAAACATGTTTTAAAAAAAAACCCAAACCAAACAGGCTGATATCCTGCAACAGTTAAGACTAGTACAATAACTTGTTATTGCAAAGCATGTAAAGTTTTACAAATATTTCATCATTGTTTATTCAGGTAAATATCCCATATTATAAAACGGAGTGGGGGGGGGAAGACCAATACATCAAATATTGACAAATCATTCACCACTGATTCTTATCCTTTTCTCCTACTGTCCCACTGTCTCCCTGACTCACTCCCAGCTGCAGACTCCTCTGCTGCTTCCTTGATACCAAACATGTCTGGAGGCAGTAACATGAACACAGTGATTTCCTCCATTACGCATTTGTTCAACTCTAACACGTTCTTGACCAAGCTGTGCCATTTCTTTACTCTCATTGGCTCCTGTGCCCACGTTCTCATTGGAGGGATTTATATGCTGCAAGTTAGGCATAGTTTAGGAAGTTGTTTTCCTAGATATCCTGAAGCAATATTCAATATAGCGATCATCTGTGTCCAATTTCAGCAATTATGCACTTAGATTTACCATTGAAATTATTGCATTGAAGTTTTCACTATTTGTAGTTTATATTGACCTGGGGCCTAGTATTTTTATGACAACTGATTTTGTATTAGTTCTACTTATCTCTTTTAATTTTAATGGTTATATTATATATAAATTGCCACTTGCTATTTCTAATTCCATGGGACTTTATTTTCTTTTCTATTTTCTCAGCATTTGTCACTGGCAGCTACTTTATTACTTGCTCAAAGATTCCAGGTTTGAGTCTCTAGACATAAAATTTATGTTCATAATCTCAGAGGTTTTGTTAAATTTTGCATTACAGCACTTTCATTAGCTTCTGAAAAGAGTAATCCTGCGTATTCTCATCTGAGGGACAAACCTCTAAAGATGATGGCTGGCAGTGACCTGTGTTCTTGGGACACATAGTCTAAATATTTTCTCTCCCTTCCCCACTCCTCTTCACCAAATTGTCCTGCTTCCAATCCTTTTTACATTTTTTAGCTTCTAGAATAACCTTATGTTAGATAGCTGAAGCTCATCACTATGAAGGAGTGGATTGCTATTATCTCTAGAGGTTTGTTAAAATGAAGCCAATCACATCCGCTATTGCTATTATTAGCAATGCCCTCTCAGCTGCGGGCATTTTTATTTATTTAATTCCCTCTTTTCCTTACACACCCTTCTTGTGATTTCAGCTTTGTTCCTGAGATTTCCCAAACCCCCTTTCACATACTTGACTGGTTTTATATTTCCTGTACACATTTTCCTGTGCAATTTTAAACACCCATATAAGTTACATCTTCATAGCTGGTACTTCCCTAGGTAGGATGATTACTCCTATTTTAGTTTGGGGGTGTTGTTTTTTTGACTCTGGCCTTCACATACATAGATTTTGTTTTTAATTTTTCCTTTATTTAATAATATTCCTTAGAGAGTCTTATGTAGATTTCATGCACACGTATGAATCCACATGACTAGAAGCCAGGTCTGTGGAACATAGAATGTCAGGGTTGGAAGGGACCTTAGGAGGTCATCTAGTCCAACCCCCTGCTCAAAGCAGGACCAATCCCCAGACAGATTTTTGCCCCAGATCCCTAAATGGCCCCCTCAAGGATTGAACTCACAACCCTGGGTTTAGGAGGCCAATGCTCAAACCACTGAGTTATCCTTCAATCTTGATGCACATTGTTCTGTTCCATGGAGCAATTAACATTCTCATAGTGACACCAGGAGGCTGTGCAGAGCAATATCCAAAGAACACTGTTGAGATTAGGTGCTGCATGAAGTACTGCCCCTTTGGCCCACTGCAGCCCATTAATTGGCCCACATTTACTATTTAACCCTGAATGTAGCCCCAGGGAGTTGTCTGGGCAACTATACAGGCTTCTAGCTGCTGTGACTCCAGTCCTCACCTTACTCCCCAGTCGTCAGTCTCCAACCCTGGCCTGACGTTAATCCTCACTCTTGCTTCCTGACTCTGATCTCTAACTACACCTGAAATTCTGGCTGTGGCCTGACTCCGACTAGTATTCTTGTCTGCTGATTTTGGCTCTCACAACTACTTTGCTCCCTGCTTGGTGACCACTTCCTTGTGGCCATCCCTTGTCTCCACAACATTAACCCAGCAGTAACCACTAGGCAAGACTGCCTACGCCCCAGTCCCTTACAGTTTGCTCAGACCCCTTTTGACTCCCTCCATGGAAGGTACTTAGCAGGGATATGGAATGGGCAAGTCTGTCATGACTCCATGGGGTATCAGGTACACAGGAGTGTATCTTCAAAATGAGAGCCATGTGCTATGGGCCTAAGTGATGCAGCTCTGAGCAGAAAAATCAGACATTCTGTGATTAGCTAGCACAGTCCCAGGAAGAGAATCATAGAAACTGGAAAGGACCTCGAGAGGTCATCTAGTCCAGTCCTCTGGACTCGTGGCAGGGGCAGTACTAAACCATTCCTGACAGGTGTTTGTCTAACCTGCTCTTAAAAATCTCTAATGATAGAGATTCCACAACCTCCTTAGGCAATTTATTCCAGTGCTTAACCTCCCAGACAATTAGGAAGTTTTTCTTCATGTCCAACTTAAACCTCCTTTGTGGCAATTTAAGTCTATTGCTGCTTTTCCTATCGTTGGAGGTTAAGAAAAATATTTTTTCTTCTTCCTCCTTGTAACAACCTTTTACATACTTGAAAACTGTATGTCCCCTCTCCATCTTCTCTTTTCCAGACTAAACATATCCATTTTTTTTTCAATCTTCCTTCATAGGTCATGTTTTCTAGACCTTTAATCATTTTTGTTGCTCTTCTTTGCACTCACTTCAATTTTTCCACATTCTTCCTGAAATGTGGTGCCTTGAACTGGACACAATAGTCCAGCTGAGGCCTAATCAGAGTGGAGTAGAGCTGAAGAATTACTTCCCATATCTTGCTTACAACACCCCCAGAATGATGTTCGCTTTCTTTGCAACAGCATTACACTGTTGACTGATATTTAGCTTGTAGTCCACTATGACCCCCAGATCCCTTTCCACAGTACTCCTTCCTAGGCAGTCATTTCCCTTTTGGATACGTGCAACTGATTGTTCCTTCCTAAATGGAGTACTTTGCATTTGTCCTTATTAAATTTCAACCTATTTACTTCAGACCATTTCTCCAGTTTGTTCAAATCATTTTGAATTTTAATCCTACTCTCCAAAGCACTTGCAACCCGTCCCAGCTTGGTATCGTCCACAAATTTTATAAGTGTATTCTATATTCCTCTATCTAAATCATGATGAAGATATTGACCAGAACCAAACTCAGAACTGATCCCTGTGGGACCCCACGTGTTATGCCCTTCCAGCCTGACTTTAAACCACTGATAACTACTCTCTGGGAACGGTTTTCCAACCAGTTAAGGTGGGTGCAAAACTGGTTGGAAAACCATTCCCAGAGAGTAGTTATCAGTGGTTCACAGTCATGCTGGAAGAGCCTATCAAGTGGGGTCTCACAGAGATCAGTTCTGGGTCAGATTCTGAAGGCCTGCTCTAGGCTCGGGTTGGACCACTGCCTTCCGAACATGGTACTAAAGTACTCAAACATCTTTTATGGCAACTGCCGGACATTCAGGGGGTTTCTGAACCAATATAATCTCATTTTCCTGTAGAGTCCTCAAATGTACCTCACTGACTGGGCCAGAATGGAACTGGTGGTCAGTAGATGAGCTTGAGCTGGACATCATAGTGTTAACCAATTGGAACACCTTCCTGGGACCATTTTCTGCAATTTTTTATGATCTTCATCATGGTCTTTCATCGGAGGTCGTACTATGAAGGCTCTGCAAGAACCAGCTACCTCTTATGCTGTCCAGTTCTGGCAACTCATGGCAGACATTGAATGGAACAGGCAGCCAAACTGTACCAATTTCAGTGAGGACTTAGTGATGAAGTAAAAGATGAGCTAGCCCGCATCGAGATCCCCCACCATCTTGGAAGCCTTTATTGATATTTCTCTCCATAGTGACAACTGGCTGCGTGAGCAAAAGGAGAAAAAGAGGAGAACCATGTTGCCACCTCGCTCACATGCCATGCTGAAAACCCTAGGGCCCAGACCGTGAGCAGATGTGGGTTGACTAGGCCTACCAAAACTTGACCCTGAAAGAGAAGGAACAGCAATGGCTTAATAACTTATGCTTGTTTTATTAAGCGATGGGACATGACTTCAACTCTTACCCATTGAGGATCTCGACCAGCAAAGAAGAGGAAAACGAGTGAACCTAAGCCTCATGGGGAGGCTGACTTGGCACCACCAGGACACTATGTTCCAGAACTACCCCCAGCCCTTGATGGAGACTCTATCCAGCACACGCAGGTCCTCTCCACACTTCTAAGTACAGGTGCAGCTATGTATCACGAATGGAGTCAAGTTGATTTCCCCTCAGTGGGCATTGATTGAATCCAAGGCCGCCAATAGTTTCATAGACATAAAAGCTGCCTGAGCCTTACGAAGCCCCCTCCAGTTGAAGACTAGGTCAGATCTTGTAGACACAACTGACAGGTCACTCCTGTGCTCAGAGCCAGTGATGCAGGAAATGGTATCATTAGAGGCTGTACTCTAGGACATTATTTAGTCTGCAGAAGACTGAGGTGGGGATTTGATAGCTGCTTTCAACTACCTGAAAGGGGGTTCCAAAGAGGATGGATCTAGACCAGGGCCGTCCTTAGGATTTATGGGGCCCTACGCATTATTATTAAACTGGTGCCCCTATGCCGGATGGCAGCCCAAGCTAACAGTCTGGTGGGGGAGGGGGAGGAGGGACTTGACAGCAAAGGATAATGAGATGCCCAGCCTGCCTCATGGTGGCGGAGAGTCACAGTTCCCCGCAGAGACTTCCATGCACTCTCCCTCATGCAGAATGGACATGAAGAAAGTACCTAATTAAAAGCACTAAAATTTGGGAATGAAAAATGTCAGTCACAGGTTTTTTGATATGCCCTGAAGTTTGTCAGAGATTTATTTGCAAAAACTTCATAGTAAGGGTGAGTCAGCTCTTCTGCTGAATACAACATTACATATAATGGAATACATGATGCAGCTCCTCTCTGTTTTACATTTTCTTCATCAGTATTTCTAAGTTGAATTTATATTTTAAATGTACTCAGATCTTAAGACAGCATTCCAGATTACTACATATTTAACTCACTGAAACAAAAACATTCTTTTAAATTAATCAGAGAGGTTTAGTGTGTTCATAACAATGTTCATTGCTTTTAGAAAAAGGGAACAGTAATTTACTTTGTGTGATCTCCATAACAAGAGACATGGTTATGAAATTTCACCAACTTTAAAAAAATATGTTTCCAAAGATTTTAGGTATAACAAGAATTTTGTCTTACTAAGGTACTGATTTTGCTAGAGGGTTCTTTTAAAACTAGTTTGTCGGATAGTCAGAAGTAAAGAAAGGGAACTCTTTGTCCAGCTATCTGGAAGGGAAGGACTGTTGTCCCTTTAAGGGCTCTCTTCAGTGGGGTGTGGGGGGAGAGGTGGTGAAGGGATGGACAGAAAGGACAGGAAGACTTGGAAGCACTTTTTTTTTTTAACTATAGTAATTAAAATGTGTATTTTAGATAAGGGAGGTCTTTTGAAGGATTTATTTAAAAAACTATGTATGAAGATCCACATATTTAAGGCTAAAGATGATTGTGCATCTAAAACTCTATGCAAGCATTTTTTAGAAATGTGATTTTATAATCTTCACCAGCTCACTAATGAAATATTTTTAAAGCAAATTTTAAACTAAGGTCCTGTAGACTGACATGTTCTGTGTAAATATTACATTAATGCACAACTGTTTTTGTCAGTAAAGTCAGAAACTGACAGTATAAAAATTTATTTGGGCATAAGCTTTCGTGGACATCTGATGAAATGGGTTCTAGTCCACAAAAGCTTATGCCCAAATAATTTGTTAGTCTTTGAGGTGACACAAGGACTTGTTTTTGCTGATACAGACTAACAGGACTACCACTCTGAAACCTGTCAGTATATACCTTGGGGTTGGCAAATGCCTGTTAAATGGCTTTATTACCCCTTGAATGTCTCTTTAACAGTTTCAATGTTGTGCTAATAGGTCTGGCAGGCTGGAGGTTTTTTCACTTTTAACTACTAGATTCCCTCCCAAGGAAGACTCACCAGGCTAGAGCAGCCATCTGTGGGAGCCTGCAGGAAGGGTTAGAACAGGGATAGGAAAACAAGAGGGTGGACACTAAGACCCAGTGGTGCCCCAAATTTTCAGGTGCCCTACGCAGCTGCCTATGTTGCCTATGCCTAAGGACGGCCCTGATCTAGACTGTTCTCAGTGGTAGCAGATGACAGAACAGGAGTAATGGTCTCAAGTTACAGTGGGGGAGGTTGGATATTAGGAAACACTATTTCACTAGGAGGGTGGTGAAGCAGTGGAATGGGTTACCTAGGGAGGTGGTGGAATCTCCGTCCTCAGAGGTTTTTAAGATCAGGCCTGACAAAGTCCTGACTGGGATAATTTAGTTGGGAATTGGTCCTGTTTTGAGCAGGGGGTTGGACTAGATGACCTCCTGAGGTCCCTTCCAACCCTAATAGTCTATGATTCTATGATATCAGGAAGTATTGCAATTTAATGTGATTAATTCTCCAAACTTCCCATGATTCTCAGCATCACCTGGCTAGATTAGCATGATTCTTGCGTTTCCTGGCAAGAGAAGAGGATCAGCTTTCTCTCCAAACATTGCCAAAGGGTTTTCCTGCATACTGTTGGCTTCAACTCCCCAGATGTGGACTTATGCACCCAATCAGAGGCAATAGCACCTGTGGGGAAACCCTGGACAGCAGCAATTAGCCAGAAGAAACCACTCCCATGTCTGAGCCTCCATCTCACTGATAATCCTGGATTTATGTGGACATTTTTGAAAAGAGAAATGCAGGCACGCTACCTCCACACTGAGACTACAACTGCTACACAGACCTAAAGCCTGGGGCAAAGGTCCCTTACCGATGAATCTATGCAATGCCTGAGCTGAAACTAGCCACCCTTTGTTCATACACCCAAGACAACTGGCCAAGAGTTTCATCCAATGCTCCATCTTCCTGGCATGGGCTTCAGTCCTTTTTGTTAAGAGAAAGGAAGGAACACTCTATCTCTTAGTTCAGAGCCTGATAATCTACAAAGTGATGGTTCAAAAAAATCAGTGTCTCCTGCCCTGATCTTGAAGTTGCGAGATTGTGTTTGTTCTGGCAGTATTTTCACCAGACTGGATCTTTGAGAGATTTACAACCTAGTGCACATTAGGTCAGGAGATGAATGAGAGATGGTCTTCCAAACCTGCTATGGACACTATGAATACGTAGTGATACCTGTCCATCTGACTAATGCCCCCACAACCTTTCATCACTTTGTGAATGATGTGTTTAGAGACATCCTGGATCAGTTCCTCAGTCTGTTTCTTAGCAAATCAACTCCATCACCTTCAAATGCAGCACCCCTGTCCCTCGAGATACACCCTATTTTCCATATGTGCCTCCTGAAGCCTTACATTGAGGAACCCTTTCCTGATCGGTCTGAACAGCCACCCCAACCAGTCCAGATCCAAGGGCACGAGGAATGCATAGTCTGCCCTGTTAACTTTAGACTGTAGTGGAAGGGAGAGACTGTACTGCCTCACAGATTGCGAGGGCTATGATCCTGAAGACTTATCCTGGGAACTTGCTTACTATGTCCATTCCCCCAACTTGGTAGCAAAGGCTTCATCAAGACCATCTGGGCCTGGTATTAACCCAGAGAAAGGGCACCCTGAAGTGAGGGTAATATAAGGATCCATGGCACTAGAACCCAGGTCTGCAGAGCCTGGGGCAGCTCATGTTCCTACATTACCACAGGCAGGCAACGTAATGCTGCATCCAAGGAGCAGTGTAGAGATTGGGCCATAATTCCTGTGGTGCCTAAAGGGCCAGAATGACAGCAAACTGCAGCCCTTTGATTGGCCCACATTACTATTGAATGCTCAAGGGTACCCCAGGAAGTTATCTGGGCAATCATGCAAACTTCCAACTGACTTGCTGTGGCTCCAGACATTGCTTCATTTTGCCACTCTCCCTGATCTTTGGTCAAAGACTCTGTCCTGACTTTTGCCTACTGATTTTGGCTCTTGCATTTACTCTGATCCCTGCTCACTGACCACTGCTTTGTGACCGCCCTTTGACTTTTCAATATAAGCCCAGCAATAACCTTTAGGCCATACTGCCCATGTCCCACTCCCTTACAACATATTGATGGTGATTTGAACCCCTCTCCTGATTTTTGAAGACTCATTTGTAGCTTCCCAGAAGATTTATTAGGAATATTCTCCAGCAAGTTATGGAAGATGTAGATCAAAGTCTCATTGCTGAGTCATTGCCTGAGAACTCTTAATTATTGTTTCAATCTTCAATTTTGCAGAGAAGGCCTTTACAATTGATTCATTTATAAATCACACAGCATGATGGAGGAAATTTCTAACAAACATATGACATTAACATTGCTCTTTGCAAAATTACATTTTTAAAATGTATTCAGTTTTCCCCTAATGGGAAAGAGGGGATACAACAGTGAGAGTGAAAGAAAGGACTTCAAATTTATATCAGACTGTATCAATTAATTTAGCATAATTACTCTAACTACAGACACATGATAAGGTGGTTATTTCAAACCCCCAAATCTTTTGGGTGGAAACCCTCATGCTGTTTCTTTGTGCATTGGTAAAGCTACATTATGAGCTTTTGGGCTAAATTAGACAAGAATGGATTGAGTCTGCAAACCCTCTCTCTTATATTTAATGGTCCTTATGTGGGGTTTTCATAGGAGCCTTAGGAATTTAAATGCCCAGATCCCATGAAATTCAATAGAAGTTAAGCACCTAACCTCAGGCTCTTGAATATTCTAGCCTATGACTATAATGCTTCCACTGGATTGCTGGGGTGAAATCCTGGCCCTATTGTGGTCAATTGCAAAATTTCCACAATCCCAAAGTAGGGATTGCAAAATGAAGACTAATACTAGCAAGTGGCTTATCAGGCAGCAGCTTCAAGATGAGTTCAGTATATAAAGAGTCTTCATTATATTCTAGTTTCAGGTCTCGAGACAGCATCTAAAACATACTTTTCTTTATCATAAAGAAAGAACATTTTCATTTATTAAAGATACACAATTTTGCACAAGGATGGAGCTAATTTTTGCCCATAGACGGATTAAATTTTGCACCCCCCTTCTTATTTTTCACAACCCAAACCTAAGGGGATTGAAGCTCTAGTGTCTTTCAACAATATTTTTACATTCCAAAGCCAAAAAATTGTACTTCAGAATTTTTGTATGTTTTTTTTTATCTAAGGATAAAATTTCCTGCTGACCTGGAAGGTTTATCAGTATTATGAGTCAGGGATGAACTCCCCCAGAGATGGGGAAATCCTGACTATATTCCCCAATAATCAGAACGCTTCTTTTTCTTTATTGTGAGCAACTCCATCATCTTCCTGTCCCTCAGTCTTGTAAACTCAGACTCATCTTTGATTTATCTTCTTAAACATTCACACCATCACTTAGTGTGGCCAGTTTTCCTTCCACAATATCTCAAAAATTCATCCATTCTTGACACCAGAACCCTTGTCCATGCTTTGATCTTCCCGTGTTTTGATTATGGCCATGCCTTTCTCAGTGGCTTCCCTATAGACAGCTCTACCCCCAACTCATCACACACCCCATTCCTCCAGTCCTTCTAGAATATAGCATTAAAACTCATCTAGCACATCCATGACTGAAGAAATTTCCAGACACTACTCAGATTCCTTCATTGGTTTCCCCTCTTCTTCCACATCAAACTGAAGTTCTGTCTTATTGCTTTCAAGGCCCTGCACAATTTAACCGCTTCCTATTTTTATGTACTCTACTTTCACTCCTACCTTGCACTCCTTGTCTCTGTCCAAACCATAAAACTAACCTCTACCTCTTTTCACTCTTGTTTTTGTTCTTATTTCCATGCAACTCTTTAGGCCTGGAACCCACTACCTGATGCTGACTGTCACATATCCACTTTTCCCTTCATCTCAGTTCTTCTGGGATGCATATTTTTGCCCTCAGAGGGGTTGGCTAGCAAAATTACTAATTGCTGGAAATGGGTGTCAATATTGGCTACAGTTAACCAATCCGGAACACAATTTAACTGCGAGCATAACTGAGGACAAACTGTCTTCAGCACCACTGCACAAACAGTGGATAAACTCTGCTATAAGTAGCATGGTATATACGATGATATAGAATCACAGAAATGCAGGGCTGGAAGGGACCTCCAGAGGTCATCTAGTCCAGTCCTCTGTCTGACAGATTTTTGTCTAACCTGTTCTTTAAAATCTCCAATGACTTGAATTCATTGTCTCTAAGTAACCTATTCCATTGCTTAATTAGATAGTTAGAAAGTTTTTATTAATATCTAAACTAAATTTCCTTTGCTGCAAACTAAGATGATTACTTCTTGGAATGGATGCCTAGCTATTCTCTTGATCTTGCCTGGTATGAAAAATGAAGCTCTGGCATACTACATCTTATAAGTAATTTTAAATTTCTGTCATAGTTCTAGAAAAGTATGAAAAAATACATAACATCATTTTGGGTGAGGGAGGAAAACCTCAGATTCACAGTCACTTCTTCTGAGATATAGTTGCAATCATAGGAGGCCTCTCTATTAATTGTTGCAAGCCTATTTCCTTCAGCAGGGCTCCTAAGATTCTGAATTACAGTCCTGTGTGCTTTACACAATTTTTATCTGCCGTTCCAGATACGATTCTGAGGCTTCTTTAAAATACATTTCTAACAAATTGTAACATTGCTTTTTAAAATAGAAACATTGAGGCAGATTCTCCATTAGTACATGCTTATACCATTAATAAGTTCAGTCCATTCTCTTAAGAGTAGCAAATTTTCCAGTCAGTGGATTCCACACTGCGAACGAGCACTAAGTTATGAAATCTTCTTTAGCTGTTTCCTTTTTCTAACCATCTGGTTATTTCTTAAACTCCATCAAAGCGCTGGTTTACTTCATCAAGTAAAAACACGGAGTTTAGGCTAACAATCGTATGCATTCTTCTGTGGACTGAATTATTCCGAATTTCTGCCCTCCCTCCCCTTTCCCTCAAGATTTACTTTCCTCTTCTACAGCATCTGATTGCTATATATAATAATCAGACGTGAAGTGACACCCTCTGATATTGCTATGGAGAAAGTACATAAGGAAGTGTTATTTACTCCTCATAACACAGGAACTAGGAGTGATCAAATGAAATTAATAAGCACCAGGTTTAAAACAAACAAAAGGAAGTATTTCTAAACACAATGCACAGTCAATCTGTGGAACTCTTTGCCAGAGGATGTTGCGAAGGTCAAAACTATAATAGGGTTCAAAAAAGTATTGGCCAGATGGGCAGGGATGGTGTCCCTAGCCTCTGTTTGACAGAAGCTGGGAATGGGTGACAGGGGATGGATCACTTGATGATTACCTGTTCTGTTCATTCCCTCTGGGGCACCTGGCATTAGCCACTGTTGGAAGAAAGGATACTGGGCTAGATGAGCCTTTGGTCTGACCCCGTATGGTCATTCTTATGTTCTTATGAACCTGCTGCACTCATGAGTGATGAGCAGACTTCAAAAAGGTTCAAGGCAAAGTTTTGGGGTAAATTTCAGATGCTCCTCTGAACCTTTGAGTCTCTTTAGATTGCAAAATAGAGTTTGCAGTCTCTCGAGGCAGAGGCCCACAAACCAACAGAAGGAGAAAACTGATTCACCTTCTAGAAAGTCCTCATTGTTTTATAATCCATGTACAGTGCCTAGATACTATATTGAAAGGCATTGTGGGAATGTATAGGAGGAAAGACATCTGATCTTTCTGAAAAGTTTTTTTAATACTTCAGAGTCCATTTGTGCCTTAAATGTCAGAGCAGCCTCACTCATCACTGTATTTGTTACTTTCACTGCTGATCCTAGGAAACTGGGAGATGCAGTTTTTTGTTTTGGAGTTTTCAACAATTGTTCAGGTTACAACAGTACTGTTTTTCTCTGAACCAACTCAGTTGTGCATAACAACTCAGCAACTAGAATAAATGCCAAAGTTTATCGCTAAGATAGTTCATTTTATAATAAAAACAGATCAGAGAAACACCACTCAGCACATGTACACTTTAAAATAAACTACTCTGAAAAAAAAGAAAAAAACACCCTACAAACATAAATACGATGACAACACACTTATGCTCTATCCCCCAGGAGCAGAGGAGGAACTTTACCCCTTCCAGATAGGCCCTGCAGCATGCCCCGTATGTCAACAAACTCCAACTATGCAGGGACAGGGAGGGGAGTAGCCTTCTAGAGAAGAGGACTCTCCTTGCTGAGAATACCCTTCCTCCAGCTGCTCCCTCTCTAGGTGATAGCTCAAACACTTCAGCAGATCCCAGCTGCTATCATCATGTGGTGTGGCTTGTAAGGTAGATTGGACCCAAACCATTTATTGGTCAAAACAAACAGCTTGATTTGCAACCAGAAAATGAATACGAGCCCAGGTTTCATTCAGTCCCTGTAACAAGCACTACTGCTTGTTGATAGGCCTTGTTACCTTTCATTTTTGGAGTCAGTCATTCTATTATTCTCTCACCAATAGTTAGAAGCAAAAGAGAACACCCTTTGCCCCCTCCCCTTCCAGAGAATGTAGAAAGGCAGAACAAATTTAAAACACCAGGAGGAGCAGAGAAACTGTTAAACTTCCACTCAGTTAAACAGTTTTAGAGATAGTGGTAAATCAGCCAGTAAGATGACCTGCTCTGCCCCATCCCCCAAACAGCTGTTTGAGAACATCAGCAATACTGTTAGCACTTACTCTCCACATGTGCATACAACTCCCTTTGATGCAAATGAGTTACTTCTACATATCACGGGGAAAATAGACCCTGTAAGTAGTCTGGGAATCCCTAAAGCACCAGATCCTCGGTTACTTCACTCCATTTCCAAAAGCTGTCTGCATATTTATGTGTCACCTCAACTCATTTGTCCCAGCAGGCAGCTGGTTCTGTCATATAATACCATGCTTGCTGCTCCATAAGTATCCTGGAATAGCTAGGAATATCCTGGAATAGTAGTTCTGCATGAAAGCTTCCTCTTCACATCCCCTCTTATAATGTGCCAGTTTGCAGCTTTTGTGAGAATTCTCTGCAATAACACTATTTTATCATCTGGCGCTATAAACCTACAGACGTGACTCTGTACACTGACTCACCATAGGGGCTACAAGCTAATGGACAAGTCATCACCTCCACTTTTATGGGCTAAGGGTAAAAATTCCTAGGCCTGGGCATGGAAGGGCAGAGGAATGGTGTCTCATCCACTGCTGTAGCTTTGGTCACTTAATCTTTCACCTGAAGGGCTAGAATACATTCACATATGGATGTACAAGGGAGGGAAGAGGGTACATGGAGCCAGCTGGCCACAAGCAATGAGGTGCCTGTTACCCTCTTTAAGGATGGTGCAGTGGCTGCATTTTCCAGGAGTCACTGCACCTCCCTAAGGTACTTTGCATCCTGGAAGTCCCACTGGGACAGCACAGTTTTGTACCACCCCCGATGCAGGGCTATGGCTTAATATCACAGGTTAAGAGATGATTTGATCACAGTCTATAAGTACCTAGATGGGGAACAAATATTTAAGAATAGGCTCTTCAATCTAGCAGGAAGGGTATAACACAGTCCAATGGCTGGAAGCTGAAGCTAGATAAATGCAGAGTAGAAATAAGGCATCAATTTTTAATGGTGAGAATAATTAACCATGGGAACAATTTGCCAAGGGTCATGATGGATTCACCATCACTGACAATTTTTAAATCAAGATGGGATATTTTTCTAAAAGCTCTGCTGTAGGAATGATTGTGGGGAAGTTCTATGGCCTGTGCTATACAGGAGATCAGATGAGATGATTAACACATAAATTCTAAGGCCACAAGGGACCAATCAATCTATGAATGACTCCTCAATTCGATGACTAGAACCACAATATGATAATGGGATCCTAAAGTAAGTTGAATTTTGCTGATTAAAAAAACAAACACAAAAAAATACCGCTTTTTCAGAATTCCTGTGCTATTTTCATTGCTTTGTGGTATTAACTAAATGCTTAGACAATTGCTTTTACAATATTTAAACAAGAGGGGGTTTGGTTTAAAAATTTCCAAAGATGTCTAGCATTCAGATTGGCAACAGTTGTATGGAATAAAATATGTGGACATAATTACAGACCAACTGTTAATTTGGCACGTGCTTGTACAGGAATGAAATTTCAATTAAGTTTTGTCAGCAGCAAGTATAAATGACAGATCCCATATGAAATTTCATAGCCAGTAAACTGCCTATATAAAGATTGGGATGTCATCCAGTTAATGAATTAGATCACATGCACTGATTATATACTTTGTAAATAATGTGCTCCTTTCCCCTGTTCTTGAAAATGAATTGTTTATCCAGTTGTTGTTTTCTTAAAGAATGGCCCATATGGCAGGTAAATTGGAACAGTCACACTCTGGGCTGACCCCTAGGACAAATGGTGCCCCAGGCGATAAGCATCTTCAGCACTCCCCTCCCCTCAATTTGTTAAACTTTTGGATACCTTTTTATTGAATTTGTAGCCCATTTCATGACTTTGAGGCATGATTTGCATGCATGATTTATCCCTGTTATACGAGACAAATATTACAGCTGGGCTCTCACTTCACTTCAGTTCGTTCTTATATCTCACTTATTGACTTGCAATGCCCCTCCCCTTATATACCCATGAGGGTATGGCTGACAACATCCTAGGAGGTCTGAGGCAAGTGTAGCTCTCACAGTCTGGAAGGTTCCACGAGATTATACAAAGGTCCAGAACATTCTAGGGGGTTAATGAAAAATGAATCCACATACGGAATACCCAAAACAGGTTACTTCAAACATTCTTTTTTCTTTTTGTTGCTAACAACAAAAACAGCACCCCGAGCCTGGGACCCTCCAAGCTCCATACCCCCAGCAGTCGCCTGGGTCACTTGCCCTAAATCTGGCTCTGATCACATTGTGTTTAGAGCAGGGTGATACAATTGAGTGAATTATCCCATTAGCCCGATAGGCCAGAATTAAATCACATGCAAGATTTTTGAATATATATAATAAAATGACTGCACAAGGTCACAAAGCAGTTGTATTCACATTCATTTGGAACCATGCAATGAAGTACAAATCCTCTCCCAAAGAATTCATGTTGCTACCAGACAGTGATTCAGCTGCTGTTCTCAGAGGTCCCAGGAGAAAACCAGATTATCTCAGCACCATCAGCAAGTTTCTGGAAAGAGAGACAGATTATTAATGAGGTAGCATGGAAAGGCTCACTAGCATTTCAACTATGAAATATGTTCCTGTACTGGATGAACAAGCACTACATTTCCTATTCTGTATCAGCCATAATAGCTACCACTGGCTATGAATGCCTCCCCCCTTTTAAAAAAAGTATAATACTAAAGAACTCTCAAAAAATTAATTCCAGTCACCCAACCCAAAACTATTTTATTGGCTTTCCCCGCACTATAGTTAGAGCTTGGATTTCATTAACAAAAATACACTCTGCAGCAGCTGATCCATGATAGTTACTGCAGATCTTCTTAGTTTTGAAGCAGTGAAGGCAATGCCAGATTAAGCACGCAAATCTTGTACTGTCAGCACATGTAGAAGGCACCTCTAGACCTATTCTGCCTTCACTCAATCCCTGGAATTAATATTTTAATCTGCATGCACCCTAAATTCTAAAATTGACAACTGCAGATTCATAAATGATATCACAGTTCTAATCTCATTCACACTGGTGTGATTCAGGAGTAATTCCATTTACTTCAGAGGAGTTACTCCAGCTTTACACTGGTGTAACAGAGATCAGAGTCTGCTCCAAGCATTGGAGAACTTCTTGAATATGCTTAGTGTACATATTCAAACAGGCAAATGAGGAGGTACTCTACTTTGGTCAACATTTAGATCATCATTCAGCTGGAAAAGGAGATGTAGTGGGGTTGGGTTTTTTTTTGTATATTTGCTTATATTGAAGTTTTTGGTACTTTCATCCTTTAGCAGGGTTGACTGTGGAAGTGAAAGCTATCACCAGCATCATCCAGTTGTGATGACGAGTCATTTTAAAAAATGAAATGGGTGTCAAGCCAGCTCCTTAGTTTAAGTTTGTATAAGCAAGCTACTACAGTCTGTAATGGGGCAAGGCCAGATGGCTACAGAAAAGTAGTGAGGAACAGGTATGTTAGCCCCAGGCTAAACAAATCCCTGGTAGCATGGTAACCAAATGGCAGTTGTTCCAGGTTAATCAAGACACCTGGGGCCAATTAAGATCCTTCTAGAAGTGGAGATAGCTAGATTGATTGGGATACCTGAAGCAAATCAAGGGCTGGCTGGAACTAGTTAAAAGCCTCCCAGTTAGTTAGTGAGGTGTGGGTGTCAGGAGCTATACGAGGAAGCTGTGCTGTTGGAGGAATGAAACAATATGACTCCATATCAGATGCAAGGAAGGAGGCCCTGAGGTAATGGTGAAGGAGATATTGAGTGGGGGATGTTGTGAGGAATACATGTCCTATTTCCAAAAAGTCAGCTACCATAGCTGCTAATTTTAGGGTCCTTGGGCTGGAGCCCAGAGTAGAGGGTGGGCTTGGGCTCCAGCCTCCCCTCCCTGATTAATCACTGATACTGGAAGACAACAGAGACTGTGAGGGAGGATTGCTTCTCCTCACCTCTGTTGTTGGCTTATGATGAAAATAGCTCAGTAAGCTGTGACCCTTGCCTCTAGAGAGAGAAGGGCTATGTGGAGGGTCACAGTGAGCCTCTGAGGCTAGCAAAATCTGCTAGGAAACGCAGGACCCACGGAGTCAAGGACAGAACTTTGTCATAAGTCTGAAGACTGTACATTTCACATCACCACTATGATACTGGCTATCATAGGACACTGGAGAAGAGTTGATCTCTATTTATTGTTTCCAGTAGCTTTGCCTCAAGAAAAGTATTTTTCACCTTTTAAAATGGGCTTTGATAGGCCAGCCAATTTTTTTGTGATGTTTAATGAATGCAGAAATCAAGCACTCATACATGCTGCTACTCATTGCAATCAGGCACACAGCAGTCAGCCAAAACATCAGTAGCACAATCAAGGCATGGTTGCTCCCTAGGTTATGAGTGTTGGAAAACTATTTGTCCATTCAGTTTCTTTAGGAGATTAGGGTGGTGAGTGCTAATTTGGGGGAAAAAATGGAATCATCTTCAGGACTTTCTGAAAAGCTTTTGAATTCCCATATAGCCAATCTACTATATAGTTTCTGGTGCATTAGTGGCAGCTACAAATAAAGCTGCCTATGTGGTTCCATTCCAAGTTCTTGTTTTGAGTCAGTCAGAACATCCCAAAACTCACTCATCAGGTGACATTTTATAGCTCTTAAAATAAAAATCTTCAAGAATAATTGTTGAGCAAAGTTAGTGCACACCCTTGAGTCATTTTTGAGTGTGAAAAGCCAAGAATGCATTATAAATGGAGGGAGATTAACAGGATAGGGAGAAGTTTTGGGTAGCGGGAGGGAGAACAGCCCACCCTTCACCTCCTGGCCTCCATCATTTCCCTGCCCCCCAATTTAAAACTTCTCCCTATCCTGTTAATCTCCCTGAATGTAACTTGCTTATATGGGAAATAGTCCAGAAGAGCTATTGTAGCATAGCTAGTCCACTCTGGTGCCCTGTGTGGGCAATCTTATTCTATACTAAGAGTGCCTTTGTGCCATTTAGCATAATTACTATTGTGAACTAGCTATTACACTTTAAATTCACACAATACCTTCCCCTGTAGACAAACCAGCTTCAGGCCCACTCCCTAGATATATTTATAAGTCAGTCTGATCAGGCCACATGTAAAAAGTAGGGATGAACTACGAAATAGGAAGTCTTGTTTGCTTTTGTTTTGATTTCTTTGTCTGCAAAATAATAATTAGCATACTCCCCATTCAAAGAAAACAAAAACCCAGAAGAGCCCAAATTCAACTTCTATTTTCTGTTTTGAACATTGATTTTATTTAGAATTCCACAGATAGTTCTCTGAAATTATTTAAGAAAAGTGTTAAATATACTTTTTTCTTTCAGAAAGTCATCTCACAAATAATGGGACATCATTGGATGGCCTTATGTTTATTTTTTCTTTAATGTACCCCATTATGAGAAATTAAATGTTACACTAATTTAAGAAAAATCCACCAAATCATGAGTAGTTTAGCTCAAGTAGTTTGGGGATTCAGTAACAGTTGCTTTAAGAAACGAAGTGGGTCTCTTAATACTGTACTTGTTAAATTATTCAGGCCTGAATCTATTGTGGAAAGTGCTCTCTTGTTTACAGGGTACAAATTCAAAAATTCTTACAACTGGGAATTTCTTGGCCACTGGAAAGATTTGCCTATGATGTTATTTCCCCAAGCACAAAGAAAGGGCCATTATAAGCACTTAGATAGCCTTGTACGTAATCATTTTACGCTGAATTTTAAATGAACCTATCAGGATGGTCAATCAAGGTTCAGAAATCCTCACTCTCAGTCTTTCATGACAGAGCAGAAAGGTAGAGGGCTAAGGAGTTAGCTGAGAACAAAGTGGACAATCAGTCATTATTTCCAAACTTTGTCACTGGTAGTCACTGTGTTATCTCCCATTTGCCTATGAGCTTCCGAGACCAAGATCAGGCCAGGGACCTATGAATGGTTGTTTGTAACTTGTAATATGTTTGTTTTTCTTGATAGAAGAACTTTCCAATAGAATGAACAGTTTCCTACTGAACAGATTAGTAAATTGGTTGCTGCGTTTTCCCATGTTATTTCATGTTTCCTGTGCTGTATTTATTTTTATATATGTATAAAAGTTAATAAAGGCTACAATTTTCTTTGATTGCATCGTATTTAAAGATGCTACCTCCTTGGAGCATGTCGCTGAAGTACACTACCAAAGAAGAGAAGCTATACCCTATAAAACAAATCCCAGTGGTAAGGTTTCTCCAGCTTGCCTTCACAAGAGGCAAGGTTTTGCTACACTCTGTGGTCTGTTGCAAACACTAAACTCTCTGCCCCTCTGGTGAAATTGGATCTAAGTGTGGGTGTCCTTTATTTAAATAATAATTTTTAAAGGTGCCTATCTAAGTCTTTACCTACTCTGAAACATCATTAATAGTATAACAAAATCCCAGCAGCATAAAAATAGTCATTTCAACAGCTCAGCCAGTCAGCCACCTACAGAGATTCCTTTCTACCCTTTCAGAAGGCCACCAAACAGGGCCACCGACAGTGTGTTTGGGCCCTGGTGAAAAATTTTTTCTGGCCGCTCAGCAAGGACGGACTGGCTAAACAGGGCCGACGAAGCCGGGGAAGCTGGGCCCCAGGCCCACTTCTGGACCACCAGGGCCCAGTAATTTGTACCTGCTTCCCCTCCTCTCGTCGGCCCTGCCACCAAATTCATTCTTCTTTCAAACCAAGGGGGTGGGGAAGAGAGAAGTTCCAGAGTCCTTCTGAGAGCACTTTGACACCCGCCCTCCACCCCCTTCTTTTATAAGGAGAGTGATCCAGCCCAGGCAGCCCTGCTGATTACAGATGTTGCAGTATGGTACAGGGAAAGAGGAGATCACTCGGTAGGCCAGTATCAGGATATGTGGAGCTTTATAGGTAATAACTGGGACTGGCAGAATTTGATTTTTTTATAATATCAATATTTATTTCTAAGCATTTTTTAAAAAAAGATTTTTATCAATTGAAATTTTCACAGTTGCAAGGAATTATGTGGGGGAGGGACAGAATTATTTAATGATAAAACATTGTGGTTCAACAAGTTAGAGCTTTATAAACCCTTAAAAACAAATTGTCATAAGAACGGCCATACTGAGTCAGACTAATAGTCTGTCTAGCCCACTATTCTGTCTTCTGACAGTAGCTGGTGCCAGATTCTTGTGGAATAAACAGAATAGGGTAATTTATCGAGTGATCCAGCCCGTGTCTTCCACACTCAGCTTCTGGCAATCAGAGATTGGACGCCCAGAGCATAGGATTTCATCCCTGACCATCTTGGCTAATAGTGATTGATGGACCTATCCTTCATGAACTTATCTAATTTTTTTTTAACCTAAGCATACTTTTGTCCTCCACAATATCCCTGGCAACAAATTCCACATGTTGGCAGTGCAGTATGTAAAGAAGTACTTTGTTTTAAACCTGCTGCATATTAATTTCATTGGGTGATGCCTGGTTCTTGTGTTATATAAAGAGTGAATAAACACTTCCTTATTCACTTTCTCCACACCATTCATGATTTTATAAAGGTCTATCAGATCCCCACTTAATCATCTCCTTTCTAAAATGAACAGTCCCAGTATTTTTAATATCTCCTCCTATGGCAGCTGTTCCATACCCCTAATCATTTTTGTTGCTCTTCTCTGTATCTTTTTCAATTATAATATATCTTTTTGAGATGACGTGACCAGAACTGCACTCAGTATTAAATGTGTGGGCATACCATGGATTTAAACACTGGCATGATGATAGAGTCTCTTATTTATCCCTTTCCTAATGTTATCTTTTTTTGACTGCTGCTGCACATTGAGTGGATGTTTTCAGAGAACTATTCGTGATGACACCAAGATCTTTCTTGATTGGCAAGAACTAATTTAGACCCCATTATTTTGCACATATAGTTGGTTTTCCAGTGTACATTACTTTGCATTTATCAACACTGAATTTCATCTGCCAGTTGATGTCCAGTCACCCAGTTTTGTGAGATCCCTTTGTAATTCTTTGTAGTCTGCTTTGGACTTAATTATCTTGAGTAACTTTGTATTATCTGCAGATTTTGCTACTTTGCTATTTACCCCTTTCTCCAGATCATTTATGAATATAAATATGGTGCCAATACAAAACCTTTGAGGACCCTGCTATTACCTCTCTCCACTGTGAAACTGACCATTTATTCTTATCCTTTATTTCATAGATCAATAATTTGGATACAATAGGAAAAGACCTTCTCACTTACTCCATAACTGCCTACTTTGCTTAAGAACCTTTGGTGAGGGACCTTGTCAAAGGCTTTCTGACAGTCCAAGCACACTATATCCACTGGATCACCCTTGGCCACATTTGTTGACCCCCTCAAAGGATTCTAATAGCTTGGTGAGGCATGATTTCCCTTTACAAAAATGCCCTGTTGACTCTTCCCCAACATATCATGTTCATTCGTGTGTCTGATAACTGTTCTATACTACAATTATAGTCCAGTACCATGCAAACTGGTTGAAAGTGCCAAAATTGCCTTTGGGGCCATAAAAAAATTGGCATCACATTAGCTATCCCCCCGTCATCTGATACAGAGGCTAATGTAAACAATAGGTTACACCAGTTAATAGTTCTGCAATTTCATATTTCAGTTCCTTCCAAACTCTTGGGTGAGAACCATCTGGTCCTGGTGACTTATTACTGTTAATGAGTTTCTTCCAAAACATCCCACACCAAAGTGTCAATAAAGGAGAGTTCCTCGGACTTTTCACCTAAAAAGAGTAGCTCAGGTGCAGCAATCTCCTTCACTCCCTCTGCAGTAAAGACTGATGCAAAGAATGCATTCAGCTTTTCTACAATGGCCTTGTTTTCCTTGAGTGCTCCTTTAGCAGCTCGATCATCCAGCGCCATACTGATTGTTTGGCAGGCTTCCTGCTTCTGCTATAGTTTAAAATTCTTTTGCTGTTAGTTTGTGTGTTTTGTTAGTTGCTCTTCAAATTCCTTTTTGGCCTGACTAATTATAATTTTACACTTACAAAAGAACAAACTCTGGCTAGGCATTTTCCTCAGTAGGATTTGACTTCCAGTTTTAAAAGGATGCCTTTTTGCCACTAGGATTTGACTTCCAGTTTTAAAAGGATGCCTTTTTGCCACTAACTGCTTCTTTTACTCTGTTTAGCCATGGTGACGTTTTTGGGCCTCTTACTGTTTTTTTATTTTTAATTTTATTTTGCGGGGGGTATATAAATAGTTTGAGCCTCTAACATGGTGTTTTTAATAAGTTTCCATGCTGCTTTCAGGCATTTAATGTAAGCAGAAGGTGTCTTGTTCTATCAATAGACTTCTCCCTTGATGGTTTGACAGGACATTAGAATACTATTGTCCTCAACCACTGAGGTGGTCCCTATGTGTCCTCTTTTCTGGCTTCATTCTCATAGCTCACCCTGGCTTATGGATGATCTGTGACGAATGAAACAAGAGGGAAGATAGCTAGAGCACTGGTGGTGGAAGTATCATGAAGAGGTTAAGAAAGCTCTTTTCCTCCATCATCATATCTGTAAGATCTCAGAAAGTAAACTTGTTTCAGGTGGTAGATAATCCACATGTACCTGAGTAGCTCAGATTGTTAGCTAGCCTGAGTCCATTCTATTACTTGTTCTGTTAACAAGAGTGATCAGATTGGATGGGCTGTCTGCTTCCATGGTAGAGGGACCTAGGTCTTGAAAAAACAGAGGCCTCATTTTCTCTACTAGAGTTCCAGCACTGATGGTACTGGAGATGTTAAGAGAACTTCATTCCACCACCGGTGCTTTGGATCTATGACCTGTCTGGTGAAGGTCAATGGGGAAGTAGCAGGTCCTTTGCACATGAAGACTGTCATTGCCTCTCAATGTAAGTAGGCTGTCTATTGCTCTGAAGGAAACTTCCCCCCTCGCCACCCAAGAAGTCATCATTTGACCCTGATAATGTTGCTAACTATCAATTGGTTTCACTCATAGTTGACAATGGGCATGGATGAGAGCAAGGTGGCCTGGACTTAATCCACACCAGGGAGAGGTGGTGATGGTGTTTTAGGGGAAGAAGCTGACAGAGATGGCAAGGGTAATATCAGTCCCTTTGAGGGAGAACATCCATCACTAGTTAGTAGAGTTTGCAATTTAGGGATGATTCTAGACCTCCACCTGCTCTTTGATCATCATATTACAGCAGTAACCCAGTCAGCTATTTACCATCTGCATCTGTCTAGGAATTCTCAACCTTACCTTTCAGACTTGGAATTTGTCACTGTTATCTATGGTCTTGTTACCTCAAGATTAGACTACTGCAATATGCTTAGAAGCTATACCTTAAAACTACTTGGAGACCAACAGTACTGCAGAACGCAGTGGCTCATTCTTGAGAGGGGTATCATGTGGGGAACATATGATACACGTGTATAGACTACATACTGCTCTCTGGGTGGAGTTTAAGGAGCTGATTATTATTAAGCTTGAAAGGATTTGATCTTTATGGATAAATGTCAATTTCACATCTCACACAAACTGACAAATATTTCCATCAATAATAAAAATTCTCAGAAAGGCAAAGAAACATGATGCCTGTAAACACATTAGAGTCAAAATCCAATGATAGACTTCTGAATTAGGTTTGTTACAAATGGCTCAGTGAATGAATAGTTAAAAACGGGTCTGATTTATTGATTTAAGGGTATTTACTTTGTGTACTTTGACATTTGATATTGACATGGGGGACAGTAATCAGGGATTTTATTATTAGAAATACAGTTAGTTGGGTTTGTGATGACTAGGAGAACTGCATGGTGAATTGCCTGCTGGGTGTGAAGGTTCTAGATCTTTACATCTAGAAAGACTTGCTGAGGAGGCTGGGAAATGGCAAATCGTGGCCAGTGGGAGCTGAGGGGCTCCGTGCCTCTGGACACTCCAGATAAACAAAACATCCTGGCCAGCCAGCGGCTTACCCTGACAGGCTGGGAGCCAAAGTTTGCCAACCCCTGAAATATAGGGTCAGTTTATGAAAGGGTCATACACTTTTTGGCATTTTTACCTATCCATCTTGTGGGGGTGGGGGGTCATCTTATAAATGAACTGGCTAATGAATAAGTATAAATGGTATCTCTTTCTCCCATATACTAGCCTCGGTCTGAACTCACCTCTCCCCCCATCCCACCCCTTGCTCTCTTGTTTATGGCTATACTTACTTCCACATTGGATTATCCCAAAGTGGATTAATAATTTCAAAGCCCTCAGTTCTTCTGTGGATTCTTCACTCTTTCTGGAAGAGAGCTATTTATCTCCACACACTCCCAGGGGTCTCCAAACAGAGGAGTCTGTCACTCCCTTCAAAAAGCACCATTCCACAACCTTATGGATGAACCTGCCCATGCCCCCCCCCCCCATCCTTACTGCCCCCAGCCTATGTACAAAATTAGGTTAGCTTTTTAAAAGAAATGACTGCAGGTGCTGAGCTTTTTGTTTATTCTGGCAAGGCTGAAAATAGCAACTGCTAACAAATATTTTGCCCTTCACATGGCTTTTCAGAGATGCAGCTGTTATCTCATCTAGTAAAAGTGCCAGCCCTAAGGGGAAAACAGACACTTAATTAGTTAGGATAAGCTTCAAAAAGGTGCCTCTTTAAAAGTAATACCCATAATGCTCTGTGGCATAGGAGCATTGAACTGAACTCTAGCTCATGCAGAGAAGAACACTGATTTTAAGCTTTTTGATTTGTTTTCCTTAGTTGTGTCTCATGTATTGATAGCTTTGTTTTAATCATCAAAAGCAACAAAGCTTCATTCCTTCCATTATATGCTGAAGCAGACAGATCCCCAGGACATAATGCTAAGCTTATGTGGAAAAGAGACGTTCCAGATTCCAGAGTATGAAACCACCAAGAAATCTATATTTTACATTGAGTGTAATGTGGTCTGGGCTAGGACCTGGGGAGTTTAGTCTGAGCTGTGCAATTTTCATGTGGAGATCCATAGAGCTCATATGTCTCACTACCAAATTTTAGTATTGTAATGTAAGGAGCTTCTTCTTGTAAATAGGGATGCAACAGTTTATGCCAAGCTTACTAGGAATGAAACTGCATCCAGGTCAGATTCAAATCATTAGATGTGCTGAAATATGTATTAGCATTTCCTTGCTTTTTGCGTCAGGCAACAGAAATGGGTTTGTATAAAGTCACAGTTGTCTCTGGAATTTGCCTGTTTCCACCTTCACATCAATTCCAGGTCTCCTCTATACACTTAGGCCTGGTCTACACTTTGGGAGTGGGAGTGTGTGTGTGTGGGGAAAATTGATCTAAGTTACGCAACTTCAGCTACGTGAATAACGTACCTGAAGTAGACATACTTAGATTAACGTCCTGCGATGTTTTCACTATGGTATGTTGATGGCTGACGCTACCCTGGTGACTCCGCCTCTTGCTCGAGTGGAGTACTAGAGTCCATGGGAGAGCACTCTGTGGTCAATTTATCTCATCTAATCTAGACACGACAAATCGACCCCCGCTGGATCAATTGCTGCCCATCGATCCTGCTGGTAATGTAGACAAGCCCTTGAGGAGTCTGTCTCACTAGAAAGATGACAAAGTTGTAGATATCTTTGATAAACCATTCCCACACTTTAGAAGGTCACGATCTTGACAATAGGACAATAACAGGAAGTTAGAGAAGTTGTGAATGGGTACACCACAGATCTGAAGATGTTTCAAGTGAATCCTCCGCTAGATTAGAGCAGCCTGGCTGACACAACACTTAAGTTTCATAAGATCATTGCCATTTTCCTCAATGCAGCAAATAAAGTGAGAAAGGATTGCTGGAAATTGAGCCACACACTAGTATGTCACTGAGCCATTTCTAGTCCACTGTCTAACACAGTGTCAGCAAATAAAGAAATTGCCAAACACAGGCAAGATTAACCAAAACATTGTACTAGCACGTCTGCAGCTGCTTTTATCTAAGAATCTCACTCTGTCCATTAAATTAACCCAGCCTCACAACAGAACCATGAAGCAGGTATTATTGTCACCCCTTTGTACAGAAACTCAGCCACAGAGAGGTTAAGTCATTATCCTACTATTCCTCTCCATTACATCTGCTTCTTAGGGTTTGAGTGCTTGCCTCAGAAATTTTATGACGACAACCAGGGCGGTCTGTCATTATATACAACAAGGGAATAATAATATAAAACTATTTTTAAAATTATGGAGTGCTGTAGTTTGCTTAAGGGGCACAGGGAATTAGGTCTGATTTAAAACACTTGAGTCTAAACAATGTTTGATATTTAAACAGAAACATCTTCATGGATTTCATTTGGGGCATGCTGAAGATATTTGTCGCTTCAGACATTTCACTCCTTGTTGAAATTGCAAAGTGAACAAAGTGTTTGCATAAGACCTTCAAATTTATTCAAGGCAAAACCATACTTGCTCATGTATAGGTGAGGGAAAACTTTTGTTTGAGTTGATAGCTATGAATAGTGAAATGATAGAAGATTAGGTTTCAAGACTTGATTTGCACAAACTAGGAAGAGACCATGGGTGCCACATTTGTATAATTTTTGGTGGTGCCCAGAACAGGCTCAAGCAGAACTGTCCTGTCCATAGGATGGGCAGGTGCAACCGGCTCAGGCCCTGTGCTTTGGGGGGCCCCACACTTCAGGGGGATGTGGGGTCCAGGGCAGCCTGGGGAGTTAGCAGAGGGCCTGGCATCTGCAGCAGTGAGAAACCTGGCTCCAGCCTGCCCCTGCTCTGCCCCGCCCTTTCCCCCATTCCACCCCTTCCTCCAAGCCCCTGCCCCACCTCTTTCCGGCTTCCACCAGGCCCCCTGCTAGTCCCCCAGTCCGCTTTGGTCCTGCATTCCCCTGAAGCATAGGGGGCCCCCCAAAGCACAGTAAGCCCAAATATTGGTGAAGCCAGGCCCACGTTCCTAAATATTGGTGGAGCACGGACACCACGGGCCCATATAAGTCGCTGCCTATGGAAGACACTCCTAAAGTATTGTCCCCAACTCAGACCAAACTTGTTTGTTAGTCTGAAAAATGGTGGGATAGTGTCCCCCATACCTCCAACTTCTGTGCTTACCAATTCCAGTCATAGAAAGCTGAGATGCCATAAAAAGCAAACAAACTTGAGTTGTCTTTCCAATATTTCTGTCCTGACAAGAAACTGAAAGTAGAGGAAAACTTATGAGAGAGCCTGTTCTTGCCCATTTTCCAGCCTAGATTTGCTATCTCAAGAAATTGCAACAGCTATATCTGAACGTTTATAGTTGTTTATCCAAACAGAAACTCTAAACCTTTTGAGGTGCTCCCATCACCAGAGAAGATGAGTTGAATTTTGTATCTCAATCTCAATGTGTATACATCTTTGATTATAGCAAGGCAACATCTCCGCTCTTTTCCCCTGCCTGTCCTTTCTGAACAAGCTGTACCCTTCAATACTAATACTCCAGTCATGTGAATTATCCCACTAAGTTTCTGTGATGCCAGTTATGGCAGTTAGTATTCACTAGTATTTCCAGTTCTTCTTGCATTAGTATATAGACATCTAAGAGGATTATATTTCACCCCTATATTTCCTCTTGTCTCTCCTGTGTCCCTGCTGTGATTGCCTATGTTCCCCCCAGATTCTGACCCAAGTCCAAAATATGGAGACCTAACTATGCACTTTTGTTTCCTGCTCCCTCCAACCTAGTTTAAAGCCCTGCTTCACTAGGTTAGCCAGCACGTATTCAAAGATATTATTCCCCTTCCTTGTTAGATGGACCTCAACAGTCCTTCTCCCAACAGGATCCCATGGGCAAGGAAGCCAAAGGCCTCTTGCTGACACTATCCATGCAGTGATGTATTTACCTCCATGATGTCTCTGCCCAGGTCCCCTTGACTGGAAGGATTGATGAAAACAACACCTGCTCCTCCCTCACTCCCAGACCCCTGTAGTCATTTCTGATCTGCTCAGGGTCATACCTTGCAGTACCATGGATGAGCAGCATGGGGTAGTAGTCAGAGGGTTGGATGATCCTCAGCAATCCTTCTGTCATGTCTCAGACATGAGCCCCTGGCACACAGCATACCTCCCAGGATGCCAGATCAGACCTGCAGAGAGATACAAATGTAAAAGCATACAATAAGTTAATTTCATATGGCAATAACTTCAGAATAGCTTTTTAATTATTGTAGTTATAATAAAGCACCAGATGTTCAGCCAATCAGATCATTCAATTAAGTGAAAATTCAAGTGTCTTTTCTAGGACTATGCAGAAGACACGCTGCCTAGAGCAACATTAATAAATTGTTTCATTGTTACTGTTGAAGGAGAAGATTCTTTATATTAAGAGAAACCCCAAAACTCTAAAAGGGGGAATATTTCCTTAGAAATTATTAAAAGCTTCAGAAAATGCAACTGTATCCTTAACAGGATCTATAATAAAAAAATGTAACATTTCTGGACTGCCTTCCATCTAGGGACCTTAATGTGCTTTACAAACACCAATTAACTCAGCCTTGTAATACAGACATGCCCACAAACTCAATTAAGGTAAAAGATTATGCCATTTCTATGCCAGCTGAAACCATTTTAAAATTTATCACCATAACTTTATCAGGAATCAACAGATGGCACTAGTACCCCTATTGTTACAAGTGGGGTGTTTCTGAATGAATCAGCAGCTAGCACTTGAAGAAATGCTGATCATCAGCTGTGGCGCAGTTAGGAATGGTGTGCATCTTTGGCCTGTGTGTGTGAGAGATACTAAGAAATGATTCTTAGGTAGGCCTGCAGGTTATACCCATACAAGAAAACAAAACATTATATGATGTCAAAATCTTTTAGTCCTCAGCCTTCATCTTTGTCTGCCTTTTAGAGACTGTAAACTTCTCAAAGCAGGGACTGTCTTTGTGTCCTTTGCAGCACTGAGCATTACAGATGGTGCACACAAAATAAAGTTGTCATAAACAGATAGTTAAGGGTTAATGTCTTTCACCTGTAAAGGGTTAAGAAGCTCAGTGAACCTGGCTGACACCTGACCAGAGGACCAATTGGGAGACAAGATACTTTCAAATCTTGGTGGAGGGAAGTCTTTGTTTGTGCTGTTTGTTTTGTTGTTGTTCGCTCTTGGGACTAAGAGGGGCCAGATGTGCAACCAGGTTTCTCCAATCTTTCTGAAATAGTCTCTCATGTTCAAAATAGTAAGTACTAGCTAGAAAAGGCGGATTAGTTTTATGTTTGTCTTCTTACCTTGCAAATGTGTATTTTGCTGGAAGAATTTTTGCCTCTGTTTGCTGTAACTTGTATTTTAGACTAGCGGGGAGGGAGTCCCTCTAGTCTATATAAGCTGAAGACCCTGTAAACATTTTCCATCCTAATTTTACAGAGATAATTTTTACTTTTTCTTTCTTTTTTAAGAACCTGACTGATTTTTTCCCCTTGTTTAAGACCCAAGGGGATTGGGTCTGAACTCACCAGGGGATTGGGGGGGGGGGAAGGAGGTGGGGGGAAGGTTAATTTCTCTCTGTTTTAAGATCCAAGGAGTTTGGATCAGTGTAACTCTCAGGGTAACCCAGGGAGAGGAAAGTCTGGGAGGGGGAATGGCTTATTTCCCCTTGTTTTAAGACCCAAGGGGTTTGGGTCTTGGGTCCCCTAAGGAAGGTTTTGGGGGACAGGGAGTGTACCAGACACTGGAATTTCTGGTTGGTGGCAGCGCTATCAGATCTAAGCTAGGAATTAAGCTTAGAAGGGTACATGCAGGTCCCCACTTTCTGGACGCTAAAGTTCAAAGTGGGAAAGATACCTTGACAAAAGTAAAAACTGATAACATACTTGACAGAAGTACAGTATTATCCCCAATACAGACATGAGGAAATAGAGGTATGATTTCCCAAGATCCCATTCCAATGAGAAATGATGTATGGCAGAGCCAGGAATAGCATTCAGTCCTAACTGTCTGAACTGCAAACCTGATTCCTAAACCAGAAAGCTACCTATCCAACTGTTTTTCCCTACATTAGAGTGCCTTTATATTCTTGATTAGAACTACATAGAGCTACTCATACCTGTTTTCACCTTTCAGTCCTTTTGGTTTCTGAAGTGTGTGTGTGTGTGTGTGTGTATATATATATATAAAGCTTTCATATGGAATGATTCCAAAACACACTGCAGTTCATAAACATAAAGGGATTGTTTACGTGCTAGTGAAGTACAGCAGAGGTTCATTAAAACACATCTAGATTTACAGCTAATATAGACAAAGGACTGCCCATAAATATTTTCTCTTCAACCCCCACTCTGAACAGCATTAATGAAGAGGGGGGAAGAGGGGCTTTGCAGAGCACTGAGAAAGCTAGCAAATCTGGGCTCTTGCAACTATACACTGCAGTCTTTAGGAGAGGATAACAACTTTTGGCTGACAAAAAGATTGCATGAGAGTCATTTTGGATTTCCACTGGGGTAAACAAGCAGAATTTGGCACAGATCAAATACCCACATACATACCTCAGTATTAGGGAACTAATTCTGCCCGTAGTTAAAACCCATTCAAATCCAGCATCAGTCACAGTTAAGCCCGGGTGGAATTTGGCACTGCAGGTTCTGAATAAGGTCACATGCCCTCTGTTTTATTTCAACACAAACCAACATTTTCTATTTGACTGCCTCATATTCATTGAGTCCAGGGTCTTTGTGAAGAAGTTTTGTTAAACTGAGGTGTACTAAATTATTCATTCTGATTGATTTTCTAATTAAATTGAAGTCCATGGGCCTGATTCGATGTCACATATACAGCAGTAAGTTTAACCCCACTGATTTCAGTGGCATTACCCCAGCGTATGTTAGAGGAAGAGCTGGCCTCTTTATTCTAGGATCTGAGAATAGATTCCTGTCAGGACTAGATTTGTGCAATGGCAATACAATAATAATAATCCCATACCTGCTTTTGATTGCCATGATCCAAACAGTCTTCTCTGTTCAGGGGCGGTTCTAGACATTTCGCCACAGCAGGGCGGCATACGACGGGAGGTGCTCTGCCGGTCGCCGGGAGGGCAACAGGTGGCTCCGGTGGACATCCTGCAGGCGTGCCTGCGGAGGGTCCACTGGTCCCGCGGCTTTGGTGGACCTCCCGTGAGCCACAGGACCAGCGGACTCTCCACAGACATGCCTGCAGGAGATCCACCAGAGCCGCCTGCCACCGTCCTGGCGACCAGCAGAGCACCCCCTGCGGTATGCCACCCCAAGCATGCACTTGGCTTGCTGGGGCCTAGAGCCGCCCCAGTCTCTGTTGAATGGTGACGAAGGGAAGAAAGGGCTGCACAGACAGACAAAGGGCAAAACAGTGGAAGTGGGTGAAAGGGGAGCAATAGCTTTGTACCATGTTCCCCATGAGCCAGTAGAAGCTCCTCTGTTAACATTGCAGAGATCAGACTCTATGTGGTTCAGGGGAGCACACTTCAACAGACAGCAGGTTTTCCAGCAGAAGTTAATGCTGCTTGCAGCAGTATTAGTTGCACTTCAGTGGCTTCTGCCTCCCCTTGTAGTGCACTGCTCGGCAGTAGTAGAGAAGGCTCTGGCAGCCTAGATGTTAAATGGGCCATGCTATCAGTGGTTAGAAGGGGTGAGGAGGATCGGGGGGCATACAGCATGGTTTCCATGGCAGCCACTAATCTGTGGAGCACACAGGCTCCACAAATTGAGAGGAATGGCTCCCACACAGCTTTTGCAGAGCCACAAACCCAGCAATTTACCCCCTCCCTGCTGGTCCAAAGGTGGGCAGCTATTAGCAACAGGGACATGGGGACCAATGGATACATGGGTGCTATTGGCGGGAAGTTTGATAGTCTTCTGTCAAAAGAAGCTGGAAGCAGAGATCTGTGTTTTTACTCCCACAAAGGATCTTCTTGAAAGATCTTATTCTTCAGTGAGAAGAGAAACATGAGAAGCAGAAAAGGTGGAGAAAGATGACCCCAAACTGACTGTTCTGAGTATCCTTCATGATTCTTTCTGACTCACTCATCTGATCTAGAGACAAGCTCTGGCAAGAGGTTTTTTTTTTTTTTAAACCAAAACGAACCCTGTAAGTGTGTTTTTTGCTGAATACAGCACAATCTATCATCCACATTGCCTATTCCCTCCTTCTTCATCCCACACCCCCTAACTGTGAGAGAGAACACTGCCAAATGGAGAAGGAAAGACCTGTCAGAGGAGCTGGCAAATGGAGTAAGTCATCCACTACTGAAACAAAACTCTCAAAGACAACCCAGAGCATGAAAACTGCCAGATCAAACAAAGACACAGGAGCTGTCAAGGCTCCAAGTGGGGGGAAGTTACCTGCATTATGTCTGCATTCTTAGCAGCGTCAAACTATTTAGGGAGGGAAGGGGGAGTGGTAGCCTTAGTGCGGGAGGGGGGGAGAAGAGGGGGAGTGTTCACAGAGGGAGAGGGACTAGAACACAGGAATCAAATTCTGTGCCAACAGCACACACTGATAAGTCAGAAATGTGACAGGCATCTTTTCCGCCACCACAGAGAACAGACAGCCCTATGGAACTGTACAGGCATTGCATCAAGACCTATAGTAATGGTGACAATGCACAAAGCACTTCTAGATCCTTAAATTATTAGTTATGCCCATGAAAGCTGTCAAACTGACAGATGTCCATTTTACTCATACGTGAGCTGCAGTTTGGGCAGTGCCAGTGCAAGCTTTTCTATAGCATCCAGGCAACATGTTGCAGCCTATATCTGGAAACAGCTACGCACAGGAGAATAGTTCAGTTTTCAAGCCCCTTCATTCCTTGGACTCTCCCTCTCTATGAGAGATAAGAGGGCCAGTTGTGGAGGTGGTTCAAGTGAGGAGGAAAAGCAGGGAAGTACAATTATCCCTCCTTGGCTAAAAGTAGGCAAAATTCCCACCCTTCTCCCCTTTCAGGGCTTGAGGTTTCCTGGGAGGTGTTAAATAAAATGTTGATCTAGAAGGATAACAAATATACAATTCACATATCAGACAGGATTTTTATTTATCTCTGTTGTGCATGGAAGAATCACAAAGCTGGCATTTGGATTTCTGTTGCATAATTCTTCATTTCTGATTTAATATTGAAAGCAAATTTAATCAGAACAATAGTCTAAGCAGTTTCCAGACTGCTGAGAATCTGTTCTTATGTGAGAAACCCAGCATTGCTCTGGCCCGAGGCTAAACACAGATAAGCTGTAGCAGTTCTTGTAACAAATTTTTAAGTTTCGAATATGAAGAAATTAAGTGAATGTTTTCTGTAAATTAATTAGTGTCATACTGTGGACTGCTCATGGGCTTTTTTCTGCAAGCATTCCTTCTAGTAGTCACTCCTTGCAATTTGAGATGGGAGCTACAGTATGTTCCCTGACTGAATGATCTAACCTGTAATACACCTTTACCCCGTTATAATGCCACCTGATATAACATGAATTTGGATATAATGCAGTAAAGCAGTGCTCCTGGGGCAGGGCTGTGTGCTCTGGTGGATCAAATCAAGTTTGATACAATGTGGTTTCACCTATAACATGCAAAGATTTTTTGTCTCCCAAGGACAGTGTTATATTAAGGTAGAGGTGTAACTACTTCTGGACAAAATAAAATTATATTTTTTCATGAAACAAGCTTGCACTTAATGGGCAAATGAATCTTAAAAGGCTCAAAAGTTTGTTTTTTGTGACTATTCAACCAAACAAGACTATTGGCATGAATGTTCAACTAAAAAAGGCTGTAATTCAAGTGAAATTCTGGTTACAAATCACTGAACTATGAAGAATAATTTTCCTCACTATTCACATAGCTCTAATTCTTAGGCACTTGTAGACAATAAGCACTCAGTAGGTTCTTACTATTTCAATTAAATCATGGGCAATAGAATCAGATAACCAGTGCCTTAGTTGCTAGATTAAAACATTATGCAAAGCACAAATCTAGCCACCCCACTGTACTATTATTCTAACAATCCTTCTACAGAGCATTTATTTTTCTAGCCATGATAACAGATAGTTGGGGCCCAGTTCCACCCTGGTGTCGGCAAATGCAGCTCCATTGATGTAAAGGAAGTTGTATTTACATCCCCCAGGCTGAGTTTGGCCCTTTTTGCAGTCAGCCAAACCTAACAGATGAAACAGTGTGTTAACGTGATGTAATTAGAAGACTGAATGGGGGTACATCAGACAGCTGTCAAAACACAGCTCAGACACAATATTTAGCAACTCTTATCACTGTTTATTCATTCTGACTTCATACTGATAGAGAAAAGCTTATGTCCATTAGCAAATCTCTAGCTAGGAAGCCAGGTGGGTAGCCAAATAAGAACACGTGCTATACCACTCTATGTATGACTGTTCTATGTAAGTAGTTAATACATATGATATATTGAGCTGTCATGAATCACACCCCCTCACCCCATTCTGAGACATTGGAAATAATATGCATCTCAGATTGTGGCCCCAATTTTCTTGACCCCTGCATTGGTGATGCAAAACAGCCCTAACCATGCAGAAATGGCCTTTGAATGCCTTCAGCATATGGGGTATCTGTGACCAGCACAGAGGTACTGAAAGGGCTTAGGTCTGCCCACCTCTTTGCAGCCCCAGGCACAGGGAACATGACAGAAGGGCATACAGCTATTCTACACTTCCCATGGTCACTAGCAGCTCTGCTCAGTACAAAGGGACTCTAATTTACACCGCTGGCCTGCCCATTGACTTCAAAAGAACAGGATTCACCCCAGATTCACCAAGCTTCAATTGTGCAAATGAGGACTGCAGGTTTTGGACCAATGTGTTAAATTCCTCCTCCAACACCCTCTCAACAGAGCCAAGTTCTGCTCTCAAATCCATTCATGGTGCTATCAATGACTCTAAAGGAACTGAGGCCACAATTTAGCCAGTAAGCTGTATTTTAAATAACAGGAATTTTTGTTTATTTTAACAAAAACTAACCTAATAGAGTCCTGCTGGCAGGGACCATACTCTTAAAGAGTGATATAAATTTGTGAGACATCATAGATCAGTTTTTCATTCAACTTTAAATGATAGTGTTAAAAATACTCTTTACCACAATAGTTGTTTATTTCAAAGTCTGCAGGTCTGTTTGATGTCTATAGCCTCACAGCTCAGTTATCTATGGAGTATTTTTTGAATTTATACAAACATGCATATACGGAAGCAGGTTTTCCCCAACCATGTACTCCCAGTTTGCTGTTTAGATTACCAGACATAGTGGGATCCTACTTCACTCTTTCCATTTGTTCTAATTCCATTAGAAGCTGTTTCTTCCAGCAGCTTAATTCACAGCTTGTCTCCATCTGTTTCATGGCTTGATCTGCCCAACCTTTGTACTTGAGCCTATTACATCTGACATGAGTGTACGGTCCTAGCTGAGGGAGTGAATTTTCCCCTCCCCCCGACCTTTTGCAAATGGGAATGGCTTTATTGTGAAATTGTCTGTTCTCATTTGTTCCTGCTGAAATTGAATAGAAGATTCTTAATTAAGTCTTTATGGATTCAGCTAAGGGCTAGTCTACACACAAGTTGCTCCAAGTTAAATCTGATTAAAGTCCAGGGCCGCCGGCGGGGGGGGGGGGAGAATGTCATAACATTTCTTCCCAGATCTGGACCTTAACGTCCAAAATATGGGTGTTAGCATGAAAACCTCCAAGCTTAGTTACCAACTTGGACCTGGTATCGCTGCCACCAGCTAGGAATTATACAGTGCCTAGCTCACTGTGGTTTCCCCAAAACCTTCCCTGGGGGATCCCCAGACTCAGATGCCTTGAGTCTTACAACAAAGGGAAATAACCCCCTCCCCTTGTTTCCTTGTTACTTCCTCCCAGGCTCCCCTCCCTGGATGACCCTAGGAGATTCCCTGCTTCCAGTCCTGGAAACACAAGTACCGAGAGATCTAATCTCTCTTCCCCCTCACCCAGAGGGTATGCAAAGTCAGGCTTAGTAAATCTAACACAAAGAGATTTTCCCCTTGACTTCTTCCTCCCACCAATTCCCTGGTGAGCTGCAGACTCAGTTCCCTGGAGTCCCGACTAAAGAAAAACTCCAACAGGTCTTAAAAAGAAAGCTTTATATAAAAAGAATGGAAAAAGACATTAAAAATAGTCTCTGTATAACGGTGACAATATACAGGGTCAATTGCTTAAAAGAAAAAATGAATAAACAGCCTTATCCAAAAAGAATACAATTTAAAACATTCCAGCAACTACACACATGTAAATACAAAAGAAAACAATATCAACCTATTGTCTTACTATCCTTGTACTTACAACTTGGAAACAGAAGATTAGAAAGCCAGGAGATAGAAAGATCACTCTCAGAGATGAGAAAAGGAACAGACCAAGAACAAAAGACTCAGATCCAAAACTTCCCTCCACCCAGATTTGAAAAAGTCTTGTTTCCTGATTGGTCCTGTGGTCAGGTGTTTGGTTCCCTGTGTTAACCCTTTACAGGTAAAAGAACATTAACCCTTAGCTATCTGTTTATGACAGGGAGAAAGTGGGCAAGTGGGGCAATTTGCCCCGGGCCCCACAGGAGCCCCCACGAGAACATAATATTCTATAGTATTGCAACTTTTTTATGGAAGGGGCCCCTGAAATTGCTTCACCCCAGGCCCCCTGAACCCTCTGGGAATCCCTGTTAAAGTCCAGTTTAGCTAAGTCAATTGAGAACACTACATGGGCACTCCTATATCTGTTTTAAACTGGTTATGCTGGTTTAGCTTGCAGCTGTACATATACCAACACAAGCCAAACCAATAAAAGGCAAGTTTAAAGCAATTTAAGAGTGGCCACAAACAAAGTTGCACCAATGTATGTAAGTCAGTATAAAAATGAAATAGGCCAATGCAACTTTTGGTTAAGACCAGGTCTAAGAATCTTCTTACCGTATGTTACCCTTGAAAGTAAGGTGTTTTTCAAAACATGCATCCCCTTCCCCACAATTAAATGACAGTAATTTTCCAGAACTGTGTAGAAATGCTCTGGAGGTGGGAGGTCTGATGAGAGGCAGTGGAAGTGTTTGAGATGGTAGAGTGCTGAAAGGCTGGCAGTCCTAGTGGCACAGAGTTAAGAGTGTGCTGTGTCATCTGTTGTGTAGTGGTCATTCTGGTGGTGCACGGTGCATCTCTGTGGGGGAGGAGCAGAAGTTACGGCATGATAGATGCTTCAACTTTTAATTCCCCTGCTTTTGTGTGAAGCATATTTGTGTGCAACCTTAACTCAGGTTTTTATTAAGGTTGCCCAACATTTCCCATTATGAAGACCTAGTTTTCAGTTGCTCATAACTTTGCCAGACTAACTGTTTGAGCTGAAATTGTAACATGGAGCAGAGGATGGAGAGTAAAATTGCAGCCAAAATGGTTGAGCTCTTTCAGAGAATGAGCCTATGGAGGGAAAAAAATACATTTTTTTGCTCATATTTAAATAAAAACAAAACAAAAAACCCACCCCCCACCAAGAACTCTTGTAACTTTTTCTTTGAGAAGCTTTATCATTCGGATGCTGTATAGCAGCAGTTCTCAAACTGTGGGTCAGTTTGTGTTTGTTTTGTGTTTGTTTTGTTTTTTATTTTTTTGTTTTGTTTTCCTCATCCCCAGTTCTCTCTCTCACCCCATCCCAATCTCCTCACCTAACTGATCCCAGCCTTTACTCCTTGAGTTCCCATCCCAGTCTCCTTGCTCAGCCAGTCCCTGCAGCTCTCTCTGTGTCTCTGTATAGCCAAACCCCAAGCCCTATTGCCCAGACCTGAAGCCAAAGGCTTCAGTTTTGCCACCCTTCCTCCCCCACCCCCTTGGGGCAGCAGGGCTCAGGCTTCAGTCCCCTCTCTGGGGGTCGTGTAGTAATTTTCTTTGTCAGTAGGGGGTCATGCTGCAATGAAGTCTGAGAACCCCTGCTTTATAGCAGGGACGTGAACTTTGGGGAGGGGGGTGGTCTTACTGTAAGGGATGTCCCTTGTCATCCGCATGAAAATTCATCCAAATTTGATCAAGTTATAAGCCTTTGAAAAAAAGTTAAAGTTCACATATGTTCAGTAAACTTGCTAGAGCATTGCAGCTTCATTCCTTGAAAATTCCATCTGTGCTGAGCGTGCTCCTGCCTGGGGCTGAGCAAGACTTTCCCCAGTTACAGTTCCCTACTGCTCTAGGCCATATCAGAGCTGGGTTCAGGGACTGGAGCTGGGAGCAGGGAGCCAGTCTGTCCTTTGTTCTCAACAATTCCCCCTGCTGGGCCCATGCACTATGGAGGAGAAAACTGCTTGAACTGAATGCAGAATTGAATGGAACTAGAGGATTGGGAGGGACAGGAAGTAGCTGGAGAAGGGGAGAACCAGAAACACTGAAATTGGACAAGGAGTCTGGGAAGGGAGACTGGAATAGGGAACCAGTGAGTACAGAGAAGGTGGGTGTGGAGGTGACTGAAGGCTGGGGTTGGGAGAGGAGAAGGAGACAGAGACACAGAGAGAGCTGCAGGGACTGGCTGAGCAAGGAGACTGGGATGGGAACTCAAGGAGTAAAGGCTGGGATCAGTTAGGTGAGGAGATTGGGATGGGGTGAGAGAGAGAACTGGGGATGAGGAAAACAAAACAAAAAAATAAAAAACAAAACAAACACAAACAAACACAGCTCTGGGACAGGTTGGATGGAAAGGGACCAAACCAAACCAAACGAGTCTCTGCCCATTACAGCAGACTTTCCTCCAGAGCATGGAACAGAACTCAAGATTCCCAAGTCTCAACATTCCTCTGTGGTCAGCAAATATCTGCAAAACCCTCTGGTGAACGATCTCATCCCCCTTTAGTGCTGGCCCACATCGCAGAAGTAGCTTGTAATCCCCTATCAGTTAGCTCAGGGTGGCAGAGGACTGTGGTAATAGGTTCAAACCCTGCTTATAACCCATGTGGGTTTCAATACGATGCCACATGATAAACAACCAAATAAACTGGATTTCTATTTTGTCAATTCTCTCCCCCCTTTCTTGGGGGCGGGGGGGGGAAGGGGAGAACCTAGGAAATTAAACAAAACATTAGAAGAACATTATCATGGCTGCAAAGTCAAACACTCAAAAGTTAGGAAATACCAGAATTAAGGTTGCTAGTAGAACCTTAATTTGGTCCCCTTGTGCATATGTATTATGGTATTGTCTTTAACCTGATCATGCTGTTTTTTCCACAAGACACTGGCTCATTCAGTGCATGGGATGGATGGTGCTCATTTAATGAGTGATTCAGTGCTTTGTTTTCTCTTCACTGTACCATGTGGGCAGGGCTGGGTCCAGCTATTTTGCCACCCCATGCGGGGGGTGAGGGGCAAACCCGATCGACAGCACTTTGACAGCAGCAGTTCAATTGTGCCGCTTCATTCTTTGGCAGCGAGTCCTTCAATCCCTCTCTTCTTCTTCGGCGGCAGCTCAAAGAGGAAGAGAGGGACTGAAGGACCTGCAGCTGAATAGGGAACCGGAGGGGCTGCCACTGGTGTGCCGCCAAAAGACCACCAGGGGAGCCGCCCTTTCCTATTTGCTGACCCAGGCAGGCAGGGCCGGTGCAACCATTTAGGCGACCTAGGTGGTCACCTAGCGCACTAGGATTTGGGGGGCGCCATTTTCTTCAGCAGCAGCCATGGCGGCTGGATCTTTGGCCGCCCTGGTCACCGCCGGCATTTAGGCAGAGGGAGCTGGGGCAGGGGAGGGCAGTGAGGGCCGCCTGCAGCAAGTAAGGGGGTGGGGAAGGTATGCAGGGGAACTCCCCGCCCCAGCTCACCCGTGCCCCACCTCCTCCCCGAGCATACTGAGGCGGGAGAAGTGAAGCAGCCACGGCGTGCTCAGGGAGGAGGTGGGGCAGGGGTGAGCTGCTTCACTTCTCCAATCAGCTTAGGCGCCACAAGCCTGAGAGGCAGGAGAAGTGAAACAGTGACAGCGTGCTTGGGGTGCTCATGCATGGAGCAGGGGTGAGCTGGGGTGGGGGGGTGCCTCAGGGCAGAGGGGGGAGCTGCCACAGGGGGGGACCTCAGGGCAGGGGTGTGGGGGGGGGAGGGTGCAAGGTGGAAGTTTTGCCTAGGGCATGAAACATCCTTGCACCAGCCTTGCAGGCAGGCACCTGCTTACTAGGCTGGTGCCTAGAGCTGGCCCTGCATGTGAGGCTCCAGGTCTTATTTACTGCATATTATTCAAACTCTGCTCTGAAGACAGGATTATTAGTTTCCTGTATGGGTTTTTCTACGGTACTCAACACTAGTGTCTCAATGCTTCACAAATATTCACTTTCACAACCCTGTCTTGTTTTACAGATGGGGAACTGAGGCACAGAAAGATTAAGGACAAAAGTATTCACTGATTTTGGGTGTCCAACTTGAAACACCTAGGATCTGATTGTTCAGAGTATTTATATACCACTTTATATGTTGAAAGCCCAGCTGCCACTGACTTCAGCTGCAGCTATGTACACTCAGCACTTCTGCAAGTTAGACCTTGGGCACCCAGAAAATGAGAAAATTAGTGACCACCTGTGAAAAAAAGTCAGGTTTGAGTGAGCTGCCCAGCACCGTATAGAACTCTGCAACAGAGGCAGCAAGAGAGTGCATGTCTTCAGGCAGCACTCAACCTCATAACCAGACAACTGTCTTTTCTCTTCTTGCAACACCCTGCCTCACTCTCCACCCCTTCCAACTTCTGCAACAAAAGAAGCAGTGGTCCTATAGACAGTCTCCTTCACAATACACTGATTCTCTACCAGAGCACAGTCTATCCCGTGCACTGAATGGGGCAGGGATTCTGTGCGGGGAAAAAAAAATAGTATGTGATCTTATAATTAAAGATTATCAAAGTATACAGCACAAGGTGGCATGCACAGGCAACCTTAATTCTGCAATTTTTTTTAACTGAGTGCTTGACTTTGCAACCTTAAGAATGTTCTTTTAAGACAGTTTGTGGTGTGTGTAAAATGTACAATCCAGGAAGAATTAGTATTACAGCTTTATAGCATAAATAGGTCATTTCGGTCTACAATATTCAGGGCTGTCCTCAAAGAGCTCAGTTGTGCAAGCCTTACTCATGCAAGTAATCCTACTGAAGCCAAACGTATAGCCAAGAGAAAAAAGCCTCATCAGAACACGAGTCAAAGCTACAGATTGAAATAAAAGTGCGCAGGACCAAGCCACTATTCTCATTTTCTCCTAGTACAACTGGCACTCAGCGAAATGAAAATGCTTTGTGGAATTAAAAAAAAAAAGTTAGAGCAAGGCCAGATTTTCTTGCTGCCAATGAACACACCAACACAGGAGCCCAGGTTTTACAAAGAAAACTTGTGTCAATATCTGGGTGTGTGTTATCTTTTAGAACACATATTAGGCATTCCTGCTTGCTGTGCTTAGTTTAAGATTCTGTTGTCATCAATAATGTATACACCTTGACCTACTTGGTCCTTCACCTATGCACTATGTGGCCCCTATTTTCAATCAATCATACATAGACCAGTTTTCTAGGTGAGCATATCCATGCCCCTACTTTACTTTTTCCAATTTTTTTGGAGGGGGGTGTTCTTTTGATCTAGCTGTAAATTGATCATGGATAACCCAGCCTAACACATGAATCATGCCAAAAAAAACTCTCTCAAGACTGACTTCACACTAGCCTTAACAGTTTAAAGCAGTGCATACTGTACATCATGTGCTTATAAAACTGATAGATTCTTAGTCACTCTCCCTGGAAAATTATGTTCTAGCTCTGCAGAGGAATTTCAGTGGAGAAAAGTTTGGTGACCTCACAAAGCAAGACCCACGAAGAACCTCTATGTTATGTCCCCCAACTTATCAACATATATTTCAGCATTTCAATTTCTTTGCTGAGTTGGGACCCAATCTGGTCTTCTCCAAACATGACTCATGTGCATGAAGTAAATGGGATATCGTAAGGCTAATCCTTCCCTCACACCTGTGGTAGTTCCTTTTATACTGATGAAACTCCATCTCAAGTGGAAGAGAGAGCAGACTCAGAATTGACAGAGGGGCTCATTTAGGTTACAGAAATACAGGTTACCTGAGGGGGTCTCCTTGGAGGTGCTCCACACAAAGGCATCTCACTCAAGTCAGTAAGTTGTGTGTGATTTGCTTGCAGGATTAGGTCCTTGGCTAATTTTGAAAGCCTAGGCCCAAGTGACTAGTAATTGAGTGCCCAACTTGAGGCACTTTAAAAACTGCCACAAAGCCACTCTCAAAATTAACTCTTACAAATGGTCTCATTCTAGGCAAATAAGTTGAGACCACCAAAATCACTAGGCAAGAACCACAGCTCTTATGGCTCTTATGTACGAAACTATTGGCCTAGATTGATAGCATTATCTGTGCTTATACTTGTCTCTAACATTGGTTTAGGTCAGGGTTTCTCAAACAGGGGTCTCTGCTTGTGTGGGGAAAGCCCCTGGCAGGACGGGCTGGAGTGTTTACCTGACCCATTCGCAGGTCCTGCTGATCACGGCTCCCACTGGCTGCAGATCGCTGCTCTGGGGGCAAAGGGGGCTGCCGGAAGCGACGTGGACCAAGGGATTTACTGGCCTCCACTTCCAGCAGCCCCCATTGGCCTGGAGCAGCAATCCGCGACCAGTGGGAGCTGCGATCGGCCGGACCTGCGGACGGGGCAGGTAAACACTCCGGCCTGGCCCGCCAAGGGCTTTCCCTACACAAGCAGAGACCCTTGTTTGAGAAACCCTGACCTAAACCAATGTTAGTGACAAGTATAAGCACAGACAATGCTATCAATCTAGGCCAATAGTTTCGTACATAAGAGCCTAAAGTCAGGTTACTAAATCCATATTTAGGCTCCTGCCAGCTTTTCAAAGTGCTGAATGGGATGACCACCTTCTTGGCTGAAACACCAAGAACTGACCCAAGGAGCTTCGGAGCTAAAGGCATTAGCTTGAGCTGCAGCAGCTTGACAACCAAGGCTTGCTAGGTGGGGCTGCAGCACAGTCAGATCCTCTGCAAATCAAAGATAGATGGGGACCTGACACACATTCACTAGAGGGTTATATGAGCATCCAAGAGCTCCTACTGGGTCAAATTCTTTTATTGTTCTATAAATTAGTGCAAAAATGAATAACTCAATATGTGGAGGTCTGTGGGAGCAGTGAAGGATAGGCTCCTAACTTATGTTCCTTTGTTACAGTAAAGATTTTCAAACCTGCACCGCTCTAATACCTAGGCACCAATTCTCTACTGGCATTAAGAATTCATACTGTTTCTAGAGTAGATACAAGGTGCATGGAGATATTTGAGAAGTTATCTATTCTGAACTCATATTTGGAAAAAACATTGAAAACAGTCTCCAAGAACAAATCTCTGCCTGTGGTTACATAACCCAAAACTGTCTAGATGAATTCCCAGTTCTTCACACACCTAACAGAATGAGTCTAGGATAGTATGTCAATGTCTCCTGGTAAATATGGAGTAGAGTAGAGACAGGCTCATGGTACTTTGTGTTTTCTAATTAAAAACACCCATTGTTACATTAATAAGACAAGAACATCTTGTTACGATGTACCTCTAGGTAACATTTCAGGTCTTTTGAAGAAAATGCATGGAAAAGAAACAAACCCAGCAGATTCTGCCAGCAAGAAAGCTAGTAAATGAGCTTTTGGTGTGAAAAAGAAAGAGGGAAGGTGAGGGAGAGAAAAACAAGAAAGGGGAGAGATCATTCTGCTTGAGTCTCATTAGTATCAGTAGATTTATAGACTTCAGAGGTCATTATAATTTGTCTTTCACTTAGTTCATGATATCAAAAAGGTAAAAAGTCTCCCCCTCCCCATTATTCTCTTTTTATAAGACAGCATATTTCACTCACAACAGCTTTGTGAGGAGTAAATGAACTGGTTGTAGGGTGCATAGATCACTGTTCTCTGAAGAGATTAGCTGAGAAATCTGATTCTTGTGCGTTTCCCATCTCTGAGGAGATTTTTTTTTTGCCATTCAGAGTTTGATGCAATCTCATTTCCAACAGGTGATGGATCAGTTCCCTGTTTGTACCATGCATGCTACTCTGGTTTATTGACAGTGCTCCACCCCTTTGCTGTTCTTCAGCTAGGTTCTTTGATGTACCAGTTTCCCTGAAAAGTACATGCTGCAAAGAGAAGTGGAGTTGCAGTACTTGGTATTTGGGTGCAGAAGAGAGACTTCCTAGCTGGTGAGCACCCACTTGTGGCAGCGCATGTTGTAGCAGGCTCTTCCCCCCTCTAGAGTCCTCTGCTGACAGCTGCTCCAATCTTGTGGTGTTCTGCGTCTTCCTGTGACTTGGTCCTTCTGCCAGGTCACATTTAGTCCCACCCCTTCCTTGGCAACAGAATCCCATGAAACAAAAGTCCAGTGACCTTATGCCATGTCTTTGGCCCAACCCTGGGCTCTGTGGGCTCTCAATGCCACCCAGGGCTGGCTTCAGGCACCAGCACAGCAAGCAGGTACTTGGGGCGGCCAATGGAGATGGGCAGCCCATCCGGCTCATCGGTGGCAATTTGGCGGTGGGTCCCTCAGTCCTTCTGGGAGGGAAGGGCCTGCCACCAAATTGCCACTGAAGAATGAAGCGGCGGCGGTAGAGCTGCTGCTGAAGTGCTGCCAATCGTGGCTTTTTTTGTCACCGCTTGGGGCAGCAAAAACGCTGAAGCCAGCCCTGATGCCACCTCTCAGCTGCTATTAAGGAAACACCCTGGATTCCAGTCCAGGGACTGTGTAGCAAGCAGCTAAGGTCTGTTCCTTCAGGTTCCTTGCTCCCTCAGCCTGTCTCTAATCCCTTCCTGGGATCACTCCTCCACAGACTCTCTGCAGCATTTTTCTAGCTCTTGTACTGAGCTACATCTCCCAGGAGGGCTGTCTCCTGTCTGCCTCCCCCAGTGCTCTGTAGGTGTCCATATCTCTTGCCTCCGGAAATCCACTCCAGGCTACCTCCCTGGTGTCAAGTGACTCAGTAGCTCAGTCACTCTGTGGCTCTTCAGTGTCTGCCTTGGCCCTTTGCCAGTGCTCTTTTTCAGGCAAGGACCCCAAACCTTACTTTCCCCCTTGACTCCCTGCCTCTCTACTGCTTTGAAGTTCTCCTTTATTAGTCACCCTGTTCTGCTCAGCAGGGACTCATCCTTAATTCAGTCACCAGCTCCTTCCCACCTGTTTCAGGGTTGTATCCTTGCTTTGGAAAAAAAAATCTAGTGATGTGTGATGTTACACCCCATATCCTTTATAGGATTATGCTCCTGATATGGCATAATATATTATATGCACGGTGGGTCTTGTAAGGTATCATTGGAAAGGTTATGATTTACAATTTTGCAGCTTAATTCATCAATCTGAAAGTCTAATGGACTTAGTAAAGTAAAATATATATATAGTAAACTAAAGCCTTGTATTTTTGCAGTAAGGATTATAGATTGGTTACAAAATAGTAATTCATAGAATTTAAGACTAGCAAGGAATGTTATGAGCATCTAGTCTGGCCTCCAGCATAACACAGGCCATAGAACCTGATCAAGTAATTCCTGCATCAATCCCTAATAACTGTTGGTTGGACTGGGGCACATCTTTTAGAAAGGGATCCAGTCTTGATTTAAAGGCTTTAAGTGATAGAGAATCCATCACATAGAATCATAAAAGATTAGGATTGGAAGACACTTCAGGAGGTCATCTAGTCCAATGCCCTGCTCAAAGCAGGGCTAACACCAACTAAATCATCCCAGCCAGGGCTTTGTCAAGCCTTTGTCAAGATAGAGGTTCCACCACCAATCTAGGTAATCCATTCCAGTGCTTCATCACCCTCCTAGTGAAATAGTTTTTCCTAATATCCAACCTAGACCTCCCACACTACAACTTGAGACCATTGCTCCTTGTTCTGTCATCTGCCACCACTGAGAACAGCCTAGACCCAGCCCCTTTGGAACCCCTCTTCAGGTAGTTGAAGGCTGCTATCAAATCCCCCCTCTCTTCTCTTCTGCAGACTAAACAAGCCGAGTTCCTCAGCCTCTCCTCTTAAGTCACGTGTCCCAACCCCCTAATCATTTACATTGCCCTCCGCTGGACTCTCCAATTTGTCCACATCCTTTCTATAGTTGGGGGCCCAAAACTGGATGCAATACTCCAGATGTGACCTCACCAGTGTTGAATAGAGGGGAATAATCACTTCCCTTGATCTGCTGGCATTGCTCCTACTAATGCAGCCCAATAGGCCATTAGCAGTGTGCCCTTGTTGCCAAGAAGGCTGACTCATATCCAGCTTCTTATCCGCTGCAGAACTGCTGTTTAGCCAGTCAGTCCCCAGCCTGTAGCAGTGCATGGGATTCTTCCATCCTAATTGCAGGACTCTGCACTTATCCTTGTTCAACCTCAGATTTGTTTGGGCCCAATCCTCCAGTTTGTCTAGGTCACTCTGGACCCTATCCCTACCCTCCAGTGTATCTACATCACCACGTGAACTGTCCCAATGGTTAATTATCATCCCTGTCAACATGTGGCTTATTTCCAGTTTGAATTTCTCTAGCTTCAGCCATTGGGTCTTGTTATACCTTTGTCTGCTAAATCAATGATCCTCCTCCAGTTAGAAATCTTCTCTCCAGGTAGGCAAGTATAGGCTGATCAAGCCACCCCTTAATTTTTTTGTCCATAAACTAAATAGATGGAGCTTCTTAAGTCTCATTTTTATTTTGTATCACTGTTGTGGCTCTATTTTTCAACATACTTTTAAAAGCGTGGACACCAAAATGGAATGCAGTATTCTAGTAATGGTCTCACCGGTATTGCCACAATATCACCTCCCTGCTTGTACATCCAAAGATCATGTTAGCCCTGTTAACTACAGCATCAAAGTAGGAGCACACGTTCAGCTGTTATTCACCGTGACCTCAAGTCCTTTCCAGAATCACTGCTTTCCACAAAACAGCCCCCATCTTATAAGCATGATCTACATTATTTCTTCCTAAATATGAACTTGTATGTGGCTGTATTAATGCATGTTTGCATGCTCAGTTTACTAGATATAGCAGATTGTGCTGTATAAAAGTGGCCTGTCATTTCTCACCACTCTGTATCATCCACAAGCGTTACCACAATTTTGTAACATCTTCTATCACTGGTAAAAATATCAAATAGCAAATAGCATTGTGCTCAGAACATAGTGCTCTGAGAAACCACTATGTGAGGCAGTTACAGCTATAATCTTAATCCCTTGTCAGGTAAATTATATCTTTCCTGTACAAGATATACAGCAGTCCAAAACGGCTGCATCTTTTTACTAACTCAGCTAGGCACCATGATCAAACTAAGGTGTTTAGCGTAAAACATGTTACTGCAGATTACTCTTAACAGCCCATTTTTGCAGTTGCCTATAAGCTTATCTAGCAAAGATTGCTTTAGGTCAACAACAACAACACTGTTGCACAACTCCCTCCCTATGAAGGTTGGGGGATTACAACAAGTTATGTTCAGTGGTCCTGAGCTTCAATTAATATTGGCTAATTATTCAATTAAGAATGGCTAGTGTTCACTTTAGGGAAGTAACAGGATTATAAAACATCTGGGCAACCATTTTCTGGTATTTAATAGGCACAGAGGGACTTGAACACATTCATTTGATAAAAGTATTATCCAACCTAGTATCCTGTCTCCAACAATGGCCAGTATCAGATGTTTCAGAGGAATGTGCAAGAATACTGAACAATGGACAAAAAATAAATTGCTTTCCCACAGAAATGTCTTCCAAAGTCCCATCAGTTATAGTAATTGGCTTATAAAACCTCTTCCTTCTGGTCATATCTTATACACTTTTCCTAATCACCTGGCCTCAGTGAAAAGTCTTATGGTAATGAATACTTTTTTTTTAAAAACCACACACACACACCCCTATCCTCCTTTCTGTTTTAAAATACATTGCTTTTCAGGTTAAATGCATGTTCCCTTATTCTTGTATTGTGAGAAAGCATAAATTGGAGTGATTTACCATCTCTCCACCCCTATTTTGTATATTTCTTCTGTCTGTCTTCCAGGTCTCCTTTATACACTTTTGGCTGACAAAGAATTCTGGTAGAATGGAGAGGCATGATTCTCTTACAGAAGTTATGTTGGTTTGTCCTTATCCTATTAGGTTCATCTAGGCTTTTCCCCATAACTTCAACTGCATTTCAACCAATTCACCAAGATGGATTCAACAATAGGTACCATATCTTAACAGAAGATTGCACCTTTTGTTGGCAGATCAGCCATTTCATGTCTATGTTCCTTCAGAATTCTTGGATAAATACTACCCAATCCATCTTGGTGACTGTTTGGTTTCTGATTTAATAGTGCACTTCATTATTTGTCTGTATCAAACAGCTACAGCATATCAAAAGAGAAATATAGGAGGTTAGGTTATTAATAAAATCACTATATGTATATAGAAAGAGTGACATTTGAAATGTATTGAGCCAAATTCTTCCCTCATTTACAGTGGCGGTGCGGAGCATTCTGCCCTTTACACTGTGCAACTTCACTAAAGTCAGTGGTGTTACATGTGTCTAAGGAGGAGGCAAATTTAGCCCTGTGGCTTTCGATCTACGTAGGTTGAGGGGAAACTACACAAATGCAAATATTTAAGAGGTTTTAGAACACCAGAAGCCCTAGCACAGTACTAGCATCACAAATGGTGCTGAAAAATGGTAGTGACACCAAACACAATCGTTTGTTTTGTTGACTGTGTCCCAGAATGTATTACAAACACAAGACCAATAATACCTGCCAAGTATAAGGGACCAACTGTCACTTGGAAAAATTCTGCATGGATTCCACACTCACAGCCAATGCATTTATTATGAATACTACTAGGATGATTAGGGTTCATGGCTTCATTCCTTTATACCCTTCAGTTAAATCCGCCTATCAATTTTCTTCCTCCTTAGGTTTCACGATGTGCTGGAGAATCATCTGAACAGAAGTGGAGGCAAATGAATAGGAAGTCAGTTCAGTAGCTCTTATAAGACAATCAGGGCATTACACTTGCTAGAGAGATTCAAATCAGAGAGGATTTTTTTAAAGACATGTTTTAGGGGTGGTGAGTGGCTCAGGGAATTCTACTTTGTGAAGACAGAAATCATTGGGGGAACCTCACCCATAGGATTTCATTGTATTTGTTTAGGTTCATCTTACCAAGACTCCTTTATGATAAGACGTCTGTATGAGGAACAAAAAGTAACCTATGAAGCCTAGCTCTTAGAGCCTAGCTTTGTTGTGAAGTACAGAGTCTGCATTGATCGAATACACTCGTGTCATAAAAGGCAAGAAAGGCTGCTAAAAGTTGTATGTCTATTAATTTAAATCATTTTAACATTTTTCATTGCACAGCACTGTTCATTAACTATGCACAGTATATTGAGGTTCTATGGACAGAAAAACAAGGGCATGGACAACACCTCAAGGTATCAGATTCTATTCGTCTGTCTCTATTTCCAGAGATTTAAATGAAGTAACAGATCTCATTCACCACCATTCTTCTTTCTCGATCAGAGTTGGAGGTAATCTAATTACACATTATTGTAAATTTCTAAGACATTATCACAGACAGAAAAACTGTTACAAAGACAAAATACACCACATAGCTTGCTGACATACTCAAAATACTGAATATACATCATCCTCTCCAGTGCCATCTGTAGGCCAATGAGGGAAGGTAAATGGGTTTTATGTCTCACAGCTGAGGCAGAAAGAGGTTTGCAAGATACCATATGGAGAATAAGATGACAATACATTATCTCTTGTTCATAATGAACAGTTTGGATGGAAGAACAGTCGCCAAACTATATATGGGAGGGTAAGAGGCAACATGCTGTAGTGTTTAACAATGAGTGGATTGACCAAAGAATGACCTGTGGTTGGGTGTGTGAGGCTTATGGGGTATGTGTATGCTGCATAGAGAGTTTGTAGCCCATACATTTGATAAATATATATATGATGGAAGGGGGAGGGGTTGATCTTTGGTCAGGGCTTGATGAGAATAAATTTTTGCATGGAAAGGGGACAGTTACACACACACACACACACACACACACACTCTGAATATCCCCCAAACCTTATTTACTTGACTGTATGATCTGAATATTTGCATCCCTTCCCTTAACTGTTCATTTTCCACATTTTTAAATTTGTCGGGGCTTTGTTTAACTAATGTATAGTAGCAACTTCAAACCTAAGATATAAGTTTGGTGGAGGGGAAAGAGAATTCTTGGCAACGTAATTCTCTTTGCAGATTCCTCATGCCAGTTTAGATAACAAATATTTAAGTCAAAACTTCCTAAGGGGAATAGAGTCCTTTTAACTGCTAATATTTTTTCAGCAAACTGTACACAAGAGGAATACATGTATACTTGAGAGCAAAGCTATTTGAACACATAATGCTAATTAAGAGTTTAATTAAAGTATAAGTTTGCTTAAAGTTAAATAGTTTAATATATCCCCCCCCCACCCCCAAACAAAAAAACAAAAACCCAGACATCTGTTTAGATACTGGCAACCATTAAGCTCAGCCTTTGCCAATGTATTACAGCAGATGTTAGTTTCCAATTGCTTGTTTCCCTAGGATGTGGGTATTGTTTAACTAGATTGTAATGAGGGGACTGTTTGAATTAAATGGAACCAGTTACGTTAAAAAATAGGGCATTGTTCTCCAATGTGACTTAGTTACATTGGCACATTGAAGTGGGAGGAAATAATTTATATCCCATGAAGAAGCTTCCATGCCATCATAATGTTGTTTGGCTGATATTTATGTACAACATGAAATAAGGCTCCTAATGGTTCAAGCTGGCATCTCGATGAAAATGTGTTACTCTGCCCTCTGAGTGGAATTTAAAATATTTTATAGGACTAATATTAAAAACACTTATGATTTTTTTTAAAAAAACAAGTCTCTTTAGCAGGAAGGGGAAAAATAGTGATTTTCAACCTGTGGCCCACAGACCCCTGGGGGTCTGCAGACTATGCCTAAGATTTCTAGAGGGGTCCACACTTCCATTCAAAAATTTGTAGGGGTCTGCAAACGAAAAAAGTTGAAAACCACTGGCTTATATAAACAGAATCCTCCTCTCTCCACCTACCCCCTATCCATTCAGTCTTAGACTCATTAAAACCACACTTCAACTGACCTTGTCTTGAGGTCCAGACAAGCTCAGCTACTTCCTTCTCTTCTCGTTTATCTCCAGCTTCAGAAACAAAAATGCTGCTGTTTTTTGAATACTCCAGAAGGGGATAGTCTTTCAAGTGATCTGGCTAGAGGACCAAGTCACAGGAAGAGGCAGATCACCGCAGTGTTGGAGTGATCATTAGCAGGTGATTCCTGATTGAGAGAGCTGCCATGCCACACCTGGCCACAAAGAGGCACTAGCGGGGAGTCAACCCCTTCACAGCATCTAAGGAGGACTTGAAACATTGTGTACTTTAGAATAGTCTCACTGCAGATTCAAAACAACTGCTTCTTTCACAATCAAGGAATGCAGAGAGCCTAGGTAAAGAAAGCATGAGCTTGTGGGTAAAACATGTGATGGGAGTCAGTTTGTGTCATAGAATTCCTGTGTGACCTTGGGCAAGTCACTTAGAGAAGGTTTTTCCAGTTTGTAAAATGGGAGTAATAACTTGCCTACCAGCTTCACAAGCTAGGCTGTGAAGCTCATTTCATTTGTCTGTAAAATGCTTACGTCCTCCATTGTAAGGCGCTGAAGCTGTGCAAAGTATTTAGGTAAAAACTGTTTCTTCCAATTGCACACACAATCCAACATCAGGAAAGACATGCATTCTAAGTGCTGACCTTAAGACTGAAAATCAATAAGAAAAAACCAGCCTCTACATGGCAGCACCTTTGAGCCCAGAGAATCAAGATACTGGGCCTGATCTTGCTCCCAGAAGTGTGACCAGATAGCGAGTGTGAAAAATTGGGACAGAAGGTAGGGGGTAATAAGCATCTATATAAGATAAAGGCTTGTTCATATTAAAAAAAATTGGGACATCTGGCCACCCTAGTTCCCACTGACATTCATGGGGAAAAAAACTCTCCAGGTGTTGAAAGTGGGAGCAGGACCCAGCTTATGGTCCCTTCTCCAAATAAAGTAGATTGACAACATAAAGTACTAACAGACCCAGAGGCCAGTTCTCTTAAATAGGGGAAGAGTTGTGCCATTTTTGCCACAATGACTTAACACTTGTGGGTCTCACTGAAGCAATGAGTTTTGAAAAGTCAAGGGTGCATGCCTTGGGCTCAGAAACACGACAGGGACTCCAGAGGTAGCTATTCAAGACCCATTCCATTGACAGTGTCATGGGTTTCCCTTCTCTAACTCCAGGTACAAAGTCAATGTTAAGTCTTTCAGTACTCCAGCCTTACACCAGCTTCACCAAGCCCCGGGATCAACAGCAGTTGGTGAGGGAAGGTAAGCGGTAAACTCACTCCCACTCTATTTCTAGTTAGCCACAAAATACGTGTGGGGTGACTGCTGTTGGGTTCCCCACAGTTGCCAAGAGCTTCCCTTGAACCATTGCACTGATTTCCCCCTTTGAGGCACTACAGGACCCAGTACTTCCTATTAAGTACTTAAGGGCCAATGCTAAAGAGGAATGGAGCAAATCTAAGGCAGATTGGATGCAAGTGGCCAAGTTTAGAGTCATTGGCATAAAAAAAAAAGAAGCCCTGCATCATGCACACCTAGCACCTTGTATAAACAGGTCAATTATTTTGTGACAAGCAGCAGGATACACACTGTATATTCCTGTTAACACCAGAAGTGGAGAGAGGCATCACTATAACGTTTTGCGGTGCTTCATTAAGCTCGCCTCTTTATACATTCCCTGGTAACAGTATTCTAAAGTATCAGTTAACCAGTGCAAGAAGTATGCACTTATGGAACAGATTGCAAACTGCCAATATATGCAATAGGATCAGATTCACTAAACTGAATGCCAAACACAGAACACATTTTAAGTCTTACTGGCATAAAGTACTTTATACAGAAAGCCAGAGTGAGGGATACAGCATAGCTTAAGTGGATACAAATCTGAGGGATGATAGTAAGCTTGGACTAGAGGAGCTGTGTGATATGCAAACAGTTCATCTTCATTATAGCTGCGCACAGTTTCTTCCCTGTGTTCTGTTCATTAGAATTTACAAAGGTTTGTTTCCTTATGCTAGATATGAAAATCTGGTATAAGTGACAAAGACGGTTAGTTACAGACCTCTCTTCCTGCCATTTTCAAGCAATAAAGCTGCCCTAGGCTTCTGTTTGTTGTGCATCTACAGACAGCACAATGATGGCCCTGCACCCCATCCATTCCATCAGCAATTTTCCAAAACTATTAAAATGGACATTCAGGAAATTAAATGCTCCCTTGCTTCTGGGGGAGTTGCTCTGTAAGGAGACAATCAGTGTCTCTTAAGCCCATGACTTGAACTGTGCTAGTGAAAAGTGTATTTAAACACTGTTGTTCCTGTCCTCTTCCTAATCATAATCAAGAGGGGAATTCCCCCCTGCCCAGAACCATACTAACTTAAGTGTTACAACTGAGTGGGTTGTTCTTCTGTTTCTATAGCATGATCTTAACCTGTTATAGTCTGGTTCTAAGAATCCCTTCTTCAGGGTGGTCAGAACTCTTTGATGGTCAGGATCTCCCCTCTAAATCTCCAGTAGCAGGCTTAGCACAGAGACCTTTAAAATAATTACAGCTTCATGGTAGCCAGTTAGAGGACAAGGTTCAAGATGTGGCTCTTATTCCACTAGGATTTATGCTGGGTTCTATTGCCATAAACCCAGGAGGAAGGCTTTGATGGCAAAAAGTCCCCAAGAAGAGAGGGCTGGTGCACACAGAACCTACCACCTTCCTTGAATTGGAGCTGCTATAAAGGGACCAGCACAACCCAAGGAGTGGGCAGTGGTGGACAGGAAGAAGGCACTTCTGGAGTGGCTGGGCAGTGTGCCAATTCAGTGCCTTCCACCAGGCTTTAAACAGACTCTCTCTATAGCAAAAGCCTTAAGGAAGGGCAATGATGGAAATTCAAGGTACACCACATGGTGCAATTCAATAGGACCCACAGGTGCTGGCAGGTGTAATTTATGCTTTGCTGTGGCAGTGTTTCCAAGCATGGCCGAGACAGCCTTATCTAGAGAAGCTATTTATTTCCAAGTGTTCAGAATGAAATTCCTTACTAAGTCATTTTCTTTGTTTTATTTTTGCTTTAGTGCTTGTGCCTTGGGTTTTGACACATGAATTATATCTACCCAAAGGAAACATTTAGGTCTAGTCTGTTTCTCTCTGATATGGCAGGCATATTGCCATGCGCTTTATCTTGAAAAATTAACTGCTGTTACTCTGATGCATATTGTAAGGGAAAGCTGAACAGCATTTGCCTTGACAAAGGGTGACAAATTCCAAGGCGCCTTAACTTGCCATAAGGCACAATTACATTCCTCTCTAAAGAGCCTACAATACTTTTTTTCATATAAACTTTGAAGAGTAGCTAATACAAGACTGCTTTGTTGAGCCACCATTCCTGGTTTCCAAATAGTCTGGTATTTCTTATGGTTGCTGCTTCTCATTCACTATGGGACATGAGCTATTACGCTGGTTTTGACCACCTTCAATCATATAAATTGAATATAAATGAACTGCCCCGGCTTTGGTCACCACCACCCCCGACAACCGAGAGTGAAATTAACAAGGATGCCAGAAATAGCCCCTAATCCAGGTTCAGACTGGGAGTGAACAGCTAAATTTAAACTGTTCCTATACAGGCAGCAGGCTACCTGGGGAGGCTTCTCTCTCAGCCAGTCCCCCTGCTCCCTGCTACAAGCTAGAGGGGAGCCCCTGCTGAGTGGGAGGGTCAGCACTGTGTGTACATTTTCAGAGTATTGGGGACAGGAAGGTCCTATAGATATGAATTCTTTAGAATGTTCTTACTTTGCCAATGTTTTGTCTGGTCTTAAATCCAGAGGTGGAAGTAAGCCGGCATGGCCTGGTATGGAGTACTGGTAAAAAAAGGTGCAGTAGTGTACCGGCGAATAAGTGGAACGTTCAGTACTGGCTTACTTTCACCTCTTTTGGCTGCATAACAAAAAGTTCAAACTCAAAGCTAATAAAAGCTTGAAAAGGGAAACTCGCTGTCACATTTGTTTGTTGTTTCTCTCCCTCTCCTCCTCCAGCCAGGCTGCCCAACGGGGCTCGGCTCCGTGTTCCCCTGACCCTCCCACTCAGCAGGGGCTCCCCTCTAGCTTGTAGCAGGGAGCAGGGGGACTGGCTGAGAGAGAAGCCTCTCCAGGTAGCCTGCTGCCTGTATAGGAACAGTTTAAATTTAGCTGTTCACTCCCAGTCTGAACCTGGATTAGGGGCTATTTCTGGCATCCTTGTTAATTTCACTCTCGGTTGTCGGGGGTGGTGGTGACCAAAGCCGGGGCAGTTCATTTATATTCAATTTATATGATTGAAGATTGCCTCATCCAGGGGGCAGAAAAGAACTGCCCCGGCTTTGCTCACCCCCTCCCCCATCCCCGCAACAACTCTGAACAAAATGAACAAGATTGCCAGAAATAGCCCCAAATCCCGTAGTTCAGACCGTGGGGTGAACAGCTAAATTTAAACTCTTCTTATGCAGGCAGCAGGCTACCTGGGGAGGCTTCTCCCTCAGCCAGTCCCCCTGCTACCTGCTACAAGCTAGAGGGGAGCCCCTGCTGAGTGTGGGGGTCAGGGGAATGTGGACCCTAGCCATGTCGGGCAGCCTGGCTGGAGAAGGAGGAAGGAGGACAAGGAGAAAAATGTGACAGTGAGTTTTCAGTTTCTCAGGCTTATTCCAATAGTAAAGTTTTATTACAGATAGTACTGGTAGTAGTAATAGTAGCTTTATTTCTATATCTAGATCATGCAATGGGAAAGATCCATGAGGTATTTAAGAGAGGTGGGTTGCTTGTGTTTGGACTGTACAGGTAAGAAATGTAACTTACTCCCACCCTGGCCCCGCCCCTTCCATCTGAAACCCTCCCCCTTCAGAAGGGGTCTGGGGGGCGGAAGAGGGACCCGTAGCAGTAAGAGCTGTATTTTACTTTCACCCCTGCTTAAATCCCCCTGGCCCCGCCCCTTCCATCTGAAGCCCTGCCCCTTCGGAAGGGGCTGGGGGTGGGAGAGGGTCCCGTAGTGGTAAGAGCTGTATTTTACTTTCACTCCTGCTTAAATCCCCCTTCACATTATTTTAGAGATCTATCCAAGCTTCATGATATCAGTGAGCCAAATACTTCCCCTGCCCCTGCTCATAGCAACAGAGGAAAGCCTAGATCAGCAGATCTTGATCCAAAGGGTCAGAAGTATCTCCAGCTCTGGGGGGCACACCCTGTTCTTCTGCCCAACCCTGCAGAAGTCACTCTGAGGGTTGTCATCATCTATGATTTATAGTACAGTGGCACCTAAAAGCCTCAGCCAGATCAGGGCTCCAATGTACCAGGCACTGTACAAACATATCAAATGACAATCTCTGCCTCAAACTGCATGCAGTCAAAGAGACAAGATATCCACAGGTGCATTAAATAACCAAGCAGGTGGGGGCATGGGATAGTATAACAAAAACCAGGTTGCTGTAGCAAGGATTGATGTGCACAGTTCAAAGTCACCCAGTCCACATCACAACCCAGCCCTTGGCTGGTTCTATGGGGCTCTAGAGCCACATATTTGGAGGGTGTAGGCCAGCCATTATGCTACATTTTCCTTCCTGACACCAGTACAAGTTAATGCTGACCTAGTCCACACCAGAGCTATTTCCCATGCCATACACTAAGTGAGGTTTAGGGGAAGTGGTAGCTCTTTTGAAGACATGCTGCCAAGAGCTAGAGAAAGTGGGGCCCTTGGAACCAGTGCAAATATAGAACCATTATGCAGCTTGTCCTAGTCACCAGTGTACCCTGTATTTAGCAGGGATATCAGGCTATCTGTAAATCTCCAGGTCCAAATCCCTCCAGGTGGTGGTGGTGTGGCAAACCCACTGTTACACCAACAATGGAATTGGGAATGCAAACGCCCAGGATTTCCAGCCTCTTAGGTGGGAAATTTCAGTTTTAGGAGGATATCTGCCATTTTGTGTCAGGGCAGGGAGAGGGAATTGCATGTTCCAGTATGGAAAGAGATTTTAGCTCTTTTGATTGTAAGAAGGGCTGCTCACTAGCACATGGAAAATCAAGCATAAAACCTGCCAATAAAATTAGAGAGAGCAAGTAGGAGTCTAGAGAGAAAGTAAAGGTCAGTGAAAGAATAAAATAAAGTACATATTACAGAGATCGTATTGCCATGGCACAGATGGCTTAGATGTGAGCCAAAGTTTGGTTTCATACTGCTCCTGATTTGGCCTTAACAACTGAAGCTCTCAGTGAATATTTAGTATCTTTGTTCACTAGGCGTCATACTTAAATATCACTCTGTGCCTTAAGGAACTGTATGCCTGTCTTGAAAAGTTTAAAGATTGGTATTTTCTTTGCATGCTTTTTTGCTATAGTCTTTATTGTAGCTAACGACTCCTTGCGGGAAGGTTTGGGGACCTGCTAGAGTTGAGTAACAGTTAACAGAGACAGGCTTGCCAGACTGCTCACCTGACAAACTTTATGACTAAGGTTGAAAGAATGGCCAGGAAAAATCAGTGCTACCAGCAAGCATAGTTTGTCAGAAGTGTAATTAAGACTCTCCAAACAGTATATAGGTGTTTATAGTTATCTTGATAGTGATCTTACATTTATAGAGCACCTATCATCTAGAATGATTCCTTTACAAACTGTATACACTGTGGGAATAACTTTCCTTCGCCCTCATCATGCCAAGAGTGAAATGCTTAGACGGCCATTTCTGCAGTGAAGTGTCGCTTCTCAGCTTTATTAGCTAAGATGTGAAAAAATTATCTAAACTAATAAAACCCAAGACTGATTAGGACAGGCAGTGGAGAATACTATACTATCCAACTGTAACTATAGAGGGGACTTTGAGGGAGGCAGATGAATTACTCCAAATACAGTTTGATCAGGATACTGGGGTTAACAGCCTTATTCTGTCAAAAGATATCATGATGTCTTTTAGGACGATCTTGCTTTTTCATCTCCCCATGCCATCATGTAGATTCTCTCTCTGACACCCCCCAACCCCAATGGCCACTTTTTTTGCAGAGAGAGAAAGAAAGGGTACGTCTACACTATGGGATTATTCTGATTTTACATAAACCGGTTTTGTAAAACAGATTGTATAAAGTCGAGTGCACGCAGCCACACTAAGCACATTAATTCGGCGGTGTGCATCCATGGTCTGAAGCTAGCGTCGATTTCTGGAGCATTGCACTGTGGGTAGCTATTCCATAGCTATCCCATAGTTCCCACAGTCTTCCCCACCCCTTGGAATTCTGGGTTGAGATCCCAGGGCCTGACGGGGCAAAATTCATTGTCACAGGTGGTTCTGGGTAAATGTCGTCACTCATTCCTTCCTCCAGGAAAGCAATGGCAGACAATCATTTCACGCCCTTTTTCCCTGGATTGCCCTGGCAGACGCCATAGCACGGCAACCATGGAGCCCGTTCAGCTTTTTTTTACTGTCACCGTATGTGTACTGGATGCCGCTGACAGAGGTGATACTGCAGCGCTACACAGCAGCATTCATTTGCCTTTGCATGACAGTAGAGATGATTATCAGTTGTTCTGTACTGTCTGCTGCACCATTGTAAATTGGCAATGAGATGACGGTTATCTGTCGTTCTGTACTGTCTGCTGCTGTCATGGGTGCCCCTGGCTGAGGTCGGCCGGGGGCGCAAAGACAAAAATGGGAATGACCCCCTGGGTCATTCCCTCTTTTATGGTATCTAAAAATAGAGTCAGTCCTGCCTAGAATATGGGGCAAGTGTACTCGAGAACCAGTGTATCAGAGAACCAGAGAGCACAGCCGCTCCATGTCAGATCCAGCAGAAATGATGAGCTGCATGGCATTCTAGGGGGTGTCCCTGCAGCAACCCCACCCGTTGCTTCCCTCCTCCCCAAACCTTCCTGGGCTACCGTGGCAGTGTCCCCCCACATTTGTGTGATGAAGTAATAAAGAATGCAGGAATAAGAAACACTGACTTATTACTGAGATAAAATGTGGGGGAGGCAGCCTCCAGCTGCTATGATAGTCCAGGCAGTACAGAATCTTTTCTTTACACATGAAAGGGAGGGGGCTGATGGAGCTCAGCCCCCAGTTGCTATGATGAGGACGGTTACCAGCCATTCTGTACCATCTACTGGGAATGACCGGGAATCATTCCTATTTTTACCCAGGCGCCCCCGGCCGACCTCACCTGAGGCCAGCCAGGAGCACTCACGGGCTGATTATGATGACGGATAGCAGTCATATTGTACTGTATGCCACCAGGGAGGAGAGGGGAGCGGATACTGCTCTTCACTGCCGCAGCATCGCGTCTACCAGCAGCATTCAGTAGACACAGGGTGACATTGAAAAGAGTCAAGAAACGATTTTTTTCCCTTTTCTTTCACGGGGGGGAGGGGGTACATTGACAAGCTATACCCTGAACCACCCCGGACAATGTGTTTGACCCTACAGGCATTGGGAGCTCAGCCAAGAATGCAAATACTTTTCGGAGACTGCTGGGGACTGTGGGGTAGCTGGAGTCCTCAGTACCCCCTCCCTCCCTCCCTCCATGAGCGTCCATTTGATTCTTTGGCTTTCCATTGCGCTTGTCACGCAGCATTGTGCTGTGGACTCTGTATCCTGGCCTGGATATTTTTTTCAAATGCTTTGGCATTTTGTCTTCTGTAACTCTGATAGAACAGATTTGTCTCCCCATACAGCAATCAGATCCAGTGTCTCCCGTACGGTCCATGCTGGAGCTCTTTTTGGATTTGGGACTGCATGGCCACCCGTGCTGATCAGAGCTCCACGCTGGGCAAACAGGAAATGAAATTCAAAAGTTTGCAGGGCTTTTCCTATTTACTTGGCAGTGCATCCAAGTTCGGATTGCTGTCCAGAGCGGTCACAATGGTGCACTGTGGGATACCGCCCAGAGGCCAATACCGTCGATTTGCGGCCACACTAACCCTAATCCGATATGATAATACCGATTTTAACGCTACTCTTCTCGTTGGGGAAGAGTACAGAAACCGATTTAAAGAGCCCTTTATATCGATATAAAGGATCTCGTTATGTGGACGGGTACAGCGTTAAATTGGTTTAACACTGCTAAAATCGGTTTAAAAGCATAGTGCAGATCAGGCCAAAGAGAGAGAGAGAGAACACACACAAACACCATTTGCCAATACCTACCAAATAGTGGTATTGAAATAACTCTTCATAGGATCTCAGCTGCCACTGTTTGGTAAATGCTGACTTCTTAATGGTCACCATTGTGGAATAATAATGATTGCCAAAACAAACCAAAAGCCACAAGCACATGTGAAAAGAAGAGTTATGTTAATCCCCAAACCCTTGTTTAATGCAATTACTAATGTCAGGCTTATTTCTGCAACCCTTCCTCAAGCAAGTAGTCCTCCCAGACACAGAGTTGTTTCTTGTAGCAAGCAGAAGTGCTTGTATGCGTAAGAGTTACAGGTGAAGGCCTTTGCAGATTAGGAAAATGTAGTGAAAAGAATGTTTCCTTGAAGTGCTGATCACAACTCCATAGTTAACCTTAAAGTGTTGGGGATGGGGTCACATTCCTTTTAAGTCAGGTTCCAAGAAGGAGAAAAGAATTCCACCTTCATTTAGCCAAAAGCAAAATAAAGTCATAAGGCAGCTTCCTTTGAAAACAGGCCCAAACACCACCAAATCAATGCAGGCCAGCATCTTTCCTCCTAGTCTGAGCACCCACAAGGCACATGGCAACTGCTTCCTTCAGCCTAGGATCCAGTTAGGGAAAACACGAAAATACTTCTTACCATAGTTAGTCTCTGGGCATCAGTGTTGTCTTAGGTACAAGCCAGACAAACACATCCTCCCTTCCTTTGGGGTTCTGGTTCAGGAGTCTTCTAACTGAGAAGGAGGCTAAAAAGAACATCAGTAGAACCACAACCCTTTCTTTCTCTGCCTCCCATCCCAATTTGTTTCTGTTTCATGGCTTCCCTTACTTAGGAGGCACAGGTGTCAGTTTCATGTCCCGACAGCTTAACAAGCCACAGCTGTTGGCTCTTTTCTCCAGGTCTGGCAGCTCAAGTAGTCTTTAAGGGCTAGTTTCTGATATGTACAGTCAACCTTAACTCCAGTTTAACATAGCTTCTGTCTGTGATTTGGATTTAAGCTTCTGAAGGAATTGGATAAACACCAAATGGGTAAAAATATTATAACATGGAAATATTTAAACAATGTGAAGAAAGGTACCTTCTTCCATTGCGTACAGAATGGCCACAATCCTGAAAACACACAAGTGCTTAACCTTACTACCATGAACTATCCTATTGAAGTCAATGACACTATTCACAGTAGTAAAATTAGACACCTTCATCAATGTTTGCAAGACTGGAGTTGGACCCCAAGAGTACTGGAGTTTTGGACACAACTGTACTAGACCATAGGGTTTTTTCTTTAAAAAACTACACTAGAAATGGATCCAACTCTCAGTCATGCAGATGTGCATTTAGAAAGCACATATTATGCACTAGAACTGTAAAAGTAAAATGAGCTTTACTCTTGGGATAACAAATCTTCAATATCTGGCTACAAGACAAGCCACTATACCTAGCAACTGAGATTATAGAATAATCTGAAAATGATGAAGCAGAGTTTATGATGACAGCAACAGAGCTGTAGAGCAGCCTTTTAGAACAGTTTATAGGAGAAATTGGGCATAATGACCACATCATAATAAAGAACATGAAAAATGTAACTAAGTTGTAAAACACACGTTAACAAATAGTAACTAAACCAAATGGTAACCATGAAGATGGTTTTTATCTTTTGAATAAAATTCTTATACATCTGGTTGTTTAGATTAATTTTTTCCAAGTGACCATGAACTGGAAGAACCACAGAGCAATCACAATCTCATGATACAAAAAGCCAAAGGTGGCTTTGATTTTTCAGATTAGTCAACAGATGACCAACTGTCACTACAGAAAAAAGAACAGGAGCACTTGTGACACCTTAGAGACTAACAAATTTATTTGAGCATTAACTTTTGTGGGCTACAGCCCACTTCATTGGATGCATAGACTGGAACATACAGCAAGAAGATATTTATACATACAGATAACCTTTTCAGGTCTTCATTTCAGTGTCTACACTGAGAGAATGCTTGTATGTCTTCGTTGTACCACCCCACACTCCGCATATTATTGATTTGAACATTCTTCTTGGGTCATACTAACTGTAAGAAAAACAAATTATCTGTTTCCACCAAAATAAGAAAATGGAACAAGAGAAGAAAATTCCGCTTGCTAAGCAAATGCCACTTGGTGCCATCCTGTGGTTTTGTCAAAGAAACACAGGCGTAGGAAAGTTACACAAAATTAATCAACAGCTTCCCCTGTAATAAATCTGCATGAAATCTGTAATGACAGGTTTCAGAGTAGCAGCCATGTTAGTCTGTATCCGCAAAAAGAACAAGAGTACTTGTGGCACCTTAAAGACTAACAAATGTATTTCAGCATAAGCTTTCGTGGGCTTAGACTGGAACATACAGCAAGAAGATATTTATACATACAGAGAACATGAAAAGGAAGCTTTTTTGGGAGGAAGCTTAGAATGGTAAGCAAAGACACTGATTTCTCTGTGTTCAGGGAGACAGGACTTTGTGTATGTTCTTTGTAAATAGGATTGCAGAGAAATACCTGACTCCATCTTCAGGTTCTCCTTCTAATGGAAATAACCCGTGAGATCTCAACTATTGGCTAACCACTTGAGACAAAAAGGGCAACACCCCTAACTCTAGTCTCATCCACACACAAAAGCCCTTAATTTGTGGTGGTATTTTTAACTCAAGCTGGCTAACCCATCGGGGGAATAGGCTAAAGCCTGAGTTAGCACAACTCAGGAGCTGCTAACACAGCCACACAGTAGTGTGGATGCTCCACAAAAGTGCCACTAGTCCTCCACTGACATCCCACAATTCCCCTCACATGCCCAGAAAAGACAGACAAGTTCTCCCATAAGTCACTGGAGAAAAATTCATATGGTGGCTCAGCTTGCTACATTGTAAAGAACCATAGGATATTGCCTCCAGAAGTCTTAGTGCCACACATGAACAAATGCAGCACTGGTGTAGATACACAAGCTCAAGTATTATTTTGCAATATGGCTGCTCTCATTTGAGCTGGGCTAACTCAAAAGTGGTAACTCAAGTGTAGATAATAAGTTAGCTCTCCAGTGAAGACTTGGAAAGGGCTACAGAATAGAAATCAAATGCAAACAGCTGTCAAAAAATGCCCAACCTATTCTATGTTGAACCCAGTCCCAGTAAGGGTCAATGCTTAGCTTCACTGCCTGTGGAGCAGGGCAGGAACTGAACAGTGGGTGATAATCCGGTCCTTGCTTCCCCCGGTTCTAGGAGAAGGCATAGCCTCAGTCAGCAGAAGGGGTAGCACAGATTGCACACCCCTCTCCAGTGCATCACAGGGCTGAAGCCAAAGCTCTGTCCCCTCCTACCTCTGAGTGCTCAAGTGATCACTCCATATAGCATCTGCTTTCTCCCCTGCACAGGCTCTAGCAATGGAGGTAGTCCATGCACAGGCATATGGGGACTCCTTACACCCTGTTACTCCTGTGCCGATACGTTGCAGATTCACAATTGCATTCTTTATGAATAGCCAAGTAGGAGCTGTACCGCTGGGCTAAGGCAAACAGGGCCATTCCTTGTTGACAGAATTATCAAAGCCATGTTAAATAGACTAGAATCTTTAACCTGTTTGCCTATATTGTTAGAGAATCAAAGAATAAGTGCTAAATGTGTCTGTTTACTTGCATTCTATTAGAAATCTAACAATGTGATAGCTTGTAGATGCGAAATCCAGTTCCTGTCTTGCATTGTCATTCGACTCAGTGATCAAAAGGGGATATAATCATTTAGATGGGACTTGTGGTGCATTATTATTGTCTTCAGTTCTCTTTGGCCTGGGCTACATTAGTGGGGGGCTTCAAACTAAGAAACGCAACTTCAGCTACATTATGCGCGTAGCTGAAGTCGAAGTATCTTAGTTCGACTTACCTGGCCGTCCTCTTGGCGGCAAGTCGACTGCCGCGGCTCCCCCATTGACTCCACTTACTCCTCCTGCTGAGGTGGAAGTACGGGCATCGATTCTCAGATCGATTTATCACGTCCAGACGAGACGCGATAAATCGATCCCCGATACATCGAACACTACCTGCTGATCTGGCATGTAGTATAGAAGTACCCTTTGAAACCTGTAATTCCACACAGTAAACCATCTGTGAACTGTCTTGAATGGCTGCTGCTAAAGTACTGTCTGAAAAAAGGACACATTGAATAGAGATCACAAACTGTTAGCTCATTTTCTTCATAGCCACGTGATGGAGTTGCCTGTCAGCACCCAGCCTGCTTCAACTATACAGGAAAGCTTCAGACATGATCCTTTCATCTCTAGGCTGATTAAACTTTGAACAGGGAATGTATAAGTTGTAAAACAGAGATCCTGCAAATAATTATATGGAATACCCCAGAAAATGCATGGAAGGGCTTGAACAGACTTTACACCTGAACTACCTATTGGACGATAACCTTTTAAGTTGATTCCATGAAAACTTTTACAAATCAGCAGCCTCACCATATGTGCTATGAAACTGACCTAAGGATGTTACACATATTTGTATGTATATTGATCTTTTAACAATTTGCAGCTTTCTTCTTTCTTTTCCTTTTATCATTTAACCTTTAGTTTTAGTTACTAGAGGATTGGCATCAACATGATTATTAGGTAAAATCTGAGACTCATATTGACCTGGGGATAAATGACTGGTTCTTTGGAATTGGTGAGCCTCACATATGGTGAATCAGGTTTTCAATAACCTCTCACTACATTAAACTTCTCTGTTAGTCTATAAGGTGCCGCAGGACTCTTTGTTGCTTTTTACAGATCCAGACTAACACAGCTACCCCTCTGATACATTAGACGTGACTGTCTTCATAGGAGTCAAGGGCTGGAATGCCTAAAGAGGACTGTGTTTGGCTTCTTGTTAACCAGTGTGGTACTGCAGAAGCTGTTTCGTTACTGGCTTGGTGAATCTAATTATAGAATAAACCACCATCTTGGGGGATTGCCTGCCCTATTTTTTGCACTCTGCCCTTAGTGTGGCATTCTCAGTGTAGCCCATCAAGGCACCCTGATCACAGGAGCACTCACCATTAAAAAAACATGTGGTGAACATCCTTCTAAAAGAAAATACACCTTATCAAACTGGCGTTTCTCTGCCACACACTCCCCCAAGCTAACACTTAGCAATTCATGCTGATTAATTTTGTTTTCAGGAAATAAGGCCCCAGTGAGACATGCTTTGCTTCCTTTTCCCTGGATTTTTATTATTCACTTCATCCTGTGGTGAGGTTTTTTTTGTTTGTTTGTTTTTTGGTCTAACTGGAATACGGCTTTATGCATTTGCTCTACAAGAGCAGATGCAACTGTGAGTACTGCTTGATGTCAGAAGTTTTAGGAAAGAGGACTGGGAAAAAGGAAGTTATCTTGGTCTCCCAGGCAATAGCTGGGACTTGTTTCAAACCCAGATTATTGACTGTGCCGTTTTTATTACATCAATTGAAACTAAAAATGGGTTTCTGCAGCCATGTTGTCCAAAGGAGATGATTTCTCTTCTGTGGCCTGGTCACCTCAGCTGCCCAGATTGTACTCTCTGCAATGTTGGGGAATGAACCTGACCCATCCCAACTGAGACCATTAAATAACCATCCACTCTCATGTTTAAAGCAATTTGACATCTATACTTTTGAGTTTCAGCATCCTGTATACCAAGAGCTGTGCCTTCATTGCACAAATATACAAGGCTTTGCCTTCCCCAAAGGAATTATGCGTTGCATTGTGCTAATGAGCTAGCTACTCATGTGAGCTGTTCATTTGCATGTTAATAGAGCCTACTCCAAGAGATGTTACTGAGAGCTTGTCAGCATGGGGGTTTTAAACTGGATGAACTCAAGTTAATCCAGTTTGAAAAATGCTTGTGTATGCACAATGCAACCCATCACACTGCACTCTAATTCCACATTCATCAGGAATTCTGGAGTCCGCTTGCAAAGTGGACTGGGTTTGCTTCAAACTAAATTAGTTCAGTTAGGACTTTTGTTCATATGCATGCAATTGCAGTGCATCACTTTTTGTATTCTTTCAACAGCTATCCACAATTCTTTGAAGGTCAATAGTTACTAACCGTGTTTGTAGGGTGATTATTTTTCTCTACACTTTCTCCATGCCTTCAGGGGTGATAGTCATCAGTTCTGCTCGGAGAAACTGCTCAATGTTTTGTTTTGCACATTGTAGGAAACAGTTGCACCCCCATGCACCCCCAGTATAGTGTTCAAGCCCCTTCCTCACCTGCAGCTTTTCTGAGCGGGACCACCCTGTAAAGCTATTCAGCAGGATCTCTCTCATCTGTCTGCCTTTTGCCTTTTTGAATCAGGCCACTCTCTGACTGCTAGTTATGCTGAGATGGGCGACATTAAGAGCGAGAACAGCCTAAAGAGAATGTATAGGGGATTGCTATCCAGCTCACCCTTACAACGCCCCCATTACACCTCCAATGACGTAATAGCGCCTCCAATGCTCAAACAAAACTGCAAAAAGAAACCTGGAACGTAGCTCCAACCACCGCACCCCCAACAGCATGGAAGCAGGTATGGTAGACTGAAATCCAAGTGTACCCTGCACCCCCCATATATGTAGATCACTCATCATCACTAAGGTTCCCTCAAGAATGGAGAGAACCTCAAGGAGAAAAGGAAATCTATACATGCTAAAGAAAAACAGCTATTGTAACTTATCTGGGATATGAAAAATAAGCAACTTTTTTCAGGGCCTCCATATAGTGCTGACAGGCTGGCCAACTTAAGGGGGAGCAAAAGGAAGATTCAGGACAAGATGTTCCCACAACCCATGACAGAGTCAGAGGAAAACCAGGCTGGCTGAAAGGGTGAGGCTATACACAAGGACCCAGAGGGAGAAATGCAACTCTCCCAGGAGATTCTGGCAGTGGCCAAGGACAGCATCACAGTGGCTGTGGCCAAAGACAGTGTGTTACCATAGTGAAAGAGAGTATGAAAGGAGACAGGTGCAGAGGCAACTCATGGATACTATCCAGAGCTGGAAATCCTCCTCCAAAACATGCTCCTGCTAAGCCAGCAGGTCCTGCAGTTCCATAATTTGGGACCCAGCCAAGTCCTTCAGCCTCTGGACAAAGCTGGCTACTAGAACCAGCAGCACCACCTAGCCACTGCATTCCCACAAGAGTGCTTGCAGCAGCTCCCATTCATCTTTCCGATCTAACTTCTGGGAACTGAGATATGTGGGTGTCCAGCCTGCAATGCCCCTGAAAATTTTGAGCAAAGGTACACAACCCCAGAACCATGCAGGCAAGAAGAGCCAAAGGCAAAGCATCTATTCACCTTTCACTCCCCTTCTTGCCTCCCAAAACCTGTTGTCTTTGAAATGTTCTTATTATTGGACTTTAAGTTTTGTCTGCACTGTTGGAGTAATTAAAGGCTTGTGTTTAATTGGTTAAGAAAGAAAATTGGTTTGTTAAATGTGTTTTTCAAAGATATTGGTTTTCCATTGGCTTCATTAAAGTTTTATTGTTTTTTAAATGTAGTTTCATAAAAAAAGCTTTACAGTAGATCCACTGAGTCATCATTGCACTTAATCCTTTCAATAGCATTCAGTGCTTGCAGTGTTTACATGCCAACACTCCAGAGCTGTCCGGGGGGGGGGCAAGTGTGGCAATTTGCCCCGAGCCCCACAGGGGCCCCCACGAGAGTTTTTCAGGGCCCCTGGAGTGGGGTCCTTTACTCACTCTGGGGGCCCTGGAAAACTCTCACGGGGCCCAGGACCCTGGAGCTTCTTGCGCTCCGGGTCTTCAATGGCAATTTGGTGGCGGGGGGGGGGTCCTTCCACTCTGGGACCTCCTGCCAAAGCGCCCAAAGACCCGCGATGAGGGGTCCTTCCACCCCAGCTCCCCTGAATCCTCTGGGTGACTCTGCAACACGCTCACCCACTCCCAGGCTAACATGTTCAGAGACATAACCCAAAATCTGAACAGTAGGCATCCCTGGTAGCATTTCCATCCCATGAGTGTTTGTTTTCTACGGTATGCCAGGCTGTCTGCTAGAACCACTGAGCTAATCGCTGCACGCTGGCTTCCCATCCATCACTAAGGCTTTCCCCCTTGCTCTCACAAATACTATGTGAAATAACACATGGCTAGAGCGATTGGAACATTCTTTTCTGCTGCTTCCAACCTATTCCATAAGCAGAATCTGCCTTTGCAGATGCATCCTGAACTACCCAGTGGACAAGTTGGCTAATCTGTCTGAAAAGACAAGATGATATAGGATGTGCAGTGGAGACTTGATGTCCTATCAGATAATTAATGAATAATACTATTCTCTGTGCAGAATCTTGTCACATTAGCTAAATGATAATAAAGCTGATTTTATAAGATACATGGTGAGGCACAGCCATGTACAGCATTTGAGAGCAACAGTGAGAACAAAAACAAAGATACTGAAAGATCTCCAATATTAAGATACCAACGTATACCTTTCTGGCCTGACTCAACCACTGCTGCACAAGAATGCTTTTCATTTCAGTCTGGCATGTACTAAAAAAATCAGATCAGGTTAATGGATAGGAAAGGACTTCAACAACCTCTCCCAAAAGAACCAAAAAGTGACTCTAGCTATAGTAAAAACTGGTACCCCACTAGTAAAACTAGGAGTGTAGCACTGTGGTAAGCATTCCTTCTATCAGGCTTCCACTAGTGTAAGCTACTGACCCAAATGGAGAGAGCAGGTCAAAGATAGAAGATTGCTCTCACTCTCCTGTCAGCTCTACCCCAGGGAACATCACTTGGATAAATGATATTTCTTAGCCACTGGTCTGAAAACTTGCTGTTAATTAGTTTCTCCCATTCAAGCTAATGCTTTAGAAATTCACCCAAGCTTTTCACTGTACTATCAATATTCTGTATTAAACGTAGACTTCCCCTTGCCTGAAAACCTCCAAGGATAAACTCTAACTTCAGCTTCAGTTTAAAATGACTGTAGCCATTTCAGTGATTTGGAAGCTGGTGAAAAAGAGCTTTAGGAGTCATTTGGAAAGTCTCATGAATTCACAGCGGTTTGCACTACATGCTTAGGAATAAATATACACTATCATTGTAGCATGGGGCAACTGACTCCATTGACTTCACTGTAATTACTTCAGATTTACACTAGTGTAATTAATCATTTATCCCCTCTACTCACTGAAGGTAGAAGTGGAAGAGACCTGTTAGAGCATCTAAATCCATCTCTCTACCAACATGATGTTATCCCGTTAGACATTTACTAGAGTGTTGTCCTGTCTAGTTTTAACTATCCTAAACAGCTTTTGCCACTTCCCTTGAAAGACGCTTCTTACAGCCAGGAAGCATTTACAAAATATTATGCTTAAATGCTAAAACTCAGTTTTCTTGACTTTATACCATTACTCTGAGTTCAATTATTTAGATATAATAGATTTCCCTATTTATACCTTTCAGATATCCATGGACAATTGTGCCTCCCTTTCATTTTTCTTAACCCGTAACTTCCAATGAGACTTATGCTCTTAAGTCTTGGGCATTTTAAAAAAATCTTACCCTTAACTTTTAAATAAGTTACAATTACTCCAAATGATTCACTGGGGAGTCAAAGACAACTGTTTTTACAGCTAGTGAAAAGAAATCCTGCTCCATCATTGCTGAGAAACTGTAACACTCCACCTTCAACACCCCATCCTATTGCTCTGCTGCTCCATTCTTTCCTTCATTGTCTGAAATTAAGCCCCAGTCCTGCAAACTTTACTCACAGTAGTAGATGATGCTATTCGTGAGTAAAGATAAGCATGTGCTTATAAGATTGGGACCTTAAATGCAAGATCTTCAAGTCATATATTATATTCCCATTCTACTATGGAACATCAAGTACCCTACTGGGTGCTATAAAATGCATAATATGCTATGGTAGTATTTAATTGAAAACCACCCTGCCTCTGAACACTTGTATTGCTTTTCTCTGAGCTCCCTCCAATATGACATTACAATGAGGTGCTCACAAATGAATGTGCATTCCAGGGGCTGTTGCACTACAGCAGAATAAAGAGGTACTATTATCTCCTTATTTTGTGATGTGATACCTCTGTGCGTGCAGCCCAAAATGGTACCAGTGATTTCTTAGCATAACTTCTTGCAAATTCATGTCTAATCTAATTTGCTGTCCCTGACTCTACATTCTTTTCAGCGTTAATGCTTTATTCATAGCTTCCAAGTCCTGAAGGAACCATTCTGATTATCGAGTCTGACCTCCTGTATGCCACAGGCCATAGAATTTTACAAGTTTCTCTCCCCTACTGAAGTATTTATGTTTTGGATTAATTTCCCCCTGGATCTATTTGCTTGCATTTTTCCAAGCTGAATTTCATTTCAAGTTCTATCCATGTGTGATGGGATGTCTGCCCCCACACTAGATTACAAAGGGTTAATCTCAGCAGGGAGCAGTGGAGTGAGTCCTCCCAGTGGCCCAGAGAGGCTGAGTGAGGCACAGCCAATCAGGGAGGAGTTGCAGGGAGCAACTAATCTGGGACAGGCAGGTTCACATAAAAGGAGATGCAGGGTCACAATGAGTGAGTTGCTGCTGTGAGCTCAAGGAGTGAAGACTGCATCTCTAGCAGGCAGAGACCTGTAGCACTGTGGACAGACCAACTGTTGCCAGGGACTGGGGGAGCAAGAGGGAGCTCCTGGCTGGCTGCTGGGACTAAGTAGCTGCATGCCTTGAGACAAGGGTGAAGAAGGGGCTGGGGCCATGGGAAAGTGGACCAGAGAGACATAGCAGCATAGTGAGAAGTTAGGAGTCACAGCAAGAAGCTGCTATCTATAGGGTCCCTGGATTGGGACCTAGAGTAGTGGGTGGGTCTGGGTCTCCCCCTTGCCACTGGGAAAGTGACAGGATTTTGACTGCAATATTAACTCACCACTCCTGCGCACTGGAAGGGGGAAACACAGATGGTGATGCAGTTAGAAGGCTGAGTCATAAAGAGGATGCTGTGGTTCCTGAGGCTACAAGAGGGGCTGCAGGCGGACAACATAGAGGTGTGATGGTGGGCAAACCACAGACAGGGAGTCTTGGCCTCAAACTAATCTCCAGAGTGACCAGGAGAAGGTGCAAGACCAGTGGTGAGTGATGTGCCCTGTGACACCATGTTACTAGTGTCTTTAAGTCTTTGCATAAGGCAAGGTTGAAGAAGGCACCTGAAGCCCCTTACTCCCTAAATCTGCCCAGATGGAAACACTGCAGTTTCAAATTGGGCTGGTGAACTGGAAGAAATGTATAGGGGCCAAATACATTGCTGGGGAATGGGAAAATTCTTAGAGCCACAGATTAAGGCTAGATGGAGCCAGTTGATCTAGTCTGACCTCCTCTCTAACATAGGCCATAGAATTTTAACCAATTACTCCTGTGTTGAGCTCAGCAACTTGAGTTTGACTAGAGACTGGGCCCATTTTCTACAAACTAAGAGGGAGGAGACATTTTTTGGGGGGGAAAGTAAGCAAATAAATTATCTGAAAAAAAAGTGTTTCCCAAGTTGAATTTTGAATATTTAGCCTTCTAATTTAGAGTTCAAAACTTAAGTATAATTTGAAAAATTAGTAAATTTCTATGGTTTTAATTCCAATACAGTTACTCAATATCCTGCACATCATTTAGACAAGCATAATTTATCAGTTCCTACATTTCCCAACACACTCTTTGCATGTACAGGTCCCAGTGCCTGCCAGTGTGGCATTTCTGCAGCTACAGCATTGTGATACACACCCTTTGACACATCCACGGGTAACAATTTCTGTACAGCTATTGGTGACTGGCTCCAGTGACATTACTCGGGTATCAGTTCTCAATTGTATTTGCTCCAAACCGCATTCTCTGGTGAGGGTACTGTGGGGCTGTTGCAGTTTGCCTGCCACAACACCCTGACTTGCAAGCGACTTCTTTGGATGTGATAGCACAGTGCGTCACTTGTGGGGGGCAGAGCCTCTGGTGATTGGCATTTGGAGAACAGCATCATCTGTGCCTTGTCGCAGCTCTCCTCACTGGGTAAATTGTACAGGATTCAGATGAACTTTTCTACTGAAATGATTTTTTTCTTTTTTTCAATTCAGAAGTCCATATTTCTCCATGAATATTGTCCAAGCAGTTTTCTTGCTGTGCCCAGTGCTATGGGAAACAGTATCACAGCCTGTCAATGTATAGAAGGAAAGTATTGGTTCTATGTCTGCTTGAGGAATTACAGGCAGAAGCTTCTCTTGACTAGCATACACAGGAATGCATTTGGGTTTTTTTGATCTAGCCTTCATTCACAACTTACAAGGTATTTTATAGTATGCCACTAACAGAAGAACGTCAGTGTCTTGTGCTGACTCAACAACACAGTCAGTATCTGTGTGCATGCAGGGCAGTATGGTCCTGGTGTTGACATCTTCATGGTCAGCTTGCAACTGACTTGTGCCCAGAGTTGGGTTTGATGATTTAACTGCGCTGTCTTCTATTAACCCTCTGGATATGTGCTGTGGAGCATTGGCAAGGAGCTCGAGAAGAAGCAAGCCAGATCAGCTTTATTTTTGGAATGGATCAAGAGGTCTGGCCAGCTGTTGGCAAGAGAAACAGATCTATCATCAATGATTTTCCAAATTAGCTTGGAAACTTTGGAGAGTGTCTGTCGGATCATTTCTTTAATAGAATCCCATCTGTATCTATCAAAGGTTACATCAAACCTGCTAAAAGGCTGTCCAGAATGAAGAACTGACTCACCAAAAATGTTTGCAAAGTCACTAAAGGTTATACATGGAAGAGGTTTCCCTAGTGCCATACTTGGCCATTGATCCCCAAAAAGGAAGTACTATGAAGTGCAATCTCAGGAGGATAAGGGGTGTCTCCGGTTAAAATGTCTGTCATAGCAGACTGATTTCCAACTCCAAGATACCCATTTATCTCAGCAAGAGCAAGTGGAACTGGCATTAGCTCTTGACTTAGGCTAAGATTTAATCACAGGTATTTTACTGAAAGTCCTGGACTGGTCATGGGAAATAAACAAAAATTCATGGCCAGTGACTGGTCCATGACTTTTACTATAAACACCCCTGACATATCTTAGTTGCCCCAAGGTGCCACTACACTGGGAAGGCCCCAGGGTGCCAATGCCTGGGGTCACCAAGCAGTGGCTGATGTGGTCGCCCCCAAGGCCACTGCTCAGGCAGTCCCCAGGGCCAGCTGCCAGGGGCCATCAAGCAAGGGTTGGTGCAGCTACCCCCGGGGCGACTCTAGCATCTGGCTCAGGGGGCGACTCCAGAAGTGGCCAATGTGACTAGCCCCAGGGCTGCCTGAGCAGCTGGCCCCTCAGCCAGTTGCTCCGGTAGCCCTGGGGTCAACCACACTTGCAGCTCCAGAATGTCAGAGGTCGCAGAAAGTCACGGAATCTGTGACTTCCATAACCTCCATGACAAACTTGCAGTCTTACTCATGGTGCAATATGATGCACAGCTCCATTGTCTTTTCTGCATTATAGGCTGTAGTGATGCACAGTACTATGACATGATCAGCCTTTATTATGACTACTTTGTCTTTGCTTTTCCTTTTCTCTCCCAAATGTATAAAGTGAGAAATGTCAGAGCCCTTGTCTTTTTCAGTGGGTCATGGAATTCAGTATGGCCACTTCCCTCCTTTGGCATCATTAGTCATTCCTGAACAAAGATATTCAGTTGCTCCTGCCCAAAGATTTCTGCATTCAGCAGAGCTTTCTGAGTCACTTCTGTAGCCAAATGTTTTGGAGCATGTTGGAAGCTGGCTCGCTACTTAATAATTTGAATGTTTTAAGTGGCATTAACAGTTTATTTTCATCAACAGGATCATGCTGCTTTCATGTTGGTGTAGATTCATTGCAAGTCATTTGGTGATCAAGTCCACAACTGAATAATTTTCAACAATTTTGGGCTGCAATTTGGGCAGTGCTGTGTCAACTCAAAGTACCTCCTTGTAGCAGATAAAGTGCCCACCATTGTGAAACATGTGGACAATGGTTTGATTTGTGTCCTGGTGAAGTGTGCTTCCAAGCCCAACATGTTTGGGTGTCCACTTCTTATCTCCACTTACATTGTATATTAAATCTTATGCAATACTTGCATGATTCCTGTTTCTCACCTTCATATGCTTCTGCAACATTATCTTCTGTCCTGCTCCTCCACGCTACCTTCTTTAACTTCCCCTATTAACTTCCTCTACGTTAAGAATAGACTGGCCCCTCGAGGAGTTGCAAAAAAACATCCATACCTGTGTGACAAGCAGTGTTAGTGCCTCTTCCTCACCGATATTAAGCCCAGGGTATCCATAAGGAACAAATATATGTAAGTGTAATTTCAGGGCTGTACATACCATTGAAAGAAATTCATCTTCCAGCTCAGTCTTGTTACCTGGAATGGGTGATCAATTTTCTTTTCCTGCATTGTCCACCAATTTACAGAAAGGGATGTAATGGAATTCGACAGGCATTAATCATGTTTGCTCTCTGAAGCAGGTTGATCACATAAGATAGTTGACTAGTAAGTACCATCAAGAGGTAGATTAAGTTTTTCTTTGAAGGTTGCCATACAGCTTATACATGAATATAGGACCTCTCCATCAGCTTCATTTGAGAGAGAAACAGTACTGAGTCCATGCTTGTGAAAGTGCCAAAAGATGGCCTTCTTCTGCACAACGTGTTAACTCATTACTAAGCCAGGCCATTGCAAGTCAGTAGCACTGTGAGTGGTTTCATACTTAGCTTTTGTGACTTTTCTCAAGAAATACTTATAGTAATTAGGGTGTGTTTCTTTTTGAGGCTATAAGGTCACTACCCCAGCTACATATACACTGAGCTTGTGTTTATACTCTGCTGCCTCAAGTATTTGTTTGTTCATTTTGAATGTTGTTCCAGACAAAAATGTTGTTCTGTAACTTCCATCCTGGCAGAAAATGCAAAGACTCCATTTCACTGGGGAATCTTTTTAGGAACCATTAGGAAAGGGATAGATAAACAGTAAATATCATAATGCCACTATATAAATCCATGGTATGCCCACACCTGGAATACTGCTGCAGTTCTGGTCACCAAATATAAAAAACGATATTAGAAATGGAAAAGGTACAAAGAAGAGCAACACAAATAATGAGAGGTATGGAACAGCTTCTGTACACTGAGAAATTAAAAAGACTGGGACTGGTCAGCTTAGAAAAGAGACTAAGGGGAGATATGATAGAGGCCTATAAAATCACAAGTGGAGTGGAAAAAGTGAATAAGGAAGTGTTATTTATCTCGTCCCATAACACAAGAACCAAGACTCAGGCAATGATATTAATAGGCAGCAGGTTTAAAAATAAACAAAAGTATTACTTCACACAGCACACAGGAAACCTGTGGAACTTGTTGCCAGCAGGGGGATGTTGTGAAGGCCAAGAGTATAACTGGGTTCAAAAAAGAACTAGATAAGTTCATGGAGGATACATCCATCAATGACTATGAGCCAAGAGGACTAAACCACAGACAGCCAGATGCTGGGACTGAACAACAGATGAATCAGCTGATAATGGCCCTGTTCTTTTCATTCCCTCTGAAGCATCTGGCATTGGCTGTTGCCAGAAGACAAGATAGGGGGCTAGATGGACCATTGGTCTGATCCAATATGGCTGTTCTTATGCTCTGAAGATCTGTTGAGGTTTTAGTGTTTGTAACATAAGATTGGGCTTGCAGTTCACCCTTAATAGTTGGTGAAGTAGCTTCAGTGGATTTACAAAGCCTGATAACTTTTCCTTTATCTGTGTACATTGCACAACAGTCTTTGTGCCAAAGTAATGATTGCATGCATTCAGACTAACGACCTGTTGGAGTTCTATCAATTGCATCCCTATTTTGAAAATCCTTGAGTTTGTCTTGCACTGATTGATCTGTTCACAGAAGCAAAAACTGTGTTCTTTTTCACTTGTTGGAATATACATTGTTCCATAAGATACTGTTGAGGGATGCTTCTGGTTCAAGACTGCCTCCTTGTTTTGTCTATTAATATCAGGTACTCAATAAATTACCACATAAATAATGAATAAATAATACAAATATTTACCAGTACGTAGGTCATGCCATGACAGAAGTATTGATTTGGATACCTAATTCTCACTGTAAGCAAAAGTCAGCGTTAGGTTAAGTTAGTGGTTAGAGCTAATAATTTCTCTTTTTGAAAGGGGAGAATTTACAGAAATAAACTATATCATACTGTGTTGTGCATGCTGTTTTGTGTGATGCATAGCTGTCATGGTATAATTCCCCACTCTGAACCTTAGCGTCCAAAAGATGGGGTACCAGCATGAATTCCTCTAAGCTCAATTACCAGCTTAGTACTTGTAGCGCTGCCACCAACCAGGAATTCCAGTGCCTGGTACACTCTGGTCCCCCCAAAACCTTGGCCGGGGACCCCCAAGACCCAGTCCCTCTGGATCTTACCACAAGGAAAGTAAACCCTTTCCCCCACCGTTGCCTCTCCCATGCTTCCCCTCCCTGGGTTACCCTGGAAGATCACTGTGATTCAAACTCCTTGAATCTTAAACAGAAAGGAAAATCCGCCTTCCCCCCTCCTTCTCTCTCCCCCTCCCAGACTCTCCCTGAGAGAGACAGTAATCCTAACACAGAGAGAAATTAACCTCTCTCTCCCCCTTCCCTTCTTTCTCCCCACCAATTCCCTGGTGAATCCAGACCCCGTCCCCTGGGATCTCACACCAGAATAAAAAAAACGATTAGGTTCTTAAACAAGAAAAGCTTTTAATTAAAGAAAGAAAAACAGTAAAAATTATCTTTGTAAATTTAAGATGGAATATGTTACAGGCTCTTTCAGCTATAGACACCGGGAATACCCTCGCAGCCTAAGTATACAAGTACAATTAAAACCCTTTCAGCAAAATACAAATTTGAACTCCTCCCAGCCAAATACACATTTGCAAATAAAGAAAACAAACATAAGCCTAACTCACCTTATCTACCTAGTACTCACTATTCTGGACATATAAGAGCCTGTATCAAAGAGATTGGAGAGAAACCTGGTTGCACGTCTGGTCCCTCTAAGCCCCCAGAGTGAACAACAACCAAAAACTAACAGCACACACAAACTTCCCTCCCTCAAGATTTGAAAGTATCCTGTCCCCTGATTGGTCCTCTGGTCAGGTGACAGCCAGGCTCACTGAACTTGTTAACCCTTTACAGGCAAAAGAGACATGAAGTACTCCTGTTCTATTAACCCTTAACTATCTGTTTATGACAATAGCAATGCAAATATCTCCTTCACATATCAAAAATACCTGAAAAGTAGCTTACTTAATCTTAAGTGTTGACCTAACTGCAAAACCAACAAAATTCAAGTGGATCTCATTATGTGACCAGAAGAAGCAGAGAGTATGATCATCACCAGAGACTGCTCCCTGCATTTTCTGATAGCACAGTATTCCAGATTAGGAACATATTCCATAGTTAGTACCTCTCCCTTACTTTCTATTTTACTTTTAAGTTACGAGTGGTAGTTTTTATTTATTTTTGTTTTTTGTTTTTTACCTTAAAATTCAGCTTGGTAAATGTTTTCAGATTCAGCACGTTCAAATTGTGAAAGAAAACATGTTTGCTAACTTTTTCCCAGGAAGTCTGTTTTGTTAGTATCAATTTGTCTGGGAATTTGGCCTATTCCACTGAAAGGCATCCAGTCTTGATTTGAAGATAGCAAGAGACTAAGAAGCCACCATTTTCCTTGGCACTTTATTTTAGTACTTAATCACCCTCACACTTAAAAAATTGTACCTTATTTCTAATTTGCATTTGTCTGACTTACACTTCCAGCCATTGGTTCTTGTTATGCCTTTCTCCACCAGATTAAGGACCCCTTTATAACCCAGTATTTTCTACCCAGGAAGGTACTGAGGGCATGGCTACACTGGAGAGTTGCAGCGCTGGTGGTGGGTTTACAGCGCTGCAACTTATTCTGTGTCCACATTTGCAAGGCACAGCCAGCGCTGCAGCTCCCTGGCTGCAGCGCTGGCTGTACACCTGGTCTGCTTGGGGTGTAACGATTGCAGAGCTGCTCGTCAAGTGTGGCCACCAAAAGCGCTTTTATTGGCCTCCAGGGTATTAGGAGGTATCCCAGAATACCTTTTCAGCCAGTCTGCTCATCAGTTCGTGCTCTACTGCCCTGGGCTCAGGTGACCCGCCCTTTAAATGCCCCGGGAATTTTAAAAATCCCCTTCCTGTTTGCTCAGCCAGGTGTGGAGTGCAATCAATCAATCAATCAGTAACCATGCCTCCAGGCACCAAATGAGCCCCAGCATGGAGCACTGTCGAGTTGCTGGACCTCATCAGTGTTTTTGGTGAGGAAGCTGTGCAGTCACAGCCGCGCTCCAGCCGTAGGAGTTATGATACCTATGGGCAGATATCAAAGTCCATGTTGGAAAGGGGCCATGAGCGGGACACGGTGCAGTGCAGGGTTAAAGTGAAGGAGCTGTGGAGTGCCTATTGCAAAGCCCGTGAGGGAAACCGCCGCTCAGATGCTGCCCCCACGACCTGCCGTTTTTACAAGGAGCTGGACGCGATACTTGGGGGTGACCCTACTGCCAATCCGAGGACCATGATGGACAGTTCAGAGCAGGGAGAGGAGAGGGAGGTGGAGGGGGGGGAGGAAACTGAGAGTGAGGGTACTGGGGTTGGGGGAGACACCCCGGAGTCCCAGGAGGCATGCAGCCAGGAGCTCTTCTCAAGCCAGGAGAAAGCTAGCCAGTCACAGCAGCTGGAACTTGTTGGTGAAGAAGAAGCAGAGGAATGTGTTCCCGGTAATCAGCTTTTATCTTCAGGATAGAAATGTTTCGGGAGAGGAGGGGGGGTTATGGCTGCATGCATGCATGCCTAGATGTGGAATAGCCCATTGATGTGGTGTATCACGTCTCGGTAATCGGCGTCTGTAATCTCTTCAAAAGTTTCTTCCAGAGCGTGGGCAATGCGCTTGCGCAAGTTTATAGGGAGCGCCACTGTGGTCCTTGTCCCAGTCAGGCTAGCCACTGTGCCGCGAGTGGTGGGGGGACCATTGCTGCACACAGGCAAGCTGCATAGGGACGAGGGCGGAATCCGCATTGCTGTAAAAGACCCTCCCGCTCTTCCCAGGTAACCCGCAGCAGCGAGGTATCTTGCAGGATTAACTCCTGTGTAAAATGTAGGGATAGTGTTCAGCGCAGTTCCCACCACGCTGCTCTCTGCCTTCCCCAATGCACCGAAACCCCAGTGCAGCCCTGACCCAAGCAGTTCCCCTTCCCAGGTGAGCCGCGGCAGTGAGAGCACTCATTTCCCATTACTCACCATGTCTTCGCTGCTGTGGCCTCTCTGTGCTGTGCTTGCTATGTGTAAAGTATGCTACAATGAGACTAAAAACTCCTTCACTGTGATTATACACAATGCAGCCTCTGTAATAAATGTTTCCATTTTTGTTTTTTTTCTAATGACAGTGTCCTTGACTAGTACTAGTAACATACCGGCCCTATCACAGACTGCTGAAAAGCTACAAAACCTGAGGAGGAAACCAAGAAAAAGCAAAGAAGATTTGGTGAAAGCAGTTATGAATCAGTCTGCCAGAGAGAGCAAGAGGCTTCAGGACTGGAGAGAAAAGATTCAGCAGTGGAGGGAAACACAAAGCAGGAGAAAGGAATTGGCTAAGAAGAAAAGCACTAAGCAGCTGATAAGCCTCCTGGCGCACCAAACGGACTGTATGCAGTCAGTGGTAGCCATGCAGGCAGAGCACTACCGTGCTGCCCTGCCCCTAGTCCCAAAGCTCTCTCCCTTGTGCCCCAGTGTCAGCTCAAAACCCCCTTCTCCAGCATCCAGGTTCTTACCACCACCAGCTGCCCCCAACACCTGTACCTTCACCTACCAGCCCTGAGAACTACGACCCGTACCCTCTGCACTCAACCCCCATCACCATGCAGCATTTTCATCCTGAAGTGCAGCAGTCATTGCACAGCACTCCAGGCAGGACATATTCAAACCTCTGACTGTACAGTTCACCATCGTACCCCCCTGCCCTTTTACTTACTTTCTTTTCAATAAATGATTTATTTGCTTTTAAAACAGTTTTTATTATTGCAGAAAGTGAGATACCGTACCCCAAGGAAAAAACAGGCACTGCAAATCATTGTAACTACTGCACTTCATTCCCGTGCAAGGCACCAAACATTACTGTTGGCTTTCAGCCTCAAATTGCTCGCTTAAGGCATCCCTAATCCTTGTAGCCCTGTGCTGGGCCTCTCTAGTAGCCCTGCTCTCTGGCTGTGCAAATTCAGCATCCAGGCGTTGAACCTCGGAGGTCCATTCCTGACTGAACGTTTCACCCTTCCCTTCACAAATATTATGGAGGGTACAGCACATGGATATAACCGCAGGGATGCTGCTTTCCCCCAAGTCTAGCTTCCCATAAAGAGATTGCCAGCGTCCCTTTAAATGGCCGAAAGCACACTCCACAGTCATTCTGCACCGGCTCAGCCTGTAGTTGAACTGGTCCTTGCTCCTGTCAAGCTTCCCTGTATACGGTTTCATGAGCCAAGGCATTAACAGGTAAGTGGGGTCTCCAAGGATCACAATGGACATTTTGACGTCCCCTACTGTGATCTTCCGGTCTGGGGAAAAAGTCCCGGCCTGCAGCTTCCTGAACAGGCCACTGTTCTGAAAGATGCGTGCATCATGCACCTTTCCAGGCCAGCCTGTGTAAATGTCAATGAAACGCCCATGGTGATCCACAAGCGCCTGGAGAACCATAGAGAAATACCCCTTCCGATTAATGTACTCGGATGCCAGGTGGGGTGGTGCCAGAATAGGAATATGCATCCCATCTATCGCCCCTCCACAGTTAGGGAAACCCATTTGTGTAAAGCCATCCAGAATGTCCTGCACATTCCCCAGAGTCACGGTTCTTCTTAGCAGGATGCAATTAATGGCCCTGCAAACTTGCATCAACACGATTCCAACGGTCGACTTTCCCACTCCAAACTGGTTCACGACCGATTGGTAGCTGTCTGGAGTTGCCAGCTTCCAGATTGCAATAGCCACCCGCTTCTCCACTGCAGGGCAGCTCTCAATCTCGTGTCCTTGCGCCACAGGGTGGGGGCGAGCTCCTCACACAGTCCCATGAAAGTGGCTTTTCTCATCCGAAAGCTCTGCAGCCACTGCTCGTCATCCCAGACTTGCAGGACGATGTGATCCCACCACTCAGTGCTTGTTTCCCGAGCCCAAAGGCGGCGTTCCACAGTGCTAAGCATGTCCATTACTGCCACAAGCAATTTAGCGTCACACACGTCAGGCGACTCGATATCACCGTTGGAATCCTCACTGTCACTTTGGAGCTGAAGAAATAGCTCAACTGCTAAATGTGATGTGCTGGCGACATTCATCAGCAAAGTCCTCAGCAGCTAGGGCTCCATTTCCCACATAAATCGCGCCACACAGAGACTCACAATGGCGCCAAACTGCTGGGATGTGAAGCGATGCACCACGGGGCGTTGGGACAGGAAGCACCCTTCCGTCCCCTTCCCACAACCCACGGCACCAAAATGGGACGAGGTGCTCTGTGGGATAGCTGCCCACAATGCACCACTCCCAACAGCGCTGCAAATGCTGCAAATGTGCCCACACTACAGCGCTGTCCCTACACAGCTGTATGAACACAGCTGTAACTCCCAGTGCTGCACACCTTCAAGTGTAGCCATACCCTTAGACACCATAAAGTCACCTCTCAGTCCCCATTTAATAAATTAAACAGTGTGAGCTCTTAAGTCTGACTGTTAGGCATTTCCCCTAACCTCCAAATAACTTTTGTGGCTCATTTCTACACCCTCTTCATTTTTTCCAACATCCTTTTTGCAGTGTTGTTATCAGAACTGGATGCAGTATTCCACTATTGGCCTCACCAATGCTGTATTTAGAGGACTACACAGCTTTTAGTGACACGGCCGTGTCAACATGGCCATGTTGCTAAAAGTCGGGCAGTGTAAACGCTGTTTGTCAGCACTTTTGCTGACAAAATACTTCCATCTCCTATGAAAGGGGTTCACATTATCCAAAGGAGAGCACTCCTGCCGACAACAAACCGTTTATACTGCCACTTGCTGTGGAAAAACTTTTATCTTTGGGGGGGGGCTTTTTTAAGCAACTGCGAACGACAAAACTTTTGTCATTCAATTGGCAGTGTAGACAAACCCTTCGTATTTGAGCAATACTACTTCCTCCCTGTTGTGACACTAACAGGACAATACAAGGAAGGGAATTTGTAGGTGATTTTAAGAATAATGTAATTAAACCGAGGATACATCTATACTGCAAAAACCAAGAACAAATAAAAACCCATGGCAGCAAGTCTCAAAGTTTCGGTCAGGTAAGTCAGGCTTGTGCTATAGGGCTAAAAATAGCAATGTAGACATTCTCACTTAGGCTGGAGCCCAGGCTCTGAATCCCAGCAAGGAATTCAGCCTCCAGCCCATGCAGGAAACCTACTCTGGTAGCACAAGCCTCAGGCAGTTGATCCAGGCTCAGAGACTCGCTGCAGCAGGGTTTTTTCTTTTGCCATGTAGACATACATGAGTGTGTGGCCTGGTGGAGAGAACAGTCAACTGATTATTAGGTTTTGTTCTCCTCTCTGCTACTGACTTCTTTGTGAGACCTTGGGCTAGTCACTTAATCTCTCTCTCTCTCTCTCTCTCTCTCTCTCTCTCTCTCTCTCTCATTCTCTCTTTCCTTCAGTTTCTTTATCTGTAAGGTGGGAATAATAATTTACCTACCCCACAAAAATGTTGACCTGTATTTTATTAGTGTCTGGAAAGAACTTTGAGTTCCTCAGAACGAAGGAGCTATAAAAATGCAAAGCACTATTATCATACACTGAAATAACTTCTTGTTTCTATCACATTTTTAGATGACCCAGCTTTCTATAGACCTCATTCCTAACTGCCCTCTAAAGAAATGCTTAAAGAGGCAGAAAGAGTAACTAGAAAAGAGGCTGTTCGTCATCCTAGCAATACGCCGCTACCTCGATATAACGCCGCCTGATATAAATGAATTTGGATATAACGCAGTAAAGCAGCACTCCGGTGGATCAAAGCAAGTTCAATATAACACGGTTTCACCTATAATGCGGTAAGATTTTTTGGCTCCCAAGGTGAGCATTATATCAAGGTAGAGGTGTAGTACAAAACCATCCAAGGGTGGCCATGTGTAATGTACATATCTAAAATACTTTTTTAAATAATGGAAATACCTGTCTACCACCATGTATTTTTCTCTTGCTGATCTATGGTTCTTGAAGCTAAAAATGAATACTCTTAGTACTTTTGTGAAAATGATGAATAACCCTTAAATTGTGGAGAACAGTGACATATTAAAACAAAGGTGTGATAAAGGCAGTGAACTGAAAAAGAGCATTTCTAATGAAAGGAAGCACTAAAGAGGACATGTCAGCCTTTTTCTAGGTTTTAGGTATTCTTTTGGTGCTTCTGAAAGGGAAGAACTAACACTATAGCCAGGCATAGTGCCAGCAAGTACTGTGCAGACTTCCTCAGAGTTTTGCCCATACACTTCACTCTTGACTGACATCCACATCCCTTTGTTCTATTACAAATCTTCATCTCTTCAGCACAAACAATGAGGCCAAGCACATGTGGTGTTTTGGGAGGTGGGTATACGTCCATCAGAGTCTTTGTTAAGCTTGCCAAACTCATTTTATTTTGTGACCCAATTAGCTCAGCTTTCCAAGAGCCTATTGTATTACTCTAATTTTGTTATCTGTAACAGAAGGTTATCTTTGTAACTCAGCAAATGGACTTTCTCAAAGAGAACATAAGAATGGCCATACTGGGTCAGACCAAAGGTCCACCTAGCCCAGTATCCTGTTTTCCAACAGTGGCCAATGCCAGGTGCCCCAGAGGGAACAGAACAGGTAATCATAAAGTGATCCATCCCCTGTTGCCCATTCCCAGCTTCTGGCTAGGGACACCATCCCTGATCATCCTGGCTAATAGCCATTGATGGACCTATCCTCCATGAACTTATCTAGTTCTTTTTTGAACCTGTTATAGTCTTGGTCTTCACAGTATCCTTTGGCAAAGAGTTCCACAGATTGACTATGCGTTGTATGAAGAAATACTTCCTTTTGTTTGTTTTAAACTTGCTGCCTATTAATTTCATTTGGTGAACCCTAGTTCTTGTGATATGAGAAGGAGTAAATAACACTTCCTTATTTACTTTCGCCACACCAGTCACGATTTTATAGACCTTTATCATATCCCCCCTTAGTTGTCTCTTTTCCAAGCTGAAAAGTCCCAGTCTTATTAATCTCTCCTTATACGGCAGCCATTCCATACACCTAATGATTTTTGTTGCCCTTTATTGAACCTTTTCCAATTCCAATATACTTTTTTTGAGATATGGTGACCACATCTTTATGCAGTATTCAAGATATGAGCCTACCACAGATTTATATAGAGGTAATATGATCTTTTGTCTTATCTATCCCTTTCTTAATGATTTTCAACATTCAGTTCACTTTTTTGACTGTCGCTGCATATTGAGTGATTGTTTTCAGAGAACTATCCATAATGACTCCAAGATCTCTTTCTTGAGTTGTAACAACCAATTTAGACCCCATCATTTTATATGTATAGTTGGGATTATGTTTTCCAATGTGCATTACTTAGCATTTATCAACACTGAATTTCATCTGTCCTTTTGTTGCCCAGTCACTCAGTTTTGTGAGATCCTTTTTTAACGATTTGCAGTCTGCTTGGGACGTAGCTATCTTGAGTAGTTTTGTATCATCTGCAAATTTTGCCACTTCACTGTTTACCACTTTTTCCAGATCATTTATGAATATGTTGAATAGGACTGGTCCCAGTACAGACCCCTGAGGAGCACCACTATTTGCCTATCTCCATTTTGAAAACTGACCATTTATTCCTACCCTTTACTTCCTATCTTTTAACCAGTTACCAATCCATGAAAGGACCTTCTTTCTTATTCCATGACAGCTTACTTTGCTTAAGAGCCTTTGGTGAGGTACCTTGACAAAGGCTTTCTGAAAATCTAAGTACACTATTATCCACTGGATCCCCCTTGTCCACATGCTTGTTGATCTCCTCAAATAATTCTAGTAGAGTGGTGAGGCATGATTTCCCTTTATAAAAACCATGTTGACTTTTCCCCAACAAATTATGCTCATTTATGAGTCTGACAATTATTTTCTTTACTATAGTTTCAATCAGTTTGCCCAGTACTGAAGTCAGGCTTACCAGTCTGTAATTGCCAGGATCACCTCTAGAGCCCTTTTTAAGAATTGGGATCACATTAGCTAGTCTCCAGTCATTTGGAACAGAAGCTGATTTAAATAATAGGTTACAAACTAAAGTTAAGAGTTCTGCAATTTCACATTTGAGTTCCTTCAGAACTCTTGGGTGAACACCATCTGGTCCTGGTGACTTATTGTTTAGTTTATCAATCTGTTCCAAAACATCCTCTAATGACCCCTCAATCTGGGACAGTTCCTCAGATTCATCAACTAAAAAGAATGGCTCAGGTTTGGGAATCTCCCTCACAGCCTAAGCTGTGAAGACTGATGCAAATAATTCATTTAGTTTCTCCGCAATGGCCTTATCATCCTTGAGATCTCCTTTAGCAGCTCAATCATCCAGTGGCCCCACTGGTTGTTTAGCAGGCTTCCTGCTTCTGATGTAGAAAAAAATTTTTTTTTGCTATTATTTTTTGAGTCTTTGGCTAGCTATTCTTCAAATTCTTTTTTGGCCTTCCTAATTATATTTTTACACTCCATTTGCCAGAGTTTATGCTCCTTTCTATTTTCCTCACTAGGATTTAACTTCCACTTTTTAAATAATGCCTGTTTGTCTCTCACTGCTTCTTTTACTTTGTTTAGCCACGGTGGCACTTTTTTGGTTCTCTATGTTTTTTAATTTGGGATATACATTTTAGTTGAACCTCTATTATGGTGTTTTAAAAAAGTTTCCACGCAACTTGCATGGATTTCACTTAGAGCACTGTATCTTTTAATCTGTCTAACTAACTACCTCATTTTTGTGTAGTTCCCCTTTCTGAAATTAAGTGCTACAGAGTAGGACTGCTGTGGTGTTTTCCCTGCCATTGGGATGTTAAATTTAATTATAGTCACTATTACCAAGTGGTCCAGATCCTGTATTCCACTTAGGACTAAATAAAGAATTGCCTCTTCTCTTGTGGATTCTAAGAGTAGCTGCTCCAAAAAGCATTTACTTAAATGATTTAAGGTCATTTCATTTAACGGCTTTGTTGTTCTTTAAATGATTAGTTTCCTGCATGCTAGAATATTTTATTTACATGTATGACAAGCACCTGCTTGTGAATGGAGCGACCAATATATATTCAGGAAGTTAATAGATCATGCTGACCACAATAAAACACCCCTGACACCTTGATTTCTCCCCTCCCATCTCAACCCAGACAATGTTCTTCCCATGCTATTCTCAAAAAAACCTAAGGAAATAGATTAACCTTGCAGTTGCTTTCAAAGCCACAAAATCCAGAGCCTGTTAGGGCAAAGGGTGAGCATATTACAAAGTTAATGACTTCTTTATAAGAACCCCAGCCACTAGTCCCTTCTCATTTAAAAGTGGGGATTGTCAACTTGACCGACTCCTGTGATCACAGGTATTCAGACAAGCAAAAGTGGGTTTTGGGTCTAAAGATAGCAATAGGTAGCTAAGTGAAAATGGCAGTAGGGGCCTAACTCCTAGTGAAATCAAGGACTTCATGTTTACACAGTTTTCTCAACAGCCAAAAAGGCTCCAAAAATTCACTTGTTCTTGTTTAATGAAGGCCAAGAATCTCATGTAACTATAGGATTCCTTCATTTGGGCCTCTAAGAAAAAACAGGACAAAGCATGAGAGTTGGCAACAGCCTATCGACCATGAGGTGTTGGTAAACACACACCAGGCAGTCCCTAGTCCCTTACAGAGTGTAGCAAGCAAAGTCTCATTTAAAAGTAGTAGCCGTGTTACTCTGTATCAGCAAAAACAACGAGGAGGCCTTGTGGCACCTTAGAGACTAACAAATTTATTTAGGCATAAGCGTTCATGGGCCAGAATCCACTTCATCAGACACATGAAGTGAAAAATACAGGAGCAGGTATAAATACATGAAAGGATGGGGGTTGCTTTACCAAGTGCAAGGTCAATCTAACGAGGTAAATCAATCAACCGCAAGATACCAAGGAAAGAAATATAACTTTTGTGCCAGCCATGTACATTGGCCAAACCAAACAGCCTCTATGTAAAAGAATAAATGGACACATATCTGACATTAAGAATCATAACATCCAAAAACCAGTAGAACACTTCACTCTTTCTGGTCACCCAATTACAGACCTAAGAGTGGCAATTCTTCAGCAAAAAAACCTTCAAAAACAGACTCCAATGTGAAGCTGTGGAACTGGAATTAATTTTCAAACTGGACACCATCAGATTAGGCCTGAAAAAAAAAACGGGAGTGGTTGGGTCATTACAAAATCTAAACCTAATTTCCCCAATACTGATTTCTCCCTACTGTTACTCACACCTTCTTGTCAACTGTAATGGGCCACTCTCTTAACATATCAAAAGTTATTTTTCCTCCCTTGGTATCCTGCTGTTAATTGATTTATCTCGTTAGACTGACCTCGCACTTAGTAATGCAACCCCCATCCTTTCATGTATTTATACCTGCTCCTATATTTTTGTCTTCCTGCATCCGATGAAGTGGGTTATAGCCCAGGCTTCTGCCCAAATAAATGTGTTAGTCTCTTAGGTGCTACAGGGCTTCCTCGTTGTTTTTTCTTGTTTAAAAGACTCTCAGCCTAGCTCTAGGGCATGACCCAACACTGCCTACAGCCCCCCCAGGCAAACTCCTGGGGGGGGGGGGGCTCAGTGCCAGGCTCCCGCTCCACCCACGCTTGTCCCTCAGCCCCACCCACAAGAGAAGGGGCAGGTGAGCGCTAAACTTGGCCTTTGAGTCTGGAAAGGCCCCTGCCCGGCGGGTGCCACGTTAATAACCAGCCTCCACAAATCCCCACAGGAGACCCGCTCCCGGGCAGCCAGCGCGCGGCTGAGCGAGGAGCGCCATTCGCCGGCCCAGCTCCGGCGGCCGCCGCTTTGCAGGCAGCGGGGCGGCGAGCGGGACCTGCCTGAGCAACAGCAGCAGCAGGGGCCCTCGTGACAGGCTCCGCCCGCCCGCCCGCGGAGCAGGATCCCTGCAGGCCGCCCCCGGCCCCTCACCATGGCCAAGCATGTTTTCCTCACCGGACCCCCAGGTAACCCCCCGCCCCGGGCAGCGCGGCCCAGCAGCGGGGATGCTCCGGGCGCCTGCAGGGCCGCGTTGGGGCTCGCAGCGCTGGGGGCCCCAAACCAACTCGGGTTGGCACCCCGGTCTCCTCGAGTGCAGCGGGAGTCACCGCCCCGCCGCGGGCCCGCGGTGAATGAGCTGCAGGCGGTCCGCCCCCCGACCTGGCCTCCCTTGAGCCCCTGCAAAAACTTGCCCCCATGTTACTTAAAGAGCCTTTATCCCAGTTCAGGTTGGTACATTTCCAGATGAAGTTTACACCCATCTTAATGCTATTTAAACTGGCTGAACTCCATCTGCGGCGGGGGTCGCACCACTGTAACTAATTCGGTCATTTACACTGTTGCAAAAACCCTGCGTGAAGAGCGGCCATTTCTCTACTGGGTTCTCAACCCGGGGCAGTGTAAGTGAGGGAGGGATTGATTGATTTATTTATTTGGTGATTACCTTGATTTCTCAAATTCTCCATTGAAACGCCCAACAAAACCCTTAAATACAAAAAAAATACAAAAGCTGCTTTTGAATTAATCCAGTCTCCTTTCAAAGAAGTAATCTGCAAATTGCAGATCTGTATCTCACTCTTGCTGTCTGCTGTTTAGGTCAGAAATGTTGATTTCACTAAATCAAGGCTATAAATATACTTTTATTCTCAACAGATTAATGGCATGTAACTTGAATTTCCAGGCACTATTATTTTTTTCTCTGTGTCTTGACAAATTCCTAGACAACTAAGCCCAGATCAATTAAACTGCAAACATTAGCAATTGCCTTTGCATTAATATTTTCTGTAATTTAATTGGAATGAGTTAGAATGTTAAATCTAAATGTACAATATCATTTGTCCCTCTATTCTGAGGCGGTAATTGGAATCCCAAATGGATAAGCTAGACTATGAGTTGAAGAAGCCTGAGTACTTTATCACTGCGAGGGAATCTGATTATCAGTGAGGTAAAACAGGCAGCAGAAATACTATTGCTGTTTTGTTACAAGTTTAATTAATAAACCAACAATTCTTACTGCTTAGCTATCAGATTCAGGAAGTGAGATTATATGGGCCTGATTCTCCACTGCTTTGTGCCTTCTGTAGTTGTGTAGCATGAGCATAAAATACTACCAGGTTAAAGTGGTAGCATGTATGCTCACTTTGCACAGGTATAAATAACTACAGAAGGTGCAAGATAGTGGAGGTCAGGGCCTAAGGCTGCAAAGACCTCATTTATACTGGTTTAACTACATATGGTTTTAAATTGATCCAGTTAAAGCAGGACACCCTCCCTCTTCCACATAGGCACTTAAACTAGTTTAAATCTTGTTTGTATCTGTTTAGTTTGTGCTGGTAAACTATTGAATTAAAATGACCCAGTGACAGATTTAAAATCTATTTAGTTAAACTAGTACAACTTGTCTCCTATAGACAAAGCTGGTGAGGAAGCGGATACTGCCATACTAGTCATTTTATTTTGATTTGAACGCTCACGGTCATTTTGGCTTCATCTGTGCTACAGTTTCCTCTGTATTGTGACCTGCTGCTGATCCCAGTGAAGCCAGCTGGAGATTTGCCTAAATATTGGCCCCTTAGAAAGAAGTCTTAAGAGATTCACAAATCCTTGCAATGTAAACATCATAGACAAAACAATAATCATTACAACAGTAAAAGCGGCAAAGAATCCTGTGGCACCTTATAGACTAACAGATGTTTTGGAGCATGAGCTTTCGTGGGTGACTACCCACTTCCTCAGATGCATGTAAGCTTTTGTTAGAGAAACATTAGATAGTAATAGAATCATTAGATTTCTTTGTTTAACAGGGTGGTGCCGTAGTACAGGGTGAGAACCATCGTACTGCCAACATGTTAAAAAACAATTTTTAAGCACAGGCTTAAAAGCCGTTGGTTTCTGCGAAAGCTAATGCTGGTTGGTGAGGATGGGGCATAACTTTGAGGGACATTTTTCTTCATTATCTATTTTATTTTCTGTGCAGCCCACCAGAATACATGCACCTCATTTAGCCACTAATCTCAAACTAATGGTCTTTGTTAAAAATGCCTGGTTTCTGGTTTTTCAAAAAATTTAAAGGGATTAGGTTTTTTTTTCATAGATGAATATAATAGTTATACAAAGATAATAATACATGTGATTAGTGAGCATAATGAAGTACAGGTATTAATCTCATTAATTTCTCATTCTTTCAATATCCATTGCAACTGTTGCAAAGCCGTAAATTGCAGAAGTAATTACTAAAACCAGCGACAGATTAGAAAACTATATTTAGCATGGAGCATTTTTAACATCTAGTAGAAATCTCACTAAAGAGAAGGTCTAAAGATGTTTAGAATTTTACAGATTGGTTTGAACTAAGTTCTGTCAAATATAGGCATTTTCATTACTCACCACCATGATATGTGGCTGGTACAACTGTATTTTAAAAAAAAACTCTTACCTTACCTAGCCTAACCCTGTGCAAACTGTACTATAGATTAGACCGGTATCTGAGGATAAATTGACTGCTACCTTTATTACTTAGATATAAAGCTCTATGGGGCAGTCTTCTTGTTCTGTATTTGTATAGCACCTAGCACAAAGGTGTCCTGGGCCATGGTTAGGGCTCCTAGGCATTACAGTCATACAAATAATAATTATGCTAGTATGCTTGTGCTGTACAAGACACGATAGACTATGGGACAGATGCAGATAGGCGCCCATTTGGATTTTCAAAAGTGCCAATAGCCCAGATCCTCAGAGGCTCCCAGCTTCCATTAAATCATTTAAATCAACAGTTAGAAGTCCCAGTATCTTCGAGGACCTGGGCCTAGGTGTCTAATCCCTATCAAATTAGGCACCTGGGCAATTTTTGCAAATCCCATTAGATGTCTGCCTGTGTTGTCACACACCTAAATACCTTTACAAATGTGACCCATAGTCTCTGCCTCCAGGAGTTTAAAGGCCTGCTCTGCCAGATACTTGACACTTTTGATCCATAAATAAATCTGCTTCGACAAGACAGCTGACTGGTATGATAAAAGAGATGAAATAATGACACCAGATTTTGTGTGAGATGGAGGTAAATTTGAGTTTAAAATAAGAGTCAGCCAAGAGATATATTTGTGATGTAGCCGGGAAGGACACGTCCATTGTGGGATTGGAGAGAACCTCTGGAAGACTGCCAGCATTCACGTAGAGGAAGAGGCATATTAAATACAGTCTGTCCTCCCCTGGTGGGGTATGTGGTGAGAAGGATTTCTAGATCCACTTTGGGATGGATTATTTTCCCTTCTATTTGTTTAGAAGTTTATTCCTTTCATTAGAAGTCATTTTGTCTTCTAAGGCCTGATTTTTCAGAGGCAATGAGCTGCGCACTTACCGCTCCTCTGAGGCCAGTGGGAGCTGCAGATGCTCAGCATCTGTGAAAATCAGGCTCAGAGGGAATGCAGTTATTTTTAACCATTTACTCTAAAGATGTGATGAACTCAGACCTTTTTGCCAACGAGAGAACAAATGGCACTGGAATAAAGGGAGGTTATGTACACCAGAGGCCTACAGACTTTCAAAATGTAATATGAAACCTGACTTCTGTTCATTCTTTTTTTCCCTCTCCCGAATAGGGGGAAAGTATTCAAATATTAAAACTTTTTTGGAGAAATCAGAATTAGGAAAAACATCAATCTGTATAAAATGTGTGCAACCAGCTATCTGTCTGCCAAATGTGATTGCTGCCTCAGAATGGACAAGTTTAAAACCAGGCTTTAATGCTTTGCTTGCACTAATAATCGGCACTTCCTTATTTTAGGGATTGGAAAGACGACATTGATCCAGAAAGCCACTGAAGCCCTAAAATCCTCTGGGGTCCCTATTGATGGATTTTACACAGAGGAAGTCAGAGAAGGCGGCAGGAGGATAGGATTTGATGTCGTCACTTTGTCTGGGAGACGAGGAACTTTATCTAGACTCGGGTACTGCTGTTTTATAGATTAAGGTGGTTACTGCTTATGGGGCAGTCCTGCAAGCCCTTCCACGCACTAAATGCCCCTGGAAGTCAGTGGAATTTCCACACACACAGGGCTTTAGGATCACGTTCTTTGTCTTTAGATTCTCTGGGTCTGATTCACTGTTATCCTTCACTTTATGGAGACATTTGCATCTCTGCCAAGTTAACCTAAAACCCTCTACCAGCTCAGAATGGTCCTCCGGCTTTCCCACTGGTGCAGAGCAGCAATGAACTGGGTCCTCTGACTGCAGAATGGTCTCTGAGTCCCTGTAGAAAAATAGAACATGCAGGCTGGTTTCATGATCTCAGACACTATTTTTTTCAGGTTGGAAGGAAAATAACTTAGTTCCTTCAATTACTTTCTAAGGGACAGACCTGATGATCATGAATCAGAGAAGATAAGTTCAGATAAGCTGTCTACAACAAGCCACTGACTGCCCCATAAATCCCATAACTGGGTTTTTAACTAGGCAAGTATTTCAGATCCCCATACAGGAGGTCTAAAATACATATGAGTTCAAAGTTTCTCCTGCTTCACTGGACATATTCTCAGCATTTAACACTCCATGCAAAACTTTGGCCTCTTCACCCTGTTATCTGTCTTTCTGAACAATGTTTAATACCACATTTAAATGATACTGTGACTAACCTATGATAGTGTGTCTATATACTAGGAGGAAAAGCTGTATATTTCCTGTTTTGCAATTTGCAGCATATCCAATATAGGGATTTTGTTTGTTTGTTTTTTAGAGGGGTGGAGGGAGTCGAATTTTAAAGGAATCTGGCTGGTTAGATAACCACTTCCATCAGCACAGCTAAAAGTATTAAAGCAAATTATCAGCATGTTTGTGGTTCATATTATTTACACCAACTTTTTTGTAAATTCAGTTCTGATTCTTCTACTGCAAGACGCGAATATTGTGTTGGACAATACTTAGTAGACCTGGTTTCATTTGAGCACTTGGTGCTTCCTGTGCTGAGAAATGTGAGTATCTTATGAAAGCTTCTAGAAAGCAGGTACAACAGAGTATTATAAGACGACTTGATAGGTTAAAGTTGTTGGGTAGCAATGACTCTTGTTTTAGGTTTAGCTGTCCTGCACTCACTGTAGGATCTGAAGGAGGTGTGGGGAGTGGTTCTCCTGTGATCTGAAAGACTTTCAGGAGATCCCTTTGCCTCCTCAAAACCACTCTTCCTGGTCCCGCGTCCCTGTGGCAGCACATATCTTGTAGAACTACTCTTATGACTGCACTGTATCGGTTGTGACAGGGAGCCACAATCTTGGATATTGGAGGATTCCGCAGCAGATCTTGTTGTGGCAAACTGCTGTTTCAGTTCACTCCTACACCCACAAAATGTATGCTTTCTTCCTGCAGAGCTGCAGTGGAGGAGTTTCCATGGGCTTCCAAGAAGGGGAGCCTCCTGCGGAGCCAGAACCTCTCTCTTACTATGATCCACTTTTCCTAGCTTTCCCCTTCCTGTGAATGTAGAGAGAATGTTTCTGGTGGAAACAGTTTGGTTTTTTTAAATCAGTGTTTTCCTTTTTTCATTAGCCTTGTTTCAAGAGATTTGCAAATGTGTTACATTGGGAGTTGCTGATAGTAACTTGAGGATCTGTCTATTGCTGCTTACAGAGCACTCTGTTGTATTTTAATTTCCATTCTAGGTATCATCTGTTCAAAGCACATTCAATGGTACAAGTGTTGTCAGCATAGGTTTAAAGAATTTTCACCAGCATCCAGTAGTATAAACTGGGGTCTGGATTTACAATTTCTGTTTCCAGGCTCCATTTCTTCACTTATGAAATGTATTGCTGACAAAATTGGCACAACCAGGTGTCTGAAGTGTAAATAATGAAATGGCTTAATGCCTCCAGTTCCTGTGTTCCTTTGTGCTCCATCCTCCTCTTTCCTTCCATTCACATGCTATCTGAAGTTTGTTTGAATCATATGTGAAGTAGGTAGGTGATGACACATCAGATACTGTGCTTGTAGTGAATAATAGGCAACGTCCTTACTGGAATTGCTGCTCTCCTACCCCTCGCACCCAAATTAAACTAGAACAGATCTTCTGTCAGCATCTTCAAATAAATATTGCAACAGCTGCTGACACCACTATTAGAGAAACCCTTTTGATGGTGATTTAACTACATTGCTAAAATTAGGTTAGGCTAGGGGAGAAGAGAATTTTGCAAGGCATCTGGAAAGGACAGGGAAACAGAGGGGGTAGGAAACAAAGATGAAGTTGAGGTTTTTTGCCTATCTAACACTTTGGAGAAGGAACAAAAATACAACCATATGGCAACAAGGAGGATTGAAGGAATGTAAAGAGGGTAGGAAGACAAAGAGGAGAGGCGACATTAGTAATATTTACAGATTTTGATTTTTTTTAAAAAATGAAACCTCACTTATAGTAAACTTAATCTCTGGGGAAAAGACCTCGCTAAACAAGGGCTGCACTTCATATACTCACAAAGGATAATGTAACTGATTATTTAATAATATAAATTCAACACGGATCTTACTAAAGGGACTCGAGGAGTAGTCATTTTATTCACAAGCATAATGGAGCTGTGTGTATGTGTGAAAGAGAATCAAGGGTAGAAAGGAGTTGGAGAATTGAGATAGGGCCTCATCTTGCTCCCATTGAAAATAGTAGCAAAAGTCCTATTGATTCAGTGGGAGCAGGATCTTGCCTATAGGTAGTACAGAATGGGAAAGGAATAGTGTGAAAGGGAAGGACAGGATCAGATTGGAATAGGAAGAGATCAATGGAAAGTAAGGGTAGGTGAAGCAAAGTAGATATATAAGAACTAAAGGGGAAGGTAGGTATTGCAGAAGGGTGGTAAGCTAGTAGAAGTATAATAATACAAATAATCTTAGGCCTTGGCTACACTCACACTTTACAGCGCTGCAACTGGGGTGTGAAACCCCCCCTCCTCCCCCCCGAGCGCTGCAAGATACAGTGCTGTAAAGCGTCAGTGTAATCAGGGCAGCAGCGCGGGGAGCGCGGCTCCCAGCGCTGCACGCTACACCCGTAAGGGATGTGGTTTACATGCAGCGCTGGGAGAGCTCTCTCCCAGCGCTGCTGCTCTGACTACACTCACACTTCAAAGCGCTGCCGCGGCAGCGCTCCCGCGGCAGCGCTTTGAAATTCCAAATGTAGCCATACCCTGAGATGGTTACCAGTACATCTACAGGGATCTCATTAATATTTTTGTAGGGACCATGGGACAGCAGCATATGCCAGATAGTTAAAGTCCTTTAGTGGATGGTTTGTAGAAATAACAAAATATATCAGATGTTAGTCTCTGAGTCCCAAGGCCCCACTACAATTTACTGGAAAATGTAGACTGTCAGTTTAGAATTGGATTAGCCTGCTTTGATCACAGAGCCTCTTGAAACAGTATATGCTACTTAACATATTTGTGGGACTGCTTAGACTCTATGGACCAGCTCACACTGACTTCACCGGGAAATAGAGTGAATGCTAAAGTGGGTTCTGTTTGGGGCTCTGGAAACTACACCTGAAGGGACTGAGGATTCTGTATAAAGAAGCAGCTCCATTTCTTAGCACTTTTCCTAGTAGCAGGTACTGACTTCTCAGTTCACTGATCTGTGAAAGGTTTTAGATAAAACTACCCCACCCTGCAGGGACTCAGCTCTGAAAGGTTTTAGGAAATATGTTACGTAGTGCATCCATTTTCGAAGGCGCTAACACTTTCTAGCTTCACGAGGGACAACATGTAGACTGGTTTCTCCTTAAGTTACATACATAGGTGATGTCTGCACTTATTCATAGATTAACAGTGGGGTTTTGACTTGAGTTGATTTGCTGCTTACAGACATAAATAATAGAACTTGATTTTTCAGTTAATAGCCTTGGAAGAGGGTGGTGAGCTTGCTTTCATCTAATCTGTAGCCTGTCAGATTTCTGTACTTTATTGTTGTCATGGTATAATTCCCCACTCTGAACCTTAGCATCCAAAAGATGGGTACCAGCATGAATTCCTCTAAACTCAATTACCAGCTTAGTACTTGTAGTGCTGCCACCAACCAGGAATTCCAGTGCCTAGTACACTCTGTTCCCCCCAAAACCTTGCCTGGGGACCCCCAAGACCCAGACCCTCTGGATCTTAACATAAGGAAAGTAAACCCTTTCCCCCACCGTTGCCTTTTCCAGGCTTCCTCTCTCTGGTTACCCTGGAAGATCACTGTGATTCAAACTCCTTGAATCTCAAAACAGAGGGGAAAATTCACCTTCCCTCCCTCTTTATCTCTCCTGCTCCCAGACTCTCCCTGAGAAAGTAATCCTAACACAGAGAGAAAATTAACCTCTCTCTCTCTCTCCCTTCCCTCCTTTCTCCCCACCAATTCCCTGGTGGATCCAGACGCAGTCCCCTGGGGTCTCACCAGAATAAAAAAACAATCAGGTTCTTAAACAAGAAAAGCTTTTAATTAAAGAAGGAAAAAACAGTAAAAGTTATCTTTGTAAATTTAAGATGGCATATGTTACAGGGTCTTTCAGCTATAGACACTGGGAATACCCTCCCGGCTTAAGTATACAAGTACAAATTAAAATCCTTTTAGCAAAATACACATTTGAACTCCTTCCAGCCAAATACACATTTGCAAATAAAGAAAACAAACATAAGCCTAACTCGTTCTATCTACCTAGTACCTACTATTCTGGACATATAAGAGACTGTATCAGAGAGATTGGAGAGAAACCTGGTTGCACGTCTGGTCACTCTCAGAACAACAACCAAATTCTAACCGCACACACACAAACTTCCCTCCCTCCAGATTTGAAAGTATCCTGTCCCGTGATTGGTCCTCTGGTCAGGTGACAGCCAGGCTCACTGATCTTGTTAACCCTTTACAGGCAAAAGAGATATGAAGTATTTTTGTTCTGTTAACTCTTACTTATCTGTTTGACAATTGTTTTATGTGCCATCTTAAAAAGTAGTTGTGAAGTGAATAGATGAAGCATCGAGCGCCTATACTATCAATGGCACGCATATCACAGTTTGGAAACCCCTGCCCTAATTTTAAGTGCATTTGCATGGGTCAACAGATAAATACAGAGTTTTATGGGTGCAGTGATGTGAATGCAGCTTTGAAAATCTAGTGCCCCTCAGACTTAACGACAGTAGCTGGCACGTAAAAATATTATCACATCTCTGCCAAGCAGCAGCAGATGTTGAGGCTTTGCAAGTCAGTTTCCTTGGGAGAAGGTATCAGTAATTTGGAGTCTAAGCATTTTCTTATTGTAACTTGTTCTTTATACTATATACACCAGTCATTGAACAGAGGTGGTCACAAACCACAAGCAGACATTCTCCTCTTTTTCTAAAATCTTAGCCCAAACACTAATAACTTGTTCATAGGAAGCAACTCTTCACCAAGAATTGACTCTAGTTAGGGAGATTAAGTTGGAGAGCAAGCTCTCCTGCTGTTTCCAACAGCTTCCCCCAAAAGAACCTACATCACAAAACTAAAAACAATATACTGCATCTTCAAAGATTCTACACTACTCACATGCTAAGAAAAATAACATGTAAAATTGTGTGACTGCGTCATCAGGTGATTGCTGCCCTAAAACTGCAAATCTCAGTCAAGAACAACTGTTGGGTCTTCCTTTCTTCCCATTTGGGATCCTGTTGTTTTCCTAGGTTACAGGCTGGTTGGCTGCTGGCATCCTTAGCAACTGGGGTGACTGGCTTTTCTGCCCTTATGCTCCAACACTATTTCAAAGAAATGTTTTTCCTGAACTGACATTTCTCCCACAGAGAAGAGTGGCTCTTAGTTCAGTCTTGATTTCTTCCTGCTTTTTAATCCATTTGTGTATCTTTCCTGTAGGTCGATCTTGGCAGTGACACAGGGAAAAAAGTGCACGTAATAGATGAGGTTGGTAAAATGGAACTCTTCAGCCAATCTTTTATTCAAGTGGTTCGTCAAACTCTGACTGCTTCAGGGACCACAATTCTTGGAACTATACCAATACCTAAAGGCAAGCCATTGGGTCTTGTGGAGGAAATAAGAAGTCGGAAGGATGTTAAGGTGTTCAATGTAAGTAACCTCTGATACCTTTAGGTCACCAGTGTGAATCTGGCTCAATTTGAATGCTATCAATGGATGCCTGTTGGATAGCTCCAGTGAAATGAAGTCAGTGGTCTCAGTTGAGTTCTTAATGGGCAGATGTTCACCTCACACACAGAAAAAGCACAATGGGCACTTTTGTTGGCAGACTCTCACCAGAGAAACTAAAGATTGAATGATGGGTCTGTTGAAGGAATATTAGTACTGTTGTTTCTAGTGTTCCCATCACCATGATACGAAAGTGCCAGACCAGTATTCATTCATTCTTTCAAGTATAGTTCATCTTTGAAAATTGTCCTGCAGAACCTTTGCCACCAATAATATGTGAGAAGAAAAGAACCTACCTTGACACTGAGCTAATTTTGAGTTTGCAGGATTGTTAATTAGAGGAGAAAGAAGGCTTCCCCCCCCCACCCCCATAAGTTCAGCATGCCTTATCTGGAGTCACAATAACATGGAACCCATTGTTACAGCACTTAGTTTTCAGATAGGAACTGCACTTTAAGACTCTGCAAATCAAGCATAGACAAATTCTCAAATCCTTATCCTAACAGTTATGTAGTCTCCTCATAGAAATACCAGTCTAAGATGTTTGTTTATTAAGCATCCAGAAAGATGCTAAACGTTTAACAAAACAAGCAAAAAAATAAAATTAAAAAATTTGGTCTCTGCCATTCAGTTTAATTTTGGTTGATATTTATGAAAACTAGCACACAGAATTAGACCATATTTCCAGAACAGAACAATAGATTCTTATGAACTACAAAAAGTCAATAATTGTGACTTGTCAGAAAATTAAGATGCATGGAGAGAATGTTTTAATGCAATACACCATACAAGTAGATACTAATGTATTGTAGTTCATGATTAGGGTGATGCAAGTTATGATGTGTGCTTACTATATTTTGTGTACATCAGTAATTAAGACTGAATAAATGATGATGAAACAAAATAAGTATTTCTTCTGATGCTGCTTTATAGGCTGAATAATCTTATTTAGTGGTTCTGTTTAAAGCACATAATCATAGAATATCAGGGTTGGAAGGGACCTCAGGAGATCATCTAGTCCAACCCCCTGCTCAAAGCAGGACCAATTCCCAATTAAATCATCCAACAGATTTTTGCCCCCTATCCCTAAATGGCCCCCTCAAGGGTTGAACTAACACCCCTGGGCTTAGCAGGCCAATGCTCAAACCACTGAGCTATCCCTCCCCCATGAAAATGTTTGCCTTACTGTGCCATGCAGCTCCCCTAAATAGTCACTTATAGTGTCACATGTTATGTGGTACGTGAAATAATACTAATGGCATGGGATGGTCCTCCTCCCGCCCCACACTGGAGCTATACAGTGTCCTTACTAGGAATGCCATTGACCATTTCTGCATCATCTAAGAACCAGCGCCTTGTATCTGCAGCATCAATTGTGATTTATCCATCCCTGTCATCAACCACCATATGCTTTAAAGTCTCCTCGCTTTAAAACCCAGGAAAGCCAAATTTCTTCTTGGTAGCAGGCCACATCTTCCTCACTGAACATCACAGCATCACTCATGCCATCTCCACCTATGTCTCAGCAGACTTCTGGACACTAGGCCATCTCCATTCACTATTGAAGTCAATTGGAATTTTTTGCTGTTGCCTCTACTGTCAAGAACAACTGTTGGGTCTCTACTGGGACTAGCATTGTAGACAACCGTATCACATTCTCTGAGAAAGTCAGCAGTCTGTTTACATTGCTAGGATCAGGATATATAGTTCTGATTAAGGAAAACTGCTTACTTAATCCATTAGCTGAAGTGCAGGTGATGAGGAATGTAACAGCCTGTGATGGTTCTCAAGTCACAGGGGCCTAATGTCCTGAAGCATCATCTAGCAGGATATCTGCCTTGCATGTTAACATGAATATATTTATCTGTTCCTTCCCTGCTGGTTCAAATTTGTGCATGAAGCAGGAACCGAAGCTGTCTGTAATGATGCAGGTGTTTCTGCTGGCTATTGTAAGCAATAGATCAGTCTCCATTCTTGAATTGCTATAACATGGGGGAGGACTTAGCATGCCCCCGCAGCCCTTGCACAGCCTCGCAGTCCTCAGCCATTTCTTGCTGATTTTTGCCATGGTGCAGTTTGTTTTTGTCTCCCAGTGTACAGGTAGACAGGCATCTCCAAACCAAACCTTGATGACTTATTGTGGAATTAGGCCATGTATGAGGAATTTAGCATAGTTATCTCATATCCTCTAATTAATCTTTTAATAGGCATTCTAATGTCCAAAGCTGAGCATGCAAAGGCTGCTGTTCTTTTGCTTGCACCATTGTTGTCCACTTGTGACCAAATCCTTAGCTGGTGAAAATAGGTGCAGTGCCGCTAACAGTGGTTGAGCATATAGGCGTTAATATTTAATGTAGTAAGTATGAAACTCCTATGTAATAAGAGCAATTTTGTATTGGTGGTGGTATTTTAATTACTTCTTGTAGGGTAGCATCTTGGAGCCTCAGTCTTAGATCAGGACCCAGTTGTGGTAAATGCTGTAGACTATTGTCCCTGCCCTCAAAGAACTTACCCTCTCTTTTTGCATGGCTCCATCTTTTTGAGGGAACTAAATCTTCCCAGTGATAATGCAGGGTGGTCCACCTTCACTGCCCATTTCCCTAGAACTTTTCCTTTATAGGTGTAGTATTATACATAGTATAGAAGCCTAGGTTATACTCCAAAGCTGGCTTGCAGCCATTTTCTCCTTAAAACCTTCCTTTTGCTTTTGTGAAAATACACTAGTGAAGTTTGGGTTTCCAGCTTTTTTTTTTTTTTTTTTTTTTTTTTTTTTTTTTAAAGACAACAAGAATCCATAGTAGGTTTCAGTGTGGAAAAACATAGCATCATCATAGATCAGGGCAATCAAACCATGGTGCAAGACTCAACGCGTCACAGGAGGTTAGGAACCAGAGTCTACAGAAAGTTAACATCTTTGAATTATAAATAATGCACGTTCTTTCTCTGATATTCGGTCAGATTCCGTATGACATGGAGTAAGTGTGTTTATGGATTGTTAATACATAATCTTTATGAACTGCCCATACATCATCATTGTAATTCTAGTAAACTGAATTTATGTAGATTTTTTTTACTAGTAGAATGAAAAGCACCCATCAGCAGAGATGTATTTCTAATTTATAAAATCATCCCTCTGAAACATGACCTTTTTCTAAGCCCTACACTTATGCTGTTTATTGAAAGCAATATTTCTCCCTTTCCAATTTTCACCTTGTCCCTTCTGTTGCAACATTTTCATGGAGATTTTTTTTTAAATAACAACACTTCCTTTCCTCTGTCTTCGGCTCTTGATATAGTTATCTTGCATTTGGTTTTTGTGGCATCTGGTAACTACATGTCAAATCCTATTTGTATTGTGCCTAGTAAAATCAGAGGTACCAGACACAAAATCATTAAAGTCAAATGCCCAAGATGTTCCTGATCTATCTGTGTCAGTTTATTTTGAATTTTTTTTTTTGTAGTCCACTTGGTTTCCCTTTTTTCTTCCTATGCTCAGAAGAGAAAAGGGCTCTAAACAGAGATTTTTTTGCAAATTGATCTTTCCCTGAACATACTTGTCTTTTTATTGGGATAATGGACTTCATAGTGTTTTTGCATGCTTGGAATCTTGGTGGTGGTTCCTTCTTTCTTACCTAGATGCTTTGTAATAGTGATGTCCACAAACACTTTCAGCTCTCTGGATATTAATATAAATACTGGCATTTCTAATATGATATAAGCATTGCAGTTTTTTGTTCTGTCATGTTGTCTGGAAGTCAGCCCACAACTTGGGACTAGACCATCTCTAGAGGTTAATAAGAGCAGAACATAAGTACGGAAAGTCTTGCAAAATAGCCGTGAAGATTTCCTAATCTGTACAATATGTTTGCCAGTATTCTCAGTTTAGATAATTTCTTGCTGCATATATGTACATAAAGGCTTTGGATACAAAGGTATTTTACATGCCTTGAACATATGGATATTGCTATTTTAAATGTTCAGCGGGTCACCTGAAAGTCAAGATAATGGGTGAAGTCAAGAGGTTTACTGTGGGACCATGGCATCTGACTTACCTGTGTTGTTCACTGTACCTTGTGTCCCATGATAAATATCCTGTAGAGTGATTGCACTTTTGAGTGCCTCACTCTGTGTTTTTGTTACTTTTCTTGGCCAACATTCTGAGTAACACTTCAAAGACTTCTTCCCTCCCTCCTGTTTTCCATGTCACTCTTTCAGTTGCCCATTATTGTATCTGCTCCCTGGAATTAAAACGGCCTGGATGAAAATACTATCTCAAATTGCATACTGTCTCTCTTCAGGTTCACAATGTCTGTGGTCAGCAGTTACATATGGCTTCATTTATTGTATAGAGTAACAGATTCGATATTACCAATATGTTTATATGTATAAAAAGAATACCCAGAATTACTCTCTGTTTTCAGCATTAACTGTTGTATTGGAAGGGATATAGAATCTCATGCTTCAGAGCTTAAGCCAATTCGATCTTTGTTTACAGTGAGACTTTACTGGGGGCAGATGATCCCACATCTGCCTACTTTGCGCTTTCTTGCACCTGCCTCTAAAACATTTGTTGCTGACCACTATCAAAGACAGGATACTGGACTAGGTAGACCATGGTCTGATCCAGTTATTGCACTTGCATATAAGAGGTGAAATCTTGGGCCCCACTGAAGTCAGTGGGAGTCTTGTCATTGACTCTAGTGGGGCCAAATGTTACCCCAGGTCTCCACTTGTGCGGGCACAAGTAGTTTTGTACATACACTTCTGAAGTGCAAACACTTGCATAAGTGTTAGACCTTGTACTCACAAAATCCAACGGTTGTACAGGCATAAGAATTCATCAGTTATGTGTAGTGGTGTTTGCACTTTCAGAAGCTCCTAAACTTTGTGAGACAAGGTGTGTGAGCTGTTATCTTTTCTTGGACCAACTTCTGTTGGTGAAAGACACAAGCTTTTGAGTTTACACAGAGTCCTTCTTCAGGTCTGAACCTAAGAAGCGCTCCATGTAAGCTCAAGAGCTTGTCTTTTACCAGCAGAAGTTGATCCAAGAAAAGATATATTACTTCACCCACCTTGTCTCTCTCTAACAACCTGGGACCAACACAGCTACAGTAACACCTAAACTTTAACTTTTTTTAAATTTTTTTTTTAAAATTATCCAAATATTCTGAGAAACCTAGGTATCTTAGCATCAAAGCAGTGTTGTATAATATTCAAGAGCTTGTTTTAATTCTTCACTGCAGAAGTGGTTGACACAAATAAGACATCCTTATTGAAATATAATCCTATCAAATACTGAAGACAGAAAAATCACTGCTGTGCAGCATGTGAATGGTTGAAGGTATCTTGTAAAGCATTTCTAGTAATGAAGAAAGTATGTGGTGGCTGTTTGAATGATTTCTGTCTGTCATTCACAAGTGAATAATCACTTGTATTTGCAGCACTTCTAAAGATTTATTCTAACAGTTTTACATAGGTTTCTAGGTGTAGCAGATGGGGGTGGCCTGTAACAAGAGGAAGCAGATGTTTCACAGAGTATTTCTCTCCTAATAGGGAACTATATGCTGGACTTGATATATATATATTTTTAAATTCAAATGACAGAGATTGGTTATTTAAAGGGTAAGCGAAATCCTAATATGTTAAAATTTTGATTTTTTTTTCCCCCACCCCTCCCATCTAGGTTACTAAAGAAAATAGAGACACATTTTGCAAGATATTGTAACAACTGTGCAGAATTGCAGGAAATGAAGACCATTTCTTTTTTGTAACCATAAGCTCTTATATTGGAGGGCCCAACCCTACTCCAGGCCTGGGGCAACTTTACCAGTGTCTTCAATATGAGCAGGATTGAGTCTGTAGCACTCTAAATGTGAAAATGGGACAGTGGGCTTCCATGTTTGTTTGTTTGTCAGTTGTTTACATATAATTTACTCAGTTCACAAGGTTTAAAAAGACTCATCCTGGGATCCGAAAGTCAAGCAGTTGTTTCTGATGCCAATAATAGTAGCGCAAATTCAATTAACTATTTATTAAATTCAGTGGAACTATTGATTCAGCCCCTAATCCTGCAACATATGGTGAGGGTAGCGTGCTGTGTCTACAGAGAAGCATTGAAGTCAGAGCTCTGCACAGGCCCCACAGGCCTCCTGCACATTGCAGAACTGGTGGCTGACACCTATGTAATAGAATGTTGTCTGTGCAAGATTTTGCTCGATCTGCTTTGTGCATTATCACCACCACTAACACTGACCCTGGGGTTCTACAGCAGTGTGCCTCAACTAGCTCTCCAGTATACCTCAATGGGTCAGCATTACGAATGATGATGAACAAAACAGATAGCTTGATTCTCACGTGCAGGATAAGTAAACTGAGCAAATGTGATCTGAAATCATAAGACAAGTACATAATATAAATGGACAATTCATTTACAGAGTTGAATTTAGAGAAAAGATTAACTTTAAGTTGCTCAGACAGTGCTTGATAGGAATGCTACCTACTCTGTTTTTCACATTTTCTTGTAGCTAAAAAAAAAAGTCTTCAGGACCCTGGCTTTCTTCATAAATCTTGACAGATGTTTTTCATAAAATGTTTAAAATATTCAAGCAGTAGACTTAATGCTGCATTGACTATCCAGGTTTAAAACTCCATTATGGCTTATTGATGCTTAACAATTGTTTCCTTTTCCAATTCTGTGCATGTTTTTTTGGTAATGATGAAACAAGAATGAGAGTAGTTAGACAACATATATCCCCAGGAGGTTTGTAAATGTGTTTAGGAAAAAAGCATTACCACTTAATCAGTCTTGCATGTCATAAACTAAATTTCCAGCCAGGTATACTTTTGTTTTCATGCAGCTTAAAGAGTTTCTACTTCAAAGATTTTGGAATGAAAAGGACTGAATTCCTTCCTTTCTTGTGTAGAGTGTAACAAATGTTAAAATAAACATGTTGGTTAAAGGCATATGGAAACTTGCCTTGTAGTTAGTCATTTATTTGTACACTAGTTCATAGTTATGCTCCAATAACAGATCTATGTGTATTTATAAAGCCAGGTTCTGACCACCCTTTTGCAAGTGTGCAGGAGGCTGTGGGAAAGCATGCAAGGAGGATCCGTCCTCTTCTCCATACCCTGTGCAAGGGCATGTTAGAAGTGAGTCCAGGTGTGGAGGTGCACATCACTCCCAAAGGGGTGGGGCTAGGGAACTGTTCTTAATATGTACTAGAGAGGGAGAATTCCCCCCAGAGCTCCCTGTGGGCTTGTGCAGCTCTGTTGCTACCCACCACAGGGCTGTGCCTTTAAGCCATAGTTGATTCTTAATTAAACATCAGATGTCCACATTAGCTAGGAACTGTGGACAACTCCAAGCTATCACTTAAAATACTGCTATGGGTGACCCAATCTTATCCAAGAGCAAAACATTTAGATGTGCAACTTACCTGAAGTTCAACAAATCCTGGTTTGTCAGAGCAAGGCATGAGAGTGAGGTTTCTCACTGTGAATAGCCAAGCCAAGCCCTTGTCCTCAAGCACTTGAATCTAGGGAATTTGTAGGTATGTCTACATTGCAATTAAAAACCTGCATCTGGCTGAGCTGTAAGACTGTTTTAATTTCAGTGTGGATGTTGGGCATGGGCTGGCACCTGGACTCTAGAACCCTGTGTGGTCAGAGGGTCCCCAGAGTTGGGCTCCAGCCCAATCCAGAATCCTGAGCCCTGGACATTTCTTTGAGGAGAGTGGTGTGACTCACTCTCTTCTATAAGACAGTGGACAGAACCTTTGCCAAATTTACCAGCTGCTTCCCCCATCACCTCTCTCAGCTGGAGACTCTACGAAGTTGGGAATCCACTCTTTTGATTAAATGTTTTGTATGTAAAGTGAAATGAGAAGCTAATCTGACTTGCTGAAGCTCTTTACCGTTACTCGTGCTACCTTTTCAAGAGCCTGTTGCTTTCATAATGCTAAAATTACCCAGCTGTGCAATTGGTGTTAATATAATTGTCCTCTATCATTACTGATCCTTCTTGCAATTTTTGTACTTCATTTTGTAGGGGTGTGACACTATCTTGTAGGTTGTATAGTACTAGTTAGATGGATCCCCCCTCCCAATGGGGACCTTTGTGCACTTTACACTACTAATTTTTCCATGATAAATGCTAGCTAAGCATCTGTCAAACCCTTTTAGCATTCAGGACACTACTTTCAATAGAAAAGCCCTTTTTTTAAACTGCATTCTCAGATTTACCCACCTCTCTACATAGAATCCCTCCTTCCTAGTAATGATATATATAGGGTCAGATTTTTAACTATACATCTGTAGTCTTGTATGCACACACATAGTGGTCTAGCCAAAAATATACCTCCATAATGTGGGTGTAATTGGACTTAGGCACCACTGCCCTGTGGTTTCTGGTCATTCCCATGATTATCTTCAGAATAAAATTAGTTATATGTAATTTCCTTCACAGTGAATTGGGGAAAGAAGACTGTTCTGCTTTGGTAGCAGTTTTCTCAAACTGCCCAGGGAAAAATCCAGAGGGGGTGGTGCTTAGAGTTCATTTTCCAAGTCCCTATTCAACCAGCAAGGTTTCTTGAGTTACAGCCCTATTAGTGATTCATACTAGCCACGCTAATGAACAGGTCATCATGCAAAAATTATAATATTACACTTAACATATCCCCAAATGTGAGTGGTATAATACTGTGCTGAGAGGACATTCCCTATTATTTAATCCACACATCCCACTATCTCCAACTAGCGTGTTTCCTCCACTTGCTAAAGGCACTTTAAAGGTATTAATTCAGGTTAGAAATAAGGCACAAGTCTTTCACTTAAACTGGAATAGTTTACCAAGGAATCTGGGGGATTCACCAGAATTTGGCCTAGGATTAGAACCCATCCTATTGAAGTCAATAAGAGTTTTTCAGCTAAATTCACAGGACCCAGGATTTCACCCTCTAAACAAGATTGGGTCTCTTTCTAAAAAAAACAAACAAACATGCTATAGCACAGCCATAAGCTATGGGCGTGATGTAGGAGTTACTGCGTGAAATTCTCTCACTGGTGTTATGCAGGTGGTCAGACTTTGATTTTAATGGTTGCTTCTGGCCTTTAAATTTAATTCAGTCCCAAAGTAATGTAATGTACCTGTTTCAAATGTTCAGTAAGGGGGGCATTCAGAAACTAAGTTCCAAATTAAGGTCAGCTTTTAAGGTACCCTATGTTCATTGTAAAGGCAAAAATGTATTGCCTGGTCTCGTGTGCAGCATATTTGGGAAGCCTTAACAGCACAGTGACAGCTAGAGCATTGGCAATTCCCCCAATCAGCTCATTTACTAATAGCAAACATTGTGTGATGATAACCTCTGATATGGCAGCAAGACTCCTGATGACAATGTTACTGCACCTGAAAATTTTAATTGGTGTAAAAGGGAGAGATTAATTAGTGCCTCCTATTTTGTTTAAGCTCGAGCATCGAGGACATTGTAGGCAACAAGTTTATAACAATTCCAGCATAAAACAGTGCAGGCAGCCTGACATAAATAGAGGCTGCACTATTGAGCATGTGCCAGCCAATTTTTTACTCATGACATTTGGGAAGTCAGAGAGAAGGGTAAGTCTTTAACACTTGACCTGCTACAGAGTTAATAATAGGGCTAAGAAATGTCAGTCTTACAGAATTAAGTACAAGAAACAGTAAAGTGCTCTAATTAATTACCAATCTCCCTTCTATGGAGCAGGATAAAAATGGCACTAAATTTGGTAGTTAAGAGGAATAATTTCTTGACAAGGAGAGGGTTATTACATGCTGACAAATTTTAGTATTTATTCAGCTGTCCTAAGGTGAGTTTTTTGAGTACATCTAATCCTGAACCTGAATTACACAGCCTGTTTACCCAAAGAGTAGTAGGCTGGAGGTAGACTAAAGTCAGACCAAAGAAGCCATTTTCCCCTTCCCCTATCCTCAAACCTAAGCAGATGAGCTGCGAATTAAACCCTGAGGACTCCCAAGAACTTGATGACTACGAGGAACACCAAACAGTTGCAAGATGGAGAAGGGAAATCGCACTGATCTCAAGTAGGCTTGACAAAGTTTGTCCCGCTCTTGAATGTATGTATATATTAAATCCTTCTGTTTCCTACCGACTGTACAATCAGACAACTTCTATAAACAAGGCTTGGAGTCTGCCAACTGGTGACCAGATGCTAGGGTGAACATAACTGATTTAGCAGCCCCTGGCTGGCTTCACTAATGTTGCTGAAGTCATTGATTAGATACTCTGGGCAGATTCTGACCTAATTTCCACCAGCATAAATGAAATGAGTGCCTAACCTTTACTGCATGGCTTGAGCAAGAACAAATTAGTGAAAGAATAAAATAGGTTTAAAGAAACAAACCAAGAGAGGGAAAAACAGTTAATCCGAGGGCTAAATGAGACTAGTTCTGCATTGTTCACACTTATTTTACCATATAACCCCACTACTCTGCTTCCTCGCTCAGTCCTGATACATTAGAGGGATTCCCCCACTGCTTTCCTCCTACTTTGGTCATCAGTAAAATGTTACTGAGCCAGGCTTCATACAACACTCTGAAGATTTTTATTTTGCCTATAACTACAGTATTTGGGGCAAGGCTCTTCAGGTGGATCAGTGAATGGGGTGGTGCCATCATTCCCTCACCACTGGTGGTGTTTTCATAAAAGTAGCACATACGCTGATTGTGCTTGGAGAGTGGGAGGTTCTCTCTCTCAAAGGCTAGGGCAGTTACCGAATAAGCTGGGGTGTCCTACTTGAAAGCAGCAATAAAGGATTCACCTGGCAGCTGACTGGCTACCCATTGCTGCACTGCATGGGTCATAAGTGACTTCTTGCCCCTGCTGTTTTGGAAAATTTCAGCATGTCACCTAAATCTTCAAAATATTGATGTGTTGGATCATGCAATATATATTTATTGGTCACAGCCATCCTCCAAGCACCACTGTCACTGCACATTCTGAACATGTAACACATACAAACTGTTCAACCGTAACAGCTTAGTCCATATACACTGCTGGATGGATATTAGCTACAGTAGAACCTGAGTTATGTTCGTAACGCTGAACAAAAGTTATGGTCATTCTTTCAAAAGTTTACTACTGAACACTGACTTAATACAGCTTTGAAATTTTACTAGGAAGAAGAAAAATGCTACTTTTAACTATCTTAATTTAAATGAAGCAAGCACAGAGTTTCCTTACCTTGCCAAATCTTTTTTTTTAAACTTTCCCTTTATTTTTAGTAGTGTACATTTAACACAGTACTGTACTATATTTGATTTTTTGGGTCTCTGTTGCTGCCTGATTGTGTACTTCTGGTTCCAAATGGAGTGTGTGGTTGACCGGTCAGTTCGTAACTCTGGGGTTTGTAACTCTGAGCTTCTACTGTGTAATCTGTTTACAACTCCTCTAGCTCCAGTGCTGACCCAGGGTTCAAAAAACCAAGACAATTACCAAAAGTCATTCAATAAAAACATCTACCTGGACCCCAATTTAATGATTCCTATAATTTTTGATTATGCAGTGGGTACTATTGCTCATCTTAAATACATTGAAGATATAAGTATTCTTATTGACAACATATCCAACATGGTCAATACAAATCTATGGGCTATTGTCTTGGAGAATACCTGTAACACTTTGTAATTGTTCCTGTTGGGAAAGTTTAACATTCTGCTGTTCACCCAGCCAGGATATTTCAATAACAATTTTAAAACAAAAGAAAAATATCTGCAACACGTATATAGATGCTAAAGTAACTGGATACTTGAAAAAATCCCTCCCTCCCCCCAATAGGCAGTTAGGATTTTTTTTTTCAAATAACTAAAATGTGTAGGTCTAAAGCCTGTTGTGAGAGGCCCGGGCACGCTGTGCTTGGCGGGGGGGGGGGGGGGGGGCTGGATAGGAAGCCACCTTTATCTGCGCACCTGTGCAGCAGCAGGTTGGGATTCATTATGAGCACTCTCCTAGTGCACAGCTGCCTCAAGAGGCCATTGTGTGTTGACTTGAAATAGGACTAGAAGCCTCTGCTGTTCTCTAGTGGAGCAGCACTAAAGCACATACACCTGTCACCTTGCTCCATTCAGGCCCTGTGGAGGCAGGATCTCTCAGCGATGCCTCTGAAGCACATTCCACTTTCTCCCTTGTGTGGCCATAATGAGGGAGGGCAGGGTTTTGCCCATAATGTTCAGAGCTTTAGCACCAGGCTATTAATGAGTGGAAGACAAAATGTGGATTTCCAAAGTTTGCAAATCAGCAAGTAAGCAAATAAATGTGACTGAAAAGAATGAAAATTGCTGCATCACAGAGTGTACTTGGCTCATTTATTTTGACCAGTGTCATTCAGGTTTTTTACAGTATTAAATAAATATGCTGTGTTGATGGACAGGGCCTGTAAATGTGAAGGGCAACCGTATATTGTGTAAAAGTCATGAGACCTTGCTACAGCATCACCTATTCAATCTTGCTCATTTAGTGGGACGAGACAACCTGGTTTTGTGTAGAAAACCACCATGGGTGTGGATTAGTGTGATAAGGATTAGAAAGGAGCTGCTGTAATTACAGTAAGGAAGAACACTGAGACACCGATAGTTGTAAATTGTTTAATTACAAAAAAATTTATGAGCGTGTGTGTGTATATACTATAGTACATTAAGGATTTGTTTTAGCCTCTTGGCTTCAGATATAGGCATGCATTCCTGTAAACTGAACAGGAGTGCGAGATTACATGTAAGAGCAGTCTTGTATCTAAAACTGCTTTGCTTGCAAATAAGGAGCACCATATGCTTTGTGAAGGCTTTCCATGCACTGGCTATACTTTGTTCTCAAAACTTGCCTTGTTGCAATGTGTAGTCTCTCTCTCATACAGTATTTCAACATGGCTGCATGCAGTATATCTTCACCTATATTAATATGTTGCTATATATAATTCCATCTGCGTAACACTTTAAGGAAGAATGAGGTTTGCTTTTAACAATTCTCAGATTCAGCTCTAATGTTAGTGTGTATTGTACTACCCTATTACATGTTCATTGCTTCTATTCAGAATTGTTCTTTGTGATGCATTATGTATAAAATGCCAATTATTTAACATGCAGTCCTCTTTCATTATGGCAGGAAACAGATGGCGAAAAGCACACAGATGAGTTGTATTAAGATCTTCCATTGCTTTCACTTGCACTTCCATGCATGCTTCTTTTTGAGCATGTCCAGATTTCCACACACCAGCGTGTCAGCACTGTTGTGGGGGAAGGATATCAGGAAAGAGTTTATTCATTGTTTTTAGAAATGTGAAGAACCTGAGATGAAGTGGCACTGCATTTAGGACATCTTTAAATTCTGTAAAGGTCCTTCCATCCAAGCCTTTTTGCTGAAGAACATCTGCACAATGGGATTCTTTCTCCAAAGTTAGAAAAATAAAGCGTTTTGAGATTTGTTGTTACACTTGAAATAACTGCAGCTGACTGACCTAGATGTGTTTTTCTGTACTTTGAAGGCGTACATATGGCCCTTGACCTAGGATATTCTTCACTGCTCTTCTGAGAGGGCTCTGTTGAGAAGCTGTATCCTCCAGGGCCATAATCCTCCTGGCTGGCTCTTCTACACTCCAGATATGACTCTCAAAAATGGCACGGGCAGGACCTAGGTCTTTCGCTGTCTAGATTTTGTAGCATCAGTCCACTTCATAGAAGACTCGGAGAATTGCTTAAAACAAAATTTAGAATAGTTTAGGAAATGTCTAGATGGCACTTGGATCTTTTCAAAAGGACATTTTGAAACAAAGATGTTAGATTCTGGACTTCATACTGTTTTGTGTAATTTTATATGATTCACATTTACTTATACCGTGAACTTCAGGAGCTAAAAAGGAACAAGAGAAGACCCCAGTGCTTGTCCCTCTTCATGTGATAACAGCATAGAACTGCCCACATGAGCAGACTACCAGATAGAGATTGTGCAGTAATACCTACACTGTACTGTGCCTGATCATGTAAGTCTGAAAAGGATGCTCCAAATTACCCTTAAATGTATTAATTTAATTCTGCTCCAACTTCACTAGAAGACTTCCTATGCTAAAGCAGCAGGTTTAAATAAAAGCCTTATTTCACACCACATGCTGGCAAGTAGCCACACTGACTGCAAGAGCTCACTTGTGCCTGGCCACGCAAAGTGCTCAGCTTAGCTCTCGTAATTTGCAAAGGGAGTTGAGAATGGTTGACAAGATCCAGACCTTAGACTGTGAACTCTTTGGCAGGGGTTGTGTCGTTATCTGTTTGTGCAGTGCCTTGCATGTCTACTGGTGTTGTAGAAAGACAAAAAATAATACTGGCATAAGTAAGGCGAGCAGTAGGGCCTAGGTGAATAGGCTCAGTCCCAGCTCCTAATGGAGATAATGGCAGAACTCACTGCCTTCATTTGGAGCAGGACTGATCATTACGTGATGCTGGTTAGGACGAAACTACTTGAGGCATAGACAACCTTGGTATCATGTGGGTTTATATATTGTATGCTAGGTACATGAGAAACCAGACTTGGCTATCCTATATCCAATGATTTTGTCGCGAATGACAACAAATCACTTACTGCTTTCCACTTGGTAATGCCAAATTATTTAATGTTAGTTATGCCGTCAAACGTTCATTCGATTTGCCAACTGCATCATGTCTAAGGACTATGATTTTATTTTCCACTCTGGAGGGTCTGTAGTGAGGATGATGGACTTCAGGAAGGAGTCTGATTGGAATCAAAGTTAAATCATAAAGTAACCACCTAACAAAATACTAAGTGTCACACACAAATTTTCCCTCGGGAGAGAAGAAGAGGAAGAGAGAATAAAAGCACGTGACAGATGTTAGTCACGATGCTTAATGCACTCCTGGAAGACACTTGAATACTACAGTGGTGAGGGCAGCATAAGAACATGAGTATAACAGAACAGAATTATAGCTCCTGCTAACGTGACTCTGCCTTACCCGTGTTGCTTGGCTTGCAGCTCTAGCAGATGGACCCATGGTATTAGTTTGACACTGCTGGATGACTGGGTACAGTTGTGTTTCCCTCCATCAGCAGCCGAGAGCCCGATATCACCAAAGCACGTGAAAACTTCTCTTGCCAAACAGAAGGGCTGAGAGTAGAGCTGGTGAGAGGCCAGACTGGACCTGAGCATTGCTCCAGCTCTATCCTGGACAGTTACTGGCCACCAGCAGGAATGGCAGTGGGTTTGAGAAAACACAGATGTGACTGAATTGTGGAAGGACAACTGCTTCTGGAAAAGCCTTCGGACAATTCATGGGCAGATGTTGAAGCTTGGATAATGGCTGGTAACTTTCTACAAGTGGTTCAGAATGACTTGAAACCGGTGGCCTCTGGTTTAAGGCAGCATGTGTCTGAACAGACTGACTCCTGAATTTTCTTCTGCCTTTAAAAGAGAGAAATAGTTTTATTTTAATTATATTTCAGTTACATACCATCAAAGCACACACATTACTGGTTCTAGTCCATTTACTAGGGGTATATTTTACGTAGCGTTCTTATCACACATACACTTTTATACTGAGGATCTAACACTTTACAAACAAACAGTCAGCGAATAATAAAAAATTAGAGATTGTAAAACATATGAGTCATTTGGATTCATCCTACTGGCAGTGCAAAATGTTTCAGATCTTCTGTTGCCTTTGACTGGGGCAGAATTTGAGCCTTTGTGAGGTAACATAATAATGTAATTATTAAATCCATTCACAGATGAATAAAATGGAGAAAGAGAGAGCAAGATTCCCAAAGAAAATGTAGGTGTATTGATGCTGAGTGTCACCATGCCTAACTTCGGTGTCTAGAAAATCACTGTAATTCACAAAGCCAGTGTTCGATGCTCAGGCTCAATATACAATGAATAGGTGTTTCAGGCATGGTATTCACAGAAGCCAGCATGCTAGGTGGCTCCTTGCCTAAGCTAGCCAATGGGAGATGCCTAAGTAAGGGGTGTATCTTAAGCCCATCCCTCTTCAGGAGTTGGTGCCTATGGGCTGCAGGGAGGCATCTTCCTCTGCTTGGGACTCTCCGCTACAAACCGTTTCTTAGGTGTTAGGTGCCTCCACCCTTTCTACCAGAAGTGAAGGCGGCAGCTCTCCTCAACTTTTAGCCCTGCTGTTAGAGTACTTACCTAGGCTGTTGGAGTCCCTTAGGATATGATGCATCTGAAGAAGCAGGTTTTTACCCACTAAAGGCTTATACCCAAATAAATCTGTTAGTCTTTAAGGTGCCACCAGACTCGTTTTTTACAATATGAGGGGATTGAGCAGGGATTTACCACTGCTTAGATGCATGCCCTAACCACTGAGGTAATGGTATTCTGATGTGGGGCTCCCTCAATTTCTCTTGTTGAAGCTGTTCTACTGTGGAACTCTTAAGTGCCTAAATCCCTTTTTGAAAATGAGATTTAGGCCCCTATATCAGTTGGGCATTGCAACGCTGAGCACAGCAACATCCCAATACCTTTACAAATCTCAGCCCGAGTACCTTAGAAAATTCCACTACTAAAGCTTTATATAGTTTAATTGCAAATTAAAACAAAGTAAGGTTACACAGAATTACCCTTACATTCCTAGTCCCTGAGGGCAAAGACACTTCCACCTCAGTGTCACAGGGCAAATTATTTACAACAAAGAAAGTTGTTTGAGGTCAAGAATTTAAGAGGAAGACACCTATGTAGGGGCAGATTATTCCACATCTACCTACTGCGGGGTGTTTGCACCATCCTTTGAAGTTCCTGCTTCCGGCTACTGTCAGACAAAGGATACTTGTCTAAATGGACCTCGGGTCTGAGCTGGTCTGGCTATTCCTACATTTGTACATAATCCCAAATTTGTCCTAATGTTTACAACCCAATGCCTCACACTCACAGCCATCAGCCACGTGGCCAAAAGACTACACAGAATTCCCGCTGGGGCCACCTCTGCTCCTCCCTGATTGGACAGAAGGATTGTGATTGAGCAAAGAGGACCACTTAAATGCACAGTTGATTTATGTATTTAATTCTTGTACGTTTGCATGTTCACAGAATAAAATAATAATAAACCCCACCCACAAACCACTGAACACACCAGATACCTGCTTGTGGACACAATCAAGTCCGCAGATCACAGACAGCAGGTTGGCACGCACAGCAGGAACCTAATATGCTTGATGCTTCTCTGTATTGATTCTATGTCAAACTCACACAGAGCGCCTGTTCATTTGACTGCAAGCTTCACCTTCCATAGCCAGGAAACCCAAAATGTTAACATACGCTGGTACTTTAATGTCATAGCTGTAATTGGGGGGTTAAAAAGTATTAATATTTTTTAAAAAACAGCAAATCTGTAAGACCTAATGATGCAGGCATGAATTTTGCCTTTCAGGAATTCCTAGGTTGTTGATCTTTTCCCCCAGTGCATGAAATAGGAAGAGGGGGAAGCAAAGGTGCTGAAGTTCCATTATAAGCAGCCAATTCCTTCAAAAACTGACATTTCTCAGCTGTAAAGCAACATAAATCCTAAACGGACAATTCTCTATAAATCTGATTGCTTGCTGAATTCAGGAATAATTTCAATGAAATTAATATAATAACCCAACATCAAGGATATTACTATTACTCAGCTCTTTTATACCTCTCAAAGTGCTTTTCAAAGAATAGTATCATTATCCTCATTTTACAGATGCTGCGGCACAGAGAAGTTACATAGCTTGGCGCAGAGCCGGGAATAGAAACCAGATCTTGTGACTCAGTCAGTGTCCTATCCGCTGGCTGCTCTCATCTCTTTTCCATATATAAACTGGCAGTAACATGATGGAATCAGCTTAGCTGGAAGAAAGTCTAGTTGGCCTGGCAAGTAGTGAGCAATTTTCCATACCATTTACAACACCACATTATTTTTACTTTTATACTCAGAACGATAAAAAGTACACTTTCAATAACTGCATACTGGGCAGTGGCCCCTGTAATAAAAGCCTCAAGACTCCCACTAAAGCCAATGGGACCAATGCAGCTAAGCCTCATGCACTGATTCAAAAACGTGCCAATGGATGCTCTGCACTTCAGATGGGATGATTGGGGAGAGTGTTAATGGTAATTAAAGACAGGCCTGAGCTGCCAAGTTTGGATCTAGATGCAGTTCTGACTTTCCCAAAGATCCAAAGTGTTTGAACTCAGGGGTTTTGGTTAAGCCCTATTTCTAGTCACTTGCTTATTTTAATGTTATCTTCTTAAAATATAAAGGACAGATATGAATTAAGAACAGAGAGGCTGTGATTTGTGAGTTCCGCCAAATATGTACAAACATCTGTTCATGATTTAAACTGCCAAGCTGACCGCTGTCCAAAAATATTCTATATTCAGCCCAAATTCAGCAGTTACAGTGCTGTGTAGTGGACCACCCCTATCTACACATAAATAGTACAGCCCCTGAAAACACTTTGGAAACAAAGGCTGTTCTATTTACTATACTGTACTGTAAAGTAAAGACACTTTTTTTGGTGCACCCACCGTATTTTCATGCTTCTGATTTTCCTCATTTTATGTAGGGTTGTTAATATGTGAAGACTGAATGGCACCAGCCAGTAAAGTGAAATATTAAATTAAGAACATGAAATACAGTTGTTTCATAAATTGTAAGGCCAGAAGGGACCATTGTGATCATCTGGTCTGACCTGCTGTATAACACCGGCCTTAGAACGTCCCTGAATTAATTCCCATTTGGATGTTTTCCTAAAAGATGTGCTCTAGTTCAAACATGATTGAAAAACTTCCAGTGATGGAGAATCCCCCATAACCCTTAGTAAGTTATTCCAATGGTTAAATATAGTCACTTTAAAAATGTGTCCCTTATTTCTAATCTGAATTTGTCTAGCTCCAGCTTCCAGCCATTGGCTCTTGTTTGCAAGAGCCTCTTTTTTTCAAATTTCTGTTCCCCATGCAGTTATTTGTAAACTAATCAAGTCTGTTAAGGCATGTTTTCCAATCCTTTAATTATTCACTTGGTTCTTCTCTGAACCCTCCAATTTATCAACATCCTCCTTGAATTGTAGACCTCAGAACAGGACACAGTATTCCAGTAGCAATCATGTCAGTGCCAAATACAGAGGTAATATAACTCTCTACTCTAGTCTCATATATATACATCCAAGGATCACATCTGTCTATTTGGCCACAAGCATTACATTGGGAGCAACACGTTCACTGATAACCTCTACATGATCTCAAATAATCCATTAGCGTCACCACGTTCCCAGGATGCATCCCTCACTTCGTTCCTTGATGTTGACTTTACATTTTGGCCTTATGAAATCCAACAAGGGCACCCACTATCTCAGGCTTCCCCAGCCATTGCCTTTCTTGGATGAAGACGACCCAGGTCTCAGTTCCTTCCGACAGGGGTATTTCCAAGCTGCACAGTTCCCTGCCTTCACTTATGTTATTCGCAGGCAGAGAGGCTGCCCAGCACACCGTGCTGCTTTCTCTTCAGTGATTAATAACAAGTGATTTCAACAGCTTATTTGTACATATGACTTTGCTCTATGCAAGGCTATTTTATTCTTAAGGCAAAAAGCTTAAAAAATTATGTATTAAAACAATACTAAAACCTATATGCACGCTAATAAGTTTACGAGATACCATCACAAACTCTAATGGTGGACTCGGCAGGAGCAGTCCTTCAATCCCCACCCATGGGGTGGCGTTGTGATGAGTCAGCTCAGACAAGCACCCAGTCTTATGGGGCCTAGCCCTTCCAAATCAATCCTAAGGATAGGGGATCCCATAAACCAGGAGTCGTTTGCTCGATCAGGAAGAATGGCCACAAAACAGTTTAAGAATCTGGCTATTTATCTAAAAGTCTCTTTCTTTGTTCTTTGGTCCCGGAGAATCTAGTTTGAGTAGTATACGTGTAGTCTCCGAGGGCCGGGAGGTATCTTCAAAGGGCTGATAACCAGAGGAATTACATTAGCAGAATCTACGGCCACATACCAGAGAAGGTACGTACAATGCCACAATAACACATACACAATTGCTTTTTTAATACAATGGACTCCAAAGGTATTAAACCTAAATCAATAATTTAATCCAATAAAATTCATTCAGGATATTGTAGATAATTGTCAGTCCGTCACAGTACCAAGTCAAATGCCTGACAAAAGTTTAAGTATACCACATGTGACAAAGTTCCTCCTCTACCTTGGTGGGTCCTGTGCTTATAGACGGATTTGCTCGCCTCACAGATTCACCCTGTGGGTCGGGAAACAGCCCAGAGATCTTCCCCTCTGATAGAAGCCACAGTTCAGGTCAATTCCTCCTGTGTTTGATTAGGAGTTGGGAGGTTTGGGGGGAACCCAGGCCCACCCTCTGCTCTGGGTTTCAGCCCAGGGCCCTGTGGACTGCAGCCATCTAGAGTGCCTCCTGGTACAGTTGCACAACAGTTACAACTCCCTGGGCTACTTCCCCATGGTCTCCTCCCAACACCTTCTTTGTCCTCACCACCGGACCTTCCTCCTGATGTCTGATAACGCTTGTACTTCTCAGTCCTCCAGCAGTATGTCTACTCACTCTCAACACACCCACCCACCCCCCTCTGGTTCCCCTTGGCCTGACTGGAGTGAGCCCTTTTATAGCATCAGAGGGGCCTTAATTAGAGTCAGGTGCTTAACAGCCTCACCTGACCCTTAGCAGGTTAATTGGAATCAGGTGTTCTCATTAGTCTGGAGCAGCCCCTGCTCTGGTCACTCAGGGAACAGAAAACTGCTTATCCAGTGGCCAGTAGATCTCCCTTCTACTACTCTGCTGTTACCAGCTGGCCTGTGTCTATCACATACATCAACACTATTACCTTTATCAACCAGACTTGTAATCTCATCCAAAAAAATATCAAGTTAGTTTGACAAGATCGATTTTCCTTATACCCATGTTGACTGGCATTCATTATATTACCCGCCTTCAATTCTTTATTCATCAAGTCTCAAATCAGCTGTTCAATTATTATGCCAAGATTGATGCCCTGCTGCCAAACTTATAATTACCTGGGCCGTCTTGTTTACCCTTTTAAATTATTGGCACAATATTAGCTTTTTTTGAGTCCCCTGGAACTTCTAAGTGTTCTAAGACTTATTGAAAATCAACATTAGGATCCAGAGAGCTTCTCAACCAGCTCTTTTAAAAGTAAGTTAACTGAACCTGTTGAATTAAAAAATGTCAAACCAGAGCTGCTGCTTAACATTCTCCTTGGTTACTTTTGGAATGGAAACTATTTCATCATCAACAGCATCTTCATCATCATCATATGATATAAATACATTATCTGGCTTTTTCTCAAATACAGTGCAGAAATGGATTTAACCCTTCTGCCTTTTCTGCATTATTATTGATGATTCTACCATTTCCATTTGGTAATGGACTAATACCATTGATAGGATTCCTGTCATTCCTAATATAATTTTAAAAAACTCCTCCTTGTCCTTAACTGTAGCTTCTGATTTATATTACTTTCATCTTCCCCTTTGTTGCATGTGTTATATATAATTTTTTAAATGATTTTTATAGCTGTTTTCATTTCTCCTCTCAGACAGGTTGGTTTTTAACAATGTAGCATTTTATCACTATTGTGGCTTTTTGGGCATCTAGCAAAAATGTTCTTAAACAGTTCCCAGTTATCTTTCATTATCATTTGAGCCCCTCGGGGTCATTATTTTACAATTAAGCTTACCTTTCTGATTACGGCACTGTCAAATTGTAAAATTGCACATGGGGATTTTGCTTCAACACAGGAATCAAAAGCAGCAGTTGTAAACTTACAATATAATTTATATTCAGGGCAAGATTCTCTATGCCTTGTTCATTATTTTTAATGTAAGAGCCAACAGATATAACAAGAAATGAACAAGTATCCTGTTCCTAGTTCTCTGCCTCAATTTATAACCTATAGCATAACTGTGGTGTACAGTCAATTAACTCAACCTTTCAGCAAGTTCTGAGCCCTCAGAGATGTGATGAGTATGACTTATTTTACATCAGTATTTCCAGTGAGCAGGCAGCTAGCCCTGCCTTATAGATCATCACAAATCTAAAATAGTTTTTGGCTCACAATATAAGTTCAATGCATGCTTTTGTTCATAAGGGATGAGGACATGAATTACTTCATATCAGAATGATTGGCCAGGTCTAAATGTTGGTTCTTTTCTGATGAGTACTGTATTTATGTAATGGAAGCTACACTAGAGAAACAGCCCCACGTGCATTAGTGATCAGGAAACCCTCTTGCTCATATAATCAGGACATTTTGTTTGCTTTCCCCAATGTCTCCCATTTAGCAATTTAGTTAAGAGTTTGGCACAATTTAAGGGTTAGAGTTCTCAATAAACAGTCAAGGGATAGGGCTCACTGAATTCACTTTTTAACTACTTCCCATCTGTGTTTGAATTTCCACCATTACAAAAGGCATCTCCTGGGCCAGAGATCTAGCATTCAGTAGTTTGTCAGTGGGGATTCAGGTAACTTTGATAGCCATTCTGCTTGTCCTATGCCCTCCCAATGACCCTCCCCTGGAAGAATAAGTCAGAAGGTCACCTCCTAAACATGCCTGCTTAATAATTTGCTTGGAAATTAGGGAAGTTGAGATCTCTATTTCTTAAATTAGGATTTCCAGTGGATATTTCTTTTGTTCGCATTCTGGCCCCTTTGCACTGCTCAGATGTCACAAAGGTGCCAGAATCTGATCATAGCTAACCAGAAGAGAATACTCTGAGTGAAGGGGAACCCTCTGTATAAACAGGGGAACTGACTCCTGTGCTCATTTGCACTACTAGTATATGAGATAAGTTGGAGGTAGGAAGGGGGTGTGGCTAATATCATATGGTCCCTTAAGATGTGGACTGGTTCCCAGGATCAGGGAGCTGTAACCCTAACCAGCTCCTTAACACACCTCTCCTCTAATCATCTACACTGAGTGGATCTTAGACACAGAGGTGAACCTGGCCCATGTTGTTACTTACGATTTTTTTAACTTTTCAAAACACTGTATTTGGTATGAAGTGTAATAATTTGGCAAGATTCTGGGCAGCTTCACCATCTTTGCCATGCTCACACATCCTATCCAGCTCATCAATAAGTTAGCCCATCACTCTGGAATTAGTTTCAGAGCAAAGAAACTCTTTTTCACTTTGGTTAATTTTTGTGAACATTCAAACGCAAATCAGCTCCAGCAACCACATTCCTCCCTGTCCCCTGCTGTCTTCCTCTCTTTGATAATGTGATATCAACCATGAGAAAGTGAAGAGTGGACTGTGTGTGCTGTCCTCAGCTTTACCAGAGCACGTAAATATAGGAGTGACCTAATAAATGTAAAATTTGGTGAGTTGAGAGCTGTGAAGCTTTTCTGAGGCCAGAAACACCAGCAGATATAGTAATTTGAATCACAGTTTATACAGTTTGACTCCACAGAATCTAGAAATTTAGATAGTTGTTCCTCTAAGTACTTGACTGCATCATGTCATAAAGCTATAAAATAAAACACCAAACACCCCAGTCACATTTTCCCTGAGGAACAACAAGCCTAAACAGACTGTTAATACAGCCCATGTTTTGGTATACCTACCTGCATACTGATGGGAATCTTGTGAAGGAGGCTGCATCTGGGGTGTTCCACTTCTTGTGTGTTGTGAGCTACTACTCTGGCTTGAATTACTTGCGGAATTGTTTCTGGATGAAGACCCACCTCCACTATCCACCTCTTCAATGTTGTTTCCACTGTTGTGACTGGCATGACAGTCCTTCCGCATTCTGTTTGTGAGATGAGACGTACTCTCAAGTTACGTTGCTTATTAGAATTTGTGCGGCCAACATTAGATAAACTCACAGTACAAGTGAATAGCTGTGCTCCGACCAGCCCTCTAGATGTATTCAACAGGCAAACACCAGAGCTCTGACAGTTTTGAAGACAGTAATTATATTACATTATAGTTTAATATTAGAGGTGGATAATTTGGTTTAGTCAAAATAAAAAGCAACATAAAACACCATTCATCGCCCAAACCAAATCTGTCTTAGTAGTTGGCCTTGGAGCCCTGAAACCAATCCAATGTCAAATTGGTCCCAAAAGGTGAATCTTTATATGAGGCAGCCAAGTGGCAGTCTCTTCTCTCCCAAATCTCATATGCTCTGGGAATAAAGTGCACTCTGGGAGATTAATATACAAAGGAAACCCCAGAGTGCAGGTTAGAGCAAACAGAGCTGCAGTGATGGGTCAAGCAAACCAGGGTCCTGTCCCTTCTCTACAGCCATGAAAGGAATGGAGTGGATGGCAGGTCAAATGCACTATTCCTGCATGAAAAGTGCTTACAGAGTGAAAAAAGAAAGATGCGAGATACAGAATTAATGGGGGAGAGAGAGAGAGCTATTGGGATTATATATCCTGGAAGTTGGGGCCTGATGGTGGAGATTCAGTAAAAGGTTAGACTGTGTAATACTGTCTGATTTTGCATTGTCTGGTCTTGCAACTTTGACAAGTGACAAAGTTTCATAGTGGTATAATTTGATTGGATATCCTGCAAAAATTTGCAGTATTTGGTAACATATGCAAGCTATATCTGTTCGTATTTTTTGTTATTTGTTCCTTTATGAAAATTACACAAAAAATAAAAAAAGGTTAGGTGTATTTTGGATAAATATCAGAACTTGGGAATGCCTGTCTGACCCAAACTGCCAAAGTTTAGAGCGTAACACCTATATTCATGTTTCAACACGTTCAGAGTCACTGCAATGTGGAAAACATATTGCTATTTACAAAAAATAAAAGATAAAATGCCTTGGAATCATTTTTATTTTGAGAAATCATTCTTTTCTGAATAAGATCATTGCCAATAAGGCTAAGTAGTATGATGATGATGCTGTCTGGCTGACAGAGGACTATACTTGAATGTCATTAATGGAGTTCAGAGTTTTCTTTCCACAGTAGTTGGGAAGCTATTCTATATACTTCTTAATAGAAAATAACATGATCGCAGACTTCCTCCCCTGCATATCATAATACAGGCTGACTATTGTCTAACCACCTACCTTAACCACTTGGATCTGAACCATGTTTTAATGTTGTCCAAACTGATAGGTCCACCCCAGATGTTCATCAGCTGGCTGTGTGTCCCTATGTAAGATGTGGTTAATGGGGAAACATACATTGGATATCCCAGTGGCTGATCACATGAAGAGTTAATCAAGTTCCTCAAGACTTGTTTATTGTTCTGGATACTACCTCGCTCTGGATTACGATTGCGCAAAAAAATTAGCTCCTGTTGCTGCCCAGCCCAAAGCCCTCTGACACATTCCTTGTTTACCTGCAGTTAAATAGAAAAATATGGACCATTTGAAAATGTTTTCAATTAAAAAAAATACTACGATGGTGTATAATCCAAATAGAACCATACTTTGTATTTACATAGTATCTTTTATCAACAAGTCTCAAGAAATTTTACAAATATTACTCAAATAAGCTTGAATTTTTATTTCAGATGAGTAAACAGAAGGACAGGAAATTTAACTGAATTGATCCGGGCCACACAGTATGTCAGGAATAGAACCCAGGAGTCCTGGCTCCCAGTCCCCTGCTCCAACAGCCTGATCAACCTCCCTCTCTTAGCTAAACCTGCTTACTCAACAATGGTATCCAGGTCCCAAGAATTCACCAAGTGAAGATTGCCTGTTTGTGTAGTGCCCTGGACACAGATGAAATAATACAAATCTGAAATACTAGAAAGATGTCTTTGGTACCTTGATAACTTTGAAGCTCAGGTAGCTTTTGTGGAGCATAATAACTTTATATTCATCTGTCCCTTCATCCACTATATGTCTCAAGGTGAGCAGCTCTTCTCTGTTAGAGAGTACAGCTCTGCGCCAGGCAGGGTCACCCTCATGACAAATTACAATCTTTTCTTCAAAAGATTGGATTGCCTCATACAGAACTGCAGGGTCCTCATACTCATCTGGACAGGTGAACTGGTCCTGGTATTAAATGAAATGAATATTACTATGGTCAGACAGTTCCACAAAAAGAGAACAGCTATTGAAGATAAACTAGTTCCCGCTTTCATTGAAGTCAATGACAAAGCACTGTTGACTTCAGTTGGAACAGGTTTGTGTCTATAAAGGCTACCTTAGAGATAACACAGGGTAAGGGTGGGGATTGGATGAGGGAAAAGGAACAGAACCATTAACACTCTAGTACTATAGAAGGCTACATGAAGAAAATGTTTGTATGATTACAACTAACCCACAGAGTATCCAGCCTCTTTACTGGATAGACACAAAGAATGGTAGTTTAACCACTTTAAGAAAAAAGAATGGAATTGAGATAGATAGACCTGCAAGTTCTTTCATGTAGGATGTGACTGAAATAGAACAACCTGTGAAATGTTGTACTTTAGGTGGAACTCCATCATTGATTTTATATATATATAAACCTACAAAGCTGAATAACACCTAGAGATATCACATTATTGTGCTGGTTCTTTATCTGATACACAGTAATATTACTACTGTTAATGTAAGGAGACAATGTCAATGAAGTGTGGGAGTTCATATGCTTTATATAGCAATGTTTATAGCTGTTTTAAAAGCAAAAAAGATTTGTTCCTGTCTACGACATCATTAAATTAATAGTCCCTTATAATTTATCAGCACCACAACCCCCCCCCATCTCTCTCCAGAATGTCCTTTTAAACTTTTAGTGTCCCTTTGATCTCTAGGCTCACAGCCTTGGAAAAACATATGTGTAACTATGAGATGGAGCCTGCAACTAGGCCACTCTTTGGATTGTCCCTGCACAAGTGTTTGTTGCAGGGTTGCTTATCTGTAGCCACTGGGGGTGCATTCCTGTTTGTTTTTCCAACAGCTCCCTAGCAAGCTAAATCAATACATCCATACCGGAAAGTCTAATAACCCAATATATCTAGGCAGTAATTCACTGACCCAGTTGCATCCAGTCTTCAGAAAATTGTTATTGACCAGTATTCTTAGATTATTACATAGCAACTCCACCATCCGCTACATTCACAACATGTAGAGACAATGCTATCAATTAAATAACACATTATATAGAACAAAAACTACTGTATGGTTAGTTTACATGAACCATAATCTGCTCTGAGTTATACAGATGTAAATCTGGAGTAACTGCAATGACCTCAATGGAGACACTCCAGGTTTACATCTGTGTAACTGAGATCAAAATGTGGCCCCATTGTCTACATGTTCAGAAACCTCATAGCACAGTCAATGAAACAACTGTGCCATTTGACTGATAAGAAGCGTCTTAAACCTTCCAAACAATTTCCCCCTCAACTATATTTTTAAAAGGCAACAATATCAAGTCATTTCTTTGTTAGCACATAAACGGTTAATAAAATAGCAATCAAATCAGTCTAATTTTAAAAAATATATAGGAATGAATCTTGTAGTTCTTGTGCAGGTAAAACTTTGATTGAAGTCAATGGGTTTTATCTCCATGAAGATCAAGGAGTCTGGAATATAAATGATTTAAAATTGTGTGTGTGTGTGGGGGTGGGGAGACAAAGAAAAAAAGATCAGATGGTGAAATATACATGAAACAAATATAATCACGTGCTAAGCTTTTCTATTTTTGTCAAGCAAGTTATTCAGAAGAAAGCCACAACTACAACCTTCCTCTCTCATTTTATTTTGGACCAATTTCAGAGCATTCCTGCATTTCCTTAGGAAAACATGTATAATAGTAATGGTGAAAAACCTGCCTGATGTAGCTTCAGGGACATTCTGACTGCTGGAGCGACCACCTTATGCAACAGATCCATGTCTGCAAACACCCATTCATCTTTTGCTGTAATTCGAAAGTCTCCTTTGAACAGAGCATGGAGTCCATAAAGAAAGGAATCTAAACTGTAAAATAACAACATTAGTTATTCCCAGAACAACAGTTCCATGTTGAACCAATCATTGCAAATAGTTTTCCATTTTCACAAGTTACAGGAGTTGATAGCGTCCCTGAAAAAGTGAGAAATGCTACATGTAGTTCTGTTTAGAAACTGTGGTTCAACTTTAACTACTTTCTCCTGCAGCTTACACAGTAAATGAGTGACTACAAAATGAGAGTAAATTGGATTGTAACTACTAAACAAGTGTGGCTGCTTACTAGTAAGAGTTTTAAATATATCTTGGCTGATCATCTGACCTACACCTAAGAGAAGAGTCCCATTGATACCAGTGGGTCTACTTGCATGAATAAACATTGCAAGATTGGGCTCCTTATTTGTTGACCTTTAAAATGCATCTAGTGCCATTAACTTTAGTAGTTTGCACTGGCAAGGCACAGAAGTTTAGATATAGATACGCAGATGCCAACACAGCTGCACAAAACCCTTTCAATGAAGCCTGAAACCTGCCTGGTTTAGGGTTTCATTACAAACCTGAAAGTTAAACCAGGCATGCTGTAAAGTGTATTAAGATTCATGAACATTTCAAGGAAACTTAGGAACAGTTTTGAGCAAACATTGGGGTGTTTTGCATTGAAATAATAAAAACAACACTGTTCGGTGAGGTTTTGATAAGAAGCCAGTTGGAACTTGGTGCTTCTGACTGAGCTTGGTTTGGAGGTTTTGAGTTTGCTTGAGCTTGACATACTCAAAGCAAGATATACAAGGTGCAAATTCAGGAGATCAAAACCAAAGAAAATGTTTGCACAGACACCTGGGAGGCAAAACTACTAAGTTCAGCTCTAATGCTTATCTGAGACCAAAAGCTTCCCAGGACTATAACAGATGTTTACAAAAAGTTTGTATTTTTAATGAAAATGACTTAAATCGCAGTCCTAAAACTATTCAGAAGAAGCAGGCCATGGTGTTCAAGAAAATAGAATTAGACCTTGGGACATCTGTTACAAACCCACAGGACATTGTTTAATCTACCTGACATGATTTTATTCACTTTTACAAGAGTGAAGTTTTTTACATTTTAAAGACTCTAAGGAGAAAAGCAATAAGATCTTAGAGATTTCCATTACCATCCAGGCTTTCTCCAGAGAATGTGTGAGCTCTTCACTTAATTGAGTTTTTGTAATTATTTTAGGAGAAGGAGGAGGGGAGGGAGGAAGTAATTCTCTTTCCAAGGGAGAGAACAGGGAGATTAGGAAACTGCCTGGTCTATCTTCAGCTGCAATACATTTCTAATTTTGGTCTTAGTGGGTAGCATGTTTAAAAAATTATAATAGAAAGATATAGGCTATTACCAGCTGCATACCAATTTTCTCTTTAAAGATGCTGTGTAATAAAAACCAACTATCAGTATGAACTGAAGCCATACTGCACATAGACTGAAAGGCAGAGACTGATGTCACTGCAGGGAATGTTATAAATATAGGCAAGCCCCTCTGAGTTCTTAATTTACTTATGGTTATTAGTATTTAATAACACAGGGTGGGATTTTTTCAAAAGGGCCCAAGTGAATTAGACACCTAACTCCTTTTGACTTTCAATCAATCTCACCCAGAGATTGGAAAATGCTAACATCCTGGTTTGTACCTGGGAAATCAGTATAAGGAACCAGTTTAGAAAACAGATTAATATGTATATCTAGTCTAGTGAAACACATGTTTCAGAATGAGTCATATTCACTTAAAACTGGATAGAAGAAGTCCTGCTGCCTCAACCAAGTCACCCATTTGACGAAACATCCAGCATACAACTGAATCCTCACATGGAGAAATTGCTATTGTATTTAAATCCTTTTTATTGGGATAAAAATTTAGAAAAAGCTACTAATAATGAGATTCTATAGTGCAGTTTTTCTAAGTCAAGAACACTAAATCTGCAGCACGCAGTTGTCTGGGATGGGAGGAGAGTAGGCAGCACAGTGAACTGGTTTTTCATTTCTAGAGATTCAAATCCAATTCTTAGAATCACAGCTAATGAAGAGTTTGCATTCTCAACAAAGACCCTTATGGACATTTGTGCATGTTACACAATCTGGTGTGAGTGGCAACACCTGCTAAAGAAAGGTCCAGGATTAGAATGGCTATGGATATAGCACGTAAGAATTCAACTGAATCAGCAGAGTGGTGAGTGGAAAGCTTACGCAGCACCTGTTCTCACTGTGCCTGGATTTAGAAAGCACTGTCAACCACACATTGTGATGTATACTAAATTCACCCACCAAAATTTCCTAAGAACCAGTCAGTATTGCTACTGCAAAGGAGATTCATATCAGGAACAAAACAGTAGTGATGGGAATCTAAAGGGCAATTACATTAAATATTATATATCATCAAAACAAGGCTGGAAGGGACCTCAGGAGGTCATCTAGTCCAGTCTCCCATGCTGAGATAGGATTAAATACACTTAGACTACCCTGATGGATGTTTGTGTCTATTTATCATCCCTGACAGATTATACATGTCTCCTGAGACAACGGGATGAATTTATTCTATAAAAAAACCAAAAAATAAAAACAAATTAAACAAGTTTTTTCTTATGCTGATCATAATTAGATGTGAGTACATCCTTCCTTTAGTTGGACACAGTCTCAGTTCATCACTTCCATGTACCATATATTTATTAGTCAACACAACATGCAGCCATTGTTATTTCTCGTGTTAACATGCTCTGTATTGAAGAGTCACATGAGATTATCATGAAGCAATAGCCAAGTTCTTTGATTTCTGGCCTCTCTCAGGGCTGGGTTTTGTTTCTTGGCCCAGTTTTAACATACGCATTTTAGTATCTCTGTTGTAGTTATTAGCTCACACCAAACCCACTTGGCTACAATAAACTTCCATGCCAAAGAAAGTACATTTACTAAATGGAGATGTAAGTGCTACATGTGGCACGGTTTCTAAACCTATTAGGTAAAAGCATTAAAAACTGATGTCAATTAAATTAAAGACTATTCTAGAGAATTATAAGATACTTAGGACTGAAGTGTCCCTTAAAGTATGCCAGTGAGGAGGGGATTAAGAGACAGGATAATCTGCCATGATGGCCCCATAATTATCAGAGGCAGGGCAACCAAGCCAAAGTAGAATTGTCCTTCTTCTCTCTGAGTCCAGGGCAGCCATTCTACATAAACAATGGTTGTGTGTGCCCACACTACTTTTTTTCCTGAAAAATGCCTTAATGTTGCTAACACTGGATCTTCTGCACTAATGGTAGCAATTGTAGGAAAGGAAGTGTAGACAGGGCTCTGGACAGCCACCAGCATTTTAACCAATGTAGTCATATTCTGCTCAGAAGAAGTCTGTATGGCATGGTGGTAAAAAAAGATTCTGGTGCCTTGTCTAGATTAGTGGTACCACTATTGAGGTGGAAGAAATGTTGGGACATTCCTCAGCCTAAAAGCCTATTATAGATGAGACCCTGGGTTTACTGGGTGGGGATGTAGCGAGCCAAAGGAGGACAAAAAACTTTGTTCCTCTGGTAAACCCATTTCTGACAGCCATTTTAGAGGGAGTCATTGCTCCTCATTAGATACCATAGCGTTGGGTAGTATATTAAAACCTAAGCTAGTTCTAACTCCCACTCTGAACATTCTAACCCCTTAACGGTTAGGGGAATGCAAACACAGGCAGGGAGGCAATCAGCGGTCCATACTGGCTCCTCAGCTGGCCGTGATGGTGAGGGCAGGTGAGAAGCAACAAGGAGGGGCAAGCCCTCTGCATGGGTTGATAACAGAATTTTCCATTGATCCTCAATGGGGCCTAGTGTCTACTTATGGATTCTTCAGACTTCTAACATGAATGAGGCTAGAGAGAGACAGGGAGACAGAGAGTTTAGGATTTCTCTGAGTAAGATATTGACTCTGGTTTCACCCATTGTGTTGCTGGAGTAATTGTTTACTGGAACCTGAGACTCCTTGCTTCCTTGAGAATTCTACATATTGGTGATGAGAGACCAGTTGGTAAAAATATTTGAGAAAGAGAGAAAGCCCCAATAAATATATCACACTGAAACCTTAGACACTCTGCTTCCTCAAGAACTCAGAATCCATGCCGTTCACAGATTATTCCCAATGTGCTCTTTGCAAAGCCACAATACCACCCCACAGATGAGACAATAGCTAAGAAACACCAGAGAGGAAGCCACATGAACTTTCCCTAGTAAGTTTACTTTTCCTGTAATCTTGTTGCAGCAGGCGATGCTTTAGCCCTAGATTTATATGAGGATTTTTATCCCCCTGCGTTAGAGAGAGAGCTTCCCTTAAAGTTTACAATGATTTGTATGTCTTAGCTGACACTGGGAATATCTTTTCTGCTGTGCTAGACATGCTTATTTGAATCAGCTGCATTGGATATTTTGGATCCTAAAATATTATTAGCTAAGGGCTTACTTTGCTTCAATGAGTATATGTAACTCCTATTTGCATACATGAGAACTATCCACAAACATCTATGATAGAATACACACACCCTATAGATTTTAGACAAAGCCTTTGAGGATTAATTTACTTCACAGTTTCAACAACAGTAAAAGTTATAATGGTGAATATTCAACAATTCTGTCCCTTTACTTTCTGGAACCTCAAAGTTTCACACTAGGCACATTTGAAAAAAAGAAATCTACATGTATTATCATTAGACAATATATTTTATCAACAGGGACTTAATATTTATTTGGTAGTATCACAGACAGTGTTATAAAAACATCATGGGCCAGATTCGTCCATCATTTATACAAATGCAACTCCTATTTATGCCAATGGGAATATACACAAATGTAACTGATAGCAAAATATGTGCCCCTTATTCTGTTCTGTTTAGTCTAACATTATCCTATCCTTCCTTCACTTGTCTTCTGCACAAGACCTGCCACTGTCCTTTAGGATAATCTCATTTAAAGCCTCAAGAGAAAGTAGATTAAACTGAGAGAAATCACAATGACTACATGCAGTAAAAGAAATTTAGGGCTGAACTCTTCCCCTGCACCAGTCCGAAGCTCGAGCATAGCAAAGATGGGTGTGCTGACAGTGAGCTGATCATGGCTTCCTGATTCTGCTCTGTTCATCCTTGGCAGACAAATCCACAGAGGGGCTGCTTTAATCTACATGTAATATCTGTAAAGGCATAGTGGAGTCTTGCTTCATTGTGCCTCCCCTATCTGTTTCCCCCTCATGATAGGCAGTGCAGCCCTGATGGAGAAGGAGGCAGTGGTGGTGACTGATCATGGAGCAGAGCTAGCTGCCTCCACCAGCTTTACTGGAGCCATAGATTCCCCTGCACAGAGGAATTCTCCAGGGGGAATCTTCAGCTGGCTGGAATAATGCAGCACAAAGTGAATTCTGCAGACCTGAGAATCCATCCCTCAAAGTTCCTGGAACTCAGTTAGTTTCAGGGCTATCTCATTTCTTATTTTCTGCATTACAAAATACTGTTGTTTTTCTTAACCTTCAACAGATATCTGGTCCTCACACCTCCTCCTATGCTCCAAAACTATGACATGTGGGGACTCTTTACTGGAACATATTGACATATCTGGAATTTTTCCAGAGTCAAATTTATATTAAAGATTCTAAAATGTAGCTTTTTCTTCTCTTTGAAGGATTAATGAACATATTTCTTTATTTTTTTAACTCTCATACACAAAACCTCCTACACTAAATGAAAAATGACATTTATACCTGAATAAACTAGTGGTAATATGATGTCATTCTTCAAGTCACCCTGCTGAAATGTGCAAGATGTTGCCTAATTGCAATTGAAGAGCATATGTGATTTGCATAGCAATATTCTGCTTCCTTAATGAGTAAATTCATTGTGTAATCTAGTATCAATGCTGGGGTTGTAATGACATTTACATGAACAGACACACTGAAAAATTATTTGCATACATTATATAAGAAGATTTAAAACCTTGGTTTACAGAATAACATTTACTGATTAATAGATTAGACAAAAACATGTGTAAATGAGTGTAAATTGATAGTTTACATACACTTTGTAAACTTCCATTTTGCTGTAAGTGTGTGCAGCTCAACACAGCTTTTTGAACATGACTTTGGTGATATACATTAGCGTCACAGATTCTCTGCTGATTCATTCACCTCTGTCAGAATGCTGCACCTTCTCCCATGAGATCTACTGAATAGAAATAGCTAGCACTCTACAATCCTGACTACCTGTTACATCTCAGGTTTTCCTAATGGGAATTCATAGAGAACCTCTAGGAAGTATGTAGACAGGAATCACAGAAGGGGAAGATTTTAGTGTATTATCATATAGCACAATGGAAAGTACAAGTAGGAGTCCAAGGTTACTTCTGAAGACCCTATCTATGATTGTATCTAAGTCAAAGAAAGCCCATACATAATCTTTTAGCATTTGGACATGACAGAGAATGTTTTCGTGGTCCTGAACGCCAGGGGCGGCTCTAGGCATTTTGTCGCCCCAAGCACAGCAGACAGGCTGCCTTCAGCGGCTTGCTTGTGGAGGGTCCGCTGGTCCCGTGGCTTTGGCGGACCTCCCACAGACGTTCCTGCAGGAGGTCTGCTGAAGCCGTGGGACCAGCCAACCTTCCGCAGGCATGCTGCCGAAGGCAGCCTGCCTGCCGCCCCAAGCACGCTCTTGGCATGCTGGTGCTTGGAGCCGCCCCTATTGACTGCTTATAAATTGGGGCTAAGTCCTTTTACTTATCTGATAGGCCACTAACACACATCTTGGTCTACGTTTACCAACTACTACCCATTTGAACAGAATCTGTGCACCAAACCCAAACTAATTTAAAAAATAAAAAAACACTAATCCAATAAGATCCACAAAATGCTTTGACGTCCTTCCATGGAAAGGGGCTGAATTTTTGCCTTTTCCACTGGCAAAGAATTTATCTGTGTCCTCCAGTATCAAATGCATATCTGTCTTACCTACTCTTCCTTCAGTTTATTTTAATACAGCACTGCAATACAATCCAAGTCCTCAACATCGTTTCTCTGAGTAGACAAAAAGTCTCAACACTAATAAAATGCCAGTATAATTTGGGTATATTACGATATGAGTTCCACTGAATTCTGGCTTCTTTGTGTTCTTAACAACTTGTGACACTGTTTCAGATGGTAAACATGATAAATATGACAAGAACTATGCTTGCTGCAGAAGATAATGGATCTGTAGTTTTCTTTGTTGGTAACAGCCTTGATGTCAACAGGGAAATATTCTCACCTTGGTACCAATTAGCATTGTTTTTCTCAGGGTCCCTATAACAGCCATATAAACTTTATTCTGACCTTTTTCTTCAGTTCATCTCTATGTGCTTCTGATTAAAAAGGACCCTCAAAGACAGATATATACTTATTTCACCATGGCCCTATGACATATGTTCCAGATGAGTCACTCCATAGCCTGGATTCTGATAGTAGGCTTCATTGTTTAAAAAATCTATTCTGAGAGATTCTGTTTATTATAAGATTTGTGAACTAAAAAGATAGGCTAAGCGACAGGCTTCTAGGGAAGTGCTTTGTGAGGTGGTAGCAAAGAAGATATTACCAGCACTATCTTAAGTCTCACTTTAAGTCCTTTTTTTTTTTTGTTAACACATACCCTTGCAAGGTACTATTGTCCACAACACTAGTCAGCCCATCAGTACAGTATTACTAAAATGAAAGACACAAACTTAATTGGAGGTGCCAAAATATCTATAAGAGGAAAACAAAATCATCATAGTACTGATATAGTTGTACAAACAACATGGCCACTCCATATCTCATGTATATGTTTCTCCCACCTCCCAAGAAAGGTATTGTTAAGTATGAAGTAGGCTCAGGAAAAGAGACATCCAATTAGCTGGTAATGCTTCTGTGTGCACGGGAATCTATAACCTACCTCCAGGGGTCACAATTAAAATTTGTACAAAAGTCTTTGCAGGTAATTAACCTTACCTGCAATATTCTCTCTATATTAAACTTAGGGAAGACTGAGATAAAATTATCTATTTGCAGTAGCAAAGATATTATTGGCAGCCACTCCATTTATCTACTAACCATCCAGGCTGATTAAATGTAGTTGCCTTTGCTATAGTACTGATGCACAGTAATGGAGATTTCAGTCCCTGAGGGTAACAGCTTTTAGGCAGCTTTACTGGTATCTATATATGCATTTCTAATGCCCTCATCACTGTGGTATATCTATTGCTAGGCACAGACCAAGACTGCTTTAATATTTTCCCTGAAAATCTTGTCAGTACACATCAGTTTTTCCACAAAGTCTGCTTATTCTAAAATTAGATTCGCAGAGAAAACAGTGTAACTTCAGGAGAGACTGGAATATTGCTCGCTTACTAAAAATCACACTAATTTGAGTGGTTAAAAGTGAAAAGAAAAAAGTCAACCCCATTTAAAATAAAGTTAAAACAGCAAGGAAGCATGCAGCTGTTAATAGAGACGAGATAAAGAAACCTCTGAAGAAAGCAGAGAAAAGCAACACACTGAGAAATAAGCAATGTGGGCCATGAATGTTTTGAGTCACTGGCTCAAAGAGGAAGACATAAAAGCAGACTTTATAGACATCTCAAATAAAGATGAGAAAGCTATAACAAATATTTAAAGGATTGCTTTCTCTTGAGAAGGGACAGGCTTACCACATAAAATGCTTTCAAAGTAATAGAAGTTGGTGGTGTGCTCATTCTTCCTTAAGCATTCAAATAAGACAAACACACTCTAAGCAGAGTGGCTGGGGAGGATTGGGCCTAGTCTACTCACAATTTTTATATCAATATAACTATGTCAATCAGAAATGTGCTTTTTTGCTTTTTTAAATAGCCTTACCGATGCAGTTCCCAGGGAGCACGCTATTATACAGGAATAAAAGAACTTTCTACCCCTTCCCATATGGGAATAAGCTTTACCAGATAAGCATTTTTCTACCCATCTAACCTCATTCACACTAGAGAGTTGTACCATCTCTAACTAAGGGTATGGCTACACTTGAAATTTCAAAGCGCTGCCATGTGGTCGGAGCGCCAGCGCTGGGAAAGACCTCTCCTAGCGCTGCAAGTACTCCACATCCTCTATAGGTGTAACTTGCAGCGCTGGGAGCCACACTCCTAGCGCTGCGGCACTGTTTACACTGATGCTTTACAGCGCTGTATCTTGCAGGGCTCAGGGGTGTGTTTTTTCACACCTCTGAGTGCGAAAGTTGCAGCGCTGTAAAGTGCCAGTGTAGCCAAGGCCTATATCTGTATCGTTAAAGCAGTATCATTTGTGCGGCTAGACAGGACCTTAGTCCCATTTTTCATTTGAATGGAAGCACTTTGACGTCTCTGTCTCCCACTTCAAAATGCGCTCAAAGGTGAGAAGGTATATGCTGTAACCAAGGCCCTCCATTTTCAGTTTTTATTTTATTTTATTTTTCCCAGGAATTTATGAGTGTTTATTACCACCACAATAAAAACGGGAAAATCAGAATAAAAAACTATTAATAATTTTTCTGGGTAAACATTGGGGATTATTTTGGTGGCTGGAATGACAGGGGAAATAAAGTATTCAGTAGATTATTGCTTTGAATTCCATTCATCAATGTGGTTTGCTGCAGAACTAAAGTGGAACTCAAAGCACAGTGCCACCTCTAAGTTTAAGAAAACAATATATCTCTAATCCCCAAATAAAACTTTTCGTTTAAATAAAGAGTTTACTGTTGTAAACTTAGAACTATTAGCCTAGAAATATTTACGTTTAATAATTGGGCCATACCATTTACAGCAGGTACAGTGGACTTCATCCTTTTCTCTTGTTTTGTTAAAACTTTCGAATACTTCCTTGTGTTCAGAACATATTCTGACATAGATTTTCATCTTCTTCCCATTTATTTTGGCAAATCTTTAAACCATTATCTGCTAGCAGCTTGAAATGTGTATGCGATGGGCACAAGATTCATCAATACATTCAGATGCGCACGCATTCAGAGCTAGTGTGCGTGCTGCTTGTCTGTTGTGTGTATCTTCTAGACTAGTACAAAGCCTTACTTCAGCAGGTAGCTTTGCATATACACACACAGATTAATGTATTATCATAATACATATATCATGTAATGTATTGTATTTTCCTAATAAAACAAGTTATTCTTTATATATGTGAATGATACAAATGAAAGGTGAAAATCAGAAAAAAATGAATAATGCTTTTTGTGAAACCCGGGAATTTTTCAGTAAAAATCTGTTTAAACTGAAAACGAAGGGGCTTAGCTATAACCACTTCCTTTATCATGAGTTAACTTCTTCTTAAACCCTTCAGAACTCTTAGGGCACGTCTACATGAAACACTCAGGAAACTTAAGGTGAATCAACTAAAGGTGTGAAGTTAATTAGCATAAATTTGAGCATGTTAATTCCTGTGCAGCTGTTCTCATTCAGGACTGAAGTAACTTTAGTTTGCTGTAACTTACTCCTTAGGCTACGTCTACATTGGCAATTGAATGACAAAACTTTTGTCTTTCAGAAGAGTTTAAAAAAAAACAAAACCCAAAACCTGAAAGACAAAAGTTTTGCCATGACAAGTGCTGGTGTAAACAGCGTGTTGCTGGCAGGAGTGCTCTCCTGCTGAAAAAGCAAATGATGCTCGCTGGAGGAAGAGTAGACAAACAGCGGCTACACTGTGCGCCTTTTAGCGGCATGGCTGTAGCGACACAGCCATGTCACTAAAAGCATTGTAGTGTAGACATAGCCATGGTTTAATTTCTGCACACTGAACTTCACACCTTTAGTTAATTCATCTTAAAGTTCTCTCTAGACATAGCCTGAGGGTTAGTCTACAGAAGAGTTTTTGGTCATACTGTAATTTGAGCTAATTGATTGCCAATTAGCACAAATTAACTGTAAATGTTAGTGTAGATATTCAGAAAAAAACTTGTGAATTATAATAGGCTTTCCATAAATGTTTGTTCCTCATTGTGGTTCACACTGTCATAAGTCTTGGTGAACCACAAGCAGAAACACACATTGTAGAGGGTCTACAGTAGAATTTACAACCATGCTAGTTACCTTGAGTTAATTAGCAATTGCCACAGAATTCCTGTGTGACCCTGGTCAAGTAATTGAGCCTCTCTGTGCCTCAGTTACCCATCTGTAAAATGAGGATAATAGCACTGCCCACCTCACAGAGCAGTTGTAAGGAAAAATACATTAAAGACTGAGAGACACTCAGATACTACGGTGATGGGGGCAGAAAAGTAGTGCAAAATAGACAAAATTAGATCAAGTTACAGGACAAACACGCTAGTGTAGATATACCCTTATATTAGTACCACCAGCTCCAATGACTGTCATTATTTAATGTGTCAATTTGTTTCAGCACCAAACTTTTGCCTTTGTCTTGCTACCCATAGGCCTTATCTGCCCAGACCGTCACAAGTTGTAATAATGTCTTGTTTGTATTCCAGTAGAGCCTAGGGGCCTCAGACAACTGTCAGGGCCTTGATGTGCTAGGCACTACACAGAAAGAAGTATACAGACAGTCCTTGTCTCAGACAGCTTATTATCTAAGTTTATGCAGTGCTGTTGTAGCCATGTCAGTCCCGGGAGATTAGAGAGACAAGGTGGGTAAGGTAATATCTTTTATTGGACCAACTTCTCTTGGTGAGAGTATGTTTCCTAGACCTGAAGAAGAGGTCTGTGTGAGCTTGAAAGCTTGTGCCGCTCCCGAACACAACTTAGTCCAATAAAAGCTATAACCTCACCCACCTTCTCTCTTTACATTTCTAATAGGATTCAACAAGTGGACAAAAACAGACCAATGGGGAGGATGAGATAACAGCAGAATGAACTTGGTGCACATCATCAGTAGTCTCAGCTTAAAAAATTTTTCTAGAGCATACTGCTTGCCTACAACCTGCTACCCAACAGTTAATCCTGAACCTGCGATACCAAGTAGTCATTGCCCTAATGCTGAACTTACTCTAAATGAGAAATTTTTTGGAGCTCTAAGACTAGGATTCCTGAGGGGATGCCTTTCTGCTATTTAGTGATCTCTTACTCACTCCATTTAAATATCTTCTACCTCTAAGAGGTGTAAAGGGTGTAGATCTTTTCTTGTTGTCTCTGTTTCCAGTTAGTCCCCATAAATCCAAGACATTCTTTTAGAAATCAATGATCCTAATACTTTTCCAGGCAATTGTATCAATTTACCGAGCTAACAGTTGGGGGATCCACCACTCTCCTAATCATGCAACACTAGTATTTAAAGCAGAGGCTGTGACTTGTTTCCCTGGGTGAATTCAAATATCCTTGATATGGATAGAATCAGCTCAAATCCCATACTCTGTTGAAGTAGCAATAATTTTATTTATAAAGCACCCTTTTGCTTTCCGAGCTGCTCAGGCAGAACAATAATAATTAAGACACCATAAAATACACACTATCAAGAGCCAAACAAACCAGATTCACTAGTGAAGGTGGAAGATGAAGAGCTGGATCCTCTCTGAGACACCACAAAGCTCCATCAAGTCATCCTATTGCACAACAAAAGTGAATACAGCTCTGTTGAACACAGGAAGCCTACTGATTTATTATTTAGCCTATGAATCCATGTCTCACTGCAACCCTCTACTGACAGGTCAACTGCCAGATCATTTAGCAGCTTCTTGACCTTTTGGAGATGGCCATCATTGCAGTATCTCATTTCAAGATTCAACCTAAAATGAATAATTACTCTGGATCCTCTGCTGTGTATGATTTTTGTTAAATTAAAAAAAACATAATATTCATTATTGTACATGTTACAGGGACAAAAGGTGGTCAAGGACAGAGTTTAAAATTAATATATGGATGAAATAGCTCTTGTCTCTGATCTAATGACCTTTTAGTTTTCATAATATGTGAAAGAGCCAAACAGCTTCTCATTTTAAGATGAGGAAACTCCTGAATCCCTGGAAAACTTTTACTACATTTCTAGAAATTACCTGATGGCCATATTGTGGGCTGCTGTTCCCAAAGCTCTTCTACCCAGAATACACAGGGCAAAGGAGAGAGTTACTAAAGGAGAATCCTCATCACTATCCAGATGCTGCAAAGGTTTAAGGACAGTGTATTAGTTCTACATGCAACCTTATAAAAAAGTGTTATGACAATCCTATAACTAAAATAGATCAATGCATGACTAAATTCATAAGACTTATGGTGTCATGTAACTATAACCAAACAAAGCACTCTGCTGTGCAATTAATCAGAATAGGAAGGATGACCATCATGACCGAGGGTCTGCTGCTAAACAAATGAAAGCTCATTTAGTGTAACAGCTGGAAACAAGAAGTTTTAATATGAGTTGGATCCCAGGGTTGGTGCTTTAGTGATCAGAGTCTTGGAAAGAGGTTGATGAGCATCATTGAGGAGGAAATACATCTGTTTCCACATGGGAAGCAGGATGTGTCTGAAATCCATACCCTGTGTTCAGATCTTAGAAGCACAATCTGACTCTGAGAAGATCTGCAGGATTGGGCCTTTAGTGACTGACATCATCAGTTATATCAATGATGACAATGCCATCACATTTTGACAAGTGGTCAAACCATTTCCTTTGCATTCACCACCTCAGCAGACCCTTTTCTACAACTCTTCCAAAAAGCTTGATGTCAAACACAAGGGAAATTACATAATGGGAGTTTAAAGTTTTGTTCTGTTTCAGTCCATACATTGATGAATTCTTCTTGTTGCCCTTACCCTGTTCCTGAAACTGAGGCAAACATTTTGCAACTCTCTCTATAAAGTACAAAAATGTTCAGAGCTGTACAGTGCAGCTCTGTTTTATACAGCATCTTCCACACAAACTGTTTCACAACACGTTTCACAGTATTAAAAATAGAAGAGAGATGCAAATTGCACAGAAGAATTGTGTAGAGACATTAGGTAGGGTTTCCAAGGCCACCAAGAGGATTTGGATGCCCAGGTCCCATGAACTTTAACGGAAACTGCATTACAAATCCATAAGTTTTGAAAATCTCAACAACTGTATGAAAAAATAATTAAAGCACTTAACAATAAGGGTGGGAGAAACGAGTTAAGATGGAGATCAGAAATATTCCAAAATTTAAATATTTAAAGAGAGGTGGAGTACTGATGAAGCAGAGAAGTCCAGGAAAGTTGTTCCAGATGTCAAGAACTAGAGGAGAATGTCCTTGCACTACAAAAGGGAGAGGAGGCAGGGTCAAAAGATCCAGCCCTGTGAAGGACTGAGCATCTCTTTTGGAGGTGATGAATCTCCCTTCAACTCAAGAGCTCAGCACCTCCCAACAGATGCTCAGCACTTGAGAGTGTAGGCGCTAAATGAGTGGAGAAAGCAGACAGAAGAGTAGAGAAAGAAATAAGTTCTGTGAGAGAGAGTACAGAAAGTCCAGGTACAGATTTAAAAATAATAGTCAAGGTGAAAGCAGAAGCAGCTGAAGTCACAGGGGAGAAATTCAATGGAACTGGAATCAAAGTAGTATCTAGATGGGAAATGGTGTGGAAGCAGCGATAGAAAGGTTTACAGATATGACAGACTGGAGAAGGAATATTAAGAATCAAGGAATTTGCCAAGCTTCTGGACAGTGGCAGCAATGGAATGTGAAAATCAACAATCCCAAGTGCACAAATAATATAATGTGATGGGTGAAAAAAATGTGTTGTTGATTTATTTACACTGTCATCAATAATCTGAGTTTGCTCAATAAAATGTGCATTTCTCTGACTCTATTTTACTCTGTGTGCTGTCAACAGAATCCCACTGAAATATAATGATGTATTTTAGTTGGGAATGCTGAACATCCATTATCTCAGGGCTCAGAATATATGAAAAGGTAACTATAAGCTCCCACTTGGTTCTCTAGAGTTGAACGGTAATTTTCCACAGTTTTGCAATAAAGTGTCAGATTTGTACCAGGACTTCTCAGATTTGACCTGAGCTCTTGGATAAGTGCTATACTTCCTTAACAGCTGAAGGTTTTACCCACGTGTCACTGGAAGGGTAATTTTTTCTAAATTTGCAATCATATTTTGCATTGGACCTAAAACACTGAAGTTCTGATCGTTTGGGCATTCTGATCCCATCTCTGCTATTCCTTGATTGGGAATCTCCCTAATGAAGAGCAATAATATTTTCTGAAAAGTTCTAAATGCAGGGTTACTGCAGAAAACAAAACTAATGATGGTAGGGAAAGCGTATTCAAAGAAAACTGTTCAAAATTCAAAGGTTCACTCCTTTGGAATGTTTTTCATGCATATTTTCATTATAATATTCTCTACAAACATTTTTCTGTTGTACAAAAACATACATTTCCCCAAAGTGTCATGTTGTACGGTTTAGATAGAAACTAATTTACTTGTATTATTCTTGAGTCACAAAAGAGTAACTATTCAGTAATTCAATGTTCTAAGTGTTAAAGACATACATTTACCTCCCTTCTTTTTCCAGCACAGTACTGAATCCAGTCAAGATAAACACTGCAGAAGCTAGCTCTGGTTATTCCTTGAAGACATGGAACATAGTCCTCATCAATGTTAATGTTGAACATTGCAAGGTCACGTTCAATGTAATGCCATTTGGCATAAGGCTGTAGTGTCTTCTGGATTGATTCATCTTTTATCCAGTGTGAGATTTTGGGTGAATTTGCTGTAAAGTATATTATACTCTGTTGACAAAATGCAAAATGGTTAGTTATTGTACCTCTGTTTAAACCAGAAACAGCTTATTGACAACACAGAAGAGAACAAATCAGAATAAGAAGATGACACTATCCATAATCTTACGTAATATTCCTGCTACTTGTCATCATTGATTCATAAGAGTATTTATTTTGTGTGATTGTAATAATTTATGTCTAAATGAGAAAGAAGTCAGTTAACTACTAACAGAATTTAAATGAATGAAACTTAAAAAGAATATTAATCACAAGCATCATACTCTGAATAGTGTAGATAGTGTCAAGGGTAAGTTAATTTGAAAATGTGGCTGTCTCTATAGTGTATACCATAATGGATGATGATGATAAAAGCTTATATTTTTCAAAAACAATATGCAGTTTTATATGGTCAGAAATGTTTGCTTTTTCCCATGTGAACTTTCAGCTTTCTGAGGGTACAGTTTCCCCATTTCTTCAACAAGAACACATCCATCAATTTAACTATTAAATAAGAACTTGCAAGAGTGTAGACTATAGCTCTGAAAAACCCTCTTTTAATTGCTTTCTTCCCTCTGCAGTAATAATTTTGTTTTTGTTGCCTATTGGATGAGGTGAGTATAAGAAGAAGAAAAATGGGATTTCTTTAATACTTATGCTTAACACAAGAGCTGACTGGTGGACAATTCCATGTCATGGCACATTTAGAGGTTTCAAAATTTGTTTTTGTTTCATAGTTGAACAAAGGATGAAGTTTTCTAAGAAATCTGGTGCAATGTAAATGGCATTTCAACTTTGTCAAACTTATAGTTAAATCAAAGCAAAATATTGAACAGATTTGAACACCTGCCAAATAATAGGCTGTGAACATCACAGAACCGCACCCTACTGGAAACATAACCTTCACATACCTCCACTATTGCATATCTTTAGTCCTGCTACATGCTAGCCCCATGGGAACACCCATAGGTTGGAACTCTAACTATTTAATTACCTTTCTGTTAAACTCTGCCTTCTCTGTTTCTGATGACCTCATATTATCAACTCCTTACATTCTTCTGATTTAGCTGATTTTAAAAGAGCTAAAAAAAAATTCAACTTGCCAAATACAGCTGTTCAGTACTTTAAGACTAATGAACCAATTTGAGTCTAACTAGGCTTGTTTTACAGATTTCATTGACCCCATGAAGACTCTAATGTACTGAGTGTTGCACACAAGTTTAAGCTTAGGTATGATTTCAAACTGATATAGTTAAACTGGTGCAAATGGCTATGCAGACACTCTTATTTCAGTTTAAAAAAGGCATATTTCAGTTTAGCTTAAATCAATTAGGAACAGCTTTAAACTAACCATTTTTAACTTGAAATATGAGTGTTTGCTTAGTTAAATCAGTGCAAGATTATATGTGGACACGGCCTTTCTGTGTATAAAATTGTTTAAGAAATTCCCATTTGTTTTATATAAAAGTCAAAATAAATGAACAAAGTGATTCAGTAGTCTTGATTCTTACTGTATTGTTCATTTACCTAACAAATCACCCACTTCACTAATTTACAATGTCTCCCCCAATCAGTGCAAATTAGCAAAGTTCTGCTGTAAACCTTGCTATTTAAAATTTAATACTTCTTGTAGGTAAACGTCATTCTCTATCTTTTGAAGACTGCAAATTTCCTACCTAGGAACGGTAGATAGAACTCACTTCACTTATACTGTACCTTTATGTAATATCTGATGAGTATTCTTCGCAGATCAAACACTTGCAGCATTGTGGCGGCATTGTTATCAATGATGCTATATCCTTCCAGTATATACTGGGCTCGTGTTACTTCCCATGTCAGCCATCGGAGGTTAAAGGCTGCATTGCATGATAACAAGTGAGGCAAGTGACCTGGCTGACAGCAGCAGCAGCCTTCATTGTCTTCATCTCCTTCTGTTATAGCTTCCACTTCTCTCTGCTGGCAATATGTCCCTTGAGAGTTAGAAAGGATAACACAATGGCAGTTATAAAAGTGTAACCAAATACTTCAAGCACTTAATTAAAGGCAAATAAAAAAGAGCTACAACAATGAAATAAATTTGCCAACTGATCTGTGTAAAGCAGAGAATAATGAAGGATACATCATCTATTTAATACTTCAATCCAAACAGCTCAATCTCATGGTCTGGGCATCATGGCATGATTACACATATCACATATTGGAGTAAACAACCTCCCCTAATAAAAACTCACCAGAAAACAGCAATAAAGACTTAGGATGAATTGCTGACTTGAATACATCTAACTTATCTAAATATTCAAATCCTGCATCTTGGCAGGGAGTTAGACTTGCACCAGGCATGTTAACAAACCCCTCTGGGTCCTCAACCCACTTCTCCCAAAATGCACAGAAGACGAACATAGATTTTGCAGTATGTCACAAGCAGAGGTTGGTGAATAATTGATTTTGTTGGGTCAGCCAGCAAACTGAATCCACATCTCCCACCTCCCAGGTGAATGCCTTAATCACCAGGCGAGAGTCATTCCTACTCTCTCCCACTTTGGCTCAATAAATATTTAGGAATTAATACAAAGTGGAAATTGAGAACCATCCACCCCACAATAACCTGTAGCCTAGTGATCTGGATGCTCACCTGGGAGGGGGGAGATCTGAATTCAAGTTTCTGCTCCAGAGCGTGGGTTCAAACCTAAGTCGCCCACATCCTACGCAAGGCACATCTAAGCACTAGACTAAAGGTTACAAAGGAAGACAGACAGATACATGGGCTGGCCTTGAAACCCTTCTCTGGCCAAAACTAGCAGGTCAAATTCTCCAATAGTTTCTTTTTTGGTAAATAACCTAGAGGAGACTAACCAACCTGGGTTCTGGCAGGTCACTTGGGTGGCAGATTCCAGAGAGACTGCCCAGCTAGCAGCTCCCTCTCAATCAATTCAAAGCAGCTTCAGCTTACCTGCCTCCATTGATAGCTACTGTGAGAGTAGACCATGAGAAGAGAAGTAGGCTATTACCTTGAAGTCTTTCTAAAAATTATATCCAAAGATATGCTCCAGCTCCTCCAGAACTAATGGGCTAGATGCAGGAAACACTTGATGGCATTCTAAGCCTCACTTTACGAAGCAGGTCAGAGTAGATTATCATAACACTTCCCTCCAGTCTTAAAATCCATTCATCTTGTCCCAAACAAGTTATAGCACTAAAAATCGAAGCCAAAACATTGAATGGCACCAGGAAACCCACAGGCAACCGGTGCAGCTCAAAGAACATCTGTGTTATGTACTATTGATGAATGGCTTGGTTTAGTGAGCACATTTACCCATATTATGGACCATTACAAAACCCATGCGACCACGTAAGTCCAACATAAGCCCTTTTCTGAGGCCATAAGTCAGCTTTAAGTGGTGTATAAATCTTCAGTGGACCTTTTGCAAATGGTTAATTTCACTCAGTAAGAGAGTGGTTGAATTCAGCTTTCAACTGATCTCAATAGTAGAGAAATTTGCTGGCGATGTCATTCATCAGAGAGAAGACCTACTCAGTTAAACTGTACCTGGCCAAACAGGACACTGGCCGCACAACACTTTGGACCTGAAACAAAGGTGACCATGTTTACAGGCACTATCTTGTTTGCTGTTTATCATTTCTATTACAAGATCATCATTTTCTTTAGCTTAATCACCAGCTGATTTGCTTTTGCATCTCCATCATCATTTAGCTTTAATTTTGATGGGAAGAGCGACACAGAATTTTGCTCTTCACACACCAGCAGCAAGTACACCCCAGATGAAGCACAATGTTTCTATAGTTAAAAAATAGAACAAAAACTCACTAGTTTAAAGAAGACTTTGGGCTTTTTCTTTTGGGTAGCGTTGGTTAAAAATGATTTCTGCAACTCCTAATGAGAATGTGATTGCTTTAGACCACATAAACAAAAAGTAGAACTACCACACAATACCACAAAATTAGGTAAAATTCCCCTTAAGGATTTATTATGGGCCAACTTCCTTTCATATCTATGCAAACGAACACACTGAAGTCAATTTTGTTGCACCCATGTAACAGAGAAGAATTTGGCTATATCAGTGTTTAATAATTAGCATTGTAATTTAGATTGAGGTAACACCCAGTGTGTGCTCAGTGCTTTTTAAACAAAGATGAAGATACAGGGTAAAATTCTGACCCCAATGACGCTAACAGCAAAACATTTCATAATATACTGTTATCTAAATTTATTTACATTCTCCTTCATATACATCCCCAGATCTAATAATCCGATTAGCAAAAGTATCTAGAAAGTAAGATGGTAAAGGGGAGAGGGGGGAGACTGAATGCTTTTTTAAGAGAAATAAGAAGATTAGCAAATATTTGTGTCTTTTTTTTCCAGCACTGAAAATAAAAAAAATTGGATTATTTTTTAAAGTTCTCCAATTAGTTTTCGTTAAACGAAAGCTGCTAATGTATGCAATCTGAGGGTACTCTAGAGTAGTTCACAAACAAATAAGCATTACTGTTTGGACAATTTAAGTGCTACAGGTACATACAATAAAACAGATTAATATACCCCCTCAGATAGCCCTAAAATAAATATCTCTCTTTTCCAGTCTACTGCAAAGTATAAACCATGACCTATCAGTGTGACGTTTACAGCTGGACAGATACAAAGAGAGCTGTTTCTACGTTACATTTCACAGATTTCTACATGAATTAAGGTTTAACGTTCAACTATAAAAAAAAGGCAGCAACTGCTCTTGGTCAATGGATCTTTTTCTTAAATAAAGTCAAAAGACATTGTACTCAAAGTAAACTGGGCAAAGAAATATTCCTATGCACATGGCTTATATATGTTGGATGCTAAAGAAAAATACAATATTTGCATTTTTTCATTTTTGTTTCTGTTTTTAGCTTTTTGAAAAGTTAGACCTCAAAATATTAAATGCAATTAACAAAACATAAATCTCCGTCATAGACCCTAATATAAACAATACTACATAAAGCTGATATTATGCTATTGTTGATGTAAAATGAAAGCAAAATAAACAGCCCTAAGTTTGGCTGAGTTGATTTGTATCAAGAAGAGTCTTGGTGTTGTATGTGCTGCTTGCATAAAAGTATGTAAAATATGACAATCTTCACCATTAATTAAACCAATATACAATATAATCACTGTGCTACTGTGGAACAGGAAGTACTCCAAAAGGCAGGAATTATAACCAAAAAGGTAGTACCCACATTTTGTGAAGTTAAAGGCCATACTGACAACTTGCCAGAAGCCCAAAAGACTCATGCTAATGTGCATAAAATAACGCAGATTGTGGACACCGCCATCTTTAAACTATCTGTGAAGTTCAACCTGTGAAAACTACAGATCCCAGCATGGAGCATCACCCCCCCAGATGGAGGCAAACACAGGTCATGTTGCAGAAAACTCTGTGCTGAACTCTGGCCACCCTGACTGATAGCAATATGCACTTTGGTTAGCATTTGGACTTTGAAAGGAGAAGCCATTCTAAATGTGAAAACATTTTCTTACAAAGAGTCAGGGAACAAACCAAGCAGTCCAGCTGGTTACTTTGCAGATTTAGCCTGAGAAACAAATAGCAAGTATTTTTGAACAGGAAGTCCCATTTGAGATTAGTGCTAATTTCTAAATGACAAATCACAGTATTTACACTTGCTTTCAGCAGGTTTCAGATTTATCATCTTGAAGGGGGCACTGACTTTCAGATGACAGGCTAGAGTGTTTTATGTATGGGAAACAAGATTTATTTACTAAGGAGCAAATCTTGTCCTTCCTCCAAAGAGGGGTCCTGACCTAGCAGAATCAGTCAGTATTGTCAACCCCAAGCATTCAAAAATCTGAGCCAAGAATTATTCATAAAACTGAAGAGCAGTGGAGTAGAAAAGGCATTCATTTATGCAATAATTAAGTGTGCCACTATTAAATATTAAATAACAGGAGAATATTTTTACTAGTAATTATTGATTTTAAAATCCAAGGGAAAAAATCTTTTACATTTTATAAAGAGAGTAAGTTCTATTACTTTTCACACAACATTCATCATTTGCTGTGATACTTGCTAGTATAGATGAGACAGATTCATTTACAAGGTATCCACACTGGATGATTGCCAAAAATCTTCTGTTAATGTAAAAATATGAGCCAGATCAGTGAAGCAAGGTCAATCTATTTGAGCCCAGGAGAAAACCTATGTAAGAACTGACCTCTCTCTTTTCCTGACACATCAGGATTTAAAAACTCACTTTCACTCTGCCAGAATTACCTGACCTAAATGAAAGTCAGGAAATTGAAACTCATGACTCTAATCTGACTCATAGGATATACAAACTGACCCTATTTGATGACCATCTATCCAGCAAAAAACATTTCACTGTTGCAAAAATAATGGATGAAATAAAAATATGCTTTTGATTTTCAACTTGCAAACATGCTGAGTAGCGGGAAAAACCTTTTAAATTTTTTACAGAGAAATACATCAAATGCATTAACACTATTAATGATCTAGGGTATGGCGTGGACTGCACCCTCAGCAAGTTTGAAGATGACACTAAACTTGGAGGAGTAGTAGATATGCTGGAGGTTAAGGATAGGATACAGAGGGACCTAGTCAAATTAGAGGATTGGGCCAAAAGAAATCTGATGAGGTTCAACAAGCACAAGTGCAGAGTCCTGCACTTAGGATGGAAGAATCCCATGAACTGCTACAGACAAGGGACCGAATGGCTAGGCAGCAGTTCTGCAGAAAAAGGACGTAGGGGTTACAGTGGATGAGAAGCTAGATATGAGTTGACAGTGTGCCCTTGTTAACAAGAAGGCTAACGGCATTTTGGGCTGTATAAGTAGGGGCATTGCCAGCAGATCGAGGGACGTGATCATTCCCCTCTATTCGACATTGGTGAAGCCTCATCTGGAGTACTGTGTCCAACTTTGTGCCCCACACAGCCACATTTTCAAATGGTTCTGTGCACATAATCTTCTAAAGAAGGAATGTTCAGAGCAATTCCATGAGGAAAAATGCTAGGTCCTTCACAGAATCATAGATATTAGAGGTGGAAAACACCTATTATTAGACTACGCAGCCCAACTTTCCCATCTCCCTCCCAATGCAGGATTGCTTCCTATAGTACATTTTCTAATATTTTATCTAATCTAGTTTTACATGTCTCAAGTGTAGTAGTAAGAGGGTCAAAAAAGGTGTAGTAAGAGGGTCAAATATCAAGAGTGAGCAGAAACATATTTTTCCACCTACAATATGCAAGACCAATTTGATAGCCATCTTGCCAGTGATCTATGCTTTTGTTGCACTGCAGCTGGATTATTGAAATACTCGCTGCTCAGGGCTGAAAGTGGACATTATACAGAAGTTTAAGATGGTCTCACACATATCACAATGGTGTTCCATATGCCACCCTGGCTCCCCATCCAATAACGGTTCTAGTTCTATTCCATTCATTTCCTACCATGATATCCAAGCACCTCTGAGGGCTGAGACCTAATTTACAAAACCTTCTGTGCACTAAGACCTGACTGCCTTAGGGACCCCTTCTCTTTGCACAGAATACATAAAATTCTCTAATCAGAAACACTGTTATTGATGGATCCCAAGATGAAACTCTTTGGTGCAGAGGAAATATCTGTCTATTAATATTAGAAAGGTGTGAAACCCCAGGATGAGAGGAATTATTTAGGATTGTATGTGAAGGCCTAAATGTTAAGTCTCCCAGCTTTTGCTCTCTCTTAGCTAAATGATATATATCTAATTCTTTTAGTCTTTCCTCAAAAGGTGATTTGCTCCTAGGGTGACCAGATAGCAAGCATGAAAATCTGGGACAGGAGGGTGGCAGGGGGGGAGGGTAATAGGCACCTATATAAGACAAAGCCCTGAATCCCGGGACTGTTCCTATAAATACGAGACATCCAGTCACCCTAATTGATCCAGATACCTGAGTATTATTAATTTATTTATTCAATTGCTCTTCTCTGAACTCCCTTCAGTTTGACAATATTTTTTGGCAATTTGGTGCAGAGAATGAAACATAGTATCACAAGTGCAATTGCACAAAATCTATAAAGATAGGGACTATTCTTTCCCTACAGCATGAAACTATTGTTTATTAAATATGAAAAGAGTTACAGCCATTCTTTATTTAAAGAATCATGCTAGCTAATAGTACAAAGTCTTCAGACACAAAATTCACATAAATATTCCCTACAATGGTAATGTGCTTGCTACTGCAATATAACTACATAAAGTACAAATGTACTGTAGAACAGAAAAATATCTGGCCTTATCACTTTAATGACATTACTGTGCCTGGAATATATCTTTTAAACTGACCACGTTCATGAACCATTTCTTTTTTGGTGGGCAGATAAACAAGAAAATACATAGAAAACCTCATAGGTGATTCCACTGCCACTATAACAGCTGCCTTCCAGATGTGCAGTTATATCTGTGCCTGCTCTGTGCCCACTTTTTCAATTCATCTTACAAAGTTCCAAGTGAATCATGAATATTACATTTGCATCATCAGTAACAAAAATCATGAGAAATTTAGTAGCTAATTATATTACTGAAAGATAAAAGGAGTCAGTTAGAAAATAATACCAGCACCACTATCCATAAGTGATTTCCCCACATATTTTGCTTTACTAGACATTCTCCAAGAGACATTTTCTTGATGCACAGGCTCAATTGAAAGATCCCCCCAATCCATTTTGGCTGGAAATAATGACAGTGCTTTTGCTCCTTCCTCTATCACAGATTTCTTCTCTGTTCTTGGCTTCAAATCAAATGAAAAACAGCACTCCATGACTGGCATTTTGTTTTTTTCTGGCACATTGCTTTTAGTATGAAGTAGAAGTCCAAGATATCATGTATAGTTACTAATTGACCCACTTCTTTCAATTTGTTTAGCCTATATTCATACCGTGATCTGAGAGATTTTTTCAGTTAAATGCTGGGCCAAATTTGCCTATCAGATACAATGATGCAATCCCTTTAACTTTCAATGGGTTTATTTTATCATAAACTAGAAGTGAGTTTGAACCAGGGTGCTTATAATGCCAGCATCCTGCCATGGCTGAAATGCAATTCAAGTTACAGCCTCCCAGCTACTTAACTGCATCCTTTCAGCAAACCTTTTTAGCAAGCCTCCTGTGGTTCAGTCAGCAAATTTGACACCACAGCTCAAGCTGTGAATGGCTTGCCAACTACAAAACCAGTTTCTCTTCTCTTGGTTTTCACACCTCAGCTGCTAGAAGAGGGCCTCATCCTCCCTGATTGAACTAACCTTGTTATCTCTTGCCTGCTTCTTGCATGCTTATATATATCTGCCCCTGGAAATTTCCACTACATGCATCCGACGAAGTGGGTATTCACCCATGAAAGCTCATGCTCCAAAACGTCTGTTAGTCTATAAGGTGCCACAAGACTCTTTGCTGCTTTTACAGATCCAGACTAACCCGGCTACTCCTCTGATCCCTGTGGTTCAGAAACCTAAAACTTTTCCCTCCAGGGCACTCCCTTTTTCACCTATACTATCAGCATAGCTTCCCAGGTACAGCAGTAAGAAATGTTCACAACAAAATCTGGAACCACTCAATACACATCTTGTTTTAGATGTTGTCAGGAAATCTGAGATTTACGGTGGCCCATGCAACCTTAGTTTTGCTTTCTTGTGCACTGAATGATCATGTAATTAAAGATAATTATACATGCACTCAAAGTGGCACAATTAAGGTTGTACATGCAACCATAAATCTGGCATTTCTTAACTTCAGACTGTTTGACTTTGCAAACTAAATAATGTTATTTTACATGTTTTTTGGTACCTTCTCAGATTTATTTTAAGGAAAAATGTGAAAAAAATCTTATGTACAACTGTAACACCACAACCCACCATGCATCATCAAGAGGGTTCGAACCCTGAACAAAACTAACTGCATCAGCTAGCAGCAGGAGATGGCTGTTGGCACTGTGTTTGTGAGGAGCCTGGCCCGGCTCCTTGCCCTGGGAGCTGTATGTGTGTGGGGCTCCTATCCCAAGTGATGCCTCCAGAAGGAAGGGATGGGCTGCTGGGGTCACTCACTGGGATCAAGAGGTAATCAGAGGAAATCTGTCTAGATTCTCTCTTTCTTCTCCTCCCCCCGCCCCCGATGGAGTTTGGAGGATCTCCTTCCCTTTATTTATTTTTTTTTAAGTGGGAATTTTTCTTTTTAGGCAGTTAAAGCTATACAATGAGATATTTTCACCCAAAGGGAAGATCATGTTAACAGCTTTTAAGTAAATATAACGGAGATGCTTCTGTCCATGTTTAAATATTCCCCCACCTCAAAAGAAAGAAAAATAATCCAAGCTTTTTCTCATAAATGTAATTAACATACGAAGAACATCAGAACGGCCATACTGGGTCAGACCAAAGGTCCATCCAGCCCAGTACTATGTCTACAGACAGTGGCCAATGCCAGGTGCCCCAGAGGGAGTGAACCTAACAGGTAATGATCAAGTGATCTCTCCCCTGCCATCCATCTCCACCCTCTGACAAACAGAGGCTAAGGACACCATTCTTTACCTATCCTGGTTAATAGTCATTAATGGACTTAACCTCCATGAATTTATCTAGTTCTCTTTTAAACCCTGTTATAGACCAAGCCTTCACAACCTCCTCAGGCAAGGAGTTCTACTGGTTGACTGTGCGCTGTATGAAGAACTTCCTCTTATTTGTTTTAAACCTGCTGCCCATTAGTTTCATTTGGTGGCCCCTTGTTCTTATATTATGGGAAAAAGTAAATAACTTTTCCTTATTCACTTTCCCTGCACCACTCATGATTTTATATACCTCTATCATATCTCCCCTTAGTCTCCTCTTTTCCAAGCCGAAAAGTTCTAGCCTCTTTAATCTCTCCTCATATGGGACCTGTTCCAAACCCCTAATCATTTTAGTTGCCCTTTTCTGAACTTTTTCTAATGCCAGTATATCTTTTTTGAGATAAGGAGACCACATCTGGATGCAGTATTTGAGATGTGGGCGTACCATGGATTTATATAAGAGCAATAATATATTCTCCATCTTATTCTCTTTCCCTTTTTAAATGATTCCTAACATCCTGTTTGCTTTTTGACCGCCTCTGCATGCTGCGTGAACATCTTCAGAGAACTATCCATGATGACTCCAAGATTTCTTTCCTGATTAGCTGTAGCTAAATTAGCCTCCATCATATTGTATGTATAGTTGGGGTTATTTTTTCCAGTGTGCATTACTTTACATTTATCCACATTAAATTTCATTTGCCATTTTGTTGCCCAATCACTTAGTTTTAAGAGATCTTTTTGAAGTTCTTCACAGTCTGCTTTGGTCTTAACTATCTTGAGCAGTTTAGTGTCATCTGCAAACTTTGCCACCTCACTGTTTATCCCTTTCTCTAGATCATTTATGATTTGTTGTTTTAATATAGGATAATTGTTACTGGACGTTACTTTTATTTTCAGATTAACAAAAAAAACAAAACAAAAAACCCCAAACCAAAAAAAAAAAGGGAAAAAGAAAAGATACTATGTATTTTATTTTAGGCTACACCTAGCAGACATTCTGAATGAGAGGGTGTCTAGAAAGCTGATTGGCTTCATAAAAGTTAATTATTTGACATACAGATTTTTCAGTGATGGAAATCAGTGCTATGTAACAGTCCTTGCTAAAGGCAGAACTGACATGGGCCAGGCTGCCCACAAATACAAGTGGTTTCATTGTAACACCAATAAGTTAATGCATTTCCTGTTGTGGCTTATTGTTTATGAATAAAGAATGAGAAAAGGGGGTGGGGTCTGCTGGTCTGGGCATGAAAGTAAGAGTCAGCAAACCCTGAGCAAATCACAAGCATGCCATTAATTTCCTCTGTGGCCTTTAATAAGGCACATACTCTCTCTGCCTTAATTTCCCTATCTCTAAAATAAGTATACTACTACTGGGACATGAGGAGAAGTTAATGTTGGTAAAGATGTCTTTGAAAATGAAGAGTGCCAGAGAGCAGGGCTATGTATTATCCTAATAATTATATAAATATACAGGACAGATAAGTGAACATTTTTTTTCTCCTTTACTTCTCCTTCAGGTCAGCTCTTCTTACAATCTGTCCATCTACCAAGGTACCTACAGTATATGGCCCCCATAATAATAGTAGCAGCAAAGAATCATGTGGCACCTTATACACTAACAGACATTTTGGAGCATGAGCTTTCGTGGGTGAATACCCACTTTGTCGGATGCATGTAGTGGAAATTTCCAGGGGCAGGTATATATATGCAAGCAAAAAGCAAGCTAGAGATAACGAGGTTAGTTCAGTCAGGGAGGATGAGGCCCTCTTCTAGCAGTTGAGGTGTGAAAACCAAGGGAGGAGAAACTGGTTTTGTAGTTGGCAAGCCATTCACAGTCTTTGTTTAATACTGAGCTGATGGTGTCAAATTTGCAGATGAACTGAAGCTTAGCAGTTTCTCTTTGAAGTCTGGTCCTGAAGTTTTTTTGCTGTAGGATGGCCACTTTAGGATTAAACAAAGACTGTGAATGGCTTGCCAACTACAAAACCAGTTTCTCCTTCCTTGGTTTTCACACCTCAACTGCTAGAAGAGGGCCTCATCCTCCCTGATTGAACTAACCTCCTTATCTCTAGCTTGCTTCTTGCTTGCATATATATATACCTGCCCCTGGAAATTCCCACCCACCGATGAAGTGGGTATTCACCCATGAAAGCTCATGCTCCAAAATATCTGTTAGTCTATAAGGTGCCACAGGACTCTGTGCTGCTTTTACAGAACCAGACTAACACGGCTACACCTCTGATACATAATAATAGTGTCTGAGAACTCACAAATGTTAATGATTTTCCCCACAGCACTCCTGTGAGGTAACAACATATTATTATTGTAAAAGCTGGCTAACCCCCCTAAATAGATTACAAGCGGCCAGTAGGTGGGGGGGAGGGGGTAAGTACTGCTCATGAACACAGTAGCTTGCATTTTTGCACCCTCTCTTTTCCTCTGCCTCAAGGCAGGAAGATCCTGCTCCAAACCAGTTAGTTCTACTTAGATAAGGGAAACATGAGATTTTACACTTACCAATCAAGTATTAACACGCAAGGGTCTTTGTCTAAATGTGTATAAAAGGTTTGTGAAATTTGTGTAAGACAGAGTCTTCTGTACCAAGGTACAGGCTCTCCTTTTTCTGCAAAATAAAGCATTTTTCCTTATCCCTGTCAGGCTGTTAATTGGCTCTCAGCTAGGCAAACCCAATATTTCGGTAACAGTTTCTGGCGACTCCAGACGGGACTCTCCTAGCTCGGACAATGGATTCCAGACGGCTGCGGCGAACTAGGAGCAGCGCCACTGGGGTGCTTAACCCCTCTTCCTCACTTCTCCGCGGCTCCTGGGGTTCGGTAACATTATCATCCCACTGTATAGATGAGACGCTGAAGAATAGTGAGATTATACGACTTGCCCATAGTCACAAAGGAAATCTGTGACAGAGCCAGGAAATGAACCCACATTTGTTGCTTCCCAGTCTAGTACCTTACCTATAAGGTTATCTTTCCTCTGACATCTGATAATGGCCCTGTACAACACACAACCTTTCTCAAAAAACATAAGTCAATGACCTAATGTTATGTGTACCCAAGAACCCCATAACCGGCTCTGCATATTTCTTCCTCCTACTCCACAGCCTTGCCTACTACTTCCCTTCTACACCCATTCCTTTGTATGCTGTGCCTTTAGATAATTAGCTCTTTGGGGTAGGGAGCTGCTTTTTCAACACCTGTAACGTTCTTAGCACATTTTGGGTGCTACATAAATAATAATGAGACCTCTCCTTTCCTCTTAGCAGCAGTTGACACAGGCAAGATCAGACCTACAGCAAGCAACCACAGCCCGCCCATATCTGCCGCATGAAGAGAACTTAAAAGCTGTTGGTAAATTCTGGTTTAACTTCTCTTTCCCTTCCCTCCTATCAGCAACAGACCTAGGACAGGAGTGACTCCACAATGAAAAGCACCCAGAGAGGAACATTCTCCTCTCTTCTCCCAGCAAGAGGCAAAGTGGAGCCCTCCCTCCTCTGTTTCCAGGACCTCACTCAGCAGCTGCACTTTCTAAACCTGGGAGCTATGAAGCCCTGATCCAGGGATCAGTTCCTACTCTCCCCCTCTCCTCCCTCCCAGCAGGAATGCAGGCAAGGCCATCTCTCCCTCTGACAGCCTTCAGCACCTCTTCAAGACATGAGCTAGCCCTTCATGCTAACCATGAATAGTTTAACAGCGACACTTAAAAACTGTAACTACTTGGGAGGTGCTTATGTTCTATGGTGATGGAGATGACATCTGTGTTGCCAACTCTCAGGATTTGATTGCAAGTCTTGCGATATCTAGTGTTTTTCTTCAAGCCTCAGCACATAGAGTCAGGTGATGTCATGAGAATCTCAGCTTTCATTTTAAATAAACTTTCTAGTCCTCCTGATTGTGGGAAAAAATCCTGAAAACATGATCCAAGTACACCCGACAGACTCAGAAACTAGAAGGCAATTAAAAAATCCTCAGTGCTTATTGTGTTTTTAAAATCTCAAGATTTTCAGCGGCCTGACTTCTGATTTTTGAATGCTTGGGGTTGGCAGTACTCCCTATAAATACCTAGAGAAATAAGTCCTTTCAACAGTATGCTATGCTGCACTAGCTGGGGATTTCAGTATGTGAAGGAAGCCTGACGATTAATTTGTTTGTATTTGTCTTTTCCTCCTTCAGGTATGCAGATCCTTACCTCGAAATTCTAGCCCTCTGAGCTGGAAAGTGACAAGGCCATTTCCAATTTCGATCAAGTGAACAAAGGCATTTAAATAATCCGATGCCAGAATAAAACAGTCTCCTGAACTGTAGTTTCCCCAGCGGCCAAGAATCAAATCTCCACAAAGAGACTCCTGCAAAGATCTTGTCAGATGCTCATAAAAAATGGAGTTGAGATTATTGTCATCATTTCCTAAAATCAGAGCAACAAAGATTTTTAAAAGGTAAAATGCATTAGAAACCATGCCTCTGTGAGAGGAGACCTATGTTCTTATTGCTTCCTGTACTAGAACCTGTTCCTGTGAGGTGATGATAGTGTCTCCTTGGAGACATACTGCACCTTCTACTCCTGTTTGGTTCTCATCACCTCACAGAATCAGACCCCTAGTCTTTAGCTGATAAGAAAAATACCGTAAAACAGAACAATACACCAGTGACAACAACCACTTCATATATTTCATGCTTTATGATAGCAGGCATTTTCTGGAAGCTCCTGACTACTGGGCTGAAGGCCCTCTACTATATTAAGATAGGTTCTCTTCTTTGTGTTGTCATTAACTGTAGGGAAATACTTGTTGAGTTTATCACAGCCATCTAGGAGATTTAGTCACCCAACTTCAATTAATTTCAATCGGAGTTGTGTGGGTAAAGGCCCTAATTAGTTTTGAAAGTCTCCATCACCACAATGTATGATGGGTAATTAAAAATGTGTTGCTATTATCAAACTTATGTGAAAACCACTTTTCTATAACAAATTTAACACAGAGGAAAAAAGATCCAGGTTGAACCAAATCAGCTGTCCTGATATGTAGTTCTCAGCTCAACTAGTCTTCGGAAGGTTGGGTGAAGTAGCACCAAATCAGTCTAAAAAACTCATGGGGAATGCATGCTAGGGGCATTTAAAATGTGATTATAATCAGCACTTAATTATGGTTAGTGAAATGAAATAAAATCTTCACACATGCCAAGACAGTGTCACAGAGTCTAATAAAGTGTCAGTATGCTTGAATTCTCTTACATAATAAGTATGCTTGGTTTGGCCAGTGCATTCATTTTCTACTTTACATCAGTGGTACAAGTCAGAAAATGGAGCTTTAAGCCATATTAGAGCAAATGCATGTTTTGCCTGAGTTATGTGTTTAAAACCACAATTTGTTATTGTATATCATAATGCTGAAGACTTGCTATCAAATGACTTGGGAAATATCTTTATTCCATACCTTGTCATTATAAATAGCGAATGTGGTTCATTAAGATGTCCCACAGTTTCAAAGCACTAACATCTCCCCCACTATCTAAAGATACATTTGTTCACTCTAATTTCTACTTCAAAAATATTGAAAATGCTGTGGTAATAGAGTTGACTGTATGAGAGGAAAAAATTAAAATGTATCTTCAAAGCTATTCTTAATATCCTTTGGAAGTTACAAAACTGAGTAATATTTGACACATGGGTAAAACTGCTTTTTTGATGACAGGACAAAAACATATTTACAATATATTATAAGGGGAAGTCCACAGGTGAAATCCTGGTCCCACCGAGTGGAAATTTTGCCATTGATGTCAAAGGGACCATGATTTCATCAGATTCTTCTGTAAGGTCTTGATCCTACAGGACACTGAGCAAAATCTCTGAATTGCTGCATGCTCTCCATTCCCATTAACTTCAATGAGAGATGAAGGTTCTTCCTACCTTCCAGGAACTGCTCAGCATAAGCAGGAGTATGTTCTGTATTTGGGCTTGGGAGGATTAGATTTTCATCAGTAAACGCCGATTTCACAATACACACATAAGCCAATACAAAAATATTTCCATCAACGATCATCAAAATTACAGATAGGCAAAGTAAGAAAAATGCTGCTTGAAAATTTATTGGTGTTTGATTAAAGGATATTTACTTTGTATATTTTGATGTATGACGTGGACAATTTGTGTTTTAATGGTTATAAAGCTTTAACATTTTAAATCTCAACATCTACTATCATTAAATGGTTATTGTCTGACTTCCCTCCAATTAATTTCATACAACTATGAACATTTAAATGGATACAAATAGAAAAAATGATTAAAATAAATATCTATATTATCCATGAAAATTATAAAAAATGAATAAATAAAATTTGAATTCTGACAAGTCTATCTATATTAACATTTATCAGGACTGGCCTTACAGGCTGCTAAGCCAGATAGCAGCCCATGTCACTTTGTCACTTGTATCTTCCCTTCCCCTCCTGCAAAATTTCTACTTGCTCTAATAAAATTAGTTTTCAAACAGAATTAGAGAAGATCATATGTCTACATTTCTTACTTGTAGGGGACCACCTTACACTCTCTCTCTCTCAGAAGCCTGTTTGAACAAAGACTGACCTTGGATTTGATTTACTATGTCTGCTATTTATTATACTCAAACTGAAACTAATTTACAACTCAGCAGCTACCTAATCAACTCTAAATAACATACCAAATCACATGACTTAATCAGGATCTTTGCATAGTTTTTAATTGCTGTTATATTTTAAATTATCTGCTTTATTCACCCAATGCTTAAAAACTTTGCATCTATTTTACACTTACAGGCAAGCTACAATACGATAAATCAACATTTTCTAAGTTATGTAAGAAGAAATCCCATGCCATACCTGGGTCCTTTTCAATCTGAATTGACAGTCTTGTATTGGAATGGTCCACTCTTTTTGTGCTGAAAATAGAGACACACATTCCATAGCTAATTCTCTTTTGAAACAAGACTTCCTTTCCCCCCTTCCCCCTTGAACATTTCTTCCCACACTTCCTATTTGTACAATCATATAGTCCATATTCCTAATCTATTAATTGGTTTACTCTCAATATTAACAGGCTATCACTATGAAGTATTTCTTTTTCTAACATAAATCATGCAAGCAATTTATGAGCATCTACAATCAAAAGGTATGTTTCTGCCATCCTTCGTTGCCTTACTCCAATGGGACTATTCGTGTGCTAAGGTGTTAGTAAGGGTAGCAGAATCAGGCTGAAAGTTAGCTTTTGTCATAACAAACAATATATATCTAAATACTTACATGGCCTCCATTGCCATAATAGCCAAGAGCCTCCCAGGTATTTTACACATATAACAATTTCTCTCTCCCTTCCTCCCCAGTCCTTAGGGGAGACAGTTGAATTAAATTCTAGGGTTTTTTGAACTTTTCGCAATTCTATTGAGGGAAAGGCAAGTCAAATAAATGAGTTCTGTAGTTAGTTCTAAAAGTGCGAGGCCCATGGTCATTCTTACCTCTGAAGGAAATAAGTTCCATAGTCTAGATTCCACTTGTGAGACTTCTGCCTCCCACATTAATTGGCCTCTCCTTGTTGGCCAGCATTTTAATAGTTTCAGTGGAGCATTGTGGTCATGGAGAGAGCGGGGATGACTTAGGGATCTCAGGGTTTTGTTCATAGATATAATGGGGTGCACTAATAAAGCCTGGAGGTCATGAATGCAACCATAACTGTGTCCAGATCGGAGTCTGACAGGATGGGATGTAACTGAAATTGTAATTTATTTGAAAATTTTATCTTACATGAGAAATCCCCATAAAAAGCCTGCGAGGCAGGTCTGTAAGCATTAATCCCCCCCCCCCTCTGTAAAATGGGGATAAAATAAAAAGATGAAGTGACTTGCCCAAGGCTACAGATGGAGACTGTATCTGGTTACATGTCAGAGATGAGATTCTCATCTCCTCTTCAGCCCCTTTACCCTTTCCACTGGGTAAAAGGGCCAGAGGAGCATAAATGGGTTCCAAAAGCACTACAGTCAGCCATGGGAGAATTCCCCGGACACGGGAACTGAGGAAGACAACCACAGACTCTCCTCCACGGACCCATTAACAAGCCCTGGGGGAGAGGGGAGTATTAGGGTGGGACACAGCGATATAGAGATTTTGAGCAATTCTGCAGCCCATAGGGTAGCTTGGAGAGACTGACATAATTTAGACAGCCCCCTCCTCACCCCAAGAGCTGTCTAAATTATGTTGGTGGTGTCTCTAGCCCCTGGAACAGCCCAAGAGTAGACAGGCACAATGTAAAGCCACATTAGCCCACTCTATCTGGGAGGCAAGTTCTGGGCCAAGCCACAAAGCACAGCACCTCAGCCTTGGTGTTTCTCTCTCCAAGTTCTCTTCCCAGTTCAGGCCCTGCTCTTCCTCTTTTGCATCACCATGAAGACACATTGGTAATTCTACAGGTATAGCACTATAACTCCCAATTATTAAAAGGCCAAAATAATGTATTTCCATTTGGGCTTTCTTCCCACCTATATAAATAGAAAATATCTTCTTAAACTTTTTAAAGTACAGTTTTTAGATTTATAATGGCAGCACATATGAAATGTAACTTAATTTGGTGACTGAAACCACTTGAAGGGTATTCTGACTCAAAGATATAAAATCTATTTCTCCCCTTTATCCCCTCCTTTCTTTTTTTTGGTGCTCATGATTTTTTTAATCACCACACTCCAATTACCTCAACCTTGGTTTAAAAGCCTTGATTTAACCTAACCCCAACACATCTTACACGTTCATGTGACTACTGTGAATTTCATTTCCAAAACAGCAATGGGCAGAAGGCAACATTTCGGAAAGGGATAAAACTTTAGGTTTTCTGGGATTACCTATACAGAGATATGGCTTAATTCATTAATGTGTCAGACATTGGGTTGGATTTTGGATCTCAGCTCATGTTCTCCTGTAGCGGAAGAGAGGGGCTAATGCCTGCTTCATCATGTGCTCATGACGTGGGATTTGTCAATTGGCAGAGGAAGCAGGGGACATGTTCTTGGTAACCCACAGATGTCCCAAGGTCCATGAGGAATTGCTGTCACTCTCAGAGCCCATGCCCTCCTGTTTGCTCCTTAAGTCCTTCCTTTGTCCCTATCCCCTTGGCAGTATGTCTCTTCTCTCTGCTTATACCACACACATCCCAGTCAGGAGATCTGAAGTTTCAGAACTGGAGTTGGCATAAGTCAATGCTGACATTTTCCATATCACCTTGCTGTATAAAATCCCAATAACTTTCCTAATGTCAAGCAGAAAATTGCTGGCCATTTCCTCCAGCCCTACCTCCACCACAAAACTCAGCAGAAAATCAGCCATCAGAAATTGGAACAGGAGTTTCCACAGGATGAGTGCAAGAGAGTTGGTATTGCTCTGCCTCAACTCCCCATCTGCTACTGATTTTTGCTCAAAAGAAGTAGGTTTTCTACTCTGCTCTACAGGAAATATTGTAGGATAAAATATGGGCCTTAATTAGTATCAGAATATCATCTGCATACATTAACAATTCAGCTGATGTATTATTTATCTCTGTGCCTTCTATTTCCAGTTGGCTTGTTGCACTGTAACTAGTCTTCAACCCTAATGCAATAGAAAACAGTTACAAGCAGAGGTGGCTTTCTAAGGTAATGCCAAATATGAAGAATTATTCTAAATGCAATACGGTTGGATTTTTAGGCATCTGATCCACAAAGTAAAGCAGAACGTCTGCTACAATGAGACTCTTATCTGATAAGAATTAGCCATAAAAATCCACCATTACTCAGAAAATTATAATTTATATGAGTGGGAATCACTCGGCTCAGGATGCTGCTCTATCCAACCAGTAGTTTTCATTTCTGAGGAGTGAGAGATTATGATGCTTCTCAGGATTACCCTGGGCTACCCTTAGCATGAGGAAGTCTTCTCTGTACCTGCCAGGGGCCAGGTCCCCAACTTCACAAGCCATGGGTAACATACGCACACCTCTCTAGCCCTACACAGGTCTGACTGCCTCCCTACCGGTTAGTCATTGGCACACTGCAGTCCCCAAGCCTGGAGTCATCAGCTCTAGACAAATGCAGCATTCACAGATACACTGTTTCTGCAGGAGCAGTAGACCCCACTATACCAGTTATACCTCAGATCACTGCTCCATTTAACACACAGCACTTAGATAGGTGTATAGACTAGGGTTGCCAACTTTCTATTTGCACAAAACCAAACACCCTTGCCCCGGCCAACCACGGCCAGTGGGAGCCATGATCAGCTGAACCTGCGGACATGGCAGGTAAACAAACTGGCCCGGCCCGCTAGCGGCTTTCCCTGAACAAGCGGTGGCCCAAGTTTGAGAACCACTGCTCTAGATCACTTAAGCTATGAAAATAGGGAGGCTCAAGATGAAAGAGGATACGGAATATTAGTTTCCCTAATATCACAGAAAAAACCCAGGGTCTTCATCCAGATACTTTCAAGGAATAATTTTAATATCGTGTAAAAATCCAGTGGAAAATATAGTAGATAGTGGTTGAAAAACAAAATATGCACAAATGACTTTGGTACTGAAATTCAGTGGAGCTCAAGTAGCTTATCCACAAAGTTCACTTTGGATCTTAAAATATTGCACAATTATGGTAACTGAAGCTCTGTTTGTAGCTTCCTAAAAGGAATCTTCATAGTATTGAATTATAATATACTGCATCTCATAACCAAACTCAGCTGCACATTTCCCCTGGGCTTTTTGCTGTCAGCTAGGATCTCTTAAAAATGAACTTCTGGGACTACTGGGCAATTTGGGCTTTCCTTCAGTGGTTACTTCAAAGTTAGTTCCTACCATTCAGCTAAGGTGATAATTAGCTCAGTAATTGGATTTCTTCCTGAATTGCATTAATCTACACAAACTGAATAAAGGTCCTTGGGCACTTCCCCTGAAATATGTCTGAATCTCTTCAGCAATGGTCTAACTAACTTTAAAGCCCGCATCCCACTTCGTTCCTAAAATATCTCACTACCTCCTGTTTTATCCAGTGCCTGAAGTAAACTGAACCGAGCCAGGCAAGAAACCTAGCATTTTGGTACGACTTAGACCATTCTTTTCTTATTATAATGGGGTACCACCAATATTTTCCTCCCACAAAAATACTGCCTTGCCTTCCAACCTAGAAATAGTTTCTCTCCACAGTCATTATCTCTTCCTCTGCCACTAAAAATAACAATCATGAAGGTAAAATAAAGCAAGGACTGAGAGAGAGAGATTTGGAAAGTATGATGCTCTGTACATCCCATGTCCCAGCACCCTCATGTTCATCCTTATATGATTGTGTTTTATCCAATGCAAAGTTTATCATGTTGGGTGTCTTCGGAAGGCTCATAATGCACTGAGCATTGTTGTTATAGTCATGTTACAGGTTGTAAATTCATGTATATAGTTATGAGGCTGAAAATGTGTCCTCATGGCTTAAAACAAGCCCAGGCAAAACTCTCCAGGAGCAGAGGGGAAGTTCACACCTCATCAGGGCATGTATGCGACAAACCCAGCCCAGCCTCACAGGAACAGAGGACACTGGCCTAGGCAACAACAAAGGATCTGTTGGACTTTTGAGTGAGTCACCCCCCCTTCCCTTGGTCAGTTTGGGACTGCAATGAGGTAATGCTCACTTGACTCTGAAGAGTGCGGGGACAAAGCCAAGAGGAAAGAAAAAATATGATAAAAAGGGAGACATGTTTGCCATGCTGTCTCTCTTCCACTTTCATCTACAGACACTATCACCACCAAGCGACTGAAGCACTGATCAAAGGAGAGAACCTGGCTGAAGGGCAACCTGCCAGCCTGCAGTGACAAGAGGTCCACTTCCTAGACACTACAGTGCTAGTGAGTAATGGTCACATAAACACCACCCTATACTGGTACCTACTGACTGCTATACTTGCCTACATGCCTCCAACCTTTCATCCAGACCACATCACATGATCCATTGTCTACAGCCAAGCTCTAAGATACAACCGCATTTGCTCTGATCCCTCAGACAGAGACAAACACCTACAGGATCTCTATCAAGCATTCTTAAAACTACAATACCCACCTGCTGAAGTGAAGAAACAGATTGACAGAGACAGACGGGTATCCAGAAGTCATCTACTACAAGACAGGCCCAACAACAAAAGTAACAGAACACCACTAGCCGTCACCTACAGCCCGCAACTAAAACCTCTCCAGCGCATCATCAAGGATCTACAACCTATCCTGAAGGACGATCCCTCACTCTCGTAGACCTTGGGAGACAGGCCAGTCCTCGCTTACAGACAGCCCCCCAACCTGAAGCAAATACTCACCAGTAACTACACACCACACAACAAAAACACCAACCCAGGAACCAAACCCTGCAACAAACTCTGGTGCCAACTCTGTCCACATATCTATTCGAGGGACACTATCATAGGACCTAACCACATCAGTCACAGCATCAGGGGCTCATTCACCTGCACATCTACCATGTGATATATGCCATCATGCGTGAGCAATACCTCTCTGCCACGTACACTGGCCAAACCAGACAGTCTCCACACAAAAGAATAAATGGACACAAATCTGACATTAGGAATTATAACATTAAAAAACCAGTAGGAGAGCACTTCAATTTCCCTGGTCATTCAATAACAGACCTAAAAGTGGCAATTCTTCAACAAAAAAACTTCAAAAACAGACTCCAGCATGAAACTGCAGAACTGCAATACATTTGTAAACTGGACACCATCAAATTAGGCCTGAATAAAGACTGGGAGTGGTTGGGTCATTACAAAACCTAAACTTATTTTCCCCAATAGTAATTACCCCTTACTGTTACTCACACCTTCTTGTCAACTATTTGAAATGGGCCACTCATTACCACTACAAAAGTTACTTTTCCTCCGTTGGTATCCTACTGTTAATTGAATTGCCTCATTAGACTGACCTCACACTTGGTAAGGCAACTCCCATCTTTTCAAGTATGTATACCTGCTCCTGTATTTTCCACTCCATGCATCTGATGAAGTGGGTTCTAGCCCACGAAAGCTTAGGCCCAAATAAATTTGTTAGTCTCTAAGGTGCCACAAGGACTCGTTGTTTAAGTGTTAAAATCAGCTTAGAATGCATTTTGCTTTTCATTTGACCAAATCTGACTTGCTGTGCTTTGACTTATAATCACTTAAAATCTATCTTTTGTAGTTAATACATTTGTTTTTTTATTCTACCTGAAGCAGTGCGTTTGGTTTGATGTGTGTCAGAGACTCTCCTCGGGATAACAACCCTGGTACATATCAATTTCATTATTAAATTGACAAAGTCATATAAGCTTGCAGCATCCAGCGGACATAACTGGACACTGCAAGATGGAGTTTCCTAGGGTTGTGTCTGGGACTGGAGATATTAGCTAGTGTCATTTGGTTCCACAATTCAAGCAGCGGCTGGCCAAAAGTGCTCACTCACATAGCTGAGAGCAGCTTACATGCCAGAGGCTGTGTGAGAACAACCCGGAAGTGGGGGTTCTCACAGCAGAGCTGGGTAAGGCTGGCTCCCAGAGTCAAGGATTGGAGTGACCTAGCAGCAAATCACTGGTCCAGATAACACCGGCGGAACGTCACAGATAGTATGTGTGAGATATGATTCATAGTGAGGAATCAGTCAGCTTTATGGAAAGCTGCTTCCTGTGCTTCTTTCCAGAAGTTGGAGAAAGTGAAGTCACATCTGCTCTTTCAGCCTTGCTGCTGCTGCTGGATTTCACCCCAAGAAGCAGATTAAGGAAGAACCTTTGGACCCTTAGGATCTGATGCTCAAAGTAAAAGGGGCCCTTCACTTTGGAAGAAGAGGTACAAAGACAAGAGCCCACTGGGTATGTGAGTGGGAAAGTCTCTCTCTCGAGGAAGCCCAAATTTTTGGTGGATCTGGGCCCCCTTTTGCTTTAATATACACAGCCAAGAAGCCTAGTAAGTGGCCATGAGAGAAACAGCACTATAATGCAGCTGCACTGGGTGTCTGAAACCCTACATTTCCCACATGGAAGCATTATGCTGCTGGCATTATGAAGGGGAAGTTTACAGTAAAAGAAAAAAAGTAGATCAGGCTGGAGAGATGGGGAGGAAAATGAGAGTTCTCCAATGGCAGAATAAGCAGGCACCAGTGAAGATGCAGAAGATGCCAGAAGGCAGAGGTGTTGGGATTCATTGGAAGCGAGAGTATGCCCCTGTCGTTTTAAAGCAATATAATGTAAGATGCAGAATGATTACATAGCAATTACTGCAACACATTCTAAAAGCCCCTTTATGTATAAGCATCCCCAGGTTTTGACCATCTGTATGCACACAATGCTCTAGACTGAAACACCCACTATAACAAAGAAAGATATATTCTCCCTTCTCTTTACTCAATTTGAGTCCTATTTTCCCTACCATTACACCCACACTGCCTCAGTGCTCCATATAATAATATGTAAGCAAACATTCTGCTTCTCAAGCTATCGCATCAGTAGTAGTAGCACCATCTGTACAGTAGAAAATTGGAGGAAAGCTACTCTGGGAGGCTTTCTAAAGTTGTAGAAAAAGGCAACATTGTTGAAGATTTCCACTAAAATAAAATTTGAACTATAAGATTTGACTACAGTAAACCAGGTTGGAGAGATGAGGAGGAAAATGAGAATGCCTGCTTCTTATTTACCCTGTTAATCATTCATTATGGATCTTTTTTTTTTCAGTTATAAGAATCATGGCTGTTTTTTAAGCAGTGTGAAATATTGTTTAATTTGAACTATATTAAAAACTTTCATCTCTTCTCAAGCCTCATGCTCCTGTAGATGAGCTGTTAGTGAGCCCCTGTACAAACAAGAACCTACCATGCAAAAGTTTGTAAATTCGAGGTATTTTGGGGTATCAATAACAGAGACCACGAGTTTCACATGTGGGTGCCCAGGTGCCTAACTATGGATTCAAGAGCCTAAATACAAGGGACCTGATTTTCAAAGGTGCTGAGCACTTGCAGCTGCCACATATGAAAATACATAGTCAAGGCACTCAGATAAGCGTAACTTTGTCCTTATAGCCACGGTAGCCTCCAATTTTCCCTTCTTTGTTTGTCTTACACTTTCTACAACCACTATTATCTTAAGTAAAAAGTGATGTTTGTAAATTTATTAATCTTATTTATTCTCTGTGAATATGCTTTCCAAAAGGGTGAAGAAAAATACTAGATAGGTTTTAGTCCTCCAGTTCTGTATATTCCATTATACTTTCATGTTTTATATGATGCATAATTCTGAACTCGTGTCAAATACTGTGGTTATAATCCCGACTGCATCATATTTAAGGTGGTATCTTCTCAGAACCTCTCTCAAAAACCTCTCTCACTAGCACAAGAATGTTTCTCTCTAAACATTTATACATACCCACTGTTTCAACATATAGTAGCAAATTTCCACCGAAGATCATACTGATGGGATCTTAAGTATTTTCTAGTTACAAGAAAAGGAAAAAAAGTAATCAAAGGACAGCCTTTCCATTTCAAAAGGCACTCTTCTGACCCCATTAGCTGGGTGACCGGAGAATATTTTAAAAAAGACTTTTGTACACAGCAAAATCTTTGTCTTATTCGAAGACAAGCTTCAGAAACTGTTACCACTGAGGTTAAAACTTGGTTGTCTATTAGAGCTGCTATTGGCTGCCTCTTAAGGATGAGTGCTAAGAGGATCATTGGGAAAACTGTCTGCAAAACTGTGTCTATATAATTGTTAAATTCTTATAGTCACAAAAAAGAAGAGAAGTGAGACTTTTCTATTCTTCACATATTTGGTGTTGTGTTCTTTATTATGAACCTATGTCTTCTTTCCCCAGAAAGACAAAATGGGTGAATTATTATATTTTATTGGACCAATTTCTGTTGGTGAGAGAGAGAGGTTTTTGAGCTTACACAGACTCTTCTTCAGGTCTTCTTTCCTCACTCAGATGACTTTTCACAGCAAGACTTCTCCTTTTTGTTTACCCTCTTTTCTTATTTGTTTTTCTTGTTTGAATTTTTGGTCTTTGTGTTTGGGTTCTTGCCTGGCCCCCATGTGTTCTTTCTTTGATGCCTCCCTTCTGTCTTTACCCTACTCTATCTTAGAATGATTCAATGAACTGGAGCTGTGAATGCATCTAACTCGGCAGGGAAGTATTGAGCACAGAATCTTGGATGCATTCCCAATTCATTTCCACGCGTATGGCACCTATTCAATTAGCCTTAATTTATTTTATTGGCTGCCATAGGCAAAATCTGAGAAAAAATATGCTACCAGTTAAAGGGATACTGTCAAATGTTTAAAATATAACTTTGATTTTTTTTTTGGTACTCTCCCTTGGTTGTAAAAACTCTTAGAAGCTTCAAAGCCATTTATTTTTATACCAGTTTTATCCACTTGGCAAATATTTCTATTCTCCCCCAACCATACCTTATGAAGCACAAACTAATATATTTCTTATTCTTTGTTAACTTTTTTTGCCATATCTACACTGATACTTTCATACTGGTACATGTGCCTCTTAAGGAGAGGGTGTTTCTTACCAAATATTTTTACAGACCCACTGTTCCAGATTTTTACCAAAGATCATAATTGATGGGAGCATCAATGTTTTTCAGTTACAAGTAAAGGAATAAAAGTAATCAAGGAGGAAAACCATTTTCTATCTTTAAAAAAAAAATACACGAATGTCCCTGCCTTTGTATCACTGTCAGTCAAGGAGTCACTACCACATTATGATCACAGTGCTCCATCCTGCCCAGTGCTTGAATTAAGAGGGAAAACATTAAGCAGCAGGGGAACCCTGGTACTTTGCAGCTATTCCGTTTTTGGGCTAGATTAATGTGCACAGTCCCCAACAGCACTAGCAGTTGGTGAAGTTTGTAAGTAGTCTCTGACTGCATCGGAAATTAAATGACAAAAAACTCCAGTAATGCAAAGTTCTTGTTGTCCAGCGATAGCGCATGCCTTTCCAGAATGTTGAGTTCAGCACAATTCAAACATATGAAAACCAGGGAATACAGAGTTAAGGTAAATGCCCACATAACCTTAACTCTGCCCTCCTGAAGCTGGCAATTATCTGCATGCACTCCAGAGGCTTTCACTGTGTTAGATGCAGCAGTACTGAAAGTTGGAGGAATAAACTGGAGCACCTTGGAAGAGCTGTCCTTATGAGATATGAGGATTAGTTTGATGGGCATGCTAGAGCTGTGCTTGTGTTATGAACAGATCTGTGTCTGAGTCCCACTATCTGTGGTATCAAAGGAAAGTAGTATGTACATATCTGGAGGCTTACAGATTCATAGATTCCAAAACCAGACGGGAACCATGATCATCTAGTCTGACCTTATGTATAGCACAGGCCAGAGAACTTCCCCAAAAATATCTTTTAGAAAAACATCCAATATTAATTTAAATATGGTCAGTGATGCAGAATCCACCACGATCCTTAGTATATTGTTTCATTGGTTAATTACTCTCACTGTTTAAAATGTATGCTTTATTTGTCATCTGAATTTGTCCAGCTTCAACTTCCAGCCATTGGATCATGATACAGCTTTCTCTGCTAGTCTGAAGAGCCCATTATTAAATATTTGGATGTAGATACTTATGGACTGTAATCAAGTCACCCCTTAACCTTCTCTTTATTAAGCTAAACAGCGTGAGCTCATTGAGTATATCATTATAAGACATGTTTTCTAATCTTTAAATCATTTTTGGGGCTCTTCTCTGAATCCTCTCTAATTTATCAACATCTTTCCTAATTGTGGACACTAGAACTGGACATAATATTCCAGCAGCGGTCACACCAGTACCAAATACAGAATAAAATAACCTCTCTACTCCTTCTCAAGATTCCCCTGTTCATGCATCCAAAGATGTCCTCAGTCCTTTTGGCCACTTCATCACACTGAGAGCACATGTTCAGCTGATTATCCACACTCAAGTCATTTTCAGTCACTGCTTCCCAGGATAGAATCCCCCTTCCCATTGTGTACATATGGCCTACATTCTTTGTTCTTAGACATATATCTTTACATTTAGCCATATTAAAAACACATTGTTTGCTTGCGCCCTGTTTACCAAGCGATCCAGATTGCTTTGAATCAGTGACCCATCTTCTTCATTATTTATCACTCTCCTGATATTTTTGTCATCTGCAACCTTTATTAGTGATGATTTTATGATTTCTTCCAGCTCATTAATAAAAGTTAAATAGTGTAAGGTCAAGAACTGAAGCCTGCAGGACCCTATTAGAAACAGATCTGCTTGCTGATGAGTCCCTGTTTACATTTATATTTTGAGAGCTATCAGCCAGTCAGCTTTTGATCCATTTAATGTGTGCCATGTTAAAAAACAATGATGTAAAATTAACCAAAATGTCATGCAGTACTAAGTCAAAGGCTTTACAGAAATCTACGCATATTACATCAACCCTATTATCAGTCTGCATCATTTCAGTACAGAACTGTGTAGGTCAGTGGTGGCCAATCTGTGGCCCATCAGAGTAATCCACTAGCGGGTCGCAAGACAGTTTGTTTACATTTCCACAGCCGCCCGCAGCTCCCAGTGGCTGGGTTCACCGTTCCTGGCCAACGGGAGCTCTGGGAAGCAGTGTGGGCTGCAGGGACACGCTGGTTGATGCTTCCTACAGTTCCCATTGGCCAGGAACGGCGAACCACAGCCACTGGGAGCTGCGGGTTGCCGTGCAAATGTAAACAAAAACTGTCTTGCGGCCCGCCAGCAGATTACACTGACGGGCCGCAGATTGCCCACCACTGCTGTAAGCTGAGTCCTCAGCAGGGCACTGGAGTCTTCTTGCCATGGGTATTATCAGTAGTGAGGTGGGGTATGAGAGCAAACTGTGGACTTAATGATGAGTAGCAAAAAGTATAGGTTAAGGTACTATATTCCGTGTGCAAGTGTGAAGGGTTTGTAAAAGGGTATGAACTGGTGATTAAATTTTACAAATGAGTTATTCTTTTGGAGTAATAGGCTCAGTGTTTGAGTATAGGGTAAGTGCAAGTAGCACCTGTCCATTACAGCAAAAAGGCAGAGTAGGAGAATCTGTCTTATGGGCCTTTGGAGCATTCCTCTAAGAGGGCAGAGTTAAGGTTGCAGGGACATTAACCTTAACTCTATTTCCTGGTTTTCATAGGGCACTAGCTCTTATCAGGCAACCTTAATTCTGCGTTAATGAAGATTTTTGCCATTTAAATTTCCTAGGTTTTTTTAAACAGAAAGAGAAATGTTTATTGGAAGGCGTTAGTGGTCATTTAAGCAGTTGTAGTTCTCACCTAGGTTTGCAGTTCGTATGTTACTGTAGTGATTTTTATAGATCTCTATCATATTCCCCTTAGTTGTCTCTTTTCTCAGGTGAACAACTCTAATCTTTTTAGTCTCCCCTTGTATGGAAGCTGTTCTTTACCCTTGATCATTTTTGTTGCACTTCTCTGAATCCTTTCCAGTTTGCCTATTTCATTCTTGAGAGGGGGCAACCAGAACTGGATACAGTATTCAAGGAGTGGGTGCACCTTTTGAATATTCTGCTGTACTCAGATTTCTTCAAAATAAAAAAGCAGCTACATAGAAAAAACACACTTGACAGAGACAGATTTTTCCCAAATGTTTACAGTTCATTCTCAGATTTCTGCTCAAAGTGTGTTTCAGGCTCAAAGTTGCAAGCTAAGACAGGTGTTAAGTGGCCTATTCATCTCAATTAGATGTTGTCAGAGGAAAGAGAATACCCCATGGAAGTGAATACAACTGGAAACAACAGCTCTGAGATGCACAAACTGCCCCATTCATGTCAGTGGCTGTTGCCTTGCCTACTCCATAGTGCTGGAGAGTTTCTGATGTGTGTCAAACAGACTAGTTTTCAGCTCCTCGCCCCAGTCTCAGCAGTACTTTCTTCTTGGTGCATGTGCTAATCATGCCTATTGTAAGCTCCCCAAGCAGAGGACAGGGATTTCCCATGAGTGGCAGGGAGGGGGCCTCAGATCCTCCCAAAATCTGGCTTACATGAGGGGAGAAGGGAGTGAGAGTCACTGTAGATAGACATGGGGCCCCCAGATCCTGGCCCATGTATGGGGGACAGTGAGATGGGCTCAGACACCCCCATATCCCAGCTCATATGAGGGGGGCAGATAGAGAGTCTCAGAACCCACTAGAAGGGCAAGACCCCTCCCAGATCTGGGCACACACACAAGAGAGGAGAATGTGTGGTTGACTGGTGCCCCGGTCCCTATGCTTCCCCAGTCCCCCACCATTCCTGCACCATATTACTTTCCCACAGTCTCACCCCTTCACTCCTCCTAGCCCCCACACCTACTTCACCTAAGCCCTCAGCTTCTTTCCCTTCCCCTACCATCCATCCCCATTTTTCTAGGCTTGCTGTAGCTCCAAATCCCTCTTTCCCTATTCTCTCACATTCCTACACCTTCCCAATTAATCTTCACCTTCAAGGAAGCATTGACTTGTCTAATTATTCCCCCAAATACTTTGGGGGATGCACTAGAGTTGGGATACACTGACAGAGCTGGGGTGCACTGGCAGGGCTGGGAGTGAAAAGGGTTGGGGCACACTGGCAGGTGTCAATACTTCCCTCACTTGTGTCCCAAACTTTCTCCCTAGCTCTACCACCCATTCCCACTTATCCGCTTCTGCATTACCCCCCTCCTCTTGCTGCAGACTCAAACTCCTCTCCCCATATTCCCATAGTCCTCCACACCCTAATACTCCTTCCCTCCTAGGAAGCATTCACGTCTCATTTCCCCCCAAAAAATACTTTGATTACTTTCCCCCAAGCTATGCCATCCATGACTCACAAATTGCAGCCACCTCCAGCCGCTCAATCTAAAACTCCTTTTGTGTTAGGTGGGGCCTTGCCATTAATTTATTCTTAGTTATAATAATTGAAGGGTGAGTTCACAGCCATCAATTTCAATGAGGTCTGTGACTCATCCAGTCATAAATCTCTCTCAATTTAGCAGTACAAGGCAACAAAAGGAAATCATTTTGGGAGAATCTGTAACTCAGGAACCCCTTAAATGGCTTCAAATTTGGCTTACTAATGCTATCCCATGTCCCCAAGAGGCACATCAAATTTCAAAGGAATCCAAGTAACCACTCAGATTTTAGAGCCCTTACAAGAGCCAAGCTTTAAAAGCATAAAAATGGTGGGAATGGAAACCCTCTAGTTTTCTGTACTGGCACATGCACCATGTAAAAATCTACATTTTAAAAAATACAGTTCTCAGTTTAGGTCCACCAAAGACTTAGTGGGTGCCAGGTGTAAAACTTAACAGATATTTTTCACTAGCATCACATCAATAGTTCGATCTTTAGGCTCTGTACATAAAACAGCCATCCAGAAACTTTTATGAAAAATGACTGTTTTGGGGGTGCCTTATATCTCTGGAACCTCTGGCTCAAATTACTCAAAATTTGGGTCATTAATCCGATCTTATACTCTCCTGAGGCACACCAAATTTCAAAGGAATCTGACTAATCATGTCAATTTTAAGGGACTTAGAAAGGTCGATCTTCAAACGGATATGATGCAACCTTGGCTACCGTGGCGCTGCTGCATTACTATAATTGGTGGCTGCTCCCTGCTGTGCACACACTCTGACTAGACTGGGAATGTGATGACTGTCCCTGCCTTAGTAGATATGAGGGGCACATTTCTAGACTGGCATGAAAATTTCAGATGCTCCCAACAGGCACTGCGTTATCATGGGAGCAACCAGCAGGATTTGAATGTGCTAATGCTCCCTTGGCTCAGGCTGGCTTGCTCTGCATGTTCCCAGCTGGGTGTGTAGTTTGCAGGAGTTCCGCACACAGAGGGCTACTAAGATCAGATCTGGAGTTTCCAGAGTACAATAGTTGCATCCCCGGCGATCTGATCCAATGCCCTTTGAAGCCAATGGAAAGACTGCCATTGATTTCAGCAGGCTTTAGAACAGGCCTAGGTGACCACTCTGTATTAAATGCTGGACCCTGAACATTCGAATTGCCACTAATGTGTTCATTTACCTCTACTTGTTTTATTTTATAAATCCTCTCTCTTAAAAAAAAGTCTTTTTTCTTTTACAGGCTTTTGAATAATTTGTCTGTTAATTAACTGTAGCCATTTAAAAAAAAGATTTGAAGGTCACTGCAGCCAATTCAATGTAAACTTCTAATAAGTGCACCATGGTAGTCAAAAAGCAAACAGAAATGTTAGTTGTACAGAGAGTGGGAAAAGAAATAATACTGAGACTATTATAATGTCATGATATTATTCCATGGTACTCCCTGCCTGACCTGGAATAATGTGCCAGCTTCCAGCCACCCACACTCATACAGATACTGCAGAAACAGAGCAGCACCAGAGAGGCTTCAGAATGAGAAGAGACTGAAAAAATGGGGACTGTTTACCAGTTCTTTAGAGTGGAGCTTAACAGGAGGTACATGAAAAATAAATACAAACTACAGTAGAACCTCAGAGATATGAACTAATGGGTCAACCACACATCTCATTTGGAACCGGAAGCACACAATCAAGCAGCAGCAGAGACAAAATAATAATAATAATAACAACCACCACCACCACCACCAACAAACTAAATAAAAGAAATACAGTACTGTACTGTGTTAAACGTAAACTACTAAAGAAATAAAGGGAAACTGTTTCTCTGTTTAACTGAAATTAAGAGGTCTTAAAAGCAGCATTTTTCATCTTCATAGTAACATTTCAAAGCTGTATTAAGTCAACGTTCAGTTGTAAACTCTTGAAAGAACAACCATAATGTTTTGTTCAGAGTTACGAACAACCTCCATTCCCAAGGTGTTCATAACTCTGAGGTTCTACTGTAATGAACAGTATTAAGAAGCTAGATCAAGGGCTCCGATTTATCTTCTCTCATAATACAAGCATGAGGACATTCAATGAAACTGCAAGGCAGCAAATGTAAATCCAATAAAAGAATTTTTTTTAACTCAATGCAATTAACTGTGGAACTCACTGCCACAATTGATCTTTGAGGCCAAGAGCCTAGTGGGAATAAAAAAATTTCTCTGAGTTATGGGAACACCCACAGTTATATTAGACAGAACATAACACAACTTTAGTAGGGATATGCTTGAGGGCATAAAGCAACCTCTAATTCATGAAGGTTATGGGCAGATTATTCCAAACAGAGTTTCTTGCCTTTTCTCTAAAGTATCTAGACCAATGTCAGTCAGAGACTACTGAACTAGACAGTATCTGCTATGATATTTCCTGAGCAGGAGTGGCTCCAGGCACCAGCATGCTAACCGCATGCTTGGGGCGGCAAGCCACTGGGGGCACTCTGCCAGTCGCCGCGAGGACGGCAGGCAGGCTGCCTTTGGCGGCATGCCTGCAGAAGGTCTGCTGGTCCCGCGGCTTCGGCGGACCTGCTGTAGGTGTGCCTGCGGAGGATCCGCTGGTCTCGTGGCTTCGGCGGACCTTCTGCAGGCGTGGGATCAGCAGACCCTCTGCAGACCTGGAACCAGCAGACCCTCCACAGGCAAGCCACCGAAGGCAGCCTGCCTGCCATGCTTGGGGCGGCAAAATGTCTAGAAATGCCCTTGTTCCTGAGTAAACCTCACTATTGTCAGGGTCTAAGAACAAGAGGAGGAATGTCAGATACACAAGACTAAAGAACAAAGCAATAGAAGACTTTTTGACATCATCTTGCATTTTAAACATATGTGAAAGGAAAAATATAAATAGTTTGCCATGTGTAACTTGCAAACAAGAATTATGGAGAGGTGGGGGGGAGGAGAGTTTGTCCCAGTCCAGAGGCCATGACAATGGGAGAGGAGAGGTAGGCGGGCTTATTGACAAGCAGGAGGAACCACGAGGTATCATGATATGTGCTTTTGGAGGAGGAGGGATGATTATTTTAGATATGGGGAAGGAGCTGAATGGGCACATCTTACTTTTTAGCTCCCCGTGCCCTGCATGCATGATATAGGTAAGTTCTAATTATGGCCACACTGGCAAATGCTTCTCCTCTGAAGTTTCTCTGTACTCCACTAGAAAAAGGAAAGGTTGACTTCAGTACATATGTTATGCAGGGCTTCTTATCTCTCCTTTCCCAAGAACATTAACATTATATACAGCAAACAGGAAAACATCAAAAAATAGCTCTCCAACCTGGAGACTCTCATAAATAACCAAACTTCCATACAAACAAACAGACTTCACTAAAATAAGACAGGAGATCTACATTACTCACTTCACCTCTCTACAAAGGAAAAAGGACTGTAAGTTGTCTAAACTCTTACCTGCCACATGGGGCCACAACCATAGTACCCCTAACCCACCCAGCAATATCGTCAATCAATCCAACCACACACATAGCCCAGCAGAAAAGTCTGTCCTATCTCGGGGACTCTCTTTCTGCCCAACTACCCCCACAAATATGATACAGTGATACAGTTCTGCGGCGATCTGGAAGCCTACTTTCGCCTTCTCCAACTCAAAGAATACTTTCAGGATAACACCGAACAGCCCACTGATACACAGTTACCCTCCCACCAACAGCACAAGAAGAACTCCACATGGACTCCTCCTGAGGGTCGAAATGACAGTCTGGACCTATACACAGAATGCTTCCGCCAATGTGCACAGGCAGAAATTGTGGAAAAACAACACTGCTTGCCTCATAACCTAAATCGTGCAAAACGCAATGCCATCCACAGCCTCAGAAACCACCCTGACATTATAATCAAAGAGGCGGATAAAGGAGGTGCTGTTGTCATCTTGAACAGGTCTGACTACCAAAAGGAGGCCGCCAGACAACTCTCCAATACCAAATTCTACAGGCCACTTCCCTCAGATCCCACTGAGGAATACACTAAGAAACTGCACCATCTACTCAGGACACTCCCTACACTAACACTAGAACAGATCAACGTACCCTTAGAGCCCCGACCAGGGTTTTTCTATCTACTACCCAAGATCCACAAAACCGGAAATCCTGGACACCCCATCATCTCGGGCATTGGCACTCTCACTGAAGGACTGTCTGGATATGTGGACTCTCTACTCAGACCCTATGCCACCAGCACTTCCAGCTATCTCCGTGACACCACTGATTTCCTGAGGAAACTACAATGCATTGGTGACCTTCCAGAAAACACCATCCTAGCCACCATGGATGTAGAGGCTCTCTACACAAACATCCCACACACAGATGGAATACAAGCTGTCAGGAACAGTATCCCTGATGATGCCACAGCATAACTGGTTGCTGAGCTCTGTGCCTTTATCCTCACACACAACTATTTGAAATTTGATGACAATATATGTCTCCAAATCAGTGGCAACGCTATGGGCACCTGCATGGCCCCACAATATGCCAACATTTTTATGGCTGACCTGGAACAACGCTTCCTCAGCTCTTGTCCACTCATGCCCCTTCTCTGCCTACGCTACATTGATGACATCTTCATCATCTGGACCCATGGGAAGGAGACTCTTGAAAAATTCCACCACGATTTCAACAGCTTCCACCCCAGCCTCAGCCTGGACCAATCTACACGGGAGGTCCACTTCCTACACACCACGGTGCAAATAAGTGGTGGTCACATTAACACCACCCTATACTGAAAACCTACTGACCGCTATGCCTATCTTCATGCCTCCAGCTTCCATCCTGGGCACACCACACGATCCATTGTCTACAGCCAAGCACTGAGGTACAAATGCATCTGCTCCAATCCCTCAGAGACCAACACCTATAAAAATCTCCACCAAGCATTCTCAAAACTACAGTACCCACACAAGGAAATAAGGAAACAGATCAGCAGAGCCAGACGTGTAGCCAGAAGCCTTCTACTGCACGACAAACCCAAGAAAGAAAACAACAGGACTCCACTGGCCATCACATACAGTCCTCAGCTAAAACCCCTCCAATGCATCATCGGGGATCTACAACCCATCCTGGACAATGATCCCACACTTTCACAGGCCTTGGGTGCCAGGCCAGTCCTCGCCCACAGACAACCTGCCAACCTGAAGCACATTCTCACAAGTAACTGCATACCGCACCATAGTAACTCTAACTCAGGAACCAATCCATGCAACAAACCTCGATGCCAACTCTGTCCACATATCTACATCAGCAACACCATCCCAGGACCTAACCAGATCAGCCACACCATCACCGGTTCATTCACCTGCACGTCCACCAATGTAATACACGCCATCATATGCCAGCAATGCCCCTCTGCTATGTACATTGGCCAAACTGGACAGTCTCTACGGAAAAGGATAAATGGACACAAATCAGATATTAGGAATGGCAATATACAAAAACCTGTAGGAGAACACTTCAACTTCCCTGGCCACACAATAGCAGATCTTAAGGTAGCCATCCTGCAGCAAAAAAACTTCAGGACCAGACTTCAAAGAGAAACTGCTGAGCTTCAGTTCATCTGCAAATTTGACACCATCAGCTCAGGATTAAACAAAGACTGTGAATGGCTTGCCAACTACAAAACCAGTTTCTCCTCCCTTGGTTTTCACACCTCAACTGCTAGAAGAGGGCCTCATCCTCTCTGATTGAACTAACCTCATTATCTCTAGCCTGCTTCCTGCTTGCATGTATATACACCTGCCCCTGGAAATTTCCACTACATGCATCTGACGAAGTGGGTATTCACTCACGAAAGCTCATGCTTCAAAACATCTGTTAGTCTATAAGGTGCCACAGGACTCGTTGTTGCTTTTACAGATCCAGACTAACATGGCTACCCCTCTGATACTTAACATTTCAAGGTGGCTATTTTCCAGATCACAGTGACTGGAACAATAAACACTGTGATACACTTGAAAAGCTGGAGATAAAGAAGACTTGTTACAAGATTCTCAGTATAGCAAGGAGGCTGGAAATACAGTTCTAAGATAACCAGCAATTCAATCATAACCTCTTTAGAGACACTTAACTAATTTAGTTACACCACACACCAATTCACTGGAGTCCCTCAAAGCAAATGTAAGCTGTGCCATACCCAAAATAGAAATTGAGACAGATGACTGAGAAAGAATAGAAACAGGAAAGAAGGGGAGAGAGAGGCTTGTAAGTGAAATACCAAAATTCCTGGTGGCAGTTTGCTTGCTGGAATGCATCAGAGTTGTAGCAGCAAACACCTTTACCAGGCTGCTTTAAGTGGTCAAGCAATTAGACTCAGTGGGCAAGAAAAGTAAACTTACTGCACTATTCTGTCCATTCCTATATCCAAGATATAAAATAAGAGACATGGAAGAGAGAAGGGGGACTTTAGAGCTGAAGCATGACAAAGTATGTTTTAAAACAAGAAAAAATGGAATGAAAGGGTAGTTTTGGAAGAGATAGTTGAAGCTTTAAAGTGCTATATATTAAATGAGATTTACTGCTATTTCCTTTTCACTCCCTCTGACATTTATGGTCTAATCATCTGAACAGCTGTGAAAATAAAGAGTAAAACAGGACTCTTTAAACTGGGAGTGGAACACATGCTAGCGACAGGACAGAGCTGGGTTTTGTATCAAGCCTCTTTTTTTTTTTAAAAAAAAGAGAAGGCAAAAATTTCTCAGAGTTTGACTCCCATGGGGCAACTAACGATCAAGTAGTGAGATAACTTTGCGCTTTTGTGTATCCCCCACCAAATGCAGTGCTGTCTACACATTTGCTAAGTTGTAAACAAAATAGTAGCGTTGTAATTTGCCCTTTCCCATCATTCTCCTATTTTTTTCTTGTTTACTTCTTTGAAGGTTTCTTTTTTTAAAAAAACTAATTGATCTCTATGATGGATTGGAGTGATTATTAGATATTGTATATAGTCAGCTAGGGTGACCAGACAGCAAGTGTGAAAAATCGGGACGGGGTGGGGGGTAATAGGTTCCTATATAAGAAAAGGCCCCAAAAATTGGGACTCTCCCTATAAAATTGGGACATCTGGCCACTCTATAGCGAGCACACATTTTTATTATAAGCAATTATTATATTCTGTTCCTGTACTACACACAATGTGCTAAAGTGCTGTGCAGACCCAGGAGGGCATGTAAAAGCAACGCCTAGTCCCTACCCCAAAGGAAGTTTTGCTTACTGGTACAGCTTCTTTACCCGGTTACATTCCTCCATCCCAATTTAAAAAACAAATAATTGGCCTAATTCCGTGTCTCGCACTGCCAGCTCCCTACTCTGCTGCCCAAAGAGGTAGGAGGGTCTGTTGCCAAAGTACAGACTTGAGGGATTAAATTTTTCCTGTCTAAGCAGAAATGGAAAGATTAGAAGACACAGTGGAAATGCAGGACATGGTATAAAGAAGCTACTGCATATATCCAAGGAGCAGGGTAAAGAGATAGCCAAACTGCACTCCACTGCAGAGTTGGAGAAGTTGCTTGCTACCCAGACTGGTGGCCTCAAGACTCTCTCCGTCCTGGTCATCAGTTCTCTGTCATCATCTCCCCTCCACCCATCCTAATGCTTCGTCAACATAATAACAGTACTCAAAGCTTTACACATATGCACCTATGGCTCTCCCTTACAAAAACTACTGGACAAAATAGTTCTTCCTCAATGAACTCCATATCTAGTTATGAAATGCCAATTCCTGCAACATCTGCTTCTGTATCTACCCATTTACCTGTTAACAAATATTAGCTATCAATGTATGTAAACTTGGCCTAGACAAATTGGAGGACTGGGCCAAAAAAAATCTGATGAGATTCAGCAAGGATAAGTGCAGAGTTTGGCACTTAGCAAGGAAGAATCCCATGCACTGCTACAGACTGAGGACTGGCTGGCTAAGCAGCAGTTCTGCAGAAAAGGACCTGGGGATTACAGTGGATGAGAAGCTGGATATGAGTCAGCAGTGTGCCCTTGTTGCCAAGAAGACCAATGGCATATTGGGCTGTATTCATAGGAGCATTGCCAGCAGATCGAAGGAAGTGATTATTCCCCTCTATTCGGCATTGGTGAGGCCACATCTGGAGTACTGCATCCAGTTTGGGTCCCCTCCACTACAGAAAGGATGTGGACAAATTGGAGTGAGTCCAGCGGAGGGCAACGAAAATGATTAGAGGGCTGGGGCACATGACTTATGAGGAGAGGCTGAGGGAACTGGGCTTATTTAGTTAGCAGAAGAGAAGAGTGAAGGGGGATTTGATAGAAGCCTTCAATTACCTGAAGATGGAGGGGGGTTCCAAAGAGGATGGCGCTAGTCTGTTTTCAGTGGTGGCAGATGACAGAACAAGGAGCAAAGGTCTCTAGTTGCAGTGGGGGAGGTCTAGGTTGGATATTAGGAAATACTATTTCACTAGGAGGGTGGTGAAGCACTGGAATGGGTTACCTAGGGAGGTGGTGGAATCTCTGTCCTTAGAGGTTTTTAAGGCCCGGCTTGTCAAAGCCTTGGCTGGGATGATTTAATTGATGTTGGTCCTGCTTTAAGCAGGGGATTGGACAAGATGACCTCCTGAGGTCTCTTCCAATGCTAATCTTCTATGATTCAATGATTCTATGATAGTGTGCATTCTTCTGCACACCCTAAGAAGGATTTGGGAGGTGCTAGAACAATGTTCCAGTCCAATTCAACTTCCTGAGTCTTTTGTTCTATCATCTTCATAAGATTTCCTATCCCTTAATGCATCAAAATGCAATCCTTTTGATTTCGTAACTTTCTCTGCATTAGACGGACCCTTTCATGGAGCAATCTCTAGTAACTACTACAATAGATATTTTCCTACCAAGGGGCTTAAGAATGTAGATTAGCCTCACTGACTTCAATAGGACAGTTTGTGAGGAAGGACTGCTCATGTAAGTAATGTTTTGCAGGATCAGACCTTAAAACAGTGTTGGTTTGACACTTTCTGATTATCCTCATCCCATTATTGTATATTGTTCTACTTTTAATATAATATTGTGCCCAATTTTTATCTGACAGTGTTTCTTTAAGGCCCTCAGGAACTTCTAAATTCAAACTCTCACTCTGCTTAGAAAGCTCTACTATTCATGAAAACAATAAAAGATTGACATGAAAGTGAAGAAAAGTGGAATCAGAGCCAGAAGTGCTAATGACAAAATGAATATAGATGCATGTAAGGTGATTATATACAAGTTTTGCAGGCTACCACATGTTCGGGCAAATGTTTATTTCACTTGGCTGGCTATCAGAATCTTCTGCAAGGCTGCTTTTTCACGTCCCTTTTAAAAAAAGTTGAAAAGGAAGCAAGAAACCATACCACATTTTCTTGTGCATAACAAAGAGCACATTTGGCAAATGAATATGGTCTTCAAAACATGAACAACTTTAAGAAGAAAGACAAAATGTTTAAAAAATTCTGAATGACAAACTTTGAGAAAAGTAGGGAGATTCCAGCAGGCATAAACTTTCACAGATCCATTGACTCCAGTGGAACTATGGGAATACACACCAGCTAAGGATCTGACCCTCTGAGTACATAGCATTAGTATATGCTACATGTGGGGTGAATTAGTAAGCAAAGAAAGAACTACAGAAGGGCACTAAAAAAATGCAGGATGCTTAAAAGAAAATATGTACTGCCATATGTGTGCCATTTGTGTAATGAGTAAAAATGACTTCTGGATGAGTGAAGACCATTAAGGGTCTAATTCTGCCTTGCTTGCTCATAAAGAGTATTGCTTTAGTTCATGAGTACTCCCAATGATTTCAGTTGGAATACTTATGGAGTAAGGTACTACTCAATGCAAGCAAGAGTGGTAGCATAGGCCTGAAAATTACTTAGGAAGACAGACCCATTTGCTTGGGAATATAAAATGTCACTGAACAAGGCTATGCAAAACACAAATACAAGGAGTAAGGGGGAAAATGAACTAGGGAGGCAAAAGTAATAACTAAGATGAAAACAGAAATTAATGACAAACAGAAACAAGTGTTTTAAATACATGAGAAAGAAAGCACTAGGCAAGCACTCAGGCAAATTATCAAGGGGTTAGACTGAAAATTTAATGACAGATGTTAATGTTGCTCAAAGCCAATCTTCCCTCCTCCACTGCCCAGTTTTCATAAAGAACCTAAAGTTTGTGTGTATCTTCAAAACTAGAATATATTTATTTTGAATAGGAGAGAAAGGGCACTGGAATTAAATATTAAAAGGTCTACCCCAAGATTTTCAAACTGGGGAGCCAAATGTCAGGTGCCTAAATAAGTGGTTTGATTTTCAGAGATGATGAGCAACTGCAGCTCCCATTGATTTTAAGGGGAGCTGGTAGGTGCTCAGTCTCTTTCAAACATGGATTTAGGTGCCTAACATCAGGCATCCAAGTTTAAACATTTTGGCCTTAATTCCTTTTGATGAAAAAAATATCAAACTAAACCAAACCAAAACCGCCCACTTCCACCTAGAAATAACCTGAAGATATCCAGATCTCTGACCGTTAGGACTGGCACGATGTGCCCCATGCATTCATGACTGCCATGTTTGATTCTGTAACTCATATCTAGGAAAGAAGCCACATGCCTTCAAAAAACTCCAGCTGACATAAAATACAGCAATCCTTTCTGTTTAGCAACACAGGACCCCATGAACAGATCGCCTCAGTTCTCCACTCCATGCACTTGCACTCTAGCTACCTGAGAGGTTCTCTCTCCTTCCATTTCTATGAGCTCACACAAAAGCTACATTCCACTAGATTCTAGAGCAATTAAACTAAGGGATGCTTGTGAGAGCAGAAGCCAGAACTTTCACAAAAGCTGGACCCAGATTATGAAATCCCCCCTACCCTCCACAAAAGATAACCAAAAAAAACTAATAATTTTTGGAAATAAATACAAACCCTCTTTGACTTCATAATATTCTTTGTTTATTTATTTCTTCATCCCCGTGCATTCACACCCATCCATTCACTCACATAAACCAAAACCAACCTAACAGAAAAATCTACAAACTGATCACACTACTATTCCTACAGGCTGGAAAGGAAGAAAAAGAGACAGTTATTTCTATATTTAAATACTTGGGAGGTGCTCAGATATCATGCTGATGTGAGGCCATGTATGTGCAACAGACACACAAAGTGTGCTTCACTCCTTGTTGGTCTGGCCAGCTCCTATTTTGGCTTACATTCTTTACTGCCTGTCCTAAACTACTCTGAGTTTCTGTCTGCTGTTCAACAGCTGCAATATTTTACTCCAAAGCAGGCTGCATATAAAAGGTGGATGAAAAAAACTATATATAGTCTGTAAACTGCTTTGAGATCCTACTGGATAAAAGGCACTAAAATAAAATGTATAGAATCATTATTAAATAATTTCTATGTTCTTAAGTTTATTTTCTTGTCCAACTAGAAGACAGAAAACTACAGTCAAAAACAACCAAACATGATCTCAATCTCTATGAAATATTACCTGTTAAAATCATTGCGTCAGACTCATCGGTTTGCCCATTCACATTTAGTGCTGAGAGCGCCCCACCATCTGCAAACTGGTAAAAGTTTGCTAACACTAGCTACTAAAACAATAAAGGACACTTACGATTTCTATAGCTTTGTTGCTGTCTGTCTGTATAGTAAATGTGATATGACATATCATATGTATGATCCTGATAATTATTTAAGTATATTTTAATAAATAATTGAGTAAGTACAAAATATTAATACAGTAGGACCAAGACCTTAAGAAAAAGGTTATTCTCATGCCCTAGAGCAACATGTGGAACTAGCTTTTAAAAAACAAAAACAGCAGAAATGAAACTAATAAGCAAAAAACATTCCAAATAACAGGTATACAAAACTTTAATTGTCTTACTTGTAGTTTTTCTCCCAGAACTTGACTGGTCTGGCATACGATGTGATAAAAATGACACTACCAAGAAATGGACTCAGTGGAGTAGAAAAGATCGAAGTGGCCAGAGTTTGAAAGAAAAGCATGGCAGAGTCTGAAAAGTTCAAGTTAAGGCAACATGAATGAGTTCATCACACTTTTAAATAGTTCTTCAGACAGCTCCTAAGCTATTCTATTTTTATCATATTTTCCAAGGTGGGCGAGAAGCTCTGAAGTCATACACAACGGGACTAATTGTTAAGATGAGGACTGTAGCTCTTCAAATTTAAATAGTTCTAATAATGAAGGCCATATGTTTAGGCGAACAAGTTGCAGGGTGGAATGGCTGGCAGCAGAGCCACTTGTGTCAGATTTCTGCCAGAGTTTCCCTGTTCCGGGGGTGAAGGTGGGGAGGTTCTCTACCAGCCTTCTCCAGCTGCTTTAATGCCATTTATACAACAGTGTTAGTGGACCAGAGGATCTGGCACAGAAATCTCTTATCCTTAATCATTTTGGGTGAAATTCTGAGCCCACTGAAGTCAATGGGAGTTTTGCAACTGGTATCAATGGATCAATCATTTCACCTTGTGTTTTCTTCCCCAAGAGCATGAATATATCATCAAAACTGCTGATTTGAAATGAGGCTTTCCAACAAGTGGAACTCATCCTAGCTTTCTTCAGATATTTATTATCACATACTGATTGCCTAGTAAAAATCTTCTACATATCATATTCATTGAATTGTCCACAAAGTGGGAAGAAGAGTGCAGGGGAAGTAACATAGGTAAACATCCTGGTGCATGCATGCATTCATGGTTTACTACTTTAAAATGATTATTATATTATACATTCTAGATGTGCTGAAAACGAATCTAGGAAACATAACAAAGAGATGGATAAATACATAAAGAAAGATGTAACAAGAGCATGATTTAAAAGACTTGGGAACAAATTCTCATTTTAGTTACACCAGGCTCTTGATTTTCTGGAGAGAATGCTACATGCAACCTGTTGGCATGACAGACTCAATTACCTCATTTTACACCTTACTTGGAAAAAAAGAGTATTTTATAAAGCATCATAGGGCTGCTGGGCAAGTATCAAAGTACTGGGATTACACCACCAATGGTGCCTCTCTGAAACCAGAATTAAAGTCCAATCACTCAAGAGCAATAGACTTTTGATTCAGCCTATTCTAATAATGTCCAGTATATAGATTCTGCAATTTTTGCAAAACTAAAGCTCAATTTGTAATGCATATTTTATTTTAAAACTGAAAAATATTCACATTGCAGTTTTTCCACTAGAAGTCTATTAGCCAAGCTTTGGAAGCAATATGCAGCATTTACCAACAAATAATTAGCAACAGCGATCATTGAAAATCCTTAAACTTATTAAAAGAGAGTGATCTGGAATGGTGTCTGAGTGCATTAGTGAGTTTGCAAACTGAGCTGCCCTAAGAGGCTAAAAGTTCAAAAACCATCAGAGAGAACATACAGAAGGGCAAAAGTTTGTCAGCAAACTTCAATCGTTACATTACACTGGAATCGTAACCCACACTGGTTCTGAAAGATAAAGAATTATTTGCAAGTGTCAAATAAGCTGAGTGATCAGAGGAGCTGAAAAGATGGGAGGAAAACAAGGAGCACAGATAATGACAGTCTTCTAAAGACTGCTTCAAAGTAATGAACATAAAAACAGTCAACATGATGATTTCACTGTGGAATGTTTACATTAAATGTACAGATCAAACAATAACAGTCATTGGGTTCTCTTCCAGCCAAATGGCATAATGATTATTATGTCACTTGGAAGACAATTCTCATTGACTTTTGGAGAGCGGTTTTAATTAAGAGTGTAACATACATAGACAGATCATAGGAGCAGGTAACAGGACCATGCCCTCTTTCTTTAAATTTTGGAATCTTCTTATAATATTTGTATCCTACATGCTCCACATTTTCCAAATGTCAGGACAGGGAATTTGTTTTGTCACACATACTTTAGCTATTGTAAAGTGTCATGAATATTTATAGAACATGATAAATAATTTTCTAATTAAGTTCATTTCTAAATATTCCTTACCTCACTTTGATGTGTAGTGTGGGTAATTATTTTCGTCTGTGATCACAGATACTTTTAACTCATAGCAACTAACGTATTTTTATTATGTTCATTTATGTTTGGTAGCGATGCACTGATAATGTTCAAGTATTATTATGGTACTATGGTATTATTACCATGAATTTAAAAGCTTACTTTCCCATATTATGTTTCAGTTAATTTTCCCTGTGCACTATCTTCTTTAAGACTGCTGTATGAGCAGAATTCATCCCTTGGCAGAAGGCACACACAAGACCCTCCATGTTACGGAACTTCCATAATACGCCCATATGGGGCAAAGATGGACAAAGCAGATACCAGAGGCTTCCACAAATTCCCACAAAAACCTGCATGGACTTCTTTTAGGGCAGCATGGAAGAAAAGACTAAAACTGGCCAAGGGAGAGGGCAACTGGATCCAAGTTTTGCAAGAACCAGTAGTTGTGAAATCTTACAGTGCGGTCATGGAGCGGTTAGTATAAATAGGTTTCCATCTCTGTGCATATATTGAAGGCTGGAATAGTGACTGCTGAGGTGTTCCACTACAGCCCATGATATGTTGGGCTTTGGGTAGATTCCATCTTTTCCAACCCAAACACACAACCTGAGTCTTAAAGGCTTCCTTCTGAGACCAGCGCTGGAGTCACAGGTCTCTGGGTGTACGCAATTGGAAAAAGGAGATGGGGCAGATGGGTGCTTTTGGCTTGCTTCTCTGATATCAGTGCAGGAATCACAAGGCAGCAGTGGTGGCACATCTTAAACTGTGTAATCTGAAATACTAATAATTCTGCTCTTGATCCCACAGCCATTTTATTCACATAAAGTTCCCATGGACTTCTAATTATATTAACGTCAACAATGAGGTTGGAATTTATGGAGTACAGTCATATTCTCTAGTTTTATGTACAAAGGAAAATAAAACCATTTTAGGCTCTTAAGTCACCTAGATGCTTTTGAAAATTTTACCCTACATTTATTAGTAACTGGTTGCGGGGTTGGCCTTGGTCTACAGCTCTCGTACTCCCACAAATTCATTAAGACTTCCAAAACCATTTTGTTCACATATAGTTGTTATATAAATTATATACATAATAGAAGCAGTGAGATGATCTCATTATCTTTTCAGGCAATGTTGTTACAATGGTTCATAGCATGGAAGGAAAAGTATTTACTATATTAAGTTATGTGGAAAAGGTTCAACAATGCAAATAAAAATGTTAAGAAAGCACTTTTAATATGATGATGGAAATAAGTGTCACTACTAGTCTTCTCGTTTTAAGGGTCAGGACATAGAAAATGGGCAAGTTTCAAAATGATTACTGTACACCCCAAACCTATACATCTTTGAAAACCAAATCCTACTTACATTAAGCATACAACAAATCCCACTGGTCCTCAGTGTGTTCATTTGAATGTCTCTTTACATATACATGCGAGAACATTAAAGTACGTGCATGTTATGTTTGGTTTACTGTGTGATCTCTCACTGGATTTTTTCTGTTTTTTTAAATGAAAGATATTATGTTATTGTAACATCACAATTGGAAATTTATCTGAACATAATGTAGTCAATTCCAAGTTATGGTTCCCAGATCAACCATACTGTAATTTGGCTCTTTTGTGCATATGTAGCATTTTTGCATTATTTTTAATGGGGATGATGCATAAAAGTTAATAGAAAATTCCATGCTTATATACACAAGGACAGAGTTATTGTTGTTGTGGGAACAGTAACTTTTTCATGTGAATTCTTAACCATAACATTACGTTAAGATACTGTTTTGCATTTAACACGGATATCATTAACTTAAATAATATATACCCAGTCTAAATGTACTTCAACAATAACTACATAAATCAACTAAATCCTATTCAGTAACTGCCTTACTTTTTAAAAAAATCCTACTTAGGGATTTTATTAACATTAAAGTTACTGTCACTACAAAATAATTGCATTTGAAGAGAAATCTTGTTAAAATATAATCTTCAGTTTTGAAATGTTCTGCTAAATAACTTTAAATAAACTGCTTAATTGCAATTCCTAGATAAAAATAGGGACTCAAATTAATACAGAATGTGGATTTTGATAATAGCTCTTGCTACGCCTACTGCTTCAAAATTGGTTGGAGCCAGCTTTACTTTTACTATTAACTTTTGTTAATAATGTTTTTTTGGAATCTTTCCTTTTGAGGGCTATTGTAAGTATGTTTCCAGCTATCCTATGACATTTAATGTCTTAGAACCAAAAGTGGAAAATTTTAAAAGGAGGAAACTTCCCAACCCACTCAATGGAAAATCTGTGTAAAAGAAAATCAAAGTCAGACTACAATTAAGATGGGAAAAATTTAGAAGGATGCAACAGGGAAAAACCAGATGAAGCAAATTCCTACATTCAGGCATTAGCCAAGGCTAGCTGTTAAAAGGATGCTCAGCACCCCACAAGAACAGCATTATAGAGAAGACAGTTCACCCAAGATGGACAAATTGTACTGAGAATACTTTTTCTACACAAGACCCACTAAGTTTTATGCTAGGATGAGAGAGAACATTATAAGAAAAGAGAATTAGCTAAATATGAATGGGGAAGAAGGAAATAGCATTAAACATCCTGGTCCAAATTCTGCTCAATTCCCCAGTTGCAATTCCTAATACAGTCAACAGCTGCATCCAAATAACAGAGAAAAACTGGGTCCCCTCTGTCTAAAGAGACCTTATTAGAAGTAACATGGTATCCCAGAATCAGTGTAAAATATTTTCAGTGTTTTATTAAATGTTACTCTCTTTGTTCAAACCCTGTACATACATGAACAGTGAAACTGGGAGTAAACAAAAAAACAAACAAAAAATTTGTAAAGGATATGAGGTACTGAGAAGAGCTGAGCGAACACGTGAAATGAAGATCCCCACGCAATCTGCCAGGGAGCAATGTATGTCATCATAAACTGTAATTTTTGCAGTAGTTCCCACAGCTGAAAACAAGAGAAAGAAAAAAAATATGATGACATTTACAGGTATCAAGGTAATTTCAACAGTAAAATTTTAAAATTCTAAATCCTTTACAATTGTGCATTGTCTGATAACTGTACTGGAATGAATGAAATTTAGTTTCTATTGTGCTACTTTATTCACTCATATTAAGGCCCTGATTCAGGAAGATGCTAAGGCATGCACTTAACTTTAAGCATGATTAGTCCCATGAACTACTCAAGTGTTTAAGTTTAGATACATGCTTAAGTACCTAACTGAACTGGGGCCTAAGTGATTTTCTTTTAAAAGCATTTGTGCTCAAAGGAGGAGTAAAATTGTACAGTTATGTGCTAACTTAGTTATCTTGCTAACTTGTACTATTATCCATTAACTTCTATGATATTCTTTTAGCACCACCACGGAAAATTGAAGAATAGGCACATATACAGCTGAAGAATAGGCATGTTTCTGCTAGCAGAGATTCCCTTATTAAATTGGGACCTCTTGGATCTAATCTATATGCAGCCTAATCATCGTAAGTCTTCTGAGATTTGTGTCTATCAATTTCCTTTCACATCTTCAGCTGTTCTGGTCAGAGAAACAAAAAACACATTCTATTAAATAATACTTCTTAAGAAGTTCTAACATATTCATTTAAAAAGCCAGAGAAAAAAATGTTCTTTTCACTGTGCATGACAATATGGTAGAAAAGATGAGAGATAAATATATTGGGAATAATAGTGAATCTGTAACGGGTGGTCAGTAGAGAAAACTGGAACGCTTCATATAATGAACCACACAGCTGGGACAGAATGGCAAAGAACATTGGTTTTGACTTTTGTAAAATGTACATGGCTAGCTCCCTACTCAAGAACACTATATGTCTATTTCCTGAAGCGGTGGATTTTTACCCCCAGCTCCCTCTGCAAAGGCCCGGAGCAGAATTTTTGTGCTGACTAGACTGGGTCATCAACAGACTCCTATTGCAGTGTTGTCACCTGACAAATTATGACAAGCTTTGGCCTTCAACCAGGGTTGGTAAGAAGCTCACATGCACTGTACACAAGAACGAAAAAGGAGTGTACACAACACTTCATAACATTGTAGCAACACATCCTGAACAAGCATTTTGTACCTACTACTTATTTTGACTGGTGAAATGAAAAAAACAGGATATTTTAGGCCTCCCAAGAAAAGCGTGAAGGACACAGAGGCTATGACTTCACTGCAGAGCTAATTCAAGTTATCTACACGAGTTACTTCTCTTGAATTAGCCTAGCTCAAGTGAGAGCATTCACACTGCAAAATAATACTTGATCTGCTGTGTCCACTCTGGTGCTGCACTCATTTGTGTGTGGCACTAAGATTTGAGGAGGCATATCCCATAGTTGTCTAAACTGAGCTATAGCCTATTCCCCCTGACAGGCCAGCCAATTCAAGGTACAACACCCTATACTTTTTGTGTGTGTGTGGTGGGGGATGGGACTCAAGGTAGTAGCAACACTCAAACTATTTTTGCTACAAAGACAAGTCCAGACATCATTTGAAAAACAAGGATAGTCCTGGTAAAACCAGGTTGTATGGTCTCTCTAAAACAAACCTTCATGACTCTCCCCCAAATTTCTGTTGTGAGGTTTGTTTGTTTTGGTATATAAGGAATTCAGGTCTTGACTTACAGAGGAAACAAAGTAGACACGATTACACTTTGGAAGGACAGACCAAATACACAACTACAAAATGGGGAATAATTGGTTAAGCAGTAGTATTAACAAAAAGGAGCTGCATGTTGTGGTGAATCAGAAATTGAATATGACTCAAAAATATGATGCAGTTGCTAAAAAGGCTAATATCATTCTAGGAGTTAACAACAAGAGTGTCATATATAAGACCTGGGAGGTAACTATCCCACTCTATTTGCCATCGGTGAGTCCTCAGATGGAGCGTGTCCAATTCTGGGTGCCACACTTTAGGAAAGATGTGGCAAAATCGGAGAGAGTCCAGCAGAGAACAACAAAAGTGACAAAGGATTTAGAAAACCTGACCTATAAGGAAAGGTTAAAAAATGGGCTTGTTTAGCCTTGAGAAAAGAAGACAGAGAGGGACCTGATAACAGTCTTCAAATATATTAAGGGTTATATAAAAAGAACAGTGACCAATTATTCTTCATGTCCACTGAAGGTAGGACAAGAAGTAATGTTCTAGAGATCTGCAGCAATCTCTAGACCAGGTTTCTAAGGCAGATTGTGGACTCTCCATTGTAACAAATACATCAATTTCCTGCAATAATTTTGGAAAATCTTGTTGAATTAAGTTTAAATAGCTTTGGGGTCTATTGTATTATAAAAGCAAAGTTTATGAATTATAGTTATTATTTTTTAGATGTAGCTTCTCCAGGGTGTGGAGATGTGGCCAGCATAAACTCTGGGAAGCACTATGAGTTTCAAAGAACTACTTTAAACAATGTGTCAGGCAAGAGGGAACTTTTGGGACAAACAAAATTAAATGGGTTTCTTGGGAAATACCTGGTGGTGAGATGGGGAATACAAATTCCCACCTCCAGAACCAATCTTTTGATGCGACACCCTGAAAAGAGAACCATTGGCTAGATGATTACTTATTCATAGTATCTGCAGTCAAAGACCCAGACTGTACAAAAGAAAGGGTAACCCATGCACAGGTGTTCTTGTTCTGAGCAAAAGCTGTTATGAACTTGTGACCACAGAAAAACTCCTTGGTGGGGTTTGAAGGAATAATCCTGCCAGAGCCCTTGTTGGAGTTGGGGGTGATCTCTGATAAGCCTGTTAGCATGTGTGTAAGTTTTTTTATAATTTTTAATATGTTTTCTCTAACATTTTCACCTTAAGAATTAATGTGCTTGCTTAGAAAGGGCTATGTGATAGCTTATAACTTTGGGTAATTATGTTGTTCATGGCCTTCAAAGAGTAGGGAAAGCACAGACACTGGCTTGGTTAGGCCACCTGGCTTGTTGCGGAACTCACAGTGTAGGCAGAGAACTGTACAGCCTGGAAAAATCCTGGTCAGGAGGGAATGAGACATGGGTCTCCATCCAAGAGAGGTGACGGCTGAGGAGCTAGGAGCCTAGAGTTGTGCCCTTGCTGAACCACAACGGGGAAACACGAGTGCAGTAGCCCTGAACTGTATCACCCATTTCTGGAGGACAGATTGAACAAACACCTGTCAGGGGTCATTTAGATTTACTCGGTCCTACCTCATTGCAGGGGGCTAGAGGTCTCTTCCAGTCCTACATTTCTATGATTTTCTGACTTTGACTGGAGGACTATGACATTAAGTATGGCATGCAAGTGAAATCTGATTGAGAGTAGAGCAGACTTTTATTCAGGCTGTTTAATCTTCTGGGTTTTTTGTTTGTTTAACCTCTATATATCTGAAATGCTTGACTGAACAGCTGGGAGAAAAATCTCTCTTTTCTTAAAAGCTAACAACTCAAATTTGAGACCTTCAAAAACTCAAAGTGAAAGTATGGTAAAAACCACAAAGGTCTGCCTTTTCATACTGAAAATCACAAGCCCACAAATCAGCCCAAATGCACTCAAAATGCAGTCAACATTCACCAAATGGTTCTCAAAAGTCAGCAAACTTAGTTCAAGTTTTGTGTTGTAATAAAACCTAAACTAGGGGGAGCCTTTTCTGTTTTGTTTCATTCATTTTATGAATCACTAATATCTACACCGTTTTCCAGAATAGAAGGGACTCAGTAGGTCTTGGCTCTCTGCTGCCTGTCACCCACAACCTCCACTGCTACTTCTGACAGAAGGAGAAAGGATGCTTTCTCCATCCAGCCAGTTCATAAGCTCAATGCACTCTTCCTCCAGAAGCAAAGAGGAGGACAAATCAAAAAGAATTGCTCTCCTCACTGGCCATTTCCTGAACTTTCTGCTATTTGCCATCACACAACTAATGATTCTCAGAGATGGGTGGTGGAGTGTGTTACCAACTTCAAAAAAAATTATATGCAAAAAGGAAAATTCTAGTGAGTTTTCCTTTTTCTGCAGAACACTTTAATGATGATGTGACCTCTAGCACTTTTCATAATCTGACAATATTTGCCAGAGAAATTGTCACCTTCATTTATTAAGCAACCACAATATAAAGAATCAAGAGCTAAAGACTTTCCTTTGCCAGATCAACCTGAACAGGTTTTATTCATCACTTGTTTCACCTAGATCAGAAATTATACTGAATACAGTCTTCTATGCCTAGCTTGAGAACTCAAAGGATTTACATAGTAACATTATTTTTGCTTCAGAAAGGTACTGAAGCAGCTAAAATTTGCCTCTCCAAACACTATCCTCAACCACACAGGCAATATCATTGACTTTTACTGGTGGTACTCTCATATAAATCTTCAATTAAAGATAAGGTGCTGCCAATTTAAAAGAAAAGGTTAAATGTTTGTAAATGATCAGAAATATATAAACTTACACTTACTAAAGCTTTCCTTTTACTTTGTTTGGGAAAGATGGTAATTAACTTGATCTTGATACGTTTATGGTAATATTAGATCACAAGAATGAAATCTCCTATCTGTTGTGAAAGCCTTTTTTTTTTTTTTTAAATCCTATGCTGAATTTGATAAGCAGAAGAAGCTCCATGACCTCTCCCTCGGAGCTGCATAAAGGATGGAGGTTCTAATTCAGACTACCTCTATCCCATATAGGGTGGGTTATCAAAACGTATTCTTATTATAACATTTCTTTAGATCTTGAGTGTTTTGTACAGTTCACTAAGCAGAGGAATGAAATATTATTTAGTGCATGTAAAGTTTTAGTGTTCCCAGATGTTACTCATGTGATAGTTTTGCACAGCAACCAGTTTCTTGCTTTTAAATTAGTAAAAATTACTAGTATATTCAGTGACTTTAAACTACTGCATTCCTTTCACTGTAAAGTTAGAAAGCAGAACAAATAGATCTTAATTATATTTATTTTATACAGATATGCATTTTATTATACTGATCATCTTTAAAGTCTTCTGTAAGGTAAAGCTGTTAGCAGCCACAAAATTCTTCCTCATAAGAAATACCTTCGGACTTAAATGTACATCAAAGAGAAAGAAGAGCTAAAGGCCCTGATCTGTAAAAATGTGTTTTTGTGTATGACTATTCTTGCCTTGTTATACATACCAGATATCACAGATTAAATTCTGTGGGTTAACTCAATAGCAAGATTGGGTAATTACAGTTACTTACATTAAATTTGTCCTGTAGCATCTGAAATACAGTTTTGTTTCTCTAATTATCTCCTTGTCTCAGGTCTGGTGGGCTTCTATCATCAGCGTAGCAAGTATCAGTTCATTTAATAAACTGAGTTTGAAGTTGATAAGGATACTTTGCAAGGCCCCTATCTTGCAAAAGTTTTTGTCCGCATGGACCTGTCTATCTGTGTGGCATCCAGTGAGACTGTGTGGGTAGATCCCTTTGTAGGACTGGAGCTAAAAAAGCATAAAAATGGAATTTACCTGCCATAATTAATTCTTGTAAACATGTTTGGTTAAAACAGAATTTTTTTTTAAATATATTTGTATGCTTTGTGTGCAACATAAATGGCCCCTAAAACCATCGTCTTTAAATACAAAAACAATTTTTACTACATTGGAACTGGATGCCTTATGGTTCCACTTCTTAAAATTTCAGGTTAGGCCTGGAGGATTCTGTGCTCAGACTTTCAAATGTTTCTTTGGCATTTAATTTTCCACATGTTCTATCACTTCTACTTCACTGACTGGTACCACCTTGTGTGTTTGAACTAAAATCTGTATTTGTAGGCCTAATTATTTGTACTTCATCTTCCTGATTATATATGTACCTATGTCCATATAAATTAACAAAAATATTTTTTTTTAAATGGTCAAGTTTTTTGTGGTAAATACTAAATTAAAACCTGCTGAAACCACTGTTTGTTTGTTTTTGTTATGCTGATGTTTGCAACAGAGCAGATTATGTCCCCAGTTCATAGCCTAATGTCAATTGAAACACATGCCTCTTCTGAAATCTTGGAAAACAGGATTTACTGGAAATAGTAATACTTTTCAGTGCTACTGCCACAAGCCATTATAACATTCTGTTGGCATAATTTGAACAGAAAAATCAATTTGAATCAGCAACAAACAGGTTCTGTACAATCCCTATTTGCATCTGCTTCAGAAAGCTTGAAGCCTTTATTCTGTATGATTTCTTGATGCTTACCTAAATGAGACATGTACCATTAATGCATTAATAGCATGCTCACCATTTTAACAAGAAATGGAAGAAGGAAACTGAGTTAACATTTTTCCTCTTCACAGGTTATCTTGTTAATTCTTGCTATATAATGTGCTTTAGCAGCAAATTTAAAAAACGGATACATAAAAATACTTGTTATTAATCTCATACATCTTTTTTTTTTAAATGCAACATATCAGACAAGGAGGGAGGGTGATCAGTCTGGGGTACTGAGAATTGGGGCGTCTAAGCTCTAATTATGACTCTGTCACTGCCTTACTTAACTTTGCTGCATCTAAGTTTATCATCTGTAAAGTGGCAATTACATTTACCTAACACACAAGCATGCTGTGAGGGTTTATCAGGGCAGAGTTATCTGCATAACGCTAATAATCTGCTCTCTACATGTGCTGATCTCCCACTGATATCAACAGGAGTTCAGCACAAAGTGAACTCCACCCCTTTGCAGTGGGCCCTGCAAAAGTCCTCCACATCCTGGAAGCCCCGCAACACCTGGATATGGATGGCAGAGTGACTGCATGCAGGGCTTCTGCATTCCTTGTGTACCACAGAAGTGTGAAATTTATCAGCTCTAAATGGAGCAGGATGGGTGTATTTCACCAATAGGGAGGGGACAGGATCTGCATAAAGATTCACTGTCAAGATCTGATACAAGTCTTCTGCTTTTAATGTTTGTAGAGTCCTTTGAAATTTACAGATGAAAGGCACAGTATAACAACAAACAGCAGTAACATCAGTCTTCCAAGCACTGTAATTTTAGTGCCACAGAGCATAACAAATTACCTGGCAGAGAATGACATAAGAAGCACCAAACAAACCATACAGGTCTTATCTTGGGAAAATGGCAATTTTCATTCCTGTAGAAAGAAATGTGTTGCCTGTAGGTGAAACTAAAAAACTTTCCCAGTGATTTGGAACTAGCCAGTGCAGCCTACAAAATGGGCAGGGTTAGCCAAAATAGGCCATGAGGGAGATTGATTTAGCAACTCAGTGCAGGCGACAGGGTTCCAGATCCCGGGTGAGCTCATCATCCCCTTGGCAGAGGGGCAGGCATACCATCCCCTTGGCACACCGAGGGGTTTCCGTGTCTGGCAGACACCCGAGGATACCATCCAGGAGATCTTGCAGAATGCCACCAAGATCAATGCCTCCCTGCTGGCCACAGTGGCAGAAGATAAACACCCTGAACACCTTCCTGATCTCACGCATCTCGTTCATCCTAAGGGGATTCTCCGTGGAGAGGGTGCCCCTCAACAAGGCAGACAAGATCATCTGGCAGCTGGTGAAGAAGTGGCTGTTCCTTTCTCAGAGAGCCAGCAACGAGATGATCTACATTGCCCACAGGCACAGCATCACCAACGTCCCCCACATGGGTGACCTGTGTGACGTCATGGTGATCACCCACGCCTTCCACCTGCTGACGTGTCCTGACGCCACAGTAAGGAACATCGTGGTGAACACCCTGTGAGACGTGATAAAGAAGCAGATCAGCAGAGCCCCCTCCAATCAAGACATCACCACCTTGGCTCCCTGGATGGCGAATTCGGACAGGACAGGGGCGACATCGCTTCACTGTGGTCCTGCGCTAGCAACACCACACGTTGCCAGGGGAAGTGTGTCAGCTGCCACTGAGAGTGGTGCAAGGAGCGCCAGGAGCTGAGAGTCCTGGTGCCGCAGATCAGGTTCAATGACAACACCATCGTCACCCCGAGTGCCAGGGCATGCTGGAGAGGACTCTGAAGGCCGCCGTCCACTCGCTGTAAGTGGAAACCCTGAAGCGTAAACCGGACCAGGGTAAAGCCTTTGAACTGACCAACAAGTGGGACGCCTGCAACCACTTCCTCACCAGGAGCAGCTTCACCCGTTTCACCGAATGGCAGTTCATCCACCGGGCCCAGCTCAACTGCGTCCCGCTCAGTGGAGCTGTCAGCCACGGGAACTGAGACAAGCGTTGCAGGAAGTGCGACTACTCCAGTGAGATCCTGCCCCACGTCCTGTGCAGCTGCAAGCCCCACCCCAGAGCCTGGCAGCTGTGCCACAATGCCATCCAGAACTCCTTGTGAAAGCCATCGCACCACACCTGCGGAAGGTGGCCGTGAACTGCACCATTCCCAGTACTGACAGCCAGCTGAGACCTGACATCGTTGTCACCAATGAGGCCCAGAAAAAGATCATCCTCGTTGATGTCACGGTCTCCTTAGAGATCAGGATACCCGTTTTTCACGAAGCCCAAACTCATAAGCTGGAAAAGTATGCTCCCCTGGCTGACACCCTGAGAGTGAAGGGTTATGAGGTGCAGATGGATGCCCTGATCGTCAGAGCCCTGGGCACCTGGGACCCCTGCAACAAGCATGCGCTGCAGACCTGCGAGATCGGTCGACGCTATGCACGGCTTATGCGGCACCTCATCGTTTCAGAAACCCTCTGATGGGCCAGTGACATCTACACCGAACGCATCACCGGCCACTGATAGTAGCAGAGGCGTGAGCCAGAGCGACATCATGCTTCGACTTCGAGAAAGAGACCGAGAGACTTTGTTCATTGGACCATATGAACTGGAACCAAAAACTCACTGAACGTTAAATCTCACCAACTGAGGGTCAATGCATCCTCATCATCGTATCCACTCATTATACTCCACACCTGAACATACCCTAGTATCTCAATTTCTGTACTTTGACCAGTTTATCTTTTATCCTCAATTGGGGATATTGCAGATTATGTATTCCTTATGCCATCTGATCTTTAACTGAACTTCGTACCCCTTGATAATCTGTACATTATTCCCTGATAACCAGAAACTTCCACGCTTAAACTCTGTACCATTCACTTTTTTTTGTAAAACATCATCTTAATTAAAAACATTTCTTTCTCATGCACATGGCTACTACAGAGCACCACTTGGAACTAAAAAGTGTATTGCCCAGCTGGAGCCTAGGGAAAACTTGGTAATCACCTTTGTTAAGACCTGATGTAAAGAGCTGCACAGAAGAGGCCATTTGTAGTGCACATCATATTTTTGAGTGCCGTCTACTGGCACCTAATCTTTTAACTATTTACAAATATGATACAGAACACTCATAATAAGAACCTTCTCTCCCCTGGAGAGTTGTTACCCTCATCAGTACAGAGTGTGTGTGTAAATTGTACCACACTATACTGCTAATGGTGTGTTTGTCCCATTTTTATGCAGTGCCTTAGTTCCCTCCCCCCCCACCCCTTTTTTTTTTTTTTAAACCCTTAAAATTCAGGGACTGTGTCAGGAGCAAAGTCTGATGTGGAGGTCAGTGATGGAAGGATGAATGAAAATAAGTTAAACTACATCTCCAATATAAAAAAGGAAACATGAACAGCTAACCACAGGGATTATCCTGTCAAATATCAGATGTAGCCTTGGGTATTTTTGCTCAAAAGAAAGTGTCTTATCAGGGACTTACATGCCAGATATCAAAAGCTGAGGAAACAGCTGTGAGCTACGAGGGTGCGGCTGATTAAAACATTGGATTTTAGTATGCACAAAAGGCAAGAAATGGATTAGAATCTGAATTAATAATTTAGTGCCAGAAGCTTTTAACTGAAAGATCAGAATTACAGAAAGAGACTGAAAACTGGAAGAGAAGAAGAAAAAAATCAGGATTCTGTCTTACAGTAGTAACTAAAATCACAAAAGCTTGCAGGTTAACTAAGAGTCCTGTAGTCTGTATTCACAAAGACAATCCAAAAGGTCCAAAATGTTAATTAGTGGGCTATAGCAAAGCAAGAAGATGGTCAAGGGTAACATTCTGTCATAAAATGGTGAAAAATAAGCCGATATGCATAAATTTCACTCTCCTTGAGGGAATCATGCTAATGATGTTAAACTCTCACAGAATTAAGCCTAATCTGAACAAGTTTGGCAGGTTGTTACTGCCCGGCTCTTAGTTGGAGTTGCTGTGACACGAGGATCATCTTTCAGTAATACATGACATATGGTACAAAAGCAGAGAGAGGCTATATTAAAAAAGCAAACCTTTATTAAAAATAAAGTGACAAAATGTGGAGTTTTTATTACTCTAAAAATTCATGAGGGATGGGGGGTGAAACAGAAGAAATATCAAACATGAAAAATGTATCCATAAGTGAGCTCAGCAGGAGTAAGACTACTTAGGCAAATGAATGCAGTTTTAATGAAGGCAAATATAACAAGCTCTTTGATTACTCTGTCTTATGCATAAAGATAAATTCTGAACCCTCAGAGAATTTGACTATCAGAAAATATAAGATTAGTTCATATTTTAGTATTGCTAATTAGTTCATCCACACACACAAATTAAGAGGCCATTAGACTGCCTGTCAATAGCATACTAAAGACAGGAAAAGCTAAGATATAGTCCTATTGATTAGAGATTTAATGTCATTGGGTCAGATGCTTCCCACTAGTATCTATATACAAGATGGTGTGTGCGAGGATGTGTGTACTGTTTCTTTAAGACTACCAGGAAGCTAGACAGCTTTACAAAAATTCTGTTTTTCACTAGGCCCAAAAGTAAACAGGCCAAGAAAAGTTAAAAGGCATCTTTTTTCATTTTGGCATTCCAGATGAAATAGTATCTGACAACGAGCCAGTTTGCCAGATCTGAATTTTAAGCTCCTGGCATACAGTATGATTTCAAGCTGCTTTCATTGTTGCCAGCTCCCACCACTTACAAGGGAATGGACGGCAGTGCAGGTTGTGAAGAGTATCCTCCAACCAAAGCATCCATTGTTGCTTTGCTGATCTTATAGGGCAACTTTCTACATTAGTCACTGGATTAAGCCCAGCTCAGCTGGGTATAGGTTAAGAGATCAGAACAGAACAGATCTGGAGACAAATCTTCATCCTATAGCAAGTAGCCTTGCTTAAAAGTATAGGAAGCTGAGATACACCAGTTCTAAGAGGTCACAGGCTTTTTAGTTATCAGAATGAAGCCTGAAGCCTAACCAAGCATGATCCAAGAGGTAAACTAAGATCCTATATGGTAGATACTGATCAAGGTACTCAGAAGAAATAAGCAGCACCTTAGCTTCCAAAGCCAGTTGAATTCTGTGTTCCCAGTAGGAATAATGCTATTACTATAGCCTTAAAGGAGATAAACCTGTTGAGAACAGCTATAAACCTCTTAAACAGGAGACTCTCTCTTTGGGGATTTGACAATCCAGGTGAATTAACTGTACCATATGCCAGGGCAGGATTAACCTTTTGTGGGCCTGGCGCCAAACATATTTGTGGGCCCCCATGGAGGCCATGGAGCATGGTGCAAGGAGGTCAGTACCCAGAATGCGGGGCCAACCAGGGGCAATGGGGCATGGCAGGGTCAGCCCCACTCCACCCAGCTCAGTGCAGGGCACTGTTTACAAACCAGCAGTTGCCAGGCACATAGTGGTATGCCTGGCCGTGCGCTGACAGCATGTCCGTTCCCCTCGGGGTCAGGCCCATGCCATGCCACACAGCCCCCTCCCAACTCCCCATGGCCAGAGACCCCCGGACCCACTATGCCCAGCGCTGCCTCCCCGCACAAATGCACAGGGCCCTGCATAACACCACCCCTACCCAGCACACCCCTGTCCACAGCCTCACCACAACTGCCCAGCACCCCCATAGAACCCTCACTCTCTAGTTTCCCAACACACATCTTCCCCAGCCTATCACAGCCCAGCTTCTCCCCAGGCCCCCAGGAGACCCACTCCCCTAAGCCCTGCCTCCTGGCTGCACTCACCAGCCCTGCTGGGAGGCAACTGTGGCGCAATCAGCCAGACCAGGGCCTGCCCCCGTCGGGCTCCCTCAAGACCCACTTGCCTGGAGGGACTCAGCCAAGCCCCCCACACTGCCCTGTCCCTCCCCACAGGCTGAGACTGCCCAGGCTTCTGCACCAGTCCCAGGTGGTTCAGCTCCAGGGAGACAGGCGGGGCCCACAGGTGGTGAGAAGCAGACTTCCTGGAGCCGGATGTGCACTGGAGTCTGGCCAGGGGGCAGAGAGGAGCAAGGGAGTGGGGCAAGGGGACAGAGAGGAGCCTTCAGCCATCCAGCAGGCAGGCCAAGAGGAGCAATTGGTGGGCAGGGGAGAGAGGGGTCTCAGGGAGCAATGCAAGCGGAGAAGACCAGGGCCCCTTCTGAGCATGGGCCCAGCTCCATGGAGCCACTGGTGCCATTGTAAATCTAGCACTACCATATGCTCCTCAAGGCCAGAAAGTGGCCAAATTGGTACAAGAGGTGAAGCTGGTTAGAGCACCTGAATCTTTGCTTTAAAATATTAACTCTTTTTAAAAGATTGTTTATATAGAAAAAAGGGCAGGGGCAGGGCAGACGTATGTATAGTTTGCTTAAATTTGCATCAGGAAGCCAGGCAGGAGCGTGAGGCTGGGAAGGTTCTAAGAAGCAGTTCTACAGTGAAAGAGAGAGAGAGAGAAGCTTGATAATACTGTTCTCTTTATTCTAGTTTAAGTTTCTCCTACAGCATTAGAAGAAAGCAATTTTTTAAAATTCTCTACCCACTGTCACATGGGGAAGGAAGCCCCCTTTACCTCTCCTCTTCCCAGGACCATACAGAGGGATCTCTACTGGGTCCAAGATCTGCAAATAAGGAAGGGCAGGAAAAGACAGGTCAATGGAAAGTGCAGTGTCCTCCCAGCAACCTCACAGTGAGTGCACAGAAGAGTTAATGCAACGTACTAGGAGCTAGAATGACCAGATGTCCCGTTTTTAAAGGGAAAGTCCCATTTTGGGGGGGATTTTTTTATACATAGGCACCTATTACCCTCCACCCACTGTCCCATTTTTTCACAGTTGCTATCTGGTCACCCTACTAATCACATCCCATAGAACAGGCTACTAATTTGTCTGGATATGATTTTTATATATAATCAAACCACTGCATACAGTGTGCACACTAAGGGCCAAATTATGGCTTCCTGGTACAGGGGGTAAATAATGAAAAGGATAGGTCACTGATTCAGAGAGATCTGGATTGACTGGTAAAATGGAAGCCAGCAAACAATACATCTCTTAAAATGGCTAAATGTCAACATATACATCTAGGAACAAAGAGTGCGGATCATCCTTACACAATGGGGGACCCTATCCTGGGAAACAGTGACTGTGAAAAGGATTTGGGGGTCATGGTGGATAATCAGTTGAATGTGAGCTCTGAGTGTGACACCGTGGTCAAAAGAGCTAATGCAATCCTGGAATGCTATGACTGAATGCACTCCTGTATCCACACGCTATGTACCACTGTACTAATCTTTGTACAAAATACACCTTGTGATATTATTTGAAAACCAATAACTTGCTTGTCAATAATATCACAGTACAATGTGTGTAGCAAGTTATTAATTCTCCCTGATTGGTGTTGGTGGCACATGTTCAAACCCACATAGCCCTGATTAGGTAGGACTGGTCAGGGCGAGCAGGTCCTAAACAAAGAAATGTGTGTTTACCTCAATTTACATATAAGTTATAAACAGGGTCTTCAGACAGCAGAGGGGGAAGACAGGAGACAAGGCAATCTGCATTTCAGCAAACAGAGGTGAGAAGAAACAGCATGCATCTCTGTCACCACCAGACACCATGTCACCTTATTTATTGCTTGAATAACTTTAATTAGTCGCTACCCTCCGGAAAATACATTTCAAAGGGTAACGGAACTACAAAAGTGAGGGGCAAAAACACCCCAAGTTTTAGCTCTCTCCCTATCCATCTCTCTCTCTTTCATCTAAGAGGATAAACTAACCAGTCTTTGGGAGCAGATCCAGAACGGAAATTTGGCCAGCCCTGCTGCTGGACGCATGTGGTAAGGACTTCACCTTGAACCAAGTCTAATTTGTTAAGTTTAGAAAGGTTTTATCTTTATTTCTCTTGTAATCATTTCTGACTCAATACCTTATACTTAGGGCCCTACCGAATTCACAGTCCGTTTTGGTCAATTTCACAGTCATAGGATTTTAAAAATCATAAATTTCATGATTTCATATATTTAAATCTGAAATTTCATGGTGTTGTAACTATAGGGGCCCTGATCCAAAACAGAGCTGTAGGAGGTGGGGGGCTTGCAAGGTTATTGAAGGGGGGTCTCGGTATTGCCACCCTTACTTCTATGCCGTTGCTGCTGGTGGCGCTGCCTTTAGAGCTTGGTGGCCTGAGAGTGGCAGCTGCTGGCCAGGATCCCAGCTCTGAATACCACTGCCAACAGCAGCACAAAAGTAAGGATGGCATGGTATGATATTGCTACCCTTATTTCTGTGCTGCTGATGGTGGGGTGCTGCCTTCAAGCTGGGTGCCTGACCAACGGCCACTGCTCTCTGGCCATCTAGCTCTGAGGGCAACACAGAGGAAAAGGTGGCAATACCATGACTCCCTTACAATAACCTTGCAACCCCCCACAATCCTCTTTCGGCTCAGGACCTCCTGTTTGAGAAACACTGGTTTCCCCTGTGAAATCTGTATAGCATAAGATAAAAGTACACAGAAGATCAGATTTCACAGGGGAGACCAGATTTCACGGTTTGTGACACGTTTTCACAACTGTAATTTGGTAGGGCCCTATTTATACTTGAACTCACTTAAAAAACTCTTTTCATAGTTAAATAAACTTGTTTGTTTTATCCTTTAATTAAAACTAATCCAGTGTTGCGAACTGTTTGGGTAACTTCATTTAAGGTAGCAGACTGTTGTATGTTGACCCCCTTAAAGGGGCAATGGATCTAATATATTTTGACTCCAGGAGAGGGCTGGACAGTGCAGAACACAGGTTTGGGGCAGGAGAGAATCCAAGACTGGGAGTGTGTTGGGGTCGTCCTGCAAACAGTAGCCAAGGCTACTGGAAGGCAGAATGCAGCTGTGTTTGCGGACAGGCTGCTGAGGTCAGAATTGCTGGACCAGGACTATGGCTATACACAGACTCTGATGGAGTGACCTGCATGTTGTTTGGCTGTTTGTGAGTGGCACATGTGGGAACTACAGGAGCAAAGCACTTTGAGGCACCCCAAGTTGCAGAGTAAGGGTGACACAATCCCTTACTGGTCTGGGTTTCACCCTGGAATGTCATAGATGCATAAAGAGGGGAATTTTGAGAAAGAGTAGAGAGATTATTTTACCGCTATATTTGGCATTGGTGTGACCACGACTTGAATATTGTGTTCATTTCTGGTGCCCACAAATCAGGAAGCATGCTGATAAATTGGAGAGGGTTCAGAGAAGAGCCACAAGAATGATTAAAAGATTAGAAACACACCTTACAATGATAGACTTAAAGAGCTCAATCTATTTAGCTTAACAAAGAGAGGTTAAGGGGTGACTTGACCATAGTTTATAAGTATCTACACGGGGAACAAATATTTAATAATGGGCTCTTCAATCTAGTAGAGAAAGATATAATACGATCCAATGGCTGGAAGTTAAAGCTACACAAATTCAGACTGGAAATAAGGCGTAAAATTTTAATGGTGAAAGTAATTAACCATTGGAACAATTTACCCAGAAGCAGAGCAGATTTCCCCCTTGCTGACAATTTTTAAACTAAGATTGGATGTTTTTCTAGAAGACATGCTCTAGGAATTATTTTGGAGAACTTCTACGTCCTTTATTATACAGGAAGTGATCATAGATCAGTGGTGGGCAACTGTGGCCCAAGGGCTGCAGGTTGCCCACCACTGTCCTAGATGATCACAGTGGTTCTTTCTGGCCTTGGAATCTATAAATCTAGGTGCACAGAATGAAGAGAGGAGAGGACCCCCAGTATTCCTGTACCAATGCAGCCATACTAAAACTGTCTTTACCCTCTGAGCTCCAGGGTGGGTGCTAGGGGCGACATCAGCATTCAGGGCTCCAGAAGAGATTTGCACAGACAATTGTGCAGATTGTGGTCCCACTTGCCATACAGCAGTTTACAGGTGCACAGATGCACTGGGGGAAGCACAAACTACACCTTTAACAAACAGCAAGGGTGCTGGGTAAGCATTTCCATTCCCATCATCCCTTGTGGCATTATGCCTGTTCTTGGCTTATGGCCTTGGCTGCCTGTGAGATCACCCTCATGGGTTCATCGCACTACCAAATTTATCCCTTTCTTCCTTGGCTTTTTCAGCCAAAAGTTGCAGCTTCCTCTTATGCCAACTCCCATAGCTGCATGGCTGTCAAAGGGAACTGTACTGGGTGTATTCCATTTGTGATGTGTTTGTGGGATGAGGTGGGGGGTAAACTATGTGTATTATCCACATTGTGATTTTCCCTGGCTTAACTCAGTTAAGCAATTGATTGATGGATGTCACAGAGATGGAAGAACAGACCTTCCTCTCTAATATCCCTGAATAGTTCATCTCTCACCTCCCTCCCTGAAACTGAATAATCTTCCAGTTTCCATCTGATTATAGGAAGATACTCAATGCCGATCCTTCCCACATGCTGAGAAGTCTAAGGTGATACACATTCAATTCTTGTTCCCATTTCATCTTTGCCTTACCACTGAAGAGTATTTTCTCAGCTCTTTGTAACTAGATCTTTTCAGATAACACAGGCACCCCATAAGCTGTCAGATGGATACTCAGGATGCCTTCCAAGTAGCCTTGAGAGAAGTGATGGCTCATTTGAAGTGATTTCATAAATTTGTAGATTTGAAGACTAGAAGGGACCATCACGATCACCTAATCTGACCTTTTGCATAGGACAGACCAAAGAACCTCATCCAGTAACTTCTGCATCAAGTCCATAACTTTTCTTTTATAGCAGGTCTTTTAAAAAGACAACCTATCTTGATTTAAAGACTTGCAATGGATGCACTTGGATATGTCTGAGGAGGACAGTTTGTGAGCAGCTAATGTAGGTTCACAGTATGAAAAAGGCTGAGAACCCCCTATTCTAGTTCAATTAAAGAGTCAGTCATTTATTAAAAATAAATAAATAAGCTTTTCTAAGCATTACCTTGTTCCTTTTCCATGGCAATTTGAAACCCAACATGGCATACTCATTTTGTGTATTTCTAACCAGTTTTAATACTAAACTTTTAAATTTTATATAAAAGTTGTAGAATTTAGAGGACAGTAAATGCCTTCAAAAAAGCAGTAAATTAGTCATGTGACATAAGTCAAATAGCATTCAAAAAAACTGAAAAATTCATGTTGATTAAAAAGAACACCCCTCAAAAGACCCCAAACCAAGAGTCGAGTTCACTACATTCTCACGTTATCTGCATCACCTTGATGCAAGTGGCATGGTTATTTGCAAATGTGGATAAAATCTGTGAGCAGTCATTTTTGCTGCAATGTCCTGATTTGCTCAGTGAGCAGTCATATTGATTGGAATTCTCTGATTTGAATGGATTACATTACTAGCATCACGATGGAGAGAAGAGGGAAGAAACACAATCACTAGGAGATTCAGAGATAATCTACCTGACATTACTAGTGGAGCTTATTCAACAGAAGTCTGCCTGAGGATCAACTAACAAAACTGTGAACGTCTGTCAAGTTTAAAGGTAGTTTCCTCCTGCGTCTGGCAGAAGAGAAAATGGATAGGTGCTCACTGCAGCATCACTTAGAGAACATGCACGCTGTCTTGTACAGTAACTCTGCTCAAAAATTATCATCAAAATGATTATGTAAGACATAACACAGAGTTCCATTATCAGACAGTGGAAACCTCACACCTACAATGAGTAAGTGGATCTGAACTGCCATTTTATGAATTTGTTCTGCGTCGGCAAAGGTGGTGGTAATAAGAACTTGTTTTCTATTTTTTTAAAAAATAGTTGTGAACATTGAGATTACTGAACTGTGCATTGATTGAAGCTGTCAGCTTCTCTTGTTGCTGAAGCTGTACAAACCACAAAACTTTCAAGAATAGAGGTGGATGCAGTCTGTTTAAAGCTGAGTGTGTGGAGAAATTCCTACGCCATCTTTGTATGTTGTTATCTTTAACCCCAAAGTGATGAGATTCTATAAGAAAGGTCCATACAATTTTTAGAACTAATAAAAGTTCACAGTTTAATTAGAGTAAAAAACATGTGCTTTAGGATCAGAAATTAATACCATCCTTAATACTGTGTTTCAGTTGTTTTAATGACCATTGTGTAACTATGCATGTGGTTTTCTAATATAAATAATGTAGCCATTTTTAATTTTTTTTTAAAATATCACAAAGCCAGGTTCGCCTGCTGAACTAATGATCTGAAAAATTTCTGGTTTACTGAGAGTTGGAAACAGTAGAAGACCTATACTATAGCTCAGTGGTGTAACTAGGCATTTCAGCGCTCAGGGCGAGCAAGCATATTTGCGCCCCCTACCATTTTTCATCATTTTTACATGCCCCGTCAGCTTTGCGCCCTGGGCGGCTGCTCTGCTTGCCCCACCCTGGTTATGACCCTTCTTAACTAGACTCTTAATCATGTCTATAATACATAACTTCAGCCCAATACTGTAGACTTTACCATATCAAGCCTCCCATAAAAACACACAGTGTGGTAGGCTACATTTAATTTACCATACACTTTTGATTATCTCACTCCGAGGGTATGTCTACACTACGGGATTATTCCGATTTTACGTAAACCGATTTTGTAAAACAGATTGTATAAAGTCAAGTGCACGTGGCCACACTAGGCACATTAATTCGGTGGTGTGCATCCATGGTCCGAGGCTAGTGTCGATTTCTGGAGCATTGCACTGTGGGTAGCTATCCCATAGTTCCCGCAGTCTCCCCCTCACATTGGAAGTCTGGGTTGAGACCCCAATGCATGATAGTGCAAAAACAGTGTCGCAGGTGATTCTGGGTAAATGTCGTTACTCATTCCTTCCTCCATGAAAGCAACGGCAGACAATCATTTCGCACCCTTTTCCCCTGGATTGCCCTGGCAGACGCCATAGCACAGCAACCATGGAGCCCGTTCAGCTTTTTCTTTACTGTCACCGTATGTCTACAGGATGTTGCTAACAGACGCAGACCGGCAGCGCTACACAGCAGCATTCATTTGCCTTTGCAAGATAGCAGAGACTGTTATCAGTTGTTCTGTACCATCTGCCATGCCATTGTAAATTGGCTATGAGATGACGGTTATCAGTCGTTTCGTACCGTCTGTTGCTGTCATGGGTGCCCCGGCTGAGGTCGGCCGGGGGCGCAAAGACAAAAATGGGAATGACTCCCCGAGTCAATCCCTCCTTTATGGTATCTAAAAATAGAGTCAGTCTTGCCTAGAATATGGGGCAAGTGTACTAGAGAACCAGTGTACCAGAGAACCAGAGAGCACAGCCGCTCCGTGTCAGATCCCGCAGAAATGATGAGCTACATGCCATTCTAGGGGGTGTCTCTGCAACAACCCCACTCGTTGCTTCCCTGCTCACCCCAACCCTCCTGGGCTACCGTTGCAGGGTCCCCCCATTTGTGTGATGAAGTAATAAAGAATGCAGGAATAAGAAACACTGACTTGTTACTGAGATAAAATGAGGGGGAGGCAGCCTCCAGCTGCTATGATAGTCCAGGCAGTACAGAATCTTTTCTTTACACATGAAAGGGAGGGGGCTGATGGAGCTCAGCCCCCAGTTGCTATGATGAAGACGGTTACCAGCCGTTCTGTACTATCTACTGGGAATGACTGGGAGTCATTCCTATTTTTACCCAGGCGCCCCCGGCCGACCTCACCTGAGGCCAGCCAGGAGCACTTACGGGATGATGACGACGATGGATAGCAGTCATATTGTACCGTCTGCCACCGGGGAGGGGAGAGGAGAGGATATTGCTGTTCACTGCCAGAGCATCACGTCTACCAGCAGCATGCAGTAGACATAGGTGACATTGAAAAAAGTCAAGAAATGACTTTTTTCCCTTTTCTTTCACGGGGGGAGAGGGGTTAATTAACGAGCTATACCCTGAACCACCCCGGACAATGTATTTGAACCTACAGGCACTGGGAGCTCAGCCAAGAATGCAAATACTTTTCGGAGACTGCTGGGGACTGTGGGATAGCTGGAGTCCTCAGTACCCCCTCCCTCCCTCCATAAGCGTCCATTTGATTCTTTGGCTTTCCGTTACGCTTGTCACGCAGCACTGTGCTGTGGACTCTGTATCATAGCCTGGAGATTTTTTTCAAATGCTTTGGCATTTCATCTTCTGTAACGGAGCTCTGATAGAACAGATTTGTCTCCCCATACAGCGGTCAGATCCAGTATCTCCTGCATGGTCCATGCTGGAGCTCTTTTTGGATTTGGGACTGCATCGCCACCTGTGCTGATCAGAGCTCCACTCTGGCCAAACAGGAAATGAAATTCAAAAGTTCGCGGGGCTTTTCCTGTCTATCTGGCCACTGCATCCGAGTTCAGATTGCTGTCCAGAGCTATCACAATGGTGCACTGTGGGATACCGCCCGGAGGCCAATACCGTCGATTTGCAGCCACACTAACCCTAATCTGACATGGCAATACCAATTTTAGTGCTACTCCTCTCATCAGGGAGGAGTACAGAAACCGGTTTAAAGAGCCCTTTATATCGATATAAAGGGCCTCATTGTGTGGACGGGTGCAGCGTTAAATCGGTTTAACGCTGCTAAAATTGGTTTAAAAGCATAGTGTAGACCAGGCCTTACTCTGCTCACTAATCCATCTCTTCCAGGGCTAACACTCCAAATCTCACAGCAGCTTCAAATAGCCAACATTTAAAAACAAACAGCAAAAAACCTCCACATCATCCACAGCCACAAATATGCAGCTTTCAACAAAAAAAATTGTGACATGGCTATTTTCAAAAGTAACTATTGATTCTGAGTGCTCAATCTGAGATATCCTAAAGGGGCCTGCTTCTCAGAGGGCAGCACTTACTGCAGCATCCAAGCATCTGCAACTCTGGATCCGCCTTGCTCTTTTGAGCTAGTGAAAAAGTTGAGAGCACTTATAGTTTCTATTACCAAGATCAACAACAATCTCTTTAGAGAAGAGAAACCTGCCACCTCTCCTAGAGCAAACGATAATCCAGCTCGTACTTAAAAATGTCACTCAACACAACCAACCTCTCCAATTACCACCCAGAAACCCAGCTCTCACTTCTGAGTAAGCTAATTGAGAAGCTTGACAAAGGCCCTCTAACTCCATCTCGGTAGTGTCAATATCCTGGACCTTTCCCAGTAAGGCGGTTAGGACATCGAATAGAGACAGCACTGGCTGCAGCGATGGCTGGCATCCATACTTATATTGTTGGATCTCTGCACCACATTTGTTAAAGTTAACCATGAAATCATGCCTTTCCCCTCTCAGAAATGTGACAGAGTTTAGCTGGATCACACTGACAATATGTCTACACTAGGGTAAAGCAAAAAATATTCTCACCAGAGCTACTACTAGGCCCAGTTGTATCAGGACTCATATACCATGGTGATAGGTGATTGCATTAAAACAAAACAAAGTAGATAATCAGTATTAGCACTGCTGGGAGCCCTAGTGTAGACAAAATTCAAGCAATTTCTGGTATTTTAGCACCATGTCAGTTTAACCTGCTTTTGGTTTGTGAGGAGCTGCAGAGGTCATGAATTAGGGTACAATCTGTAATTATGAAAAGAGTTTTAAGCCTAATTATAACTCAGAGGAAAAAAAGAGAGAGGACTATGTTAAAAATCCATGACAATTCAGAGTTAATATTGTAAAAGTAAAGAAGAAGCTTGAGTTTAAGGTTAAGCACAGTATAACAAGGATAATGGCCTGAAACTACGGCAGGAAAAATTTAAGTCAGATATTAGGAAAAAATTTCTTATCATAAGGATGATTAGATATTGGACTAATTTCCCAAAGCAAATTGTTGAGTCAAACACCAGAGGCTTTCAAAGGAAGACTAGATAAAAATACTCATGCAATTAATACAAAGGGCAACCCTGCACGAATGGCTCAAAAGGCCTCTTTCAAGTCATTTATGACTCTATTCTTAAAAAATGTGAATTGTGAACTTTTGTAGCATCATGCAAACAAAGAGGTAAATATGAAGTTCCCTACAGAAACTGAAAATACATTTAACTTTAAAACTATTGGTTTTATCCTCCACTGAGATTTTTTTCTGTGATACCAATGGCCTGCTTCTATTAAAATGATATTATAACAATTATGTTTTAAAAAGATATTTTAGCCATTTATCAATGCAGTGACATTGGAAAGATAATTCAAACTATGAAAACATTTTATATCAAGAAAACAATGGTGTTTGTAAACTTGCCTTGTGAAACACAATGGACATCATGAAAAAATCCAGCAAGAAATTCTCTGAGATATCTCTGTAGTCAAACTGGAAGAAGATTACAGTAAAGCTCAAAGTAACAAATTGATGAACCGGATTACAGAATGAGGATCGGAGCAGCTTCATCCCAGCAATTGTTATCAGGAAAATATCACAGCTGTGGGAGTGAGGGAAAAGAAAACCTAATAAAGTTAACATAACAAAAACAATTAAACGATAACTAATGAATATGAATAACCATATTAGACCTACTCTTGATTGGTATGTCTATCCACACATATACCATTAATTTATTTTTATATTAATACTAGTTTTTGTTTTAATAATCACGTTTATTTAATCCATCTGCAACAGCACAGTTTTACATTGCCAGCATTACATATCTCTGGAGTACGTACAGAGCTGTAACACGGGAACAATTCTGTATTATAAGAGTAGCATCCATTATTGTAGTAAGTACCTTATAACATAATAAAGATATAATTAAATAAATTCCCTAAAATACATTTTCAACTTGTGACTTAAGTCTGGCACCATTAATTTATAGCACTACAATTTATACAGCTTTATATTAGAAAGCAGCCTGTTGCCAATTACAGGAAATAAGCCTGAATCACCATGTTATCCAATTTTAGGCTGGTGCAGTGATGAATCAAACCCACTATTTGTAAAATGCTGAAAATAATCCTCCATGCCAATTACAAAACAACAGAATACTTGTGAAAGCATGTGGCAATTGACAGCTCAGAAAGTTCTAAATGGAGTGGTGCATTTTTGTCATTTTAAGGCTCACAGTTTGTGCAAATCCAAATTTATTTTATTTTTTGTGGCATTTATTCACTACATGTTTAATGAAGATCCAGCTTTATTTGAGTCAGGCTTAGTCATCACTGTCTGGGTGAAATGCCAAAAGATCTCATTTCTTACCTTGTCAGAGATTCTTTCAATTTTATTTGGATTTCTGAGTGCAAAACTAGGGACCAAAATAAAGTGTTTGTGACCGTCTTAGAACACCCCCTCAGTGGGATGAGAACATTTGTTGGATTTGATGTTCATCAAGAACAAAATTTTTGGGGCAACAAGGAAGATTTTAATGGGGAGAGGCATAAAATCACAGAGCAACAACAGCAACTGAAAGACCCTTTTCCTGATCAGGTCGATATTTATGCTCGTCTAATATCCACAAAATTTCAGGCAGAAAGGAGTTTTTGAGCATATAATATCTTGCTAAAGGATAAGGGAGCATTTGCTTCCTGGTAATTCTTTCTCTTTAAAGATATTGCCACACAGGATTCTTTTTTTTGGGGGGGGGGGAGAATGGTGGTGGCTGGGGGGGCGGGGTTGTCTTAACCTCCCATTCAGAGGTGAAAGTAAGCCGGTACGGCATACCAGCAAGAGCCAGTACGCCATGCCGGACCGCACTGGCTTCGGGGGCCAGGATTTAAAGAGCTCAGAGCTCCCGTGGATGCAGGCAGCTCAGAGCCCTTTAAATCCCACCAGTGGCTCTGGCGGCTGGGCTGGGGCTGGGATGTAAAGGGCTCAGAGCTCCCCGCTGTTGCAGGCAGCCCAGAGCCCTTTAAATCCCGCCTGCGGCTCCGGCGGCCGGGCTGGGACTGGGATTTAAAGGGCTCAGGGCTCCCCGTCGCGGCAGGAGCTCCAGGCCCTTTAAATCCCGGCCCCAGTCTGGCAAAGCTCGGGGTTCCCTGTGGCGGCCAGAGCCCCGGGCCCTTTAATTTTCCCTGGCAAGCCACCTCTGCAGCTGGGAGCTCTGGTTGATTTAATGGCCCTGGGGCTCACAGCTGCAGTCGGTGCCCCAGGGCCTTTAAATCTTGAAAGGCTCCGCCTCTTCTGGATGAGGTCATGCCCCTTCCGGAGGAGGCCACGCCCCGCTCAGGACTCCAGCAGCACCAGTAAGTCCTGTAAGTTACTTTCACCCTTGCTCCCAGTGGAAACATGGTACAACTGCCCTAGCTCAGAGTGATCTCTTTTTGTTGTTTAACCTTTTGAGGCAATGACAGCCGCAGACAACATGGTAAGCTGCCCCAGATTGTCCAATATGCATCACCAACCACCACTCCCTTTGGTTCTGGAACATTCCAGTCAGTTTCTGACAGTGCCGTAAGCAAGGGCTCCAACCCCTGCTCATCATCCCTCCCGACCCCCCCCACACACTCCCAAAACACACACAGAGCAATGCCATTTTTTAAATCACAAAAACAGATGCAATTAGAAAAGTCAAATACATCCAGCCAGATAGGAACAAGAAGATGAAATTGCAAAAACACATTGTCTCAAAAAACATCCTTCCAAATTCTGAGGGTAGGTGGACAAGTGAATGAGAATCTTGCAAGATGATATCTTAAAAGTAGAATTGCAGGCGTGGAAAGTAACTTTCCCTTCTTTAAGCTACTGTATACATGACATTCTTCCTGGAGAGTATGTAGCTAAGAACGGAGAGATAATACAGTCCTCTCTAATAAGAGGACTAAAGAAACAAAGAATCTAGGGCTGCCCTGCCTTAGGAGGAGATGATAGCCTTGCTGGCTGCTTTGCTGAAACTCTTTCAAACCCTTTTGCCCTAGCAACCAGGTATTGGTGCAGTTAAGCAGGTGTTGTTAATGACTAGCATGTACAAACCCAGACAGAGATATTTAGTGCTGAGGTTGGCTCCTTCAACTAATCATTTCTGGAGGAAAAGGGCTGGGAGTTGATTGGTGCCTTTCCCACTCTTCTCAGATAATATAAGATTTTGGGACTGCTCTTCACTCGCCCTGCTGCCTCCACCCTGATTCTTCTAGACAGTTGCCCCAGGGGACTTCATTTCAGATGTCATAACCAGGAACAATACTTTAACCTTGTTTGGTGCTAGAGGCTCTGGGGAGCCCTAAATCCTCCCAAATAAACTCCTTAAAAAAGAATTATTTAAAAATATATATATGGTACCCACATTTGGCAGTTTCTGCATTTCATCCTCACATTTGTTTTGCAAAAGTCAGATAAAAACTGAAGGTAGGTAATTCTTCATCTCAATTTCTTGAGTGATACAAGCTGATTTTAATTTTCAGATTACAAGGTCCAACTATCTTAACAATTCTCCTGATTTTATTGCAAGTTGTGCAATGTTTGGAATTTTTTTTCTTGTTCTTATGATGTGATTTCTGTATTATCCCTCAACAGTGAAGGTACTTAGCCACTGGAACAACTAACCTAGCAATGTAGTGGATTCCCTATCACTGAAGGTAAAACTGGATGTCCTTCTAAAAGATATGCTGTAGCTCAAACAGAAGTTATGGGTTCGGTGCAGGAATTACTGGATATGATTCTATGTAGTATTTTATGCAGGAGGTGAGCCTAGATGATTATAACAGTCCATTCTGGCCTGAAAATCTACAAAATTTAAATGGTCATCATCTCCCACTGCTTTCACTGGGGGCTGAGCCAGGCTGCCTTCAGGGACTAAGGGAGACCTTAGTCATTAGGTGAGGGCAAGCAAGGATATAAGAAAATGGGAAGGCACAAGGAATGAGAGTGTAGAGCAGCAGGGCAGGAGACTGTGGTAGGATCATGAGGAGTCAGAGGAGTGTGGGGAGAATTAGGTAGACAGAGAGTTGCAGGGGATTATAATGTGCAAGAGGCTGACTGAAGAGGAGTGCAGAGAAATGAGACAGGCTGATGTGGTGCCTGTGAACATGGAGTGCAGGAGGAAAGTGGGGTACAAGGGAATGTGAAGGGTGAGAAACAGTGAGGGGAAAGGGAAGGAAATACAGGGAGGCAAGCAAACATAGGGGCCATATGGGCAAATGTGGAAGGAGAACATGTGTGGGGTAGCTGCCATTCTATCCCCCACTATGCTCCTCTCTAAGTATTCTGTCAAGTTTGGGAAGAGGCTAGAGAGGAATAGTGTGGCAGCTCTCCACACCAAATGGGATAAGTAAAAAATGAGTCCTCTGTGAGCAACAGTCAGGACCTGCATTTTTAAGTGTGTCTTCAAAAGGGTGAATTTAAAATCTGAGATGTTCACGCCTACATTGGCGACTGGTGGCATTCCCCTAAAGGTTAAACTATCAGAAGGCAGACCCAAATATGATTACTTTTTAAAATCTCATGAATTGGGGGGAGGGGAGTCTGACTCATGATTTTGAACAGTTGGGGTTGCAATTCTACTCTGAAAAGTTACTGTATAAAGTAATATCTTCTTACTCAACACATCCGATCCTCCAATGAATTCAGAGATATATCTGCTGACAAGTGTCAAACTAACATTTGGCTACTTTTTAGTTCTGCTAGACCTGCAGAACCACCCCATCTACGAGAGCGAGCTGTATTTCATTCCAGGTAAATTTTTCAAAATATGCCTAGGAAACTTAGAAGCTTAAATCTCACTGACATTCAATAAGACTTAGCTTCTTAAGTGCCTATTGTCACTTCTGAAAATAGGTATTTTTGAAAATGTTGCCGTATGCTCCTGTACAAAAATTGATAGAGTTTGTTTAGAATGTAAGCTCTTTAGGACCAGACCCTCTTTTGCTATATGTCTGTACAGTCCGTAGAATCATGGGTCTGGAGCCTCTACATGCTACTGTCATAGAAATTATTATTATTATTAATACTAATTAATAACAAATAGTTTTTCACTACATCCAAGTTAAAAATAATCTGATTTTTAAAACTAAACATCCAGACAATCTGGATACAGGAAAAATAATGCTTTATTTGTAATGGTTCTTTGTTCCTGAACACAGGCCAGTTTTTTAATAATTTAAATCACTATAGTACTGAAAAAGGCTCTGTACTGATTCTGCTCAGTGAGGGTATTGCAATCACTACAATACCACTGAATCTCACAGCAGTTTGTAGGTCATCAAGCAAAAATTGTCACCACAAAAGGCTGTCTTCAAAGAACATATTATAATACTGTGGATTAGCAACATTTAGTTCTAATTACAGTCACAGATATTAGACATGGAAAAACCTTATATTGTTTTCCTGATCAGATCCCTGCTAATTCAGGACAGTTCTGCACTCTACATTCTTGAAGGCTTTGACCAACCTAGCCTTCAATGACTCTAGTAATGAGGCCTATGACACCTCCTCTGAGACACTTTTCCACAGTCTAATAAACTTTACAGTTCCCTGACATCCAACCTAGATTTCTCATTTCATCTAATTAATCCTGGTTACTCCCAAGGTGTTTACACCCTTTGAACACCTGCAGACTGGTATAATATCTCCTGGTTTTAGCTGTCATTTGGGCATACTATACATATTTAGTTTTGTAATCTCGCTATATAAATTTAAATCTCTCTAGCCTCAAACATGTTTGCTGTAGCACCAACAGCATCTCTTTTATCATATTTTAAGGCAGTTTGAATTGTCCTTTAACAGAGCCAATAATGATAGTATTTTGTATTTATTGTTATTCATTAATAGCACAAAACCAAATTGTGACAAATAACCAGACTAATTTATGCAACATTAAACTTCATAAAAACATAAGAATGGCCATACTGGGTCAGATCAGTGGCCCGCCTAGCCCAATATCCTGTCTTCTGACAGTGGCCAGACGTTTCAGAGGGAATAAACAGAAAACAGCAATTATCGAATGATCTGTGCCCTGTCATTCAGTCCCCAGCTTCTGGCAGTCAGAGGTTTAGGGACACCTACATTGTGGGGTTGTGTCCCTGATCATCTTGGCTAATAGCCATTGATGGACCTATACTCCATGAGCTTCATGTTTTGAACATTAGTCTGAATGTGAACAGTCTTAAATCTATGAATCACATACTATGAACTATAATAAACTTACTGTATACCAAGTCTCTTGTATTTACTAATTGAAAAAGCATCAATGGTGAGGGCATTCAATATTATTGCTGGATACAAGATGTATTTCTCAAAACACTGAAGCCACACATAGAGTCTTTCAAACCACATTAAATGAGCAGCATCTGAAATAAAAACCCAAATAACAGACCATTTTGTCAAATTATTATTTTTTCAGTGTATAAATACTGTATAGACAATAAATGCATTAAAGTCAAAAGGACAAATCATGAGTTCTGTATATCATACTAGTTAATATAACCACTAATTTATGACACTTCATGTAATCCTTAATTCTTTTGCCATATAGCAATCATTTTGTTCTCTGGGTCTGGCCAATATTTATACGTTACATATTTTGCTTCTTTTTGCTGCATCCACCAGATAGGCACATATAGCAGCTGAAATGGTACATGCTAAAGGATAGATCCTGCTAAGTTTTTAGAAGTAAAACATGACATGATATTAATAAACATATTTGTTTTTCATCACTTTTCTTACTTAACAATAGTTATTTAACTTAAATACTTATTAAAGAATATTTATAATTAACAAACACCTTTCATGTGACCTAGTGGGGAAGCTGTGTGACCAAGTGGAGAGAGCACTGAATGAAGACTCCAGAACCCTGGATTTCTATTCCTCACTCTGTCACTGGCCTGCTTGATGACCTTGGCTAAGTCATGTCCCCTGTCTGTGCCTCAGCTTCCCCATCTGTAAAATGATAATGATTTGTCAAGCTTTGTAAAGTGTTTTGAGATCTAAGGATAAAAAGCACTATAAAAGAGCTAGGGATTATTATTATTATTGTTATCCCAAAGGACCCAAAAATACTTTACAAAGAAGCTATTCTATATGTAAATACAGTCTTTTAACAGTGCACAACTATATTATTCAGCAGTCAGACAGGATGTGACTACTGTGTCCAGTTGAAATTTCAGAGAGAAATTAGGCAGGCAGAGTGAAGTTTCCTGAGTAAAACCTGTATTCTTGCAAAAGTGACAGGAATTCTTTAATTAGCACAAATAGTTCAGGTCGTCTGAAAAACAGTATTTGCAACAGCAGAGTACACCATACTGGAGTACTGATGCAGTACTGACTGAAAAGTAAGAACCACCTGCTGAACTACCAACACCCCTTCCTACAGCAAGAAGAATAAAATAAGTTATTTCAGCAATATGATGGTGAGAAACAAGAGGACACAGTGAACCAAGATTCCATTGTACCATATGTTCAATAGATACAAGCGGAAAAGTCATGAACCAATCCTTCCAAATTACCTTAATTCATGGACCTATGATATCTTTGGTTGTGGTAACAGGCTTTCAAAAAGTTGTACATGAATTTCTGAGTCTCAATATCCTTCACTCTTTATAGCTTAAAGTATTTCCTCTTATTACTGCTTATGGCTCTGATGCCAGGCTTTTTTCATAGCTTTAATTAAAAATATGATTCACATTTCAAAATCAAGCTCTTTTGCCTTCAAAGTAGCAGGTAGAAATGACCATGGCAATGCTGTGAGGGACCTGTTTTCAAAATCATTTTTCATACATTCTAAATTCAATATATTCTAACAGATATTTCTGAGTACACTTCTGCAATAATTAAACCAATACAGACTAGATGAACCCCATAGGAAATAGAGAATACAGAAGAATCTGAAAATGCCTTGACTCCTGATTGTACAGGGTACTCTTTGCTTGAGTGATACAAGTGTTCCCAAAGTATGAGCTGAACCATCAATGCAGATCAGTCAATGTGTAAAATGGATTTGCCTGGTATATCTCTACTCTCAACCTCTTTAAAAGCTGAGCCGTTACCTTTATGAAAATTATGTTTTTCCAATGAATGAAGACAGACCTAATGGGGATAAGGGAAGAAATCCTATAACGGTCTTCTGTGATTAAATGCATGCAAAAGACAACAAAGCCAGGACAGTCACAAGAGTTGCTCATTATCAAGCAAATGAAGCCTTTTAAAACAAGGTCTTTCAGCTGGAATACAAATCATTAATAAGATTTACATTTCCAGTACACTTTCCTTGGCATTTTGTGGTAACAGTTAAAAGGCAACCTTCAATCAAGTCTCTTGGGTACTTCTTGGTACCCAGGTTTTGTTCTGAAGACATGATTTTTCAGAGGTTTAAATCCTTAATGTATGGCAAATGCATGATTTTGCAGGGGATGAGCAGAACCCTTTTGTTGTCTAGTTTGAAGAACGGGATACTGAAGTCCTGCAGCAGACTGTGCTTTGACATTATTGTTTTCAAGCACCTCAAGAACATAGGTTGAGAATGATCCATCAAGATATGACAAGCAAGTTTCCAGCTGGGAGCAAAGAGAAGATGATAGCTAAAAAAAACAATCCAAGTCGTTTGCTAAAATAAAAACTGCAGGAGAACTAGAAATTAGTCTCTGAGATTCTAAAATATTTACAGATATTCCTACATACCAAGGCAGCACCTGCTGAAGCCAGTAGATATTAGCAAGATCAAAATATCAATGAAGTTACATTGTTTCATTCAGCTTTAGTGATTCTCTTGAGATATTATGCAGGAAATGAAAGTTACAGACTTCAGTAACCATGTCACTCCAATTTTAATCATTCAAAAGTCAAAGTAAATATAATTCTGCCTCAGTTTCTTAAATAGGAAAAACTATTTAGCAAATATAATTCACTTTTAAACACAGATGTCTTAAACACAGAATACAGCATATCAAACTGCACACAATATGTAACAGAGGTTGTAATTGTAACTGTACTGTAACACAGGGTTAAACGCTACAGTACAGTGTTCTCAAAATATAGCTAATACAGGTGTACATATCAATTGGTGATTATAAATAGAAAGCCCAGCTAGTAGGTGAGGTAAATGTTATTGATAAAGGAACTTCTCTGTGCTATATTCTCTCTTACAGGTGTCTATATGGATAACCACTAAGGCTTATATCGACAGAGTGAACAGAATGGCTAAACATCACTGATACAACATTCTATGTTCTCACTTTTAACTTGATTTTGTTACACTTTTTAAAAATGAGAAATGCCATTTAAAAAAGAACTCTTCCCCTGCATTGTTTCATTGCTATATTTTCAGTAAATCCCATTGCCACAGATGCCAGGGAAAGACATTATTTTAGCCTTATTACTTCTGCTAGCAGAATATTATGCCCTGCAGAAATACAGTGGAAACTATGTCTGTCATTAAGAAGTTTATATATAAAGTTTTTATCATTAATAATTTGAACATTCCCTAAAGGTCTTGGGTATTAAAAAAGAGAAGGATTACTTTTATTTTCTCTATACCATGTAAAATGGCTAGAAACTTCAGTACAAATATTAGGCTGTCCTTCAGTTTACATAACTCTGGATTAGGCCATCAGTCACTTGACTCATACACAGTAGCTCAATGTGATGCAAGGCAAAGGAGGTCTTTGAGCTTTCATCTTCCCTTCTATCATCTGTGTAAAATTAGGATAATACTGGCCTCCTTTGAAAAGTGGTTTGAGATGAACTGATGAAAAGCACTATAGAAGAGCTATTATATTTGATATGTCCTCCATTTCCATACATAACAATTCCCCTTCTCCACAATCTAAAAGTTACACCAGGGGTAAAACAACTTGCATTTTACACCAAGTGGTAAAAAAGAGGTTAGGATGTTTAATAAACAGGGATAAATATCCACTTGGGATTGCACGGAAATCCATTTTGTCCAGTAAATAAATTCAGATTTGAATCTAGGCCTACAGAGGTGAAATGTTTGAACATTCATGTTCAAGGGAAGGAGTAACTCAGATTTAAGACAGACTCATGAATAAATATTAGATGGGCTAGCAGCCCTGTTACCAATAATTTGAAGAAAAAGTCTGAGATTCTTCTCACCATTATATTCCAACACTTTGAAGTTCTGGTCAGAGGTACATTGTGATGTTAATGACATAAAACTGTGAATGTACAGATCATTGTTGCAGCCAGGGTTCTATGGCTGCACCAGGTCTTGTACAGAGGAGGCCAAGTGGGGTGTCTCTGGAAAGGCTGTAGTTTGCTGGTTATGATTATGCTGTCTGTATGTGTGTACCATATTTGTATTTGAAGTTATGAATATTGGCTATGTACTTGTTTGATTTTAAGTAGCCTCAGTGAAGCATTTGGTCAGCTTCTTGAGAAAGGGCTATTCTCAGTAAGTGCCCAATCAAGAAACAAACATTTAACTGACAATGGACTTTGAGAGACACAAATCCACATCTGTGCTTTCCTGAGAACTTTCAAACTAACATGTAAACAATGGCGTCGGCCTGCAAAAGCTGAATCATCCATAGACATGCGACTTGCCCAGGTGGTACAGACTCTATCTTGTTGCTGTGATCATGCACAGAAGAAGAAAGGGGTTTCTGCCCACAAGAGAGAGAATATAAAAAGCCCTGGAAATCCCTCCATTTTGTCTTCAGCTGGCTCAAAGGATAGCCACTCCACTTCAAAGAGATGCCTGAAAGAACCTGGAACCAAGGACAGTAACTGGGGGTGGGGAGGGGGAGGAGTGATTGCTGGACCCAGAGTAGAAAGGAGTCTAGTCTATGAAAGAAGCTTATTGGAACATCTCTGAGGGTGAGATTTACCTGCATTTAGTTTCCTACTGTATTAGGCTTAGATTGCATGTTTTTGTTTTATTTTGCTTGGTAATTTACTTTGCTCTGTCTGTTATTACTTGGAACCACTTAAATCCTACTTTTTATACTTAATAAAATCATTTTTTGCTTATTAAATTGACCCAGAGTAAGTAATTAATTCCTGGGGGAGCAAACAGCAGTGCATCTCTCTCTATCAGTGCTAGAGAGGGTGAACAATTATGAGTTTACCCTCTATAATCTTTACACAGAGTAAAACGCATTTATTTGGGCTTTGATTCCCATTGGGAATTGGGTGTCTGGGTGCTAGAGACTAGATCACTTCTTAAGCTGTTTTCAGTTAAGCCTGCAGCTTTTGGGGCAAGTGGTTCAGACCTGGGTCTGTGTTTGTAGCAGGCTAGTGTGTCTGGCTCAACAAGACAGGGTACTGAAGTCCCAAGCTGCCAGGGAAAACAGGCTCAGAGGTAGTCTCAGTACATCAGGTGGCAATTCCTAAGAGGTCTCTGTGACCCAACCCGTCACATACGTGAAAGCTGATGTTTAAGGGAAAGAGGCCCATAATAAGGAATAATCTTATTCTGTAGGGGGAAATCTGTTCAGTGCCCCAGTGAATTTCCTAGACACTTTGGTGGTTGGTGACAGGGACAGAGGATGTGAAGTGTAAGTAGGTACCAGCACTTCCAATGATTAAATAAAAGGGGAGAGAAGGAGCAACAAAGATACAAAGGGAAGAAGTTATTTCATGCAGAACTACATTCCAAGTCTAAGTGTAATAATGGGGTAGGGAGCTGAAATGTTTAGACACATTTTTAATGTGAATCAAAATGTTCCACTCTTCAGTTTAACTCCTATGTGCCCTATCCTACTGCACTTGAAGTCAAGTGGAGTTTACCTACTCACATCCATGGATTCAGGGCTTGCTTTTCTACATTAGAAATAACACTTCTTTCCTGCTGGAAGACTGTCTGGGGACTGGAGAACTATAGGATAATGAAATTCCAATAGGTAGAGTTTGCAGTGGCAGTTTTGCTAGACCTCACTTAAGACAGGAAGTGATGTTTACACAGACAGTTTAAAATTCCTTGGGCTTGAATGTTTTTGCTAAAATTGGATAGTTTTAGCAGAAAGCTCTGCATGAAAGATTCAAACTTACCCACCTCTACAATGAAAAGTGGAAAAGTTGAAGTTGGCCTTTCTACCTATTATGATGTCACTATATTCACTTCCGTTCTACCAGTCCCTGAGAGAGTCATCCAAAAGAAATATAGGAATCAAAACTTGATATTTCTAAGTAAAACATGAAAAAAGAAACTCATCTTGGAAAAAAAATGGTCATCTTTAAACATCACAATGGACACAAGCAAGAATTTTTTTCTTTAAAAACAAGACAAAATAAGGCAACATCAATCAATATTCTGACAATATTTATTACAAACCTCTTACTTCCCGCTGATGATATTCTTTGTTTTTAAGTATGGGGTGTGAAATCCACAGCCAAGGATGATGCTTGCGGAGCTGAGGAAGTATGTAATGTGTTACGAATCCCACAGTCCATGCTAAAGCAAACAGCACGATGCTGAGAAATGGCTGAGCCAAAGGAGGAAAATAATGGAATCACATTTACAAATAATGTTTTATAGATATACAATATGTTTAATGTACAACAATTTAATCTTCCTTATACATTTGCGAGAAATATTGATTCTTGCATAAAAAGCATCAAAGACTACAGGTGGGAAGCAGATGTGGGGCTCAGGAAATGAAAGCAACAACCTTTGTTCTTTTTCAAAATGTACTTTACACACACATTTAACCAGTATCGTAACTGGAAATAAAAAAAACCAAATTGGTGGGTTTATGTAAGAATCCCTCTTCCAACAGCTTCTATGTCATAAAAAAAAAAAAAGACTAGTATAAAGCAAAGGTTTAGGGAAAACAATTACTAAATGTATTAAATTGTGCCTAATATAATATCTATAACTGATTTGCAGTGTATATCAAAAGCCTTGAAATTATCTTTGCCATTAAATAATTTTTCCTTGACTCTTCACAGCTCCTCTCTATTCTTAGCCATGTAGTTTTGCATAATAGAGATGATATCTTAGGGGAAAAATATTTAAAAGGAGGGGATTATAATACATACCCTTAATGACAGAAACACAGTGCTGGCACTGACTGCAAATGATAGGACAGCAGCCACTGTGCAGACAATGAGATCCGATTTCAAGATTTCCTTCTGTGAATATAATTTTTTTAAAATACAGAATTATCAAGTGAATACTATTTTCACTGGACAAATTACATTATTCCATTATGAATTACTAATAGTTTGCATCGTGATGACACTAGTCATTGTTTTACAATATATAAATATACTTTAATGTACAGGTATTTTCTGCAATATGCTTTGCAAAATTATTTCCCCATATATTACGTTTGTTAAAAAGACCCTGTCAAGCATATTAAAATTTTATCAAAATTCATTTAAAAACATATTGTGTAAACATTGTTTAATTGTAATATGGGGTACTTAAAACTAAACTAAACTAAAACGAAAATGGTTTTACATTAAATTTGTGCCTCCGTTTATGCAATGGTATTTGTGGGGTTTTCTGTATTTCCGTTTTCAGAAGTGGGCCTCTCTCTAGTATTATGTAATGATAATGAAAGATAAGAATCTACCTTCAAGTAAAGAACTATAACTGGGTTGGAGTAATTGTATTTTGGAGAAATAGGAAAATATGTTCTTCCTAATCCATTTTTCTTGTGATTAAAATATCATCATGAATAAACAAATTAACAAGGTAGTTTTTGAGCTATGTGAATTTTTGAACCAATGTATTTTAGAGCTTACAGAAATGTCTTTGGTTAGCAAATCAATAACTTGGCTTAGACTTATGACTAGATATATTACAGAGGGTTAGCAGTACTTAACACTGGTGGCAAATGCAGGTGCTGACCGGCATAAACTGAATGCCCGCTGCTAGATATTTATCTAAATATTGACTTGTAGTGCAACGAAATTTCACTTAAAAGAAAACCTCCTCTGATTCAAGATGTTACTGTGCCTGTTTACCCAGCCCCAATAGCCAGCCTAGCCAACAAGTGTTTCTGTGGGGAGGAGGAAGAAAACATAGAATGATAGGATAATAGACCCAACAACAGGGAGATAAAAATGAAACAGAGATGTAGGAGACAACACTTGATCAACAAATGGATTTTAAAGCATAGGGGGAGCTATCAGTAACCACTATATTTTGGATGCTTAACAATTTGGGTTATCAAAAGATGATTGTGACCTGTTTCTGAGAACACTAACACTGTTTATAGCAGGCCTTTGAAATTCAGCTGGACTAAAGCCCTTAGGCTTGAGGTGTGCCTTTTCTGCATCCCATAAAACTGCACTCAGGTTTAGCATAAATATAAAGTGTTAATTGTCCTTTTCCTTCCCTGGCTTGTGTGCCTCAGGAAATTTTTGGCAGACTGCCAAAGCATTAATGGAACGTGAACATTCTAAAGAACTAGATCCAAACCACTGCTAAAGCAGCAGCACCAAAACCACCATGTACATGTTCTGGCAACGTATGGAAGCCAGGAGGAGTGCGAGCAGAGCTGCTGCAGGCTTCCAACAAACACCCTGCCTGCCTGGACTCAGCACATGGCTCCAGTGGTCCACACTCAACTCTGAAAATACCACATCAGACAGAAGCATCCCAACTCAAGGGGATAGAGTGAAAGAGAGAACCAGGCCAGGCCAGCCTCTCACCATCAACTAACTCCTGATCTCGTACCTGGTCCTGCCCCAATGGCCCATTCCTACCCACAGGATAACAGCCTTCTCTTGCCACCAGCTAATGTAGTTAGCCCTGTAGCTCAATTGGTAGCAGCTCTGCATCAGTATTGAAAGTTCAGGGTTGAAACCCTGATGATGATGCACATAATGGAATTTATTTTTACCTTTTTTTCCTTACTAAAAATCCTAGGAAATCACATACTAAAAACTACATTAAAAGAACGTTATTTAGGTTGCAAAGTTAAGCACTTGAAAGCTAGGAAATGCTAGATTTATGGTTGCCTGTACAAACTTAATTTAGCCCTGCTGGGTATATGCATTATAATATAAAGTATAATATAATATAATCTTTAATTACATAATCACATACCATTCTCAGTAATGACAGCTCCAAGCATTCAAAAATTGTGAGTCAGGCCCCAAAGAAATCATGAGGTTTGCTAAAAATTAATAAATGTACTCGGGTCATGTTTTCAAAGCTAGACTGAAGGATAGAAACTTACTATTTTTAAAATGAAAGCCGATATTTTCATGTAATCATATGCCTCCCAGAGCTGGGGTTTTAAGAAAAACATCATATATCATGACATTTGCAACAAGATAGTGAGAGTTGGTGAGAGTAAATAAAACACTGCACATTTTCCACAAGACCCCATGCACAGGGGAGTGCACAGAATGGATGCCAAAGCAGGCTGAATTAAAGTTGGACAGGCCATGATTTCCTAACTTTCTAGTTCTTGACTTTGCACCTGAACTGACATGTTTTTAATGCAATGTTTGATACATGTTGTGTGTGAAAGGCGTGACCTCTGACCCTAGTAAAAATTCAATAGTGAAATTATCATTACCATTGGGATTGTTTTGAAGTTTTGGGTAAAAACAGATCATGCAGACAAAGACTCAATATCACCCACCCACCATTCTATCAAAGAAATATTTCTTTATTTTTTTAAAGGCTATTCTGGATACCTCTTGATTGTGAGTATAAACAGGAAAACATGCTGTAATTTTTTTTCTTCTTGTTTTAAATTATACATTGGGAGCTTTGTATAAATCCTTTTACTAGCTATCTGACTGCTTGTAGTAAAGGCCAGGAAGGAAGTTGAGTTTGAATGTAACACATTAACACCCTCAGGCTACTGGTTAATGTAGTAATCAACCATGGGGATGCCTATAGAAATTAATTATAATGCTAGGAAGCTCCATTCTCAAAGTTGAATGGTCAGTTATCCATGACAGCTGCTTTGTAATTCCAGTTTCCAAAGCTGACAATTCTTACATAGCCATTTGAGCAGAGAAAAAATAATAAAGGTCATATAGCTAAACATTACAAATGCTATATTGATAACTACTAACATGAATATGAAGTCATTATGCAACACAACAGATTTATTTTAATATTTAAACCTATTTGCTTTCATCTTGGGAGGTGAACCAGTTATTTATATCTTAAATTTACTGATTAAAAAGGTTCTAATTTAGCCTGAATATTATGCATGCTTTATACACAGGTGCATAGGCCAATGGACACTGGACATTTTGTTGCACTTTGCCATCTTATACAATTGACAGTGGAGGAAAAAGCTTGTTTGGGCCATTACACAGGGGCATGCTGAGGGAAACAAAGGGGGGAAGGATATGCTATTAAAATTTCTCCTTCTGGTCCTCATGTAACAGTGCACCCAATTCCCAGATTGACCAAAGTTCTTCTTACAGAGGATCTGAAAGCTATTTTTAGTTTGCTTTTGAAAATTAATCAAAACCAGAGCTGGTTACGATAGCATACTCCCTTAACTATAATGGAATAAGATCAGAATGGATTGTAGTTTGAATGTTTCCCTCAAATTTGATGCACATATCTTTTTAGCTGTGTACACTCACCAATTTGCTATATTGGCATTGCACTGAGAGAAAAATTGTGGAGAACCTACTTAACTTGGTTCAACTATTTTTTAAGACATAGGTGCCAGCCACTAAAGGGTTTAGACAGAGCATGTATTAAACGACAATTGCAATCTCCCCTGCAGGGAGTGCTATCTGTGTCCCAGCATGGAAGAGTTAGCACTACATAAACCAATTTAGACTTGTGCACATCTGCTTACATTAATATATAAACTGGAGGAAACCCAAACAGAGGAAGAAAGGAAGGTACAGCATTAGGAGGCCCTTGTAGTAGCCAGTAAAAACAGCCTGCATTTCTGGAAAACTACGTGAGATGTCAAACGTGTGTAGCAGAAATGTGCAGCTGACAAGCACCATGTGAAACCAATTCCCTGGCAGAAAAGAGCACCAAGAAACAAATTCAACCACAAAAAAGGGACCAAGACACAAAGGCTCTGTCCATATTACCAGTACAGCCGTGCCAGAGCACTACTGTGGAACACAGTTATTCACTTTTCCTAGTTACATGGTTCCAGACTGCAATATAATCAAGACCTTAACTGTGTTTTTAACCAGATCCTCATGTGCACTCTGAAATGAAATTATTGTAACCAGTTCAAGGGATGGTCATATTGTTAACCAGGTCAGTCTCCTGACATGGTTCGACTTGTAGAATAGATGAGGTCGGACTGTACATTTGACTCAGGCAAAGAGCAATACGTAGAAGGGATGTGTGGATTATAAAATCAGAAAAAAAATATGCCTCCCACTATACCAACAATACAGTCAACCGGTTCACAGAAATCAGTTGAAAGTGGATTTGCCCATGAACTACATACCAAAAACACCAGAGTATGTAGCCAAGCTTTATAATACATACTTTATATCTTTGCTTAGAAGCCTCCCTCCATTAATAGCCAGACCTCTACTACGCACTTTAACAAAGTAAAATAATTAAGTTTAACAGAAGATGTGGCTTCTACACCAAGCAATGAAGTAGCATATTTTCCATGCACTCCTTAAACACTACTTACTCACATAGATACTTACACTTTAGGGATTATCTATCTCCCCAGTGTTTCGAGGTGGCCATTATGGATGCTGTGCTGAGGAGCAGGAACGGTTTCTAGAAGCAGGGCAATTCAGAACTTTTGGAAGGAATTAGCCAAACCTTAACCCTTCTGGGAACCCCATCTTTGACCAGCCTGAACTCCTGAGATATCCAGCTTCCCCCTAGGGACCAGTAACCAATACTTTCCTACGGCCATGTCTACAGTGGCAGAGTTTTTTCACTGAAAGTTTTGTCGATGATCAAAAAGCGCTAAAAGAAAATGGTTGCTGCATATTCACACTGTCTTCCTCTGTTGGCAGAGCACCTCTACACTTGAGGCAGTAGCATCAACAATTGAGTATGGTTAAGGGTGTCCACATGGGTGGATTGAAGGTTTACAGTACATAATATAAATAATTTTTAAAGGCCTTACCACCGACTCTCTCATCTTCTCTGGGAGTGGATCTGTTGAGGAATCTCTCAAATTTTGACGTAGAAAGAGAGGAAAAAATTTACATTGAATAAGGGACCTATTACAAAAAAACATTTGTTAGAATATTTCAGAATAACAGCTTTTCAATTAATGGGATTATATGCCCTTAGTAAGGGGAGAATAGACATTTTAGAGCCCAACTTTAACCTTACATACGCAGTGACTATTCTGCTGCTGCATGGCAGGGGATTGCTATAGAAAAGCTGAAAATCTGGCCAGGGAAGTGTCAGCTTCCTCACCAATAAGGAAGTGTAGTCTAGAATCAGCACAGTAGCATTAATTGGGAAGGGGTCATGTGAGAAGGTAGTTCAGTCCCATGCCCTTTCTAATCTTTGACCACTACTGAGAATGCTGGCAAGGGGGTTCTTTTGTGCCACTTCTGATGTCAAACACTGATATTACAAATAGGATGACCAGATGACCCGATTTTACAGGGACAGTCCCGATATTTGGGGCTTTTTCTTACACAGATGCCAATTCCTCCCCACTCCCATCCCAATTTTTCACACTTCCTATCTGGTCACCCTAATTACAAAGGGCAAAACGCTCACCTCAATAAAAATTGCATGTTCATCCTCATTTTAGTTTTACACAACACCTTCTCCTTCATCTTAAAATTTATGCCATAGGCCATCCCTTAAATACTGTTTCCAATCCCCTAAACTCCATTTAGTTAAATTCAGAGTCATTAAAAAATATCTAAAATCTCTTTTGGGGGATTATATATTTTAATCATGATTATACAATGAATACTTGATGTTGTTGTAGAATCAGAAACTCAAATTTTAATCTCAAACAAGACATTTAACAACCATTTGACCTGCTGAGAATTTGATTAAGGTCGTTAGGGGATTAGAAACTAGATTTAAAAGGTGGCCAAGCAATGAATTCAAGGATTCAAAACACCTTATTTAAAACAAAAGATAAGAGTTTTTGTTTAATTAAACACATTAGTGGACTGGGAATTATATCCTGAAGAAAATACACATTTAAAATCTAAATAACTCATTCTTGAGAGCTTATTTGGTATTTTTCTGTGTGTATTTTACACAAGAACCGATGGTACTTCACCCCACTACCATTTCTGTATTCTATAGCATCCTGTAGAATGAGTTATATGTCACTCGTAGTGAACCTGATCCAGAGCCCATTGAAATAAATGAAAAGATTCAATGGGTTTTGGATTAGGCTCCAGGAGAGTAAGTGGAAGCACTTCTGTGATGAAGTGGGAATGTTCATAATGTTTTCTCTGAATACTGTGTGGGTGCCTCAGTTTCTCCTATGCAGTTCTTAAGAGCTAGGTGGTGGGAGAAGGCCGTGTGATTGTTGCAGAGCCCTAGAGGGCAGATGTGATGCTGTCTGGGACAGAAAATGAACACCACTCTGTCTCCTGGCAACTAATGGCCTGGGCCCTCCCCCCCTGCAAGGTGATAGCTAAAGGTGTTGGAGAACAAAGGAATCAGGTGACCTCCTGGCCTGGGAAAGGAACAAAGCAGAGGAGGAGGGGCTGGAAGGTGAGTCAGTTTTGAAGCTGGCTGGAGATATGGAGTGAGTGCAGACGCGGGTGTCTGGCTCACTGCCCCACAAAATGGACCTAGCTGAGGGGTCCTGTTCTCTGTACCTACAAGCTCTGTTTTACACTGTGTTCCTGTCATCTAATAAACCTCTGTTTTACTGGCTGGCTTAGAGGGCCGGCTCCAGGCACCAGCATTCCAAGCAGGTGCTTGGGGCGGCAACCTGCAAGGGGCGGCAGTCTGGCTGTTTTTTTCCCACAAGCAGCACACCGAAATGCTGCCACGGACAGCGGGGGCAGTCCGTGTGCTGTTAGGGCGGCATGCGCATTTTCGCGGCAGTAGCAATTCGGCAGCAGCTTCTATGTTCAGCTGTGCACGGCGGTGCAGCTTCTGCCACCAAATTGCCACCGCCACGGAAACGTGCCTGCCACCCTAACGGTGCACAGACTGCCCCCGGTGTCCGCAGCGGCAATTCGGCGCGCTGCTCGGGGAGGCAAAAACTGTAGTACCGGCCCTGCTGGCTGAGAGTCATGTCTGACTGTGAAGTTGGGGTGCCAGACCCTCTGGCTTCCCCAGGACCTCCCCTGGGCAGACTCACTATGGGAAGCGCACGGAAGGGCAGAGGATGCTGAATGCTCCAAGGTCAGACTCAGGAAGGTGGAAGCCCTGTGAATCTGCTCACAGAGAGGAGATTTCATCAGAGTCCCGACTGGCTTCATAGGAAGCAGTTCCAGAGCATCGTCCAGGGACTGCGTGACAACTTCTTACCGCACTTCCACCTCAGACAGAATACAGCAGGGATCATGAGGATGACGACAGAATTTACATAAACCACACTGAAGAACTTCAGTTAATGCCACAGCTCCTTTTCACCTTCTTTCCTATTCCTGTTTCCTCTCCTGCGTATAACAACTCCCCATTGTCTCCCTCAGTATTACCTGGCTCTCTCTATGAATGCCCAAAAAAGGCCTGCACCAAGATGGCATGGGGCCTCATGTTTCTAGCTGCATCTCTGCTTCTGTCAGCCCAACCTTCAGATCACCATGTTGCTTGTTCTACACTGGTTCTTCAGCGGCCCTGGACTCAGCTTTAAATGCTTACTACCTTGAAGAGCAGTTAACGTCAGTGGAGAGGCAAAGGTGATGGAACTGACACTAGGAAAGAGTTGTGATCAGGTCGTGCTCCCCAAGGGTCAGAAACTCTTCCTCTTGCTTCTTAAGTGCTTCCTAATGCATCTCCACAAACCCTGATAATTAGCTTGTCCCCAGGTGGCATCCATTGGGGATTAGCAAGTTCCATAAGGGTTAATCATATAATTCCCAGACAGCAAAATCTGACCCAGAGAATTTAGTACTGATGAAAGGTACTAGATTTATTGCCCTGGTGGTTGAAGCCCTTTATTCATTTACTGAACTGGTACATCATAGGCAGCAGGTGTGAACACTTCCCATTTCATCAAAGTAATTTGAGTACCTTGTGATGAGAAATTGAATAGCTTGGTTTCTGTTTATTCATTCATTGTTCTTTCTGCTGAGACAACTGACAGTGGCACCATTTAATGACAAATCTGATGGTAGTTTTGCAATGGAGACAGCTGGCTACTGGAATGGACCAAGACCAAAATATATTTCATAACTACCAAACTAATGACACTATCTTTCAGCCACTGACAGCAGTCTTTGGCCCTGATCCTGCAAATGCTTCACTTTACTATTGTACATCATCTCATTGATTTCAATAGGACTACTCATGGTAGTACACTTAAGCACATACATAAACATTTTCAGGATCAGTACCTTATTTTGTACCATTTATCTAGAGGTAAATGTGTATCTTATTGCTAGTCCTTGAGATACCCAGTCCCTCTAAAAAAACAGAGTGCTTTCTAAAACACTGGTACAATAATCATAAAAGCCCTCCTTTATCATACTTTTTCAGCACGTTTCTTTTCAGTGCGACCCAAGTTTACACAACCAACTTTGTTAGAAGATCCCTTAAGTCACTGAATTCAAAAATCTCCAGACTTAAATATCACCCTGTGCAAGTTATAGTTTATATGCCACACAATATAACCAGTAAAAAAAAAGTTTACTGACAACTTACGTAAGTACAGATGGATCACTGCTTTGCCTGCTAAGATGATAAGAAAGTGCAACTAAAAGGCCACAGAAAGCAGAGAACAGTGCTGGAATGTGGCGAGCATCCCATGGTTCCTAATGGGAAGGACAAAAAGCAGAGTACTTTTACGTTAGGAATGCAAAACTTACTTTTTAAAGGAAGCTAAATCCTACAATACAGTGCTAGACCTACAGTACTCAATACATCATATATCAAAGAGTTATAGTTCAATCATATCACAATCTATTATTGTGAGAATGGCTGAAATACTACAGACATACTTTAGAATTACACAAAACTATATACAAAAATATCGCTATAATCAGCAATTAGAGAAGAAACTAGAAAACACATGAAAAGCAGATTTTTTACCCTCTAAATAAACACCAGAGGCAAAATTTATAATCCTCATTAAAAGAACAAATTAGAAATGTGAGTAAAATAAATTACATTTTATTTGCTAAGCCTTAAAATCAAAGGTAGTTTACTCAACCTTTGGCAAGCTCTCTCAATAGCCTGCATAAAATCATAGAAGATTAGGGTTGGAAGAGACCTCAGGAGGTAATCTAGTCCAACCCACTGCTCAAAGCAGGACCAACCCCAACTAAATCATCCCAGCCAGGGCTTTGTCAAGCTGGGCCTTAAAAACCTCTAAGGATGGAGATTCCACCACCTCCCTAGGTAACCCATTCCAGTGCTTCACCACCCTCCTAGTGAAATAGATTTTCCTAATATCCAACCTAGACCTCCCCGACTACAACTTGAGATCATTACTGCTTGTTCTGTCCTTTGTCACCACTGAGAACAGCCTAGCTCCATTCTCTTAGGAACCCCTCTTCAGGTAGTTCTCTTCTGCAGACTTCTCCTCCTAAGTCATCTGACCAGCCCCATAATCATTTTCATTATGCTCCACTGGTCTCTCTCCAATTTGTCCATATCCTTTCTGTAGTGGGGGCCCCCCAAAACTGGATGCAATACTCCAGATGTGGCCTCACCAATGCCAAATAGAGGGGAATAATCACTTCCCTCAACCTGCTGGCAATGCTCCTACTAATGCAGCCCAATATGCTGTTAGCCTTCTTGGCAACAAGGGCACACTGTTGACTAGTATCTAGCTTCTTCTCCATTGTAATCCCCAGGTTCTTTTCTCTATGACTGCTGCTTAGCTAGTCAGTCCCCAGCCTGTAGCAGTGCATGGGATTCTTCCATCCTAAGTGCAGGACTCTGCACTTATCCTTGTTGAACCTCTTCAGATTTCTTTTAGCGCAATCCTCCAATTTGTCTAGGTCACTCTGGACCCTATCCCTACCCTCCAGCGTGTCTGCCACTCCCCACATCTTAGTGTCATTAATGAAGATGTTGAACAAAACCAGCCTCAGGACCAACCCCTGGGGCACTCTGCTTGATACCAGCTCCCAATTAGACATCGAGCCATTGATCACTACCCATTAAGCCCAACAATCTAGCCAGCTTTCTATCCACCTTATAGTCCATTCATCTAATCCATACTCCTTTAACTTGCTGGCAAGTATACAATGGGAATACAATGGGAGACCATATCAAAAACTTTCCTAAAGTCATGTTACATCACATCCACTGCTTTCCCCATATCCACAGATTCCTTGAGGACCTGCTCCATGATTTGTCCAGGGACTGAGGTGAGGTTGACCGGTCTGTAATTCCCCAGATTCTTCTTCTTCCCTTTTTTTAAAGAGCGGCACTATATTTGCATTTTTCCAATCATCTGGGACCTCCCCCGATCGCCACGAGTTTTCAGAGATAATGGCCAATGGCTCTGCAATCACATCAGCCAGCTCCCTCAGGATCCATGGACTTGCGCATGTCCAGCTTTTCTAAATCATCCTTAACTTGTTCTTTCACCACTGAAGGATGCTCACATCCTCTCCATACTGTGCTCCCCAGTGCAGCAGTCTGGGAGCTGACCTTGTTTGTGAAGACCAAGGCAAAAAAAGCATTGAGTACTTCAGCTTTTTCCACATCGTCTGTCACTAGGTTGCCTTTCCCAATCAGGAAGGGTCCCACACTGTCCCTGACCACCTTCTTGTTGCTAACATACCTGTAGAAACCCTTCTTGTTACCCTTCACATCCCTTGCTAGCTGCAACTCCAATTGTAATTTGGCCTTCCTGATTACACCCCTGCATGCTCGAGCAATATTTTTATACTCCTCCCGAGTCATTTGTCCAAGTTTCCACTTCTTGTAAGCTTCCTTTCTGTGTTTAAGCTCCCTGAAGATTTCTCTGTTAAGCCAAGCTGGTCACCTGCTATATTTGCTATTCTTTCTGCATATCGAGATGGTTTGTTCCTGCAACCACAATAAGGATTCTTTAAAATACAGGCAGCTCTCCTGGACTCCTTTCCCCTTCATGTTATTCTCCCAGGGGATCCTGCACATCAGTTCCCTGAGGGAGTCAAAGTCTGCTTTTCTGAAGTCCAGGATCTGCATTCTGCTGCTCTCCTTTCTTCCTTGTGTCAGGATCCTGAACTCGACCATCTCATGGTCACTGCTGCCCAGGTTGCCACCCACTTCTACTTCCCCTACCAATTCTTCCCTGTTTGTGAGCAGCAGGTCAAGAGGAACATGGCGCCTAGCTGGTTCCTCCAGATGGACAGAGAAATATGCCAAATTCTATAGGCAATGTTAATGTAAACAGCAGCATGTAAACAAAAAATGAGGCATAAACAACACTCTTGCAAGGATCAACAACTCTAACATTATTATTTATTATCAGAGGGGGAAAAACAGTGGTTGCCATTGTTAAGGCTCAGCTCCAGCATCCACTTTCAGTTGTTCCTAACTTTCGGCTAAAATTTTCCATGTTTATTCTCAACTCAGAATATTCATGGAAACTTTGATGATAATTAATTGATGCCCAATATCCTAAAAATGGCTCCATCAAATACATACTTCACAATATGACTGAGTCATAATCTGCATCTGACACAGTGCAGCTACACACTTCCCCATACGTGGGTCTTATGCCAAAGCCACAATTGACCCTTCGATGTGTAACTTCTTTTCCAAAACTGAAATACATTGAAGAGCCTTGTGATTTCAAAACTACCTTATACTGTATGAGACACAACTCCTTCCACTTCCTAGTATTAAATAAACCCTATATGATAATATATATTCTTTATATTACTTTAATATTCCATTACGTCATGCACCTCTCTGTTCTTAGCCTGCCCCCACTTCTGCAGAGTTACCTCTTTACTGTTTTCCAGAATTAAACTACACAGCAATCAGGGAAAGCACATTCTATGCCAATGTAGTATGTTTTACAAAAAACGTGGACACAAAATGCTTCCATTTCTCTAGCATCAGTGTAAATGAACCATAACCATTTTGTCATTTTCCTTCCTGACTAATGATGTCTGGTAGAGCTCTAAATTTAAAAAGCTGAAAGAAAAACATAATTAATAATTGGACAATGATTTTTCTCCCCGGGAGAAAAGGAATGACAGGGTTTCACTGTTGGATGGTGATGTTATCTGTCATTCTGGAGAGGGAGTTTGTATTCCTAGTTGCCGTCATTCTGTTGAGGTGATGTCTTGCTCTTTCATTCTATATACAATTTTGACTTTGATCCACACACACAAATAGCAGTTTTTAAAGCAAGTGAAATGCAGATGCAGGATTAAGGATGAAAGTGATGGGTTAAATAAACACTGAAGCTGAAAGAAAAAAAGTTCTGTTTCAACAAAGGTTCACCTACTCCCAAAACAACCAATTAAAAGGAGAAGAGCTTCTCTGGAATTTAAAAGTTTGTTGCTCTAGAAATAAAAAACTATTTAAAAAAAAAAGTTAAGCATAGTAGAAATATCCAAACAAACAGAAAAGCCACTCTCATGTCATTTGTCCCCTTTTTTAAAAAAAGATAAGACTTCTCAAGCCTGATACACCTTTACGTTTCAAAGGTACTTTGTAGTAAATCCTGCTCCCCACTCAACACCAGAGAAGGTCCTGCACATGGTAGAATCATTGTGGTAGCATGTAGTAATCATGATGGTTTTGATTCGGAAAGTCCTCCTCATCACAGATAGCTAGTGCAGGCTGCTGCTACCATATCAGGAGTGAAAGAAAAAAGGTTGTAAGAATTGCATGGTCACTGGCTGCAGTGTAGCTGGATGCTGAGACAAGAATCAGTTGTGTAAGAGGTGACGTATAGGTTCTGAGTTTTAACCCTAACCCTACATATTTTAGCAACACATGTTGAGAAATGATTTTGCAACTACTTATAATTTTATCATCATTCAGCCATTTTTGTCCTCGCCCTATCCTAGACACACAGTACTCTTCTTTGGGCACAATTTACAATTTGAAATTCAGCTGTTTTTTATTCCTTTATTTTTAAAGACATTGTAACAATAATTGGGAAAAAACCCTCACCTTATTCTTGTAAAAATATTTACCTCTTGGCTGAGATCATACAAAACAAACTTTAGCCAAAAATAATTTTTTTGAAAGTTATGAGCAAGTGGAACCACGTGGTTGTAACGGAATCTTCTCCACAAATTTAACCATAGTATTTTGTTAACAAGTGTATTCTATTTTCAATGACCGTTAATGACTGAGGACTGCCAGTTGCTCTAAGAGCATTTATTATGCTCATTAGTCCGTTTATGTCAATCCGGAAGCAAGAATCATAATGCTGATTTATTTAGATGATCTGTTGATGGCAGAAAAGTTATTAGAGTGAAGGGAGGAGCTCCCCATAAATTTCTGCAAAGCTACCTCATTGTTCTCCTTCAAAACCTTCCTTTTATCTCCTGTTCCATAGTGCCTACAAAAAAACTGTTAAGCCACTTGTGGGCTGAAACCAGTGCCTATTATGCTGACTAACATGGTCTCATTGTTTCCTCATAGTCAGGACCAGCTCTAGGCACCAGCAAACCAAGCACGTGCTTGAGGCGGCACATTTTCAGGGGTGGCATTCCGGCCATCTTTTTTTTTTTTTCCCTTTGGGTGGCAAAAGCCTAAAGCCAATCCTGGCAGCAGCAGCGCGCTGTGCCCAGGGAATGCCCTGGGGCCACTGTAGTTTGCACCGCAGGGGAGCAGCGCCCACACCTTGTGGCTGGACCAGGCAGGCTCCGAACGGGGAACAGTAGGGCTAGAGGCTGCCCTGAGGGGCACATGGAGCCGCCTGCAGGTGCCGCAGGGCAGCCGCCCCCTAGTGCCGCAGCCAGGGCTGAGCGAAGCGGCCTGAGCCATCCAGGGACTGCAGCAGGGCTGCCAGAAGCAGCAGCAGCGGGGCCATAGAGGGCGGGGTGCTGCCGTGTGGGGCCCACGTCCCACTCTCCGAGGCTCCGCTCCCTCTGGGGGCTACCCTGCCCCAGCTCCTTACCCCCCTGCCGGGGTGGTCCCCCGGCTCTGCCCTCCCGTGTCTTGGCTGGTCCTGGAGGTAGAAGCCCTGGCTGAGGGTGCTGCCTAGGAGCCCCACTGCTGAGGCTGAGGGACCCTGGGCTGAGGTGCTGCCTAGGAGCCCCACTGCTTACCTCGACCCTGCCAGCGCTGGACCGGCTGGAGGCAAGGAAGGAGTGGGTGGAGTCAGCACTGGTGACAGGGAGACCAGGGCTGGGGCGGCAGGGGGTGCAGATGTGGGAGGGCACTGGTTGGGGGCGAGAAAGCTTGGGGCGGCAAAAAACCTAGAGCTGATCCTGCTCATAGTCCCATCTGGCTGTATACATCTGTTGTCTCTTCTCTTATATTTCAACTGTAAGCTTTTTGGGGCAGGGATTGTCTTTTTTGGTTCTTTGTTTGTACAGTGCCTAGCATAATGGGGTCATGGGTCCATGACATGAGCACTTAGATGATACTGTAACACAAATAAATACATAATAAATTGTATTGAATTTGCACTGAGCCCTTGCTGACATCTTTGTAGTTGTCATAAATCTCAAGAACATTATTAGGATCCCAAACAGTATCCAAAAATGGTAATGCTTTTTATATTTATAAACCTTGAAAACAGCCAGTGTTAAAAACGAAGTTTCCATGTGCTTGGTTTGACCTTAGTTTCAGCTAGTTTTCAATTGTTAGTTATAAAACTCTAAAAATAGGGGTTTAGAAAGGAATGGCCAACAGATTTTTCCATTCAGCTTTCCTATGTGGCACTGTATAGTAATATATTCATTCTCTCACACATAGAAATAATTTTGGACTTTCTCTGCTTCTACAAACAGGTTTCTGCAAACACATTTTACTTTCTTTTTCTTAAATTCAGAAGATAATATTTTCATCACCTGTGAAAAACACTGAAATATAACAAAGGTGGGTTTTTTGGACATGGATATGGTTACAAACAACTTACTACTCATTGCAAAGCATAGTATTTGATGGCCTTCTCCAAAAGTTACATCCTTAATAGTTCTTGTCTGGTCCCCAAGGGTCTCAAAATTGGAAAGTATATGAATTGATGAACCTGTCTCCAGAAATCTGCTTGAAGTATTTTATGTTGTTGAAATAAAACTGCAATAGGCCTATAATTCTATATTTGGTTCCTTACTCATCTGGGAATTCTATGTATACACAAGGGTCCATTCAGTTTTGTTTGAAAATATTTTGGGGGCAGTTCTAGCTGTCTGAAAGGGAGCTTTGCATTCTATTTTTTTGCCACGGTAGAGCTTTAATTAGCACAAATATATATCAAATTATTAGTGTTCTTAAAAAGCATGTATTAAGAAGCACTGCTCCACTCATTATTATGACTGCTGAGTTTAGGCCTAAATCAGACTACAAATCAAACTATACCAATTCTGCGATGTTATGAATGGGGCTTAGAACGGGCACTGAACTTTAGAAACGGCTCACCAAAAACCATAGACAAATTATTTTGTAATATTTGATTCCAGGCATATAGCACAGCTACTTACATACTGATAATACACTGCTAATGAAGACAATTTGCAATTATCTAGAGATGGAACAGGCCACCCATGCCATTTATAAAATGAGTACATTTACTTCAGATTAATATTTTTCCCTAAATCCAGTATCTGTTTTTTCCATGATGATTAAGATAACCCATATGTTCCTTAAACAATTAAAAGAAATTGTACAACAATTAATCTGGATCTTTATAAGCCACAAATCAGTTAGTGGCTATGTAGTGCAAATAGGGTTAATTTTAAATGCTTGGATGCCAAGTCATTTATTTTAAAAATTACTAAAAATATTTAGTTTAGCAAAACAAGAAACAGTAGGCCAGGTCTTAATAATTTACTGTGTTTACTGCCAACTCAAGGATGTGGCTCCCACTATTTTAGTTGCGCGTGTGTGTGTGTGTGTGTGTGGTTTTTAGAGACATTAGGGAACCATCAATATTGAGACCAAGCAAAATAATCAGAATTATTAATCATGGCTATTTTATTATCAAAGAAAGGAAAAGAAAACATTAAGCATTAAACCTAATGATAAAATGGTTATGTCCATTACAATCTCTTCTGTATGTCTATCTGTGGAGAGCTTTTACCAGAGATTACACCCTTAAGCATGAAAAGCCTCTGGGGGTGTTCTTTCTTCAGTAAATTAAGACTAAAGTATCTTATTTCCTAATTAAGTATTTTGGGGCTTATCTATAAAGAAGGATAATACCTTCTATAAGGGTGTCATTTCTAAAGCACACCAATGTGTTGTGCATTCACTGGTCCGTGTGAACCCTTCTGGTGTGTTTTAACACAGTACTGTTTGAAACAGTATTACACTGAAGTGCACTGGAACCTTTAGTGTGTACCAGCAGGGTCTACATACACCAATTAATGCGCAACATATTAGTTCTTTTTAGAAATCACACCCCTGTAGAGTGCATTCCTCCTCTGTGTAGACAAGCCCTTATTAGATCATTTAAAACTGTTTATGTGTGGGCAACAGAATTTGTCTAATGGCAGGTGGATCCTGTTAGTTATTATAAATAACCAGAATGCTTACTTTGCCCAACTGTAAGTTATCTTAACTAAATCCTATGATACTGAAGAAAATATTTAAATCAGTTACATAGAAGAAGCCATTTAAGGATCTGTTTTAAAACAGGCCAATTACGAATCTTAAGAATCTTAAATCTAATTTAATCCCATTATTTCTCTGTTTATCAATCTTTAGTCCTTGCCTCATCTTGGTCTAACCATTTGGTGATTAACAGGAGAAACTGTTAATAATTTTAAATTATCACAGCATTTCCATATCCTAACAAAATTACACGAGATTTACAATCTAATCCCTTGGAAGTATTTTGGTTAATTTTCTCTCTCCAATCTATGTTGAAATCTTGGGGAAGTTTCTCTGGTTTGGTTTCTTCTTGAGTCTTTTCTGTTCTTCTAAGCTCTTTGTAGTAGCTTGTTTTTAGAGATGGACAGGATGAGTTGTGGTGTGCTTGCTGTTTAAGCAGGGTAGCAGAGGTGCTCACTTTAGAGTTTTTTTTATACTCTTCTCCTTCCTATTTCAATGAAATTATAGAAAAATTATCTCTTCCAAGCTTGTTTAGATTTAAGTTGGTTACAATCATTTCTTCATTGGCTCCGTACCGTCAGGGTTGGCTTAGGTGACACTTTCAGTTCCTGAACATGCAGTCTATTTAATGAATATGCAACATTTCTAACTACCTTTGTTCTTCATGTAGCAGGAAAATCCCAGATAATCTTTTGAAGTTAGAGGTTAACTTTTTCTTTTCATTCAGTCCATTTTTTAAACCTTTCTTCAATTTTATTAGAATTCAACAAGAAATGAAATTCTGTTTTTAAGAAGTCCAAACACTCCTATTCTTCATATGAAAGTTTTTAGTTCTCAAAACAATCATCCTAAATTAAATAACTCTTAGAAAGCCAGTAGCTTAAATAGTTATTTAAGAAGTTGTTGATTCTTTTATAACAATTTTTAGAGAAATGATTCTTCAGGTCAGTGTAGGTGAGGGGGTTGCTTGCATAGTGCAAGTAATTAATTATTTCCGCATTAATATAAATACTCTATACTTAAATGGCTTCTTACATTAGTAACTAGCTCATCAAGGTTATTAAATTCCAAGCATTTTACCATTAGCAATGAAATTAGGAAATTATATTAGGAGCTTTGCACTTAACTAACATACTTGAAAATATTCCAATCAAAATTATTTCCCATTTCAATATTTAAGAACTAAACAAAAATTTAAAATATTTCCAACTATATATGTTTTTTCCTAGAGGCTTTTAAAGAGACAAGCAGAAGTTTTTCTTTGAAAAAGAATGGTTGGAGGAGCTTCATATAGGTTCACTTTACCCTTAAGTTTTATGGTTTGATAAGGCTCTTCAGTAACTCTTCTCTGACACCCATTTTGTGTGTACTAGTTGCAGTCTTTACAATTAAAATGTCTATCAAATATTTTATACACAGCACCAATCACGACAACCAAGCTTACATCCATTTCTCAAAACACAATATAAAAATTTCATAAGACAAAATTAAAGCAAGTTTAAAATGCAGCTTTTCTGAATGTGTATACATACAATTTTATGGCTAAGGAGAAGTTATCTTCCTGACATTTGCTTGTCTTTGGGGACAGAAAGCAGAAACCTTATGAAATTTCTTTAAATCATCCTGAACATTTTATAACATAACTAACTAAAACATACACAGATAGTGTTATATTTTCTAGCACCCTGGCTATAACATACTTGTAGCTATATCTTAATATTCAGTAAAAGTGCAAGATTGTAATGGACCTAATATTTAAAAAATAAGTTATAATAATTTTTGCATCAGTTTTGAGGTCTGTCCACCACAGTGGGAACAACATAGAAGAGAAGAATCTGGCAATTCAAAAATATTTCATGGTGTATTATTATTACTCAAAACAGAATGCTGACAGACTGGTTGCAGCAAGGAAACTAATTACAACGGTAAAGACGAAAAGTGACACTGCTAAACCCAGCAATCTTAATAATTGTGGGGAAAGAGGATGATATACCAAAGGGTTTAAAAAAGCATCCTTAAATATTTGGGCACAAGCCAGAGAACAGCTCAAGAGGGCAGAAAATGTCAACACATCATGCCATCCCATTCAAATCAATCAGATTCCACATTGGTGAATTTGGGTCTGCATCTCCAAACTGATGAATACAATATCTGAGAATAAAACCACCTCCTCCAGGAAACAGAGAGAACCTCTTCATAGACTGGGTTCTAAGATAGCTAGGAGGACTCCCAATTTCTGTTGACGCTTACAGAACTAACATGTAGAGCAGAAATAAAGAGAGAGGCTCAAGGGAACAAACATACTTTTAAAACTAAACACACGTTACCAGCCACTTCAAAAGAGAAAAAGAAAGCTCTATAATTGATGCTGTTAGATACACTAATGGAAGGTATGACCAAAAGAGTCAATGAAACCCTAACCAGGCAATTTAATTTTATAGGAACCATAGCTAAAAAAGTAAATTAATAAAAGCCAGAAAGAATTGGAATGATGCCTTGAAGGATGATATAGCTAAGTGATGGTGAGGAGAAATAAAAGAAAATGTCCTTGTAACCAGGCAACAAAAACAAGTATTAGCAATCTATGGACTGTGACATTTATGTTCTCACCCTGTAAAAATCAATCAAATTAATATACAGTAGTCTGAAATGTAAGATTGAGATAGGCAGCTGGTGTCATTTTGTTCATATGATGTGGAAGTATCATGTGGTATAAGATTTATGGAAAGATATTGTGCAGCAGGTAATGGTTATAAACGAAATAAAATTTTGCCTAGGTAATAAACTCTGTATGTTTCAAGATCACTTAGAACCATCACTACACTCGGTGGCTTCTGTACACCAATTGTGTCAAAAACAACATTATGATTCAAAAACTTTCTCCCCTCATGAAATTTTCTGCTGATTGATCCAAGGCATATCAATTATAATATAATACCCACTATTCAATAGGGATGCATACTGGGGTCAGCTAATGTGGAACATCTTGCAGGATCAGGGCCTTGAATTCCTGTTATTCCTTTTTAGAGATTTTTGCTATTATGACTTTAGTTGTGGCCAATTACTCTGAACAATTTTTTTTGTTACTGTTGTGACAAAGTTCCTCCTGTGCCTTGGTGAGTCCTGCGCTTTTTGGCAGATTTGCTCGCCTCAGAGGTTCACAGCAGCCCTCGGTTTGGCCGCTTCTGCTAGAGGCTCAAACCTGCCGTTCACTCAGTTAAACTCATCACTGGCCAGCATGGGGGAAACGGAGAACAATCCGTGCAGTCTCTGTTGTCCCACCTAGTGGGTCAGGGACAGGCCAGATCCCTTTCCAAATTAGACCTCCTCTTCTGGTGTTTCTCACAGACCGGGTCAACTCCTCTTGTGTCTGATTAGGAGTAAGGGGGAATGGGGGGAACCCGGCCTGCCCTCCACACCAGGTTCCAGCCCAGGGCCCTGTGGACAGCAGCTGTCTACGTCTCCTGAATCTGCTGCATGACAGCTACAATCCCCTGGGCTACTTCCCCATGGCTCCCCCCAACACCTTCTTTATCCTCACTGCAGGATCTTCCTTCTGAAGTCTGATCACGCTTTTACTCCTCAGTCCTCCAGCAGCACGCCTTCTCACTCCGCACTCCTTGCTCGCCCTCCACTAACTGATGGGAGGTCCTTTTAAAACCAGATGTCCTGATTAGCCTGCCTGCCATAATTGATTCTAGTAAGTTCTTAATTGGCTCCAGGTGTCTTCATTAGCTTGCCTGTCTTAACTGGTTCTAGCAAGTTCCTGATTGCTCTAGGAAAGCCCTTGCTCTGGTCACTAAGGGAACAGAAAAAACTTTTCATCCAATGGCCAGTATACTTGCCTTCTACCAGACTCCTGTACCCCACTGGTCTGGGTCTGTCACACTGTTTACTGAACATTTTGGAATAAAAAGGAAAAAGCAGGTTAGCTGCAACACAACTAGTATAACTCCTATTCTTCATAACATGCAAAAAAAAGTTCTGAAGTGATGGACACATGGAGACACATACTTGCACCCCCACTGAGAGAACCAACAGAGAAATTATTTGCAGAAGGTTACAGAAGAGCTAAAATATTACCCAAGCATTGTTTTCAGAAAAGTTAACTGAAAAGTGGAGGAAAGTTATTGAGTATTTGGTTAAAACTAAGAATACAAAAAGAATTGTTGAATTCCCATGGTGCTCTCAAAGTGAACTTTTACAATTACAGCACAAGGAATCCATGTGAAATTATCCTTGCAGCATAACCAAAACAATGTTGAAATGTGACTGCTATGGAGTTATTGTTCTGGGTACATATATGTTTTCAGTTATTATAGAATGGAAAAATGAAGGTCACTTGCATTGTCTCAAGAACATAAATTCATAAATGTGGAATGTAACTTCTTGCTCTTTATACTAAAAGTGAAAATTATATGGCAGTGTATTCTTTTTTAAAAGTGCCTCCAACACAAAACATGGTGTTAACATTGCTGTTTGAATAATCTTATGTATATATGTGGCTTCCACTATGCCAAGATCAATATTTATTCCCTGACCAAGACTTGGCATCCATTTTTTCATTGATTCATAGATTTAAAGGCCAGAAAGGACCATTAGGTCATCTAGTTCTAGTCTGATCTCCTGTATAACACGAGCTACAGAACTTCATCCAGTTACTCCTGTATTGAAACTAATAATTTGTATGCTTGGCTAAAGCATATCATCTCTGACCTTCTCTTTCTTCTTGATGCTGCTTCTCTAGCTTTACCCCTTTTGCTTGTAGCAAAAAATAAACAACCAACCAACCAACCAACCAACCAAGGCATTACACTCTGATCATAAAGTTTTTTTGGAAGCCGAAGTCATCACACTCGAGGAAGCTTCTGCCATTAATAACTCGCCCCCTTGTATACACACCTGTGTAACCTAACTGATGATAAAGGTCATTCATTCAGTGTGGTATATTCCAGTTCTGGTCAGCTAATCAATGCAGACGAGCCCATGGCATACTGGAGGGAACATGTCAGCCAGCTACCAAACGCACTCCCAATTTCTTTGGACCCTGATATTAGGGCCGTATGACAGGTATTGAAACCCCAGCCTGGGCAACAAGGGGTTGAGAAGTTTCTTCTGGCTCAGCCAGGCCCAACCCACCACACCTGCAAAACTGGATGCACAGACTGGAATAGGCATTAAAGGGTAGTAGAATGGCTCATTTGTGGGCAGACCAGGGAAGAGAAAGGACCTCTACTTTGTAGCTCCCAAGAAAAGGGCTGAGGGATGGCAGGATCACTTTCTCAACAACTGCCTGACGTGCCCTCCCTGAGAGAAAAGAGGACCTGCTTCTGTTATATCCAGAGAGGGAGGCATTTCCCCCATTTAATCTACTAACTCTGATGATTCCCTCTCTTATTTATGGACTACCTCTGAAGGAGAGAGACTCGGCACTGACCTAGCTGGAGGGGTAAGGCATCAGAGGCGGCAGCTGCTGCTCCAAAAGGGAGAGAGCTACCATCCTTCACAGCTACGCCCAGTGAGCTGACCTCCTTCATAGCCTCCCATGATAGACTGCAAACTTTGGAGAATAGCAGGATAGTAGGCAGTGCCCTATGGAGGGCAGCCTGAAGGCACTCCTGGTGTCAGACCCTTCTGTTGCCCTCACAGGGCGCTGGGTTTGAGGCTGATGGAGTGAGAGGGCAAACACTTTCCCACCAAAACTGCCCCTCCTCCACATGTTGAGGGCCTAAGCGCTCACCACTAGCCAATGCTCTCCACAAGCAAAGGCCATCACAGGTAGCTACTAAGCTGACTCATTTTGCACAAAATGATCCTGGCAAATTCACTATCCATGAAATCCACAGAGCTGCAAAGAAGCATAAGGAATTAAGGCAACAGGAACCTGCGGAATTCCTGTGGAACTGTAAAAAAAAATGCTGGACCAGCTATTCTTTTGTGGCGACAGACATTGTTCGATCTCATCTGGAGAACAGAGTCGATCCTGTCTGGCTAGCAAAAAGGCCTTATTTTACCACTTTGCAAATGTAAAGGCAGCAAAAGAGACTTTCATAACTATTGCAGCATTACTCTATCTGTCCTGGAGAAAGTTTTTGCTTCTGTCTTGTTGGCCCAAGCTGCTGATATCTTAAGGAGCAAGAGAAGACTACAACAAGTTGGCTTCACTCCAGGTCATTCTACAATGGAATAAATGCTCAGTGTGCCAGCTTGTTGACAGGTAATCTTTTGGCTGAAACTCATAGGCCTCCCTGACAAGTTCTATAGAATGATCCATCTTCTATATGATGACTCTCACGCTGCGTTCTTGTAAACAGGAAAAGAACCACTGGCTTCCAAATTCAGTCAAGCATTCAACAAGCATGCACTGCCACCCTAGAACTCTTCAATGCTGTCATAGACTAAGTGCTTCACCAGACTCTAAGTAAATGGATTTTAGGCATATGCCTTGATAAGAAAGTTAACAACATTGATTTTGCTGACAACATAGTGCTAGTTGTCAAATCAATGGATGAGCTAACCGTGGCACTTAAAGCCCTGGAAAGCTCAGTGGTAAAAGTCTGCCTGAAAATTAATTGGGGTAAAACCAAAATACTTTCAGTCAGCAATTTCACACACATTGAAGGCTCTGGTATCTCGGTGAGTGACCACACAGTTGATATTGTCAGTGATTTCACCGACCTCAGCTCTTTTTTAATAATATGGGCAGCACTGGGCAAGAAGTTGAAACCTGCACAGCAAAAGCATCATCAGTAAAGGGGTGCCTCATCAAGAACATCTTTTGTAACCCAACCAACTTGATTCATAGATTCCAAGACCAGGAGGGACACTGTGATCATTGAGTCTGACCCCGGGTAGAACACAGGCTATAGAACTTCCCCAGAACAATTGCTACAGCCCGTCTTTTTAAAAATATCCAATATTGATAGAAAATATACAATGACCCTTTGTAAATTGTTCCAACAGTTAATTACCCTCACTGTCACAAATTTACATCTTATTTCCAGTCTCAATTGATCTAGTTTCAACTTCTAGCCATTGGATCGTGTTTTGCCTTTTTCTGCTAGACTGAAGAGCCCATTATTAAATATTTGTCCCCATGTAGATACTTATACACTATAACCAAGTCACTCCTTAACCTTTTCTTTGTTAAGCTAAATAGATTGAGTGCTTTCAGTCTATCACTATACGGCAGTGGTGGGCAAACAGCAACCCGTCAGGGTATTCCGCTGGTGGGCCGCAAGAGTTTGTTTACATTGACAGTCTGCAGGCACGGCTGCCTGCAGCTCCCAGTGGCCGCAGTTCACCATTCCCGGACAATGGGAACTGTGGGAAGAATGGACATAATAGGGAGATTAATGGTCCATCTAGCATAGTATGCTGTCTTCTGACAGTGGCCAATGCCAGATGCTTCAAAGGGAATGAACAAAACAGGGCAATTATCCAGTGACCCATCTCCGGTCTTCCACTCACACATCTGGCAGTCAGAGGCTTAGGGACACCCAGAGCATAGGGTTGCATCCCTGACCATCTTGGCTAATAGCAATTGATGGACCTATCCTCCATGAACTTATCTAATTATTTTTTGAATCCAATTATAGTTTTGGCTTTCACAACATCCCCTGGCAACAAATTCCACAGGTTCACTGCATGTTGTGTGAAGAAGTATTTCCTTTTGTTTGTTTGAAACCTACCGCCTATTAATTTCATTGAGTGACCCCTGATTCTTGTGTTATGTGTAGTGTTAAATAATGCTTCCTTATTCACTTTCTCCACCCTATACATGATTTTACAGACATCTATCATATTCCCCCCTTAGTCATCTCTTTTCCAAGCGGAACAGTCCCTCTCTTTTTAATTTCTCCTCATAAAGAATTCAATTCTGTTACCCTTCTCTGTATTTTTCCATTTCTAATATATTTTTTTTGAGAGAGACCGGAAATGCACACAGTATTCAGTATAGTGGCATTATGATATTTACTGGCTTATTATCTATCCCTATCTAACCATTCTGAGTGGCTCTTCTCTGAACCCTTGCCAATTTATCAACATCCTTCTTGAACTGTGCATGCCAGAACTGGACACGGTATTCCAAAAGTGGTCGCACCAGTGCGAAATACAGAGTAAAAAGAACCTCTCTACACTTACTCAAGATTCCCGTTTATGAATTTCAGGATTATATTAACTCTTTTGGCCACAACATCACTTTGGCAGGTCATGTTCAGTTGATTATCCACAATGATCCCCACATCTTTTTCAGAGTCACTGCTTCCCAGGACAGAGCCCTCCTCCTGTAAGTATGGCCTACACTCTTTGTTCCTAAATTTACACATTTATATTTAGTTGCTTTAAAACACATATTGTTCATTTGTGTCCATTTTACCAAGAAGATTACTCAATCAGTAACCTGTCCTCTTCATAATTTCTCTCTCCTGAAATTTTTGTGTCATCTACAAACTTTATCAGTGATGAGTTTATGTTTTCTTCCAGGTAATTGACAAAAGTGTTAAACAGCCGTGCCAAACACCAGTCCCTCTGGGACTGGAAATACAGCTGCTTGATGACTATTCCTCACTTACAACCACATTCTGAGTGTTATCAGTTAGCCAGTTTTTAATCCATTTAATGTGCGTCATTTGAATTTTATACTATTCTAGTTTTTTTAATCAAAATGTTACGTGGTACCAAGTCAAACACCCTCAGACAATCATAGAAAATTAGGGTTGAAAGAGACCACAGGAGGTCATCTAATCCAACTCCCTGCTCAAAGCAGGACCAATACCAACTAAATCATCCCAGCCAAGACTTTGTCAAGCCAGGCCTTAAAAACCATTAAGGATGGAGATTCCACCACCTCCCTAGGTAACTCATTCCAGTGCTTCACCACCCTCCTAGTAAAATAGCTTCTCCTAATATCCAACCTAGACCTCCTCCACTGCAACTTGAGACCATTGCTCCTTGTTCTATCATCTGCCACCACTGAGAACAGCCTAGTGCCATCCTCTTTGGAACCCGCTTCAGATGGTTGAAGGCGGCTATCAAATCCCCCCTACCCCCACTCTACTCTTCTGTAGACTAAATAAGCTCAATTCCCTCAGCCTCTCCTCATAAGTCATGTGCCCTAGCACCCTAATCATTTTCATTGCCCTCCGCTGGATTCTCTCCAATTTATCCACATTCTTTCTGTAGTGGGGGGCCCAAAGCTGGATGCAATACTCCAGATGTGGCCTCACCAGTGCCGAATAAAGGGTAATAATCACTTCCCTTTATCTGCTGGCAATGCTTCTACTAATGCAGCTCAATATGCTGTTAGTCTTCGTGGCAACAAGGTCACACTTTTGACTCATATCTAGCTTCTTGTCCACTGTAATTTCCAGGTCCTTTTCTGCAGAACTGCCGCTTAGCCAGTTATCTCATCATAGAAGGCAATCAGGTTGGTCAGGCATGACTTACCCTGGGAGAATCCATGCTGACTGTTCCTGATCACCTTCCTCTCCTCCAAGTGCTTCAAAATTGATTCCTTGAGGACCTGCTCCATGATTTGTCCAGGGAATGAGGTGAGGCTCACTGGCCTGTAATTCCCTGGATTCTCTTTCTTCCTTTTTTAAAAGATGGCCACTATATTTGTCTTTTTCCAATCATCCAGGATCTCCCCCAATCACCATGAGTTTTCAAAGATAATTGCCAATGGCTCCACAATCACATCAGCCAACTCCCTCAGCACCTTCGGATGCATTAGATCCGTCCCATGGACTTGTGCATATCCAGCTTTTCCAAATAGTTTTTAACCTGTTCTTTCATCCCTAAGAGTTGCTCACCACCTCCCCATACTGTGCTGCACAGTACAGCAGTCTGGGAGCTGATCTCGTCTGTGAATACCGAGGCAAAAAAAGCATTGAGTACTTCAGCTTTTTCCACATCGTCTGTCACGAAGTTGCCTCCACCATTGAGGAAGGGTCCCATTCTTCTCCTGACCTCCTTCTTGTTGCTAACATACCTGTAGAAACCCTTCTTATTACCCTTCACATCCCTTGCCAGCTGCAACTCCAATTGTGATTTGGCCTTCCTGATTACCCTCCTGCATGCTCGAGCAATATTTTTATACTGATCTCCAGTCATTTGTCCAGGTTTCCACTTCTTGTAAGCTTCCTTTTTGTGTTTAAGCTCACCAAAGATTTCTCTGTTACAGAAGTCTGTATGTATTACGTCAACTCTATAACCTTTATCAACCAAACCTGTAATATCATTAAAGAATATCAAGTTAGCTTGACAAGATCTATTTTCCATAAATCCATTTAATTTCTATTAGTTATCACTGATAAGAAGAGAGACTTCGATGGTCAGTATTCTGAACTATGGGACTGAAACATGGCCATTCTCTATCAAGATTAAAAAGTCACTGGACCCCACTGAGAGGAAGCATCTCTGAATGATTGAAAACATCCAATGGTATGAATTCAAATCAAATGAATAGATTCATTTTCTAACTAAACAAGTCCCAGTCTCTCAAACAGTTGGCCAATGCTCTCGAAGGTAGTATGATTATCTGCTCCAAATGCCTGCCAAACTCCCTAAAAAATCACCTTCAGCTATGACCCAATGAAAGCAGGATGAAAAAGAGCCCCCTGGAAGGCCTAAACCACAAGAGCTGGACAAACACCTGTCCCTCACAGCTATCTTACCCCATAACAAGATGGATTTGGCTCAAGACAGATCATAAAGTCACATAACGTGTTCTGAGGGCCGTATGTTGTCCAGTCGACAGCATGAGAACTAACTTAACCTAATAGCAGATTACTGCTAACAAACCTCACATCTCTAATACCTTTGTTTGATCACCTTTCTAATCCTTTGATTACTCTCTAAACTGAAACAGTCTAACAAAGCCTCCTCAACCTACTTTCTTCACAATTTCTCACACTTGCATAACCCGTATTAGTTTATTCTAGTACTCACTGTTCATCCTTCAAACCAAGGCACTAAGGAAAAGATGAACAGTGTCATAATCAATCTAATTAAAATAATTTTATTTAAAAAATATTTCCAATTTGGGAGTTTTCATATTTTAAAAGTATATCCATACTTCAATTTTTAAAGAAGGGCCAGAAAAAGTCTGTTTATGCAAATACCTAAAGGGGGAAATAAGGCTGAAGCTATTCATTCTACAAAAACATAAGGACACAAGAAGCTTTTAAGGAAGGAGAGGTTCAAGTTTGATATCATTGGAAGGTCTTTTTCCATCTGAGTGTTTGGCATGAGCAATAATCTGCCAGTGAAAACAGTGAAAGCCACTAGGATACATATCTGTTCTTCAATTTAGTTCAGGAAATAGAACATTGCTGCTTACACCTGCTGAGATATAAGACGTCCTGTCAATAAACAGGTATAGATTTGATGGATTTAAGTTTCAGACAAGCAATATGTTTTGTCTGCTCATAATTTCTGTTTCTGGGTCAAGCTATCATGTTTTCCAATCCTATATCTTTTGGCTGATGTATTTCTTTATCTCCATAGTATATTAAAAATACCCAGTGTGTGTTTTTTTTCTGTTGCTTCTTACAAATTTGAATAAAAATAAAGAGAGACCCAAAAAAATAGTGAATTTTGAACTTTAGCATTGGTTAAGCCACTGGTGAACTGTAGTTTCTGCTTCTGCTAGCTGCTCTGTTCCTTACTTTGTCCTCCCAATCATCACTACCCAGATGTCCAGTCAAATCAAATGTATTATTATAATTCTTTAGCTACATGCCATAACACATATAGGGTATAAGATAAATACACCCCAACTATCTGTGTCATTCATTTGTTGCATCTTGTTCCACATGAAGTTCTGAGGCACACACTGTCTTCTTTCAAGTATCAGAGGGGTAGCCGTGTTAGCATGGACCTGTAAAAGCAGCAAAGAGTCCTGTGGCACCTTATAGACTAACAGACATATTGGAGCATAAACTTTCGTGGGTGTCTTCTTTGTAATTGGTATGCACAGTATCTAGCACAATGGGGCCTTGATCCTCAGTGCGGTTTCCTAGGCACTACCTTAATATAAATAAATAGTAGCTTTGAAGCCTGACAAGTTTGGAATTCATAATTTCTGTCTTTGAGATTACCACATGCTTAATAATATCACTTTCCTCCATTCATTGGGAACTACAGCTTAATGAACTAGACTCTATGGTGCCTGAGCTTCAGTTTCTAGTGTACAATTGTGATGGAGTGTACCAGGCCCTTTAGCAGGGGGCCTCAAAGGCCTCACGGTCTTACCACACTACATCCCTGAAAGGAGACGTGAAAGTGGGTCCTCTCAGCCTGCCTAGAAAGGTTACAAGGAAGCAGTTCATCAGAGTGCAGCAGGCCCAGTTAAAAGGAGATGCTGGTTCTGAGCAGATCAGTTGCTGGCTGGGACCAGAAGGGTGATGAGGATTTGGAAGGCTGTGAAACTCTCCAGGCGAGGAGGCCTCAGAGAGATCCTGCTCAAGCAGGGAACAGACAGAGAACTTCATCCCTGAGGTAAGGGGCTACATGGGAAGTGGCCCAGGGAACAGCAACAGCAACTACAGTATTAAAGGAAGCAGCATAGGTTGCTGTTTATAATGTCCCTGGGTTGGGATCCAGAGTAGTGGGCAGGCCTGGGTCCCCCCGCTGCTCACTGGCAGAGCTGCCAAAGCCCTGATAAGGGGACAAATTTTATTTAGAAGCCCAAGTTAAGGGCAGGACTTAAAGAATCTCCAGGAAGGAAGCAATGGGGCACTACTCTATAACAGGGCAGGGGCAGGCTTAAAGCTAGCCCAGAAGGGGCTGAGAACTGAGCCCAGAGACAAGGCTGCAGACATTACCAAGGACACAGCGACAGGCCCTGTTTGTTCATTCATGTGTTTGACTGTGTGACTTAGCCAGAGGGATGAGCCGCTGAAGACCCACCTGATGATGGCAACAGCCAACAGGGAGCCCCTTGAACAGAGAGAGTGCAGGTTTGTACCCAGATCATAAAAGGCGCTCACAAGAGGTGAGTGCGCACTGTTATAACAATGATTTCAGTATAACTCAAGAATCAAGTCCACTACTTGTAAAGAAATACTACTTTCTTTCTGATATAGGCATAAGAACACATTTCACAACGGTCACTATTTAGGACCACATTCTGCTGCCCTCCCTTAAGTTGAATTAGGGAGCTTCCTCCACAAATAGTCTCACTGAACTCAGTGGGGTTACTCACAGGGTCAGGTACTACTCATGAATAAGAGTGGAAGAATTATTCCCTTACAATAGTCTAGGTAATTGCATAAAGAGACAAAATGATTTAGGTGAGACTTGGGAACAAGGGAAGTTTATGCCAGTGCTCCTTTCATGTTGTATAAAGGAAAGATGTATGAGACTTTTAAAACCCTAGTGGACTAAGGTTATGAGCCAAAGCAAGTGGAATTATCTCTATATGCTTTAAATTATCCTGCTTATAAATATCTTCAGGAAAACAGTACAATAAAAATTCAAATTAGGTATAATTTTTCTGTGTGAAGAGAAAGTCTGCACTTAACATGGGTAATTTACAGCAGATATCTTGTAAATCTCTCACAGCACTCTCCAACTTCAGGGAAGAATTATAAGCATATTTCTAAGCAGTTTGAAGTCTAAATCCCTGGGCAAGATTGCTTATCTGCAAAGCCACTTGCATGTTGCAATTTAAACTAATATGCTGAAAAAGAAAGAGTTGTATAAACGGGAAAATATTTTAAAAGGTTTTTCCCTAATGCTATTTACAAAAGCTATTTTTAAACTCTTCACCTCACAACCTCCCTGACTCTCCCCTACCCTACTGATCCTTCCTTTTCCATCTTCATAAGAGACCCGACCCTTTCCCAGACACCTACAACAACTTCCATCCCCTAAAGTGTCCCTCCACACCTGACCAGTTTCCTACTAATTGGCGCCTCAAAATCCTCTCTCTGCACATGGCTCTGACCCAACCCTCCTCCCAACTGCCAGTTCCAGACCCATTCACAGAGTTGAGAACTGGTGATAGCGATGCAGAGAACTGTGCCAGGGACTGGGAAAGTTTTCTAGCATCATGGAAGTGGGCCAGGTGAAAGCAATACAATAGAGGACTGGGGACAGCAGTACCTGTAGGCTAACATTTTAAGTGAGGCACTGCAACATACCTTAACTGCACATGTGTTCACTGATTAACACCACCTATGAAAGTTCCTTAAGTCCTCTGTATGGGCTGCTAGACTTTGCGTCAACATGATTCTCCTTTTGCTGTTTTGGAACGTGAATGATTTCACCCTTCATTTACACATACGTGGGGGGGACAGGGACAAAAGCCCCATCTACACCTAAAACATGGGTCCACCGAGCTACATTGTTCAGGGCTGTGAAAAATTTCACCCCTTGTGTGATGTAGTTAGATCGACCTAACCGCACTGTAGATGCCACCGCCTTCTCAGAGAGGTGGATTACCTAAATTGATGGGAAAACCCCTACTGTTGATGTAGGAAGCATCTACACTACAGCAACATACCTGCAGCACCATTGCTGCGCCGCTGTAGGGTAGACATACCCTCAGATTTTTCAGTGGTAGAATCACTGTTGCCTAGCACAGGGGTTCTCAAACTTTTGCTTTCTGAGCCCCCCTCCCACACGCTATAAAAACTCCGTGGCCCACCTATGCCACAACTGTTTTTCTGCACATCCACTAGATTAAAAGCCATGGCCAGCATTAGAGGGTAGCAAACAGAGCAATTGCCTGGTGCCCCATACCACATGGGGCCCTGTGAAGCTAAGTTGCTTTGGCTTTGGCTTCAGCTCCAGGAGGTGGGGCTCGGGCTTCAACTTTCTGCCATGGGCCCCTAATGACATCAGTCCTGCTCTCTAGTTTATTTTGGCGAACCTGCTGAAGCCTTGTCACGCTCCGCCCCTCCCGACCCCAGAAGAGCCACAGACCCCCTGGTTGAAAACCTCTGGCCTAGAAGGATGCTGAGAGCTGCTTGAAAATGTATCTCACACCTTCCTACATCTTTGAAACACCACTCAATGGATATTGGACAGGTGCAATAATCAGGTATCAAGTCTGCTATATAGTACTATAAAAACATTAAGGAAAAAGAAGAGTTTGTTTTTATCTCTCGAGATCTAGGGTGAAATCCTGAGGTCAACCAGAATTTTACCACTGACTTAAATGGAACAAGGATTTGACCTCCAAAGTTTGTTTGTTTAAACGACACACCAAAAATTACAGAGGACAGGCACAATCTGATCATAAAAAAATTGAATTATGCCAAGCATAAAATTACAACAAAAATTAAAACACCCATTTTCCTCTATTTCTGCAACGTAAGCATTGCCAAATGAGAAGGACAGGGGCTGTGTGGTATTAGAGAAATTATATATAGTCTATATAAATTCATTTTTGATGCTAGATCTTGTAGGACAAATTTCAATATGGACCATACTTTTAGGGGTCAATGCTAACCCCTCCTCCCCCACCCCCCGAAACAGGTTTAACAATGGAAATGTAGACAGATTCTAATTACAGTGTGGTGTTAGTAGCCACCATCATTATGGGTACATCTATAGCACCAAAAAAACCACCAATTACAGAGTCTCAGTGTTCAGGTTAACTGACTCGGGCTCATGCAATGGGGGTCCAAATAGCAGTACAGATATTCCCACTTGGGCTGGAGTTCAGGCTCTGAAATGCACGGAGAGGGGAGGGTTTCAGAGCCCAGGCTGTAGCCTGAGCGGGAACGTCGACACTGCTTTTTTGAGCCCTGTGAGTCTTAGTCAGATGACTCAGACTTTGAGACTCACTGCTGTCAGTTTTATTTTGTGGTTTTTGCGTTGTACATGTAGCCTAACAATGTTCTGTAGAAAATATAACAAGCTCAAAATTAGAGCAACTGTACTGCATGCTGTTATAATTTAAAAAAGGGAGAGGGAAGTTGCTTGGGGTGTGTGTGTGTGCGCGTGCCATTTTGTTTTAACGAAAGCAGAGTCTTTGTTAAGAATTTGAACCAAATTCATCATGGGCATGATCAGGATAACTCGCACTGAAGTTGGTGCCTATTTATACCACAGCTGCTTTTGGCCCTTTGTAGTGAAAACACAATGCAACAATTTCAAGTAGGATGGCAAGACTCCAGTGTTCCATGAAGTAATGGGTGCTAGGTTAACATTTACACCAGTATTTCACTTAGATTTCTAATTATTATAGAGTAGCTTATAAGAAGTACATTTATGAGCCATGGTTTAAGTTATTTTGGGAAATAAGAATTGATAAAATGGATGCACAACAAATTAGAACTAAAGCCACTCACTAGAGTATCTCCTGAAGCATGGATAGTCCATTTTGCCACTGCAGTTATTCCCACTTACCTTCACTGCACTGAAGCAAAAAGCGTGCAGTACAATCACAACTACAAAGCTTCGAGAAATACTGTAGAGGGCAGATACCAATCCAGCAGCAGCTGAAATGCAGACATCAAAAGTTACTTTCTAGATGAAACAAGTTGCAACCAAAACAAAAAAAGGTTCGCTCAACCAGAATTTAATTAATAGAAATCTTGTATCACAGTGTTATCCTCTTTCTTTGTATAAAGAAAGCCTTCAATATTTTGATCAGTTGAACAAGCTCCTCAAGAGACTTAAAGGTGAAATTCTGGCCTCACTAAATCAATGGGAGTTTTGCCATTGATGTGAGTGGGACTAGGATTTCAGCCTAAAGATCTATCATTTTTTATATTTTATATTTGTATGCCCTGCCAAAATGTTGCTGCCTATCCTTTTTTCATTTTTGAAGAGGAGAAAAGGAAGGATGCTGTTTTAAAATGCTTTAACTCTTATACTGCTGAATTCCATTGCAGCATTCCTCTGAAACAAAAAACAAAATGAAGAGGAAAAAAAAAAGTCAGCAAATTTGGTAGCACTCTCACCAGCTGAAATTCTGGTTCCATGGAAGTCAGAGCAAAACTTCCCTTGACTTTGGTGGGGTTGGGGTTTTAACCCAACATGTTTTGCCCTCAGATCTGCTACATTATTCAAGAGTCAAGAAGTTAAGGAAAAGCTACCCCAGATGCATATGGTAGTTTTAGCCATATGATTTTTTTTTCTTATTTGAGCCGACGGGAAGGGGAGTGGGGACTACTAAATAGTCTCTCTCTTTTTGGGCTTATCGATACTGTGCTTGAAATGATGACAGAAATCACCATGCTTCTAACATGTTTTCCCTCATGTGGAAAAGGATTTAAGTTTTACCAAGGATCATGTTAGATATGCTAAAAATATTTCTGTGGGGGGGGGGGTTCATAGTCTAGCACACAGTTTAAGTACTGCTGTTCTCAGAAAAAATCTTTGTCCATATGCAAGAAACCATGTGTAACTGCATGACTGCCACTAGCACCATTTCAACTGTAGTGTGAATGAGGCCTCAAAATGTGCAGTACAACCCAGCTTAATTTATGGCTGTGGGCATGAACAGATGAGCCCAGGCTACAATAAACTACTTACCAGAACCACCAAAAAGTAACATGTCTATTTGTTCCAAGAGATATATACAGAAGGTGTTGATTTGAGGGAAAAGGCCAAGAAGAGAAATTGCAGGGAAGCAATACAAAAACACTGAAATTAAAACAAGATGTATGTTAGCACATATTTGAATGTCACAATAACTGAACATATTTGTATGAAAAACAGAGAAGTTGCCTCAAACTGGGATAAGCTACTTTTCCATTATATTGTAATGCTTTCTGCACAGATGTTGATATTAGGAACAATGGTTACATTTTGCAGGCATTTCATTGTTATTTAAAATTATTATTAATATTTAATGTTTCTCTAAAAGCAATAATAGGTAGTGCTAGCTATGAAGAATTCATACAAACCTATTTATCCTCCAAAGCACTTTATCAACATTATTTCTCACAACCGTCTGAGGTAAATATTATTTCCTATTTTACAGATAGATAAACTAATACACAAAGGGTTAAAGTTCAGTTCTACTTTGACAAGGGACCAGGGGAAAAATGGCATAATGTAGTCTCTATTCACCATTTCTCAACCACTTTTAAAATCAATTCTGTTCAGTTTAAAAGTAAAAAACATTTTTTCCTTAACTTGAGGGCTCTGCAAACTCAACCTGGAATTACTGAGCTCTAGCTAATACATACATCATCATCAATTAAGATTCTGCAACTGGAAGTTAGTTACCAGTTCTGCTGATGATGCCTGAGCAAGAACAGAATCCAGCTCACACTCTCATAGCTGCCTTGACTCTGCAGAACGGCCAGAATTAAAAAACAGAAACTTATTTAAATTGTAAAAAAAATATTCAAAGGTAAGGTGATCTATTGAGTAAGTGCCATTTATACATAGCCACTTTTCAGAGCGGTCCCTCACTTTAAGTGACTTTCCCACGGTCAAATGAACCAGGGTCTGTGCTTCCTGTCTTGTGTTCTGATCACATCGCTGCTGTCTCTGTGGGCTCAATCCTGCAATGTACAGAGCATGCTGGCTATGATCTAGCACAGCATTTAAGCACATGCTTAACTTTAAGCAGATGAACAGTCTCACTAACTTCAACGGGTTAAATTTAATCACATGCTTAAACACTGTGCTGGATCCTAGCCTGAATTCTCAGCACCTTGCATGATCGAGCCCTGTGTAAGCAACAACACTGGGATGGGTGCAGTTAATCAGTGATGAGGGAAGCTGAAGCCAGACATATGCAGGTGGCATAGTAAATTTAGACAAGCAAGAAATGAAGTATTCAGAGTGCTGCAGAACAAACAAAATGAGGAGGAAAGAAACAAGATAGAAATTCCAGTATGTTAAAAAAAATGAGATAAGCAGATTCTGAAGAAGAGATTTTCTTGGTAAGACCTGGGGAAATAAAAGGAGAAGAGCAGCGCATGGCAAAAGAGCAGCGCATGAATTGCTGCCAACACGAGTCAAATTAAAACTGTATCATAAAGAACTAAGGAAAATATGATCTGTAGTCCATGTTAAAAAGGAGAGAGGCAACACATGGCAGATTACAGTTTTAGTCAAAGAAACACCAATCTGATAGTTATGTTAACAGGGCCATTGGAAGACTGTGAAAAATTGTGTTGCAAATTGCATGGATCGTTTGCCTGATTTCTTACAGAAAAAATATTCTGCTGTTCCTGGCAATTTTCCCTGTGAACAAGCATGTATTTATTAGTTATACATGCTGGGCTGTCTGCATTTTTTTCTTATTTGTCCCAAAAATACTTAAATGCAATAAACTGCTGACGTTTCTCTTATTTCCATGCTGACTTTTAAAACAAAAACAAATATTACCAATGATATTTGTTTTCTTTGCTATATTCCAATTATCCTATTTTATTACAGTCCTTCCTGCTAATGTATCTTGCTGGGTTAAAATAATACAGCAATATGCTCCGTTAGATCTGACTGCATATATTAGTGCTTCTTCACCTATCATATTATTCTACAAGTATCTAGTTTTGTAACTCCTGCTGAAGAATTCAAACACAGAAAAGACATGACAAGCTCAGGGGCTGGATGCAAAAAAAGTATAAAAACCAACGAGGAATCTGGTGGCACCTTAAAGACTAACCTTACAGACAAACACGGCTACCCCTCAGAGAAAAAGTATAAGTGCTTTAGGGTTGGTGTGACACAGCTCAATGAACGGAACACCTATGCTGGTATTTATAATGTGCCCATCACTGGGGTATCCTAGCACTAACAAAAATTGCATATGCATAAAAGGATACAGAAATACTGTGTTCTCCATCTCTTGCTTGTAAAAGCCATTGAAAGTGCTTACAACAGACGTGGGCAAACTATGGCCCATGGGCCATATGCGGCCCATGGGATTGTCCTGCCTGGCCCCTGAGCCCCCGGCCAGGGAGCCTAGTCCATGGCCCCTCCCCCGCTGTTCCCTCTCCCCCACAGCCACGCGGGCCACACTCTGGCCCGCCACTCCTGCTGGGCAGCGTGGGGAGTGCAGCTGGCTCTGGCCGGGTGCTGCAGCTGCGAGCTCCTGCTGCTGGCAAGAGGCGGAGAACGGTGGGGTTGGATAAGGGAGTGGAGGTTACTGGGGGGCAGTCAGGGAGGAGGGGAGGCTGGATGGGGCGGAGGTTCTGAGGGGGAAGTCAGGGGATGGGGAACAGGGAGGGTTGGGAGTGGGAGTCCCGGGGGGGGGGATCTGTCAGGGGGCAGGGAGGTGGATAGGGGTCGGGAGGGCAATCAGGGGACAAGGAGCAGGGGTATTGGATAAGGATTGGGATCCCAGGGAGACAGTTAGGGGCAGGGAGTCCCAAGAAGGGTTGGTCAGGGGAAGAGGAGCAGAGGGTGGTTGGATTGGGGGTGGGAGTCCCGGGGCTGGGGGAGCTGTCAGGAGGCGGGGGTGTGGATATGGGTCAGAGCAGTTGGGACAGGGAGCAGGGGGGCTGGATGGGGGAGGGGTCCTGGGACGGGGCGGTAGGGGACAAGGTGCAGGGGGTTGGATGGGTTGGGAGTTCTGAGGGGGGCAGTCAGAGGACGGGAAGTGATAGGGGGCGGGGGCCAGGCTGTTTGGGGAGGCACAGCCTTCCCTACCTGGCCCTCCATACAGTTGTGCAACCCCGATGTGGCTCTCGGGCCAAAAAGTTTGCCCACCCCTAGCTTACAACCTCCACTACCTTTACTTCTCTTCTTTCTCTTTTTTCTAGTCATATCAAGCTATTCTTGGATTGTTATTGAGGAAAAGCAATGGTAAAGATGGCAAACTACCTAAAGTTATCTGGAGCCCTTCATTTAATCACAGAGATTTTTGGTCCCCCAGACCAAACATTTCAAGATCACTTGAAATTCAGTGATCACAAGGAGGGTTTTGCAAAAGCCTGGCACTGAAACAAGAAAGAGATCCTCACTGTGAGGCAAGGGGAGTCACTTGATAGCTAGCTTGATATGACTAGTTTGAAGGCTAAATGATTGGTCTATCTGTTGTGACCCAAGAACAGCCTGGGTAGGAGCGGGGGAGTAATTAATAGGACAGGAAATAGAACTCACTGTCAATGTGTCAGAGGAGAGTGTGTGAATGAAGGGGTGTAAGCATGAGAGTGGGGTGAGGGAGGCTGGCTGATAAGAGCAATCTTGCCATCTCACTCCCTCTTTGATGCTCCCTGGAGTAATCCTAAAACATGTTAATCTTATCCCTTTCCCAGGCTACTCCCTGACACAGGATGTTTAAAAGGTCCTTGCCTTTAAGAGGACTGGATGTAGGAGTTTTCTGGTTTCTCCTGGGAAGAGCAGACCATTAAGAAAGGCTAGTTACACAGTTAAAGTTGAATTATGAATCCCAGAGAGGGCTGGAGTACAATGCATTCTTTAAAGTCCCTAGCACCTTCTTGTTTAAGTAGTAATGCGTGTTTGCACATGCAACACCACCAGCTCCGAGAGCTGCTATTTTCACATGCAGTTTGGAGGCTCCCTCCAATAGAGTAATAGAAGGTGGGGGGGGGTTATATTTGGGAGGGACCTATGCGCATTTTGATTTAAAATACCATGGTAACCAGTGGCAATTTTGGTGCAAGTATTTTTGTTTGTAATTGGTTAAAATAAGCATGTGATTTTATCAAGAGCTAGTATTGAAAGGCTAGTAATCCAAATACCTGGTCTGTTTGCAGGAACTGAGAGCTAACTAGCTTTATTCCAGAATGGGGGGGGGGGAGGGAAGGGAGATTCCTTTGGCTGAGGAAAAAACGGTTACCCACCTTTTAGTAACTGTTGTTCTTCGAGATGTGTTGTTCATGTCCATTCAAAGTAGGTGTGCGTGCGCCACGTGCACGCCAGCCGGAAGATTTTCCCCTAGCAACGTCCGTAGGATCGGCCCTGGCACCCCCTGGAATGGCGCCACTATGGCGCCCTATAAAGGGGCCCACCGACCCTCCACTCCCTCAGTTCCCTCTTGCCGGCACTCCGACAGAGGGGCAGGAGGGTGAGTATTGGAATGGACATGAACAACACATCTCGAAGAACAACAGTTACTAAAAGTGGGTAATCGTTTTTTTTTCTTCGAGTGGTTGTTCATGTCCATTCAAAGTAGGTGACTCACAAGCCTAACCTTAAGTGGTGGGGTCGGAGGTCACTGTTGACTGGAGTACTGCACGACCGAAGGCGGCATCCTCCCTAGCCTGGTGCATGATGGCATAGTGCGACGTGAACGTGTGGATGGAGGACCACGTGGCAGCTCTACAAATCTCCTGAGTCGGGATCTGAGCCAGGAACGCCGTGGAGGAGGCCTACGCCCTGGTAGAGTGGGCCGTAACCGGAGGAATAAGGGTTTTGGCTATACGATAGCATTCCCGTATGTAGGTTGCGATCCATGAAGAGATCCTCTGAGAGGAGACCGGGAGCCCCTTCATTCTATCTGCCACCGCAATGAAGAGCTGGGTCGACCGTCTAAATGGCTTTGTCCATTCAACATAAAAGGCTAGGGCCCTGCAGACATCCAGGGAATGCAGTCTCCGCTCCTTACCAGAAGAGTGTGGCTTTTGATAAAACACCAGTAGGAAGATATCGTGTCCCATATGGAATCGGGAGACAACCTTGGGAAGGAAAGTTGGGTGAGGTCTAAGCTGGACCTTGTCCTTATAGAAGACAGTGTACAGAGGTTAGGATGTCAGTGCCCTGAGGTCTGATACCCTCCTTGCCGAGGTGATCGCTACAAGAAAAGCGACTTTGTATGACAGGTACAGCAGAGAGCATGAAGCCAGGGGCTCGAAGGGAGAACCTGTGAGGGCGGAGAGGACCAGGTTCAGGTCCCAGGTAGGAGCTGGTTGACGGACATGTGGGAATAGCCTGTCCATGCCCTTAAGGAAATGACCAACCAGAGGGTTTGCGAACACCGAGGTGCCCCCTTCTTCCAGGTGGAAAGCTGAGATGGCCACTAAGTGAACTCGAACTGAGGAGAAGGAAAGGCCCAAATGTCTCAGGTGGAGCAGATAGTCTAAGATAATGGGAACCGGGGCCCGCAACGGTTCCTGCCCTCGCCGACCGGACCAGAAGGAGAAGCGTTTCCATTTGGCCAGGTAGGTGGCCCTGGTCAAGGGTTTTCTGCTACCGAGCAGCACTTGTCTGACCTGTTGGGAGCATTGCATCTCTGCTGGGTTCAACTATGAGCAACCAGGCTGTGAGGTGGAGAGATTGCAAGTTCGGGTGGCGAAGGCAGCCGTGGTCCTGCGTGATCAGGTCCGGCAGCAGGGGCAGTGTCAGGGGCGCTCTGGTGGACATGTGCAGGAGCAACGTGTACCAATGTTGGCGCAGCCACGCCGGTACTATCAGGATTACATGGGCATGATCCCTGCGGATTTTGAGAATTACCCTGTGTATCAAGGGAAATGGAGGAAAGGCATAGAGCAGCCCTTCCTTCCACGACAGGAGGAAGGCGTCCAACAGAGACCCCGGGCTGTGGCCTCGGAGGAAGCAAAACCACCGACACTTCCTGTTGTCCTTTGAAGCAAACAGGTCTAACTGGGGATGACCCAGAGCTGGAAGATTGAGCGCACTACGTCCCGACGAAGGGACCACTCGTGGCCCCAGAAGGAGTGGCTGAGGGCGTCCGCCAGGCCATTCTGTTCCCCCGGGAGGTAGAATGCCGTCAGGTGGGTAGTATTCTGAACACAAAAGTCCCACAGTGTGAGGGCTTCCCTGCACCGGGGAGAGGAGTGTGCACCCCCGTTTGTTGATATAGAAGACTGCTGACGTGTTGTCCATGAGGACTGAGACACATCTGCCGGCCAGGTGGGATTGGAAGGTAAGACAAGCCAGGCAAACAGCTCTCAGCTCCCTGACGTTGATATGTAACTTGAGGTCCTCCTGCGACCATGAGCCCTGTGTTCCGAGAACCCCCAAGTGTGCTCCCCATCCCCGATCCGAGGCATCCATCACCAGGGAGAGGGAAGGTTGAGGGGTGGCGAAGAGAACACCCAAGCACACCTTCTGTGGGTTGAGCCACCATTGGAGAGAGCTCAGAACCACCTAGGGAAGAGTCACCACTGAGTCCAGGGAATCCCTGGCCGGGCGGTATACCGTCGCTAGCCAGGATTGTAGTGGGCAGAGCCGGAGTCTGGCACGGCTCACCACATAGGTGCACGCCGCCATGTGGCCCAACAGCTTGAGGCAGTTTCTTGCCGTGGTGGTCGGGGCGTGGTGCAGACCGAGAATGATTTCAGACATGGACCGGAACCTGGATTCCGGAAGATACGCTCTGGTGTGTGTTGAGTCCAGGACCGCCCCTATAAATTCTATCCTTTGGGTAGACGACAGGGTGGACTTGGCCTCGTTTAAGAGGAGGCCGAGCTCAAGGAAGGTCCACCTGATGAAAAACACCTGAGCTTTCACCTGCTGCTTGGAGAAGCCTTTTTTAAGCCAATCGTCCAAGTAGGGGAATACCTGGATACCCCGCTTACATAGAAAGGCCGCCATGACTGCTATGCACTTCATGAAGAACATAAGAACGGCCGTACCGGGTCAGATCAAAGGTCCATCTAGCCCAGTATCTGTCTACAGACAGTGGCCAGTGCCAGGTGCCCCAGAGGGAGTGAACCTAACAGGTAATGATCAAGTGATCTCTCTCCTGCCATCCATCTCCATCCTCTGATGAACAGAGGCTAGGGACACCATTCTTTACCCATCCTGGCTAATAGCCATTTATGGACTTAGCCACCATGAATTTATCCAGTTCTCTTTTAAACATTGTTATAGTCCCAGCCTTCACAACCTCCTCAGGTAAGGAGTTCCACAAGCTGACTGTGCGCTGTGTGAAGAACTTCCTTTTATTTGTTTTAAACCTGCTACCTATTAATTTCATTTGGTGACCCCTAGTTCTTGTTGTCTGTTAAAGCTGTCCCCCTGCTGCATTCCTTTTTCCCCTCTCCTTTCTGTTTGTCCTGTGTGGCCACCCCTCCCGGCCATTGTGCTAACTAAAGTCACAGTCCTATTCATAGGAATTGCTTGTACAGACTAACTGGAGCCATTGCTCTGCCTAGGGAGGGGGCTTCTTGCTTCTTTGTTTGGCTCCTTTGTTCAGACCCGGGCGTGGTGTGGGGGGCACTGCCCAGAAATGCAAGACCTGAAGTGGCCAACTAATTAAGCATATGAGTCATACCTGTGGCTCAGAACATGCCCAGGCATGCCTATGCTTACCTGCAGCCTTTCCCTGCCTTCTCTCCTCCCCTGTATCACGAGGAGCCAATCAAAAGTACTGGTGGGAAATTGCTTAAGTTTGCCTTTAAAGCCGGACATTTTCTGATCAGACCTCGGAGAAGGTCCTTGCTTTGCCACCTGGTCTGATCAGCTAGGGGTCTTTGGGGGGCCCTCTCCCCACTCTCGTTTGTTTTTGAGCGTACCCCCGTTTTTAAACTCCCCTCCCACGAACAATGAATTTGTGCCTGGAGATCTCCTGATTATTGTAAGTGAACCGAGTCCTCTCTCCATCCTCTGATGCTACTGCTGTTCCTGCCTCTGTGCTTGCTGCTGTCCTGGGGATTGGTAAGAACTCCCTCTTGCGGAGTCCCCCTGTCCTAGCTGCTGGCCTTGTTTCCCCAGCAGACAGACCCAAGCTAACTCCTTGGTCTGTATCTGTAATCTGTTTCTTGCTCCGTAGCGCCTTTGCTGCTAAAAATAAGCCTGTGCCGCTGCTAAGCTGTGCCTTCCTGGACTGTATCCTGGGCCGCCGGCTTGCAGCCGCCCCACTGCTGCAGCCACCCCCGCCCCTCAGGGGCTGTACCCTGGGCACACACCACTCTGCCCTCTGGAACTGCTCCCCCTCCAGATCAAAGAATCGGCATAGTGTAAGATGCACCTATTAGAATCAGGTTCTTAGTCTAGATAAGTTGTAATTTCATTTTGCATAGCTGTGGTTAAGTTAGGTTTAAAGAATTGTTTGTATTGTGCTCTGTAAGTTAGGTTTAAAAAAGAATTGTTGCATTGTGTTCTGTTACTTGCTAATTTGTGTAGTCTTGGTTAAGTTAGATCATAAATAAGATTTTGCTGTGTTCTGTATAATTGTGGTTAAGTCTGTCTTCCCGCTGCCCTAACCCCCCCCACAAGCTTGCCCGTGTCTCCCCCTGAGCTCCCCAGTCACTCGTTGCAGTCTCTCTGCTGTTTAAACTTGCAGGCTGTCTGCTCTCTGTGTCTCCCTGAGTTTAAATCTCCCTCCGCAGTGACTCTGCCTTTGGTCTCTGCTCCATCACGTCTCCTCTTCCCCCATCCCCCAACCTCATTCCTCTACCACTGCCTCTCTCTCTCTCTCTCTCTCTCTCTCTTTCTTTTAATCCCTTCCCCCACGTGTTCACCCCACTCCTACTGCTGCCAAACCTCAACTGTATTACTGAAGTCTAGCATAAAACCCCATTGGTTATCCTTTTTCTCTCTGAAACACCTCACATCTTACATTTACACCACTGTGACACATTTTTACCTAGAGTTGTTGGTTATTTAACACATTTTATCCATAACTATTAGTTGGTTATATGCTGCTGTGACACACTCTTTACATAGAAATTGTTAGCTACCTGTTACATTTATACTTCAGTGTTAATTGGTTACCAACTGTATTGTACCCCACTGTATTGTACCCCACTATTGAAACCCCCTATATACTATTTACTAAAATAACCCCCTCCCCAATTGTCTACCTTAACAAACCCTATACCCCTCACTACTGAATTTTCCCTGTTTTTGCATTTTCTTAATAAAGTTTATTTTGCACCCGAACAGTGCAGTAGTTGTCCCCCAAGATCCCCTACCTGCTGGCAGGGTCACTTGTATTATGGGAATAAGTAAATAACTTTTCCTTATCCACTTTCTCTACATCACTCATGATTTTATATACCTCTATCATATTCCCCCTTAGTCTCCTCTTTTCCAAGCTGAAGAGACCTAGCCTCTTTAATCTTTCCCTGTACGGGACCCTCTCCAAACCCCTAATCATTTTAGTTACCTTTTTCTGAACCTTTTCTAGTGCTAGAATATCTTTTTTGAGGTGAGGAGACCACATCTGTACACAGTATTCGAGATGTGGGTGTACCATGGATTTATACAAGGGCAATAAGATATTCTCTGTCTTATTCTCTATCCCCTTTTTAATGATTCCTAACATCCTGTTCGCTTTTTTGATAGCCTCTGCGCACTGCGTGGACATCTTCAGAGAACTATCCATGACGACGCCAAGATCTTTTTCCTGACTCGTTGTAGCTAAATAAGCCCCCATCATATTGTATGTATATTTGGAGTTATTTTTTCCCAATGTGCACTACTTTACATTTATCCACATTAAATTTCATTTGCCATTTTGTTGCCCAATCACTTAGTTTTGTGAGATCTTTTTGAAGTTCTTCACAATCTGCTTTGATCTTAACTATCTTGAGTGGTTTAGTATCATCTGCAAACTTTGCCACCTCACTATTTACACCTTTCTCCAGATCATTTATGAATAAATTGAATAGGATTGGTCCTAGGTTGGTGTAACCAACCTAGGTAACACCACTAGTTACCTCTCTCCAGTCTGAGAATTTACCATTAATTCCTACCCTTTGTTCCCTGTATTTTAACCAGTTCTCAATCCATGAAAGTACCTTCCCTTTTATCCCATGACAGCTTAATATACGTAAGAGCCTTTGGTGAGGGACCTTGTCAAAGGCTTTCTGGAAATCTAAGTACACTATGTCCACTGGATCCCCCTTGTCCACATTTGTTGACCCCTTCAAAGAACTCTAATAGATTAGTAAGACACGATTTCCCTTTACAGAAACCATGTTAACTGTTGTTCAACAATTTATGTATTTCTATGTGTCTGACAATTTTATTCTTAACTATTGTTTCGACTAATTTGCCCGGTACTGACATTAGACTTACCGGTCTGTAATTGCCAGGATCACCTCTAGAGCCTTTTTTAAATATCAGCGTTACATTAGCTAACTTCCAGTCATTGGGTACTGAAGCCGCTTGGTGCTGACGACAGGCCAAACGGGAGCACTGTGAAGTGCAGATGGGCGTCGGCTATGACAAACCTGAAGTATCGATGGTGTCGGGGGATTATGGCAAATATGCATCCTTTAAGTCGAGGGCGGCATACCAATCTCCTGGATCCAAGGAGGGAATGATCGAAGACAGGAAGACCATGCGGAACCTGAGCTTTTTCACAAACTTGTTCAGCCGCCGTAAGTCCAGGATGGGTCTGAGGCCCCCTTTTGCCTTCGGTATTAGAAAATACCGGGAGTAGAAGCCTTTTTCCCTGAGCTCCTGAGGAACTTCCTCCACTGCCCCTGCTACGAGGAGGAACCGCACTTCCTGAATTAGAAGTTGCTCGTGAGAGGGGTCCCTGAAGAGGGACGGGGAGCGGGGCTGGTGGGGCAGGAGGGAGGAGAACTGGATAGAATATCCCCTCTCTACCGTGCGAAACACTCAACTGTCTGAAGTGATTCAGGACCAGGCATGGTAGAAGGGAGACAGATGTGACCAAAAGGCAGGGAAAGAAGGATCCGTAGTCCTGATTGATAGGCCGTCATCAACCATACCATCAAATAGGGGGCCTATGCCCCAACAACAGCCTCGGTTGGCCAGATGCCTGGCTGGAGGCGTGGTGCTGGTGGCGCCTCCGCCCGTTCCTGCCTCGTCTGCGCCCAACCTCTGGATGATTCTGAGGCTGGTAAGGGCACGAGACTGCTTGTGGCCTAAACTGCCTATGTTGGGTTGCCGGGGTATGCAGGCCTAGCGAGTGAAGCGTAGCCCTTGAGTCCTTTAGACTATGCAGACGCTTATCCGTTTTGTTCGAAAACAGCATCTGCTCTTAAAAGGCGATGTCCTGGATAGTCTGCTGGACCTCATAGGGGAGACCCAAGACCTGGAGCCAGGCTCCCCACCTCATGACCAGACCTGTTGCCATGGAGCGTGAGGCCAAGTCTAGGGCAGCCTGAAGGGAGGCTCGGGAGATGAGCTTTCCCTCCTCCACCAAGGCCAAAAACTCTGCCCTTGAATCCTGGAGAAGGAGCTCGGTAAACTTCGACATGGCCGAACATGTGTTATGGCCATATTGACTTACAGCAGCCTGCTGGTTGGCTATTCATAATTGAATGCCTGCCGTGGAGTACACCTTTCTACCAAAGAGGTCGAGCTTTTTGGAGTCCCTGTTCTTTGGCGTCGACCCTTGAAACCCCCGACGCTCCCTTTGGGTGGCCGCGTCTACCACCAGGGAGTCCAGGGAAGGGTGGGTGTACAAATGCTCATGCTCCTTCGAGGGCACAAAATAATGCTTCTCTGTTTTTTTGGCAGTAGGAGTCAATGAGGCTGGCGTTTGCCATAAGGTGCACGACGTGTCCTCTATGGTCTTGATCAACAGTAGGGCCACCCTGGATGGTCCCGATGGAGCCAGGATGTCCACTACCAGATCTATGTCCACCTCAATTTCCTCAGCCTGGATTGCAAGGCTCTGAGCCGCTCACCTGAGCAGTTGCTGAAGGACCCTAGCGTCTTCCAGGGCCGGTGCCGTGCCCGTGCCCGCGAACGTCTCACCCAGGGAAGAAGAGGAGGAAATCACTTGGATCGGCCCGTCCTCTGGCGCTCCCAGCCCTTCGGGGTCCAGCAGCACACGGTACCAAGGTTGCGAGGCCACTGTCGGTTCCAAATGTGATACCGCGACCGGTACCGGGGTCACCAATGAACGGCTTGGCGTGTCTAGCGGCACCTGTTGAGCATGAACCGTGGTCGCCGCCAGTGCCGATGCCTGGCTAGGGGGTGCTGAACTTAAATGTGGCATACCCCTGCCCGGCGACGGTGGAGGAGGCAACTGCACTGGGGCAATCGATGTCGAGGAGACCGAGGCCAACCTGGAGCGAGAACCAAACGCCTGGCCCACCGACTGGTGGTAGGCCCAGGGGGGCCAAAACAGCCACTGAGAGGGCAGTTGCCATTGCTGCTGCCACTGAGGTGGGTGCTGCTGGTGGCTCACCCCCGAAGTCGATCTGCTCTGCGACCGGCTGGAGCGATAGGAGTCCGCCTCTGAGTCTGAGGTCTCTGAATAAGAGGACGTTGGGGGAGTGGCACCCATCGTCGCTGGGGAGCGGTGCGGAGCTGTCTCTCTGGTCCGGTGCCACCCAAGTAGCGCGGGACGGAGAGGGAGGCGACAGCATAGCCAGGTTGCCCCTAGACTGTACTGGGGGACGAGCTATGGTCGGCAACTCCCTGCCACGATGTGGGGAGGCCGGTACCGGGAGTCTCAGCAGATCTGAGGCTGCCTTGAATGCCTCCGGCGTCGAGGGGGGACGCACGTCTCCACTAAGGCCCGGGGATGATGGTTGCTCCGGACTCGACTGCCCTCTCTCCAGTGCGGGAGTCAACAGAGCAGCTGGGAGCTGTAGCCCAGCCTGTCCACTTGTACCAGCGGACGGTGTCGGCCTGTGGAGGTCCTGGAGGGGCAATACCTCCCTCCCCTCCTTCTTAGCGGGCACTGGGGAGGGCAAGCGGTGCTGCACAGAGGCCAACTTCTTATGACCCGACTCCCTCTGGTGCTGGGTTTTAGAGGATTTGGGCTGGGCCCTAAGTCCTGATGCCGGTGCCGGGGCGCTCAGCACAGACGATGACGTGCTGGGCACCACATCAGCCGGCTCCGAGTCCGAAGGTGGCTGCAAAGCAGTCTCCATCAGAAGAACTCTAAGTCTTTGTGCTCTGTCTTTGAGAGTTCTGGGACGGAAGCCCCTGCAAATAGTGCATCAGTCCCTTTGGTGGCTCTCCCTGAGGCACTGCAGACAAGAAGAGTGCAGGTCACTCTTTGGCATGAGCTTTCCGCAGTCCTTGCAGAGTTTTTTAAACCCGGCAGACCCGGGCATGCCCCAGCGGGGCAACAAGTAGGTGTGGGGGGAACACCCAACAGCAAGAACTATGTACAACTAATCTAGATAGACTAACTATATACACAAGGTTTTTTGGACACTGCTAAAGTTGCTATCAGCAAGCAAAGTTCCAGCTAGCCGTCACCGGCGGTAAGAAGGAACTGAGGGGGTGGAAGGTGGGAGGGCCCCTTTATAGGGCGCCGTAGTGGCACCACTCCAGAAGGCGCCAGGGCCGACCATACGGACGCTGCTAGGGGAAAATCTTCCGGCTGGCGTGCACGCGGTGCATGCACACCTACTTTGTTCACATCCATTCAACTACTCAAAAGAATAATCTTTTCTTAGAAAGGGAGCTGAAGAGAACATTCAGGAAGGCCTCCCCACACCCCCCAGAGAAGCTTAGTTATTGCTAGAGGTAACAGGCATAGATAAAAGATGATTTGCTATAACATCATCATAATGGACATATGGGGAGACCAATGGTCCATCTAGCAAAGTATGCTGTCTTCTGACAGAGGCCAATGCCAGATACTTCAAAGGAAATGAACAAAACAGGGCAATCATCCAGTGACCCACCTCTGGTCATCCACTCCCAGCATCTGGCAGTCAGAGGCTTAGGAGCACCCAGACCATAGGGTTGCATCCTTGACAATCTTGGCTAATAGTCATTGATGGATCTATCCTCCATGAATTTATCTAATTCTTTTTAAAATCCAGTTATAGTTTTGGCTTTCACAACATCCCCTAGCAACAAGTTCCACAGGTTGACTGTACATAGTGTGAAGAAGTACTTCCTTTTGTGTGTTTTAAACTTGCTGCCTGATAATTTAATTGGGTGACCCCTGCTTCTTGTGTCATGAAAAGAAGTAAATAACACTTCCTTATTCACTTTCTCCACACCAGTCATGATTTTATAGACCTCTATCATATCACTCCATAGTCATCTCTTTTCTAAGCTGAACAGTCCCAGTTTTTTTAATCTCTCCTCACATGGAAGCTGTTCCACACCCCTTATTTTTTTGTTGGCTTTCTAATATATCTTTTTTGAGATGGGGTGACCAGACCTGCATACAGTATTCAATGTGTGGGCATACCATGGATTTATATAGAAGTATTATGATATTTACTATCCTCTCATCTATCCCTTTCCTCATAGACTCATAGACTCTAGGACTGGAAGGGACCTCGAGAGGTCATCGAGTCCATTCCCCTGCCCTCATGGCAGGACCAAATACTGTCTAGACCATCCCTGATAGACATTTATCTAACCTACTCTTAAATATCTCCAGCGATGGAAATTCCACAACTTCCCTAGGCAATCTATTCCAGTGTTTAACTACCCTGACAGTTAGGAACTTTTTCCTAATTTCCAACCTAAATCTCCCTTGCTGCAGTTTAAGTCCATTGCTTCTTGTTCTACCATTGGAGGCCAAGGTGAACAAGTTTTCTCCCTAATGTTTTTCTCCCTAAAGTTTTTTCCTAATGGTTCCTAACATTTTCAGCTTTTTAGACTGCTACTGCACAGTGGATGTTTTTAGAGAACTATCTACAATCACTCCAAGATCCCTTTCTGGAGTGCTAATAGCTAATTAACTCCTCATCACTTTGTATGTATAGTTGAGATTGTTTTCCAATATGCATTATTTTGTATTTATCACTGGTGAATTTCATCTGCCATTTAGTTGCGCAGTCACATAGTGTTGTGAGATCCCTTTGTAACTCTTCGCAGTCTGCATTGGACTTTACTATCTTGAGTAACTTTGTATCATCTGCAAACTTTGCCACCTCACTGTTTACTCCTTTTTCCAGATCATTTTTGTATACCTTGAACAGCTTTGCTCCCAATGCAGATCCCTGGGGGACACTGCTATCTAACTTTCTCTATTCTGAAAACTGACCTTTTATTGCTGCCTTTTGTTTCCTGTCTTTTACTCAATTTCAGATCCATGAAATGACATTCCCTCTTATCCCATCATTGCTCAGTTTGCTTAAGAGCCTTTGGTGAGGGACCTTGTCAAGTACACTATATCCACCTGATCACTCATGTCCACATGTTTGTGACCCCCTCAAAGAATTCTAATAGATTGGTGAGACATGATTTCCCCTTTACAAAGCCTTGTTGACTCTTCCAAAACAAATTATGTTCATCTATGTCTGATAATTCTGTTATTCACTATAGTTTCAATCAATTTGCCTGGTACTGAAGTTAGGCTTCCTGGTCTGTAATTGCCAGGATCACCTTTTTAAAAATTGGCAGCACATTAGCTATCCTCCAGTCATCTGGTACAGAAACTGATTTAAGTGATAGGTTACATCTCACAGTTTGTAGTTCTGCAATTTCACATTTGAGTTCCTTCAGAACTCTTGGGTGAATACCATCTGTTTCTGGTGATTTACTACTATTTTATTTATCAGTTTGTTCCAAAATCTCTTCTATTGAAATTTCAATTTGGTACAGTTCCTCAGGATTGGTCACCTAAAAGAATGGCTCAGGTGTAGGAATTTCCCTCACATCTTCTGAAGTGACAACAGGTGCAAAGAATTCATTTAGTTTCTCCACAATGGCTTTGTCTTCCTTGAGTGCTCCTTTATCACCTTTATCATCCAGCGGCCTCACTGATTGTTTCCTGCTTCTGACGCACTTTTAAAAAAATGCTGTTAGTTTTTGCTTCTTTTTCTAATTGCTCTTCAAATTCTTTTTCGACCTGCCTAATTACACTTTTACACTTCACTTGCCAGAGTTTATGTTCCTTTCTATTTTCCTCAGTAGGATTTGACTTCCAATTTTTAAAGGATGCCTTTATGCCTCTAGTCACTTGTTTTACTCTGTTTAGCCATGGTGACTTCTTTTGGTCCTTACTATTATTTATAATTTGGGATATTTAATGTGAGCCTCTATTGTGGTGTTTTTTAAAAGTTTCCCTGCAACTTGCAGGCATTTCATTCTTCTGGCTGTTCCTTTTAATTTCTGTTTAACTTGTTTCTTCATTTTTGTGTAGTTCCCCTTTATGAAGTTTAATGTTACTGTAGTGAGGTTTTTTGTTGTTTTTTTTTTTGTTTGTTTTTTTGGTATTTTCCCCCTCCAAGGATGTTAAATTTAATTATACTATGGTTGCTACTACTGAGTGGTTCAGCTATATTCACCTCTCTTTTACCATATCCTGTGCTCCACTTAGGACTAAATCAGGAATTGCCTTTCCACTTCTGGGTTCCAGAATTAGCTGCTCCAAAAAGCAGTCATTAATGGTGTCCAGAAACTTTATTTCTGTAACTGTCTTGAAGTGGCATATACCCAGTCAATATGGGGATAGCTGAAATCCACTATTATTATTGAGTTGTCTATTTGTATAGCATCTCTCATCTCCCACAGCATTTCATAGTCACCACCCTGGTCAGGTTGTTGGTAGCATATTCCTACTGCTATGCTCCTATTATTCAAGCATGGAATTTCTATCCATACAGAGTCTATGGTACAGTTTGATTCATTTAAGATTTGTATTATATTTGACTCTATGCTTTCTTTCACATATAGCGCCACTCCTCCACCAGCACAAGCTACTTTGTCATTCCCAATATTTTGTATGTAAGAGGGAACTGGAGAGAGATCACAAACTCATATTGGAATTTGGAACTTATAAAAAATAGAAGCCAGCTGCCTTAAGCATCTCACCCTCTTCTTGTTTTCTAGCCATGAAAGCAGGCAATTGTTGTAACTTTACTTATTTTAGTAGTGCCTAAAGCAGCGGTTCTCAAACTTTTGTACTGGTGACCCCTTTCAGATAGCAAGCCTCTGAGTGCGAACCCCATTATAAATTAAAAACACTTTTAAATATATTTAACATCATTATAAATGCTGGATGCAAAGCAGGGTTTGGGGTGGAGGCTGACAGCTAGCGACTCTCCATGTAATAATCTCGCAATCCCTTGAGAGTCCCGACCCCCAGTTTGAGAACCCCTGGCCTAAAGCATCATTTCTGGCTCTTTCTCACCCATAGTCTGACCAAAATTTCTCATTTCTTTTATTTCATGGTTTAAGGGCTAAGGCTTGCCTGAGTGAGAATGCAGGGCATTGACTTAACCCCTGCAGTCCTGCCCACCATTTTCTTCCTTTATAATGCAATCTTCCCTCCGTACAGCAACAGCTATGTTGTAATATTTCCTCATGGTCAAAGATTTGGACAACCTCTTGCTGTTAAGAACACATAACATTATCATATCAAGCTTCTGGATTCTTCAAGTTGGTAAACTTTGTACCCTCAAGAGGTAGCAAATCCATTCTTTCACCACATGAAGAATTCTGAGTGTAGATTCAAATGTAGGTCTTGTGAGTGGTTACATATTGTCCTGCCAGCCTGCTGGAGCTGTCTGGACTTAAACAGTTCCTTTAAATGGTGAAGATATTCAAGTATTTCTGTTTTCAGTATTCTAGACTGTGCTAATAATATGGGGTGAACTCCTGGCCCTACTGATGACAATGGAAGTTTTGCCATTAACTTTAATGGATCTAGGATTTCACCCATGGTGTAGAGATCCCTTTATAGGAACAGCATGAACTGAAAAATAAGGCATAGTATAATAAATTACAAGCAAAGTATATTATATTTAAGTGTTTTGGAGTTGGATATTGAGAAATCAATGAACTGTTGTCTAAGGGACATAGAATATAAAACAAGTTTTCCAGAGGTACTGTGTTATTTCTGTCTTATTTCTGATAACTATGAATATTAATATAGTATATATGAAGAAAATCAACCAAAATTTTTGCACTTGGAAGACTGACTAAGAAACTGGTCATTCTGAAGCTGCACAGTGAATTACTGTAAAAGGTTTATTACTAGATTGTGAAACAAACTCAATTCAGTAGAAACTTGTTAGATGCATAACATCATTACATATACAATGTGTTTTAAACTGGTCTATGCCTTAGCAGGCAATCCATTTAGGAGACGATCAACAATAAATCAATGCCAGTTTTGCTATCTACTTAAATGGCTGTAGGATCACGCCTTTATATCAGTTTCTTCATTGGATTCAATCTTGAATTCCTTATTTCAGTTGACCTCATTGGGAGATTAACATAAATAAAAAGTGCAGAACTGAGCCTATTTCAGCCAATAAATGCTAAAAGCATGTTTGTTAATGTAAGTGGTTATGTATTCAATATGTGGTAGTTCTTATGAGTGAGATCAGCAAATCACTTGACATACATCATTGAACACCATACATCAGATGCTGGCAAACTTTGGTAACTACTGCCCTGTGCTGGATTTGAACTAGTGACATAGGATCCATGTCTCATTAGCAAGCCCCTGAACTACCAATCATGCCAATAAAGATTTATTTGCCATTCAGTATTGAACCTAATCAATCTGAATTGAGAACCAGGGAAGCTAGTAGGTGCTGACCACTTGAGAAAATCCAGCCACTTCACCTAAGTACCTAAATGGGAGTTGAGTACGACTGAAATCTGACCCAGGTTGTGGGTGCTGAGCATTACTAACAGAAAATCTAGTCCTTGATTTTTCCCAGTACCAGATATATCTGTGGGCCATTACTGCTGCTGCTGCTGCTGCTTTTTGCAGGGCATCTTTTCAGTGTGAGTGAGACATTTGAATGTTGTATTGAAGAACCAGGAAAAGATTCTATAAAAACTTCTTCTTTTAGAATTGAAAAAGGAAATGGCAAAATACAAAAATTGCCACCACCCACTTACCTGGTGTTATCTGTTAAAGCATACTGCAAACAAGCAGTACTACTTTTGGCCTAGGAATTTGTGATAGGTTTATTAGGAATTGAGGAATCTTTTGGGAAAAGAGGAGCCTAAACAGGAAGGATGAGCTTCACCTAAACCAAAACAGAACCAGATTGCTGGCACGTAAAATTAAAAAGGTCAGAAAGGAGTTTTTAAACTAAGGGCTGGTGGAAAGCCAAAAGGCGCAAAGGAGCACATAATTCAGACAGAGACATCCCACAGAGAGGGGATCTATTAATGAAGATTCTCAATATCCTAGTAAAGAGAGGATAGAATTTGATAAAGTACAGGTAGGAACTGAAGAGAAACAGTCAAATGAAAAAAGAGTCCCATTCAGTCACATCACATGAAGGCAGACAACTAAAAAGTGACTATTTTTAAAAGTGTTTGTATACAAATGCTAGAAGTTTAAATATTGAGATGGGCGAACTTGAGTGCCTGGTATTAAATGAGAATATTGATATAATAGGCATCCCAGAAACATGGTGGAATGATGATAATGAATGGGACACTGTAATACCAAGAATTACCTGCTTTCACAGCTAGAAAACAAGAGGGTGAGATGCTTAAGGCAGCTGGCTTCTATTTTTGATAGGTTCCAAATGCCAATATGAGTTTGTAATCCCTCTCCACCTCCCTCCCTCTTTTCCAGTCTGCTTCAAGACTCTGCTCTATGACGTCTCTAAGGTCAGCCAAAATTAGCACATTTATAAGCTCGCTCATTCTATAGCCGTTGCTATAGTTTTTCCATTTATCTTATCCCTGGAGTCATTTAGGATTCTTGATGAATTATGTATCAGAGTTTTTATTGTTCACTTTTGACAGGCAGATAAAATAAGATGTAAGAAGAAACTGTAATCAGAGCAAACAAAACTAATGAAAATAAGTGATGCAGGTCTTTGTTTCCCCCTAGTCTGTGGTGAGGGGAAATGGAAGCCAACAAAGACATGTACAATGCCATAAGTCCATCCTAAAAATAGCATAAGCAAACTTTAGCTGCAGCTACACATAGATATAGCGATCACAGATGGAAAAGTCCTATTAGGTCATCTAGTCCATGCCACAAGCTTGCTCACTCTAATACTTTGTTTTCTCTTGTTTTAAATGTCTTAAACAACTGGGCTTCCACCACTTCCTTGGGGAGACTGTTCTACAGCCAATCCATCTCAGTGTCAGGAAGTTTTCCCAATATTAAGCCTAAGTTTTTTTTGTTTGTTTTTGTTTCTTTTTCAGTTTCATCCCATTTCTTCTCTCTACCTTAAATTATGTCACCCTTACTGTTTATATCCTTAATTATACTAGTAATTGTTATAATGTTTTCCCCTTCATCATTGTTTGACTCACGATGAAAATTTAAATCTATATTTGTTGCTCTTGTCCTAAGCATCATCAGATTGCAAATATTTTACCAGTAACGAGGTGCCCAGACACAATGCGGTATAGCAGGTGTGACTTCCCCAGAGCAGCAGAGTGGGGAAGGTGGCTGAGCTGTGATGTGATGTCTTTGTGTACATGACTACCATACAAGGTATAACTGCATTCCCAGATGTCTTTTTCTAATATCAGTGACTGTTAGTTTTCTACAGAGACTATAGATATAACCCTTCTTGTTTTAAGAACTGATTTTAGGGTGAGTGATGGATGCCCTGCGCCATTATATCTGCATGCTGACTTCTTCAAAGTTTTTCTACAAGTTTAACCTTTAGATGAGCGAAGGAGACAAAGACACTACTCCATAACATTAATTTGATTGTCAACATGGGAAAATGCAGGCTCTCCACCTAATGGTTAGCTCATTTTTACATTCACAGGCGAAGTATCAACTCACCTATTATATGGTCTCTGGCTGATTGGAGAAATCCAGGAGAAAAGAGCTTCAGGCCATATACTGTGTAAATCGAAGGATTTTTGTCTTTAGATCCAGCATCTAGCAGCAAAATAAGGCCACACAAGATACAAAAATATACTGGTCTGCTGTACATTATGATTTGATTGTGTCCCTGGAAAAGACAAACAAATAAAATATTTCTTAATGTTGCACTTCATCTTCCTCTTTATATCCATGACAGTGGCTAAGCACTGCATAAAACTGATAGGGGGCAGAGACCAGGCAGTAAGTATTTTCTATACCATATTCCTGCTCTTCTTTTTGTCTTAGTTTCATCCATACGGGGTCAGTTCTTCGAGTCCTTCTTCTCCATTCTATTCGGTCTTGAAGCAGTTCCTCAAACTCCACAACTAGTCAATTCCTTTTGTTTGACACCCATTATTCTAGTTTTGGGACTTCCAACTCTACTCTTACTCTCCACTTCTAATTTTAACATCCTGTTTCCTCTATATTTTTCCAATGTTTTCACATGCCTAAATCACCTAAGCCCGGATTCCCTCAGTGTTTCTGTAATTGATACCACCTTTACACTTCCCCTAAATTGTTTGTTCTACTAATAGTAGATAAAAAGTGATTTTATCCACTTCTGAGTAGATTTTCAAAGGCACAAATGGCAATTACAGAGCAGGGTGCCTATCTGCCATTTTTGAGAGTAGCAGCCATGTTAGTCTGTATCCGCAAAAAGAACAGGAGTACTCGTGGCACCTTAGAGACTAACAAATTTATTTCAGCATAAGCTTTCGTGGGCTACAGCCCACTTCTTCTTATGCATAGAATGGAACACAGACAGGAGATATTTAAACATACAGAGAACATGAAAAGGTGGAAGTATGCATACCAACAGGAAGAGTCTAATCTGCCATTTGTGCCTTTGAAAATCTGCTCTTTCAGACCTTTTAAAAATAATACAGAATTGTACAGAAGTCATTACCATACTCTGAGAAAAACCTAGATCTAGCTGAATCTTGCTCTTTAATTTGCTGCTAACAACGTATAAAAGGAGTTTGGGGCTCTCACAGGCATAAAGCTTCAACAGGTATAAAGCTTCAACCTTCCTCCGTTAGAAAATTTTGTGTGTGATGTGTCTTATTGTAGATTTCAAGTGAAATGAGTTTAAAGGTCTTGATTTAAATGCCATTGGTAGATGCCTGGTCATTTTACAAAATTAATACACAGTTTGTCAGAACAAGCAGTTCCAGCTCAGAGAACACCTTCCAGCTCATCCTCTCCAATTCAGAAAGGGTAGGGATGGTACAAGGGAAGATTAACCCTTGAGTTCAAATATGGTTCTCTTTCACCTCTGATGGAGTGGTTTCCACTTCTCCTCTGCCTCTGTTTCGCTCTCTATTGCCACAATTACAGCTAGTTCCCTACTTTAATGTTGTTTTGGCTCTGCACCAGGAATCCTAGTACTGCTGCCCCTGCTGGGCCATATTCCTACATTTGAGAAGACAGGAAGGGACTCCAACCACTTCCAGACTTTCTGGGATAGACCCAGAAAAAAGACTTAGATTCAACATTGCAATGCCTTACTTTTAGTCACCCTGCCACCTAATAAAGTCTACAGCACCAATTTAAGTTCCCAAATTCCCTATACAATGCATGGAGAGAGTTAAGTATCTAAGAATGGGATCAACAAAAACTGACTAAGCTAACCAATGGGAGACCCCTCTGAAAGGAATTGCTCCTCTCCACTTCCCCCCAGTACTCCCTGATGCCACAAAAACGGTAGGCGCTGAGAGCAAGAGGGAGATACTGATCGGCAGGACCTGCCAGCGAGCAGGAGGCGCTGGGGAAGGGAGAGGTTCTGGTAGGGGGGCTGCTGGTGGCCACTGCTCGCCTCCTCACCCCCACCTCCTGCTCTCCTCCTCACCATCTGCCTGCCCACCTCCTCACCCCCTTCCACCTGCCACTCACCTCCTCCCCCTGCTTGTCCAGCCGCCTCCTGCTTCACCTCCCTACATGCTTCCTCATGGTTTTATGGAAGTGCAGGGGCCTCCAAAGCGCAGGGCCTTCCGGTCTTCCCGATTTGCTGTACCCAAGGGAGGCTCTGGGTCTCACCTCTCAAATGGAGTTAGGCACCTCCCTCTGCTCAGGATTTACAGCCATGAACCCTCTCCTGGAGTTAGGTATCTAAGTAATTTCTCACACAAAACAATGGAGGAGGAGAAGTTGGTGGTGGTACCCTGATAACCTTTAACCCAGTGGTTACAGTACTCACCCAGCATGTGGGTTACCCAGGTTCAAATTCCCCCTCTGCCTGATGCTGCTGTAGCCACTGGGCTAAAGATTACAGGGGGAGCAGGAGCATCACCACCTACATGGTTTTGTGACAGGCCTGATCTGGAAAGAGACCCCTACAAATGCCTACCAAATCAAATTGGTGAGATAAGCAGAGCAATGCCTAGTTTGAGGATTCCACTATAGCTTAAGCATGAGTTAGATGCCTGGGACTTAGATGACAGTGCACATGCAGAAATATAAGTGCCATGTGGACTTTATCAGTGGAACCATAGGCACCTAGGGAAGTTAGGTTTTGAAGATTTAAATTTTCAACTTAAGCACCTCAAGTTTCAGTTAGGCAGCTAAATCTCTTTTGGATTTAGCCCTCTGTCCCCTCCAACTGAAACAATCCTTGATTCAAAGCTGTGGGTGGGGCAGCCTATGAGCAGGAAGAGGGAGGGGAAGAAGTGCACCTGGAATGGTCACTCATCTCAATTCCCCCTGCTGCTAGCTCTTCAGGCAAAGGAAGAGTTGCTACTTGATGAGGCGACTGGGGGGGAGAGGAAGGGAGAAGAGAGTGAGAGAGATCGTCAAAAGCATCAGAAAAAAGCAAAAGGTAGTGACACTTCTACAGTGAAGTTGGTAGGCAAACTCCCATTGGTCTGGCTCACCCAGCTGCAAAGCTCTCGCTGCCTCTGTCCAGTTAGAGTATTAGCTGATATGACCCACTCAGAAGATAGCTTCATATTTATTTTTTTATTTTTACCTAATCTTGCAAACATACATGAGAATCAGGAATCTGTCTGTAAATCAGAGGTTCCTGCCACCTGTATTCTAAGTAATATACAGAAGTGTTTACAGTGGGCACCCTTCAACATTTATTTTTACCATTAGCCAAATCCTTAATGGGAATCTATTTCCTATATTATTGCAATGGGCATTGCCACGATCACCAACTGAGATGATGCCTTGCACAGCCTGCTTTCATGTCTTATTTCTTTGTTAATAAATTCACAGCTTAGTTAAAGTTTTGTCCTGGGAGTCCAACCTCAAGATTGCTCAGCTCAGACCCTAGATCTTCTCAAGAGAGAGAGTCACTGATACCTTGACAGCAATAACAAGCCACCTATCTGATAGATTTGGCAGAACTCAATCAACTCTTACTCTGAAGGATCAACACCAGCTAACAGGATTGGGTGTTTTGGGCAGACTCTACTAGTCAAATTTTACCTAATGATCAAAAGCTAAAAGGAAACATTTTTAAAACTGCCTCTGCATAATACTGTTACAACCTAGCTGGCTCATTACTGGGTAGTTTCCCCTCACCAAGGCTGAGCTGGAGGGAGGTACTGGATCACTGCACTGGGCCAGTGGGAGCCGCGATTGGCCAGACTTGCGGACGGGGCAGATAAATACACCGCCCAGCCCGCCAGAGGCTTTCCCTACACAAGCTGCGACCCCTGTTTGAGAAACCCTGATCTAGCCAGCAAAAGGCACTGCCTTGCCCAGTTTAACAACCAGCCAGTTGAGGCGCCATAATTCTTAGAGGACATTAAATTGAAGTGTCTAAGTCAGAGGGGATTGGAGCTGCGCTGAAGGCAGCACTCTGGGAGCTGGCTGCAGAGGGAAGGCTGGGGAACATGAGCCTGAGAACTAGGACCGCAAGCTGAGGGTTGGGCAGGAAACCTGTGGAGCCTAATGCTTGAAGCACTGACAGTGCTTGCCTCTGAGCTCACAGTAGACAGAGCACCCTACCAGACATCTAAGGGACAGGTGTTCATCACACACAGTGACATCCTGCAGTGTGGTCAGTTACACTACAGACGTGTGGCTATTTCCACATGCTCTAAACACTGTGGGGCCAAGCAACTGTGATGGAAATTCTAAGGGCAGGCACACCCAACATTTTCTGAATGTCCTTGCTTTTAGTCAGGCTAGAAATACCTTTAAAAACTCTCTTGCAATCCACCTAATCAGTATTTAAATTACTGGGGGGGCTTGTAGGGAAATAGGCCCCTTATTAATGGGCCATCTCACTTCTATCTTATGGTCCCCTTACTTCTCACTACTGTTTAAATTAAAGCAAGCCACTTGACATAGAGGGACCCACTACTTCCCCTCCCCCATAACTATTTGGAACTGCACAGAGAACACAAAAATGAAAACTCTTTTTTTTTTTAAAAAGTATTTTCCGACATTTAAATAATTCAGTTTATCACCCAGAAGATAGCTGAGTCTATTCTTTTCTTGTATCGGAATGTGGTTTGTCCATCACTAAAATACTGTACATTTTCATAAGGGGCTTCCTGACAGCTCTTTCAATACCAAGGTCTTTCCTCAGGCCTTATAAAAATTAAAATCCTGATTCCTTTCACTGTATCCTTACATTAATCTCCAATGTAGTCTGGGAAAAAACACATTATGTTTTGTTACCCAGAATGTCCTACCTTTGCTTTTTAAATGAACTCCTATAATTACAGTTCTGATTCAGCTCAGCTGGTCTTGGTCTTTTTTTTTTCTTCAATCAATCATTCTTTGTTTTTGTTTTTTTTAAAAAGCACTTCACTGAGAGCTGAACTAATGCCACCTCATTTGGGTTGAAAGCTCATCATATCTCACAAGCTAAGTCATGTCAGCACTTGGATGAGAGACCTCAAAGGAAAACGCAGATTTCTCCAGGAAGTGACTGATGGTATGGGTGATTTAATAGGTGGGACCTCTTTTCTCAAAACCAATTTTAAACATATGCCTTATGGTGCTGCTGAGTGGCACTGTGCTTTTGGAGGTGTTTTCTGAGGAAGCTTAAAAGTGAGGCGCTGCCCACTCTCTGTTATGAGAGATCCCAATGCATATTTTGCAAGAGTAAGTGTGTTAATCTTTGTTTCCTATCTCAGTTCCAACTTGGGTAACTATATTTTGCTTTAATTCCCTGTGCCGTTTCAGTCACTATAGTATTCTTCTTCCTGCCCTTAATCATTGTATAGTGACACTATGATGGTAAACAGCTGCAGCTTTCCTCCCCAGGAATGGCTCGATTTCAGCAGTGAGTGAAGCAATTCCTGTTTGTGTACTGAAGTATCATAGTAGTTTTGCCCGTGTAAGGATAGTTGGATCAAACTCATGGCTTGTGGGATTCTTTGAGACGAAAAGGACTACGTAAAATGTACCATATCACCAATATTATTCTATTTTTTCATCAACGTGAGTCATTTGACCATACACTAATGTGCTGCTGCCTGAGGTAGCATCCCCCATCAAGTGATGCCCTAAATGCCAATCTCTGATAGGAATGCTGCAGTGGAGGGTAAATAACCCCGTATATTTAGAACAAATTAAATGTCTTTCATTTACACGATTCAAGCTGGTTCCGAAACATTTCTGTGGGGTGAGAGATGGAGAAAATACCAGCAGATATTTAAAGAAAATATTAACAGCTCTTCTGACAGCAAGCTCAAGGGTAAATAGAACATTTTATACACTGGCAATTCAAAGGATGCCTTGAGTGTGAAAAGCCAAAATCAAAGTGACAAGGATTCAGGTTTGCCTTATAAAATGTTGCCGTAAACCCATCTGTATTTGCAAAATGTAATTTAAGTGAGCAACTCTTCTCTAGTAAAAGCACTTCTTCACAATCTGTTTTTTAATCTGGAAGAAGAGACAAAGTGATCATAATTTTTGGCCTTCAGCCAGGCTCATACTTTGGTATTAATATTGACTGACTTGTAATCGCTTTTGGGATCACTCAGTTAGCAAGGCAGCAGATTACTAGGAACTGGTGTGCTTACATTGCATCTTGGATTCAGGAAATGTGAATTAAGTCAAAGTGAAGCCTAGTTAGCATTTAGTCCTGGCCTCAATATTATACTAAAGGCTGCAATTTTCCCTCTCTCTTTTTCTCTTAAACAAGTTGTATGTCCATGAAAAACAAAGTAGAAACATAGGTATAATGGTAAAATTAGGAGTGTTTTCTAGTTGTCTTTAGAGTGTTATTGTTTTAGAGTGTTATTCATTTACCTTAGAGACAAACTGCATCCAAGAAAAACACTTAAAAAGCATTGAATTTTAGGAACAATTCCTCAGTGCCATGTGCACTGACAGCTAAAGACTATTTGAGCTTTGAGCTACATTTTTGTCTTTTATCTATTGAAATTTGGTACCCAAATTTTGACTTTAGCACAGTAACTACTGTAAGTCTTATGACTAGCTGGCCAGAGGTTTAGTTCCAAACAACCCTCAATCCCAAACAGATATATGATCATGCATAAATATGTTTACAGTATAGTTCTTTAAATTTTACTCCTGCTATTGAATATGTTGGAATGAGGTTTCCCGTGTAGTAGTCATAGCATTTTGGATTTATGGAGATCCTTTATCAGAGAATCTCTAAACAGTTTACAAAAGGTGGGTAAATACTATTTTTTCCATTTTACAGGCAAGGAAACTGAGGCACAGAGGGGGAAACTCAGGCTCATAGAGATTATCTAAAATCAGGCAGTGGGTCACTGGAACACAGTTAGGAGCAGCATTGTATCCACAAGGACCCCAATTTTGTAACACCTTGACTGTTGACTTTAGAGCTGGGAAAACATCAACAAAAACATTAATAAATATTCTCACTGACTCTAATCAGTGACAATTCACAGCCCTTAAATATTCACATTATGCTGACATTCATCTGAAGAGGATTTGTTTATATGAAATAGTTGTGAGTTCATCTTGGAAATCTCTGTGGATTTGCGATAGGACAAGAAGGAAGTTAGAGAAAAGAAAAAGCAGCAGCAGGGATGAGGATGTGATGGTGGGAGATGTCCAAAGGAGAAACAAGAGACGGTCCTCTGCTCTGGTAGTAATCCAGGCTTTTAAGTGCCTTTTAGGAGGCACCTAAAAATATAGCCATATGCCTGGAGAGCAGCCAGACAATCAAAAAAAGGAAGAAATACCCTATGGCATCCATCTGTTAAGGTGATATCCTGACATATTTGCCACTTGATGTCTCAAGGAGCAAATATTGCCTAGATCATGACAGACCACTCAAGCTCCCCAGTCATAGGGGACAAGCAGTAGCAGAGAAAGGGGTATTGCTGCTGATATGAGTGTTGAAGGAGAGCCTGTCAACTGTGCCTCACATGAGGGTGATTGCTCAACACTGAGAGGTTACTCTTGAGGTTGGGAAGTGGTTAATTGACAGGAGGTAGAAGTTCCTTGAAGAGATCCAATACCTGCTAATTCTCCTACAGCAGTACTTGCTGGAGAAAACAAGTTCCTGTTGTATCAACAACTGGAGGTGGACACATTAACGCTTTTCAGAGGTTTAAGGATTAGAGAAAAGCACATTCTCACCCCATGCCAGCTGGCTACAATGGGCATGCTCCCAGACCAGACAGCCTTCCATTGAAAAGGGATGCAGGGATTGCAGTTTATCATTGACACAAGGGAATTATAAACTTAAGGAATAATCTACAAAATATTACTTGCTTTGTACTGGTCAATTTCACCATAAGGAAATAACTTCATCCTGGTAAAGCTGGCCTGCCCTTGAGTCCTCCTGCAACATCTTTAGATTTAAAAAAAAAATTTTTTACTAGGATTACCTGGTTATATGTACAGCTGGTTGGCAAATTATTTTCCCCTGTGAAAAATTTGAAACCACTTTTTTAAAATTAATTTTGTGAAATTATTTGAAATTTTTAGGTTTTGGAGTCTGGGTGTCAAAAAATAAATAATAACTCCAAGCCTGATTATTATTATTTAAATTTTTTCAACAAAATATTCAACAAAAATAGTTGGTTTGTTTTTGTTTTTTATATTTGTTTTCCAGCTATTTTTGTTTAGCTGAAAAGCCATTTTTTCAATTAAAGATAAATTTGATGGGAAAATTTCAACCAGCTCTATGTAATGTTCTTCTCCTGTGTGGCTCTATTTCTGAAAGACACACAAAATGGGGAGGAGGGGAAGAAGAAGTCGGGGGGGAGGAGAGGGAGGAAGCATGTGTGTGTGTACACACATGTACGTACAAAGCAGGAAACTTCAAGGGGCTTATGAATGAAAGCCAAGTGTCTAAGCACGTGTTAGGTGGGAGTTACTTGCCTGAGCTAACCCAGTGCAGGGTGAGTGAAACTCAGGCCCTACCCTCTCTCAGAAAGTAGCATTAGAACTGTCAGCAGCAAGAATTAGGCAACTAAGTACTAAAAGCAGAGAACATTCCAAACTAAATGCCAAAGCAAAGCATAACAAAACTATTAAGAACATAACATTAAACACAAAAACTGAACATTAATCACATTAAATAAGCTCTACATTCTGTTCTGAAGCTCACTAACCTGAGACTCTGGCAGACAACTAGTTGGAAAAAATTTCAAAAGGCAGAAGCCATATATATCTACCTATCTAAAATGTACCCACCACCTTGGTATCTGACACTACTCTGCTGAGACCTCGGTTTTTTGTTCACAGAAGTAGGATCCCAGATGATTTCATTAGACTGCTTCTATGAGGCCTGCTGTGATATCTACCACAAAAATTTGCTCTGGACGGACATACAGGACTTTCAGGCTATTCAGCAACACCTTAAATTGCATCATGAAGTGAACAGGAAACCACTGTAGAGATCTGAGCACTCGCCTTATATGCTCATAGTGACACACTCCACACTAGCAGGGCCAGCTCTGGCTTTTTTGCCTCCCCAAGCAAAAAAGAAGGGGGGGGCGGGGGCGGAGTGGCAAAGCAGGGGGCGGACAAAAACATGGCACAGACGGAGCGGCAAAGCGGGGGGGGGCAGCAAAAAAACAGTGCAGCTGGCAAAGCAGAGGAAAAGAAACAAAACAAAAAACCCTACAGGGCAGCTGGAGCCAGGGTGCAGGAGGACTTCCTGTGCTGCAGGGTGTGCGCCCGGTCTAGTGGAGGGGAGAGGGAGGGGGCAGGAGCAGGGGGGGAGACGAGCGCTTCAGTGGGGCGCTCTCCGCGTGGCCCCGACTGCCGTGCCGCCTGCCAGAAGGGTTCCGGGCCGCTCCAGTCGGCAGGGAGGGAAGGACGCGGGCTGCCCTACTGAGTTGGCATACCAAAAAAGAAAAAAAAAAGTAGCCGTGTCGCCCGAGGTTTGACCAGAATGCCGCCCTATAGAATCTGCCACCCCAAGCACGAGCTTGCTCAGCTGGTGCCTGGAGCTGGTCTTGCACATTAGGCACAGGCATTCTACATCTCCTGACTAGATTAATAAATTCTAAGGCCAGAAGGGATCACTGTGAATATCTAGTCTGACTTCCTGTATAGCCCAGGCCATAGAACTTCCCCAAAATAATATCTAGAGCACGTCTTTTAGAAAAAAAATCCGATCTTGAATTAAAAATTGTCAGTGATGGAGAATCCACCACAACCCTTGGTAAATTGTTGCAATGGTTAATTATCCTCACTGTCAAAAATTTATTCTTTATTTCTTATTACTCTGGGCTGTCTTCAAGGACAGTCCTAAATAGAATCTGTTACAGTAGTATAGTTTCAAGATGACAAAGCCATGACCGACAACTGCAAGATATGCCTGAAAGAGATTGGAAAGAATGTTTGGAGTCTGCTAGAAGCCATAGATGATCAAAAGCACGAGGGGCCACTGTAGTCTGAGAATCCAAGAATAAGAATGGACCCAGAAGAACCCCCAGATTATCCCACTGCTCCCTAGCCTTGTTTGGAAAATGTCAGCTGCATTGTCATTCAGCTTTATAACATTGATCATTCTTTAATCTCCCTGCTGTTCTGCATCCTCTCATTAGCATCAAGCTATCTTTCTACTTTAACTTTAATGTAGCTATGTGAATTATGAAGCAGTACAGTATGGTATCCTTTCAAGCCTACTTGTTGTCTTATTTTTCATGATGCCAACTAATTCCAGCAAGCCTCCATTAATACATCTCATTTTATAAAATTTAATAACTTTTAAGTGATTATAATGCATAATGCAATACGGATTAAATCTTCTAGTTTAATTTATGTTAAATATAAACATGTTTCATGTTTAAAATGTTGAGTGAAAAGATACTATGAAAAAATATTTTACAGGCACTTCTTAATAAACCAAGGCTTGTGGGACGGTTGGGGAGGGAATCAGTTATATCATCACTTTGTTATAATACTGCATGACATGTAGAGTATAGTATGATGGATGATGTTATAACATTTTTACTATGACTGTAAAATTCTAGCCATGATATTGTATGAAAATATGCCTCAATAAAGCTTCATTAGTTATTTCGTCTTTGATACTACAAATAATTTAGGCTAGGATGTGATTATAATGAAGTTTTGATTATGCTGGTTACCACCCCTCTTAAAACAAATGTGCACATTATCAATGTTTGCATGTGCAAGTGATTTGATTACTGTTCACTTTATTGTGTGTAGAAATGTGTTAGTCGAACCAACAAATATGGTCTATTTTTGGCATCTTGAAAATTAGCTCTTTCCTGAGGTCTGAATATCTTTTAAAGTCCCTGGAAATAACATACACTACAAGAAATGGATTTGTAAACGAATGTTTATCAACACTGTCCAGTTTTCAGGTAGGCATGAATTGCCTGCAAATGTGCAATAGCTGAGCAATTCCATAAATTTCTAGGAATGATTGATGCAGGAAAGGAAACTAAGAATCCTTCAAGTTCACAATGGTAGAATTTACAACTATAAACTGCAAAGAACCCTGATTTAAAAATAAATTTATATTTCCAGTCTTCAAAATGACAGGCTAAAACTCACTATAAAAGGGAAAGAATCAAGGAGACGGAGCTGATTTGTAGTTCCCACCCTCACCACACCATTCCCAAGAGCAGCTTGCAAACAGCAGGTGCTCTTTTACCTAGCTGCAGACTTCCCAGAAGGTGAGAGAGCCCAAAATCAACAAACTGAAGGATAGGCACAGATCCTGAGTGAGTACACCCAATATTCTGACTTGGAGAAAAAGTTCAGTCCTCCTTCAACAGTTAGCAAACTCCTTCCCCCCGCCCCCTTATATTACATCACATTATGCTTCTAGATAAGGAAATCAACTGTACTGATTTTTGCTCATGCCCCTTACCTAGTACTGGTTGCCTTACATTACAGCTAACCAACTGATAAGTGTCAGAACACATCTCTTATTTGTTTAATGTACTGTATCCAATATCACACTGCCATTTCTTTCACTATCCTGGGAGCAATAGATGCACTGAATCTTTTCCCCTGGTGCACGTTATTTCTGGAAGACATATTCCTAGATAGGACAATCAGATGCCAGCAAACCAATGCATTTCCAACATAGAATCAGTATTTCTAATGTACTACTGCCCTGGAGATATGATTCAGAATACCAGAGCAGCTAATACTCGCAGTAAGACAGATCCTGCATATCTCTTCTCAATGTAACCTAATACACATACTGCTAGTGACAATATACAACAATACATTGCTAATACCTCAATTATACTTCTCCCAGTTATGGTACTTTGTGAAGGAAGGATGAATATTATATAGAAATACAATGATAGGAATAGATTAATTTAATAAGGAAGCATGTGCTATTTGATCAGTCAATTATGTACTTTTTCTTAATGACTTTGAGGAAAAGATCAGTAATAGCAGATTAAAAATCAATGATCTGTCTTGAAGATGAATTTTAAATCCCTATTGACTGAAGACTGAGGGATGAGTCTGGATTGTTGCTGTTTTAAAAGCCAACAGTTGTTAATGGAAAACAGAGGAAATGTTGGTCAGATGCCATATGACTGAGTTTCTGAATAATCTAATTCAGACATATTTATGTTTATTATATTTTAGGACATAGAGTACCCAAAAGTAATGATGAATTCAAATAATCAATCATGAATAAAAATAGTACTGAAGCCACAAAAGCCACATGCAATAGGGTTCTTGATAAACAACCAACAATATTTACAAGAGCTACTTATTTAAATGTTTCACTGTTATGACACTAAGAACCCATCAGTGCCAACAGACAAAGGGTTCACTGCTCTGTAACAGCAACTCCTAGCAGATCTGACAACCTCATTACACCTCGCACCCTGCTTTCATAGTATTTATCATACAGAATGTTACATGAGGTCTTCAATAAAAGCTGGGTTCTTACTGATCATTAATGTCATTGTGAAACGTATGCACAAATACCATGAAAAAAGTTGTGTATATATACTGAAAATATGTTCCTAGAAAGAGTCTCAATCGAGGCAGCATTGGTTTCTGCCAGACAAAAGGATGTATATTCCCCTATCTGTCTTGGTTCACATATAAATTAAGCATCTAAAGCCAATACAAGGAAGCCCCATTTACACATGAAGTCAACATGAAGTCAACACACCAGGGAATAAACCATGGGGGGTCATTCTGACTCTTGGGACAAACAATGGATGTTTGGGAGATATAAGAAGACAAAAGGACACCATTTTATCTTAACCAAGGAAGCAAAAGGACAGCACTTTTTGCATTCATGAAAGAGGGATCCCAGTCATGTTGGCTGGAGATGCTGGGAGATTGCTTTGGGAGACAAACTTTTGCAGACAGGGGCTTGGCCTGTTAAATATATATTTTTTTGGCATTTCTTCACCCCATTTTTCCACCCGGGGCAGCTGCCTCGCTCATCCCACCCTGCTTACAGCATTCTTGTGTGTATACTGTCCCTCTGGGGACACCATATCTGGTAACTCTTGTGAGTGGCTGGTGGACAAGGGGTTGGATGCTACAGGAATTGCTCCGAGGACTCAGGAGTTGTTGCGTGCCTATCACTAGCCTGCAGAGAGGGAGTGAGGTTTGCAGAGGCCTGGAAGGTAGCGCTTGTGTTGCCAGAGGTTATTGGTTCCAGGGAGCTGGACTACAACAGGCACAGATGAGATGACAGCACACTAAGAGCAGGTAGCGGTAAAGTGGTGTCTCATGACGACCTTGGGTAGCATCATAGCAGTACCAACTGATTCCCTCTCAGTACAAAAGTGATACTATAAAAAGCAAACTTGCTCTGCTTGCTGAGACTTACGTGTATTGGTGAGGCAGGGTCAGGCTGAACGCTCTAAAAACAAAAACAGAAAAAAAATATTTACAGGTTTTTGGATCCCCAAAAATTCCAGGAGCTTTTGTGGATAGGAAATATACTTATTTCTTACCTTTAGAAGGGAATACTGGCAACCAGCCATGACAAGACAGAACAGGAGGACCCAAATGTCTTTACAAAAGCCTTGGTTCAGAGTCAGGAACCCAAGAAATGAGACAAGAACTACTAGAAGAACAGCCAACACATTCTCCTTGATAGCGTCAGTCCTACAGGAATAAAATAAATAAAGGGAGTTTCAAAAGGAGAGAAGTACCCATGTAACTATTAGCAGATAAAGGGACAGATTCTCAGTTGACGTAAATTGCCATCGCTGCACTGTCTTGGCTACAACACTACACCACCAGAGGATCTGCCCTCAAAATTCTACATCAACTGCTTGTGGACTTAGTGTATAATTCTTCATTCCAAGGCTTTAGTTGTACATCTCATTATGACACCCAAACCTTGTATTCAAACTTGTTTATTTTATTTCATAGTTGAATAGATTTTAAGGCTAGCAGAGACCATTATGATCATCTAGTCTGACTTTCTGCATAGAATTTCACCAAGTAATTTGTATACTTTAGTGTGCATTTCCCTGTAAATCTCTCTATAAAACAGTTTTTAAAGGGAATGATATGCATTCATGTACTAAAAATGCTAAAGACAAAATATAGTATGTGGCCAAAGGTGGCAAGCAATACTGTTGTCATGTTAAAATTATTCTTTAAAGTGCAACCCTAACAATATACAGTTACAAAAGATATACAATTTGTTCTTATCTGTAGTACTGAAACATATTAAATCTTTCGTATGTTTAATAAGATTTATTAGAACAGGTGTGCAGAGAAAAGCAATTTAAATACTCAATCCATAACAAAAAGAGAGTGTATTGTGGATATTTTTCCATGCACTTGAAGTGCTTAGACAAGGCACCATATATACAGCAGCATATATACTAGATCTAACTTCTCTTACTACATACACTAAAGCTGTCTTCTGAAATATCTGCAGCAGAGATAATATTAACATGTACATAGGGCATACACCCACACAAAGACAGATCAAGCTTATGACAGGCTAGCCTGCAGTCACTGTCTATGTAGGCTTAGTTGTTTTGGGTTGATAATAGTCTAACAAATTATAAGGGGCAGAGGGTCTAGCAGCAAAGAGCACTGCCAAAACAGCTGATTACAACTGACATGGGGGAAAGAAAAGAAGAAGAAGAGATGCCAGAGAAAGAAACAGAATTGTGTCTTGTCAAATAATTGAGTTAGGGTGGGGGAAACAGGAGGATTCCCTCCTGCATTTTGTTCTTAAAATTTGGAAGTGTTTCAGTGACAAAAATCTGGCACCTTTCCCTCTTTTCTTCTCTTTTCCTGATTCACACACAACACTAATTTTCAAATCAGTCATATAGGCGCTAACTTCCTCTCTGCCAGGTGGGTGCTTGACACTTCTTTGCCCCTGGCCCTGCCCCTGCACCACCTCTTCCCATCTTGCACCACCCTCACTCCGCCCCCTTTCCACCCCTTTCCCAAAGACCCTGCTCCCATTCCACCCCCTTCTCCCTAGTCCCCGCCCCTGCCCCATCTCTTTTCCACCTACTCTCCTAAGCAAGCGGCGTCCTTGCTCCTCCCACTCCCTCCCGGAAAATCCTAGGTACTGCCAAACAACTGTTAGGCAGCGTCGGGGGGAGAGGAGTGCTGGGAGAGAGAGGGAGGAGCGAAGACATGGCGTCGTGCTTGGAAGGAGGAGGCAGCAAGGCAGGGGCAGAGGGAGCTTGGCTGGTGCAGAGCACCCACTAATTTTTCCCCATGGGTGCTCCAGCCCCAGATGACCCACAGAGTCGGCACCTATGCCAGAGGCAGCGGGCCCAGAGTCCAGAGTCAAATTGGGGACTATCGCACAAATGGGCCCTCACATAAATCAAGGTCTCTTCTCATATAGGAGGAGGAGTCCTGTGGCACCTTAAAGACTAACAGATTTGGGCATAAGCTTTCGTGGGTAAAAAAAACCACTTCTTCAGAAGCAGAGGAATTCTTCGGGCTCCTCGTTGATTTTGTGGATACAGACTAAGATGGCTACCCCTCAGATACTTCTTATATAGAAGGGTCATGGGCCAGAAAAAGCTCTGAAGTTTGAGGCTTGGAGCACAGAAACATTTTCCCACACTTAAACTAAACAGGTATTTATTTAAAAGGAGTCCCACCATTCACTCCTTTTTTAATAGTTTGCATTTTTACCTGTGAGGAGAAATTCATGACACTTAGTATGAAGAAAGCTTACCGATCCAGTAATGCCAACAAGGCAAGTCGATTATACCAGACTTTAATCCACTTGCCAGGAAATATAATAAATTTGTAAAACTGCCTGTTAAATTTTCGTTGAGCTGACGAGCATGAAGAGTCCTCAAAGTCCTGACTCAGATGCTTTAAAACAAACAAAACACAGACAGAGTTTCATATTGGCATACTGTTGCCACTAAAGTACATGGTCTGAAAGTTAGAATGTATATGTCAATGTTTCATTCCAATTTCTTTATAAATGAACACTGGTGAAAATTTTTACTCTTCATTTTATTTCAACTATAAGGAACACAATATATTAATCTCATTTCTTATAGATGGTCAGAAGTTATGCCAAACATGCAAAATACTATTAACAATACATTATCAAGTTTTAGTAACAAATTGTTACTTTAATCCCCATGGTTTATCTTGTCTATGGTTTTCTGGCTTCTTCCACACTGCAGACCAACCACAGCGTAAGCCACAACTGTACCTGATGGGAAAAGATTCTTGCCACTAGAATCCTAGTGATCAATAATTCCAAGTGACATCAAATATGATTTAAGACAGATTGTGTTCCTTCTGTCACAGTAATTTTTAAGCAAAATATGAATTCAAATAATACAGAGTTTTTACGTTATTTGAGTTACAATTCAGACATTTTACTTAATGTACTGTGAAGGATTTTAAAAAGCCAAAAGTGAAATATGAACATTTAAAATTTTTGTTGATAATATCTATCATCTAGGAGTGTTTTCTATATTTGGTCTCCTGGCTCTACAACCTCTGCTCCAACAGGAAGTATTATAGTAATCAATTTTCCTGTTCTTTTTCCTTTTTATTTTTAATCACACTCACCTTAAATTCATTACTACTACTCTCCTAATTTAGTTTTATGACTTGAAAAAGAGTAGAAAAATGACAATGCTAGCAAAGGAATTGTTTAAAAATCTAAACAGGGCACTATGGCCCTGATTTTCCAAACACTTCAGCATGTGCTTAACTTTACGCACATGAGCAGTCCCATTGACTTCACTGGAATTATACATATGCATGAAGTTAAACATGTGCATAAGGGTTTGCAGGACTTGGGCCTCGATCAGGACTTCTGTGTTGTAGTCAATGCCTTGTCACTGACTGGCTGTGACTTGCATGAGGCCACACTAAATCTATTGGTGCCTCCATTTACCCATCCACAAAATGAATGAAATTAAATTAGGGCTTGTCTACATGAACACTTAGTTTACACCAAACTGGAATGTGACTCTACCCTGAATTAGTCTGTCCATGTGGCCCCTGCTGACATGCACTGACAGTTTGTTAGCGTGCTTTGATTTACTCCACTTTGACATGAACTGTAAGTGCACATCTATAAGGTCTACACAGAGAGTTAATGCACTGCAGGCTAGTGCAGGTAGATTCACACTGCAGCTTGCTACGAACTAAATCATCATATAGACAAGCTCAGCTAACTTATATGGGTGTCTGAAGCTCTGACCTGGAGTAGTCAATATGTTGACTGTGGGCCAAATCCTGACTCCCAGACACTTTTGAATGGACCTCCACATCTTTTTAATTATCATCAGTTATTTTTTATTATTATTTTCTCTGGAGTCTGGACCTTGACTATACTTTGACCAAGAAATTTGGACATAGACCCATCCAAGTCAATGACAAAACTCCTAATGACTTCAACAGGGTTCACTTATAATCACAAGATTAGACGCCATAAAAACATGGATTCTAGTCCCAAACTTGCAGTATGATCTTGGGCAAGACATTCACTTCTCAATACCTCAGATTTCCTATAGATAAGATAAGGGTGATGATAATTCTCTAGTTAGCAGGTGGTTTACAAATATTTATTAAGCCTGAAAAGTTTGAGATTCTTGCTCAGAAATCTCTATACAAATCTAAATTATCATTTTATATGCATTTATAACATACATAGGCAAAAAATGAGTTTTACAACAGCTACTTTCCTGTCAACTTTTAGTTCCTGTTAAAAATATAAGTCAAGATAAATAATTATCTGATGTTTTAGGTTTATTAACATTAGACTTGAAGTGGCCATGCTGAAGGTGTTAGGGCATCTCCAAACTCTGGAAGACAGCTTGGAGGGTGTCAGAGACCCCAAACCCACAAAAACTATAAAAATAAACTATGTCCTTGTCATATTACAAACCAAACTGAACACTAAAGGCCTGCTTCCGACAGGTGATCAGCAACTCCAGCTGCTGCAAGTGGAGGGTGCTCTGCCATCCCACAAATGATATCCAGGATCCAGGATGAGGCCCTAAAAGTTTTACTTCCCAGTTCAGAAAACAGACAGACCTGATATTTTAGGCCTACATGCCCACACTAATCTGCAAAGTAGATGTGTCAAACTATTAACATTTGGCAATGTGTATAAAATCCTAACAGCTGTGTCCTCTGGTTTTCAATTTTTACAATAAGAGATTATTTACATGTTGGCAGTCTCTTTGTACAGCTAACATGTGCCTAATGCAAATGCTTAGCAGACTTAGACTCATAATAATCTCTAAATATTCTAAGGCACCTTGGAAAATTTGTCCCCGCTATTAAAAAAAAGCTCCAAAATGCTCCTTAAGAACCCAGCTCTGCCACCTTTGCTCAGAGTAGTCCCTTATTATTTTTAAACCAATGGAGCTACTTGTCTAGTAAGATACTACTCAATGTGTAGCCAAACAAGCCCTCCCAACAAAGCAATACTATATAAATACAAAAGGGTTAAAATGGTTGCCTTCACGCCAGGTGGTCAGTTCTACAACATATTTACATGACACGATTTGTTAAAATGTTAGAAACTGAAATACAATGTACCCGTGGTGTTTCTGACAGGGTTCTTCGTGCCACCATCAGTAAGAGCTGCTGCTGGAGTGCACTTGCAGCATGATCTCCTGAAGATGGTTCCTGACTCTCCGAAGTGGTAGTACTAGAAGAACTGAACTGTGTTTCACTGTGCACAGGGGTAAAAAGAAATGAAATGGTTTTAGAAAGAGTCAAGTCAATACCATTTAAAACAATACAGCAGGAGGTCTGGCTGGCTCATTGGATCCACAATGGGACATGGAGCCTTCCACCTCATAGCTCAGGCCTCTAGTGACCAAGAGTCATTTGTTTTTGATGGCTGTTTGTTGACCGCAGTCCAGTTCCCTGTGGAAAAGTGTTCTTTTCAGAAATGCCACTATCTGAAAAGGGACTTCTGAAGATGTATACTACTTCTTTAAGGAACAGCCAGGATCTTGCAGCCAAAAAACCCTGGGTGTAATCCAGCAGGCGCTCTGCTCTTGCTTAGCTCTCTGTTCCTGTTTAAATAGACCAGCCCCAGGGCAAAGTAGGAAACCTCTTTAATTACTCAGTTTGTTATGGTTGTGAGCCCCTGGCTGTCCCTTAAAGAGGTATTATGCTCCTTCACAGCACCCTTTCTGGTAGTCTCAGCAAACATTTCAAGGATGAAAGGGCAGAGATTTAACTCTTTAAGACCCAGAGGTGGTCCATCCACAATGGGCTGAAGGCACACCGTATGACTGTGTTAACATTGTCCACTAGTACTTATCATGTAGACAACAGATATCAGTTTCCAACTATGTCAATCCACCACATTTCAGGAGCACTAAAATTTACTTTAAATTTCTGCAAGAGAAATCTTTAATATGCTTTTTCTTTTTAGTCAGCCCTAAATCCTTCTCTCTAGGCATAGGTGTCTGTTAGCCCATCATTTTAGATATTGTGAAAACTCCCTTCTTGTTCAATTGCATCTGTAATTAAGGTCTTAGAATGCAAGTCCCCATGGCAGGTCTTTCTCTAGTCCTTTCTTTTTGATTCTGTACATTTAGCACTTAAATAATAAAACCTTGGTAAAGAGTCTAATATACACTGTTTAATAATTAAATAAATACATACATACATACAACTACACACTGGATTGCAAAAAACAAACAAACAATCTCGTTACTTGACATCACTTTATTTAAATAAAATTCTTGCTGAGAATTCATCATTTAAATGTTACTCTTGGATGGGATTCTTTTTTGGATACCTATTCACTTTTCCTGTCACAACTGGGGTTTCCACATCTGCCTTCCATTCTAATCTCAGTATCTCCTAGCCTTATCAACCCTATGTATTTATGTGGTCCTCATTACCATAGTATCTGAGGGCCTCACAAGCTTTATCTTATTTAGTCACACAACACCCTTGTGAAGTAGGGCAGTGCTATTACCCCCATGTTACAGATGATGAGCTGACATACAGAGAGGCTAAGGGACTTGTCCAGAGTAACATAGGAAGTCTGCAGCAGAACAAGGAATTGAGGACAGGTCTTCCAAGTTCCAAGCTAGTTCCCTAACCACTGGACCATCCTTTCAACTTTAGTAAGCCAGATCTTCCATTCAAATTCCTTAAGCATATGCCAGACAAAAGGGAAAAGTAAACAGATAAGTAGCTGTCCAGTAAGATACAGAAAAAAGAATGAATTGTTGCATGCTATGTTTACATAGTTCATCTCTTTAAAACTGTCTGCCTACTCCCTTAGCCATTGCTTTGAAAAAGCCAAGTGAAGTCTGGTTCATTCTTACCTTTTGTCTATTTTCTTTTACCCCACATCTAATAAGGAACGGCCTGGCATGATGATACTACACTCACACACCACAACCCTCTGGCCAGAATCCCTTGCCCTTGCCTTCTGGACAAATCAAAAAATCTGTTCACCAGAGACTCATGACACTTCTCCCTATAATCAAGCCTTCCCTTAGAGTTCAGCTCTTCTCCCAAGAGACCAAAAGATAACTCGGAAAGCCTAGCGGGGTAACACACTATTTTCTATTTCCTCTCAGCAGCAGAATTCACAGCTCCACTCACCAGCTGTGTCTGGCAGAAGCAATTAATTCCAGAGGTTGTCAACACCCAGGAGGCCAGCAGTGGGAAAGTCAGGAACTTTAGAAGCCTTGTAGGACAGTTCGGACAGAGGGTGGAGTGTGTGAACTGGGAAGGCAGAGGTGGGAAAAGCAGCAACTCAAAAATAGAGGCTGTGCTGCACTTGGAAAGCTGCTTCTGTGTACACTTTGATTTACATTTGGTGAGAACATTAGTATAGGTTAAAAAAAAATCTTACCTAATCTCTCTCTTGTTCTTTATTTCTCATGCTGCCTTTATCATCAGTCTCCCCCCGCCCCCACCTTCTTGGTCGTCATCCTCCCTATGTCCCACATGGCTCTGATCATTCTCACATTCATGTGCTACATCCTCTTTCCGATGCTGAACAGTTTAATTTTTAAACTACTTATACTTAAAGATATACACCATGTCTGATGACACATCACTATCACACTAACAATGAATACCAACAAGAAATTTTACAGTTCTGTTTGTGTTTTTATAAACCTTTAACAGGGTTCCATAAAATTAGAATATATAATGTATAAATAGGAGCAAACACTCCCTAATTACTGAATAATTGTAAATAAAGCTGAACATCATAGTGTAAGATGGGGCCTTGATGAACAGAAAATACATTAGTTGGCAGAATCAAATTAAGGCTATCAAGATCTACTGTAAACGGCACCATTAATATAAGCAAATGTATAATTACACTAAATTTTGAATTGTAAATTAATAACTAAAGATATGTTTGACAAACATGTAACATATGCAGGACTAATATGAAAGGCACAGAGCACCCTCTGTTGATAACTGAAAGATTAACATTCTACTATATTTTTTTTACTCAGCATACAGTTTTACTACATCATGGAACAAGCATCAATTTAGCTGAACAATTGCACAACACTAAATATTTTATTGTAACCACAAAACACTTGAAAATCTGTTTTATAAATTCCCTGTTTGTCTTTCATGACTTTTTTTATGTCATTGAAAATTTTTGCCAAAAATCAGTCTAAGCAATAACACAGCTCATGCTGATCCATATTCCACTACTTATCCAGCCTTGAGACCAAAGTTATGAGGTGAGATCAAGAAAGAAGTTTGTGCATTTTCTTCAAATGCAATCTACTTCTCCCCCGGTGGACCCTTTACTTAAAATGTGTTCATACTGTTCAATAAATGCATGGACAGAGACAATATTCTGGTAGGTTAAAAGTGAGAGATCCCCAAAATGTGGCCCAATGTCCACCTTCTGGTAGCCAAATGGTGCTGGTTTTTCTCTTTATCTAGTGTTGCTGTATTGAATTACAGTTGAAAGAACATAAAATATTTTCCTAATATTACTTTTCTATTGTAAGCAGCTGCAGTTGTGGCCACAGAGATAATTGTGCAATGATGAATGGGAGGGGTGGGGACCGTACACCTCTACAAGTGGGAACAAGAGAGTCCACAAGATACTCTATTAAGAATGTGAGTACTTGTGGCACCTTAGAGACCAACAAATTTATTTAAGCATAAGCTTTTGTAGGCTACAGCTCACTTCATCGGATGCATATAGTGGAAAATACAGTTGGAAAATATATATATATACACAGAGAGAACATGAAACAATGGGTGTTACTATTGTCATAAACAGATAGCTAAGGGTTAATGTCTCTTTCACCTGAAGCACCTGACCAGAGGACCAATCAGGAAACCGGATTTTTTCAACTCTGGGTGGAGGGAAGTTTGTGTCTGAGTCTTTGTTTTCTGTCTGCCTGCTTTCTCTGAGCTTTCGAGAAGTAGTTCTGTTTTCTAATCTTCTGTTTCTAAGTGTAAGGACAAAGAGATCAGATAGTAAGTTATATGGTTTCTTTTCTTTGGTATTTGCATGAATATAAGTGCTGGAGTGCTTTGATTTGTATTCTTTTTGAATAAGGCTGTTTATTCAATATTCTTTTAAGCAATTGGCCCTGTATTGTGTCACCTTAATACAGAGAGACCATTTGTATGTATTTTTCTTTCTTTTTATATAAAGCTTTCTTTTAAGACCTGTTGGAGTTTTTCTTTACTTCAGGGAAATTGAGTCTGTACTCACCAGGCAATTGGTGGGAGGAAGAAATCAGGGGGGAGATCTGTGTGTGTTGAATTTGCTAGCCTGATTTTGCATTCCCTCTGGGTGAAGAGGAAAGTGCTTTTGTTTCCAGGACTGGAAACGGAGAGGAGGAGTCACTCTGTTTGGATTCACAGAGCTTGTGTCTGTGTATCTCTCCAGGAGCACCTGGAGGGGGGAAGGGAAAAAGGATTATTTCCCTTTGTTGTGAGACTCAAGGGATTTGGGTCTTGGGGTCCCCAGGGAAGGTTTTTCAGGGGGACCAGAGTGCCCCAAAACACTAATTTTTTGGGTGGTGGCAGCAAGTACCAGGTCCAAGCTGGTAGCTAAGCTTGGAGGTTTTCATGCTAACCCCCATATTTTGGACGCTAAGGTCCAAATCTGGGACTAAGGTTATGACAACTATACACACTCTAACGAGAGTGATCAGTTAAGGTGAGCTATTATCAGCAGGAGAGAAAAAGAACTGTTTGTAGTGGTAATGAAAATGGCCCATGTGATTCAGATAGTTAAAAATGTCAAGAACTCCTAGATTAAGTCCTCGGCTGATCTTTCCCTTTCAGCATGAATGTGAAGAGGTGACAGCAAATGCTGTGGCTAACATTATGATTGTGCCTAAATAATAAAAACAACATCACTAAAGAGATATGCCTAATAAGCTATTAAATGGAAAGATCCTATAGTCAGTGCTTCAGACTGCAGCGACTGGGTCATATGAACTTAGCAAGAAGTCATGTAAATTGATCCAACTAAAATATTTTAGCCAAATATTATTTTTTTAAAAACTAGGAAAAAACCACAACCTCACTAAGCAGAGGAACAATGCAGCCAAGAAAAATGTGATATATATAGAAAAGACACATTTTTAAAATTTAAATTTGGGTAAGGTCCTAATTCAGCCTGTTTCCTTTTTGACTTCCTGTGATTAAAGTTAAGAATGTGCCTAAATACCTTCCTGAACTGTGGCCTAACTTACGAAGTTAAGCAAAAGCCCATTAAGGCTAACTTGGTAAGCATAACTCTGAATTCCTTGCCTTTTGTGCACTTTCAAATTCTATCAGTTTGTTGTACTAATGCAGGAGTTTGCATTTATGATAGTATAAGGATATAAGTCTTGAATCAACATCTGCACAGATTCCCTTTTCTCACCACTGTTGTCTTCCTGCTGCCACTTCACAAGACTCGCTGCTCCTGCCCCTATAGAATGGATCTACATCAGCATTTCCTTATCATTCTTACTCCTCATTTGCATGGCTCTCCTGCTGTCTCCCTCTTCTACATTCATTGCTGTTGGAATGATTCTCCAGCAGCACTCATCTGGCTCATACATCTAGATAAATCATGACATTAAACCCATCAGTTATGAGGATTTTTTCTTTTTAAGCCATGGGAGGTTTACATTTAATGCATTATGACATTAGATGACAAGGCTTTCTTCTTAAAAATTAGAAGGCAAATTGAAATATAGAATGAAAGTAGAAATATATAAAATCAGAGCACCAGGAAGATTAGATAATTGCCCATCAAACTGATTATGACAGACAAGGAAAAAGTTGTGATGTTTAGGAAGCGCTCTTTGATCTTTTTCTATAAATTCACTAATTATGATTTTTAAAGGGACATTGTCAACTGAAAACCCCATATTTTAATATTCCTTAACAATATTATTGAGAGCAACTTAATTATTAAAACCAAAATAGTTTAAAATCAAGTTTGCATTTTGCTATCTGTACTACTCTGTTTACTTTCTGCATTTCTCTCAGCTAGGAAATAATATTAGTGAAATTAGATATCCTTTTTTAATAGGCAATTTCACTTTCAGGTTCTCAGTGCAGCCGTGTAAACAGAGTACTGAAGGGGAGTATTTATTTGTTTTAAACTTAACTTTTCCCATTAGAAGTTACAAAAAATCCTGAAAACATTTTAATTAGTCTTAAATGTTGAGAAAAAATATTTTGTAACAATCTAAATCTTGATCCAAATTTGACTTCTTATTGTTTCTTTAAAACAACATTATGTATTATGTGTACAGTGGTAGTTGTAACACAGTTAAGGTTATGTTAGAGTTTCAATTTGACAGTGGAAAGAATAAGGAATATCTGGTCTGAGTTTTAATAAAATAAAAAATGGATAATAATCCTTGAATAAATTACAGATTTTGTGTTGTATGATTCAAAGTTCCACAGCTTAGTATACATTTTCCAGAAAAATGGGAGGAGGGAGTGGGGAGGAGAGAGGGAGGGATTTAAAATATTTTTCCTGGGAAGCATCTCACTTTTCTTTGTACTCCTCTTGCAAGAAATTGAACACACTCTGGGATCTGCGACCTGTCATTTAACTACATTGCTACTCCTCACGTCCCGATTACTAGAATACCAGTAATGCACTGGTGGTGTTTCTCTATAGAGCATTTTATATGTTTTTAGCCTAAACAGAAAATGTATGTGTCAAGCTGAACCCACTGAATCATAATGTGCCACAGCCAGAATATTGCCACTTCCCAGAATGATAAAAAAAATGAGAGAATGAAAGCAAAGAGAGGAAAAACCTTAACAGTGGCAAAATAACTTCCCAAATGCATGGAATGGGTGAAGGGCATGTGATTTTAAAGTTTTATTTCAGTTCTTCCACGAGGGGAAAAAAAAGGTAAAGCAACCTTGTTGATGATCTTCCAGACTAAGCACCAACAACTATATAGCTGTAGAGACTTTTGTTCCTCCACAGGATTTTGCTGCCATCATGTGGCAATGGTGCCCTCACGGACTCATATTACAGTCAAAAGATCCATTTCTCATCTATGTTAAAAATGCAAGAATAGATGCTGCAGCAGCTGAAAATCTAGAAGAGACTGTAAATGGATATATGGTAATATGTTACAAATCCTTTTCCTCTTGTTTACAGAATGGATGCCAGAAAGATAGCCACCGAATTGTGTTACATTTTTAAAGGGCGGTTCACCATTTGGTTTAGGAAAATCTGTGACTCACAAGTAAGTCTAGAATTCAAAGCAGGATGGAATTATAACTTTTAACCACAAAAAATAAATTAATGCTTAAACTTTCCTATAGAATTACATTTAAAAAGGACCCTGGAAGAACAAATCTTTTGAAATCATCAAATCCCAAAACTGGGTAGGTTTGGGTCTCTGAGTTTTCTCCTCTAATCCCCAAAGATCCCATTGTATTTTTATTGCATAGAGTTCAAAATCTGTGCAGTGGAGCAAATGCATACATTTGTCAAAGGGCAACGTGAGTTTTTCACTAATAGTAAGAATCAGCAGCTTGTTACTATGGCTAGAGGCTGTCTCTGTCATTTGAGTCACCTTGTTGAGCGGAAAAAATAGCTGTTTTAGTGATATGACATCTTTCAGTGCTGAACAACTTGCAAACAGTGTATGTTACTATTTCAACACAAGTTTGAAGTGCAAGGGTACATTTATAAGGTGTCTGGGGAATTTGCCAGAGGTAAAAACTATGACATATTAATGCACTTATCCAGAAGATGTGTGTTGCTGCTAAGGTGTTCAGATAGATGCTTTCGTACAGTACAAAGCACTCAGCAGCTACTTTATTTAAGGAAGTGAATGTGAATCAAATGAGACCCAGGCCGGAAACACTTGCATTTTACAGCCTTTAAAAGCTATGTTGGAAGGATATTTTAAATTAACTTTTTTCTTAGTAGTTGTTAGAAACACTATTTTTGTTGCAATTAGTTCTTTTTAGCCTAGGGTCCCAACTGTTGCTAAAGAAAGAGCTGACTGTGAAAGCAAACAGACAAAACCAATTAAACCAGAGAGTTCTCTTTCTGTAGGAATGAATTTCACATTATAAGCTATTACAAGGCCTATTGGCAGCCTAGGTTTAGCGGCAGGGCTTCATCTAACAGCGTGAGCAAAGAGTCCCTTGCTTTCTTAATTTGAAATCAAGAATTGAATAAATCTGCACATTTTTCTGTTTATGTCTACAAGGGTCTTAAAATGATCACCCAAAGGTCACTTAGGGAGAAAGGATGGCCTTGAGGTGAAGACACTGGACATGGATTCAAGGGAGCTGAGTTGAGTTCACAGCTCTGCCTCATACTTTGGGCAAGTCACTTACTTTCTCAAGGCTCCAATTCGCAATCTTCAGCTTGTACACCTTTCTCTAACCCTTTGTCAATTTAGATTGTAAGCTCCTCTGGGCAGGGACTGTCTCTTCCTGTGTTTGTACAGTGCCTAGCACAATGGGCACTGTTGAAGCCACTAGCTGCTATTGTAATACAAATAATGATAAAGAACTATAAAAAAATGTAAGCGACTTAAGCTTATATTTGAATGAATGAATCGAACACTTTTGGACCAAAGAAGGTTGCATAATGATTAGCAACCATTTTTGAAGAACAAACCATTCTAAACAGATATCAGCTCGGTACCAATCAATATCAATGCATGTGTGTCATGAATCTGTCCTGCATGGATTCTGTTCCATTTGCAAGAGTTTAAATACTTCAGAAAGGAGACAGGCTAAAGAATACAAGTTCACATCTCCCAAAGAAGAGTATTGCTAACTGAACCTCTTACCTAAAACTAAATGACAAAATGCTTCTCTGATATAAATGGATGCAACTATAGATGACTTTGGTAGGAATCGCACCACTTCAAACAAAGATGTTCCAAAGCCCATAGGTAATATCAATTATTTGGGCACACCTACACTTGGGTCTAAAATCAGTAAGTTAGCCTCTGAAACACTACAAGCAAGAACTGCACTTCTGAGAATGATGCTGACTCATGTAATTTTTGGGCATATGACCTTGCATTGGCAGTCATTTCAGGGGAGGTTGACAAATTACCCATTCCCACAGATCAAAGTGCAGTAGGCATTGTGGGGGTAGGGCGAACAGATGTCCCGATTTATAGAGACTGTCCTGATATTTGGGGCTTTTTCTTATATAGGCAACTATTACCCACTACACCCTGTCACGATTATTCACACTTGCTATCTGGTCACCCTATGTGGGGCTGGGGCAGAATACCATAGTATTTCATCACTAAGTGACATCTAATCAAATACTGTGTGAAAAACTGCAGCGTATCTTTTGCCAATACATCAGTAATTTAGGGTACGTCTATACTGCAATTAAATCCGTGGCCAGCTCGTGCCAACTGACTCGGGCTAAGGGACTCAGGCTCAAGGCCTGTTTAATTGCAGTATAGACATTTGGGCTTGGGCTGGAGCCTGAGGTCTGGAACCCTGTGACAGGGGTGGGCCTCAGAACCTGGGCTCCAGCCCAAGCCCAAACATTTACACTGCTGTTTTATAGCTCTGCAGCCCAAGCCCAAGCCAGCTGTCCCAGGCCAGCGATGGCCATGCCACGGATCTTTTACTGCAGTGTAAACATGCCAGAAGATGTGAACACATTTAGGGTAAGATGTTGTGATACAAAAAAAACACTGTCTCATCATCACCACCAAAATCTATGGTAGAAAGCAGCCAAATTTCACAGTGCAAGCATAACTGTGGTGCTAATAGATCTGTGAGCTACTTCAAGCCCTTTAAAGATGCCATGGAAAGTTTGGATAGCTTATCCAGTAGTTTGGGAATATATACTAGGTACTAAAACTTTCACTAAAGATTTACCAAAAGCAGCAAAATAATTTTAAATGGCACAGCAAACTGTGAGGGAAACTTGACAATAGATGTATACATTTCATAGATTATTCTGTGATTGCAGCTAAGCATTCTGTGTTCACATTTAGATATTGGATTTTATGTTCAAGATTTCTCCAAATACCATTATTTTAATATTAAAACTTGTAATTTTACACTAGCACTTAAATTAGCAATATATTTTTCAGCATTAGCAGAAAAATCTAGACACACTATGAAAATACTCAACTTGGTTTTACATTAGTAACCTCAAGTTTATTTCAATTCACCTTCTTTTTGTCTTTCTAAACATGATGAAGTATTGAGAGGGTATGTGAACAGGTTCTGGAAGTCCATTACTTAATTCTAAAATGAACATCTCCCCAGTAGGTCAGAGACAAACAGAGGGTTATCAAATATTCAACTTCTCTAGACTATAGGTTCACATAGTGTGTCACATTGCTACTTGTAACTTGAAAAAAGTGCAGTAGTTTGCAGTAACTGAATTCAGTTTTTGATTGATGTGAAACCAGGAGGTATAATGTGTCCACATAGTAGTTAATCAATCTCTTGTGTTCTTAGCCATTTAAAAAGACAAAATCCTTAGAAGACAATATTTCAGACATACATTCTGGAATGCCATGTTACTAGAGGGTAATAAATATTGACACATTTTTACTTTTACATTAGGATTCTTGTTAAGAGCTTGGCCTTCTAATGTGTAAATACAGCACAGTTCAGACAAGCAATTAAATATGTTTCAGGGATATATTAGCTTGGTGCTGCAAGAATACAGATCAGTTTACTACTGTATAATTCAGTAGCTGACATTGAGCTAAAGCTTCTGGCCCAATTCACTCTACTGCAGGGGATAGAACTCACTACTGATGCAAAAATAGTTATTGATACAATTATTACATTTATTATTGTAATTGTAGGTTAAGAGCTTGGTTTCACCTTTACTGAATTTTATGAGATATTTACAATTATTTTCATACACATATGCTTGAGAACAGGATAGCTGATGTGCTTATTAAAACTAGTTATTTAATTACATAAAATATACATGGTAACTAAGGAAATTCCATGTAAATATCTGTTTTCTGTCAACCACTGACAAGCACCAAAAATGTCAAGGAAAACATCACCTCCTTAGTCTTAAAACCATATTTATTACCTTATAAATGTGATTTCACTGAATCTGGAATGCGGCTTTATAACTTCTATTTTGCTTTAATATTCCATATTTTATTTTATACCATGTTTCTGAACATTATGTAATTGTTAGTTATTCTGATTTATTCCTTGTATAGAATATTTGACAGAAGACTTCAACTGTAAATGTATTACACCTTATGTGGTAAATCAAGGAACCATTTGGTCAAAAGGAAAACAATCAAAAAGAGTGTCTTCTCAAACAACCAGACACTTCCCCCACGTACAAAACACCAGTTTGATACAGACATGAGCTTTATTTCAAAAAAACCTTTTAGAATAGTTATGTTTTGGAAAGAAATGTGATTGTGTAAAAGAATGTGAGGATGCTCTTCAGTCAGAATATTTTAAAGATGAGTGATGCTTAGAATGTGTTATCAGAGTGGGTCTCTTTATCTCTCCTCTTTGCAAAGAGAAAAACTTTTCATTTTAAGCCCACACAAAGAATTCTAGAAATATCCTTACTGAAATTGATTTCTTTTATAAACACTCTAAAGTCTTCAAATTTTCAGAACATTTATGCTTGGAAGTGTTTGCAGAAGAAACTGGTTACTTCTAACTCATGTTTCCTCTTAACAGTGACTACCTTTGTTGTCCCTCAAATGCTGAAGATAGGATAAGCTTCCTTTGAGATGTTTATTTGCAAATATTTTGCATCTAAATGCAAGCCCTAACTATATTAACTGCCTGATACCATTGTGATATGAACAGTTAGATGTTTTATAGACCAATATGTAAACCTACTAACTTGTTATAACTGGTTACTAACATTAGCAGCCATGAGTATAAAACACGTATCTAATTGGGGAATTAATCAGTTATCTGGCAATGTTTAAGGAACTCCTTTTCAAACTCAGGAAAACAGGAAAAACCAGTCCAAGGGTTGTTAAGAAGGAAAGACATTATATTATTTAAGTTTAAAGACTCTCTTTATGAATCATTTAAATTCAAAAACACTATTTAAAAAAACCTGCAAGATTTTGATATAGAAAATAGGAGTGTTTGGACAAAACTTTAAACAGAATTTTTACTCCCATAAAACCCTGATGGAACTAATGGGATATCTCAGAACAAACTGAACACCACAAAGAATTAAAACTCCAGCTTTAAAAATGTTCGGCAAATTTCCTACACCAAAGACAAAAGCAATAAAACCATAAAATTGAAGAATGACAACCTGTGGCATATATATTAGCAGATTGAATATCCATGAGTTGAAAATCCTACCAGACCATATCATGAAAGTGTTGAGCCAATGCAGGGTGACAGCGGCTGATATCTGAATCCAGCCAAGCCCCTGAAGGTGTGTTTTCCACCTTCAGAGAGTATGGGGAGAAAAGAGTACAAATTCTTTCAGACTGACACATGCTCTCACATACTCTTTACACATTATTAATGCACTCTTATGCTCTCAGCTCAACAAGCAAGTAAGCAGCAGAGGCAAGACATATATGAACAACAACAAAAAAGAACACAGCATCAAGAAGCAGCAAGTTTCAAGTCCAGTACTGCTTCTGTAACATGATGACATCATCAGGATTTCAGCATCATTGATGCTACCCTGGGACAACAGTAACAGACTTTATGATCAGTGTCATTTTATAACTACATTCTTAATCACAGAAAATTCCCAGACCACACACTGTAAATTATGAAATAGAACTGAAAGCTATTCTCATACATGACACCTTTCTTTTGCATGCTTTATAAATCGTTTTTGAAAGAACCACACAAATGAAGAAATCTAGCACTGCTTATAACCAACCAGCAGGCACAGAACACTCCAAAGGCTTTATCTGGAATCCAATATGTGGTCGTGGAGTAATTTGTGTTAACCAGCATGACTGTAAGATGAACTCTAGAGTAAAGAAGTGTCTTGGAATAAATGGTTGTGGAGTGTCTAGATTAGCATTCACAAGTGTGGTAATTAACCAGTCAAGGTAACAAGTTATAACAGGACCACAAAGCCAAAAACAGCAGTATTGGTGCAGTGATTCTGGAGGAGGAAGTAGAAGGAAACACAGGTTACTGGGAATCATAGAATAGAATATCAAGGTTGGAAGGGACTTCAGGAGGTCATCTAGTCCAACCCCCTGCTCAAAGCAGGACCAATCTCCAACTAAATTATCCCAGCCAGTGCTTTGTCAAGCCTGACCTTAAAAACCTCTAAGGAAAGAGATTCCACCACCTCCCTAGATAACCCATTCCAGTGCTTCACCACCCCCCTAGTGAAAAAGTTTTTTTCTAATATCCAACCTAAACCTTCCCCATTGCAACTTGAGACCATTACTCCTTGTTCTATCATCTGCTACCATTAAGAACAGTCTAGATCCATCCTCTTTGGAACCCCCTTTCAGGTAGTTGAAAGCAGATATCAAATCCCCCTCATTCTTCTCTTCTGCAGACTAAATAATCCCAGTTCCCTCAGCCTCTCCTCATAAGTCATGTGCTCCAGCCTCCTAATCATTTTTGTTGCGCTCCATTGGACTCTTTCCCATTTTTCCACATCCTTCCTGTAGTGTGGGACCCAAAACTGGACACAGTACTCTAGATGAGGCCTCCCCAATGCCAAAGAGAGAGGAATAATCACATTCCTCAATCTGCTGGCAATGCTCCTACTTATACATCCCAAAATGCTGTTAGTCTTCCTGGCAACAAGGGTACACTGTTGGCTCACATCCAACTTCTCGTCCACTGTAACCCCTAGGTCCTTTTCTGCAGAAATGCTGCCTAGCCACTCGGTCCCTAGTCTGTAGCAGTGCATGGGATTCTTCCATCCTAAGTGCAAATCCTCCAATTTGTCTAGGTCCCTCTGTATCCTATCCCTACCCTCCAGTGTATCTAACACTCCTCCCAGTTTAGTGTCATCTGCAAACTTGCTGAGAGAGCAATCCACGCCATCCTCCAGATCATTAATGAAGATATTGAACAAAACCGGCCCCCGGACCAACCATTGGGGCACTCCGCTTGATACCAGCTGCCAACTAGACATGGCACCATTGATCACTACCTGTTGAGCCCAATGTTCTAGCCACCTTTCTATACACCTTATAGTCCATTCATCCAGCCCATACCTTTTTAACTTGCTGGCAAGAATACTGTGGGAGACTGTATCAAAAGCTTTGCTAAAGTCAAAGAACAACACATCCACGGTTTCCCCTCATCTACAGAGCCCGTTATCTCATCATAAAAGGCAATTAGGTTAGTCAGGTATGACTTGCCCTTGATGAATCCATGCTGACTGTTCCTGATCATTTTCCTCTCCTCTAAGTGCTTCGAAATGGATTCCTTGAGGACCTGCTCCATAATTTTTCCAGGGACTGAAATGAGGCTGACTCGCATGCAGTTCCCCGGATCTTCCTTATTCCTTTTTTAAAAGATGGGCACTACATTAGCCCTTTTCCTGTCATCCCGAACCTCCCCCAATCAGCATGTTTTCTCAAAGATAATGGCCAATGGCTCTGCAACCACATCAGCCAACTCCTTTAGCACCCTTGGATGCAGTGCATCCAACCCCATGGGCTTGTGCTCATCCATTTTTCTAAATAGCCCTGAACCACTTCTTTCTCCAGAGGGCTGGTCACCTCCTCTCCATACTGTGCTGCCCAGTGCAATAGTCTGGGAACTGACCTTCTTCGTAAGATAGAGGCAAAAAAAGTATTCAGTACATTAGCTTTTTGCACATCCTTTGTCATTTGGTTGCCTCCCTCATTCAGTAAGGGGCCCACACTTTCCTCGACCTTCTTCTTGTTGCTAACATACCTGAAGAAACCCTTCTTGTTACTCTTAACATCCCTTGCTAGCTGCAACTCGAAGTGTGATTTGGCCTTCCTGATTTCACTCCTGCATGCCTGAGCAATATTTTTAATTCTTCTCCCTGGTCATTTGTCCAATCTTCCATTTCCTGTAAGCTTCTTTTTTGTATCTAAGATCAGGAAGGATTCCACTGTTAAGCCAAGCTGGTCGCCTGCCATATTTATTATTCTTTCTACACATTGGGATGGTTTGTTCCTGCAACCTCAGTAAGGATTCTTTAAAATACAGCCAGCTATCCTGGACTCCTTTCCCCTTCATGTTATTCTCTCAGAGGATCCTGCCCATCAGTTCCCTGAGGGAATCAACTTCTGCTTTTCTGAAGTCCAGGGTCTGTATTCTGCTGCTCTCCTTTCTTCCTTGTGTCAGGATCCTGAACTCAACCATCTCATGGTAACTGTCTCCCAGGTTCCCATCCACTTTTGCTTCCCCTACTAATTCTTCCCTGTTTGTAAGTGGCAGGTCAAGAAGAGCTCTGCCCCTAGTTGGTTCCTCCAGCTCACCAGGAAATTGTCCACTACACTTTCCAAAAACTTCCTGGATTGTCTGTGCACTGCTGTATTGCTCTCCCAACAGATATCAGGGTGACTGAAATCCCCCATGAGAACAAGGGCCTGTGATCTAGTAACTTCTGTTAGTTGCTTGAAGAAAGCCTCATCCTCCTCATCCCCCTGGTCTGGTGGTCTACAGCAGATTCCCACCACGACATTACCCTTGTTGCTCCCACTTCTATACTTAATCCAGAGACACTCAGGTTTTTCTGCAGTTTCATACTGGAGCTCTGAGCAGTCATACTGGGAGATGTGGGAGTCCACATCTCTTGTGTATGCCAGAATAGTTCTCTGCTGGGATTCCTCTACCCCAGCACTTGCAGGTCTCTTTGGATGTAGGTAGGATCAGTGGATTCACAGCTACACAGGCTCAACAGCCCAGCCCCTCCTTTTTAATGCAGACTTCAATAGCCACAGACTACGATAGCTCTGAAGCTGTAGGAGCTGTCCCAGAATGGCTACATTGCTATACTGCAGACTGGGGATAAGGAAGAGTTAAAAGTCCCTTGACTACAGAAGTCCTGGAGTATAGTATGCTCTCAACTCAAGCTCCAGCTATTTGGCCTCAGGTTCTCTCTCTTTATTTTCAATGAGCTTTCCATTAGCCCACAGAAAAAAACTTTGGGACAGTTGAAAGTAAAAGGGCATTTGCAGGGCTAGTGGGCTCCCTCACCATCCCATGAGAAACAATGCCATGCCCAAGTAACTTTCAGGTCCTTCCCTCTGGGCACAGTTTATCAACTCAAATACAAAACTTAAACAAAACATCAAAGCAAAGCATGGGCTACAGTTTCCAGAGGCTTTCTCCCCTTGCCTCTGTCAGTGTTGAGAAAAGGACATGCCTTCCCTTCAATTCCTGCTTCAGAGCCTACTGCAGGCACCCATGTCCCCCCTGCAGCTCTCTCAGCTCTTTATAGAAAACACCTGACATCCTCCCAGCTGAGTCTGAAAAGGGCTGCTGGTACCAGGACCTTAAAGGCACAGACCATCCTGTTACAGCATTCCACTAAGCTATCATCATTCCTAGCACGGCAATACAGGCATCTTTGCAAAGTCTCCTATAAATGCCCAATGTCACATTTATTTTTAAAACAAAATAATAGTTATGCCTCATGACCAATCAGCCTTCTCCCCTAACCTGGTCCTGATGTTCTCCAGGTGCTGTTCAACATGACATAGAAAAATATTCAAATATTATCATAAAACCACCTTTATGAACTTTTATACAAAAATCCAAAAACATGGAGCATAACAGATAAAGGGATGGGAGAACACTGTGAAGTGGAAGTAATCAACATGGGTCATTTTAAAACCAATTTGAGAAAAAAACAACAACATTATTGTTTAGGTACTGTTCTGAAGTGTCATGATGGTCATTATGTATTTCAGACAGTTAGGAGGGTTAATATCCTAGAGCCTGCAAAAGCATGCTCACTTGCTGACATAATACATGATGGTGAGAGCCATAAAAGGCCAGTAGGCAAGGTCAAATAAGCAATAGGACAATAAGCTGAAAGTTCAGACCTACCCCAATATGTTTTAATTACAGCGCTAAAGACAGCTCTAAATATAAAGTAGCTATTACTGGCTGATAAGAAAAACAAACCATAGTGGGTATTTTCCTTTTCCTTATAGATATCGACATCATATCATATCACATCACATCAAGTCCTGTAGTGATGGACAAGTGACGAAGCAGCAGGTGTGGATACACTGGGAGCTGCAGCCGCGGACCTGCACACAGGCGGCTCAGGTATAATGGTCAGCAGCGGAGCTCGGCGTCTTCTTGAGCGACTGAGCAGCCCTATTCAGGATTGCACTGCTCACCTCTGTAGAATGAGGAGGGGGCTAGAAAAGGTGCCCTAAACATTGCCTGCTTCACCTTAACCTATACCACAGCTGGCGGGGATCCCATAAAAGCGGTTGAACAAAAACAAAAAAAACTTCGAGTGACATCGATCACCATTGGGACATGGAATGTGTGCACACTACTGGACAACATCACGGCAGACAGACCGGAGAGAAGAACAGCACTTGTCACCAGAGAGCTCGCACGCTACAACATTGACACTGCAGCCCTTAGCGAAACTCACCTTGCTAATGAAGGACAGCTGTCCGAGTCAGGCGGAGGCTATACATTCTTCTGGAGTGGCCAGAGCAGTGATGAGCATCGCAATCTGGAGTTGGCTTCGCCATCAAGAATCATCTTGTTCGGAAACTTGCCAGTCCCCCTTAGGGTGTGAATGATCGTCTCATGACAATGCAGCTTCCGCTTCAAAAAGGAAAACAAGCTACTTTGATCAGCACATACTCTCCCACAATGATCAACCCAGAGGACGTGAAGGATAAATTCTATGAAGAACTAGATGCTCTGCTATCATCAGTGCACCGCACAGACAAGCTGATCCTGCCTGGTGATTTTAAACGCAAGAGTCGGATGCGATGCCACAGCCTGGGAAGGAGTCATCAGGAAAAATGGAGTGGGAAAGTGTAACAGCAATGGCCTGTTACTGCTGAAAACTTGTGCAGCACATGACCTTCTGATCACCAATACGGTCTTCTGCCTCCCTACCCGTAACAGGACTTCATGGATGCATCCCTGTTCCAAGCACTGGCATCTGATTGACTATGTCATCATCAGGAGAAGGGACAGACAAGATGTCAGGGTTACAAAAGCTCTGTACGGCACTGACTGTTCGACGGATCACAGGCTCATAGTATCCAAAATGAAGCTTCATATCATGCTGAAGAGACAACAACAAGGCTGTAAGGCTCTCAAAAGGATCAACGTGTTGAAGTTGAAGAACAGTTGCATCACTGAAAATGTAGCGGAAGACCTAGAGAATGAGCTTGCTGATCTTCGTATTGAGGATGACGCTGAGAAAAACTGGGAGCGATTTCGCAACACTGTCCATATACAGCTGCATCGAAGGTATTGGGGCCCTCCACACGCAGGCGGCAAGATTGGTTTGACGAAAATGATGCAGAAATCCAGGCCTTACTTGCTGAGAAGCACCGCCTGCATCGTGCATATCAGAACGACCCATCCTCAGCGGCAAAGACGACAGCCTTTATCAACGCTCGCAGAACAGTACAGAACCGACTGCGCAAAATGCGGGACTTGTGGCTGAGCACCAAAGCAGGTGAAATACAGGCGTATGCAGACAGGAACGACTATAAGCAGTTCTATGAAGCCCTCAACACACTCTATGGTCCAAAGTCTTCTGGGAGCTTTCCCCTCCTGAACTCTGATGGCACTGTGCTCCTTATAGAGAAGACGCAGATTTTCCAGAGATGGGCTGAACATTTTGAAGCAGTTCTCAACTGCCCCTCAGCCATCAATGATGAGGCCATTGATAAGATGCCCCAGGTTGCAGTCAATGACTCCATGGATGCTTCACCAGAAGAGGACGAAGTGAAGAAAGCCATCAACCAGCTGTCAAGTGGCAAAGCCCAAGGTCAGATGCCATACCAGCAGAGGTGTACAAAGTCGGTAGACCCGTCCTGCTACGGAAACGCACTGAGCTGTTTCACTCCTTCTGGAGCAGGGATCCATTCCACAGGAATTTAGAGACGTGTCCATTGTGCACCTCTACAAGAGGAAGGGCAATAGCCAGGTATGCGACAATCACCGTGGAATCTCGCTGCTCTCTACAGTGGGGAAAGTTCTTGCACGGGTTCTGTTGAACGGACTGATCGCTCACCTGGAGCAGGGCTTACTGCCAGAATCACAGTGCAGCTTCCGGAAGGGACGTGGGACTATTGACATGATCTTCGCTGCGCATCAGCAACAGGAGAAATGTCAAGAGGAGAATCATGAGCTCTACACAACTTTTGTGGACCTCACGAAAGCGTTCCACTCTGTCAGTCTCCAGGGCCTGTGGAGGATTATGTCGAAATTCAGCTGTCCAGACAGATTCATAAGAATGGTACATCAATTTCATCACGGTATGATGGCTCATGTTCTGGATGATGGTGAAACACCTGAGGCTTTCCCAGTCACCAACGGCGTCCAGCAAGGGTGTGTTTTAGCACCCACTTTGTTCAGCATGATATTCTCTGCCACTCTGACTAATGCCTTTCAACACTGCACTGAAGGAGTAGGCCTGAAGTACAGAACTGACGGGAAACTATTCAATCTGAGGCGACTGCGTGCCATCACCAAGGTGAAGGAAACTGTACTTCGAGACTTTCTCTTTGCCAATGATTGTGCTCTGAATGCTAGTACAGAGCCAGAAATGCAAGCCAGTATGGACTAGTTTTCATCCGCATGCAGCAACTTCGGGGTTCACCATTAACATCAAGACGACTGAGGTCATGCACCAGCCAGCTGCCCACACTCCGTACTCAGAACCATCCATCACTGTAAATGGACAGAGACTTCAGGCAATGGAACACTTCATGTACCTGGGCAGTACCCTTTCCCAAGCAGTGTCAATCGATGATGAAGTAACCTGCAGAATTGCTAAAGCCAGCTCTGCATTTGGCCGATTGTGCTCCAACGTCTGGGAACATCGAGAGATCAGCCAACCAACGAAGCTGAAGGTCTACCGAGCAGTGGTGCTTTCAACTCTGCTGTACGCCTGAGAGACGTGGACTGTCTATCGGAGTCATGCACGAAGGCTCAATCACTTCCACATTTCTTGTGTGCAAAAGCATCTAAAAATCAGATGGCCGGACAAAGTGCCCGATACTGAAGTCCTTACCAGAACCAGTCTGCCGTCAGTTCACACACTGCTGATGAGAGCCCAGACCAGATGGGCAGGATATGTCGTGAGAATGTCAGACAAGCACATTCCTAAACAGCTCTTCTACAGAGAACTCACCCAGGGAAAGCGCTCCCATGGAGGACAAAAGAAGCAGTTCACGGACACGCTGAAGACCTCTCTGAAGTCCCTTGAGAACACCACCACCACATGGGAAACCCTCGCACTGAACCATCCAGCAAGGTGCAGCCTCATTCACACAGGCAGTAGTACTTCTAAGGCGAGGCGTACTACTGAGGCTGAAAGAAAGCGTGAGCTGCACAAGTCCAGAGCTGTCCGCACATCATTGACAGTGCCATCACATGTCTGCCCGACGTGTGACAGGACGTTCCACACCCAAATTGGATTGATCGGTCATCTTTGGACGCACAGAGCCCGGTCATCGAACGAATGAGCTGTTGAGGTCTTCACTGACAATGATGGATGAACATCATAGATATCCTTACAACATGGTCGCTTCCCCTCCCCCCCTTCTACATAAAATTAAAAAAAAAATCTGCATGCCTTGACATCTCTAAAACAGATCAGCAAATTTCTGACTCATCATATGTCTCTTTCACAGCTAGAATCGGCTTTGTAGCCTCCAGCACTGGAAAGTCTAACATGTTTAAAAATAAGAATTTACTTACTGAGCATCAGAAATACAATCATAATTTGATGTCTGATATTGAGTATTTCCTTCCTTCTGACTGCCAGCCTTTAAATAGCAGGATCTAATTTCCCCTTTAAAAACATAAAAGTATCAGTTACGTGATGTAAATTATTTGTTTACACCTACAATTTAGTAGCAATCTGGTTTTCTCAGTCAAAAAAAAGTATCTGTAAACCAAATGTTCTAACTGCTTCTTTATATTTGTGATTGGCAGTGTGGACGTGTTTTAAAACATTATAGAACAAATACATGTTAAAATAAACACTGGAAAACTGGAGACAAAGCCACACAAATACAGATATTAAGGGCAAAATTCTGTTTCTTGTTGTAAGAGCAGAGTAAGAGAGCTCTGTGCAAATGAAGAAATGGACTCCTGCCCCAATCTAACCGGGGGAGGGAGGGCCCTGATCTGACAGTACCTTAAATACTGAGTAGCCATTCATAGGTGTGCAAGGTTACCGTAAAACATTACCAGAAGTATAAGCAAGTGGAGCATTCTGATTTGTTCATGTTTGCAGAAGTGTAGAGGAAAGATACATGGCAGCGGAGAATCAGGCAAAAGGTGGGTAGCCATGGTCTATTACATCCCCGTTGCTTACCTAACATACATACGGGGCAGCGATCCTCCAGTGAATAAGCATACTACTCCCCTGGCCTGTCCACAGCTGCCCTCTCACACACATGCAGAACGAGGGTCCACAGCATGCAAGAGGCTGCACTGGTGCTACACAGGAGTGAGAGGGGAGAAAGGACAGGATACCAGGAGCCATGAAACCCAGCTACATGGGAGCTTCTTTTGTGCTTCTTGGAAGGGCGATTTGACATGGGCCTAAGTGACTTGTGGATCTGCTACTACAGAAATGCACTTGGCCAGTAACCCACAAGGCAGATGGCATTGGAACAGCACAGCCACTACAACTATTTCAGCCCAAAGACTAGAGTAGCTGTGGAGTGGCCGTGCTGCTCGGTGTGGCCTGTTGTCCTCAGGGAGTTCCCTGCACCAAAGTCAGGTACTGATGGGGAAAGGAGTCCATTCGTTCAATACCCTGGAGAGGATAGAGGACCATCACTCTGAATGAAGGCAGCCCCAACATAATGGGAGATGGTTGCCATCGAAATCACCACCTATTCACACTCAGCTTAAAGATTTAACAGCAAGGGATGGGAACCTTTTGGCCAAGCACATTGGCGTAATTCCCTACTCAGACAAGAAGTTCTATGGGATCTTCAGCATCCACAAAAAACACTGTAGAGACCTGTCTTTTAAGCTATCGTCAGAAAAATACACTCAGCTCCACAGTGAATGTCAGACAAATACAAGTCTGAGATAAACTTCTGAGTTTTCTTTATAAATCTCTCCTCATGGTTTAATAGTTACAGCTGCATAAACTTACCATGCTCATCTATGAACACATGCATTGCGTCCACAGATATTTCATCTTTCATTGAAGCCTCAGGTCCACTTATAACTTGCAAGACAGAACTATCTTGCTGGGAAGTTACCCGGTAGATTATCTGCCGTTGCCTGTTGCCCTGGTAACTTGACACAAAAATGTTTCAAAACTACTATGAGGAACTTTTTTCTTGTTCTCAATAAAACAGAGAGAGAGAGGAGTTAATTAAAAGTTTACGTCAATTCTACTCAATAACACAGAACAGTTGGCATCATAATGCTTTTGAAGTACAAAAAATATAAAGTAACTGCCCTTACTGTGCTGTAAATTGGGCAGGCTCTGGTAGCACTGGACTAGCACTAGCCCAGTCTTGACTTTGTACATCTGACTTTTCCTGTTTAGAAACATGCTTGTAGTGCTTTCCTGTTTCCAGCATTTCTTCTTTTCTCTCTGTTGTATTGCTATCTGAAAGATACATGAATAAAGAAAGGAGACGTTCTACACAGATCACTGTAAAGAGTTCTGTTCATTCACTTCAGAACAAGAGCATTTTTAAGGGAAAGTTGTCCAAAGACACAGTGCTCAGCTGGCTTCCATTGGTGAAAAATAAGTTAGTTAGGGTGAATAAGGTAAACTGCTAATAGGAGGATTACTTGGTTCTTTTTTTTGGCACAAGTTACCCTGTGTTGTGCTTCTATGTAGGCTGAACCTCCCCGAACTGGAAATCTCTTAACTTCCAGACCATTATGTGTAAGAAATTTTTTTTAAAGGGCCCATTTTTTTAAAATGTGGCAGAAGTGTCAAAAGTATTTAGAAAATCAAATTTTTACTCCTTAGCCAAACAGTCCCATTTGAAAATAAATCTGTGCATTTCCTGTTTAACTAGTGATTTAAATTGCACTTTAAGCACAAAATCTCACTCTAGTTTAACTATGCAGCTGATACAGTGTTCCATAATCTCATACTCCAACAGGGGACAAGAGGCTGCAGAAACCTAATTAAATCCATTTTCCCTAGGGAGTTATGGTTGTTCAAGGATTAAGAATAACTGATAGCCAACAAAAAGGTTACATTAATCTAATTGGTCTCACACTGCCTAATGCTGACTCGAGGGTTGAAACAATTAACAAGATTTTTTGTTTGATGATTTAATGGCTTGAAGGGGGGGAAAAAGTCTCACTCTTTTCCATTTCAGGTCTCAAATCTTTCAATTCTCTTTCCCTTGAAGTGGTGAAAATTAATAATAAATAAAAATGCATGACAATTCTTAGTGCTCTTAGCACTAGAAATATATGTCAGGAAGGTCTGCAATGGGATTTTAGTACAGTGATTCCTGCTGATTTCAACTCTACTGTACGCCTGAGAGACGTGGACTGTCTATCGGAGTACAAGTTACTTGTACTTTCAAGTTTTGAATGGAGATAACACATGGGGGCAGGGGGAAGGGAGAATGGTTCTTCAGTCTCTGCCAATGAATAAACATTAATCTGATGACTCATAACTGTCAGCTCAATTCTTCCTCTAGATTTTGGTAGTACCGTTAAAATTAAAATCTTCATTTTTTTTCCTCTCTGCATCTCTTCTGCATGTTAAGATGTAACTTTGTCAATGATGTAATTTACAAATGCAGAAACTATTACTGATTTTTGCAAAAACGAACAAATACATTTACAGTCTGGATTGAAAATCATTATTGTTTACAAACTGGTTCCCAGCAAAAAATTCTCATGATCTGTTTTTACACATTGCACCCTGGAGCTAGTTTAGTCAATAATGCAATATTCGAATGCAATTTGTCAGCTAACCTACATTTTGTTTTTCATGGTTTTCATTAAGCAAACTGCTAAACACAGACTTTAAACAAATATCTATCACATGAGAAACAAGAGGATGCCAAAATTCAAAATAAAAATAACTGATAAAAAAAACATAAAAAGGCAACAGACAATCTAGTAGAGTTTACATTTCAGTAAGTACTTGCTTACCTGGAAATGTACTTCCTCTGACTCAAATCCACAAGGATGGAGCCGCTGAGATTTATTGCTAAGTCAAGCTCAGGAAAAAAATTCTAATCACTTGCACAGAGATAACTAAGGCCTGGTATACATAGCTTTTATGCCCATATAACTATTTCAGTTAAGGGTGTGACATTTTACCTGTATATGTATAGGGGTTTAATCCTCTAGTGTGGAGGCAGATATACATGTTCCTTACACTGGTATAGCTTATTTCCCTTCCCTCTGGGAATTATATATGCCTCTGTAAGCACTATTATACTAGTATAACTGCATCCACACTAGAGGGTTTGTACAGCTTTAACTACATCAGTATAGTTAAACTGGTACAATTTTTGCATATAGACAATTCAGCTGTGTGACAATGTGATTGTCTCAATTTTTTGGCTGCTGGCTAATTTTAAATGAAATCTATTGCTGCTGTGATCAGCTAAAATATTTCTCTGAATTCTGCTTTTTCCATTTTAGATTGGTGTGCCAAGGTTTCTTCTGTTTATGCTCCTGATTTTAAGTGTGTCTGCCTCTAGCCCACTGTTATAGGTTTAGTTTTGTCCTCATTTTAATGCAAACTGAAATGTCACTGCTCCTATACATTTTAATTTTGTCTTGTTTCATTGATCTTTTTTAAAATCAAATGGAAGTAAAATTCAAATAAAAAAATCATTTCAAATAAAAAAAATCATTTCAATATTTTCAGTTTTTTGGGGGGAGCAGTTTGAACAGAAATGTTTTGGCAAAGTTATTATGAATTCATGAATCTGCATTTTTTGATACAAAACAGTTGTCTGAAAAAAATTGCCCAGTTCTACTAATAATATGTTTTAAATTTAAGCAACAATTCCAATATCTAAATAATATTAAGACTAAAGCCCATCTGATTTGAAATCTGTATCTTATCTTACAGACTTGCACCTGTCTATTCTGGGTGTCATATATTCTGTAATTCCTGCGATGCAGAATCTACTCTTTTCAGGAGAATTGCACTCTGGAATATAAACTTTCATTTAAAAAAATTAGACCTTTCTAGCCCTTATGGTTTCAAAGATAATTTTGTAAATGTAAGAAGACTGTACACAGCAGAAAACAATAGTTCTGAGACGTGTGAAATGTTCAGAGTGTACTCTCTGACGCCTAAGGATGACATTTTAATTGACAATAGTCTTAATTATTTCACTGTTGATCATTTCAGTGGAAACGTCTAGCTCAGGGTCAGGCAACCTATGGCACGTGTGCCGAAGGCGGCACACAAGCTGATTTTCAGTGGCACTCACAGTGCCTGGGGTCCTGGCCACCGGTTCGGGGGGCTCTGCATTTTAATTTAATTTTAAATGAAGCCTCTTAAACATTTTAAAAACCTTATTTTCCTTACATACAACAATAGTTTAGTTATATATTATAGACTTACAGAAAGGAGACCTTCTAAAAACCTTAAAATGTATTACTGGCATGCGGAACCTTAAATTAGAGTGAATAAATGAACACTCAGCACACTACTTCTGAAAGGTTACCGCCCCCAGTCTAGCTAATATGTTTTTCCCACAATCCCAAACTGCCTTGGAAAGGTGCAAAAAAAGACATTTTAAAAATGTATGTGAGGCTGAGGCAGAATATCCACCACAATGCAGTAGAATCCCGGGACGGAGAGGTTTAGGTTGGATATTCGGAAAAACTTTTTCACTCAGAGAGTGGTGAAGCACTGGAATGGGGTACCTAGGGAGGTGGTGGAATCTCCTTCCTTAGAGGTTTTTAAGGTCAGGCTTGACAAAGCCCTGGCTGGGATGATTTGATTGGGAATTTGTCCTACTTTGAGCCGGGGGTTAGACTAGATGACCTCCTGAGGTCCCTTCCAACCCTGATATTCTATGATTCTATAATTTTGGTCAAGCTTTCTGAGGAGTACATGAGATCTTAAGTCTGGTCCAATACTAATGCTGCAAGGTGCGCAGTGTGACAGCGTAGAAACACACATTTTGTTCCTGCTCCCCCTTCAGGCTAGTGGAGAGCAATTTATCTGCATCATGTCCTGGGGTGAAATCCTGGCTCCACTGATGTCAATGGCAATACTCCACTAAAGTTAATGGCAAGAAATTAAATAGGGGCAGAATTTCACCTTGTAGTGTGCTTTATTGAATATATGTGTATGAGGGGCTGTGGGGCCCTGGCATTTAACGTGGCAGGGCATAGATCAGCTCACTCTGCCTGACCGTCCTCTTCCCCTTTCAGGAGCTCCCTCTCCCTCAGCAGCAGCTTCACCTCCTCAGTCCATAAGACTCTACACTTGTGTCTACCATATTTTTTTAATCACTAGGTTTCTGTATGAGATCAAAGTACTGAAATAATATAGTTGGTGATTAGGGTAGCTTGGTGAACCTTATATCCATATGTATAATGGCAATTTTAAGGTTTTAGATCTGATTTTTGTTTAGCTTTGCCTCTAGAGACCCAGATATGCTTACCTCTTCAAAGTTGCCATCCCTAAGCATAAGTTTAAAATCAGAAGAGACAGCATTGTCTTTGTGGCGAGTACCTTTTGCAAACCTCAGACAAAAGAGTCTTCCAAAGTAAAAAGAGATTCAGGGCAGTATGCACTACCACTTAATTCAATCTAATTTATGTCGCTCAAGAGTGTGAAAAAAGACACCCCTATGAGCGAAGCAAATTACAGCGACCTAAGCATTGTCCACACTGGTAGTATGTCAGTGGGAGATGCTCTCCCGCCAACATAGCTTCTGCCTCTCACAGTGTGGAGTAATTATGCTAATGGGAGAGCACTCTCCCATTGAAATAGAGTGTCTTCACCAGACGCACTACAGTGGCGCGACTGCATCAGTGCTGCTGTGCTGATGGAGCACTTCTAGTGTAGACCTGCCCTCAGTCACTATGGTGAATAAGTATGTAAAAACACTTAGCTCATAAACAGCATATATACCAGTAAATCTCCAAATGCTTTACAAAGAAGGTCAGAATCATTACCATATTTTACCAATGGGGAAACTGAGGCACACAGAGATGTGAATTGCCCAAGATCACCCAGCAGACCAGTGGCAGAGCTAAGAATATAACTCAGGTTTCCAGAGTCCCAGTCAAGTGCTTTGTTCACCAGACTTGACTGGTAAACCTACAACACACATGAACACCTCCAAATTAGCTCCCAATTTCCTCACAGGCATCAGCAAGAGTTGCCATTATATTTTGAACTTAAATATTAAAATCTGAAAATGTCTTTAAAATAATTACAATTTTTTTCTAACACTGGGATAATTTTTTGAGACCCAAAAGAGAAAAGTCAACATTGTGGTTTGTGCACTGCACTACATGACGAGTACAGTTAGTCAAATTTCTGTTTTGTGGTAAATGTTGACCTTTCAAAATTTGTTTGGAATGAAAGTAAATATTTTCAATATTTCCCATGTGATGGAATTTCTGAAAAATTTCAGATTTGGAAAATTTTGTTTTGGAATTTCAAAATTTCATTCAAATTTTATTTTATGGGGCAGTTATATTATTTTTATTATTTTGTTTCATAACTTAGTGACTAAGTATTAAACTGTTTCACTACAACATAAACTGGAGACACTGATCTAGAAAATAATTGTCGCAATCAGTACTAAATAGCAGTTACCCTTAATGATGTTGAAAATAAAATGCAAATAATACAAGATTGCAACTACAATTTTATGTCTTAGTATAACACATCAGTAGCAATGCATAATATTCACTGATGTTTTTTATGTTTTGACATATGATGTTAACAATTTGTGTTAATGGCATATAAAGCTTTAATTTTTTGAATCTTGGTACCTATTGTCATTAAATAATCCCCCCCCCCACCCGCAATTACCTGCAACTGTGAAAATTTAAATTGATAAAAAATTGCTTAAAACATCCATATTATCCATCAAAATTATAAAAATAAAAATAGAATTCTGCCACGCCTAAGAATACTGTATCCAAATGAACATGTAAGGCCTCCCCCAAATAAGGAAGCCCACAAATAACTTGCAGGGAATCTAATTGGGGACAGACTAGGGAAGGCAAACGACTAGTTGTTTAGAGTAGCCTAAGAAGCAGCATATCAACTGATGGGAGCCAAAGGGGAAGAAAATCAATTGAACAATGTGGTCTGTGGAGGCGTGGTCAGAAAGGATGTACTGAAGGGCCAGTGGACAGAGAATGGAGTGATGCTCTAGGGTAGGAAGTGACAAAAATGGAATAGATCTTTAAATTGATTGGAGGTGCAGGGGGGGGAGTGTGGATTGGGAGCAGAATCAATGCCTGAATGGGTTGGGGAATGTAAAAAAATTGATTAGGGACAAAGAATAGACTGATGGGATTGGGATCTATAGAATTCCTTGGGGAGTCTACATGAAAGACAAGCAGAGAACTGAATGGAGAGGCTTGGGAGGAAGGGCCGAGAATGGACTGATAGTGCTGGAGATGAACAGTAAAGAAATAGATGGAGGGGACAAGAGAAGAGTATAGGAAAGAGAGCGAGAGCAGGGAATAGAAAGTAGCAAGGAGTGAACAGAAAAGGGGAGAGTAAATAAGAGTAGAAGAAGGGGAATGAAACAAAACTGATAACCTAACATGGAATAGGAAAGGTTAGAACTACAGAGTGAGATGGAGAAAGATGAGGGCAGGATTTAATGAGCTTGATAGGGGTCAGAAAAATGAAAAGGCAGGAGATAATTACAAGAGGAACAGGATACAAAGGAAGAAGAAAGCAAGTCAAGTGGATATCGTATGATAAAATGTTTTATAAAGTCAATCAGGTATGTGTGTGTTGGACCTCTTTTGTGGGATGTAGAATGTTTGCAGCTAGTCATGGGAATCCATATTTCCTACTGGAAAAGGAGGATAACTTCCCCATGGAGAAGGAGGATAACTTTTTTTTAAAAATGTTAACACTGTTTTATTAGAACATTATAATACATCTCCTGTGTTTTATGGGAAAGGCATAAGTGCATTCTGGTTGCATGCTTTTTGGGTGTCTTCAAAGAATACAGTTTACCATCGATTCCACACAAATAAGAGGCAGGCTTCCTAGGATTTGTTTGTTTTGGTTAAAGTCTTCTAAAATATGTGAAATTGCATTTGGTAGTTCAGACCTTGCTCTGAGAGGACCATGAGGCCTCTCCACTGTATTTTGTCTTACATCTCCACAACACATAGCCCTCCCCCTTAGTTTAGTTCAGCTAGATATAAGGCTAGATTTAGTTATTGTTTTATAGAAAGCAAGGTGCCAAAACAATTAGAAAAAACACACCTATACATTGCGTTGGGAGGCACAGGGATGGAGAAGAGAGGTAGCAGAGCTAGTTGTGGGTGAAGAGCCAAACATTCTTATATATGGGAAAGAATATACAGCTTTGGTTTTATGTCATGGGTAGAGCAGCAGAAAAATTCTCAAACTATTTAAACAAAAAAAGCTTTTGACTAAATGGAATTTTTTGTGCAAAAGTTCCAGTTTTCATCAAAATTTTGGTGGCTTTTCTGTTATGAAAAAAATGAATATTTTTAGTTCTCAGAAATTGAACTACCAACAAATTTTCAGTTTTCAGCTTCCAAAATATATAAATATTTTGATGTAAACCTAAAAACCTGTGTTAACTTTTTTTTCAAGGTTATTAAAATACAACTAGAGCTGCTCAGGAAATGTAGGGATCTGGGGTTTGAGTTTGATTTTTAATACACATAAGTTACTCTGACTTTTTTAAATATGTGCATATATTTAAGAAGTCCTCATATGCACTTAATGGAAAGAGTATGACAGGGAGTGGCACAGCCATTTTGCAGGTTTTTGTAAACACGTATTGGTATTCTAACAGAACCAAGCTTGCCCCATGCCGGTTATTCCAATGTAGAAGTCCAGCTAAATACCAGCTGAGTGCTTACTTTACTTGCTCAAATCTTTTGCTTTGAAATGTTCAAAAGCCTTCTAAAACTACAGGAAACCGCACCAGGTATTTTTTAGGATAGACCCTTATGCGCCCATCCTTTTTTAGTACTTCTCCAAGTTGGATTTGGCTAACTTTTTATGGACCTGAGATTAAATTACCATAAACAAAGTAGGTAAGAATCTGGCAATCTTTGATTTTCTTATTCCAAAAGAGTAGTTTTAAAATATGATATCATACTATACCTCCAACAAACCCATCATCTTTTATAGTCTCTGTTTTGATATTGGACTGATTTGATGCTGTCACCTTTGCAGTATTAATGGATTCCAGCAGGGACACAAATTCTAGGAAGTTAGATTCATTTGGTATTTGTCCTTCTTTAGCTTCTAAGTCAGATTTAGAAGTTGGCAAGGTCTTTTCTTTATCACTGATTATCTCCATGGAATTCTTACTTAAAAAGATGTCTGTCCCACTGTCTACGCTCAGCACTCGAATGTGTCTCTTTTCATGGGCAGTTTTATATGACAGAGGATCAAGGTTCTGTTGACTTTCTTTAGAATTGGAAGCGGTGACCAGCAAATTCTCCGAAGCATTCTCTAAATTTGGACCTAAATGAGTGTTAGTTTCTGAATGACTATTTGCTGGATTGCTATGGTGCTTTACTGCATTGTCCAAATCACCAGATTCATATCCAGAACACTGGTTGGATGATGCATCAACCTTTAAACGTTCTGGTGTTCTTTCACTTTCACTGGCTTCCAGATGAACATTGCCTCCACCATCATCAGACAATTCAAAAGTTATAACCGGAATTTTGATCTGTTCATTATTTTTTTGACTGTGGCGATCTGCTATAGCTACACCAGAGTCTGGGTTTGAGCCAGTTTTCTCAGTACCTGACACCTTCAGATGGAGACCACCTTCTATATCATTCATTGTATTTGGTGTACTACTCATTGTAATAACTATTTTAATGGGTTCATGTAAATTAAGTTGGTCTCCAGGGAGAGAACCATCAACAAGAGCAATAGCAACCTCACCATCTGAATAATCAAGATCTTCATCGGTGTTATCAACATGGAAAGAAATTTCCACAGGCCCATCAGTCTCTTTGGTTGCAATTGTATTACACTGTGGGCAGTTACGATTAAAGCTTTCATGCACTGATCCATCGGGGAATTTCTCTCTTTTGTAACTTTTTGGATTACTTAAATGCTCTGAAATAATAACTGAATTTTCACTGCCCCATTGCTCAAAAGAAATGCCAGTTCTTAAAATGTCATACTGTGACAGAGAGAGGTTTGACAACTTTTTAACCAGATCTTTGTCCATGAGAATATCTTCTGATCCAAAGTAGCCAGAAGGGTGCATCTTCTCCTCTTTTTCATTTGTTCCATTACTGATAAACATCTCCATAGCTGCTGGCTTTGTTACTATTGCCGATGTGGTAGAATCTGACATATGGGCTGTAGAAATAGGTAACATATCTGCTTTGATATAGGGTGAGGTAGATAAAACTGGTGGTGAAGCCTGGTCTTCTAACGTTGTTACCCCTAATAAGAACATACATATGAGTGAGGTCGCACAAACAAAAGTCATTATGCATTATAGATGTCAATATTCCTACGCATCAAAACCAGCCCGCAGACCTAAGGAAACATGGAAATACAGAACAAAATTGTTGATACGTTTAGACAGAAATTTACTATGGAATGTAATAATTGTTCTCTGCTAACTTCCACAATTTTTTGCATCTAGTTAACAAATTAGGAAGATAATTTTCCTGTTTAGGAATTGTATGAAAAAGATTTTTATTTTAATTATCTGGAAATATGGTTCTTACTCATGTGAACAATAAGAGAAGAGTTTGCAGGCTCAGGCCCAGTCTCAGGGTGAAAGGGGCCTTTACAATATGTTAGAGTTGCAGTTCTACTCTATGTCAGGTTTCCTCACAGATCAAGAGATAGTAGCAGCAGCAGCGTATACATTTTAAAAAACAAAAATAAAATAAAAATCACAAGAACCCAAACAAACAAACAAACAAACAAACAATCTACCAAACCGAAACATTACACTGCACACACAATTCTCTCCTTGGGGACAGGATGATAGAAAGAATGAACCAATGCAACAGAGATTAGTCATGTAACCTCATGCACTGCAGGAATCGTCACAGACACTACAGTAATGAGGGTGGTGTAAGAACCTACGGAGAATGGAATTCCAGAACTCGTCGTCCATGGACCATTGGAACTGAAGGCACACCAAGGCATGCTGGGAATGTTGTCAGAGTGTATGAGAAGAACCAGAGATTTTAAGGGAGCAGGATGTGTTGTTGCTGAGTCTCTCCAGGCAAACAGCTCAGGAGGGTCTTTGGTGGAGATAAGGGAAGAAGCAAAACTGGTAGTGATTCTGCAGGCTGAGTTGAACTGAAAGGGGCCAGGCTATGGAGGAGCACCTAGGAGCTGGAAGACTTGGGAAGAAGCCAGAGGGGCAGATGATGAGAAGGACTAGGAACTCCATGGAAAAGAGAGTTCTATGGACTTTGTCACTGAGACATGGGTTGGATAAAGCTGGGGAGCTAGTAACAGACGGTTCTGAAGTACCGGGGAAAAGGTGGTGATAGGCTAAAGAGCCAAAAGTAGCCAAGGGGAATAAGAGGCCATGATCAAAAGAAGTATAGAAGGTTTAAGGTGTGAGCTGAGCACTAGCTTCCTGCTTTGGGGCCCATAGCACAGGGCTTCCAAGAGAGAGTGTGAGGAAGTCCCCTTCACTCCCCTGAATCAAAGTGCACAAGATGCATAGATCCTTAAGGAAGGGCTGTGGCCCAGAGCAAGTGAAAGGTAGGGGATGGGAAACTAGTTTTGGGACTTTCTTTGGACTTTTGTTTACCCTGGCAGAGGTGGAGTTTTTCTAATTTAGCTAGAGAACTCAATGGAACTATACAATTAGCTATCCCCAAGGAGGGGAAAGTGATGCAGCAGCCACACTTGGCCCTGGAACTAGTAAGCCTCTGGTACATGCTGTGCATGTGCTGAAATACTTTTGGCAAGCAATGTTTATAGAAAACAATTAATAAAGGTTAAAAAAAAAAGCTTTCAAGATACCTTTGAGATCTTCAACAGTTTCTTGTGTTGGCAGCTCCTAAAAAAAAGAAATATATTAAATTAATTGTATTTAAATTAATTTTAAAAATGCAGAATATAAATCCAACAATCATCTCATCAATTGTTAGTACATAACATTCAGTAACTTGTGAATGTACCAGTGGGAACTGCAGATAGTGAAAGGTGATGCTATAGTATCAGTCATGGTCTACCTAAAAGTTCAAATCACATTTGTGACATTCAGGATAAATTCTGAGATGGATTTTTTTTTGTCAGTCAGCAGCCCCAGATGTGGGTTTTTAGTCAGAAGGAAACAGAGAGCACATATATTGGTTTCCCTTTTTCAAATTATGGAATTTTTTTTTAAGCTGTGAGATGATCAGGTTTTCTTTCCAATACACCTCTACCCTGATATAATGCAACTCGATATAACACAAATTCAGATATAACACAGTAAAGCAGTGCTCCGGGGGTGAGGTGGCAGGGCTGCATGCTGCCGCGGATTAAAGCAAGTTCGATATAACGTGGTTTCACCTATAACATGGTAAGATTTTTTGGCTCCCGAAGACAGCGTTATATCAGGGTAGAGGTGTATTTGAAAAGAATTTCTTACACAGTGCTGGAAAAGAAAGCCATCTAATTTAGCAGACTAGGTTGATAATCTGAAAAAGAGTACTATGGAGAAAATCAACGTAGTGTTGCTCCTCCTAGAAGCCAGAAGTGCCTGTGGCACTAGGCACTAGAACTGAGAGCAGGAAGACCATTTCTCCTGTCCTCTTAATGCTCCTGCTGCTGATGCCCAGGCAAACAGGAGAAGGAGCCTAGACTGGCAAGGGAATAGACTGGGACAAGGGGAGGTGAGAATAAGGAAGAGTGGAACTGGGACAAGGAGCTGAGGAGGGAGACTGGGACAGAGACAGTGACAGGTGGGGAAAGCTAGAGGCAGAAAGGTCTGTAATACCTAGAGCACATTTCCCTCAGAGCCTGAAGTAGAATCCAGTATTCCTGAGTGTCAATATTCCTCTGCTATCAGCAAATAGCTGTGAAACCCACTGGCAAAATGTGTGTTTCATCTCCTTCTAGTGGTTGTCCAACATAGAGGGTAACAACTTGCTACTTCTATCAGTTACACCATTTATTACTCAAGTGGCAGAGCTCTGTGGATCTAAAGGGTCTAACCCTGCTTATGAGCCATGTGGGACTCGATATGGTTATATATGATGGAATTTGTTTTGTTAGTTACATTCTTAAAAGCCTAGGAAAGTACATTTAAAAACTACATTTAAAAAAACATTAAAGTTGCAAAGTCGAGCACTCAAAAGTCAGAAAGTGACAGAATTCAAATTGTCCATGCAATCTTAATTCGTCCCCTTTGTGTGTATGCATTATGACACAGTCTTTAACTACATGGTCATGTAATATTTCTTCTACAAGACCCTGCCTCACTCAGTGCAGAAGAAGAACTGTGCTGTGCGACTGACTCAGGGTTGTGTAGTGAAAGAAGCTGTTTTCTGTAGGACCCCTGCCCACATTTGTTGCCAAAGTTGGAAAGTGTGTAGTGAATGAGGCATGGGACAGCAGGCAAATAAAGGATGATTTTATTGTTTAGGCAGTTGAATGATGCCCTTGAAGTTTGGATTCTATTCCTACCTCTGTCAGAGTTTCTGTGTGAAGCTGGACAAGTCACTTAAACCAAAAACTTTTCACGGATGAATTCATTTTCTGTGTGCTTAATTTGATACATCTGGATTCTAATATGCAGAAGGTCTGAGCACTAACAAATGCAACCGAAATTAATGACAGCTCATCTCTGAATAAATAAAGCACTACCAAATGCTAAATTTCTGAAAAATGATCTCAAATTGCACACCGAAATTCATTGGCACTTTTGACATTAATGTCTCTATGCCTCCGTTTCTCATCTATAAAATGGGAGTTATAGTATTACTTTACAGGAATGTTGTGAAGATAACTCCATTAAGGTTTGTGAAGAACTGAAATGCTATAGTGGTAAACACCCTGGATAGACCTACAAGGAAATTAATAGTTCTGTATGCAGTGCAAGATTTGAATAGTGTGCAGTAAATAGGGGCTAGGAAGACACATTGAGCAATGAGGAAAAAATAAAATATTGAATAGCTACTCATTAAGTGAGCACCATACAACCTGTGCACTGAATGAGGCAAAGGTTCTATTGAAAAATAGTATGTGATTATGAAATTAAAAATTTATCATAATGCACAAGGGGGCTGAACTAAGGCTTCACAAGCAACCTTAAATTTGTCATTTCCTGAGTGCTTGACTTTGCAAACCTTTATAGCATGACCAGATGTCCCTATTTTATAGGGACAGTTCCGATATTTGAGGCTTTTTCTTCTATAGGCGCCTATTACCCCCCACCCCATCCCGATTTTTCAACCTTGCTGTCTGGTCACCCTAAACCTTTGTGTTCTTTCTATAGTTTTTGGTATGTAATATGTACGTACATTGTCACTCAACTTCAACTGCCCCACTGGCTTTAGAATGTAACTGAGCCATGAATATTTCAATAGTTTAGAGTTCTATTCATGTTGTAAACGCCATCGCGGGAGTTAAGTCAAATGTGTATATTTCAAGACAGGCCCCAAGATGAGATATGGGTGATTATTAAAAATAAATACAGTAATGAGGAATAACTGTGCAAGGGCTGTTACTAATGGTCCAGGAGAAAAGTCATTCTAGGCACACAAAATGGTTACGCCGCATGTCTTAGCAACCTGAAATAAAAGTGCTCTCTTTACCCTCCAGGAAGATCCCTTTTCTTGATTTGAAAGCAGCAGCAGGTCCTAGTTGTTCTGTGGCCTGAAGATGCAGACAGATTCCTACTGGAATTTACAAAAGTGCCTAAGCAGGTTACAAATGCCTTTGTAAATATGGCTCTTTGAAACTAGCAAAGACTGACCAATCCAGTGCAGCAAGCAAGCTGGCTGCTCTGGCCTGCTTGTGTACTAAAAGCAGACTGCTAAAAGTCAAACCCAGGAAACAGCCTATGTATCTCTGTGCAGGATCAGTTCCATAATTTACATGCAGCTGTATGTACTCCCATAAGATACAAGACACTGTGTGATACACTGTATAGCTCTGCACAAAAATAAGGTATACAGAAAACAGCCTACTAACCACAACTCCAGAAGAGTGGTGCAAGTTTATAGCCTGTACTCTTGAACTGCCATGGATTGTTGGGGTTGAGTCATTTTGCTTGACCTCTTCAATTGTACCATTCTCTCCTACGTTATTGCTGACCCAAAAGAAGAAAGTACGTCAGTGGTGGCATCTCTTAAGATAACTATGACTGTGTTTTCATACACAGCCGCTGACCCATATTTATGACAAAAATCTTATCAAGATCACAGTACTTGAACTGGGGGTCAGAGTAAGGAATATGGTAGGGCACTCCCCAAGTGACAGTATATGCTTCAAGGTTTTCCTCTCTCCCACCCGCAAATGAGCAGCTGTGAAAACTGTACAAGGCAAAAGTTTCTACTCCCCCCAAATTCAAACAAACACTGAAAGATCAACAATAGACCAAATAATATTTGTAGAAGTTTTATGAGGAACAAAAAGACAAAATCTTAGACCCAAAAAATAACACAAAATGATTCTGACATTCCAGAGAAATAGGACACAGCCAAGCTAAACACACAATGCCGCCACTCCAAACTTGGTATATAGGCTGGCTCACTTGTGTCTGCCCGATACTGGTTTACAAATTGATTTATTGCACCAAATACTGGCTTGCCCTTCCTACTAGTAGTATAATAATGAACTGTTAGTATTTCTATGTTACTTTCCATTTACATAATTCAACTTTATCATCTCGGGTATACTTTCTGTGCCTAATGGCTCAGTCATGTATGTACCTCCTCGTAATTATCCATTTGAAACAAATAAATACTGTAGTTACAGAGTTGCAGGAGATCTGTATTGTATTATATCCATTAGACACTGAACAGAATAGTTTCTTCTCTGCCTTTTGACTAAGGTCAAATGTAGAATCAGTTTAGCATATGATATGTCTGTCAGTTACAGTAACGTATACTTAGCCATTCTGTGGAGATGTTTTTCTTGCAAGCAGATGAGCACAGACCCTGTTTTGTGGGCAAAGTACAATGTATATAAAGATATTCCATTTAAAGTTTCACTGCTATTACCAATGGCGTAACACCAAAAGATTTTTTCCCATTTATAGTTTTAAAACACAAACACTTGTAGCTCTATGTCAGCTATAAACTGTATTACCTCGAAGTCACAAACATCTTCATCACCACACTATATTAATTTAAGTATCACGGGGGTAGCTGTGTTAGTCTGGATCTGTAAAAGCAGCAAAGAGTCCTGTGGCACCTTATAGACTAACAGACGTATTGGAGCATGAGCCTTCGTGGGTGAATACCCACTACATGGATGCATGTATTCACCCACGAAAGCTCATGCTCCAATACGTCTGTTAGTCTATAAGGTGCCACAGGACTCTTTGCTGCTTATATTAATTTAGTTATTTGGCTTCAAATATGCTATTTAAATATGATTCAAATGTCACATGTCTATGACTGGACTCCACTGAAAATTTTTGCCACCTGTCTTATAACCATAATATCTGAAAACAGTACACAGAGCGTTCATTTTCTACTATAAAATGAAGAAGGCCTAGAAAAATACCTCTTAAAAATCATGAATACAGTTTATCTTTAGCTATTATGGTAATCAAATGCCATTAATATATCCCTCATATGGAGAAGGAATTTTTCTTTATCAGGTTAAGAATTCTGCTATAACATGGCTGAATAATGAATGTTTAACCAGAAGAGTATAGTGAAAACCTATTCATCTAGATGAGGCAGATGGGTTTGCTTACTTGTCACAATGCTTTATTTCAGTTTAATTTGATATTTGTATTTATTTTTGATGGTGGAAGTGTGTGTTAGACTGTGACCAAGAATTATGTAACTGAACTAAGCATTGTAAATGGGATCTCCTAGCAGAGGATGCTTGCTTGACATAAAATGAAAGTTTTATAAGAGGTACTACTTGGAATCATTAGCAATACAAAAGGCAAAAGAGTAGAAATGTATGCGTCTTCCATTGATCATATTTATTAAGGAATTTTTGGTTTACATTTCAACAAGTCTAAAACAGTGGATGAGCCTCTTATGTCACTATGTCAGTATATCTGATGTGAGTAAAAAAGAAAATTATAGTTTTGTAGAACGGACAGGATTTAAAAGGACTGGGAATCTTAAACGCAAACATATACTTTTGACAGACACTGTGGAAATAAACATCTTTTATAAATACTGACATCTGCACATCAAAGGAAGATACTTTTATAGCTAAAAGGGTTTTTTTAAGCAGACACTGACTTTCTCAAAAGAAGTTACTGCTGGGCAGTGCAGTCTCACAGGTACCTCAGCAATGCTAAAAGCTGCTAGCTAACTTAATTTCTTTCCTACTAAACTCAAGTCTGTTATGCCAATTTTCAGAGTCTTATCAAAGATTTAATGTTCAAGAATGTGAAAGTTTTAATTAACTTTTAATTTCTCTTTTCTTCTCTATTCAGTAAACTGCCAGTAAATAAATAAATTAAATACAACTTTTTTTAAAATGAACATGAATCTGGGGATGTTACCAAGTGGTGCTTTCACAATGCCTACTTTTGCTATATATCCTAGCATTGTACTGTGCAAGCAGCCTCATTAACTTCCATGGACTCTTTGTAAGGTAAAATGCTACCCAGAATGAATAATGGTGCAAGAACTGAGCTCATACGAAACAGAACACTGTCCTCAATGAAAGCAGAGAAAGGCAAATGTGATATATTGTGTATCAGTCAAGGGAACTGAAAAGGCTGAAGTTTTCCTTTAGAGCAATACTATAGAAGGGCCTAATGAAACCACTATGGGCTCAAGAAGTAGGGGTAAACAACTTGAGGGTACAGTATTCAGTCATATATTGGGGGAAAGAGTTACTATGTACATGAAGAAGCACTATAATAAGAGCACAAATACTGTAAGACAAAAAAGCATATATGTTAATCCTTATCCCATATGTCTTCATTGCAAGGCTTTATGCTGACTCTTTCTATTGAACTATCTACTGTATACAGATATTTATACCACGCCCAACAATATGGTATTTAAGTGCCTGTATCTGAGTGTACATTCCTGAGCTTCATCCCAATGAGTGTCTGAGCTCAAACACAACCTTACTCTTGGGCATCCCAACATTGTATTATTAGATGGTATAAACTAGTGCCTTGTGCACTAACAGGGAGCACTTCCTCCTCACTAACATCTATCTTAGTCATCTCTCATTACTTCTTCAGGGCATCTGAAAATCTTTTCATTCCAAATGTGTTTTTAGCATTACCATTGTTGACTGGATATTCATTCCTTCTCTAGTCCTCCCCCTCCCCATTTTCCCCCTTTATTCAGACCATCTCAATTGGTTTTATTTGAATTTCTAGAAAGTAGTCTTCAACATTACTGTTTAAATAAAATTTGTTTTATAATGCTTTTTACCAAACCAAGCTCCTTATATAATTACTATTATTTGCCCTACCTTTCAGATTTTTTTTTTTTAATTAATTTGCGTTTAGTTTTAAAGGCTGTAATTAAATTTGCTGTGATTCTACATTGCATTGTGTAGCAAGAGTTTCTTCCCTGCTGAGATGAAGTTATATTATACAGAGATTTACTTGAAGTCAAACTAGTCCACTAGACACACAAGGTAGGAAAGAGAGAATTAAGAGACCATAGCTGCATAAACCTGAAACCACAGCAGACATGTTCCCATGAATAAAAAGATGGTCACATTCCTTCTTTCCTTGCTCCTGCAACTCCCCTTGCAGCTCACATTCAGTGAGCAACAGCCCAGTAGCCTTTATTTTCTCTGCTCCTGCATTTGGCTCTGAGTACTGCCACAAGCGTACATGCAGTCCAGATGCAGAGTCACTAGTAGATGTTCTCCAGAACAACATCTGGGCAAGGCTGGGGCAAACAGAGGAAAGGAAACCAAGCAGAAGAGAACAAAAAAGAATGTGGAGGGAGGAAATTAGAAAGTGGAAGGAAAAAGACTAGAAAAGGACAACCAAGAGAGAAAACAGACAGGAAAAATGAAGAGATTGACAATTGTGCCAAGATATGATGCAAGAAGACACAAGGGGCGGGGAGAGGATCCTTTCCAATGAGGATGGGGCACTGATAAGAGAGGTCTGGAAACCCTCAGGGTTAGAGTTAGGTATGTCCCTATGCCAGACTTAAAATACTGAACATAAACAAAAAATTAGAGTAACAGCCCACTTGTGCATTGCTTGCAAAAACAAAACACTCATTACAGTCAGCAGGAGTGTCTGCTGGGCTGGAAAGGCAGGATCGGGTTGCAAGCTTGTACTTGTGATGAAACTATGGAATGGTTCTGCATGATGAAAAACGTACCTAAGATTTGAGAAGTAAACTGCATTTTCTCTTTTGGCCTCTTTATCTTTGCTTTGCCTTCCATTCTTTTGCGAGATCCTTTGTTGAATTACTTCTCCTTTATCAAACATAAGGTGCAGACGATAACTGACTACCTTTATTATTGTGAAGAACACAGTCACAGAACTACAGTAGATAAAAACTGTCACTGCATTTGGAGGGAAAGCCTAGAGAAGAGAATAATAAAGAGTTAATGAAACAGTCAGCAATCTATCATAAGAAGATACTGTTATTTATTCACAATGTAATAACATTGTTTTACCCTTTATTTCTTATTGTCTGATACTGCTAACACCACTAAGTTTTCCTAACACTTCAGTATTGTTGCATCTACAAAGAATTTCACTATTTCAACTCATAAGAAGGCTGTAAATCTCAAAATTTCAAACCATTTCCTTTGGCTAGCTATGATATATCTAATATTATAAAAATCAAAAATTTTTTACAATAGAGAGTTGCTATGAGCGCTCTTAAAACATTTCCCTCTCAGTCCCTGGGCTACCAACAATAGCAAGCATTACATATACTGTGTGCATACAGACACACAGTATATCATTAATCTACAAACTGGCTAATTCTCCCACAAAAAAAAGACTCCTCAGCCAAGGGTTTTAAGAGTAAAATGCTGTAATTTGATCTTCTATTATTCAGGCTTCATTGCTTTTATACAAAGTACCTTTACTGGTATGCCCTGAACTATTATAAATAATTAGTCTTATCTAGTCAAAATAAAGGAACGAAGTATATTTTATGATGCAGCTTTTTTTCTTTTAAAATCTTTGCAAATGTTAATGATTAGCAATGGCGCTCTCAATCATTAAAGTGAATTAGTAGAGTTTTAACTCTAGTTTGCAAAGTCCTTTCAGATCAAAGATATGATATATGCACATTTTAATGACTAAAGCCCCTGTATCATGCAAAGAAAATCATGCAGATGGACCACTGCAGTCCTCTTTACAGGAACAGGGCTTTTCCCTTGAATCCCCTTTAGTAATTTGTAGTCTCATAGCAGATTTTGATCTTTTATTGGAAACTTTTTAGAAGGGCTTCAGTATAGCACTGCACAATTTGGAGTGGGAGGGAGGCACAAGCATCCAAAGCCTGCTAAAGTCTGTGGACTTCAATGGGTTTTAGATTGGGCCCTAGATGTACTATCAACTCAAGGGTCATTTGGACACAAAAGATATTCCAATAGAAATCTTGATTTATTTCACATTGGTTTTTCAAGTAGGGAATTCAGACATTAATAGATGACACAGCCAGGAATCTCTCTGTACACATAGGTATGAATTTTCAGTTTTTCATTGGAGTCCAAATAGATCACACACCACATTTTATTTCAAAAAAGTAATTTTCCCCCTTCAACTCAAAAAATCTCAGTGGTTATCTTCAAATTTATAGCAGCAACACAGACGAGATCTAGCATATACAGAGAGTGCAGTGTTACTTCTGTTCTGATGTCAGCTTAGTGTAGCACTTACTTTCCAAGATGTTTCTGGGAAATTTTTCAGGCAAATCTTTTTTTGAAGATCCAATCTGATTCTTAGGTAAGGAGTCTATTGCATAGGAGTGGAGTAGCTATTAACAACTAGGTGTTACTGTGACGACCATTTTATAAATAACTAAAGATGTTAATTTCCACAAATTGAGGCTCAGTCCAAAGTACTGAAGTGCATGGTTAACTTTAAGCACACAAGCAGTTCCACTGAAGTCAAAGGGAATACTCACATGCTTAAGTTAAGCATGTACTTTAGTACTTTACTGGATAAAGGCCAAAGAGCTCAGCAGCTTGTAGGATTGAGCCCTCAGAGAAGTAAAATTCCTGGTCATCAGCAGTGGATAAAATATAATTTAAGACTAGTCCTAGTGCCTGTTCTAAACAGAAGTTTTTGAACATTACAGGACTCAGATCACAATGGAGGTAGCTGTTAAGATAAGTTCCTGTCTGCATCCTAAAAACTTGCCCATACCGGTATTGCCCGGGCCGCTTCTTTTGTCATTCAGTGTTAAACGCATTCTAAACTATATGCATTTCCTTACCTTTTGGGGGCGAAGCCAGACTTTTAGGCACCTGCTCCCCTACTTGGTGTAAACTTTGCTTGTACCAATCAGAAACGAACACATACAGTTTTTGGGCCCTGTCCCCTATGACACTTCTATGATGTCATAGTGGGTACTTTAGGCTGGTCTGCCATGTGCAGGCAGAAGAGGAGAAAGAAAAACAAATCCTGTGTATCTTGTGCACACCTGTAACCGAGCCTGATCACCTCAAAGCCTCTCTCAGCTCACATGTTTTAAGCAGAGTTTCTACGTTTGCCGGTTGTTATGAGTTGGTTTGTATTCGTAAGTATTGGTTATTACTAAATGCTGCAGCTGTGTTTATAAATATTGTTTACTGCATCTTTGTTTATAAATATTGTTTGATAGTAAATACTTTAGCCATTGTATGTTTTAAGTTCCATTAACCCTATTAGCTAATCATACGCTGCTCCCCTACCCCTTGTAACTATCCCCAATAAAACTTTAAATTAATTAATTTCAGTTGTGTGCGTGCCTGCAGTTTGCATCGTGACCCATACTCTCCTTGCATCCCTTACCTATACAGTCTATTGCCACGTGCAGCCTGGTAAATAACAGGTCTGCATTTTTCTTTCGCCCCTAAAAGTACGTGGCAATCTACAGTAGCAAAAAAATCAAATACGAATTTGTTCAAGAGAAACTGTTCCACATCACTCTCCAGGGACTCCCTCCAAGCTCTAGGCCATATTGGGAGACCTGTGGTTGTTAGACAACTCCCCACAGAACCCCATAATCCAGCTCTTCAATAGACCTCTGGAGAACCAGCCGCTATAATAAGAATGTTTTGTAGGTGACATTCATTAAATTTCACTGGATACTGAGTATGATTATTATCAATAAGATATCACAAAATAAATAAAGTAGCAGGCCCCATCTAAGTCATCACATGCATCTATAGGCACACAGTAAGCTCTCTCCACAAAGTACCTGATGCTATCACAGGATTTTTGGGGAACTACCAGACTTCTAGACAAGGTGCCCTTAGGTGTGGTTAGATGAAGGCTATAAAATTTGGCTTTAAGATAAGGAGGAGGTAGATCACATGGGAATTAAATTATAGATTTACTTCTGATGTGCTGTAATTATAAATTTTACCATGTATTTTGTTTGATAACTATTTTCCTTAATCACATCAGCCACGCCATCAGGGGCTCATTCACCTGCACATCTACCCAACGTGATATATGCCATTATGTGCCAGCAATGCCTCTCTGCCATGTACATTGGCCAAACTGGACAGTCTCTACGCAAAAGAATAAATGGACACAAATCTGACATCAGGAATCATAACATTCAAAAACCAGTGGGACAACACTTCAGCCTCTCTAATCACTCAGGGCTTGTCTACATCAGAAAGTTGCAGCGCTGGTGAGGGAGTTACAGCGCTGCAACTTAGGAGGTGTACACATCTGCAGGGCACCACCAGCGCTGCAACTCCCTGTTTGCAGCGCTGGCCGTACTCCCGTTTTGTCTCGGGTGTAGAGGATCCAGCGCTGGTGATCCAGCGCTGGTAATCAAGTGTAGACACTTACCAGCGCTTTTCTTGACCTCCGTGGAATAAGCAGGTATCCCAGCATACCTGAGGAAGCCTCTGGTAATCAAGCTGGTCTCCTTCCCCGGTTTGCTCTCACATTCCCCGAACCAGCAGGTCTCCTTCCCTGCGGTTTGCAGGGGGGTTCGGGGAACGCGAGAGCAAACCGCGGCGAAGCTGGTCTCCTTCCCCGGTTTGCTCTCGCGTTCCCCGAACCTCCGTGCAAGCAGGTCTCCTTCCCTGCGGTTTGCAGGGGGGTTCGGGGAACGCGAGAGCAAACCGCGACGAAGCTGGTCTCCTTCCCCGGTTTGCTCTCGCGTTCCCCGAACCCCCCTTGAAGCCGCCCAACAGCGCTGCAGTGTGGCCACATCTAACACCACTTGCAGCGCTGGTTGCTGTAAGTGTGGCCACTCTGCAGTGCTGGCCCTATACAGCTGTACTAATACAGCTGTAACAACCAGCGCTGCAAAATTTTAGATGTAGACATGGCCTCAGTGACAGACTTGAAGGTGGCAATTTTGCAACAAAAAAACTTCAAAAACAGACTCCAAAGACAGACTGCTGAACTCGAATGAATATGCAAATTAGATACAATTAACTTAGGTTTAAACAGAGACTGGGAATGGTTGGGTCATTACACTAATTGAATCTATTTCCCTATGTTAAGTTCTCCTCACACCTTCTATGGGTCATCTCAATTATCACTTCAAAGGTTTTTTTTCTCCTGCTGATGATAGCTCATCTCGATTGGACTCTTCCAGTTGGTATGCATACTTCCACCTTTTCATGTTCTCTGTATGTATAAATATCTCCCGTCTGTGTGTTCCATTCTATGCATCCGAAGAAGTGAGCTGTAGCCCACGAAAGCTCGTGCTGAAATAAATTTGTTAGTCTCTAAGGTGCCACAAGTACGCCTGTTCTATTTTCCCTTTCTCTCTTGAGGCTGGCATTCTACCAGGACAATGTCCCCCAGAGTCCTCTCACCACCTAAGCTTCCACTAATGTGGAAACTATATAGACAATACTATATGGACAATACAAGCGCCTGAATGAGAACGACTGTGCTGCGATGCATCATCCGCTTTTCCAACTTGCAGTTTTACCTTCACATTTTATTTAGACTTTTTGTAAGAGCAAACTCTTTGCAGCCTGTACCTAACCAACTTTTTCCTTCTTTCATATCAAAAGAAATACTGTAATACACTGCATACTCATGCTAACCAGTATGTTTTATAGTTCTCAGACAGGTACTCTTTACAAGCATATAATCTCTATGCATCCATTAAGCATTTTTTTTCAAACATATCAACTGATTCTAAGTCTCAGATGAAAAAGATGTGATGAGTCAAAGCTGCTAGGTATTGCAGCTATTTGTAAGAAAATTCATCTGCACTAGAATGGGTACATTTGGGGGGAATTCCCCAAAAATATCCAAAGAAAATCTACAACTAACTTCATGGAAATTCATGTCAGAGTGGAGACCAAAAATCTCCATTTTAAAGATTATGGTATTCAAAGAAAACTCAGCACCTTACCAAAACAAATGGAGAAACATAGCCATAAAGACAGGTTTCAGAGTAGCAGCCATGTTAGTCTGTATCAGCAAAAATAACAGAGTACTTGTAGCACCTTAGAGACTAACAAATTTATTTAAGCATAAGCTTTCATGGGCTACAGCCCACTTCGTTGGATGCATACAATGGAACATACAGTAAGAAGATATTTATAGATACAGAGAACATGAAAAGGTGGAAGTAGCCATACCAACTGTAAGAGGCTAATTAATTAAGAGAAGCTATTATCAGCAGGAGAGAAAAACCTTTGAAGTGAAAATCAAGATGGCCCATTTCGGACAGTTTACATGAAGGTGTGAGGATACTTTAACATAGGGAAATAGATTCAATTAGTGTAATGACCGAGCCATTCCCAGTATCTGTTCAAACCTAAGTTAATGGTATCTAGTTTGCATATTAATTCAAGTTCAGCAGCTTCTCCTTGGAGTCTGTTTTTGAAGCTTTTTTGTTGCAAAATTGCCACCTTAACATCTGTCACTGAGTGATTAGAGAGGTTGAAGTGTTCTCCTACTGATTTTTGAATGTTATGATTCCTGATGTCAGATTTGTGTCCATTTATTTTTTTGCATAGAGACTGTCTAGTTTGGCCAATGTACATTGCAGAGGAGTATTGCTGGCACATGACAACATATATCACATTGGTAGATGTGCAGGTGAACGAGGCTGCATGTATAAATCTCTATATGTATAAATATCTTCTTACTGTATGTTCCATCCTATACATCCAATGAAGTGGGCTGTAGCCCACGAAAGCTTATAGTCATAAAGGTAATAACCATCTTTGAAGAAACCAGATTTTAAAACTTCGGACTGAAAAAGGCTTGCTTGTTATGCACGGTAGGTCGGTTATTATTCCTGATTTTCTCAAAAACAAGGGACAGGAATCATGATGGGGAATTTGGCCAAGACAGAGGTGCTGTGAAAGCCATAATGTTGGCTTTCCTTGTTCTTGTCCAGTTAAACTCTCAACTCTAATGCTAAAGAACTGTAGTTTCTCTTTTCTATGTAATATATAAGATATACGCCTGCAAAGCACTGCGTTAGTAATTGGATAGACAGAAATATGCATAATTTTATTGTACTCCTTGGATTACGTGTGGGTTTCTGACAAGCAAGCAATTAATATGCTGATGGAAGGCACTGAGCTCCCACATCATTTCTACCTTTTAAGAGTGCTTCCAAAGCACCACAATATAGAAAATGTTATATGTCATTAAGTTTCAAGCCTTTACCATAGTGTGGTTTTTATTAATATTAGATGTATATTCCTTAATATAGAGACATTTAATCTTTTAACAAAACATTGCAGCTTGGAAATTTGACAGAGAAATTAAGGTTGGTTGTTATGTCTTCATGTATTACAGAGTAAAAATAGCCATATTACCGAATAAACTAATATACAATCAGCTGACACATATAAAGAGGCATATAAAGAGAGAGACGGAGATAATGTTAAGCTGGGGCAGAAGATAAATATTCTGGTTTCTATAAAATAGCTTGAGCGATTGTCACCAACTTGCCTGAGCCCATGAGTGTCTTGCAAAGTGAGCTCACCTAGTTTTCAATAGCCCAACCAACATTTAACTCGGGGAAGCCACCAGGGCCTTACACTCAAGAAGTCTCTCAGTGACCTAAACACAAAGTTTGGTCAGCAATGGGCCCTGACCTAGCCTAGCTTCTTGGGTTATGGTACAGGGAAGATCCTTCCCCCTGGCTCTGGCTTCACCCAGGAATTGCAACTATATGAAAGATGCAGTCAGCTCTTTTTTGACCTGCTGGGCCCTGACTGATTGCCAGCTACTCCCAGCCCTTCTAGCCACTGGAGCTCTAGGTCTCACTGGCTCTACCTGTGGCTGAACCTAGAAGGCCTTTCTAGACTACCCAAGAAGTCCCAAACACTCTGCCCTTCTGCTCTTCATAAAGGGCCACTTCCTCAAGTGGGCTGAACCAAGCCACCACAGTCTTTGGTAGAGGGCAGCGAGTGCCTGGTACACCTCATCGCAGAGATGACCAAGAGACAACCCAGTTCAATCACCTGGGAAAGCAAAGGAAAAGAAAAGCTCCTTGGGAACAAAATCTCAAGTGTCATATTTAGATTTATTGCATCATTATACAATTTTAAAATATAATGTGAAAGAACCAATAAACCTTTACAATAGCAAGTTTAGGGAAGTATTCTGTCCAACAAAAGGCAGAAGAAACAGTCACTAAAACCACAACCAATGACTCATAAATACCTGGATGTGTATTGTCTTATATCTTGTAAAATATGCTGCAGTTCAAACATGCACAAATTCATCCCTTGATTTTAATGGAATTACACTAGTAAGGATGAATTCAGCCCAATGACTTCGTAACTGTATTCTCTCACCCAGAACATATTAGAGCCCAGTGTAATTAGGTAGTATAAAAGATCTAATTTATAATGTCTTATTAGACCTGATAAAACAGCAGTTATAAGAAATATGATAATTTTGGAAGGTTGATTACAATACTAGTTATGTTGCAAATAATTATTCAATGCATAATTTCTAAATGTAAGCCAACCATTACAAAGGGACAATTAGGAGGCTACTCATACTGAGGTACAGGTTTGTTTTTCTTGATAGTAAAACTATTGATAGTAAAAGGTACCGTCCTGACAGTGTTATGGACTGAAATCCTCAGTTCATGCAACAGGTTCAGTATCGGTAGTACTATGCTCTCAATGTTTCTCAACCTTCTTCTGGAAGAAACCACCTCTAGAGAAGGTGCCTATTCAATACTTACCCTAAGTGCTGAGACTTTCAACAAAGTGTTACGAAGTGGGGTTTTATTCCCCTTGTTATGTTGCATGTGAGTCTTACTGTTCTATACTAATACTGTGTGCGTACCTCAGTTTCCCTCTGTATTGCATCAAAGACTAGGCAGTGGGAATTGGATGCGTGACTTCTGCTAAGGCCCTCAGGGCAGGGGAGGCTGTTCAGAGGTCTGCACGAAGGAAACGGTTGATGCCCTTTGTAATCTGAGATCCGGGGGGGGGGGGGGTGCGACCAGGTGACACTTTTTGCCCGGGGAAGCAGGACAAAAGACGAGGAGCAATGGGTGTGTGAGAGACCAGGCAGGGGGAATCAGGGCAGTCGAGTTGTGGGGGATTGGAGACGGCGGGAGTCCAGGCTGTCTGGCCCAGGGTTCCCCCAAGATGAACTCTGTTGAAAGTCATGGACTTCTGTGCAAACAAGCTTTGTGCTACACTGTATTCCTATTGACCAATAAACCCTTCTGCTTTACAATGCTGGCTAAGAGGCACTGATGACTGCGGAGTTGGGGTGCAGGGCTCTCTGGCTTCCTCACCAAGGGGAAGTGTGAGGTGTGAACAGGGATGTTGAATACTCCAAGGTCAGACCAGGAAGGCGGTAAGCAAGGAGGCTTTTTGCCCTGGGCAGCGTGCCCTCAGGGGAATCAGGCTACTCAGAGTCCTGACTGACTTCATACCAAGCAGTTCCAGAGCATCGGACCTGTGACTCCATAACACAATGACATTAATTCAAACCAGTTTAGTGACATTCTGTGTGATGCTGACACATGTCCCCTTAGAAATGAACTGAAAGCAGCACCAAACTAATTTCAAAAAGGCTTAAGATGTTAGTGACTTTTGATCCTTACTAACCTGGGCCAGATTAAAGCCAGCCACCTAGAATTGAAAGGTTACCTCTCCCATTATTTATTGTCTATAGAGCCTACAGGCATACTAGACACATGATAAAGACTAGTCCATATTCTGATGAGTTTACAATAAAAAATGTTGCACTAAACAGATGAATGAAGATATAAGAGACACCATGAAGCAGGGAAATGAAAGTAACCAATATCAAATTAAGTGGATAATCCATGTAGGCATATATTACAAAATCCCTAAACTCCTCAGATCTTCACACAGAAATATCTTTTAATCTGGTTAAAAGCAAGACAATTTGCCCCAGATTTTGCCATTCTCATCTCTAAATTGGAACTGGAGAGTGCTTTGGAAGACAGACAGATTTTTATTTCACAGATATACTGGCAAAAACAGAATTAAACATGCAAAGGATATTTCCAAAAAGGTAATCTTAAACTCAGCTGAGACGTTCAAGGTGGCTGAACTACTACCTTTACCCATCTATTCTTTCTGGTAGTGATAATTAAGGCTTCGATTTTATCATGGATATTTTTAGTAAAAGTCATGGAAAGGTCACGGGCAATAAACAAAAATTCACATAGCTCATGACCTGTCCATGACTTTACTGAAAATAACCTGGGGACAGGTCTGGGTAGGGGGGAAGAATAGAGTACCATGGGGGGGACTGAGAGACCAAGCACCCTGCCAGCGGCTGCAGCAGGAGGCACACCCTTGTGGAGGCACACAGCCCCAACTCGGGAGTTGGCTGCAGCTGCTTGACAGAGGTGCACAACCCCGGCTGCAGCTGCTGTCAAGCCCCAGCTGCAGCTGCGGTGGGAGGGTGCATAGCCCTAGGAAGCCATGAGGGGGGTGAATGGACCCCAGTGCAGCCGCCAAACAGGGACATGTAGCCCCAGCTGCAGGTCCCAGTGAAAGCAGCAGGGCTGGAGCACACAGCCATGGCTGCTGCCCCCGCCAAGCCCAGGACACTGCAGGGCTGTGGCACACAGCTCAGGCTGTAGCCCCCGCCAAGCCCAGGACACTACGGGGCTAGGGCGGGCAGCCCCAGCTGCAGTCCTTGATGGAAGCCACAGGGCTGGGGCAAGCGGACCTGCCTGCAGCCCCTAGGGGAAGCTGCATGGCTGGGCCTGCAGAGTCCTGGTTCCACTCCAGCCAGCCCCAGTTGCAGGGCAGGGGTGCACAGTCCCACCTCCAACCTCCTTAAGCCCAAGAACCTAGAAGTAGGTTGGGGGGCGTAATGTGCTGTAAAAGTTAGCCCCTCTTGTAAACAGCTAATTGGAAGATTTTCAAAAGCAAAAGGGAAGTTAAGAACCCAACCCTCACTGAAAAATCAATGTGAGACGGGTGTCTAATTCCCATTTGTACTTTTGAAAATCTCCACCCACAATCTTATTTTAAGACAAGATGCCACATGTGAATGAAAATAAACTTATCTGTGGGGGGATGTAAGTCAGAAATAGAAATACAATAGAACCCCATTTATCTGAGCCTCCATTATCTGGCTCTCCATATTGACTGAATCGGGTGGCAGGGCTCAGGCTGTCAACCCCACTGCCCGCGGGGCTGACATCCTGAGGCCCACGCATTCTCATTATCCAAATTTTTGATTATCTAATCTGGCCCCAGTCCCAATTAGATTGGATGAACAGGATTCAACTGCAATATGCATACTACAAAAGTCTTCCATTTGTCATATCACAAAACACCTGCTTTTTCCTGTTAGTCCAGTTGTTTTGTTTGTTCTTAGGATCAATTTCATTTTAAAGTATGGTTGTAGCACACTGAAACTACAAATACCAAACTGGCAGGTAACTGGTAATTTTTAACCCTGAACATTGCATAAGATTCCCAAAACAAAACAAATCAATTCAGAATGCGTTAAGGTTGCTAAATGAGAAGAATGTAGCTACCTGTCACAAAGTTTACAAAATCCAAGCACTCAAAAACAAGAAAATTGATAGTCAAGGACATCCTTACTCATAGTCTCTGTAATAAATATAATATTCTTATCGAGGATAAAGAAACCTAATCATGGTACACTTGCTTAAGAACAGATTCTGCAGCTGATCAGATGATTCATCACAAAATTAGCCAACCTGAAAAAGGCAAGTCTACTCGGAGAGATGAGGAAGAAGCCCAGGAAGTGGAAAGTTAGGTCATGCACATAAATTAAAGCTGGGGTGTGTTGGTGGGAGAAGATCTAAATATTTTCACTATTTCATCTTTGTTTCATTCCATAGTTTTTAGGCCCAATGTTCTTTAAAACACCTCTATTTTCTATTTCATTTGTGATTAGTTTCCGACATCCTCCAGGAAAAGTAATATTTTCCTGCAGATATATTTCTATCCACACCTAGGGAAAGAAACAACGTTTTATTTCACCACAAATCAGAGTCTGTGAACAAGTTCTCATTTACAATTGCAATCTAAATAACAGAGGTAGGATCTATAGCTCTTACTGTCTCACACCAGATATTGACCTGGCATCCTGGGAAGAAGCCACCTTCATGTTGTTACCTGATTGGAGTCCATGGGAATGCTCAGCAGAAGCAAATGGCATTTTTTCCAGGAAATAGGCTATATAGCCTGATTTTCAAAGATAAGCATCTGCATCTCCTATGGACTTCATAGGGAGCCTTACAGGGAGACTGATGAGGAATGTTTAATATGGCAGGAAAGGTTTTTTCTTCATTAAAGAAAAATCTGCAGAAATGAGTTGAGTCTACAGCCATGAGGACATAAAGAATGGCAAATATTAGAAGCTAAATATTGGGGAACCTAATACTAAAATCATGCACTACTTTACCTAACAATATGCTCTTGCTCTTTCTGCCTACATCGCATATTGATATCATGCTAAGAATAGACTAAAATATTTCATTTTTTTTTCAAGGAAACTATTTATATTTAACAAACAGAATGAAGTTCCTAGTTACTGCAATCCATTAAATTATAATTTAGTTGCATTTCTCACACTTTAATAGAAAGAGGTGGAGCAGTGGATGTAATGAAAAGCGGTGTGCTTTCACACATTATTTATGTTGCATCTGTGTCTCTATACAGATGGGGAGAAAGTGAGAGTATAATTTGGCCACATTGGTTATTGACTGCCAGCTTAACTGCTCATATACTTTCCTGCATAACAACTTGATTATTGGGCCTATAAGGCTCACCCATGTTCAGGACCGGCGCTAGAGTTTTTTGCGCCCTAGGTGCACAGCCATTTCGCCACCCAGCGCGCCGCTCCTGCAGCTCCGGTGGAGCTGCTGCAGCCATTTCTGCGGAGGGTCCGTTGGTCCGCGGCTCTGGTGGATCTCCTGCAGGCACGGCTGCGGCAGCACGACTGGAGCCGCGGACCAACAGACCCTCCGCAGGCACGACTGCAGCAGGTCCACCAGAGCTGCATGCCGCCCCACCCCCCGGCAAAATGCCGCCCCCCGAAAATCCTGGCGCCCTAGGCGATTGCCTAGTTCGCCTCAATGGAACCACCGGCCCTGCCCATATTTCAGGATGAACACAGAAAGTACTGCTGGCAAAATTATAGTATTAGATCCTGGGGAAGGGTGGGATTAAAATTGGCATGCACCTCTCTAGAGCAGCTGCATTAGCCACTAAAATATACACAAAGTGTGTTTATTACTATTTATCCATCTTTCACTAGGACAGCAAATTCATTCAAAAATTTCAGCAGAGCACAATGGTATCAGTACAGACCACAGAAGACCACAAAATTGACTATGTCTAACAACAATAGGGCAGCACTTAACTGGCACTGACAAGGAGACACTGTCCCACAGTACAGTCAAAATGGTAAAACACAGCAAAGTGGGAGGGGGGATTTAAAAACAGCATCAAGAAAAAATACTCACCATTATATCAGGCTACTTCCCTGCCCCATTCCCTCTCTCTGCTGCCCCTCCCTAATTCCAACCCTCCGTTCCTTGCCCCCACCTCCATCCCTACCCCATGGCCTGCGTCCCTATGACCGCCTCAGCCCTGCCTCCTCCATCCATCTTCACCGTGGCCTACGCCCCCGCCCCATAGGCAGGGCCCTGCTCTCCCTTATCCCCACCCCCGTCCTGTGCCCCGCTCCCGAGCCGGGCTCGCCCCTCACCAGGTGCAGGGCGAGCGGCAGCGCCAGCAGGAAGAGCCACAGATAGAGGTGGCAGCTGTTGGTGAATTTGCTCTGCTCCGGGTCGTGGTACCAGCCGCCGGTCAGCACCGCCCACACGCCCTGCCGCACCGCCTGGGACACCATCGCCGCCCGCCACCGCCTCACCCGCCCCTGCCGCAGCGGCTGCGGCTCCTCCCGGCGCCGGGCGCTGCGGCCGCCATGCCGGATGCTCGGGGGATTCTCCCATCATGCCCCGGGCCGCTGCCGTGGCTGAAAACTCCCCGCCCCGCCCCCCAGCGGCTGGAGGGAAGGACCCAGGAGCCTCCTCCCTCCCCAACCACCGGGAGTCCCGCCACAGCCCTTCAGCCCCTGCTTCTTCCCACTCCCTCGTCACCCCCACTGCCCTTCCTCCTGCCCCCAAACCCCACGCCCCAACCCGCACCGCCCGTCCTCCTGCCCCCGCCTCACCCTCTCCGCCCTTCCTCCTGCCACCACCCCCCACCGCCATCTAGTGACTTGCTCACAAAGAGGATAACAGTATATTGCTACTACCAATTACCTGTTAGCTGAAGTGGCAGAGGTCAGTGATACTATGGATGTAGAGGTCTGAACCCTACTGTAACCCAAGTAGGGGGCAATGATGGTTCTATATGACAGAAGTTTTTTCCATTTAGTTGTAGGTTTGTTTTTTTAAACAAACCTACATTAAAACATCAAGGTTGAAAATTTAAGTACTCAGAAGTAGGATGTGCTAAAATTAATGTTGCCTGCTAAAACTTGATGCAGCCCTCCTGTATGCACTATATGAAACAGTCTTTAATAAAATGAACCTATAGCTATATGGTGACATGCTATTTTTTTTTCCACAGAACCCTTGCCTTTGCACAGGATGGACTGTGCTGTGGGAATGAATCACGGCTGGGTAGTGATGATGTCTGCAGAGCCCCTACATTATTTGTTGCAGGAGGTGGATAGTGAATATGGCCTAATTGCTGGAAGAGAAAGGATGGTCTCCTGGTTAAGGAAATTGAATGCTATCCTGGAGAACTGAACTCCATCCCTTCCATTGGCACAGAGTTCCTACCTGATAGTAGGCAATTACTTAAACCAACATTTCATAGTTGGTTATTATGTTTCTTCATTTTCTGGATGCTATTTTCATGATACACTTGTAAGCACTAGGCATTTCTACAAATCTGGTTCCAACTGTAACAGAGGTTGATTAGAGTTATGCTTTGAAGATATAAAGTACTATTAAAATGCTAACTAGCTATTCTGAAAAATCAAACCTTAGGTGTCTCAAGTTGGGCACCCCAAATCAGTGGATACTTTTGAAAATGTTGGCTTTAATCTTCCTGTGCCTCAAATCCTCAATTATAAAATGGAAATAATACCACCTACTCTCAAATGGGGTATTGAAGATAAATTCATTAATTTGTGAAGCACTTGGATACCATGGGGAGAGCACTATCGAAATGCCATGAGGAAAATAATTCTGTATTAGGTGCCAGGGTGTAGATGATGTGCATTAAGTAAGGCCTGAAGCCACACATTGAACTAAGAGGATAAAACAAGTGTTGAATAGCTAGCTATCCACTGAAGGAGCAGTTTCTGTGGGGAAAAAAATAGTATGTGGTCATTGAAATTAATAACTGCGTCATCATGCATATGCACCAAGAGCTGAATTAAGGTTGTAAAGGAATCTTGGTTTCACCTAACCTTTGGGCACTTGACTTTGCAGCTATATTGTTCTTTTTATGTAGGTTTAGGATTTGTTTGTTTGGGGCTTTTTTGGGGGGGGTTGTTTTAGATATACTGTAATATATTTACCCTGGAAAAGGGGTTTTGTAATTGCCAGTGAAGAGATTTCATAAGGATATTTGCTGAGGATGCAATGCAGATATACCATATTATATTCCAAAATCAATTTAGCACTGCTGCTAACACACCTGGGCATTCCTACAGAGAAAGCTAGCTGAAGAGAGCAAGAAGCTCTAATTCTTGAATAATTGGTTATATTTGCTTAAAGAAAAATCCACTAGAGGGAGCCATTAGAGAATTTATATGCATGTATTTTATTTTTTTTAAATATAACTTAATTTTTATTACCATAGCACCTCCAAGCCCTACACATGGATCAGGCCTCCCTTGTGCTAGGTGCTGTATAAACCCAGAACAAAAAAATATTTATACTTGTGCCACAGTGGGGAAGTGAAACATTCTACAGTTTATCAGTCATTGTGGCTTATGACAGATACTACATAAAATACAGTATGGAATTTGTTCATATGGCTGAATGTTTCTATTACATTTATAGCTTTTATAATGCCAAGCAAATATTCAGACAGAGACTATTTTCATAACACTCCCATGAATGGCTACAAGTCTCTTATATAAGGAAAGGGGAAGAGAGCTGATAAAGACATACTGGGTTTTGATCATTTGACTTGTAGATAATGTTTTATTAAAAATAAAATTTTAATAAAACATTATCTACAACTTTATGTTGTCTTTCTGCAGAACTATCCAGGAGCACTGGGGTTGCCCCATCAGGTACTAAAGGAGATGGTGACTTTCAATAAATGGTGGCAAATAAGTAAATCCTCTTTATCTGGAAGAAGTCAGTGGATCAGACTGCCAGTTGGGTCCAGAGGGCAGAGTCCTTGTTCTTAGGAAAGGCAGCTATAGGACATAGATATGAAGAGGACCTGTGAGGTGTGGTTTAGGCTGTTGTCCACATGTGAAGCAGCTTGCTAGTGAGAACTGCTACACTGGTGTAGGAGGACAATGTGGAGCCCCCTCCCTCTGGGATTGAAACCTGGCAGGTAGGACCAACAGCAATACCTTATTGCCTAATAGATTAAAGAACTAAAGGATGCACCCCAGACAGTCCTGAGGGACCCTATCCTCTTGGGGGCTGCCCTCAACTAGCCAAATTAGGACCTATTCTGTTAATAACTGTATCTTTTAAAACTGCTGATATATTTACAGTTTTTTCCCTGTGAGTAAATAGTCTTTATCTGAGCTGGGTGTCTGAGTGCTTATGGGAATCCACCAAGTGCTACAACCTTTAGAGACTTCAGTACTTAACTTCTCAAACGTACACATGACATGTTATCAACTCTTTTTAAAAGGTATGATGTACACAGCACTCCAGTAGTCCCGCTATCTGGGGAGAGTGAACTCTTATTGACATTCTAATAAGAGGTTTGGAAAGATTCTTTTTAATTTGGAAGAGGGGTACTGGTCTGAGGTACTGCAACCACTCTGTTAAATTCAGCACAGTTACAGAAGAATGTTAAGGGTTACTTACATGATCCATTGTCTATAGCCAAGCTCTAAGATACAACTGCATTTGCTCCAACCCCTCAGAAAGAGACAAACACCTACAAGATCTCTATCAAGCATTCTTACAATACCCAGCTGCTGAAATGAAGAAACAGTCTGACAGAGCCAGAAGAGTACTCAGAATTCACCTACTACAGGACTGGCCCAACAAAGAAAGTAACAGAATGCCAGTAGCCGTCATCTTCAGCCCCCAACTAAAACCTCTCCAGCACATCATCAAGGATCTACAGCCTATCCTGAAAGATGATCCCTCACTCTCACAGATCTTGGAAGACAGGCCAGTCCTCGCTTACAGACAGCCCCTCAACCTGAAGCAAATACTCATCAGCAACCTTAGGGCTTGTCTACATCACAAAGTTGCAGCGCTGGTGAGGGGGTTACAGCGCTGCAACTTAGGAGGTGTACACATCTGCAGGGCATCACCAGCGCTGCAACTCCCTGTTTGCAGCGCTGGCTGTACTCCCGTTTTGTCTCGGGTGTAGAGGATCCAGCGCTGGTAATCAAGTGTAGACACTTACCAGCGCTTTTCTTGACCTCCGTGGAATAAGCAGGTATCCCAGCATACCTGAGGAAGCCTCTGGTAATCAAGCTGGTCTCCTTCCCCGGTTTGCTCTCACGTTCCCCGAACCAGCAGGTCTCCTTCCCTGCGGTTTGCAGGGTGGTTCGGGGAACGCGAGAGCAAACCGCGGCGAAGCTGGTCTCCTTCCCCGGTTTGCTCTTGCGTTCCCCGAACCTCCGTGCAAGCAGGTCTCCTTCCCTGCGGTTTGCAGGGGGGTTCGGGGAACGCGAGAGCAAACCGCGGCGAAGCTGGTCTCCTTCCCCGGTTTGCTCTCGCGTTCCCCGAACCCCCCTTGAAGCCGCCCAACAGCGCTGCAGTATGGCCACATCTAACACCACTTGCAGCGCTGGTTGCTGTAAGTGTGGCCACTCTGCAGTGCTGGCCCTATACAGCTGTACTAATACAGCTGTAACAACCAGCGCTGCAAAATTTTAGATGTAGACATACCCACACAAAAACATTTACCCAAAAACCTATCCTTGCAACAAAGTCCATTGCCAACTCCATCCATATATCTATCTATTCAAGGGACACCATCATAGGACCTAATTACATCAGCCACACTATCAGAGGCTCTTTCATCAGCATGTCTACCAGTGTGATATATTCCATCATGTACCAGCAATGCCCCTCTGCTATATACATTGGCCAAACCAGACAGGCAGTCTCTACACAAGAATAAATGGACACTAATCAGATATCAAGAACTCTAACATTTGTGACAAAGTTCCTCCTCTACTTTGGTGAGTCCTGCACTTATTTGGTAGATTTGCTCACCTCAGTGATCTTCCCCTCTGGTGGAAACCTGACACAGTCTGGATCAACTCCTCCTGTGTCTGATCAGGAGTTGGGAGGTTTGGAGGGAACCCGGGCCCACCCTCTACTCCAGGTTCCAGTCCAGGGCCCTGTGAATCACAGCTTCCTACAGTGTCTCCTGTAACAGCTGCATGACAGCTACAACTCCCTATGCTACTTCCCCAAGACCTCCTCCAAACACCTTCTTTGTCCTCACCACAGGACCTTCCTCCTGGTGTCAGATAATGCTTGTACTCCTCAATCCTCCAGGAGTACACACACTCACCTCTTACTCCCAGCTCCTCACATACACACTTCACTGACTAACTGGGAGGCTTTTAACTAGTTCCAGCCAGCCCTTGATTGGCTTCAAGTGTCCCAATCAATGTAGCTATCTTAATTGACCCCAGGTGTCTTGATTAACCTGGAGCAACTGCCATTTGGTTACCACAGTACCAGGGATTTGTTTAGCCTGGGGCTAACATACCTGTTCCTCACTACTTTACTGTAGCTATCTGGCCTTGCCCCATCACACATTGAAAAACCAGTCGGAGAACACTTCAGCCTTCCTGGACACTCAATTACAGACCTAAAAGTTGCAATTCTTCAACCAAAAAAACTTCAAAAACAGACTCCAATGAGAAACTGCAGAATTGGAATTAATTTGCAAACTTGATACCATTAAATTAGGCTTGAATAAAGGCTATGTAATGACCCATCCACTCCCAAACTAAAAACTATTTCCCCATGCTAATTTTTCCCCCTACTGTTACTCACACCTTCTTGTCAACTGTTGGAAATGGGCCATCCTGATTATCACTGCAAAAGTTTTTCTTCTCCTGCTGATAATAGCCCACCTTAACTTATTACTCTCCTAATAGTTAGCATGGCAACACCCATTTTTTTCATCTCCCCTGTCTATGTATATCTTCCTACTGTATTTTCCACTGTATGCATCTGATGAAGTGGGTTTTAGCCCACAAAAGCTTATGCTCAAATAAATTTGTTAGTCTCTAAGGTGCCACAAGTACTCCTGTTCTTTTTACAAGATAGTGCACTTGTTCTTTTTAATGTATTTTAATGCTAGATTGCCTTATACCTTTCCCCTTTAGTCCTTCACTCCAGTTTTGTTTCTTTTACTGTTTTTACTGTCTGATTTGCATCATTATAATTTGCATTATTTTCTTCCCATAATTTTTTCCTCCAGTTTCCTTCTTTTCCTTAATCTCTTCCCTGATAGCCTTATCTACTACATTTTTTTCACTACACTTTCTTACCATAGATAACAATGGTGGGAATGCTAGTGTAGACCATGAACAGTAGCCAGCATTTTAACTACCATGTTGGTTAGAGCTGGTCCGAGTAGATATAGATGGCACCATAGTTAAAACTTAAACTGCAAACTGTCCACATTAATGATCTGCAACAAGTGGGAGCAATAAGGGGAAATTGTAAGGGGTGGGAGGAAAGAAAGCAATGCAGCCAGGGCCTAACTCACATGCTTACATACTGGCACTCCCCTCTCTCTCTCTCTCTCTGCCCCGTTACTCACTTCTCAGCACCGCTGTGCTCAGGCTTGTCTAGTCTCCCTCTGGCAGGGAAAGAGAGTCCCTCCTCAGCTTGGTTTGAATGCAAAGTGTTTGCTAAGTCTCTCCCCCAGGGCTGGAGGACGGACTTTGCCTTGTGTTGCACTAACACCTTCCCGCTCGCTCTCCCGGCGCGGTTGGCCCGACTCACCCACAGTGGGGCGCTGCCCCAAGGGGCCACTGGCCTATCTGTGGAAGAAGCGGGCAGGGCACCTGCACCTGCTTTTGACCCGCCCCCCTTCTTTCCCCGTGGATCACGTGTCCCAGACTGGCCAATCCGGCGCAGGCGAGGGCGGACGTAGGCCCCGCTGGGCTGGGTGTCTGGAGCAGCTCTGGCCGGGGTGGCGCGGCCGGTGCTGGCCCCATGAAACTGCGGGCAGGGGCGGAGCAGAGACCGGCCTGGGCCTGCCCTGTTACACCCCGCAGGCTTGGCCGCTCTAGCTGTGGGTCGCCCCTGGCCGCTAAGCGGGGCCCGCCCCACGCCGCCCGCAGGTGCGATTAGCGCGGCAGGTGAGGATGAGCTTCCCCGGCGGCGCCTCCGGCTCTCCCGGATGCCGCGGCTGAGGCTGCTGCGGCCCGTGCCCCGGTCCCTGCCATGGCTCTGCTGGGCTCCGGGGCGGCGGCCCAGGGCTCCTCGGCGGGCGGCGGCGGCCCGTCCTGCCCGCTCTGGACCGCGCTGTACGACTACGAGGCGAACGGGGAGGACGAGCTGAGCCTGCGGCGGGGCGACGTGGTCGAGGTGCTGTCCAAGGATGCGGCCGTCTCGGGGGACGATGGCTGGTGGGCGGGCAAAATCCGCCACCGCCTCGGCATCTTCCCGGCCAACTACGTGACTTACCAGCCGGGCCGGTACCCGCGCCAGCAGGAGCAGGGCGGGCGGCCGGCCCCGAGCCCGGCTCCGCAGGACTGGTGGGCCGGAGGCGGGGGAGACCAGCCTGGCTCCCTAGCCCAGATCGACTTCCAGCATCTGGAGCTGCAGGAGATCATCGGCGTGGGGGGCTTCGGCAAAGTGTATCGGGCCACCTGGCGGGGCCAGGAAGTGGCGGTGAAAGCGGCCCGGCAGGACCCCGATGAAGACATCATGGCCACAGCTGAGAGCGTGAGGCAGGAGGCCAAGCTCTTCTCCATGCTGAAGCATCCCAACATCATCGAGCTGCACGGAGTCTGCCTGCGGGAGCCCAACCTCTGCCTGGTGATGGAGTTTGCGAGGGGAGGCTCCCTCAATAGAGCCCTGGCAGGGGCAGCTACCGCCGGCGGGGGGAGCCGTTGGGGCCGCCGCGTACCCCCGCACATCCTGGTGAATTGGGCAGTGCAGATAGCCCGCGGGATGCTCTACCTGCACGAGGAAGCTATCGTCCCCATCCTACACCGAGACCTCAAATCGAGCAACAGTAAGTCTTCTAAACGACTTCTCTTTTAGGAGGGTATTTTAACTATGTCTTTAGTGTGTTTTAACCGTGTTTTTTATTATGATCAGCAAAAGAGAGGCTGCTGTATAAATCAGATTTATGGAGTGAGCCGGACATGGCCTGTTAGAGCTATACATTTGTCACAGGCTGCTGGATGTGGACAGCTGGAATGAAGGAGCAAACACGTGAAACTTTGACTTACACATTGCACCTGTAATTGTGACTTTTTGTAACCAGTTAGACATGTTGAGCTTAACTGGCTACAAGTTCAGTTGGTGTCCACAAACCAACTTATTGCGATTGTGTTGGTGTATCTGCACCCACTGTGTTGTTTAGGTTACATTATATTGTTTTCTGGGAAAATCTGGGCAGCTAGCCTGTGGTACCTCAGCGAGGCATAACATGCCCTCCCCTCTCCAAGTAGGTCCTGTGGTAATGCATTCGGGGATATCCTTCTGTACAGAGAGTTAGAGAGGAGGATGACAACTGGTTAAAACCATAAACTTGACACCATTAGGAAGTGCTATATTGAAATAAGTGTTTGCTTATTTGCTACTGGAAGACAGTCTTGTGGCAGTATGAGCTTCTGGCAAGAGTGACATGGTTGGCTGGTTGTCTTGGTTACTGACTAGTCATGATATGTAAGCCAACCATATCACTAAATAGGTAAAATCTCTGTTAAAAATTAGCACAGAGTTTATATACCTAATTGTAACACAGAGAGCAAAGTCCTATCTTCCTAGACAGAAACTTAAAAAACCTGAGTAAAATAGCAGACTCATAATATACATTCTTCCTTGTCTGTTCTGTGGTTATAAAACACTCTACAATAAAATATATTTTTCAAAGTCTCTTATTTTGTGCTCTCCACCCCTATTTTTCTATTAATTAAAGATTTTAATGATGATGACTCGCATGATATTTGACTTCTATCATACTTTTTTCATTAACATGATTTAGTGCTGATGACTGGTATCAGATTAATGGACATGGAGATTCTAGTTCTTTCATGTCAAAAAAAAAAAAAAAAAAAAGGCAGTGAGATGGTGGCAGTAGAAGTTCCTCTGCTCTTAATATAGAAAACCACCTGAAGGAGTGAGAGGGAGCTCAGTTTTTTTGCCTAGTGAATCCTTGATCTTTCTGCAGGAGTTGCTAAAGTTGCTGGTATTTTAGATCCTTTTGTCGTATGAGTGCTAGTCCCCTAGAAACTGGATTTAGACCAATAACACTTGGTTTTTACTATCCTAGGACATGTTTGACTTAGTGATCTAATGGTGAAAAGCTGTGTTCTTTTGGTTAATGTCATTTTAAGTTTTTGGGGCTCTGTCTATGCTAGCATTTTTTACTTTAATATTTCACACTGGTAGTTTCACCAGAGGGGGATAGTGAGGGGAGTTTTCTTGCAGACAAGAGGTTTACCCTGTTTAGACTTGCTCTGAATGGAGTGATTAAAATGTTAGTGGCTGTTGGCTGTTGGCACCTTATCCACACTGCTCATGTTGCAACCAGTGGTGATAAATTCTAACTTTCATTTTAGATTTAACATTATCTATCTATCATCCAAAGCCCAAGATTTGGTGGTGATGGGGGACCTCAACTATCCAGATATATGTTGGGAAAATAACACCGCGGGGCACAGACTATCCAATAAGTTCCTGGACTGCATTGCAGACAACTTTTTATTTCAGAAAGTTGAAAAAGCTACTAGGGGGGAAGCTGTTCTAGACTTGATTTTAACCAATAGGGAGGAACTTGTTGAGAATTTGAAAGTAGAAGGAAGCTTGGGTGAAAGTGATCATGAAATCATAGAATTTGCAATTCTAAGGAAAGGTAGAAGGGAGTACAGCAAAATAGAGACAATGGATTTCAGGAAGGCGGATTTTGCTAAGCTCAGAGAGCTGATAGGCAAGGTCCCATGGGAATTAAGACTGAGGGGAAAAACAACTGAGGAAAGTTGGCAGTTTTTCAAAGGGACGCTATTAAGGGCCCAAAAGCAAGTTATTCCGATGGTTAGGAAAGATAGAAAATGTGGCAAAAGACCACCTTGGCTTACCCTTGAGATCTTGCGTGACCTACAAAATAAAAAGGTGTCATATAAAAAATGGAAACTAGGTCAGATCACGAAGGATGAATATAGGCAAATAACACAGGAATGCAGAGGCAAGATTAGAAAAGCAAAGGCACAAAATGAACTCAAACTAGCTATGGGAATAAAGGGAAACAAGAAGACTTTTTATCAATACATTAGAAGCAAGAGGAAGACCAAGGACAGGGTAGGCCCACTGCTCAATGAGGAGGGAGTAACAGTAACGGGAGACTTGGAAATGGCAGAGATGCTTAATGACTTCTTTGTTTCGGTCTTCACTGAGAAGTCTGAAGGAATGTCTAATATAGTGGATGCTTACAGAAAGAGGGTAGGTTTAGAAGAGAAAATAAGGAAAGAGCAAGTAAAAAATCACTTAGAAAAGTTAGATGCCTGCAAGTCACCAGGGCCTGATGAAATGCATCCTAGAATACTCAAGGAGTTAATGGAAGAGGTATCTGAGCCTCTAGCTATTATCTTTGGGAAATCATGGGAGACGGGGGAGATTCCAGAAGACTGGAAGGGGGAAAATATAGTGCCCATCTATATAAAAAGGGAAATAAAAACAACCCAGGAAACTACAGACCAGTTAGTTTAACTTCTGTGCCAGGGAAGATAATGGAGCAGGTAATCAAAGTAATCATCTGCAAACACTTGGAAGGTGGTAAGGTGATAGGGAATAGCCAGCATGGATTTGTAAAGAACAAATCATGTCAAACTAATCTGATAGCGTTCTTTGATAGGATAACGAGCCTTGTGGATAAGGGAGAAGCGGTGGATGTGATATACCTAGACTTTAGTAAGGCATTTGATACAGTCTCGCATGATATTCTTATAGATAAGCTAGGAAAATACAATTTAGATGGGGCAACTATAAGGTGGGTGCATAACTGGCTGGATAACCGTACTCAGAGAGTAGTTGTTAATGGCTCCCAATCCTGCTGGAAAGGTATAACAAGTGGGATCCGCAGGGGTCTGTTTTGGGACCGGTTCTGTTCAATATCTTCATCAACGATTTAGATGTTGGCATAGAAAGTACGCTTGTTTGGTATCGTCCGCAAACTTAACTGGGAGGGATTGCAACTGCTTTGGAGGACAGGGTCAAAATTCAAAATGATCTGGACAAGTTGGAGAAATGGTCTGAGGTAAACAGGATGAAGTTCAATAAAGATAAATGCAAAGTGCTCCACTTAGGAAGGAACAATCAGTTTCACACATACAGAATGGGAAGAGACTGTCTAGGAAGGAGTATGGCAGAAAGAGATCTAGGGGTCATAGTGGACCACAAGCTTAATATGAGTCAACAGTGTGATACTGTTGCAAAAAAAGCAAACGTGATTCTGGGATGCATTAACAGGTGTGTTGTAAACAAGACACGAGAAGTCATTCTTCCGCTTTACTCTGCGCTGGTTAGGCCTCAACTGGAGTATTGTGTCCAGTTCTGGGCACCGCATTTCAAGAAAGATGTGGAGAAATTGGAGAGGGTCCTGAGAAGAGCAACAAGAATGATTAAAGGTCTTGAGAACATGACCTATGAAGGAAGGCTGAAGGAATTGGGTTTGTTTAGTTTGGAAAAGAGAAGACTGAGAGGGGACCTGATAGCAGTTTTCAGGTATCTAAAAGGGTGTCATCAGGAGGAGGGAGAAAACTTGTTCACCTTAGCCTCCAATGATAGAACAAGAAGCAATGGGCTTAAACTGCAGCAAGGGAGATTTAGGTTGGACATTAGGAAAAAGTTCCTAACTGTCAGGGTAGTTAAACACTGGAATAGATTGCCTAGGGAAGTTGTGGAATCTCCATCGCTGGAGATATTTAAGAGTAGGTTAGATAAATGTCTATCAGGGATGGTCTAGACAGTATTTGGTCCTGCCATGAGGGCAGGGGACTGGACTCGATGACCTCTCGAGGTCCCTTCCAGTCCTAGAGTCTATGACTCTATGAGTCTATTATAAAAACACCCATAGAAAAGCTCCGAGCACCGTGACAAAAATACTTAAAATAATCACCCATCAGCATTAATACCAATGTAAAAATAGTTCATCAGTCAGCAGCTTTAAATAATCATACAGAAGTAACAATATACTTCAACTAACAGTACAAATGGAGAAAAGCATCAGAAAAATCTTTGTACCCAAATCATACCCAGAAACATACCCTCATCTTTCTCTAGAAGACCTACCAAACCAAGACTTTTGCAGGTCATCAGCTTTGGGTTGTTTTGGACCAAGATGGGGACCAAGTTCAGAGTCCTGGGGCCCTCCGTGAGAACACTCAGCTGATAAGTCTTCTCTTGTTTTAGCAAAGGGGATCCAGCTTCCACGGTTCTAGTGATTGCAGCTGCTGTGGTATGTCACAAGGAAAGAAGTGGTTCCTACAGTAGGCTGTTGTGGGTTTTATAGGTCATAGCCAACACTTTAAATGCTACTAAAAGAACAATAGGCCACCTATATCATGACTCATTCAACGAGTGAGCTGTTGCATCTTCAGTCTGTGAATGGTTTTAAGCTTTAGCCCTGTGCAGAGGGCATTGGAATAGATTAGACATTTTAAAATGAGAGGCATAGCTAGATTGCAAGGTCCACATCTGAAAGAGGTCACAACATTCTGGCCAGGTGTGGTTGTTAAAAAGATGACTTGATTACTGTTCTAACATCAGCTGGTGGGGGAGGTCCTGAGATCTCCACCAGGTTGTGAATTCAAGTGCTAGTCGATGCATTTCCTCAATAAAAAGGGTTGATATAATCTCCAGAATCCTTTCTGGTTGCTTCTTCCAACCAACCATCATCATTTCTGTCTTGTATGGGTTGAGCTTCAACCAGCTCACTCTCATCTAATCTTAATCTCAATGAGACACTGGTTGAGACTCAGAACCATGTCATCATCTGAGTTGGATGTGATCAGCATAGTGAAAACACCACTCCCTATGCTCAGTACTGTCCTAATGGCCCTATATACATGTTTAATGTGGCGGGTGCAGGGTAGAATAGCACACTGCAGCTCCATTCACTTGAGTCCTTTGGGAAAAGGATCAGTTGTCCACAGCTACCTGTTGAAATCTTGCCAAAAAAATAAAAAGCTGCTAAAGGGCAACTGATCACTCCTGACAATGTTTGCAGGCTACTCAACAGCATCTTGTGATCAATGGTATCAAAAGTAGGCAATCTAATATAACCAGCATGGACATTCAGTCTACCAGAAGGAGATGGTCAATCACTGTATTCTGTCTGCCAGTGCTCGGTCTATACACAATTGAGAAGTGTGAAGATTATGAAAGGCATCTAAATACTTTGAGTTGTCTCATAGTTTGGGGAAGAAAATTAATGTAGCACAGCCTGGGAGTGTATCTAGGTACTTATTTACTGTATTAATGTGTACTCATTGTTTTGAAATATGTTCATGAAATGGATTACCTGAATCTGAAATTTGTCTAGCATCCTCTTGTCCAATAATTGGTCCATCTGACTCAAAGTTTGGATTCTGCTCTATTCAGATAAGAGTTGGGTGGGGGGAAGAGGGAGGTTATTTATTCATTTCATAGAATCATAGACTTTAAGGTCTGAAGGGATCATTATGATCATCTAGTCTGACCTCCTGCACAATGCAGGCCACAGAATCTCACCCACCCACTCCTGTATCAAACCTGTGTCTGAGCCATTGAAGTCCTCAAATCATGGTTTAAAGACTTGAAGTTGCAGAGAATCTTCCAACAAGTGACCCGTGCCCCACGCTGCGGAGGAAGGTGAAAAAAACCCAGGGCTTCTGCCAATCCGCCCTGGAGGAAAATTCCTTCCTGACCCCAAATATGGTAGTCAGCTAAACCGTGAGCATGTGGGCAAGACTCACCAGCCAGACACCCAGGAAAGAATTCTCTGTAGTAACTCAGATCCCACCCCATCTAACATCCTGTCACAAGCCATTGGGCATTTTTATCGCTAGTAGTCAAAGACAAAATAATTGCCAAAATTAGGCTATCCCATCATACCATCCCTTCCATAAAATTATCAAGCTTAGTCTTGAAGCCAGATAGGTGTTTTGTTCCCACTGCTCCCCTTGGAAGGCTGTTCCAGAACACGTCACTCCTCTGATGGTTAGAAATTAGACGAAGGTTTCAAGTCTAAACTGATTTTATACTATTTTCCTCAGTGGGAGCAGAATCTGGCTTAAGACTCACTGATCTTTTACCTACCTGGTGCAAGATGTTAATAATTTAAGATCAACAACCACAGTGCACACATGGAATATGCCCAAACAAGCATGTAAGTCATCTAATGTAGTTTGGGTCTTCTGGACAATACCTTTATAAGAGTACTATCTCACAGCTGCCAACCTAGAAGAAGAGAAGAAAATCCTAGTTGATCAGGGCAGCAACAGTGAGAGCCAGAGCCATCCTTACCCATACGCAAAGTATGCAACTGTGTAGGGCACCAGGAAATTTGGAGCACCAAATTTTCTGGTGCCTTGTGCAGCTGCGTGCTGCTCCAACCCCTGCTCCGCCTCCTCCCCTTAGCCCTGGCCCCAGCTCCGCCTCTTCCCGTCCCTGCCCCAACCCCACTCCTCTGAGGACTGCAGCAGGGCTGGGCCTGCACTCACCAGCAGTGGGAAGTGCAGCTGTCTGGCCCCAGCCACACCACCGATGAGTGCTGGAGAGCGGTTTCTCCTTGCTTCCCTCCCCCCGGCAGAGGCATGGGGCAGCTCCCCAGAATGCTCTCACCAGAGCTGTCCCTAGCTAATGAGATTTTTTGTAGAATGAGTATAAAGGCAGGCTAGCTTTGTGTAAACTTCCTCAAACCAGTGTCCATGGGGAGGGAAGCCAGTGGCATGTACTTTTCTTTATCCCCAGATGAGAAGGAAAGTTGGGAGGTGCCAGGATCTGTCATTTTCCATCCCTGTGGTGACAGAGAAAACTAGCAGGGAGAAAACTCCTCCTGTAATGGGGGGAATAAAGGAATGTAGATTTATTTTGAGGGGAGGGACCTTTGTTTCCTCTTACCTGTTTTGAATGTGATGCTGTCAGTTTCACTTGTTCCCCTTGTTCTCTGAGGAAAAGGTAGTTAGGACTTACCGGATGGATTTAGCTGGCAGATATCAGTACAGGATATCACTTCATGTGGGAAGGCTCCGAGCACCGTAATCTCTCTATATAGGATCCATCTCTTCTATTTGTTGTGTTCTTGTTTCATGCAACTTGTGAAGAAACAGAAGGTGAGGATGTTCACAGGAAGCTGAGCTCCCAGAAGCATGAGTGAAGGGTACACTTTTAGCTGGGGTGAGGAGGTGGGAGAGGCATGCACAGCTGTGCTCCCCCATGTCCCCTCTTTCACACTTAAAGGCGTCATCACAAAAATACATAACAGATGTCCACTTTTGAATACCACATTTTTACTTTTAAAATATAGATGTAACATTTATCAATTTTCATGTATGCATTGTATATTTTGCAGTCTTCGTGACCCACATTGATGGCAGTAATGAAGGAAGAGGTTGTTTGGAAAGGAACATGGTCCACCTCTGAGTGGCTTGCAGGGTCTCTTGTCACTAAGCAATTCCAAACTTTAGTATTAATCTAAAGAAATTCCAAGGCAAAAAAACGTAATCAAGATTGAAAGGAGGATTTTACCTTCCTTTATCTGATGCATCTGCTTAAAGAATCCCGAGGAAATCATTGTAGTTTCTCAAAACATAAATAAGTTGAGAAATTATAAATTCACGTTCCACTTAAGAAAAAGAAAATGTTCAAAACTGTGCAATTACTTACCTGTACATCCTTAATTGTGTCCTTGGGGTACAATCTGAAATCAATCAGACACTCAAGTCTTCTTTAACTGTCATATGGGTTTGTTACTATTAAAGTAATGTGTTGTCTTATTGTTGCTGTTTGACTTAATGAAACTGATGGTTGAATGTTTATCTAAGAGTTTCTGGTTCACAGTTATAATACTGAAGAAAGAGTTAAAGGTGTTTTGGTGACTATAACTGTTTGTTTGGTTTTTTTTGTTTTTAAATATTTAACTCTCTCTTTAAATAGTCAAGCATTTACTTCTGAACAAGGGCACCAAATTAAATGAGAGGGCTAGGGAGATTTGGGTTAACCTGAGCTGTTGGCAGTCTTTCCAGGATCTTGTCTAGATTAGGATTCTATATTGTATGTTAGCGAACACCTATTAGCCTGCACTTTCCAAATGCTACTTTAATTCCAGTACCTGATTTTAGAACATTCAGTGCCTCCAGCTGGAAAAAACAAGTTCCACATCCTGAATGCATGTGTTAATATCTGCAGGAAACTTTCCATGGGAACTCAGAGTACAGTAGTTTATAATTTTAAAGGAATCACACACAAAGTGAACAATGAAACAACAGAAAGTTGACAGTCTATCTGATGTGGCTTTATTTAAATTAAGAAGGGAATAGCAAAACTGAAAATAGGAAACTGTTTTTAAAAGCTGAATAAACAACTGTGATGTAAGTAGATTAACACTATAGTACCCATACAAATAGCATTCTCATGCACTTATTGAATGCTGTTATGTAGAATATGCTGAGGATCTCCCTCTCCACCCCACCCCCCAAATGCACAGAGGTTGGCTGTTTTAGAGATATTGAAGGGCTTGTTGTCATGGTTAAGAGGCACCAGAAAGGGATAGTGAGAAGGTGTCCAAGACAGTACGACAGAGGTGCCTCAGGAACCAGGGTGGGTACTGGTGAGGCTGCAGAGCCTGCTCTCATTAAACTGCTGTCAGCTGTTAACCAAATCACTCTCTTGTTACTTTGCTCCTGACTTAGATAGGGCCCTGCTGCTCATGAGCAAGGCAAAAATCAAACAGTCTTTCCTAGAGTTTCTCTGAGGTCCTTCCCAGCAAGACCACTCAAATTATGGTGGAGTGTACTATTAAAATAACAGAGAGAGAGGTTATTCCAGTCAGCAGATGATACTGAAATCTTGCAAAGACCTCTGTTCCCCTAGAGTTTCTTTTCAACCCTCTGAACTCAGGATTGTTTCTCTTCAGCTTTTCTTTCTTTGTCTTCTCCTTTATGGAGAAAAATTCTTGGCTTTTGACAAGTCCTAGATTAATCTATATGAGCTATACTTTTCAAAACCATGAGCTCTCCTTAGTATGACAATTAGAGACAAACCCATAGCTTCATTCAGAAAATGTTGGGGACAGTTTTTCCATCCTGGAGTCACTGGGCAGTGTGGGTCTATGTTTTCATGTGATCTCCCTTGGCTTTGTGAGAGTTGGGAGGAGGGAGAGAGACCTGCAGCGTTAAATTCTCTGTCGCTCAGTTTGCCCATCTATAACATGGGGGTAACGCTTGCCCATCTTGAAGTGCTTTGAGATCTATGGAAAAAAGGAGATATGTAAGTGGAAAGTAGTAGTATTGTCCATCTTGCAGCAAACTTTTCAGAATGCTGTGCTAGCATAGAACAATACTTGCAAACTTTAGTTGGTGTCATCTCTCCCTAATGACTTCCAAAGTAAGCCTTTCCTAAGGGAATAGGGTCTGTTTTAATTCAGTGGCATGGATGTGCCACCTTTATCTATGTATCTTTTGTAAAATGAGGTCACGCTTTGAGTTTCTTACCTTGTATTTCTTTTGTACCGTTCTCAAGAATCTTTTTTCGTGGTTGATTATACTCTCACATCAAGGTCTTGATTCTCCACACACCCCAAGGTTCTGAGCACCTGACATTCCCATGTTCTTGTGTGGGAGCCCCACATGCTCAGCACCACTTAAAAACACTGCTCTACAGCCAAAATGCTTCTGAAATAAATGTAGTTCAACTTTACTAATTCTGGGTCACTGAGAACAAAAATGATGCTTAAAATTGTTGATTGGCTCTAGTTTTCAAGATATGCTATTGGGTCAGTATATACGACCCTTGACTTGGGAATGGCGGAGGATAAGTGAGTTATAAAGGGAACGGATCTGAATTTAAACCAGAAACGACTAAAATACATCTTTGACTGGATCTATGAATAAATCTATGACTGGGTTTGGACAGTACTTGCTTTTTAGGCAAAACAATGAATGCTGCAATCTGAAGCTGGTATTGCGTCATACATGATATGAATTGCATCATGTTATTCCTAGAAGTCATGGATGATGCAATCATAAGGAAGCTTACATCACTCTGCTGAACAAATTGCCCTATATCAGCTCTAGAAATCATACAGTGTCGTGCTCTCTTATTTGTCAGTGTTTGATTTTGCAAAGGGACACATTTCTGTTTAGCCAAAGTGAACAGAGATGCCTCGTACTTGTGTGAACAGTGCAGATAACTTCTGCTATGTTTGTGGTGAAGTGACTTTTGCATCACAAAAGCGGAGTATAACCACTATGGTTAAGAGAGCCTATCACCTTTATTTTGGCTGCAAAATTGGAGATCAGGACAAGAGGTGGGTCCCACACATATGCTGCAACATTTGTGCAACAAATCTTCGCCAGTGGTTGAACAGGAAAAGGAAATCTATGCCTTTTGCAGTGCCAATGATTTGGAGAGAGCCAACAGATCATACTAGCAATTGTTACTTCTGCATGGTGCCTCCAGTTGGGAAAGGTGTGTCAAAGAAGAAAAAGTGGACTGTGCATTATCCAAACATTCCATCAGCTATATGCCCAGTACCCCACGGAGAAGGACTGCCGGTTCCTGATGCACCAGAATCATTCTCACTTGAGTCAGACGAGGAAGAGGATGAAACTTCTGGTCCTGAACCATCAATGTCACAGGACCCCCATTTTCTCCCATCCTCCTCCTCTGAACCACACCTCCTAACACAAGGTGAACTGAATGAGCTTGTCAGGGATTTGGAACTACCCAAGAGTAAGGCAGAGCTGTTGGGCTCCAGACTACAGCAGTGGAATCTCCTGGCAGGCTATCAGGGCAAATGGAGCCCATCAATGCTTGCAGACTATTGCTGGACAGTGACAAGAGATGCTCCATTTAATGAATACAAGAGACAAGCCAAGAAGCGCCGAGTAGACACTGAATAGGACTAAACTATGTACATAATAGTTTTTTGCCTTTGGTTTCATAATAAATTTTATTTATATAACCCTTTTGCTGTTGTTTAAAGTGTTACATAAACAGGACAGGTGAAATATCATGTAAAGCAACCATAAACACATGAAAAGCCCTAGGTTTACAATTTATGATTAAAACTCTACTATCTACACAATATACATAGACATAAAATGTAAAAACTTAAATATCTTAGAAACAGTAGCCAATCAGTTGTTTTAATTGTCATATTTGAATTCAGCACATCAAAATACATAATAAATATCACATTTTATCTCTGAAGCAGACGACCTCTCAAAAATTGTAGACCAGTGAAATTAGACCCATTGGCTTTTCCAGACACCTAAGAACATATTACAGCATAAACATATTACACTTTACCAGTTGTGCCTAAGTAGGATGGACATTGTATTTTTTGTGCATTTTTTGACTTTGTCCAGAAAGTGGTGTTAAAGATAATTTAGTGTTTGGAGAAAAAATTACTTTATTGCAGTGGCTAAAGTAGTTTCTATAAACTAGTAATTCTAATCTGCAGTTGGATGACTTGTTGCAACATGTTTTTAAAGTAAAAATTATTGTCACTTATTTAATGTTGTTTTTCATACAGTGGCTATCTCTTGGAAATATACCTATTTTATTAGTTCTGTGCAATACAGTGTTTGTGTATAAAGTCCTTAACCTTCCAAAGAGTGAATAATAATCAAGTTGTTATGTCATATGTGGGTTGAAAACCTAACCTATTGAACCAAAGCTGTTAACTTTGATTTGCCTCCTCTGAATGTGTTAACTCTAACAAGTGAAAAAAAATTAAAAATCCCATACACAAACTTCTTTAAATTAGAGTTAAGGTTGGTCAGATACGTTTCCTTATAATGCAAATACCAAAAGCCAGGAACTCATACATTAAAGGCAACACCTAGTACAAACTGAATTTTCAAGCATTAGTCCACTACAGTCACAACACTCCACCATTCTACAACACTAATGCCTTCTCTGACATACGCAGTTTCATTTCAACAGGACTCATTCAGCCCAACAAACAGCTGACAAGCAACCTGAAATACACAGCTTTAACTCTGACCTATTCATTTATTTTGTTAAAGATTGTGATTTGCATCTTTGCATCCCTGAACAGCGATTGGTTCTTTCAAAAATGTAGTCATGACCTAGTCTTTCCCTTGACCCTACTTGCCTCTCCAACAACTTCCCCGTCTTTCTTGTTACATTTAATTATTATTTTATATCTTCAATCTTACTTAAGTGAGCTGTTTTACAGCTGTTCTTTTGAGTTCCTTTCCTCCAAATTCCATCTTGAATTCCCTCCAGTCAAGTTTCTCCACTGGAAATCTTGGAGAGGGCAGGTTCTGTGACCTTTTCGAGGGCTAAAACAGGGTTCAGTTCTAGCCCAAACATCGCATTAATTTTGACTTTTTTTTCCTCAAAGGAAAATATGTTTTGGAGCTTTTGATTGGTGATAGCCAAATTACTGCTATCCTAGTTGTAATGACATCAGTATTCTCTTGTGTGTGTACACACACAAATAAAAAACATAACTTCATAATTTACCCCTTTTATACAAGGTCTTTAGAAATATTAGGCCAGATTTTAAAAAGTATTTATGTACCTAATGATGCAGATAGATGCCTAGTGGAATTTTCAGAAGTGCCTTTGTGTCTTAACTTCCATTGAAATTAACAGAAATAGACATCAAAAAAGAGCTTTTAAAACCTCGGGCCTCACACTTCTGAAGTGATATATATGCCAAAATAAAAGGAAAAATATGTTGCATGCTATTTAGGCCTATATATCATGTGGGAAGAAGAGGCTTTGTGTGGTGCTGGTAAACTTGAGAAGATCAAGCTTGATTTTCAGTTTTATGTTTTACTGTTTGGCATGAATGTGTTTGAGCACTGTTAACTAGAACATAGAAATTCCATTAAAATTTTTACATAGACTTGTAAGAAGTAGAGAAGTAACATTAAGATTAACTTTGGAGCTTTAATACCAATTTATAGATTCTTGAAGAATCTAAAGGTTAAACTAAGCTATTGGATTTTTTGGTTTGCAGACTGTCAGTTTCTTATCTCTCAAAATATTTTCAGCCTCTGTATAGCAGGGCTTGAACTGAAAATGGCTGTGTAAAATAAGTGTTGTTTAAAATGTGTAGATGGGCACTTTGAATAATTATTCAGGGTACTGGGGCAAAGTTAAAAGCCTCTAGTCTTTCCTTCTTTCCAAAACTAATTCTAATGCCCTAAGTTAACAATGGCTCCAAAAAGTATATGCTTTAAAAAAAAATTTCATTTTTTCATTTTCTGAAGGTAGAATTAGCATGCATAGCAGCATAAAATTTTGATGGAGTCTCTCATCAAATTTGATGGATGAGCTATAATTACTTATTGTGGATCATAAGATGAGACAAATATTTTAACATGCTTGTTAAATACAAATTAACTTGTGGTGTATAAGGATAGTAACAAACTTCATGACTTTACCTAAGTTAAATTTCTGACTTCTTGAATGTTGGAAGTTGTGACTCTTGGGATTTCACCTAAATTCCATCATGTCTGCTTTCTTGCTCCACACTTTCCTATACTTGAAACCTTATTCCTGCACCTGTAACTCAAAGTAAATACCAAAATTACATTTTACAGAAGTTTTAAAAATCTTTTTGTGGCATCCAACGCTAGTGTATTAAAACCCGGGGTAATATACACTAATATGAACAATTAAAGCATTTGAGTAAAATCATAAATAAAATCTTCTCCCTCCCCCTAAAAGTCTCTTGCCAAGTTGATGCTTCTGTGTTTAGGGTCATAGCTCCAGTTAAATCAGCCCCAGACGTGCCAATGTTGGCAGCATAATCGGGCTTTGTTCTCTTCCTGGCAACTGAAATCTATGTTTTGACAGGTGTGCTTTTAACTCAGGCCTGATAAGGCAGCCCCTCCCCTTTTGTTCCTCCTAAAACTGCAGTGGTAACTATTTCACCTCTGTAGTTCATTGTTTCATTCTCCCCTCCTCTCCCCCAATAATATTGGAAATTTGAAAAGAAGCTTCACATTTATTTTTGTATTCTTGGCTTGTCATTAAAACCAAACTGAAACACTGTTCTCTAGTCTAGAGTCGTCATAGTGATTAGTCAAGCATTTGTTGTAAATTAGGAAAGCCTAGGTCAGCTTAGAATGAGAAAAGTTTGGTGTCTTTTTAAATTATCAAAGTATGTGATCTTTATAGCTCTCTTAACTTTGCACTAAAGTATGTCCATACAGTACTTTGGGCCAAGATTCGGAAAAGCCAGTTGCCGAGAGCAAGCAGGAATTTTTCTGTGGGACTATCATTAAATTCTGCAGAATTTTAAAAAATGAAATCTTGAAGTGTTTTAGTTCTTATTTTTGTGAGAGAATTTCCAGGTGTGAACAAAGCATAAACCAATGCAGTCTTGTTTTCTTAAATCTACAGAGTGGCAACTCCAATGTTGCTATCACTGTTAGGGTAGTGGGGGGCTGGCTATTGCTGTTATGAGCAGGAGACACTGCAAGGGTAGTAGGAAGAGGGGCCCCCTACCATTGGTCTTCAGGTTGGCTGTGGCCTCCCTGCTCCTTATTACAGTTGGTCAAAAAAACAGATCATTTTTTAATGAAAAATGTCCTTTTTCAAGTAGTCAGATTTTTGACACATGATTTAAAAAGCTTATCAGCTGTACTCAGTGGGCTGCTCCTTGGTTTTGTGTGGATTGGGATCCAATCAAGAGAGGAGAAAACCTCTACCACCTCCTGCCATGAGACTCGATTTAGGGGGACAAGAAGCCCCTGCTGCAAGAGAACTGTATATTGGGCAGCATACATTGATTTGTTTTGGAAGGGAATGCGTGTTCAAATAAGGGCATCTAGAATGAATGGTCAGTTGCTCTTTCTTTAATTTTGTACAAATTTAAAGAAATATATTAAAATCTTAGAAGTGATTACTACTGTTACAAGTAACATTTATGAGCATTTTATATTTGAATCTCCTTGCATCATATTCAGAATTTTTCCGCAGTTGCTGGGTCAAAGGCAGAGGCTAGAGGAAAGCTATGTTTAAAAACAAAAGGAAAAGTGACTGGCTTTATTTAAAAAAAAAAAAAAAGGAACAAGAGCTCATGGGTAATTGTATAATACTTGAAATAATTCTGAGTGAATTTGCTCAAAATTTTAAGTTGACAGTCTCTATTGGTGATTGCTGTCTGTATGATGCAAAAATCACAGTCAGGTTAGTACTGTAACGTTTCTTTAAACATGGAGTTTAAATAGAAAAACTAATCTTGAATAATCCATTCTTTTAAGAATTACAGAATGCTTACTATTTAAGGTTCTTGTAATAATAACTTGTCTAATGAGAGCTTTAACTCCTGCATTTAAATTGAGTATTTAAAATAGCAGGGTTTTGTCTAATTGTAGTGGCTTCCCACTCAAGTTCACTCTCCTAGAGCAGGATTGAAATTTCTATCAAGCATTCTAGCACAGCATCAGCTAGAACACCTGTAAAGTAACTCGTAACTTCTTTATCTACAATATTTGTCTCCTTGGCAATTTGTCTAAACTGTTTCATTCTCCCCACAATGGCCATGTGCCCTAAATTGCTGTTATAAATATTGCAACAGTGGAAGTGGAGGGAGAGTTGATGATGATGCAAGGTGTGTTCAACCTACAGTGTATGCTTCATGAATCTTTTCATATTGTTGTAATTTAGCTTTTCATTTCTCTTCCCCTTTCCAAGAAAAAATCAGATGATTTAATTTTGCATTTTGAGTGCATTAATTGCTTTTACCTGGTGCATTTTCCTTGTTTATAATGTTGTCTTTCTCTTATGAGATTAGTAGCGTCTATGTCAGCTTTTTCAATCAAGGCCTTTTCATGACAGTTGTCATCAAGTTCTGTCTCTGCAGTTGGGAGCACCTCTTTTCAGACTTGATTTTAGAATGTGATTGCGGTTGAGTCTAAAAATGTCTCCTTTTGTCAAATTTAAACAGTAGTGAGTTTGAGAGCAAAATGGAGTGGGTTGGAGTCTTCCACAGTTACTGTCTAAATGGTGGTTAAAAAGCTATCAAAGGATCTATAACAAGCTGTGAGAAACATTTTGCGGGTTATCTCTAGCCCTGACTTGGAGGGTGGAAAAAGTTCTAGTCTGTCTCCCCATACTATTTATTTTCCAGGATAAAAAAAATCCTCTAATATGAATGGTGAGCTGTAAGAAAGTTCAGTCCACAGCTTGAAAGTCATTACATGCACAACATACAGGTGATATCCTTGCCCCTAATACTTAAAGGGAATTTCAGCTGTAGTAACTTGTAGGCAAGTGTATCGACAGAGGTGCAAACTCCTAGTGTAGGCAGGTAAAACCATTATTTGCCCTGGCAGAGTTTACTCAAGTTTCAAGAAATACTCATTTTTGCAACATAGATTATAATTGAGGCAAATCCCTCCATATAAACGAGGCACTTGTTGCTGTAGTGTGCTGTTAACTAGCAGGCATGGAACACATTTAATATAATGGCTAATAATTGGGTTTTGGAAAGAAGAGGTATATGATACTGTCAGTTCAAATAAAAATGCAAGACAAGCAACTCTACTTCATGTTCATTTGGAATTTACAGGAACTGAATCAGTTGACAAGCAGTACTTAAACGGAGTTTGAGAGGGAAGTGATGTTGCCACCCTCCAAAAAATTATATGGTTCAACTTCTAGTCAGCCTATTGCAGTGAGAAGTATGGGATATGTGGTATAACCATATATAATTTGCACTCCTGTAGTCTCAAAGATCTGTGACTATCTGTGGCAGCAAATGTAGTAGCACATAGGTACCTTCCGTTCTAATCTTGCTAGGTTAATGGCTAAGCAAACTAGCTTGTGTTTGCAAAATGCACAAGAGTGAGCTATTTAGAGAAGTCCTAGATAAGGCAGTAGCAGAGGGTGCTGCAGAAACGAACTCACTATTAACTAAAGAAAACAAAGTGTGAATGTCCTTGTTCTTCTGTTTGCATCTACCAATAGCAAAAACTTGATAAAAAAGGACTTAGCTACTCCTGGAGAAGTTTTTGTAATCAAAGCATCAAAAGAAAGTTCAGGCAAAGTGCAGTCAGTGATTGTCATCAGCAACTCTCAAATATATGACTGTCTTTGTGGTCTCTCCATGGTTAAAATTAGGAGAGAGGCTAACAATTTTTTGAGTTAAACTGCTATGGACTGCAGATCAACTAAAATCATCGGAGTATGCAATAGAACCTCTTCCAAAACTGCGTCCACAGATTTCATGAACCTTGTCAAACAGAAACGATGTAAGCAATTGCTTCATATTTATATTAAATAGGGATTATAGAGAAATTGGAGAAATATAATAAACTGTGCTTTTTTATTACATCGGCCTTTTTCTTCTATTTCATGTATTAGACTTGGAGAGAATGCACAAGTGTAACTAGAAGGGTAACAATTAGAGCTCACTAGTGCTAATGGGAAATCTCCTGGATATGCTGCAAACTAAAACTCCACCCCAGCCTCCCTAAGGAACATTGCACTGAGGAGGGTTGGGGATTCCTTGGCTACACTCTTTGGTGTTGTGAAGCACTTGTAACCACACTAGCTAGCCCTTCACCTCAGTACCTAGGGAAGCAGTTCGGGTATAATCCTGGTCCCATTGGAGTTAGTGGGGGTCTTGTTCATTTCAGTGGAGTAGGATTTCACCCCATGTCTGTGTGCCTGGATCCTGGATTGGTATGTTCTGGGGCTCCTTGTACACTTCTCTGTACCTCCACTCTCAAACAATCTCTAAGTTACACTACTCCAGCTATGTGAATAATGTGGCTAGAGTCAATGTAGCTTAGGTCGACTTACTGCGGTGTCACAACTGCGCTGAGTTGACAGGAGGCTCTGTCCCGTCGACTTACTCCACCGGAAGGAGAGGGGTAAGGTACCAGAGTCGACTGGAGGAGAGTGCTCTGCGATCAGTTTACCAGATCTTCACTAGGCCTGCTAAATTGATCCCCACTGCGTTGATGACAGCAGTGTAGATCCCTGGTAAGTGTAGATATGGCCTATAACTTACATTGTAAGCTCTTTTAGACGGGCCATCATTTTTGTTGTGTCAGTGCAAGGCCTAGCACAGAGGGTCCCTATTCACTGTGCTAGTGCAATTAGAAATCATAAATAATCTTTAAAATTCCCTGCCCTTCCCCCAGTCTCTTTAGTAAGCTACTACTTGTTTCCGTTAGAAAATGTTAATTAGCATTCCAGAAGGATTCCTTCTCAATAAGGGACCATAAGGAGGTGGGAAGAAAGTAATTGTTTCCTGGAAGTTCGTAGTTGTGGGGAACTGCCTTGAAAAGAGTATTTGGAGTGAAATGAAGCAGTGAAGAACACATTGGTATTAAAGCTGGGGAGTGCCACATTGGTGGAGGCTTGATTAGTATGATGATAGGCCAGGATATCTGTGTAAGTACCTTCATATGAGAGAGAGAATGAACTCTTATATCCTTGAAGATCAAAATGATCATAGTTTTTGTAACTGAAAGGAGGTAGTTAATTATGACACACAGATCCTAGGAGAAGCTAAGTACTTAAGAGGAAAGAAAAAAGTGGATGTATCAGATGTTGCTTTGCTCAAAGAAGCCTCAGACTAGGAGATGCAAGAGGGTGAGAGAAAAAAGCTGTCACTGAGAGATGGTCTATATAAACTGTAACTAACCCTATAGTACCTCCCTAGTTTATCAAATGTCAGGTTAGTTTGTAACTGTTTATATTACTATAATGCCTAGGCTAAATAAACTAGCAGTTTTATGTATACTGTTTCTCTTGATTTAGATGGATCTATCATCTCAATCCTTTTATTAATTTTACAGTTTGGATCCCAGACTGGGAATTTCATACAGCCTGTCCCAAAGAGGAATTCAATATCTAAAGAGAGGGAGGATGTTGGGGGGGCTTGCCTTTTTGCGGTTCTGTCAAAATGGCACAGAATTCTCTTCCATTAAAGAGTTGTGTGGAGGGTTGTGGTCTAGAAGAGACCTTGGGAAATATTCAAGGGCAAAGGACAGGAGCTTAGTCGAAAGGAGTAAAAGTGACACAACCAGTAGTTTTTATACTATCTTTATTATTTATTTTTAAAATGTGGTCGTATTGTCACCCTTTCATAGTTCAGCACAGGCAACATTTGAATAGCAAGTATTTCAGGCTTTAGTTTTGCATTAAGAAATGTAGCATTTTAATTAAACAGCATGTTAGGTTGCCATAATTTTCAGAAAGCAAATACTTCAGAAGCAGTTTAAACACTTGTCCAGAGGGCTACTGATCACTTCCCAGTACTGGAGAAGGGAACAGGATACTGAAGAAGGGAAGGAAAGATTTTTTTTCCTCAAGCATCCAGTGTGATAAATGTATGCTATTCTTACAAAAGAGAGAACTCATTCTGTAGCTCTGTTTTGTTACAGCTGAAATGTTTGACTTTTTGGGATGTGTGTGTTTTCAGGGGGTGGGGAGTGGAGTGGAGGGGAGAGGAGGAAGGATGCATAAGCTTTTACTTGGGCCAGTGGGAAATAGTTTTATTTAGTGTCTACGTTGTCTTGGGGGGCTCCAATCCTTCAGTTACATTTTGAGTAGTCCTGATTAGTAGCTTTGGGTTTTTCTGATTTAAAATTTGGATATACTATCTGTAGAGGACAAGTGTACGAGTTACTTAGGATCTGCGCTGGTGCTTTTCTAATCTAATTATGACAGATTTATTGTTCGCAGTGTAAACTTTTTAAAAATGTCTTTTTGGAATTTGCTCTGAGATAGTTTATGCTTAAATTTTAGACATGCGAGAGTACTAATGTAAATGTAATTTTCAACAAAAAATTATATAACTTGTTATGCACTTCTGAATGCTGAGTAAATAGGTGATAAATTGAAAATGTTTTTCACCCTGCTTTAATATCTGCTGTAAATAAACTTCTTGGTTTATGAAAATATGTTTTCTAAATAGGGATTAGAAAAACAATTGGCTCAGGATTGAGTGAGCAGGCTAACAAGGTTGTGAAGGCCAGTTCTGGAATGAAGCTAATGAGGGTCAGAAATCTGCAGAAGTCACAAAAGGATAGCCTAACACAGATTGCTAGGTTACCAGTCTAGAAGAATTTGCTATGGACCTGGGTTTTAGTTATGTTGAGCATTTTGCTTCCCAGATGATTTGTGTGTGTGTGTGTGTGCATAATATGTGTGTGTATATATATGTGTGTGTGTGTATATATATATATGTATATATGTGTGTATGTATAGTAGTTCTTCCTGACTACCAGCAGGAAACGGAAGTTTGAAGTGCTATAAGCCTTTTTGTACTTTTTGTAGAATGAAACTTGGTCATATTCCAATTATTGACTTGTGCAAGAGTCACTGTTTTTAGTTTCGGTGACACTGACTGACAAGGAATTTCAGGAATTCTACTGAACTCATTTGAAATGTAATTGAAAACAATAGGCCTTTCATTCAAATCTAAAGGCATAACACTCATAATTATTTTAATGTTCCCTTAATACTAATTATTGAGATCTTAGCCTACACATTCATGTTAGCCCCTTAGTATCTCCTTTAGAATATTGGTGAGAAACTTATTGGAAGAGACCTATTTGCTTCAGTATTTTACCTCTAAGTTTTAAGATATAATTCTGAAATATCAGTAACAACTTTTTAATTTACTGCCCCAAACTAAAACAGTGATCAGTTAATACAAATGCAAGGTCATCAGTTCAGATTCTTGCTGAAACAAATTTCTTATAAGGCAAGATGATTCTTCATTTACAGTTTACTTGGTTACCTTGTTATTTCGTGCTTTGCAGCTTATATTGCTAGAAAACACTTGTGCTCTAATTATTCCAATCTGTAACTTAATCTTTGATCTGTATGCCATAAATACTAAAATAACAGTTGCTATTGTGGGAAGGGATTGTGGGAACTGGACAATGAATAAAAATTTTGTGATAAGCAGGGTCAGAAGAGGATATGATTCATTGGGGTAGTGATCTGGATCTCCCATTGTGAGTTAGAACACATGATCAATCACACTTCTCTGCCTCTTTTTAATAAAGGAATCTATATTCCAAATCTATGTTAATACAACACTGTAGCTAAGATTTTTAAATACAAGTCAAGAAATTTTAAGTGAAACATGCACATTATGCTGTAGATTAACCGGGTAATTCATAGGTGCACGGTGCAGGGTTACAGTAGCTATCGCATCAAAACTCAAAATTAGTCACTTCTGGCCACTTAAAATATTAACTACAACACTGCATTAATATAACATTAGTATTTAAAATGTTAAAATGTAAACATGTATTTTCTACATGAGAACATTCTCAAATTCAAACTTTGTTTTTTCTGCAGTTTTGTTACTTCAGAAGATAGAACATGATGACATTTGTAATAAAACTTTGAAGATTACAGACTTCGGCCTGGCTAGGGAATGGCATAGAACAACTAAAATGAGTGCAGCAGGTACCTATGCATGGATGGCACCTGAAGTTATAAAGTCATCCGTGTTTTCTAAAGGAAGTGATATCTGGAGGTGAGTGTTTTGTCCCACTTGAGACTGCTTGATAGCTAAGTTCCTCATCCTGAGAATCTTGAAAAATGGATATTTGAGGAAATCCTCTGTGTTGAAATTGTTCTGTCTGTTTTAATGGTTTACTGATGGTGTTGGTCTGAGAGTGTGGAAGAAATTTACCATTTGCCAAGTAAAATTCTAATATTTCAAAATATACCCTGATTTGTCTAACTATGAATGCCCTTATCTTAACTGCCCACAGTAGGTATCCCTGCAGATCGACATTCTGTCCCAAGAGAAGAATGACTGACTGAATCATTCTTACAATCGAGGAAATAAGTGGCCTTTTAAACGAAAACAATATTTCAATAGGAGCAGCCCTTCAGTTTTTCTGTTGAATATCCAGATGTTTTACTTGGGAGACAAAGGACTCTTTTATTCTTGTTACATTAATGCATGCACTGCCTGATAATAGGGTATTTATTTTCTACTCGGAAAGCCTCATAGTGAATATAACAAATGAGACTAGTTCAGGATTATTTTATGTATAGTAAACAGAATGGATAAAAAAATCAGACGTCTAAAAATGTATTTTTATTTATATTAAACATAGGTTTTTTTAAATAGCCTGATTTAAAATTAAATTTGAATTGACAACCTGTCTTTAAGTACTAAGCTTACTACAATTTATTAATCATTAAAATTAAACACAAAAATAATGTTAAGTACATTTGCTGTCAGAGTTTCCGCTGAACTGGTGGAAGCCACTGGCTAAGTACCTGGAATCATAGTTTGTTGGTATGCTAAACCAGATTTTAACAGCACTTTCCTCTTCTGCAGATACGGAGGAATATTTTCTTCATTTCTGTTTATTGAACTACTTCAGTTCAATAAATAATTCTTTCAAAGTTCAGAAAGCAATTGGGAGTTAAAGCAAGAGAGCTTGTTTTTCCTCTTCCAATTTAGGAATGAAAACTAGGTGTGAGGATGAGATGTACAAGTTCTGAAATCTTGAAGGACATAGTGACCAGAAACAATTCAGGTCAATTCACTAACGACAGATAATATTTCCTTTGTTTAATAAGTTTGGTTAATTTTTAAGTACAAAACATGTTTAAACTTCTCTTTTTTCTTATGTATCCAGCATATTTAAGGTGGTTTTTATTTATTTTTTTAATACTCTTTTCTGGTGCATTTTAATTGAGTTTGATTATCCATCCAAGTAGAGCCTGAGACAAATCACAAGTTTAAAAAAAAAATCCTTTGGTAAATAAGAAATGGATCACAAAAATGTAAAGATTAATAATCTGACTAAATGTAAATTAAGCTATATAATGTCTTAAATAAATTTGTGTAGTTATAGTGCATCTTCCTGATTAGCAAAAAATACAAAATTTAGTGTAAAGACTGCATTTAATTACAAATCAACATGTTTTAATCCCATAAATGTGTACTAAATTTATTTCCATTAATCAGGATGGAGTTGGAGGTGCAGTCAGTATAAATTAAAACTGTATTTCTACTTTATCTTCTGCGGTGGGCCGCCTTATTTTAAATTCATGTATAGTTCTTATTCAATAAGGACATTCAGGATACTTCATGTAAACCACAGGACTTTGCGTATCAATGAGGTTTTTGAATGAGACAGTTAAGTCTCTTAGGATCAGAGGATAAAATCATTTAAAATCATTTGTGTGTGGGGAAAAGTAAGTTATATTGTGAAAAGCAATCATTGTGAAATGGGCTTTCCGAGTTCCTGTGCTCTACCTGCAAAGCTCCTGTTGTCTGTCTTCCAAATTTGTATTTATTAGGAGAAACCAAAACATATGGGGCTGTGTAAATGGCAATTTGGGGAGGAAGGAGGCTTTAGCTCCACAATCTATTGTCTGTCTGATACAACAGAGAACATGCACAAGATTTTTTTTAAACTAATATAGAGTCCTGTGTGGTTTTTTGTTTGTTGTGTTTTTTTTTGTAAGAAGTGTCTCACTGCTATTCTGCATTATGAAGTAATGCTTTTGGTATGTTCAGGTTAGTTCTGTAGACTTCACCACTTCTTTGTGATGCACCTTTTACCCATCTTAAGTTTGAAACTAATTCCTTAGTATGTTGAGTGTTTTATCAGTCTCAGATGGTGTCCATTAGAGAAGAGGCATTAATTTTTGTTTGAGTAGGGTGGAGGATGGATGTAGGTATTTCCCTAACCAGCTGTGTTCCATGCTTAATTACAGGTCCTGTCCAGTCTTGTTGCTGTGATTTTTTTTTTTTTTTAGGTATCTGAAAGGGGGTATGCTTTGGTGCAATTGTTGTATTCTACTACAACATTAGTTTACATTTTTGGAATCTACAGTATTTCTCTTCTTCTCCTTCTCTTCTGCACGCCTCTCTTGTAAAAATGTAAGTATTTAGTTCAATGATGAGTTTTAACAGGAGAGGTTTTTAATTAGTAAGTCTTATGTTGTGCAGTTTGGTTTAGGCTTTCTTGGTTTCCAAATATTGTCTTTCGTTGCTCTTTACCCTTGCTTTAAATAATAGGAAGATGGATTAAAATGGATTGTAAAATGTAGTCACACTGTGACTGGGCATTGCTTCTTAAAAAACCTTCTGGGTGCAAAGCTTGGCAAGGATTTCCATACAGCATGTTTGATAGAATTCTGTACAGAATATCTAAATTGTGACTGACTGATTTCCTTTTAGAATGTTCTCACCTTAAACTGCAATACCTTTAGGAATTCTGCCATACATATGTGTACCTCAAATCCAAAAATCTTCAGCAAGACTTTTTTTCATAAAAAGTATCAGCAGTAGGCACTGATGAATTTCCTCCTTGTGTCTTGTTCCAAAATCTAGCAACACTAGGAAGCTCTACTGGATGAAATTAAGTGTATGGTTTTGCTTTAGGAGATGAAGCAGAGAATAAAATACATTTTTAAAGAATATCTAAGTTCAAGCTGTCATAAACAGATAGTTAAGGGTTAACGTCTCTTTCACCTGGAAAGAAGTAATCTGAAACACCTGACCAGAGGACCAATCAGGAAACAAGACTTTTTCAAATCTGGGTGGAGGGAACTTTGTGTGTGAGTCCTTTGTTCTGGGGTCTTCTGCCTGTACTCTCTCGGCTATGAGGAGTGATTTTTTTCTATTGCCTGCTTTCTAATCTTCTGTTTCCAAGTTGTAAGTACAAAGATGGTTTGTTGTTTTGTATTTACATGTCTATAGTTGCTGGAGTGCTTTGAATTGTATTCTTTTTGAATAAGGCTGTTTATTCAATATTCTTTTAAGCAAATGACCCTGTATTTGTCACCTTAATACAGAGAGACCATTTTTATGTATTTTTCTTTCTTTTTTATATAAAGCTTTCTTTTAAGACCTGTTGGAGTTTTTCTTTAGTGGGGAACTCCAGGGAATTGAGTCTGCAGATCACCAGGGAATTGGTGGGAGGAAGAAGTCAGGGGGAAATCTGTGTGTGTTAGATTTACTAGCCTGACTTTGCATTCCCTCTGGGTGAAGAGGGAAGTGCTTGTGTTTCCAGGACTGGAAATAGAAAGGGTGGACTCTCTCTGTTTAGATTCACGGAGTTTGCTTCTGTGTATCTCTCCAGGAGCACCTGGAGGGGGGAAGGGAAAAGGTCTATTTCCCTTTGTTGTGAGACTCAAGGGATTTGGGTCTTGGGGTCCCCAGGGAAGGTTTTTGGGGGGACCAGAGTGCCCCAAAACACTCTAATTTTTTGGGTGGTGGCAGCTTTACCAGGTCCAAGCTGGTAACTAAGCTTGGAGGTTTTCATGCTAACCCCCATATTTTGGACGCTAAGGTCCAAATCTGGGACTAGGTTATGATACAAGCAACTATCATTCAGGATTGTATCAGTAGGAAGAAGCTGTGCTAGGAATAATAATTGAACTGAGAATGCAATGGCTGCCTTGTGTCTTAATACAACAGGAGTACTTGTGGCACCTTAGAGACTAACAAATTTATTTGAGTATAAGCTTTCATGGGCCACAGCCCACTTCTTTGGATGCATGGAATGGCACATATATTGAGATATATATACACATACAGAGAGCATGAAAAGGGGGGAGTTGTCTTACCAACTCTGAGAGGCCAATTAAGTAAGAGGGGAAAAAAACTTTTGAAGTGATAATCAAGATAGCCCAGTACAGATAGTTTGATAAGAAGTGTGAGAATACTTATAAGGGGAGATAGATTCAATGTTTGTAATGGCTCAGCCATTCCCAGTCCCTATTTTAAGCCTAAATTGATTGTATCTAGTTTGCGTATCAATTCCAGCTCAGCAGTTTCTCCTTGGAGTCTGTTTCTGAAGCTTTTCTGTTGCCAAATGGCTGAACCATGTTTACCAGAAGAACATGAGACTTCTCTGTTTGCCTAAAGTTGGACTTAAAAGCAAGAGATACAGTGGTTCAGTAGAGTTCCTATTCGTGTTCAAAGTTCAGCACTTGTGAGGGAATTCTGTACACAATATTTTAAATATTTTAAAACTCCTGTAAATTTGATTATTCAATAAATAAATGGAGAGGCTCCAGAATGGCAATGGGGAGCGCAGGCCACTGGTGGCGTGGGGATAGGAGATCACCCTACATCCCCCTTCCGACGCAATTTCGGCAGCGAGGCTGTATCCAACCCTGACACAGCGCAAGGGCCAGGCCTGCACTAGAGGTCAGGGTCCCAAGGACTGGGGAAGGAGGGGTTGCAGGACTTTCTCCCACCTCCATGCAGCCAGTGGCATTGTGCTCCCCACTGCCATGCTGGAGCTTCCACTTTTTTTTATTGAATAATAAAATTTGCAGAATTTTAAAATATTGTGCACAGAATGTTATATTTTATTGGTGCTGTCAGGGTTCCTTCCCCACTCTGAACTCTAGAGTACAGATGTGGGGATTCACATGAAAGCCCCCTAAGCTTATTTTTGCCAGCTTAGGTTAAAACCTGGTACGCTGCCACCACCAAGTGATTTAACAAGAAACAGGAAAAGGACCACTTGGAGTTCTTCTTCCCCCAAAATATCCACCCAAGCCCTTACACTCCCTTTCCTGGGGAGGCTTGAGAATAACACCCTAACCAGTTGGTTACAAAGTGATCAAAAGACCCACAGCCCTGGGTCTTTGGACAATGGAAAAATCAGTCAGGTTCTTAAAAGAGAGATTTTATTTAAAAAACAAAATCTAAAAATTATCTCTGTAACATCAGGATGGAAAATAACTTTACAGGGTAATCAGATTCAAAGAGCCCAGAGGAACCCCTTCTAGCCTTAGTTTCAATGTTACAACAAAACAAGAATACCTCCCTCTAGCAAAGGTAAAATTCACAAGTTGAGAAAACAAAGATAAACTAATACGCCTTGCCTGGCTGTTTACTTACAAGTTTGAAATACGAGCGACTTGTTCAGAAAGATTTGGAGAACATGGGTTGATGTCCGGTTCCTCTTGGTCCCAAGACTGAACACCACAAAAACAAAGAGCACAAACAAAAGCCTTCCCGCCCCCCAGATTTGAAAGTATCTTGTCCCCTTATTGGTCCTTTGGGTCAGGTGTCAGCCAGGTTACCTGAGCTTCTAAACCCTTCACAGGTAAAAAGATTTTGGTGTCTCTGGCCAGGAGGGATTTTATAGTATTGTATACAGGAGGGTTGTTACCCTTCCCTTTATAGTTATGACAGGTGCAGAATTCCCTCAGGAGTAGCAGGTGAATCAACTCACCAGGGTTAGCAGCCCTGCACCAGGCATACCAGCTGTGGGCTGGCTCGCTCAAGATCCAAGTGTGGAGGGGCTTAGTGTGTATGTGATCCAGGTATGGGGCTTTTTTTTTTTTAGGAAGGAACAATCAGTTTCACACATACAGAATGGGAAGAGACTGTCTAGGAAGGAGTATGGCAGAAAGGGATCTAGGGGTTATAGTGGACCACAAGCTAAATATGAGTCAATAGTGTGATGCTGTTTCAAAAAAGCAAATGTGATTCTGGGATGCCTTAACAGGTGTGTTGTGAGCAAGACCCAAGAAGTCATTCTTCCACTCTACTCTGCGCTGGTTAGCCTCAACTGGAGTATTGTGTCCAGTTCTGGGCACCGCATTTCAAGAAAGATGTGAAGAAATTGGAGAAGGTCCAGAGAAGAGCAACAAGAATGATTAAAGGTCTTGAGAACTTGACTACGAAGGAAGGCTGAAAGAATTGGGTTTGTTGAGTTTGGAGAAGAGAAGACTGAGAGGGGACATGGTAGCAGTTTTCAGGTATCTAAAAGGGTGTCATCAGGAGGAGGGAGAAAACTTGTTCACCCTAGCCTCTAATGATCGAACAAGAAGCAATGGGCTTAAACTACAGCAAGGGAGATTTAGGTTGGACATTAGCAGAAAGTTCCTAACTGTCAGGGTGGTTATACACTGGAATAAATTGCCTAGGGAGGTTGTGGAATCTCTATCTCTGGAGATATTTAAGAGTAGGTTAGATAAATGTCTATCAGGGATGGTCTAGACAGTATTTGGTCCTGCCATGAGGGCAGGGGATTGGACTCGATGACCTCTCGAGGTCCCTTCCAGTCCTAGAGTCTGAGTCTATGAGAAGGTTCCATGTGGGGCATTATGGGTGCATGTGGCTCGTTGTGGGGGATCTGGATGCACAGGGGCTCATTGAGAAGGTTCTTGGTGAAGGGATATTGAGACTGTGGGGGAGTCCAGATGATGATGGTGGAGGCTCAGCTGGGGGGTGGGGGCGGGGGTTGTGGATGTGAGCAGATGGGGCTCCCGGGGGGGGCGAGAGTGTCTGGATGCTGGGGGTGTGGGGCTTGGTGGGATGGGGGCCTGGATGCAACTGGTTTGGGCTCAGTGGGGTGGGGATTGTCGGGGTGAAGATGTGAGTGCAGGGTGGTCTGGGTGTAGAGATGGGGTTCAGATGCAGGAGGGGTGTGGGTTGGGCTGGGAATAGGGGTGAAGCTCAGCAAGGTGTCCTGGTGTGGGGACTTCAGCTGCACGGCGGTTGGGCGGACAGGGAGTGGGTCTGACCTACCCTAATTCTTGTAGTCTTCCCTGAGTTGACATTCTCAGCGTGGCCCGTCCGGGACCATGGTCACCCATACTGTATGTGGAGTTTAAATAAGGAGGTAGGTTTTGACTAGCAGTATGTGGCAATGTGGGGATGTGTCAGTTGGGGTGACCGAGACACACAACTGTCAGACCCTGCTGAAGGAGAAGACATGCCATTCACCTAGGGTTGCCAGGTGTCCAGTTTTCGACCAGAACACCCAGTCAAAAAGGGATCTGGCGGGTCCAGTCCACACAGCTGACCAGGCTGCTAAAAGCCTGATAGGCCACAGTAGCTGGCATGTACCTCCGGCTTGTAGGCGCTGGTGTGACCAGGGGGCTCCATGCGCTTCCGCTAGCACTGGCTTCACAGTTCCCATTGTTGGGAAACTGCCAATTGGGGGTGGTGCCTATGGACTGGGGCAGTACGCAGAGCCCCCTGTCTGCCCCTGTGCCAAGGGGCATCAGGGACATGCTGGCTGCTTCCAGGAGCTGCATTAGGTAAGAGCTGCCCAGAGCCTGCACCCCAAATCCCCTCCTTCACCCAACCCCCCCTTCCCCAGCTCTGAGCCCCCTCCCAAATGGCTACATTTATCAAAAATTGTTAATATAGAAAACATTTATTGTGATTAGTGATGTCCTTTTCTCATTACACAACAAAATATCAAGACGACACTATCTGGACACAGTTGACTGCCACAAAATCATGTTTGTTAACTATATACAAATATTCAAGGTCTTAGTTTAATGAATACTTCTTAAACCATAGAAAACAATGAGCACCAATACAGTGCTCACAAACTACTTAAATGACTGCTACCCTGTATCTATATATGTCTTTATGTTGCTCCGAGATTCATACAGCAGGAATGTGACTTGGTACACTTCAGAAGAATTCGGAGAACTCTATTTGTTGCTAGAATATCTCTACATCCCTTTCCTTTTTCATCCCAAAATACATCATAGAAGTGCCACTCATGAATTTGGCCAAGTTTATGGAAACATGTAAAGTACCATATAACGTTGTATGTTATCCCAAAATGGTTCCCAGCGTTGTATGTTATCTCAGCAACTTTGCACCTGTAATGACAACACTTTTGCTATAATGAAGTCTACTATTTATGTAAATAATGTTGATGATTCTGTTGAACTAAGCAATATTTGAAACTTTATTTTAAATATTAATGCTTTATTCCAGTTACATAGAAAAGAGCTACAGAGAAGGTAGATAAAGGATTTTTGTTGGGTAGGGACATATCAATTTTGTCTGAATAGTCAATGAATGGTATCTGAAAGAGGCAGGTCACCACGTTGAGATGCTTCCACCAAAATGCATCTTGGTTTCTTTCAACTTATTTGCTATCATGCACAGAAATTTCTGGAAATAGCCAAGCCGTCACATTTTTAATCCTTTTATGATCAGACTTATATGCAAGTGTAGTGAGTAATGGTTCACCATTAATGAAATGACATGTACTTGATTGAATTTGTTTGCTTTGGCTTTGAAACTGTAAAATCAGTAAAGAAGTCGCTATTTATAAAAATAAAAAATTGTGCAATTGTTGATGTTGGTGCTGATCACTGGTGACATCTTTAAGTATTCACAAGGATTTATATAAGACTTTTTGTTTTGCACAGAAAGGAAGTTTTTTATGAATTTCCTCATAGTATTGCTGCATAATTTGGTGCTGTCTCTCTGCGTAAAGAGGTTTTTATGGTCTGTAGTCCTAACGCAACCAACCACTGCACCAAACCCCCCACATGGAGGGGAAACTTTAATAAAGGGGTGTGTGTGTGGGCAGGTGGGCAGGCAGGCAGGCAAGCAGGGTTTCAAAGATTTGCAGGCTGAAGGGGACCATTAGGACTTCTAGTCTGACCTCCTGTGATATCAGCATAGGATGCCATCCAGTGACCCAGCTCAGTAACAACTTCTGTTTAACTAGAATATGTCTTCTTGAATAGCATCCACTCTTGATTTGAAGACATTAAGAGATGGAGAATCCATCACTTCCTTTGGTAGTTTGTTCTGGTAGTAAACGTGCTCACTGTTAATAAATTCATAAAATAAAATTTCTCACTGGTTTTTGTCTGTCTTCAGCTTCTAAACGTTTGTTCTTGTTCGTTGTTTCCCCACTAAATTAAAGAGCCTTGAGTAGTACCTAGTGTTTTGTCCGCATGAAGGTATTTATATGTTGTAATCAAGTCACATCTCAGTTTTCTTTGATAAAATAATAGATTGACCTCTTCAATTCTCTCACCATAAGACATTTTCTCCAACCCCTCAATCATTTTTGTGGCTCTTTTCTGTGTGTGCTCCAATTTTTCAGCTTCCTTTTTAAAATGTGGACACCAAAACTGAATGCAGTATTCTAGTATTGGTCTCACTACTGTCATACGCTGAGGTAAAATCCCTCCCTAGACCTACTCATAACTCATGTTTATACATCCAAGGATCACAATAGCCTTTTTTGCTATAGCATCACAGTGGGAGCACATGTTCAGTTTTTTGTCACCTTCATGAATGACTTGGATAACGGAGTAGAGAATATGCTTGTAAAACTTAGATTGGCACCTAGTTGGGAGGAATTACAAGCAGTTTAGAGGACAAGATTAGAATTCAAAACGATCGTGACAAATTGGAGAATTGGTATAAAATCAACAAGATTAAATTTAATAAAGACAAGTCTAAAGTACTACATTTAGGACAGAAAAAATCAAATGCCAAATACAAAATGGGGAATAACTGGCTATGCAGTGGTACTCCAGAAAAAGATCCTAGGTTTATTCTGGATCACAGTTTGAATATAAGTCGACAATGTGATGCAGTGGCCAAAAAAGCTAACAGTGCTGGGATATTACGAGGAATATATAAGACATGGGAGGTAGCTGTCTTATTCTGCTCAGCACTGGTAACCCAGCTGGAGTACTTTGTCTTGTTCTGATCACCACATATTGGGAAAGACATGGACAAATTAGAGAGAATCCAGAAGAGAAAACAAAACGATAAAAGGTTTGGAATACCTGACCTATGAAGAAAGGTTTTAAAAAAAAAATAAACTTGGCATGTTTCGTCTTGAGAAAAGAGGACTGAGGGGGGGACTTGATAAGTCTTCAAATATATGTTAAGGACAGTAATAAAGAGGACTGTGATTAATTGTGCTCCAAGTCCACTGAAGGTAAAACAAGAAGTAATGGGCTTAAACTGCAGCAGGGGAGATTCTAATTAGATATTAGAAAGTTTTCCTTAATTATACGGATAGTTAAGTTCCAAGGGAGGCAGTGAAATCTGCATTGTTTGAGGTTTTTAAGAATAAATTGGACAAACACTTGTGAGGGATAATCTAGAGGTATATTTGGTTGTGCCTCAGCATGAGAGGATGGTCTGGATAACTTCTCAAAGTTCCTTCCAGCCCTACATTTCTCTGATGCCTAAATACTTTTCAGAGTCACTGCTTTTCAGGATGCAGTCCTCCATTTGGTAGTCCTCCATCCATTGTTCCTAGAGGTATTAAAACATATTTTGCTTGAATCCAGATCTCTGGAGGACGGCTCTGTCCTCATAATTATTTACCGCTCCACCAATCTTTTGTCGTCCAAAATTTCATCAATAATGATTTTATATTTACTTCCCATTCATTGGTGAAAATATTCAATAATGTTGGACTACTGTTGCTCCCTGCAGAAGCCCATTAGAAACACCCATGTTCAGTGATGACTCTGTATCGACAGCTTCTCATTGAGACTTCCCCATTAGCAATTTATTAATCCATATAACATGCTTTAATGATTTGGTTTTTTTTTAAAGCACTATACAGTATCACTGTGTCATGCAGTACTAAATCAAAGTATATGTACTCTCCAGATGTTCTTATACCGCTCTCCTCATCAGGTATCTGAGCACCTTCCAGTAGTTGATCAAACAGTATGACTACACATCTATCATATGGTGTTTGTGCTTTCATCCTCTTCCCAGGAAAAGAAGCATGTGCAAATGAGTTTCTTATTTTTGCAGGGATTTAGGTTTTGTTTTTTAATTTAACTATACAAGTTGCTATATATGTGCTAGAGAAGGTAAGTTCAAAGAAATTAGTCTTGCACTTGGAGCAGAAAGTGGCAAGGTTTATGATGCATTTTAGTTCCTGAGAGAGTTCATGCCACAGTCTGGGGCTGGCCCACGAGGAAGTTCCTTCTACTGCACAGACAAACTTTACCCTTATTATAGAGTTTCACTGTTCCTGACGAGCAGAATTGTTGACCACGGTCTTTGTTCTGGAGTTTAGGAAATCTTTTAGATATCCTAGGACCAGTCCATTGCGTACCTTGAAGATAGGGCCTGAGACCTTGAACTAGATTCTGAATTCTATGGGAAACCAGTGTGGAGTATGGATGTGATGTATTAGCGGATGAATGTGTTGCTGAGGAGAGGTTGTGCAGTGTTCTGTACTAGCTGAAGTTTCCTAAGTGCTGAAGGCTTTGTGGCCAGGAAATTGCACTGCTGTAGTCTAGCCTGAAAGGTGGTTCTACATAAATAGGTGCCTCTATATAAATCCATGATAGGTCCACATCTTGAATACTGAATGCAGATCTGCATGCATTTCAAAAAAAATGGAATTAGAAAAAGTACAGAAAAGGGCAGCAGAAATTATTAGGGGTATGAAAAAGCTTCCATATGAGTAGAGAGTAATAAGACAGGGACTTTTCAGCTTGGAAAAGACGACTAAGGGGGGATATGATAGAGGTCTATAAAATCATGACTCATGTTGAGAAAGGAACTGTTTGTTCCTTCTCATAACACAAGAATTAGGGATCACCAAATGAAATTAATAGGCCCCAGGTTTAAAACAAACAAAGGGAAGTATTTCTTCACACAATGCACAGTCATTTTGTGGAACTCTTTGCCAGAGGATGTTGTAAAGGCCAAAACTATAACAGGGTTCAAAAAACAACTAGATGTATTCATGGAGGATGGGTCCATCAATGACTATTAGCCAGGATGGGCAGGGATGATGTCCCTAGCCTCTGTTAGCTGGGAATGGGTGATGGGATGGATCACTTGATGATTACTTGTTGTGTTCATTTCCTCTGAAGCACCTGGCGTTGGCTACTGTTGGAAGACAGTACACTGGGCTAGATGGACCTTTGGTCTGATCCAGTATGGCCATTCTTATGTGTATAGCCAGACCTAAAATTAGACTCAGGCTCCCTGGTTATGTACCTCATAAAACTGATCCAGTTTGCCACTCCCGTTCACCTGACAGTTCTTGTATACTAAGCCTCACTGCCAGGCTACCTCCCTCACAAACAGAGAGGGAATAGCTACACAGAAACTTCAAATGCTGGTTCTGGTCAAAGCCTCAAGTGTTCCAGGAGCAAGGCCCTTACTCAGACACAGAGACCTGTCTCACCTGGCCACGTCAGGGCTCCGCAGCTGAGTCACACAACACGCACAGAGAATGAACAAATCCACAGTTTCACCTTCTGAAATCCCTGTTAGCTGCTGCTGTTGCCCTGCTAAAGGGTATATGTGTGTTGAGGGGAGGAATGGTGACATGGGCAACAGTTCAGGGAGTTCCATGCCTTGCTACATTAGAACAGTTTAACAGTGGTGGGGAAATGTCAGTTGAGGTGAGATATACAGTGGTGTTCTAGCCATGTTGGTCCCAGGGTATTAGAGAGACAAGGTGGGTGAGATAATGTCTTTTAGTAGAACAAGTTCTGTTGGCAAGAGAGACAAGCTTTTGAACTTACATAGAGCTCTTCCAGACCTGAGGAAGAGCTCTGTGTAGCTCAAAAGCTTGTCTCTCTTGCCAACAGAAGTTGTTCTACTAAAAGACATTATCTCACCCACCTTGAGATGAAACTTTTTTCTTTTTTCTTCTTTAAATCATATTGCCCTTCAAACCCTGGCCCCTTATATAAATTCCATATACAAAATGTAGGTGGGGGAACAAAGCTTTGGGTCAGAGACGGCATATCCTAGCTCCTTGTAGACAGGGCTGGCACTAGGTTTTTTGCCACCCCAAGAAAAAAAATTTTGGCTACCCCTTACCCCAGCCTTGGGCTCCCTCTGCACCCTGCTGCCACCCCAGCGCTGGGCTCTCCCCTCACCCGCAGCCCCAGCGCTGGGCTCTGCCCCCTCCTACACCTGTACCCCCTGCCGCCCCAACCTTGGGCTCTCCCTGCCACCTGCACTCCTGCTGCCCGAACTCTGGGCTCTCCCCCTCACCCCATCTGCACTCCCTGCTGCCCCAGCCCTGGGCTTCCCCCCACCAATGCTGATTCCACCCACTTTCCCCCTCATCTCCAGTCAGTCCAGTTCTGGCAGGGTCGGGGTAAGCAGCGGAGCTCCCGGGCTGTGCATTAGCCCAGAGTCCCTCCAGCCAGGGCTCCTGCCTTCAGGATCGTCCAGGACTTGGGACGGCAGAGATGGGGGACCACTCGGCAGAGGGCTGAGGAGCCAGGGCAGGGCAGCCTCAGAGGGAGCGGAGCTCCGGAGAGCGGGGCACGGGCCCTGCACGGCAGTGCCCTGGGCACTGGTCCCCACTATTTCCCTGCTGCTGCTGCTCTTGGCCACTCTGCTGGAGTCCTTGGGTGACTCGGGCTGGTTCTCCCAGCCCTGGCTGCGGTGCTGGGTGGTGGCCACCAGGCTGCACCTGCAGGCAGCTCCATGTGCCCCGGGGGGCGGCCCCCAGCCAGAGTGTCCCGCGCTCAGAGCCCAGCCGGCCGTAAGGTGTGGGCACTGCTCTCCGATGCAAACCACAGCAGCACCAGGGCAGCCCCCGTGCAGGACGCACTGCTGCTGCCAGGGGCAGCTCTAGGTTTTTGCCGCCACAAGCGTGCCAAAAAAAAAAGATGGCCAGAATGCCGCCCCCGAAAATGTGCCGCCCCAAGCACCTGCTTGGTTTGCTGGTGCTTGGAGCTGGTCCTGCTTGTAGAACAGTCTGACACTTGCCAAGATGTGTCCCTTATGTTGACCCAGAACCTCTTTTGTCACAAACGGCCAGTCAAAACTCAGTTGCTTATGCATATACCATATATAATATGGAAGAGAGGTGGAGGTCTGGAATTCACCAGCATATTGCGCAGGAATAAAGATTTGGGTTGGCAAGTGTCATGTACTAGCTCCTTCAGAACAATCTGATGTTTGTGAGGACATGTCTCTTGGGGATGATCTGAGACACATTTCTCATACAGCTAGTCAAATCCCAATTCCTTATTCGAGGGTCATGGGGGAAAAAAAAGTGAGAGGTGTGATATGTGGCAGCATGTTGCACAGGATTGAAGCTTCAGGTCAGGGTAGCATGTCCCAGCTACTTCAGAACAGTCTGACAGTCACAGGGGCATATCACTTGGGGTGACCTGGTATACTGTCATGTACCCAACCAGTCAAAATCCAACTCCTTATTTGATTATTTAATAATTAGTAATTTAAACTTTTATTGCGTTCAGTCACAAGAATTTGATGAAACTTCTAAAAATGTAATCCTACACTGATGTATTTTTAAATAATTTTGGCCTTTGAATAAGGAACTGGGAACTACAAATAATGAGGCTCAAGTTGGTTCCTTACCTTATCCTCTCCCAATTAAAGCCACCCCCAAAAAAGTTGTGGAACGAACATGACATTTACGATCGTCATATTGTTCACTCTGCTTGTGTGTGATAGCTCGTTCCCCAACTTGTGTCTGTCTTGTCTGTTTAGACTGTAAGCTCTTCAGGGCAGTCACCATATACTTTTCTGTACAGTGCCTAATGCAATGGGACTCTACTCTGGTAGTGCCTATGGGCCAGCCAGTATTAAACATGCTTATTACAAGACAGATTTACTGGAAGTCAGAGAAGTAAAGAGAGTGAAATTGTTTTAATTTTAGGGTGGAGTTTGTATCCGAATTTCTTTTGGCTAATCTAATTAGCAGTGACAGGTATATTGGTACCTGACACACAATCAGGAGATAAAACTTTTCCTCTAAAATTTAGGAAATGTTTCCTCCCTTACTTCTGACAGCAAGCAATATTTTTTCCTTGCCTAGCCTGGCAAAAATGAAATTATGTCATGAGTCAATCCTGTTGTACATTTTATGAAAGGGGAAAAAAGTTAGGGGCTCGTTCTGCAGTATGCCATAGGGATGCAGAAATTTCAGTTCTCAAATGAAGCCGCTTTTAATTCAAAAAACAAAATGGTGTGTCCATTGGGATAAATTGTCCAGGGATCAGTCTGATACTTCATTGTTTTGAAGTAGAACTTTTTAGTTCTCATCTGTTCTTTGTGCTTATTCTCTTCCTTTTCCATCCTCTTTCCATCAAGGTTTATATGGTAGTGACATCTGATTAAAAGTTGACTGGAACCAAAGTCTTTTTTTTTAAATAGGAGTTTTGTTTGTTTTGTTGTTTTTTTTTCTGCCAGCAAAGTGACAGTGATTTAGGTAGGATATGGTTACAATAGCCCATCCATTGACTAGCATATCCAGTTTTACTAATTGCTATCAGAGAGAAGATAACAGGTGAGGGGGAATAGTCCCCTGAAGATTTTGACAAATGATAGTGAAGACAGTCTCTCTTTTAGGACTACATACTGGACAGAGTATCAATCTGTTTTGTCCCTGAGTAAACCGTGTCGGTATTCAGAAGATAAACTTAACTATTTAAAAATTTGCTTTATAGTTACGGAGTGTTGCTGTGGGAACTGCTTACAGGAGAAGTTCCTTACCGTGGCATTGATGGTCTTGCTGTGGCTTACGGAGTAGCTGTCAATAAGCTTACCTTGCCCATTCCATCCACCTGTCCTGAACCATTTGCTAAACTAATGAAAGGTACCTGTGCTGCTTCTCTCTACTTATCCTAGAAGTAAATGTGTTTTAATATCTATGCTTTTTCTTATGATTTATAATAATTACACAACTCAAACACTTCATTTGGTACTGTGCTAACTCTGTATAAAGTAGTGGTTTTCCCTTTCTTGGCAATCCAGTACTAAGACATTTTAACCCATTTCAGAGTAAGCCATGCAATACTACAGTATCCCATATCATTTTTAAAAATGCATCACCTTAAGCAGTGGTTGAATTATTTCTTCTGTATTCTTGTGGTTTGTTTTCTTTTCTTTTATATGTAACTAACTATAATGTCCACCAAATGTAGCGGTAAAATACAAAATCAATATGACTGACTTCTTGTGGGGAGGAGATATCACTAGTTGTTACCTCGTAGTCTTTTTGACTTCCAAAGATTGTTGGGTTTCTCCCTCCTTCTCCAGAGAGATGAGGGACCCTGACAACTGTGCATAATCATAGAATCGTAGATCATAAGGGTTGGAAGGGACCTCAGGAGATCATCTAGTCCAACCCCCTGCTCAAAGCAGGACCAATCTCCAAATGGATTGAACTCACAGCCCTGGATTTAGCAGGTGAATGCTCAAACCACTGAGCTATCGCTCCCCCTATGCTACAGTGTCCAAATGGAGTTCTTTGAGGTTTTTTATTAGCTCAAGAAGCTTAACTACTTCGGTGCTGGCAGTTCTGCTGCTTTACATCCTGAAAATAGAGGTTATGTTGGAAAAAATTGACTTCTCATAACCTTTTAAAAACCTTGATGTACTGTAGGGTAAGCATGCCCTATACCAGCAATGATAAAACTAGGCAATTCTCAGGGAGGGGAGTAAGCATTAGAACTTTTGAAGTATAAATAACAAATATTTTGAAATTCATGCATTGTGTAAATAATCCCCCTAAAATTCTGTCAATAGTGGAACTGATGGGATTTTGATGAATTTTAGAATGCTGGGAGCAGGATCCTCATATCCGACCATCGTTTGCCTTAATTCTTGAACAGCTTACTGCCATTGAGGAGGCAGTTATGACTGAGATGCCTCAAGAATCTTTCCACTCCATGCAAGATGACTGGAAATTGGAAATTCAGCAGATATTTAGTGAACTAAGGACAAAGGAAAAAGTGAGTGAATTTTTCCATCTGCAAATGCAGTAATTTTAACAAGAGAATAGGGCAATTGAGGAGCTGCTATTTTTTTTTTTTAAAGCAGTAGGTGGGTTTGGAATTCCTGGTAGTGTTCCAGAATATTAGAAGTGTGAATTTATTGTAGGACAGATTAAGCTTTTTTCATAAGTAAACTCCTTCTTAAATTTCATAATTTTTTTCTCATGCATATAATTACTGAAATATGTAAATCTTCTGGAAGAGGTTTAAAGGACTTGTTAACTGTCACTTAATTCATCTCAAGTTTCAAATACTCATACTTTCCTTAATTTCAAAAATAAAGTAACTGCATAAGAATGTGATTCGGAAGAGGGAACACTGGCATAATTATGTATTGATGAATGTTCTTTTCTTTTAAAATCTGCATGCAGCATGGTCAAAGAGAACTCTCTGAAAATTTAAGCATGATTTTAATTTCTTGCTTGTGTTAGTCATAGTGATTTTATCCCATACAGTAGGACTACGGTGGCCCTTTAGAGAGGTGCAAGCCCTCTTCTCCCCGCCAAAACCAAATCAAACAAAAATACTCCAGTTTATATGCCAGGGGTCGGCAACCTATGGCACACGCCACAGACGGCACACGACGATTTTTAATGGCATGCTGCTGCCTGACAAAGTCCTGGCAGACAGCAGCGTGCCATTAAAAATCCGACCTGGCCTGCTCTTCTCTGCGCTCCGCTCTTCCCCCCAAGTCCCCCCCCAGGGGCAGGGGGCAGAAGCTTGGTCCTGCTGGCTCCACTGCCTCTTCTCATAGTGTGCTGGGTTCCTGCCCCTCCTCTGTGTCTCTGTCCCTCCCTCCCTGCCGGCCGATCAGCTGATGACCCTTGCGAGGGAGGGGGTCGGGAAGGAGCAGAGTCAGCATGCTCGCTGCTCCTGGTGGAGGCAGAGAAGTGGGGGCAGGGCTTTGGGGAAGGGGAGGTGGAATAGGGGCATATCCCCTCCAGCCCCCTTCCCTGACCCCTGCCACACACAGCCCTCTGCTCTGAGTCCCGCAGCCCCACACACCCCTCAGGCCCCTGCCCTGAGCCCTGTACCCCTCTTATACACACCCAGCCCTCTACTTGATTTCTTCACACACACCCCCATAACCCCTGCCCTGACTCTGGTACCCCACACATATCCAGACCCTTACAACCCCCCACCCCCACCCTGAGCACCAAGCGGGAGCTCTTGCACCCCCTCCTCACATTCCCACTTGCACCCCTCTCACCAAATGGGAGCTGTCCAGATAAGTGCCCCACATTCAAACCTCCTGTCCCAACCCTGAGCCCCCTCCCTCATTCTAGCTCCTGGCCAGACCCTTCACCCCCAGCCTTCTGCTCAGTGCACTTCCACCCTCTGCTCAGTGCAGAGAGGAAGAGAATGGGCCAGAACCAGGGAGGAGGTAGGTACCCACTGTATGTGGGCAGGGCCGGGACCCCAGACCGGAAGCGGACTGAACGGATCCAGCAGCTAGGATCCCGTCTGGCAGAAGCCGGCAGATGGAACCCCTGAGCAGCAGTGGGCTAAGCCGCTCAGCCCACTGCTGGTCTGGGGTCCCGGCCGCCGACCCCGCACAGCCCACTTTCGCTCTGGGGTTCTGGCTGCCAGACTCTTGCCAGCCGGGGTCCCGTCCACAGGCCCCGCTCAGCCCACTGCCAGCCTAGGTGAACAGAACCCCAGACCAGCAGCGGGCTGAGCGGGCCGGCTGCGTAAGATCAACATTTTAATTTTATTTTAAATGAAGCTTCTTAAACATTTTGAAAAACCTTTTTTATTTTACAATACAACAATAGTTTAGTTATAATATATAGACTTATAGAGAGAGACCTTTTAAAAAACATTAAACTGTATTACCGGCACACGAAACCTTAAATTAAAGTGAATAAATGAAGACTTGGCACACCACTTCTGAAAGGTTGCTGACCCCTGTTATATGCAGTTATTTTTCTGTACTTTTGAAAGACAGATCCAGACATGTGAAGATGATGATGATTATGCTTTCACTGATACTAAAAAGTAGATCAGTTTTTGGAACACACAGGCCCTGAGGGAGTAAGTTTTTGTTGTTGTTTTGTTTGGTTTTTTTTAAAGAATATATTTAAATGTTAAATAAAAAAAAAAAAGTCCAAATGTTCAAAAACAATTGTGGTCTGTGTTTGGAAGGGAAATCAGTAGGACATGCAGAATGTAGTGGCTGGTACCCATAAGGGAACATGGTGTCTTCCAGCACTTCGGAACCACAATCAGAGGGATGAGAAAGTAGTTAAGGATTAGAATCCTGATTGACGGTTGCAAGTTTAAAAAAAAAAAAAAAAAAAAAAAAAAAGCCTTAGTCCTTGGTGGATGATATTCTTTGTTACAGAACTGCTACATGGTACAACAAAACATGGCAACGTTTGTAGTCTAAAACAGGGGTTCTCAACATTTTTCTTTCTGAGGTCCTCTCCCCACCCCCCACGTGCTATTAAAACTCCATGGCTCACCTGTGCCACAACTACTGTTTTTCTGCATATCTAGTAGATTAAAAGCCAGGGCAGTGTTAGGGGTAGCAAGCAGGGCAATTGCTTGGAGCCCCATGCCACAGGGGGCCCCATGAACCTAAGTTGTTCAGGCTCCAGCTTCAGCCCCGCGCAGAGGGGCTCGGGATCCAGTTTTCTGCCCTGCGCCCCAGCAAGTTTAATAGCTTTGGTCTCTGGTTTATTTTTTTAGACCCCTGGTTGAGAACCACTGCTCTAAAACTCAATACAGTAATATTAGGGATGTTTCAATTCAGGCCATAGGGCTTTCCTGGATCTGTACTAGTGATGATGCTTTTGGAATCTGGTTGTCCAAGAACTGCCTCTCTGAGCAGTATCTCTAATTGTGCTTCCAGTCCGACAGTCTTTTCATGTAGCACAGCCATCAACTTGTGTTGTGCCTCGTACATAGGAAGTCCCTTCTGGCTTCAGGCAGGAAAGGAAACCTGACACATACATAGCAGGTCGCAACCACTGAGCCATTTCTGGCCATCACACTATTGAGTGTAAAACTGCACCTATAAAGACAGCCTCTCATATTCCCTTCATAACTGCCCAGTTTGCCTACTCAGGAGTTCACCTAACAACTGGCTTGTATACTAACACTCACTGCTCAGCTTCACCCCTTCGCTAATGGAGGGATTATCTACTCAAAGACCCCAAACACTGGGGCTGATCGGCGACTCATGGGTCCTAGCCACGTATCACGCTTTGAGACGCAAAGAACACAGTCCTATTTCAATTGACCTGCTCAGGAGTCCATAGTCCAGCTAAACAACCTTCATGGAAAGCAGACAGACAAACTAAACACACTACTCACCAAGTCCCTTTACCTCCAAGCTCAGTATCCGCAAATATGCCCTCTGAAACTCCCGTTTGCCGCTTCTGTTTCCTTTTTTTTTTTTTTTAAGTGTGGGTGCCAGGACTGGACTGTATTCTATTAATGGCCCCAGTGATGGCCTCAGTTATGCTGTGTACAGTAGCAATAACACGTTCCTGCTTCTATGGTTTGTTCCCTTACTTGTATATCCAAGGATTACAATTTTTTGTTTTAACCACCACGTCACACTGAGAGCTAATGTTCAGTGAATTAGCTGCCATGGCCCCCAAGTTCTTTTCTAAGTCACCACTTCCCAAAATACCAGCCTCCCAACACCTCTGTTCTCTGTGTGACCTCTATTCTTGGTTCCTAGATGTGTGTGACTTGGCATTTAGTTGTGTTAAAGTGAACACAGCTTACCAAGAGAGATGATTCTCAGGACAAAATTTTTTGTGGCCTCAGACTGCGGCCACCAACCAACTCCTGCTGGTGGCAACTCTGGCAATTTTTCCTAAAATACTTAATTAACTTTAGAAAAAACAAATAAATATGTATGTACGCACATCCAGATCATTGCAATTTATTTACTGCTAGCTAGTAAGTCTGTTATGAAAAGTGATAGTAACAAACATACAGGTATCACTTTTTACAGCGGCTTTACTTAACCCTGGCAAGCCTAGGGAGAAATTAAGCCCTGGATGGGGAGTCAGGAGGGGCAGCAGGGTCCAGGAGCAATGGGGAGATTTGTGGGGGGCAGGGCAGGCAGCAGAGGGCTGGAGCTTGAAGCCCTGCGCCCAAAGCCTGAAGCCCCATGGCCGGCAGATGGAGCCCTAAGCTGTGTGGCTGGAACCTGAAGCCGTGCATCCAGAGCCTGCTGTCCCACTAGCCCAGAGCTGAAGCCCAAAGCCTGAGCCCTGCTACCCTTGGGAAGGTGAGGAACTCGCCTGCTCCTTCAGCATTGTGCCCCAGCAGTCTTCAGAAGGGGGCAGGGCCAACCCTTGCTGGTGGCCCCAGCAATCAGCACCAAGGTGGTGCATCCTGGAGCAACAAGTATGGGGAATTTTGCCCCCCCCCCACATCACAGCCCATGAGGCCCACGCTGATCTAGATCATTCTGTAAAACTGACTTGTCCTTATCATTATTTACCACTCCTCCAGTTTTTATATTGTCTGCACACTTGATCAATGATCTGAAAGAAAATATAAGAGCATTCCTGGTAAAAATGTTGAGGAGCATTTCGCAGTGTGGAACCCTGCTAGAAATGCCCTCATTGGATGACAATTCCCCATTTAAAATAAATGTATGTGATCCAGTTGTTAGCCAGTAACACATTTAATGTGTGCTTTGTTGACCTTGCGTGGTGTTAATAGACAAAGCAGACAAAAACGAGGAGGAGAAGTTCCATCATTTTACAGATGGAAAAAGGAGGCAAAGGGGCTAAGGCCATGTCTACACTAGCGAGCCTACAGTGGCATAGATGTACTGATGCAGCTGCACCACTGTAATATAGCTTGTGTAGCCGCTCAACTGTCTACATAATGAAACAACCACGAGCAGCGGTAGCTATGTTGACGGGAGCAGATGCGCTGTCCGCATCGGCACGTCTGTTGGTGTAACTTTTATGTCACTCAGCTGTATTTTTTCATACCTATGAGCAACATAAGTTTTATACCAATGAAAGTGGCAGTGTGGACAAGCCATTAGTTCCCGTATGCAAGGTTATGCATGAAGTCTTTTAGCAGAGCCAGAAACTGAATTCTGATCTTCTAAATCCCTGTCAGTTGCCTTAACCAGAAGACCATCCTCCTCATCCAAATTCATACATTGTTGGTGCTGGGGTCATGTATCACATATGAACAAAACTCAAAGCGCTTGAAAGTTAAGAGATGCCAATTTTATGGTTTCTCATGCATCCTTAATTCTGCCCCTTGTCCATCCAGTCTGTGCACTGAATGAGGCAGGGGTCTTGAGGAATGAAGTGTAAGTGATAATGCACCTGCATAAAGGGGCCAAACTGCGGTTGACAGGTAACTGTAAATCTACCTTTCAAGTTCTTGACTTTACAACTTGTTTTAACTTAGTTTTTCTTAAAATGTAATTTCCTAGAATTTGGTGTTACCTTTTTTTCTTTAAAAGAAATCACGTGCATCGCCAGCAAGGTTTGAACCCTGAACCTTCAGCACTGCAGTGCAGACTTTTCCACTTGTGCTACAGGACTAAATATAGGGCAGAAGGAGAAAACAGTTAACTCAGAGAGTGGAAGAACCCAGCTCAGGCATTCCTGGGAGTTGTGTGAGCTCTGGGCCAGCCAGGGCTGGCTCTAACTTTTTTGCTGCCCCGAGCAAAAAAAGAAGCGTAACCTCCCCCCTGCGAGCACCGCACCACCGAAACCTCGCCCCCCTGAGCGCTGTGCCAACCCCCGAGCCCCATGCCACCCGAAGCCCCGCCCCTGCAGAGTGCCACGCTGCCCCAAGCCCCCACCCTCCCCAAGCGCCGCATCAGCCCCTGCCCCCCCAGCACCGCGCCAAGCCCCCGAGTGCTGTGCCACCCGAAGTCTGTCCCCCTGAGCGCCCCGCCGCCGAAACAAAAAAAAACAACCCTCCAGCGCTGCCTAGCCAAAGGGGATTCCTTCAGGGCCTGCTGCAAACAATTTAATCAGTTTGTTTTGTTTTATTATGTTTGTTGTGGTAGCACCTAGTTCTGAACTGAGAACAGGGAGCTAGGCACGATACCAGAGATGGGCAAACTACGGCCCGCAGGCCACATCTGGCCCACAGGACCCTCCTTCCTGGCCCCTAAGCTCCTGCCTGGGAGGCTAGCCCCTGGCCTCTCCCCTACTGTTCCCCCTTCCCCACAGCCTCAGCTCACTCCGCCACCGGCGTAATGCTCTGGGCAGCGGGGCTCTTACAGAACTGTGGCCTGACCTGGTGCTGCATGGTGGTGTGGCTGGCTCCAGCCAGGCAGCGTGGCTGCCTGTCCTGGTGCTCTGGGTGGCGCAGCTGTAGCGCCGTCAGCCACCAATGCTCCAGGCAGCGCGGTAAGGTGGTAGGGAGCAAGGGGGTTGGATGGAGGGTAGAGAAGTTCAGGGTGGTAGTCGGAGGTGGAGGTGGGGGTGTGGATAGGGGTTGGGGCGGTCAGAGGGCAGGGAACAAAGGGGTTGAATGGGGGCAGGGGTCCCGGGGGGCAGTCAGGAATGAGAGGAGAGATTGGATGGGGCAGTGGGGGTGGTCTGGGTGCAGTCAGGGAGAAGGAGGGGTTGAATGTGGGCAGGAGTCCCGAGGGGCAGTCAGGAATGAGAGGATGGGTTGGTGGGGAGCAGTCGGGTGGGAGGGATGGGGGCGGGCAGGGGCGGATGGGGCAGGAGTTCCAGCGGGGTTGTCATGGGGCGAGAAGCAGGGGGGAGCGGTTGAATAGTGGGTGGGAGCCAGGCCATACCTGGCTGTTTGGGGAGGCATAGCCTCCCCAACCGACCCACCGTACAATTTTGGAACCTGGTGTGGCCCTCAGGCCAAAAAGTTTGCCCGCCCCTGCACTATACAATCATAGAATAAGAGACACTCACGTCCCCAAAGAGCTTACAATCTAGGGCATGTCTTCACTGGCAGTGTTAAAGCACTGCAACAGCAGCACTTTAATGTGGTTTGTGTAGTCACGGCATAGCTAAAAAGCCACCTCCAGGAGGGGTGTAGCTACCAGCCCTGGTGCACTGTCTACACTGGCACTTTATAGCGCTGAAACATGCAGCACTCGGGTTTGTGGTTTTTTCACACCCCCGAGCAAGAAGGTTGCAGCGCTGGAAATGCCAATGTAGACAAGCCCTAAATGGAAGATATGTTCTGGTCCAAGTATTTTTTCATGATCACCAATATCATGATTATAAATGCTGGGATCCCAGTGTATGGTGGTGTTGATAGTGCTAATGCTACCCTAGCTTAAATAAACTTTGATTGCAAATAGATGCCTGAAAGAAATTTCTGTATACTTGCTTGCTACAGAAAGAGCCGTCTTTTGAAGACCTGAATAGCTGTGAATATAATGCTTACTTGTATTATGTGCACACAGTGTATCAAGAAAATTAATTAAGGATATATAATTTAGTGCTATGTTTTAAATAGACTAATAGCAGAAAGAATTGTTTTGTGATTTACCTATATCTATGTAAATCTCATTCTTAGGAGCTATGTTCACGTGAAGAAGAGCTGACAAGGGCTGCTCTTCAGCAAAAATCTCAGGAAGAATTACTAAAACGACGTGAGCAGCAGTTAGCGGAACGCGAGATTGATGTACTGGAGCGTGAGCTGAATATTTTGATATTCCAGTTAAATCAAGAGAAGCCCAATGTGAAGAAGAGGAAGGGAAAGTTTAAAAGGAGCCGGTTAAAACTTAAAGATGGACATAGAATTAGTTTGCCTTCAGGTTTGAAATTTTTCTCCTCCTCTACAAAATCTTCCTTTCACAATTAAATATTCAGATTAAAGTTCCCTATCTGAAACATTTAGATATTGTATGTTACCCTGAAGGTGCCTAATTACACCACCATGGTCTCTGATCTTTTAGGCAAAAAGTATGCAATGGTTGATAAAAGGAAAAAAAAAAAGGGAAAAAAAAAAAAAGAATCTAAATGGCCTTTAAGGGATAAAATCAGAACTCTGAAATGTACCAGAGTTTGCAAAATGTTTCTCATTTCAGTTGAATAAAGTTGAGGGAGAGACTCTTACCCTCCAAAAACATCTTGTATCCTAGAGGAAGGTACACTGAATTGGAGCCAGGGCATCATGAGATCTGGCCTAACTAGTGTTTATATTTCTGTGCACTTCTGTCCCTTTGCTGCCGCCAATACCTACCTCCATCCTACGTAGCAGTCAAGTTTTAGGACCACACACCCTGGATTTTACAAACGAGTTAAAAGAAGGTCCCCCATACCAGGCTGGGAGTAGACACCATGTCTCATTCACTCCGTCACATTGTGTCTCACAATGAATGGGCCTGTTGTACGTGCTTTAGCTATCCAGTTTCTAATAGTTAGATAACAGTCTCCTCCCAGAGCCAGGAATAGAACCCAGGAGTTGTGATCTTCAGTATTCTGCTTTGTCTAGCATACAGTTGTTGTATAACTTATTAACAAAGCGTCATGTCCCCCTCATGGCTGGTCCGTATAAATAAGAGGTCTGTGGTGGGAATGAGAAGTGCCACAATTCAAACCCCACAAGTGACCCATGTAGGAGGATTTCATGTTTTCCACTTGATAGATTCTCCCCCACCAATTTAAAAACAAAACAAAACATGTTATTTAATTCAGTGAGGAAACATCCTTTAAAGCAGGTTTCATAGTTAAAAGATATGGTGCAGACATAGGCCAAGTTTGCAGTTGAGAGGTGTGGATAAAACTTATTTTTCTATCCTGTTCAATTAATTACTTTAATGTTACCAAAACTTGTGGACATAGCAGTACTCACCTTTCCCAAATTGTGAGAAACAAATTTGAATCAGTCCTCTGTCCAGAAAGATCAGTTGGCATAAACTTATTTCAGTACTTAAAAGTATTGGAACTATGCAGTCGATGTAACGTTTTGTAGAAGGCAAAAGAAAAAGTGACACCTGGGTTGAATGCAGGTAGATAGCTAATTTTCTTAACCCACTGCCTTGTTGACCACACTTATCTTAGAGTGTTTGACTTGTAAGCACAGTGAGCAGAAAAAAGAGAGCGGAGTTGGTGTGGGGTGTGTGTGCTCGTGCTGTATGTAGTGCGTAAAAATGTGGTAATAGCTAAAGAGGATATCACTTCAGGATCTGTTTTCAGGCTTCATGGGCATGTAGCAAAAGGTCACCATCGTGGCATCTGAACCCCCAATGGATATATCCCGTTGCTGGTTTATCAAGTTATTGTTCCTACAGGAGTCCATGGCAAAATATCTATTCACTAATGGCATTGTACTAATGGTGTCACTAGATGGCACTGTACACTTCACAAGACTGTGGGAAGCAGTGGAAAGACATGTTTCGTGATAGTAGAATCCTGCCATTGATTGCTGCATTTTTTAATGTGTGTGAATTAAGTATTTGTAAGGGTGCCAGATGGAGAGTCCTAGAGACTGGAGTCCTAAGACTATTCCCGTAATGGTACAGAACATCCAGCACCAATACAGCCTTCACCACAATGCCCTGCCAATATGTCTCAACTGTGACCTATAAAGAACACTCTGAAACCAAACAAAATAGCTGTTTAGCTTTTTTTAATCTACTGAGCACCAACAAGGCTGCAGATTGGCTTGTAATGTTGATTTTCTTAGTTGAGCTCCCATTGAGCCACCAAACTAATTTAGAGTGAAGCTGTAAAATTCTACCAGCATGACTCGAAGTTCAAACCAATAATTGTACCAGCAGGCTTAGAATTTTTCTCTGTTACAATAGAAATCTTATCCAATGAAATTCACTTACATAAATATAAATTTCATTTTGGTTAATGCTGAAAAAATACAATATAATCTTTCTTTCTTTAGAACAGTGAAATTTACCTAGTTTTGCTTTCTTCACAACAGATTTCCAGCACAAAATAACAGTGCAGGCTTCCCCTAATTTGGATAAACGAAGAAGCTTAAACAGTAACAGCTCTAGTCCACCAAATAGCCCCACAATAATTCCTCGCCTTCGAGCTATACAGCGTAAGTTTTCGTCACCATTTCAGTTTATTTTTTTAACCATTATGAACACACTCATTTTACACAACTACACTGCAAAACACTGGAAGGAATATGTTATATGTGGATGTAAAGAAAATGAATGTGTTTGGGCCCCTAGATGTTCTGTGAACAACATGCTGCATGAATTGGTAAAGAGAAAATCTTGCTAGAATGACTGTTTTTAGTGAGTATTTCAAGATTTGTAGCTGAAGAGAATGCAGCAAATCGTAACTTATCTGGCTTTTAGTAAAATGTTGAATTGTTTCAGGACATTGTACTTGGAAAAAATATAATCTGGTTTGGATGAAGTACTGAAGGATCATAAACAAAGGGCTAATGATAAATGGCAAAGTATCATGTGAGAGGGGGCTGCTGCCAAATGGAATGTTAGAAAATCAGCTGTCCTTGGACCAGAGCTGCCAGCCAAGCACAGGAGCATAATGTCCAAAGACACAGGGAATAATGCAGCCATAATATGTTCAGAAGGGCAAAACTCCAATTGATGGGAGGCGGGGAAGAAGGGGAACCAAGCACATGGGAAGCAGGGGAGGGAGGAAGAGAACAGATTGGGGAGGAGATAAGTGCCTTTTATTTATTTTTTTATTTATTGAAAATCACACACTTATTAAATACTTAAATGCTGTTTTTTGTAAGCAACTCCTGGGGTTGCTGTAGGGAAGTTGTCTGTATAAATGGCAGGATGAGGTAGCAATTATGAATGGGAGGGGAACTAGTCCACAAGACACTCAAGATGTTATGCTCACTATTGATTTTTGAGAACACAATATCTAGAGATAGAAAAGATCTTTTAATATATATGTCGTTTCTTGATTTTAATAGTGTCTGGCCTTGTGTACAAAGCAGGCTGACCGACTGCCCATGGGCATAATGGAACACCACATGGGATGAACAGTAAAGCAAAATCCATTTGTTTATTCAGGGTCATTTCCCAAGAGACAAACATGTCATGTAGTGTCCATCCCAACAAATGAACCCAGGACCAGTTTTTAGTGCCAAAGTAGTTTAGAATCTAGGTCATCTTTTGCTTCTGAATGATACAGTCTTCTCTCTTTCCCCCACGAGATCCTCTGAGGAGAAAGATCCCAGTCTTTTCTCTGGTGCTTAATCAGAAGTATATGGCTCACTTTCCTGGCTATTCCCTTCTGGAGATCAGGTCTTCTCTGGTTGCCTTTGGATCTTGGGAACTAGCTGCCTGGGCTCCCTCTAATCTTGGGTAGAAAGACTCTTTCCCTCTGGGTGAGCATCACCTTCTTAAGCCTGCCCTCATCATTATCTCTTCATAGTCACTAGTTATAGGTGGAGGGCTGTCTTTACTAGAATGACCAGCTGAGCGTTTGTTGGGTGTAGCTGATCTACGTCCATAGACTTGGAGCACTCTGTTACCTCATACCTGGTTGGGACGGGAAGGAGTTAAGGATAACCTGTTTCTTTATCGTAGTCTCAAGATTGCTTGAAAAAAGCATCAAGAGAAAATTGTGGGGTTTGTCTTTTCAAGATTGGTATAAGAAGTGTGGTTGATGTTCCCTTTTTTGCTACAGCCTGAAGAGAAATTATTTTTTATTAAATCTACCTTGTTTGCGTGTGAAATTTGAAGTGCTGCCATGGCTGTTTAGGTGTAAGCTATTTTCAACTTCATGACAATACTTTCAGCTTAATACCCACTCTGGCAAACTGTATCATGAATTTAAATTGACCTTCCCAAGTTATAAAGGACTTCTAGCACTTGACAGCTAAAATGAAACAAAACACATTACATGAGATGTTTTTGGAATTCATACTCTCTGTAATTGTGAGTGAAACCACAATTACCTGTCCCAATTACACTTACTGCACATCACCTTTTATACATTCTGCTAATCTTTTTAATATTTTTGGTAGGGCAAAACATTTCTAATGGTATATCTCATAAAACCAAAATCTTGAAATAAGGTTGCTATTTAATTTTTGATGTCTACAGCACTCAACATAGAAATGAAATAAAAATTTCAGGTATTAGCCCACCTCTAGAATCTTGAGAATTTTTTTAAAAGGCAGAAAATAATATACATTTGTACCCATTCTAACTCCCACAGTCATAGGCCCCTGTCCTTCAAGGAGATCCGCCAGTGCAGACCCATATGCCTGTGAGGAATTCAATTGATGGGTCTAACTGAGCAAATGTTTCCCATTGTAGGACCATAAAAATTACTGTATTAAACAAAGAGTCTCTCCCTCAAATGGAATACTTTCTAATTTTGAGTTTGGATTCCCAAGCTTCTAGCCAAAGCGCTCAGATCTTTTGAATATATCTGGCTGAAGCAACTTAATTTCCGCATCCCTGTGTAATTGTCTTCTACCTATGTAAAATACCTTCCTCCAGTGCTATTTAGTCTTGATTAAACTTCAGAGCTCCCTTGTTTAGAGAAGATTTATTCAAGTCTGTGTGCATTGAGCAAGAGTATCTAACAGTTGCTTATTTGATAACACCTCTTTTGTTCATAATATTTCAAGCTTCCAAATCTAAGTTTCTTAAAAATGAAAAAGAAATCCTAGCTTATTGTAAAGAAAATTTAGTCAGAGGTTTGAATTCAGCTATTTCTGAACACTAATTTAAAAAAAAAGTAGGTTGTGAGTAGTCTCCAGAGGACCCTGAAAACTCAGTTGTAATATCTTAGCAAAGACAAGCATCTGTGCTGCAGAGCAAGTTAAACTGGAGTAAGAGTTGGGGCAGGAGTGAGAAATAGATGAATTACAAACCTCCTAAACTTTTACCTTGTTAAAGACGGTCTGTCATGGCAAAAGTTGTGCTATGTCAATACTATCATCTTAGTTGTGAGCATATTGAGAATTTACTTTTCTAGTTGTCAACCTGATGCTGATCTGACACAAGAATTTTATTTAACTGATTCAGATTCACAGACTTTGGGGCCAATTACTGTGTACTCCTGTGACTGCTTGGCTCTTCCCAGGAGGCATTTTACACCTTTGGAACTGGGTTTCTGGTTCTAGAGCTAAAAGTATAAGGAAGAATTGGTCCCTCTTCTGCAAATAAAGTAAAACTACTAAGATCTCTACTGCATTCTCTTAATTTTTCCTCAGTGATTTCCAAAGCAGACACAAATACAGCTAATGGCCGAAGAAACAGTGTATATGTGTACCAGCAAGATGTAGATATCACAAGTGAATATGAACTTTCCAGTGGGGTTATGAAAAAAGGCAAGATCCAAATAAATTGTAAAGGGTGTTGGTTGTATTAACTCTGTAGCTGAACTTGTGTTAAGTGACAGACTGAGCACTTAAACAGAAAATATCTATTTTAAAATATTTGTATTGGGTTAATGAAAAACAAAATCACAGTAATTGGTCATAACTGAGATATTCTAATTCATTTGATATGATTGCATCAAAAAAAGTTCTACTGAACAAAATATTAACTGGTAAATGCTCAGTTTGCCTCATGTATATGAATTACCTAAATATAAAGTACTGAGTTTTAAGAAGCATGAAAAATAAGATCTTTCTTGCTGCTTTGTCTTTCATTTTCATCTTTCTTGTCAGTTTACAAATTGTTCCTTGCTTGCTTATCATTTTGATCAGTGCAGTTTGTATTTTGGCATCAGTGGGGGGGGGGAATCATCTCAATTTTTAAGTTGAACCTTTTTGATTTTGCTATTGTGATGCAGTTTTAGTGGAGAAGGCTGCTTTGCTAAAATCCAAATTCTTTCATTGGCTGTAACAATCCTTCTAATGAGAACTAAACTACTGTACCTGTCTCTAGTAACCTCAGATGAAAGCAACAGAACCTGGGGAAGAAGCACAGCTTGCCACCAAGAAGAATTTGAAGACTTGAAGAAAAGCTTTAAAAAGAAAGGTTGCACATGGGGACCAAGCTCAGTTCAAACAAAGGAACGTGCAGATTGTAAGGAGAGGTATGACCGCTATATTTTATATTCACTTAACATGAGGACAGATATTCTGATGATTAGATTGGAAGCCAAATTTGGGAGCACAGTTCTGCAACCCTTATTTAGCTAGGTTGTTTTTAGCTAGAATTCCTCAGACCCTCATTTTATTAATCTGGGAATTTTCTGGTAGTCATAAATGGGATTCATGCAGACAAAGACTCACAGGTGCTAGAACAATCACTTACCTTACAGTCCCTGATTCTTTGAGATGTTCTGTTGATTCTTTGATGTGGCTTCAATGACCCACTCTCCAACCCCACACCTTCGGAGTCAGGCTCTATTGGAATTCTGAAATAGTCAGGAAACGAAGAGGCAGTCGAGGGCATTGTGCCTGTACCTGTTGCTGCAGTGAATTCCAGGCTGTCTAGATGCTGAGTAAAGGAAGTATTTCCTTTTTACTACTTTGAAAGGCAATACGTTTTTAGAATGCTGTCATTTTGTTGTTAAGTGTTGAAATCAACTGTCTGAATTTTCACTAGTACTCTTCATTTTTTTTTTTTTTAAATAAATCACTCAAGATCCTTCTTATCTCCTTTTCAGGGTATATTTCCTTGTCTGTCAAGTGTCCATCAATTGAAATGGGCACTTCCTTGATTGTTAAACATACAATATCAATATAAATTCATAAGTCTATGTTAAATGCAGCCACGGTGAAAGTAACTAAAGGATTTATCTGTACGCAGTTGTCGGGGTCCTGCACAGAGAGGGTGGGGCCATTAAATCCCCCAGGCACTTTAAATCACTGCCGGAGCCCCATGGTAGCGGTAGCTGCTGCAGCGGCTGGAAGCCCCAGGGCTCTGGTGGCAATTTAAAGGGCTTGGGGCTCCAGCAGGACCCTTTTAAATTGCCGGCCTGAAGAAGCTGCCCCCTGCCGGTACAGTTGGCTGTTTACTAGTTCTTGCCGGTACACCATACCGTACTGGCTTACTTTCACCTCTGAATACAGCTTCCTCTTTTGTGCTTGCTCTTTGATCTTGCCCAGTTCTCTTTTACAAAAGTTTGTGTTTTTAAAGAATTTTATAAACCCCCATCAAACAAGTTTTAGACCTTGTACCATATACAAACTTCCTAGCCACTGTAGCTTTTACTGTTTTAGCACTTTGTGTGTTACGTGTTTAAACATACACAAGAAAAGAAATTCTGTAGAATAGATAGCTTCTAGTTATTCCTTCTTTTTCTCTTTAAACCTATATTAGTTCTCATTAAAAAAGTTATAGAAACATGCTGTTCTGTACAGTGTCTAAAGAATCATTCTGATTTCAGAATAAGACCTCTCTCAGATGGCAACAATCCTTGGTCAACTATTTTAATGAAAAGTCAGAAAGGTGTTCCATTAGCCTCCCTGTTTGTGGACCAAGGTAAGAGTTGTTTATCAATTTATGGAAATTGCCATAAAATTATATGAATTAAGGCACCACTTCCTACGCACATGCTATACGTTAAGCACACAAATAGTCCATTGAACTATTCCTGTATATAAATTTAAGGCACATATTTAGATGCCAATTCTGCAAAGACTTAATTTTTTTTTTATCAGTAATCATTGTCTGTCTTGACCACTTGCCTTGGAAGTGTAGTTCTTGGTTTGTGTTGAGAAATCCATAAAGTTCCATAGTATCACCATTTCTTACTAGAAATTGTTTTTCATTTACCAATCCTGATGTTTTAGTTGCATAGAACTATAGAACTGAGTTTTAGTAAAAGCTCCTTAGTTAGGGTTGTAACACCAATTCCATCCTTGGACCAGTTTTGAAATGCTTTCGTCCAATATGAGCAATAAATCTTTCATTTTGAAATTTGTATAGCTAGTCTTAGACCAGAAGAAATGTGTTTTTAGAAAGCTTGTAATCAGGCCAGAAATCTTAAAATTATGGGACTTACAAATATAAACAATTTTTTCTACTTTTTTGGAGAAATCTTTGGCCATTCTTCACTCACATCTCAAAAAATTTATTGAAAAGACACATATTTTACTCATTGACCCTTAATAAAACTATTGCATAAGCCTAAATTTCTTTCCAGAGTATCTCTTGCTACTCAGATTTCTCCACAATAATAATATAACTTCTGTTCAATATTTTGCAGAGCTTTGAAGTATGCGTCACGTACAGATCTCTCAACTGCATAAAAACACAGAAAACTTTAGGTGCTGCAATCCTTATGTTTCCTGATTTATTGATTAGAAGCTTGCATAGTCTACAGGCACTGCATAGAGAATGCCCAAGTTTTGCCGGCACAGCCTGATCTGTATCTGTTCCACACACACAGCTGATGATCTATTATGGCCCTGAGCATAGAGACTTCCAGTTTTAATTTGGAGGGTTTTGTTTTTACTAACTAAGACACCTCAGGTTAAAATATCAGCAACACAGAAGGAATCTTGAAAATATTTTATGAAATTTTAGTAAATTTGTTTATTAATAAAAGGGAAGTTAGATGTATATGTCTTGTTTCTATTTTTAGAATTTGCACTCCATTCGGACAATGAAAATAACAGCTTCATTTTCTGTTTCTCATGCACTGGTATAATGTTGGACTGTAGTTAGCTAACTATGCTAGGAAATATTTATATCAAAACAATTTTCTTGGTATTTTAAAAAGCCGAGGAACCATTTTTATCATCATCATCTTTTCAAAGATTTTTTTTAAATAAGATAAAATTGAGGACTGATCTACTTCCAAGGTTCCCCTTAAAAACAAACAAAAAATCCCTTTCTTTTTAATTTTATGCTGAAACTTTTAGGAAAATGTAAGCAAAACATCAAAGTTGTTGGGAGCAAAGTAGGGAAGGGAAGGGATGGAACTCAGCTGCAAAACATTATAATTAAGCTTGACTATCTAAGACAGGACATTCAGTAGTTGAGACTGAAACAGTAATTTGAACGATCAGTGTTTACTGTCAACTCTCTTTCATCCTATCCTACTGTACAGAATAACAGTTCATGTACTTGAACTGTGACTCCCCCCATATAGTTACCACCACATAGAGAAAAGACCCAGTCTCTTATTTTAAACGCTTGCCTTCTAAAGAGTCCAGAAACATTCTGCAGCCATCACTTGCCTTCATTTGTTATTCCACTGTGAGCCAAAGAGCTAAAACTTCTGAGTTCATTTTCATCATACAGACTGGAAATATCAAACTTATTCGTAGTGGACCTAATAGTCCATTGAACTTAATGGAAATACTCCCATTGACTTCATACAAGTTTTGATTCAGAGCCAACTGAACAGGTCATACACCACAGCCTTCAGAAGCTGCACACAAATATAGAGTGAGTGAGTGTGTGTGCGCTTGTGTCTGTATAAAAATCGTGTATACTACTCACAATAATCTATTCACAGAAATATGCTGCAATTTAAGTTCTTCAACACAAAAGGAAAATGGAAGCAGCGAAATATATGTATTTATAGTCTTGGAAAAAAGTATTTATAATCCACCCAGTATTAGCTGTGTGATGGGTAGAGATACAGAGGCAGTTTGGTGTTTAGACTTTCACAAGTAAGGGTCAGTTTTTTAGATTTTTTTTTTCAAATTTTACAAACAATATGTAGCTAGTTTTATAACTACACCACTATGTCAATATAACGCCACCCGATATAACACAAATTTGGATATAACGCGGTAAAGCAGTGCTCCGGGGGAGTGGGGCTGCGCACTCCGGTGGATCAAAGCAAGTTCAATATAACACGGTTTCACCTATAATGCAGTAAGATTTTTTGCCTTCCGAGGACAGCATTATATCGAGGTAGAGGTGTATCATGGAAAAATGCTGCTGTTTGAATTTACATTTTGAAAATAGTGTATTTGTTGAAAAATTGCTTTTATTGTTTTGAGTACTAGAGATTTCTTTGATATTTATCACAAAGGATATGGAAAGATTTTGATTTGAGGAAATTTTGAATCTGACTTAATGGTTATCCCTGTGTGTTCCTCTGAGTCTCCAAAAGATGTGTATATGGGGGACACAGAACATCTCAGGGTATGTATGTGTATATTTAATAATGAGGAATCCTAAGGTACATGTACAAGTTTGCCAGAAAAAAGTATCTTATTTTGCAATGTTTAAGTACCTTCCAATATTTTTACATTATAGATGTTTGTACAGAGCAGAGACTTTTCCTTGAAGGTTCAGATGCAAAAAGACCAAAGCAAATGAAGTTGCCAAATCAGGCTTATATTGATCTACCTCTTTGGAAGGATGATCAGGGAGAAAACACTATAGAACATGAAAGCTTTGAAGAAGGAACCTCTGCTAATTCTGCAAATAGTACTCCACAAATGACTCCTACAAACAGTCTCAATAGAACACTGCAGAAAAAGAAAACTGACTCTATATTGTATGGATGTGCTGTTCTCCTTGCATCTGTAGCTTTGGGCTTAGATATTAGAGAGCTAAACAAATCACAGGTTCCAGACGAACTGTTGCCAAAGGAGGAGAAGAAGAAGCGGGAGGGAATATTTCAACGTGCTTCAAAGTTTCGCAGGAGTGCAAGTCCTACAAGATTGCAGTCCAAAAAAGAGGAAACCCATATTCCATCTCTAAGTCCATCTGCAAATACTGTGAATCTTCTCTCTATGGCTTCCCTTTCCACCAAATGCTTGCTTCAGTCTGACAGTGAAGATGCGTTTGTAAGCATTGCTCCCGGTGATTGTGACACAGGCATTCCCACTGAGGCATTTTCATCTGAAACTTCAGCAACTAAGACGGGGGAACAAAGGGTAAAGCCGGTGCTTGACACTGATCCTGTGATGTTAAAGAACCAGTCTCCTATTCTTCCTCTGAAACAAGAATCTGAAAAAGTGCCAAATGACTCTTCATCAAAATTGAGACGATTGGGTCACAGACGAACCATGTCAGATGGAAATACTTTCCAGACTACATGTGGGTAACATAGAATATCAGAGAGATGCTTTATCTATAGTGCATAAACAAAATTGAAAATCTCATGGAATTATAACTTACTGAATATATTTTCAATAAGTAATTATCAAGAATAGTATCTTACTCCAGTATGTGGGGAGGACAGGTGTTTCATTTGAAGTACAATATAAATTCCACTCATGTCAGCAAAATAACTTCACCTAAGGATTTAGTGGAAGTCTGTGGGGACGTGCTGCCTGGTAGGATATACCAAAATCAGTGTTGCCAGTGGAATTACCAAAATTGATGCTGAGGATTGCCAAGTGTAGTGGGAAATGTTGGTATTTCTATAAACATTGTAGCATCAGAGCTTCAAGAGGCTGAAATAAATGCTGAAATTGTTACTTAATGTAGCTTGGCAATTGTTCAACTGAGACTAATTCATTAATGTCATTTTAGTGATGTCCATTTATTAACTCATAGCAAAACAGGTTTAATAAGTTTTACTTCCCTGACTGGCACAGGACTCCTACCACACAATGAATATTTAATGAGCTATTGTTAAGACATATCCAAACTGAAAACACTTGTCCTCTAATCTACTGGTATCCAGTAGAAATGTTGAGTTTTGTGTTTGCTATTAATACTAGCATTGCCCTATGTAATTTGAAGAGCATCTTTTGCGACACAAGATTGCTCTTCAATATTATTTTGCGGTTTAAATTCCTTAAATTAATTTGTTTTTCTTCTTAATAATTGAGGGTTTCCAACTTGAATGTGTCTTAAAATGATTTGGCAAAACTTGACAAACTTCTCAGCTTTATTGCATCCTGCTATTGAGCTGACTGAATTCTGCTGACTCTCTGACTGATGAGAAGTAGGCTCTCTTAGCTTCCAACACAGGAACAATACGGTTCAGAGAAATTCTTTGTGTGTTGAATGACTGTGTCAGACCATTATCTGATGCTGCCATGCCTTTATGGGGCATCACTAATTCCTACCAGCCTCTGTAACTTTTTTGGTGAAGTAGTAGTTCAAGTAGTACCACTAAAGTTGCTGTCAGTGGTATGTGCTTTTCCAGATGTGAGAAGTAGAGGTGATCATCTAATATTGTCTTGTCTTCTCCTCCATCTAGCTAATGGAATCACTTCACCTAACGGAGTCTCTCTGTTGCCAGTTCTTCCAGTTTCTGGGATTCTGCAGTCTACATCTGTTCCGCAAAGAAGCATGCACCATGACCCGTCACCTGAAAAGCAAAGAGCTGTCAATATTATATCAAGGCCTCGACCTTCTTCTCTAAGAAGCAGAATAGATCCATGGCAGGCTCTTCCACAAAGTATAAAACCAGACTCTTCAGAAGTGGACTATTTAGAGAGTTATGTAGGTCCCAATGTTAACTTTGTTCCAGATACTGAGGAGAGAACTAAATCCCACATGCCCTCATTACTTGATATTGATGTGGAAGGTCAAAACAGAGACTGCACAGTGCCTTTGTGTAGAATGAAGAACAAAACTTGTCGGCCATCTATATATGAACTGGAGAGAGAATTTTGTCTTAAGTGCCTGGCATTTTTGAAGTATTGCCTTTTTTAAGGAGAAGAAGAAAAATATTTAAATTCTTTTGTACATCTACTATTTCATGCTACTGTTTTCTAAAATACTGAGGCCAATACTACCAAAATTTTTGTAACAGGCAGCTAATTTTGTACAATGTATAACAAGGGGCCTATCTTGAATTTTTATGGGAAACCCATCTAGTAACTTTAAAACACAATGCTGGAAAACAGTATTCTTGACATACGTCTCTAAGCACAGTTTGAAATGCTAAATTAACTTGTCCAATTACCTCCCACAAAATCTCACCTTTTCTCTGCTAGAGCTCTTGCTTTTTGGTGTGGTTTTTTTGTTTTTGTTTTCTCTCACACATTGAAGGACTAATTGGCATGCAGAGGATTTGCATTCAGATCATGGGGAGTTTTGTGCACATACATTTTTCAGGAACAGCCCCTTACGAACTGTGGAGTTAAGGATTTTTTTTTTTAAGATGCCTGAATAGAAGTGCTCTACCCACTCTGCCCCAAGTAGTTGGTTTTCCTTTGGCATTGATTACATTATGTGAGTAACTTACCACCACCAAATGAATTTGCATAGTTTTGCCCCTGACTATTTTGAAATACAGTAGATTGTCAATCGTAGAATTAGCTTACCTAGAAAGTTGTGCTATAATTTAAATTAAAACTAAATTTAAATTTGAGTGACTGGATTTTGATTCAAGGTATTTAACGTTCTTTGGTTTTTGTGTATGTGAAGCAACATTCCATTAGGTAAAGATAAACTGGAACTTTAATGGTTGTGCTCTGACTTCTTTTGAACACATCAGTATATTTGCACTGAGACAAGTATTCCTGATGATTTTTAATTAAAACTGAGTTCTCTGGGTTACTGTACCATATGTTTGGGAAAGAGGAGTTTGTTTAAATGAGAGAGTACAGTTAACCAAGTTTAAGTTTCTAGCACAATTGCAAACTTTTAGAGTCTATTTCAAAGTCAACTCTGCCATTTCTTCCTTATATTGTCAATGGGGAGCCCAGTTTTTCGTGCCAAGGTGTGGTATGAAAAGGCAAAAATCTGATACACTTGTCTGTAAATGTCCAACAAATTCATAAATATAGAGTTGTGGGGGGGGGGAAGTGTACTTAAACTTGACCATGTAGCAACTTCATTTTCCCAAATCACTAAATTAGTGGTAACTTATTTAAAGGCTGCTTTACCAGTAATTGTTGGAAGTGCTGAAGAAGAGCAGCATTCGAATTAAGGAGTATTTCTTGAATTTTGACAACTAGAAATTCTCTGTCATTTTTAGACTTAGATACGCTGCAGAAATAAAATTACTTAAATGAAAAAGAAATTTCATTTCCCATCAGGACATTTCTTGTTTTAAGGCCTTTGTTTAAATACTTGTCTCCTTTACCCTTAAGTCTGGGAGTTCAGATTGTCCATTGTTAAGCAGAATTCATGAGCACCTAGTATCAAAGCAAAGGAATTAAAAAGCCGTTTTTATTCTCTAGTGCACTACATTGGTTATACTGAAAGTGGGAGAGAAGAATTGGAGAATGTCAATCATGCAGTTTTAACCTTGCAGAGAAGTGGATAGATGGACATAACTTCCCTGAGAACAAGCTCACAATATTAAGAGTGAAAATGAGAGAATATTTCTTAAAGTATTATTTCTACAGAAAATGTTGACACACTAACCAATGGTTGGCTGTAAACTGAGTGACTGTATAACAGGTTATTATTAATTATTGCATTTTTGTTCTATCCTGTTGTTTTCAGTAACCTGTATAATTTCTATTAAGTTTGTTGTAAGTACTGCATTCTTCAAAACTTAGGTACCACAAATTTCAAATACCATACAATGTTCTTTAACTTGTATTCTTTAAACTTGTACTTAATTTTATCAGGTATACTTCAGTAGATGAAGTTTAGTTTTTAATTGAAAATGTAATGATTGGTTCTCATGTTGTACACAATTAATTACACTCAATGCTCTGTGGAAAACATGGATCAAATCTTAAATATAGTTTGGTAGTGTATTTAATTTTGAAGATGAAAGTTACAGTTGTGAAACATTGTGTCTCCTTAAACTGTTTCAGGAGGAATCATGCCTTTATAATATTGAGAGACATTGAATTGATTATATTATACAACTATCCTTCTGGGGAAAGTACTTCTACTAGGCTTTCTAAAGGAAAATCTCAGGTGCTGTAGTCATATTGTCTTGTAAATTTTTGTTCATTTTACTTGGTTTTATTTCATTATGAATGTTGAATTATGCACCATAGATTTTTGGAGTCTACAGTCAGCATAAAAACGACCCATTGTGGGCTGTTGTTTTCTCTTACCAGCGGTCCTTATCGTGATCTGTTTTTAAGCAGAATTCACCATTGCTTTTAATGGGGGATTCTTCTTAAAAATGAATGGCGTGCTATGGCCCAATTAGTGCATGGTAACAATGTTAAGAGCTATATACTCAGAGTTTGCACCCCAAGAAAAAGAAGGTATATAAGCCATCTCCAGCAAATTGGTTTTATTGATACAGTCTTTTAGCTGTAATATATAGTGCTTTAGAATTATTTTTTCACTTCTTCTTTTCTGTAGTTTAAAATTATAGGCCAATCTTCACTAAAATGCAAAGATTAAAAATAAAGATGATTAAATCCATAGTTTCACAATTTCTATTTCACATGTTACCAGAGATACCTTTGTACAAGTAAGGGAATCTGGTGTATATTTATAATGAATTTACTTCTGTATTGGGTATAGCGGTAAAAAATGTATTTAGTGTCATGTATATGAATAGTCTGACCATATAAGTGATAATTTATACTGATCATGTTAGCATACAATTTCAAGGTGCTTACACTGCAGAGATTAAGGTAACTACTGACATGCTGTTTTATAAGCCTTATGACTGAAATCTTTTTATTTAAAATAACTTGTGTAGCTAGTGTATTTAATGTTGGCCTTGGCCTTCTTGAAATTAGGGCAGGTTTTAAAGCATTTTTATATCTTAAATTCCCTTGTACAAATTTCAGGGAGTAACCAAGAACTATGAATAGCCTGTTCTTAGTCCTTCAGAATGTGGGAACATGTAGTTATTGTCACTGAACTAAATGTAAGTGATTAATGTTAATCTGAGAAGTCCTGCAGATTTTTGCAATCTTGAAATGCAGATTAAAATATTAATAGTAGCAGCCTGCACTTTCTTTCATCCATGTAAACATAACACTTCTCATCTGTAGAACCCAGTGCATTACAATGATGAGTAGGTGTCTTGTTTTGTAAAGATAATTTGGGCACTGGAAGATTCACATAGTGAATCTGTGGCAGAATTGACTTTCTTTGGAACAAGAATATAAACCTTGGGTGAAATCCTCTCCCCATTGAAGTCAGTAGAAAAATTCTCAGTGACTTTAAGTGGGCCAGGACTTTGCTCCTTATATTTTTGTATTCATCGTTTTTATGGGTTCCTTCCAGTTTTTCTGAGATATGCTTCTGCCTTGTTAACCCATCCTTGCAAAAGAAAGTGTCTCCGTGTATACAATAGCAGCAGGAAAAGTGTAATATTACCTCTCCCATCACATTGAACTCTAATGATGGTGTGAATTTCAAAGCAGTGCGCCCAGTCCTGAAAATCTTTCCTCAGGTGAGTAATAATTCAATGAAACCATTCAAGTAATATATTTATGTGGGTAATGAATGGCAGGATTCAGTCCCAAGTTGGGATCATTTATATGTTAACAGACATTGGCAGTCCCTTCCAGGCTTCCTTTAAAAAAGGATACATTTAAAAAAACTACTACAATAAAATTATGTATTTAAGCATGTGTCAGGAACTGCAAAAGATTGAGATTCTCACAGTAACTGAGCCATTTTGCATATTGTAATTACTGGTAGGGGCAGTCAAGCGATTGAAAAATTTACTGGTAGGGGCAGTGAAGCGATTGCAAAAATTAATCACACAATTGAACATAATAGAATGCCATTTATTTAAGTATTTTTCGATGTTTTCTACATTTTCAAATAAATTGATTTCAGTGACAACACAGAATACAAAGTCTGCAGTGCTCACTTTATATTTTTGTTTACAAGTATTTGCACTGTAAAAAAACAAAAGAAATATTTTTTTTCAATTCGCCTAATACAAGTATTGCAGTATAATCACTTTATCACGAAAGTTGAACTTACAAATGTAGAATTGTCTGGTTTAAAAGAAAAAACTGCATTCAAAAATAAAACCATGTAAAATTTTAAAGCTGTAAGTCCACTCAGTCCTACTTCTTGTTCAGCCAATTGCTAAAACAAGTTTGTTTACATTTGCAGGAGATAATGCTGCCTGCTTCTTATTTACAATGTTACGTGAAAGTGAGAACAGGCATTCTCATGGCACTGTTGTAGCTGGTTTCACAAGATATTTATGTGCCTATGCGCTAAATATTCATATGTCCCTTCATGCTTCAACCACCATTCCAGGGGACGTGCGTCCATGCTGATGACTGGTTCTGCTCGATATCAGTCCAAAGCAGTGTGGACCAATGCATTTTCATTATCTGAATGTGACAGGGTGCTAAGCAGAAAACTGCTTAGCTAACCCTTTGTCACTCCTGCTCCAGTTAAGGGAGGTGAATTGGAGCAGGATAGACCACCTGGCCCTGGTTGGGGAAGTTTGAACAGCTGCTGCCTCATCAAGCTGGGGATGGATAAGAGCCCCTGGGGAAGGAAGCCAGGGGAAGCTGGAAAGAGGAAAGCTGCAGCAGAGGAAAGGCAGTGAGGGGAAGCAGAGAGAGAGAGTTTGTCCCCCTCTCTCTTGCTGGTGGACTGCAAGAAGGGGACTACTTGTATGGTGGAAAGGTGGTGGGAGCACAGCCTGTAAATAAGAGTATCAGGTGGGCACTGCACCTAAAGCTGTCTGTGTGACTTTCTCAGCCCAGCGGGGGCAGGAGCCAGGAGGGCCCTGCAGGGACCCTGTTACACATGGGGCCTTGTCTGGGGTTGTGCCAGAGCAAGAGTTTGGCAGCTTGAGATGGAAGAGGTCTTGCAGTGACTGATCAAGCAGCAGGCAGAGCTGTAGAAGGCAGTGCAAACCTTTCAGCAATCCCAGCAGCTGGAGAAGCAGGCCCAGCTCAGCTTGTAAGCTGAGCAGCAGAGGAGCCTGCAAGATTTTATTCGGGAGCAGACCACTGTTCAATAGCAGCTCCTCCTGAAGGTGATGAGTCCCCAAGTGGGGGATGGCATGCAAGCACCGGGCTTGGTACTATGTAAAATGGGCCCGGCAAATGACCCTGATGCCTTTCTAGGCACTTTTGGGCAGGTAGCTATGGGGGCAGGATGAGACGGGACAACCAGAGCCCTGTCCTTCACAGTCTTGCACTACTTCACCTTCATGGGCTTAAGAGACTCATTCCCTTGTTTGCCATAGGGTGAAGACTGCTGCTGACTTGCTACCTCCTGTTCTGCATATGCTGCCAGATTGTTCCCAAGTTACTTTTTATGTTTTATATCCTTAACTCAGCCAGAGAGGTTCATAAATAACCCAACTGCTACACTGTGTATGTCCCAATTGGTTTTTAATTAAGAATTAAGGCCTTAAATCTGTTCTATGTCAAACAGTCACTGCCCCACTTCAAGACTATATTCAACAATAATGAGCAGTGCCCCTTCAGAAGAGGTTTTAAACACAATGCTGTGAAATTGTATTGATTCAATGATGTCACTTTAGTTATCTTTTTGAGGGGTGGGGGGCATAAAATTTTCAGTGTATACATGATTTAGAAGACTCCTATATCCCACTGAGATGTAATGGGACTTAGATGCTTTTGAAAATGTTGCCTTTGATCAGTTAGAGATCTTCTATCTTTTCCCTCATTGACAAGTTTAATTGCATACAGTGAAAACATGGCAGTGAATTAGGAACTTCTAAAGTAGCTTGGTCATTTGAGTTTCTGCCTTGTTTAATGCAATGATATCAGAAGTGAAGTATTAACTATGCACCATGCCAAATGGTGATCAGATCACTTGAGTTTTACTCCCTGTTCTGCCACTGATTTTTGGCAAGTTACTTAACTTTTCTGCGCCTTGGTTCCCTTATCTGTAAGACATGAATAATTGTTTCACCCATCACTGTTAAGAACTTTGAGATCTGGGGATGAAAGTTACTGGAGGTGGTAAGTAGTAGTTTATTAATAAACTTTGGTTTTGACAGTATTGGTTATGCTATTAATGCGCATGCACACACGCACAGTTCCAAGCAAGTCAAATGTTGATCCAGGTAGGGAATTCTTGTATTAAACTCTGATTGCAAATGTTAACCGTGTCTTACTATAGCATAATAGATTTAATTTGTATAATTCTTAAATTCTAAAGATGGACCTAAACTGTAAAAATTGAGCTCTGCATTCAAACTCCAATGTAGAAGCTTTTGGATTTTGCGTGCGGGGAGGGGGAGGGGGGTTCAAGCCATTTTTACGTAAATACTTTCATAAACATTCATTAAATCTATTTTTAAAGTTTCATCAGTCAACACTGACAGCTGTTGTTTTTAATCTTAATTCACACACGATATGCTGCTAAATTTCTCCCTCTAAAATGTGTCCCAGCCCAGGGAATACTAGTTTTCCTGCATTTGAAGATAGGGTAGTAAATTTCAGCAGCTCCTGTTTAATGCTGCTTATACACAGCAGCATTTTGATACTTTTTGCTGGTGATGGTGAGACCAGATGAAAAGAAAGAGTAGGTGGATAGTTTGCTGCAGAAGCTTGAGTGAGATCTTGACTCAAGCAGATGCTATATATAAGTCTCTTTCCTCTCCCCATTACTTCTCAATTGTCTATAGCACTTTTTATACATTGCATCCTGTCTCTAAGGTAATGTGAGACAGGACGTGTGCACTGAAGACAGTGCTAAGATACAAGAAAGCATGGGAGAAAATTTCTTTATTTCAGGCATTTACCTGGCATTCATCACCATGGTAGCTGAGTGCCTTACAGGGGTGAAGTTGAGCATTTTTCAAGATCTCAGTAAGAAAAATCAAACAGCATGGTCTCCTGCCTTCAGCTTTGAGTCTACTTGAACTTGGGACAGAGAGTGGCTTTCTGTCCTGCTTGTACAGTGCCTAGCACAACAGAGTCCTGGTCTATGGGTTGGGTTCTTTTTCGGCACTACAATAATTAATAGGGAGCCACCCAGCAAAGCAGGAGAGGGAGAGGAGGCTTCCATTGCCTATGTTGCAGAAGTATAACAAATGGGCCATCTCTCTATACAAGTCCTAGGTGTAGTTGTTTTTCTTGAAGTTAAATAGCTAGAGAATTCAAAGTGAGAATTCCAACAGATTAGATGCTCCTCCCTAGGCTCCCCCCCTCCATTTTAAGTGGAGCAGCTTTCATCATTACCTTGTGCAGTGAACCTCGTACCAGTGTTAGGTTGTGCTGGTACATTAATGGGAGAACCTACAAAACATTTTGGTGCTGCAGGAAGTGGTGTAAGTGGCATACTCCTCTGGGTCCATATGGTCCAATGCTCCAAGCTGGTGTTTCAAATCAGCTGCAGAAGTATGATTGCAATGGGAGTTAGGTGCCTAAATACCTTTAAGGACCTGGGCCTTGTTCTTTGAGTGAGACACAAAAAGTAAAATCTTGTCCTCTTGTGGTTTGCAAGATTCTGTTCCATTTTCCCCCAAGAGTAGCACTAATATCCTGGCCAGATTCCAGCTTGTGTTCAAGAATTAAGTTCTGCCTCCCTAAATTCCCTAATAGATATAATGAAGCTGCAGCTGCTCTGATCCTAACTTGCTGTACAGTGTTGATATAGACTGGTATTAAACTGCTCCATTGCACTCCACAGGTGCCTGCATTTCAGTAAAAGCAGCTAAGAATCCTGTGGCACAGTATAGACTAACAGATGTTTTGGAGCATGAGCTTTTGGGGGTGAATATCCACTTCGTCAGATGCATTCACCACGAAAGCTCATGCTCCAAAAACGTCTGTTAGTCTATAGGTACCACAGGATTCTTTGCTACTTTTACAGATCCAGACTAACACGGCTACCCCTCTGAGGCATTTCAGTGACAACACACAGTAGTCCCTGTATGTCCTTAACCTATCTCACAGTGAGAACATGTGAGTTTTGCTTAATATTTATAAAGTGCTTTGAATTTTTTTATAGTAGTTATAGAAACATAAATCTTTCTTTTACTCAGTCAAGTTTCAGCTGCCCAAGACTTTGACTCCTATTAATGGACAGGACATGCATTAGACACTTGGTTTTGTATTACCCAGTCTTATCAAAACAGCTCTGCACAAATCAAAACTCTAACCTGAATAAATCGGTGTGTAAAAAAATATGAATAGAGAAATATTACATGAAAAGTAAGTCACTTCCTAAGCACGCAATAAGGAAGCGGTGGGAATGGATTAATATAGTTACTATTGTGTGTGCTGCTACACTGAAATAGTGTTAAAAAGCTTTTGTAAATGTAAATAGCAGAGGAGAGTAGATGAGATTTGCCCAAAGGCTCTTTGTGTAGTAGATTATCTTCCCACAGAATGAAATATGAATTAAATTAATCTACTCTTTTTAGCCAGTGAAGTTTGGTGACTGTAGAAATTGTGACAATTGCAGTAGCTGGAGGAAGAAATATGTTGTGATGGGCATAATCAAGTCCAGAATCAAGCCATGATTTATAAGAGGCGTTAATGTCAGCGTCAGTATTTACAACAACGTTCTACTTTAGTATATCATATACATTACATTCTCTTATTGTCTTTACTGTGGCAGGACCACCCAGAGGATTCAGGGGGCCTGGGGCAAAGCAATTTTGGGAGCCCCTTCCATAAAAAAAAGGTTGCAATACTATAGAATACTATATTGTCGTGGAGGCCCCTGTGGAGCCTGGGGCATATTGCCCCACTTGCCCCCTGTTCCCCGTGGGCATCCCTGTATCATGGGCAAAGGGAATACACAATTTTAATTTGAAGGCCTGTACAAAATACAAACCAAGGTGGAAGGAAAAGAGGCAACATACTAATAATGAGACAGGGTTTTTTAGTCATCCTCCTAGCAAAAATTAAGCTACTTGAGCAAGGAGCTAGGTATGAGAGCGGGTTTGGGAGATCTCAAAGTGCTTCACAAAGTAGGGAGACCCACTATGACAGGTGAGGAAATGGAAAGGCAGATAGGATGTGACTTGTCCAATGACACATGATGAGTCACTATTAGAATAGGGGCTAAGGCCCAGGTCTCCAGATCAATCCGCATCTAATCCACTGGACCACACTATCTGTTCTGAATAAAAAGGTTATCTGAAAGAAGTATATTTTCAGGAGCAACTTAAAAGAGCACATAAAAACTGTTTTATAGTCCTGTTATTTAAACAAATACTGTATGTCCCTGTATTTAAAAGTAATTAAAAAAATACTAACAGGCTTTCTATTAACCTGTTTGAACAAAGGCAGTGTTATTTTAATGTGCTCATTTTTCTGGTACTATAGGTAGGCAATGGTGAAAAGTGTTTTGAAGTATTGTTGGGGGTGAGATTTGTGAGAGTTCACTAGTAGGCTAAAATACTCTTTGAACGCAGTTTAAATGTTTTGACATTTTGTCCCCACTAGCTGTTGGAAAAACATAACACATTTAAAGGCTTATTGTTGCCTGGATACTGGTAGTAACAGGCCTACTGGGGGCGGGGGGGGATTTACACATTTTATAGGTAACAATAGAGCTAAAACTAGCAACATCAGCTTAGGAAAATGGTCATTGGCTGCATCTATACTACAAAAATTGGCACCTATTGTGGAATAGGGACATCTTATGGATATTGTATGTATCTAGCAGGAAGTGTAGAGGCAGCAGGAAGTAGGTTAGTAGGAAATAGGGAGATAGACAGGGGTTCTATGAGTAAGACATCTTGACTCCATGATGTTGTTTGTAATTGTTCACTAGAAGCATTTTCCTGAAACCTGAATCTCCCTGCTTTCTCGAGAATACCACACACACATAGTGCTCTGCTGCTGTAGCTCTACCAGCAGTAGCAACAGTGGGGAGTGTGGTGTAGAGTTGGAGGAGAATTAGAGAACATGCCCAAGTCCTTTTCACACCAGAACTTATGCTGATGTGAACCAGAGCAGTTGTAATGGTGAATTTTGTGTCCTGATTTTCCCAGTGTAGACAAAGTCAATGTGTTCTGCTCAACAAAGATGTTTGCACAAGGAGTGCAAGCCCAGTGTGAAGGTATCCTGCTCCACTTCTGGTTCTCCCCAACTCTCACAAGAGCCCCTGTTCAGGCTTTCTGTGGGCCTCCAAGAATGGAAACAGAGGGTTCTTCTGAGGTGAGGCCTGTGTGTGTTAGCTCAAACACACCCTAACTTGTCTATGGCACCACACTATAAATACCAGGCTATTGCTGCCAGAAACCGGAGTAATCTGGAAGCTGTAGCTGCCTAACCAGAATAAAGACTCAGTAATGCTGCATTATTATTATCATTAATGTGCATCAGTTTTCTAGCCAAAATCAAAGAGTGCCAGAAGTTAGTTTGAGTGATGAGTCCAATTTTGAATGCCTCAGCTACAAAAAATAAATAAATGAGAAATATCCAAATAAAGGAAAAGTAGGTGGCCACAGGCAAGATGTGACAAAATCAAGGACAGTTAAGACAAAGGAAATAGTGTTTCTTTACCCAGCACCATCAGTTGTAGAATTCACTGCCACAGGGTGCAGAGTCAGATAGTACAACAAGATTATGAGGAGGACTGGATACTTTTATGGTCATCACCAACAGTGGCAATTATGCAAGCTAAGAGAATGTTAAAAACATAATGAAAGCTCTTGCTTCAAAGCATAATTTGGCTGTTGGGGGAAAGTGTAAAGTTTTATTCCCACTCCCATGTTATAGCAGCATATGACTGGCCAAGAGTAATATCTTGCTGCCCTTGCTATTTCATCCACTGTGGCCACAGAAGTCTTTGAAATGCAGTTGAACCACTGCTATTGTATTATATGGTTTGAGGGCAGGCTATTGAAAGACCATACACAAAAACTCACTTGTGCTACCTTATGGTCTATTCCACAGAACCATACCATGTGGGAAAGGATTGTGAAGGAGTTGGGGTTGGCATCGATGTTACAGATCCACTAGGTACGACCGCTGTGTAAGAGGGACATAGTGCACAGTTCACAAGTCGTAAAAGTGGCCATTGACTGGATGTGTTGGTGCCTTGGCACTGTTAGTTGCTGGTAAGGATGGTTTCCTGGGAGCAAAGCGGAATGGTGGTAAAGAGGAATGGGTGAAAGATGCACAAGATTGTCGGTTTAGGAATGAATTATTTTAACAAACTGAATCTTTATAAATATAGTTTGATTTATTTTGTTACTTGTATCCACTAGATGTCACCAGTGTATTCAATATTTCAGACAATTCAGGTTTGATTGATTTTGGAATGATTCATAATAAATATGTAAAATTTCTATTATCTACTAGTAAGATGTCTAAATTACTGTGTCTCAGCAACTTACCTTCATTAAATTCTGAGATAATTAATTTGCTTCCTTGAAAGAAGCAAGTGAAAGTATTGCTGAAAGAGAACTATAGACTAGTCTAACATGGGTTAAATTCATAGCCCCTGATTCCACAGTTGCATCCAGGCAAACAGACTGCTGCACCTGCTTAGAGTGCCACTAACTTCAGTGGGGTTGTGTACAGATGTAGGATCACCTCGTGTGGATCCAGTTGCAGGACTGTGTGCATGCTTACACATGTAACAATGCTGGTATAAAAAAAGTTTTTAAAAATGACATTGAAGGGGGAAAAGAAAATCAATCAATCAATACTGCTGGAGATCACAACTCCTGATTCTCCCATCCCATCCCTCAGTGTGAAGCCTGGGGCTCCTGCTTCTACCTAAAGGGGCCTGTGATGAGGGGTATAGACCTCAATCTGTGACAGCTAGGAAAGAGTTAATAGACCAATTACTCCTCCAGGGGTATTTAAGGGGCTGGTGTGCCACAGCTGGCATAAAAGGCTTATACATATACATATTTCTGTTCCAAAGAAAGATAGCAATAAATATGTTATGAAAAAAATTCTACTTGTGTGATCGCACACAGTTTCTGGGTGAAATTTACTCTTATGCAGAAGGCTTATGTATTGCTTATGTCTCACTTAAACTGTCAGACAGGGATAAGATGACATTTAAGAGGTGCATAGGCCTTGTTCTGGCCCTCTGCACAGGAGTGAATTTCATCCCATAGGCCAACTTCCATTAAATTTAATGGAAAGACTTTGACACCGGCAGACCAGGTGCCAGCTCATGCCAAAACCAGTCAATTCACTTGTGTGTTAGTATAGATCAAAGTAATTGTTAAATGTGTAAGTGTATTTGGTGTTTAAATTTCATTAAAATTAATGGGATGTTACATGCATTGTTTGTTTATCTGAAGTCTTTTATAATTTACTTTGTAAATACCCCTGTAACTAAATAACCCATCAGACAAGGAAGAAACCTTGTGAAATACAGATGAAGAACTTTAACAAAATAGTGCTGATTTCAAAGCAAGTAGTCGTGTGTGATGACTGGAAGTCAAAGACTCAAAATGCATTGCTCACTCTGCATCATCAGAGGAAAAGCCCTGTGGGTAGTGACCCTGTCAGCTTGTTTTCTGTGAGAAGAAGCCATAAGAATGGATTCAAGGAATGATCCTTCATCTCTGGGCTGTTTGGATTCTAACAGGACCGAATAACTGAACAAAAAGACAGATCCCCACAGTTATTCTGGGTAGCCCTCAGAGAATTCTGGAAAACTGGTAGTCAGGGGCGGCTCTAGGGATTTTGCCGCCCCAAGCATAGCAGGTAGGCTGCCTCTGGCGGTCTGCCTGTGGAGGATCTGCTGGTCCCACAGCTTCGGTGGACCTCCGCAGGCAAACCACCGGAGGCAGCCTGCCGGCCGCCCTCATGACACCAGCAGAGCGCCCCCCACAGCTTGCAGCCTCAAACACATGCTTGGCGTGCTGGGGCCTGGAGCCACCCCTGCTGGCAGTTTACTACATCTCTACTACCATTTGGAATTATAGACTGTGACTTACCTGTACATCTATTTTACCTGCTTTAAAACCTCTCAACTCTCATTTCTTTTTCTTAGCTAATAAATCTTTAGTTTTCTATAGAATTGCCTGCCAGCATTGGCTTCAGTGTAACATCTGGAGAACTAATTGATCTGGGGTAAGTGACAGGTCTCTTGGGACTGAGAACAGCCTGATGTGGTGTGATTTTTGGTTTGAGTGACCTTTTTTCACTAAGTCCAGTGTATCTGGGTCGCAAGATAGACTGGACCATCTGTAGACTGTTACAGTGATCCAGGAGTTCACATTTGGTACAGGCTTGGTGAAATCTCATTACAGAACACACCACCAGTTGGAGTGTCTGCCCTGTTTTCTGACAGTCAGCCCTGAGACAGGCACTCACAGCTGTGAGCCACAACAGATAGCATGACACAGACACTCATTGTTTTCAACAGAAGTTGGATCAGGCTGTGTATGCATATCCAGTGCGTATCTAGAGAACCCAGTCCTGGCTCAGGAAAAACTACTTTTCTAAGGTTGGTGGTGAATTTTGTCTGAGGAGGGACTGTAGAATCAAACTAAGGGTATGTCTACGCTATGAAATTAGGTCGATTTTAATAGAAATCGATTTTTTTAGAAATTGATTTGATACAGTCAATTGTGTGCGTCCTTACTAAGCATATTAAGTCAGCGGTGTACATCCACAGTACCGAGGCATAGGCGGCAGGTTATATACATTTGCAGTGCCCGAGCACCAGGAATATTCAGGGCTGGGTGCCCTGCTCCAGCAATATTTGGAGCTGGGTCTCTCCCCCGGCCCTGCCTATATCGGGCCCCGGCTCCTGCGGGTCACCGCCCCCCACAGCCGCCTCTCTGCTTGCTCCTGCTGCCGGAGCAGAACGGCTCCCAGCAGAACTGCTTTCTGCTGCCCCAGGGTCCTAGCATCCACTAATGGCAAGGCAGGCTGCCCTTACCCTGCTCTTCTGCCCTAGCCCTGAGCCTCTCCAACGCCCCAAACCCCTCAGCCCCAGCCAGAGTCCTCATCCCCCTGCACCCTGATCCTCAGCCCCAGCCCTGACCCCCCCTGCAGTGTGAACCTCTCAAATCCAGCCACAGCCCTCATCCCTTCACACCCTGATCCTCTGCCCCAGCTCTGAGCCCTCCCGTAGCATGAACCCCTCATCCTCAGCCAGAGCCCTCATCCCCTCGCCCCCTAATCCTCTGGCCCAGCCTTGAGCCCCCCTTCAGCATGAACCCCTCATCCTCAGCCCCACAGCCCTCACCCCACAACCCAACCCTCTTCCCTAGCCCTGAGCCCCCCCACATCATGAAACCCTCATCTTCAGCCCCACAACCTTCATCCCTGCACTCCTTCCTATCCCCAAACTCCCTCCCAGAGAGTGCACCACATCCCCCTTCCTACACCCCCAGCCCAGAGCCTGCACCCAAACTCTGTCCCAAAACCTGCACCCCTCACCCCCTCCTGCACACCCACCCCCTGCCCCATCCTGGAGCCTGCACCCAGCACCCAAACTCCCTCCCAGAACCTGCACCCCTCCTGCACCCTAATCCCCAGCCCAGGACCTGCACCCCAGACCTCCCCCCCGAAACCCCGCCCAGAGCCTTAGGCAGGTGGGGGCAGAGTTGGGGGGCGGGTTCTGGGCACCACCAAAATTTCTACAAACTTGCCACCCATGTACCGAGGCTAGCGGCAACTTTCGGAGCGTTGCAGTGTGGTAGCTATCCCACAGTTCCCGCAGTCTCCGCTGCCCATTGGAATTCTGGGTTGAGCTCCCAGTGCCTGATGGGGCAAAAACATTGTCACAGGTGGTTCTGGGTATGTCATTAGGCCCCCCCTCCCTCTGTGAAAAAAGTCGTTTCTCGCCTTTTTCCTGGGTTACCCATGCAGATGACATACCATGGCAAGCACAGAGCCCACTCAGCTCACTGTCACCGTATGTCTCCTGGGTGCTTCTGGCAGATGCAGTACTGCAGTGCTACACAGTTGCATCCCCTTGCCTTGCCTTGTGGATGGCAGACGGTGCAATACGACTGCTAACCATCGTCATCATCCCATGGGTGCTCCTGGACAACCTTGGTTAGGTAGATTAGGGGTACCTGGTCAGACAGGGGTGCTCCAGGTTGGTTGGGGGTGCCTGGGCAAAAATGGGAATGACTCCAGGTCATTCTCTTCTTTAAGTTTTGGCTAACGGAGATTCAGTCCTGCCTGGAATATCATGCCAGCTGGAGGCTTCTGCCTCAGGCTGCTCTCCCAGTCAGCAGCACCACGCGGTCGCACCTACCCCAGCCTACCCCTTGCTCCCATGGCTCATGAAGCCTGGACAGTAGTAAGGAGAAGTTCAACTATAGGCTGAGCAAGTGCAGAATGGTGGTAGAATGTGCCTTTGGACATTTAAAAGCTTGTTGGTGCAGTTTACTGACTCAGTTAGACCTCAGCGAACCAATATTCCCATTGTTATTACTGCTTGCTGTCTGCTCCACAATATCTGTGAGAGTAAGGGGGAGACGTTTATGGCAGGGTGGGAGGTTGAAGCAAATTGCAGCCAGACACCTGGGTGATTACACGCAGCCAGACACCTGGGTGATTAGAATAGCACAGCAGGGCGCGCTGTGCATCAGAGAAGCTTTGAAAACCAGTTTCATGACTGGCCAGGCTATGGTGTGAAAGTTCTCTTTGTTTCTCCTTGATGAAAACCCGTCTCCTTGGTTCACTCTACTTCCCTGTAAGCCAACCACCCTCCCCTCCCCACTCCACTTTGATCTTCACTTGCAGAGGCAATAAAGTCATTGTTGTTTCAAATTCATGCATTCTTTATTAAATTGTCACACAAATAGGGGGATAACTGCCAAAGTGCCTGGGAGGGGTCGGGGAGGAGGGAAGCACAGGGATGAGGTAGTTGTAGGGGCACCCTCTAGAATGGCATGCAGGTCATCATAGAAGAAGCATGTCCAGGGCGGCCGTTTGCCTCTCTGGTTCTTTGGTAGGCTTGCCTGAACTCCTTAAATTTCATGCGGCACCTCTACGGTCCCTGTTATAACCTCTGTCCTTCAGGCCCTGGGAGATTTTTTTCAAATATTCTGGCATTTCGTCTTTTGGAACAGAGTTCGGATAGCACGAATTCATCTCTCCATACAGCGAACAGATGCAGAACCTCCCATTTTGTCCATACTGGAGCTCATTCAAAAGTTCGCGTGGCTTTTCCTGTCTACCTGGCCATGTGCATCTGAGTTGAGAGTGCTGTCCAGAGCAGTCACAATGAAGCACTCTGGGATAGCTCCCGGAGGCCATTACCATCAAATTGCGTCTACGCTACCCCAAATTTGACCCAGCAGGGTGGATTTCAGCACTAATCTCCTCATCAGGGAGGAGTACAGAAATCAATTTTAAGAGCCCTTTAAGTCAACAAAAATGACTTCATCATGTGGATGGGTTCAGGGTTAAATCGATCTAACACTGCTAAATTCGACCTAAACTCGTAGTGTAGACCAGGGCTTAGTGTGTCTGTGTTCATATCAAGGGGCAGATTCTAGAACCCTTACTCATGCAAGTAGTTCTGACTTACTTCAATACTCACTTCACTTCAATACTACTTACATGAGTTGGAGTTAGAGGAATATGCCCTAAATAGTTCAGACGTAGTTATTTTTCGTGTTACTTCTTGACAGAGGTAGTTTTAACATACACTTTAAATTAAGTGTGCATCTGATGCCAGATGTGGCAATGGGTCTACATGTGCTAAGATCTTTGGGGTGGAGCTTGTTTCTTAATATGACATGTCTTAGGGCATGTCTCGACTACAAAATTAAGTAGACTTAAGTTAGGTCGACCTACAGTCACCAGAGTAATTAAATCTGCTCTTCATGTCCACACTATGCTGCTTCTGTCGGTAGTGCATGTTCTTACCAGAAGCACTTTGCACCGACTTATGTGGGGCATTGTGGGGCACTGCCAGCCGAATCCCTGCTTCCAGCCCAGAGGCAGCAGGACTCACAGTTCAGGCTGTGAATGGCAGCAACAGGCGATGTAAGCAATGCAGTGTCTACACTGACACAGCATCAACGTAACTACATCAACCTCAGCGGAGGAGGAATTATTAGATTGGTGTAGCAGGTGAATTAAATTGGCAGGAGGAACATTGTAGTGTAGATGCTTACACATTTAGGTCAACATAAGCCACCTTACATCGACCTAACTCTATAGGGTAGACCAGGCCTTAGAGTCTAACAGAATGGGGTCTTGATCCTAACTGGGATCCTCTGGGAGCTATTGTAATACAAATATTGAATTATAATAAGTACGCTAATGAGCATTAAAATGCAAAAGTGTTGTTTCATTTGAAATTAGAGGTCAACCAGGCTTCTGCATTCAGCATGCAGATCATACAGTCACTGCAGCACTGCCATTCCTGTCTGAGGAAAGAGGAAAAAATGAATATTCACAACTTGTTTTTGCTCATCTGAGACTATCATGGGCTGTGTCATTCTCTTTTTCTCTGTCTTGTTCTTTGAACTATTAAGGGAAACGTGGAAGAAAAGGAGACAATTAAAATGTGTTCTCTCTTACCTGATTCATTTTGGGACTTTTATCTCAGTTCTGTTTAGGATTTTGCCCCTGAGCAAGTGTGTGTGTGTTTGGGGACAAATCATCTGAAATGTGCTTACTGAATGAGATCCACTGGCTGTAAAGAAGTAACTAACCTTTCTCTTCTCCCTACATTGGTGGTTACTAAAAATCAACTTAAAAAAATTCTCTCATACATCTGGCAGTAGCAACCACTCAAGAATCATCATAACTACACGTATGGCCTCATTAGGCTATCAATACAAAAAATTCTCTGAGGCATTTACAGTTGTGTTTATGGCCATTTTTCCCTAAAAAGCTTTCCCTCTGCATAGTTCACTGGGAATTTGAAAGTACAAAACTCTAAAATAAAAACAAAACAAAACAAAAAAGTCTCTGCTCAGTCTCTGATCTCCTCATTATGTTGGTCTTTGTTTGGGCTTGCTGATAGTCAGCCATGAGTGAATGACCCTGCTCAAGAGGATGATGCACATTCTATTGTTAGCAATTCTACTGTATTTATCAAAACTCTAATTTGTTTCAATGTTAGCACTGTATTAAGGAATGTTCACCTTTAGCACAGTATTCAAAAACCAAGAGGCCCTCCCATCTTTCCTTTTATAAATAAAAGCCATGGAGGTAACTAAAAGGGAAAGCAATAGATGCCTGCAGTTTGAAAGAACGATTGCTCTAGGACTTCTTTTCAACACCCATCAAATCATGCCACAAAGCACCTTACTGGGGAAAAACGTGGGAAGAGGCTTTTCACATCAGATTTTCCACATTTTCACTCTAGCATGGCTGGGAATACAAAGAGAACAGCCTTTACATATTCCTAATAGGAGCTGTTGAAAAAGCTACCTAGTTTCCTGCAAGTGCACAAAAGCTTTAGTTTAGGGCTTGGGGAATAAATACAATTTGTGAACCATATTGTGTAAAGAAAGAGCATTAGCTGGTCAGAGTATCAGAAAATCTGAGTTTTAAGCTCTGGGTCAGCCACAGGTTTCCTGGCAACCTTTGGCAAGTCACTTAACCTTGTGACTCCATATTCCAGTTTTTACAAAGGGGGAAGATAGTTACCTACTTCCTGATAAGGAGGTTGGAATTGCTCACTTATGTTTGTAAAGCACTTTGAGATTTTTGAACGGAAGGTACCATGTATATTTAAATTATGACTAGAGTTGAGATGGTGTAATCTGGAAGAAAGATAATACTGCATTTCCCCCTTCCTGGGACCCTAGAAAAGCTCTTTTTTGTTGCTCAATAAGAGTCTTCATTCTCCTGGGTTTTAGGGGTGCAGATTGAAGCAGGGGCTTAAAGAAAGAGCTATGCTGCTGGGAAAATGTGGACCAGTGCAGCAGAGTCTGTGTGGCTAAGCATACAAAGAAAGCTTCTGTCTTCAAAGATTTGAGAGTGCCTTTGGTTTTGAGTCCTCTGATATGGTGGGGATGGGAAGCGTTCTCCACTGCCCACTCCATTGTTCTCCCACGAGACCCTTCCACTAGGGTGAACTAACTCCTGAAAATTCCATAAAATGAACTTTGGAGTATTCGTTTTCCCTCTGCTATGTTCCCATGGGTTTCTCAAGGGCAAAGGATCATGTAGTCCACAGCTGTTGCTGAATGCACTTCTTTATCTACTTGCTTTAACACTGTGACACAGAATATCACCTCTACATTAGAACGGATAATGTATGACATCACAAATCAAATCGAAGGGATGCTTTTACACTTAGGCAAAGGACTCTATAGAACAATTTCTAATGGTAAACTTACACATTTTTTTGCTGTGTTCTCAATCAAAAGAGCGACTCAAAGCCCCAGTTCAAATATTTTTGGGCAATTATATGGAAATCTGCTCCATTCAATCTACCACCCTGGAACCTTAGTCACAGACCAGCAGCCAATTTGCACTCTAAACTGATTAAGGATTTTGAAGTTGTTTCTTTAGGCAGTGATACTGTCAGTCACTATAGGAATACAACACATCTAAACCTATTAAAAGCTAAGCATACAGTTAAGAAGAAGAACATAGAGCATTCAGCATGACATCCATTACTTTTTCTGTTGCTAAGCATGAGTAATAAGCTCATAGTTACGCTTCTGTAAGCAATTACTGGGTGGTGCTATCAATGCTCATCATGCTTCTGCAGACTGCCTTGCAAAACATGGTAGAACATGTGAACCAGGAAGTCCTGGAAAATTTGGCATGTTTATGTACTTTTATATGTGATACCCATGTGAGAAACTGGAGGGGCATGCAATAAGTGTACCAGTATTCTCCTAGACTCCTTGTTGTTTCTGGATTCATCAAGAGCCAGAGCTGGGAGAAATCTCCTTTTCCATCTATGGCTGGCAGGAAACTGCACCTGCTCTTGCTGGATTTGCACTTCACCACAGTGTAGCAACTATTCATGACTTCCAGGTTTGATTATTGTAATTCTCTGTATCTAGGCATGAAAATGATGGCCTAAAAGGGTGTACTGGCTTGTAGTTAGGGAATTGGTCTAGGACTCTGAAGCCCTAAGTCTTCAATTCTTGGCTTTTCCTCAGACTTCCTGTGTGACCTGGGGCAAATGACTTAATCTCCCCAATTCTCTAGCTGCAAAACAGGGAAATGTATTTATTTTATGATGGTAGCAACTCAGAGCACTGCTCATGGTCCAGGACCCCATGGTGCTAGGTGCTGGACAAATAGAACAAAAGATAGTCCCTAACTCTTCCTTTGTCAGCTCTTTTGTTCCCCAAAATCAGTCCTCTTCTGGGCTCAATGGTACCCAGTGGTACCTTCCATGACTGAGGATGTGGGCCTTTAGTTCTAGGTGGACTTAAGGCCCACCCCCTCAGGATGCAAATGGGCTCATGACACTATTATTCATTCCCTCCACCTAGGAATTGGGAAAAACTTGGCACAGATGATGCTGAGCCCCAAAGGCCCCAAAAATATGTGATAGAAATTAGTTTGGATTTGTTTATACAGTTGGCCCTAAAAGCACTTTTCCTTCTCCTTCCTGGCCTGCAAAGAAAACAGTGAGAGGAAACAACAGCACCAGAGTAACTCAGGCAAATGTAGCAGAACAAAAATGAAACACAACCATGCCAAAACAATAAACCTGTTATCCTCTGTCACCTAGCAACGGAGGAGCAATTTATCTCAGTGCAATCCTATGGCAAGTGCACCTGAGATGTGCTTAATCTGTTTACTACGTTTTCAAACCCTTCCCACATTGTCATTGTAGATTCTGCAGATCAGATAGCAGAATCTATTCTTGCAGCTTTCACTCCTTGATCTGTGTGTTCTGAGATCACCCCAACCCTCCAGAATGAGAGCAGCATTGACTGTGCAAAAGTAAGTGGCAGTTTGCTCTCTAGAAGCTTGTAATATGGATTGCTCCTGATCAGAGGAGAATCTATTTGAAATTGGAAAATCCACAATGGGGCCTATAGTTATCCAAGTGTGTGAGGGCATTAAGGCATAGAAGTGTGACTCAGCACTGTGCAGGATATAGTGCAAGGTTTGCAGCCAGGGGCAATAGAGGGGATGCATATTCCTATTCTGGAACTACTCCCCCTTGCCAATGAGAACACAGGACTATTTTAAAAGCTGCAAGTGGGGACATACTTCCCTGATGGTGCATTACCAGTAGCGATGTTGAAATGCCAGTAGTGATTGTGGAGACCCAACCTACTCTTTACGCCCCTAGCTCATGAAACCATACATTGACCACCTCAACAGCATCACGCAAAGATTCAACTACTGGCTCAGCAGATACCATTCGAGTGGCAGTGTTTAATGACTCAGTCTCAGTGAGACAAACATTCCTATTGTTACTGCATATTGCATATTTCATAATATCTCTAAAGCAAAGGGGGAAATGCTACTGGCAGGGTAGAGGGGTGAGGTGGATCAGTTGTCTGAATTTGAACAACCAGGCACAAGGCTGTTAGAGCCACCATGGAGCTATAAAGCTGAGAGGTGCCATAAAAGATCATTCTAACAGTCAGCCATAGTAGCATTGCATGATGCTTTTAGGAATTTGTCTACCTTCATATGAATAGACCTTAAACGTGTGTGGGTTGCTAATGCTCTGTAATGGTGTGGCTGGAGTAGCAGCCCCTTGTGGACCTTCCTGGCAGCCTGACACAGCTGCAAGTCTCCTCAGAAGCAAGGGGTAGGTAGGGGGACATAGTCTCTATCCCCTGTATCCACTGGATGCTCCTACGGTCTTCCCTGCAAAAGAGTTGCTGGAGGGTCTTATCCCAAAATGTTCCCAAGCAAAAGTGAAGTAAACTCACTGTTAGCTCATCCCTAGTCTCCTAAACAGTTTCTTAGTTGAGCATCGCTCTCTCCTGGGGTCTATGTGCTTCTCCCTTGTGGCTGCCTGGGCTATCAGGACTGTTTCTCCACCAGCAAAGTTCCTTCACGCAGAGAGGCAGACCTCTGTCCTGCTTCCCCACCAGTTAGGCCAGATCTACACTATAAATTAACATCAGTATAACTGTGCCACTCAGGGGTGTCCAAAATCCACACCCCTGAGCGGTACAATTATACCGTCCTAAGTCCCAGCATAGACAGTGCTGTGTTGGCAGGAGAGCTTCTCCCAGCAACATAGCTACCGCCTCTCAGGAGGTGGGTTAACTACACGGATGGGAAAAGCTCTCCCGTTGGTGTAGGTATCACCTTCACTTAAGTGCTCCATTAGCGCAGCGGCACCTATGCAGCATTTGAAGTATAGACCTACCCTCAGCCCTGCACTGAGCCATCTTGTCTCCTGTAATTTCCCCTCCAGGCTCGGCATTGGCTACAGGTGTAGTGGAGTGGGACTAGCTGGACTAGAGGTTCTGTTTAACCCCTTCTCAGCTGGTGTGGGGCTTCTGCTCTCCATTATACTCCCGTTATGAATTTTGTAATGTGACACGTCTGCCTTGAGCAAACCTATATACTGAGTTTCAAAAAACAAAACTTTATTGCAGGCAAATAAAGAGGAAACAAAGTTAAAGTGCAAACAAACAAGTTAAAAACATTTTAGCAACACTGTAAGAAGGTGATCCATACTTATAAAAGCCCAGGAAAGCAATAAACACACGTTTACATAGTACAATGTTTCATTCATGTTAAAAATAAGTACTACAGTGTGCTTGCTGACTGATCCTGTTATTATGACAGGCCAGTGTAGGTTCTCCTTGTTTTCCCTGTCAGAGGGGTAGGAGGAAGGGTTCATGCCATGCTGCCACCTGTTATGCTGGGGGAAACAGTGAGCAGTGACCAAGGAGTATTCCAGGTAATGGCAAGGCTGCTGTGGGTGAGGTCTTCAGGAATTCAGCTCAGTAACATTCTGCAATGTCTGCATTTGTTGCCTGAGCAAAGCCATGAGGTACTGGTGCACTTCTTGCTGCACCTCCTGTGCCTCTGGTAGCAATCGTTCTCTCCATTCTTGGTCATTCATCTCAGTCTTAGACCTTCAGCCTCTCCACTCCCTATGTTCGCAAGCAGCCTGCGTAGAGGAGTGAAAAGAACGAGGAGTCCTTGTGGCACCTTAGTCTCTAAGGTGCCACAAGGGCTCCTCGTTCTTTTTGCTGATACAGACTAACACGGCTACCACTCTGAAACGTATAGAGGAGTGGAGACTCTGGCAAAAAGTATCCTCCTCGGTCTGCTTCTTTCCTGGCTTGATCCAGGACAGCTGTTCAGCAGGCAGAGAGGGGGCACATCTCAAAGCATCCATGCCAGAGGCTGCTGATAAAAACAGACACAGCATTACATTTACAGTTGCAACAGACAGGAAAGATACGTCTCAGAACTCCCTTACATTATTCCCATAACCACCCCTAATAAAAAATGCTAATTGTTGCTTTAGCTTTGGATCACCTCATTACCACACCATTCTGTAGCTCAAGCCAAAGGGAGTACAGACTAGCAAAGGGGGTGGGGAACTGCTAAATGGCAAATTTGAATGCTGGGCACCCCTGGCTGTGAGTATAGGGAAAGTGCAGTGAATATCGCCAGTACATTCCAGGCAGTGGTAACTTTGGCTGATATCTCACTCCAGAGGGTGCCAAAAGTCCAGAGAAAGCAGCTGCTACTGGCGTCCTGAAGCCACCTGGGCCTGTATGCTGCCAGCCTGTTCACTGAACACGGCCAGCACATCTCATCCCAGAATGGCATGGAAGTGTCCCCTTTTATGGGGGAATAAACAAGGCTGCCATTCCTAGAAATGTTCAGGAGAGGATTGCAGAGTATCTCCATGAAAGTCTTGGAGATGGTTTGAGAGAATTAAAGGGACAGCCCTGTTCAGATAAACAAAGTACAGTGCACAGGGAGAATTGTGCCTGGCCCCTGCACCGGGCAACAAACCAAAGGAAAGAAAATGCCACATCTACATTCTCCCTCTATCCAAGCACAGGACAGTGATCTACTGTGGGCACTGTAATTCTGACTGCTATGCTAATCTTTTAAAATTCATTTCCTCGTAAGTAGTAGTTGATTAAATGGCAACAATATGTGCATTCCAAAGCATTAACTTTAATTGTATTCTAAGTACTGTTTTTAAAATTAAAGCAAAGACTCAAAAGTCAATGTCTTTGTTCTGTAAAGTTGTGTATGGGCTGGGTGCCATTTTTTTAAATAGGGAAGAAGGGTGGAGGGGAAAGAGGAAGGGTTTTGGTCACCGGAAAAGGAAACAAACATGCTTCATCACCAGACTCATCTGTGCTCACCTGACAGAACTGGCTCAACTCAAGTGGAGTTTCAAAGAGCTCCAGGGTCACTACATGGTTTGTGTCTCCCCCATTCCTCCTCACTGTGCACTGCAGGGGGTTTTGTTCCTAGCTCTTGCAAAATGTCCACAGTTCCATTTAGAGTGCTGGTAGGTTCCCTGCCAAGTGGGGCATGCAGTTCATTGTAGAAACAGCGGGTCTGTGTAGCAGCCTCAGATTCTGATATATCTGCTGAAGTTCCACGGCTTTCACCCAGCATTGATTCTCATCCCTGTGGTGGGCAACCAGGAAAAAGCATTTTAAAAACACACTGGTTTTTGTGAAGGGGTGGTGGCAGGAGGTTAGCTTCTGTTACCTGTGACCCCCAGGCTTGTGAAATTCAAAATTGTGACCAGAACAGCCACTGTTGTAGGGACTGTACCATTGTGGGACAGCTGCCATGGAGGACTGTTAGGGTCAAAACAGGTAATGCAGTGTCTACACTGGCATTACATTGATGGAAGTAGATCTTGCTTTGGCTCTCCATTGTTTGGGGTGCTGGTATTGTGTCAATGAAATGGGCTGACTGTGCCAGTGGGAGACAATTTTAGGCATGCAAAACTAAGCTGAAATAAGTCAACTTAGGTGGACGAAACTTTGTAGTGTAGACCAGGCAGATTGACCTCAGCAGCCCACCCTACCCCTGCATAAGGAAATCTTCTAAGAACAATAAATGGCAGAATCATCAGCATGCCGCTGAGGTTCAGATTGCAGATTTGTGGCCACTGGGATGCAGATGCCCAATACTCTGCCCCCTATCTATGTCTCTATTTAAGTTTCTTTTAATTGGCTTTATTAGTGTGTGGCTGTTCTGTGTTTGATATGAGCATGTGACAGGACCATAATCTCTTGTAACCTTGACCCATTTCATGGGGCCAGGAAATAAAGGTCAATCCTTCCAGGAGAGCTGGCGTGACACATCTTTGTTTTGGTGGGAAAGCCAAGGTAATAGATGTCAGCACAGGATCAGGGTCTTAGTTTGTGCATACTTCTGAAACACTTGTTTGTGACCTTTCTAGTATAAGGTTATCACTCACTTCCTGTAGATTTCCATGAGGTGAAGATGGTGGTGGCTTTGAGAGAACATTCCAGGTATTGAGGGTAGCACAGCATAAATCACCATGATATTTGTGAGACGAAAATAAAGGGATTGTAGAGGCTGGCACCACTGTACAGAGTGAAAGGAGTGGAAGTAACATAAAATGAAATCAGGTTGGATATATAAGCAGCAGCTGCATGAATGTTTAATGTTTTTAAAAATATGGGTAATAAAATACCTAATTTTGATAGGACACTGGAAGTATAATTTACTGTTGCATTAGAAATGTAGTCTTTCTCTGGGTTTATTCCAAATCTCTCAAATCTTTTTTCCCCTTTAATCAGTAGGGATCTCTTACTTGTGCATTCTGCTATGATTTCCTGGAATTCGTGGCGCCTGAAGCTCTCCTGCAGTTGTAAAGTATTTCTATAACTAGTGACGGGTTCTCAGCACCATGCAAATACAAAATCCTAATTGCCTCCAAAGAGAAGCACTTGTAAAATGTTACATCCTCTAAAAAATATAAATCATTTCTGTACTGTGCCCTTCCAGAATATTGATCACGCTTGTAAATTGAAGGGCTTATAAAACTTTCCAGAAACTTTTTAAATTGCTCTGCGTGGAATAAAGTGATTTCAGCTGCTTGGACTGCATTACAGACCAAGTGGCTCTTTATACGTGGTGGCATGGGGGCAGTCAGAATTGGAGTCCCACTAGCTCCATTTGTTCCCTCCGACCCCCAGTATAGGTTGGCCAAATATTCCAAATGCAATTGCACATCAGCAGGAGTGTCACAGTGAAGTGTTTTTTCTGAGGGAAGCATGAAGGAAAAACAGTCCTCTTTATAGTCCCCTTACCCACAATTCTGCCCCTTTCATACTGGAAAAAAACAGAGACTCTTTGCAGGAAAGGGAGTGCTATGAGACAACAATAGTGACCCTTTACTATACTGTCCCAGTCCTAGTGTGGTGTATGTCTAACCTTCCAGTCTAGCTCCTACACTTGTCCCCTCCCCCACCCATTCATCCACACATGGACTTTCACCCATTCCCTCCACTTAACCCTATTTGCCAAACCCTGCCAATCTAAGCCATCCCCATCCTGGCTCAGAACTCCTCTAGAATCTCTAGGCTTCTGACAACCCAATTTAGTTCTGCTCAGAAACCCCTCCCAACTGAATCTGTCTAGATTCAGGACACCCCTGAACCCCATGTTCAGACTCAGAGGTACCGAGATTGAAACCCAGCAGTAAAATAAGCAGGCAATAAACATTAAATTGCCATTTTAAAACTGTATCAGTGAAAGAGCTAGTAATTAAATTCTCCCTGTTTCCCCAGTGCCACAGTTTTTAACAAGACACAAAGTGAATTATGTGTACAGGCAAGAACACAATACAATAGGGCCAAAAGAAGAGAATGAAGCGAAAGCTGATAAGATATGAAAGGAGACACTGAAAACGACAACTGATGAAAGAAAATTACTAGGAGAAAACATGGCAATGGGAGGGGACCAATTGCAAAGCCAACCTTAAGAAATTAGTTCATTATTAGTCATGGAACACAGTGCATTTGGTGCGTTTGAGTTTCTGTGGATACTTGACTCATGTAGATCTATAGACTCATGTAGATCTGTAGAGCTGGCTGGCTATTTTGACATCTCTTTTCCCTTTCCATTGGGTTGCTGTTACTTTACTTTTTATTATTACAGTAACTCCTCACTTAACGTTGTAGTTGTGTTCCTGAAAAATGCGGCTTTAAGTGAAACGATGTTAAGCGAATCTGATTTCCCCATAAGAATTAATGTACATACATTTTAAACAATTTTAAACAAGCAATTTAATATGGTATAAGTTTTAAACAATTTTTAAACAAGCAATTTAATATTACGCTGCGGGGGTTTCAAAGCATGGTAGATCAGAAATGTTGCATAAATTTTAGATGGAATGAAGGGCCAAAGAGTCAAAGGTGTTAACATGACCCTGAAACCATCCAACATTAAACAGCACTAAATAAGGTTCGGGGGATGGTATATAGAGACATCAGGCTGCCTAGTCCCATGGAAAACACATCCTTAAAAATCCTAGCCTTTTATTAAAGTTACAGAAAAAAGGGGAAAAAAGTTAAAGCACTTAAAATATAGAGTATTAAATGATGCTTTCATTTTAACATCCCTTGTTCTCTTTCCCTTTAGCTGGAGAGAGTATTTAGAAGCAAAAGCAACCCTTCTTTGACAGTCTTTTTCAGATGGCAATAACTATCCTTATGAGGAAAGGAGTTAGCTGAGGTGGACTGGTGCTGTTATTACTGTTGTTGTTAAAGTCCAGTCCAGCTTCCTAAGAAGACAAACAAGACAGACACACATAAAAGGGGAGAAGAAAGAACAGCAAAGAGAGAAAACAGCTTGTCTCTGGAGAGACACTTGCAGCCTCACTGCTGGAGAGACACAAGTCCAAAGTCTTATTAGCCACTTTGAAAGCTGGCAAACTTGTACCAAATTGCCTCTCTGGTCACAAGCTCACAGCAGTGTTGTGAAATATGCAGTCTTGGCCTGCTAAGCCACATTTTTGAGAGAGATAGAGAGAGAGAGAGAGAAATAAGATGGGGAAGGAAAAAGACACATGGGGAATGGGAGGAAAGACATGAGACTTTGTCTCCCATACCAGGTGATGGTCATGATTTAGCCAAAGTTGTAGGAGGTGGAGATATCATCTGGATCTCTCTCTTTGTCACCCAGTCTGGTTATGGCATCTCTCATGATTGGGACTAAGCCGATCCTAACTGTGAGAGATTTAACAGAATTAAAGCTTGCTGCAGTGGTTGTTAGTAGACAGCTGCTATTTTTTGCCCAAGAAGAAAATAAAGGAATCTTAGGATGGACCATTCCTTCCCTCATTTATTGTGTCTACCAATAGGCCTAATTTCCAATACAGCAATGTTGGTTCATTGATTTCCAGTGCTCTACTCCTCTTGTTTACCAATCATAATTTTAACACAATCCTTGAGTGGTATCAGTACAACTTTTTTCTGTTCAAATTAATTCGGTCTTTCTGTCTCCTTCATACATCTTTTCTTAACCAATTTTATGTAACATTATGACAGTTTATGAAATTTCACTCACTCTTTGCAGTTGAGATTACAAGTCAAGTAAATTCATAAACCCAATTATTACAACAGAATGCACTAGGGAACCGTTAGTTTGTGGCATCAGCATCCACACAGGCACTTACTGCATGTCAGACTAGTGAGGGGTAGATTTACAGCCCAGCTTGCATCAAACCAAGCGTTGTGTTGTCTCTTCCCAGCCAGGCTCCTGCCTCAAGCCCAGATCCTCAAAGGTATTTAGGTGTCTAACTCTCATTGAAAAAAACAGTGGTAATTAGGCATCTAGAACCTTGTGAGTATCTGGCCCTACATTAGTCAGACATCTGCAGGGTGGGATATGGGGTGGGTGCAGGAAGAGGAGATTTAGCTCCAGCCTCTAGAAAGCCAGGCATGGAAGGCTGGCAAAGAATCTCCTTCAAAAGTGCTCAGGTGTCCCTTACAGAACCACAAGCTGTGGGACAAAAGTGATCCCCCAAATGGTGGAAAGCTCTGGTGGATATGTTCCCCCAACACACTGTTCATCATATAATCACACCCAAAACATTTAGGCTTGGTGCCCCCTTGGGTAGAATAATAGAAATCATAGAAATATAGGGCTGGCAAAGATCTTGGAAAGGCAGGAACCCCATTGCACTGAGACAGGAACAAATAAATCTAGACCATTCCTGATGGGATTGTTCAACCTCCCTTGGAGGCTGTAAAACCTTCAATGGAGAGGATTCCACAACCTCCCTTGGAAGCTGATTCCAGAGCTTAACTACCCATATAGTTAAAAAGTTATTGCTAATATCTAACCTAAACCTCCCTTGCTGCCAACTTACCCCATTACTACTTGTCCTACCTTCAGGGGAAATGGAAAACAATTGATCACAGTCCTCTTAATGACAGCCCTTTGCATATTTGAAGACTTATCAGGTCCATTCTTTGTCTTATTTTCTCAAGACTAAACATGCCTGTTTTTTTAAGCCTTTCCTCACAGGTCAGGTTTTCTGAACCTTCTATCATTTTAGTTGCTGTCCTCTGGACTCTCCCTACATATTCCTTAAAGTGTGACAACCAGAATTGGACACAGTACTCCAGGTGAGGTCTCATCAGTGCTAAATAGAGTGGGACAATAATCTCCCGTATCTTAAATACAATATTCCTATTAATAAACCCCAGATGTGTATAAGCCTTTTACGCAACTGTATAACACAGAACAGGAGTACTTGTGGCACCTTAGAAACTAACAAATTTATTTCAGCATAAGTTTTCATGAGCTACAGCTCACTTCTTTGGATGCATAGACTGGAACACACAGACAGGAGATATTATTCATACAGAGAACATGAAAAGGTGGAAGTATGCATACCAACAGGAAGAGTCTAATCAATTGATATGAGCTATCATCAGCAGGAGGAAAAAAACTTTTGAAGTGATAATTGAGATGAACCATAGAATGTGTGAGCACTTAACATAGGGAAATAGATTAAATTAGTGTAATGACCCAACCATTCCCAGTCTCTGTTTAAACCTAAGTTAATTGTATCTAATTTGCATATTCATTCGAGTTCAGCAGTCTCTCTTTGAAGTCTGTTTTTGAAGTTTTTTTGTTGCAAAATTGCCACCTTCAAGTCTGTCACTGAGTGATTAGAGAGGTTGAAGTGTTCTCCCACTGGTTTTTGAATGTTATGATTCCTGATGTCAGATTTGTGTCCATTTATTCTTTTGCGTAGAGACTGTCCAGTTTGGCCAATGTACATGGCAGAGGGGCATTGCTGGCACATGATGGCATACATCACATTAGTAGATGTGCAGGTGAACGAGCCCCTGATGGCGCAGCTGATGTGATTAGATCCTATGATGGTGTCACTTGAATAGATATGTGGACAGAGCTGGCATCAGGCTTTGTTGCAAGGATAGGTTCCCACAGGACTCCTAACACTAGGGCAGGGAACCTACCCATGGAACCCCTAATGCTAGGGTGGGCACCCCTATCCATAGGAACCCTAACCCTAGCTGCAACTGCCCTACTCATAGGAACACTCTCCTGAGGGCAGAGAGCCCTGCTCATGGGAACTATCTGCACGACACCCTGAACCCTAGGTCCAGAGGACCTGCCCATAGGAAGCAGAACCCTAGGCCTGAGGGCACTGCCCATAGGGACCCCAACCAGAGGGTGGTGAGCCCTACCCATAGGAGCCCGACCTATAGGAACACTAGCCCAAGCTCCAAATGTCCTATCCATAGGAACCCTAAACCTAGGGTGGGGGCCCCTTCCCATAGAAACCCTGACCTTGGCACCCACAGGGGCCTAAGTGCCAAGTGCCCTACCCCAACTGGAAGGTGTGGAGCCCTATCCATAGGAATCGTAGCCCAAGCTCCAAATGCCCTACCCATAGGAACCGAGAGTGGAGAGCCCTGCTCATAGGAACCATCTCCATGGCACCTTGAAATCTAGCTCTGGGGGCCCTACCCATAAAAAGCAGAACCCTAGCTGCAAGTGCCTTACCCATAGGAACCCTAACCCTAGCTCCGAGTGCCCTACCCATAAACCCTGACCTTAGCGCCAAGTGCCCTGCCCAGAGGAACTATCACGCTAGGATGGGGACCCCCACTTCTGACTCCCAGTTTGAGAATCCCTGCCCTAGGATTAGGGTTCCTATGAGTAGGGCTCTCCTCCTTTGCATTAGGATTTCTGTGGATAGGGCTCTTGGAGCAGATGTTAGGGTTCCTATGATTAGAGCTCCCCACCCTAAGATTGGCGTTCCTGTGGGTAGGGCACTTGGAGCTAGGGTTGAGGTTTCTGTGGGTAGGGTTCCGCAACGTAGGGTTAGGGCTGGACCGAAACAATTTACCAGAATACCAAAATGCGGCAATATCTGCCACTTAGCACTGCTTTTTTTTATTAATCATAGTTTAGCTCAGCGGTATTGATGCAAGAACTGGCTCTTCACTTATACCACTGAAACAGAAAATAGATAACCTTGCTTTGGTCACTAATGACCAATGGATACGGGGTTTTATTTATTTATTTTTAAATGGGAGACGGAGAGTGTTCTTGTCCCCTCCAGTAGTCGTTCTACACTCCTTTCCACTATGCTGGAGAAGTAAGGTGCAGAGTATTCACAGAGAACTGCCTTTGGAGGAAATGACCTGGGAAGGAGTTGGCTCATGCCTTTTTAATACATGGTTTTCTTCCTTCCTTTGTGTCAGAGGAAGCAGTGGTAGATAGGAGTGAGAGAGTCCCAGCAGTAAACTAACCTGCAGACATGCATTTGGTTATCAGACTGTCCTGTGTTGTATAAAGCTTACTGGCTTATGTGTTAGCGTTTGTTGGGTTTTTTTTTTAAATATGGCTTTTATATGCATTTAAATAATGAACACCTGGTTTTGCAAGAAACATCCATCTCTAGAGGGGTTTTTTCCCCCGTGGCTGCTCCAGGTCTTTCTGCCACCGCATATGTACTGTACAGTGAGATAAGGGTAGCTGGACGTTTACAGGAGGTAATGTGTTCAGAGCCCCAGTAAGGAATGAAGGACCCAGTATTATCCTGAAGGGACCTTTCTGACACTTTCAAAGGAGCATTGTAGGCAGCTCCCTCCAGCTAACTGTCACAATGTGGGGTTGTGAGTTTTGGAGCAGAGGGAAAAACAGGGAGAGTGATCTATGGGATCCCAACAGGCTCTTGGAGACTCTCTTAAAGGGTTGGAAATGGAGACTGAGAGAGGTACTTGAATTTGTCATCTTTCAATAGAAGGGATGTGAGAAGCAATCAGGGGTATGCAGTGCCTCAAGGAACCCCTATGATCTGAATGAGACCTTGAGCTTGTGAGAAGACTAAAGAGTACAGTTAACCCTGCATAAAACTTAAAGCACACAAAGGAAATGTCAGAATGTTTTCATAGTTGTCAGCATGAGTACTGGGGAGGGAGCCTGTTCTGAAGTAGGACAGAACTAGAGACCTTTGTCTTGTGTGGCAGCAGAATGTGAAACCCAAAGTTCTATCAGGCGTGAAGGGAAATGTGATGTCATATATAAGTGACTTCCAGCTGACAGAGCTACTGTATTCCAAACGTTTACTTCCTCAACAACTCCCTTTGCTCACTCCCTTGGAACTGCTGCCTGAAGATCACAGGAGTCCTGATTCTCAGGTCTTAGATTACACAATGTTGAAAGAATGCATTCAGTGAGGAAGGGAACATGCTAACTAGTGAAGTTTGCTCCACTATATGGCAATCATAACCCTATATTTGAATTCAAGGCACCCTTGAATGTGGACAAGAAGAGTTGTCTGAGAGATTAAGATTGAGACAATAAATCAAGATTATGCCAGGTCTCCTTGCTTGTAAAACAGCTAATTCCTAATAATTTACTGTGGGCTCATCTAAATAAATGCATTATATTCTAAGACTGTAGCACATTCAGAGATGATTACTCTTCCACCTAGTGTATGTGAAGTATTGCTTGCTTGTTCTCTCTTGATTAGTTAGGATGTCTGCAATTATCTAGGCATTCTTGTACCTCTGCTCATTGTATAAAGCAATATGTACATTCATGTAGTGTATCATTGTGTCTTCCTCAAATCCTTTGAGCCTTGGAGGCCTTTCAAACACTACATTGAGATTCTGGGACTCTAGGTTCTCTGGCTCTGCCTCATTATTACTAACCATGTATAAAACTTTGACCACATCTTCTCCCTCTTCCATTCTCCTGGTCTCAGTCATTATGCTCAAAGTGGGGAATAATAGGCCTGTGAGTGCTTCCTGCCAGCTGGTTATGCATGTGGTGAGCCTGTGACATCCTCTATGAATGGAATTCACAAGGGGGACTTAGGCGCCTGGTCCCACATTTAGGCCCACTGATATGCACAGAACCCCTGCTCAGCTGCCACCTAATCCTCTAAGTGCCTAAAATCTCTAGGTTGCTTAGTTTCCACTGCAAAAGTCTCCAAGGCACCTAAATTTTGTCAGCTTGGCATGTGTCCACCTAAGTCCTGACCCTGCCTAGCAATTTGGCACCTAACTTGTGCTTAAGCCCCAGTGTGGTTCAGAAAGTAGGCATTCCCCTGCCCTTTTTGCCTTTGGGTCCCAATCTGCTAGACTTGCTCTGGGCACATTTAAACCCACACAAAATTAAGGGAGGAGGAGGAGGTGGTGCCCCACCCTATAAATTTTAGCCCTGGGGCTAGAGCATTCCCCCAGGCTGTGGGAGATCTGGATTCAATTTCTCCCTCTGCCTGATGTGGAGCAGGAATTTGAAGTGGGGTCTCCCATCTCCCAGGGAAGTGCCTTAACTACAGGGCTTTAGAGTTAATCTTTCTTTGTCTTTAGCCCAATGAATATTTATTTATACAAAGTGGAACACCTTCAACAGGAGCAATTAAGAGAACCCAACCCCAGAATAGTCAATAGCCTAGTGCTTAGGGCATTGAGGCGGGAGACCTGGTTTCAAGTCTCTGCTCCAAATCAGGCAGAGTGGGGATTTGAAAATAGACCTCCCATATCCCAGATGAATGCCCTAGCCATTGAGCTCTTGACTATTTTGAGATGGACTTAAACACCACCACCACTCCTCCTGATCTCATTTCCAGCTGTCTTTTTTGTGGATTAGCCATGCTTGGGCACCACAGGCAAGACAGGTGGGTGAGTGCCTACTTTGTGAACCCCACTGGGGCTAAGACGTGAGCTAGGACACTGAGCAGTTCAGTGGTGTCAGACTTGAGCTGCTCTGCGCGTATCTACTGGCAGAAACTTAGGCGCATTGGGCATTTAGGTGCTCACAAGGTTAAGTGACAGCTGAGGATCTCAGGTACCTAAGTCCAACATTTAGGTACCACAAGTCTCTTTGTGGATCTAGCTCCATGTACTTAGCACATGTTTCTAACTCTGAGGAAGATGGGAATGGAGACTGATAATTTAAAGAATGAAAGGCTGAAATGCACATGATTATAATAGGACAATAAGGTGCTGCTACTAGATTCCCTCTCACCCTGCCTCTTTTCCATTCAAATAAATGCCAAAGAAAACTTCTTAGGCTTTGGAATAGTCACTCAGATTCATCCCACTCTCTCTTTCCTCCTTCTTGGTCCTTTTTCCACTCTGCAGGTGGGATTTTCTCTCTCCTTTTTTGTGTGTATGTAACTCCAGGCTCTCACATTCCTGCACTGCATCCTTCCCACCTTCCATAAAACTGAAACCAAACCAAACTCTAAATATAAATTGAAATCTTACCTATTTTTGGCACTCTTTAAAAATGGATTGTCCTAATCTTTGTGAAGAGCATTGAAGATGAAAAGTAGTAGGAAAGTGCTAAGTATTTATTTATATTTTCTTTCAACATTGTCACAATCTCCCTCACATCCAAACTGTGCCACTCTGTGCACACTGCAAGAAATTCAGATTAAGATCTTGTGATGCAGATGTTTATTCTTGGAGCCTGTTCCTCTACCATGTTGTTTGATTGTGATTTCATTGTGTGCTGGCAAATGGTGAAGTGAAGTTTTGCTTTTTACTTCCTTGAGAAGCCTACAAAAAGGCTCTCTTTGTTTATATGTGAAATTTTTGTCAGTCCAAAGGGCAATGTACCTATTGGGTTTCTGGGAAGTGGGCAGGCAGACAAAGGGCAATGTACCTATTGGGTGTCTGGGAAGTGGGCAGGCAGACAAAGGGCAATGTACCTATTGGGTTTCTTGGAAGTGGGCAGGCAGACAAAGGGCAATGTACCTATTGGGTGTCTGGGAAGTGGGCAGGCAGACAAAGGGCAATGTACCTATTGGGTGTCTGGGAAGTGGGCAGGCAGACAAAGGGCAATGTACCTATTGGGTGTCTGGGAAGTGGGCAGGCAGACAAAGGGCAATGTACCTATTGGGTGTCTGGGAAGTGGGCAGGCAGACAAAGGGCAATGTACCTATTGGGTGTCTGGGAAGTGGGCAGGCAGACAAAGGGCAATGTACCTATTGGGTGTCTGGGAAGTGGGCAGGCAGACAAAGGGCAATGTACCTATTGGGTGTCTGGGAAGTGGGCAGGCAGACAAAGGGCAATGTACCTATTGGATGTCTGGGAAGTGGGCAGGCAGACAAAGGGCAATGTAGCGGGGTGGTTACCTGCTCCTGCCCTGCCAGGCTTGAAACAGCCCAGGAGAGGGTTGTGGCTGGGGCAAGAAGCCTGGGATGATTGGGAAAAAGCAGACTCAGCTGGGGCCATGCCCCAATCAGGCCCAGCTGGCCCCTATAAAAGGCTGTGAGCCAGAGACCCAGGCAGTCTCCCTCTGCCTGTAGATGGAGAAGAGTCTGGCTGTAAGGTGCCAAGCAAGGAACTGAAATTGGAGCAGGGCTGGGGAAAGGCCTAGGGAGCTGGGGTGCTCTGGCCTAGGAAAGCCCCAGGCTGCAGGCCTGGTAAAGCCTATTAGGTACTGGGTTGCAGGGGGCAGTCCATGGGTAGGCAGAGGCAGCAGGTCCAAACCCCCTTTGCCTATGATTAGTGGCTTACACTGCAGTCCGCCCCAGTGAGTAGGAGCTAGATGGGGACTGGTAGTAGCCTAACACTGAGGTGAAGTGTGGATAGTGGGTGGGGGTTCCCCTGGAAGGGGGAGACCCTGAGGCTGTGAGGTGTTACTGCTAGAGGGGCAGCACCCCAGGTAAAAGGGGCACTGGGTCCTGGGAGGGGCACAGGCCAGCAGTAAGGTAGATCACTGGCCTGTAGAGGACACTCTGGATGCTGGAAGAGTTAATTCCCAAGGACAACCAGCAGGAGGCACCGCAGGGGTGAGTCCGCATTGCTACAGGCAAGCTAGTTATTTTAATCACACAAACAAACCCAACCTCTCCACCTGACAAACAAAGACCTACTGCCAGATAACATACTTGTCATAACCTCAGGCCCATATCTTGTCTAGTCATTTATAATAGCCTCATCATTACAGTCATAGGCTGCCATATACCTGATTAAGAAAACTGATGTTTCCCTTCTAAAGGACAAGACCCGTTCTGCAAACTTAAGTGAAAATTCACACTTTATGATCCTTTCCAGAAGTGATGTTTCCAAGCTCTTCTGCCACAGGTTATATTGAGAGAAGCCTTGCACAAAGAGAAAGATACTGGAGTCCTAAAGGTAAAGAAGCTCTGTCTTCTGCTGATTTATGGTGGTAGAGAAATACGCCAGCTAGGACTTTCCCCGGAGAACACACTGCTCCAGTCCATAAGAGTTTCACACTGAGGATGGTCCGTTGCAGAGTTCTCATTCACTGAGCATAGCTATCATGGTGGGTTGCTGACAGGAAGATGGTCTGTGAGCTGCTAAAGTTTAGAATAGGTAAGAATGACAAAAAAAGAAATAATAAAAATTGCTTAGTGTTGAGTGGAAAATTGTTACAATGTGCTCTAAGCCACTGCAGGAGATTGAAACATCCACCTCCACATACAATAACTACACAGGAAATTAGATGTAATTATGTTGTGGTGACTTTTCATTTAAAGTGTGTTCTCATTAACATTTCTCTTAGACCTCAAACTTTTGGTTTTCTTTGGACAGCTCTTGTGGATGGTAGGAATTCTCACTCATTTGAACAGCTCATATAGCCCTGGTAATTACACTACATCACAGCATTCCAGTCATTAACTGCAATGATCACTGATTTCCTCTAAGACCATTGTTCTATTAAAAATATGTCCGTGCAAAGTGACCTTCAGTAAGATTTCTGTATATAAAAATATCCAGCGGTTTTGAGCAACAGAACTGTACAATACTAACAATAAACATTAGCTATCATAGTGCAAGTAGGAAGGATTAGGTAATTAGTCTTCATTCTCATATGAGTAGCATAGCAAATGTTGGTTTGCTGCTGCGTATCACTCCATGTAAGTTTGAGAGATGGCCTTTGGAACTATACATTGTCTTCAATGGCCACAACTAATGCAAAGCCAAATCTCCCAAGCTCAGGATAAATCACCATGTTGCTTCTTTGTGACATCTCAGTCCTAGAGAAGCCCCAGTGTTTGGACATGACCCTGGTAGGAAAGGCAGCAGAGGGCCAATGATTTACTTAGTGTTGGCTGATGCTATTTCCCCTCTATATAACCAATTATTCACCTCATCTGCTTTTTGTCAGGCCCTCTAAAGACCACAACATTCCTAGACATTCTGTGACCAGCATGGCACTTCACCTCTTCCCTCTCCTAAACATAATTTAACTTTCAGCAGGTCCTGTCCACCCAGGAGAAAGGAAGCTATGCTAAAGCACTATCTGTAGGCTCCTGGGACCATACATCCATGCTTTCAGAAAAATCCACTAATTTTGTGTGCCTTCAGTCTTTTGTCCTGAAACTAAGACAACCTTTGTACCCAATTTTCTGAGATGCTGAGAATCCACAGATCCTATTGACTTCAAAAAATGGAGGTGCACAAAATTAGTGAATATTTCTGAAAAAATTAGCCATACTATGTATGTGATTATTCATCAAGATACTTTTTCACATGAACAGGTGTCAGAGGGGTAGCCGTGTTAGTCTGGATCTGTAAAAAGCAACAAAGAGTCCTATGACACCTTATAGACTAATGCTCCAATACATCTGTTAGTCTATAAGGTGCCACAGGACTCTTCGTTGCTTTTTTCATATGAACAATAAATCAGCACCTTCTATGTAAAATGCCTTGCCTCTGTCAAGTTTTCTAAATGCCAAGTGTCATAAAAGCTCCCATTAAAAAATTATTGTCCCTCTCAGTTCAGTGGATATTTAGTACAGGTGTTACATTTATAAATTGTTCTTAGATGACAGATAACAAAATAGTTGGGGTCAAATTAACCTTACGTGTGGAGACTTCCTGATCAGTTCTGTCCTTCTCTAACTAGCATGGCATTAGATTCTTCTTTTCAGTTCCAGAACATTGTGACACTGACAGATATGAAGACAGACTTTCTCATAGCATTTCTTACATAAGAGAAATTCTAACTGAAATGTTCTTGAGTCTGAGTATATGTGTGTATATATGAGGAGATGAGCAGGGAACAGAATAACTGTATTTTGAAAAGTTGCTGGCCTTGTTGTTTGGCTGATACTAAAGTGATTTATATTTGTTAATTGTTCTCCAGAATTCTAGTGAAATATCACATTACATCTTGGGAGGTAAAGTTATGTTATTCTATATCTATACATTTAATGTAATTTATCTTTCCATGTAATTTAGCAGCTGGAAACAAGCTGGGGATCCAGCACTACAGCCCAGATTGTCAAAGATATTTAGGTGCCTAATTCTCATTAATTTCAATGGGAGTTAGGTGTCTAAATACCTTTGAAGATCTGAGCTTATGTGACTTCTCAGCTTTTAAAACCACTGGCATGTGTCTATTGACAAACTAGGGTCGTGGACCACACTTTGCTAAGCTCTACTCTACTAATATGAAAAAATGTTGCATAGTTACAGAAATATCTCCAGTGGTAGAGAAACTCTATTATCATCTGTCACGGACTCACAGATCGTGCCCACTCTTGGCCCTGTGCGATCCGTGGGTGGTGCCCCTTTTAGTGAGACAGCCCTTCTCGGGGGTCCACTCTCTCTCGGGGTCAGGCCCCTTCACCTCCTGGAGCCGCACCTCTCTGCCTTAACACGTCTGTCTCTGCCACGGGCCCCCTCCTGGAGTCCATGCACCCCTGGGCCTCTTCACCCCCGAAGGGGCTGATGCAACCCTGTTCTCTAGACCAGAGTGACTCTCAGCCAGCATAAAATGGGAGGGTTTATTGAGAGTTGAACACAGCACGGGAAACTCTCAGGGCCTCAGGCCTGGCCTCTCACAATAACAGCACATCCCAGTCTCCCTGCATCCAGGTGGGCTCTGCCTGCTTCCCTCGCCAGCCCTGAGCCCCCCTGCTTCCCAGCTGGGCCTCTGATATCCCCGGCCTCAAGCCCCGCCTCTGTCCATTGTCTTCTCTCCAGGTAAACAGGGTCGTAAACAGGAAGGCCTGAGTCCCCTCTCCTTGCAGCTCTCCTCTGGCTGGAACCGGCTGGTCAGGTCACCGGGGTCCTCTCTCTGCAGCCCATTGTCCTCCCACTGGCCAGAACCGGTTGTGTCTTCTGGGCTGGGGTCCCGAGTCCCTCTCCGGTCCTCTGTAACAACAAACTCCCTCTCCCCTCACCTCATTAAACCAGTAACACCCAGGTACATTGAGTCCCACCCCCTGTGCATGCAAACCCTGGAAAAGACAGAAAACCCCAAGAATAAGTCCCCACTTCGTCACATCATCCCACATGTGAAGTGCTTTCTTGTAGCTGAAGATTTTCAGGTGTTGGAGAATCTCCTTGAGGAGCCTAGAGGAGATCTTGAGTTCAAATTTTTAGTATTGCAATGGTTATTATGTCTTGTCAGCCTTCACAATAGTACGCAAATACTTATTTCATTAAACATTCATTCTTTCATATATATCACACCCTTAGTTTGTGTGTTAGACAGTGATCTTTGGAGGTGACATATCCATCCGAGTTAGGAAAGTGATTTATTTAGAGAGAGAACAGCTATCTGACAGATGAGATTTGGCAGAAAGAGGCCACCTTGACTGACTTGTGCCTATACCCTCTTACCCATGGTCTAGTTGCTTCATCTTTCCAAATCAATTTTGTAAATATTCCCAGTTTAATTTTCTAGGTAATTGTTGATTTGGGCCTGTTAGGAGAGTTAGGAAAAGAAATGCAGGTATTTGGCAGAAGTCTCATCTCTTTTATTACTACCAATTAAGGGGTGGGGAAAGCAATGTTCATACATTAAAATCTTGAATTATGTTTATTTGGGGGAAAGAGAGAGGATTTTAACTAAAATGAATTCAGAGAGCAGGGGATCACAGTTTCTGTATAAATGATGTTTCTCATTTACATATCCACTGTTTTAATTGCGATCTCCAGTTAGAAGTCATCTTCTCAAAAATGAAATCTGCTAATGTTGTTGTAACCTAAAATTTCACCATGTTCATTCCATCAGTAATTGAAGGAGAAATTGGTTAGGATTCAAGCTGAATAAAGCACATCTTGTGCAGATGACATTTTATGTATCTCTTCCTCAGTCATTACTTCTAATTAATGAAGCTTCATTTATTTGAACAAATGACTTGTTAATAATACAACAGTAGAGTTATGGCAGACATCCCTGCTGTGTAGTTTGCCTCTGGAAAATGTGAAGTAGGGATGGGCAAACTTGCTTGCCTAGTTATGAACTCACTCTAGCATTACAGGCTTGAAAGTTCAGCTTGAATTCTCATGAGCAGATGTGAGGGGGAAGGAGCAGAAAGCAATCAGAATGGAAAATCAGATACAGAGAAACTAGCACCATATCTACCTTACCAGCGTGTCTAGATGAATAGTTAGAGTGCAAAAGCTGTGATGTACTATAGCACACTAGTCTGCTGCTCATTAACTGTCCGTGCTGCTCCTGCTACAGTGCGCTGAAAGTTCACTAGTGCACTCTAGTGTATTCTGTCTCAAAGCAGAGTAAATCAAAGTGCACTAGGGACCTTTTAGTGCTCAGTAGCACAGTCCATATGGACATATTTAGTGCATAGCTGGCTAATGTGCTGCAGATGTACACCCCACCTTGCTGCGCACTAATTGTTCTTATAGACAAGCCCCAGGAAAAAAGTGTGTGTAACAAGTTAGTTGATTGAGGTAGACCTTGGGGGAAGACCTTGGTGTTTTCCACAACCAGAGAACAAGTTAAAACCACAATTGCCTGTTCATACTAGGATTTTAATATGCATTAGCTAACACCTGTTCTTTCCTAGGTCTGGTCTACACTACAGACCTATAGCAGTATAACTACTTCGCTCAGGGGTTTAAAAATTCACACTCCTGAGTGACACAGTCATACCGACCTAATCTCCCACGTAGACAGTGCTATGTCGGCAGAATGGCTTCTCTCATCAACATAGTGAGTCTGGCACCATTGATTAAGGGCAAGGGATTGGAAAAGCCAAAAGGAGACCAGGTCCCAGATTTAGTCATGGGTTGTGTGGTGAGGGGCCTGGAAGGAAAAGACACAAACACTGAATATGAAGTAAAGCCCAGAAAAGAGCCAGTAATGTGATTCATAAATTAGAGGAGACCTGGCCAAAGTAACAGGAAAGAACGGGCCCCACACATATGCTGCAACACTTGTGCAACAAATCTTCGCCAGTGGTTGAACAGGAAAAGGAAATCTATGCCTTTTGCAGTGCCAATGATTTAGAGAGAGCCAACAGATTATACCAGCAATTGTTACTTCTGCATTGTGCCTCCAGTTGGGAAAGGTGTGTCAAAGAAGAAAAAGTGGACTGTGCATTATCCAAACATTCCATCAGCTATACACCCAGTACCCCACGGAGAAGGACTGCCGGTTCCTGATGCACCAGAATCATTCTCACTTGAGTCAGATGAGGAAGAGGAAGAGGATGAAACTTCTGGTCCTGAACCATCAATGTCACAGGACCCCCATTTTCTCCCATCCTCCTCCTCTGAACCTCCTCCTAACACAAGGTGAACTGAATGACCTTGTCAGGGATTTGGAACTACCCAAGAGTAAGGCAGAGCTGTTGGGCTCCAGACTACAGCAGTGGAATCTCCTGGCAGGCTATCAGGGCAAATGGAGCCCATCAATGCTTACAGACTATTGCTGGACAGTGACAAGAGATGCTCCATTTAATGAATACAAGAGACAAGCCAAGAAGCTCCAAGTAGACACTGAATAGGACTAAACTATGTACATAATAGTTTTTTGCCTTTTGTTTCATAATAAATTTTATTTATATAACCCATTTGCTGATGTTTAAAGTGTTACATAAACAGGACAGGTGAAATATTATCATGTAAAGCAACCATAAACACATGAAAAGACCTAGGTTTACAATTTATGATTAAAACTCTACTATCTACACAATGTACATAGACATAAAATGTAAAAACTTAAATATCTTAGAAACGGTAGCCAATCAGTTGTTTTAATTGCCATATTTGAATTCAGCACATCAAAATACATAACAAATATCACATTTTATCTCTGAAGCAGATGACTTCTCAAAAATTGTAGACCAGTGTTATCTAGGGAGGTCGTAGAATCTCCTTCCTTAGAGGTTTTTAAGGTCAGGCTTGACAAAGCCCTGGCTAGGATGATTTAGTTGGGAATTGGTCCTGCTTTGAGTAGGGGGTTGGACTAGATGACCTCCTGAGGTCCCTTCCAATCCTTACATTTTGTGATTCTATGTTGCCAGTATCCTGCTGTCAAATCCACATAGGTGAACTTCTGCATCTGTGCTCAATCCTATGGACATAAAGGGATGCCTGGGCCAGAGAGATGTTTGTGAAATATTATAATTGAGAAAGACTCCTTCATAAGGGACAGTAGTATGAATACAGGATTTTTGAGAGATGCCCTGACAGCAGCGGGGTTGAGAACAAAGGGTAGGTAAATTCAGCAGTTCATGGATACACCTTAGTTTTTCAGAAGTTTTATTCCTTTCTCATTCACTAGGTTGTTTAATGAACTCCAAGATCATTTTGCTGTCTCTCTCTAGTTTATAGAAAGTGCCTAGCATGTAATGGGAATTATCATAAATGATTCAGCCTGATCAGATCCTTGGCATAGAAAATTTCATCAAGAATGTTTAAAGTTTAGCAACGTTATAAGCATCAAAACACAAGGTCTTATAATGAAAAATGTCAGGCAGTCTTAACTATGGGTATTGATACAAGCTCCTACAATGATAAATATCTCTAATCCATGTAACCGCTACAGAGAAGAGGTCTACAAAATTGGCATTCGAACTATTGTTTTTCAGATCAACCCTTCTCTCTGTGGTAGTTCAGGATAAAACCTTGATTGTTGCCAGACTAATAAGAGACCAGAACTTGCTTGTTTTTGTGCTCAGCATTCAACCATTCCAAGAGACCATTGAAATGTTTCTCTTAAATCTAGGCTCTGATATCGATAAATTATTGACCTGCATGCTGCAGGGGTTTTATACAATTTACAGCATCTGCAATTTTCAGACAAAGAAAGTTTGCTTTGGTATTTGGCATTCCTAACAGATTCTTTATATCTTGTACCAAAAAGCAGCTATCAATATCGCAATTCATATGAGCACATAGTGTACATGAATAGGAAGGGAACAGTATGACACTTGCTCATGTAATACCGTTCCTTGGTAAATTGTTTTGCCATGTTACTCCTAACAAGTTAAAGAGCCTTTATTAGGGTAATGTAGCTTCATATGAGTTCATTTTCTTTCTCCCTAGTATCATTCTGTTTCTTTGCATAAAAGTGGTAATCTCCAAACTTCTAAGCAGGGCACAGGGAGCAAGTAATCTGAAAGTAAAGGTAAAGAATACCTTTAGTTGTCCTGCTTTAGACCTTAGCTCTGCCAAGATCCTCTATAGCCCTTACTAAATCTATGTATTATGCTTTGGAAACTCTAGCTGGGTCCCAAACTCTGGACCTGCCCTATAATCTTTAAACTCACTTTATGATAAAAAATTCTTGAAGCCAAATATCTAGTTTTCCTCTGACACTGAAAGAATCTCTGTTGGCATCAATGGAAGTTTTGCCGGAATAAGGACTGCAGAATTAAGGCCTACATTTTAATAATATAGACCAAGATTTGTTTACATTAGTATCTTGACATAACCAAACATGCTAAAGCTCTCTATTTTTTCCTCCCTTTTTCAAGCCCTTTTGGCCTTTCCTGTAGTCCACTCTGAATGTCCCTGGATGTAAATTTTCCCCAAACAATAAATTGCAGATGGTTCTTGACAATCTCATCATCAAATGTTGCAAAGGGATACGTGGAATCTGCAGCTCAGGTAAATATACTTTCAGTTAAGTGAGAGCATGGTTGTTGGATAGGCAGATGGCAGAAAGCCTAGGATTCAGTCTAACTGATTGATAACAATTTTCCAATGCCAGTAAATACTGTAATGATGTAGCTTGGGTGCACAACAAGGATTCCCTCCCAAATTATAGTACATGGGTCCTTAGAGGTTTGTTAGTGACTATGGGACAGGGGATGACTCATGAAAATTTTTGTCACAGTGGACATAGCAGAAAGAACTAAATACAGTATCTGAAAATGTCTAGCCCAAGTCTCAACAGGCGGGTGACATCTATTTAAAAGAAAATATCCCAAGAAGAATGGAATTTCAATTTCATGTTTATTACAGTATTACCTAAGGGCCAATCAAGAATGGGGACCCATTGTGCTAGGCACTGTATGGACACAAAGCAATAGAATGTCCTTGCCTTGAATAGCTTACAGTCCAAACAGACCAGACATAGACAAGCAGGGTGAACAGTGTGATGTGGCAAATATCATGTTAGTTCAACTCTTTTTTTTTTCTTTTTTTTTCGTTAGGGATTTTACATAGGAGATGATCAGCTGAAAGGAACTGAGGAGGATAGGTGGCGAGGGAGAATAGAGTAAGGAGGCAGGTGGTGAATGAAACTCAGGTGAAGCAACTGTGTGCGTGGAGGAGGAAAGGATGGAGCAAACAGCCTGTCTGTACAGGGCAGCCCTCAGGATGCTGGAACTTGTTACAGAGTTATCCCAGCTGTCTTTGGCAGACCTTTTGTTCCAAAACTGTCCCTCTTAATTGAGTAGAAAATGAAATGTACTACACTCAGAGGGGATAGGATCAATATCTTTAGATTTACAGAGCTGTAAAATCAATAGGTATTGGTTGGAGTCTTTAGGGCAATATAAATAAAATGTTATCTAAATTTCATTTATTGCATCCACTGGTGAGTAGTTTCACAGCAGCTAAAATAGCTACTTTTCTAGTATTTCTTTGTGAATTGGGCACATTTTTAGGGCTCTCAGATTACCAGCATCAATATACTTCATTTTCTTACATTCCTAAAATCTCTTGGTTTTCTTCTGGCTTTGAAGCTTTTCCCTCTGCTCCTTAAGTTTTATCTCAGTCAGAATGCTATTCAGTGTTGACATGCTGGCACAATTACGAGATTCCTTGTGAAATTGCCATCTTGAACAACAGCACCATTTTACTTAATGGGATAAAATGGTGTAATTGAATATAATAATATATTGTTATATAATAACAATATCCTGTTCCACTACACATTGTTCAGGAGGGGAGTTCCTCTCTGCCTTTGTCTCAAAAGATGAACATTTTATAAGGTGTCTGATTTCGGTACCCTTACTCATGTCGAAGATTACATCAGAATCAGGCCCAAAGTTAGTGGTAGTGGGGCTCCTTCATATTTTGTAAATTGCTCAGGAGAGATGCCTACTCCAACATACCTTGTAGGTCCACAGATGGAAAGAGGCAGTGGTCTTCCACATCTGCACAGCTCCAAGGGTCCACCTGTGTATGGAACAAATCAACAGTGTATGACAGTGTCTGGCCAAATGCTTCCAGATCATGACATTTACATGAGCTCTCACCATTTCTTCCATAACAGCAGAGCTTCTATTACCTGGAGAGTGAAGCTCCTTTAGTTTTCTTCATTTCCTATCTCTGATAAAATTAGAAATGAAATTCCATGCATAAAACTAAGATAATATTGAAGTTATATGGTTAAACATACAAAAGTCAGGAAATGACAGAATTAGGGTTGCACGTCCAACCACAGTGCTAATTCCTTGTGCATGTGTTATTTGTGTTTAGTCAGAGAACGATTTTTCCACGGTGTCAGTTCTTTATATTTTATGGCGGTAAATTAAAATTCTTTTAGAATAATCAAACTTTTCTAATTAATAAATGCTCATCCAAGATTGACTTCCAGCCTTCATTTAAGGTTAATGTTCTAAAACAATTAGCAGTAACATTTACAAAAAAAATCCATGTGTATTTTTTGTTGTGAATTGTAGATTTAAACAGTGAAGATATAGCAACAACTATCAGCCCCCCATTAGGGACTAATTATGGAGAAATTATATTAAATGAGCTGAGCAATGCATTTGAAAATGTAACACTAAATAGTCTGGATATAGTTAGTTTGGCTGTAACAAAACTGAATGCTAAATTGAGCTTAACAGGTCAGAAAAATGTTATGAATGCAAAATAGAATACTCTTTAGGTAGAAAATAATGAAGCTCATATAAAAGAGCAAATATGTTTAGATATTTAAAAAATGTCCTTTTTACTTAAGAACTTTGCAGGTTACTAAAATATTTCATGAGTATCTTTGGGGACAGTGAGAGTCATTATAGGTTATGCTAAAGTCAATATTCAAGGCCAAATCTACCATATTCATGGTATCTTCTGAAGAGCGGGTGGGGTAGAAAGTGATCATCCTTCCCTTGTCATAACCTTTGGATAAGATTTAAACTAAGGGAACATCTGCAATTTTAAGTAAGAGGGAGAGAAAGGAATTTGCTTGTGCTACATTCTGCTCTTGAAAGTCTCTGTGTGGCATCCATCTGAAGGAAGAATGAGCTTCTGTGTAGGCTTGAAAGCTTGCCTCTCTCCCCAACAGTGGTTGGTCCAATAAAAGATATTACCTCACTACCTTATTAATAAAACAGTCACAGTGGAAAAGTAAGGGCACAATTAGTAATATAAAACCGTTTAACAGAAATGAAGGTGATGACAGCAATAGAAGTGAAATCTAAATGGGACAATAATGGCTCTTTAAAGATAACTACACAATTTATGGTTCAAAATAATAAAAAGGAGGATGGTTGTGTGGGTCTATAAAAGACTGTAGGTGACTTAATAGTGAGACCAGGAACAAGAACACCTTATTAGGTATAGGATAGACACTATTTCCCTCATTCTTGTTTAACTTCTTGAAGTGCAAAACAGTTTAAAGATGCATCTGACAAAGTGGGTATTCACCCACGAAAGCTCATGCTTCAATACGTCTGTTAGTCTATAAGGTGAAACAGGACTCTTTGCTGCTTAGTCTAAAGTCTATCTCCAGGGTGTGTGTGGTGTATGGTGGTTGTTTGAACATTGGTTACAAAATGAACTAGAAAATTTGCCAAGAACGGATGTTCATAATATGATAGAGTAGAACTAGGGATGAGCTGTATAATCGAGTGAATGTAATAGTGAGGAAAAACAAAGATGCACAGTGTTGAAGAGGTAAGATATTGAAGTTATATACCGGGAAGATGAAGAGTCCAATTACTTTATTTTGACTCATGAAGGAATCTGGTGCTTCATCCTGCCTCACTGAAGTCAATAGGTGTTTTTATTGCTGACTTTACTGAGTGCAGGATCAAACCCCTGGAGAGAAATATGCATATGTTGGAGCCATATCCTATTTGCCATCTCAAATGTTGGTCACTAGTGCTAAAAAAAAAAAAAAAGAAAAAAGAAAAAATTCAGAATACTGAGAATCCCTCTGATTACTTTATTGAAGTGCAAAATACTGTCTATAAACAACGAAAAATCCTCTAATTAAGTGAGGCAGTGTTGGCAGTGCGGCAGAGAACAGGGATGTTTACATGTGCATTTGGAAGGCAAGAAAAAGCTAATTCCCAGTTCACAGAATCAAACACGCAGAATGACCATCTCCCTAACCCACAGACCTAGTTCCCAGTAGGGTGTTATTTCAAAGTGTTGCTTTTCATTACTATTCTTCACTGGCACTTTCGGGCAGGCTCCTGCAAAAAGGGAAATGCTGCGTTCAGTAAAGCCTTTAGATGGAATGAGATACAATTCTAAAGAGAGAGGAGAAAGACACAAGGGATGAGAGAATTATTTGTTTTTCCTCCATTAATTTTTCTATCTCCTATTAAAGGTACCAGGTGTAGCAGACTTTTTGCTTGCTTTCTAATGATGAGGTCCCAACTGCTCATGGTCTGAGGGTTGGAGTGTATGCCAGTAGGGAAGAACATTTGACCTAAGAGCAGAATGTGGTTTTGAAACACCAGCGTACAAGTCTTAGCTCTTAATACTGAATAGCTTTTTAACTGATTGCTGTCTCATTTAACTGGATGCTGCCCTAACACAGGCCAACTCTCGCTTAGTCTCAGCACTCTGCAGGGGCTAAGGCTTAGCCAGATCATGTTTGATTTTTTCCAAGGCAGAAGGATTCCAAATGTCATTAAATCTCATATATAAATGAGCAAATTAACCCAACAAACCCCATCCAGCTACAAAGGAGCTCTTTCTTGACTGCCAATAAGTTATTTTGTTTCTAATATTCTGTTAATTAGCCAGATTCTTTCTTCAAAGTTTTAAAATGGCTACATATTAAACTGCTTCTGCCGCAGAATCTGATTCCCTGCTTCAACACTCATTAAAAATTAGTTCACATCAGTTAACAATTTAATTGGCTGAAGTATTTCAATTACATTCATTTATGAAGCATTCATTGTCAGTGAATTTATGAAATTCCCACCTCCATGAAACATCCAAAGGACACTTAGAATTGGATTGGAAACTCAGAATTGAAAAAGGTACAGAGGGGCAACAAATGATTACGGGTATGGAACAGCTTCATATGAGGACAGATTAAAAAGACTGGGATTTTTAAACTTGGCCAAAAGATGACTGGCGGGGGGGTGGTAGGGCGGGAACAGGGGAGGATGTGGTAGCAGTCTATAAAATTATGAATGGTGTGGAGAAAGAGAAAAGGAAGTGTTGTTTATTCCTTCATATATAACAAGAACCAGAGGTGTCACAATGAAGTTAATAGGCAGCAGGTTTAAAACAAAGGGAAATACTTCTTCACACAGCGCACAGTCAACCTGTGGAACTCATTACCAGGGAATGAAGTGAAGGCCAATGCTATAATGGGGTTAAAAAAAAACTAGATAAGTTCATGGAGGATAGGTCCACCAATGACTATTAGCCAAGAGAGTCAGGGACGCAGCCTCATGTGTTGGGTTTCCATAGCCTCTGCCCGAAACAGGGAGTGAACAACAGAGGATTGATTTCTTGTTTGCCTGTTCGTTCTCTGAAGCAGCTGGCATTGGCTACTGTCAGAGGACAAGCTACTGGGCAAGATGTACTATTGGTCTGACCCAGTATGGCTGTTCTTATGATACTTAAGTGCTTTAACAGTAGCTGGGGTGGATTTAAGGAGCAGGGTCCAGCAGGCAAATAAATGCAGGAGGGTAATATTGAGGAAAGAAAAGCTGGAAAGTCAGATGGTAGCTGGGTGAGCAAGAGAAGGCAGGTCTTGGGAAGCCAGAAGAACAGGTGGTGTAAGTGGAAGCTGCAGCCCTCTTCTGTGGTCTGGACAGAGCATACTATCAAAGGGACTCGTTGTAGCTTCTCTAGCTCACATGGCTTTCCAACCACCCTCCATTCCCCAGATTCAGGGCTGGACTGGCTAGCACATTTCTGATAAGAAGTGCCTTTTGAACCACCTGAAAAATTTAGTCAGAACCCCCTTTTATTTATCAGATCCGGGTCTGAGTCTGTTACACAAGCTCAGGGACTTTGTGGAGAGTTAGAGCTGAATTCAGTGAATAGCTCTAAAGAACTCATTAGCCATATAAAGTCACCCCCTATGTATGTGCACAGAGTTCATTTTGGCACCAAATTTCAATATTGTAACTGAGGATGTTTTCCAGGCTTCCAGAGTGGATAAAAAATGGTAACTTTTTAAATTTTCTCTCCAGAATGCTGGTATCTTTTATCTCCTCTAATTTTGGAGAGCACTGGAATGGGACTCGGGAGATCTGGGTTCAATTCCAGAGACTTATTGTGTGACCTGGTCATATTGTATAATCTTTCCATTCCTCCTCTTTAAAATGAGGGTGACAATATTTCCTTTGTCAGTCTTGCCTATTAGACTGTAAGACCTTGGGGCAGGGATCCTCTGCTGCTATGCCTCCTACAGTGGGCATTACTGTAAGCCCCCCAAATAAGAAGCCACAACTAAAATGCACATGCAGTCTCAGTTTTAGATGATCTGCAGGCACTTGCACCACTAGTGAATTTATTCCTAAATGTGCTGTTGTAATGGCCAGTGTGGCTGTGCAGATGCCACTTTGTGGTGGGAAAAGTTGCATTAGAAGGGTTGATTTAAAAACCACGTCCTTCTACTGGATTTAGGACCACATAACTGTCAAGCCTTTAGGCAAGACATGTACACTGCTTGGAATGTCCTTTTAATTTCCAATATTCCCTAAATAGGCTTTAACATAATTTTTTTTTGTTCATTTAAAATTGCTATTTCAAACTTTTCTTTAAATGAATTTAGACACTTCCCTGGGTGATCAATTATCTCAATTAATTTCAGGTTCTCCAGCATGAGCATTTCCTCTAATAGCAATAAATGAAATTCAGTGAAAAACTCTGTTAAAAGTATTGAAGTCCCACAGTCACAGATCAACATTCTCAGCTTATATAATGCTTCCCTAGTTACTTAAATTATATTACATGCCGTTACACTTACAATAGCTCTTAATATTACTCCTCCTAACAACCTCCCAAACATTTGGAACTGAATTTACAGTCTTTCATCAATGCCTCTCTAAAGTTTGTTACAATCTTTCTTTTTTAAATGTTCCTGGGGTCTGTCTTTCAACATTAGGCTTTCCCTCCAAGTTCTACTTATTAACTCAGTTATTACCTTGCCTTTTATGCTTTGTTTTGCTCTTCCACCACAACCCTACTTGTCTTACTCTTCTCTCGTCCTCTCCAAATGAGCCCCTCTCTAGTCAGCTGACAAATAGTAATAATCAGTCCCAATTCTGCAAGACTCCAAGCACAGAACTCCCACTAGAGACCATGAGAGCACAGCACACAGTCTGGCAGGATCAGAACCCAATACCTCTTGGTGCCATTATTGTTTTTTGTAAGCCTAAGGCAGGCTCTCGTGAAGGAGAAAGGAAAGGCTGCTTTCTTGCAGATCACTGACTTTTTTTTCTTAAAAATACAGAACGTAATTTAGTGAAGCAAACAGAGCCCCTACAATCTCTGCTGTTTTTGCTTGTATCTGACCATCTGCTTCTCTGAATCGGTTTTCTATAACTGACTTCTCACATGCCCAGTTCAAGCTAGTAATTATTGCTGACCAAGCTGATCACAAGATTCTAGTGTATGGCTATGAGATTGTTCCAGTTTTATGCCTATTAATATAGACCCTGATGGGATTTTATTGTTACTAAAGCCACTGAAGCATCAAAACATGGTGGTGTAATGATCTGGAGCCACCTGCTTGAGCTAAGCATAACTCCTAAATCCAGGTCGGAGTGTTTGAGTGTCTCAGGCTAGCCACAGGTTTTGCGTATCTTTCACATTTTCCATAGTCAGATTATATTGTGCAGGAAAGCACTGACAGAGAAGCAGGCTACAGCGGGCAGAATGAGTAAGTATCATCTCAGACTTATAAAGAGTTCTTCTTTAATGGAGAAAACGTGTACTGAGTTACAGGCAAACTAGTGTAAATCCATTAAGATGACAAGGTTTTAGGATTTTTTAAATATTTGTATCCTTCTATTAAATGTGTTTGGACACAAATTCTGTACTTGGTACACCTGCTGAGTGGCTGGGCCACGTACTAATTTTTTTTGCAGGTGTGGGAAGAGGGGTTGGAATGCTCCCACCAGACAGCTCTGTAGCTGATATTGCAGGCCTGGGGTAATGGGTGATCTATATAGCCTCAAATTTGCTGGTACCGTCCCAGTTTCTCCATCCAGCCCCACCCCCACTATTCCTCCCAGTATGCCCAACACAAATGCCCGTTGAGAAATACAGCTAGGGACTCCCCATGGAACTGGGCTCCATGGTGAGTTTGTATGTCCTCTACAAGTTCCACAAATTCTGCTCTCTGCACCAGCACCACTACATCTGTGAATCTCTATCAGTCATGGAGCAGACTCATGCACTGGTTAAAAATTGGAAGGGAGAAAACTCTCTTTTCTAAACCGCTTCCAGAGAAGGGAAATGAGACTAGCTGCTGCTATGCCACACTACTAGCCAATAGTATAACGCTAGCATTCTAAGTAATGTGAGTGAAACCAACAGCAGAGTGTCCTTTGAATGAGCAACCACTCCTCAGCCATCTTATCTATCTTACATTTCTGTCAGCTCCACTGTACATTCAGACTTGCAGTAATCTGCCAATACAGCCTTTTCCAGAGATCTCAATTCATTTCCCAGCCACTGACTTCCTGTGTGACTTTGGGAAAGTCACTTAATCTATCTTATTTCCCAATTCTGCAATTGGAAAATGGGATAAAATTGCCCCCACCTCATGGAGTGCTGTGAGGATAAAATCCATTTATGATTTGGAGGTTACTCCACTAGTACAGGCCATAGGAGTATATCAATAATTAGATCAAACTCCCATTCTCAATGAGAGTTGGATTGGGCTATTCCACTAATGTGAGTGAGAGGAGAATTGGGTCTTCAGTCTTCAAGGAGACTTCCCTATGTGATCATAGACTTTGATCATAGACTTGCTTCTTACACTCAAAATTTGTAGAGCAGAGGCAGGGCCGGCACCTCCATTTAGGCAACCTAGACAGTCGCCTAGGGCACCAGAATTTGGGAGGGCAGCAATTCGGTGCCGGGGATCCTTCCGTGCTCTGGATCAGCAGCAGCAATTCTGCAGCGGGTCCTTCACTCGCTCCAGGACCCGCTACGAAGAGCCCCAAAGACCGGGAGCGCGGAAGGAGCCCCCCTCCGCAGAATTGCCGCCAATGACCAGGAGCACGGAAGGACCCCCTCCTAGGGCCCCAAAAACTCTGGCGCTGCTTCTGAGCAGAGGACTACATCTACAGCAAGCTCAGTCTAAGAATCTACTTTCTTTGCAGATCCCTCTGGATCTACTCCACCTTCTCTTGCTCATTGTGCAATTAAGAATTTAAATAGGGCTGTGATAATTCAGCCCAATAGTGAGGTCTCTGTGGACAGGGACTTAATTTCCATTGTATCTGTTACAATGGCAAATTTCAGCATCTTTTCCAAGAGTGGACATATATTGCGGCTGGTGAGTCACTTTTTCCTTCCCTGGGAATAGCTCTGTGAGTGCAGTTATCAAAGGATTGAAAAGACAAAAATCCATTGCTTTTATAAACAATTAAAAAGAAAAAAGTGTCTTTGATGCTACAGCAGTTTTCTCAAGGACAGCTGTAAATTATGGCTGCAGCATCTGAATAGAAATCAGAAATGATCTGAAATAAACAAAGCGATGAACAAACAACAACAAAAAGTAGTTTATTTCCAGGAAAGTCTTTCCTTCTCATTAATATAATTAGCACTTGGAGTTCCAACTCTGAATGCCATTTACAATTAAAGTTACATCATGCGCAAATGTTTTCTCTTTTTGACAGTGGAACAGGGACAAAGGCTTAGCAATGTCATTCCATCCATCTTCCTTATGCATAAAGGGATCTTCTCTTATTTGGGAATTTACCTCCCATATTTACAGATCTAGGGCTAGATCCCTTGTTGATATAAACCAGCATGGCTCTGCTCAGGTTCATGGAGTTGTGGCAGTTAAAACTGGATAGTGATTACTGCTGAAACAAGGATCTCCTTTAAAGAGGACATTTATAGTAAACATTTAGTGAATTATCACCGCTCTCCTGCTTTCCACATCCACTCTCTGGAAAATTCATAACATTTAAGTATTCTGATGTCTACTAAAGTGATACTAAGAAGAAAGTGTCCTTCCTTGATATTTACAGGTCACACTGTAGTGAAATGGTGGTTTGTAGATTTATGGCAGCTCTTCTGACTCCTGTCTGTCTTAAGCACTGGACACAAAACTGCAAGTGTGAGAGGAGAATCAGCCTGATCAGGTTCCATTTAAATTCCATTGAGATGGATCTTGGAAAAGGGGTCTGGGGAGCTGCATTTCCCCAACTCTCCCTTACTTTAATCCTGAGAAACTAGCGCTGTGGAGCGGCAACAGCTTAGGGGGATTTGTCCTCCCATTCCACCTTGTTAATGCACAGCTGGGTGCTGCTGCTGGGATGTCCCTCTTCACCAAGGTTTTACCCCTGGCTCCCAAGCATACTGTACTGACAGGAATTACCTCACAGCAGGAAACAGCGCTCCCTGACTGAGGGCAGCTGCTGCTGAAATATGTCAGGGCTACAGATTCTCAGAGCAAAATGTAAAAGTCCATCATCTTGCCTTCCAAGCATGAGAAATCAAACACCAAACCCCAGGGGCAAGCAGCTAAAAAGTTCAGTTGAGGCAGTTTTGGTCCAACCTCCCTGTCCCACTTTCTTTTAAAAACTAACTTTTTGGAAAGCTGACCCTGACGTTTGTGAGTCTCTCTTACTAACAGGCTGTTTCTGTTTTGATATTGTACACTTGCTGTTCAGCATTTTTGTACTTCTTTCCATCCAGGTACCTTACCTTAAGTATAGGTCCAGTTCTGTCCACACCTGAATTCACTAGGATTGTGCCTGTAGCTTCCTCCGTTCCATACTGGAGTTGAGAGAAGTGTAGTGGAAGCAGGGGGCACATTTTGAGAAGGCCCTATCAATAAAGTACAATTAATACAGATGGCCAGTGGGAACAGAGGAGCTCTCCTGCAGATTCTTTGCACAATTTAACAAGTTTGAATCAAATCTACCTACATTTTGTTTTGGTGGGGATGCTGGGGCACAGCCTGTGAAACCTAAGCTCTATCCATGACAATCGTGTGATGTTTAAAGAGTTATGTACTACAGTAAGCACTGTATTATAAGAACGGCCATACTGAGTCAGATCAAAGGTCCATCTAGCCCAGTAGCCTGTCTTCTGACAGTGGCCAATGCCAGGTGCTGCAGAGGGAATGAAAAGAACAGGTAATCATAAAGTGGTTTGAACATTGGTCTGCTACACCCAGGGTTGTGAGTTCAATCCTTGAGGGGGGCATTTAGGGATTGGCCCTGCTTTGATCAGGGGGTTGGACTAGATGATCTCTTGAGGTCCCTTCCAGCCCTAATAATCTATGATTCTAAGTGATGTTGCCCCTTCCTAGCTTCTGCAAACAGAGGCTAAGGACACCATCCCTGGCGAATAGCCATTGATGGGCCTATATTCCATTAATTGATCTAGTTCTCTTTTTAACCTGTTGTAGTCTTGGCCTTCACAACATCCTCTGGCAAGGAGTTCCACAGATTGACTGTGCGTTGTGTGAAAAAATACTTCCTTTTGTTTGTTTTAAACCTGCTGCCTATTTTCATTTGGTGGCCCCTAGTTCTTGAGTTATGAGAAGGAGTAAATAACACTTCCTTATTTATTTTCTCCACACCAGTCATGATTTTATAGACCTCTATCATATCCTCCCCTTTAGTCCTCTTTTTTCCAAGCTGAAAAGTCCGACTCTTATTAATCTCTCCTCATATGGCAGCTGTTCCATAACCCTAATAATTTTTGTTGCCCTTTTCTGAACCTTTTACAATTCCAATATGTATTTTCTGAGATGGGGCGATCACATCTGAAAACAGTATTCAAGATGTGGGAGTACCATGAATTTATATAGAGGCAAAATGATGGTAAAACAGAAAATATCTATCCCTTTCTTAATAATTCCTAACATTGTTTGTTTTTTTGACTGCTGCTGCACATTGAGTGGAGGTTTTCAGAGGACTATCCACAGAGAACTATCCACAATGACTCCAAAGTCTTTCTTGAGTGGTAATAGCTAATTTAGACCTCATCATTTTTATATGTTTAGTTGGGATTATGTTTTCCAGTGTGCATTACTTTGCATTTGCAAATGCTGCACAATAGATGATTTTTTTTTTGGTTGAGTCAGTTTGCCACAAGCTATAATTAGCAGAGTCCTTTGTGCAACTTTCAACTGCCCATGGAAAAATAAATCAATGCCATGACATTGTTTGATCTTACCTAGACTTCTGTACATTGAAATGAACATGATAGGGAGGGTGTATGTTTAAAAAAAAAAAAGTCAAGGGCAAAACCCTCTAATCCTTGTTCAGTCCAAACTCTCATTGAAGCAAAGGACTGCAGGATTTGAACCACACTTTGTATAATCTTTGCAAATACTTTGTTATAATTTTTAACTATAATGGTACTACTTGGGGGGAAGGTGGAGGGGAAGGAAGAGTCAATGACTCCAGTTTATGAGAGAGTTTTGAGTTCTGCTCTCCAAGTGTTCATTCAAAAACATTCATCAGCAGAAATGTCTTTATACACAGTGTTTGTGCTGTACGTGTGAAGTGATGTATCTTAATAATGCAAGAGCACTGTCTGCCACAGATTGGTCATCAATATCACACTTTCTAGCTAATAAAATGGCATATATGGTCATAGATTAGTGTTCCAATAGAGGATTGTGGGAGATCATAAATGTTCTTTATTTATGTGGATTTTGGGTGCTATGAGAAGGTTGTTAATTTGTCCTGTGGCGTTAATTTTTCTGGGGAACACAAGCCTACAGCTCATGTTATATAAATCTTTTGTTTTAAAGTTCTTCAGCACTTGTTGTGTTGTCCATTTGTGCTTGCAGAAGTTATCTACTAGAGCATGCAGTGAGGGACTTACCAACTCATCTGGAAGTTCATCTGTGATAATTATTATAGTATGTTAGTATATAAAAAAAATCTTCTCTAACTAATAGTAACTATATGGGTCATTCAAAGACAGTTGGCTAAAACTCAGCAGGGACACAGAATCTCATTATATTTAGTGTTTGTTAGTCACTTACTTTATTTTCTGTTTCACAGTAAGTTAGTCACTTACTTTATTTTCTGTTTCCCCCGCCAGCTGGAGAAAACTCAATGGGGGCAGCAAGTGCGCACAGGAGTGGCGGGGTTGATTTAAATGTCCCCTTTGCAGCCTCAGCAATTGTGGGGATTTTTCTGGGATATCAGGAAAAGAAACATCTGAGGCCCTTTATGGGTTTGTGACACCCACTGGCTCTCAGCATCCTCCTGAGCTTGGCAGAGGGTTTCCTATGGCAGACTGTGTGTACCCTAGCCATGTGACTGACTGGCCATGCTGTGGTAGATGCCCATCATCTGCCATGGGTTAGAATAGGACTGGGCGTGTTGTGGATGAGACACCGCTTGCCTTCTGGAGCTGCAAAGGAATTTTCCCCTCACTGCCAGATTCGCCTAGGAGTGGGGGAGGGTTTCAGCAGCCCAGTGGGTATGTGGGTTATCAAGGTGTTTATGCTGTTGCAGCTTGGCAGGTTTCTCATACAGGCCCTCCTTTAACAGAGGCTCCAGCTCCTTGAAAACCTGTAACTGGAATCTGATTGGGGGAGGGCTTCCCCAAAAGAAAGTGAGGACAAGCAGGGGGTAATCCTAATGTCTGGTACAGCAAGGAGCCACCTCCTTTTCTCCATGCCCTCAACCCTGGTCTGAAGGAAGAGCCAGAGGGGTCACAATAGTGGTGCTGGGACCAGGTCAAGGATTTGGAGGATGGAGTAGGGATAGGATGTTGCTGTGGGCAGCCCTTTCCCAGGTGGTACAGATTACTAGAGGAAGGATGGCCTGCACTGGATGAACGTTCCCAGATAGTTTCCCAGATCTGTTAAGTTAATAAAGTTGCAGCCTGGTTAAAGCACAGTCATGGTGTTTTGTCTTTAAATCAAGTGATGTCCAGGAGAACAGCCCTGTCTCCTCCAGTCTGGTGCTGCTCTCCACCTATACTATCAAAAGTAGGGAACGTATGATATGGATGAGAGCTGCACATCTTAAAATATTTGTCTCTAAGATGGGTGAAATAGCTGGGACTTGGTATCCCTATGCAGTTACTGGCAGACCTAGTGATTGGGGTAAAAAAGTCTGGGTGCTGCTGCTGGAAGCTGAAATCAGTTGGAGGGACTATTTGACATGGATTTTGTCCCTCATTTGTGTCTTGCCATGGGGGTATTCTAATGTCCTCACAGGGTGGAAAGCCATCCACCACATATCCTGTGGGCAAAGAGAAATGGGGTGAAGTTTCATGAAGTCTTAATGCTGTTCCTGCCTCTGAGCCAAATCGTGTGCCCAAGATCCCTCTTCCCCACTCCACAGTGGGAAAAACATGGGGAAAGTCAGCTGTCCCCCCTTCCCCACTGGCACCATTCCTCCTCCCTTACCCTTATGTACACATTGACACCTGTGCAAAGAAGGTACAACATGCTACCAGTGGTGTCACTGTATAGAGAGTTTGGACTGGTAGTGTTTTGCAGCCACTCTTCACAGGTGTAAATGACCACATAAATTGGGGCAGTGAAGAATCAGATAAATGGGTGAATCTTCCATTTTCTATTGAACTTCACTGGATGCAAAAGTGAGAGAATCTCACTTTCTACAATCCTTTAAATTTTGATACATCTAAACATCCTTTTTTTCCACTTGGCCACAGAGCTATATTTGACAATGACATGAAGAGTTGAGATCAGGGAATAGAAATGACACTATTTAAGTCCAAAGTGAAGTAAGACATCTTGTCAGTGCAATGAACTGGAACCTTTGCCAACTCTCTGAGCATCTCAGATTTGTAAATTGACCAGACACTCTATTCTGGTGGTTTTTAACCACTGATCTCTTGGTACCACAAGTTGAGCATCTTGATGTTAATGTCTGGTGTGCTAAGTACAAGCACACCATGTCAAGAGTAAGCAACCTTTAATATTTCATATTGTGTCGACTCGCAAAATAGCTGTGTTCCTTCTTTTCTCGCAGACATTCTATGGGATGCCTCTGAGACTTTATTGGAGCACTGCCTCCAGATTACAATGCGTACAGATTACAGCAGCTCAACATCAGTTTCAAAACCAGTGCAGTGAATTTAAATCTTGTGGATGATGGAAGAGGACTGGGCTGATAGAAGGCAAAAGGATGAACCACGGGTCTTTAGAAGTCTCATTTTCTTGGCCTAATGCGTTCTCTTTTAGGACAAGATGTGATTGCTTTTAGACATTGATGCTATGACTCATTACTGCTTCCAGTTAATGAAGACTGGTTGTTGTCAGGGATTGCCTTTGATGGATTAAAGGTATGACAATGAACTGAAGGGGGGAAGATACCTGTGCAGGAGGTCAGACTAGATGATCAGATTGGTCCCTTCTGACCTATGAGTCTATGAGTCTATACTAGTCTTGTTTTAAAAAGGGGGGAAAATTCTTTTCTGATCGGAGTCAGGAAAAACATTTTTTTGCTAACGCTTTTTATGTCTGTTTTATGGGAATGCAGTGAAGAAGACATGTCAGTTCCTTTAAATTTTAACCCTTCCAAATTTAGTGTTGGTGAAAGATGCTGGCATGACAGCACTGCCACTTGAAGCACAGCTATATACAGGGAGCCACCACTCCTTTCTCAGGGTCTGACTCTGGTTTGACTTATAGGCTATAAAATCAGTGAAGTTACAATAGTAAAGCTAGTGAGATCAGTATCAGTAAGACTGTAATACCATGGTAATGAGTGTAGTGTAATAACCTGAATAAAATAGAAATATTGTCAATGTCAGACTTTAATTTACATTCTCATTCACAGTTCCTTCCCTGGGCTCCTCCTGAGGTGATGCAGAGTGGTGTCTAAGATTTCCAAAAGGATACGCACCTCCATTTGAAATTTTTTAGAAGTCTGCGAATGGAAAAACAGTTGAAAATCACTGCTCTGGGATACAGATAAGAATTAGTATTAGTATGTATACAGTCACGTTTTCTCAATAATCTTTTTTAAAGCAATTAATTTTACAGGGTTATTCCTACTTCCTAATTGTTCAAATTTCTTTATTTAACACAGTGAAGAGAGATTTGTAAAAAATCACCATCTCAACCATTTTGTCACTATTAATTTCATCCCTTTCTCATTTTTAATGGAGCTGTTGTCTCTTGAGTACTACTCCCCTTCAGCTCCAACATGTGACATTTTTTCCATGTTTCTTTTAACCCCTTTAGCTAGCAGTAACTCATTCTGCGGTATTTGTTGCATTTTTAATTAAGGTTGCTGCAGCCCCTTTGGCCCAGAGGCCATCACTGCATGCTAGAAAATACTACAAGTCATTAACATGCATATTAAATACCAGCCAGCAGGGACAGCTGCTTCAAAGAGGCACTAGTCAGCAGGCTGGACTGGGTAACTGAGAAGAAGGATGGTCCTGTAGTTGAGACATGGGGTGAGGAAAGGTAGGTGGGGCAAAACTGAATAGAGTTCTCCTCCATCATCTTTTTTCAAAAATCTTTAATATATTATGTCTGTAGCATGAATGCAGTATCCAAATCATTCAATATAATCTAGTAGGCATGGCATGTAACCAAGTGCGGGGAAAGGGTTTCAAGCGAAAATCTCAGTAGTTTGGAAAGCATCCTTGTTTTGTTTTTTGTGTTTGATTTTTTTTGGTTTTGTTTTTTTAATATAGCCCTTTTAGGATTGATCATACATAATAAAACTACCCCAGCAAAATGTCTTAACAGACAATTATTCAAATAAAATTAGAGTAAATATACGCACTCACCATTCTCTCCTTAAATAGTGAACCTCACCATGGAAATCGCTTGGTTGATGAGAGCTTTCTGCAGTGAGTGCTTATGGGAGTGACACTGGAATGGAGGGATTCTGAATATAAGAAAAGTTAGAGTTGAATTTCTTCTAGATCACTGTGATTTAGGAGATCATGCTGTTTTGAAAGATACATTTTTCAAGATATGCAATATATGTATACTGTGATATCCTGCCTTCAACAATTACTCACATGTTCCATATGAGCAATACACAGGAATGTAAAACTGGCTAGAATTCTACTAGCGTTTGATTAGTGTTAAGAACCAGTCAAACAGCAGAAGCCCATTTTGCCAGGTCTTGTACAGACACAGGAAAAAAGATGTACCCTGATCACATGAGTCTGCAACCTAAGTATAAGACACAAGACACAGGTAGCTGTAGACAGGCGAGTGAGTAGAAGGCAACAAAGAGACCCTACTGCTCAGCATGAAAAGCATTAGTTGCAGAAGATCAGCTGCCTAATCAGAAGCAGCTCAAAATGAGCTGCTCAGTTTGCACAGCTCATTCATTTCTAACATTAACTTATTTACACTGTTATATTCATTCCATACACGTCACTCGGCAAAAAAAATCATTAGCTTAATAGTATGTTATTTGTGCATACATTTAAAAACGGTCATCTAGCGGTTACTGTAAAGGATTGGGAGTCAGGATTCCCTGATTTTATTCCTCGCTCTTCTACTGCCTTGCTGTGTTAGTTTAGTAAAGTGACTTGGCCTTTTGTGCCTCAATTTACCCATCTCTAAAATAGGTATAATATTATGGTCTGCAGTCATACTACCTTATGCTGTGATCGAAGCAGTCACATATGGTCAGTAGCTTGACATTAAAACAAAGTCCAGCAATATTGTGAGAGGTCACTGCGCTGCTGTAAGCATGCTGTCTTTTTGGAGGACTTGTAGAATGAATTTTGTTACCATTTGGATCATTAAGGGTTTCAGAGAACTTTCTGTCAGATCATGGATGTTCACCTTGATATCCTGGCAAGATTCCAACTTGGTTATTTACATTTCACCTCCCGAAAATCCCTCTGATGGTTTCAAATGGTGAAGGTATTCTTCACTTCCTGTCCTAAACTGTGGTATGGGATTGCTGTTAAACACTGAGTTTCTGTGCTATATAAAGTATAGGTCTTTGGTACAGCTTTACATTTGAAAGTGGCTTTGAGATAAAAAGCTAATGGACACTGTTTAAATATAAGAACATTTTCTATTAGCACTATCTACCTACCTCATATTGGTATGAGGATTGTTGATGTTGGTGAAATGGTTTGAGTTCCTTAGATGAAATGTGATGTATAAATGCAGTCATTCTTATTAAACCATAAGCAAACCTGGTGTGTCAGAGTAAAAGTAATTATGACACACTTCAAGATATCTCATAATACATTTGCAAAATACAGTTCCCCATGTTAATGGAGGGTAACTAACGCAATAAAAGGCAATACAGCCAACTTATAGAACAATCTAAAATCATTTATTTTGTACAAGTACTTCAGGAAGATATTTGTTGTACAAGTAGCTTATTGGCTGGCTATGGTACGCTCCTGGCAATCAGAGAGAATATTAATCAAGTATATTGTATTGAGTCAGAAAATCCCCTTCTCTGAGGAGGAATTCTCCATGAAGATCATCTCACTGAGACACCCTCATTATCTTACTTGGGGAATGCTCTCCCTCTTCCTATGAAAATAGTTATGGGGGATCCAAAGATTCATGGGAGGCCAAGACCACCTCCATTGCAACTGTACTGCTGGGGACTCATTGCCCATGCATGTTCCAGGTCCCGCATGGAAATTGATACTGATAAAACCCTACCTGTAATATCCCTTTTTCTAGGGAATTTCCATAGTGCTAAAGAGGGGGAAAGATGTGTGTCCTGACCCACCTGGTCTCTAACTCCTCCCGTATCATGGATTCTAGACCCATAGAGAGAACTCCAGAGAAAGAGAGAACAATGACAGGAATGGACAATTCCCCTTCTGCATGAAAATGAAGAGATCTAAGCAAAGAGGGTTCTCCATGCACACTTCAGGTAGGGTTGCTCCTGGTCACTCAGAGAAGAGAGGCTCCAGTGTCATACATAGGAAACCAGTGTTTCAAGGAAAATCATTCTTTTGCACCAAATTATTAGCATTTCAAAGCTAGTTGCCATTGGGAATACGTATCCACTCTGACATATTTCCCAAGGGGATCTATTCATATGGATCTCTCAAGAACGTGTTGATCCATCAAACAATGTCAGAATGTAGTTTCACTTTTCAAGACCTAAATACCACCATATTGGCTGCCTTTGTTACCCTTGGGAACCATTTATGTTCATAGGAATACTTATTAAGAAATAAAGATTGTTTCCAACAGCAAAAAATCACAGGGAAAGGTGTAATAAAGAATTCTAATGCCAATCTTAACAGCCAGTTCTTTCTCACACACATACGTGACCCATCAAACAGAAACAGTTCCAATGACCAGCACCTAAACAACCTTAACTCTGCCCCATGTAGCAGAATAACTACAAAGTGTAAATGAATCCTATCTCTTCATCACAGCGCTCTCTCAGAACTACACAGAAAAACACTACTATTTTACTCTCATTCATTGATTTCAAGGGGCCTTGAATCAAGGATTGTTTCCAATAGAAATTCGTTTTTAGTTTCAGACCTTTGTATTTTCATGGTTCTAGTCACAGGCTGCTAGCTGTTCTTTACATTTTCTTCTTTCATCTAGTTCAAAATAACCAGGCAAGCACACTATTCTAGTTGAATGTGTTCCTTAGTATTGATTTTAAAAAATATATTATTATTGGGACTGTTCGCAATGACAGATCTTGTGAGCCTGTTGTGCTTTTTTAAAAGAAATGACATCTGATTGCTAAGCCCAGCAATCTAAAAGGTAAGAGCCAGACCACCAGAAATACTCACTAAGTAACCAGTGGGACTGCTCACATGAGCAAGGTGAGCAGAATTTGGTCCCCTTCTATTTCCAGTGTAAATTTCTTAATTACAGTTTTGAACTTGCCACTGTTCAAAAAGTGCTGTAGTTTGAAACTCTGCCACATCTGGCTAATGTCACGAGTGGTACCGCTTTATCCTTGCAAGCAGAAATCAAATTGCAATCTAATCTAAACTGTTTTCAAATACAATTTATGCTGAGATGCATCTTTTTTTTAACCTTTCAGATGGCTGAGCTGAGTAACATGGTTATTTTTTCTTTTGAGATTCAGAAAAGCTAAATAGAGAATATGTGATCGACAACCAATAATGTTTGTTTTATTTACCGATAAAACAATTAAGACAAAGGTAAATCTCTGGGAACTGCAGTTTATTTGGAGTGGAGGAAATCCAGCCCTTTATGGAACAATGTGGCAGTTATCCTGCTCCCTGGCTGTCCCCTACAAGTGATTGATTTTTCCGTAATTAGAGTAGTGTTTAAAATGGTGAGTAGGGGCATTAGGCTTGAAAGCCTTGGTCAAGCTGGCTCAGCAGGCATAGAAAAAAGCTGCAACCTGCCTAAGCAGGATCACCATGGACCAGATCCTCAGCTGGTGTAAATCAGCATCATTCAATAGTGCTATTCTGATTTGCACCAGCTGTAAATCTGGCCTTATGCATTCAAATCTCTACGATTCTCTGCTATTGCCAAAAAAGGTATCATACATAAGGAGCATATTTTATATGCTGTGTGTTCTAGCTATATACTACAGTAATCATAGCACAACAATTGCATGGCTAATAGCTTAAATAACAACAAGGACTTGTGGCAGGGTGCTGCTGCAAACACCTAATCAGCCCCAATCAAGGGAGATAAATTTGGGCTTATTGAAAAGCCTATTGTCTGCCTGGGAATTGGCAACACTTACCAGCCCGATAGTCCAGGTGCTACAAAGGCTGGGAAGGAGACAGAAGGGGAAGGGGAGGTGGAAGCCCTCTAGTTGGTTAATAACCTTGTCATAAACAGATAGTTAAGGATTAATGTCTCTTTTACCTGTAAAGGGTTAAGAAGCTCAGTAAACCTGTCTGACATCTGACCAGAGGACCAATAAGGGGACAAGATACTTTCAAATCTTGGTGGAGGGAAGTCTTTTGTTTGTGCTCTTTGTTTTGGAGATTGTTCGCTCTTGGGACTAAGAGGGACCAGTCGTCAATCTAGACTCTCTAAATCTTTCTGAATCAGTCTCTCATGTTTCAAACTTGTAAGTAACAGCCAGGCAAGGCGTGTTAGTCTTATTTTTGTTTTCTCAACTTGTAAATGTTCTTTTTTGCTGAGAGGATTTTACCTCTGTTTGCTGTAACTTTGAACCTAAGGCTAGAGGGGGTTCCTCTGGGCTATATGAAACTGATTACCCTGTAAAGTATTTTCCATCCTGATTTTACAGAGATGATTTTTACCTTTCTTTCTTTAGTTAAAAGCTTTCTTTTTAAGAACCTGATTGATTATTCCTTGTTTTAAGATCCAAGGGGATTGGATCTGGACTCACCAGGAATTGGTGGGGGAAAGGAGGGGTGGTTAAATTCTCCTTGTGTTAAGATCCAAGGGGTTGGATCGGTGTTCACCAGGAACTTGGTGAAAAAGCTTCTCAAGGCTGCCCAGGGAGGGGAAGGTTTTGGGGAGACTGGAAGTGTTCCAGATACTGAAATTTCTGGATGGTGGCAGTGTTACCAGATCTAAGCTAGTAATTAAGCTTAGAAGTGTCCATGAAGGTCCCCACATCTGTACCCTAAAGTTCAGAGTGGAGGAGGAACCTTGACAAACCTAGCCTGCAGTAGGCAAGAAACCTGTCAGGCTAGTATGTAGTTGGACACTGGTGGTGGGAAAATGCTTAAAGAATAAAGGACATGGGTATTGCACAGAGCTGAAGTTTCCCTGGACTTATCTGGGAGAGCAACTGGGCCTGGAAGAAGAGGGCCTGACCATGCACCCTATGGCAGGAGTGTATTTGATTTAAAAAAACCTGTATGGCTTCTGCACAATCTCTGCAGACAAATCAATATTTAAGAGCTAGCAAAGCCTTGTGTGGCTGCCACAGTGGAGAGACTAGATGGATATTTTATTGAATCCAGCACTATGTAATTGCAGAGTAATGTGTATAGTTCATGCCCGGTAAAATAAAGCCCTGGCTGCATGGACATCAGTGCTGGCAACTTCCATACAAATGCATCTATGTTTGTGTCTGATTTGGATAAATTAACCATACACCTGATTGTATTTGAACTCTAGAAAGAAAGTTGGGAGTAGAAAAGATTTTGAGATACAAGAAGCAGCTGGTATCCTAAAAGGCATTTATCTAATCAAGTTCCAGGGCTTTTGCATGAGGTTTTCTCAACATTAGACAAGTAAATGATGAGTAAAGGTTCAATTCTATAAACTTCTTCAGCCCATCATAAGATTGGGCCCTAATAGACTAGCCTCATCCAGCCCCTACTGAGGTCAGTGCAAGCCTTTCAGTTCATTTAAGGTCTGATCAAACTCCTATTAAATCAGCACATAACTAAAATTTATATTAGGGGTCGGCAACCTATGGCGGCATGCAAGCCAATTTTTAATGGCACGCTGGGGCTTGCTTGGACTCCAGCCTGCCATTAAAAATCCTGCCGACGCGGCAAGCCACGGGGTCAGTGCTCCCGTGCCGGAGCGCCAGGCTGAGCGCAGCAAGTCGCGGGCTGCCCCCGCCTTCCCTTGGAGCCCTGCAGCCGCGCATACAGTGCTCTGGGGGCTGGGGCTGTGCGCTCCGGCAGGACAGCGTTTGGCTCCATGGGGAGGGAAAGACGCTCCCCGCTCATCCGGAGCCCTGCTTCCCTGCGCACAGCGCTCCGTGCATGGCGGCAGGGCTCCGGATGAGCAGGGAGCCTCATGGTAAGAGGTCCGGGGTTGGATAAGGGGTGGGGTCAGTCAGGGGACAGGGAGCGGGGGGGGGGGTGTTGGATGTGGGGATTGGGATCCTGGGGGGGAGTGGTTAGGGGCAGGGATCAGGGGGGGTTAGATGGGGCATGGGAGTCCCGGAGTCTGTTAGGGGGTGGGGGTGGATAGGGGTCAGGCAGTCAGGGGACAGGGAGCAAGGAGGGTCCTGGGGAGCAGTTAGGGTGGGGGTGTCTCTGGAGGGTGTGGTCAGGGGATAAGGAGCTGAGAGGGTTGGATGAGTTGGGAGTTCTGGGGGGGGATGTCAGGAGGTAGGGGTTTGGGCAGGGAGCAGGGGGGCGTTGTATGGATCCAGAGTTCTGGGGGTGGGGAGTGGTTAGATAGGCATGGGAATCCAGGGGTTCTGTCTGGGTGCAGGGGTGTGAATAAGGGTTGGGGCAGTCAGGGGACAAGGGGCAGGGAGGCTTAGATCGGGGGTGGGGTCCCAGGAGGGGGTAGTTGGGACAAGGAGCGGGGGGGGGGGGTTGGAGGTTCTCATGGGGGGCAGTCACCCAACCCTCTGCCCTGACCCCCCACACACACACTCAGCCCTCTGCCCTGAGGCCTGCACCCCCCACACACACACCCCAGACCTCTGCCCTGAGCCCTGTACCACCCACAGGCCCCACTCAGCCCACTGCCGGCCTAGGTGAACAGAACCCCAGACCAGCAGCGGGCTGAACGGGCTGGTGGCATAAGATCATCATTTTAATTTTATTTTAAATGAAGCTTCTTAAACATTTTGAAAACCTTGTTTATTTTAGAATACAACACTAGTTTAGTTATATAATATATAGACTTGTAGAGAGAAACTTTCTAAAAACCATTAAAATGTATTACCGACATGCGGAACTTTAAATTAGAGTGAATAAATGCAGACTCAGCACACCACTTCCGAAAGGTTGCCACCCCCTGATTTATATCATGTTAGGCTTGATTATGCTCCCACTAGGGTCAGTGGCCAGACTCGTGGTGGTGGTGATTGTGGTTTATTTGTGTTACAGTAGCATGTAGCAGTCCCAAACCAAATTGGGATCCCATTTTGCTGTGCAATGGAGAAACATATGAAACAATTTTTGCCATGAAGAGCTTTACAGTCTAAATAGACAAGAACATAAGGGCCACATGGTGTCAGAGCAAAGGTCCATCTAGCCAAGGGATGGGCAAACTTTTTGGACCTAGGGCCATATCAGGTTCAGATATTGTATAGAGGGCTAGGTAGGGAAGGCTGGGAGAGGCTATACCTCCCCAAACAGCAAGGCATGGCCTGGCCCCTGCCCCCATCCAGCCCACCACAACCCTCACCCCTATTCAACCCTCCCTGCTCCCCAATCTTGACTGCCCCCCCGGGACACCTGTCCCCTATCCAATCTCCCCTGCTCCCCACACCTGACCGCCACTCTGGGACCTTACCTGCCCCCATCCAACCCTCTCTGCTCTCCCCGCCCCATGTTACCTGTGGGTTGGGGTGGGGGAAAGGGGAACTCAGTCTTTTCCCTGTGTATTTCCCCTGCTCGTTTGGCTGCTCTCCCTGGCAGCTGGGCAGGGCTCATTCCCTGTCTGGACCTGGCTGCTGGGGGGCAGGGGCCAAGCATGCTGGGGGTTAAGGGGGGCCCTGGCTTGCTCTGCCCCTTCCCTGGCAGCAGGGTCCAGGCCCCTGCAATGCTTCCTGCCCCTGACTGTGCTGCCCTGGAGCACCAGGTCTGGTGGTGGTATAGCAGTGCTGCCCAGCCGGAGCTGAAGCCATGTTGCCCAGGCGCTGGGGGAACTGAGACTGTGAGGGACGCAGGGAGAGAGGGGAGCAGAAGGGGAGGTGTCGGGCTAGCATCCATCCCGCTCACCATGCTGCCAGGGAGTTGGCCTGGCTCCTCCACAAGCCTGTCCTGACCCTGCTCCCTGGCAGGAACTCGGGGGCCAGAGGAAAGGGTAGCCAGTGAGGCCCGGCTTAGGCAAATAGAGTAAAGACATGCCTGAAGGGTTGTGGGGATGTATGCGAGTACAGACCTTACATGGCTCTCTACTCACCCAAGCTGCCCCTCCCCATCTACACTTGTATAAGTGTCCCACTGCCTCCTTGCTGCTGGAGTCTTTCTCTAGAAAACACTCTGTTAGCAGGGAAAGGCTCTGGCAGCAAGGAGCTGCTGAAGTCTTTCCCTGTTGTCTCCATTCTGCCTTTTACTGATATGTAGCTGCATACCCTAGTGTGTAGCTACATATACTACATGCTGCTGAAAGTGGTATGTAGTGTAGACATAGCCAAAGGATAATTATCAATTAACTGCTGTTTAACTTGGAGGACATATCTAGTGGGGCACACAGGGGTCAGTCCTGGGTCTGCTACAATTCAGTATTTTCATTGATGACTCGGGTAAAGGAGAGGAGAGTATTCTTATAAAATGTGCAGCTGACACCAAGCTGAGAGGGGTAGCAAACAGTTTAGGGGACAGGATTAGAATTTAAAAATCACCTTGACAAAGTAGAGAATCAGTGTGAGAGCAACAAGATGAAATTCAATAAAGGCAAGTGCAAAATACTACACGTGGGAAGAGAAAAAAATCAAACACACAACTACAAAATAAGGAATAACTGGCTAGGTAGTAGTACTGCTGAAGAGGATCTGGGCGTTAGGTTACAGTGGATCATAAACTGAATATGAGTCAACAATGTGATGCAGTTGCCAAAAAGGCTAATATGATTCCGAGGTTTATTAATGGGAGTGCTGTATGTAAGACCGTGGAGATAACTGTCCCTCTCCACTTGGCACGAATGCTGCCTCAGCTGGTGTACTGCATCCAGTTCTGGGTGCCAAACTTCAGGAAAGATGTGGATTAACTGGAGAGCAACAATAATAAAATAAAGTTTAGAAAACGTGACCTATAAGGATAGGTTAAAAATATTGGGCATGTTTAGTTTTGAGAAAAGACAACTGAGGGTGGGTCCTGGTAACTGTCTTCAGATATGTTACGGGCTGTTATAAAAAGACAGTGATTAATTGATCTCCACATCCACTGAAGGTAGACCAAGAAATAATGGGCTTAATCTGCAGCAAGGGACATTTAGGTTGGATATTAGGAAAAACTCTCCAACTATAAGAATAGTTAAGTTCTGGAATAGGCTTCCAAAGGAGGTAGTGGAATCTCCATCATAGACGGTTTTTAAGACCAGGTTGGACAAACATCTGTCAGGGATGGTCTAGGTTGTCTTGGTCCTGACTCAGTGCACAGGGCTGGACTTGATGACCTCCCAACATCCCTTCCAGCCCTACATTTCTACGATTCTCTGACAATTTGTATTACAGTAGCACCTGCAGGCTTCAGCTGAAGTCAGATTCCCATTGTGCAAGGGGAAATGCACAGGGAAAAGACTGAGCTGCCCTTTCTCCCACCCCAACCCACAGGTAACATGGGGCGGGGAGAGCAAGGAGGGTTGGATGGGGGCAGGTAGGTCCCAGGGTGGCGGTCAGGTGTGGGAAGCAGGGGAGATTGGATAGGGGACAGGTGTCCCGGGGGGGGCAGTCAGGATTGGGGAGCAGGGAGGGTTGGATAGGGGTGAGGGTTGCGGGGGACTGGATGGGGGCAGGGGCCAAACATTTATATCTGTGCTAGGTGGGCTATGTGGGTAGGAACTCTGCACACTGCCCAAAGAAGTATGCAGTGGAGATGTATCCTTTGATTCTGGCTTTCAACCACTTGTGCACCCATTTTATAGTAATTTCATCTAGACTACATTTCCTGCATTTGCTTATTAGAATGTTGTGGGATTATATCAAAAACCTTACTAAAATCAAGGTATATCATGTGTATACTGCTTTCTTCCTATCCACTGGGACATTAATCCTGTCAAAGAAAGAAATTAGGTTAGTTTGGCAAGGTTTTCTTGATAAATACATGTTGTCTATTCCTTATAAACCTATAATCCTCTCGGTCAGTAGTCCTCAACCTGTGGCCCATAGGCTGCTTGCGGCCCAATCAGCATAGAGCTGTGGCCCATGTGACATCCTCAGGGCCATACAGGTAGTATTGGATGCAGCCCACAATGGTAAATAGGTGAGAAGTACTGCTCTAGGTGCTTATAAATTGTTTGATAATTTGGTCCAATGTCTTTCCAGGTGTCAAAGTTAGGCTGACTGGTCTGTGATTTCCAGGTCCTCTTTGTTCCACTTTTTAAAGATAGGTGCCCTTCTCCAGTCCTCTGGTATCTCACCCATCCTCCATGAGTTTTCGAAAGATAACTGCTAATAGTTCCAAGATTGCTTCAGCTAGTTCCTTGAGTACCCTAGGATGAATTTTCTCAGGCCCTGCTGACTTAAATGCATCTAACTTATCTAAATAGTCTTTAAACTGCTTTTTCCCTCTTTTGGCTTGCATTCCTTCCCCCTTATTGTTAATATTAACTGTGAGTTGCTGATCACCATTAACATTGTTAGTGAAGACTGGAGCAAAATAAGCCTCCTTGCTGTCCTATTAGCTCTCCTTCTCCGCTAAGTAGAGGACCTACACTTTCCTTCATCTTTCTCTTGCTTCTGATGTATTTAAAGGACCTTTTCTTGAGTCCCTTGAGGTGTAACTCATTTTGTGCCTTAGTCTTTCTGATTGTATCCTTACATGCTTGTGCTATTCTTTTGTTGTACTCCTTTGCAATTTATCCATGCTTCCTCTCTTTGTAGGATTGCTGATTTTTCAGGTCATTAAAGAGTTTCTGATGAAGCCATATTGGCATCTTACTATTCTTCCTACCTTTCCTTTGCATCAGGATAGTTTACAATTGTGCGTTCAATCTTGTCTCCTTGAGAAACTGCCAGCTCTCCTCAACTCCTTTATCCCTTAGATTTCCTTCCCAGGGGACCTTACTTACCCATTCTCTGAATTTGTTAAAGTCTACTTATTTGAAGTCCATTGTCCTTCTGCTGCTGCTCTCACTCCTTTCCTTAAAATCATGAAATCTAACTTTTCATGATCACATTCACACAAATTGCTTTCCACCTTCAGATTCACAACCACTTCCTCTCTGATGATTAGAATCAAGTCTAAAATAGTTGTTCTTCTAGTTAATTTCTCCACTTTTGGAAACAAAAAGTTGTCCCCATTACATTCCAGAAACTTAATTATCATAAGTGCAAGCAGAGTCTGAATGAGCTCTCCCCTGACATCTAGTGGTGAGCTGTGGAAAAGGACTTTAGGAGCTGATCGCATTTGCATGGTCATACCCACCCTGCCTAGGTGCTCAGCATGATGGGATTGCTTGCCCAAATGATCACTTGTGGCTGGTGTTGGATCCTCAATCTACTTGTTATTGGGGCAGGAGTAATAAAAGGTTGTTACCTTGTTGTGTGAAGTGAAGGCAGCAGAACTGTACCTGGCATACCACAATGGGGGGACTCACCCTCAACTGAATAGCATTTGCTAGGCAGAGGACATGGGTTCCAAAGCCAGTAGGAGGAGCGGGGGTGATGAGGGGATAGGTATTTGTATCTGGTGGTGTGGGTCCTAGACACTATTTGACCTGTCCTCTTTCTGTGGTAATTTAGCTAATTTAGACTTTGAGAGTCTTGTTACACTGTGTAATTCTTCCAGGTCACTGTTTGGAGTCTTAAGCTGATTTGGTGTTGTATTGGTAAAAAAGGAACCCCTAGATATTGAACCCAGCCCTCGTTGCTGCTGGTTCTACATGACAGAAGGGTTACATAAGAAAAAATAACACAACAGCTATAAAGTTAAACAAAATTAATGCTGAATTACTTTTAGAAAATTGAAATCTATTTACAAATATTCCATAGACAGAAAAAAATGTTGAAATTAAAATAATAATCCTTACAAGCCATTTGCTCAACATTATTTGTCATTTGGTTTTGTAATTAAGAGAAAATCTTAAGAGGACCATGAGTTTTATTACATTCCACTGAGGTGGTTTATGTGTTTTTTCTGATATATTAGAGCAAGTGACAGATAAAGAATTAAAGGATAAAATACATACAAACATAAGAGTTTAAAAAACAAATCTATAAATAAAATGGCAAACCAATATTATCACAAAGTAAACAAGCATCATTTTGATAGCCATTGCAAGTGAATCTGTAAAAATGTGTTGTTGTAAATGATGTCGTTAGTTGTATTCTTACATTCTTGGGGGAAGAGGGAACCACGCTGGTAAGTTACCATAGTGATTATAACAAATGCATCACAGTTTTATTACTATAGCACCTTTTCTATGTATAACCATTTCAAATATTTTAGTTAAATCTTTGCTTTTATAAAAAGACACCAGAACAAAATAAAATATCACTGTTGAAATGCAGGTGCTATTTAAATAGAGCAAATAAGAGTTAGTTTCACTGTCACAGAATGAAAGGTATTTATAATAAAATTCTATGCTATCCTGAACCACAAAAGAGCCTATTTCCTTCTATGTTATAGCACCACATGAAGCAAGGAAAATAACAAATTGTACTATTGGCATTAGAAGAATCTATTACTGCACTAAACAATAGGTTATTTTTATAGCTAAATATAAAGACAGATTCCACCTAAAGTATGTTGCAAGAATGCAATTTTCATAACAGAGGACTAAACTTTGAAAGGCTATAGCTGTCTGTTCCACTAGGGTTGCAGTTCGTAGGAATGTGAAAATGTGCTCAAACAGGTTATGCTTGAACTATATACAGATTTTTTAAAAAAACTCAACAGGCAATATAATTTTCTCTGTAGTTAACTGTGGCTAGTCTTAAAATAGTCTCCTTGTTTTTCCCCTTTTGTGGGAGAGAACAGGAATGTCAATACAAAAGTGACAAGTTGAAGATTCAATTTTCTGCTATAACACAACAAAAGAAATATGTTTCCAGTCTTGTATTTGAAGTGTTTCATTTTCTGCTGCTATGTATTGTACTATTTGGCAGTAACTTCAGTCATAAAAGAAGCACCTTGGGATAGAAGTCACTTAAATGTCAAAAGCAAGCTGCACTATTATATTTAAAATGTTGCTGAATTTTCATAAATATTTAATGCCTTAGGATAAGTACTTCTAGCCTCTACTTCAATTCAAACCACTCAGGACAGGGGCAAGATTATGTGGTTCTGTGGCATTTAACGTTTTGTTCTGCTAAAAAAATGTCCATATACCTATCACATAACATGAAGAGTGATTGCCAAGCAAATCAGAATTGGATTGCTATGCATTAGATTTTCTTCTATGAGAGGCTTTTCCTTATGTAATTTGGTGTCAGAACCATCCCCCTGCCCCCAAGCTAGATAGCTATAAAGCTTTTCTTCTACACACTGTAGTCTATGGCCAAAATGTTCAACCTCTAAGTGCCTAAATCAGCATTTAGATGACTAAACAAAAGGTGTCTGTTTTTTCATTGGTGCTGAGCCTTTGTAGCTCCCTTTGAGATTTAGCAAAATGGTCCTTTGGGATTAATGGTCTCCTTGTCTACGGAAATAATCACACAGATTAAGAGGGGTAGTTTCTGCTTCTAATTGCAGGACTGTTGGAATTGCCATACTATGTCAGACCAGTGGTCTAGGTAGTCCAGTACTGGAGAGGAAGGGTGGTTCAGTGGTTAGGATGGTAGCTTTGGATGTAGTAGACTGCTCTGTCAGACTTCCTATGTGACTTTGGGCAGGTCACTAAGAGTACGTCCATGCTGCATTGTAAATCCAGAGCTGTGGGCCCAAGACTGGACTCCATGTTTCCAAGCCCAGGCTTGAGTTTCCACACTGTGGTGTAAACCAGGGTCCTGAGTGCTAACTGACCTGAGTCAGATGTGGTGGGGTTGGGCTCAAACTGGAATCTGAGCCTCGGTTTACGATGCACTGTAGACATATCCTTAAGGCTCGGTTTTTCAAGGGTTTTGTTGTGCTGGAAAGTGTTTATAGCTTCCAACAAACTTGTTTTTTGATCTATAGGTAATCACAGACCCCATTAAAGCTGGAGGGCATGCTAGTCACCTTTCGTTCAAGCTCATTGGAAGAGCAATTAAGCTCCTTTAGGAGTAAGACAGCCGAAGACCATGGAAGCGACCTCCCAATGCACTAGGCCTCATGCATGAGGCATCAGCAGCTAAGGCATGCAGGTGAAGGAGTTTCCTGGGTACTGATTGCAGTTTCAGTGGCTGGGACATTGAGTGGCTATAGCTGTGTGTATCTGTGTGAAAGCCAGCAGACAACATGAGATGTGTGGAGACGGAGTAGAGATAAAAAGCTCCTTGGGACACATGACTGGCTGAAAAAGGCAGGCTTGGAAATTCTGAGCAAGGGAATTGTCACTGTTGTTTATTCCCACCGTGTTCGGGGAAAGAGGACTGTGTGTACACTTTTGGTAAAAACAGGGCTGCACCAAAAATTCTATGCACATAATTTCTCCTCCTTAAGAAAACAATCTGGCAAGGCCCCAGATGTTGGCTAACTGCTCAAGTCAAAGGGCAACAATATTTAGGCACCTAAGGATGCAATAGGCATCTAGTAGGAATTTACAAAAGCACACACAGTTAGAATTTCAATAGGAGTTAGGTGCCTAATCTGCTTAAGGCACTTTTGAAAACACCACTGGGTGCCTATCTGCATCTTTTGGCATCTAAACACCTTTGAAAATCTGCCCCTTAGTCCCTTTGTGCCTCAGCTTCCCATCTGTAAAATAAGCACTTGTGAGGATAAATACATTAAAGAGAGGCCCTCAGTTACTGTAGTTATGGGGCGGGGGCATATAAATAACTTAGACAGTATTCTGAGAATCCTTGTAATGGGCAATTATAGAATAACTTGCCCAGAAGAAGTTTTTGTAACCTTAAGCATAATTACTTTTTCTACATAGTAGGAAAATAATTAACAATAATAATTCTTAGCTCTTATCTAGTGCTCTTCTCCCAAGATCTCAACGTTTGAAGTAAATACACACCATGCTTCACTTAAGAGTACACAATCACATGATTCTTCACTGGTTTTGCAATTCAGCCTGTAGCAGCCAGTATGTGCACTCTGTTTTTGTCTTCCCTTGTTTGTTTTCTTTGTGCCTTTAGGTTGTTAGCCCTTTGAAGCACCTGCTATCTGTCTGGCACTACTTTCATTGCACAGAGCTTTTGGGGCTATGTTATAGCTCTTCAAAGCCTTTATTTTTAAACTTATTACATGTGTGACTGTGCTTGAATACACTATTTTTATTTGTTAGTGTCTCTCACACATTGATATTATACTCCTTAATGGGTCATATGACCACATGTATTTAATAAGAATTAACCCTGTTAATGTGATTTCCCCTGTTAACATATTACAAAGTAAGTACCTTGGGCCAGATTTTTCTTTCTACCACTTTTCTTCAATAGTCACTTGAAACCTACTGAATTTTTGATAAGCTAAGGAAAGTGCATTGATTGTCTAGCTTGCTTGGTGAGGGAATTCTTCCTGACAATGGTGCATCAGGGTGTTTGCCCAGTGATTTTGCAAGCTCAGTATACACTGTGGAAAATAGTAAATTTATCTTATGAGTATCCTTTACTTATAAGTATTGCAGAGATGTTACTGGAAAGGGCAAGGCCATGCTGCCATCTAACTCCTGCTTGGTCATGGTGCTCTTTCTTTTTTTTTACGCTTATGTCTGTGCTCTATTGAAAGGACTTCAATATGTTATTGTGGCAAATATATTTCAACTTGTGTGCCAAAAGCTAGGCACCTACTCCATATTGGATCACCTTAAAGCCCTGATTCAACAAAATACTTATGCATGTGGGAATTCTCACTAACTTCTGTGGGATTACGTGCTGATTCCGAGTATGAATGTACTTAAGTACCTTACAGTATCAAAACCTACATTTCCCAATTTTCTAGCAGGCTGAGTGGGGCAAATAACAGATTTTTTTTGGTACATGGACAATTCCAAATCGATACATGAAATCATTTTGGGTTGAACTGGAAATGAAATTTTTTTGACATTTTTAGTGAATCAAAAAGTTAAAAAAAAAAAATTAAATGGGCTCAGACAAAACACTTACTCTACCCAGAACCAAATGTTTCATTTTGACTTCAGGCATTTTTTAAAATCATAAAATCTTTTAAAATAAAGGAAATTTCAAAACAAAAAGCCATTTTGAATAAAAAAACCTGTCAAAATGAAATGTTTTAATGTTGAAACAAAATGATTTGATTTCCCCTCCCCCCAATATTTGGTTTTAGGGGGGTGGCTGGGTGGGTGTGCACGTGCATGCTTGTTTGGTTGTTTTGTTTTTTAGCCAAAACAACTTGGCAAACTTTGACATGAATTCACAAAACATTTCAGTATAGCTGAATCTGTTTTGTGCCAAAAGAAAAGTTAATTGAAAAAAATCTGGCACAGCACTAGTGCTGAATGTCTATAACTCCCATTAACTTCAGTGAAAAATTAGGCCTAGGTATGTACTCTCAGAAACACTTAAAAGATGTAGAAGAGGAAAGTGCAACAGGAATAGTGCACACATTTTATAAGTAATATTTTGAAAATTCCTTTGTTTTCAGAGCATTATAATATAGGCTGGTGCCCCACCCCCCATTCTCTACTGAGATCAATGAAGCTTTGACACTTGACTCCAGCTGAGGATCTGTCTCATACTGTAGTCAGTTACTCCAGGCTCAGACTTGTAACTGAAAGCTGAATGTGGCTGATTGACTACAATTTATTTCTCTGACATGTTCTTTCTGTGGATTTTTCTTAAATCTTCTATTAGCTGATAAAAAACAACCATTTTATTTTAAGGCTATTGTAGTGCCACTTTAGCTACGCTCAGCCGAGGGACTGATGACATCAAAGACATTGCTACTTATTTGTGATGCTTCTCTTGGGGCACCCAGAGCTGTGAGCCACTGTGTCTCAGCTTCCAGTGGTCTGCCTTGCCAGTAAATGTTATAGGGCTCTGCAAGTCCCAGCTCTGCCTTGCAGATAAGAACCAGTGAATTCCTGGTTCCCCTGAGAGTCTCTCTGCAGTGTCCAGTCTCTCTCTCTCTCTCTCTCTCTCTCTCTCATTATTAAGTTTGCTGTCTCCAAAGAGAGAGCATTCACACCAGCCTGTTAGGTTAGCTGAGGACTCACTCTCCAGTTTCTTATATAGCACTGGGATTTTTTTTAATGAATACGTTTATTAACAGAGATTTAAATGATACTGAGCAAGAATAAGAGAGACGGGTTGTTACAAATAAAACAAAACTTGCTTTGTAATGACTAAAACTTAATTTCACAAGTTATAATCTTTGTCTAAGCAGAGTTCTCCCCCATAGTCAGTTTCCAGGTCCTCTTGCCTCCTAGGCCAAGAGGATCCCCTTTTCATGAACTCCCCTTAGTCCCTCGGGTGATGGATGACTCAAATGTCTCTTTGCCCCCCTCATATTACCCCATTGTCTCTGTTGCAAGAGCCAGGAAGGCTTCCTGGGGGTACAGACTCTTGCTCTCCATTGTGATCATTATGCAGTCATCTCACCCACTTGCCAGTTCTATGGCTTTGTTTACCTTATATGTAAATATACTTTTCATTGTCCTCTGCTATGAAGCTGCTCAGACATGTAAATACCAAGTTCATTTGTCTAGGGCAGGCTGGGCTTTATGCGCAGTCTGCAAAACACGTTTTAAGAACATATTTCAGCAAACACTTACAATTCTTTGCACCCCACCTCTACATACATGCAATGATTTTTGGGACCAGCTAGTTACTAGTTTGCATATTATATTTTACACAGAACCTTTTAGATGCAGATTATGACAATGTGTTGAGGCAATGAATGTGTCAGGCCTTATGTGAGTTATGGTACAGTGTTCCCTCTGCAAGTTGGTACTGAAGGGCTCCCAGGGTTACACTGATATAACCTTACCAATATTTCATAGCAGCAGTAACAGTTTTTCAATGACAAGTACAGCTTAGAAAATGGTGCTGAGATGTTAGTGAAGTCAGACTCAATGATTGAGAGTGGGATAACTTTAATATTCTGTTAATGGAATAAACATTAATAATGAAGAGGTATAGTATGCTCAGTACTAATTACAAGACCTAATCTGACAGTCCTGTCACTGAGGGCTACCCTTCTATCTGAAGTTGGGCCCATCTGGAAGAATAAAAATCACATGAGGTGCAATGCAGATAATGCATCTGTCACAGAGTGTGTGGGAGTCAGGGCCCTGCACCCCCCACTTCCTGCAATTCACCGTGACTCTCAGCCAGCCAGTAAAACAGAAGGTTTATTTTATTAAACAACGGGAACACAGTCTAAAACAGAGCTTGAAGGTACAGAAAACAGGGCCTCTCAGTCAGGTCTACCTAGAGGTGTGGGGAGCCCAGACCCAGGTTCTGGGCCTCTCCCCAGCAAGCACCAAACTGAAACTCCCTCCAGCCCCTCCTCTGGCCTTTCTGTCTTTCCTGGCCAAGGAGGCCACCTGATCTCTTAGTTCTCCAACACCTTCAGTTGGCACCTTGCAGGGGTAGGGCCCAGGCCATCAGTTGCCAAGAGACAGGATGTCGGCCATTCTCTGTGCAGACAGCAGCACACCTGCCCTCTAGGGCCCTGCAACAATCACACACCCTTAGTCCACCACCTAGGTACTTAAGAAATGCATAGGGGAAACTGAGACATCCACACAATATTCAGAGAAAACATTAAGAACATTCCCACTTTGTCACAGCATCCATAAAGAAACTGGCCAGAATTCAAGTGGGCAGGAAATACTGTAGATTGTCTGTTCTCTAGTTTCACTTGTTTGGCCTCAGTGAAAGAGGATGTGCCAAGTCCATTGAGAAACTGCTCCTATAGAAAAGGGAAAGAGCTCACCGGTGGGAATGGTGTGACAGACTGGATAATACCTTGCAATATCCTGGCAAACCTTATGGAATTAAGTAAATCTTACTGGATTAAGTATTTTAGGAGCTCATATTATTAAAAATCACAACATTTCTATACTGTTATGAGACTGAATAAAATTTTGTTAGGAGGAAAACAGGATTAATGCAATCTCTGGGAAGTATTAGAAACTTCAAAGGATTTATTGGGACAATACATATGAAGTGGATTTCTTAGGAAACAGGTGGAGTGAAGGGAAATGCAAATGACCCACCTCCTAATCCATCCTTCTGAAGCTCCACTTTGAGCAGAAAAACATTGATTGATTACTCATTCATGGCCTCTTCGAAGGCTCAAACTGGATAAATGAGTGATTCACAGTCATGAAAGTTCTTGTTCTGATTAGACTGTAGTCCGCCCCAGGGCGCGAGGGCTAGACGGTGACTGGCACCAGCCACGACTGAGGTGATGTGGGGATAGGGGGTGGGGGTTCCCCTGAGTGGGGAGACCTTGAGATTGGGGATTACTGCCAGAGGGGCAGCACCCCAGAGAAAGGTCCTGGGAGGGACATGGGGCCAGCAGTAAGACAGATCACTGGCCTGCAGAGGGCACTGTGATGGCTGGAGAGCTAATTCCCAACAAAGACCAGCAGAAGGCACTGCAGTGGTAAGTCCACATGCTTACAAGCAGTAACTGAAGACAGAGTTGGGCCCTGCATTTGGAGTTCAAAACAATTCTGTTGATGATCCATGCACCAGAGTAGAATCCAGCTCACCACAGCTATGTGGTGATTCTGCCATGATAATAGCAGGAAAAACGTATTTCTATCTTTTAAAGTCAGCAGCTGTGACTCTGAATACACACAGTAAATAAAGCTGTTTAGTAAGAATGTGCCACTTTTATATAGTGACTTTTTTCAGACTAGAATTGCACTTTGTTAGCCAGAGTGTGCTGAATGCCAAAAACTCTTTGTATTTCTTCCTCAGCATTTGATGAGCTCTGCATGCCAACATTACACTTCAGCTTTGTGCAAGAAGAATTTCATCCCCCTATGTTTGTACATTCAATGATAAAACACATGAAACCAAGAAAATGAAAGAACAGCATCAAAAGTGGCTACATTTAGGTAAAAGCAAATGAACACATTTCCTTCTTTAACCACTGAAGGATTCTCCCCAGTCAAATGAAAGCTGAAAATAACTGTTTGTATACCTAGGGGTTTGTGTGTGTGTGTGGACCCAGGGAAATAGTATAAGAATATACAGTATTTTCTGACAACTGGATTAAATTAAGATGACAGTGTACGGCAGTTCATCTGGCTCAGTCAGAAATCAAGAAGCCTTAATATTAAAGGCAACTTAGTTCACTAGATTTCTTTACTGCCCTGAGCTGCTCTATCAAAATATTTCCCTTAGAGTGAAAGTGTTTGAAGGATTAGTGCCTTAGATGGATAGGTTAGATAAAACCTTTTTTAAAATCTTAAAACATTTCACTATGAACTTTATATAAAAGATGATTCAGGAGTTGCAAGAAGATCTTAATTGATTTGAATTAAGTTTTTTACATTACTTTTTTGATAAGTTTGATAGGTTGGTTGTGAGTCAGTGGGTGAAAATAGGACTCAGATTCAGTTTTGAGTCAGATCCCACAGTTGAGGAAAAAGTAGGACACTGTTGCTTGTTTTCCTTACCTCTGAATAAAAGGACTAAATTTTCACAGGGTTCAGGTCTCTGGAGTGGGTTTTGTGCTTGTAATAACAGGTACTGATGGAATTTTCACCAATGGTCACTTTTCAAAGAGAAGTGCCAGTGGGGGTGTGAGTTAGACCTACCAAAACTGTCCCTGCTGAGGCAGGATAGCCAGGAGAATGAGCCTTTCCAAAGTGGCAGCAACCGCAGCTCCAAAATCTGTACCATAAATTGCACTCCATAATGTGTCCTCCCCATAAGTAGCTGCCACCAGCTGCTCTGTTTGTTTGCATCATTAGGCCAGCCATTTTTTCATACTTCAGCCAGATACAAGCAGACATTACTCAGGCAGTAGTTTGTGCCTGCTTGGCACTGTATCAGCACCATTCTTCTACCTCACAATAAGGATAACCTTTCACAAAACATTAAAAGAAACAAGTGGAAGCCCATTGGTCCTGGAGATGAACTTGCTTAGAAAGTACCTTTTCAGTTAAGGCATAAAGCAGTTACAGTTTGGGGGTTAGGAGAAGTAACCTAGTTAATGTAATGTTCACATAGTGGTATGAGAGATGAGTTAAGAACAATTTTGATCCTCAGTGAAACAAGCATTCTACACATCAGACACCTTGCTCTTCAAGCTCATGGCCTCCTCAGAATAATTGTGTTCCACTGGAACAACAGAATGATCAACCTTAACAGTGAGAGGTGTCTGCATGAGAGAGGCAGGGGTGAAGTGAGTGTTTTCTGATCAGCTGGCAAGAATAATTAGACCTACCACAAATCTCATCACCTTCAGCTTGAAAGGCAGCGAGGCTGAGCCCAAGCACACAACAGCTTTTGTTGAGAGGAAAGCCACTGCGATGGCTGAATAAACCAGATTGCCAGATCACCATCTAAAGAGTCCTCTCATTCAGCCAGAGAGACTGAAAAGTATTGAATTTGTAAGTTCTCTATCCCCTCTTCCACCACTCCACTTGATGTGTGGGAGGAAGAAGATGAGAATCTAGAGTGGTTAAACAGGGGTCAACTATTGGATCTGGAGTAGGTAGACGATATCTGCTTTGTTTCCCACTGGATCTTCCAGGGCCACCCCGGTGTAGTGAAGGTAGGGATATTGCCAGAGTATAGGTTTTTGTATTTAAAAAGAAAGAAAGGGGAGGGAGGGGAGAGATTTTACTAGTATCCACAAAAACAACAAGGAGTCCGTTCGTCTTTAAGGTGCCACCAGACTCCTCATTGTTTTTGTGGATATGGACTAACACAGCTACCCCTCTGATACTAGTATCCAGTATTAATTGAAATATTTTCATGATTTTAAATATACAATTTAATGTAAACCTTCCTCTAAACATTTAGTTAAAACCCAGAAACAGGGTGCTAATTCATGAAACAGAAAGTGAAGCTAAGCATGCCAGATCATTCATTCCCCTAAATAGGAGCCAAAAAGTAAGATAATAGTATTAAGTGGCAAAACAATCCGACTGCTACTATAACCTGCACACCCATTAATGCATCTACTATGCATCCTATGTTTCCGAACTCCAGGGCTAGTCCTGATCCTAAAACAGCATAACTGACTATTGCATCACTACATTTCCAATCAAGTGTTTTGTACCAAAGAAAACTTATTTTTTTAAATTCTCCACCAAGAACTAGTTCATTCACTACTGCATGCATTCAAAAGTCAAGAACTGTGAAAGTTAAGCTTGCATGTACATCCTTAACTTTGCCTGTTTGTGCATATTGTGAGGGGGTCTACAAGCTGTAAAATCTCTAGTGTAGTGGCTCTAAACTGGGAGGGGTGGTTTGTTCACATCCCTGAGTGACATAACCTACGTAGGTATAACTATGTAGGTATAACTACACTACCACTTAAGTGGCTTTCATAGTTAGGTGCAATTTAAAGGATGGTACAGACAGAGCCTTGTTCATTACTGGAGACCTTACTATAAAGCTAATGATGTGCTATAATATGAACTATTAATAAGCTAGGAAGAGTTACACTCAGCATGACCAAACTCATATTTGGATAATACTATAGGGTAAACCTTATTAGAAAGGGAAATTACCTTTCCTATTGGATACAGACTGACTACACTGTGAAAAGTGCATATCCATCACTAATATATTCAGGATATTGAGATAATAGGTCACATAAGTCTTCATTGCAAATTTAAGGAATATTACCTTTACAAAGAATGTGGCATGACTAACAGTCTAGAAAAAGTTTGTGTCTGGCCATTCATATGAAAAATAAGCATTCTAAATGATACCATTCCATTACCTCATCCTTTCTCTAAATATAACCCATAACTGGCAGCACTCTTTTTTTTGCTGCCTCAAATTGGTAGTTTTAGCTTTTGTGGACAATTCTGCACCATTACTGACAGAAAAGGATTATCTGAAGAAGCTACTCTATCTCCATCATTCATTGATCCCTCTAGATTAATGGGACCAGGCAGGATATTGAAAATGTTATGGACAAATTCTGCTGTTTCTTTTTTCTTTCATAGCAATAGCTTTTCTGTCAAAAATTGGTCAGACACATTCAGGTTTTTAAAATGTATCAATCTCCTACTACTATGTCTCTTTCCTACTACATTAGGTTGGGAAGGAGTCCTCCCTTGAGAAATTATTTTACTGGATAAAATCAGATGGTGAATTTTGACTTTAAAAGATGTATATTTGATAACCCATTTTAGGCAGGACTCCTTTTAGTTCAAGTAGAACAGCAAAACATGGCTACTAATTTTCTGCTTCTCAACTTACCTCTTTCTTGTTGGTGCATCACAAAGCTGTAGGGGTAGGATTCTTATAAATCCGTGCCGTCTGCTCACAAGAGCAGAGCAGGCAAGCGGAGTGATATACATATCTACAAGCACAAATAAATCCAGTGCTCTAAAGTAATTCCTCTGGTACATGACCCACTAAGAAGCAGAGATTCTAGGTATGTTTTAGCCCTCATTTTGGAGCTCTAACGGATTCCGTAGGATGTGGAAGGAAATTGTTTTTGTGTCTTTTTTTTTTTAATTAATAAAATGTGTTCACAGGACCAACTGACCTTGTGAGTATCATTATAAGTGAAGTCATAGAGGGCCTACATTTCTGGCTGACACTGTACTAATACTTTATGATCTGACCATTTAAGGTTTTGATTTCCTACATTTAATGCATCTATAATTTACCCTAAAGCCAAATTTGAAGGAAGGTCATGAAGGATGCGGCAGTTCATTATTGCAATTCAGTCTTCTCATTGTAACTTGAAGCTAATTTTGTTTATTTCAGGTTCTCCAAAAGTAATGACTATCTGGCTCCCATTCTGCTGTGATACCGTAGTGTGGACTGTGCTGTGATGTCATACTGTGGCTATCACAGAGCAGAATGAAGATTGTTCACATGATGTGGGTTCAGGCAGGGGACTTTATTTGGTATGTTGCACAGAGTTCAAAAGTTTTTCAATATTATTACTTACTCCTAATAGAAGGTGGGTATTTAAAGGGATATTTTCTTCTGGAATCATCCTCATTAAATAAGGGGCCAGATTTGTAAAGGTATTTTCATCTTGGTGCCTAACACCCATTGCAGGCAATAGTATTAAGTGCCTTAGTGCTTTTGAAAATCTCACTGGGTGCTTACATACCTTTAAAAAAAATCTGGCCTGAGAGCCTTAAATTCTTTGACTACACTGGAAGAGGATAATCTGGAAGAGGATAATCTAGAAGACAATGCCCCATTCTTTCTGGACTACATGCTGGAGAAGCCTCTCGACTAGCGACAAGAAAAGGCTGCCACTGCTGCTCAGTTGTAGTGTCAGAGAAGATCAGTGACTCCTTGTCACATTTGGCATTCAGACCAGGCATAAAGATCACAGAAATGTGGCTGCCAGTTTACTTTTGTGGGGGAAATCAGGAGGCCCTCCAGTTTTGTCCTCTACCACTTTCACTGGTAGGAAAATAGGAAGATGCGGAATTGGAAGAATGTGTGATCTTCCCCTACAGAACAGTGAGCTTGCAGACAAATTTATTCATGCCTCAGCACTGGGCTCAGCGCCATGGGGAGCATTGGCATCTGTCCCAAGAGCTCTTTCCCCTATAATATTGGCAGCATCCTTTCCAGCACAAGGGAAATTAGGGACTTAGCCAGCAGCACGGTCAGGTGATGATGTGATTTAATGAGGTAACTTTAATAGGATTAGGAGGAAAAAATTCCTGGATACAGGCAGTCCCATAACAACCTATTGCAGGGTTTTTTGCACCATCCTCTAAAGCACCTACTAATAGTTGCTTTGAGTGACAAGATAGTAGATTAGATTCACTGATCTGATCCACTTGGCCAATTCCTATGTAACACTGATCTTGACTAGCAAAGTGAGATGGGCAGAGAGTCAGATCTTACTCTAAGATTAAACTTGTTATATAGCTGAATGCAAAAATATGATACTATAATGGCATGTCTGAGAATTTAAACCCAGACAAGTCAGTATCACAATATCCTCCTCTCTGCTCCCTGATGTGTATACATTGCTATGGTATCTTTCATTAAATGATCAGTACAGATTCTGAGACAAATGTATAACTTGGGGGCTTTGAATTAAGACACTTTTATGGAGTGTTGGCCAAAATTCAAAATGCCAGAAAGTCTGGTTTGAGAGCAAGAGTTTGAATGCTTAAGTGAAAAGGCCCAGCTTGGTTGTACTCTGTGTCTGATCCCCATGTCCCATATTTCTGAGGATCTTTGGAGAAAAGGTCAGAGTTGAGCTGTGAAGTTTTGGGGCAGCAGAGAGGCTCGAGTCTCTCTCTAGGCAGGCATGGCGGTGTATGAGAATAACTGATTCACAGAAATGGAGAGCTGAGGAAGTAGCTGGGAGTCTAGTGGGATCCTATTGAAGGTTTGTGTAGATGTTTTTTCACAGCAGTTTCCTATTGCCTCTCATAAGAGGTGCATTCTTAACTAAACAGTTTCTAACTTTGAAAGGACATTTGTTTTGGGAGTTAGGAAAAGGTGGAGGTTGATTGTTATATTTAAACTAACTGGTTTGTTCATCCCTAACCCTAACGAGAACAGTATCTATTTGATGCTGTTATATTTTGGGAAACAATGTACTGTATCTCGGTCAGACTGAATGCAATGGATGAAAGCCCAGTGTCTAATAAATACTGCTTTCATTTAAATGGTGTTTTTAATTACATAGGAATCTGGGGGAATTAATGATTAAGCTGTTGGAGGAAATGAGCCCAGGTGTGTGTTCGTGTTCTGCGTCATTACTCAGCTAGGTTTTAGGACTGCTCTCTGTATTTAATGACTTTTAAATACACACTCCTAGATGGAAGCCAGAAATGTTTGCTCCAAATGCTCCCTTCAACAGTTTTGCATTGCACTCTTTTAGACATTTATTATTAATCATCATTACTGATTGCTGTAGCACTGTTCATTATGCATCAATATCTTACAGCTAATGAATATATTTAAAGACAATTTAGTGTTGCTGAAAGATACTAGACTGACTGGGTTGGGATTGATTCTGCTGTGTAAGGAAGTGCTGCCAAGTGATTTGTGGGAATACATTTCTAGGAATGTTGCTTCTTTAGAACTCCCAGCGTTACCTGCATCTCACCCCAATTTGATGTTTGCTTACTTTGATGTCATATACCTCGGGAATTCAGCATCATGGCAGTGGCAGACCTGGCCCTTTCATGGGCTGTGTGCACACAGATGCCCAAACCCCCCAGCCCTTGGCTGGCTGTTTCCGGAACTGGCGTGGGAGACTTCCCTTTCTCGGTTCACACTGGGCTAGCAGAGGAAGCGAAGCATTTCAGATCATACACACCTGTTCTGTTCGCACGACACCCCCCCGTTTTCCATCTGTCCCTGCTATCAGTTCCGTGTGGGGCAGGCTGTTCCTTATCTAGAGCCAAACCCAAGATAGCAGGCGGGCCCTCTGTGTACCGGGGGCGGGGGGCAAGGCAGGGAATGCGGGGCGCAGGAGGACGGTCGCAGGCCTGGCGCTGTGCGTGCGAGCTCGCCCGCGCCTCCACCGCGAGCAGGGCTGCTGCTGCTCCAGTGCCGGTTACCTGAGCCGGGAAACCACGTGAGTGCCACATCAGCGGCGCTTTTTAGCCTGAAAGTCACAGAAAGGAAACAGGCACCGGAGAAGCGGCTGGGGGCGGCCGGCGCGTGGCTTTGGGAGGGCGGCCAAGGACTGGGGCGGGCCGCTGGCAAGTCCATTTCCCCGGGTGTTTATTAACCCCCCACCCCGGGGCCAGCCTGGTCCTCCCCGCTGGCCTGGAGCTGCTGCGGAGCGAGCCCAGCAGCCCGGCCCGGAGGTGCCGGTTCAGCGAGGCGGCTCCCTCCCTGCCGCGCGTTTCCAGCTCTGTCTGCGGCAGCGGGAGCTGCAGGGCGGCGGCGGAAGATGCTGCAGTCCCTGGCCGGCTGCTCCTGCGTGCGGCTGGTGGAGAGGCACCGCTCCGCCTGGTGCTTCGCCTTCCTGGTGCTGGGCTACCTGCTCTACCTGGTCTTCGGCGCCGTGGTCTTCTCCTCGGTGGAGCTGCCCTATGAGGACCTGCTGCGCCAGGAGCTGCGCAAGCTGAAGCGGCGCTTCCTGGAGGAGCACGAATGCCTGTCGGAGCAGCAGCTGGAGCGGTTCCTGCGGCGGGTGCTGGAGGCCAGCAACTACGGCGTGTCCGTGCTGGGCAACGCCTCGGGCAACTGGAACTGGGACTTCACCTCCGCGCTCTTCTTCGCCAGCACCGTGCTCTCCACCACGGGTAAGGGGCCGCGCCCGCCGCCTCCTCGCCCCTCTGCAGCCAGGGCCTCTCCTGCCCCCAGGGCTTCTCCATCCCCCTCTGTATCATGGGCTGCGCTGGCTTCATCTCCCACCCCCTCTCTCTGCACTGAGGGACTGCCCCATCCCCCTGCACTCAAGGACTGCTCCATCTCTCCCCACTCCTTAATCTCCACCTGCAACTGGGGCTTCCTTCTCTATCACCTTCCTGCACCCACAGACTCCTTTCCCTCCTCTAGGAGCCCGTATCTCCAGGACCCAGTATCCCTGCACTAGCACCTCTTCATTCCCATCCTATCTGTCCCCATGGCCCTCTCTGTCCTCCTGTCCTTTGCACTCAGGACCTCTCCACTCTTGTGGAAGGTGCACAGAATCCCAGGGAGAAGAACCCCCATGCCCCTTTCTTTTTTTCCTTCTCTTGGGAGCTAAGGGCAAGAGAACCAAGGAAACGCCTTTACATCCCGAGGTCCAGTCTTCTCATCAAGAAAACTTAAGTAGCAGCCAAGCAGATACTATTTGCTTTGATGATTTTTTTAGTGTTACATAATCCAGAAGAGTTTTATTCAAACTGCTGCTTTTTGTCAGGGGTGTCCCTGCATAGCAAAAAAGGTTACTGGGTTTGTTTGTGGGGAGGAGAATAATTGGCAAAATTTAGTAAAGTAGCTGTTCATACCTCTTTGCATTCTTGGATTTTCCACAGATCTTTATATCTGACAGTAGTAGTGGGGCAGGGAGGGGGAGAGTGTCACAACTCCTTTTGGGGTTCTCAGGTCAGTGGTGGGGATTGCAGCCATCCTGGCCTTTTCTACAGTGCTCAGTGGGGAGATTAGATGGATGAGGAAGGGGATGCTGATATGGAAAAGATAGAGAAGCACTATCTTACATAAATCAAGATAGCTAACTCCTCCATTTGTGAGGACGTAATACCATTGGCCATCATTCTGTTCCCAGTTACACAAGTATAAAACTATAGTCTCTCCACTGGTGTATGATTGTGGTAATTGGAAGAAAACTGAAAACTTCAGGGGCCTGATTTCACCATATTGTTATACTGGTGTAACTCCATTGAAATCAAGGAGCTTATGCTAGTATAATAGAGTAATGCTGTGGTGAATGAGGACCCAGGTTCTGTCAACCTGATCTCTCCTTGTATATCAAGTCACCCAGTGAGGCCAAGTGGGTATTGGTTTCTTTGCACAGTGGAAAAAACAATTGCTCATCCTGTGTAGCTGGAAAAAGAGCACACCCATAACTAATTCCGCATATGCTTTCACTTTGGGTACTCTTGATATTCATATTTAGCGAGTGCCTGCCAACACTGTGGTGTCTACTTATTTGTTTGGACTATGCCATGGTATCTGCCCCAAGATGTTTACCATGTAGTTAAGTTTTGAACCATCTGCCTACTTGTGGGCTAATAGCTCAAACTAACATTTTTTTTTCTTAAAGAGATACCATCAACTTAAAACTCATGGCTCAAGGTGCTGAGATGTCTGGTGCTTGGTGCAGCTCATGGTGGAGGAATTGAATGTGGCTTTACTCACCTTCACAGCCCCTGGAATTTGAGACTGGCCATGGGTCTTTTCCACAAATCTTTAATTTATGCCCACCTGCCCATGGCTCCAAGGGTCTATTCTGGCAGATGGGGTCAGTCAGAGTGAAGAGGTGCCCTGGAAATGTCCCCTTTGTAAGGATACTACAGGGGGCCTCTACAGGGGGATACTACAGCTGCTGTGTGACTCTACTGCCACCCACAGAATCCCCCTATTTAAAAGGAATTGAAGGTACATCTACAGAGGGATAAAATACAGCCATGGCTGACCTGGGTCAGCTGACAGACTTGGGCTCACAGGGTCCCAGAACTCCCCAAGCCCAAGTATCTACATAGCAATTTTTAGCCCCACAGTCTGAATCCCATGAGCCTGAGTCAGCTGACCATGCCTGCTGCAGGTTCTTTATCCCTGTGTAGACAGACCCTTGTGACTGAGAGAACTTGTGCTGGCAACACAAATTTCTTTACCCGTGTTACTGTAACACTTTACATTCTTAAAAGTGAAACATCTTTAAAAATCCAACTTGTCACTATGTACCTGATTTTTAAAGGTATTTAGGCCCCTAAAAGTGCAGATGGGTGCCTACAGCCCTGACTCCTATTGAAATCAAAGGGAGTTAAGACACCTAGGTGCTTTTGAAAATCCAAATAGGTGCCTAGCCACATCTTTAGGCATCTAAACCTTTTAAAATCTGGCTCAGTGCCCTTACTTCATTTTTTTGCATTTCTTTCCATTTGAAAAATGAAAACCAATGAAGTAATTTTCATTTTTGTTTATGTAGTCGCTTTCAATTTAAAATTCCTGGTGTATTATGTTGACTCTACAACACTACAGGAAAACGTGTATTTGCTTAAAAACAGCTACTTTCATTAGGATTTTTAAAAAGTTGTGGAAATAGTTTTTAGTTTTAGGTCTTATAAAATCTTGCTTTTACAAAATTTAAATTTTGCATTTAATTTGACGGTGTCCCTTTAAGGGACAGTATAGGTACATGTGCCAGGAATGTTAGACTGTGATGATTTGAATGGATGAGGTTTTAAGTGATCATTGAAACAAATAAGTGTCCTCTTTTATAACTGTGAGATGCTTTTGGAAACGCCCTTAAAATTGAATACTTTTCCATTAACTGAAGATTTGGAATGATGATTTCAGTGATTTAACACACTGAACCTCTAGTATTTCAGTAATTGTAAATTTGTCACATACACTGAAGAGTTATAAACTCAAGTATTTAACTGTGTGAACTTTATGCTGTAACACTACAATGCAATATCTTCGTTCCTAATCAGTGAAACTGTGTGTTCTTATCTATTGGAGAATATTAAAAAGTTATGTTAAGTATTTAAGAGCTATTTTTAATCTTCAAATTTATATTTTGTTATACAGTATTCAGATACATTATGGAAAACATACATTTTGATATCATTTGATACTTTTTTCTAGTGCATAATCTCTTTATAAAATAAAATTGTTAATCCAAAAAACCAAAATATGGTTCTTAATAATTTTGGTAAGTTTTACATTAGGGATGAGGAACCGTAGAAAAAGTTCAGCGCCACTCAAATAAACAAAGCAGTGGGATTTGGTTTTGACTCAGCAGTATCATTTGCAGTTCATTATCCTCCCGTCCCAACTGCACATCTGCATAAGGTCTCAAGTGTTTAGCTGATTAGATTACAGAGGCCCTCAAAGGTGAATACTTGAACATACGTGCAATCATCACATGTTAATAAACTTTTTGAAAACCCTCTTTTTAATGACCTTTCAAAACTTAGTCAACTGCAGTCTAATGGCATGTAGGTCCAAAACATAAGCAGCAGCAATATTTTCTCTGTACGTTTGGAATTAAAATGAATCCATCATTGTAAGAAGGAGAGAGAATTGTACTTCTTTCAGTGGGCTGAATCCAATCCATAGGGCTTTGGATGAAATCTTGAAGTGAGGAAAATAAAAACGTTGTTCCATTTATGTTTTTTTTAAAAAATCCGTTTTATTGTTTTAGTTTGCAGTATATGTACAGGGCCTAGTACAAAGAGGCCCCATTTTTCATTAGTCTGTAGGCACTACCATAACAAACATTAATAATATTATATGTGTGCAGTAGTTCACAAGTTGGTGTGTTCTGTTTCTTTGGGAATAGTAGGCCTGGTAATTCTGTGAGTGTTCAACAGATGAGGGGCTGGACTCTGCAGGAAACTCTCTGAGGACTTGGGTTGGTGTGCGCCTGTTGGTACCTGCACAGAGAGAGTGAGGCCTGGATGATAATGCTTGCACTGCCAGAGGCTGATTGTTTCATGGAGCTGATCCACACAGGCACAGACTAGACTTCCTTAGGCTAAGGGACGATAGTGGTGAGGTATCTCACAACCCTGGGTACCACTGGGAAGCATCACAGTTGTCCCTTTCACTATGTATTAAGAAACATAACTGTTTTCAACATTCAGAAGTTAAAAAATTGTTGTACATCTAATCTGTCTTTCGCCTCTTCTCCCAGAACAGTAAGGGCAATCGCAGGAAAAAGAATACTAATACTTAGACCAACCAGTGAATAGCCCTGTGTTGTGAAGAGGATGGTTTTGTATTCATGGAGCGCTGAAATGCTTTCTGTGAGCAGAATGGGTTGGCTGATCATCATTTAAGTAGATGGGATACCCATTTCCTGGGCTCAAAGCTGACAGGGCTTGTTACATAGCTTTAAACTAAGTAGAAAAAGTGTAGCGGGGAACAATTTGAATGTAACCAAAAAAAAAAAAAAATCTGGTACTTCCTTTCACTTGAACAATGTGGAGATGAAGATGACCTGAAGAAGAAAATAAAAAGGCAACTAAAAAAAAATTGTTAAAAATAGTGTGCCTATACATAAATGCAGTATGTGGAACAGGCAAAGTCAGATAAAATATTATTGGAAAACAATTCAAATTGGCCAGATAGGTGCATTATCACAGGATTAAAAACTCAGGCACACAAGGGGCAATCACAAATGGGAAAGAAATTTAGTTGAGTGCTTCTGGGACTGGCTTTAGGTTCTTTTTTTAGTAACTTTATTCCTTCATGTAAAATTTCACCAGATACACAGAATCAAATATGAACAGAGTACATGCAAAAGGATCTCCCTTGCTACGTACCTACAACATAAACCATTTAAAAATAGTACGTGAATGTATTTTAAATGTACTTTAAAAATAGTACATGAATGTATTTTAAAAAATATTAATTGGAAACCCTTAAGAACTATGAACTACTTAAGAGCCCGGCTTGCTGCCTGGCAGGGTCCTGGCTGTCACAAGTGGGCCTTTTGATGGCAATGGCTCTGCTTCCAGTACTGTGCTAGAGGTGGTTGTTTGTAGGATCAGGCCCATAATGTGTAAGTCAAAATTTAATTGTAAACATGTGCTTACTTGAATTAAAAAATAATTAATTCTTGTCCTGGATGTTGGTCACTGTCCTGGTAATGCATGTTGCCTGTCAGTGTGCAGTTCTGTACCATCCCTTTGTATGTTAGAAATGGGAAAGTCTGAGAGTGGAAACAGAATGAAAAAGGAAGGTGGTGGAAGAGTTTGAAGAAGAGGATAGTTACCTGTGTTTATGAAACCTGAACTGATAGGCATCAGGGAGCATACAAGTTGACTTATCACTGATCCAACAGATTGAGACCCTACTTTGTGATGTGTTCTAGCGTGGGACATACCTGATGTGAGAATGTCTGACAGTATTTCCTGGGAATGGGAGAATAAGTCTAGGCTGGCTGGCTATTTTGCATTATGAACATGAACACAGGTTTAATTTTCCACTTGGTCAATTGGGATGAGGGGTACCTTGGTTCTTTCCAGCATCTCAGTGTAATGGAGCTGTGAGAATAGACTTTTACAAAGTAGGATAATATGGGGTTGTCTTCACCCTTCTGCAATCCTCCACTTTGTTTTTCTGAATGAAGTGGGACTTCAGTGTGTTTTGTAATGCAGGTTCACATACTTCTCTTAGGGTGGAGAGGAGATTTCCTCTGGTCTAGCCAGATCTCCAATGTGATAATGAGGAGAGTGAGTTGCTACACCTCCATATAGGCACCGACTTCTGCTCGCACTGGTGAATGTTTGACCCCCTCTGCCTCTGGCCCCGCCACGACTCTCACCCCTTCCATGCCCCCATTCCAACTCCTTCCCCAAAGTCCCTGTCCCAACTCCACCCCCTCCCTGCCCCTATTCTAACTCCTTCCCCACATCCCCATCACCACCTCTTCCCATGAGCATGCCATGTTCGCGCTCCTCCCACCTCCCTCCTGGAGCTTGCTATGCCGCCAAATAGGTATTTGGCAGCGGCAAGTGTTGGGAGGTAGGTGGAAGAGCGGGGATGTGGAGCGCTCATGGGAGGAAGCAGAGGAGAAGTGAGGTGGGAGCAGGGAGGGGAACTTGGCTGCCAGTGGGTGCAGAGCACCCACTAATTTTTCCCCATGGGTTCTCCAGCCCTGGAGCACCCACGGAGTCGGCACTTATGCACCTCCAGCATGTCTCTGAACCTGAAAGTGTTGATGTTTGCAACATGGTGAAAGTGTACCAGAATTTCTTCCAGAATTTATCTTGCATTAACTGTATTTTGGGTGATTGAGTAGGTATTTCTTATATTGTGCAATGTTTTAGAGGTATGAAGCATAGAAACAGTGATGTGCCAAGTTAAAATTTCTATTTGGTCTTGAATAAGGATGAGTATAGGATACTAGCAGCTAGATGCTGACAGTGGTCAGACCTCTGTAAATTACTTGATATTGGGTAAGGCATCAAGCAGAGGTGCATTTCAATATGATGAGTTTTGTATTAAGGTAAAACAAATGCTTTGGGTATGGTAGGCAAGTGATATAATCCATTCTTGGTTACAGCTGATATAGTTCAAATATCATTTGACTCCCAAAAACCATTCTTCATTAGGTCTAGTTTTAATTAATATTAATGATTTGGAAGTGAAGTTAAACAGTGCATTTAATTGCAGAAGATCTCAAATTGGGAGTGTTGATAGCACCAGTGAAGCCTGAAGGGTAACGCAAAGTGTCAAGGAAAGATTAGCAATAAAAAGGTTAGAACACTCTTTACCATGGTAATGTCCAGGGGGAGCAGGTGAAGGTGAAAGAAAACTCCCTGCAGTTCTGCTCATGGAGTTTCCCTCATGTCATTCTATCAGGGTGCCATCTGTCAAGGTCACCTGTCTCACTCTCAGCAGCATAGACCCCAAAAACCTGTGCGTCCTTCCAGTATCTATGCAGATCCCAGGAAGGCAGTATGAGGCCAAGGCCCTCCATCTCTGCAGCACCTCTAGCTGATTGCCAGAGCCATGTGGCTCCTACAGAGCTGAGCTAAGAGGATTACAGTTGTCCATAGGGAATCATCTTTTAAAAGGGGAAGATTCCATCAAGGAGCATCCCTCACTACCCCTTGGCACTCTCACTGTTCCTTGGGGTCCAGTTCTCCAGCAATGAGACATCAGCAGGTAAGCTCACCAAGCCAATTTGGTAGCTAGTAGTAATATTTCATGAAGTATACTGTTTCTGCTGTCAGATTTGCCATTGTATAATGCCTGCAACTCTGATAAGAAATCAGATAGACTTTCATCACCTTTGTGTTTGAGCATTTCAAAGCTTATTTTGTCTTTGCCTGGTGCGTGCTTTTGCCCCTTATCACTTTTTGGAGTTTCTTCATCCTGAAGTTTTCATTTAAAATAAGATCCTCACCATCCGCCCACCTCTTCATCATCTGATAGTTATCATTAAGAAATGTTCTTTTCCTTTCCCTAATTTCTATCCGCTGATCCTCCTCATTGCTCACTTTTTGAAACATGGCAGCCAGAATTTCCACTTTTTCTTTGTTGGAGCTTATTACTACATGGCCTTCACCTCAGAGCTTGGTATTATGTTGCCCTTACTCTTTATTCCAGTCATTTCCCAAAGTTGCTTGTATATCTTCATTTACTTTCCAGCAGTATTGCATCCAGCTTTTTTTTCTTTGCCATTTTTATAGCCCTTATGCAACTGCCTTACTTTTTTAAAATATGTCAGTAAATCCTAGCAATTTGTGTAGTTTTTTCATTCTTATATGCCTTCTTCCTTTCCTTAATGACCTTGATGCATTCTGTGTTTTACCACAGTATACTTTAATTAGGGTAGGTATCTTAGGAATAGCTAGGCTGGCTGTTGTTATAATTCCCTTTGTAATATTACTACAGAATTCCTTATCCTCCTCTCACCCACATAATCCTCACTCTTGTGTCTAAAGAGTTTCCAATTTGCCTTTTTTAAAAGTTCCAAATGTGGGTTTTATTCTTGTCTTCAGTATGTCCTTTTCCTTGATATGTAATTAATGCTGGGAAGTGGTCACTACCCATTCCCTCCTCTCTGTAAATTTCCCAACTGCATTTGCTTGCTATGTTACTAGAAGCTATTCCCAAGTCTAGGCAAGAGAGGCATCTGTCCTCTTCACAGAAACTGGTAGGTGCCTTATTTAATATTACTAAATTACTATTGTCACAAAATTCCTGTAGACATTTTCCGTTTGTATCATTTGTCTTACATCCCCACAAACTGTTGTGACTGTTCAGATTGCTCACATATTGAATGGGCATATGACATCTGCATTAATTCTTTCAGTTGTATAGCCTCTAGTTTTCTGCACAGGTTATAAACATATCATCTGAGAATTGTTTTGTATCAGTATCTCAATAACATTAGACTCAATATTTAGCTTTTTAACCTCTGCTTCCAGGTTGTTTAGATTCTCCTTAATGAAGGTGCACATAGCCCCCCCATTTCCTATTTCTCTGTCATATTTATATATGTCATATCCTGCAATTTTTATACTCTAGTTTTTCTATTAGCCAAATCTCTTGCATATATATTATGTCAAGCTTTGTTTTCAGGTCAATATGTTTCTTTAATACCTATGCACTATAAGACTACGTGTATTCCAGCTATTAGTCACTCCCATTCTCTTACCCTTCAGTATTTCTTTCACTTAAGAAAATATGAAGTCGTTCCACAGATAGGGTGCTAGCTGGTAGGTACTTTTCAGCATCTTTAACTGTAATTCTTATTTTCGCTGTTTGCATTCCTATCTGAGGAGTACAATTTGACTTCAGTCGTAAATGCAATGAATTTCTTATTTTTCTGCAAGTAGCACATCATCTGCTTCTACCCCAATGTCACTCTTTACTTCCTTCCCAGTGTTTTGTTGCTTGCTAATCCCTGTCCTCATACTGGATTTTCTTTTTTCCTCCTCCTCCTCCTTTTTTTTTTTTCCCCTCTCTTCCTTTTAGGTGTCTTCTGGCAGTTTCTGCATATGAGATGTTGTTAATGATTTTGTTTTTTATATTTCTCTAGTTTGCTTTCCCTCAATACATCCTTCATGTGCTGAGCTGTGTTTTCTTCCACAGTCAGAACATTTTCATTCTGTCCATTCCTCACAAATATATGAATAGTCACCTCCACACTTGCCACACCTTAATTTCCTTTTGCATTTGCTACGTGACCGGATCTTTGGACACCTGCAGCATCTCAATGGAGGAGATATATAGGGCTTAGTCCAGAACATCTGATACCCTAAAGATATTTGCAGTGGTGTTGTAGTCATGTTGGTCCTAGGATGTTCGAGAGACCTTGAATTAAGCTATGACGTGCTGCGCACCCTTCCCAGACCTGAAGAGCTCTGTGTAAGCTCAAAGCCTTGTCTCTCTTTCACAGAAGTCCAATAGAAGATATTGCCCCATGCACTGTATCACCCTAAAGTTACTCTATCTGGAAGTGTCCTTCTCTTAAATGTGAACAGCACAGCTATCACCACCTCTTCTGCTAGTTACCATCTTGGATGTATCATCTTATTTTCACCTATTCCTTGCTTTATTTCCTTTTCTGACATTCCAAATGGCACACCATATACTACGTCTCTCGTTTTGTTAGAAACCAGAGTGGCTTAGCTTATTTTCAGCTTTTCTAGAGCCTTCGTCTTAAGGAGCTTCTCTTCTTGTTCTTTTGTTTTTGCTCTTCGCTAACAAGTCTCCATCAGGTAGTTTCCTAGCTTGTACTAAGCCCTGGTCTACACTAAAAATGTAGGTCATATAACGATGTTGCTCAGGGGAAAATCCACATCATCGTTATACCAACCTAATCCCCGTTGTAGATAGCACTATTTGGCAGTAGGGCGTCTCCCATTGACATAATGACTGCCTCTCAGGGAGATGGAGCACCGACGCTGATGAGAGAAGTTCTCCTGCTGGCATAGGAGTGTCTTAACTAAGTGCTGTGCATGTAGACAAGCTCTGTATCTCCAGCACTTTTTTCTGAACCATTCTGCAATCATCGGGGGGTTGACATCCCCTATCATTATGCCCTTTGCTAGGGATTTTACTGTTGCGGAGTTTTCCCCATGGCCCATTCCTGCCTACCCATTTTCGGCTCCTTCTGCTGTCTCTAAAGAATCTACCCTTTTCTTTTTCCTTGTTTGCATCCAGTCTTCCTCAGTGCTTTCCTAATCCATATTTTCTAAGGATGGTTTCAGTGTTGTTGGCTAGTATGGCTGATTAAAGTGATAACAAATCTAGCCAAGCCACCCAAGCTCCCAATCTGCTCTGACCCTTTATAGCCCCCAGGCGCTGTCTTGCCCTCTTAAGTGGCTCAGCTTAAGCACTTATACTGGAACCCATTTGTTACTTAGCATCTACAGGAAAGTATAATTTGTTAGCGGGATTATTTAAAAAAGATCAGAGGACCACATGCTTTGTTCTGCTAAGGTCATTTTGTGACTTAAAGCTGCTTTAAAGAGGCAGCTTATGACTTCCTTAGTATGAAGGAATCCTTGTTAATTTCACACTAGTCCTTCCTGGCATCCCCAGTGCAAGAGTTTTGTTGGGGCTGTCTGAAGGTGGTAGCAGGCAAAGGTAAAGTGCAATGCACTGTCAGTATCTGACGGGTTGGATGTTACCTAAGCAACCTGCAAAACGGGGCCAGTGTGCTGGCTCCATGATTAGATGAGGAATACAGATGGTTTCAAGATACCTTCTTGTACCCTCTTCCCTTATGTGTCCCAACCCTGAGTTCAGTGCTGCTCAGGATTGTGCTCCATGGAAGTTGTGTGCATGTATAAGGAGGCAGAATCATCCATATGAGTTAAAAATTCCATGTTAATAAAGGTAATCAGGATAATAAGATAAAACTGGGGTGTCAGAAGTAGAGCTGGAGCAAAGTGATAATTTAAAACCAATAAGTCAGCAGGCCCAGAGGATATACAGCCAAGAGTTCTGGGAAGTTAATACAAACAAAAATATGCAATTGCACATTAAAAATCAGCCACTGTTCAAGAGGATTGGAAGGTAGCAAGTTTTGTACCTATATTTTTAAAAAGGCTCTCTGGATGATCTGGGGAATTGTATATCGGTGATCCTGTCATGAGGCCAGAGCATAACTGGCCCATGAGGCTCTGTGGGCTACACCTGGGAGTAATCAGGTGCTCCAGGGGGTGTCCCTTTAGCTAATTAGCAATAGAGCAGCTGAGCTAGAAAGTGGCTGCTAGAACTGTATAAAGGAAAGGGAAGAGAAGGAGTTCTAGAGAAGCCCTGTAGTAGGCTGGAAGGGGTCTATAGAAAGTGGGGCCAGGCCCTGGCTTCTATTGGGCCAAGCCTTGAATGAGGATTTGGAGTTAACAGTGAAGGGAAGGGAGGCAGTGTGGGAATGCCTCTCGGGCTCTGGGAAGAGAGCTGCGGTTGGCCTCCAGATCAGAAAATCTAACAGGTGGAAACTCCTTTCTGGGAAAGGAGTAAGAAGGAGAGAGCTGGTAGGACAAACCTATGGGGAGCAGAGCAGACTAGACTCCTGTTGGGGAAGCCCTGAGGGCCTACAGAGGGTAGAACAAACCCACAGGGGGGCAGGTTAGGTTTCCGTGGGAGAAGTCCTGGGATAGGTCTTGTAAGTGGGAGCAGGGTGACGCCAGATATAAATTGCTGGGGTCCCTGGGGCAGGGAGGCAGTGTGGGGAATCTTGCTGGAGAAGAAGTGGTTATTAGTTTGACCCAAGAGGGGCCAAAGAAGAATTATTACTTAGGATTTGTTAAGTTTTTTGTTTGTACCTTTTTAATTATCACATAAGAGGTTTGGGCTTTGTGATTTAGCCAGGGGAGATGACCTGTCAAAAGGCAGATATCCCCAGCACCTTTTGCTGGCTGAGGACCCCTCGCTGCATCACACCTTGACATAAGGGGGTGCTATAGGTAGTGAGAACAAAGCCTTATGCCTATACTTGGCAAACTGAATGAAACAATAACTAATTAAAAATAGAATAACAAACACCTGGAAGTTCATGATATGATAGGTTCTACAGCGTGGTTTCTGCAAAGGAAAATTGTGCCTCACTAATGTCTGACTTCTTTGACCATGACAGAGTAGTGGATAAAAGAGAACTGGTTGACATAACTAATTTAGATTTTTCAGAAGGCCTGTGGAAAAATCCCTCCAGGAGAGGCTGCTAACAAAACTAAGGAGTCATGGGGTGAGGGGCAAAGTTTTTGTCATGGATCAAAAACTGCCTAGGAGACTGTAAACAGAGAGTAGGATTAAATGATCAGCTTTCATTATGGCAGCAGATTAACAGTGGAATGTCTAAAGGGTCTGTATTGTATCCCATGTTTAATGATCTGGAAAGGAGGGTGAGTAGTGTGGTAGCAAAATTTGCAGATGATACAAAGCTATTAAAGTTAGGACTGTGAGAAAGTTCAGAGAGACTTGCACTCCCCATGCATCTAGCTTGTACAATGGCAAATGAAAGTGTCAATAAATGCCAAGTAACACACACTGAAGGGGGGGGGGGAAATTAAACCGGTACACTTTATGGGGATCCAAATTGACTATATCAGCTAAAGAAAAGGCCCTGAGCATTGCTCTAGACAGCTCAATAAAGACTTCTGCTCAATGTGCAGTTGCAGTCAAAAAAGCCAGCAAGATGCTGGAGTCCGTAAGGAATGGGATGGTGAATAATACAAAAAAAATACTATGCCTTTATATAAATCAGTGGTGTGGTCTCATTTAGAATGCTGTGCAGTACTGGTCAGCCCATCTCAAAAATATAGCAGAACTAGAGGTGGGGGGGTTCAAAAAAGGGTAACAAGCTTGATCAAGGGCCTGAAAAAGCTTTCCTATGAAGAAAGATTTAAAAGACTGGAATTGCTTCCCTTAGAAAGGTGATGAATGAGAGGGACATAACAGTACACACAAACAATTAATTGATTGTCAGATTGGGAACTTCCGTTCTCCCAGTCCAATAACCAAAAAAGAAGGGGACAGTCAGTGAAATCAAAAGTAGTTTTGAAAGGTGGCAAATTCAGAACTGATGGATGGAAATACTTTTTCAGCCATGTATAATTAAACTGTGGAACTGTCACAAATTGTTAAAGCTAGATTTTAAGCAAGATTCAAAAAGGATATTGGATATGATATCAAGAATATCCAGAATTATCATGAACAAATTTTGGAAGGGATATTGACTTAAGTGCAGAAGCACCAAGGTTAATCTATAATTAATGCGAGATCAAGATGAGGTCTAATGTGGAGGGCAGATTATCCCACACCCACCTGCCACAGGGTTCTTACACTTGGTGCTGGCCATTATCAGAGAGAGGATACTGAACTCAGAGGACCACGGGTCTGATCCACTTAGGCAGTTGTTCCTATGTTTCCTTCTTAAGAAAAAATGTTGCTGTATTGTTAAGATTTCATACACTACTTAGTCTGACAAATTGGGAACTGAAAGAATTCCTATTTCAATGTGAGTCAGTATTTTTTTTGCATATAGTTGAATTTTAAAAATCCACTTCTCCAAGCATAACCGTTGAAAGGGAACATGGGCACACTCCTCAGCTGGACAGAACACATGAGTGTTGCAGCTGAAGGAAGGGGATGGCAAAGATAGTTCCATGCCAGCTTTATGGCCTCTCCAATCATGAGGCCAATGAGCAGCAAAACTAGTTTTTGGCCCAAATTACCCCTGCTCTACACCGGGGGAGGGAATCGATCTAAGATATGCAACTTCTGCTATGAGAACACCGTAGCTGAAGTCAACATATCTTAAATCGACTTAGAATTATTTACTTCGCATCCTTGCTGCATGGGATGGATGGCCGCGGCTCCCCCGTCAACTTTGCTTCCGCCTCTCACCGAGCTGGAGTTCAGCAGTCAATGGGAGAGCAATCAGGGATCAATTTATCATGTCTACACTATATGCGATAAATCAATCCCCAATAGACCGATCGCTATCCGGCAGGTAGTGTAGACATACCCTTAGAGCACCCACAGGGCGGCTTTAACTTCTATAAGCTAGAGCAATGCTGGTCAGTGACTGGTGGAGCATGTAATTTTCCAGCTTCCCACTCCCACCAACCAACACACACACACCTGGAACCTCCTGACCCTGCCCTGATATGCTCCCCCCCTGCTGGAGGACAACCCAGAATTTCCCCCATAGTGGGAGAATAATCCTCCATTGCTGCTTTGTCAGCTTTTGGGTCACTATAGTCCAGATCCTCAAAGGTATTAGGTGCTTAACTCCCATTGATTTAAATAAGAATAAGGTGCCTGAATACCTGTGGGGATCTAGGCTTAGTCACTGCTCCAGTTAGTTGTTTTTATACTTCAATATGTTTTAACATTGCTTTAAGTAATCAAAGGGTTAGTGTAAAGCCAAGGTTCTATTTTCCCGCAATTTAAATTTATACATGGCCAGTTAGATTATTGCCCTGGTATTTCGGCTTTAGTTTGAGCTCTGGTCTTTCACCTCTTTAATGAAAGTAGAGGATTAATTTCTAGAAAATCTGACTGCTGTTATAAAGGCTTAAATTGCTCTATTTATATGGTACTTCTTGAGTCTTGAGCTATTCCTATTCTGCTGACATCCCAAATTAAAATTTTAAGCACAATGTTAAGTAAACTTTCAGAGAAGGGTCTCTTTCAAGATCTGCAGACCCAAAATCCTGCAGTTCCTATTTGCTCCTTCCGATTTCAGTAGAGTTTGCCTGAGTGAGGCTTTGCTTTGCATTTGTATAACTAAAGCTACAGCTTCCTTTACACTCATAATGGAGAGAGAATTACTGTTTTGACCTCTTTCCACCAATGCTTGAGTCTCTTATGCCTCTGTTTTGCTCCCCTTGTCCATCTACAGTGTATTGCTTTACATCCAAAAGCAATAAAAAGAAGAAAATAAGATTTTTCCTATAATTTACATTAGAAGGAGACTCTTCCAATGCATCTTTTGACCAATGGTGGTAAAGGTGATGATTGCTTCTTGGAAATGGGAAGGTTTTGGTGAGGAATGGAAAACACTTGTGAAAATTTCCCTGGATTGACTTTACCGATATGAAGGGTGACATCTATTTATTCAAGCAAATGGGACCACAGCTAAAGGAACTATGGGAGACATTCTTATAACAAAATAGGCTCAACAGCCAGACATTTCATCAGCATCTGTCCAGTTGTAAAAGTGAGACACTGGTCCACTCCTACATCTGTGGTAACATGAGTTAATCTCCACTATGAGTCCTTAATGGCTAGCATATCCATTATAGTTGATATGGGTGAAAGTGATCATGAAATCATAGAATTTGCAATTCTAAGGAAGGGTAGAAGGGAGTACAGCAAAATAGAGACAATGGATTTCAGGAAGGTGGATTTTGGTAAGCTCAGAGAGCTGATAGGGAAGGTCCCATGGGAATTAAGACTGAGGGGAAAAACAACTGAGGAAAGTTGGCAGTTTTTCAAAGGGACGCTATTAAGGGCCCAAAAGCAAGTTATTCCAATGGTTAGGAAAAATAGAAAATGTGGCAAAAGACCACCTTGGCTTACCCTTGAGATCTTGCGTGACGTACAAAATATAAAGGCGTCATATAAAAAATGGAAACTAGGTCAGATCACGAAGGATGAATATAGGCAAATAACACAGGAATGCAGAGGCAAGATTAGAAAGGCAAAGGCACAAAATGAGCTCAAACTAGCTATGGGAATAAAGGGAAACAAGAAGACTTTTTATCAATACATTAGAAGCAAGAGGAAGACTAAGGACAGGGTAGGCCCACTGCTGAATGAGGAGGGGGAAACAGTAACGGGAGACTTGGAAATGGCAGAGATGCTTAATGACTTCTTTGTTTCGGTCTTCACTGAGAAGTCTGAAGGAATGTCTAGTATAGTGAATGCTTACGGGAAGAGGGTAGGTTTAGAAGGGAAAATAAGAAAAGAGCAAGTAAAAAATCACTTAGAAAAGTTAGATGCCTGCAAGTCACCAGGGCCTGATGAAATGCATCCTAGAATACTCAAGGAGTTAATAGAAGAGGTATCTGAGCCTCTAGCTATTATCTTTGGGAAATCATGGGAGACGGGGGAGATTCCAGAAGACTGGAAGGGGGCAAATATAGTGCCCATCTATAAAAAGGGAAATAAAAACAACCCAGGAAACTACAGACCAGTTAGTTTAACTTCTGTGCCAGGGAAGATAATGGAGCAGGTAATCAAAGAAATCATCTGCAAACACTTGGAAGGTGGTAAGGTGATGGGGAATAGCCAGCATGGATTTGTAAAGAACAAATCGTGTCAAACTAATCTGATAGCGTTCTTTGATAGGATAACGAGCCTTGTGGATAAGGGAGAAGCGGTGGATGTGATATACCTAGACTTTAGTAAGGCATTTGATACGGTCTCGCATGATATTCTTATAGATAAACTAGGAAAGTACAATTTAGATGGGGCTACTATAAGGTGGATGCATAACTGGCTGGATAACCGTACTCAGAGAGTAGATGTTAATGGCTCCCAATCCTGCTGGAAAGGTATAACAAGTGGGGTTCCGCAGGGGTCTGTTTTGGGACCGGTTCTGTTCAATATCTTCATCAACGATTTAGATGTTGGCATAGAAAGTACGCTTATTAAGTTTGCGGACGATACCAAACTGGGAGGGATTGCAACTGCTTTGGAGGACAGGGTCAAAATTCAAAATGATCTGGACAAATTGGAGAAATGGTCTGAGGTAAACAGGATGAAGTTCAATAAAGATAAATGCAAAGTGCTCCACCTAGGAAGGAACAATCAGTTTCACACATACAGAATGGGAAGAGACTGTCTAGGAAGGAGTATGGCAGAAAGAGATCTAGGGGTCATAGTAGACCACAAGCTTAATATGAGTCAACAGTGTGATACTGTTGCAAAAAAAGCAAACATGATTCTGGGATGCATTAACAGGTGTGTTGTAAACAAGACACGAGAAGTCATTCTTCCGCTTTACTCTGCGCTGGTTAGGCCTCAACTGGAGTATTGTGTCCAGTTCTGGGCACCGCATTTCAAGAAAGATGTGGAGAAATTGGAGAGGGTCCAGAGAAGAGCAACAAGAATGATTAAAGATCTTGAGAACATGACCTATGAAGGAAGGCTGAAGGAATTGGGTTTGTTTAGTTTGGAAAAGAGAAGACTGAGAGGGGACCTGAAAGCAGTTTTCAGGTATCTAAAAGGGTGTCATCAGGAGGAGGGAAAAAACTTGTTCACCTTAGCCTCCAATGATAGAACAAGAAGCAATGGGCTTAAACTGCAGCAAGGGAGATTTAGGTTGGACATTAGGAAAAAGTTCCTAACTGTCAGGGTAGTTAAACACTGGAATAAATTGCCTAGGGAGGTTGTGGAATCTCCATCTCTGGAGATATTTAAGAGTAGGTTAGATAAATGTCCGTTAGGGATGGTCTAGACAGTATTTGGTCCTGCCATGAGGGCAGGGGACTGGACTCGATGACCTCTCGAGGTCCCTTCCAGTCCTAGAGTCTATGAGTTCATCACCCCAATGGTGCACAAAAACACTGATAATGCAAATGCTTTTTTAATTATTTGTAATTCTAAAGGGGAACTGGTGGGTAAGGAGGCCAAAAATATGCAGAAAAAATATAAAATTTCTACAATAGCCATAAATTAGACTTCAATGTTTCCTCCATTGGTGAGCAGCATACATACAAATAATATGACTATTTGCTCCTTTGCACGTGACCACTAAGGGCTTGCCTTCACTACCAGGGAGATTGACATTGCTGCAATCGATGCAGTGGGTGTCGATTTAGCGGGTCTAGTGAAGACCTGCCAAATCAACGTCAAGGCACTCTATGATCGACCCTGATACCTTACTCTTCTTCAAGAGGTGGAGTAAGTCAACTGGAGACCATTTCCCATTGACTCAGCACAGTGAAGACAATGGGATAAGTCGACCTAAACTACATCAACTCCAGCTGTATTCTTCACATAGCTAGAGTAGTTTAACTTAGCCCGGTAGTGAAGACAAGCCCTAAGTCCTCCCAAAAGCACTCTGAGTGGAGCTGGACACATTGCTTCAGGTGATATAATAACTAATCCACATTTTTTATATCAAGCCTTTACTTAAAATACTTAGAGTGAACAAAAAAAGCTGTCCTCAAACACTAGCTAAGTATAGAACACCATAAGGGTACATACAACTATTAAGTTTTCTTGTCCCCAGACTATGAAGCTATCAGAAAAGGGGGAGGTGGTTACTATGCAAAATGCAGAACCCCCCCCCAAACTAATACATGTATCAAACTCAAGATGATGATAAATAAGACCATCTGACAAAAGGCCAGTCATAAAGAGGACCAAAGATATACACACTACTAATAATTTACTGTGACAGGGTGCCTGGTGGTAGGACTCATTTCTGCTTACTTGCCTGATAAGGGCTTCACTGTAAGAAAGAGAACCCAAAGAATGCAAAATACAAGAATGCTCTGATGTACACAGTTTTGTATCCTTAAAATTCAACCTATCCTCCATGAAGTGTGTTTCTTGGAAGGAACTCAGTGGTCCCCTGCAGGACAGGTAGACTCTTAATGCCTCAAGATGGTAATACTGTGCAAAAGGTTAATGTTGAGGGTGATGAAAATGCCCATTTTTTTTTCTTTTCTTACAATGCTAAATCCTGGTCCCATCACATGATAGGTGAATAAACAGTGTAGAGAGCCATCCTGCAGCATCAACTTAATTCTTAATCTGTATAAGCCAAAATACATTTAAAAAAAAAAAAAGACCCTTCTTAATAATGGAACTGTCCTGGAAGTTTAATCTATTTCTCTATGATATCCTCACTGTAATTAATAGGGATAAATCTGCACATTACTCCATGCACATCATAACATGAGAAATGCATACAATCCTTATGATAATTTTTGAGTGCATGTTAACTTCTGAATGACGAAGACAATTTTGTTCATAATTTCTACAAAATTCCAATTTTGAATACAGCTCCAGAGAACCAGAGCCAAACATTAGTAACTGGTAATGAATCAAAAGACATTAGGAGAAATGTCTGACATCAGTATGGTTTTTAGTCTAATATTCCAGCTTTTGAATTTATCTGTTTCAATTGGTTTTAAAGGTAGGCAATTATATGGTTCTAATTAAGCATTTAGTAGTGAAGTGACAGAAATGAAGTAAAACTTTACAAATAGCTGTGCCTGGAAAAATTACTGAAGCTTTGTTATAACGTTAGCTGGATTTTCTTTATTCTGGAGAGAGAGCTAATAGGTTTTCATATTCAGAGATTAGTAAGAGGGATGTCTATAGTCTCCAAACCACAAATCTGAACCTGTTGAGTTTACTCACGAATGCATACTCAACGTTAGAGATTACTCTACTCTTCACAGACTCTGTGCCCCAAGCATTATCAACTTCAGCAAAACGTCTCTGCTTCTTTTTCTCACCTACGCAGAGGATTGATTTATACCTGTTAGGGTCAGAGAAGGTACTGAGGAGATGCAGTGCTCCGGCAGCAGTATCTGGAAGTACTGAGGGAATGGAATGTGCTAGGCGGCAGGTTTCCCCTGTATAACAGGTGTAATCCTCTCTGTCCAATCCTGCAGGTATGCAGAGAAGCTGGGTTGTGGCTTTCCCCAAGTCACATTCCTCCTGTTCTTTTTGAGGATACAGACTAACACGGCTGCTACTCTGAAATCTTTCCTTTCTGTTTACCTACCCTGTGGCCAAACTTGCGACAAATCCCTGAGTGCTAAAACAGAAAAGAGCTCCCTGTGTCCTCTTTCCATCCCACCCCATAAAGTGAGTGGAGTAACTATAAGTGGGCCCAGAATGTTCCCATATGTAATATAATTTGTCATTTTAAAATAAACATTATCTTGTAAGAGATCAGAAAGCACTAGCTTTGGTCCTGAAGTACCTCCCCTGCATCACATATTGAACATATGTTCCAGCGTGTTAAAAACTGCAGGAATCTGAACGGAAAAGGTTAAAATGTGCCTGCAAATTCCATCCTACTTTTCAGTGTTTAAAAACTTGTTTCTGTGCCACTCACTTATTTAGAGACTTAACATGGATTCAAGTAATTAAATAATCTTGAGAAACTCTTTCACAGCTGTTTTTTTTTTGTTTTTTTTTTTTTGCATACTGAAACCTTTGTTTTTCAAGGCCATAAGTATAGGCTGAATTTTCTGAGAAATTCAGTTAGATGTTTAAAATTTTAATTAAAAGAATACATCATACTGCTCATATCTGAGGGTTTTTTGTTTTTTTTTGTAAACAGAAATCTTGTCTAATAAAGAGAAACGTGTTTCAGAATATCTACTTTCATTTCTAAAAGTATATTTAGGTGAATTTTAGATTCAAACTTTAGTTTAAAAAATTGGAACTTGTGAGGTTGTTTGCAACTTGACTGAAAAGTTTTTTCATTTGTGATTAAATACTGTCCTGCAGTGTTTGTAGCTCAAACACTGAAGCATTGAGATGCCAATAAACACATGCTAATTAAAATCACAAGTATGAATATAAATAAGGAATTTGTGTGTGTGTGTGTATATAAATACACTCTCTCTCTCTTCCCCCCCCCCCAAAAAAAAGTAGAGATTGTTCTTCAACAGTGTAAAAGAATTGGGGTTCCCCAACTATGAATAAACAAATTGTTTTTGTACCTATGGAAAAATAATCCTCTGAAAGAGCTCAATCCTTCTCCCTTTGAAGCCCATAAGTACCTATTTGTACTGATTTCAGTGGGACATGGTTCTGGCCCAAAGTGAAAGACGGGCAAGTCTATTTGGGGTAGTAATGGCGAGCTACTAATAGTCTTCAGGCACAAGTGAAAGAATGGAGAAAAAGGGGGTTTAACGAAAGTAGTATTTCCTCTTTCATTGTTCACTAAAAGTTGTGCAGAACTGATCTAAGGTTTTGTTCATGTGAATTTTGTTCCAGCATTTTCTTTGACTTTTCAGCACTGGTTTCTCATGCTAGCTGCTTTGTTTTGGGGATTTTTATTCTCATGCTAGCTTTGTGTGTTCTACATTCAGGTATCTTAAAAATACAAAGCAAACCACCTAACAGCAGGGGTAGCTCTAGGTATTTTGCTGCCCCAAGCATGGCAGGCAGGCTGCCTTCAGTGGCTTGCCCGCGGGATGTCCCCAGTCCCGTGGATTCGGTGGCAGAGCGCCCCTCGTGGCTTGCCACTCCAGGCACGCGCTTGGCGTGCTGGTGCCTGGAGCTGCCCCTGCTTAACAGCAATATTTGCCAGCATCATTCTTTTTTGTCCCTTTGGGACCCCAAAAGTTCTATGTTCCCAGGGTTGGGCTGCAGCATGTAACACTGTGGAGACTTCAAGAAGCACTACAGCCCAGGGCTGCCCAGAGGATTCAGGGGGCCTGGGCAAAGCAATTTCGGGGAACTCTTTCATTAAAAAAAAAAAGTTGCAATACTATAGAATACTGTATTCTCATGGGGGCCCCTGCAGGGCCTGGGACCTGAGACAAATTGCCCCACTTTCCCCCCCGGTGGCCCTGCTATGGCCTATGAGCAACAGGGAAGCTACTGTAACTTACACAGGGCCCCAGGATTGTCTGAATTACATAGATTCCAAGGCCAGAAGGGACCAGAATGGGGATGGGCTATGCTTTGAGCAGGGGGTTGGACTAAATAACCTCCTAAAGTCCCTTCCAACCTTGATTATTCTATGATCATCTAGTCTGACTTCCTGTATAGCACAGGCCATAGAATTTCCCCACAATCATTCCTAGAGCAGAGCTTTTAGAAAAACATCCTATCTTGATTTTTAAAATGGTTAGTGATGGAGAATCTACCACGACTCCTGGTCAATGGTTAGTTACCCTCACTGATAAAAATTCATGCCTTAATTCCAGTTTGAATTTGTCTAACTTCAATTTCCAGCCCTTGAATTGTGTTATACCTTTTTCTGCTAGATTGACGAGCCCATTATCAAATATATGTTCTTCACATAGGTAGTGATCAAATCACCCCTTAACTTTGTTTGTTAGATTCAAGGAGCTCCATCTATTTAGCTTATCGCTATCAGGCACGTTTTCTAATCCCTTAACTATTCTCATGGCTCTTCTCTGAACCTTATCGTTTATCAACATCCTTCTTGAATTGTGGACACAGGATTCCAGCAGTGGTTGCACAAGTGCCAAATATGGAGGTAAAATAACCTCTCAACTCATGAGCAAGAATATCAAATGGGAGTAAAGAATTGCATTCACCTGTTTGGCCACAGCATCACACTGGGAACTAGTGTTCAGCTGAGTATCCACCATAACCTCCAAATCTTTTATCAGAGTCACAGCATCTAATGATACGTACAGGATGGGCAAACTATGGCCTACATTTTTTTTGTTCCTAAATGAGAATTCACAGTTTACAATGATAGTTTGAGACATAGCAGTTAGCCAGCTTTTAATCATGTGTGCCATGTTAATTTATCATCTTTTTAATCAACATTATCATGCAGTACCAAGTCAAATGCCCTACAGATGTCTAAGTATATTATGTCAATGCTATTACTTTTACCAACCGAACTTGTAATCTCATCAAAAAAGGGTATCAAGTTAGTTTTGACAGCTATTTTCCATAAATTCATGGTGACTGGCATTAATTATATTACCCTCCTGTAATTCTTGGAGTCCCAAATCAGCTACTCCATTACCTTGCCTGGGATTGATGTCAGACTGAAAGGCCTGTAATTACCCAGGTCATCCCATTTACCCTCTTCTACATCAGGGGCTACAAAGCAACCCAGGATCAGGAAGGTACAGAGATTAATAAACCTTAGCCCCACAGCCCCTGAGCTACAAAATCTGTGCAACACTTCCAAGAGCTGCAACGCAGCGTGGGCTGTAGCCCCCACAGAAAAAAATAGTGGGTGCTCAGCAGCTACTGGCAGCCAGCTTCCCCCCCACCCGCAGTGCTTCCTGTCTGCTATTGGCCCCTCTGATCAACTCCTCCACTCCCACCTGCTGCAAGCAACTGTTCTGTGGCATGCAGGAGGCATAGGGGGAGGGGAGAAGGAGAGGGGGTGGAATGGGGTGGGAAGAGACGGGGCAGGAGCAGGAAGAGGCAGGAAGGAGGTGGGGGCTTGGGGGAAGTTGTTGGGTGGGGGCGGGGCCTGGGGCAGAGCAGGGGGTTGAGCACCCCCAGGGTCTGGAGAAAGCCAGCTCCTGTGCAGCACAGAACTTCACCCAAGCTGAAATATGGGATTCAAATTTAAAAAAAAAAAATGCTGCTTGTGTTCTGAATGGAATGGGCAAATTAATGCTCTGTTCACTGCATTGGCTACCAATTGACCGCCAGATGAAGTTCAACATGCTGGTTGATATATCAGCCGTGAATGGTCTAGGCTCAGGCTCTCCAGGACTGTCTCACTATCTCCAACCTGCATATAAACAATGTTTTAAAAGTGCTAGAAATGTATGTCTCAAGAGTAACTATTGTGGGTACTGTTGGATGAGCTTTCTCATTAATGGCATCCTGTCTCTGCACTTCACTCCATGCAAAAATACAGTTAAGCAATAACTTGATCACTTCTAGAAAGAGTTGCAAGATGCATCTCTTTGGCTAGGCTTTCCAGAGTGATGAAAACCTGGTTTTCTTAATAAGGTGCAGGCCAGGGAGGGGAGGTGGGTGTATGGTGTCTGATCTCTCTTACTAAAATCTTAAATGACTCAAGCCTTTTAATGTGCTCACATGCCATAGTGGTGGGTGTCAAATGAATGCTTGTAATTATAATTATGTTTGTAAGCCATTAAGATGATGACAAATTATAAATGCATTTAAGCTAAATTTACTCTATTTGTACCAGCATCAGTGAAGGCTTAAAGTTCAGGCTTTGATATACAAATGTGCAATGAAACTTATGAAATGAGTGCAAAGATTTTTCAGGATTTTTTTTACACTGTTTAAAAATGTGATCATTTTTTAACCTATAGAAAATTGTGACCACTTAGCCTTCTGGGAATTCAATCACAGGTGCATGGCTGCTTCTTCCTCTTCTGCTTTAATGTGCATAAAAGTGACCTCAATTCAGAGAAGCACGGGAGCTATGCCTGAAGTTAAGCACATGCTTAGGTCCTAACCAGAATGATGCTGGGACATCTTTATGTATAAATGTGCTCTCTGAGTACAAAAATTATATGCATGTATACTGATTGATCCTCTAAGTGGTGACTGGCTAACCTGTACTTCCCTGTGGCAACCCAGCATGCACTAGGCTGTGAAAGCATCTACTAACCAACCTAGTATTGGGTGAGTCTTGCGTAAACCTATTTGTTACTTCTGAACTTTCCAATGCCAAAGCAAATGGGCCACTTAAATGACTTCTCTTCCTTCTACAATAACTGGCTTCATGCTAGAGAGAGACAGCTGTAATGTCAAAGAATGGTGCATGTTGGGATTCACATCAGTGGTAACCAATTAGAAATATTTTCAGGGACAGGGAAGAAACAATAGATAGCCTTAGTATTTAGCTTAGTGTTTAGCTATTTGGCATTCAGTGCAGAACCCTAGATCTAGCTTATTTTGCAAACCAAAATATCGGCATTTCACTCTTAAGTTTATGCAAGAGCTGTCAAACCTCTATGCTGTATATTAAAGAAACAATTATTTGTCTAAGTGCAATGGTGCATTGGGGAGCCAGCTGCAGCAGGGCAGCCTCCTACCAACATCCTGGGCACAGCTGATCCTGGCAGAGGCTGCCTCACTGCACTTCTTGCATGGTGGAAGGATGGAGCTAGCTCAGGGGTCAGAAACCTTTCAGAAGTAACAATTTTAAGGTTTCATGTGCCAGTAATACATTTTAACATTTTTAGAAGGTGTCTTTCTATAAGTCTATAATATATAACTAAACTATTGTTGTATGTAAAATAAATAAGGTTTTTAAAATGTTTAAGAAACTTCATTTAAAATTAAATTAAAATGCAGAGCCCCCCGGACCGGTGGCCAGAACCTAGGCAGTGTGAGTGCCACTGAAAATCAGCTGGCTGCCGCCTGTGGCGCGTGTGCCATAGGTTGCCTACCCCTGTGCTAGCTGCTACTTGACCCATCGGCAGCCAGAGCTCACTGGCTGCTCAATTTATTTATACCCACAGCTACACTTGGTCCAGCTTCCTACATCAGCCTGCTCCTGCCCAGCTCGCTGTTGTTCCTGCTTCAGCCCCTGCCCTTCTCCATCGTTGGTTCCACTTCCTGACCACATCTCCAGCTCACCCATTGGCTCTGACATCTTGGTTTCTAATCCCTGGCTCTGACCATCAGCTCTGATGTCGACTACAACCCCTAGGTGTCCTGTGGTCCTGTTTCTTGACTCCAGCTCTGCTCTGCTCTAATTTCCAGGCCTTGCCATCCTGGCTCCGACCATTAGGCATGAATGCCCATGTCCTGGTCATGTCCCTGGAAAAGTGTGACAATTTGGAGGTCTGTCTCTGCAATTTGTGAATTCAGTTTCAAAGTGGTAGCCAGGCTCCACAGAGGTTTTGGGCAAAATCTGAAACTAAGGCGCTCACCCTTCCAAAATTTTTTCCATAGAAGAGAGGCCCTGGTGGGGACAGGGGAGGTTGGAGAATGAGCTCACTCTGCTGTGAATTGTTTGCTGTATGTATGTATTATATCTAGTTATATATATCTGGCTGTAGTAGGGCCTGCTAAAAAGACCATTGAAGTCGGTGGGAGTTTTTCCAATGGTTTCATTGGACTTTGGGTCAGAATCAAAGTGCCTAAGCTAAAAATGTATTTTAAAATATTTTTAAAGTTGGGAAAGTCATCACTTTTCTAAACAAAATTTGAAATATGCCTGTGGGACTGTTCCCTGCCATACAGAGAAAAGATATGGTCCCTGCCCCTAGGAGCTTACAGCCTAAAGTGGGAGAGACCCTAACGCACCTTAGAAAATCTTTCACTCTGTTCCAAAGCATTTAGATGCATTATCAACTAATGCCCAATTAAATTTAAGTTTAAAACAGCCTCACATAGTTTTCATGCCGGAACAGCACACTTGTTGCTATGAAGTTTTACTTGCAACTTCCTGAAAATAACTTAAAATCAGAATGCCGAGTCAACCAGTAATGCAAAATAATCACTGCAAGAATCAAAGGCTTGTAAACATTTGACTACTTAATATGACTGAACTGTTGTAAATCCTAAGAGTTGATGTAGTGAGAAGGAGCTAAATGATGTAACCCAACCAGAATAATTAAACCATTCCTACCTCCTGAATGAAAACATTCCTACCCGCTGTTGATGTAGCCAGGAGAGAATTTATTTTAATTGACTTAGCTGCGTTTGCATTTCCATCTAGACAGAAAGAGCTCAGTGCTGTGCTCATACATAATAACTGCAGTTCCAGGTAAGTGAGCAATAAACTGTTAACACCACAGGATGCTGAAGAATGTGCACAACAGTTTACATGCTGGTAAGAAAAGAACAAATCGTGTAGGGGTAGCGGAAGTTTTGCTGACTCTTTGATTATTGTTCTTCTTGCATTTTCCTCCTATCCATCTACAATTAAAAAGTCGGACTCTGACCCTGCAGACAGAGCCATATGGATGCAGGAATCCAGCCTGTCTAATCCAATTGCAGGATCAGGGCCTAAAACAGTAAAGTCTGAAAATAATTTCCCATCTTACTGAATTTCATATACTTTTATGAAAGCACTGTCTTCATTAGCAAGTATCTTTGGAGATGAGCCCAAACCAAAGGCTCTGACCACTCTTCAACTTTTTGGTAATTTGCAACAGAGATCCGAACTTCATATCTGGGCACATCTCTAATGTGGGAGCTGAGAGTAGTGCTTTACGTTTCTGTAGCACCTTTTGTCGTTGGATCTGAAAGCATATGCACTAGTGTAAGGTGAAGTAGCTTGTGAGGTAAAAGAGTTCACCCTTTCATATAAAAATAATACTAAGTCAGAGGTTAAATAATTTGTGAAAGCTCCACTAGTGAATCATTGCCACCATCAGGAATACAAACTCATAAATCCTGATTTAGTTCCCTACTCTGTTAGGCATCACTCCCTCCTAGCCTAAGTTTTTTTCCATCTTGAAGATCGGCTTCAATGTGACTTGATGTTGTTGCATTTAACTTTAACATGCTCTTTTTTCTTTACACAAAATAAGTAAAAATTTCACCATTCAACAGTGGTCGAAAATGCCACAGTGAACAAAGCCTTAAAACATGATCCATGTTCTACAGCTTTTTTGTCAGTAAAAGAAATGGCTAACCTCTTGCAGAGATACTGCTGTTCCCACGATCCCTCCATTGCCCACTCTGTGCAGAAAAGAGGCTGAGTCACCACAGCCCATCAAATGCATGAATGACTGCTAATAAAGCAGCCAGTGTATGTGCCAAGTTATATCATGTTGGTTGCATTTCCTTGTACATGGCGCAGTATTTGCTCTATGAAAGCGTGTAGAGAGTCCAAAATGTGGAGAGGATTTAGCAAGACAGCTGCAGCGGCACAGGAGCCAGCCAACAGAGCTGCTAACAGGGGAGTTTCAGTGGGAATTTCCAGGGGGAGGTTACAGGGGAGACCAAGGCAGAGAAACCAGGAAGTCAGACAAGGGAAGGGATCTGCCAGCAGCCCAGTGCTTGTTGGTGGCCTGTGGTGCGGTGTGAGGCATGGATTGCCAGGCACAGAGTTGGAAGGGTATGATTGAGGCAGAGGCAGCAGGTAGAGACACACTGAGGATGACCGGATGCGGTAGCTGTGGCATGTACATGGTCCTGGAGGGGTAACCTGAAAGAAGTTTTGTCTGCATGAAGTGCCGCCTGATAGAGCTGCTGGAAGAAAAGATAAGAGGACTGGAGATGCAGGTGGAAACTCTGGCTGAATTTAGAAGGGGGTTTGAGCAGATGATGGAACACAGACATGATGAGGCACAGGGGATAAGCTCAGACGAGTGGACAGAAGCAGGACCAAAGAACTCTGAGGAGCGGCTGCTGGGTGAGGAAAGTGGACGGTGGAAGCATGTGACTAGGAAAACCAGGCAGAGGAAAAGACGGGCCAGCGATGGAGAAATAGAACTCAGGAACAGGTTTGCTGAGTTGGAAAATGAAGATGGAGCACAGCAGGCTGCTGAAGGAGAGAGGGGAAGGAAAAAGAGACGAGCAGCTAGTCCTGCAGAAGGAGGGGAGGAGTCAATGGAGGCGACACCAAGTATGAGCCCTAGGAGGATTGTAAGGGCAAATACAAATCGAGAGGACTTTCGGCCAGCTGGTGTGTGGGATAGACCGGAGAATCACACTGTCGCCAGGAAAAGGCAAGTCTACGTGATTGGAGACTCTTTACTGAGAAGAATAGACAGGCCTGTAACTAGACCTGATCGGGAGAACAGAAGGGTGTGCTGTCTGCCAGGGGCTAAGATACAGGATGTGGACCTGAGGCTGAATAGGATCTTAGCGGGAGCGGGAAAGAATCCGTTGATTGTCCTTCATGTGGGAACGAATGATACGGCTAGTTACTCGCTGGACTGTATCAAGGAGGACTATGCCAGACTGGGGAAGACGCTCAAAGAAATCGAGGCTCAGGTGATCTTCAGTGGGATTCTGCCGGTTCCTAGAGCAGGGCGACGAAGAAGTGACAAGATTATGGCGATCAACAGATGGCTCAGGCATTGATGTTATAAGGAGGGCTTTGGGATGTACGGTCATTGGGAAGCATTTACGGATAGACAACTGTTCGCTCAGGATGGACTTCATCTAAGTAAGGAGGGAAATAAAATTCTAGGATGGAGGCTCGCCGACCTCATCAAGAGAGCTTTAAACTAGGAAGTTGAGGGAGATGGTTGGGAGATGTTCAGGAGATCTCCACGCCGGAATATAACCTGGAGAGGGAAGTGAAGTAAAGTGAGAGGGGATACCCTTGCGGACCAAAGAATTGATCCAAGGAGGAATAGTGGAGTAGAAACCAGATTAACGGGTGATGCTGGTGGTAGAAGGTCTGTGCACGATGGGGGAAAGAATGTCACTGATGCCAAACGCCAAAAATTAAAATGTCTGTACACTAATGCGAGGAGCCTAGGTAACAAGATGGAGGAACTGGAGCTACTGGTGCAGAAAGTGAAACCGGATATTATAGGGATAACAGAAACCTGGTGGAATAGTACTCATGACTGGAGTACAGGTATTGAAGGCTATGTGCTGTTTAGAAAAGACAGGAAGAAAGGCAAAGGTGGTGGAGTAGCCTTGTACATCAATGATGAGATTAACTGTAATGAAATAAGAAGCGATGGAATGGATAAGACAGAGTCTGTCTGGGCAAAAATCACACTGGGTAAAAAAGCAACTAGAGCTTCCCCTGAGATAGTGCTTGGGGTGTGCTATAGACCACCGGGATCTGATTTGGATATGGATAGAGACCTCTTTAATGTCTTTAATGAAGTAAACACAAAGGGGAAATGTGTGATTATGGGAGACTTCAACTTCCCGGATATAGACTGGAGGACGAGTGCTTGCAAGAATAATAGGGGTCAGATTTTTCTGGATGGGATAGCGGATGGATTTCTTCATCAAGTAGTTGAAGTACCTACGAGAGGGGATGCCATTTTAGATTTGGTTTTGGTGAGCAGTGAGGACCTCGTAGAAGAAATGGTGGTAGGGGACAACCTTGGTTCGAGTGATCATGAGCTGATTCAGTTCAAACTAGATGGAAGGATAAACGAATGTAGATCTGGGATTAGGGTTTTCGACTTCTCGAGGGCTAACTTTAAAGAGTTAAGGAAATTAGTTAGGGAAGTGGATTGGATGGAGGAACTTGTGGATTTAAATGCGGAGGAGGCCTGGAATTACTTTAAGTCGCAGCTGCGGAAATTGTCGGAAGCCTGCATCCCAAGAATGGGGAAAAAAACCATGGGCAGGAGTTATAGGCCAAGCTGGATGAGCAAGCAACTCAGAGAGGGGATTAGGAAAAAGCAGAAATCTTACAGGGAGTGGAAGAAAGGCGGGATTAGCAAGGGAAGCTACCTTGGTGAGGTCAGAACATGTAGGGATAAAGTGAGGAAGGCTAAAAGCCGCATTGAACTGGACCTTGCAAAGGGAATCAAAACCAATAGTAAAAGGTTCTACAGCCACATAAATAAGAAGAAAACGAAGAAGTGGGGCCGCTATACACTGAGGATGGAAAGGAGGTTAAGGATAACCTAGGCATGGCCCAATATCTAAATAAGTACTTTGCCTCAGTTTTTAATAAGACTAGTGAGGAGTTTAGCGATAATGGAGGGATGATAAATGGGAATGTGGATATGGAGGTGTATATTACCGCAACTGAGGTAGAGGCCAAACTTGAACAGCTTAATGGGACAAAATTGGAGGGCCTGGACAATCTCCATCCGAGGATATTAAAGGAACTGGCGCGTGAAATTGCGAGCCCGTTAGCGAGAATTTTTAAGCAATTGATAAACTCGGGGGTTGTGCCGTACGACTGGAGAATTGCTAACGTAGTTCCTATTTTTAAGAAAGGGAATAAAAGTGATCCGGGTAATTATAGGCCTGTTAGCTTGACGTCTGTAGTATGTAAGGTTTTGGAAAAAATTTTAAGGGAGAAAGTAGTTAAGGACATAGAGGTCAATGGTAATTGGGACGAATTGCAACATGGATTTACTAAAGGTAGATCGTGCCAAACAATCTGATCTCCTTCTTTGAGAAGGTGACAGATTACTTAGATAAAAGAAATGCGGTAAATCTAATTTACCTCGATTTCAGTAAGGCGTTTGACACGGTTCCACATGGGGAACTGTTAGTTAAATTGGAAAAGATGGGGATGAATATGAAAGTTGTAAGGTGGATAAGAAACTGGTTAAAGGGGAGACTCCAGCAGGTCGTATTGAAGGGTGAACTGTCAGGCTGGAAGGAGGTTACTAGTGGAGTCCCTCAAGGATCGGTTTTGGGACCGATCTTATTTAACCTTTTTATTACTGACCTTGGCACAAAGAGCGGGAATGTGCTAATAAAGTTTGCGGATGACACAAAGCTGGGGGGTATTGCTAACACGGAGAAGGACAGGGATACTATTCAGGAAGATCTGGACCACCTTGTAAACTGGAGTAATAGTAATAGGATGAAATACAATAGTGAAAAATGCAAGGTCATGCACTTAGGGATTAATAATAAGAATTTTGGATATACATTGGGGACGCATCAGTTGGAAGCGACAGAGGAGGAGAAGGACGTTGGGGTATTGGTTGATAGCAGGATGACTATGAGCCGCCAATGTGATACGGCTGTTAAAAAAGCAAATGCGATTTTAGGATGCATCAGGCGAGGTATTTCCAGCAAGGATAAGGAGGTGTTAGTACTGTTATATAAGGCGCTGGTGAGACCCCATCTGGAATATTGTGTGCAGTTCTGGTGTCCCATGTTCAAGAAGGATGAATTCAAACTGGAACAGGTCCAGAGACGGGTTACTAGGATGATCCGAGGAATGGAAAACCTGCCTTATGAAAGGAGACTCAAAGAGCTTGGCTTGTTTAGCCTGGCCAAAAGAAGGCTGCGGGGGGATATGCTTGCTCTATATAAATATATCAGGGGGGTTAACGTTAGGGAGGGAGAGGAATTATTTAAGTTTAGTACTAATGTAGGCACGAGGACGAATGGGTACAAACTGGATATTAAGAAGTTTAGACTTGAAATTAGACGAAGGTTTCTAACCATTAGGGGAGTGAAGTTCTGGAACAGCCTTCCGAGGGAAGTAGTGGGGGCAAAAGACTTATCTGGCTTTAAGACAAAGCTTGATAAGTATATGGAGGGGATGTTATGATAGGATAGTTTAATTTGGGCAATTGATCTTGGATTATCACCAGATAAATCTGCTCAATGGTCTGCGGGGAGATGTTGGATGGGATGGGAACTGAGTTACTGCAGAGAATTCCTTCTTGGGTGCTGGCTGGTGAGTCTTGCCCACATGCTCAGGGTTTAGCTGATTGCCATATTTGGGGTCGGGAAGGAATTTTCCTCCAGGGCGGATTGGCAGGGGCCCTGGAGGTTTTTCGCCTTCCCCTGCAGCGTGGGGCATGGGTTGCTTGCTGGTGGATTCTCTGGTGTGAAGACCTCAAGCTGCAATTTTGAGGACTTCAGTAACTCAGTCTTGGGTTAGGGGTTGTTATAAAAGTGGATGGGTAGGGTTCTGTGGCCTGCCTTGTGCAGGAGGTCAGACTAGATGATCATATTGGTCCCTTCTGACCTATGAGTCTATGAGTAATACAATAAAGGGCAAGTCTACATTTAAAAAGCTGTAGTTCTTTAGTGAAGACTTCTCCTGTTGGCATAGTTACTCCACCTGCCCGAGAGGCAGGCTGTGTCCACAGGAGAAGCTCTCCTGTTGACACAGAGCTGTTGACACTGGGATTAGCAACACAGTTATTCTGACCTCAGGGGTGTAGATTTTCCACACCCCTGAGCAACGTAGTTATACTGATAAAAGTTTGTAGTGTAGACCTGGCCAAAATGAAGGGTGTTTTGCTTCCTGTAGTGGTAGCATATCTGATAATTCTTACTGAATACCCCCTCTTGAAGGAATGCTGCTGCAAGCAAGATTAAAATGACAGCTAGCAAAACTGAAACCACATAAGGAGAACCACTTCTTAAAAAAATTACTAACTATGGCCACTGAGTATTTCTATTATGTTACTGTGCTGGCCTCCCATCCAATAGGCCTACAAATACAATCGTGATACAAAGACCTTCAGCTGAATTTATGTTTGGGGAACCTCAATTTTTTTATTTGATAACTTAAAGCCCGCTAGCTATGCATGAACTGCAGTGCCTTTGAGACCAATTAAAAAAAGTTATAGTAATGCATTAGTACTGTGTGACTCACCCTTGCTAATGGTCAGTGACCAAATGTTGTAAGAAAGTGAATATCCCAGTGAGGGCAGAGTTCCGGAAAGAAATATCTCCTGTGGAATAGCTGTACAAGAAGCTAGCTTACATAATGCTCACCCAGACTGCTCATTACTGTACTAAGTCTACAGTGTGGAATTGTAGGTGCAGATAGTCAATGCAAGGTTATACTATGGTCACAAAAAATGGCAGCTCACACTAGTCTAGACTCCTTTGTTGTGGCCAAGATTTTAAAACATGATTAGTGATTTGTGGCAACTTGAGACAACTTAAAGGAACAAATTTTTAGAAGCTGGTTGCTAAGGCCATTCTGAAAATCAGGTTGCTTAGGATGTCACAAGTTGGGTACCAAAACCCACTGATCACTGTTGAGAATCTTGGCCAGAATTCTCAGGTCCAGATTCTGACACCCTTCTGCGCATTGAGCTGTAACTTCCTGCACAAGCAGTAGCCCCACTGATTTCAAGTTACACTGACAAACGTTGAATAGTATCAGATTCTGGCTCTTTGAGAGTGCAGTGAAGCACTGCCAGTGTGAAAATTCTACTACAGGAAGTTAGGGGTTTAAGAGGATCTGTAAAAGGATTGATTTTTATTTATTTTTAATTTGTAATAAACCATTTGAGGAAATGTTTGACCAGTTGTGTGAGGTAAATAATCTTTAGTCGGTGCATACAGTATAATAACTGAAAACCATGAAGCAAAAAACTTGTTCTCACTTTATCTGGATATTGTCAGCCTACTTTGAGTTTTCGTGCATCTCACTGGAGTTTCTATCTTCTGAAATATTTGGTCACAATTCATTTCTAAGTAATACGTGCTCATCCTCTCTAATATAAACGTGTTAATAACAATTCTACTGTTTGCAGTTGCTGTGCCATTTTGTACTTTCCCTGTGGAAATATATTCCTTTTAAGTATCTTCCTTTGTATATCTTTCTTTTGGATGCTACATATCTGCACTCTCCCTATGTGCAGCAGTATATTCTGCCACGTTTCTGGTATTTTACCCATCTTCAACTAAAGAAATTTCTTTCCCATCATCCCAAAGGGAATGGGAGCTGAGGGCTCTCAGCAGTTCAGAGGATCAGTTCCCATAAGAGACATAAGATTTTTTACGTTTGTCTTTTTCTGTATCATATCCAGAAAACCAGCCTGAAAACACCACCTTCACTTAGCACAATTTTACTGTGACCAGGGTTGCTAGAGGGGCCTCTCTGAGATTGCTCAATAAGGTGAACTGCAAAGAATGGGGCAGACAATCCCCAAAACTAGTGGTTTATTTTATTAGCTACAAAAGCCAGCAACAGAACAGCTTCTACAATACCTTACTGGTTATTCAGAACCCAAAAATACAGCTTCCCCCAGCAATCCAGATCTAAACTCTCACCCAGACAGCCAAGTCAAATATGGTGAGGATTATTTAAAATCTTATTCGCCATATATAAAGTTCTACCAATCCCAAGAGATCAGACACGTTGCCATCAGGTCAATGCATATTTCAGCCTTTACCCAAATGCATGCTTACAGCCAATCCTTATTAACTAATCTAAGATTATTAAAAAGGAAAAGAAGGTGATTATGGTTAATTCATATCTATATGTATAATGATCTTTTAAGTACTTATGTCAGTTTTGTAGTAGAGATGATGGGCTGCTGAGTTATATAAACATGTTTCCAGAGTCAGTTCATTAGATTACAGTCCAAATAGGCAGTCCATGTGCAGTTTCTTCCGTTGAAAAATAGCAGGTTAATCCAGACTGGAACTGGAGGCCTCGATCTTGCGACTCAAACCTCCCCTGACCAGGTTCAAGCAGACTTGAGATGACAGGATCAGGCTCTAGAGTTTTTATAGATCTCCGGCAGGCTAGGACAGCTTCTTGATAGCAGATAACACAGCAGGCATTCCTTGGAAGAAGAATAGGTAATATAGATTGTTGCTTTGAAGTCCATTCATATATCCTGTGTGTACACAGGTAATTAGTTACATTGATTAGCATAAGGCTATTAACCATTCAAAAGTTCACAGATAGTTTACTACAGATTTCAAAGAGAAATAAAGACAATGATATTATTACACCATGTGTTTCTTTTGGTTGCTAATATTCCTTTTTGATCTCTGAATCAATAGAACAGTAATAGACAGGAAAAGAAGTTTATCGTCTACCAGCTAATGAGATCACCATTGAGAAGCTTCTAACAGATATAGTATCGGAGGGAGTAGCTGTGTTAGTCTGAATCTGTAAAAAGCAACCAAGAGTCCTGTAGCACCTTATAGAAAGCTTATGCTCCAATACGTCTGTTAGTCCATAACGTGCCACAGGACTTTGTTGCTTTTAACAGATATAGGTAAACTCAGACAAATACAATTAGTATTTACTCTAATTCTCTGATCATAGAGACTTGCGTTTCAAACAATCTGGTCTATCTATCATGGCTTTGTTAGCTGTTTACAACAAATGGCACTGTTTACCATTTCAGTACTTCCCCATGTATTAACGGTTGATGTGGGTCACTTTAGCCTGCTGGTTGCTTAACCCCTTTTGACTCAGTGTCACACTTATGTATTAAGGGCTTTTGTACATTGGAGAACCTAACTGAGCTTGATCTATCCTTTGATCAATGTATCCAGAAATAGTGATGTAGTGCAAGATGCTGTGTTCACCATCCTAACATCAAAAGTGACAAATCAGTATCTCTATGTATAAGGTAGGTAGGGCTGATATAGTCTCAAAATTTGAATATGGGTCAGCAGATTAGTTCTCAGAGCAGTAAAAATATCTGCCTGCTGGTCCTCTCAGAATTAATACAGAACTTTGAACATGTGAATGTTTTTATATTTATTTGGGCCAATTACGATAGGTTGTACAATATATGATGGGATCATGTTTGTGGATTACTCAGGTCTGAAATGACAACACTTATTTTGCTTTGACCCTAAGAGAAACATTATGTGAGCTTCAGAGAGAAGAGTCTTACATTTTTAGTTACAAAATGGATCTTCCAGTTTGAAAACCTGTTCCATAGAAATGGAGAATTGTGTATTTTTGTCTGGTTTGTAATAGTTTGTTTCTTTTGACTGATTTTTAGGGATTAATGGGCTGTGAACACGTTTGGGAAGGAGAAAGGATAAGCCAGTGATTATATGTGGCAGTTGTATATGCTGTTAAAATCTTAATATTTCCAGAAATTGCTACATTATCAAATGAACCAGAATTAGACTGTCTCTATATATATGAAAACATATTAAAATGTAAAAGGATTGGAAATGATGTATTAATGCATATGCTTTGAATGTCAAAATGTCCTACAGACATGGGCAGGGATTATCATCCTCATATTTCAAATGAGGGAACTGATGCTATGTGACTTGTCCGAGGTCCACATAACAAATCAGCTTTACGAATAGAAATTCCTCAGTAGGTGGAAAGTTGCATTTCTATTTAAATAAACTATTTGCAGATGTGACTTCTTTTTTTTTTTTTAAACTATCTACATTATAGAACTCTGGTTCTGCGCACTAAACAACTGGTCTCATTCACTGATCCCACTCTCAGTTCCTCCTGAAGGTGCAGTAAATAGTATTCTGTTTGGGAGAGGGAGGTGGAAAGCAGCATACTCTGCAACTGCTTTGTTTCTCTATTCCCAGATGGTGGAAGAAATACAATTGCAGTTCATTTCAGTGCAAGAAATGATTACCTTGCAAAATTACATATCTTTTTCACTAATTAGATACTTGATTAAAGTACTGCATTAAATGGCTCTGCGACACCTTCAGAGCTATTGACGCATCTAAGATGCATTTGAGAAGGTAACAGCTGCCCAATATCAGTTTTTAGAAGCCTGTTCTTGATGAACTGCACCTGACTTTTGTTCCTTTCAAGCTGAGTAACCATACTGCACAGGTGCTGGGCTCAGCAGTGGCAGCTGGTACATCCCTACAGTGTGCTGTGCATAAACAAAGTCTTTCAAGTGGCAGAAGGCTCAAGTAATTGGGATGAACTTTAAAAATGGATGTAGCACAGAAAATGTTACTACAGGAGAGTAAAAGCATAGCTCCGAGCCTTTCTGGAGATATCCTCCTACACTAACCCCCAAGACAGCGTGTATCCTCTGAGGCTCAGTGCTCAGCTGCTGTTGCCACAACTAACACTCTGCAGTGGACTGTAATATTGAACAAATCCAGGGTAGTAGTATTTGTGGTACAGGAGCACCTAGATGGCCCAACCAAGATCACTGTACAAATATATAGTATGAGGCAGCCCCAGCCGTGTGTGGGCCCTCTTCCTTAGGTGAATTTCACCCTTGGTAAGTAATGGTTAAGAATGGGCTATGGTAGGAGAGCATAAAGAAATATGCTGCTACGTGTAAAGGCACAAACAGCATACGCAAAAAAATCAACTCAAAAAACTGTCCATTTTTGTAACATTTCAGTTGGATAGAAATAATGCTCTCCCTTCTAGAAGCCGTTTGAACTTCATTGAGTTACTGAGATTCTTGAGTGAGTTCTACCAGGTAACAGCCATAATGAAATAGCGTCTTGATGGGAGCCTGACTCTGGTACAAATTTGACCATCTGTTGCCTGGCAGGCATGTAAACCAATAAAAAAAAAAGAATCACTGCAGTTATCATTACTGAATCCTCAAAGCAACCCTCAGGAAGTCTAACCTTGCCTTTGACCTGTTGGTTGGCTGGTATTCAGCAGCCTCTTAATACTTGCCCTTATTTTTATTTTATTAAAAGATTAATCTGAGATCGGAGGAAAAAATAGCTATAGCTTTTATGTGAGATTCTGCTGGAGATGGTAAAGATCAGGTGGATTTATTCTGTATTGATTGTCTTTATTTCTAAATACATATTTTTATTTATCGGTGGGTGGGTGGAGGGGCTCCAAATGATTCCTGTTTTGATCATCATAAACCCTTGGGATCTTAGGTCCTGTTCTGACATGAGGGCTTCAGCTATAAAAACAAACACAACAAAACACTGATAGTAATGGAGGAAATGTGCTTAACTCTTTTTGACTACCATCAAATTGCTGTAAGTCAGAATTTTTCTGTTAAGGTATAGTAGCTCTATATCTGCTAAATAAGCTTGTAAATTTAGTCCTTTGTCCTGCAGTGAGTGCTGTGTAGAACTTTGCACCTACTTGGCACACCTGGAAGCCTTTAATGATAGGTTGGCTCAATGTAATTGAAATAATTGGGGCTCTTTGTGCCCCCCAGATCTTAGCCACATGGAGCTCATGTCAGGGTCAGGATCAAGGTTTAAATGTATCCTAGTAAGAGGGGTTTCACTCTACCTAATTCTGTATAAACTGAGTAACATGCCAGTACTGTATTGGGGCTTGAAAAATCTAGTTGTCCTCTTTTAGAGCGGGTGCGATTGCAAGATAAGTACCATCAGTTTCTGAAACATCCAGGCTTTCCCCTCCTTCAGAAATGTTAGGTCTGTTTAAAGGCATGTTTATTGGTCCTGGAAATGGTATGACTACAGTCACAACAGTTCTGTATCTTTCTTTTTTCCAGTGGATTCTTTTTTGGTGACAGTCGGAATGCATGCTTTCATGCAGACTTGCTAATTAGACACCTGTACTGGAGTAGTGTGATCATTCACCTTGAGTTGATACTATATGCTTAGCTCATGTATAATGCAAACAGAGTGGGATTAGCAGGTCCATGGCATAGGAAAATGCTATCATTTTCCACTTCAAGTCATTTCTATGGTGGATAAAAGAATATACATTTCTCTCTGATGCTTATGCTGAGAATTGTCATTATTGAGCCAAACATTAATCTGCTCAAATATGACACAAGAATATATTCAGCAGTATTCTTATGCCTATAAATATAGAGTCTGTTCCTTTGCAATTGGCTGCCCTGTATACTTCTGCAATGCAGTAAACCATATGGCATTGTCATATCTAAATCTAGCTTCATCTAGTTTAGTCCAATTTCTAATCACCCCTGTAATTCATTATGGATGTCTGTCAGAATTTTTAAGTGGAAAAAAAATAAATAAGAGCTGTACTTATTACACATTGTTTTTCCTGTCTTATTTCCATAGCAGGAGGAACAGCTCTCATTTTAAATATACAGGACAAAGTGAAAACATACACTTCTGCAATATGTAGTCAGGTAAAATTCATCCATCTACAGAGACCTCTCCAGCACTAGCCACAAGGATGGAGGGAAGGGGAGCACAATCACCTTAGTCATGCTCCCCAATTGGAGACAGACTTTGTAAAACTTGCAGATGCTTTGTAATACAGTTGTACCTTCTGCAAATCATATGGTGCTTTATAAGGGCTACCCTACTGGTCTCATTTTGGAATTGTGAAGTGCTGTTCATTACTGTTTGAGTATCAGAGAGGTAGCCGTGTTAGTCTGGATCTGTAAAAGCAGCAAAGAATCCTGTGGCACCTTATAGACTAACAGACGTTTTGGAGCATGAGCTTTCGTGGGTGAATACCCACTTCGTTAGATGCATGTCAGATGCATAATCTGACGAAGTGGGTATTCACCCATGAAAGCTCATGCTCCAAAACGTCTGTTAGTCTATAAGGTGCCACAGGATTCTTTGCTGCTATTACTGTTTGAGGAGTTCCAGGAACTGATAAACTGCAGTTTGTGGTACTAGGTAGTGCCCTAGCAACTTAAAAATGTATTTTAAAATAGTCAACAGAGACAAGAGAGTCTTTTTATTATGGAGAGAGTACTACAATGTCTTGACTGCTAAGATTGTAACTAGATTCCTATTCTATGCTCAGTACTGTTCTCCCTTTTAAATTCCTCAGAAATCATTTTACCCTCAAAATTCTGCAAGTGTGGTCAGTGGTCAAAGGAGTATATATGTATTGGTTCATAGCAACAATCTTATCTTCTCCCTAGCAGCCACTACCTCTCAGCAGGTCTGGCAGACTTTATACAATTTGAAAAGGGCTACCAGATATCTAGCAAACTGTGGGAAAGGTGTGCTGTATGGCAGTGGTGGCAAAGTACAAAATCTCCCTCATGCAAATTTCTTGGGTTCAGGGGCTGCAAACTAGTATGTGAACTCCATGGACTGGACATCTAGGGTTTAAATAGATTTCTGACTTAGCTGACAGCCAGCAGAAATAATAAATTCTCATGCACCAAACTGTTTGGGTTCAAAGAAACTACATCCTGTAGTGATTCAGCCAGTGGCATTTCTAAACATATTAGTTGAACCACTCTTTTTCAAGGAGGTTACAAACTTTGTTGGCAGAATATTTGTTTTAAGTATTTAATTTTTTTTGTTTCATTGGATTATGATAGCAAAATATAGTCTGTCAGAAGGGAATGAAACATTGTACAATATAGCAGATCTTAACAGTCAGTGCTTTGGAATGTTGCTTAGAAAATCAGTGAATTCCCTGACAAACTTCAGGATACAGTTGGAATTATAACTAGAGATTAGTAAAATTTAAAGTGTGGTTTTACTCCAAAAGATGATTGTTAGAACTCACTACTCGATAGACCTGCTAATCCCTTTGTATACTCAGTCATAAGTGCTTTATTTTATTGGTTAAAATTACTTTTTATCTCTCTTTATTCATGTCAGCTTTCAGAAACTATATTATTATAGGAAGGGGAGATGGGTTCTGTTCAGGTTCATGAATTAACAGGTTTTTTTTAATTAAGTCTTGATTAAATCTTTATTGTTGGTGATGTGAGAGTTAGAAGGAATCCAGCTTTGAGATTCCTGGTTGAGTTTGCAGATTACAAAAAGAGCTTTTTATTTAAAAAGTGTACACGGTTGGTCTGGAGTCACTAAGACACAATAAATATGGACCCACACAATGCCATTTTAAGTCACTTTTCAGAGGAAAACCATGTTTTAAAAGAGCATTATTAGAAAGTTTGAAAGTCACGAAATTTCAAGTTTCCATAGACCATCTTAACTCTGATCCTCAAATCTACACCAGTATCATAACAGCCAGCAAACTTGTCTCATCTACATAAGAAACACAAACCATGCCACACTGTAAATATAATATATTAAAAACGGGATTGTTTATGGAAATTTCACAATTTTTGGCTGTGGTTCCTGCTATTTTTAGCATGTGGTTCAGCTATTACATACATATCTAAAACCTCACCTGCTGTCCTCTGCACCTCACCCCACTTGCCCTGAACACAAAACCTCATCTACTTCAGCAATCCATTGTCGTCTGTAGAGAATATCTTATCTCCTATACCTTCATACATAGTATTGCAACAACATGCTTATAGCTACCATTTTCACTCGGAACCAAACGTATCAGTCTATGGTGCCTCTCACGTGATTCACAATATGTATTGTGGACATCTCCTTCCCCTCTTTGATTTTTCTCCTTCATTTACTACCAGACATTTCCTTTAGTGAATGCCTTTTTGTAAAATGAAAGTCTCCTTTCCCCAACGATGGTCTCCTTTCCTATGCTCCTGATATTGGGATCTTTCTCCCTTCTGCCCTCCATGATGGAGTCTGTCAGCCTGCTTAGAAAACAACATGATCAAATTTAGCTAAGTATTGTTGACCTCCTTAAAATAATAATTTTTACTATTGCTGTAGTAACGTACGATTCTGCTTTCATGTGTGTCCCCCCCCCAGTGGCATTTCTGTATTTTAAACCTTTGACTCAAAGTGCTAAGAAATCTTTTCAGGCTGCCTTTTGTAATTGAGTTGTGCATCTTTAATAAAGGGACATTTCCCATCCCCCCTTCAGTCATTATTCACTTTCCCATCTTTAATGCAGGGGAAAGGTGCTCGCATGTCAGGTATGAGCTGAGAAGCTAATAAACTAGCTACCTAGAATCATCATTTTATTTTTAAAGCCTGTAACTGGTTCCTTTCCAATCCTAACATTGTCTGTCTGATTTTTTTTTCTTGCAGAAACACAGGAGGCAAGAAATTCTTCTTAAAATGCATTTTAATTTAGATCTAACATTATGGCATGTTGACATAACATGTCTGTGCTGCACAAAGTGACCTTTGAATTTCATTTTATTCATGCTGCATAATATGTGACCCTTGCCTCATAATTTATGCCCCAGCGAGCTTCTGTATTTTAAATAAACTCACTAATCAGTTTTTTTTAATCCTAATGCTGCTATGGGTTTGAAATCCTGAGAGCAAGCTTCTGATCACTTGAGTTACTGCTATGTACCTCCTACCAAAACGAAGTGCTGAAGAGTTGTATCTAGGATTTATATAGCCCATGAGCATATCAACAGCTCGTATAAAGGAAAGAGTCCAGCCATAAATAATCAGTTTGTTGCACTGTTAGCATAGGTTCCAGAGCATGACAAAGGCTTACACAAAAATAGTGTAGAAGGAGACTTAAAACATGTAATTGGCTTACATGAATCACTGAGGGGTGATGTATGGAAGGTGAGTGTCCATGAAGAAAGCGGATGTCACCCTTCACCGTTCCTCCTCGTTCTTCCCATTGATCCATGGATGCAAGCTCTTGAGCTTGGGCCAGAAAAGGAAGGTAGCACTTTTCACAGCATCATGTGGAGATTTCTGCCTGGAAATTCAGGCTGGAGGTAATCCAGCTCAGAGCTGTATCATCTCTTCCTTCTAGGAGACCTCTGCCTCTGTTGCTGGAGAAACATACCAGGAATATGTACTGGAATTCTTTGATCACTTCAACAAAATAGACAAAGGGGAACCAGCAGTTATAATTTTTTTGAACTTTCAGTAAGCCTTTGTCAAAGTCCTCTGGGAGGCCATAAAGGAAACAGTACGCTATTATTCTGGATTAGAAGCAGTCTCAGGGATTGAAAACCAGGATTAATTGGTCAACTTCATAGTTTCCTCAAAGATCTGTGCTAGGACAGTATTTAAAAGATTTCTAAATTAATTGAAGGAAGGACTGAACAATGAAGTAGCAAAAGCTACAGATACACTGGACTAAATAGTTTTGACTAGCAATTGGGAAGCATGAGAACAGATAACTCAGTGTTGACAAGGTAATGCAATTTGGAAGAAATAATGTGAACCTCTCATACGTGTTGCTGGGTTCTAAACTGATGCTAGCCATTTGGGACAAATGCCTTATATATTAATGCCTTATATATTAAAAATGTACACACTTGGACTGAGGTGGAGATGGACATAGGAGACGGAAGTGTGGAGAGTCTCTGGGTTAGGCTAAAAGGGGTAAAAAACACGGGTGATGTTGTGCTGGGAGTCTACTACAGGCCACCTAATCAGGTGGAAGAGGTGGATGAGGCTTTTTTCAAACAACTAACAAAATCATCCAAAGCCCAAGATTTGGTGGTGATGGGGGACTTCAACTATCCAGATATATGTTGGGAAAATAACACCGCGGGGCACAGACTATCCAATAAGTTCCTGGACTGCATAGCAGACAATTTTTTATTTCAGAAAGTTGAAAAAGCTACTAGGGGGGAAGCTGTTCTAGACTTGATTTTAACAAATAGGGAGGAACTTGTTGAGAATTTGAAAGTAGAAGGAAGCTTGGGTGAAAGTGATCATGAAATCATAGAATTTGCAATTCTAAGGAAGGGTAGAAGGGAGTACAGCAGAATAGAGACAATGGATTTCAGGAAAGCGGATTTTGGTAAGCTCAGAGAGCTGATAGGTAAGGTCCCATGGGAATTAAGACTGAGGGGAATAACAACTGAGGAAAGTTGGCAGTTTTTCAAAGGGACACTATTAAGGGCCCAAAAGCAAGTTATTCCGATGGTTAGGAAAGATAGAAAATGTGGCAAAAGACCACCTTGGCTTACCCTTGAGATCTTGCGTGACCTACAAAATAAAAAGGCGTCGTCATAAAAAATGGAAATTAGGTCAGATCACGAAGGATGAATATAGGCAAATAACACAGGAATGCAGAGGCAAGATTAGAAAAGCAAAGGCACAGAATGAACTCAAACTAGCTATGGGAATAAAGGGAAACAAGAAGACTTTTTATCAATACATTAGAAGCAAGAGGAAGACTAAGGACAGGGTAGGCCCACTGCTGAATGAGGAGGGGGAAACAGTAACGGGAGACTTGGAAATGGCAGAGATGCTTAATGACTTCTTTGTTTCGGTCTTCACTGAGAAGTCTGAAGGAATGTCTAGTATAGTGAATGCTTACGGGAAGAGGGTAGGTTTAGAAGGGAAAATAAGAAAAGAGCAAGTAAAAAATCACTTAGAAAAGTTAGATGCCTGCAGGTCACCAGGGCCTGATGAAATGCATCCTAGAATACTCAAGGAGTTAATAGAAGAGGTATCTGAGCCTCTAGCTATTATCTTTGGGAAATCATGGGAGATGGGGGAGATTCCAGAAGACTGGAAGGGGGCAAATATAGTGCCCATCTATAAAAAGGGAAATAAAAACAACCCAGGAAACTACAGACCTGTTAGTTTAACTTCTGTGCCAGGGAAGATAATGGAGCAGGTAATCAAAGAAATCATCTGCAAACACTTGGAAGGTGGTAAGGTGATAGGGAATAGCCAGCATGGATTTGTAAAGAACAAATCATGTCAAACTAATCTGATAGCGTTCTTTGATAGGATAACGAGCCTTGTGGATAAGGGAGAAGCGGTGGATGTGATATACCTAGACTTTAGTAAGGCATTTGATACGGTCTCGCATGATATTCTTATAGATAAACTAGGAAAGTACAATTTAGATGGGGCTACTATAAGGTGGATGCATAACTGGCTGGATAACCGTACTCAGAGAGTAGTTGTTAATGGCTTCCAATCCTGCTGGAAAGGTATAACAAGTGGGGTTCCGCAGGGGTTTGTTTTGGGACCGGTTCTGTTCAATATCTTCATCAACGATTTAGATGTTGGCATAGAAAGTACGCTTATTAAGTTTGCGGACGATACCAAACTGGGAGGGATTGCAACTGCTTTGGAGGACAAGGTCAAAATTCAAAATGATCTGGACAAATTGGAGAAATGGTCTGAGGTAAACAGGATGAAGTTAAATAAAGATAAATGCAAAGTGCTCCACCTAGGAAGGAACAATCAGTTTCACACATACAGAATGGGAAGAGACTGTCTAGGAAGGAGTATGGCAGAAAGAGATCTAGGGGTCATAGTAGACCACAAGCTTAATATGAGTCAACAGTGTGATACTGTTGCAAAAAAAGCAAACATGATTCTGGGATGCATTAACAGGTGTGTTGTAAAACAAGACACGAGAAGTCATTCTTCCGCTTTACTCTGCGCTGGTTAGGCCTCAACTGGAGTATTGTGTCCAGTTCTGGGCACCGCATTTCAAGAAAGATGTGGAGAAATTGGAGAGGGTCCAGAGAAGAGCAACAAGAATGATTAAAGGTCTTGAGAACATGACCTATGAAGGAAGGCTGAAGGAATTGGGTTTGTTTAGTTTGGAAAAGAGAAGACTGAGAGGGGACATGATAGCAGTTTTCAGGAATCTAAAAGGGTGTCATCAGGAGGAGGGAGAAAACTTATTCACCTTAGCCTCCAATGATAGAACAAGAAGCAATGGGCTTAAACTGCAGCAAGGGAGATTTAGGTTGGACATTAGGAAAAAGTTCCTAACTGTCAGGGTAGTTAAACACTGGAATAGATTGCCTAGGGAAGTTGTGGAATCTCCATCTCTGGAGATATTTAAGAGTAGGTTAGATAAATGTCAGTTAGGGATGGTCTAGACAGTATTTGGTCCTGCCATGAGGGCAGGGGACTGGACTCGATGACCTCTCGAGGTCTCTTCCAATCCTAGAGTCTGTGAGTCTATAACTGGGAGCTCAGTGAAAACATCTGTTTAATGGTAATCCGAAAAGCAAACAAAATATATGGCTATAGAAAGAATGGGATAGAAAATAATCTAATGCTATTTTATAAACCAGTGGCATACCTAAGATACTCTCCTCATTGCTAGGATATAGGAAAATAGAGGTACGGAAACAGATGAGGAAAATAACTAGAAGGGATCAATAATAGGGAACATGAGAGGCATATAAAATGAGTTGTACGGAGAAGGTAGAATCAGTAACTCCTGTACGGAGAAGGTAGAATCAGTAACTCCTGTTTACTGGTATGATACAAGAACAAGGGAACAATTAATGTAATTTAAACAGCAACAAATGTAAACCAATAAAAGAAAATGTTTTATCCAACACATAATTAACCTGTGTAATTGCCACAAAGTATCAAAGGTCAAGGGCTTAAAAGGATTAGAAAAATAATATCTGTTTCTATGGACAATGAGAGTATGCACAATTACATCCTATAAGATAAAAATGTATAAGTGTATACTATGCCTTTTAGGTTATAAAAGTAGCCATTACATGACTATTAGGAAAAACATCCCCTATGGACTGACTGTTGAATAACTTCCATTATGTGGGGGGATGCTCCTTCCTCTGAAGCATCTGGTACTGATCACTGTCCATAACAGGGTGCTGAGCTAGATGGACCACTGGTCTCATCCAGTCTGGCAATCCCTCTGTGTTTTGCAGTGATTTCTTTTCTCCCTGTCAATTTTCTTGCAGAAGTGGGTGACATTTACACTGTTTCATATCTTTATAATTGCTAATTCAGTTACCAAATATGTTACTTGGACCATTTTAACCCTAGTCCCCTAATCAAGTCTGTCCCAGTCCTCTCTAGACCACAGGTCCCCAATGCAGTACCTGCTGGTGCCACGGTGCCTGTGAGGGCATCTAAATGCGCCCATGTCCTGGTCGGCAGTGGAGCATCTGTCGAAATGCCTCAGAAATTCGATGGCATTTCAGCGGATGCTCCACTACTGCCACGGTCCTTCGTCTGGCGCCCACCAGACAAAACGGTTGGGGACCACTGCTCTAGACGGATAAAAGTAATTTCATAATTTTAATAATGGGCTACAATTCCCCTTAATTTGAGTCCTTTTCTCTCATAAGGAAAAGTATGTCTTAGGGCTACTGTTGTGATATACATAAACATGATTGCTTCAGCTGAATAATGGAAACTGACACATTATTATATAGCTATACAGAGCCAGATGTGTGCACCACTCTTAGAAAATCCTTGCCCTGAATAGGTTACAGAGCAAAGCGGCAACCCATAGATGAAGGAAGGAAGTGAGATGCAACAGAAAGCAAGTGATTGAGCAGTAAGATTTAGCTTGTCTGTTCAGTTCCCTGATTTTCGACGTAAGGCTATCCTCTATTGTGTTAATACTTGTTACAAAGAAGGACCAAGATTTATAGGCATTACAAAAATATTGTAACTGTTCTTCAGTATTAAAGTGGCCTTCACTTTATCTTAATTCACTTTGGAAGTGAATGAATTCTGTGTAAGGGTGTTCACGAAGGGGTTAAATGCAGTTTAACTAATCCACTGACATCATGATCTTTGGAACAGGCCCTAACATTTGTAAAAGGCAAAAAAAACTTTGGAAACCACTAACGGGATGGTCCGTGTATACAAAGTAGTTAGGAGTGTTTTTTCCAGTTGTTTTTAATATGGTGTTAGATTTAGTGCACTATTTGGTGCATAAGTTATATAATGCAGAGAAGTTACACTGCATAGGGTTTCTTTGTGCATGGTGTAATGGTGAGGAGATGCAAATATTGCTTCCTCTAAGACATTTAGTACCAATTTTTAGACAACTGGAAAACTTTCAAGAAGGTTTCTTTTTTATGGCTGACTTGTACGGTGGATAAGATTGGAAGTACAGGATTCAAGTGACTCTTCATGAACTAGCAGATTTTTAGCTGTAAATAGCTAGGACTTGTCTGAACTTCGTAGCCTTTTATTTTACTTAAAGTAGATTTCGTAATGTGGTTTTACACCACCCTGGTTCAGCTCTGGTGGCTACAAACTCTACAGAGTGAAAGTCACCTCTGCTACTTAGAGGATTTAGGTACGCAAAGACCAAAATTAGTGACCACACATACAGTTAGAAGTACATGGTCTAGTCTGTTTTACAAGTTTTATTAAAGTTTCAGTTAAGGTTATGATTACCCATGCATATAGAAATCTTACAAAAATCCACACACAAGTTAGAAATATAGTTATACTCACATTGTCATGGTATAATTCCCCGCTCTGAACCTTAGCGTCCAAAAGATGGGGTACCAGCATGAATTCCTCTAAGCTCAATTACCAGCTTAGAACCTGTAGCGCTGCCACCAACCAGGAATTCCAGTGCCTGGTACACTCTGGTCCCCCCAAAACCTTGCCCGGGGACCCCCAAGACCCAGACCTTCTGGATCTTACCACAAGGAAAGTAAACCCTTTCCCTCACCATTGTCTCCCAGGCTTCCCCTCCCTGGGTTACCCTGGAAGATCACTGTGATTCAAACTCCTTGAATCTTAAAACAGAGAGGAAAATTCACCTTTCCCCCTCCTTCTCTCTCCCCCTCCCAGATTCTCCCTGAGAGAGACAGTAATCCTAACACAGAGAGAAATTAACCTCTCTCTCCCCCTTTCCTCCTTTCTCCCCACCAATTCCCTGGCGAATCCAGACCCCGTCCCCTGGGGTCTCACATCAGAATAAAAAACAATCAGGTTCTTAAACAAGAAAAACTTTTAATTTAAAGAAAGAACAAAGGTAAAAATTATCTTTGTAAATTTAAGATGGAATAGGTATAGGGTCTTTCAGCTATAGACACTGGGAATACCCTCCCAGCCTAAGTATACAAGTACAAATTAAAATCTTTTCAGCCAAATACACATTTGAACTCCTCCCAGCCAAATACACATTTGCAAATAAAAAAACAACCGTAAGCCTAACTCGCTTTATCTACCTAGTACTCACTATTCTGAACTTATAAGAGCCTGTATCGGAGAGATTGGAGAGAAACCTGGTTGCACGTCTGGTCCCTCTGAGCCCCCAGAGTGAACAACAACCAAATTCTAACAGCACGCACAAAAACGTCCCTCCCTCAAGATTTGAAAGTATCCTGTCCTCTGATAGGTCCTCTGGTCAGGTGATAGCCAGGCTCACTGTTCTTGTTAACCCTTTCCAGGCAAAAGAGATATGAAGTACTTCTGTTTCATTAACTCTTAACTATCCGTTTATGACACAGATACTTAATGATATTTCTTGAGGTCTGATGGATGCCTTGCCAATTGATCATCAGTAGATGGATGGTTCTGCTGGAGTTTTCCCATAGGGAACTCATTTTACTCAACCTGGGAGCCCCGTCTTTTATAATATGATTCTGATTATTCCTTTTATCTTGCACATGTGCATGAAAATGTCAACCCTCTTTTCCCATATTTATATTGTGTCCCCCAAGAATATTGGGATACCGCATTTTTCATAGGTCATGTGTAGATCCTTTTGTTCTCATGAGCATTTATGCACATAGTGCACCCTGCAATTAGGACGCATGCTAGAAAAATGTGACTACCAGGTATCTTGTCATCAAAAATTAATCTTACAGTTAAGTTTTTTTGCAGTACCACCCATTAGTATATCTTTTCTCATAATTTTGTGGCATAGGGTAATTCTTTAGTCACTCATTTATGTCAAGCATTTTTTAAGCTTATAGCCTAGTGTGGCTAAGCTGACGACATACAGGCCTCAGCCCGTAGGCCCGGCATTTCAGCCCTACTTACTTAGATACCTAATGTGTACTTATCACGTCTAAATACTGATTCAGCTTATACTTCTACAATACTACAATTTAACTCTATTTTGCATACAATGATTGTATACGATGTGACATGTTAATCATAACATCACACAATAAATGAATGATAAAATGAACCAATTGGCTGCAACTTGCTTGGAGTTATATTACTACAGGTCTTTCTGTTGGTGTGATTAACCTCCCTAGATTGCGGTAGACTTCCCCTACCCCACTACAATAACAGTAAAATATTAATGTCAGCTGACAAATAAAAGAATACGTTTACAGTTTACAGTGGATTTATTGTGCTTGTGGTTTACTTTTAAAACCAAACAGTCTGGCATGGTACACTTTCTGGCCTGGGACTAGCATAATTCCATACATTGGCATCAGCAGCCCGTACAGCACTGTATAAATTCCTGCATTCTAAATTAGATTACTATTGATACTTATAATGCACCAGTGACCTGGTGAAGGTCCAGCCTTCAAGCTGCTATTTTTGCTGTGGAGGTTTGTTTTGTTTTTAAATATTCTTAGGGGATTATCATTGAAACATCCTATGAAAAAATGCAATGTGGCGTACTAATTACAATCATACTTTGCACTTTTTAACATTTTCCTTTTAAAGATCCAAAAGTGTTTTACAATCAGTTAAGCCTAACAGTCTTGTGAGGTAAGTATTATCCCATTTTGACAGGTCAGTAAATTGAAACAAAGAAAGGTTAAGGCCCAGATCCTAAAAGGTATTTAGGCACTTATATTAAAATCAGTGGCAAAGTGCCTAAATACCTTTTCAGGATCAGTATCCAGGTCACTTGCCAAAGGTCAAACAATAAGTCAGTAGGAGAACCAGAAATAGAACCCAGATGTCTTGATCTCTGCTCTCATGCTTAGAATACTAGACAACACACCCTTTCTCCAAAATATACACTGTTAAAATGACGTGCATAGTTTTGAAAAATGTTTTCCCTTATCCTTTGTACTGTATATGTAGCTGTTAACTCCCAATAGGCTGGCTGTACCAATAGTTCAAAATTATCCTTGACAGTAGTACATTTAAAGTGTAGCAGAGTTCAGTTTTGTGAAAGGTTCTTTGTGTAACACAATACTATACAGTCCCATATGCAGCAAATGAGTTCCCCACTGGTGGTATGTGCCTGTTCCAATTTATTTTCCACATTTCATATACACCATTCCTCTGTTTGTTTGTTTTTTCCCTCCCCCAGGTTACGGTCACACTGTGCCTTTGTCGGATGGAGGAAAGGCCTTCTGTATTATATACTCCGTCATCGGAATCCCCTTTACGCTGCTTTTCCTAACTGCTGTGGTGCAGCGTATCATAGTCTACGTCACCAGACGGCCTGTATTGTATTTCCACATTCGCTGGGGCTTCTCCAAGCAGATTGTTGCCATCATCCACGCAGTGATTCTTGGGTTTGTTACCGTCTCATGCTTTTTCTTTATCCCGGCAGCAGTATTTTCTGCTATGGAAGATGACTGGAACTTTTTGGAATCTTTTTACTTTTGTTTCATTTCCCTGAGCACCATTGGTCTTGGAGACTATGTTCCAGGAGAAGGTTACAATCAAAAATTCAGAGAGCTGTATAAGATAGGAATTACATGTAAGTACCAAACTAACCAATGGGATTTCTACATATTAGGTGCCTCTTTCTTCCCCTCCATATTCTTTGGTTACTTACCTGTTCATCTAGGCTTTGTGCCCCATTTTGAGTTGGTAACAGTGATTTACAGGTTCTTCCTCATTCTCCCAGCCCCCTTCAAAAGCATTAATCTGAATAGGTAGTTGGTTAAATGAAGATTAGTATTGGGTATTAGTTTTTAGCTCTCTGGGCCGTAGGGTTGTTTTTTCCACTTCTGTGTGTGGGGTTTTTTGTGTGTGTGTGTGTTTTTAATATAAACTGAAATAATGTCTTGCCAGACAGTGATTAATAAACCAACCAGCATCCCTCGTTACAAAACCCCCAAGTGCAAATTGGCATTAATGCTGTGGCAGTCAAATAAGTGGTAAGGAGCAGGATAATTTTAGAACTAGAACTGGTTGAAGTTTTCCAAACTTCAATTTAAAAAAATAAACAAAACACTTCCTTTGAAATTTCAAATGAGAGCCAGTAAAGGGACAATGTTCAAGAAAATTACATCCAGTTTTTTGACAGCTCCATTTAAAAAAATAAAAAAAAAAAGAAAGCTGTGCAGGCCTCCCAAAAGCTCCCATTAGACCTTGCCAAAAAATTTCCAACTGGAAAATGATGATTCATCGAAATTAGAACATGTTGATTTTGAAGAAATTTCATTTTGGGGGGAAAAAATCAGCATTTCATTTTATAATTTTTATTTTAGTATTGTATTAAAAAAATAAGAATATGCAATCAATACGAAAGTATAACAATCTGCTTTTTTAAATTTTGACTTTTATTTTTATATTTGGGTCTTAATGCGTGTCACTGCATGTTTGTGAACACATGGCTATTGCATATGATGCTGAAGATTAGAATTTGGTTTTGGTGCTTGTTAATTTACATCACAGCTATACCAGTAGGGAGCCTGTGCACTGACAGAATAAGGAAGCAAAAAGGCTTTAAGATCAGTTAAGAAGTGACTTGCTAAGAAAAAAGAGGCAAAAACAAATATTCTGCTTCCAACTCTGAACTGCTGGTCTTACTATTTGTAATACTCTAGTGTTATGGACCAGGATCCCATTCTGTTAGGCACAATATAACTATAGAACTAAAAGATAGTGCCTGCCCCAAGGAGCTTACAATCTAAGTATAAAACGAGAGACGATAAATGGCTACAGACAGATGAGGGAATACAAGGAAACATTGAAACAATATTGGGTAGCATGACAGGCAATTGTCTTGTATCCATAGCCTAACTGTTGTTAAGCTGCTTGTGGGCATCATGGAAAAGGACTTTTCAAGAGGGTTTTAATGGAGGATAATGAGGTAGCTTTGTAGACATTTTATGGGGAGCTCCTCCCAAGCCCTAGCACCGGAGAAAATGTGAAACTGTGTGTTTAAAAACTTAAAAAGTGGGCGATGGAGCTGCCATGGGCTGATTGGAGGCAGGAGTCAATAACTTGGTAGCAAGGACCTTGAAAGTTAAAACAAGCAACTTATGCGTGATGCGATAGAGAAGGGGGCACCAGGGGAGGGAATGCAAAGAGAGGGGTTACATGGTCAAAGCGATGGCCTAGGACAGGGGTTCGCAAACTACAGCCCACGGGCTGGATTCAGCCCCTCAGGGCTTTGGATCTGGCCCGTGGGATTGCCCCCTGTGGCACCACGGGCCCGGCGCTGCTCTCAGAAGCAGCCCCCGGGCAGGGGGGCAGAGGGCTCCGCGTGCGTTGTCCTTGCCCCCAGGCACCACCCCCCTCACCTCCCATTGGCCGGGAATGGGGAACTTCGGGGGAGGTACCTGGAGGTGTGGCAAGGGCAAAGCACGCGGAGCCCTTTGCCCCTCTCTCCTCAGGGGCTGCAGCACTTCCTGGCATGGTGCAGTGTGGGGCCAGGGCAGGCATGCAAGGATCTGCCCTGGCCACGGTGCATGTTGCTGCCACACCAGAGCTGCTTTAGATAAGTGACGGCGGGCCGGAGCTCAAATCCCTCCTGCACCGTGCCCCCCAACTCCCTGCCCTAAGCCCCCTGTCTGTACCTCGCACCCCTCCTGTATCCCAACCCCCTGCCTTGAGCCCCCTTGTACACCCTGCATCCCTCCTGCACCCCAATTCCCTGCCCTGAGCCCTCTTGCAGTCTGCACCCCTGCCCTGAGCCCCCTCCTGCAGTCTGCACCCCAACTGCCTTCCCTGAGCCCCCTCATATGCCCCTCCTCTGCCCCAATCCCTTGCCCTGAGCCCCTTCCTGCACACTGCATCCCCTCCCACACCCCAACCCCCTGCCCCGGCCCTGCATACAATTTCCTCACCCAGATGTGGCCCTCAGCCCAAAAAAGTTTGCCCACCCCGGCCTAGGAGAATGATCTGTTGCAGCAGCATTCTGAAGGAATATGAACAGGACAAGATTCTACAGTAGTAGCACAACAGTGCACATCATTTGCCTTCAAGCTTCATGCCAAGCAATCCTGAATCTATAATTAAAATGCAAACCAAGTCAAACACCTACCAAGTCCTTTCATCACTTTGGTGGACTGCTGTGTGTGCCTCCCACACCAAGGGCATGATCCTGCAATCTTAATGCAGGTGAAATTCCTGTTCACTTAAATGGGTGGTGTGCTTATATAGGGACTGCAGGATCATGCCCTGAATGATCATTTTCAGAAGCAGAGACTTGAGCTACCCAGCAGTACACTTTTATTTTTAACCTTTTTGGCAATATGCCAAATTACACCTGTGGCTAAAGGTTTCCCACCTGTCACCTCTCCTCCCCACCTTCCCCCCATCATGACTGTCCCATTGATAGGAGCATTTAATTATTAATGACTATGCAGCTCCACAGAGTAATACGTCCAAGCTAGGGCTACGCTACAGCCTATGTTGATATAATTTGCCATTCAGAGGTGTGACTAAGACATGCCACTGAGCGACGTAAGTTACACCAACCTAAGCACAGGTATGCACAGCGCTATGCCAGCAGGAGAACGTCTCCCACTGCTAGCTGCTGCCACTCGGGGGGTGGATTCATTAAGTGGACTGGAGAACTCTCTCCTGTCAGCTTAGAGCAGCTATGCTAGAGAGCTTAGAGTGGCGCAGCGGTTCTCAGCCTGGGGATCATGACCGGGATGAAAGTAAAGCCAAAGACTTACTGGTACGGGGGCCGGGCTGGGGGTCAGTGTCCCCCAGCCAGCCCTTCCATGCTGCCTGGCCCGCACTGCCCGGGGCTCCAGGCCAGGGCCAGCGCCAGCATTTTTGCTGCCCCAAGTGGCGAAGGAAAAAAAAAAAAGCCGTGACCACCACCACCGCCACCAGAGGGACTGAGGGACTCAGTGCTGAATTGCCACCAAAGAACTGGACCTGCCACCCCTTGCCATTGGCCACCCCGAGCACCTGCTTGCTGCACTGGTGCCTGGAGCCGGCCCTGCTCCGGGCCCTTTTAAATCGCTGGCCCTGGGGCAGCCTTTTGCCCCCCCTCGATCAGGGGCAAAAGGGGCAATGACATTAAAGCACTGCCGCGACAGCACTTTAAAGTCAGCTGGGTATGGGCCGGTACTGGCGGACACTTTTTACCAGTACACTGTACTGGCCGTACCAGCTTACTTTCACCCCGATCATGACTTAAATTGGTTTATAGCGGAAGAAATGTGGGGTCTGCGATACTTTTATGCAGAATTTAGTCTGTCTTTATAAAAACTGGGAATATATATAACTCCATTATAAATAGTTTAGTCCCCATAAGTCTGTGCAATAATATGCTGTATAGTAATTATTGCAGCCCTTTACATTTGGACAGTGTTCTTGTAACCAATATATATTGCACAGATTTATAGGGACTGTGCTGTTTATAGTGAAGTCAATTCTTGCTTCCCTTAATAACATAAGACTCCCCACAGAAGCTGTACTATATTAATATGGGCACATGCAATAGTATTTCTGAATTACAAATCGAGGTAGTCTAGTTATAGTATTTAAAATAAGAAATCCTTGTTGGACTACATTCCATGGAGTCCTGTTCAGGAAATGGGATGTGTCTGTGTTTGGAGAGGAAAATAAAAAACATGATGGATTGTTAGTCCTAGGAGGCCTGATTTTTCGGAAGAGCTCCAATGCAAATTCATAGGAGTTGGACCACCACAGAACCTCGGAGCATGATGGTTTTCCCTTATAAAAACAAAATCTCAAATGTGTACAATATGCAACAAAAGTCAATGGTAGTGTCTGTGTAAGTAACACCAGCAGGATTTTGCCTAATTAGCGTAATGTGTGTAATATGGGTACAGTCTTCATGATTCGACTGTGTAATTCTTGGAGGGAAAATAGAAACATTTGTCTGTTTTCAAAGAGCCAGCAGTGATTGCACATGTTTATGTGAAATTTTAGACTTTTTTTCTTTGATTTTTTTGCATACATTTCTAGGCTTTTGCACTTGATTTGTGATACAGTTTTTCTTATGTTTTTAAAACTATAAGTTTATACATCAGGAAAAGATACTTTCATGTTATATTGTTTAACTTTTCTGTATTATTGAACAGATTTAATAGCCAAATGACTGTATTGAACTTTGTAAAACTTCTACTTCTATTAACAATGTGCAATAGCAATAATGAAAACAAACTTTGAAGAATGTGCAATTCATTAAATGTTATATAGTGTACATGATTATTGAAGTTATAACGTTCTTATGCATTGCATGTCATTGCCTGCTTTCCCATACGGAACACAATGAACTAAAACAATTAGCAAATTATGACATATTATAGCATTTTCAGTGGTCTTGTTGAAAAAAAGTGTAATACAAAGGACTACATGCAAATTACTTTTCTTCTGTCCCCAGAAATTCTAGGACAGAAAGGAGGGGATCATAGGTGGGAAAAACTCCAAGTTAGAGCTTTATCATCTCAGCTTTCCCTGATAATGCTTCGGGCCCTGTGGTGTTTTTCTCTGAACAAGCTCAAAAGCTTGTCTCTTTTACCAACAGAAGTTGGCTCAGTAAAAGACATTACCTCACAAATCTTGTCTCTCTCTTTGTTTCTTGGGCAGGTTACCTGTTGCTGGGCCTCATTGCAATGTTGGTGGTTCTAGAAACTTTCTGTGAACTTCATGAGCTCAAAAGGTTTAGAAAAATGTTTTATGTGAAGAAGGACAAGGAAGAGGACCAAGTGCATATAGTGGAACATGACCAGCTTTCCTTTTCTTCGATTTCGGACCAAGCAGCTTCCATGAAGGAGGATGAAAAAGCAAATGAGCCTTTTGTGACTGTTCAACCTGCAACTTACTATGATGGCTGTATAAACAATTAATACAAGGGCATCCACACCAATATTATAGTGTGCTTACATCATTACCGTAAGAAATAGAATGCCTCTTTATTTTTTGTGGGGGGAAAAAATTATGAAAGAAAGACTGTGCTGCATTAATAAGTATTCATCATTTCAGATGTTGAAAAGACTTCTGACACAAATGAATGTTGCTAAAATGGAGCTACACTGGGAGAGTGGGAGGATACGTAGCAGCTGGTGGGGTATCCATGGGAGGCATTATGCCTGAAGAGACCAGGAGGAAGCAGCTCCCTGCAACACCCTTGGGATGGGTGTAATCTGCTATCCTTCAGTGTAGCCCTATAGCTACTGGCAGGTGTGCAGGGAAGTCGTGCTTTATGCACACCCCTGTCCAGTTACCAGCCCTATGGGCAGTGTACATTGACAGTAGAGGTGGCCAGCCTCTCCACCATGCTTCTGCAGTGGGATCCTGCCCCATTAAAGTCAGCAATGATAGATATGCTCCAGTTCACCGCAAGCTGCCAGGCTAGATGCAGGAATCATTGAGTGAAATTCGACAGCCTGTGTTATGCAAGCAGTTGGACTAAATGATCATAATGGTCTCTTCGGGTCTTAAAATCTGTGCCATGAGAGTTTTACAACTGATTTCTATGGACATAGGATCTGGATCCTCTAGCACAAGTTGCCATATCAAGACTGTCGCCCACATAAGAGCAGTACTAGGGAAAGCCCTCTCCCCTGCAGTGCATGCATGCCAGATGGGCCATAACTTGGCTTTTAGTGTTCAAAGATGAATATCTTACTGTAATAAAGCAGCAAAATTAAAGTGTCTAGACTTAGCTGACATGAGAAGAATACTTGAAATTAATTACCTAAAAGATACCATATATGAGTTTAGTTATAGCTAGTGTTAAACAGATTTTTTACCTTTTCGGGAAAACTTTACTTTATGGTTAAATCTGTTAAATCTATATGACTAAAACTTATATTTAAGAAAAACAAGCTAAAGATTTTTTTTTTGTTAGGTTGAAGCATACTGTGTTTGCATGTTCCCAACAAAGTGGCTATTTTTGTACAGCCTAAGTTAAAACACCTCTATTTATAATGAACATTTAACTAGTATAGGTGTACATATATACATAAATAAATATATTTATATACTGAACATATATTGTAGCCCACTAGAGTTTAACAGATTTAGGAATGATATTTTAGGTATATTTTTTTCCCCAAGATTTCTCTTTATAAAAGGAAAAACTCAAAATTGCAGCACTAAAAATGTTGACTTCAAGATTTAAGAGTAGTGTACAAGGAACATTTCTACTGTTTTTCAGTGACGTTTTTGAAGTTGTCTTCAATACTTGAAAACACGACTTCTGTCAATTTGAATGTATTGCTAAACTCTGAAGAACATGACATGCATAGAAACAAAGTGATATTCAGTGTGTGCACAAATTGCAAAGTACAGACACTTGATACTAAAGCACAGAATTAAAAATAGAAGAAACAAGCTGAACAGTCTACTATGGTGTCTGTGAATATACAATACTGTATTTTAAACTTAAGGTTAAATAAACAGTGTGTGTGGCTTCTGGGTGCTTGTACTTAATTGTGCTCAGTGTTTTCTTTAAGAACTTATATGAAAAAAAAATGTGTGCATAAGGCTAGATTGTGCCACCCTAACCCTGGTGAACAACGTCAATGGGACATTCATTCTGAATATGCTTGCCAGCATGAATAATGAATGTACAGTCTAGTCCTCTACTGATTATTCCTATAGAATGTTTAGTATTTGAAACAAAAATAAACTCGCTTTAGAGTGATAACAGCAAACAAAGCACAGTAATGACATTTATTTTAGTGTCTCAAAATAACTGATAATTACGGTTAATGCAAAAATAGTCATTTCCAATTATTATTAGAGTCTATAGAAATATATGTTCTAGTTCATACAAGTAGTCATGTGAAACCAAAGTTAAATTAATGATTGAGACTAACATGGTTAAAATGGGCTCTGGATTAGAAAAAGGAAAGATTCCTTTGCATCTTGTCTAAATTGGAAATGTGTTGCTGAAGCTAATCAGAAGTCAGGCTAAATTGAAAGAGAGAGCAAGAGTCTGCAAACATAAATGAATGATCGGTCAGGAGTGTAGAAGTCCTAAGAAGAGGAATCAGAAGAAGTAAACACTTTTTTATTTTTATAGAGAACAGAAGAAGGCCCCATGGCTTCAGTCTTCCACCTACTGTAAACCTCCCCCAACTTCAGCATGTATATGCATATGCCCTATTTGCAATTAGAAAAGCATTACTACTGTGCAGACAGGCCATATTCTTTCTTTCCCCTATTTGTCTTGCATTTGTAGATGGGAATTGTTTGTTTCTAGGAACAACATTGTCAGACTATTCTGTAGCCACTTTTGTTGGGAGAAGTTTTGACAAAGTGATTAGTCTTTGGGCTTGTCTACGCCACCTACCGGATCATCGCTTTCCCATCGACTCCGGTACTCCACCAGAACGAGAAGTGCAAGCGGAGTCGAAGGGAGAGCGTCAGCTGTTGACTTACTGCAGTGGAGACGCGGTAAGTAGATCTAAGTACGTCGACTTCAGCTATGCTATTCATTTAGCTGAACTTGCATATCTTAGATCAACCCTGTGCAGTAGTGTAGACAAGCCCTTATAGTGAGCCCTAAATGTGCCAGGACTATGGCTCTATCTAATCTCTAGTGTAGGGGAGTTTCACAGTCAAAATTCATTCTGCTGCAACCCTTCTGTCCTATCCCCCAAGAGTTTCTCACTGGAGACTGTCAGTGGCAGCTTGTCTGCTGAGTACAGCTGTTGCAGAGAGAGAAGCAGGCTCTGGGATAGCTAAACTATAACCCACTGAATGCATAAAGATTAGAACTGGGACCTTAACATCTAGCTAGCTAGACATTAATATCAGAGCCATTGCTATAGTATCTGATAAGGCTAGCAAGCCAGTGCACCCGTGTAATGTGCTCTTATCTATGTCCCACATAAGAAGCAGGCTGATGCACATAGAATCACATAGCGACTTTTATCTTAATCCTAGGTACAGTTCTTGCTATAACCAGCCCACATATGCCAAAGGCCTGGATTACTGTGGCTAGGTGGGATAGCCAAATGAGAGAGTTCCCCTGGCCACCTGGAAATAAGGAAAATGATTGTCACTACTGTTACCTGGCTATTTGGGAGCAGTCTGTACACCACTTTTCACATGTTCCCTCTATTTAAATTCATGATATGCCCACATCTTGAATACTGTGTGCAGATGTGGTTGCCTCATCTCAAAAAAGATATACTGGAATTGGAAAAGGTTCAGAAAAGGGCAACAAAAATGATTAGGGGTATGGAACGGCTTCTGTATGAGGAGAGAATAATAAGACTGACTTTTCAGCTTGGAAAAGTGATGGCAAAGGGGAGATATGATAGAGGTCTATAAAATCATGACTGGTGTTGAGAAAGTAGATGAAGTATTGTTTACTACTTCTCATAACACAAGAACTAGGGGTCACCAAATGAAATTAATAGGCAGCATGTTTAAAACAAAAGGAAGTATTTCTTCACACAACGCGCAGTCAACCTGTGGAACTCCTTCCCAGAGGATGTTTGAAGGCCAAGACCAAAATGGGGTTAAAAAAAGAACTAGATAAATTCATGAAGGATAAATTCATCAATGGCTATTAGCCAGGATGGGCAGGAATGGTATCCCTAGCCTCTGTTTGTCAGAAGCTGGGAATGAGCGATGGGGGGGTGGATCACTTGATGATTACCTGTTCCGTTCATTCCCTCTGCAGTACCTAGCATTGGCTACTGTCAGAAGACAGGATGCTGGGTTAGATGAACCTTTGGTCTGACACAGTAGGGCCGTTCTTATGAACTGAAATCTCACCACTCCATATGATTAACTTTAACAATACTCATATTTTGATAATGAAGGCTTTCTTGTACTTATAAAGCCAGCTGTTAGAAATGTTAGGTGCCCAGTCCCTAAACGAACAGCACACAAATGCTGGCCCCTCTGAAGTCAACAGTAAAACTCCCACTGATTTCACTAGGGCAAAGATTTGACCCTTAGTTCCAGATTCTGCTCTGTCTTAAATCTGAGGTAACTCAAATAATGTTAATGGTATTACTTCAAAGCTACACTGTTGTAAAAAGTTTGGTTCTCACTCCATACAAAGTTAGACTAGTCATGCTTAATATTGTAATATGCTTTTAACGTAATATTCTACTAGACACACATTATTTTTATCTTCACAGTGTACTAGTTCCATCAAATTTGTTTCACTTGGAAATAGTGATTTCTAATTGCAGTAGGGTCACTTTGACTTGATCTGAAAAATCACGTTATCTAATGCAAATTTCACTTGCTGAAGTATGAGTGCGTGCTTTTTATTGCTGGTGACTGTTTGTTTTCACCAGGGAAGATTTCTTGGTCCAATTACTTTGAAATAGCATTATGTTTCTGCTTATGGTTAGTCCCATTGTACGGTGTTATTTTACTCATCATGATCCACATACACTGCACACATCATCTAATTGACAGAGAGAGACTACTGGGCACCATGGAGATTTTGATTAAATGACAGACTGGATAATCAAGAGGCAGAATATAGATGGGAACATGGAAAAAGCTGACAGTCATCCAACTGAGTGGCACAGTGTGAAGGCTTATTATGATGGCGAGCATAAATCTGAATGATGATAAATGTCATGATGACAACATGCTGACATTTTGCAAAGTGTAGCTCATGGTTTTAGCCTAAGTGTTACGTGGCTTTATTCCAGTGAGAGAGAAGAAAGTTTAGTGTGAGGGAGGAGAAAAGATATTGCTAACCCTTACCTGAAATGAAATTCAATAGAACCCTTAGATGGTGAATTTTTTCCCCCATAGAATAACTTCACTATAAGATGAGGTTCACTGTATCTGGAATTGCCATGTATATGTAGCAAGTCACTAAAAACACTTGGAACTTCATCCTAACCAGAATTGCACAGTTTTTGTGCTCATTGGAGGAAAATTACATTGTTAGAGTAAACAAAGGATTTTATATAAATGTCCCTATATTAAGTTTAGGGGATAAATGATCAGGTTGCAAGAAAAGTAATTAAGCATCACAACTAATGGCTCTAATTTGGTCGTACTTTTTAAGCTACTAGTTTACTTAATCTGGAGTTGCTAACATTGTTAGATCCTTATCTCTGCAGATGATAGAGTGATTCATTGAATGGCGTATCAGACACAGCCGTTCCTTCCAAAGTGAAAAAGCCACTCTGCTGGGAGGAGGAGGGTTCACACAACGCAGCTCATCACTAAAGGCCCAGTTTTCTGTTCTGTTACACAGGTGCAACACATTGATGGCAACAGAGCACAGAGTTGGTCGTAATCTCTTTCTTGGAGGTACCATAGGTAGGGAGCCTTGGCCTATCTCTGCTCCCACTGACTTCAATGGGAGCAGAGTTAGGGCAATCATTAAATGTTTTTGAATATCCTACTCACAAACAACCAAAATAGGCTTAAATTAACTTTCACTATTGTCCTTAGGCCTGCCAATTTACTTTTAAAAAATAAGTCCAAGGTCCAACATGTGATTGTTGTATAATCCACCCAACTCATCTCCATATAAGTCAGCTAGAGTCATATTTCTTACAGAATGCCAATTATAAAAACTAATAGATCACACAGAGAATTCAATCTTAGTTTTTCCTACTTAAATGAATAGTTGCTGTGTTACTTGCCATATTCATACACAATAAATGCACTCAGGTTACAATGTCATGTTATCAAACACCTGAAAAGCTTTTGTTTCAGCTGTACGCTAGCAAATTTTAATTAATTTGTGTAAACAGAAGACTGCAAAATGTAATATCAATTTAGATGGGAATTAATGAACCCTAAGTCAGAATTCCATGGGTAGGATTTCCTGATTGCAGTAGGTGATATGCTAAATTCATTCTGTGATTTACTGGCATTCCTTGAAGTCTTCAGGCTGAACACAGAGGTGATAAATATTGCTGTCCAGTAACAAAATACAATATGACCTTTGGGCTTAGTTCCTAGAAATGTTTATTTGGCTGCTTTAGCAGATTAATCCTATTTGCATGGAGTAACAAGAACTTGTCTGAAATTCATTATGCAGGATAAAATTGCAATCCATGCCCCATTTAACTCAAACTCCTAGTGCATGCTCAGGCAAAAAAACTAGGGCTCAGTTCTTTATCCTTTGAGTTCCCTGAGAGCAGTGCCAGGCAGAACTCCATCTTGAGGATAATGCAGAGCCACAGTCCCTCTGAAGGAGTCCAGGGAACAATTCTGCCTCAGCAAGGAAGTATTTCTCCCTGAGAATTGCAAGTGCAATTGCTGCTATATCCATGCCCGAAGTATTATATTTTCCCCCTGACTTGTTCTATGGACTGGTGTAGGAGGGGAGAAGCCCAGGACCTGCCCTCCCACTGATCCCTTTGTGGTATTATGTGCCCCAAGAGCCTAGGGGATGTGCAGAACCTGTGCTACCCAAGCACAGGGACTGTGAATGTGACAGGCCTTTTGTGTCACACGGAAGGGCTTGCACTCATGCCCCTCCGCGCATCTGTGTAAAGACCACTTTTGGGCTCACCGTGAGCTCCATTAAAAACTCACCATTCACAGCCTGAGGCACCAAAATTAGCCACAGTATCTTCAGGTGCTTAAAATGTGAGATATTGGGGAAACCCCAATCACTGAAGGGTGGAAAATAAGCTTTTAATGGCACCCAATGCACTAATTCTATTTGTTAGCCACTGAATGTGTTCCACCTGTACAAGCCACAAATGCAGACAATCTTCCCTTGAAGAGCTTACAATCTAAGTAACAAAAATGGAGAAAATGGGATGCACTGGGAAGCCCACAGGTAAGAGTAAACTTGGAGCCAATGTTATTCTATGTATGGCTTGGTTCGGCTCACTTTTTGTGGGCATTGAGGAATAACTGAGTCTCGAGAGATTTGAATGTGGTCGCATGGTGGCTTAACAAGCTGGAATGGGGATGACACAACATAGGGAAAGATCTGGAGATGAGAATGGGGTGAATGGGATATTGAGGTTGGCATCTGTGGAGCCAAGTAGGAGGTGGGTGACATGATGAGAGATGGGATCAGAGACACAAACAGAGCAGTTATGTTTCATCTTACTGATGGGCAGACCAGTGTCAAGATAAACCCTTTATTAGGAACAGAAACTATGAACACAAATGAGGTAACAAACTTCCTACTACTCTGTGTACTTGTAGCCTGTGACCGCCCTGTGATGGGCTTCTCTGTTTCTGCCCCAGCAGAAACTGTCCCCAGGAAATCAAAGACTGAAGAGAATATGGGAAGTGTCATCCCTACACTTCCTAGAGAATTTAGCTCGATAGCATATCTTTCCTTTTCTAGAGCCCCTTTTTAAAATTCTTTGTCTGAACTAAAACTCTGTTTAATTTAATAATCAAATTATAACAAATACAATAACTGAGTTAACTGTCCAGGTTGCTTAAAGACAGCTCTAACCTATCTCAATCAGTGTTGTAGGACATTTTAGTAATCTTCCCAATCTTGCAATTCCTCTTTAGTCAAATCCTTGTCTGTACCAGACTGTTCAGTCTCAGGGTAAATAACAAGGTCAGTTTGTTAATTGTTCTCACTTTGTATCTGCTCTCACTTCACTTGCCTTGGATCAGGTATCTCAAGCAGATGCTTACAATTCCTTTGTAAGATTGTGCCTTAATCTGTGATCACTGAGTATGAGCAAGGTGACTCTTCTTTGTTCACTGTAGCTTTGGCTGGCCGGTGACCAGATGTCTTGATTTTATAGAGACAGTCCCGATTTTTGGGTCTTTTTCTTATATAGGCTCCTATTACCGCCACCTCTTGTCCCGATTTGTCACATTTGCTGTCTGGTCACCCTACTATCTTGCCAAATTCTCACTTGGTCTTTTGTTTTTTAACTGTGGAAGAAGTCTTGCTTTTATTGTAACATTTTGTCTGATGGTACCTGCCAAGTCTTTTCCTCACTATCACAGACTCTTAGTCATCCTCTGTTTTTGTCCTATATCTGGTAATCAATTCTTTATATGTCTGTTCTAGAGGAGTGCAACAGGTGATTTTCCACATTGTGGACTTCAACACCACTCAGCTATGGGATCTTACATAGCTGCCAAACCTTCCCCCCACCCCACACTACAATTGCTAGAGCATGGATGGGTATTGCCATGCTGAAGCCCACAGTCACCTGCAGCTCCTGTAGCAGCATGACATATACTGGAGGGGAAACAATTAAAATGGGATTTATTTAATCAAGTTGCAGGTTAACATTTAGTTTAATAAAACCCTCATTTTCTTTTAATGTTTTCTAATCTATTCCACACTGTTAGGGAAATTGCAGTTTGACGCGGGGGGGTGGGGAGACCAGTTGGTGTGATATTTAAATTATTCAGATCCTGCTGACCAAAGAATTCATGGCCCCTGGCTATACATCTTAATTATTTCTCTCCTATTTATTATTGTAACTCTTAACTCTGTAAAGTGCTTTGAGATTCAGTTAGTGTGGAAGATGCTATGCAAAAACAAAACTGTTTTGTAGGAGAAACTTGCTCCATTTACTTACAGGGAGGTTGTGAAACTTGAAGTTGGTAAAGCACTGTGGGTGGGGGGGTTGGATGCAGGGCGCTGTGGAACTGAAAATTTTTCTCTCCCTGCCCTAACAGATCCCTCATGTTCAGAACAAAGAAGAAATTCATTCTGAACATTTACCGTCCATGGCAGTGGGTATCACAGGCCAGAGGAGGCTGAGCCTCCCCAAACAGCCAGGCATGCTCCGCCCATACTCCACCCCAAGGCCCCCTCCTGCTTCCCACTCTTCCCCTATGGCCCCAGCTTAGGTTGATCCTCTTCCCCCAAAGCGGACAGGGTCTGGGGCTAGGGCCGGTCAGTGGCCTGAGATCCAAGGTGGCTGGGGCCAGCTCTGGGGCTGCCTGCCTGGCACTCTGGGCCTGGGGACACTCAGGCAGGTGGGCGGGGGTGAAGGTTGAGGTGGGGGCGCTAACAGCCGCAGTGGGGGACTTGTGGCTCTCACACGGTGTGAGGGGCAGGCGAACTTGCAGTTCACGCGCCGCCCATGTTACCATCAGTGATTTAAAACAGCCACATGCTTTATAATACCTGTGGCTGCACCTCGCTTCTTCTCGGTGGATTACACTGATGCTGTCTCTGTTCAGCTTCCCGGTGTGAGACTATGTGCGGTAGTGTCCCCCAATATGTGTGAAGTTGTCAAAGCCAGGAGAGATATAGGCAAATCTGTTGAAAGGGAGATTTAGACAATGGCCTTTAAATCAATATCAGAGCAATAACTTTAGGCTGTAGTGATAATTCATCATTTATCTTCACTACACTCCCAAGGACCATTGACTAAGCAAGTGCCTCGGGCATGAACAAGATGCCTATTTCACGTTTGAGAGTAAATACACTTCCATGGTAGAGTGCTGCTTGTAAGTGAAATGACTTCTATAGTGGGCATTACAAGACGGGGTGGGGGGGAGGAAGAAACCGTTTATTAACCTCACTGTATAGTTCAGAAACATGACTTTAAAATAAATTTCTTTTCATTTCATTAGAGTTGCTGTAACACCCCATCTTCCACTTCAACTGCTCACATTTACTAACAGAAGGTATATCCATCAGCATCATGCTGCAACATAGGCCCTGCTACTGAGTGCCTTTAAACATAATACACAAGTATTTGGCCACTAAACTAAATAATGTACTGAGCTGTGTGCAGATACCAGGATATGGACTTGGAGCCAATAAGTGAGACACATGTTTGTCTATGGGGTAACATGTTACCCAGAATTAGAATGGGACAGGGAATGGTTTCCCTATCCCCCAAATGTTTTTGGCAGTTCAAAAACTTTTCCCATCTTGAAACAAGATGAAAAGTCAATCTTAAAAATATTCACAAACTGGGAGGGAAAAAAACAGTTCAGATCAATCACAAAAGTTTGTTTCAATAGTTTTGAAACTTTTTGGTTTGATTTCAGTTTTCCTTCCCTTTTTTTAACCTTTTCTTACTTGGCTTAAATTTTTTAAAAAAAGGTATTTTGATTCAGAAAATTATAATTTTTCATTTAGAACATGTCAAAATGGAATATTTTGACAATTCCAAAACTTTTTTGCAATTTTATTTTGAGTCAAGAGATTTGTTTGAATGCAAACCTGTTTCATGACCACTTTTGATTTTCAGTGAATCAGTATGTTTCGACTAAGAAATGTTTCTTTTAAAATTTCCTGACAAGTTCTATCCAGAACCTTCCTTTCCAACATCGAAAACTATTTGAATACTGGGCCTGAAGAAAATGCCCAGAAAGTGTCAAAGAATCATAGAAGTAAGAATTAGAGAAGGACTGTTAATACCTATTAAGTCATCTACTCTACCACCCTGTCGGTGCAAAAAATCACTATTAAAAATTTCCAGTCTAGTTTTAAATGTCCTAAGTGTGGGGTTCCCCAGATTCCCTGAGGATACTGCTCAGAAGCCTTCCCATGATTCTTCAGCTGGGCTGTGTGATCTGAGCACAAGATAGGGCCAGAGCGCGAACAGATGCCTGCAGTACTTTACTAAAACTCTTCTCCTTCCACAAAACGTTGCAACTTATCATTATACCCTTTTTGCTCCTTGAACCAGTTTTCAGTCAGTATTATTCTGCTCACATCAAAGCCATTTTGAAAAGATGATTTTGTGACACTGCGTCCAAAATATTACATTTCAAATGCCGTCATCTTGGCAGACAGACCTTAAGCTCTTTGAGGCCCATCCTGTGGGTTTATTTGGTATTTAAACAGAACCTCGCATATTGGGAGTTAGTGGAAACAAGCAACACATAATAATACAATATGCAAAACAGGGAATTTTCATTCCCTTTTTATCTACAAATTTAGCATGTGAGTCAGAAGAAAGAGCCAAGTTGGTCTCGCTAGACCTAGTTTATAAACTCTTATTGCTGCTTGCTTATGGTTCTGTTATCCTCTAGAAATGTAGTTAAATTCTTTTCTCTTGAAATTTATGCCATTATTTTATTAGAGATCAAAATATTGAGGTAGGTAAGTGACTTACCATTAGAGTCAACAGCATGTTTGTAATAGAGCTGAGAATGAAACCTAGATATCCTGAGACCAAATCTAATACTTCCTCCTGTTTTGGGTTGGTAGAGTGAGGGTATGCAAGATGTTACTGCAGCATGGCTAGGCACACCCGTGCTAGCCTGGCTATAAATAGCTGTGTAGATGCAGCAGCACAGGCCTCAATGCAAACTCTACAAACACACCAGAGACCTTTGGGTATAGACTCACGTTCCTAGCCCATGCTGAATTCCATACAGCTGTGTCTACGTGGTTCTGGTATGCTTACCTATCCTGCGGTCACACCTCAAACTGCAATATATTCATACTCTGAAGGAAAGAGGAACAGTAGGTTAGGAAGGAACCATTACCTTCCCCCTTCATATTCTCCTCTCTTGTTTCAATTTGATTCATACCGCACACCCTACACAGCAGGCATGATACTCATTCCCCTCAGCACTCCACAATGGAAAAATAAATGAGGTCTATTTACATTCAGACATTTCAACATAAAGCACAAGCCCCAGCATTTACAGTACTTCTGTGATAATTTATTGTTTAATCTGTACAGAATAACTCATATCAAGTTTTTACATAAAAATATTTGTGACATGTCATACATTTCCAGATGAACATTTAGAATATAACAGAACAAACACAAACAGAGAGTTAGGTTTCAATTACCCATTAAAGATGCATTATCCAGGTACAGTATTGCTCCTCAGAGAGAGGTTGCTGTCAAATTTGGGAAATATGATGGTTTAGTTTAATTACATATTGGACAACAATGGCTCTGTAGTGGGGCAGTTACCCCACTCCTGGGATAAAAGGAGTGAGAGCAGCCGGGGGAGGCTGGCTGAGTAGTTGGCCCTAGGTGTGGCCAGCTCAATCAGGGCAGAGCTGGCTCTGATAAGAAGGCTGTGAGTCAAGAGCTGAGAGTGTCTCACTCCAACCTTGGAGTGAGAAGGACCCTGGGGGCTGGGCTGGGCTGAGGCAAGGCAAGGCAAGGCTGGCTACCTCCCAGGCTGAGGCCTGGCAGGAAGGCCTAAGGGTGTACTGGGGCTGTAGGGAAATAGTTGGGGCTAGAAAGGCAGCAGGTCCAACCTCCTAGCCAATGATGAGTGGCCGTTACAGACTGCAGTTTGCCCCAGAGCAAGGTGGCTAGATGAAGACTTTCAGTATCCACTGAGGCAATGTGGGCATAGGGGGAAGGGGCTCCCTTGGCAGGGAAGACCCAGAGTGTGGGGGCACTGCTGGGGGGGCAGCACCCCAAGGTGAGGGGCATGGGGCCAGAGGTGGTGGAGATTGATTGAAAGACAAGTAGCAACAGCAGGAGAGACACTGGCCAGCAGGGGGTGCTCTGAGACTGGAAACAGCTAATTCCTGGACTAACCAGCAGGAGGCGGGATGCTGGTGTGTGTCATTACAGGCTTCAAAAGAGATTATGGGTAAATAGTACTTCTAAGAAAGAAAACTGTCTGAGTAAGTGTTTACTTGGTAAATGAAATGCTGTAGGAGAAAAAATGTCTCAACTTATTGAGTTAATAAAATACACTTTAAAGATGCTTACTTACAGGAGAACTATTTAATTATGTTAAAATGGACTGTCCCGTCTCTGTATTTACATGCAGTTTTCTTTTTTCTAATTTAATAGCAATTTTCCTTTTTACTAAACACTATAAAAAATCCAGTGTGGATGTAAAGGTTGGGAATGGCACTAGTCTAAAGCCCCAGTCCAGCACACACGTCATGTAAATTTTTTTCTGCAGGGAAATAGACTCTTTGAGTTCACTGGGATTATTCACATGCATTATTTCCTCACACATACAAATATTTGTAGGGTTGGGTCCAGTTCAATTCCCAGTGAAGTCCAAGGAAAGATTCCCACTGACTTCAATGACGACTGAAACACAGATGGTGATTGCTTTGTCCTAGATATTTTTTAAGTTTTCTTTGGTGCTTAAGTACATCTCCCATTAATGCTACATATTGGAGTTTGCGCCCCAAAATGAAACTTACATTTTTGAGAAAAGTGCTCCCATTCCTTTCTTTTACTCTTACTCTTTAACCAGTTCCACCTTTATTGGTTTCTTTTAGGGTAGGTCTACACTTCAGTGATATGTAAAGTACAGACACTGCACACCCGGCTACCGTGGGTATAAATAGCACTTTAGATAGTGGGGCACTGCTTAGGTGAGTAGAGTACAGAAATGCCAGAATCCTAGTGTGTATTCTCTACCTGGTTGTCTACATTGATATTTTTCCTGATGCAGTGACAGACTCTAGCAGTGAGGGAAGGCTCTGGCAAGGGAGAGGAGGGCAGCAGTGAGGAAGGGTGCCAAGAGATTCCCCTGGAATTATTCTCTGCTGCCTCACTCCTGCCAGAGGCTTTCACTGCCACATGTAGCTATGTGCTACAATGTGGACTCCGCCTGCCTTTCACTGTGGGGTGTAGCTACATGTACCATACTCACTGCCACAAGTGTAGACAAGGCCTAACCTATAGCTGATCCATTTAGTTATATAGTTATGATTATAGAAGAGGAAAGTTTGGAGCCTATTGTCACTGGGTCTTTATGCTGCTTGGATTCATAGGGGCAAAGATTTCTAAGCAAGGGATCTCCAGCTGCTTAGCCTTCATTAGACCTAAAATATATATCAAGCTTACTTATTATAGAAGTTTTTACCATCTTTTGGAAACTCAAGACTGTAACTCACTTGTGTGTGCCAGTTTACATGCTTTAACCTTGTAAATAACTCATTTCTCTTTCTTAGTTAATAAATCTTCAGTTAATTTATTATAGAATTGGCTACAAACATAAGATGGTGTTGACGTGGTGTAAGAGACCAGTCTTTTGGAACTGGGAATAACCTGAATGTTGTTGTTTGTTTGTTTGCTTTTTTAATAGTATAAGGGACCATCTATCACAAAGACAGGCTTACCTGGGTGGAAAGATAGGTTGGAGTACCCAAGGGGATTGACTGTAACTCATGTTAAGGTTTCTCTAGTGCCTGAGCAGTTCACACTTGGTTGTTGAAATCTATGTATAGAACTCCCAGCCCATTTTGGGGTGTGTGCCCTACATCTTAAGTCTCCCCTGAGGTTGGTGCTCGTGCTCTAGAGCCACTCCAGACAGCTTGATACTGGTGTAGTCTTGGCAGGTTTCACATGCCACAGGGTCAACTGGTTTTATAGATCATAACCCAGTGCTGTTAAAAGTTTAATCTTTAAAACTTTCAATATTAAGTTTAAAGATTAGTCCCAATGGGTGAATTAGTCATAGGAAGGTCTTGACTGAAAAGACCTTGAACAATTATGTAAGGAAAGGGGAATATCCCATAAAAAGAAAACTCCAGTTCAGGAGCTGAGAGCTTTGGATGCTTGGTCAAAACTTCTGAGCAAAGATCCAGCTGCCCAAGGCCCTGCAGGGGAAAACGCTGCAGTGGAACTGGCTCAACTGCAGGAACTGGCATCGCAGGAAGAACACAAGCTCGAGAGACTGATGGCGGAAGTGCGACTCAGGGAGACTAAGGCAGCCCAGGCCAGAGCCAAAACCAATGAGGAGGCTGAGGAAAGAGACCATCAAAAACTCAAGGCTAGTGAAGAAGCTGAGGAGAGAGCTCACCAAAGATGCATGAAACAACTAGAAGCTGAAGACAGGGCACGGGAGGCAGATGGAAGCTCACGCATTGCAGCTTAGAATACTGGTGTGGCAAAAGGATCTTCCTCAGTCAGTAAGTACATTCCCCTCTCCTGCAACACAAAGGAGTGGGAGGAAGTCTGCCCAATTTATGAAGAAACTGCTTGTATAGAAGAGTACCTGTCCACTTTTAAGAGACTGTGGGATGCATTATATCCCTGGGGATAAGCGGATGCCCATTCTTCTAACTGGGGAAGCTGGACAAATTTTGAATGATCTGGAGGAAAGTGATACTATGGGCTGGTCTACACTGGGGGGGGAAATCGATCTAAGATACTTCGACTTCAGCTACACTATTCACATAGCTGAAGTTGCGTATCTTAGATCGAGTTACCTATCGTCCTCACGGCGCGGGATCGACGTCTGCGGCTCCCCCTGTCGACTCCGCTACCGCCGTTCACGTTGCTGGAGTTCTGGAGTCGACAGAGCTCATTCGGGGATCGATATATCATGTCTAGATGAGACGCGATATATCGATCCCGGAGAAATCGATTGCTACCCGCCAATATGGTCGGTAGTGAAGACGTACCCTAAGATATACACACACACACACACACACACAAATATGACATTTTAAAGAAAATTTATTGAAAAGTTTTAAGATTACCCCAGCTTAACTCCTGGGACCAACATGGCTACTACAACACTGCAGACAGGTAAAAAATGTTGCAGTTGTGGGGAGTGCCAGTAAACTTTTAACTGGTCTGACCTGATGTGGCAATTCAGCTGCTCTCTCCTGCAAGGTGGGATTTGAGGTCTGTGTATGCATCTGGTTTTGGCAGTTCACTTTTTTTATTGATTTGGACATAATGATTATTGAAGGAGCAATTACCCAAGTGGATTCTTATAAAAGCATCATCATCAACGGTAAGAGCTAGATTCTTAGAGCACAGCTGAGAAAGGGCATTACAACAGAGCAAGGTGTAGCTTCCTGATGATGGAGCTCATTCTATGCCATCTCCCTTGTACTTCAGAGCAGCCTCTTTGCTGGTCTAAAATACCAGCCAGTAACAAATTCTCAGGGAGCTATGTACTGCCCAGGGATTGTTGGAACTCCGGATGCTCTCATCTCGTCTCCCTAGCCAAGCTTCTATGCAGCTGAAAGGGGTCAGACCACAGCTCAGGATCTGGCTCTAAATCTAACTGATCTTTGGAACAAATGTTCTATTTTTATGATCCAGCTTTCTGATAGTTCTTCTGTGGTAATTAGGTTGAACTTTGTCTGTTTATCATTGCCTCTAACCCTCAAAAACATTGCAACAATGAATGGAGAAGGAAAAAAAGATTTTGTGAGGGTGTATAAGAGAGGGAGTGGATGGAAAAATAGTCAGAGCAGACTTACATGTTAGGAAATACAAGGTCTTGACATTCTTGAAGCTGTTAAATATTTCTATCACTTTTGTTGTTGTTATTCCCTTTTTAAGCATGGGTTACAGGTTCTCTGTATTGTTGCCTATACATCCCTTTCTCTGGCAAATCCTACATTTAGCTTGCACAGTGTCTTTCATACAAATGGTCTCTGAAAATGGTTCACAAAAGCTAAATAAGAGACACAAGGAGCTAGGGGATGCAAGTGTGGCCTAAGGGCCAAAGCCCTGGATTGGGACTCAGAAGATGTAGGTTTTATTCCCAACTCTGCCAGATCATAGCACTTTGCCTCAGTTCCCCCTTCTGTAAAATGGGATAATGATACTGACCTCCTTTGTAAAGTGATTTGAGAGTTACTGATGAAGAGAAGTGCTATCTGAGAGCTAAATATTATTGTTTAATAGATTTAAAAAGTAAAATCAGAGCGAAGTGAGCGAGAACTTCAGAGATGCAAGCAAGGGGGAAAAGATGCATTTTCTGATTGTTGACTCTCCATCTCCTTTCAAATCTGAAGTGGAGATAAAGGCTTACAGAAGAGAAACTTTTTGCACCATCTAATATCTTGCACTGTGAGAACAACTTTCATTCTCAGTGATCCTAAAATCCTTTGCAAATAGAAGATTCCTCTTTGTGTTTATATCTATTCAGTCACTACCTTGAATGAAACGCAGCAGCTGTGTAAAAAGGCAAAGCAATTCTACACAGTGGTTTAGGAGCAGTCTGATGGACGTTGCAAACCCATGCAGTACCATTGGAGACCACTGTATTAAATGTATGAATGGTTTGCATGTGATTGTGTTCTACTCCATGGGGGAGGATTACCCCAGCTACTACAGGAGCTAAAACAGTAGGGGATGATTACACTAGGCATTGTAAACCATTTCAGAGAAGTCCCACCCCATCCCCCTTCCATCTGGGGTGATTTTTCCATCTACTGGCTCAGGCTGGGTTTCTAGAGACTAGGAAACACAGAAACGGCTTTTGGTATAAAAGGATGAGGTTGAACTGACCCGTGGCCCTCTTTCTGATCCAACACATTGATGTGAACCGTTGTGTGATGCGCTGCAATCCTGCCAAAGGGTTGGAAAGACTTTGGTTTACTAGGGCCTCTTCTGTCCCCTCCCTCCACAAGCAGACTGATGGGTGACCTCTGGTAAACTTCTAGAGTGAGTGTAGTAAGGTTTGTTTTTGTTTTTGTTTTGTTTTGTTCCCCCCTCTGTTATGCTTTTACCCTAAGGAGAAATGTGTCTTGCTTTGTGAAAGCTGGGAGGTAACTGGCATACACTATTGTAGCGTGGTTAACCACAAGGGCTATGCTAGACCCTGGATTAGACCAGCTGAGGAAATCACAGTGAGGAGAAGAGGGAGTGCAAGCTTAACCCCCCAGTCTGGAGGGAGCAAGACTAGGTTCTCTGTCAGACAGAGGTGATGGCAGGGAACCTGAAACCCTAAGTGGGTGCTCTCAAGGACCTGGAGGGCGGGGTGGGGGTTAAAGGTACAGTGAGCCCTGAAACTGTGACAAGTAAATTAGCATGACCATTTGAAAGTGAGTGGACTTCAGCTCAGTAGCATATAATAGGCTACACTGGAATCAGGCCAGGACACCAGTGTTAATATACACTTACAAAGAGTGAAGTGAAGTTTTTAATGAGCAGAAGGACATTGGTTCTGCACCTCCTGAAAGGCATGAAAAGACTCGCTGCATCAGTGGGCACTGGATTAGGCTTAAAGATGGGACTTCCAATACATAGTGTTGTCTGCAGAGCCTTGGTCCAGTATTAATTCAGAAGGTGTTCTGTTCACACCGATAATGCTTCCTGCAATACACTGGGTTTTCTATGGAGGTCACTCCTCCAACTATGGGACTTGATAATGTCACAGCCCTAAACTGTACAGCTACTGGCTATTTTACAATAACTGCTGAGTTATCTTGGACTGGCACCAGGCAGTAAAACTAACAGATGGTCAGGAAATCTAGCATCCTTCCACTTACTCCCATCAACACAAAACTCATTAATAAAATAGACTCTGCCAGTTTTCTCAGAAAGGTCAAACATATGCTGGCTAACATCAAACTGTTTTTTCATGATCTAGCTAATGTTGCCACTAGCTTGCTGTCTATTTCTGCCAAATGTTTACAGAATTTATCATCTACAGAATCAGCCTGCAGTTGCATATTATTATTGTTTCTTTAACCATTTCCTGCTTTGAGTGTTGGGGGATTTTTGTGGTTTGTCTGGTTTTTTTGTTGTTGTTGCATCATAGACTCATAGGTCAGAAGGGACCAATCTGATCATCTAGTCTGACCTCCTGCACAAGGCAGGCCACAGAACCCCACCCATCCAATTTTATAACAACCCCTATCCCAGGACCAAGTTATTGAAATCCTCAAAATTGGTTTGAAGATCTCAAGCTTCAGAGAAACCACCAGCAAGCGACCCGTGCCCCACGCTGCAGGGGAAGGCGAAAAACCTCCAGGGCCCCTGCCAATCCGCCCTGGAGGAAAATTCCTTCCCGACCCCAAATATGGCGATCAGCTAAACCCTGAGCATGTGGGCAAGACTCACCAGCCAGCACCCAAGAAGGAATTCTCTGCAGTAACTCAGTTCCCGTTCCATCCAACATCTCCCCGCAGACCACTGAGCAGACCTATCTGGTGGTAATCCAAGATCAATTGCCCAAATTAACGATCCTATCATAACATCCCCTCCATATACTTATCAAGCTTTGTCTTAAAGCCAGGAAAGTCTTTTGCCCCCACTACTTCCCTCGGAAGGCTGTTCCAGAACTTCACTCCCCTAATGGTTAGAAACCTTCGTCTAATTTCAAGTCTAAATTTCCTAATATCCAGTTTATACCCATTCGTCCTCGTGCCTACATTAGTACTAAACTTAAATAATTCCTCTCCCTTCCTAACGTTAACCCCCCGATATATTTATATAGAGCAAGCATATCCCCCCCGCAGCCTTCTTTTGGCCAGGCTAAACAAGCCAAGCTCTTTGGGGCCATGTCTACATCTAAAATTTTGCAGCGCTGGTTGTTACAGCTGTATTAGTACAGCTGTATAGGGCCAGCGCTGCAGAGTGGCCACACTTACAGCAACCAGCGCTGCAAGTGGTGTTAGATGTGGCCACACTGCAGTGCTGTTGGGCGGCTTCAAGGGGGGTTCCGGGACGAGAGAGCAAACTGGGAAAGGAAACCAGCTTCGCCGCGGTTTGCTCTCTCGGTCCCGGAGCCAGCCAGCAAACCGCAGGGAAGGAGACCTGCTTGCTCGGGGTTCCGGGACCGAGAGAGCAAACCGGGAACGCCGAGTTCCGGGACCGAGAGAGCAAACCGCGGCGAAGCTGGTTTCCTTTCCCGGTTTGCTCTCTCGGTCCCGGAACCCCGAGCAAGCAGGTCTCCTTCCCTGCGGTTTGCTGGCTGGCTCCGGGACCGAGAGAGCAAACCGCGGCGAAGCTGGTCTCCTTTCCCGGTTTGCTCTCTCGGTCCCGGAACCCCGAGCAAGCAGGTCTCCTTCCCTGCGGTTTGCTGGCTGGCTCCGGGACCGAGAGAGCAAACCGCGGCGTTCCCGGTTTGCTCTCTCGGTCCCGGAACCCCGAGCAAGCAGGTCTCCTTCCCTGCGGTTTGCTGGCTGGCTCCGGGAACGCGAGAGCAAACCGCGGCGAAGCTGGTCTCCTTTCCCGGTTTGCTCTCTCGGTCCCGGAACCCCGAGCAAGCAGGTCTCCTTCCCTGCGGTTTGCTGGCTGGCTCCGGGACCGAGAGAGCAAACCGGGAAAGGAAACCAGCTTGATTACCAGAGGCTTCCTCCTTCCGGAGGTCAAGAAAAGCGCTGGTAACTGTCTACATTGGATTACCAGCGCTGGATCACCAGCGCTGGATCCTCTACACCCGAGACAAAACGGGAGTACGGCCAGCGCTGCAAACAGGGAGTTGCAGCGCTGGTGGTGCCCTGCAGATGTGTACACCTTCAAAGTTGCAGCGCTGTAACTCCCTCACCAGCGCTGCAACTTTCTGATGTAGACAAGCCCTGAGTCTCCTTTCATAAGGCAGTTTTTCCATTCCTCGGATCATCCTTGTAGCCCGCCTCTGAACCTGTTCCAGTTTGAATTCATCCTTCTTGAACATGGGACACCAGAACTGCACACAGTATTCCAGATGGGGTCTCACCAACGCCTTGTATAACGGTACTAACACCTCCTTATCCTTGCAGGAAATACCCCGCCTGATGCATCCCAAAATCGCATTTGCTTTTTTAACAGCCGTATCACATTGGCGACTCATAGTCATCCTGCTATCAACCAGTACCCCAAGGTCCTTCTCCTCCTCCGTCGCTTCCAACTGATGCGCCCCCAACGTATATCCAAAATTCTTATTATTAATTCCTAAATTCATAATCTTGCACTTTTCACTATTGTATTTCATCCTATTTCTATTACTCCAGTTAACAAGGTGGTTCAGATCTTCCTGAATAGTATCCCTGTCCTTCTCCGTGTTAGCAATACCCCCCAGCTTTGCGTCATCCGCAAACTTTATTAGCACATTCCCGCTCTTTGTGCCAAGGTCAGTAATAAAAAGGTTAAATAAGATCGGTCCCAAAACCGATCCTTGAGGGACTCCACTAGTGACCTCCTTCCAGCCTGACAATTCACCTTTCAATACGACCCTCTTGAGTCGCCCCTTTAACCAGTTCCTTATCCACCTTACAACTTTCATATTCATTCCCATCTTTTCTAATTTGACTAACAGTTCCCCGTGCGGAACCGTGTCGAACGCCTTACTGAAATCTAGGTAAATTATATCTACCGCATTTCCTTTATCTAAGTAATCCGTCATCTTCTCAAAGAAGGAGATCAGATTGGTTTGACACGATCTACCTTTACTAAATCCGTGTTGCAATTCGTCCCAATTACCATTGGCCTCTATGTCCTTAACTACTTTCTCCCTTAAAATTTTTTCCATGACCTTGCATACTACGGACGTCAAGCTAACAGGCCTATAATTACCCGGATCACTTTTATTCCCTTTCTTAAAAATAGGAACTACATTAGCAATCCTCCAGTCATACGGCACAACCCCCGAGTTTATCGATTGCTTAAAAATTCTCGCTAATGGGCTCGCAATTTCACGCGCCAGTTCCTTTAATATCCTCAGATGGAGATTGTCCGGGCCCTCTGACTTCGTCCCATCGAGCTGTTCAAGTACGGCCTCTACCTCAGTTGCGGTAATATCCACATTCCCGTTTATCATCCCTCCGTCATCGCAAGGTTCCTCACTAGTCTTATTAAAAACTGAAGCAAAGTACTTGTTTAGATGTTGGGTCATGCCTAGGTTATCCTTAACCTCCATTCCATCCTCAGTGTATAGTGGCCCCACTTCTTCTTTCTTTGTTTTCTTCTTATTTATGTGGCTGTAGAACCTTTTACTATTGGTTTTGATTCCCTTTGCAAGGTCCAGTTCAATGCGGCTTTTAGCCTTCCTCACTTTATCCCTACATGTTCTGACCTCACCAAGGTAGCATTCCTTACTGATCCTGCCTTTCTTCCACTCCCTGTAAGCTTTCTGCTTTTGTCTAATCCCCTCTCTGAGTTGCTTGCTCATCCAGTTTGGCCTACAACTCCTGCCCATGGTTTTTTTTCCCCTTTCTCGGGATGCGGGCTTCCGACAGTCTCCGCAGCTGCGACTTAAAGTAATTCCAGGCCTCCTCCGCATTTAAATCCACTAATTCCTCCGTCCAATCCACTTCCCTAACTAATTTCCTTAACTCTTTAAAATTAGCCCTCGAGAAGTCAAAAACCCTAATCCCAGATCTGCATTTGTTTATCCTTCCATCTAGTTTGAACTGAATCAGCTCATGATCACTCGAACCAAGGTTGTCCCCTACCACCATTTCTTCTACGAGGTCCTCACTGCTCACCAACACCAAATCTAAAATGGCATCTCCTCTCGTAGGTACTTCAACTACTTGATGAAGAAATCCATCCGCTATCACATCCAGAAAAATCTGACCCCTATTATTCTTGCAAGCCACTATGCTCCAGTGTTAGGTTCTTTCTCTGTACCTAATACTCCTTCATTCTGTTCTAATGCCTACTGCTATTCTTGGCATCTAAATCAATGTTAACTGGTATGTAATCAGCCTGTGTTTTACTGACCAGCCTTTGTTCCCTTGTCAGCTTTCATTTCGGGCTCTGCTCTGATGCCAGTTACTGTTCTGTTCTGTTTCTAACTCTGAATTCTTTGCCACATGCTGTACACCAGTATTTAGTCCAGTTCTAGTTATTTCTGCCTTGGGTTCTTGGACAAGCAGCTGCATAGGAAACATTCTTCACTTCTTATTAAGCTCTCCTCCATATTCCTTCCTCACCCCCATTATGCATCAGTTTCCCTTGACCAATACCCTCCTGTCTCACATTTTCAGGACTCATATTCATAAATCCATAGCCTTTTTTCGTAAGTATAAAATGACTAAAGTGCTATATAAATGCATGCTGGCAGACTTTATGTAATCATAGGAGGATATTTTGAGTGATCTGACACAGAACAAATTCATTGCATTTGGTAATCAAAACACTATAAAAATTCATTCTACTCCATTTCCAATTCGTACTAGTTATTTGTTTTAGCTGAGTGCTGACAGTGTGTGCTCAGTGGTATAAATATAAGTCTGTCTATCCAAGTACTTGTGTTCTGCCAGTTCTGTAGATAGGTATTCAGTTGTCATGGCTGTTTATCTGGCACCATTTTATCAGCATTAAATTGATGTTAGTTATTCAAGGGTTACACACCACTCTCTCTAACCATAGATCTATGGGAAATCACTTTTGAAAATGGGACTTAAGACCTTAAGAGTTGTTGAAAATTTTATCCTAAATCTTGTTTCTTTGGGTATTTTCTTCCAAAACATTTTTACTGCACCTGAAAATGATGTAAGCTGATCAGTATATTCACTGCCATATACTGTAACTGAAGGTAGGCTCAAAGATGTGTAAACCATATGCACAGTTTTACATATTCAGAAAATATTCTTGAACAAAAAAATCTGAAGGTGTACACCAGCATGCACAGGGTCAGGGTATGTGGCCTGAAGGAGTATGACAGTATCTGAGTTGTGATGCCTGATCTGCATTGAGGGCAAAAGAAGGGATGGTCTGATTCAGAAGTAGTGGACAAAATCACAATTCGCTATTCAAAGTTTCTAGCCTCCAACAGACATTATAATCTCCATGAGTTCTTAATTTCAGAGTCTATGAAGTTTATTTGCTCTCCAGGTAAACTAGAAGGCCTAGCACTTCAAAATACATTTAAGAACTTAATAATATCTAGCTTTTCCTCTCTAGATCTTAAGGGAGGGCACTATCATTATCCCCATTTTAAAGATGGGGAAACTGAGACACAGAGGGCCAAGTGACTTGCCCAAAGTTGCACTGCCAAATTGAACCCAAGTTTCTTGAGTGCCAATCCAGTTCCCAACCCAGGCACACCACCACCCTAAGAAGGAGCCTCCAGAGGAGAGGTGATCTGTGGGACAGGGAAGGAAAGTTTGGGGTCTGAGGAATGGAATGTTAAGACCAAATATAGATTACATTTTTTAAAATGTTTTCCTTATTTAAAAGGATACATGTAAAAATGAAAAAGGCATTTAAATGGGCATATGTTCTCTTAACACTGTGGATAAGATGGAGTCGCATGGGTTTCACAAAGAAGAAAATATTTTAGTAGAGATAAGGTGCAGTAATTGACTGTGAAAAAATGAAAGAAGACAGGCTGAATGCCAAGATAAGGAAAATGAGGAGGCAAAAGAAAACATGAGCTCAATAAGAATCTGGCAGGTCTTTTGTGTTGGCTGATGTGTTTTCAGAATTAGCTAAATCACCTTCTAAGGAAATGCCAGAGGACAGAATAAATGTAAAGCTGAAATCACTTCCATGTCTGCTACCACAGCGAGAGCAGATACTACCCCTAGATCTGAAGGGGGAAGTGAGTCTCCAACTTCTTCTGATTATAGTACAGAAAACATATAGCTAATGCTCAATGCTTTCTTAAGAGTTTGTTTTGCTCTTTTCAACCTTAAAAGAACTTTTTTTTTAAATCGTTGGATTAAAAATGTTTTAAACATGGAACTCTTCTGCCAAGTCATGTCAGCAGCAACAGTGGACCCTCACTTACAAACATGGTAACCTGCCCACCCTCCCTTCTATGTCACTGAAACATTTCCACTCCAATACAGTCAGATTTGATGGTCAGATGAAAAAGGCAGTATCAACAACCAGGAGCGGCTCTATGTTCTTTGCCGCCCCAAGCACGGCAGTCAGGTAGCCTTCAGCAGTGTTTCTGTGGATGATCTGCTGGTCCTGCGTCTTCGGCAAAGTCACGGGACTGGCGGACCTCCTGTGGGCATGCTGCCAAAGGCAGCATGACTCCTTCCCTCACGACGACCCGCACGCTGCCCCCTGTGGCTTGCCGCCCTAGGCACGTGCTTGCTGCGCTGGTGCCTGGAGCTGCCCTTGTCAACAACTAAACCGAAAAAGCTACAAGTTTCCAGAAAACTATTACTCCTGGTCTATCGTCTCATGAAAGCTGGCCTTGTAAGATGTAAAATTGCAGCCACTAAATATTATGTATTATTGTTAAGCAATTCTACCTTGGCTGACCCAAGGTCCCTTCCAGCCACCAGAAACAGGACTTCACTCCTGGTTGTTTTTAGAGTTGCTTTAACCACTTGAAGGAAGTGGCCATAATAGCTGCCAAAGTCTCTGTCCTATAAGTCATTTTTACACAACTTCTAGGATGTTCTGCATGGCTACATGTAGAATTGCTTTGTCTGTTTAGTTGGTCATCTTGCCTCGTCATCTGACCATCAAATATGATGACTGGTTTGGAAAGATAATGTACTGTGCAGTTCCAATCTTCTGCTATTTTTGCCATTTAGTATTTGGTTTTAATGTGTTATGAAAACTGAATGTTCCTTGTACTGCCCTAACTAACTTGTAGATGCATTTTTCTCATCAATAACTTTCATTCTCTGCCCCCTGATCTTCCATTATGGACACGCTAACCTGATCCATGTATATCAAGTTGGTGGTATCCTCCACCTGAAAGCAGTTCCTTGGATCCAGTGTTCCTAAGAGCATGTCATGAGCAGTTAATGTTGTGTTGTAAAATTTGGATAATGATGGAGAACATTTGCTGTCAACCAACACAAGATCAGTCATATTAGAGGAGAACTGATGCAGCCAGTAGTTCATATTTTGGGGAGATTCATGGTCATGGTGGTGAAGGAACAAGAGCAATAGTTAGAACCAGATATAATACAGACTGATACAGTGCAAGTTTTTACATGTAGCTTTATCAGCACCTCTCGATCCATTTTGGGTAGCTAAACTTCAACAAGCTCCACAATCCTGGGCAATTTCTGTTTTAGGATAAGTCTTACTGAGCTTCTGATACAATACATTTTTGCTAACATACTAATTTTGTTTGAGAATTTCCTGGAAGCAGCAGCTTTAGTCTGTGCCTAAAGAAATTATTTAATTCTCTGAGACTTTGGTCAATGAACAAAAATTACTGGTGATATTTTTCAGCTTCTAAAAAGAATAGCACCACAACTAACAAGAGTCAGTCTCTTAAGATCAAGCTGCCTGTGCATTGAATTAAATGGAACTTGTAAGAATGTAATAATACCACTTCATAATATTACACCAATAATATTTTGCTTTCACTATGTGGTAGCTGTCAGGAACTGCGTTTTCATTTAGGTTATCTCTGGTAACTTCATGAAAATTTGGTTATCATTGAACAAAGAGCCACTGCAGGGGTAGGACTGATATTATAATTTAGTATTCATCTCCTCACATACTTACTTGATGTTTCTGTCCTTCTGTCCTTCTGTCCTTATACACATTTTACACCTATGTAATTGGTAACTTCACTAAAGGCAATAATCTAAATGAGAGGAGATTAGGCACAATACAATCTTCCCTTTAACACCAATTCAGTTACTTCATCCTCATATATAACATTATTTCCAGATAAGCTATACTTGTTTGCATGCCATTAGAGCATGTACAAAATTAATAGGCTTTTTAGTTTTCACGTATCTCTCCAGAGTTCTTGGTGAAAATTACATTTACTCTCCAAACCAAGATCAGAATGTTGTTCATCATTACCTTTATAAATACTTGATACCCCAAAAGGAAGGTCTAACTCTTCCTGTGCATTACTAATTTCTCATCAAGTTGTTCATCACAGTAATGATTAAATGGTTTGCTTCTAAATTTCTTATCAATGTTCTCATCCATACTACCAGGTGCCATTCTGAGAAGAATCAATTATCTTGACTTTTTTGCCCTTAGAGACCGTAATTAATAACAAAAACCAATTCCCTTCCCACTCATTTCTCAAAGCCTTGCTTTGTAGGTGGTGAGGAGCAGCACATCTCTAGCATGAGCAGTGGGAGGCACAATCCTGTCCAGCACAGAGTGTGCATGCAGCCTGCTCTGCTGCCTGGAGTGGAAGGAGAATGGGACATGATTCTACTTCCCACGAGGAGAACCAGGAGGGAGAAAACCTGGTGCACAGGGGAGAGGAGGGACTATGACAACACTGAAGAGATGGAACAAGTATGAGAGAGGCTCTTAAGCATTTGCAATGTGGCCAGGCACAATGTGGCTTTCTGTCAGTTGGTTGCTGTGCTGGCTGCCTGTTCCTTGGTGTGCATACAGGCACCCCCCTAAAGTGTGTGGCTTCTCTGATACCAGAAGAATTTGTACCTCAGGAAGTGATTCTACATGGTAGTTCAGAGGTATCTGCTCTCCTGCCTCTGAGGGAAAGAGGCAGGAAGAGCAGTAACACCAGCACCCAGGGAGCGAGCCACCTCTTCCAATAATAATGAATAGACTTGGTTCTTTTGGTACCTGATCCACTATTCCTGAGACTGTGCCTGCTTGTACTAAGCTGCCAATAAATAAGCCATGAGGTCATGTAATGATACTTTAAGAATTGCCATGCACAAACTCTCACTGAAAATGTGGACCATGAATGGTCATGCTGATGATACTCTGTATGGCTTATAGAAAGCTCAAGTTTTGTATCTTAAGGACCATATCCTGAGAGATGCTGAGTATCTGGAATATCCATTCATCTCAGTGGAAGTTCCAAGTGTTCAGCACCAAATTTAATTAACCTAAAAATGTCTGATGTCTAAGGGCAAAATTCTCCTCTCCTATATCTGGTGCATCTTGACTCAGATATTTTGCTCTTTGCAGGTGTGTGGCACGCCCATCAGCATTAACTGGAGCTCAAGGCTTGTAGGGAGGGCAGAATATAGAAACTGAGAGAGATCATGCAGAATTGAAGAATTTTGTCTCAAGTTTGCTCATATCATTTGTAGTTACTTTTTAATTGGGTCTCTAGTTATGCATAAAGATGAGCAAAAAAGATAAAACCAATATAATTTAATGTAGTTTGGAATAATGAGATAAATATATGTACTCACTGCTCAAACTGGGGGAGGAGAATGAGACAGCTTCAATTTTTTTGTGCCTTTCCCCTTCCCCCCACCTTATTTATATTTTTGCTGAACTGTAACTGCATGGGCTGAAATTTTCCATGCCAAGTGTCTGCCTTGGGCTGAATTTTTCTGGAAAATTTAAGCTAAAATGGTTTGGCAGTTTCTGAGAACAAGGCTAGGGCAAAATACATTGTCCATATTACATTCTCTTTATGTTTCAGTGGCCCTATAATTCAGAGCAGGGACTTGAAGTTTGATAATGGAGTGACCTTTGTGTGCCTTTTGACATTGCCGTGAACATCCACCCATATTTGGAACTGGGAATGGCTGGGCAAAGTAGACAGGGAACAAGGTGAGGGAAGAATAGGACTGTGATGAAGAGTCCACATAGGTGGAGACTGGTACTGGCTAGGTGAGGGAAAGAGGACTGCAATGAGGAGCCAGAGTGGAGAAGAGACAGGATTGAAACAGGGACAAATTGGAGGAGAGAGAGCAGAAAGGGTCACGGTTTGGGGGACTTGGCAGAAGGATCTGTGCCCATTACACCACAACCTGCCACTCCTGCTCTGGAGGGGAAGCCTCCTGAAAGTCGGGGGGCCACCAGTGCCAAACCATGGTCCTGCCCTTTCCCCCAAGATCCTGCCCTGTGCTGCCTCTCCCCCTGCACCCCTGACCCCACTCCCTTCTGTTCCCTCCTCCCAGTTGCTTGCCCTTACAGCCCTGCTTCAGAGCCTGGAATGGAACTTGGTGTTGGGGCAGCACATGAGGGCAAGGAAGTAGATGGTATGGAGCACAAGCATATACAGATGTTCTCTGGGAGCAATTCAAAGACATTGTCTGGATAGCATTCAGCCTGCTCAGGTGGTTTATGGGGATACCGGGGGGCTTGTAGGGCAGAGACTTGATGACAAGCTCCAGAGGGTGGGGGTGGATAGGTAGTCACAGAACCCACTGAAGATAAGTGAAAGAAACAGAGGCAAGGCTGCCCTCCCCTCCTGGAGTACACAACCAGCATAGGCAACCCCATCCACTGGTCAAGCACCACAGGGTCTACTCAGTCCCTCCAACCATCACCCAGGAGGTCTCCGATTCTGGTTACATGAGGCAGGACCATGCTTTGGCTCACCATCTGCACACAAAGATGAGAGTTGTGTAGCTGACGTTCTACAAGGTGGGTTTCCCCCTCAGTGGCCATGATGAACCTGGTTTCTGAAAGTAGCTTCAAGATCCAGGTAAAAGACCAAAAGCTCTGAGAGGCCTGGGGGAGACCCATTAGGTGGAGATAAAATAGCTATCAGTTGTATCGGAGCTCTTTGAAGTTGGCGGAGGAAGGCATGGGAAAGCATGCTCCATGATGGATTATGAGCACCACACAGGAGTCTCTTTAGGGCCTGAAGGTGAAAGGTGTGGACCTGGCTGTGAATGCAGACCAGGGCCTGTCTGCCCTCTCCCAGGAGGAGGGTCTGGGCACCTACAGAGATCCAGTGCTTCCCTAGCCAAAATAACTCCATGATCTTCCTCAGGAATCTGGTTAGTGTCCATGGAGGTGGGCTTAGGATGCTGGACCTGCACCAGAGCATGGACAGGTCTAGCTGGTTGATCACCCCCCCAAAGGGAAACGCATTGGAGCTTCTCTGTCCTTTCCAAAACTAGTCAGACACCAGGGCGTCCAACTGATCCAACGCCCCAATAGGTAGGGATCAGTGAAAGAAAAGTAAACACCATGACAGAGCAATGATACCACACCACACTGGATGGCCTAGAATGCGGGGGGCATGAAGCTCATCTCCCACCTGTCCCCAACCATCAGGATTTCAACCCGGTTGGAGGAGGCTGCCAAACAGGTGGCTTGGCAGGCCTCCACCTGGGCCAGGTTTGGGCCACAAGATGCACATTGTCCACATATCACCTTCATTTAACAGCTCCATCTACAAGTTTGGCTCTTAATGCACCAGACCTGTCATCCTCTCACAGACGAGATAGAGGATGAGCTCAGTGGAGATGCTGTATAATTGGCCAGGCAGCCGGCAGTCCTGATTTACTGCTGGACTCATCATGATGGAGCATTAATGCTGATTTTCAATAAGTCTTGGAGCACTAGGGAAGTTCCAGAAGACCGGAAAAAGCTAATATTGTACCATTTTAAAAAGGGCAAATGGAATGACCTAGGTAATTATAGGCCTCTCGGCCCAACATTGGTCCCAGGCAAGGCAATGGAGCAGCAGATACAGGACCTGATTAATCCATAATTAAAGGAAAATAATGTAATTTAGGCAAATCAACATGGGTTTATAGAAAATAGATCCTGTCAAACTAACCTGATGTCTGTCTTTTTTTTTAAAATGAGATTACAAGTTTGGTTGATACATTATAATAATGTTGACATAATTTACATAGACTTTTGTAAGGCATTTGACTGGTACCTCAAACATTCTGATTAAAAAAAAAACTATAATGACCAGACACCTGGGCCTCCAATTGTAAAATTAATATAGCGCACATTAAATGGATTAAAAACTGGCTAAGTGATGGGTCTCAAAATGAAATTGTAAACGGAGAATCATCATGGAATGGGGATGCATCTAGTGGGATCCCAAATGCATTGGTTCTTGGCCCGATGCTATTTACAATTGTTATCGGTGACATGAAGGAAAAGGTAAATATCACTGATAAAGTTTAAAGATGTCACACAAAAACTGGGGGGTTGGTGAATAATGAAGAGGACAGGTCACTGATTCAGAGTGATCTGGATCACTTGGTAAATTGGATGCAAGCAAATAATACACATTTTAATATAGGCAGGGTCTGAATGAGCTCTCCCCTGACATTTAGTGATGAGCTGGGGGAAAAGACTTCAGAAGCAGACCATGTTTGCATAGATATGCCTATTTGGCTTAGGTGTGCAGCAGATGGAGCTGCTTTGGCAAAATGATAAATTTGGGTTGGTTTGGATTACAAATGAAATGTTGTTATCCTTGGTGTAGGAGTAAAGGACAACAGAGCTGTGCTTGGCATGCCTTAATTGAGGGGGGTCACCCTAAACTGAACTCACTTGCTGAGCTGGGGGATAGGGATGTCAAAGCCTAGTGAAGAGAAGAATGGGTAGGGTTAGATATTTCCATTTTGGGGTGTGGACTGTGTCTGTGGAGTCCTAAACACCATTTGACCTGCCCTTTTCCTAGCATTTAAAGATAGAGCTGAGTAGACTGAAATGTGAGTTCTTGTTTCTGGTTGGTGATTCCTGGAGCTGGCTCTGCTGCTGAACCAGTCTAGGGGCTCTATCTTAGACCTTGCACCAAAAAACAACACAAAAATGGCAGTGAGGGTCCCCGCTACCTGTTGACATCACTAAGAGCTGGGTGAAATGGTGGAACCGCTGCACATGACATTGTGGGAGCAGCAGCAGAGAGTTGGGGCAGACAGATGGTGGTCAGCAGCCACAGAGAGACAGCAGCAGCTGTGAGCCACTTGCAGAAGTGGTAGCAGGAGAGGCATTGCTCAGGACAGAAACGATACAGGCATACAAATTGGATAATTGCATTTAGTAAATCATAACCTTTCCAATGATATCTCACATGAGCCATCTGGCATCAGGTATATCTCAGTTAAGTCGTATTAATATCATAAGCAGATTTTCATAAAGAATATGGAATGACACATCACACCTTATTTTCTGGATAGCCACCTTGAGATCCTAGGCTCTGATTTGCAAAAGTGCTGAGTGCTCGCAGCTGCAATGGAAGTCCATTGGAGCTATGTTTGAAAATATTACATCCTATAAAGTGATCTGAAAAATCAGATCATAATCATCTCAAATTGGACACCCAAAATTTAGTGGCTACCCTGACCTTTAAACTCTGTCTCAGTTCCCCCTGTGTAAAATGGGGATAACAGCACGCCCAGACTGCCAAAGGGTGCTGTGAAAATTCATTAGTATTTGTGAAGCACTCAGATACTATAGCAGTAAGTGGCGTAGTAAAGTCCATCAAGAAATTAATGTCTTCAGTGCAGGGTTTGAACAGTGTGCAGTAAATAAGGTTTGAAGCTACAAACTGACCAATGAGAATAAAACAAAATATTGAATAGCTGCTCATTAAGTGAATGCTGTCCAATCTGTGCACTAAATGAGACAGAGATGGAAAAAATATGTGATCATGAAATCAAAAACGGTATAATGCATATGCGCAAGGAGGGCCAAATTAAGGTTGCACAGGCCAACTTAATCCTGGCTTTTCCTAGCTCTTGAGTTCTTGACTTTGCAACGTTAATGTTCTTAGAATATAGTTTTGTGTGTGTAATTTTTATGAAGATTAGATAAAATTTAGCAGACTTAAATGGAATAATTTTATCAGAAAATAGTGAGGATGGCAAAAGAATATATTGTAATTGCATCTCATTAGCATGTTTCTTGTTGTAGGGTGTGATTTTTTTTTTAAAAAGCAACAGTTGAGCCCCAACTGGCTGTTCCTACACTGCTGAGTGTCTTCAAAACTTATGCCTGAGCCAAAGTCCGCTGATGTTGATAGGAGTTTTTCCACTGACTTCAATGAACTTTGAATTTGGCCCGCATTAAGTTAATTAGGAAGTGAAGGCTGCTCAGTACAGCACATGAGCTGACCTTTAATGTTTTGAAAGAGCTTTTGGATCCCAGCTGAAACCTGCTAGCTGGACAGAAGATCAAAAATACTTTACTATCATTAGCCCTGCTGATTTTATAAACATTAGAATTCACTGCAATAAAGAAATGTCTTTGTTCCAACGAAAAAAAAATCTCAAAGAAGTTAAATATTTGGCTTTGATCTTGAGATCTAGAATTTTTTCATATCTTCCCATTACTCAGTGACTGCAACTTTCCAGCCTTTAAATTTGTAGCCCTGGATTGTTGAAAGCTTTTTTTTAAGTTGTAGTTTTCCATACATTGTTTTTGTTGTTTTTTTTTCCCCCCATGGGATGAAAAAAAGGTGGAGAAATAGCCAGGCAAAGACAAGTCTCCTCTTTAGAATTTCACTAAAACATTTAGGCAAAAAAAATTTTATATAGTCAATTTTTAACCAGTTGCAACTAGTAATGACTGAAACTCATTGGTGTCTATATTTTGGTGACTATGTCTGGATGTATAGGCCCTATGAACTCAATGACTGAGTGCTCTGAGGCTGAACAGACCTCCCTTGAGTTTCTCAACATTTGTGAGTGAGTAGAGTAGAGAGACAGTACATATAAAAGTAATGTAAGACATGTTCAGGCCACCTCTACAAGAGGACAGTTTCTGCATCCAAGAAGACATCCCTCATCAGCTAGGTGGTTTTGGATCCCTGAAAGAGAATTTCTGGAGTGCAGTTAAGTGAGAATTCTTCCCTCCCCAGCTGTGTTTGTTTGACCAAATTAGCCAGAACAGGTGTCCCTTATTCTTCTCACAATCCATCCAGGGAGAAGAGACTGATATCTCCTATTACAGATGTGTTCTATAAAACAGAGGTTTATATGAAAACAGTTAACGTGCCAGTAGATGGCGCTCTCTGAATATACAGTTTTGCTCCTGTTTTATAGGACCAATAAAATTTCTTATTGTGCTCTACAAATGGCTTCCTTTGTATATCTTTTTTGTATGCCTCAGCAGGGATGAGAAGATGGAAATAGATTATGAAAATTCTCTGGCCCTACCAATGTCTGTGGCATGCTGAAGTTATTTTGGTTAAATGATGGTTAACTGTGTAAGGAAGAATGTGTTGGTTTTTTTTTATAATGGACACCAATGTTTGTCTTTAAGGCCTAGGGGAAAAAACAATAAATGCAAACTGTGGAGTCGAGGTTTTTTCTTTTTCTAAATAAATGTCCATCTCTTTTTAGGGGGCTGTTCCAGATTATCCCATGGTCTCTGCAGTGTTCGTCTTATGTTTAGCCCAGCTTCTAGTGGATAATTGTCCATAGCATGAAATCACAACTGGCACTAATTGATATTCTTGCTGGCAGCTTTCACAAAGTGGTAAAGGAGTAAATGGGCATGAATTATTGTCATTGAAATGGGATGTGCGTAAAGTACCACACACTAAATTAGACAAGAGAAAGAATTACCTGTCTATGAAAGAAACAGGGAAGAGGACCTGTCCTCTCCTGGAGATACTGTTCATCCTGCTCATCAGCATGGGAGCGTGGTCAGCTGAGCTCATAGCTCAGGCTGGAGAAGGCCTCTGAAAGGAGAAGTACTTTCATCCTTTCCCCTTTCTTTCTGCCATGGAAGGAACTGGGATTAGGAAGATTCTGATCAGACCAGAAAAGATTTGCGAAAGAGAACCTTTCTGCAGTTTCTCTGTAGCCTGGGCGAAAGAAAGTTCATCCTGTTTGTTTTGCTGTTGTGTCTGGGGGGAAGCTGTGGTTCAAATACCTGTATTATAGAACATGGCTGAAAATACCTGTATTTTTGGGCCAGTGCTGAGGAAAAGTTCTAACTGGTATGCATGTGCCTTAAATGGATGAAGATATTGTATCTTCTTAGGGTATCTCAGCTCCAACCCCAAGCCACATACACACAATACTATCTTTAGAGTGATCCTTCTATAATGGACTTTGGGTATACTCTAGTGTGGAAAACTTAAACTTCCAATGCTGTTGCTTATGTGATGGCCACCATCTTAGTCAACATACCAGGGATGGAGCACGGGACTTCCAAAGCTAAAAGAATGAGTCTCTATAAATTAAGCTAAAGAGTCAAGGTTCTTTAGCTAAGACCTGTATTAGACCTGTATCCTCTATGGATTGGGCACAGGGAAAGACATAATACATGGACTCATCAGTGGGTTATTATCCCTGCTCTATATCTGAAGGGATAAGGAAGGTATGTAGACTATCATACTAACTTTTTTACCCTTACCCTTGTCATGAGGAACTAGCATTCTTTCAGAACTTGTCTTTAGCTCCCAGAGCAAAAATCAGTCACTTGACTTCTATAGCATAACAGTGTTGAAGCTTTCCAGAATGTCTTTAGCCCAATGCCATAGAATATAGAAACTCTCTTTAAAAAGGAAACAAGAATTTTGTGTGTAGCAATAGGTTTGACAACTGAGGCAAATGCTATAAAAGCTCTAATTGTATTATCCTGCAAAGACTTACACATATGAATAATTCAATACAACTGAGTGAACCTATTGAATTTAATGAGTGTGTATGTTTTTTGCAGTACTCAGGTTTTAGTCTAGTCAATCACCTTTGCACTATAAAGTCCATTCAATTCATGCTATCAGCAGATTGTATTAGAAGGCTATGGTGTCCCATGCTGTGGATAGAGGCAGCTGCCTCTCAAAACTTATCCTTGTTTTGACTCTCCATTGATTTGTGCTGGTCTGTCGTACTGACCTTCTCTCCCAGTTCATCAGCTGGCTCCTTCCATTCATCTAGCGCTGACCTAATTTCTGTGTCTTTAGTCTTGTCCACTTCCTTTGCCTCTTGTTGGGAGACCATACTCCTGCAGTCTAATAGCCTTACTGTATCTCTCTGCCTCAGTAATTCATTTCTCTTCTCATTTGACTAATAATCCTTGATTTCTCCTTTCTATTTTATTTGTTACCTCTGTTTAACTCTGATATATTTTGGGAGTTCGAGGGACAAAATAGTTAAATGTTTTAACAAATGTGATCTTCTCTTCCCCTCCCCCTTCTCATTACACATTTGAGGCTCTTCTGATATCACTAGACATCATGCTTAATATCTCGTCATGTTTTGATGGGTGAGTTGCTTCAACTTTGAATTGCGCCAGCAGTTCATGTGAAAAAGAGAGCTGTTGTACTAGTTTCATATCATTTTTCTTGGTCAGGTCTTTCCAGTCAAACTAAATGTTCTCTCTGTTTTGATGTTTATAATCTCCCTGGGTATTAGCACCTCATGTTTCCTCCAGTTGCCAATATTGTACTCCTCCTTGACTCAAATTGTCATGGAATCATTCCTTAATCTTCTGCTGGCAGCCCTCTCCCTGACCCCCCTTCCTGGAACATTATGATTGCTGCACTCTTTCTATTTCATTTGTTGTGTTCTGTTTCTTTAGAGAGATACATGAATCTATTGGTCCTTTGTTTTATCTCACCATTATAAAGGGAACATGGATGGACGTTAGCCCAGGCTTGGCAGAGTTCTCAGGAGAAGTGGCCAGCCAGAGTGTTGTTGTTCAGTCTCCTTTAGCCAGTTGAAGTGCCCACATCTCTGCTGCTCAACCACTGGCTTCAGCCAGTCTCTTCACATGGTATTTGTTAGGAACACAAAAGAGTGATGTAACAGCTGAGAGGGGAGCGTGGATGATCTTGTTTCTATGTCTTATCCCAGCCATCGGAAATGCTGGCTCTGGCCTTGTGTACAATACACTATTTTTTCCCTCTACATCATGAGTTTTTTGCAGCTAATCAAGTATGTAACTCAGGACATGTTTCTATTTAACACGTGATCAGAAACATCTTGCAAAAAGACTGGCTATTCACATCTACTTGTACTTTTTCTCTATAGGCTTTTCTGAATGGCTTTGTATCCTTTCCAATGCATATTTACCTTGGCCAGTATATTGTTCACTACTCTTCTTTCAAGTTTTTGACATCTTCCACTTGTTTTTCACTCCTTAACTTGATTTGTTAATTTACACATTTTGTCCCAGCCCTCTTCAGGTCTCTAGCAAATTGTTTGCTTGCATTGAATTTAACATTTGGAATGCTAATTCTTGTCAAACTAGTGACTGACTGAATGCCTAGGAGAGTGAATGCCTTTGAAGTCAATGGAGTTTTGCTGACTTGCACCACAGTCTGCATTAGAGGTTAGTAGAATGACATACCAAACCAGCAGAAGCTCCTGCAAGCAAGCACCAGGGAGCACCCAGAGAGCTTGGTCATTACTGCTATGTCCTTTGAAAGAGTGTCATACCATTTTAATAGCTCTCACTGTAGCAATTAAAGACTAAACTAGCTCTTTGCTTCCCTATACATAACACATACTTGGCCATGTCAGACGGGGAAAAAAAATAATTTAAACAACTCGAAAAATTGCTGGAGATTACTTGCATTTAAAGGGATGACTGTACACATCTGGCTTAGAAAGTTTTGAGTGCATTTGTAAGATGCTACAATACACAAAATGAAACTTCATTAAAGAGAAATTAAAATAAATTCATCCCTTGGGTAGCACCAATTCAATCAAGATAATTACTTGTAGCAGGGATCATTTTGGTCCACACACAATTTTTTTTTAAAAGACTATAGAAGATTATCCACCATTGCTCTTATCTAAAAGTGCAAACTACTCATCATGCATTTTCAATGTGATGCGTATGATTCCAATCTTAATTGAGCTCCTGCAATTTCTGTGCTCTTGCACATGGGGCTTCCTGGCGTTTCTTGCTGTCTTTCATTTGCAATTATATGGCATTGACAGGAATTGGCCCTTCTGCTTCTGTTACAGTATGTAATTTATATTCTTATCTTGCACTATGGTTATCTGCAGAACTGATATCACACCCAGAATTACCTCCAATTTATGAAGGCTGAAATTGATTCTAAAATGGTGGTGTCATGGTATAATTCCCCACTCTGAACCTTATCGTCCAAAAGATGGGGTACCAGCATGAATTCCTCTAAGCTCAATTACCAGCTTAGTACTCGTAGCGCTGCCACCAACCAGGAATTCCAGTGCCTGGTACACTCTGGTCCCCCCAAAACCTTGCCCGGGGACCCCCAAGACCCAGACCCTCTGGATCTTAACACAAGGAAAGTAAACCCTTTCCCCCCGTTGCCTCTCCTAGACTTCCCCTCCCTGGGTTACCCTGGAAGATCACTGTGTGATTCAAACTCCTTGAATCTTAAAACAGAGAGGAAAACCCACCTTCCCTCCTCCTTCTCTCTCCCCCTCCCAGACTCTCCCTGAGAGAGAAAGTAATCCTAACACAGAGAGAACTTAACCTTTCTCTCCCCCTTCCCTCCTTTCTCCCCACCAATTCCCTGGTGGATCCAGACCCCGTCCCCTGGGGTCTCACCAGAATAAAAAAACAATCAGGTTCTTAAACAAGACAAGTTTTTAATTAAAGAGAGAAAAACAGTAAAAATTATCTTTGTAAACTTCAAATGCAATAGGTACAGGGTCTTTCAGCTATAGACACTGGGAATACCCTCCCAGCCTAAGTATACAAGTACAAATTAAAATCCTTTCAGCAAAAATACAAATTTGAACTCCTTCCAGCCAAATACACATTTGCAAATAAAGAAAACAACCATAAGACTAACTCGCTTTATCTGCCTAGTACTCACTATTCTGAACTTATAAGAGCCTGTATCGGAGAGATTGGAGAGAAACGTGGTTGCACGTCTGTTCCCTCTGAGCCTGTAGAGTGAACAACCACCAAAAACTAACAGCACACACAAAACTTCCCTCCCTCAAGATTTGAAAGTATCCTGTCCCCTGATTGGTCCTCTGGTCAGGTGACAGCCAGGCTCACTGATTTTGTTAACCCTTTACAGGCAAAAGAGATATAAAATACTTCTGTTCTATTAACTCCTACTGTTTGATAGTTGGCTGTTCATATTTTGTTAAAATTTTCTCAGGCATTATAGAAAATATTAACATATTAAACTTTTGTTTGAATGCTCAGGGCATTCACTAGGTGCTATTGAGCCACAAGTGTTGATATCGTTTGTGTTTGCAAATTCGAATACGTCTATTGTCTCCTTTGATACATGCACTAGGCCACCAATTAATGCTAAGGGAAGTTGTTAGTGTGCGTTGAAAGAATAATTCCGTAAGAATTTTTGCATGCAATGACTCTGCCATAGCTTCTGAAAATGTATTCTGATTCTCTGATATATCTGCAGTTACATCTGTAATATAGCAATGCACATGGTGCCTTTAAAAACCTAGTTCGAACAGAGGCAGAGCTAGGGAGGGCAGTAGCTTCTGCTGCTCATGGGCATGCTCCGTGGCTGCAGGGTTGCTCAGGGATAGGGAGCAATGCTGCACCTGGGCAGGCCAGGCTGGAAGGGCTGAGCATGGCCCAGAGTCAGTGGGTGAGTCACTGGAGCCATTGGCTGCAGTGGGGCTCCACAAGCGCTGTAGCAGCTTTGTGGGGAGCGAACAGGAGTTCCTAATGCAACTCCTAGTCAGAGATCTGAGGGGATTCCATGGCATTAACAAGAGAGTCAGTTCTTTCCCAATCTCATCCCTATATTTTTTTGCAGAGCTTTGGTAGAGTGGCTTCCATGGGATTCCATGAATGAATCAGCAAGCTGTAAACAGCACCCCTTCCTATTCCTTGCCCCACTTTGCTTCCTTTCTCCTGCCCTTTGACCCGACCCTAACAGCCCACACACACTACACTTCCATCAGCAGATTCAGCTCCCCTAAGCTTGTGGAAGTGAAAGGAGGAATCTGCTATCTTAAGAGATAAAATGATCATTAAATGATTCCCCCAACACTTAAAGCTGCTACAGAGGCACCACCAAATTTAAATGTCATAATTTTCAAAAATGTTTTCAGGTACTACGTTTTCTCTTTGAATCCCTTGCCAGTTTTTGCGGATTTACATCAAACCTCTAAACCAGGCCAATTTCACTAGTTCAGTTTTCTTCATCAGTTGCATAACTGTGGCTCTTGTGGCATCTAGTTAGGTGTTCTTAAACAATTACCAATTATTATTAACATTTTTTCTTATTAAATTCTTTCTCCCAGCTGATTTGGTTCGTAATTGTTTTCAGTTTTGTGAAACTGGCCCTTTTAAAGCACCAAGTATATATATCACTGGTCTGCACTTTATTCTCTTTGCACATAATAAGCATGAGCACCTCATTGGTCACATGTATGTAAGCTACAATTAAGTTTTAGTTCTGTGATCAGTTCCTTTTTTTCGGTCAAGAAAATGTCTAATATAGAATTCTATGTTGGTTGCAACATTTTTTGAGTTAGGAAATTGTCATCTATAATTAAATTCTGAGGATGTAGTAGTACTGGCAGCATGAGACCTCCAGTAAGTGTCGATCAAGTTGAAGTCCCCTGTGGGCATGCAGATTTCTTTTAACTACATGTTCTAGATGTGTGTGGGTCATCTTGTTCCCTAGTGTGATTTGGTGGTCTAGAGCAGACATCAGTTTCCCATCCCTGTGCTTTATCTGATGGGCCACTGATCCATATGCAATCATGATCATTTTCTTCTGAGTTATCAGTGACTAGGAAACCGGTAATGCCATTTTTGACAAAGTACTACTTCCCTTCCCCCTTTGCCCATTCAGTTCTTCCTAAATAGGTTGTAACCATTGATTGTTAACACTCTGGTCATGCAAATCATCCCACTACTTTTCAGTAACCAACTAGGTCAACTTTATGCTCACAAATGAGCAATTCCAACTTCTCTTGTTTGTTACCCAGGCTCCCAGGATTGATGTACAGGCACTTCAATGTATTTAGTTCCTTAATTAATTTTGTTCACAAGATATTGATTTTTGTGCTAAACGAGTGCTCATATCTTCCCCCTTTTTACCCTCCCCTTTTGTTATTCCTGACTATTTTAGCGAGCCTGTCCTGAGAAGATTGGTTCCCCTTCTAGTGAGGTGGAGGGCATCCAAATTGTCTACATCTCCATCTTCTCATACAAGGTGGACCAATGTTTCATAAATCAAAACTCTGTATCACTTATTTAGCCAGCAGTTTGCTTCCAGAATCTTTTGCCCTCTGTCTTCCTTTGTTCATGAGACTGGAAGGATCTCTGAGAAGATTGCTTGGATGTTCTTCCTCTGCATGCTTCAGAGTTCTGTTAAGTCTCTACTATCTCGTGAGAGAAACCTCATGACGGTGTCAGTGTCTTTGTGAACAAACTTGATTTTCTTAGACCAAGCTGCCATCCACGGATGTGCCTGGACATTTCTTTATTCTCTTGGACCACCTGGATCTTGAGCAATATCTTCCATAGTGTCTATATTGAGAACCTGGTTGTGATGGGTTTGGTTACAGAGACACCCCCTCTCGCCCCGGGACTATCAGCTAATGTGCTGAGACTACCTCTGAACCCATTTTCTCTGCCATTTTGGGCCTCCAGAACTCTGCCTTGCTTGTGTGGCTGGCTCAGCCTGATGTAACACAGACCCAGGGTCTTAGCCACATCCCCAAAGCTGCAGACTTAACTGAAAACAGCTTAAGAAGTGCTTCTGACTCCAGCACCCAGCGGGATCCAAACCCCAAATAAATCCATTTTACTCTGTATAAAGCTTATACAGGGTAAACTCATAAATTGTCCACCCTCTATAACACTGATAGAGAGATCTGCACAGCTGTTTGCTCCCCCAGGTATTAATCACTTACTCTGAGTTAATAAAATCACTTTTGTTTATTAATTAAGTATAAAAAGTAGGATTTAAGTGATAATAGAACAAGGTAAGTTACTAAGTAAAATAAATCAAAATATGCAAGGCTAACTTAATACACTAAGGATTTAGTTACAAATACTAAACTTCTCACCCTACATGTTTTCTCAGGTACAATCCTTTTCAGACCAACATTGTAGTTTATGGCCTGGGTCCAGCAATCACTCTTATCCCCATAGTTACTGTCCTTTGTTCTAGTTTCTTTCAGGCATCTCTTTGGGGTGGAGAGGCCATCTCTTGAGCCACCTGAAAGGCAAAATGGAGAGGCTTCCAGGGCCTTTAATATTCTCTCTTGTGGGCAGAAACCCCTTTGTTCTTCTGTGCAAAATCACAGCAACAAGATGGAGTTTGTAGCCAACTGGGCAAGTCGCATGTCCATAAATGATTCAGCTTTTTGCAGGTCAAAAGCATTGTTTTTTACATGTTTTCCCAGGAACGTTCAGATGTGGATTGGCGTCTCTCGAAGTTCATTGTTAGTTAAGTACTCCCAATTATTTGAATAGCCCCTTCACAATATATTAGCCAAACATCCTTTATGTGTTTCCTACTGCAAACACTTCAACTACACACATAGAGCCAGTGCTCATAACTTCAGATATAAAAATGACATGCTTACAAATAGGATGAATATATTCAGTAGATCATAACCTTTGCAAAGATGTTACATGGCATATCTAGCACAAAGCATTTTCCAGTTGTCATATTTACACTCATGGAAATATGCTTAAACATATAGAGTGCAACGTCACACTGGTATCAATTGGAAATGTCTAGTTTTGTTGAATTCCTTCTTGTTCTCATCTCTCTGTTAGTCACAGCCTGCGATTCTCATCTATCTCCAGCCATGTAGCATTCTGCTGTGACCTCTTGCCTCTGGTGGTTATGTACTGATAGTCTCTGACTCTCTCCCACCTCCATCCCCTTCTTAGTGGCCACTCTTTCTTCTTTGAGCCTGATGTTCTGCTGTTTCTCAAACCTAGCTGGCTAGGAGCACCTCAGCTTCTCTGACTCACTGTAGCATTTCTATTTGCCCCTCCAATCCTAGAACCTTCTCCACCAGCACAGTCACCAAACTTGCACTTCATACACAGGAAGTCCTTTCAGGCAGGAAAGAAAATATGGCACATCTGTTACAGGTCGCCACCACCATTGCTGGCCATCTGGAAACTGCACATAGAAATGAACCTGAAAGGAAAGCCTGTATCACTCCCTCTGACACTCTCCTGTTAGCTTCCCCTGTTTGTGGCTCTCAAGTTTGCCTAGGAAGTGACTTTATACTAAGTCTCCCTGAGCTCCTTGCTGAGGCTCAGGCTTGCCTCTCCCCATGAGCAAATGATTAACCACTCAGAGATTTCAAACAGTGGGCCTGATCAAAGCTCCAGGGCTCAAAGCCACACAGCCCTTTCCAAGGCACCAACAAACCTGCCTCACCTGCTTATTTCAGGAGTCCACGGCTCAGCTATGCAGCCCATACATAGAGAACAAACCGACAGACCAAAAGCACCAGTCACCAGGGTTATAGGTTGGGCACCACCAGCATCACCTCTGCCTGCCAGATTTTGAATGAAACCCAATCCAGCAGGCATGCTCAGAGGCCACTTACCAGATGCACATGATTGGGGAGCTGAACACCTATTTTCCCCCATTTATGAATCCCTCTGAGATAGGGAGGCAGCAGCAAGCATGATCAGAGGCAAAAACTCAGGCACCAAGGGAACTTGAAAGCTTGTGAACATGATGCAGCCCTGAAAACCTAGCTGCTGCGGGTTGGCAATCACTATTAAGCCTGAAACTGGGACTTAGGTGCATAAGCGCCAGACTTGGGTGCTAAGTCTGAGGTTCAGGAGCCAAAGAACCTGTGTGGGTCTGGGTCACTCTGACTTCTGAGTCCTGATAAATGGGCACAAGGCACTTCCTGCCTGGATCTATCGGCAGGATCAAGGCCTTCATTTGTGTCAACAGTAGGTTGGAGCTTCCTATTGTTATAACCTTTTGAGGAGGTGCACCTAACGGCATCTCTTATCTCAATATTATTGCTGTTAGTAAGGAAATCATGGCATCATGTTGTGACTCAACTCCTCTCCACCCTCCTGCCCCAAAATAGTCATTGACTTAATTGAACTCTGCATGGGCACAAGGTACCACCTGTGTGGATCCAATTATAGGATCAGGGTCAAATGTGGCAGATTATTAAATAGAGAGGCCTAGAACATAACGAGCTTCAGCTAGAGCATATCAGATGGGCTAGGAAGACTGAAATTTTAATTGGTTTAAAAACTCTCAAAAAACTGCTAATAAACTTAAGTGCCTGGGGTGAGCTTAAAAGTATTCTCCACAGAAATCAGCAGCTTATGAAATTAAGCTGAGTTATTTTATTACAGTGAGAAGACAAGTACTTATTCTAGCCCTTTAATTTTGGAGCTGAGCTCGTGAAAATGTTGTTAAAGGAAATGAAGACTACATCTTGCGCTCTTCCAGCAAACACCAAAAAAGCCTTTGAGGAGTTACATAAAAATTGCATACAGTAGAAAAAGTTATAAAAAGGCAAAGGCAATATGCACTTGCTGCTTGGCTTGTATTGAGCATGCTCCTATGGACTGAGCATGCTTAATAACTGCCAAAGCCAGCTGCCCTCACTCCTGCCCTGCTACTATTGGCCTGCCTCAGGTCATTGCTATAAAGGGGAGCTGTCATAAACAGATAGCTAAGGGTTAATGTCTCTTTCACCTGGAAAAAAAGTAACCTGAAGCACCTGACCAGAGGACCAATCAGGAAACAGGATTTTTTTCAACTCTGGGTGGAGGGAAGTTTGTGTTTGAGTTCTTTGTCTTCAGTCTGCCTGAATCTCTCTCAGCTATGAGAAGGATTTTTCTATTTCCTGCTTTCTAATTTTATGTTTCCAAGTTGTGAGTACAAAGTTGGGTTTTTCTTTTGTATTTACATGTCTATAGTTGCTGAAGTGCTTTAAATTGTATTCTTTTTGAATAAGGCTGTTTATTCAATATTTCTTTTAAGCAATTGACCCTGTATTTGTCACCTTAATACAGAGAGACCATTTTTATGTATTTTTCTTTCTTTTTATATAAAGCTTTCTTTTTAAGACCTGTTGGAGTTTTTCTTTACTAGGGAACTCCAGGGAATTAAGTCTGTACTCACCAGGGAATTGGTGGGAGGAAGAAGTCAGGGGGGAACCTGGGTGTGTTAGATGTACTACCCTGACTTTGCATTCCCTCTGGGTGAGGGGGGGAAGAGAGATTGACTCTTGGTAATTCTGTTCTCCAGGCTGGGAACGGGGAGGGTGGAATCCCTCTGTTTAGATTCACGAAGTTTGCTTCTGTGTATCTCTCCAGAAACACCTGAAGGGGGGGGAAGGGAAAAGGTTTATTTCCCTTTGTTGTGAGACTCAAGGGATTTGGGTCTGGGGGTCCCCAGGGAAGGTTTTTGGGGGGACCAGAGTGCCCCAAAACACTCTAATTTTTTGGGTGGTGGCAGCAGTACCAGGTCCAAGCTGGTAACTAAGCTTGGAGGTTTTCATGCTAACCCCCATATTTTGGACGCTAACGTTCAAATCTGGGACTAGGTTATTGACAGGAGCTCAAAAAAGGAAGCTAAGGGCTAAGCTTTCCAGACTCCTGAAGGGTAAGTTACAATTAGATGTTTAAAAATATGGAGAAGGTCCTTGAGATAATTAACTCCTTAAAGACCAATAAGGCCCTAAAGCCAGTTAGTTTCAATTTTTTAATTAAATGGCCCAAGAGAGAACTCCACTCATTACCAGATCATACAGACATCTTCTGAATCTGATCACTTTTACCTGATTCTGTGCATATATTGCCCCAGACCACTTAAATAGTGAACTTTTTTTCTTAATCTTTGGAGTGACATGGTAATTCAATACTCTGCAATATATATAAGTACCAGCTGGGATTTATTCAGGGGATGAACTCTGCAGGTCACCAGAAAATGAAGCCTGCTGTTCTAATCAAATAACCTGCCCAGTCTATTGTTGTCTTTGGATGCAAAAGGGCACTGGACAAGGTAGATTGCCCCAGCTTGTTCACTGCTTTGTTTGTAAAACTAGAAGCAAAGGTAATGGTGAATGGTGGTTTTTAACATGTGCCCCTTCCTAATGAATGGGGGCTATTTCTGTATTGGGATGGTCACTTTTCCCTTTATCTGCCCTACCACTTGACTTCCCCCAATTTAGCAATGAAAGAAAACTCCCCTAAGGAACAGAGGTGACTGGAATGTGAGACAAGCCTTGGCTATCTAACAGTCCCTCCTATTTCTCAATCCAAGACTGTTTGGGATAAACTTCACCCACATTTTGGGTTCTAAAATAACTGTATCAAACCTAGGTCTTTCCTTTAGACTTCTTCCTTCTGCCCACCAAAGCTAAGTGAGAATTACTTCATTTGTTACTTTTCAAGGAGCATCTGTTTTGAAATACATGGTTGTACACATAATCTTTAGCCTTCAATAGGAACTCTAACTTCCTTGAAATATTCTACTGGTTCAATAAGGAAACAGTACCTTTTATGCAACCAGGATCAGAAGGATAGATGTTATCCAAGACTTAGTGATAAATGAAATGGTGGATTTTGTTTTAAAGGATCTGCAGTATTCTTTTTCTTAATTAATTAGTTGTATTACCATAATGCTTAGGAGCCTTAGTCATAGACTAGGACCCCATTGTGCTAGGTGCTGAACAAACACAGGACAAAAAGGCAAGTTGTTTACAATTAAGACAAGTGTGAGTTTTAAAGTGATGACTATTGCTTTAACCACAAAGGCAGCAGGTTTTCCACATGGCTTGTGTTCTACTTGTTATAATTATAAAGGGAAGGGTAACAACCCTCCTGTGTACAATACTATAAAATCCCTCCTGGCCAGAGACACCAAAATCCATTTACCTGTAAAGGGTTAAAAAGCTCAGGTAACCTAGCTTACACCTGACCCAAAGGACCAATAAAGGGACAAGATACTTTCAAATCTTGGGGGGAGGCTTTTGTTTGTGTGCTCTTTGTTTTGGGAGTTGTTCGCTCTTGGGACTAAGAGGGACCGGACATCAATCCATGCTCTCCAAATCTTTCTGAACAAGTCTCTCATATTTCAAACTTGTAAGTAACAGCCAGGCAAGGCGTGTTAATTTTATCTTTGTTTTCTCAACTTGTAAATGTTCCTTTTGCTAGAGTGTTTACCTCTGTTTGCTGGAACTTTGAACCTAAAGCTAGAGGGGGTTCCTCTGGGCTCTTTGACTCTGATTATCCTGTAAAGTTATTTTCCAGCCTGATTTTACAGAGATGATTTTTACCTTTTTCTTTCATTAAAATTCTTCTTTTAAGAACCTGATTGATTTTTCATTGTTTTATGATCCAAGGGTTTTGGATCTGTATTCACCGGGACTAATTGGTGAGGGTATACTCTCAAGCCTACCCAGGAAAAGGGAGCAAGGACTTGGGGGGAGGAATTAGTCTCAAATCTGCCCAGGACAGGGGGGGTTAGAGACTTGGGAAATCTTTGGGGAACGGCAGAGTTCCAAGTGGCTTTCCTCTAAGCTTTGGAATGCTTGGTGGTGGCAGCTTACTGTTAAACTAAGCTGGTAAATAAGCTTAAGGGGCTTTCATGCAGGTCCCCACATCTGTATCCTAGAGTTCAGAGTGGGGAAGGAACTTTGACACTACTGAATATGCAAGTGTGGGGTTGTTAGCACATAGTTTGAGTCTGAACCCCAGAGGAACAATACATTCATGTTTTAATATCTATGATCAATAAAAACAAGTGACTTATCCAATAAAAAGAACTAGGCAGCAAGATAGGAAACTGATGAGACTTGGAATGAAGTTTGTGGTATTGATCTTTTATTTTATTTATGTATTTTATTTATTTTGGACTAAGCTTATTAAATCAGCTCCAACTTGATCCTTTTTACTGAATAACAAAGGAAGAGTTGTGGCAAGGAGCAACTTCCTTAGTTCTGTTAGAGGCAATGATCAAGGATAAGTGATTGCTGAACACCTATTTTGATTTTATCATATAGCAGAGAAGCATAGATGGCTTTTTTTTTTTTGTGAAGAGATACTCTTGTGATCATTCTTACCTTCCACAGTATTTACTTTTCTTCAGGTATTGCACAGTATATTGACTAGGTTATTCTGTGGTGATGGAAAATGTGTGCTAAATTCTAATATGAGGCCTTTTGGATTCTGAAGACATCACAGGCCAGATTGTCCACTCTGCCAAGTTTACTTCATACAGTAGGTCAGTCAGGGGCAGCTCTAGGAATTTTGCCGCCCCAAGCACGGCAGGGAGGCTGCCTTCGGTGGCTTGCCTGCGGAGGGTCTGCTGGTCCCGCGGCTTTGGCGGGCCTCCTGCAGGACCAGCAGACCCTCTGCAGGCACGCCTGAAGGAGGTCCTCTGAAGCCGTAGGACCAGTGGACCCTCCACAGGCAAGCCGATGAAGGCAGCCTGCCTGTTGCCCTCGTGGCGCCTGCAAGGTGCCTCCCGCGGCTTGCCGCCCCAAGCACGCACTTGGCATGCTGGGGCCTGGAGCCACCCCTGAGGTCAGTGGTGAAACTGCAAACAGGATTCAGGTCTCCTGATTCTTAGTCCAGTGTTGTACCCACTAGACACCACTGTCTCTCAAAATCTAATATTTTCAGTGATATCTGCCTGAGCAGTGCCAAACAAATGGTTAGATTCATGTACTTGAATGTTTGGCAGGCCTAAGCAGCAGACAAAATAGTTATTGGATTTAATGTATTTAAAATTCATTTCTCCAGTAAAGCCAAAGAGTGTGTGTAGGGGAAAGGGTGCTATTAAAATGCAAATACTGTTCTATGTATATATGGCTTGGAAGAGACATCACCATGCATTTGAGTATACCACAACTTTATATATGGAGGATTATCAAATATACATAGAGTGAAAATTTGAGGCATTTGACACGTGCAAGAAGGTAACTGCAACTAGACTTCAAGAATGAATTGGAGTGTTGCAGCTGACTTGGTCTTCCGACTGCCCAGTGAATCAATATGACCCCATAAAAACTTATTAATAGTCAAATATCTACAAGAAGCCTTGCTTGTATAAAATGTACAATATTCAAGCCAGACTGTTTCACTTACCAGTGATTCTTTACTTTACGACCCTTGAGTGTCTGCCATCAAGGGCAATTTAAAAATACTTTGTAGTAATTCTAGCTTTTGGTATCATTTAGATAAATCCATAATGTATTTTCAGCTTTCACTACACACCCATGCAGTGGCATTAGAAAAATTTATATAGTGGGGGTACTGAAAGCCATTGAATGAGCTTTGTAAACCCTGGATATGATGGAAACCACTTCAAGGCAAGAGGTGTTGCAGCACCCAAGGACCCTTAGTGTCCAGCCCCCCTGCTCCCATGAAGAAAGATGACTGATACATCTTTCATTGTAGAACACAGTGAGGTTTCTAAGGTCTGCCTCTTCGCTAGTGGCTTCTTCAACAGCAGAAACTTTTATTTTGGTTTTGACGACTAACTTAGTAGTTTCAACAAAAGCTGAATAAGTAAAGTTGTTGGGGGGGGGCTGTTTTTCAAGGTAATCCTCCAGAGGTAAGGTTTTGAATGCAGCAACTAAATACCAATGAGCTTTTTTGTTTTCTGGTTTTTTTTATCTGATGCTTATTCCAAGATAATACTGTAGATTTGTGTTGTGTCAGTAGTTCTTCTATAAATACTTGGTTTTTTGGAGTTTCTAATTTAACTGTTTTCCTGTGGTGTGGGGGGGTTGTTGTTTTTTTTTTAAAAGAATGCATGAGGTTGCAATTTGATGCCCTGAGTCTTAGACTAGCAACATATTTACTTAAAAATAATAATAATCTTCATACAACCCTGTGTTATACACAGTGGAGTGTATTGAACTGCTTTTGATGAGGGTGGTTTAGATTGTCTTACTACTCTGCAAAAGCAGATTAATTATTTAATATGAAATGTTGCAGGTTCTGCAAATTTAATTTATACTTGGTGGTTGTGTGGGTTTTTGGGGGTGTCTTGGTTTTTTACACTTAAAAAGATTGAAAATCTGTTCTTTTATATGTGATACATTAACGAAAAAAATAATGTGAATATGAGGCACTGTCATCTAAGGAATTGAGCATAGGAATCGGGAGGAACTGTGTTCTAAGCCTACTTCTTGAACTGACTTGCTCTTTGGCCTTGAGGAAGACCCTTCATACCTCTGTCCCAATCTATGTTAAAAAAGCATTATATCTATTTCACATGGCTTCTGTGAAGACTTAATGTCATTGTAAATGCTAAGTATTGTATTCAGAAAAGTTGTACAAAACTTGATAAAGTTGGTCTGAAGCATTCCTGAGAATTTTTTCTTGTGATGAGGTGTACAGGCTCATAATCTCAGTTACTTTGTGAGTCTTGTTTAAATTGGTCCAAAAGACGTAAGTGAAATTTGTCTTAAACAGTTGTGTTTTGTTTGGTTTGATGTTGAAGCCTTGGACTTCTGTAAGATATTTGATACAATACTACATTGGAAATTTATTAGTGAATTTAAAGAAGATGGGGATAAGTATAAGTACTGTGAGGTGAATAAGGAATTGGCTAAGGGAGAAAGGCAACAGGTTGTGCTGAAGGGTGAACTGCAGGACAGAAGAAAGGTTACAAGTGGATTTCCTAAAGCATTGGTCTTGGGACCAATTTTATTCGATATTTTTACTAATGACCTTAGCACAAAAAGGAGCGTGCTAGTGAAATTTGCTGGTGATACAAAGTTGGGAGACATCATCAAAACAGCAGAGAATCAGAGTGCTCTACAAGAAGATCTGGATTACCTTGAGGACTGGAGTAACAGAAATGGAATGAAATTCAATAGTATAAAGTAAAAGGTCATGCACTTAAGGTCTAATAAGAATTTCTGCTATAGATTGGATACTCATCAGTTGGAAGAGAAAGAGAGAGACCTGGGTGTGTCGGTTGATCACAGGATGAAGATGAGCCACCAATGTGATGCAGCTGCAAAAATGGCACACGTGATCCTAGGATGTATCAGGAGAGGCATTTTCAGAACAGAGAAGTATTAATGCCATTGTATAAGGCACTGGTAAGACCTCATTTGGAATATGGTGCACAGTTCTGATTGACCATGTTCAAGGAAGTTGAATTCAAACTGGAGCAGGAGCAGAGAATAGCTACAAAGATGATCAGAGGAATGGAGAGCCTATCTTATGAGAGAAGACTGGCTTGGCTTGTTTAGCCTAGAAAAACACAGGCTAAGAGGCAATTTGATTGCTCTTAATATATACATGCAGCAGGGGTTAAACACCAAGGAAGGTGAAGAGCTATTTAAGCTAACGTACAATGTTGGCACAAGAACAAATAGGTATAAACTGGGCATGAACTCATTTAGGCTGGGAACTAGAAGAAGGTTCCTAACCATCAGGGGACCAAGATTCCACAACAGCCTCCCAATAGGAGTTGTGGGGGCAAATAACGTAATTAGTTTTAAAAGAGAACTGGAAAAATTTATGAGTGGGGAATGTTTGTTTGGGTTCGCTTGTGATGGGTGAGGGAGAAAGGGCACAGCAGTTCTAAAGTATTATGCTTCAGGGCTTCAGTCATTCATCTGCAGGTGTCTGGGGGACAAATCCCTTCCTATCTATCCTGGCTTTTTCCCTCTCCTTTCTCTAAAGCATTGGAGATGGTCACAGCTGAATATGGGACAGGTTGCTTGGTGCTCTGAGGTGGCATTGAGCATTCTTTTTCTCATATGCTTGACTATCTGGTTCGTGCTCACATGTTCAGGGTCTAACTGATCACCATATATGATGGGAAAATCTTTCCTGATCCCACAAGTCATATTGGCAGAGGCCTTGGGTTTTTACACCTTCCTCTGCAGTGTGGAGTGCAGGTCATTTGCTGGGATCACCTGTGTATTTCTCAATTAATTCCCTGCTATTGCAGGGACCTCAGACATCGGTACACTTTGGTTTCTATTTTCTGCCTATGGTGCATAATAGTCTAGTCTCCTGAAGGCTATGCTGCTTTGGTCTGGTTTTAGTTGCTGGGTTTGGTGTGCGGGTGCTGGATGGTGTTGGTGGCTTGTGATGATGTATAGGAGGTCAGTCTGGATGATCTGGAGGTCCTTTCTGGCCTTAAATTCTGACTACTTTTTTTTGCACAACCCTGTCTCATTCATCCTCCATTCTGTGTACTGGGGGTTTGATCCCAAATGTATTAAGTCAATGGAAATACTTCCATTGACTTTAATGGACTTTAGATCAGGACTTGAATGAGGTTGGTGTCTTGCAGAAATAATGTCATGACATTAAAGACTGTATCACAGTGCATACAGATAAGAGAACCGAATTAAAGTTGCATGAACTGTCTTTATTTTGACACTTCTGAACTCTTGAGCTTTTGACTTTGTGATCTTAGCATTCATTTGATATATTTTTTTCTAATGGAATTGAGATGTAAACCTGGTTACTAACATTGGAGAGCAATGAGAGAATATGGATGGTGATTTCTCAGCTGCTACTGCTGTTGTTCCCAGGCTGGTTTAGATAGTAATTGTGACTGTCACTTACTGGCCAAGTAGACAAAGTGAAATGTTTGGCAGCCATACCAGCTTCTCCAAACTTGTTTGGCTTGTTGTTCACATCAATATAATTAAAATTGAAATCCATAGTTTTGAAGCTGGCATTAGAATGCTTAAACGCATAAACTTGGTGTTTTTGACTTCTTTAAAATTAGCTCGCTAAAGCATTTAAAATCCAAACTACAGGTCCCTGATGTAGGAAAGCATCCCTAGTCACAGTAGAACTTAAGCATGTTTAAGTCCATCTATATTCAGGATTGCATTTAAGCATGTGCATGTGCTTTCCTAAATCAGAGCCATAGATTATTAGACTGGCTAGATAACTAAACAAATTGTCACTGTGACACCCAGGGTACAATCTAGACTAGTGAGTAGCTGTGTCATCCTGCCCTTTAACCTAGGATGCCCTGTACATTGCTTTGCTATTGTTGCCTCTGCTCCTGAGCTGCTAACAAACAGCCTCCAGCAGGTAAATCACTCCGTTATGTCTGTGTGTGACTGCAACCTGCTAGGCTGAATTACACTACAGGGTGACCCCAACACACTCCCAGATTTCCCCCCACAAATGTATGTCTTGTACTGTTCAGCCCTCTCCTGGACAACAGAACCTCTCATAAAGTCCGTCATTTTATTATTAGAAATGATATGCATAAATTCTGTTATCCCAGGTGGAGGTTCCCAAATACTTAAATCAAACACACTGGTTTAGATAAAACAATAAAACAAGCTTATTAAAGACAAAGAGAGAGAGATTTTAAGTGAATATAAGTAATAAGGCACAGAAATCAGACATGGTTACACGAAAAATAAGTTAGCCATTAGTTGTGCGTTTTTTTTATTTAAACTGTTAATTTTTTCTCACCACATGTTCTCAACTGTTTTACCAGCCAAACTTCTTAGGCCAGGGCCTCTTCCTCTGTACAATGTCTACTTCCTTTGTTCCTTCTGGTACAGTGAATTGATGAACAGAGTGAGTGAGCGAGAAGGAGTGCCTTTGCAAACGTGATGCATAGGGGATGCATGGAGGATACAAGTGCCCCCCTCCACCCCAAATTGGCCTGGCAGGCAGGAAGAGGAGTTCTGTTCTTCTCTCTCTGCGCTTTACCCCAACACGTTTGGTCACTCTGCCAAACTGCCAGGGAGTGGGGCAGAGCCACTTCTGCCTGAGAGAGCCTGGCTAGGAGGCTGTGGCAGCCTGCGGCCTGCTACCTCCCTGGGTGCAGCTGTCAGGGACAGGGGCTATGCATGATGGGGAAGAGAGGGATCCAGGTTGCTTAAGGACTTCAGAAAAATTGCAAACATTTCCCCCCTATTTTAATATTTGAACTTTCCAAATATGAAAAACTGCCTGGTTCTGCTCCCATGTTCTCTTATCTATGCTGCTGACTCACTGGGATACTTTGGGCAAAATGCTTTGATATACCATCTAATGTATTGGGGGCATGAGAGAAGGATGAAGTCACAGAGAGCCTCATTCTTCCTCTGAGTCCTAACTTGATAAGGAGGAGGGTAATTCCTCTCTTTAGTACAAAGCATACTAGGGAAAGAGACCAGCACACATACTGTGTCACTGAAGATGCTCTGGCTAACAGGGTGTGGACCAGTCTGCTATTCCAAGGATGCAAAATGCTCCTACTTAAACCATCAGCAAAGTGTACGACAGCATGTCTTTTAGACCTCTGCCATGGAATCCTGCAATGGCCAATAGGATTCCTCTATCAGAGGACACATCTTCCAACATCTATGTTCTCTCTTTATAATACCTACCTGCTTCAGAGGGGTGGTGAGGGCAAAGTGTTTGTTCTGGTGTTTTGAGAGCCTATTGTTATGAATCTTCTGCGTCAGGCATTTTGGTAACTCCTCAGCAAATGGAAGCAAAGATCTACTGAAGATCACTTCAGATATTGTTACAGGATGAGGTGGTAGTACCACCTGTAGATAAGTTGCTGGACTCATGTCATCATGCTATCTTGCTTTCAGTTGCTTAAATTTTTTTTGCCAAACTTTAACTGTTCAGGCTGAGATTGTTGATGCTGAATATCTGCCTCAGGCTGAATCTTTTTTTGGAAAGTTTCAGCCAGAATAGTTAATCCATTTCAGAGAATGTTTGTGGGTGTTCAGTAATCACTCTGGGCCCAAGGGGCTTGAAAGAGATCTTCTGTATTAAGTGACACAGTTCCCAACTGCCTATGCATTCAGACAATGGGCTTCTGCTGTGCACGTCCCACAGGCTTCCTGTCTGGGATGCTAACCTAATTAAAGTTAATTCCCAACATTGCAATAAGGTTCAGGAAAAAATGTTTTCATCAATTAAAAAAATTCTAACCACTATTTCACTGAGAAGTTTCTAATGCCCCCATGCGATGGAGCAAGGTTTTGAAATTTGGTCGGGGAGTGGCTTTTATGAAGGATGTGCCTTTTGTGTTCCCATGAAAAATGGCCCAATTTGGCCAAGTTATAAAATCTTCTTTTAAAAAAATTGGTTTGCACACGCTCACTAGAGATTTGTTAGAGTTTGGCAGCTAAATTCTCCAAAGATTCCATGTATGCTGAGTGTGTTCCATCCCAGGGCTGCAGGGGCTGAACTGGACTTTCCCTTCCATTACTGCTGCAGCACCAGAGCTGAGAACAGGGAGACTCTCTCTCCTGTGCTCTCAATGCTTCTCTCAATTCAGCCCCATTGTGCCCATATGTTATGATAGTCTTTAATTTACATGATCTCATACTATATTTTTCGCAGGACCCCTTCCTCATTAAGTGCACAAGATGGCCTGCTCTGGGGTTGAATCAGGGTTGTGTAATGAAGGATACTATCTGTAGGACCTCTGCTTCATGCGTTACAGCAGTTGGGTGGTGTGTAGTGAATGAGACCGAAGGCTGTAGGAACAGGAAGGATGATTTCATGGTTAAAGCAGTCGATTGCTGCCCTGGAGAACTTGATTCCATCCCCACCTCTTCCACAGAGTTCCTATTTGCCAGTAGGCTAGTTACTCAAACAAAACTTTTCACAGGTGGTCACTAAGGGCTTGTCTTAACTATCAGAGTGAGTCAACACAAGTTATGCTACTCCAGTTACATGAATAACATAGCTGGAGTTGATGTAACTTGGGTCGAATTACTCTGGTGTCTTCGCTGTGCAGGTTCAACAGGAGACGCTTTCCGGTCCACTTCCCTTACTCTTCTCAGAGAGTACTCTGCCATCGATTTAGTGGGTCCCACTAGACCCACTAAATCGATCCCTGCTGCATCAGTTGCAGCAGTGTCAGTCTCCCCATAGTTAAGACCAGCTCTCAGTGTCCGTTCCTTATTTTCTGGGTGCCCAGCTTGAGACTCTGGGATCTGATTCACAGAAGTGCTGAGAATTTGCAGTTGCATCTGAAGTCTGTGGGAGGTGTGCTATAAAATGCTAAGTACCCTCAAAAATCAGGCCTTGGGTACCTCAGATCTTTAATCTGTATGCCTCAGTTCCACCTATTTCGCAGGGTTGTTATGAAAATAAATCTACTAATATTTATGAAGCCTTCAGATGCTATACTTACAACCAGAGCAGAAGCTGAATAAATTCAATGAATTAAGGTTTATTGCCACACAACAAACAAGAATAAAACAAAATATTTAATAATTGCTCATTAAGTTAGCCCCATCTATTCTGTGCACTGAATGAGGCAGGGGTCCTGTGGAAAAAATAGTATGTGATGATGTAGCAAAAGACTGGTCCAGAATATAGTCACACAGTTGGGCTGAATTAGGGTTGCATGGGCAATATTCATTCTGGTATTCCTAACTTTGGACTGCTTGACTTTGCCATCCTAATGCTCTTTTAATGTTTTCTGAGTATAATTAGGCCTGAAGCCAAATTCCCCAGTTCCAGTACTGAACTGTCACTGCCACATCAATTGCCCAAGAATGAATTAAATCCCTGCCTGACCAAGAAACAAAATCTACAGTGACTGTCTAGGATATGCAAGGCCAACACTTCACACATTTGGCCTTCTGCTTGGTGGATTTACTGTGCCTCTAAACTCTGTTGCTGCTGCTTCATGATAGTCTCTTATTAAGCAAGAAATTGTGGCCAAATATTATAAGTATGCTTTTGGTTGAAGTCTGCCAGATTGCTAGGTTTGTGTTAATAAATGCTCTTGAAAAGGTAAAAAGATTGTTACATCCCTTATTAATTAAAATATGTTAAAGAGCCATAAAAACTACAGAAAATCAATGATATAGTCTGAGTACCTGTAGAGGGGTTCCCCCAGGGCTCGACCCTCCCCGAGGGGGAGGGGAGCCACACCGGCCTCACTATTGTCCCCGCGGCCGCTCCTCGGGCCCGCGGTCCTGCCCCGGGGGAGGTCTGTCCCTGCAGTTACAATCAGCTCTGGCCCTTTGGAGCAGGGCAGAGCAGTGGCAAAGTCAAAAGGGGCCCAGCCCTTGGCTCGGGCAGGGCACCAAACACAGTACAATCAGCTCTGGCCCTTTGGCTGGGGAGAGGGGGAGTCTGCCACCCGGATACAGGTGGCAGGGGGAACGCAGGCCCACCCACTCCTCTGCATTTCAGCCCGGGGCCCTGGTAGCAGCTGTCACCGCTACCGGTGGTCAGTGGGGGTCCTGACCGAAACACACTGACATTGGCAAAGTTAGCCCTGCAGCCTGACTGGAGTCAGGTGCCCCCGGGCTACTTCCTAGCTCCCCCTCTACTCCTACCTGGTCCGGGGCCTCCGTTCCGGGGACGTCCAGAACCATCGGTTCCTCCCAGTCCGGGCTGGGCAGCAGGTCCGGTAATGTTTCGGGGAATGTGGGCCAAACCTGGTTTGGGGGCTCCTAGGGGCCATAGTAGGGGCGAGGCAGCTCTGGCAGCTCCTCGTCATAGCAGCCTCGAGAATGCTCCAGCGGCTCCTCGTCGTAGTAGGGGCGAGGCAGCTCTGGCAGTCCTGGTCTCGGCCTCTGGCCTGGGCAGTCTCCCAGTTACGGGCGTCGGCGGACACATCTGCTCCTGCCGGTGGCAGACCTGCAACTGAACGCTGGGGCCCGGCTTTTATTCTTCCGGGTTGCCGCCTGACCCTCTGAGGGGCGGGACTTCTGCTCAGTGGCCCCGCCCCTGTGGATGACTGACGGAGCTCGACTCTCCCTGAGGGGAAGGGAAGCCACACCGCCTCGCTACAGTACCCAACTGCTCTGGTGCTTACACAAACAGGAAATAACTTAAGCAAATTACATAATGTACTCCTGGAAAATGTGACATCTGTCCCTTCCTTTCGTGTATGACTGGGACTGTCATAGCTCTTTAGCTTCATACTACTCAGATAATGCATGTTGAATAAAGGATTGTTTTTTCGCTCTATGCAAAGCCCCTGTTGGGGGAGGAAAAGGAGTTCTCTTCAAATAATAATACTACTTATTCAGAGGCAGTGCAGTCCCGTGCACTGCATGTATTGCTGTGAGTTAGTAACTCCAGAGCCATCCTAATCCTATGGAACTGACTTGCTGCATAGCTTTAACTTCTTTGTGCTATACTTTCCACATCTATAAAATGGATTGATCTTTCCTGCCTCCCTAGGGATTTGTGGGGATTAATTTAGATAAGGCCTGACCCAAAGCCAGACTCCTGTTGTCTCCAATAGACTCTGGGTCAGGACACTTTAATGCTTGAAAAGCACTTAACAGTTATTTCCAAAGTGTTAATATGACCCAGATTTTTACTATGGGAGTCTCAAGACAGAGTGAGCCATGAAAAGTGAGACTGTCCTTCAAAATTAGTCTGCATGTTACTAAATATCCCACATCTAGTTTGTGCAGCACTCTGAACAACCCAGGGTTCATTCCAGCCACACATCCCACAGATTAGTTCATACTGATCCATTAGAAATCTGTTCAGAGGTACAAATGCAAAGAGCTGAGGATAGAATGAAAATACTAATATTTATTAAGAGCACCTATCTAGGTTCTTATCATATGGTGATGGGTTCAGTGCATCACAGCAGCTGACGTACCCATTTGAGGAGCACTACATTTGTTCCCAGCCCCCAAACAGATTTTGGCATTTTGCATAGAAGGCATGTATTTGGAGCTGTAACTGATCCAATACCATTAATTGCAAATATCACGCTTATAAAGTAGCCAATATCTCCATGGGTTTTATCAACATCCTACAGTTTTCTATCTATATCTGTATGAACATCTTATCGGCAGTCATTGTGAAGTTCTCACTCCACTTCGCCAATTTATTCTTGTACCGCACTGTAAAATATGCCACAGCAACGTTCTTCGTATATAGAATAAAAGTACACACTTTGTCATGAAAGGCACTATACATGTGTCCAAGAAGCTGTACAATTTTACAGCTTTTATTTTAACTAAGTAAAAATACTTGTGAAGAAAGTAACTCTTCAGCTTGTTTTATAAACCTAAGAGACAATGGAGCTTTAAACTCCAAAGTTTTGGAACATAGCAAAGCCTCTCAAAACAACTCTATATTATAGTCTGTATTTGATGGTATGTGCCTGTAGTCAAATAACATAGTAAGTGCTGGCATAAAAGGGAACAAGAAGACAAGCTAGATTGGTCTGTCTCTTGGAGCTTTTAAGTGAGTGCAGTTTTGTTTTTGTTTTTTTTTAAACTATTTAGAAAGTTTTGAAAAGATTTACAAATCCTTGATATGTTAATATCAGAGACCCAAACAATAACCATTACACGAGTGATCTTTTGTTTATTACTGTATAACTTCTCTTTAAAATCATCAGAGCTCTCTATTTAACAGGGTGCTACCATGTAACAAAACAAGCATCTTTACACTACTCATAACATGCAGCTTCTGATGACTTTATTAAATGGAGTGAAATCTTTGCTTACACATATTTAACAAACCAGATATGTCTATCAAATGTAAATATTCCAAAAAGTTGGGACAAACATGCTAGGTTTTTTGCAGGTGAGTGTACTTTGTCCAAGTATTGAGTATCTATCTGTCCTTTGTCTACTTGCTAAGTATGTAGTTGGTGAGTTAATGTTTCCATATTTTTGAACCATTCCTCTGGAGTTGGATTGCTTATTTTTTCCGATGAGAGGCTAGTTGAGTGGCTGCTAGCAGATGAGAGGATTAAAAAAGGATCATTTGGTAATAAATATCCAACAACATGCAATATTTGGTTATAAATTGCATCCCTATACACTCTAATAACTGGATATGTCCATCATATATGTATAAAATCTCCTCTCATGACTTCTCCAACATATAATTTTTTATTCTTAATTGATCAGTCATGGTCATTTCTATTAAAGTTAGCTTTCCATATAAAACAACTTTTCCTAGACAGTTGAGACACATAATGCCTTACTTGAAAGTGCTTGTACTGGAAGAAAGTGGGCCAGTTAAAGTTAGTTTTCATCACTAAATAATTATTTACGTTTCTTCACTGAATAGCTGACCAGCTAGATGTCTTCCATGGCTCTCCAAATCTTTAAAATTCTCTGAGTTAAGATCCAGATTATTTGCCATTCACAGAGTAATAGACTGGAAGGGACCTTGAGAGGTCATCTAGTCCAGTACCCTGCACTCGTGGCAGGACTAATAAGCCAATGAGTTTTTTGTATTTCAAGTTCTGAACATTCAGGTAAAATTTTCAAAAGTGCTTAAATTACTTAAGGTCCTAAATCTCATTGGATCTTATAAAATTTTTACCTCTCATTCTGAAATACTGACAGAAACCCTTCTAATTGACAGATTTTCTTATAGGAAGGCCTTCTATCTGGAGTTGGGGTTGGAGTGAGGACTTGAGTTAGGACAATGGGTGATAAAATAGACTGCTATTAATATTAATCTAACATTATTAACAAATACTAATTCAACAGTGGGGGAAAAAAACAAATCTATGTTGCAAAATGGATACTTTAAAATAGCCCATCTACTTTTGAAGTTTATAAAGAAACATGGTCTCCTTATGTCGCGTACTCAGGCGGGGATGGACCACAAAGCCATAAATATTTGGGGAAGGAGTTCTGGTAAGCCAGGCATGATTCTCAAGTGTCTTTTCTGTTTTCCATTTTGTTTTTAGGTTTTATGCATAAATATATACTCTTATAATGGAAAAGTATTGGATACAGGGATTTATTCTTTTATTGTGGTAATGTCCAGTGGCCCCAAATGGGGAACTATGGTGTATACCCATTAAATAAAGACAGTCCTTGCTCCAGAGAGCTCATAGTGGCACTTAAAGAGATTGTGTAGAGGCAAAAATGTATCTTGTGTGTGTTCAAATAATTGAAAGGAAAATTTAAACTAATCTTGGGCTAAATCATGCCTTCCTCGGTAGAAAGCTGATCTCCAATGGCAAAATGTGCTGCTTCAGGGGTGTGGTGTTTGCAAAGAACAAGCAAGTAGCAATGTTTGCTTCCCCAGAAGGTCAGATCCTCTGAGGTGCTAGGTGTCTTCAGTTCCTACTGAAAGCAGTTGCTGCTGAGGTTATGCAGCTCTTTATAGGAGAGGCCCATATTGAGCAATCAGCGTGGCCTTTCTACCCTGCAGATATCCTGAGATCAGTGGGGAAAGGCAATAGTTCTCATCTCTGGGAGCCACCCTCGGATTCTTTTTAAAGCACAGTACAAATATTTAAAGCAGTGAACCGGCTGGTGCATAAAACAATATGATGGGTGCCAGACAGAGATTAACTCCAAAATTATATTTTTTTAAAAGGGGAAGGAAAATCTTTATGCTGTTTAGGGGGTTGTGTTTTATGGCTTCATCATGTCAAGTCACTGTAGAAAAACATGTCAAAACATTTCTGGAAATTCAAGGAGTCCATATATCATGTTGACACGACAATACACGTTCCTAAACATCTCTATGAATGCAGCTGCAAACAGGAAGAGTGACTGTCAAAACCTCTCTCATGTAGGATATATAGTTAGACAATTTACAGAAATGACATACATACTGGTATTTCTGAATGTACATGTGGCTTCATTTAGAAATGAGAGCATATCCTGCTTTTAGAGGAACAATTTCTCCTTTCTTTCTGGAAATGCGATGTTACTGTATTCTTGACAGAATAAACACATCTTCTAGGAATAGTCCAGGGACAGCCTCAGCGTCTTTAGTCATCCCAGTTGTATTTTTTTCCAACTGAATTGTAGAACTGTCCTTTGCAGTCACCTTGAATGGAGGTTTTTTAGTTCCAAATGTAAAACTCACTACTTCAACTTTAACAAAAAGGAGTCTGGTTGCACCTTAAAAACTAACATTTATTTGGGCATAAGCTTTCGTGGGTAAAAAACCCACTTCTTCAGATGCATTGACTTTGCTTTCCTACATAGCAACAGAGAACATTAACTACTTTAATCATTGTAGAAAAGAATGACAAATACCGTTTCTGTAGAAATCTATGGCAGGAATATAATTCAGTAATACTGCAGAATAGTTCAAGAACATTATAGACATTTCAGTAGATTTCTAATAATAATTTCTATAGAAAGTTTTGGTTTCATCCTTACTGCATTCCACAGGAGTCTTCTCTAAATTGACTAAAAAAGCCAACCTAAAAGAACCCTTATTTAGCCTGAGTTTCACCTGAAGCAGACCTTTCATTCAATTAACTCCTTCCTCCTCTTAATGTTCCTCTAGCAACCTCTATGCAGTTTTCTAGATACAGTCCTATTCAGTAGTCAAAAGTGACTAATGGACAAATACCAGTTTTATTTTTAACTGTTTGCTGGAATATCCCATTTGGAATTTTTAATTTTTTAGATTTTAAATAATCATTATTGAGGGCACAGAAGCATTGGACTTTATGTAAACAAAAAAAGGGAAACAAAATTATACGACTGGAAATGACGATGAAGAGAGAAAAGGCAGGGGTCAGGGCTAGGGGGAGTTCTAATTTAATCTCACAGTTTTTTAAATCCAGAAGGGACCATTAGTCTGAATTCCTGCATATCACAGTTCATTCCATGCCATCCAGTTACCCCTGTTTGAGCCCCATAACTCATTTGCTGACCAAAGCATATCTTCCAGAAAAGCATCCAGTCTTGGATCCTTCATTGCTTCATGTCTTCACATAACCACCTCCCATGGTAGTTTTGTTCCAATGATTAATCGACTGCACTGTTAAAAATTTGTGTCTTAGTTCTGATTAAAATTTGTTTGGCTTCAGCTTCCAGCCATTGGTCCTTGTTGTGCTTTTCTTTTTTTTCAGATTAAAAAGACCTTGAATACCTGGTATTTTCTCCCTGTGAAGATATTATCCACTGTAATGAAGTCACCTCTAAATCTTTGAACTAAGCCAGGGTGGCCAGCCTGAGCCTGAGATGGAGCCAGAATTTACCAATGTACGTTGCTAAAGAGCCACAGTAATACGTCAGCAACCCCCCAATCAGCTCTCCCCACAACACTCCCAGCACCTCCCACCCACCGGCAGCCCCACTGATCAGTGCCTCCCTCCTCCCTGCCCGTACCTCCCGATCAGCTGTTTCATGGTATGCAGAAGGGTCTTGGGGTGTGGGAGGAGGAATAGGAGGAACGAGGGCACAGCAGGCTCAGGAGAGAGGGTGGGAAGGGGTGGAGTGGGGGCAGGGCCTGTGGCAGAGCCAGGGGTTGAGCACTGCCTGGCAGATTGGAAAGCTGGCACCTGTAGCTCCAGCCCTGGAGTCGGTGCCTGTACAAGAAGTCACACGTAAACCTCTGAAGAGCTGCATATGGCTCCGGAGCCACAGGTGGCCACCCCTGAACTAAACAGCTAGAACTCTCAAATCTCTCACTGTCAGGCATTTTCTCCAGACCTCAAGGCTTTTTTGTGGCTCTCTTCTGCACCTTTTCCAATTTTTCAACACCTTTTTTTCAATAACTCATCCAGTTCTCTGATGTGATTCAGCAGACCGCCATCAGTATTACCTCTTGATCTTTGTGAGTTAGCACATTGATCCATATTCAGTAAGATCCTGTGGTTCTCTTCTAAGAATACACCTTTACCCCGATATAACACAACCCGATATAACATGAATTCAGATATAATGCAGAAAAGCTGTGCACTCCGGCAGATCAAAGCAAGTTCGATATAACATAGTTTCACCTATAACACGGTAAGATTTTTTTGGCTCCTGAGGACAGCGTTATATCGGGGTAGAGATGTAGTTTTCTCTTCTTTTTTTTTTTCTCCAGTTTGAAGAGTCAAAATTTCCTTATTGGGTCCTGGAATGTTGGGACCATCTAGATCAGGGGTGAGCATCCTTTCAGAAGTGGGGTGCCAAGTCTTCATTTATCCACTGTAATTTAAGGTTTCCCTTGACAGTAATACATTTTAATGTTTTTAGAAGGTCTTTCTCTATATGTCTATTATATATCTAAACTATTATTGTATGTAACGTAAATAATAGCATAGTGAGGTGAGCAGAGTGGTATCCTAGGCCGGCAGCAGGCTGAGCAGGGCTGGTGGCCAGGACCTCGGCTGGCAAGGGGCCAGCAGCCAGTACCCCAGACTGTCAGCAGGCTGAACGGGGCCGGCAGATGGAACCCCAGACCGGCAGTGGCTCAGCCCGCTGACTGTCTGGGGTTCTGTCCACCAGCTCCTGCCAGCCGGGAACCTGGCCGCCATCCCTGCTCAGCCCGCTGCTGACCCAGGGTTCCATTCATCCATGCAGGCAGTGGGCTGAGTGGGGTCGGCGGCTGGGACTCCAGCTGGCAGCAGAGTGCCACTAAAAATCTGCTAGCGTGCTGTCTTTGGCACACATGCCACAAGTTGCCAACCCCTGATCTGGGTTAAGTGACATAAGGAAAAATGTAATTATTGCTTAATACTGTGGATGTTTTATTCTTGTTTATTATGCAACATAATCCTGTATTTCAAGGATTCTAATTAATTACCAATAGCAACCTGAAGATGCTAAATTTAAAATAATCAAGGAGGAAACAAAAATCTCAGATTGCCTGTTGTGACAAAGTTCCTCCTCTACCTTGGTGGGTCCTGCACTTATTGGTGGATTTGCTCACCTCAGTGATCTTCCCCTCTTGTGGAGCCCACAGTCTGGGTCAGCTCCTCCTGTGTCTGATCAGGAGTTGGGAGGTTTGGGGGGGAACCCAGGCTCACCCTCTACTCCAGGTTCCAGCCCAGGGCCCTGTGGATCGCAGCTGTCTATAGTGCCTCCTGTAACAGCTGCATGATAACTACAACTCCCTGGGCTACTTCCCCATGGCCTCCTCCAAACACCTTCTTTATCCTCACCACAGGACCTTCCTCCTGGTGTCTGATAATGCTTGTCCTCCTCAATCCTCCAGCAGTACACTCCTTCACTCTCAGCTCCTTGCCCTCTTGTTCCCAGCTCCTCACACACACTCCTTCTCCTCTGGCTTCTCCCTGCCTGACTGGAGTGAGCTCCTTTTTAAACCCAGGTGCCCTGATTGGCTGCAGGTGTTCTAATTAAAGTAGCTATCTCCACTGCCTTCTAGAAAGATCTTAACTAGCCCCAGGTGCCTTGATTAACCTGGAGCAACTGCCATTTGGTTATCAGGGTCCTATTGGCATCCAGCAGGGGTGGGCGGGCAAAGCCCGCCCACTTCTAAAGGGCCTCCCCCCAGCCGAAGGGGAGGACCCACAGGTCTGGGACACCAAGTAATTACGGGGGACAACTAATGAAAAAACAGGATCGGGAGTGAGGTCATAGGGCTAAACGAAGGGAACCTGATGGGGACACCGAGCAGAGAACCCCGGACAACGCCCACTGCTCCTCGAAGGCGTCAAGGGGGCCAGTGGACGCCGCCCAGAGGAACTCTGCCCGGATGCGTGAACAGACGGAGGAACGGAAATAGGCCCTACAGTCACAGGAAATCCCGTCGGCCAACCTCCTCACCCTGGTGTTGCAGATGGCCAGTTTGGCCACGGCCAAAAGGAGGCTGAGAAGGAGATCCCGCGACTTTGTGGGGCCACGGATGGGGAGCGTGTAGATAAAAAGGTGAGGGGAAAAGTGCAACCAAAAATGCAAGAAAATATCCAGGAGGAGCCGGAACAGGGGCTGCAACCTGGCGCACTCCAAATAAATGTGCGCCAAGGTCTCCTTCTCACCACAGAAAGGGCAGGTGCTAGGGACAGAGGTGAACCGCGCCAAGTACACGCCCGTGCACACGGCTCCATTTTGGTTACCAGGGTACTAGGGATTTGTTTAGCCTGGGGCTAACATACCTGTTTCTCAGTACTTTACTGTAGCCATCTGGCCTGGCCTCATCACACTATATAAAGAGACATTGCCTATAATTTGTGGTATGGGTTTTAGTAATAAAGGAGTAAAACAACCTAACGAAGTCTTGTTGGTTTTTGTTGCTGTTTGGCCTCTGGAATTATGTTTTTGTCAAAACTGACAGTTACCTTTTTGACTAGGTTAAGTTTGTGAAATGTTTAGAAAGTGTCTTTGCATGGATCCCAGAGAGTTCAGATATTGTAAGCTCACCCAGTGAGTCATGGTTGGAGTTGAATGAACATGTTAGTTTGATTTCCCTCTTGGATTTTAAGCAATCTACTAAGAGCTTATGTTGCAGAGAACTTCACAGATCTAGGAATAAAAATAATTGGTTTTTCTGTGAGGGAGAAGTCAAACCAAGAGCTTAAGGTGGGTGACCTTTTTTTTTTTTTTCCCTAATCCTAAATAGTTCCTAGCTATTGTACACATTGATTTTAAACAAAAGCATTTTGCTATTAGGTAAAGCATATCAGCAGATCTGCCTTTTACTTATTAATTTTTGAGCACGTTATCCTTTGTTACACACGTCAGAGAAATACAGAGAGCTGATCTCTACCCAAAAGGGCATATAAACTAATTCAGATGTGACAGAACAAGAGAGGACAAGAAATCAAACAAAGTGGGACAATAACAAAGGAAGGACAAAGGTTACAGAAATAAAATCTGATTATTTAAATAAGGCACTCTACACCTCTTGTTCAGATAGTAAATATCTTAGTTGCATGAACTCACTTCCCCTATACAATAGGAGACACTGAAGAAGTGAATTTTTTGAGAGATTTGAATGAAGAAACTTTGGCCTGGTGAACAGATTTAAGGGAGAGCATCATACACAGACAGGCAACATGAAAAGAGGCCTGGGGGTTTCCAAGCAGGCGAAACAAATGAAGGCAGCTGACATCACTGGAACAGAGAACGGTAGGAGACATGGTCAGTTGTAGGTTGAGGATCAGTAATTGTCATAAACAGATAGTTAAGGGTTAATGTCTCTTTTACCTGTAAAGGGTTAACAAACAGGGAACCAAAAACACCTGACTAGAGGACCAATCAGAAAACAAGATACTTTCAAGTCTTGGTGGAAGGAAGCCTTTGTTTGTGTTTTTTGGGTTTCGCTTAGTTCTCTCTGGGTCCTGAAAGGGACTAGACGTGCAGCCAGGTTTCTTGCCAATCTCCTTGCTACAGTCTCTTATATATTCAGAATAGTGAGTATTAAGTAGGAAAGGTGGTTATAGTCTTTTGATTGTTTTCTGTATTCGCAAATGTGTAGTTTGCTGAAAGTATTTTAAATTGTATTTTGCTGGGGGGGGGCTTCTCTCTAGTGTCTATAAGCTAAAAGACCTTGTAACTTTTACCATCTAAATTACAGACAACTTTTACTTTTTTCTTTCTTTTTATTAAAAGTTTTGCTTTTTAAGACCTGTTTGATTTTTTTCCCCTTGTTGAGGCTCAAGGGAATTGAGTCTGTACTTAACAGGGAAGGAGAAGGGAGGGGAGAAGGGTGGAATCCCTTTGTTTTAGATTCACAGAGCTTGAATCTGACTATCTCTCCAGGATAGCTCAGGGAGGGAAAGCCTGAGAAGAAAGGAGAAGGGGGCGGGGAATGGTTTATTCCCCTTTGTTGTAAGACTCAAGGAATTTGGGTCTTGGGGTTCCCAGGGAAGGTTTTTGGGGGGACCAGAATGCCCCAAAACACTATAAATTTTTTGAGTGGTGGCAGTGTATCAGATCTAAGCAGGTTATTAAGCTTAGAGGAATTCATGCTGGTACCCCATTTTTTGGACTCTGAGGTTCAGATTGGGGATAGAATACCATGACAGTAATGTGATGCCTTGAAAGTCTAATCTTGGAAATGGTAACAAGTTGAATATCTGTGCATTTAACAGAAGCAGAGGAGATGCAGAGACCCACTTGCAAGACCAAGAGTGACTTGTCGTCCCTCTCAAATCTGAACTGCAAGCTCTAGAAGTTCCATATGCTCATTTGCCTCATTGGCAGGATAGTCACACAGGCACTGATTCAGCAAAGCAATTAACCATGTGTTTAAGTCCCAAAAAGCCTCAAAACTGTTCTCAAAGTTAAACACATGTTTAAGTGCTTTGCTGAATCAGAGTTTCTGTCTCTAGAGAAAACCCTCAAATAGACTGTGCCGTGCTCTGTAATAAATGCTAGCATCCCAGTAACAGATACTTCTCTCACTAGAAAAAAAAAGGGGGAGGGGGTGGACAAGAACTTCAACATGCAATGTAGTCTGGAGCAAGTGGAAGGAGTCAAAGGGAGGTGGGATGTGACATAAGTGGCAATTGAGAAGTTATTTTGACAAAAGTATTTTGGGTGGACCGAAGGGTGAGGGGATTGAGGTTGCAGCAGTCATAGAGGAAGAGATCAGGGTATGGACAAGTGATATAGGCATCAAGATGGATATGAAAGTACTTCTTTAAAAAATGTGGCAGAAAAAGCAATGGCATTTAGTCACTTCCTAAATGCAGAGGGACATAAGAGGCGAGAAGTAAAAGGTTGAGTTCGGTCTTGGCCATCGTGAGTTTGGAGTAACCGAGCAAGGGTCATGAAAATGCAGTTCTCTGGTTCTTCACTGGCTCTGTCTACATCTGAAGTTTAAAAAGGCAAGTAAGTTAGGGGCAGTGTTTCTCCATCTTTTTGATACGGAGACTGCCTTGCTGCCTTCCTAAACTGTGTCAGGGAGATCTCAGGGACTGGCGCCGGTCCACGGACCAATCCATTGAGAAACACTGAGCCAGAGGATGGCATAGAAAAGTGGTAAGACAACCTTCACCAAAACTTCTCTGGCTTTGCTCATGATTAATCCTTCAGGGGATTAGAAGTAAATAATTATTAGAACTTACTTTTCTGACATGCCTTAGACACCCAAAACACCCACCCATTTGGATGCGAGTTTTGAGCACACGAGAAATGCAAGATCCAGTCCCTACTGCAATGTGATAAAACAGAGTAAGGGCTAGATACAGCAAATGAACTCCAGGTGAAGAATCTTCCCTTATACTTCAATGAATGAGGAGACTTTTTTCCTTTTGAAAATGTGTATAAATATATGGGCAGAATTGTATGAGGCTCATAGCTATTGGCATTGCTTTCTGATTAGATCTCACCACGGATAAGTTGTATAGCATTTCCTAATCAAAAGGCTGAGGGGGAAAAATTGATGTGGGTACCTTTTAGACTTGAGATTTGTCTTTACAGGTTCTAATTCAGTATCATTATAGACTAATAAAAACATGAAGTTTTGTATCCAAATTCAACTCATGTTCAATATAAAGTAAAAAAAAAAAGCAGCAAGGATTGAATTATGAGACTGTGATAATACTTGCAAAATGTATTACAATAAACTTTGCAATCATAAGAAGGAAATTAAATTTTCTAATTACACTATAAGATAAAATGATTGCAGTAAAATGAAGGTTTTGTCCCTTCTGATCTAGCTCCGCTATCTGACATAAGCACAATCCAATTTTTCTCATTATGTTTATCATGTAGTTCTGCAGAGAATTCAACTTATTCACTGGTACCTAGAGAGAAACCAGTAAGTCAGAGACTACGGAACAATTTGTTCTTGCTCATAGTCTGTGTCATTGTTTCAGAACTAGCTGTCCCTCTGCTGCCTCTGAGAGCACCCACCTCAGATCTTGGACCTCTTGCCTTTATCGGGCTTGGGATGAAATCACATTATGCTTCCATTCTTAAACCGAGACCTAGCTATAAGTACTCTTTGTATATCAGGTCCTAATTACACTGTGGGTCTGACTGGCTTTGGGGCATCTATATTTCCTTAGTTTGGGAACCTGTGACTATTAATGTATTGACTAACAGCCATCTTAAAACCAAGCATTGTTGTTTAGCCCTTGGAACAAAATGTTAGAGAAAAGATGTAAAACAACAAACACCCGGCAAGCATATTGAATCTCATCTAATCTTACATTTAGCTACAACCTAAGTTAGGCAGGGTTTCCTCTTAAATTACTAGAACAGAATTAGCTTCAATTATTTTAGGAAGCCAAGGAGCTCTTGGGATGCAGCCTAGTCTCTGTCTCCCAGAAACTCTCTCAGGGATTGTATCTAAATTCTCACCTTCCCTGTGCATGTGTCAGCCCTATTACCATATTGCTCTATGATGTTTTTGTTACAGGGCCCAGGTGTGAAGTCTTCCTTCTGACTTACATTGATTTTTCCCAGTGGGGTTCCCAGGCCATCTAGGAGACTGTTCCTGTGATGGTTGCTCCACTGTTCATCAATCAGACCCATTCATCCTTCATGACTTGCAATCATAGATGTGACTGTATTTCTGTGGGGAAGTACCTAAACCACATTTGGGGATACAAACCATTATGCATTACTGAGCATCCCATATTCATCAAAATATGTCTGTTTTAATCACTGATGATCAGATTCTGCCAGCCTTACTCACAATGAGTAGTACCTTACCCTATGAACAGCTCTGCTGAAATCAGTGGGACCCTTCACAACATAAATTACCTTCACTCACTCTGAGTGGTATCAGTTGGACCCTCCATTTTTAAGAAAGTGTTCTTTCATTTCTGGGAACAAGGAGGAGAAGCCAGCATCATGTCACATGCCAGCTTTCCACAGTTCACCAACAAATGCTCCATGTGCCACCAATGTTTCACAGACTATTTGGGAACCACTGCCCTGAATAATCTGTGTCTGCAGTAAACTGAGACTCAGAGAACTGTCATACCTTGCTGTAACCAGGGTCGGTATAAGGATGTTTTGCACCCTAGGCGAAACTTCCATCTTGCGCCTCCCCCTCGCCGCAGCTCCCCCTATCTGCCCTGAGGCATCCCCTCCCCATCCTACACCCAAACTCCCTCCCAAACCCCGAACTCCCTCCTGCATCCCAATCCCCTGCCCCAGCCCCTTCCTGCACCAAACTCCCTCCCAGGAAAAAGACTTGACTACAGGAGCCCCACAAAATCTAATAGCCCTGGGCCAACAGGAGATTTAGTCCAGCCCTGATCAAGCTTAATGTTTTCCTGATTAAGTTATTTTCTTTACAGAATTATAGCTAGTTTCACATAGCCAGAGATTATGCTCTGCATTTATTGCATCATGTAAACATTTATTACAAGGACATAATCCTAAATTAAAAAATCAACAGAATAATAAAATCGCTAGGTTGTATACAAGCGTCTGAGGCACATGTAATTAAATTACTCATAACTATGAGTAGAGATTCTGGGGTGGCAGAAATGATTACAGTAGATAATGAAAATGTAAATTTTTTTAGTTTGAGAAGTCATGAAATGACAGGCAAAGGTGTCTCCCATCTGTCAGTTTTAATAGTCACCCACCCATTCTCCCCCCTTTTCCCAGGTGGATCACCCACCCACCCAAGTCTACAGAATTCCATGTCCACTGTTAGTCCCTGAGATTGCAATAGCTTCTGCTGTTCCAGTGCTCAGCCATTATCCAGATGGTTTAGACTGGGTCAAGTGCCTAAAATAGTTTGGGTTTAGTCAAGTTGTTTTAAATTTGTAATTCCTAACTGGTTAGCAACCGGCTCTGATAAGGTCAGGTCGCTCTACATTAATTGGTAGCAAGATCCTTTTTTGATAGCCTGCATTACCTCTTGCTTCTTCTTTGTCTGCAAGAAGACCCTGATTCAGCAGACCATTTAAGTACATCTCTTAGCTCCAACTCTATTCAGAAAAATACTTACACCCATAGTTGGCACCATGGAGTAGAAGCAGGGGGACTACAGAAAATAATCAGTACCACCCTCTTTCATGGTTATAAGTTCTGTTCTGCTTCAGATACCTGGTGCCTTCTTTTAAAAATGCACATTCAAATCCACTCCTCTTGGAGTGTAGGAGGTTGATATTTTCTCCTGACTCAAAAATTCTGAACACTTCACCAAGAGAGAACTGGGCTTGCTGTATATATGGTTTGTCTAGCACTAAAATGAAATGCAGGCAGAAAACCAGTTGTCTACCTATATATCTTAGCAGGCTTTAGATGGATGGTTCTGTCATCAGACAGACTTTCAGGTCAAACACACTTCTAGCAATGTATAAATTAAATAAAGCAAGAAAGCAAAGATAAATTCCAACACTACAAATAATTTTAAAGAGCAGACAGGCAAAATCTATAAGTCACTCAATCTAAAAGCACTTCAAAGGCTGGTTTGGTTAAATCTAGCACTGCACTTTACTTTAAGCATCAGCAAACATATACCTCTACCACATGACAAGCTACTTTTCAGATCCTCAAGATAAAGATGAAAAACACAACTTTAGTGTAAATATAGCAGGCGTGTTGTTTTAACCTCTGCAACCTCCAGATTCCTGAAAGAAAAGGATATCAACCAATACCTAATTATGATAAACATATCTGTATACTTCATTTGGGTTTTGAAAATTTGAAGTGAAATTAAAAACAAAAACAAAAAAACAAGCCAACAATGGGAATGGTATGAGGGCAAAAAAAAGCTTGCAAGGGATGTAAATCACACTGGACCTGATTCTTCATTGTCTGGCACTCTATGTAATCATTTATGTCTGTGCAAAATGGGTGTAAAATGCTATCCCTCACAACAGTAGTGTTACATCCACTTTGCACAGCTGCAAATGACTAACGTGTAGAGCTATGGAGAATCAGGAGTGACTCCATTTAAATCAGTGGAGTTACATTAGAATAAACCCAGTGTTAAGCAAGAGGAGAATCAGACAAGTATGCAGTTTACTATTCCCATGAAATGTCTGATAGTGATGCTTAGTAACTACAGTGGCTACCAGCTGTTCATATGGTACACTAACTTCTGCTTGAGCCAAATGCAACCACCCTGCTAAGGGTGAATGGAACTGAAACTAAAAATATTAGGAAGGGTACTGATCATAAAGCATAGAATGAAGCTACAGCACAGGTGACTTGGTGATAACCTCTCGTTAGTCTGAAGCAAAACATAAATCAGAAAATATTGCCCCAGTTAAAGGCAGTTCTTCAGCAAATACAATATTCTCCCACCAGTTGCCTTCACTTCTAAGTCACTAGGTGGAATGGATGTTAAAACTGTTAGAAGTTGGTATACTGCCCAAACTATCCAATAACTAATGCTAGCCCACTTCTAGCTTCCAAACACAGAAGTACAACAAAGATACTCTACTCAGATGCTGTTAGATTATCTGGTTTCTTCCAAAGAATTACAGTATTTATTCATGAAGTAGATCAATGTTGATTTAATTTCATATAATATTACAACATTGGAAAGTTTAGCACTTGTATATAGTCATGTGTGCAGTAACTTGAGAATGTGTCACTTGTGGTTCAAACATTTAATCTTTGCTTTGATATTAAATTAGCAACATAAGTCACTTATTACCATATACAGAGAACACTAATTACTGAAATATACATCAATCATAAAGTTTCCTTCTTCAGGCATATTCTGCATTGCATTGCTGTTGCACCTGACGTCTAGATGGCTTGCAAACAAGGGTATTCAACTATTTCATTCAAAACTGTCTTATTTAACAGTAAGAAATGTACATAGTTTAAATGTGCTTTTTCAAATGGATTGCATCCATATCAATGGTTTAGTGGAATGTCTAAAGCTTTGAAAAATGCTTTTACCAAGTGATTCATGGAAACTGGTAAAATTACCAAACAGTCAATTGGATATAGTGCATTAGTTCTAATTGCTTAAGGTGCATTATACAGTGTAGTTGCAGCTGTGTCAGTCCCAGTATATTAGAGAGACAAGATGGTTGAAGTAATAATGCCTTTTATTGGACCACTTTCAAGTTTGGTCCAAGTTTAAGGCCTACAATTTAGACTTTTATTCTAATAGAGGGGGAAGGCGATGTTTTCATGATGCTTTGAAAAAATTAATAGTACACCATTTTATCAAATGTATTTAAACATTTCTCTGTGAAGGTGTGAACATGGACATACCAGGGTTGTTCTAGATCACAACCAAACAATAAAAATGACTCTCATGCCTGCTCAAAAATGGAATTAAAAGTTCACAATTGTTGAACTTTGTCAAAATTTGAAATTTCAATGAGAAACTGTCAACATTCTGTATTTAGAAATATTTTGACCAGCCCTACTGGCTAGAAACTGTCAGGGTACAAAAGTTAAATTAACCAGCCTGTTTTTAATTGCCTGATATGACTGAAATGGAAAAGGCAAAAATTATAAATGGTCAAAGGTAAATTAGATTAATAAGTGAAGAATTTTATAAATATAAATTGTTGTTAGTATAACCTCTTTGTACTGGATTCTGCATTCCATTTCTAGTAGCATGGGTGAGTTTGTTAAATGCCCATACAAGGAATGGAACACTTCTTTCACTTCACTTCACAACACTGCAACACACCTACCACAATCCATTAATTTGCTGTTAACAAGCTCCAGCCCACAATCCCTCTTTACAGTCTTCTCTCTATGCTCCACACTTCATGGAGTCATGGTAAACGTATTTGGATTAAAGATCAGAACAAGATTCTCCTGATTCACATCCAGTTTCAATGCTGACTTTTGTGAAGAGACCGGCCCTTTTGTTCCCTGATTGCAAATTAGGGCAACACAATCCTCATAGCTCCAGTTTCTTAAGTTTACTCAATTCACTTTAGAGCTCTTATCATGTCAGTCTGTCTAAATCAAGAATCCTCCAATTATAGACTCTTCTCTTCATCCCCAAACCAAGGGTTCTTATTTGTATTATGGTAGCATCTTGTGCTAGGCACTGAAGAATAAAAGGCAGTTCCTGCCGCCAAAGATTTTACAATATAAAAAAGATCAACAAACAGCAAAAAAAGATGCTTTGTACCATCAGGATCCAAATGAGGACACCTGAAGCTGGTGCTATTGAATGATTCCCGAAAAGTGCCTCCAAGTTTTTTCTTTCTAGTTCTTTTTTGGTGAGTTTCCACTGTTTCCTTCTTCAAACTACAAATATTCAGTAATTGATATATTTATCTACTTCAGGAGTTTGTATGGAACCTATTATTATACCTAAGCACTTTTAAACAGAAAAAGAGCAAGATAAAGAAGGTCACTTTTGAAAATCTTTCCATAGTGAGTTTGGGAGACTCAATCTGAGACACCCTAAATAGGGTTTGATTTTTCAGAGGGTGGGTTCTCAGACCTTTCTGAAGATCATATGCCCTTTCAGTTATCTCAGATTGGACAGCCAAAAATCCTGCCATCCCAAATTACCTGACACATCTGAAAATGTTTGACCATTGCCTATTTTTTTGTCTTTAACATAGTCACATAAATCTCTTATAACAAATAACAAAAATGCTAAATTGTTCACTATATCAAAGTACAACTGTAACTTTAGGAATTGGTCCGCATCACCATCTAGTGATGGCAAGGAGCCATGTTTCTAGAGCACTAACAGCAACTCCTTTACGTTAGTAAAAGATAGGACCTTTTTTTAAAGTGGCAAAAGGGAGAGATTCATGTGGAAAATGTCCCTTTAAAGTATATCTGCTGCATCAGAGTTAGTAGTGAGGTTTTCTCTAAATGTCTCCAGAAAACATCTATGGAGAGTCAAAATTCACAGAAATGTGACTGAAACATGGAGGACTGCCTTTCTCCTGGGCTCCTGGATTGTCCATATTTTGTGGAAAGACTGCACATCTAGAAACCAATTCTTGTTTCCACCTTTGAATATAATATGTCTTACTCAAGGGAGGAGAAGGAAATCATGTCAGGAAAGCAATTTGGCATAAGTATCCCTCACCCAGATAGGTTGTTTTTGGATTCAGGGGCGGCTCCAGGCACCAGCACTCCAAGTGCGTGCCTGGGGCGGCAAGCTGCGGGGGCGCTCTGCTGGTCACCGCTAGGGCGGCAGGCAGGGTGCCTTCGGCGGCTTGCCTGCGGAGGGTCCAGTGGTCCCACGGCTTTGGCGGACCTCCCGCAGGCACACTTGCAGGAGGTCCGCCGAAGCCACTGGACCAGTGGACCCTCCGTGCTTGGGGCAGCAAAGCGTCTAGAGCTGCCTGTTTGGAATCTTCATTCACAATGGGTGAGGGAAAGAAATGCAACATAAAGCTATTCCTAGGCTTTCTTTGGCCCAAGATCTAGTTTCTCTACATTGACTGAAGATGCAGTGGCTTGTTATCTCTAGCAAGGGAGGCATTTAAACTATAGTTTGTTTTATATTTAAATTCCCCTGTTGGATAAATCAGATCTGATATCTCTCCATTAGAAACCAGGAGCTAGATTCACAAAGGTGCCTAGGCAGCTAACTGCCTCTTTGGCACCCAACATTTAGGGGCCACTGACATTCACAAAAGTGCCACCTAACCCTGTAGATGCCTAATTCCTGGGCATGTAAATTTCTGCCAGAGGACCTGCACAAAGCCATCTAAATCCTGATGACACCCCCACAGCTAACAATTTGGTCCGCGCTCTGCCAAAGCCTGGCAGGACTCTCTAGCTAGATGTTCCCATCCTATCTCCCCAGCAGGGGTTGATCCTCTAGGTGTGCTCAAGTATCAGAGGGGTAGCCGTGTTAGTCTGGATCTGTAAAAGCAGCAAAGAATCCTGTGGCACCTTATAGACTAACAGACGTTTTGGAGCATGAGCTTTCGTGGGTGAATACCCACTTCCTCATGCATCTGAGGAAGTAGGTATTCACCCACGAAAGCTCATGCTCCAAAACGTCTGTTAGTCTATAAGGTGCCACAGGATTCTTTGCTGCTTTTAGGTGTGCTCAGAACATGCCTACAGGATCAGGCCCTGCACAAAAGATAGCCAGAGGTCAGCAAGGTTGTGTCTCTGTCCATCCCCATGTTAACAAATAGCCCAGTGGTTAGGGAACTGATATGAGACCCAGATTCAAATCCTGCTCTGTCTGATATGGAGTAGCACCTTTTCCTAACCACCAGGCTACTGACTATTTTGGGGTGGGGATCTCCCTCTCAGATCATTGGGAGTTAAGCCCAGATCCTCAAAGGTATTTACATGCCTAAGCCCTGAACTTTTCCTCTGCTTTTCACTCCTGGCTAGCTTAGGCAGCTCCCTGCTCAGCTTGCTTCCTTGAGAATCCCTTTCTTAGGCTAGGCCTACACTTGAGGGGGGAGGGTCGACCTAAGATGCGCGACTTCAGCTACACGAATAGCGAAGCTGAAGTTGGCATATCTTAGGTTGATTTACCTGGCCATGAGGATGGTGGTGAGTCAACTGCTGCCGCTCCCCCATCGACTCCGCTTCCACCTCTCACTGTGGTGGAGTTCCAGAGTCGACAGCAGAGCGATTGGGGATCGATTTTATCACGTCTACGTGAGATAAATCGATCCCCGATAGATCGATCACTACCTGACGATCTGGCAGGTACTGTAGATGTACCCTTAGGCACCTAACTGTCCCCAAGCCCTGTATGGAGAGCCAGAATGGCTGATTTAGGGCTAAGAATTCCACTAGGCAGCAGGGTCCCTAGGAGTTAGGCGTTGCCGAGCCCATGGGTATGTTTACACTGTAATGTCAGCTCAGGGTTAGAAGAACACAAGATAGCAGACCCTGGGTTTGTTAACCTAGAGCTTGAGCATCTATACTCATTTGTAACCCCAGTTTAGGAATTGTTGAACCCTGGGTCCCAACCTGGGGCTCCAGCCTCTCCAATGCATTGTGCAGGCTTGAGTCCATCCCACACTTCCTAGCTCCTTCTCAAAATGTGGCCGCTCTAAACCTTTGTTGGTGGTGCAGTGTGGTAAAACATGACTGTCCAGAGGACAAAGAGTCAGCCTATAGGATTGTGGGATATTTTTGATGTATATTAGAGCCATACAAGTTCTCAAAGCCCACTTGGAAGACAAGCTCATTATAAGGACCCTCTCAGCATTTTAAGCCTTCAGTTTTCTATGGCTGTTGGTCTTCTTGATTCCCATCTTCTCTTTAGAAGCAACAGGACTTCTAGAGACTCTTTTCATTTTTTTTAAACACCTTGAACCTACCCTTCCCCTTTTTACTGCTTCTGATACTGTCTTATATTTGTTTCTCTGTTTAGTATTACAGAGCTATGACTTTTAAAGGGGGCTTCTGGGAGCCCTACATAACCTGCTGAATGAATGAAAACCCAGACCTGGATTCTATTTTCCAGAATTTTACAGGAGCTAATTTGCCAGAATTCTAATCTGAAGAACTCTGTGTAAAATGCCATAGGCCATGCTTACTCAGAACTGTAGCATTGTTACTCACCTATACACTCCAAATAGTCTTTCAAGTATGATGATGATTTAGCATTGAGCTGTTCCATATTTCCCAAGCTAAACTACCAGGTTCAGCAGTATGTCTCCTATTATTACTGATTTAAGAATATATTCTCTACAAAGGAGGAGTGACTGTTTCTATTCCCTTCTGATTTCTTTCTTTTGTGCAAATATACATGTATTAGACACCTGTGACTAGATGATTCATTGTCACATGAATATTTCACAATACATTTACTGAAATGGATTCAGCCTTTCAAAAACTGCTCTAAAGATTTAAGTAACTGTTAGTCTGTGTTATGAACAACTCTTTTGTATACTCTCAATAGTTACCCAAGATCTTATCAAGGCATGTGTACTTTTCATTAATTACTACTGGGTGCTAATTATCAGTAATTCTACCATCATGCACAGAATAACAGCACAGTGAAATATATTGCTCTATTCTGTACTCTATTTTTAAAATTAAAATTAATGCTTGCTATTAACTGAAAAATCAAACTCCCACTTAGCTGACTTTAAAGTAAGGAGTACTGGAGTATCAGTTTGAATCCAAACTCTACATACAGAAGTGTTCATACTTGGTCTTCCAATATGACCCTGCATATTGATAGGCCCACACGTCTGATTTGTCCGTCTTGTGGTGATTGAGGGAAAACATGTATTCTTGTGTCAATATCAAGTTAGAAGTTTTATCAAGCAAAACCATCTTTGAGTTATCCGAATGCTAGTATTTTTGAAGTATGAAATTTCTTTGCAATGGTAACTCAGATCAAAATTAACAGCTTTTCCTCAAACACACATATAAACAGTTCACCTTTGAACTGAGAACTAACATGATCAATTTAATCTAAAAAAGGTAACTTTTGAGTAAATTTATAAATATTTGGAGCCAGAAGTCAAGCCTGGCCTCTGAAGCCTTGCCTATAGTTTGGTAATAAATATGGTACAGGTATCTATACAGGTTTACATTTGGGGTGGAAGCTGTTAGATTCCCGGTACTGTAACTTATTGTGTGGGTGGACCCATCTGCCCAGGCAGAACTCACTGGTGTCAATGGGGCTCCATACTCTTGCAGGAGTCCACCCATATGGAACACATGCACAGGGTTAAATTTGACACTGAGGGTATATCCAGACTACCCGCCATATCAGCGGGTAGTGATCAATTTATCGGGTATCGATATATCACGTCTCATCTAGACGTGATATATCGATCCCCAATGCACTCCCGTCGACTCCGGAACTCCACCAGAGTGAGCGGTGGTAGCGGAGTCGACAGGGGAGCCGTGGCTGTTGAGCCCGCGCTGTGAGGACGGGAGGTAAGTCAAAATAAGATATGTCGACTTCAGCTACGGTATTGCGTATCTTACATCAACCCCACCCTCCCAGTGTAGAGCAGGCCTGAGTGAAGCTATATATGCTCTAGAGAGGGAGTTATTAGGACCACTAGCACCTCAGAAACTTGTTTCCTTTTATGCACAAACCAAATCTTAAGCTGCTCCGCAGAAATGTCTTGTTTATAAGACCACGTCTGTGCTACAAACTTTCTTTGATACAAGTTATGTCAGCATACACCCGCCAAAGTTAATATATTGCTCATATGTGAGTATACTTGGCTGCTTGCATCTGTGCTATATGCACTCACCAGGAGTGATTGTGTCAATGCAAAGTGTGCATCACAAGTAGGCATTCCAGTGTGCCGAGTGCCACCATCAGGCATGATACCTTTTGGGATATTTTTTGCAATGTGTCATGGGATAGACAAGACTCACTCAGGGATATGTGGGAGCTATAATAAACTTTCTAAAGATTTATTCACTAAGAAAAGAAAGGAGTTATTTACAAGGTTAAAGCAAGGGAACATACACACACAAATGAGTTAGTCTATCATTTCAAAAAGTAATTGCAGTTGCTGTAATGTGCTAGCTCTGTGTATTCTTTAGAGCTAATCCAAGCCAAATAGCCAGGGGATCCCTTGCTTATGCTTAGAAGTCTTGCCCTCTCCATGATGTCCAAGAAGCATAGGGATAAACAATTTCTTCTTGTCAGGGATTTTTATCCTCATCCCCCAGAGTTCAAGCTGTGATGAGATGAGTGTTGTGCATTCTCCTCTTTAGGGGTGTGTGGGGAGCAATCAATGAAGTCTTTTGATGAGCCAGTCACAAGGGCTATTAAAAGAGTTCAGAATAAAGCTATACGGCTGAGAAAAGCTTTGAAAGAGCATTTTAATGGGCAGCCACAGTGGTGTTCTCTGGGTCTGGAGCTCTTCCCTGTCATACCCCTTTGCCTGCATCCCCTGTGCAATTTGTCTGCAGATGTCCACGTTTCTATGGCTGGTTCGTAGATGTGCTTGCACAGCGTCTTCTCCTCACAGGCCGAGGCAATCCAGCATCTCCTGTCTCCTCCAGGCAGGAGCACGTCTAGTGCCTGAAGCCAGCACAGTCGGTTGGGCAGTGCACACAACAAGGGATCACTGATAGATGTGCTTGCCAAGGTGGGAAACCAAGAAAAGGCATATTAAAAATATGGGGGTGGGACTTAAGATGGGGACAGTTTCTGGTCTCCAGGGTCCCGGAGCAGTGGAATTAACAATTGTTACCCAACTGCTCACTTTCACAGGGAATTACATTGTGGGACAGCCGCTGGAGGACTGTTAGGGTAGACCCAGGTTGTACTGTGTCTACATTCGCACTGTGACCTCAGTAGGTCGATCATGGCTTCATACCATTCGGGGATGTGGTTTTACTGTGTTGCCATAGTGGGGCGCTTACTTTAGATGGAGATAGTTTTCAATGTAGATACATGCAAAAACAAGTTGTCCCAAGGTGATTTACATCAGCCTAAAACTGTGGTGTAGGTCAGGCCTCAGTTCAGTTTTGAATGATCCTTCAAATACTTATGCACACACTTGGGTAGCCTCATTCAGCTCAATAGGCCTACTCACATGCATTCTGTTAAGCGTGGTTAGCTGCTTGTAGCATTGGGGATCTGCTGTCTATCTGCTGTCTTCTACTGTTATTGCCTTTTACATCAAGTCCTTTGGGATTTGAGGGTTTGATCTATTTGAGCTCAGTACTTTTAATTGAGGGCATGAGGATAACCAGTCTACTGCTTAAACAAACATTGTATTCTATGTCAGAGAGCAGAAGTCAAACAATGTGGTTAAAGACAGGCTCCCAAAAGGGGGAGGAGTGGGAGGGAAGAACACTGTGGTATGTTAGTAAATGTGCCCAATTAAGAGACAGGCACAAGGGATCGATACCAAGAATAAGCTGGAAAATGGTTTACAAGAGTAAAATGTATCTGTACCTAGGAGCTCCCATGCTCACTGTAAATTGCATATTTCTGGTTACATCTAATTGCTTATTTGGCTGAAAGAAAAAATAAAGATTTTTTAGGCAAATTAAGCCTAAACAGGAGTAGCTACACTAACTGCAGTGGTATAATCCGTTCCCTACGCCAGGATTGAAGTTGCCCCCTTTACCGTCTAACAAATCAGTTCTAAGGCCCTTTACTGAACTCCTGCAACAAATAAAGAGGAAGATGTTCTTTGTCTACATAAAAATATTATACTCATGTAACTACATTATTTTTTAAACGGACTCACTTTAAACCGGTGCAACCCCCTTGCATGGGTGCTTTTATTTCAGTTTAAGTGTCTTAAATAGATTTAGCTTAAGACGGTAAGGAATCCATTTAAGCTAACTCAATATAACGCAGTCTTAACCCCAAATGAAAGCAAAGGGAGTTGCATTGATTTTACTAAGTATGTTTTTAAAACGATTTACTTAAATCAAATCAATTGTGTAGACAAGGCCATAAAATGAAGGGTGGTTGTTTTTGTGTTTTTTTTAGCTTCATCAATGGGTTTCCATAGTGTATATCTGAAGGGATTGACTTGGACTATTCCTCTAAATGAATATAAGAGTGTAGTGTCTGTACAGCTATCTAACTGAAGGTATTTCTAAAGTGCTTATTGTTGTGGTATCCAAGTGCTGCACAGCAGTTAGAGAACTGAGCATGCCTCAAAGGGCAGTTCTTATGGCAATGTTTTCAGTTTTCTTTTCCCAGTGTGCATACCTTGTGCTGTGGGTTGCTATTGGGTTTGGTGATATGTTGCTAATTTAAAATTCTGTCTTTTTCTCTAAAGCACCCAAGGAATAAGTGCTTAAACCAATTCACACAACCAGTGATCTGTGCATGGAGCTCTGTTGCTGGGTGTGGGATAACAGCACTCATGACATTTTAGATTAATATAACTCCTGCATGATGGCATCTGGCCTGCTATGTCCTCCTTTCCTTTCTTTTCTGTGGCTTGTTTTTTCTTTTCTCTTTGCTTTGGTTCTTTGTCTCTGAGTTGAAAACTACTATTTTGTTATGATTAATGTGCCTTTATATTGTAGCTGCATTTTTCTCCTTACTGTAATTTTTTCATTCATACTGTAAACACATTTAACAAAATCCCTCTCTCTTCTAAGTATTCAAAATAAGGATGCAGGGTTGTTTACTCCTAGTGAAACTGTTGGTAACTGATTAATTATGGCCCAATCCAACAAATGCTGCTATTAGTGTTTGCAAGATTGAGCTTTTCGCATTTTTATTGTATTTTTTCTCTGTCCTTTGTTCTGCCTTATTTCTTTGATGCACAATAAATTCTAAGACTAATGTAGGAAATAACTTCTTATGTATCAATCTGAGCACACGCATTCAACTAATGAAGTAAATTATCTCTTCCTCTTTGCCTCACAAACTTAGTGCTCTATACACCTTCTCTTTTTGGTATGGTGCTTACGGGAGTGCTCCTCAAAGTATTCAAATCAAAGGACAATATGTGCCTTTTTTTTGCTTTATCAGAGGGTTTCCCAGTAGCGGGTAATGATATACAGCCAGAGTGGCCCTGTAACAAAAACAGATGGTGTGGTCAAAGCAGTGCACAATAGTTAACCAACAGATACGTTAGTGTAGCACTTAAGCCACTTTGATGCATTAATTTCTCCACTGTGGTATGGAACTTTGCCAGTTTTGTGGATTGTTCTAGTAAAGGATAAGGTGCTGAAGTGCACAGGTACAGTAGGGCTGAATTAATGCTATTCTAACATCCCCAGGCTCAGCTGTAACACTAGTGTAACTTTTTGTTTTGTCTAATTTCCTCTTGAGTCTTTTCATTTCATCATTCTCTTTGTTTGTTTCTGTTTTTCATAGAAACAACCGCAGGTCCTTTGGCATTCTTTACATACCTCTAGGTAGCTCTGTGACCCTGCCAGTGCCCCTTAAAGTGAATTGTAAAATGCTAGTGCACAAAGCCTGTGAACAGTAACTAATTACTTTCAAAACTCAGCATGTAGTCTCCAAAGGATTAAATGGCTTATTCTAATATGAAGGCTAGGGATAAATCCTAGCAAACTATTGGAAATTGGTCTAATGAGTCTCCAACTCTGCCACGTACCAAACTTATGCTAATGGTGACTTATTGTGCATCCATATGCTGGATGTCAGAACAGAAACTTAATACAATTAGTACCTACTCCATTTAGCAATAATATGCATTGGAGGCTGTACACATTGCTAGTTAGAGAGCATATGCCTATTAATATGCAGAACACACACCCAGGTCCAATACCCACATGTCACCTTTCAACAGGGCTTGCTGGGCTGTCTTTCTGTAGGTTTACAGGGGAACAAGAATTGAGATGGCCCTCCTCGCTAGTGTGCTCCAGCAACAGCATGAGAATGTATGGCATTTCTCTGGAATGTGACTAGCTAGCGGTATTTTTCCCTTTATGCCTTTTTTTATTAGTGTCATTTTTCTAAATAAAAATATATCAAGCTATCTAAATCACTTTGACATTTGAAAACTCAAATATGTAAACAAAATAATAATCATAGCAAATTTTAAAGTAATAACTTCAGAACCTTCCAAATGGCAACCCCTCTTACCCAGACTGCAGCATGTACAGTGGGCCACATTTTAGTCAATATACCATTGGAGTTCCTGCTGTGAGGAGCAGAAAGCAGCACTGCACCAGAGAGAGGAAATATCCCTCACTGTATCCTGTCTTTAATACTTTCTACAGAGCCCACAGAGAGATGAAGGATTCTCATCCAATAAAAACTGAGAATGAATGGGAGGGATTGGAGAAGCGATGCGTCTGGCACAGACATTTTCAGCAGAGAAAGACATTGCACCCAACAGCAGTGATGCTCTGGGGCTTGGCTTAATGGTCTGAAATATTTAGTCTTGCTGGAGCAACAGGCTCAAATCTGGGCAAGGTTTATTTAGCCCTTCATCCATCCTCAAGGTAGATAAAGCGAATCTTAGGTTTACTGTCCAAAATCAGACAAGACATTACAGCTGAAGTCCTGGCTACAACATGTGAATGTTAAAGCAGTAGGGCGTGTCACAGTATAAACTTTGCCCTTCTTCTATGCTGTTATGTAGCCCCATGAGTGATGCTTGGCTTCCTTGTTCCACCATAGAAGGCACTGCAGTTCAGTGATGTTGGAGTTATAATATGATTGTGATGATGTAACATTTATATATTGCTTCATAAGTTCATAGACTCATATGGCACTATCCAAGCAGAATAAAGGCATCATTTCTGTCCCAAGTAATTAATTTAACCCCGCAGACTGACAGGGTACTTCAGCATGTGCCAACCTTTTAAGTACTGGAGTAGTCTCACAGAAGTCAATGGGATTACTGATGTATTTAAGTACTTTGCTGAATCAGGTTGCAAACAGTGTGACATGATGAAGGGAGAGACTACAACAGAGAAGAGAGTGTGAACTCAGTAAATCCTGTTCACATCAGCAGAATAACTGTTGTCAGTACTGGTTGTGAATGAGGGCAGGTCCAGTGTCAGCAATACAGTGGGTGTTCTGACCAGCAGAAACAGGTCTTGCCATCAGGGGATTGGTCACCTGATGAATTGCCCTGTTCTTTTCATTCCCTGAAGCATCTGGCATAGGCCACTGTCAGAAGACAGGGTACTGTATAGGTCAGGGGTAGGCAATCTGCGGCACGCCAGTTGATTTTCCGTGGCACTCACACTGCCCGGGTCCTGGCCACTGGGTCGGGGGACTCTGCATTTTAATTTAATTTTAAATGAAACTTCTTAAACATTTTAAAAACCTTATTTACTTTACGTATAACAATAGTTTAGCTATATATTATAGGCTTATAGAAAGAGACCTTCTAAAAATGTATTACTGGCAGGTGAAACCTTTAATTAGAGTGAATAAATGAAGACTCGGCACACCACTTCTGAAAGGTTGCTGACCCTGGTCTAGGTGGACCATTGGTCTGATCTAGTATGGCCATTCTAATGTTCTTATGTCAATACAGTTAAAACAAAATAAATGGCTTTGTTTCATACAAAAACATTTTTCATTTGCCATATTGTGAATCTCATCTAAGCCGCTAGAACATGCAAAAAGAAAGTGTTAAACAAGAATGAAGGAGATGAAGGGAGAACATCAGAAAAGGGTACTAATTATAATAATCCAGAATTTAGGTATAGTTTTGTGTAGAATCTTACTCAATGAATTTCAGTTTACCTTTTGAGTTTTAAAGCGAGACGTGGGAGTGGTGAGCTTACTTGAACCAATCCCACTTCCCCTCCCTGGTCTCACACATCAGCAAACTAAAAAAAATGAGTTTTGCCCAGTTCTTCTCAGGCCAGCCAGTGGGCTGCTGTGTGACACACTAAGATCACATTACTTGTCACCAGAAATATGTGATATTGAAACTTGACATGGCACTGCTGATGCTAAGTTAGCACCAAAATAAACTCCTCTTCCGTCTCTCTTTCATGTAAACTACTGTGCTATCTCTTGAATATCAAAGTATTCTAATTTACATCTCTTTGGTGCCAGGCAGGCATTATGTGTTGGTGATCACACTTATTTCCAAGGGCAAAGGAGGAGTGGCAGAGACAGCATCTTCCTGTTATTGATAGAAACATTAAAGATGTTTCCTCCATGCATGAAGAATTCAGTGAAATCGAGTCACTCCAGAAGTGACCTATATTTAGAAATTTGATTATGACTGAATGTTGTGCGTAACAGGGAGGAAAGGAAGAGTAGAAGAAACTGCAAATCCATCAAAAGATCATTTAGGCATTTCAAAATTAGTTGGGGACTAATCAGGTTAGCTGAGATGAAGATCAGAATGGGGATGGTCCCTTTGAGCATGCCCAATACAAAATACAATTAGACTATCTATTTATAATTTCTCATGTGAATTACACTTGGTGCATCCATGGAGGAAGGAGAAGAGATACACAGGTGATGTGAAATTCCATTTCCTGGGACACTTCACTGAATGACTCTTTTGGTTCAGTTTATACCCATTTTAGATTTTGATTGCGTTTTGCCTAATATAGTGGAAGCTGGATTGCACGTGTCCTTTACTTTAAAAAGTATTTGTGTACATGACCCACCAGTGTGTGGGAACAATAAAGACCCAAGATTTTTAACAAAGTCAAATTAATAATAGCTAAATTAATGTGAATAACAACTTTGCAAACCAACACAGTTTCCAACCCACTTCTGGGGAAAGTTCTTCCCCTTCTTCTGGCATATGCGTAGCATGCCCCTGTAACCTGAATGGGGTTGTGCACACTGGCACACAAATGGGTTTGTAGACAGAGACATCTTGTCTTCAGTCAACCAAATGCACATTTCATCATCATCCTGCAACTGTTCAGCAAGTAATTAAACCTTCACCTGCCAGGTGCTCTGCAATCAGGGTACAGTTTCATGAGCCAGACCCTGCATAATGAGCAAGTTGTCTTCTTTCTGGTTGATGCATCATGTGTACCTTGTTGGGGTGTGGACAGTGGGCACATGTGGGCCACCAATGGTCCTAACACAATTCAGGAGCCCCCATCTCTCAAAGCCAGCTTTATTTTGAGGACTAACAAACTTCACCACCTGTGGGTAAACTACAGCAATAATTGCCTCACAAACTTCCAACACCACAGTATCAACAGTTGATTTGCCATCATGAAACTAGTTAGCTACGGACCTGTAGTAATCTGGGGTAGCAAGTTTCCACAAGGCAATAGCAACCTGTTTCTGGACTGGTCTGGCCTCCCTCTTCTGTGTGTCCTGGCTTTTGGGTCAGAGGGGGTATATCCCCATCTACATCAGAAACGTGCAAAGAAACAAGTGATATCCCTCACAGAATGTCTCTCATATGGATGCTGTTAACTTGTGCACAGGCTAGCAGGGATGTAGATTCCACCATCTTCTTAGGTAACCCATTCCAGTGCTTTACCACCCTTCCAGTGAAATAGTGTTTCCTAATATCCAACCTAGACCTCGCCCACTGCAACTTGAGACCATTACTCCTTGTTCTGTCATCTGCTACCACTGAGAACAGGCTAGATCCATCCTCTCTGGAACTCCCTTTCAGGTAGTTGAAAGCCACTATCAAACCCACCCTCATTCTTCTCTTCTGCAGACTAAATAATCCCAGTTCCTTCAGCCTCTCCTCATAAATCATGTGCTCCAGCCCCCTAATCATTTTTGTTATCCTGTGCTGGACTCTTTCCAATCTTTCCACGTCCTTCTTGTAGTGTGGGGCTCCAAATTGGACACGGTACTCCAGATGAGGCCTCACCAATGTCAAATAGAGGGGAATGATCACATCCCTCGATCTGCTGACAATGCTCCTACTTCCTTCTGTAGAGGTTTTTAAGATCAGGCTTGACAAAGCGCTGGCTGGGATGATTTAGTTGGGATTGGTCCTGCTTTGAGCAAGGGGTTGGACTAGATGACCTCCTGAGGTCCCTTCCAACCCTGAGATTCTATGTTGACTGACACTAGAGGCAGTTGATGAAAGCCTCTTGTCTTATGTGGCCAAGTGAGAGTGCTCGATACAAAACAAAACATGCCCCCCAAGGGTAGAGGGTGGCAGGCTCCAAGAAAAACTCTGCTCACTTCATTTGTGTCTGCAGGAAATGTCATTAGAGACTCTTGAAAAGTTATTGTGTTTTTTGGAAGAGGTGGCACATTAGCTGTACTCTCTAGGGCTCTAGACCAGTGGTTCTCAGCTACGGGGTCTGAGGCCCCTGGGGGGCCACGAGCAGGTTTCAAGGGCGTCTGCCAAAATAAACCAGAGAGCAGAGCCGGTGTTGGACTCACTGGGTCCGAGAGCAGAAAACCAAAGCCAAAGCCCAGTCATGTGAGGCTGAAGTCACAGCCTGAACAACAAAGCTTCGCAGGGCCCCCCGGGGCATGGGGCCCGGGCAGTTGCCCTGCTTGCTACCGTGGCTTTTAAGATACTGAATATGCGGAAAAAGTTGTTGTGACACATGTGGGCTGAGGAATTGTTATAGCATCTTGGGGGCCTGAGGAAGAGAGAGGTTGAGAACCTCTGCTCTAGATGGTGCTGGGCCTGGGTCAAATACAATAGATTTGATTCTTCTCTCTCTCTGACACTTGTGTAAATCAGGAGCAACAATTTTGTCAAATAAATTAAGTGATTGTGGAGGTAAGAGAGTCATTCTCTGGTGCAGAGTTCACTCAGAGAGGGAAATCAAGTACTTTCCAAGGCCTCAAACTTCATTTCTTCTCAACCTCATTTTTCAAACAGAACATTTCAAGAGGCAGAAGTTTGGCCTGCAAAGAACAGGTCTGCCATGCACTAATCTCACACAAACCTCTCTGGCTCCGATACCTCTTTGGCAATGGTTTTCTGTTCATTTGTCAGTTTTGTTTTCTTTCCTGAAGAGTTTTGGTGCATAGCTCAGGAGACCAAGACAGCTTTCGTTAAGAATATAATCTCACTTTCCAATGGTAGATAATTAATAATGGAGGGAGAGGACCCATCAGAAGTACCACATCTGGATGATGGGAGCAGTAAATCTAAGATGTTTTTGCCACAGAAAAATGAGCTAGAAGCAGCCGTGTCAGTAGAGTACAAGTGGCCCAGAACTCATGGTTGGGCAGAGCAAAACAAAAAACTCAAGCAATCTATGTTTGAAATTCTCCTCTGACTCTGGATCAGATAATTTGAGTGACTCTTAGGTACAGTTACACTAACAGCTGCATTTTAAAGAATTAGAGAGAGCCTGCTAAAATCTGAGCCAACTCAAATCTTTATCCAGAACTTCATCTCAACCTTTACTGGGGTTCCGAGAAGTCTGATTAGTTAGTTTTCCTGTGGATGACTCTGCAGAAAAGCATCTTGTCTTAGATAATTCAAAGCTTCTCTTCCAGGAAAGGCCAAAAAAGTTCTTCCCCCCGCAGACTCTGAATACACTGTTTGATAGCCACAGGTATCCCTGAGGGGGAAAAACTTTCCCTGCTATAAGCTATCTTTATTAGCATTGAGATAGATCTCTCACTATAAATGGTGACAAACATTTTAAGATATGTTCCTTGTTTGAAAGAGTTTATAATCTACACTAGCTAGTGTAAAAGACACTGTACAGCATGTTAGATCTAAATTCTACATAAAGATCCTTGGCTTGATGCCGCATGGCCCTGCTTGGTCAAACTGAGGAGCTCCACAGGCAGCGCCCTCCTTCTGCACTTCCAGCACCAGAGGATGTCAGCGAGAAAGGAAACCAGAAGAAGTTCCTATGAGGCTGTAAATCACCAGCACAGTATTTTTATGGATTGAGGCAACATCACATGGGCAGTTCTATGCATCTTCAAAACCTGGGGAATTAGTTTATGAGCAACTGCATGTTGTCGAGAGGGGGCTGGTTGCAAATATGGAACCTCAATCATGGATCATGTGTGGTGGGGAGAGGAGAGGAAAAACCCAAACAAGGCTCATCTTTATTACTGGCATCAAAAGGAATTTATTGGATTTTGCCATAGTAGCACGATTGGTGCCAAAAGCCAGATTAAGAGTCGTTCTGAAGAGGATTAATTCTGTTTTAGTAGAGAAATTGCACATTTCAGGTTACAAAACATTAAATTTAACAATAGTTGAAAGCTAGAATTCCATTTGTATATATGGATGTGTGTAGTGGAGAATGACCAAGTGTTATCAGCAATTCTGTGTTAAAGCAGTAGCCTTGATTGATTTTAGGGGCTATTTTAATTCCCTTTCACTGGTGACAAAATACATTGTAGGGAATATAGAAATCCTGTGTGATTACCTCTTAACTGCACAACAAAGCAGCTGGTACTGCACATATTTTCAGTTTTATGGTGTGTGAAATTATAGCCAAATCATCCATATATAGTGTAAATAGATGAAAAATTAAATAAGATAAATAGCTTACTGATTTTTTTTCTCCAGCATTTAATACAACCAAAAGTCACAGAGGTGTAGCTGTATCTGGCATAGATATAAAAAAGTCTTCACATTAGGATGGTTTGTAATCTTTTCTTCCTCCTTCCTGGTCACACTTTATAACCAGAGACTATCAAAGCTGGCTTAGATTTCTTATTTATCTTAAAGTCAAATGGCCTATTGCCAACACTTGAGCCTGAACAAAATCCAATAAAATTATTTTCACTTAATATTTCAACATAGGTCTGTTCAAAGTAATGATAAATTATAGTTGTGAAGAGTCCATGTGGCCACAAAGTTTGAAGAAAAGGTAAAGGTGGAGAAAGAAGACATACCACTACATTAATATTGCTGTAATGGTGTGCACTCAGCCCCAGAATGCCCCCTCATGTCAAGATGCAGCATTGCAAGGGTTCTGCCTCTTTAGCACCTTCTGGTGGCCTGATTCTGCAGTGGTCTACCACTTCCAAGGCCTAGCCCGCTGGCCAGGTCCGCTCTCAGTCCAGTTCCTTTCCGGGGTTAGCAGAAAACAAATTAAATCTCAACTCAAAATAGGAATCTAAATGTTAAAGTTCAAAATATAAACTCTGGTCCTTCATAGAGATCCAAGGCCAATGTTGTCAAGGTTAGACCCCCTACTAGGCCAGGTTACTTGTATTTGGGCAGGGAAAGCAAGCCTTCCCTTTCTAGGCTTCACCCAGGACTAGCTCCTACTAGAAGCAGCCATGCCAGACATTTTTATGTGGCCTGCTGGGTTCTGACTGGCCTCTTCCTGCTTCCAGCCCTTCTAGATGCCAGAGGACAAACTCCCGGCCCTTCTAGATGCCTGCAGCTGATAACTGGAGGCCTGTCTAGGCAGCTCCTGGAGGTCTGAACCAACTGCTTTTCCTTTCCAGCAGGACATCTTTTCAGGATGCAGTGTGGCAAGGCAGCAGGGCCTCTGGCAGGGGGCAGCAAATGCCTGGTACACCCCATCACAATTGCTTTATCCAGTCCTCTGATAATTGTAAAACTGACGGTATTGGTTCATAGAGTTTAAGGCCAGAATGGACCAACAGATCATCTAATCTGACCTCTTGCATATCACAGACCACCAACACCCACACACTAAACTCCAAAACTGAAATTAGATCAAAGTATTACAGCCCACAGGAAAGTAGACCATTATGTGTCTTGGCAGAGAACAGAAGGCACCAGAGTACACCAATGCCTGAGGCCACAGTGGTGTCAGAGAACTGATTAAGTGAGAGATCCCCAGATATTCCCGGTATGGGACCCACACTCCATGCTGCAGAGGAAGCCAAACAAAAAACAATTGCACACGATCACTGCCAATCTGACACAGGGGGAAATTCTTTCCTAGCCCTATATATAGCAGTCAGATCCTGAACATATGAGCAAGACCCAGCCAGCTAAACACCTGAGAGAGAATGTTTGGTGCTGCCTCAGAGCACAGGCCCTCGGCCCATCCAGTGTCCCATCTCCAGCTGTGACCACCTCTGAGGCTTCAGAGGAAGGAGGGGGAAAAGACTACACTGGGGAGGGGAGATCCATTCCTGACCCCCATAGGTGACTGGCTGAAGCCTTGAAGAATGAATTTTAGGAATGTAAGACAAACTGGAAGGGACCCTCAAGGTTGCTGAGCCCTGTCCCTACCATCACAAGCAACCTCATCAAACAATCTCACTCATGAATGTGTCCAACTGTCTCTTAAAACTGTTTAAGGCTTTGTCCCACAACTCCTTATGGGACACTGTTCCAGAAATTCATTCCTCTGATGGTAGAAATCTTCTAATTTCCAACCTAGATTTGTTCATGGCTAGTTTATACCCATTTGTTCTTGTGTCAGCATTGTCCTTTACCTCTTTACACTCCCTGGTGTTTTACCGTCCAATGTATATATAGAAATAATCAGATCCACTCTGAGCCTTCTGTTTTGCTAGGCAAGCTCTGCCAGTCTCATCTCATAAGATAGGCCCTTCATTCCCTTGATTATCTCAGTAGCTCTTCTCTGCACCTGTTCCAGTCTGAAGTGATCTTTTTGGAACATAGGTGACCAGAACTGTACACAGTATCCAGATGAGGTCTTACCAGAACCTTGTACAGTGACATTAATACTTGTCTATCTCTACTGGAAATGTCCCATCCTAGGTATCTGCATTACTCTTTGCAGCTACAGCATATTGCTGGCTCATTATCATCCTACGCTGACCAGCACACCCAAATCTTTCTCCTCCTCTGTCATTTCCAATTGAGGGGCCCCCAGCTTGTAGCGGAAATTTTTATTAGACCCTAAAGTGATCTTGTGGGAGCTTGAGGGAAGGGGCAGGGGTAGGGTAAGGCCTGGGGCAGAGTGGGGGGAGTTGAGCACCCCCACGGACCCGGAGAAAGCTGGCACCTGTGGTAGGGGAAGAGTTTGCTTATTCTTGGCCTCATTGAATGTATTCTATAATCTAGCTGTTAAAGTTTCTGAGAACTCTTTATAAAATTCAACTGGGAACCTGTCTGCATCAGGAGTTTTTCCAAATTTCATTTCTTTTATCGCCTGAGTTAGTTCCATGATGTCTAGAGGAGCAGCTAAAAGTTTGTTCTGAGAGTCAGAGATCTATAGCAGAAGCAATCCATTAAAAAAGTTATCTAGGGCATCCTTACTGATTTCTTCTTCAGCTAAATATAGTTTAGAATAAAACCATTGAAATTGTTTTTTAATATCTGTATTGTATATAATTTATTGCTACAATCATGAAATAGTAGCAATCTTATATCTGTTAGCCTTTTCCTGAATCTGCATGCCAACAGCTTGCCAGCTCTTTCATCAGATTTCCAGTGGTTTTCCTTCAAACCGAATAAAGCAAACACTGCCTTTTGGAACAGAATTTTGTTGATTACATAACTTAGACCGATAAGGAGTCTGAGTTTTTCTGGGAGAGGGCAGAAGAATAGTTTACATCCAAGGCCTTGATTTCCTTTGCAAGAGTATCAATTCTATGTTCTCTGAATAGAGCTTGTAGCGCACTCTACATCTAAGTCATATTAGTCTGCAGGGTAGAAGCTGCAAATTTAATTCCAACAGTATCTGTGGCCATCTGTTGTAGCACTGCCATCAGCTGCATTCCATCAGGCTCAGGCATCGTTTTGTTTGTAGATGGGATGAGGCAGATCTCCTCGGTTTTTTTCAGTGCTTTCAGATTTGGAGAGGAAGTTGCAGAGCTAGAGGGTATTTTGGGAATTTCTGTGGTCAGTCGCAATATTTCTTGGTGTTGCGTGATGGAGCTTAGGGAGATGATGTATGGGGATTCCCCATGGGCAGAATTCAGGCAACATTTATCCACTTGGGTCCCAGGATCTTCTGGTGTTCAGTACGCAATAACAAGTAAAGGTGGGACACTTCCAGATAGGATCCAAATGGGGTATCAATCTTCCTTGGTTAAACCATATATTTTTCCCACCCTCTCCCTATAATTGTCAAATATTTGGACATGGGCAGCCATTTGTAAGGGAACAATGAGATGCAGTAAATGTGGAGGAAATCACTCATGTGAGAACTGTGTAGAAGGAACTGAACTTAATTGCAAGGGGAAAGCACAATGCAGTATATAAAGGATGTGCAGTGGCAGAACAAGCTAGAGAAATACAAAAAAAATAAAATTATTCAAAAAAGTATCTCATGTGGAGGCTACCAAAAAGTTACCCACTGCAGACAACAGAAAAAGAAAAATACACAAGTAAGAGAAAAGACATACAGGAGCAGCAGAATACATCTCTCATCAGGGAAGAGAATACAAGAGGAAGTGGAGATGATGTATTGCTTGTAAGTAAAGAGAAGTTTATAGTGTTCATTATAGACATAATTAACTGCACCTTGAAGAAAGGGAAAAATGAAGATTAAAATCACAGCAAAAGCAGCAGAAAAATATTTTAAAGATAAACAACCTCTTGACAAACTGTATTCATGCAACTTTAAATGAAGGCAATAATACATCTTAAATAATATAGTCTTAATGATCCTTCGTTGGCATTGTGCATAGTTTAATAATACATGGACAGGAATTAAGAACCCCCATCTTTGAAATGGGAAAAGCATGATGTAATATGTGTGCAAGAAAAATAGCTAATAAGTAAACTTGTGTTCAGTCTTCTGGTATATGATATACTCCAGAAGGATCAAGAGGCTACCCGGGTATAGGGGGTAATCTGTGTATTTATAAAGAGGGACTTAGATACATCGAAATGGATGTGCAGAAAATAAGTTTTGAATATAATGCTATTGAGAATCCTTTGCAGAACAAAACACTTATATATAGAATTATAATGTTGTAATGCATGTAAAAAAGTAGTTATTTTAGAACTAGAAAAAAAATTAATGTCAAAAACCCATTCAAAGTTGTGGAGACTTTAATAGTCATAATGAGCTACAGGGAAGTAAGAGAACTGATCTAAATGGCAAAGCTTAGAACAATTTATTGTATGCATAACCTGGTAATCTAGATTTTAATTTAGTGGATGGATCCTTTTTGGTTTTGGATCTGGGAATTACAACAAACAATATAGCTAGTAAATTCAGCTGGGAAATTCATAAAGAGGATGGAATGGAAAGTGATCCATTCCTACACTTACTGAATACCCAGGCTGAGGAAATGTCAAAAATACAAAAAGAGTTTCTATCTGGAATTTTCAAAAAAGCTGATTGGGACCTTTTCAAAATTAAATGTGATGAATAGTTATGCAGTAATGGTACAATGCCGGGGCCAGCGGACTGCGGCTGCTCTGCCCGGCTTCCTGGGGACCAATGCCGGGGACCACAGAAGCAGCAGCCGGTATGGCTGTCCCCAGCACTGCTCCAGCAGCTGGCTTGTGCGGCTTGTCCCAGGGGCCACCTGAGCAGCTGGCCCTGGAGCCAGCTACTAGGGCAGCTCTGGGTCAGCCACACTGGCCCATGCAGCAGTCACCGAGGTCACGGAAAGTCATGGAATCCGTTACCTCAGTGACGGACACAGAGCCCTAACTATCAGGGTAAAAAAATGGGGGAAAAGGAGATACTTTTTAAAAAGAAAAATAGAGAGAACTAAAATTTTTAGTCATTGGAACTCAAATTACAGCTGGACAGCTATTCCCCCATTTGTGGATTTGACTGTATGAAAAAACTGAAGGAAGGAAAATCACACATAATGACTAGGACATTTCTGAATTTATTTATGAAAAATGGGGGCAGCTTTGGATCAAAAGTTGACAGCATGGGTAGAATGGGAACAGCATTCTGTGTTACTAGTCTTGGAATACAGAAATCTACAAGGCTATTGATTATGGGACCATTTTGATGGCTGAACTAATGGGGATAATGTTAGCACTAACCTGGATAGGAGCTGTACAACTAGCTGTAGCTGTAATTTTATCTAATTCCTTGTCAGCCATAATAATAATCAGAACATGGGAATTCAGAAAGCAGAAATGACATAAGTGAAATAATGTGTCCTAACTGCGGAAATAATGTAAGCAGGTATCTGTGTAACAGTATCATGGATTTCAGCGCATATTGGAATTCCTGAAAATGAGATGGCTGGCAAAGCAGCAAAATTTGCTCTTAAAAATGAGGAGGATATTACGTTACCCTTAAGAAGACAAGAATTTAAAAGCATAGTCACAAAGGAGCTTGCGAAGGAATGGTCCAAGCTAGGCATAAGGAAACAAACAGATGAAGGTTCTATGATGTATGCTCAAAAATAATACTATACTCCCCAGTCATGACAGGAAAAGTGAAGTAGTCATTTTTACAGTGTTAACAGGTCATTGTTCCTTCAATAATAAATTAAATTTATTAAAAAGACATAAAGATGCGTTGTATAATGTGTGCAAACCCAAAGAAACTATTGATCATGTCCTATGGCATTGTAGGCAATATTCTATATAAAGTTTCTTTATGAAAATTTAGTTGGCTTGGAATCAAAGATTCTTCCCTAAAAGGACTAATGAGAATGTCAGGGAAATGGAACAGTGGGGGAAAAAAAGCCTTTCTGCCTTTTCTTAAGGATCGTAGGCTGAGTGAAAGGATATAAAAACAATAAAACCTGGCTAAAAATGAAGGAAGTGGCAGTTGTAATCTCATACGATGAGGCTGCTGCACTCAAAGACAAAGATGGCGGCAACCTTGAGAAGGGAACAAGCTGTTAAGCTCCCCAGCCCTGATGAGAGGGCTGACAGCCAGCAGAGCCTTAACCCTCACAGAAGCATGAGGATCCCCTGAGCTGAAAGGGGGAAAAGACCTGAGATCCAGCAAACTCTGAAGTGGACTGTGCTACTCCCAGGGTTCTCTGAAGTAAAAGAGGCCCATACTCTGACAGGAGCTGCCTCAAGTTTTGTTTGCTTCCTTTCTTTTCCTTCATACCTCTATTTAACCTTGTTTGTTGACTGTGGGTGTTCTTCCCCGAGAGGATAAGAAACATCCAAGAGGCCTTGGCTAGAGAGTTGGGTGCTGGCTCACTAGAATGACACATCTCCGTAGCACCCACTGCATGATTCAGATGATGAAAATGAACATGCATCAGTCTGCACTTCTTTTGATCGTTATCGAGCAGAACCTGTCATCAGCATGGACGCATGTCCTCTGGAATGGTGGTTGAAGTATCAAGGGACATATGAATCTTTAGCGCATCTGGCATGTAAATATTTTGTGACACTGGCTACAACAGTGGCATGCAAATGTCTGTTCTCACTTTCAGGTGACGTTGTGAACAAGAAGCAGGCAGCATTATCTTCTGCAAATATAAACAAACTTGTTTGTTTGAGCAGTTGGCTGAACAAGAAGTAGAACTGATTGGACTTGTAGGCTCTAAAGTTTTACATTGTTTTGTTTTTGAGTGCAGAATTTTTTGTACATAATTCTACATTTGTAAGTTCAACTTTCATGATAAAGAGATTGCACTGCAGTATTTGTAGTAGGTGAATAGAAAAATCCTATTTCTTTTGTTTTTACAGTGCAAATATTTGTAATAAAAATAAAGTGAGCACTGTACACTTTGTATTCTGTTGTAATTGAAATCAATATATTTGAAAATGTAGAAAACATCAAAAATATTTAAATAAATGGTAATCTTATTGTTTAACAGAGCAATTAATCACAATCGTTTTTTTACTCGCTTGACAGTCCTAGTTCAGACCAATCTCTAATTAAAAACAAATTATTATTATTAATTTATTTACTCTTGTAAAGTTCATTTGTAATGAAAGCAAGAAAAGGCAACCCTTATTTGTTCTTCTGTCTTTGCTGCTCTCCACCTTCATGTTGTTTTTTTTCTGAGTTATTGCTGAGTGATTTTTCCGCCCCCAGGACTATTTGCTAGATACCTTGCCAAGTTCAGATCAATTTTGCTACCAAGTTTCATCTTGAGAAGGCACCTGTGGTGGGTTTAGCACCATACATGGGCAAATATTACTTCATAAATATTTTATGCTACTTATGAATATTTTTTCTTTTCCTGGAGCTTTTCTATAAATGTACTAGACTGTCTTGGGCATTAGTCTGTCCCTGTGTGGCTTTGCTAATCTCTCTAGATGAGAGATGTTTTAGAAAGAACATAGAACACAGGCATCAGAAAAGAAAGCAAACAGAACCATAGTTGACGTCAGCTATGGGTTTTTATTTAAAAAAGGCAGGCTTTGGGAAATGAAGGGAATTAGTTAAAGAAGTCAACTGGACTGAATAGTTCAAGGACTTAAATGTGAAGAAATCTTAGAATTTGCATCCCGAGCAAGAGGGGAAACTGGCAGGAAAGGCTCCAGACTTGTTAGTTTCTAAAGTGCCACAAGTATTTCTGTTCTTTATTCTGGATGACTACAGCAACTCAAAAGGGTTATTAGGAGCAAGAAGAGAACCTGTAGGGAATGGAAAAAAACATTTGAGACCTCTTCCTGGGGTAGACTGCCAGGCAGTTTTTGTTCCCCCATAGACCAGTAGTTCTTAGTTTGGTTTTCTTAATGACCTTTTATTATCATATTAGATGACATGGTCATTCATAAAATTTCTTTAGAAGGCTTCCTCAGAGAATCTCCACCATTTTTAGTTCCTTGGGAATTTTTCCTGGATCAAGATGGGAAGATCAGTAGTCTCTTGCTCGAGGTCCTTCCAGACCTACATGTCTATGATTCCATGATCAGCATCATTTATTATTTTATGACTACAGCACCTAGCAGCTTTAATTGAGGGCTTTGAAATATTGATTTTTCAAGAAAATGAGAATATTAAAAGTTCTTTAAAACAAGGAGATTATCAGACTGAGTACAAAGCTATATGAAAACTCATCACTGATAAGGTTGTTTACTTTTTAACTAAACATTGTTCATAAGACACAACTTTTAAAAACTATTGCAAACAGATATAGGGAACAACTTTGCCTGTACTCCCATACTTCACTGAAGAGATAAATAATTCCTCTGAAAAATCTCTAGTCTTTGAAACAAAGTGTGTGTGAATTTTTGGGAATTAATCAGGAATAACTCCATTAAATCAAGGGAGTTATATCAGCATTAAAATTTCTTAAAATGAGATTAGAATCAGACCTTTGAATTTCAAATTGGAGGATACTTTGGGCTTAAATTTTTATGATTTTAAACATGTATATGAGTCAGCTTGTACAGTATTTTAGCAATGCAGAAAGACAGCTGCT